>NC_135233.1:241112111-243512111 GCF_051348905.1 Ranitomeya variabilis | reverse complement strand
GAATACTTATGACCATGTGATATTTCAGTTTTTCTTTTTTACTAAATTTGCAAAAAGTTCAACATTTCTGTTTTTTTTTCAGTCAAGATGGGGTGCAGACTCTACATTAATGAGAACAAAGATGAACTTTTTTGAATTTACCAAATGGCTGCAATGAAACAAAGAGTGAAAAATTTAAAGGGGTCTGAATACTTTCCGTACCCACAGTACACTTTTGGCTAAAAATTATTTTTTGCAATTGGGCTTCATCAGAAATTTTGCCTTCTATAGCTTCTGTGTTGCTCTGTCTATTGTTGGCTAGAGTATGGGTTAACTGAGAATCTGTCAGTGAGCTCTTTGTGATGATCCAATGGGAGAGTTTCGCACTTTTTTATGTCTTTTTTTAGCTCCTCAACTAATTTATGACCGTGGATCACATCAAAAGTGAATGTGCAAGGAAACAAACAGGTAGTAAAAGCAAAATAGTGACATTTGTCTTTATGAAACAGAATTGCAAAAAAGATTTTTAGCCCCTTCAAAAAATATTCCCAGAGGTGGAATAGTGCAAAGATTTAAAAAAATAGGATCTGATTTTTTTTCCCACAAAAACACCGCCATCTCTCTCCACGGTGTCTTGTATTGCTGAAAATGTCCATTTAAGTGAAAAGGGCTAAACCGCAATACCGGACATAAACCATAGGTAGAGGTGGCGATGTTTCAGGAAAAAAATGTAATCCTGTAAGTGGTGTAATATGGCTTTTTACATGTAGACCTTTCTTTGGCTGATGAGGCTTGTACTCATTTTAGATTAGTTACCAACATTTACATTGGTCACTTTAGAAGTTTGTGTTTTTAGGCATAAATTGATATTTTACATGTCTTTCTACAGGGCTCAAATTGTCCTGAATCACTAATACCAACCTAATACATAGAAGAAGGACCAGAAAGTCAATTGTAACCTATTTTAATGGCATCCTAATTTTCTGATACAAGGCTCCAAATTTCTGTACTGTATTATTGACCGAATTGTATGCAGTAACCTCAAAAACTTCCCCTACTGGTGGCCGCAGAAACAATTTCTATATTAGAGCAGGTGATTTGGAGCTATGTATCAGATACCAACATAAAGGGTATCTTTCACTAAGTCACAGCCCTTTAAATTAGAATATCAATACCTATGAACCCACATAAAGGGTTATGTTCATCTTCATAAATAGGTATTATGGTATAGCAATTTTCCGCTTGTGAAAATTTTCCACCATTTTTGGAAAATTAATACACTTTACAGTTGGACACTAACCACTGCTGCTACACAGCAAAACATGCGCAGTAGTTACAAGTTTTCTCTATTGAGCTTGTAAGCGCTGTTTTTATGCTGTCCTGGATTGTTGGAGAATGCTGCCACCTCCTAATCCAGTCCATCTTCATTACAAGCTAAACAGCAGCGGTAGTCGGTCTCGTAGGCAACAAGCAGTATCAAAAGAAAAGTGTTAATATTAATAAGCAGTAAAAATACTATCCAAAAATATCCATCTGTGAAGACGTGATTAACCCCTTTAATCCTGCACCCCTCCACATCATGTGTAAATAGTGGATGCCCTACTGAACAAGGACACGAAGTATGGCATGCCAGCAAATGGCGTCACTTGGGGACCGATGGTCTTTTCTGTAAGACAACACCTGGAATGAAAATTTGGGGAACATTTTCTTACCTGTGTCCTCAGCAGGTTTTATCCTGAAGGATTTTTCTCTCCCCGATTCATCTTGCAGACAAAATGTGGAGATAGACCCTAAATCTCCAACTTTTCCAAAAATTTGCAAGCTCGAAAGGATCCAAGAAAAGACCTTGCCTTCTAATGGTACCACGGATTACCTGTGTTCAGTACAAATTTTTTGGAGGTTTATACTAAACAAAAATGTAAAATTTGGGGCAATTTTTATTGAAAGTGTATCCTTCTATGTGCTCCCTATAATATAGCAAAATTCTGGCTAAGCACAACATTCAAGGGGCATGATATAGAATAACAGGTGTGTGGCCTAGCTTTTTTGCTTAAAATGCGCTCAAATTTGCTTTCTAAAGTAAGCCAACCAGATGTTGGTATAAAATGAGACAAGTGCCGAAAAATGTGCCAAATTTATTATTCAGAATGAGCCACTGTGATAAATTTGGCTAGGTCCATTCTAAATTTATTACCGAATTATTAAATATGCACTGTATGCATAATGTGGGGGAAAAAAGCCCCAGGCCTCATTTATCAAAACTGTCTGTTGCCCGTAGCAACCAATCAGAGTTCTGCTTTCATTTTTTCAAAGCAGTTTCAGAGATGAAAGCTAGGTTCTGATTGGTTACTGTGGGCAACAGCTTTACCGTTAGGCCTGTTGATAAATGAGGCCTAGTTATATTGTGTATTTTATGTTTTTCACACTGCACTTTAGTCATTTCCAGCTCGGCCACCATATTTGGGGAATCAAAAGTCACTTAGTTTTAGGTGGAAGTAAGAGAGTTGTATTTCCTTTTAGGCTGAAGAAAATAAAGCCCATGCTGCTTTGTCACATTATGTAATTTCTAATTTAAGATATCCTGTGTAATTTTATCAGAGACTTTTACTACGGATAGTCGGCCTCGGGGGCTTCCGTCATTGCAGAACCTCATCCGAATATCTAAGCTATTAGGCATCATGGAGTTTGGCAATAGCGGGGGCCCAGGGGTTATCCGGTTTGACCTCTAACGCATTCCTCATATGGAAAGAAGTATAGCTATGGTTCAGACGAACTTGTAATATGAAGGTGTATACTTTTAGAATAATGTATCCATACATATAACAGGTATTATTATGAGCTGTAAAAAAATATAATCTTATTACAAACTGACTAATATAAAGGGTTGAGCCCTAAATGGACATCTTAAAGGCAAGGTCTCCCTCAATGGACCTCTTATAATCCATGAATCCGTTTATCCATTTCCATCCATGGTCTCTGTTAAGCTGGAAACCCCAGTGATTTGCTTTGATTTGGATGGGAACTCTTCAGTAAGCGTTCAATCAATCTGCAGTGCCCCCATAGGGGATTTAAATCAATGTGCGTTCTGTGTAATGTATGGATGTGCCAAGTTCTTCAGACCAAGACCCTGTCCCAACTCTGGCTAATAGATGGTAGTCCTGCAGGTTGACCCTCTTTTTAAGAATTATTGAGTCCTCCATGTTCTTTTTTTTTCAATCCGGAAAATCCTTATATACATTAAATCTGTTTAAATAGGACCTGTCGCTTATCATAAATATGTGTATTCTTACCTGGTGTAAATGCCGATATTCTTCTGAATCCAGGGCTGTTTTTCTTTTCTTCCTGCACCTCTCCATTCCTGATATATGGCCTCCTCTTCATTGTATATAAATCTTGTCTTTATAGCCAACTGGGCATGTTCCTCAAGCACAGACACACTGAGAAGAGTGAAGACCACACCCACTTGAATAAAATTACATATTTATAAACAGGGAAGAAGGGGCCATAGCTCAGGAACGGAAAGGAGTAGGGACAAAAGAAAAACCACGTCATATTCAGGAGAATAGCAGCATTCGCACCAGATAAGAATTAACATATTTATGGGAAGTGACAAGTCCACTCTCATTCTTGTTTTAATTTTTTAACCAATTGTGAATTTTAACCAGTTCCTCTACTGTATCTCCATGACAACACTTTTTTTTTTTTTTGGGGGGGGAGGGGGGGAGATATAGAGTGGATCCAAATTACCATCCACATCAATGTTAAGATAATACACACTAATTTAAATAATGATCATAGGTACATAGTGATATCAACATTGGTGTAGAAGTGTTGTCATGGGGACAATATGAAAGAGAAGTTTCAGAATTTGATCACTGCCTTCAAGATGCATTCTATAGGGTGATGTATGACAACTCGGATATATCTAAAATTTCCTTCTTTGCTTTTGTTTACGTAATGCGCCTGGATTTCATTGCAGTATATGTGTCTAAATAATTAACTTTACTCACCTATAATGTTCCTTTATGGTAACGTCTGTGTACATTGTAATAAACATTGGTATTTATAATATTCTGTGCTTAATTTCATTTCTTGAGTTTCTTCCATGGTTCTAAATGTCATTAATATTACCGGGTACACAAAATTGTGACACTAGTCACTACTCACGGACAAACCGTGAGGCAGGGTAGTCAAACGTTCCGGGGTCAGATACGAAGAGAGCACGTCATAAACTAAAGGGGGAAAGACAAAGCCATCGTCAGGTCAAGGTCCAAGGTCAGAATACCAGGAAGACAGCGGATCAGAGCAAAGGGGCTAGGCAAACGGATGGTCAGAACGAGGTCCAAGGTCAGGCAGCAATAGATCAACAAACAGAGCACAGGAATATAAGGCACACAAACACCACTGAGCAAATGCTACAATTGGCAGAGATCTGGGACTGACAGCTTAGTTAAGTAGCTGGGTAATCACTTAGAACATTTGAAGGAAGCTCAACACCTCCCATTCTCAGATTAGACAGCTCATCACGCCCCTGCACTTGATTGGACAGCTGAGCTGTCTATCAAAATACCGAGCTCTCAGCACGCCCCTGCACTGAATTAGACAACTGAGCTGTCATTCACTCATCTAAAACACACTGACATCGTGATAAAAATGACTTACAGTGTAGAACGTATAGTTACAGGAGATTTTTTTTCATTTTTGTAATAAATAGTTCTAAATCCCATTTACACATTAATTTAAGCGATACAATGCATCAGTCTGTAGTCACCACTACGGGGAGCTTTGGAGTGTACTGCATACTGGTTATACATTGCCCTCAATAATAATCCAGTATGCAGTATGATCCCTCTCGTGGGGTTGGTGACATGAAACAACAATTTTTTTTACATAAAAAGTAACTAAAATAGCAAATGCTGCCGGCGACTCTAATGTACGACTAGTGTACAGTGCAGCTCAGTTCCCGATGGCTATTAAAATTATGTTTTTCTCTGAAACGCCGCAGCATTTCAGAGACACAAATACGTGGCTGAGATCGCACAGCCTGTGCCTCATATAGGCTGCCCACGGATTGACCAGCATGTATCAGCTTCACTGTAGCTCTGTTTATAAAGGAGATTTAATGCTTTGGATTAGAAAAATGACACTCAGACTGCCATAAAGATATATGAATAAATAATACCGTACAGAATGTACCCAGAATTAATGCACATTATTGAGATAAAACACCACACAAAATCAGTCTTTAGGAAATCTCCAAATAGTAATTTAGTAATTTATTTCAATTCATTGTCTCAGTGAGTCCTGAAATATCCTACAACAAATTTACGGGTGTGCATTTTTTTTTAATTGTTGTGAAACATGAATTTCTGCAGCAATGTTGAAATAAGTATATTGCGTAGAAAGAGAACAAAAGCAAGCAATGACCAAATAGCAAGAAAAATAATCAAAATGCTTTTGTTGCCTATGCACGATGGAAGCAGCCACTTTGTAGGCTGTAGCACAAAAAGGCAGCCTCAACTAATGGAATCTATGAATGAAAGTGCAGCCTATGTAGTCTCCATCAGCTTAAAGAAATATTGAGAATGCAGCCTGTCTAGTCTCCAGCAAATTACGGAATAACTGAGAGTGCAGTCTATGTAGTCTCCAGCAACTTAAAGAGAAATATTGAGAGTGCAGCCTAGCTAGTCCCCAACAATGTTGGAATTTATTAAGTGCGGAAGCTATCTAGTCTCCAGCCAACTAGGAAAAAGCTAAGAGGGCAACCTATCTAGTCTCCAGCAAACTAGGGAACAACTGAGAGTGCAGTCTATGTTGTCTCCAGCAAGTTAGAGAAATATTGAGAGTGCAGCCTAGCTAGTCTCCAACAATGTTGGAATTTATTAAGTGTGGAACCTATCTAGTCTCCAGCCAACTAGGAAAAAGCTAAGAGGGCAACCTATCTAGTCTCCAGCAAACTAGGGAACAACTGAGAGTGCAGTCTATGTAGTCTCCAGCAACTTAGAGAAATATTGAGAGTGCAGCCTAGCTAGTCTCCAACAATGTAGGAATTTATTGAGTGTGGAGCCCATCTAGTCTCCAGCCAACTAGGAAAAAGCTGAGAGGGCAACCTATCTAGTCTCCAGCAAAGTAGGCAATAACTGAGAGCGCAGTCTATGTAGTCTCCAGCAACTTAGAGAAATATTGAGAATGTAGCCTAGCTAGTCTCCAACAATGTAGGAATTTATTGAGCGTGGAGCCTATCTAGTCTCCAGCAAACTAGGGAACAACTGAGAGTGTTGCCTCCAGCAACTTTAAGATAAATATTGAGAGTGCAGCCTATCTAGTCTCCAGCAAGCTAAGGAACCAGAGTGCAGTCTATGCAGTCTCCTGCATTTTAACGGAATAATGAGAGTGCAGCCTAAATCATAGAGATAACCCCTATCTATTCTTCAGCAACCAGAGGACCAATATTGGTAGCAGTGTATTTTCCAGCAACCAAAGGAAATATTGAAAGTGCAGCCTATCTATTCTCCAGCATCCAAAGAAATCATAGTGAGAGCAGCCTATCTATTTTCTAGCAATAAAGGTTCCATTGAGAGTATAGCCTATCTAGTCTCCTACAGCCAGGTCTATCGCTATTGTCCAGCAGTTGGCCTATAAGTTTCCTGTACACTAAGAACCATAGGAAAGTGAAAAATGCAGGATGCGGTGACGTCAGTGAGCCAACTGGGCCACATTGAGGCTGCAATTTTATGCATAATACCTAAACCCCCAAAATATCCACCTCTACAGTGCAGAAGCAACAAATACAACTTAAATGTCACAGAGCTCTTCATAAATCTTGCACAAATGATTTTTCTGCAAAGTAGAAAATGCACAATTTACGTTCCTGAGCAAACAGTGAGACTGCGAATAAGTCACACACCCTGAACACGACCTCCACTGACATGAATGAAAGATGCATGAAAGACCATATCAGTTCCATTGTCTCATATGACTGGAGCAGAACACGACCCATTGGAAGGCGTTGACCATGATCCTGTGAAGTTCTTCGGCAGTCCGGTGAATTATACATGGTTTATCATCAGCTTGTTTCATTTTCCGACATATTCAATGTTTCTGGTTCGTGTCGGATTGGTAAATGTAAGTAATCGAAAGGTTGATGTCCCGCTCATGGTACTGTAGTCACTAGAGAATCGGGATCCATATTTTTGCACTTGCACCAAGCCCTATACCATATTTAAAAAAAAAATGACCAGACCCCATTTAACACCATTGGTATCCCAGAAGTACTGTCTGCTAAATATGTATTATTTTCCTTTTTTATTGTTCAAAAATACCCTAAAAGTTTCCATATTATTGCTAAGGTTGCCACTCCTGTGACTTAGCTGCTAAAAAACAGGAAGCGTCAGTACAAAGATGCTCTGGGCTGCTGGGTAACGATAGGAAGAACGATACATCAACGGGGGTGAGCAAATTACAATTACAACCAGTTTCAATGTGATGGACCTTGGTCTTCTTATGACTTTTGAGTTGGACTAGGCCATTACCCATGAGCTATAACCCAAGGAGAAATACAGATGGGGTATACTTTAGTACAAAAGGCCTAGGATCAGAATCCATTCCAACCTGCATTGTGAAATTTTCATAATATTGAGTATCTTTGAGAGAAAAAGGACACCAGAAAACTTGCACACAGACAAAAAAAAACATGATATTTTTAAGCAAAAACAGTATTTTCTTTTCCAGAATAATTTCCTAAAGTTGTTTTGAAAAGTTTGGAAATGTTTTCTTTTTTTTACTGAAGCGTTCTTTGCAGCCTTTTGATTGAACAGTCCCTAGTTTGGAAAGGTTTCCATCAGAAAACACTTCAAAGAAGTGATGTGCACATTCTTTTTTTCCACCAGGCGTTTTTCAAAGCCTCTTCAGGAAAAAAAAAATCTAAAAAAAAACAATGAACAGTGGTAGTGGATTTAGCATATAAATGAATTGGAAGAATTTTCCAAGAGTTTTTGAGGAGGATTTAGGAGAGCATCCACTCAAAAAATAAACCTCCTCAAAACAGTGTTGCCTCGCCATCGGTTCAACTTTTTTTTAATGAATGATTATACCTAACTAATATCCACCGCATAGGAAAATCCCTATGTGAAAATTTTTTATAAAGTTGGGGAGAATCGATTTCTAGGATCCGGTTCACCGGCCCCGTCAGTAATCTGTGTATGCTTGAACGGAGCGCTGACAAATCGCCTCCTAACCGACGACATCCGCGGCTCTTTTCATTAGCCTCCTGGCTCGACATCAACATTGCGGTGGAACACACATGTGACATAACACCGGGTCGACTAATCAAAAGAAGAGTCACGGATGGTGTCCAGTAATAGGCAGCTCGCAGGACGCCCAGCCACAGACTACTAACATGGTCGATGGACCATGGTCCGTCTACGCTCTCGCATGATGAGTTTTTGGTGAGTTTCTGATGTTGCAGATTTTCTGCACCTATTAAAGGGAACCTGTGACCTGAATTTGGCGGGACCTTTTTTCCGTCCGATGGGCAGTGTTTTCGGGTGTTTTATTCACCCCTTCCTTTCCCGCTGGAGGCACGCTGGCCGCAATATTGGCTTGAAGTTTATTCGCTTTCCTCCATAGAACACGCCTGCGCAAGGCAATCTTGTCTTGCGCACGCGCAGTATTCTTTGCCCAACTGCGGGTAAAGCCGAAAAGCATTAGTGCGCATGCGCCGTCCCGGAAGTATTTCGCTCTGTTCCGGGACATAGTTCGCCGGCGCATGCGCACTAATGCTTTCCGGCTTTACCCGCAGTTGGGCAAAGCATACTGCGCGTGCGCAAGGCAAGATTGCCTTGCGTAGGCGTGTTCTACGGAGGAAAGCGAATCAACTTCAAGCCAATATTGCGGCCAGCGTGCCTCCAGCGGGAAAGGAAGGGGTGAAAAAAACACCCGAAAACACCGCCCATCGGACCAGAAAAAGGTCCCGCCAAATTCAGGTGACAGGTTCCCTTTAAGCATATTAGGTTCCTTGTGTTTTTTCATTGCGTTTTGCATTTTTTTACATACATTTTTATTAAAGAAGCATGTGCGTTTTTTCCGCACCCGATGCAAGTCTATGGGAAAAATCTGCATATAAAACTCAGCGTGCCCGTAAGAGAAATTGACGAGTTGCAGGTTTGAAACGTGGACCACAGGTCAGTTTATGCTAAGTAAAAAAACAGCACAGAGGTCATGAGATTTCTATGAATCCCATCCGTTTTGCTGGAACTGTGAGATGCTGCGTTTTGATGCAGCAAAAATACGCAGGGTCAAAAACGCACCAAAAGCTCATCGTGGGCACACAGCCTACTAATGATCCTATAAAATGTGGTTAATCCCCACCAGAAATGGGCATTTTCCTCAAACTAATCTTTACCTCTGGAGCAATTTTCACTTATCACTTGGAAAGGGGCCTAAATCAAGCTAGTCTGATTGCCGGAGTATAAGGGTACGTGTCCACGGTCAGGATGGCCGGCGGTGTCGCCGGAGCGGCGAAGCCCCGCCCCCTTTCTGGGACGCGATGATGCCGGATGTGTTAACTGTACACATCCGGGATCATCGCACCCTCGCATAGCGCCCTGTGATATTACTTGCGGCGACGCAGCGTCGCCGCAGGTAGCACGGACATGCTGCGATCTGAAAAGACGCGCAGCATGTCTGGAGTCGCAGGGAAGTCGGATGCGTGTTTCCACGCATAGTGGACACAGGATTTCATAAAATCCCCTCCACTATGCTGGAACATCTGGACGCTGCGTGTTTGACGCTGCAGCTCTGCGCAGCGTCAAACAAGCAGCGTTTACTGACCGTGGACACATACCCTTAGGGTATGTGTCCACGTTCAGGTTTGCTTCAGGCTTTGGTCAGGATTTTATGCAAGTAAAATCCTGACCAAAAATGCACCTGAGGTCACTGGCAGGTCACCTGCGTTGTTCCTGCGTGTTTTGCTCATTGTAGCAACATGCTCCGTTCTTAAAAAACGCACCGCATGTGCGTTTTCGCGGGAAAAACGCATGCGTTTTTTAATGCACAGTGGAGACGGGATTTCATTAAATCCCCTCCACTATGCTGTAACATCTGGAAGCTGCGTTTTTGACGCTGCGGCTCAGCGCTGCGTCAAAAACGCAGTGTTTCCTGAACGTGGACACATACCCTAAGGGTATGTCTCCACGTTCAGGATGGCCGGCGGGATCGCCGCAGCGGCGAAGCCGCTCGGCGCTAAGCCCCGCCCCCTTTCTGCGACGCGATCATGCCGGATGTGTTAACTCTTCACATCCGGGATGATCGCTCGCTCCCATAGGGCCCTGTGATATGCCTTGCGGGGACGCTGCGTCCCCGCAAGGTGTACGGACATGCTGCGATCTGAAAAGACGCGCAGCATGTCCGGAGTCGCAGGGCCGCCGCGTGCGGGTTTCCACGCATAGTGGAGACGGGATTTCATAAAATCCCCTCCACTATGCTGGAACATCTGGACGCTGCTTTTTTGACGCTGCAGCTCTGCGCAGCGTCAAAAAAGCAGCGTTTCCTGACCGTGGAAACATACCCTTAGAGTGAAAAATCACACCGAGAAAGTCAGAGCAGTGGAGGCTGTCAGCTAGCCATGAAACTGCACCAGCAGGGGGCATCGTTGTACTTTAGCGAGGGTCCTGGTGAGTAGATGGAAAGTTGCACCTAGGCCACACTTAGGCTGGGGTCACACATGCGAGTTTTACGGACGTAAGAGCGCAGAAACTACGTCCGTAAAACTCGCATTACATACGGCACAATGCTTCTCAATGGGGCTGCTCCTATTAGCCGTATATTACGGTTCAGTATTATACGGCTTTCTACGGCCGTACAAAATCGCAGCATGCTGCGTTTGTCAGCGTACTGCGCAAATAATATGCCAATGAAAGTCTATGGGGGCGCGAAAAATACGGATTCCACACGGACCTGCAGTGTGACTTGCGAGAAATACGCAGCGCTGTTAGTGAAAAGTCGGTAATTCAATTGCCGGCTTTTCATTTCTCCTGCACAAACCCGACAGGATATGAGACATGGTTTTCATACAGTAAACCATCTCATATCCCCTTTTTTGTTGCATATTCCACACTACTAATGTTAGTAGTGTGTATGTGCAAAATTTCAGCGCTGTAGCTGCTGAAATAAAGGGTTAAATGGCGGAAAAAATTGGCGTGGGCTCCCGCGCAATTTTCTCCGCCAGAGTGGTAAAGCCAGTGACTGAGGGCAGATATTAATAGCCAGGAGAGGGTCCATGGTTATTGGCCCCCCCGTGGCTAAAAACATCTGCCCCCAGCCACCCCAGAAAAGGCACATCTGGAAGATGCGCCAATTCTGGCACTTGGCCACTCTCTTCCCACTCCCTGTAGCGGTGGGATATGGGGTAATGAAGGGTTAATGCCACCTTGCTATTGTAAGGTGACATTAAGCCAGATTAATAATGGAGAGGCGTCAATTATGACACCTATCCATTATTAATCCAATTGTAGGAAAGGGTTAAAAAACACACACACACGATTACAAAGTAGTTTAATGAAATAAACACAGCGGTTGTTGTAATAATTTATTGTTCTCCCATTCCATTTCCAGGACCTCGCTTGGCAACATAATAAACGCACAAGATACATACCTTCTGCTGTCAGATCTCGTCCCACGAAGTAATCCATCTGAAGGGGTTAACTAATATTACAGGCAGGAGCCCTGCAAATGCAGCTGTGCTCCGTGCCTGTAATCCCCGGCGAATGAATGAAATGTAGGTCATTGACCTACATTTCCTTCAGTCGCGGTGATGCGCCCCTGCTGGATGTTCTCATGAACTGCAGCCTGGGAACTTTTTCCCACGCTCCAGGTCATATGAGGACATCCACCAGGGGGCGCATCACCGCGACTGAAGGAAATGTAGGTCAATGACCTACATTTCATTCATTCCCCGGGGATTACAAGCACGGAGCACAGCTGCATTAGCAGGGCTCCTGCCTGTAATATTAGTTAACCCCTTCAGATGGATTACTTCGTGGGACGAGATCTGACAGCAGAAGGTATGTATCTTGTGCGTTTATTATGTTGCCAAGCGAGGTCCTGGAAATGGAATGGGAGAACAATAAATTATTACAACAACCGCTGTGTTTATTTCATTAAACTACTTTGTAATCATGTGTGTGTGTGTTTTTTAACCCTTTCCTACAATTGGATTAATAATGGATAGGTGTCATAATTGACGCCTCTCCATTATTAATCTGGCTTAATGTCACCTTACAATAGCAAGGTGGCATTAACCCTTCATTACCCCATATCCCACCGCTACAGGGAGTGGGAAGAGAGTGGCCAAGTGCCAGAATTGGCGCATCTTCCAGATGTGCCTTTTCTGGGGTGGCTGGGGGCAGATGTTTGTAGCCACGGGGGGCCAATAACCATGGACCCTCTCCTGGCTATTAATATCTGCCCTCAGTCACTGGCTTTACCATTCTGGCGGAGAAAATTGCGCGGGAGCCCACGCCAATTTTTTCCGCCATTTAACCCTTTATTTCAGCAGCTACAGCGCTGAAATTTTGCACATACACACTACTAACATTAGTAATGTGGAATATGCAAAAAAAAAGGGGATATGAGATGGTTTACTGTATGTAAACCATGTCTCATATCCTGTCGGGTTTGTGCAGGAGAAATGAAAAGCCGGCAATTGAATTAGCGGCTGTTCACAGATATCGCGCTGAATGAAATCTAAATACAGAATATATATATATGTGTCTCAATGACATATATATATATATATACTGTATATATGTTTTCCCTAACATTTGAGCACATAAATCCATTAGATGTCGGTTTTGCAAGCCTGCGCGAAAATCTCGCAGTACGGATGCCATACGGATTACATACGGAGGATGCCATGCGCAAAATACGCTGAAACACCCTGACTACGGATCAATATTTTGGGGACATTTCTCCGTATTACGGCCGTAGTACGGACGTATAATACGTGGCGTATTTTCTTACGCCATGTGTGACCCCAGCCTTAGTCTGCATTAATTTCCACCTGACGCACGTCAGCCGGTCTGGACCTTGTGTACTAAGGCTGTCTTGTATTATGGATGAAGCTGGTAATTCTGCTCTATAGCGAGTCCTGAAGTGTAACTAGAGATTACAGTGCAGGAAGCGATGACTGACCTACAATGACATTGATTCCATATATGAAGGTAATTTATTAAACCTGCCACAGTTGGGTGACAACTTATATGCTTCATATTACAGCCCCATTTCAACTTGTCTACAATATTTGTCATGTTTGATGGCTGCAACACTAAAATAAAAGGCCTCAAACTGTTTAACAGTAAAACTGTCCTTGTTGCCCATAGCGACCAATCACAGAGCAGCTTTCACTTCTCCAGAGCAGTTTAAAACATAAAAGCTGTGCTCTGATTGGATGCTATGGGCAACAAGGACAGGTTAGACAGTGTTGATAAATTTATTATACTGTGTAAACCTGTCGCCTACAGCAACCAATCAGAGTGCAGCTTTCATTTCATATTCTCTTCTTTAAAAAAAAGAAAGCTGTGTTCTGACTGGTTGCTATGGGCTGAAACTGTGTAAGATGAAACCTGTTTATTGCCCTTAACATCCAATCACGGCTCAGCTTTCTTTTAATATTCTGCTGTTGAAAAATGAAAGCTGTGCTGCTATTGGTCGCTATGGGCAACAAAGACAGTTTTGCTTTCACAAATTTACCAAATTGTTTTAATAGTGACCCCTTTTTATTGGTGAACTGAGGCAACCTCAATAGAAGCCGCTCATCTCTCCGCACTTTGGAGCCCCCAATACAACATCAATATGGGCTAACGGAGAAAGTTTTTTTGACAAGACACCCCCTTTAAAATCCTACTTATCCTATAGTGCACATCTTCGATGAAGTCAGTCACCTCCATGGATATTTTCAGCAGTGGAGACAGTGATTTTTGGTGTCAGGGACTCTTTTATTTAATCATTTAGGTTATTAAATTTGCAGATAACAACAGTGAATATTTACCATGGAGATGGGCGTCATTATTAGTGCAGATTTTACTAACTATCCCACCGATAACTGGTTATAAAGAATTTGGGACCACCCTTGGTAACAAATAGCACAGACAGTATTGCATCTTGTTATTGCACAAGCTGTTCTCCAGCAGCTGAGGCCACTTTTTTTTTGCCATGGACTTGAAAAATGTCAAGATTGCTGATTTAATTTTGTGTATACCACAGACTCACAACCACAGACTCGCACCATACACAGTTCATAAAAAAATATTACCTCCGTCCCTCGAGGATTCTGACGCCACCAATATCCTTATTAATGCGAGGAATTTTTTAATTAAGTATATACAGAAAGTTCCTTCCTAGAAACTCAGCATTCGATAAGTCACTGTATTAAAGGATTTTTTGCTGTATATGTCGATTTCGGCAGATATATAGCCGAGCACAGATTATAAAAACATCCTGATGTATAAATATAAGTTGAGCTGCACATAAGGGCTTCCGAAAATTTTTGCGCCCTCTTTAGTTGCAAATATTCTATACCACTGATGTATTATTTCCAACCTAGCAAAAGATAGAGTCTCACACCTTACAAAAATGTTCTCCTTTTCCCCTGTCCTTTGAATAAATATCTAATCACCATTTCCACCCTGTCCGTTGCGCAAAAAACATCCGTGAAAAAATGTATTTAACAACAATTCCCCTTTTCATATGTACAAAAAAGTACGGCACACAGCATGTCAACAATTCTAGAGAACAAAAGGAGTTTCACTGAGAAAATAATAATTAACTGCGGCCTGAACCGTTACTTGTACTGCCATTTTTTTTTTTTTTTTTTTGCTTGCCTTGACACATTTTATATTTTTTTTCTGGTCTGTTGCATATAAATACATTCATGGTTAAAAAACACTTAGTTGATAATTCTCAATTGGTCACGAGATAGAAGCACGAACTGGAACGTTGTTGCACCGTGCGCTGTTTTGGGAGATTTTTTGCACAATATTAACCACTAGAGGAAGACAAAGTTTTCCGAAAAATTTTTTAAAGGTCCGATTTCAGAATAAAAAAATAAAATAAAAAACAGAAGCCAGTGATAATGACGTAAAGAAAAGTGGTACTGAGCAAAGCCAGACATGCCATGGACAGAAGAGGTGGCAGTGTCTCACCAGAAAATGGCTCAGACATGCCGAGGATAGAAGAAGTGGCAGTCTCACACTAGATAATGGCGGTGACATGCCGAGGACAAAAAAGGCCGCAGTGTTACACCAAATAATGACCCAGACATGCTGAGAACAGAAGAGGCGACAGTGTAACACCTGGAAATGGCGCGCTGCCCTCATACATCCGTGCTGATACTGCGGCTTCGGGAAAATGCCTCCCTCATGGCGGAGAGACGGTTGGGATTGAGCACCTGCAAATTACTCAGATTAACCGGCAGTTCGATTTCTTCCTGGCTGATCGTCTTGTAGGTGATGCGGTCACCTCCATTTCGGATCTCGTCCGGTGGGTGCAGGAGGAAAGCTGGCGGTTCATTGTGTGAGCAGCCCTGGCACACGCTCCTGCAGTGCTGATGCTTCTTGTAGGGGGAAGCATAGACGGACGGGCCATTGGCTAATACTACATTTCGGTTGCAATGTACCGGTGGGAAACGAGAATGGACAGCAAAATCTGGTTCTTCCTCATCCTCTTCCGAGTCCTCCTTCTTGCAGCAGTAATACTGAGAGAATCAAACACAAAATAATGAATAACTTTAATAAACATGAGAGAGATTTTCATCTATTAAAGTGTCATCTCATTCAGGACAACTTCTTTCGCAATGCATCAACCTGGATGGCCATGTCTCTAACATCACAAGACATAGATGTAAAATACTAACAACCTACAAGGACACCATAATATAAATATAATTTACACAAAAGCTTAGTCACTTTACAATTATATAATGTTACTTATCATGTACTGTCTATCAGCCATATCCTCCTCTGTTGTGAACTGTGTTTCTGGGCTCCCTCTGGTGGTCACTAACGGTATTGTGTTAGGTATGTCTTGTTGCAGGCCTGAGCTCCAGCTGTGTCGTTAAGCAGCGGGTGTTTCCTATTTGAGTCTCCTCTGGACTCAGTCTCTTGCCTGGCATCGTTGTATCCAGACCTATTTGGTCTCCTCCGGATTCCTTTCAGTCTGCCTCATGCAAGAAAAGCTAAGTCTGTTTTGTACAATTTGGATCGTTTGCATTATTCAGTGTTTTTGTCCAGCTTGCTTTACATTTGATTTTTGACTCGCTGGAAGCTCTAGGGGGCTGATATTCTCCCTCCACACCGTCAGTCGGTGTGGGGGTTCTTGAATGTTCAGCGTGGATGTTTTGTAGGGTTTTCTGCTAACCGCATAGTCCACTATCTATTTTCTGCTATCTAGACTATTGGGCCTCACTTTGCTGAATCTAGTTCATCTCTACGTTTGTGTTTTCCTCTTGCCTCACCAATATTATTTGTTGGGGGCTTTCTATATCTTTGGGGTTCAATTTCTCTGGAGGCAAGCGAGGTCTTATTTTTTCCCTCTAGGGGTAGTCAGTTCTCCGGCTGGCTCGAGACGTCTAGAACCAACGTAGGCACGTTCACCGGCTACTTTTAGTTGTTTGTGTCAGGATCAGGTATGCGGTTAGTCCAGTTTCCACCTCCCTAGAGCAGTATTTATATTTTTGCTATCTTGCCGGAATATCAGAGATCCTCTGCCATTGGGATCATAACAGAATGCCAGGCCAAAAGAAAATGTTTAATGCATCGCAGAAGCGGGATTAAAAAGAAGTTCTGAGTTTTTTTTTGTTTTTTTTTTGCTGCAGTTTGCCTAGCTTCTTCCATCCCCTTTTTCTCTGAGTGGCTGAAACTCTGCTGCAGATATGAATGTCCAGACTCTGACTTCTAGTGTGGATCAGCTTGCTGCTAGGGTGCAAAGCATTCAGGATTTTGTTATCCATAGCCCTATGTCTGAACCAAAAATACCTATTCCTGAGCCGTTTTTTGGAGATAGATCTAAATTCCTGAATTTTAGGAATAATTGTAAATTGTTTCTGTCTCTGAAACCTCGTTCCTCTGGTGATTCCGCTCAGCAAGTTAAGATTGTTATTTCCTTCTTGCGCGGCGACCCTCAGGATTGGGCCTTCTCTCTGGCGCCAGGAGATCCTGCATTGGTGAATGTTGATGCGTTTTTTCTGGCACTTGGTTTGCTTTATGAGGAGCCTAATCTTGAAAATCAGGCTGAAAAAATGTTGCTGGTTATCTCTCAGGGTCAGGACGAAGCTGAGGTATATTGCCAAAAATTTCGGAAATGGTCCGTGCTTACTCAATGGAATGAGTGTGCACTGGCCGCAAATTTCAGAAATGGTCTTTCTGAAGCCATTAAAGATGTGATGGTGGGGTTTCCTATCCCTACAGGTCTAAATGATTCAATGGCTCTAGCCATTCAAATTGATCGACGTTTGCGGGAGCGCAAATCTGATAATCCTTTGGCGGTGCTGTCTGAACGGTCACCTGATTCTATGCAATGTGACAGAATTCTGACCAGAGCCGAGCGACAAAATCATAGACGTCAAAATGGGTTGTGTTTCTACTGTGGTGATTCAACACATGTTATCTCATCATGCTCTAAACGTTTAAAGAAAAAAGTTAATTCTGTCGCCATTGGTACTTTTCAGCCTAAGTTTATTTTGTCTGTGACTTTAATTTGTTCATTATCTTCTTACTCAGTTATGGCTTTTGTGGATTCTGGTGCTGCTTTAAGTCTGATGGATTTGTCGTTTGCCAAGCGCTGCGGTTTTGTCCTGGAGCCTTTGGAAAATCCTATTCCTCTTAGAGGAATTGATTCTACGCCATTGGCAGAGAATAAACCTCAGTATTGGACGCAGGCGACCATGTGCATGACTCCTGTACATCAGGAGGTGATTTGTTTTTTGGTACTGCATAAAATGCATGATGTTGTCGTTTTGGGTCTGCCATGGTTACAGGCCCATAATCCAGTTTTAGATTGGAAAGCTATGACTGTGTCTAGTTGGGGGTGTCAGGGGATTCATGGCGATTCTCCATTGGTGTCTATTGCTTCTTCTACTCCTGAGATCCCTGAGTTTTTGTCAGACTTTCAGGATGTATTTAATGAGGCCAGGTCCAGTGCCCTTCCTCCTCATAGGGACTGTGATTGTGCTATAGATTTGATTCCTGGTAGTAAGTTTCCTAAGGGACGACTCTTTAATTTATCTGTGCCAGAGCATGCCGCGATGCGGAGTTATATAAAGGAGTCTTTGGAGAAGGGACATATTCGCCCATCCTCGTCCCCTCTTGGTGCAGGATTATTTTTTTGTGGGCAAGAAAGACGGGTCTCTGAGACCCTGTATTGATTATCATCTTCTGAATAAGATCACTGTTAAATTTCAGTATCCTTTGCCATTGTTGTCTGATTTGTTTGCTCGGATTAAGGGATCCAGTTGGTTCACCAAGATAGATCTTCGTGGTGCGTATAACCTTGTGCGCATAAAGCAGGGAGATGAATGGAAAACGGCATTTAATACGCCTGAGGGTCATTTTGAGTACCTGGTGATGCCTTTCGGATTATCTAATGCTCCTTCAGTGTTTCAGTCCTTCATGCATGACATCTTCCGGAAATATCTGGATAAATTTATGATTATTTATCTGGATGATATTTTGGTTTTTTCTGATGATTGGGAGTCCCATGTGAACCAGGTCAGGATGGTGTTTCAGGTTTTGCGGGAGAATGCTCTATTTGTGAAGGGCTCAAAATGTATCTTTGGGGTACAGAAGGTTTCTTTTTTGGGTTTTATTTTTTCCCCTTCTACTGTGGAGATGGACCCAGTTAAGGTCCGTGCCATTCATGACTGGACTCAGCCCACGTCTGTTAAGAGCCTGCAGAAGTTCTTGGGCTTTGCTAATTTTTACCGTCGTTTTATCGCTAATTTCTCCAGCGTGGTTAAACCTTTGACGGATATGACCAAGAAGGGTTCTGATGTTGCGAATTGGTCTCCTGCGGCCGTGGAGGCCTTTCGGGAGCTGAAGCTTCGGTTTACTTCAGCGCCAGTCTTGTGCCAGCCGGATGTCTCTCTTCCCTTCCAGGTTGAAGTTGATGCTTCTGAAATTGGTGCAGGGGCTGTTTTGTCGCAAAAAAGTTCTGATGGCTCCGTGATGAAGCCATGCGCCTTCTTTTCAAGGAAATTTTCGCCTGCTGAGCGGAACTACGATGTTGGTAATCGGGAGTTGTTGGCCATGAAGTGGGCATTTGAGGAGTGGCGACATTGGCTCGAGGGAGCTAGACATCGTGTGGTGGTCTTGACTGATCATAAAAATCTGATTTACCTCGAGTCTGCCAAGCGCCTGAATCCTAGACAGGCCCGTTGGTCGTTGTTTTTCTCCCGTTTTGACTTTGTGGTCTCGTACCTGCCTGGTTCGAAGAATGTGAAGGCTGATGCACTTTCTAGGAGTTTTGTGCCTGATTCTCCGGGAGTCTCTGAGCCGGCTGGTATTCTCAGAGAGGGAGTAATTTTGTCTGCCATTTCCCCAGATTTGCGACGAGGGCTGCAAAAATTTCAGGCTGATAGGCCTGATCGTTGTCCACCAGAGAGATTGTTTGTCCCTGATGGATGGACCAACAGAGTTATTTCTGAGGTTCATTCTTCGTGGGACATCCTGGGATTTTTGGTACCAGAGATTTGGTGGCCAGGTCCTTTTGGTGGCCTTCCTTGTCGCGGGATGTGCGTTCTTTTGTGCAGTCCTGTGGGATTTGTGCTCGGGCTAAGCCTTGCTGTTCTCGTGCCAGCGGGTTGCTTTTGCCCTTGCCTATCCCAAAGAGGCCTTGGACGCACATTTCCATGGATTTCATTTCGGATCTTCCGGTGTCTCGGAAGATGTCTGTCATCTGGGTGGTGTGTGATCGTTTTTCTAAAATGGTCCATTTGGTGCCCTTGCCTAAGTTGCCTTCCTCCTCTGATTTGGTTCCTTTGTTCTTTCAGAATGTGGTTCGTTTGCATGGCATCCCTGAGAATATTGTATCTGACAGAGGATCCCAGTTTGTGTCCAGATTCTGGTGATCCTTTTGTGCTAAGATGGGTATTGATTTGTCTTTTTCGTCGGCTTTTCATCCTCAGACTAATGGCCAGACCGAGCGAACTAATCAGACGTTAGAGACTTATTTGAGATGTTTTGTTTCTGCTGATCAGGACGACTGGGTTACCTTTTTGCCACTGGCCGAGTTTGCCCTTAATAATCGGGCTAGTTCTGCCACCTTGGTTTCACCCTTTTTCTGCAACTCTGGTTTTCATCCTCGTTTCTCCTCGGGTCAGGTTGAATCTTCTGACTGTCCTGGGGTTGATTCTGTGGTGGATAGGTTGCAGCGGATTTGGAACCATGTGGTGGACAATTTGAAATTGTCACAAGACAAGGCCCAGCGGTTTGCCAACCGCCGCCGCGGTGTGGGTCCCCGACTTCGTGTTGGGGATTTGGTTTGGTTGTCTTCTCGGCATGTTCCTTTGAAAGTCTCCTCTCCTAAGTTCAAGCCTCGCTTTATCGGTCCTTATAAGATTTTGGAAATCCTTAACCCGGTGTCTTTTCGCTTGGACCTTCCAGCGTCTTTTGCTATTCATAATGTGTTCCATAGGTCCTTGTTGCGGCGGTACGTGGTGCCTATGGTTCCTGCTGTTGAGCCTCCTGCCCCGGTTTTGGTTGAGGGCGAGTTGGAGTACGTGGTGGAGAAGATTCTGGATTCTCGTATCTCTAGACGGAAACTCCAGTATTTAGTTAAGTGGAAAGGCTATGGTCAGGAGGATAATTCCTGGGTTGTCGCCTCTGATGTTCATGCGGCTGATTTGGTTCATGCCTTTCACGCTGCTCATCCTGATCGCCCTGGGGGTCTTGGTGAGGGTTCGGTGACCCCTCCTCAAGGGGGGGGTACTGTTGTGAACTGTGTTTCTGGGCTCCCTCTGGTGGTCACTAACGGTATTGTGTTAGGTATGTCTTGTTGCAGGCCTGAGCTCCAGCTGTGTCGTTAAGCAGCGGGTGTTTCCTATTTGAGTCTCCTCTGGACTCAGTCTCTTGCCTGGCATAGTTGTATCCAGACCTATTTGGTCTCCTCCGGATTCCTTTCAGTCTGCCTCATGCAAGAAAAGCTAAGTCTGTTTTGTACAATTTGGATCGTTTGCATTATTCAGTGTTTTTGTCCAGCTTGCTTTACATTTGATTTTTGACTCGCTGGAAGCTCTAGGGGGCTGATATTCTCCCTCCACACCGTCAGTCGGTGTGGGGGTTCTTGAATGTTCAGCGTGGATGTTTTGTAGGGTTTTCTGCTAACCGCATAGTCCACTATCTATTTTCTGCTATCTAGACTATTGGGCCTCACTTTGCTGAATCTAGTTCATCTCTACGTTTGTGTTTTCCTCTTGCCTCACCGTTATTATTTGTTGGGGGCTTTCTATATCTTTGGGGTTCAATTTCTCTGGAGGCAAGCGAGGTCTTATTTTTTCCCTCTAGGGGAAGTCAGTTCTCCGGCTGGCTCGAGACGTCTAGAACCAACGTAGGCACGTTCACCGGCTACTTTTAGTTGTTTGTGTCAGGATCAGGTATGCGGTTAGTCCAGTTTCCACCTCCCTAGAGCAGTATTTATATTTTTGCTATCTTGCCGGAATATCAGAGATCCTCTGCCATTGGGATCATAACACTCCTCCTTCTCCTCTCGCTTCCTCAAGCTCAATGTGGACAAATCTGAACTAATTATCTTTCCTCCATCTCACATATCTTCCCTACCTGATCTATCTATCAAAATAAATGAAATCACACTTTCCCCTGTCCCCAAAATCCGCTGCCTCGGAGTAACCCTGGACTCTGCCCTGTCCTTAAAACCGCACATCCAAGCTCTCGCCACCTCCTGTCGCCTCCTGCTCAAAAATATTTCCAGAATCCATCCTTTCCTCAACCCTCACTCTACCAAAATGCTTGTGCATGCCCTAATCATCTCCCGCCTCGACTACTGCAACATCCTCCTCTGTGGCCTACCTTCTAACAATCTCGCACCCCTCCAGTCCGTCCTTAACTCCGCTGCCCGACTAATTAATCTATCTCCTCGCTACACTCCTGTTTCCCCTCTTTGCAAATCCCTTCACTGGCTCCCAATTTCCCAGCGTATCCAGTTTAAACTACTGACACTGACCTACAAAACCATCCATAACCTTTCTCCTCCGTACATTTCCGAACTAATCTCTCAATATCTTCCCTCAAGTAATCTCCGGTCCTCCCAAGACCTCCTTCTCTCCTCCACGCTTATTCGCTCCTCACCCAATCGCCTCCAAGACTTCTCCCGAATATCCCCCATCGTCTGGAATTCTGTGCCCCAACACGTCTGGTTATTCACCACATTTGGATCCTTCAAAAGAAACCTGAAAACCCACCTCTTCAAAGAAGCTTACAGCCTGTAAAGACCACAAGGCCACCTCAACACCATCGGAGCTACTGCAACCCTCAACCTACTGTTTCCTTCCCCATAATGTTGTAGAATGTAAGCCCGCAAGGGCAGGGTCCTCTTCCCTCTGTATCAGTCTGTCATTGTTAGTTTTGTTTGCTGTAAGAGATATTTGTATTTTAATGTAACCCCTTCTCATGTACAGCACCATGGAAATAATGGTGCTATATAAATAAATAATAATAAAAATAATAATGTACTGATCCTGAGTTACATCCTGTATTATACTCCAGAGCTGCACTCACTATTCTGCTGGTGCAGTCACTGTGTACATACATTACATTACTGATCCTGAGTTACATCCTGTTTTATACTCCAGAGCTGCACTCACTATTTTGCTGGTGCAGTCACTGTGTACATACATTACATTACTGATCCTGTACTGATCCTGAGGTACATCCTGTATTATACCCCAGAGCTGCACTCACTATTCTGCTGGTGCAGTCACTGTGTACATACATTACATTACTGATCCTGTACTGATCCTGAGGTACATCCTGTATTATACCCCAGAGCTGCACTCACTATTCTGCTGGTGCAGACACTGTGTACATACATTACATTACTGATCCTGTACTGATCCTGAGGTACATCCTGTATTATACCCCAGAGCTGCACTCACTATTCTGCTGGTGCAGTCACTGTGTACATACAGTACATTACTGATCCTGTACTGATCCTGAGTTACATCCAATATAAGCTTACCTGTAGCCGGCAATAACAGAGAACGGCAATAATACAGAGAAGGATAACAGTCGCTAATATTCCACCGGTGATGACCACAGTCCCGGCTGTCATTCGACCGTCTCTCCATTAACCACCTAAGGGATAGATAGACATTGTGAGTAGATCAAATGACACAAGAACACACAGTGTCCTGACATAGCACTGATATCATGGTGACATCACCTTTCTTGACCAGATTTTTGTAATATAGAAAGAGGCATAGAAAAAAATTGGAAACATATTGAAAACAGAAACTTTATAATACGTTCTCTATAAGAAGAGACAATGATACTCAAAAAAAGATACTAAAATAAATGATTTCTTACATATTCATAGACGATTCAGAAGTTTTGTTAAGGCTATTGGAGAT
Organism: Ranitomeya variabilis; assembly: GCF_051348905.1. Classification (NCBI taxonomy): domain Eukaryota; kingdom Metazoa; phylum Chordata; class Amphibia; order Anura; family Dendrobatidae; genus Ranitomeya; species Ranitomeya variabilis. The sequence continues at coordinate 243,488,497 of NC_135233.1, read as the reverse complement.
ATAATTTCATGTCAATCATTTGTATCCTATTTGGCAGAGGATTATAAAACCCACTTCCCATTTGCAGCCTTAACAGCACACCAAGCTCAGCAGGGGGTCAAGTCTCAAAAGGTTATGATTGACAGGTCTCATACCTTGAGCCAGCTAAGCTTAGAACAAAAAGCTTGCTTGCAAAATAGATACTATGCTGTCTAACTGCTTTCTTATGTCAGCTATGTATTCATAAGGAAAATATGTACTTATTGTAATACTGGTCACACATCGGTTACATTTTTGAGATTTCTAGAATGGACCGAATGACTCCAAGTGTCTCGATCCGTTCTAGAACCACAGGGTGGAAAAATACGTAGAATGGCTAGTAGGAGCCAGGTAGCAAAGATGTGTTTGGTCTCAATGCGTAGCAGGGGTCTGGCTGGATCCGATTGCGCCAAAACCACCTCCCTAGGAACATCCACTAGGGAGTTATGACCCATCTTAGGCTTTTTTTAGTTTAGCTGCTAGAGGCAAGGGGAGAGGATTTAGGTTAAGCCCAGAGGGCAGGAGGGGAGTTACTCAACGGGGATAAAGGCTAGTCTAAGGCCATGTGGGCTCTCTCTGTTATGCTTGTGGTTCACTTCAAATTTGGGGACAACGTCGAGTAACATGCTGTGAAGGACCTAGGAACCAGCTGTCAGCCCTTGCGTCTCCACACACACATGGTCGAAAGTCAACACTGTAATGACATGATCCATCTGCTTATATCTTTTGTACAACAACTATTTGTATTTGCATATCTGACTACTGTAAATGTATAACCATAGTGTGTATAGTGTATTATATAATGTGCCCTTAAGGCGATTAAATATATAATATAACGTATTTCGATCCACATGTGCATTTATCGGTTTAGCTTTTCATGCTACCTTAGATGGGCTCTGGCCCAATATAATCCCATTAACAGAGCAGGCTTGTATCTAAAGAGGAACTGGTGGCAATCTTACCAGGCTGGCAGCGCTGTTTCACTAGTGCAGGTGAAAGAGTCAAGAGTTGTAGGCGAGTGTGGTGCCACATTAGTGACTGCGTGGGCCACATCCTCTCATCCCTCCACATCCCTCCCTAGGCCCGTCTGGACAGGGGACATCTGTGTAAAACTATAGTGTGGAACGTCACGTTGGTGAAAGTGAGGAGACCGCATTATGTGATCGTTCTGACTCAATAGTGACTTCAGGCGGGGTGGCGGGGTGCGGGTTCATAACAATACTCAAAAAAATACTAAAATAAATAATTTCTCACATATTCAAAGTCAATTCAGAAGTTTCTATTACACCGAGCCATATTACAGGCTAGAAATGGCCTTTGTATGAATATGTATTTGTGTTCCATCTGACTTGTAGATAAAGGAAATTAATATCCATTCTTTTATCAATTTTATGCAAATGTAAGAATTTTAGACCAAGGATCAATCAAGAATATGATCCTACTGATTAATGGTCTCTGGGAGATGTGAAGTTATTCCTGCAGAACGTCTCACCCTGCCAGGAAAGACCCCTGGGCCAAACATGATTATTCCACAAGGAAACAGAAACAAGAGGAATGTCAAGGGTATACCGTGGCAGAGAGGGACCAGAAGACAGCAGCATCTGATTTCACGCATTACTGCACCGCTTAGAAGTACTTCACCTTCATATTAAATAATGAGGGTTTTTCTTTGCTAACAATTCAAGGGTTAATCTGCTCAGTTGAGAGCTTCTAAAGATTCTCTGCTTTGATGGCCTGTCTGTTCAGTGTTAGCCACTCCCCTCTGCTATATTTTGCCTCTGGCATTCAGGGATTGACAATGTTTGTTCATATTGCCTGGTTCTGGAGTTGGAGGAGTCGGTTGTTTGAGGAGGCATTTTTCAGTGTTGTTCAACAGACTGTTGCTTGTAGCTTTGTCTCCATGCACATCCTCATCCTCTCCTATTTTGTTTCTCCTTCCTTTATGTCCCGGTGTTCCATTCTGTTGTTTGTGAGTGCATATTTGGATGATTGGTATTTTCCTTTATCCCTGTCTGTCTTCCCTTGTTGGTCTGGTTGGTGTATTCTTACATACTACTACTCCCCACTTCCTTGGGTAGAGGAGGGGACAGATCAGGGCTGATATAGGAGCACAGCAAGGCAAGTGGCTCCGGCGTCTTCACCATCAGAAGTAATATGGGGAGCAGGGAGACTAGGCCCCCCCCCCTAGCTTGAGGGATACGGAAGGAGCCCCTATCTTGCTAGTGAGCGATGACAAGAAGGACCTCCTAACATATTTATGGAAGCTGTCACTCCAGAGGAAAAGACCTCACACACAGAAAACTCCAGTGCAGGGCTAAACCTGGCCATAGATGTAGATCGAAGTTTACAGACTTAAAGAGGGTCTACAAACAATCCAATAAATTGGATTTCTGATTCTTGGATTCCCTCTTTCTGTCCATCTACCTCTATGACATTATGCCTTGGATAGAGTGGAAAAAATGCATCAGATCCATTTTAATTGTAGGAATGACCCCAGATGATTGTGACCTTGAAAGTGGAATGATATTCCTATACAAATTGGTAGACCGCGATGACATAACATCTCTTTGTATTCTCAACTGGAACATCATAAATTAGAGACTTCATTTCATCAAGATGTCACTAGTTAAATTTTATATATGATGGCAAAGAATAGCGTTAGTTTCCTGATGACTAAAATGAAAAGAACTACCGAGCAGCTTAGAGGCTTTTATAATTAAAGGTCACACCAATACAGTCCTCAAAGGTAGTATCCAATTACCTTGGTCTTTTGGACCAAGACTACAGGAGTTGACTGGCTATTTTCGCAAGTTGGTATTTGCTGCATTTTTTTCTGCAGACAAAACCTGTTCTCTTGGCAGTAAAGAACCTGCTTACAAAAAGCTGGTTTAGCTGAGTTTTTTGCTGCGTTTTTCAGGATCCCAAAGTTCAGCTTTGCTTCCATGACAGAAGCATGAACACAGGTCACCAATGCAAGACATATGTGAAACCATAACCATTTTTGGAAAAAGGACAATTTGATCAAATTATTTAGTGAAAAAAGATGTCTGAAAACATAGTGTCTATTCTAAACAAAAAAGTTAACATAAGTTCATGAAAAAACACAATTGCAAATGCAACAGCTGGGGGAGGTGAACTGTTCGGGAATAGTTTACCTAAGACATTGGCAGAGCATTGAGTTTGTTACCAACCTGTACATGTAACAACCAATCAAATGGGCTGTCATATAAAAAGAGGTTCAATATTAGATAATTAAAATGTAATTTTTTATTAATGAGTGTATGTAAAACAAAAAAACAGACAGGTCACACAAAAAATATCCAAAAAGAGGGGTACACATACTGTACAATATATAGTCAAGCCAAGTAGTAAATGGAGAAAATTATATATGCCAAACTATCCATAGCATTGTAGACCAAATATGAAAAAGCAAGTGCAAGAAAGCTATTATAACGCCCTTTGTAAATACCTAAGAAATAGTATACATGAATGCATGGGCTGTATATGCCCTCACCATATGGTTATACACATAAAGTGCCAGTGCAATACCAGTTGTACTGAAAACAATCCATACTCATATATAGTCAAATGCCTGGATCAGCAGAAGATTACTACTGGAGGTGAGAACAGAGCTAATCACTGATCACTTGAATCTACTTCTTACGTGTTTGCAAATAAGATGGAAGGTGCCACCATGTAATAATCTCTTGTGGTGGGACCAAGGAACACCAGTTCAACACTGGAACCACTCATGAAATAATAGTGTGTACTGTGCTCCAACATGCAACCAAATACTTCACAAGATAACTTCATAAGTAGAGATAATTTCACCAAACTTTATTTGTTACTTTAAAAATAAATGTAACAAAAATTTGCAAAAAAAATAAATATTTTTATTTTTTTTACATATTATAAAGTAAAAGAACTTTGCTAATTGAAAGGCAAATCCTTGTATAAAATATCTAATCTTAAGCTTGTCTTAAGCTTAAAACAAGACATCATATCATCTGCCAGAAGAACATGCCCCCGGGGGAGGTAACGGGATAATTCTCCTCCTGATGAATGCTTTCCTGAGCTTCTACTGGCTTCATCCATGCGTGATATATAGACTCTCCTGCGTCATGGTGGTCCAAACCTGTTTACTTCTCTCTTTAAGTCTCAGCTACTACCTGCCAGAGCTGCGTTCAGCTTGTAATATTGGCATAATGTGCGGAGGGAAGGACAAGATGAACCAAGCAGTCCTTGGCAAACGTAAGGGAAGGTCCACATCTGCTATTATGGGAGTAGACAATGGTCCCTGTGTGCAGCCTGACGTCCACAGACCATTTATAATTTCTGAACGCTATTTTTAATATCGTGTTTCTGTCTCTAAAATAAAAAATAAATGAGAGACTCTGGATTTCAGCAGATTTTTCAGCTTGGGGCAGTCAAGAAACTCGACTCACAGTCCACTGCAAGAAATGCTAGATAACTTCCAGATTGCAGGTAATTACAGAAAACCTCCCAAGAGGGCAGAATGTCCTCTATCGTGTCCTAAGAGTCCCTCAAGTACCTCTCTCCACTATGCAACATCTCTGAACTGCTCATTTGTTCATGAAGCCTTGACTTTTTATTTATTGATGATAATCTTGTGAAAGTTTTGTGGGTCTGTGTTGTGAATTCTGCTCTTGGGCTCCCTCCGGTGGTTGTTAGTGGTAGTGCAGTGGTCTCTGGATTATTAGCTGGGCAGGTGTTTCTGCTTATTGCAGCTCTATTAGGTATTTAGGTTTGTGGGATCCATCAATCCCTTCCAGTTGTCCATTGTATCTTGGAGGGATTGCATCTCTGTCTGGCTCCACTTGCCCTGCTGTCATTTCAGCTAAGATAAGTGTCTTGTTTTTGTTCTCTGTAGCACGCATGCAGTGTGCTTTTATGTGCAGTGCAATCTATTGTGTTTTTGTCCAGCTTAGACTTTGTTTGGATTTTTTCTGTCATGCTGGTTTCTCTGGAGATGCAGATATACATCCTATGTCTTTAGTTAGATGTAGTATATTGTATATTCTGCTGTGGATTTTTCTAGTGTTTTATTACTGACCGCTTAGAACTCTGTCCTATCCTTTTCTATTTAGCTAGAAGTGCCTCTTTTGCTAAACTCTGTCTTTTCTGCCTGTGTACGTATTTCCTCTTAAACTCACAGTCAATATTTGTGGGGGGCTGCCTATCCTTTGGGGCTCTGCTCTGAGGCAAGATAGGATTTCCCATTTCCATCTTTAGGGGTATTTAGTCCTCCGGCTGTGTCGAGGTGTCTAGGCCTGGTTAGGTACATCCCACGGCTACTTCTAGTTGCGGTGTCAGTATTAGGATTGTGGTCAGTACAGGTACCACCTACTCCAGAGTTAGTCTCATGCGGCTCCAGGGTCATCGGATCATAACAGTGCAACTGGCCAACAATGAGTTAAATGCATCTCAGAAGAAGGGAAGAAAGGTGCTGAGCCATTTTTTTTTCTGCAGTCTGTTTTGTCTTTCCTGTCATGTTCCCAATGGCAGGGAATTAAACACATAACACGGGCAAAAACAGGACGAGCTCTAGGGTGATGGAACCTGAGCTGACCGCGATCCTGAACCTCAACACTCAACTAACAGCAGCCGGGGAACGTTCCCGGGGGGACTCTAGACGTCTCGCGCCAGCCGGAGATCTAGCTACCCCTATCAGAAGAATCACAGACCTATCTTGCCTCCAGAGAAATATTCCCACAGAAATAGCAGCCCCCCACATATAATGACGGTGAAATGAGAGGAAGGCACAAACGTAGTTATGAAAACAGATTCAGCAAAATGAGGCCCGCTTAAGCTAGATAGCAGAGGATACAAAAGGTGAACTGCGCGGTCAGCTTAAAACCCTTCAAAATACCATCCTGAAATTACTTGAACTCATGTGCCAACTCATGGTACATGAGTGGTAATTTCAGCCCACTAGAGCAACCAGCAGCAGAGAATTACATATCTGCAAGCTGGACTAAAAACATGAAAGCAAACATGAAACAGGGAAATCCAGACTTAGCTTGTCTTGAAGGCCTAGGAGCAGGTAGCAAAGGTAACAGAGACACACTGATACATTGATAGCCGGCAAGGGAATGACAGGAAAGCCAGGTTAAATAGGAAACACCCAGCCTCTGATGGACAGGTGGAAACCAGAGACCGCAACCCACCAAAGTCACCCAGTACCAGCTGTAACCACCAGAGGGAGCCCAAAAACAGAATCCACAACAGTACCCCCCCCCTTGAGGAGCGGTCACCGAACCCTCACGAGAACCCCCAGGGCGATCAGGATGAGCTCTATGGAAGGCGCGGACCAAATCAGTCGCATGAACATCAGAGGCGACCACCCAGGAATTATCCTCCTGACCATAACCCTTCCACTTAACCAAATACTGGAGTTTACGTCTGGAAACACGAGAATCCAAGATCTTCTCAACAACATACTCCAATTCTCCCTCCACCAGCACCGGAGCAGGAGGCTCAACCGAAGGAACAACGGGCACCTCATACCTCCGCAATAACGACCGATGGAACACATTATGAATAGCAAACGATGCTGGGAGATCCAAACGAAAAGATACAGGGTTAAGAATCTCCAAGATCTTATAAGGACCGATGAACCAAGGCTTGAACTTAGGAGAAGAGACCTTCATAGGGACAAAACGAGAAGACAACCACACCAAGTCCCCAACAAGAAGTCGGGGACCCACGCGGCGACGGCGATTAGCAAACTGCTGAGTCTTCTCCTGAGACAACTTCAAATTGTCCACCACCTGATTCCAAATCTGATGTAGCCTGTCCACCACCACGTCCACTCCAGGACAATCCGAAGGCTCCACCTGACCAGAGGAAAAACGAGGATGAAACCCCGAATTACAAAAGAAAGGAGAAACCAAAGTAGCAGAACTAGCCCGATTATTAAGGGCAAATTCGGCCAGTGGCAAAAAGGCAACCCAGTCATCTTGATCAGCAGAAACAAAACACCTTAAATAAGTTTCCAAGGTCTGATTAGTTCGCTCCGTCTGGCCATTCGTCTGAGGATGGAATGCAGACGAGAAAGACAAATCAATGCCCATCTTAGCACAAAACGTCCGCCAAAATCTAGACACAAACTGGGATCCCCTGTCAGAAACAATATTCTCTGGAATCCCATGCAAACGAACCACGTTCTGAAAAAATAAAGGGACCAACTCAGAGGAGGAAGGCAACTTAGGCAAGGGTACCAAATGAACCATCTTAGAAAAGCGGTCACACACAACCCAGATAACGGACATTTTCTGTGAGACAGGGAGATCTGAAATAAAATCCATGGAAATGTGCGTCCAAGGCCTCTTCGGGATAGGCAAGGATAACAACAACCCACTGGCCCGAGAACAGCAAGGCTTAGCCCGAGCACACACTTCACAAGACTGCACAAAGGTGCGCACATCCCTTGACAAGGAAGGCCACCAAAAAGACCTGGCCACCAAGTCTCTAGTACCAAATATTCCAGGATGACCAGCCAACACAGAAGAATGGACCTCGGAGATGACTCTACTGGTCCAATCATCCGGAACAAACAGTCTTTCTGGTGGACAACGATCAGGTTTATCCGCCTGAAACTCCTGCAATGCACGTCGCAAGTCTGGGGAGACCGCGGACAATATTACCCCATCCCTAAGGATACCAGTAGGCCCAGAGTCTCCAGGAGAGTCAGGCACAAAACTCCTGGAAAGAGCATCTGCCTTCACATTCTTTGAACCTGGCAGGTATGAAACCACAAAATTGAAACGAGAAAAAAACAACGACCAACGAGCCTGTCTAGGATTCAGACGCCTGGCAGACTCAAGGTAAATCAGATTTTTGTGATCAGTCAAGACCACCACACGATGTCTAGCACCCTCAAGCCAATGATGCCACTCCTCAAATGCCCACTTCATGGCCAAAAGCTCCCGATTACCCACATCATAATTGCGCTCGGCGGGCGAGAATTTTCTAGAAAAGAACGCACATGGCTTCATCACCGAGCCATCGGAACTTCTCTGTGACAAAACCGCCCCCGCTCCAATCTCGGAAGCATCAACCTCAACCTGAAAAGGAAGTGAAACATCTGGTTGACATAACACAGGAGCAGAAGAAAACCGGCGCTTAAGTTCCTGAAAGGCCTCCACAGCCGTAGGAGACCAATTAGCAACATCAGCACCCTTTTTAGTCAAATCAGTCAAAGGTTTAACAACACTGGAAAAATTAGTAATGAACCGACGATAAAAATTAGCAAAACCCAAGAACTTCTGAAGACTCTTAACAGATGTAGGTTGTGTCCAGTCACAAATCGCCTGAACCTTGACGGGATCCATCTCAATAGTAGAAGGAGAAAAAATGTACCCCAAAAAAGAAATCTTCTGGACTCCGAAGAGACATTTTGAGCCCTTCACAAACAGAGAATTGGCCCGCAGGACTTGAAACACCTTCCTGACCTGTAGAACATGAGACTCCCAGTCATCAGAAAACACCAAAATATCATCCAAATACACAATCATAAACTTATCCAGATATTCACGGAAAATATTGTGCATAAAGGACTGAAAGACTGAAGGAGCATTAGAAAGTCCAAAAGGCATTACCAAATACTCAAAATGGCCCTCAGGCGTATTAAATGCGGTTTTCCACTCATCACCCTGCTTTATCCGCACAAGATTATACGCACCGCGAAGATCTATCTTAGTGAACCACCTAGCCCCCTTAATGCGAGCAAACAAATCAGTCAATAATGGCAATGGATACTGATATTTGACTGTAATCTTATTCAGAAGGCGATAATCTATACAAGGCCTCAGGGAACCATCTTTTTTTGCCACGAAAAAAAAACCTGCTCCCAGAGGGGACGAAGATGGACGAATATGTCCCTTTTCCAAGGACTCCTTAATATAATTCCGCATAGCAGTATGCTCTGGCACTGACAGATTAAATAAACGACCCTTAGGGAACTTACTGCCAGGAATTAATTCTATAGCACAGTCACAATCCCTATGAGGAGGGAGCGAATTGAGCTTAGGCTCCTCAAAAACATCCCGATAGTCAGACAAAAACGCAGGGACCTCAGAAGGAGTAGATGAAGCGATTGAAATCAGAGGTGCATCATCATGAACCCCCTGACATCCCCAGCTTAACACAGACATTGTTTTCCAATCCAGGACTGGATTATGAGTTTGTAACCATGGCAGACCAAGCACTAGTACATCATGTAAATTATACAGTACAAGGAAGCGAATCACCTCCTGATGAACGGGAGTCATGCGCATGGTCACTTGTGTCCAGTACTGCGGTTTATTCATAGCCAATGGTGTAGAGTCAATTCCCTTCAAAGGAATAGGAACTTCCAGAGGCTCCAGACTAAAACCGCAGCGTTTGGCAAATGACCAATCCATAAGACTCAGGGCAGTGCCCGAATCCACATAGGCATCGACGGAAATGGATGACAGTGAACAAATCAGAGTTACAGACAAAATGAACTTAGACTGCAGAGTACTAATGGCAAAAGATTTATCAACCTTTTTTGTGCGTTTAGAGCATGCTGATATAACATGAGCTGAATCACCACAATAAAAACACAATCCATTTTTCCGCCTATAATTTTGCCGTTCACTTCTGGACTGAATTCTATCACATTGCATAGTCTCAGGTGCCTGTTCAGAAGACACCGCCAACTGGTGCACAGGTTTGCGCTCCCGTAAACGCCGATCAATCTGAATGGCCATAGCCATAGACTCATTCAGACCTGTAGGCGCAGGGAACCCCACCATAATATCCTTAATGGCCTCAGAAAGACCATCTCTGAAGTTTGCAGCCAGGGCGCACTCATTCCACTGAGTAAGCACCGACCATTTCCGAAATTTTTGACAATATACTTCCGCTTCATCATGCCCCTGAGAGAGGGCTAATAAAGCCTTTTCAGCCTGAATCTCCAGGTTAGGTTCCTCATAGAGCAATCCCAGTGCCAGAAAAAACGCATCCACACTGAGCAATGCAGGATCCCCTGGTGCCAATGCAAATGCCCAATTCTGAGGGTCGCCCCGCAGGAAAGATATTACAATCTTGACCTGCTGAGCAGGGTCTCCAGAGGAGCGAGATTTCAAAGAAAGAAACAATTTGCAATTGTTCCTGAAATTCAGGAAGGTAGATCTATCTCCAGAAAAAAACTCTGGAATAGGAATTCTAGGTTCAGACATAGGAGTGTGAACAACAAAATCCTGTATGTTTTGAACTTTTGCAGCAAGATTATTCAGGCTGGAAGCCAAACTCTGGACATCCATGTTAAACAGCTAAGGTCAGAGCCATTCAAGGGTTAAGAGGAGGTAAGAAGCAGCTAGACAGCAATTAAGGGCTAGGCAGCAAAACTCTGAGGGGAAAAAAAAAAAAAATTTCCCTTCAACACTTCTTTTTCTCCTGCTTCAGCCCAAACAATTAACACTTTGTGGGCCGGCTATGCTGTCATGTTCCCAATGGCAGGGAATTAAACACATAACACGGGCAAAAACAGGACGAGCTCTAGGGTGATGGAACCTGAGCTGACCGCGATCCTGAACCTCAACACTCAACTAACAGCAGCCGGGGAACATTCCTGGGGGGACTCTAGACGTCTCGCGCCAGCCGGACATTTAGCTACCCCTATCAGAAGACTCACAGACCTATCTTGCCTCCAGAGAAATATTCCCACAGAAATAGCAGCCCCCCACATATAATGACGGTGGAATGAGAGGAAGGCACAAACGTAGTTATGAAAACAGATTCAGCAAAATGAGGCCCGCTTAAGCTAGATAGCAGAGGATACAAAAGGTGAACTGCGCGGTCAGCTTAAAACCCTTCAAAATACCATCCTGAAATTACTTGAACTCATGTGCCAACTCATGGTACATGAGTGGTAATTTCAGCCCACTAGAGCAACCAGCAGCAGAGAATTACATATCTGCAAGCTGGACTAAAAACATGAAAGCAAACATGAAACAGGGAAATCCAGACTTAGCTTGTCTTGAAGGCCTAGGAGCAGGTAGCAAAGGTAACAGAGACACACTGATACATTGATAGCCGGCAAGGGAATGACAGGAAAGCCAGGTTAAATAGGAAACACCCAGCCTCTGATGGACAGGTGGAAACCAGTGACCGCAACCCACCAAAGTCACCCAGTACCAGCTGTAACCACCAGAGGGAGCCCAAAAACAGAATCCACAACACTTTCCTTCCCTCTTTTCCTCTGGGTGACTGAAGAGCTGTGTGCTAGCATGGATGTTCAGGGATTAGCTTCTCGTGTAGACCAACTAGCTGCTAGGGTACAGGGTATTACCGATTATATTGTTCAGACTCCGGTTTTAGAGCCTAGGATTCCTACTCCTGATTTGTTTTTTGGGGACAGGTCTAAATTTTTGAGTTTTAAAAATAACTGTAAACTGTTTTTTTCTCTGAAACCTCGTTCTTCTGGTGATCCCATTCAGCAGATTAAAATTGTCATCTCCCTGCTGCGTGGCGATCCTCAGGATTGGGCATTTTCCCTGGAATCTGGGAATCCTGCCTTGCTTAATGTAGAAGCCTTTTTTCAGGCTCTAGGGTTATTATATGATGAACCAAATTCTGTGGATCAAGCGGAGAAGACCTTGTTGGTACTGTCTCAGGGTCAAGAAGCGGCAGAATTGTATTGTCAGAAATTTAGAAAATGGTCTGTGTTGACTAAATGGAATGAGGATGCTTTGGCGGCAATTTTCAGAAAGGGTCTTTCTGAATCTGTTAAAGATGTTATGGTGGGGTTTCCCACGCCTATTGGTCTGAGCGATTCTATGTCTCGGGCCATTCAGATTGATCGGCGCCCGCGTGAGCGCAGAGCTGTGCGCGCTGTGGCGTTGTCCTCAGAGCAGATACCTGAGCCTATGCAGTGCGATAGGATTCTGTCTGGAGCTGAACGACGGGGATTCAGACGTCAGAATGGGTTGTGTTTTTACTGTGGCGATGCTTCTCATGTCATTTCGGTCTGCCCTAAGCGTACTAAGAGAATCGCTAGTTCAGTTACCATTGGTACCGTACAACCTAAATTTCTGTTATCTGTGACATTGATCTGCTCATTGTCATCATTTTCTGTCATGGCGTTTGTAGATTCTGGCGCCGCTTTGAATTTAATGGACTTTGAATTCGCTAGACATTGTGGTTTCCCCTTGCAGTCTTTGGAGAACCCTATTCCTTTAAGGGGCATTGATGCTACACCTTTGGCTAAAAAGAAACCCCAGTTTTGGACACAGGTGACCATGTGCATGGCGCCAGCCCATCGGGAGGATTGTCGCTTTTTGGTGTTGCATAATTGCATGATGCTATTGTGCTGGGTTTTCCATGGTTGCAGGTACATAATCCGGTGTTGGATTGGAAATCTATGTCTGTGACTAGTTGGGGTAGTCAGGGAGTTCATGGTGACGTTCCTTTGATGTCAATCTCCTCTTCCCCCCCGTCTGAAATTCCAGAGTTCTTGTCTGATTTTCAGGATGTGTTCAATGAGCCCAAGTCCAGTTCCCTTCCACCGCATAGGGACTGTGATTGTGCTATTGACTTGATTCCAGGTTGTAAGTTTCCTAAGGGCCGACTTTTCAACCTGTCTGTGCCTGAACATACCGCCATGCGGAGTTATATTAAGGAGTCTTTGGAGAAAGGGCATATTCGGCCATCTTCTTCACCATTGGGAGCGGGATTTTTTTTTGTTGCCAAGAAGGATGGCTCCTTGAGACCTTGTATTGATTATCGCCTCTTGAATAAGATCACGGTCAAATTTCAATACCCTTTGCCTTTGCTTTCCGATTTGTTTGCTAGGATTAAGGGGGCTAGTTGGTTTACTAAGATTGACCTTCGAGGGGCATATAATCTTATTCGTATTAAGCAGGGTGACGAATGGAAAACTGCGTTTAATACGCCCGAGGGCCATTTTGAATACCTTATGATGCCCTTCGGGCTCTCTAATGCTCCATCTGTTTTTCAGTCCTTCATGCATGATATCTTCCGGAATTATCTTGATAAATTCATGATTGTATATTTGGATGACATTTTGATTTTTTCCGATGATTGGGAGTCTCATGTGAAACAGGTCAGGATGGTTTTTCAGATCCTTCGTGACAATGCTTTATTTGTGAAGGGGTCTAAGTGTCTTTTTGGAGTGCAGAAGGTTTCTTTTTTGGGCTTTATTTTTTCTCCCTCATCTATAGAGATGGATCCGGTTAAGGTTCAGGCCATTCATGATTGGATTCAGCCCACGTCCGTGAAGAGTCTTCAGAAATTTTTGGGCTTTGCTAATTTTTATCGCCGTTTCATTGCTAACTTCTCCAGTGTGGTTAAACCCCTGACCGATTTGACGAAAAAGGGCGCTAATGTGACGAATTGGTCCTCTGCGGCTGTCTCTGCCTTTCAGGAGCTTAAACGCCGATTTACTTCTGCCCCGCTGTTGCGTCAGCCAGATGTTTCTCTTCCATTTCAGGTTGAGGTTGACGCTTCGGAGATTGGGGCAGGGGCCGTTTTATCTCAGAGGAATTCTGATGGTTCCTTGATGAAATCATGTGCCTTCTTTTCCCGAAAGTTTTCGCCTGCTGAACGTAATTATGATGTCGGCAATCGGGAATTGTTGGCTATGAAGTGGGCGTTCGAGGAATGGCGACATTGGCTTGAGGGAGCCAAGCATCGTATTGTGGTCTTAACTGATCATGAAAATCTGATTTACCTCGAGTCTGCCAAGCGGCTGAATCCTAGACAGGCTCGATGGTCTTTGTTTTTCTCCCATTTTGATTTCGTGGTCTCGTATCTTCCGGGTTCTAAGAATATTAAGGCTGATGCCCTCTCTAGGAGCTTTTTGCCTGATTCTCCGGAGGTCCTTGAACTGGTCGGCATTCTAAAGGAAGGGGTGGTCCTTTCTGCCATCTCCCCTGATCTGCGACGGGTTCTTCAGGAATTTCAGGCTGACAAACCTGACCGCTGTCCAGTGGGGAAACTGTTCGTTCCTGATAAATGGACTAGTAGGGTGATTTCGGAGGTTCATTGTTCTGTGTTGGCTGGTCATCCTGGTATTTTTGGTACCAGAGATTTGGTTGGTAGGTCTTTTTGGTGGCCTTCTTTGACGCGGGATGTGCGTTCTTTTGTGCAGTCCTGTGGGACTTGTGCGCGGGCTAAGCCTTGTTGTTCCCGCGCTAGTGGGTTGCTTTTGCCATTGCCCATCCCTGAGAGGCCTTGGACGCATATTTCTATGGATTTTATTTCAGACCTTCCGGTTTCCCAGAGGATGTCGGTTATCTGGGTGGGTTGTGACCGGTTTTCTAAGATGGTTCATTTGGTGCCTTTGCCTAAGTTGCCTTCCTCTTCTGATTTGGTTCCATTGTTTTTTTCAGCATGTGGTTCGTTTGCATTGTATTCCAGAGAATATTGTGTCCGACAGAGGTTCCCAGTTTGTTTCTAGGTTTTGGCGAGCCTTTTGTGCTAGGCTGGGCATTGATTTGTGTTTTTCTTCCGCATTTCATCCTCAGACAAATGGCCAAACCGAGCGAACTAATCAGACTTTGGAAACTTATTTGAGATGCTTTGTGTCTGCTGATCAAGATGATTGGGTGACTTTCTTGCCATTGGCCGAGTTTGCCCTTAATAATCGGGCTAGTTCGGCTACCTTGATTTCGCCCTTCTTTTGTAATTTTGGTTTTCATCCTCGTTTTTCTTCAGGGCAGGTTGAGCCTTCTGATTGTCCTGGTGTGGATTCTGTGGTGGACAGGTTGCAGCAAATTTGGGCTCATGTGGTGGACAATTTGGTGTTGTCTCAGGAGGAGGCGCAACGTTTTGCTAATCGTCGTCGGTGTGTTGGTTCCCGGCTTCGGGTTGGGGATTTGGTCTGGTTGTCTTCCCGTCATGTTCCTATGAAGGTTTCTTCCCCTAAGTTTAAGCCTCGGTTTATTGGTCCTTATAGGATTTCTGAGATTATCAATCCGGTGTCTTTTCGTTTGGCCCTTCCGGCATCTTTTGCTATCCATAATGTTTTCCATAGATCTTTATTGCGGAATTATGTGGTGCCCGTTCTTCCCTCTGTTGATCCTCCGGCTCCTGTGTTGGTTGATGGGGAGTTGGAGTATGTGGTTGAGAAGATTTTGGATTCTCGTTTTTCGAGACGGAAGCTTCAGTACCTTGTCAAATGGAAGGGTTACGGCCAGGAGGATAATTCTTGGGTTTTTGCCTCTGATGTCCATGCTGATTTGGTTCGGGCCGTTCATCTGGCTCGTCCTGATCGGCCTGGGGGCTCTGGTGAGGGTTCAGTGACCCCTCTTCAAGGGGGGGGGGTACTGTTGTGAATTCTGCTCTTGGGCTCCCTCCGGTGGTTGTTAGTGCAGTGGTCTCTGGATTATTAGCTGCGCAGGTGTTTCTGCTTATTGCAGCTCTATTAGGTATTTAGGTTTATGGGATCCATCAATCCCTGCCAGTTGTCCATTGTATCTTGGAGGGATTGCATCTCTGTCTGGCTCCAGTTGCCCTGCTGTCATTTCAGCTAAGATAAGTATCTTGTTTTTGTTCTCTGTAGCACGCATGCAGTGTGCTTTTATGTGCAGTGCAATCTATTGTGTTTTTGTCCAGCTTAGACTTTGTTTGGATTTTTTTCTGTCATGCTGGTTTCTCTGGAGATGCAGATATACATCCTATGTCTTTAGTTAGATGTAGTATATTGTATATTCTGCTGTGGATTTTTCTAGTGTTTTATTACTGACCGCTTAGAACTCTGTCCTATCCTTTTCTATTTAGCTAGAAGTGCCTCTTTTGCTAAACTCTGTCTTTTCTGCCTGTGTACGTATTTCCTCTTAAACTCACAGTCAATATTTGTGGGGGGCTGCCTATCCTTTGGGGCTCTGCTCTGAGGCAAGATAGGATTTCCCATTTCCATCTTTAGGGGTATTTAGTCCTCCGGCTGTGTCGAGGTGTCTAGGCCTGGTTAGGTACATCCCACGGCTACTTCTAGTTGCGGTGTCAGTATTAGCATTGCGGTCAGTACAGGTACCACCTACTCCAGAGTTAGTCTCATGTGGCTCCAGGGTCACCGGATCATAACAGGTCTGTTACACATCTTGAAGGAATGGTGGGTCTGTTACACACCTTGAAGGTCCAAAAGATCTGGCTACGCATCTTGAAGAATTAGAGGGTCATTACACATCTTGAAGGATTAGTACGTTTTGTACACATCTTACTGTAAATAGATTGTGGATCTTCCACACATCTTGAAGGGACAGTGGATCTATGACACACATTGAAGGGCTAGTCGACTACACATCTTTAAAGGATAATGGGTATGTTACACACATTGAAAGGCCAGTCAACCGGTTACATACCTTGAATAACCAGTGGACCTATTACACAACCAGAAGGGCCAGTGAGTCCATTATACTCCTTGAAGGGCCAATGGGTCCATGGATCTGTTACAATTCATGAAGGGCCAGTGTGTTTATTACACTCTGTGCCCTGTTTGAGTGTTGGATTCTATAAAACAGTCACAGGTGCAGCAGACAGACGAATATGGTGACACTTTCTCCTCTGCTGATCTTACTCCCATGTGGCCTTCTGCCACGCACCTGCTGGTTTGACTTGCGCTGACCATATACATGATCATGCCAGTTTGCCAAGGCAACTGGTGCTTGAAGATGACAGTGGACCTGGCCACCTATGTGAAGAAGGAGCTGCTGAGCAGTCTTTGAATTATTTCTACTGCGCTTGACTTTTGAATCTGGTCCCGATCTCCCCTTTGTTTCTGACTATGCTTCTGCCAAATTCTTTGGATTGTGTACCCACTATCTGTTGTCCTAATCCTGGTTCTGAATTCTGGCAATGTTCCTGGTCTATTCTTTGGTCTGTTGGATTTACCTCTCCAGATAACGTTTCTTCACTCTTTCCGACTAAGCCACTGTGCCATCAATGTTACTACCGCAATTTGTGACTATCCCGGAAACCATGTCCCGAGACTCTTCATGAAGCAAAGACCATACTGCTCTGTAGGGTTTAAGGGTGGAAACAAGGCTATTAAACACTTATCATTAAAAAAAAAAAAATCAAATTGTTAAAGCTCCACACGTAACACACTGGCACAGCCCAAAATAGTCCTGGGTGAATTAAACCTGAGCCCCTTTGGAGCTGCAGTTGCTGATCTCGAAATCAGGACTGTTGGAAAGTATGCCTTGGACTTTTCCCTTCAGTTTATCTGCAAATATATTGCAGTTTGGAGAATCAACATCTACGTTATATAGAAGGTAACCAAATTGGTCTCCACAAAAGCATGGAGGTCCGGAGTGGTCACAGGTTGCAGGATTGGATGTTAGGCAAATCATGGTTTTCATTGGAACATCCCAAAATTGTCAACTCCAAAATGTATGAAGATCAAGAGTATGGCACAAAGTCTTATAGTTCTCACGGCACTGGTAAGCCTTAGACACCTTTACCATCTTAATCTTTGAAGGATACGCAATTTAAGCACTCAATGGGTGCCTGGTTCAAGAGGTATAAGATATGGGGTGCAGCGGTTCCAATTGTGTCCAGGCCCGGTACTTCAACAGTAATATAAATGCCCTGCTGTCCACCAGGACTCTGATCTGAAAATGTAATACAAGTTACATAATTGTCCTGAGTGTTGTAGATTTGGTCCTTCTCTCTTTCGACAAATACAATGGTCCTAACCTCAGGACAAGCTATTTTAAATCATCTTCATCTTCAATTATGGCTTAAGGGAACTAAAAGTATTTGATGTATCAAGGACATAATCTGGAGATGACCTCGAGAAGGGATCGGAGCATGTTGTGTGTCCAGCGTGAGAAGACATGTAGTGACAACCAAGCAGCTGACTATGCAACATCTCCAAACATCTCATCCTTCCCTGGAGCAGTGACTTTTTTATACTGCTGATAAACTCATTTTGTCATATGCAGCAGTGAGAGGGTGACATATCCACCTACTGGGACCAGCTGAAGTGACCTAACATTGATACTACCAGTCAAACTAATGCAATGTGACAGCATTGCCGCGGGGAAGCCTGTTCCTGGTAATCTAAATGCTGTTGAAACTTTCTTGTGCTCCCCTGTGACATCATATCCCCTGTTCCGCACAACAATCATTCTGGTTTCAAGAAATTACACCTCTACGGCTTACGGTAAATCAAATAGAACACAAACTCAGATGATGCTAGAGAAGGAGCATGAGAAAAGACATGTCATGTAGCCACTACCAGACAATTCTGCGGGTTCGGCAGAACAGTTAGGCAGGTGTCCCACTTGCAAATGCAATGTGAGAAACTCGCGCCTCTATACTCGGCACTGCCGCCGGCGCTTGGGACTGGAGTGTGCGGCTGCATGTATTTCTATGCAGCCGCATGCTCTGGTCCGAACCGCCGGCGGCAGTGCCATGTATTGAGGCGAGAGACTCACGCGAGTTTCTCGCATTGCAGCTGCAAGTGGGACATTGGCCTTACAGACAGTTCGGGTTCGGGTACCAGAAAAGTACCAGGACTTGAATGTTTGGCCCGAACATCCAGTGTTTGCCATGCTATCATGTGCATGACAGAGCTGCAAACACCGCTTCTAAAATCATCAACGTCGGTCAGACAGACGCGGTTCCCATGCTGTCAAATAACAGCATGAGCTTGCATGAGACAGCGTTGGAATTGCGGCTGTCTGACCGGCAGTGATGATTTAACCGCCGATCAGAAGCAGTGTTTGCCGCACTGTCATGCACATGACAACATGACAAACACCCAGTGTTCAGGGGGTCGAATCCGAACAGTTACAAGGATTTCCCCAGGATTTTGTGTCTGTGCCTGAACAGCAGGTGGTCGTTGCGGACACTGAACTTTACTGTTTGGATTCGCCCATCTCTAAAAGTGATTGCAGTGCTGTGAGAAAGCCTTCTACTACTAATGGAAAAGCTGTAGTGTCACGATGCAGCTCCGCAGGTAAGTGCAGACTCCACTAGATGGCAGCAGGGTGGAGAGAGGGCTGAAATTCTGCTCAGAGCTGACCAGCAGAACTGCAGCGAGGCTACCACCAGGTGGCAGCAGAATGGTCAGACAAGTCGTATCAATACCAGAGAGTAGCGTAGTACCAAGGGGATTTCCATACACAGTCAGAGGAGTGCTTAAAGGTCAATATTGGTCCATAGCAGAAATATCAGAAGGAAGAGAAAGAATCAGGTCAGAGCCAAAGCAGAGTCGAGTACTGGGGAATCCAAACACACAGGGACGCAGAGAGTCAGGGCGGGAAGAGAGGAATGAACAGACACAGGCAAAGACAGCTAAGCACAGCAGGACAAATCAGGGTTTCACCATAGCCAGCTACACACGCCGTAGGCAGGGAATGTAACTGGTACTGCCAGCAGGATGCAACGCAGAAAAATAGCCGACCCCAAACTGGAACGAGGCAGAGAAAGTTAACCTCCTACATAACCAGACCGGGAAAGGAGAGACAAGACCCAAAACCCGGTCTGGATCATGACATGTAGGAGCTTTCTTACGATCTCCGGTGACATCATATTTTCTGTTCTGCATAATAATCATTCTGGTCTAAAGAGGATAGATCTCTTCGCTTACACTAAATTAACCAGGACTCATGCTCAGATGGTGCTAGTGGTGGGGGCACCAGAGATGACATGTCATGTATCAACTACCAAGCAGATGACTTCGCAACTCCTCCGAAAATCTCACCCTTCACTGGAGCCCTGACGTTTTATACTGATGATGAACTCATTTTTTCAGATGCAGCATTGAGAGAGTGACATAGCTGCCTGTCAAGATCAGCTGGAACGACCTAATATTGATACCACCCCTCACCCTAATACAAAGTGACAGTGGTGCTGCGGGGAAGCCCTGCTCCTAGTAATCTAAAACCTGGTGGAACTTTCATGGGCTTCCTGGTGACATCATAACTGCTGTTCTGCACAATAATCATTCTGGCCTAAAAGGTTCCACCTCTGTGCTTACTTTAAATTAACTGGGAATCAAAAGTAGATGGTGCTAGTGGTAGAACAAGGCATTTCCAAAAATAGCTCCACTTCCGCCTATAGGTTGTGTCTGGTATTCACTTGAACATGACGAACAAAGCGGGTGTTTCTTTAATAAAAATAAAAAGCCAAACTGTTGTGAATTAGACTTTTTTGGCTCCCTCTTGTGGTCACTAGTGATATGACTCTGGGATTGTCTTTCCTCAGTTTGGCACCCACCTGGGTCGTTAGTCCAGGGGTGTTGCTATATGAACTTCCTGAATTCTTAGTCTGGTGCCTGGCATCGTTGTAATCAGTCCTTTCTGTTTGCTCCTGTCTGCTGGTCCGGGTTCTTGCAAAATTAAGCTAAGTCCTGCTTCCTTGTCTTTTGGTTATTTGCATTGCTCTTATTTTTTGTCCAGCTTGTACTAAATGTGATTCCTGATTTTGCTGGAAGCTCTAGGGGGCTGGTATTCTCCCCCCGGGCCATTAGACGGTTCGGGGGTTCTTGAATATCCAGCGTGGAAATTTTGATAGGGTTTTTGCTGACCGTATAAGTCATCTTACTATATTCTGCTATTAGTCAGTGGGCCTCTCTTTGCTAAATACCTAGTTCATTCTTACGTTTGTCTTTTCTTCTTACCTCACCGTTATTATTTGTTGGGGGCTTGTATCCAACTTTTGGGGTCTTTTCTCTGGAGGCAAGAAAGGTCTATCTTTTCCCTTCTAGGGTTAGTTAGTTCTCCGACTGGCGCGAGACGTCTAGAACCAACGTAGGCACGTTCCCCGGCTGCTGCTATTTGTGGTGCTAGGATTAGATATACGGTCAGCCCAGTTACCACTGCCCTATGAGCTGGTTTTTTGTGTTTGCAGACTTAGTATTTATTTCTGAGACCCTCTGCCATTGGGGTCATAACACCAAACCTTTTCTAATTTGTACCCATTTTAAAGAGCGGGTGCATAGATGAATCGGGCAAATGTTTGAGCAATTGTTTGATAAATTCTCCCTGCTCATAATACTCTATGGAAATAAAAGGAAAATTATTCAAAATAAGTGAATGATCTCATTTAATTTTTATTATGTCTTTCTAGTAAAATCTGTCTCTGGCTTCAATATAAATGTAGTCTTACAGATTCAGCATTTAATTTGAATAATTGACTTTTTTGTTAAAAAAAAAAAAAAAAAAAAAAGACCACTGCTGCCCTCTGGTGGTCTGCAGTGAGAATGCATGTCCACATTTGACGCACTCAACAGAGGTCCCATCAGTCCTGCTGCTGCTTTACTGCCGATGTAAGTGCAGACTGCGGAGAAGCCTTTGGTGAATCTTGTTAAGTGCCAGTAAGTGTAGCTAGGTTTGTAATTTATTAATATACCAAGCCACCAGTAAACTTTAAATTTTGTCTGGACAACCCCTTTAAGTACAAAATGCTTCCATAATTCTGCACAAACCACCCAAGGGAAATCGGGTTTATTTTTCATGGCCAAACCTGTAGCTGGTAAAATGCTACCTAACAATAATATCATTCACAGTGCCCCCATTACAGTAATATCAGCCACAGTGCCCCCATTACAATAATATCATCCACAGTGCCCAATTACAGTAATATCAGTCGCAGTGCCCCCATTACAGTAATATCAGCCGCAGTGCCCCCATTACAGTAATATCACCCACAGTGCCCCATCACAGTAATATCAGCCACAGTGCCCCACTACAGCAATATCACCCACAGTGCCCCACTACAGTAATATTATTCAGAGTGCCCCATTACAGTAATATTACCCACAGTGCCCCATCACAGTAATATCAGCCACAGTGCCCCATTACAGTAATACCAGCCACAGTGCCCCACTACAGTAATATCATCCACATTGCCCCATTACAGTAATATCATTCACAGTGCCCCATGACAGTAATATCAAAACAAAAAAGGGAGAAGCCAGCGCTGCTTATGGTTAGAATCCAATACATAAAGTGCAATTGCACATATTCATTTCTAACTGTATTTCAAAATGAGACATTTAGCAAACAATTGATCAATTCTTTGAGCCACCCCACCACGCCAAGGCATTCTCATAATGGGGCAGTCCTACTCTACGTTTTTTATATTCGCTGTGCCATAAAGGCCTCCTAAATGTATTAAAAGCAAGATCACATTAAATGCAAATTGTACCTGAAGGGTTTCTGAATCACTCCCATGGCGTCAGGAAGAGCAAGCGCAGATAAAGGTTGACCAGGTCCGGACATAGACATTTCAGGTCCAACCTCCGCATTGCCTAACCAGCACCACAGATGAAGGGTGAGACAGGCCAAGACACAGGTGCACAATCAAGCAGCGCTGGCTTCTCGCCCTTTTCTCTACTTTGACATTGGGCTGGTTTGGCAGTGTGGAGGTCAGATCTGAAATGTCCGGACATCTTACCGGGACCAGGTCGGCCTTTATCTGCGCTCGCTCTTCCTGGCACCATGGGAGTGTTTCAGAAACGCTTCAGGTACAGTTTGCATTTAATGTGGTCTTTCTTTTAATACATTCAGGAGGCAGTAATAGCACAGCGATTATAAAAAACGTAGAGTAGGACTGCTAGTCACTGTGGCACTGTGACTGCTGTAACTATTATGGTGGCACTGTGACTAGTGATACTATTATGGTGGCACTGTGACTGCTGTTACTATTATGGTGGCACTGTGACTGCTGTTAATATTATGGTGGCACTGTGACTGCTGTTACTATTATGGTGGCACTGTGACTGCTGTTACTATTATGGTGGCACTGTGATTGCTGTTACTATTATGGTGGCACTGTGACTGCTGTTACTATTATGGTGGCACTGTGACTGCTGTTACTATTATGGTGGCACTGTGACTGCTGTTAATATTATGGTGGCACTGTGACTGCTGTTAATATTATGGTGGCACTGTGACTGCTGTTACTATTATGGTGGCACTGTGACTAGTACCACCATAATAGTTACAGCATTCACAGTGCCACCATAATAGTAACACTAGTCACAGTGCCACCATAATAGATACAGCAGTCACAGTGCCACCATAATAGTAACAGCAGTCACAGTGCCACCATAATAGTAACACTAGTCACAGTGCCACCATAATAGTAACAGCAGTGACAGTGCCACCATAATAGTAACACTAGTCACAGTGCCACCATAATAGTAACAGCAGTCACAGTGCCACCATAATAGTAACACTAGTCACAGTGCCACCATAATAGTAACAGCAGTCACAGTGCCACCATAATAGTAACACTAGTCACAGTGCCACCATAATAGTAACAGCAGTCACAGTGCCACCATAATAGTAACAGCAGTCACAGTGCCACCATAATAGTAACACTAGTCACAGTGCCACCATAATATTAACAGCAGTCACAGTGCCACCATAATAGTAACACTAGTCACAGTGCCACCATAATAGTAACAGCAGTCACAGTGCCACCATAATATTAACAGCAGTCACAGTGCCACCATAATAGTAACAGCAGTCACAGTGCCACCATAATAGTAACACTAGTCACAGTGCCACCATAATAGTAACAGCAGTCACAGTGCCACCATAATATTAACAGCAGTCACAGTGCCACCATAATAGTAACAGCAGTCACAGTGCCACCATAATAGTAACACTAGTCACAGTGCCACCATAATAGGTACAGCAGTCACAGTGCCACCATAATAGTAACACTAGTCACAGTGCCACCATAATAGTAACACTAGTCACAGTGCCACCATAATAGTAACAGCAGTCACAGTGCCACCATAATATTAACAGCAGTCACAGTGCCACCATAATATTAACAGCAGTCACAGTGCCACCATAATAGTAACAGCAGTCACAGTGCCACCATAATAATAACAGCAGTCACAGTGCCACCATAATATTAACAGCAGTCACAGTGCCACCATAATAGTAACACTAGTCACAGTGCCACCATAATAGTAACAGCAGTCACAGTGCCACCATAATAGTAACAGCAGTCACAGTGCCACCATAATAGTAACAGTAGTCACAATGCCAACATAATATTAACAGCAGTCACAGTGCCACCATAATATTAACAGCAGTCACAGTGCCACCATAATAGTAACAGCAGTCACAGTGCCACCATAATAGTAACACTAGTCACAGTGCCACCATAATAGTAACAGCAGTCACAGTGCCACCATAATAGTAACAGCAGTCACAGTGCCACCATAATAGTAACACTAGTCACAGTGCCACCATAATATTAACAGCAGTCACAGTGCCACCATAATAGTAACACTAGTCACAGTGCCACCATAATAGTAACAGCAGTCACAGTGCCACCATAATATTAACAGCAGTCACAGTGCCACCATAATAGTAACAGCAGTCACAGTGCCACCATAATAGTAACAGCAGTCACAGTGCCACCATAATAGTAACAGTAGTCACAATGCCAACATAATATTAACAGCAGTCACAGTGCCACCATAATATTAACAGCAGTCACAGTGCCACCATAATAGTAACAGCAGTCACAGTGCCACCATAATAGTAACACTAGTCACAGTGCCACCATAATAGTAACAGCAGTCACAGTGCCACCATAATAGTAACAGCAGTCACAGTGCCACCATAATAGTAACACTAGTCACAGTGCCACCATAATATTAACAGCAGTCACAGTGCCACCATAATAGTAACACTAGTCACAGTGCCACCATAATAGTAACAGCAGTCACAGTGCCACCATAATATTAACAGCAGTCACAGTGCCACCATAATAGTAACAGCAGTCACAGTGCCACCATAATAGTAACACTAGTCACAGTGCCACCATAATAGTAACAGCAGTCACAGTGCCACCATAATATTAACAGCAGTCACAGTGCCACCATAATATTAACAGCAGTCACAGTGCCACCATAATAGTAACAGCAGTCACAGTGCCACCATAATAATAACAGCAGTCACAGTGCCACCATAATATTAACAGCAGTCACAGTGCCACCATAATAGTAACAGCAGTCACAGTGCCACCATAATAGTAACAGCAGTCACAGTGCCACCATAATAGTAACAGTAGTCACAATGCCACCATAATATTAACAGCAGTCACAGTGCCACCATAATATTAACAGCAGTCACAGTGCCACCATAATAGTAACAGCAGTCACAGTGCCACCATAATAGTAACAGCAGTCACAGTGCCACCATAATAGTAACACTAGTCACAGTGCCACCATAATAGTAACACTAGTCACAGTGCCACCATAATAGTAACAGCAGTCACAGTGCCACCATAATATTAACAGCAGTCACAGTGCCACCATAATAGTAACAGCAGTCACAGTGCCACCATAATAGTTACAGCAGTCACAGTGCCACCATAATAGTAACAGCAGTCACAGTGCCACCATAATAGTAACACTAGTCACAGTGCCACCATAATAGTAACACTAGTCACAGTGCCACCATAATAGTAACAGCAGTCACAGTGCCACCATAATATTAACAGCAGTCACAGTGCCACCATAATAGTAACAGCAGTCACAGTGCCACCATAATAGTTACAGCAGTCACAGTGCCACCATAATAGTAACACTAGTCACAGTGCCACCATAATAGTTACAGCATTCACAGTGCCACCATAATAGTAACAGCAGTCACAGTGCCACCATAATAGTAACACTAGTCACAGTGCCACCATAATAGTAACAGCAGTCACAGTGCCACCATAATATTAACAGCAGTCACAGTGCCACCATAATAGTAACAGCAGTCACAGTGCCACCATAATAGTAACACTAGTCACAGTGCCACCATAATAGTAACAGCAGTCACAGTGCCACCATAATAGTAACACTAGTCACAGTGCCACCATAATATTAACAGCAGTCACAGTGCCACCATAATATTAACAGCAGTCACAGTGCCACCATAATAGTAACAGCAGTCACAGTGCCACCATAATAATAACAGCAGTCACAGTGCCACCATAATATTAACAGCAGTCACAGTGCCACCATAATAGTAACAGCAGTCACAGTGCCACCATAATAGTAACAGCAGTCACAGTGCCACCATAATAGTAACAGTAGTCACAATGCCACCATAATATTAACAGCAGTCACAGTGCCACCATAATATTAACAGCAGTCACAGTGCCACCATAATAGTAACAGCAGTCACAGTGCCACCATAATAGTAACAGCAGTCACAGTGCCACCATAATAGTAACACTAGTCACAGTGCCACCATAATAGTAACACTAGTCACAGTGCCACCATAATAGTAACAGCAGTCACAGTGCCACCATAATATTAACAGCAGTCACAGTGCCACATAATAGTAACAGCAGTCACAGTGCCACCATAATAGTTACAGCAGTCACAGTGCCACCATAATAGTAACAGCAGTCACAGTGCCACCATAATAGTAACACTAGTCACAGTGCCACCATAATAGTAACACTAGTCACAGTGCCACCATAATAGTAACAGCAGTCACAGTGCCACCATAATATTAACAGCAGTCACAGTGCCACCATAATAGTAACAGCAGTCACAGTGCCACCATAATAGTTACAGCAGTCACAGTGCCACCATAATATTAACAGCAGTCACAGTGCCACCATAATAGTAACAGCAGTCACAGTGCCACCATAATAGTAACACTAGTCACAGTGCCACCATAATAGTAACAGCAGTCACAGTGCCACCATAATATTAACAGCAGTCACAGTGCCACCATAATAGTAACAGCAGTCACAGTGCCACCATAATAGTAACACTAGTCACAGTGCCACCATAATAGTTACAGCAGTCACAGTGCCACCATAATAGTAACACTAGTCACAGTGCCACCATAATAGTAACACTAGTCACAGTGCCACCATAATAGTAACAGCAGTCACAGTGCCACCATAATATTAACAGCAGTCACAGTGCCACCATAATATTAACAGCAGTCACAGTGCCACCATAATAGTAACAGCAGTCACAGTGCCACCATAATAGTAACACTAGTCACAGTGCCACCATAATAGTTACAGCAGTCACAGTGCCACCATAATAGTAACACTAGTCACAGTGCCACCATAATAGTAACACTAGTCACAGTGCCACCATAATATTAACAGCAGTCACAGTGCCACCATAATAGTAACACTAGTCACAGTGCCACCATAATAGTAACAGCAGTCACAGTGCCACCATAATATTAACAGCAGTCACAGTGCCACCATAATATTAACAGCAGTCACAGTGCCACCATAATAGTAACAGCAGTTACAGTGCCACCATAATAGTAACACTAGTCACAGTGCCACCATAATAGTTACAGCAGTCACAGTGCCACCATAATATTAACAGCAGTCACAGTGCCACCATAATATTAACAGCAGTCACAGTGCCACCATAATAGTAACACTAGTCACAGTGCCACCATAATAGTAACACTAGTCACAGTGCCACCATAATATTAACAGCAGTCACAGTGCCACCATAATAGTAACACTAGTCACAGTGCCACCATAATAGTAACAGCAGTCACAGTGCCACCATAATATTAACAGCAGTCACAGTGCCACCATAATATTAACAGCAGTCACAGTGCCACCATAATAGTAACAGCAGTCACAGTGCCACCATAATAATAACAGCAGTCACAGTGCCACCATAATATTAACAGCAGTCACAGTGCCACCATAGTAGTAACAGCAGTCACAGTGCCACCATAATAGTAACAGCAGTCACAGTGCCACCATAATAGTAACAGCAGTCACAGTGTCACCATAATAGTAACACTAGTCACAGTGCCACCATAATAGTAACAGCAGTCACAGTGCCACCATAATAGTTACAGTAGTCACAGTGCCACCATAATAGTAACAGCAGTCACAGTGCCACCATAATAGGAACACTAGTCACAGTGCCACCATAATAGTAACACTAGTCACAGTGCCACCATAATAGTAACAGCAGTCACAGTGCCACCATAATAGTAACAGCAGTCACAGTGCCACCATAATAGTAACACTAGTCACAGTGCCACCATAATAGTAACAGCAGTCACAGTGCCACCATAATAGTAACAGCAGTCACAGTGCCACCATAATAGGAACACTAGTCACAGTGCCACCATAATAGGAACACTAGTCACAGTGCCACCATAAGGGTTACAGCAGTCACAGTGCCACCATAATAGTAACAGCAGTCACAGTGCCACCATAATAGTAACAGCAGTCACAGTGCCACCATAATAGTAACACTAGTCACAGTGCCACCATAATAGTAACAGCAGTCACAGTGCCACCATAATATTAACAGCAGTCACAGTGCCACCATAATAGTAACACTAGTCACAGTGCCACCATAATAGTAACAGCAGTCACAGTGCCACCATAATAGTAACAGCAGTCACAGTGCCACCATAATAGTAACACTAGTCACAGTGCCACCATAATAGTAACAGCAGTCACAGTGCCACCATAATAGTAACACTAGTCACAGTGCCACCATAATAGTTACAGCAGTCACAGTGCCACCATAATAGTAACAGCAATCACAGTGCCACCATAATAGTAACACTAGTCACAGTGCCACCATAATAGTAACAGCAGTCACAGTGCCACCATAATATTAACAGCAGTCACAGTGCCACCATAATAGTAACAGCAGTCACAGTGCCACCATAATATTAACAGCAGTCACAGTGCCACCATAATAGTAACACTAGTCACAGTGCCACCATAATAGTAACACTAGTCACAGTGCCACCATAATAGTAACAGCAGTCACAGTGCCACCATAATAGTAACACTAGTCACAGTGCCACCATAATAGTTACAGCAGTCACAGTGCCACCATAATAGTAACAGCAATCACAGTGCCACCATAATAGTAACACTAGTCACAGTGCCACCATAATAGTAACAGCAGTCACAGTGCCACCATAATATTAACAGCAGTCACAGTGCCACCATAATAGTAACACTAGTCACAGTGCCACCATAATAGTAACACTAGTCACAGTGCCACCATAATAGTTACAGCAGTCACAGTGCCACCATAATAGTAACACTAGTCACAGTGCCACCATAATAGTTACAGCAGTCACAGTGCCACCATAATAGTTACAGCAGTCACAGTGCCACCATAATAGTAACAGCAGTCACAGTGCCACCATTACAGTAAATAATTATATATGGTCTGCTATCCTGAAGACGGCTTCATCCTATAGAGAGAATTGTGTTGTCTACGGCTGAATATTTGGAGAAGATGCGGCTGAATTCTTAATTCTTCCCCCTGGATCCTAAACAGTTTAAAAGCTTTATTACAAGCGGAGTGGGTCCTGGGAGAGAACTTCACACCCTCCTCCCTGCACCATCCTATAACCTGAGCACATCCTGGCTCCCGCTCGCCATAATTCACCATGCATCAGCGCGCAGCTTTCTCCATTCTCCGCACTGTAATTCAATTCTAAGAGCCCATATATCAGCTCCCCAAGGCTACCTGCAATGCTAGCACTGCGCTGACCTGAAACACACACATCCATAGCATCTCTCTGACACCGGCTCCCATAGATTTCTTCATCACATCTGTAGGTACAGATAAATGACTTTACCTCAGCCCTCTCCAACAGCTGAATTGTCAAAAATCCTTCTACATGTGCCATATTTTGTTATATTGCGTGAGGCGTGGCACTCTTCCTATATATGACATTAGTCTATGGATTACATGGAGGGACACATACAGTACTTTAAGGGCCTTTATTGCTACAGATCACCTTTAGAGGGCGCTCCAGGAAAAAAAAGCAGCTAATAAAATCTCCTCTCATGTTAAATGGGTTGTCTATAAGGGTACATCCTAAACCAACCATTACCTTATATTCGAGAAAACAGCGCCACTCTCCTCGATAGTCTGTGAGTGGTATTACAACTTCACAAAAAGAGATACAAAAAAATGGTGATATTTTTTTCTGCACACAGTGACACTCCTTTCCATTTATTGTGTCTGGTAATGCTCCTCAGGCCTAATTACAGGAATTAGTCTGAGCTGCAATACCAGGCACTGCCTATAAATAAGAGTGGCACTGTTTCTCAGAAATAAAAACACCTTAAAAAAAATTGGATAAACCCTTTATAACATAAACATTGTGTTTCATAGTCAGAGATAAAGCTCTCCCGTGTCTACTGCCCTGAACCACTTTCACCATGCTTCCATATGGTTTCTACATATTACATAATACAGCGGCCCCTTCCACCTCATTCATTTCCTCTGCTTTTTAGCTTCAATGTTTCATCGCTTTTATTTGTATAATTATCCCATAAAAAACAACCCCAAACTATAAGATAGTGCAAAAAAATAAAAGGGTAAGCACACTTTTGCTATTTCGGCACTACATATACTCACTTACTCTTCAGTTATGATCCCATGTTCTCCTCTTGTTCCTGAAGCTTTCAATCCACTGGGAGCCACAGCAGCCATCACGGGCCCAAGAACTAGACGGATTACAGGAACTAAGACAGACAAGGATCTGCAGAAACTGGTCAGGGTTCTGAATCTATTTAGGGGTGTCCGGATAGGGTTCTGTATCCGTTTATGGGGTGTACTAAGTGTTTTGTATCTGTTTAGTGGTTCTAATCTGGAGTTTCTATTCAGGGGTTAAGGTCCATATTGCTTTGGTGTGGTTGATCTGGGGTCTGTATCAGGCTAAGGAGTCTGGTCTGGGGTTTATATTACCTTAAGGGGCCCTGTCTAGGGTCTGGAACTGTCATGGGCAGGGGTGAGGAACCTTCTTTCTGCCAGAGGCCAGTTGGATATTCAAGCCATCCTCCGGGGGGCCGTACACTGTGGTCCCCAGGAATGTCCGGGGGCGTTGAAAAGGTCATCGCGGGCCGTAAATGGTACCCGGGCCTGAGGTTCCCCACCCCTGGTTTAGGAGGTCTGTATTATTTCAAAGGGTTGTCTGATCAGGAGTTTGTATCTGTTTAGAGCTCATGGTCTTGGAGTATTACTTCGGGCAATCTGGTCTAAAGTCTGTAGCTGTCTCGGGGGCTTGATTAGGGGATTTTATTTAGGGGGGGTCTGTATTACTTAAGGGGACACATGTATTTTGGGGATCTGCTCATGGGCATGTATCTGTTTAGAGGGTCTGGTGTTTACATTTAGGGTTTAAGGTCTGCATTACTTTGATGTGGCTGGTCTGAGGGTCTGCATTGCTTTACGGGTTGCAGGGCTGCCACTAGAAATTTCGGGGCCCCATACTGGCAAAATTTTCAAGGCCCGCTTGAGACTCCACCCAGGTTCCACCCCAGCCCCACCTCCACGCTCCACCCCTTGAACTGTCCACAGTCCCACCGCTCTCTCTTGGAAAAACTCCACTTTTCACCTATCACACATTAACAGTTCCCATCACCAGATCACACATATAGCCGGCAGCTTTTGTTTTGGCCAAAATATTTTTGAAGCCGCCAAAATGACAAGGTAGACACTTTTGGCCGGGCCCTACTCTACGCTAACCTATTAAATATTTGTTAAAATATGCAATACAAATTAGGTATATTTTTATTTATTTTTAAATTTTTAAAATGACTAATAATATCACATCCAAAGGGACAAATACCACCACACCATGTCCAGACCACATATTACCACCACAGTGATCGAATAATATCAAATACAAGGAACAAATACCACAACACCATGAACAGACCACATATTACCACCACATAGTGACCAAATAGCGCATACAAGGGACAAATACCACAACACCATGACCAGACCACATAGTACCACCACATATTGACTGAAGACTTCAATACTGATCAGTAATAAAAAAAACCACACACAATACTATCACCATCAGTGCCATTATACGCAGGAGATCTGTACTTAGTATGCAGTGTCTGTGTACAGGTAATACAGTGATCACCAGTGACATTATACACGGGAGCTCTGTATATAATGTATAGGTAATCCAGTGATCACTGGTGAAATTATACACAGGAGCGCTGTATATAGTATACAGTGTATAGTGTCAGTGTATAGGTAACACACTGACTCACCAGTGACGTCTCTATGTGAAGTCCTACATCTTTGTTTTTCATCTTTCATCCAGCACAGACCGCCATCACTTCTTCCAGCCAGGGCTCATCTCTGCAGGAAATAACAGTTACCTCGAGCTCCGCTTGCAGAACACATTACTTATTTTTCCCAATTTCTACATTACACCACATGAAGTAAAAAAAGGCGACATAGTATCACTCTACACAGTAACAGGCCTGCCCCCCCCATTTAAAACAGTATACTCAAAAAATAAAATAAATACGTCACTGCAGTAATAATATCCTTTAATTAGCCCCTATGGTAATAATATTCCCCATCCTGGCCCCCGTGTGTCTCATTCCTGGCGTCAGCCATATGTTCTCCAATCCTGCCCTCATGAGCATCCATTCTGCCCCATATGATCTCCCCATCCTGCCTCATCTATCTCCATCGTATCCATCCTGCCCCATGATCCTGCCCCCAGTGTCTCCAATCATGCCCGTATCTCCATTCTGCCCTGTCTCCAATCATACCCCCATGTCTGCAATGCTGCCCCGTGTCTCCAATCATGCCCCGTGTTTCCATTCTGCTCCATCTGTCTCCAGTCATGCCCCCAGTGTCTCCAGTCATGCCCCCATGTCTTTCATCCTGCCCCCTGTGTCTCCAATCATGCCCCGCATCTCCATTCTGCCCCATGTCTCGCATTCTGCCCCAATGTCCAGCATTCTGTACCGTGTCCAGCATTCTGCCCCAATGTCCAGCATTCTGCCCCAATGTCCAGCGTTCTGCCACAGTGTACAGCGTTCTGCCCGTGTCCAGCGTTCTGTCCCTGTGTCCAGAATTCTGCCCCAGTGTCCAGAATTCTGCCCCAGTGTCCAGAATTCTGCCCCAGTGTCCAGCGTTCTGCCCCAATGTCCAGCGTTCTGCCCCAATGTCCAGCGTTCTGCCCCAATGTCCAGCGTTCTGCCAGTGTCCAGCGTTCTGCCACAGTGTCCAGCATTCTGCCCCAATGTCCAGCGTTCTGCCCCAGTGTCCAGCGTTCTGCCCCAGTGTCCAGCGTTCTGCCCAAGTGTCCAGCGTTCTGCCCTAGTGTCTAGCGTTCTGCCCTAGTGTCTAGCGTTCTGCCCCAGTGTCCAGCGTTCTGCCCCAGTGTCCAGCGTTCTGCCCCAGTGTCCAGCGTTCTGCCCCAGTGTCCAGCGTTCTGCCCCAGTGTCCAGCGTTCTGCCCCAGTGTCCAGC
The DNA here is from genome assembly GCF_051348905.1 of Ranitomeya variabilis. NCBI lineage: Eukaryota > Metazoa > Chordata > Amphibia > Anura > Dendrobatidae > Ranitomeya > Ranitomeya variabilis. The sequence goes on along the minus strand of NC_135233.1, from coordinate 243,455,218 downwards.
GTTCTGCCCCAGTGTCCAGTGATCTGCCCTAGTGTCCACCAATGTCCAGAATTCTGCCCCAGTGTCCAGTGTTCTGCCCCAATGTCCAGCGTTCTGCTACAGTGTCCAGCGTTCTGCCCCAATGTCCAGCGTTCTGCCCCAGTGTCCAGCGTTCTGCCCCAGTGTCCAGCGTTCTGCCCCAGTGTCCAGCGTTGTGCCCCAGTGTCCAGCGTTGTGCCCTAGTGTCCAGCGTTGTGCCCTAGTGTCCAGCGTTGTGCCCTAGTGTCCAGCGTTGTGCCCTAGTGTCCAGCGTTGTGCCCTAGTGTCCAGCGTTCTGCCCCAATGTCCAGCGTTCTGCTACAGTGTCCAGCGTTCTGACCTGTTCCCACACACAAGGACCTTTTATATAGAGCTAAAAATACAAAAGGATGTGGCTCACATTGTAATAATGCGGCGCAGTCAAAAGGCACGCCCCCAGAATATTCCTTGGACACACCCCCTTGTAAGATCATGATGACCATCAGCACTAACTACAGCGGCCCATGTCTCTGGGACCAGGGGGTAATAACATAGAGGCAGCATGCCCAGCGGAAATGAGACATGCGCACTGACACAGGCCACTTCCGACCTGGTGACCGACCTCATATAATCTGCGGTATGCGTGGCCCTGCTCTATCCGCCGTCCCCACTAGCGGCTCCCCCCATCCTGCATTTCCCACGTCCCGCATCTCCCCACTGTACATGGACCCATCCTTCATCCCTGCGGCCTGTTCTTACCTCACAGCAGCCACATAAACAGGAAGACTCCGCTCTCTTTTGCCGCCAAACAGAGTCAAGTACAGGCACCCAATAAGCGGCCGTGACGTCAGGATGGGCGGAAACCTTTCACCTTGAGTCTTTTTTTTCCACTCATGAATGATAAGTGGGCGTGGGTTCCGTGCTCAGCCAGTATGCTAAGGGCCCGGTTTAGCCTGCGGCTGCTGGTAGGGGCCCGGTGAGCAGAGGAGACGGGGCCCGATGCGGGCCCCCTCTGCCCACCGGGCCCCATACGCCAGTCAGGGCAGTAATGCCCTGATGGCGGCCCTGATGGGTTGCATCATTTTCTGTTTAGAGTCTGTTTGGGGCTCTGAATTACTTTACAGGATCTACGTTCCTCTGTTCTGAGGTTTGTACTTGTGGGTTTATTTTTGGTCCAGGGTTAAAGACATGACTCATACAAATGGATAGGGACAAAGTGTCAACAGTCTAATGCCTACCATGTGCCTTTTATAACAGTGGTCTCTTTTTGTTTGGCAGAGGAGCTTTTGGGCTCCTTTAGGCACCAGCACGAAGGGCCGACAGCTACCTCTGTGTCCACTAGAGTGTGGTTTTATGGGGCCAGTGGGGGAATCTCTGCTCCCCTGTGGGTTGGGGTCACTGGTCACAGCATTTCACATCCCATTATAGTGCAGCTCTATGGAGCAGAGCAGGTGTCAGACGGCAGATGTTCTCCAGCCAAGCCGTGCAGATTTAAAAAGATTATCACTAGTAACGACACGGCTAAAATCAAGGCTTAGATTAGATTTTTCTCTGACAATTGGCAGCTGTAAAGACATGGCCATAGACCAACACTAACATCTTAATCCAATCAGGTGACGAGGTGCAGTGTCCTGGAGGTGGAAGATATCATCACAGTACACTCTGTTTTGATGCAGAAAGGAAGGAAAGGGGCTACGCACATCCACCATTATGCCCCTTCATGCCCCTTGTTCCCATGGGCCAGCTTCCTTTTACCCTAGTTGCCAACATTACCTCATACAAGGCCACAATACCTTTTGAAGGGTTGGATATTGATTTATGGGGAAGCTACTGCCAAAAGGTGGCACTAGAGAGTAAACTTACTTTCTACTTAAGGAAAGATTATTTGCATACTTTTGTTCCCAGAGAGCATTGCCTGGTGTAAAAGACTCCCTACGCCAGCTGGCAGTCTTCACATACAGAAACATTACGCCCGTTGTCCTGATGCAATACCAGCCACAATACATAGACATTAGCGGTGCTCTTCCTTATCTACTTCCTCTGGAGAACATAACGTACAACCCTAGTAATGTCATAACTAAAAATTCAATATATAGTTATATTACACATTATGAAAGGGCTATTGCTTCTTCTCCTATTACCCCCTTTACCTAGTTAGTATATTGTGCAGTAAAAACACATGTGTAAGCCTACCATCCAGTGTACATGTGGCGTGAGGGTGTCACGTCCCCCTGGAAGACCTGGAGTTAGACGGTCACGACGTGTAATGAATCGTAGGTCTTCTTTAGAGATGGTGTGATTTGTGTTCCATATTAAATTTAGTTTCCTTTGGTGCTGAAGAGGTTAATGACCCTCTTTATGCTGGTCAGAAACATGCAGCTCCATTTCAGCTGCTTCTGATCTGGTCATTACTTCTTCCTTTAAAAACTGGCCAGACCTTCTTGTCCCGGCTGGTGAAAGATTCGTCTTCTTGTGCTGGGTACTAAAGCTAAGTGGTTGGAGTGGATTTGTTGTAAAAGTGATGTGCGGTTTGCTGTAGAACGTGTGTTTATCTCCTCTTCCATTTTTCCATTTAGTTTATTCCTCTCTGTCTCTATCCTCCTCCCTATTATTGGATGATGCTTTTGTATGATAGAGGTCTTCTGTTATCCCTATTTTGTCTTTGTGTCTTGTTTACCTAACATTTCTGTCCCATGCCTCAGGGGTGGTGGAGGGGAGAGGTCAAGGTTTAACAGGAGCATAGTAAGGTCAGAGACTCGGGCTTCTCTACCTTCAAGAGTACCCCGTGACAGGGATTGTTACGGTCCCAGTTCCAGGGACAGTTTGAGGACCCCTTTCCTTACCTCACAGCGTGACAACATGCAACTATATATACATTTCATCTGTTATACAGTCAACTGCCTCTCCATACTACACAGACATGTTTTGAAGTCCCATGTTCTCATACAGTTGAGCAGACAGAAATCTTGTAGCGCTTAGCATGTAGCAGCATTTTATTAGTTTCAGTCCATGTGATTGACTAGTCAACAATACACATCACAGTTGGTCTTATGTCCACCAAGGTTTGAGCCCTTCATGGAGCCTAGGCAGTAAATCGGCTGCACCAAACATGCCTCAATTGAATTGTTGACAGTGCTTTATCTGGTGGTAAGTTCCTCAACCTTTTTAATATGAGGTGAACAGTTATCTCCACCAAGATTAGGGCCTTGCTCCTCAAGTCCTTCAGTTGAAATGTTGACATGCTTCAACTTGGAGTTGAATTTCTCCACTTTCTCAATCTGCGGTCAGCAGATATCTCTAACATAATGCACAGATAGTCTTAGGTGCACCAAGACTAGGACCCAAGATGAATCCTAGATGGTCAACCAGCTTCAGTTTATGTCACTGTATTGAATTGTTGGCAGTTCTTTATCTTGAAGTTGGGTTCCTCCACCTTCTCTATGTGAGGTCAGCGGATATCTCTACCAAGACTAGGATCCATCCTGGAACTCTAGACAGTCATACAGCTGCACCTTATGTCCTTCATTTGAATTCTTAACAGTGCTTCATATTGGAGTGGGTTCTTCCACCCTCTCAATGTGAGGTCATCAGATATCTCCAATACATGTCACAATTGCTATTACATCCACCAAGATTAGGACCCATCAAGGATTCTGCACAGTCAACAAGCTGCATCTCATGTACCTCACTTGAATTATTGGTAGTGCTTCATCTTCGGACAGTTTCCTCCATCCTCTCAATGTGAGGTCAGCAGATATCTCCAACACACAGCATAGTTGGCCCACAAAGATTGCGATCCATCATGGATCCTAAACAGTCAACTAGGCTGTTCCTCACATCTCTTAGTTGAATTTTTGGTAGTGCTTCACCTTGCGGTTAAGTCCCTCCACCTTCTCAATGTGAGGTCAACAGATCTCTCCATTGGTGACCACTTTCTGAAAAAAATAAAATCATTTCCTTGCATATCCTCATGCATCGTGTAGATTTTTATCTCCTCATCTTCCATTCAAATCACGAAGGAAGGAAAAGCAATATTTCAGGACCTTCACGGGGTGTCTCTTTCCATCTATTAGAGATGCTACTTCCATTTCTTAAACGGTGAGACTCAGCTTCTTCCATTTAACTTAATCAATGAGACACCGATTACAAGACAGAGATGTGGCAGCACAGATGGGACACCCCACTGGGCAACTTTATCATAACAATCTCTAAGACCTTTCATTGCTGATGTATTCTGTCCTATACAGTCAAGGGTAAAAAGCTGAAGGAGATAGAATGCAGAAGCTTCACCCGTAAGAAAAGACAGACTTTCCTCCTCCCGAATGTCATTTGAGGTCAAGACAAGGGAGGGCAGGGACCTATCCTCAGCCAATATCCTAGTATTGGATATAGGTGGCGTTGTAATCCTGGAAATCACCTAATGACACAATGAGTAGCTCACTTTGACCCGTGAAAGTTGATCCAGTTTAGGAACAGTCACTAGAAAGATGAGGGCAGACAGCCAAAGAAGGATCTTTTTTTAACCAGAGGACGAAAAAAGCAAAAGGGAATTTGAGAATCCCCAGTGGAGAGCAGGAAATGGCTTTATGGCCGGATGGATGGATTTCCGTATGCTCAGCCATTGCAAACAAGCGACACTTGTGTGATGGGAAAGCCCAATAATTAAATATGGCTTGTTTTATAGATATGGCAATAAAACGGGCAAAAATATGACTATTATTATTTGAAGATGGCAAATTAGTTTTCTAATCTCCCAAAATAGAAGATTGAACATGTGCCACTTGTGTGCACTTCCCCCTTCTGTGTGTATGCCAGTGGTCCCCTGCCATAAGTTGAGGGCAGAGTCTCTTGCCATCCGCCTGACCAGAACAGACTGGAGGCTCAGCACTAAACAGGAGAAAGGGATAAAAGCCCCGAAGTGGCACAAGTGCACCATAAGTACTGGATCCGGCGGGTATAGAGCAGCGGTCCAGCAGGTGGCGAGGTAAGGCTCTCCATCTGATGCTACAATGCTGAGCCTTGGAGTCCTATCCATCCAACCTTCTGAAAAATAATAACCAGAGGGTTTGAAGTGAGTTGCCACATCTGGAGATAAGTAGGCGTCAATACGTGCTGTGATCGAAAAACAACTGTAAGCTGCAAATACGACAAAAAAAGCTACCAGGAAGCCATTGGCCTATAAATGTTTGACTTAAATGAGGTGCCAATGGACTTTATAAAGAGTTGCGGGATTGATCCTGGAAGAAATCAATAGGATCTTTCTATTCCTGGTCTGGTTACTAAGTCTTTACAATGGGTGGAGATTAAATAAACATGGATGTAGTAGTGAGCATTGTATCGCCCGGGATGATCTGACCATCTCTGCGGTTTGCTGAATGCCCATCCTGGTAGAGCCCTATGCCCCCATCACTCTAAACTCCATATTACAACGGTCCTGTCAGCCCCTCAGATCAGATCAAGTCATGCTTCTGGCTGCAGGAAGGGTAGGCCCCTTATGCACAAAGACATGTGAGCTACAAATTATCTTTAAAGGAGAAGCCAGTGTTCCAGCAAGGCTGAATACATTTTATGGCTTCATTAACTCTGTTGCTGTTTTATCAGTCCCATCCTTCAGACCTTTCCCTGCCAGTAAATATATCCTTCTGAAGGTGCAAACCTCTGCTTATTATTAAAAATAATCTTTATTTTTATATAGCACTAACATATTCTGCAGTGCTTTACAGTTTGCACACATTATCATCACTATCCCCTATGGGGCTCAAAATCTAAAATCCCTATCAGTGTGTCTTTGGAATGTGGGAGGAAACCGGAGAACCCAGAGGAAACACACGCAAACAAGGTTGTCAGGACTCTGAACATTTTTTACCTTTTGTGCATTGCTGCCCTTTTCCAAGATGGCGTCTTTGGTCTCATGTGCACTGTGTCTTTCTGCTATAAAACTCCACCCCAGCCTTCAGTCTGTGCTAGAGTATTCTGCCTTGCATCCAGCTCCTGACCTCTGATTACTCCCTGGCTATATACCTGCACAGGTTCCTGTGAACCTGTGTGGTGATCCTGCTACTCTGCTCTGAGTTCCTGCTGCATACACCAGTTTCCAGTAATCCTCCTTCATCTGCTGCTCGTGTTTACATATCCAGCAAATGCAGATGGAAGTAAGCTGTTTCTGCTCTGCAAAAACCTGAGACTATTAACGAGGCCTCCCAGGTTGAGCTAAGATATGATTTGAATTGCCTTATAAGCTTATCTATCTGTGTTTGGACTAAGACTAGGATTTATTCGTGTCAAGTATCCTCAAGAATAACTGTGCTTCATAGACTTTCTGCTTGATTGCATTTTCCTCTGAATTTTCCTATAGACTGCTAAGCTGCGTTTAATATTTACACCAAGTGTTGTGGACTTGAGTTTCTCTCTGCACCTGTTTGAATCACCGTGTGATAATATAGACTTTACCACTTATAAAACTGTGTCCTGTAGTTGTCTTGTTCCACGCAAAGAGTCTCCTGAGTTATCCCCTATAATTATTACAGGATACTCTAGCCATAAAAAAAAGGAGACTGCTGGAACAATGACTGCAGAAAGCAGATTAGAGCAGGTGTTTTCCATAATTAGATCACTGCAGAAAGATGTGGAAGGTCTGCAAAAGAAGTTTGGAAGATTTGAACACAATCAACAAGTGTTTGGACAAACTTTGCAGGACTTAAGCAACCGCATGGCAGCCCAGGAAAACAAACTTGCTGGCATAGAGTCCCAGTATGGACGGGCTTTTCAGGACATAAGCACGCAAATAGCTGCACACGTGACTTTACCCTCTGGGCAACCGCCACCAGCTAGCCCACCTAAGTTGCCCCCATTCAGATTTAATGGTGATCGCAACAAATTTCGTGGCTTTGTGAATCAATGTATGCTATACTTTGATGTGCATGCTGACCGTTTTCCTACTGATAGATTTAAAGTACTGTGTGTAATAATGCTACTGACCTCACGAGCGCTCGCCTGGGCGAATCTGATGATTGAGTCTCGTGACCCACAGTTAAATAACTTGGATGATTTCTTGGCCGCTATGGCATTAATGTTTGATGACCCTAATCGCCGTGCAACCACTGAATCTGCTTTGTTGTCTTTACGCCAGGCTAAACGTTCTGTTATTGAGTATGCCACTGAATTCAGGAGATTAGCAGTAGATACCAATTGGGACAGTTATGCACAATTGCCTATTTTTAAAAGGGGTCTGTCTAGTATTATAAAAGATGAACTAGCTCGCTCTGAGTCACCACAAGAGCTAGAGACATTTATACAGCATTGTGTGCGCATAGACATTCGCCTTACTGAGCGTAGGTAGGAGAAATTTGCTGCATATAACCGTATTTCTAACTTTTCCCTTCCTTCCAAAGAGCCTGCAGGTAAAACCTCTCGGGAGGTGGAGGAGGTGCCCATGCAAATTTATTCCGTTCAGAGGCGCGAGATCAATGAGCGCCGGGAGCATCGCCTTTGTGAAAGTCTATGTTTCTACAGCGGCCAGTCTGACCACTTCTTGAACAATTGTCCTAAGTGTCCTAGACGGCCTAACAAGGTGCTAGCAGCAGTAGGGGAGTATGACAACTGTGATGATGAATCTGACATCTCTGAATGTAGCCTGCCTTTAAACGCTATATTCCATTCACTTTCTATGACTTCACCCCCTAAGGAGCTGAAGGAGAAGAACTCTCACTGTTCTCTCCCTATTAAGATCCTGTGTTCAGGACAGTGGATTTCCAGTTCAGCTATGATTGACTCAGGTGCAGGTGGCAATTTCATGGATATCGCATTTGCCAAGGAACATGGTATTGAAATTCAGCAAAGAGCCTCTCCAATTACCATGGAAACAGTGGATGGGTCACCTTTAATCTCTGGGCCTGTGGATCAGGAGACCGTACCCCTTGAAATTTTGTTGGAGCCTAATCATCAGGAGCAACTTTCTTTCTTGCTAATTTCTTCTCCTCATTTTCTCGTGATTTTAGGCATTCCTTGGTTGCGTTCTCAGAACCCAATTATCAACTGGGAGACCAAGGAGATTATCTTTCCAACAAGGAGCAACTCAGCGTTAACAGAAGCTGTCCCTGAGTCCACGGTTACGGAACCACATGCACAGGTATTTTCTTTACCTCCAGCATATAAAGAGTTCTCTGACATCTGTGACAAGAAGAATGCAGATCAGATTCCTCCACACAGGCATTATGACTGTCCCACTGAGCTGCTTCCTGGGGCAGCTATTCCTTTTGGTAACGTATACCCTTTGGCGGCACCTGAGCTTCAAGCCTTAAAGGAGTATATTGGTGAAAATCTGGCCAAAGGCTTCATACGTCCTTCTTCCTCACCAGCAGGGGCACCTATATTTTTTGTAAAAAAGAAGGATGGGATCCTGAGACCCTGTGTTGACTATCGGAAACTCAATAAGGTAACCGTAGGAAACCGTTACGCTTTGCCTCTGATTCCCGAATTACTGGAAAGAGTCCGCCATGCTAAGGTGTTCTCTAAACTGGATCTTCGTGGGGCTTATAATTTGGTGCGTATTCGTCCAGGAGATGAGTGGAAGACAGCATTCCGATGCCGGTATGGACACTTTAAATATCTTGTGATGCCTTTTGGGCTTTGTAATGCCCCTGCAACGTTTCAACGCCTTGCTAATGACATTTTCAGAGATTTGTTGGACCAGTTTGTGGTGATCTATTTGGACGATATTCTAATCTTTTCTGACTCTCTACAGTAACATGAAGAACATGTCAAAGCTGTTTTACGACGTCTGAAAGAGAACCATCTGTATATCAAGCCGGAGAAATGCGAGTTCCTTCGTTCTGAGATACAGTTCTTAGGTTATATCATTTCTCCCCAGGGGCTGAACATGGAATCTGGTAAGATTCAGGCTATCCTTGACTGGCCGGTACCCAAGAACGTTAAGGAGGTCCAACGTTTTATTGGTTTTGCAAATTTCTACAGACGTTTCATTCAAAATGTTTCTGATATTGTCCGTCCCATTACTTCCTTGACAAAGAAGGAAAAGCCCTTTAAGTGGTCATCACAGGCTCAAGAAGCTTTTGTTCGGCTTAAGATCTGTTTCACATCAGCACCGCTGTTGATACACCCAGATCCAACACTTTCATTCATTGTGGAGGTGAACGCTTCTGATAATGCTTTGGGGGCTATTCTCTCCCAAAGAACTGGAGAGAAGGGTCTTCTACATCCTTGTGCTTTCTTTTCCCATAGACTAACCTCAGCAGAGAAGAATTACAACGTGGCAGACAAGGAATTGCTGGCTATTATTGCGGCTTTCAAAGAATGGAGGCATCATCTGCAAGGAGCTGCACAACAGATCATAGTGCTAACTGACCATCGCAATTTAGAGTTCCTTAGATCCGCTAGATGTCTTTCTCCTCGTCAGGCTCGTTGGAACTTATTTTTAAATCAATTTAACTTTGTTATGTCGTACCGTCCAGGTTCTCGTAATGGGAAGGCTGATGCTTTATCCCGAATCCATTCCGAAGACCATTCTATCTGATGCCAATTTAATCGGAGTTATCCACGATCAGGACTTGTGGAAGGAGTGCAGGGAGGCCTATGACGGTGATGTATTTCTGGCCAACCCACCTGTAGATATTAATCTTGTCTTTAAGGGTGGCATGTGGTTCAGAGATTGACGTATCTACGTCCCTGAGGTCATCCGTCTGCAGATCCTCAAGTTGGTACATGACTCCAAGTTGGCTGGTCACAGGGGGGTACAGAAGACACAAGAGTTCCTGAGCCGATTCTTCTGGTGGCCAACTTGCCTGAAGGATACCAAGGACTATGTTCTCTCTTGCGAGGTATGTGCCCGTTACAAGACTCCTCATGTGGCACCTACGAATCTTCTACAACCATTATCTGTTCTGTCCCGCCCTTGGGGGTCTATATCAATGGACTTTATTGTGGAGCTGCCTACATCGGGGGGCATGAATACAATCATGGTGGTAGTTGATCTCCTGACTAAAGCTGCTCATTTTGTTCCATGCACCGGCCTCCCCTCAGCTAAAGATACAGTGAACTTGGTTATACAGAATGTCTTTCGGTTGCATGGGGTTCAGGATGAGATCATCTCTGACCGTGGAGTACAGTTCACTTCAAGATTCTGGAAGGGGTTTTGCTCTGCACTCAATATTAATGTCTGTCTCTCTTCCGCTTATCATCCCCACATCCCCAGACAAATGTAAGATGCTATGTCAGCCATCTCCAGGATGATTGGTTGGAGTTGCTGCCGTTATCCAAATTTTCATATAACAATTCTCAGAGCGCCTCTACTAAGTTCACTCCTTTCTTTGCCAATCTGGGTTATCATCCGTGTATTTTACCTAAGTCTCCAATTAATTCTCCGGTTCCAGCAGTGGAGGAAAGGCTGACTGCGATGAGACAAAATCTGGAGGTTCTGAAGGAATCCCTCACCACAGCCCAAGAACGTTATAAGAGATCGGCTGATAGATTCTGTAAACCTGCACCCATGTTCAAGGTAGGAGATTCCGTATGGTTAGCAACTAAGAATCTGAAGTTAAACGTTCCTTCACAAAAACTTGGACATAAATTCATTGGCCCTTTCAAGATCAACGGTATTGTGAGCTCTGTGGCCTGCCGGCTGAAGCTGCCTAGGACTATGAAGGTACACCCAGTTTTTCATGTATCTTTACTAAGGCCTGTATCTCCTAATACCTTCCAGGGACGTGTTGTGCCACCTCCGCAGCCTGTGGTGATTGATGGGCAAGAACAATTTGTGGTGGAGGAAATTATTGATTCCGGGATTTGTAGGAATCGGCGCCAATATCTGATAAGATGGCAGGGATATCCCCCTGAGGAAGACTCTTTGGAACCTGTGGAAAACATCAATGCCCAACAGATTTCTCGTTTTCATCAGCGATTCCCTGAGAAACCAGGTCCAGGATCGTCCTGAGGCCGCTTCTAAGGAGGGAGTAATGTCAGGACTCTGAACATTTTTTACCTTTTGTGCATTACTGCCCTTTTCCAAGATGGCGTCTTTGGTCTCATGTGCACTGTGTCTTCCTGCTATAAAACTCCACCCCAGCCTTCAGTCTGTGCTAGAGTATTCTGCCTTGCATCCAGCTCCTGACCTCTGATTACTCCCTGGCTATATACCTGCTCCTGTGAACCTGTATGGTGATCCTGCTACTCTGCTCTGAGTTCCTGCTGCATACACCAGTTTCCAGTAATCCTCCATCTGCTGCTCGTGTTTACTTCCATCTGCATTTGCTGGACATGTAAGCTGTTTCTGCTCTGCAAAAACCTGAGACTATTAACCAGGCCTCCCTGGTTGAACTAAGATATGATTTGAACTGCCTTATAAGCTTATCTATCTGTGTTTGGACTAAGACTAGGATTTATTCGTATCAAGTATCCTCAAGAATAACTGTGCTTCATAGACTTTCTGCTTGATTGCATTTTCCTCTGAAGCTTCATATAGACTGCTAAGCTGCGTTTAATATTTACACCAAGTGTTGTGGACTTGAGTTTCTCTCTGCACCTGTTTGAATCACCGGGTGATAATATAGACTTTACCACTTATAAAACTGTGTCCTGTAGTTGTCTTGTTCCACGCAAAGAGTCTCCCGAGTTATCCCTTATAATTATTACAACGGTACAAACTCCTTGCAGACGTTGTCCTTGGTGGGATTTGAACCCAGGACCCCAGCGCTGCAAGCAGGGCCGCCATCAGGGCATTACTGCTGACTGGCGTATGGGGCCCGGTGGGCAGAGGGGGCCCGCATCGGGCCCTGTCTCATCTGCTCACCGGGCCCCTACAGCCAGCGCTGCAGCAGTTTAAAGCAATTGACGTGCCGGTGCACCCGCACGTCAATAGTTAACAGTCGCCAGCCAATAGGAGGCTGGCAGCTGACGTCGGCCACAGCGCACACGTCGCCGGCGTCTGACGTCATTGTCAGTCGCCAGCGAGTTCACGCTTCAGCTGCGTGGAGGGAGCTTCGCCGCAGGAGTGCAGCCAGGTAAGAATAACTCGTTTTTTTTTACATATTGAGAGCGGCGATCCGGGGCAGAATGCTGGAGACACTGGGGGCAGAATGCTGGAGGCACTGGGGGCAGAATGCTGGAGACACATGGGGCAGAATGCTGGACACACTGGGGCAGAATGCTGGACACACTGGGGCAGAATGCTGGAGACACATGGGGCAGAATGCTGGAGACACATGGGGCAGAATGCTGGAGACACTGGGGGCAGAATGCTGGAGACACATGGGGCACAATGCTGGAGACACTGGGGGCAGAATGCTGGACACACTGGGGGCAAAATGCTGGACACACTGGGGGCAGAATGCTGGACACACTGGGGGCAGAATACTGGAGACACTGGGGCCAGAATGCTGGACACACTGGAGGCAGAATGCTGGACACACTGGGGGCAGAATACTGGAGACAGATGGGGCAGGATTGGAGACATAGAGGGCAGAATGGAGATACGGGCATGTTTGGAGACACTGGGGCAGGATTGGAGACAGATCATGCAGGATCATGGGGCAGGATGGATACAATGGAGACAGATGGGGCATGATGGGGAGATCATATGGGGAAGAATGGATACTCATGAGGGCAGGATGCGAGAACATATGGCTGAAGTAAGGAATGAGACACACAGGGGCCAGGATGGGGGATATTATTACCATAGGGGCTTATTAAAGGATATTATTACTGCAGTGTTGTATTTATTTTAATTTTTTAGTATACTGTTTTAAATGGGGGAGTGGTCCTCTTACTGTGTTGAGTGATAATATGTTGCCTTTTTTCTTCATGTGGTGTATTGTAGAAGTTGGGAAAAATTAAGTAATGTGTTCTGCAAGCGGAGCTCGAGATAACTGTGTTATTTCCTGCAGAGACAAGTCCTGGCTGGAAGAAGTGATAGCGGTCTGTGCTGGATGATGAAAGATGAAAAACAAAGATGAAGGACTTCACCTAGAGACGTCATTGGTGAGTCAGTGTGTTACCTATACACTAACACTATACACTGTATACTATATACAGAGCTCCTGTGTAAAATATCACCAGTGATCACTGTATTACCTGTACACAGACACTGCATACTAAGTACAGATCTCCTGTGTGGCACTTATGGTGATAGTATTGTTTTTTTTTTTACTGATCAGTATTGTAGTATTCAGTCAATATGTGGTGGTAATATGTGGTCTGGACATGGTGTTGCGGTATTTGTCCCTTGTATGTGCTATTTGGTCATTTTGTGGTGGTAATATGTGGTCTGGTCATGGTGTTGTGGTATTTTTTCTTTGTATGTGATATTATTCGATTACTGTGGTGGTAATATGTGGTCTTGACATGGTGTAGCGGCATTTTTTCCTTGAATGTGATATTATTGGTCATTTTAAAAATTGAAAAATAAGTAAAAATATATCTAAATTGTATTGCTGTCACGCACGCGCTGAGACTGATTGACGCGGGTGTGCGGGGGTGTGGCCCCTCTGGACCACAGACCAAACTTTCCTGGAAGGGGCGTAACTAAGTAGCTTCCTAGGTGTTCGCTGGAGCCTCCGATGGTGAGGTCAGACTTGTGCAATAGGAAGCTACCAGGTACCACTCCAGGGTGGTGTCTGGCTGTGGCTGCTGATCCCCCGGGGAACGGAACATAGACAGGCAAGCGGGCACGGCTGGCACTCTGGCATACAGGTGGGCACGGCTGGGACACAGGCAGGCAGACGGGTACAACAGAGATACTGGCAGGCAGGCGGACACAGCTGGCTCTCTGGTAGGCAGGCAAGTACGGCTGGCTTTCTGGAAGGACAGGCGGACAAGACTGGTACACTGGAAGAACCGGTAGGGACCGGTCTGCAGGCAGGTATGAAAAACAGGTAAGAACCTGTTCAGACAGGAGGACTAAATAATAGGTAGAAAAAGACCGCAAGAGCGGATGCAGAGCGAAAGCACAGTATCTAGAGCCAAGAACAGAAACGCAGGAGGCGGAGCCAAGAACAGGAGGCGGAGCCAAGTGTGGAAATGCAGGAGGCGGAGCCAAGTGCGGAAACGCAGGAGGCGGAGCCAAGTGCAGAAATGCAGGAGGCGGAGCCAAGTGCAGAAACGCAGGAGGCGGAGCCAAGAGCTGGAGACAAGTGCAGAAACACAGGAGGCAGAGCCAAGAGCTGGAGGTGGAGCCAAGTGCAGAAACGCAGGAGGCGGAGCCAAGAGCTGGAGGCGTAGCCAGGTAGTACCGCAAGGAGCGGAGCAAAGTAGAACCACAAGCGGAGCCGCGAGAGCTGAGCGGAGCCGCAGAGCAGGGCCACAGAGTGCACAGCAAAGTCAGAGTACAGAGCAAAGCTACAGAGAGCAGAGCTGAGATCAAAGCCACAGAGTGCAGAGCTGAGAGCAGAGCAAAAACACAGAGTGCAGAGCAAGATCACAGAATGCAGAGCAAGGAGCAAAGCAAGGTTGCAGAGAGCGGAGCCGAAAGCAGAGCAAAGCAAGACAGAGAGGGCAGAGCAGGGCAAAGCAAGACACAGAGTACTCACAGCAGAAAAACAAACCAAGACAGGGATATAAAAGGACACAGGAACGGGACTAGACTAAGATAGAGTCAGAACGAGACTAGGCACAGAGACATAGAGACATGGACACAAGCCAGGGTACGACGCCCCTCTGGGTGGCGGACATAGGCCAGAGTACGAAGCCCCGCTGGGTGGCTACACAGAAAACAGACCAGGGTACAACGTCCTCCTGGGTGGCGGACATGAGAGTAAGCGAGACAGGGCCTGGCACCTCAGCAGCTAAGAACTGACTGGGGGAGTAAGTTGCACAGGCCCCCACCAATGGGTGGGGATGTCTTAAATACAGGAAGCCTCATGGCGATTGGCCAGGGACACCTTAGCAAGGTGCACACAGTCTCTATAAGAAACAGGAGTTGCCGGCGCCGCCCCCCACCCCATGCACACAGACAGAGCATGCACAGAGCAAACAGCAGACATGAGGCACACAGCATGGAGCTGGCAGCAGAGAGAAGTCACAACAAGGCCCAGAGAAGTGAGTTTGAGTGTAATGCAGGTGGGGGATGGGAGGCCATGCAGTGATGCCAGCAGAGTTGTTACTATTGCATATTTAACAATATTTAATAGGTTACAGTAGAGTAGGGCCCGGCCAAAATTGTCTACCGTGTTATGGTGGCGGCTTAAAAAATCTTTTGGCCAAAACAAAAGCTGCTGGCTATATGTGTGATCTGGTGATGGGAACTGTTAATGTGTGATTGATGAGAAGTGGAGTTTTTCCAAGAGAGAGGGGTGGGACTGTGGACAGTTCGAGGGGCGGAGCGTGGAGGCTGGGCTGGGGTGGAGCCTGGGCTTAGTCTCAAGGGGGCCCCGAAAATTTTGCCAGTATGGGGCCCCGAAATTTCTAGTGGCAGCTCTGGCTGCAAGGCTGCAATGCTATCCACTGAGCCACCGTGCTGCCCTGCATCTTCCAGACAGAGGCCGTAGAATGTACAACTGTCCACTGAATATCACCCAATTATTTGTCAATCCCCCGTTTCGGCAAGCACAACTCCACCTTCAATGTAAAATTACCTAAAAAAAACTATACCTAAAGTATTTTATTAATTTCTGGCATGGTTGGTCACAACATCTTCGTGACAGAAACCTGAAAGCAAAATTCTTAAAAATAACTAAATGGTAAGAGGGGTTTCTAAATTTGGCTTCATCTCTTCCAATGTTATTGCATTCTGGCCAATGAATCATTAGTCACCCTTTTGTCCTTCAAGTGGTGGAAATGGTAGCAGAACATTCAACAAGACCTCCCGTTCTATAGAAGGAGTGAAATTAAGTCCAATGGAACTGTACAAAAATCTGTGAAACCTTGATCATAAAGTGAGTATTTTTGGCATATTCCTGGGTGGGAACTTTTTAGATGTTAGTAACTATTATTGGGGTCATTGGTGGTTGTACTTGTATCCTAAAAAGAAAGGGAGAGCAGAGAACAAACACCAGTCCCATCTTTTAAAGAGGATGGTCGTATTTTGTTTTTTTGTTATGATGCTCCCACAAAATAGTATAGATTAGAAGCAAAGTAGTGAAAATTCAGGCCGGTAGATATTGTCACGGGTTTACTGTGACAGAGATGAGCCAGAAGACAGCGGCGTCTGATTTCTCCTACTCTTGCACTGATTAGAAGCACTTCACCTTCTTATTAAACAGTGTAAATTTCTTTAGGCAGTGCAGGGGTTAATCTGCTGTTGAGAGCTCTTGGAGCTTTCAGCTATGCACGGTTAGCCACTCCCATCCACTATATAATCTGGGTCCTGACTGACACACATAGTCAGAGCTAGCTTATGCTGAATGGCTAGGACGATAGGTGTTGGTTGTTATTTGAGTAGTCGGTTGGTGGATTTATCTGTGACAGTTGCTTGGTTTTGTGAGTGTTTAATTCCCTTTCTTCTCCTACTTTGTTTTTTTCGCCATCCTTCACTCCCTGATGCATTCCTCTGTTATATGTGAGTGTATATTTGTATGTTTGGTATTTTCCGTTACCCCTGTTCCTGTTACCTTGTTAGTCTGGTTGGTGTACTACGGTGCATTACTACTCCCCTCTTTCCTGGGTGGAGGAAGGGTACAGACGGAAGGCGGATTCAGAAGCTAAGGCAAGGTACGTGGCCCCGGCATCTTCACCTTAACAAGTGACCAGGAGAACAGAATGAGCTATGGCATTTCTAGCATTACGGTCAGGGAAGGAGCTCCTGGTCCCAGGTCACCCGACAACAGATTTGTGACAGATATATTGCTGAATAACAGAATCTCTTTATTTTTGTGTTACCCCCTTTTCTCGTTACCCACCCAAAAAATAGTAATAAGACCCATCCTATGGTAAGTTCTCTTCTCAAAGGCCCATGAAGGTTTTTCTACATTGTAACATGAAGTATCCCTCAAGGCTGCAAAGCAAAATACGGAACATCACTGGAGAAAAAAATAATTAGAGCACGGAAATGTAATTATGTAGGAGAGTAATATTTTCACTCGCTTTGCTGCAGCTGTTATCAGACATCCAAGCTCTTTATTATGTCTAATTCCTCCCAAATGGTCTGGATTCAAAGCACAAACCACTCGCCTGTTAATGGAGCAGACACACAGTAGATACAAGAGGAGAAAAAGGTGCCGATTGACAGGTGGCTCTGCCCTTAAAACTTCAATAGATTTCAGAAGATCAATTCCCAAAATCTTTAGGTCTTTACAAACAATGATCCACCACTGGACAGAATTAGTCCAGGTGTCTGAAATAAAAGCAGAGACACTGGAGCATGAAACAGTTGAGCTATAAACCGCAGCAAGTATACCTTTAACGAGAAAGTCTACATGACAACTTCAGTTCTGCAGTCCTAGATGGTTGGGTTGTATCACATCAATCTCAAGATCAAAGGTTGAGAGATTCAAATTGTGAGTTAAGGAAAGTGAGATCGATAGCCACATTAAGGTTTAACAGTGAACAAATGAACAGTCAGTGTTTGAAGTTGATGTGTTGGAAGCAGGAGAAATGGGCAAGAGCCTAAGATCTGACTGTAATAATTGCGAAATTCTGATAGCTGGATGACTGGAGCATCTGAAAAACAGTAGGTCTTGTGGGGTGTTCCAGTTCTACGGCGGGTCTTGTGAGGTGTTACCGATATACTGCAGGTCTTGTTGGGCGTTTCCAGTACAAGGCAGATCTTGTGGAGTGCTCCCAGTATAAGGCAGTTCTTGTGGAGTGTTCCCATTATAAGGCAGTTCTTGTGGAGGAGTGTTCCTGGTGTAAGGCAAATCTTGTAGAGTGTTCCTGATACAAGCCAGGTCTTGTTGAATGTTCCCAGGATATTCCGGGTTTGTGGGGTGTTCCTGATGTATAGCAGTTCCTATGGAGTGTTATGAGTAAATGGCATGTTTTGTGGGGTCTTTTTGGTGATGAGTGGTATTAATGTTATAGCTGTAAAATGTATACTCCTATTCACATAACAAATTGTGCTCACGCTAGAGATAACCATACTATAATATAGATCTAAACAAATGATGATCCTTTTTGCCAATCTGTCATAATTTACGAAAAAAACAAATTTATTACAAAGCAATAGAATATTTGTGTCCTGGTTGTGATATGTTTTGTAATGATGTTCCCTGGAGGTCCATTTACACCTCACTCTGACACAAGAGTCACTTTTCTATTGAACTATATTACAACATGTCTGTGTTCATCTGGCAATACAATAACTAGTCGGCCATTTTTTTTTCTATCAATTTAAGATTAAAGGGGGGAGGAATGTAGATATTCAAAGCTGGAGAATGCACTTTATTGATGTCCTGTTAAGACACAGAGCTCATCTTGGACAGACGGGTGATAACAGAGCCACAGTCTATTAATTTACAAAGAAGATGTGACAACACTAAGAAAATAATCATATTCATGAGGATGCAGCCTATCACTTCACTAGTGACATCACTGACATATCACATAGCCTATCAGTTCACTCGGATCCGGTGACATCACTGAGATGTTATGTCTTTTAGGATGCAGTCTTTCACTTGGATCTAGTATCATCACCAATACATGTAATATCTATGAGGAAGCAGTCTATCACCTGGATCCGTTGATATCTCCAAGACATGTCATATCCATGAAGATGCAGTCTACCACGTGTATCCTTTGATATCTCCAAGACACGTCATATCCACAAAGATGCAATCTACCACCTGGATCCAGTGACAGCTCTGAGACAGGTCATATCCATGAAGATGCAGTCTACCACTTGCATCCAGTGACATTTCCTAGACACATCATATCCATTAAGATGCAGTCTACCACATGGATCCAGTGACAGTTCCGAGGCACCTCATATCCATGAGGATACAGTTTATCACCTGGATCCAGTGACAGCTCTGAGACAGGTGATATCCATGAAGATGCAGTCTATCACCTGGATCCAGTGACATCTCCAAGACACATCATATCCATGAAGATGCAGTCTACCACTTGCATCCAGTGACATTTCCTAGACACATCATATCCATTAAGATGCAGTCTACCACATGGATCCAGTGACAGTTCCGAGGCACCTCATATCCATGAGGATACAGTTTATCACCTGGATCCAGTGACAGCTCTGAGACAAGTGATATCCATGAAGATGCAGTCTATCACCTGGATCCAGTGACATCTCCAAGACACATCATATCCATGAAGATGCAGTCTACCACCTGCATCCAGTGACATTTCCGAGACACGTCATAACCATTAAGATGCAGTCTACCACGTGGATCCGGTGACAGTTCCGAGACACATCATATTCATGCGGATGCAGTCTGTCACATGGATCTAGTGACATCTCCAAGACATGTCATGTCCATGAAGATGCAGTCTACCACTTGAATATGGTGACATCACAGAAACATATATTTATGAGGTGCTGTCTGTCACCTGGATCCAGTGACATCTCTGAGTTGTAATATTAATGGACTGCTCTGCTGCGTTCCTACACCTGAACACAGAAATTGCGCTATGCGTGTCATACGGTTTCACACGTAAGGTGAATAGTTATGTGCGTCTTATCTAATGTGTTATGGTAAAATACAGCATGTAAGTAAGGTAAAGTGTTAATGTATAATGTGAGTAGTGCATAGTGCAGGGTAAGCACAGGATTAGATTAGGAATAAAATAAGTACTGTTTATATAGTAAGTGATTTAGCAAAGGTACATTACATAGGATAAGAACAATAGGTTTAGTCTATAGGACATAGTTAATAATAGAACTAGCCTAGTGGGTGGGAACAAGTGGTAATAAAAGATGGACACTTCCTGATAGTGAAGGAGATAGAGAAATGCAGTGACAAGTCCAAGTTCAAGTCCAGTGGGCTGTAGGGTCAGCATGTATCTACCA
Organism: Ranitomeya variabilis; assembly: GCF_051348905.1. Taxonomy (NCBI): domain Eukaryota; kingdom Metazoa; phylum Chordata; class Amphibia; order Anura; family Dendrobatidae; genus Ranitomeya; species Ranitomeya variabilis. The sequence goes on along the minus strand of NC_135233.1, from coordinate 243,435,312 downwards.
TTCGAGGTAGCGGGAAGTCATTCTGGAATCCTGAGAGCACTCTCTAGTAGCGCTCGGAGCCCAAGGTCTGACACAGGGGTTGTTGAGCACATCATGTCCTTTGGTGTACAAGGGAAGGTAGACAGAGAACCATCAAGACTGAAGGTAATGGATCCCGGGTGCACTGCAGAATGGGAATGGAGATCCCTGGGGCTAACAGAGCCAGTGGACAAGGGGATGCTCAAGGAGGAACGAATGGTAGGTATGAAGTTGTGCTGTGCTAAGAAAGTAAGGAATAAGAATTGCTGTGCCCTATCCCACGTGTTACCACTTGATGAACTTCGACTGACCAGTAAACGTTTGCTTCTTGCAATGAACTTGGTGTCCCCAGAATTGTGTGTGGTGGCTTCTGAGAATGGAGGCTTGGAGACAGCGAAGGCCTGCAGCCTACAAGTGAGTGTGATGCACCCCACACCCTACAGCACACTGGGACTGGGACACTGTTTTTCTGCAAAGTGCCAGAGCGTAACCGGACAGCAACTCGTCATGACTACCGCTCTCACACACTTTACAGAGTCATGCCATATTTATAAGGAGGTAGCCTATTACTTGGATCCAGTGACATCACCGAGACATGTCATATCTATGAGGATGCAGTTTACCAACTGGATCCAGTGACATCACCGAAACACATTAAATCTATGAGGATACAGTCTACCACCTTGATCCGGTGACATCACCGAGACATGTCATATCTATGAGACTACAGTCTACCACCTTGATCCGGTGACATCACAGAGACACATCATATCTATGAGGATGCAGTCTACCACTTGAATCCGGTGGCATCCCCGAAACACGTCATATCTATGAGGATGCAGTCTACCCCTGAATCAGGTGAAATGACCAAAACACGTCATATTTGTGAGGATACAGTCTATCATCTAAATCTGGTGACATCACCGAAACACGTCATATGTATGTCACCTAAATTCAGTTACATTCACCGAGACATGTCATATCTATGAGGATACAGTCTACCACCTGGATCCAACGACATCATGGAGGGGGTGGGGAGTTGCCACTCTTTCTGATCTCCAGGTAGCTATGCTATTTATATTTTTTTTGCTGCAATTTCTTTCCCCCTTCACTGTTAAGCTTTTAAATGCATATGCAACATTAAGGGACTGACTGTGCCATTTACTTATTCAAATAGCATTTTGACTAATAGGCTTTTGTACCTGATTTAAGGTCTTGTGACACTATGTAAATTTAACTTTTGTGGCGTCTCACTTTGTGAGACATTTCTGCTTTTTATGGCTGACGTTGATGGTAATTTTTAAAATTGATTATTAATAATCATTGAATCTTTTTACTCATTATGGATCTCTTTTTGTTTCCGGGAATTACCATCACCGGAATGTTGTTTATAGTGTTATTTTGAAGTGCCAGTCCTATATTTATTCTGGACAATTATGCTAATATATCTATAAGGAGGCAATCTACCACCTGGATCCGGTGACATTACCAAAACACGTCAGATCAATGAGGATGCAGTCGACTACCCGGATCCAGTGACATCACGGAAATATGTCAGATCTATGAGGATGCAGTCTACCACCTGAATTCAATGACATTCACCGAGACGTGTCATATTTATGAGGATATAGTCTACCACCTGGATCCAGTAACATCACCGAGACATGTCATATCTATAAGGATGAAGTCTACCACCTGAGTTCAGTGACATTCACCGAGACATGTCATATCTATAAGGATGCAGTCTACCAACTGGATCCAGTGACAACACAGAGACATGTCATATCTATGAGGATACAGTCTACTACCTGGATCCAGTGACATCACGGAGACATGTCATATCTATGAGGATTTAGTCGACATCACGGAGACATGTCATATCTATGATGATGCAGTCCACCACCTGGATCTGGTGACATCATTGAGACATGTCATATTTAAGAGGATACAGTCTACCACTTCGATCCAGTGACATTACCGAAACACATCATATCTATGGGGATACCACCTGAATTCAATGACATTCACCGAGACATGTCATATTTACGAGGATATAGTCTACCACCTGGATCCAGTGACATCACCAAAACACCTCATATCTATGAGGATGCAGTCTACCCCTGAATCCGGTGTAATCACCAAAACACGTCATATCTATGAGGATACAGTATGCCATCTGAATCTGGTGACATCACCGAAACATGTCATATCTATGAGGATGCAGTCTACCACCTAAATTCAGTGACATTCACCGAGACATGTCATACCTATGAGGATACAGTCTACCACCTGGATCCAGTGACATCACCGAGAAATGTCATATCTATAAGGATGAAGTCTACCACTTGAATTCAGTGACATTCACCGAGACATGTCATATCTATAAGGATTCAGTCTACCACCTGGATCCAGTGACAACACAGAGACACGTCATATCTATGAGGATACATTCTACCACCTGGATCCAGTGACATCACGGAGACACGTCATATCTAGGAGGATACAGTCCACTCCCTGGATTCAGTGAGATCACGGAGACATGTCATATGTATGATGATGCAGTCCACCACCTGGATCTGGTGACATCATTGAGACATGTCATATTTAAGAGGATATAGTCTACCATTTGGATCCAGTGACATTACCGAAACACATCATATCTATGAGGATACCACCTGAATTCAATGACATTCACCGAGACATGTCATATTTATGAGGATATAGTCTACCACCTGGATCCAGTGACATCACCGAGACATGTCATATCTATAAGGATGCAGTCTACCACCTGGATCCAGTGACATCACGGAAACACATCATATCTATGAGGATGCAGTCTACCCCTGAATCCGGTGAAATCACCAAAACACGTCATATCTATGAGGATACAGTATGCCAACTGAATCTGGTGACATCACCGAAACATGTCATATCTATGACGATGCAGTCTACCACCTAAATTTAGTGACATTCACCGAGACATGTCATACCTATGAGGATACAGTATACCACCTGGATCCAGTGACATTACCGAGACATGTCATATCTATAATGATGCAGTCTACCACCTGGATCCAGTGACATCACCGAAACATGTCATATTTATGAGGCTGCAGCCTACCATCTGAATCGGGTGACATCACCGAAACACGTAATAACTATGAGGATGCAGTCTACCACCTGAATTCAGTGACATTCACTGAGACATGTCATATCTATAAGGATGAAGTCAACCAACTGAATTCAGTGACATTCACCAAGACATGTCATATCTATAAGGATGCAGTCTACCACCTGGATCCAGTGACATCACAGAGACACGTCATATCTAGGAGGATACAGTCTACCACCTGGATCCATTGACATCACGGAGACATGTCATATCTATGAGGACACAGTCTACCACCTGAATCCAGTGACATCACGGAGACATGTCATATCTATGAGGATGCAGTCTACCACCTGGATCCAGTGACATCACCGAAACATGTCATATTTATGAGCCTGCAGCCTACCATCTGAATCGGGTGACATCACCGAAACACGTAATAACTATGAGGATGCAGTCTACCACCTGAATTCAGTGACATTCACTGAGACATGTCATATCTATAAGGATGCAGTCTACCACCTGGATCCAGTGACATCACAGAGACACGTCATATCTAGGAGGATACAGTCTACCACCTGGATCCATTGACATCACGGAGACATGTCATATCTATGAGGACACAGTCTACCACCTGAATCCAGTGACATCACGGAGACATGTCATATCTATGAGGATGCAGTCTACCACCTGGATCCAGTGACATCACCGAAACATGTCATATTTATGAGCCTGCAGCCTACCATCTGAATCGGGTGACATCACCGAAACACGTAATAACTATGAGGATGCAGTCTACCACCTGAATTCAGTGACATTCACTGAGACATGTCATATCTATAAGGATGCAGTCTACCACCTGGATCCAGTGACATCACAGAGACACGTCATATCTATGAGGATACAGTCTACCACCTGGATCCATTGACATAACGGAGACATGTCATATCTATGAGGATGCAGTCCACCACCTGGATCTGGTGACATCACCGAAACATGTCATAACTAAGCGGATGCAGTCTACCATCTGAATTTAGTGACATTCACCGAAACATGTCATATCTATGACGATGCAGTCTACCACCTAAATTCAGTGAAATTCACCGAGACATGTCATACATATGAGGATACAGTATACCACCTGGATCCAGTGACATTACCGAGACATGTCATATCTATAATGATGCAGTCTACCACCTGGATCCAGTGACATCACCGAAACATGTCATATTTATGAGTCTGCAGCCTACCATCTGAATCGGGTGACATCACCGAAACACGTAATAACTATGAGGATGCAGTCTACCACCTGAATTCAGTGACATTCACTGAGTCATGTCATATCTATAAGGATGAAGTCAACCAACTGAATTCACTGACATTCACCAAGACATGTCATATCTATAAGGATGCAGTCTACCACCTGGATCCAGTGACATCACAGAGACTTGTCATATCTATGAGGATACAGTCTACCACCTGAATCCAGTGACATCACGGAGACATGTCATATCTATGAGGATGCAGTCCACCACCTGGATCTGGTGACATCACCGAAACATGTCATAACTAAGCAGATGCAGTCTACCACCTGAATTTAGTGACATTCACCGAGACATGTCATATCTATAAGGATGCCGTCTACCACCTGGCTGCAGTGACATCACCGAGACATATCATATCTATGAGGATGCAGTCCACCACCTGGATCTGGTGACATCACGGAGACACGTCATATCTATGAGGATACAGTCTACCACCTGGATCCAGTCTCATCACGGAGACATATCATATCTATGAGGATACAGTCTACCACCTAGATCCGGTGACAACACAGAGACATGTCATATCTATGAGGATGCAGTCTACCACCTAGATCCGGTGACATCACCGAAACATATCATATCTATGAGGATACAGTATACCACCTGGATCCGGTGACATCACAGAGACATGTCATATCTATGAGGATGCAGTCTACCACCTGCATCCAGTGACATCACCGAGACGTCTTATCTATGAGGATACAGTCTACACCTGGATGCAGTGACATCACCGAGACATGTCATGTCTATGAGGATGTAGTCTACCAGCTGGATCCGGTGACATCACAGAGACACTTCATATCTATGAGGATGCAGTCTACCACCTGCATCCAGTGACATCACCGAGACGTCATATCTATGAGGATACAGTCTACCACCTGAATGCAGTGACATCACCGAGACATGTCATATCTATTATCTATGAGGATGCAGACTACCACCTGGATCCGGTGACATCACCGAAACACTTCATATCTGCAACATCACTGAATGACATTCACGTAAACATCTCACCGTTACAATTCTTGTTGCTGAACACACAGAGAATCCACAGAAGAATGCCCTGAAGGTCTGATTCCAACTTAGTATTTTAAATTCTTACAATAAAGTATAAAGGGAGCATAAAAAATGTAAGAATTTGGTTTTAAGCAAATTATATAGAAAATAATTCATATGAAAAACACGTCAGCTTTCATAAAGGCATTGACAAAACAAAATTTTATTTTAGTCTGAATCGCAAGGATCTGCCGTTGGTGTTATCATAGCGTTATAAGATGTGACATACAGAAGATACCTCAACTAAAAGTAAAGTAGCTTTCCAGAAAGAAATATGCATTTGTTATATCTTGCACATGGACAAAGATAGCAGAACAGGACACAGGGATTGCCATAAAGGGAACATTTCTGTCTTTCTTCACCCCTTGGGGCTGTGAACTAGGCATAACACAATCTTGTTTCTTTAAAACAAACTTGCCAACTCTCCTGAAACATCAGAGGCTCCTGTAAAAAGGAAAAACCTCTGAAGCCTTCCAGAGTCTCAGGGAAAGGAGCCATTTGCATTGGCAATCGTTGGCACAATCGTCTTGCCATCTGTGTACTAGTCGTATGCATTAATTTAGGGAAACCCCATTCAAGTTGGACAAGGGAAGATTTAAAGAAAGAAAAAGCAAGAAGGCAAGAACAGTCATTACAGTAGGACCTCCCTTTCACTACATTTGACATTTCTTAGACATTTTTTTCAAAATATCAGCTTACATAAAACCACCATACAGTTCCATAAATAATGCTGTCATATAGTTCCCGTAGAACAATGTAATTCAAATCGCAAATCTTACCACCATAATACACGGTGATTATTGTTTGCTTCTAAGATTCTCATCTTTGGTTGGTCTGGTAGTAAACAATTGCCCATTTGGTTTCAACATAAAACCAGTCTTCAAGTTGACATGATCCTACCACTTGATTCAATCTCTGATAGGATTGTATTCCATTTTGTCTGACATTGAACCAAGAAAGAAGACTTATAATGCTGGTACCATTATTGTAAGCAGGGTATTAAGACACAGAGAACACCAAATGTCCACTATCAGCAAAAAGTGTATTGGCCATATTGCCACAATCCCTTTTTTATGTTTTTGAAGGTCCCAAAGGTAAATTATCAGAGGACAGAGGATAATAGTCGTCTAACGAACCATTTGTGGTCAGCAGTTGTGGTTTTGGCTTTCATTAGAGTAAATAGTAAGCAAAAAAAGACAAATGGGGCGGGGGACAGGAATGGATGCGAAATGCATCTTATTCTGCATCTTAAGTTATTGGAGAAGAAATAAAATTGTACAGTAAGATGGATGAGGTATGCAGCCTCGGGATAAATGTCTCATCCAAAAACTCTTTTAAGCAATATGGGATTTTGTGCTGATTCCACAGAAGGAAAAAAACTGAAGGGTTTGTACTGAGTCACTGTCAAGAAAACCAACTTAGAGGATGAAGAAGTCTACTGAACTACTTATTAATGCCTTAGCACTATTCATATCCATTAGTACAGATATAATAATTTCTGTATATATTAAGTATTCCGCATCATCTTTTTGGGGTAGTCAATAAGGGCATTAATCGAGCTGGAATTCAACATGGGCTGCACACATAATAAAGGTGGAATCTATAATCTATGTGTTATATCATGATTATACTACTGGCTTTATAAATGAAACAAATACTGTTTATTGCCTAGGAAAAAATATTTTACTAACTGGAAACCATCATCAAGCAGTCTAGCAAATTCATAGACCAAAAACAGCTATTTTGCTTGACTAAACCAGTCACCAAGACAATCGTCTACCCACTAATGCCCACTGACGTGTCAACTGGAGGTCAAAATCTATGATACTCTCCTTGGCACTGAGCCTGCTTTTATTGGAAGTATGCAGATGGCTTACATCCAAGCCTTCCCTAGAGTTGGGCAAAGAGGTCATATAATAAGTCAGACAACAATACTAGAGACGAGCAAAAAGATTTGCACTACTCTTGTTGGGTGTCCACTTTGGTACTCCACAGCAGCTTGACCACGACAAGACGCACTGTCATGGTTCCCAATGGCAAGGGAACGTAAGAAACATATAAGTAACGAACGAGCTCTCGGGTGATGGAAACTCGAGTTGACCGTGAGCTAAATCTACCACACAACTAACAGTAGCCAGGGAGCATACCTACGGCTTCCTATATGCCACGCGCCAGCCGGAGGACTAACTACGCCTGGTAGAGGAAGAAACAGACCTGGCTTACCTCTAGGGAAATACCCCAAAAGATGATAGCAGCCCCCCACATGTAATAACGGTGAATTAAGAGGAAAAGACATACACAGTATGAAAGTAGATTTAGCAAAGAGAGGTCCACTTACTAGATAGCAGAAGGATACAAAAGAGGACTTCACGGTCAACTGAAAACCCTTTCAAAAACCATCCTGAAATTACTTTAAGACTCCTGTGTCAACTCATGACACAGGAGTGGCAATTTCAGCCTGCAAGAGCTTCCAGCTACAGAGAATTACAAAAACTGCAAACTGGACAAAAGGTACAAAACAAAAGGACAAAGTCCACTTAGCTGATCAGCAGACTAGTAGCAGGAACATGCAACCGAAGGCTCTGGTTACAATGATGACCGGCAAGGAAATGACTGGAGAGCAAGGCTAAATAGGAAACTCCCAAACACTGATGGAAGCAGGTGAACAGAAGAAGCAAAGTGCAAACAAGTCACCAGTACCACCAGCAACCACCAGGGGAGCCCAAAAAGCGGATACACAACAGTACCCTCCCCTTAAGGAGGGGGCACCGAACCCTCACAAGAACCGCCAGGGCGATCTGGATGAGCCCTATGAAAGGCACGAACCAAATCCGAGGCATGAACATCAGAGGCAGTTACCCAAGAATTATCTTCCTGACCATAGCCTTTCCATTTAACCAGATATTGAAGTCTCCGTCTGGAAATACGGGAGTCCAAGATCTTCTCTACGACGTACTCCAATTCACCCTCCACCAGCACAGGAGCAGGAGGTTCAGTAGAAAGAACCACCGGTACCTCATATCTCCGCAACAACGACCGATGGAACACATTATGGATAGCGAAAGATGCCGGGAGGTCCAAACGAAAGGAAACAGGGTTAAGAATCTCCAAAATCCTATAAGGACCGATGAACCGAGGCTTAAATTTGGGAGAAGAAACCCTCGTAGGGACAAAACGGGAAGACAACCACACCAAGTCCCCAACGCGAAGGTGGGGACCAACACGACGACGACGGTTAGCAAACTGCTGAGTCCTCTCCTGGGACAATTCCAAATTATCCACCACTTGTCCCCAAATCCGATGCAACCGATCCACCACCGCATCCACTCCAGGACAATCCGAAGATTCAACCTGACCAGATGAAAAACGTGGATGAAACCCTGAATTGCAAAAGAAAGGAGAAACCAAAGTGGCAGAACTAGCCCGATTATTAAGAGCAAACTCCGCCAACGGCAGAAAGGCAACCCAATCATCCTGATCCGCAGACACAAAACACCTCAAATAAGTCTCCAAAGTTTGATTAGTTCGCTCCGTCTGGCCATTGGTCTGAGGATGGAATGCAGACGAAAAGGACAAATCAATGCCCAACCTGGCACAGACTGCCCGCCAAAATCTAGACACGAACTGGGTACCCCTGTCAGAAACGATGTTTTCCGGAATACCATGCAAGCGAACCACATTTTGAAAAAACAGAGGGACCAACTCAGATGAGGAAGGCAACTTAGGTAATGGCACCAAATGAACCATTTTAGAAAAACGGTCACACACCACCCAGATGACAGACATCTTCTGAGAAACAGGGAGATCCGAGATAAAGTCCATAGAGATGTGCGTCCAAGGCCTCTTCGGAATAGGCAAGGGCAACAACAACCCACTAGCCCTAGAACAACAAGGCTTGGCCCGAGCACACACATCGCAAGACTGCACAAAAACACGCACATCTCGAGACAGGGAAGGCCACCAGAAGGATCTAGCCACCAAATCTCTGGTGCCAAAAATTCCCAGATGACCTGCCAGAGTAGAAGAATGAACTTCCGAGATGACTCTAGTGGTCCACTCGTCAGGAACAAACAGTCTACCAGACGGACAACGATCAGGTCTATCCGCCTGAAATTCTTGCAAAGCACGTCGCAAATCTGGAAAGACAGCAGACAAAACCACTCCATCCTTAAGGACACCAGCAGGTTCAGAATTCCCAGGAGAGTCAGGCTCAAAACTCCTAGAAAGAGCATCTGCTTTCACATTCCTAGAACCCGGTAAGTACGAGACCACAAAATTAAACCGGGAAAAGAACAACGACCAACGTGCCTGTCTAGGATTCAGGCGCCTGGCAGACTCCAAATAAATTAAATTCTTGTGATCAGTCAAAACTACCACCTGATGTCTGGCACCCTCAAGCCAATGACGCCACTCCTCAAATGCCCACTTCATGGCCAAAAGCTCCCGATTACCAACATCATAGTTTCGCTCGGCGGCCGAAAATTTTCGCGAAAAGAACGCACAAGGTCTCATCACTGAGCAGTCGGAACTTTTCTGCGACAAAACCGCCCCCGCTCCGATCTCGGAAGCATCGACCTCAACCTGAAAGGGAAGAGAAACATCAGGCTGGCGCAACACAGGGGCAGACAAAAAGCGGCGCTTAAGCTCCCGAAAGGCCTCCACGGCAGCAGGGGACCAATTGGCAACATCAGCACCCTTTTTAGTCAAATCCGTCAGAGGTTTAGCAACGCCAGAAAAACCAGCTATAAATCGACGATAAAAATTAGCAAAGCCCAAGAATTTCTGGAGACTCTTCAGAGAAGTAGGCTGCATCCAGTCGTAAATAGCCCGAACCTTGACAGGGTCCATCTCAATAGAAGAAGGGGAAAACATATACCCCAAAAATGAAATTTTTTGAACCCCAAAAACACACTTTGAACCCTTTACACACAAAGAATTCTCCCGCAAAACCTGAAAAACCCTCCTGACCTGCTGAACATGAGACTCCCAGTCATCAGAAAAAATCAAAATATCATCCAAGTACACAATCATAAATTTATCCAAATATTCACGGAAAATATCATGCATTAAGGACTGAAAGACAGAAGGTGCATTAGAAAGGCCGAAAGGCATTACCAAATACTCAAAATGGCCCTCAGGCGTATTAAATGCGGTCTTCCACTCATCCCCCTGCTTAATTCGCACCAAATTATACGCCCCACGAAGATCAATCTTAGAGAACCACTTAGCCCCCCTTATGCGAGCAAACAAATCAGTCAGCAAAGGCAACGGATACTGATATTTGACTGTAATTTTATTCAGGAGACGATAATCAATACAAGGCCTCAGAGAGCCATCCTTTTTAGAGACAAAGAAAAAAACGGCTCCTAAAGGTGATGAAGAAGGACGAATATGTCCCTTTTCCAGGGACTCCTTAATATACTCGCGCATAGCAGCATGTTCAGGTACAGATAGGTTAAACAAACGACCCTTTGGAAATTTACTGCCAGGAATCAGATCTATGGCGCAATCACAATCCCTGTGAGGAGGGAGTGAACCAATCTTAGGCTCTTCAAAAATATCATGATAATCAGACAAAAATGCCGGAATCTCAGATGGAATAGATGATGAAATGGACACCATAGGAGTGTCCCCATGAGCCCCCCGACATCCCCAGCTTAACACAGACATAGCCTTCCAGTCAAGGACTGGGTTATGAGACTGTAACCATGGTAATCCAAGCACCAAAACATCATGTAAATTGTACAACACAAGGAAGCGAATCACCTCCTGATGGTCTGGAGTCATACGCATAGTCACTTGCGTCCAGAACTGTGGTTTATTACAAGCCAAAGGTGTAGAATCAATACCCTTCAGAGGTATAGGGACTTCCAGAGGCTCTAAATCAAACCCACAGCGCCTGGCAAAGGACCAGTCCATAAGACTCAGAGCGGCGCCAGAGTCCACATAGGCATCCACGGTAATAACTGATAATGAACAAATCAAGGTTACAGACAAAATAAATTTGGACTGTAAAGTGCCAATTGAAATGGACTTGTCAACCTTCCTAGTACGCTTAGAGCATGCCGATATAACATGAGCAGAATCACCACAATAGAAGCATAACCCATTTTTACGCCTATAATTCTGCCGCTCGCTTCTGGACATAACTCTGTCACATTGCATTTTCTCTGGCGTCTCTTCAGAAGATACCGCCAAATGGTGCACGGGTTTGCGCTCCCGCAAACGCCGATCAATCTGAATTGCCATTGTCATGGACTCATTCAGACCTGTAGGCGCAGGGAACCCGACCATAACATCTTTAACGGCATCGGAAAGGCCCTCTCTGAAATTTGCCGCTAAGGCGCACTCATTCCACTGAGTAAGCACAGACCACCTACGAAATTTTTGGCAGTATATCTCCGCTTCATCTTGCCCTTGAGATAGGGCTATCAAAGCTTTTTCAGCTTGAATCTCCAAATTAGGTTCCTCATAAAGCAACCCTAAAGCCAGGAAAAACGCATCCACATTGAGCAACGCAGGATCCCCTGGTGCCAATGAAAATGCCCAATTTTGAGGGTCACCTCGCAGCAAAGAGATTACAATCTTAACCTGCTGGACAGGATCTCCTGAGGAGTGAGGTCTGAGAGAAAGGAATAATTTACAATTATATTTGAAATTCAAAAACCGAGATCTATCTCCGGAAAACACCTCTGGTGTAGGGATTTTAGGTTCAGAAATAGGAGCATGTATAACAAAATCTTGTAAATTTTGAACCTTCGTAGCAAGATTATTTAATCCTGCAGCCAAACTCTGAGGATCCATCTTTAAACAGGTGAGCTCAGAGCCATTCAAGGATTATAAGGAGAGAAAGGCAAAGGCTGTAATTAAAGCTGAAATACAACAGATCCAACTATGGAGCAAGCATAGAGGAAAAAGGGAAAAAAAAAAAAAAATTTACAGACTTCTTTTTTCTCTCCTTTCTTCTGCCAATAAGTTTAACACTGGCCGGTCATACTGTCATGGTTCCCAATGGCAAGGGAACGTAAGAAACATATAAGTAACGAACGAGCTCTCGGGTGATGGAAACTCGAGTTGACCGTGAGCTAAATCTACCACACAACTAACAGTAGCCAGGGAGCATACCTACGGCTTCCTATATGCCACGCGCCAGCCGGAGGACTAACTACGCCTGGTAGAGGAAGAAACAGACCTGGCTTACCTCTAGGGAAATACCCCAAAAGATGATAGCAGCCCCCCACATGTAATAACGGTGAATTAAGAGGAAAAGACATACACAGTATGAAAGTAGATTTAGCAAAGAGAGGTCCACTTACTAGATAGCAGAAGGATACAAAAGAGGACTTCACGGTCAACTGAAAACACTTTCAAAAACCATCCTGAAATTACTTTAAGACTCCTGTGTCAACTCATGACACAGGAGTGGCAATTTCAGCCCGCAAGAGCTTCCAGCTACAGAGAATTACAAAAACTGCAAACTGGACAAAAGGTACAAAACAAAAGGACAAAGTCCACTTAGCTGATCAGCAGACTAGTAGCGGGAACATGCAACCGAAGGCTCTGGTTACAATGATGACCGGCAAGGAAATGACTGGAGAGCAAGGCTAAATAGGAAACTCCCAAACACTGATGGAAGCAGGTGAACAGAAGAAGCAAAGTGCAAACAAGTCACCAGTACCACCAGCAACCACCAGGGGAGCCCAAAAAGCGGATACACAACAACGCACCTAGGATGCTGGCACTGGAATGGATTTCACACTGCCCTGTTCCGGCTGTCATGGAGCACTGAAGTGGATGCCCCACTAGTGTTGTGCCAATCTGTTTGCTAATCTCTAAACCATTCCTTTAGGAACTTGTAATGGCAAAATGGAATAAGACGTTCCACAAGAAAGGAAAGGAAGGGGACATACCTTCATTTTAGGGGAGACTATTTCAGAAGGCCAGATTATAAGAAGGGCACATAGGTCCTCCACCAACTTAGGGAACGAAGAGCTCTCCACCACCCACCATATTTCATGGACATCAGGTGAGGCTATCCAGGCAAAATGAGGTAGTGGAGGCACTGAATGATGAAGGCTCCTGGAGAGTTCTAGAATGGAACAAGCGAATGTGTGGCCCCAGTGATACAGATTATGTGAGTTTTAGATCCAGTTTCTCCACCATAATTGAGCCCTTTCTCTAAGAATCCTAAATGACCAACATGAAGCCAATAGCTTAAACATCAATAAGAGGAGTCACTTAGGATCTGCAGGCATCTCCCAAGGGTATAATTTTCTGTGACATGTTCTAGCAGCAGATATACTGCACACACAATGCTTTCTCTTAAGGTACCTTCACACGAAACGACATTATAACGATATCGCTAGCGATCCGTGACGTTGCAGCGTCCTCGCTAGCGATATCGTTTCGTTTGACACGCAGCAGCGATCAGGATCCTGCTGTGATGTCGCTGGTCGCTGAATAAAGTCCAGAACTTTATTTGGTCGTCCGATCGCTGTGTATCGTTGTGTTTGAAAGCAAAAGCAACGATACCAGCGATATTTTACACTGGTAACCAGGGTAAACATCGGGTTACTAAGCGCAGGGCCGCGCTTAGTTACCCGATGTTTACCCTGGTTACTAGCGTAAAATGTAAAAAAAACAAACAGCACATACTCACATTGCGTCCCCTGCAGTCTGCTTCCTCCTCTGACTCAGCGCCGCAAAGTGAAAGTGAAAGCAGCACAGCGGTGACGTCACCGCTCTGCTCTCACTGTACGGCGCTCAGTCAGTCAGGAAGTGGACGCAGGGGGACGTGAATGTAAGTATGTGCTGTTTGTTTTTTTTAGATTTTACGCTGGTAACCAGGGTAAACATCGGGTTACTAAGCGCGGCCCTGCGCTTAGTTACCCGATGTTTACCCTGGTTACCAGGGGACCTCGGCATAGTTGATCGCTGGAGAGCGGTCTGTGTGACAGCTCTCCAGCGACCAAACAGCGACGCTGCAGCGATCGACATCGTTGTCGCTATCGCTGCAGCGTCGCTTCGTGTGAAGGTACCTTTAGAGATTTATCTCTTTCCGTCACCAGATCAGCTGTAAATTTTTCTCACTGAGAAAATAACTCTGGGTTATTTAGTGTATTTTGCCTACTCGGCATTGAGGTTTTATCTTTACAGTGCACAGGATCAATAGTGAGAGACGACTCTCAACGAAATCTCCTGTGACTCACTGTGCAGGTCTGGAGCTGATTGGGGAGTAATTGGGGCCATGTACACCTATCAGACATAACAATAAAACAGGTGAAAGGAATAGCGTTGGTTACTTTATGACAATGGCATCTCTCCATGTGTGATACTGTATACAGGGTGGGCCATTTATATGGATACACCTAAATAAAATGGGAATGGTTGGTGATATCAACTTCCTGTTTGTGGCACATAAGTATATGGGAGGGGGAAAACTTTTCAAGATGGGTAGTAACCATGGCGGCCATTTTGAAGTCGGCCATTTTGGATCCAACTTTATTTTTTCCAATGGGAAGAGGGTCATGTGACACATCAAACTTATTGAGAATTTCACAAGAAAAACAATGGTGTGCTTGGTTTTAACGTAACTTTATTCTTTAATGAGTTATTTACAAGTTTATGACCACTTATAAAATGTCAAAGTAATATATACACTGGCGCTGCGCACTTGACCAAAAAAGAGGGGGCAAGGAGCGGGAGAAAGAAAACAGGGAATAGGAAGCAGCTGGTGAGGTGACGAAGTCTGTGCTACACCACGTCTGAAATAGGTACTAGAATACAAATAAACAAATCACCTGCGCTTGTGGAGTGTTCGTGCTGAAAGGTATCTTACATACTGACTTCCATGATAAGGAAGTGCTGAAGGTAAGCAGACACTGTAATTAAACAATAAGCCTAGATGTTCAAAACATATATAGATATGGACAAGACCTCCCCAAATAGTCCACCCAATGGTAGCCCGTAAGCAAGCGTGCTTATTTCTATGAACACGTGTACTCACTGAGTGTGGAAATAAGCCTAGATGTTCAAAACATATATAGATATGGACAAGACCTCCCCAAATAGTCCACCCAATGGTAGCCCGTAAGCAAGCGTGCTTATTTCTATGAACACGTGTACTCACTGAGTGTGGATATGAACACGTGTACTCATAAAAGTCTAAGGGGGTCAGTTCAGGAGATGTTGGTGGCCATTCAACTGGCCCACGACGACCAATCCACTTTCCAGGAAACTGGTCATGCAGGAATGCTCGGACCTGACACCCATAATATGGTGCACCACCACATTAAGGGTGTCAGGTCCGAGCATTCCTACATGAACAGTTTCCTGGAAAGTGGATCGTCATGGGCCAGTTGAATGGCGACCAAGGTCTCCTGATCTGACCCCTTAGATTTTTATCTTTGGGGTCATCTGAAGGCAATTGTCTATGCTGTGAAGATAAGAGATGTGCAGCATCTGAAACAACGGATACTGGAAGCCTGTGCTAGCATTTCTTCTGCTGTGTTGCTATCAGTGTGTCAAGAGTGGGCGGAGAGGGTTGCATTGACAATCTTAAACATTGGGCAGCACTTTGAACACATTTTGTAAGTGGTCATAAACATGTAAATAACTCATAAAAGAATAAAGTTACATTAAAACCAAGCACACCATTGTTTTTCTTGTGAAATTCTCAATAGGTTTGATGTGTGATATGACCCTCTTCCTATTCTATTGGGTTCGGGTCTGGAGACTGGCTAGGCTACTCCAGGATCTTGAAATGCTTCTTACAGAGCCACTCCTTAGTTGCCCTGGCTGTGTGTTTCAGGTCATTGTCATGATGGAAGACCCATCTTCAATGCTCTTACTGAGGGAAGAAGGTTGTTATCCAAAATCTCGCAATTCATTACCCCATCCATCCTCCCTTTAATATGGTGCAGTAATCCTGTCCCCTTTGCAGAAAAGCACCCCCAAAGGTTGATTTTTCCCCCACTATGCTTCATGTTTGGGACGGTGTTCTTGGGGTTGTACTCATCCTTCTTCCTCCAAACACGGCGAGTGGAGTTTATATTCTATTTTGGTCTAATCTGATCACATGACCTTCACCCATGCCTCTTCTGGATCATCCAAGTGGTCATTGGTGAACTTCAAACGGGCCCTGCAGAATTTTAACCCATGACGGCGCAGTGTGTTACTAATGGTAACGTTTGAGACTGTGGTCCCAGCTCTCTTAAGGTCATTGACCAGATCCTTCCATTTAGTTTTGGGCTGATTCTTGACCTTTCCCCTTGAGGCGAGATCTTGCATGGAGCCCCAGACAAAGGAAGATTGACAGTAATCTTGAGTTACTTCCATTTTTTAATAATTGCATCAAGCTGCTTGCCTATTGTCCTGTAGCCCATCCCAGCCTTGAACAGGTCTAAAATTTTGTCCCTGGTGTCCTTAGACAACTATTCAGTCTTGTCCATGGTGGAGAGGTTGGAGTGTGGACAGGTGTCTTTTAAACAGGTAATGACTTGAGATCAAACAGGTGCAATGACTCCAGGTAATGAGTGCAGAGCAGGAGGCTTTTTAAAGAAAAACTAACAGGTCTGTGAGAGCCAGAATTCTTGCTTGTTGGTAGGTGATCAAATACAATACAATTTCATGCAATAAAATACAATTTAAGTATTTAAAAATCATACAATGTGATTTTTAATTTTTTTTTAAGATTCTGTCTCTCACAGGTGCAGTGTACCTACAATAAAAATTACAGACCTCTCCATTCACTGTAGGTGGGAAAACTTGCAAAATCGGCAGTGTATCAAAGACTTATTTTCCCCACTGTATACCGTATATAGCAACGAATAAACAGTAAATTTTGGATGTTAATGTGCTGGAATCAGGAAAAATGGGTAAATGTATTTAAAAACATGAGCGACTTTCATAATGACCAAACTGTGACTACCAGATGACTGAGTCAGTATATGCCTTGTGGGATGTCCCCGTACACAACAGGTCATGTGCAGAGTTCCTGGTATACGGCAGGGCTTTTAGTGTATGAACTGTGGAGAGGATCATGGGTGCCCAAGACTCGCTATGATAACAAGACAACATGCAGAACATCGTAGCTATGATAGAAAGAAGTCAGAACACACAGAGCATCTCAGGCAGGCTAGGCAGAGTGCCCATGCTAACCCCAGTCCAGTGCCTTTAATATGCACATATCAGTACTGGGCCATGGAGTAATGGAAGAAGATTGTGGTCTTGTTTGAGGATTGATATTTTACATTATGTGGATGGCAGGATGCATCACTTACCTGAGAAGAGATGACATTAGGATGCACTACGGAAAGAAGACAACGGAGTGATTGGGTAATGTGCTACTGGGAAACCTTGGGACCAGGCATTCATGAAAACTCATCTCAGCATTACATTACTATATTTCTCAAAAATAAAAGTATGGACATAAGTCTGTCTGGATGCACCAAGAAATAGCAGCCATAGAGGTTACATTCCCATTTAATAAAAAAATTGGCCAAAGGTGTAAAATCCCTTTAAATTATGCAAACAAATGACTGGTACATGACATCTATTCACCCTCCAGGTTCCCCTTTCTGTTCCTTAAACATTAGTCTATACAACAAAGCTGTTCCTATCTCACTAATCACAAAGACAGCGTAGAATACATTTTCTTGTATATCAACTAAATGTCTCATCTGAAATGAAATGACTCCTGTTGCTGCGCTTAGCATCAAGGCAGATCCTATAATTCCTCTCGACAGTGACAACACATAACTCACAGAACAACAGACTATGCAAAACAATATGTAACAAATGACAAGTTCGAAAACATAGGCAATTGTTTATGCCGTGCGGCACCGCAAGAGGAGAATGTTTCAATCTCTTATCCTGACTGTGACATATGCATTTGCTTTTCTAAAAGCAATTAGGCAGGATCTTGGCCTTTGCAATAAAATGCATGGCCGCCCTGTCTACGCCACATTGACAGAATGTAAGTAATCATACCATTGTGTCTGCTGGACACTATATGCCCTCGCCACATCACGCAAATGTTCCCATAATTCATTATCATGACATGAATATCAGCTTTGCAAAATTAGGATTAGTATAGCAACAATTTCTCTAATCTCCGCAAAATACTTAAGTGATGTTTCCTATAAAGTACTATCAGTTATAATCAGAGACGGCACACTAATAATGTGGTGATCAAATAGTGGTTGAATCCAATATTTCTATGAAAAAACTTCTGAGCCAAGTGGAAAGATTGAATACTTCAGCAGAACTTTAAAGTTTTCTTTTTGTGCTTTAGACTCGCAGGTACTGCCATGGGCACCTTAACCAGCCCAGTCAATATG
This sequence comes from Ranitomeya variabilis, assembly GCF_051348905.1. Lineage (NCBI taxonomy): Eukaryota > Metazoa > Chordata > Amphibia > Anura > Dendrobatidae > Ranitomeya > Ranitomeya variabilis. The sequence goes on along the minus strand of NC_135233.1, from coordinate 243,416,464 downwards.
TAAGGTGGGTGAACAATATGTCCCTCTTTCATTGAACACGATGTATCTCTTTAAGGTAATTTTTTTTTAATGTCCAAACATATGTACAAAGTTGTACTTTCAGGATTCTGCCCTGTGCTCTGGTGCACCTTGGTTGACCATCTCCTCCCGCTTTGACATCTGTATGCAATCTCACCTTAAGATGATTAGAGATGGGAAGGTTTATGATCGAATATACTTCGACTCTCTATTCACTCCTTATTCTATTCTCTCTATTCACTTCTGTCAGAGTTCCAAAAACAGATGGGCACACTTGTTGTGCATATGCCATTAATGTAAAAGTTTCACTTCTCTCATCTCCCCATCAGTCAAAAGGATGGGAAGATGGGAATCACCAACACTGTGCAAAGATGGGACAAGTTGGACAAACAATCATGGATCTTGGTAACATGATCAGCAAATTATGTTTAGCTTAAAGCTGCCCACACACTTTAGATAGCCATCAGCTGAGCCACAGTTTGGCTGATAATAATCTGTCAGGTATCTATGTCCCGTGAGTCTCCAATACACAGGATCGCTCGCTCTTTCAGAAACTCTTGTGTTCTCTATGAGAGAGCCACTGTCAGACATCTCTGGCACCGGCTCACCTCTTGCAGAATAAAAGGATCAAAAGTCCAAAATTGGACAAGCCGAATCCTTATCTCATCTATCATGGGCCCCCATACACATTAGATTGTCAGTCGAACCGTGCATGGGGCCCTTGAGGATGCCGAGCTGGCATGAAGGATAATCATATGGGCAGACAGAACATCATGTCACTACAGGACATGATACATTACTCTGGTCTTATGACCTCCTAAGCAAATTATGCAAAAATAACCTTCTGTAGGAATGTTGCTCTATTTCTATCCTTAATTTACCGGATAATGGGGATATCTCATCACCGATATTGCAAGAACACCCACAGAAAGTGCACTTTGCTGTTTTTGGAAGCGAGTTTGGAAAGCAGTGCATGTGCAGACTCTTAGGGTATGTTTCCACGTTCAGGAAACGCTGCATTTTTGACGCAGCGTAGAGCCGCAGCGTCAAAAACACAGCGTTCAGATGTTACAGCATAGTGGAGGGGATTTAATGAAATCCCGTCTCCGCTATGCAGTAAAAAACGCATGCGGCACACCCGCAAAAACGCACATGCGGTGCATCTTTTAAGAACGCAGCATGTCCTTGCATAGCTGAAACAACGCAAGGACAACGCAGGTGACCTGCCAGTGACCTCAGGTGCAGATTTGGTCAGGATTTTACCTGCATAAAATCCTGACCAAATCCTGAGGCAATCCTGAACATGGAAACATACCCTAATTCATTCACATTAACCAGGGCATCAATTGGAACAGGAGATCGGTGAAGGTCCCAGTGGTAGGACCTGTATTTAGAAGGCATTCATGGCATATCCCGAAGTAAAGTTAACAGTATAAACACTTCTAGATGGAGCATGGCCCTTTAAATTAAACAGGACCGAGTGATTGACAGGTGAGTCTAATGCTAGCCAAAAAATCTGTTTGATCATCGAATAAACAAACCTTTGCACTTTTTTTTCAAACTTGCTAAGTGGAGCGTCCATCCCGGCCCAGTATTATAAGCACCGGCTGTGTAGATGGCTATCTGGCCATGGTCTCCTAAACGTTCCTATTGAAATAATGAATGTTTTGCCTCTGATAACAGAATCCTTCCGTCTCTACGGTCTCCTTCGGGAGTTTTCCTTGCCGGTCGAAGGAAAAAGAAATAATAAAAAGCCGCCCGTGGCCTAGGAAACTGGACACCGAAGCTCCTGTCTGATCAATTATGCTGACCATAATTTAACGTACGCAATGCCTGTACCATGGGGAGAGCACGCTACATCCACAGAATATATTACAGGTTCACTGCGCGGAGACGTCTTGATGTAGGAACTACAGACATGAAATGCTTATCATTACGCGCCTTCAGTTACTCCCTTTATCCCCTTTGCTTTGGAGTTTACATGACATACGGTAGTTGACACCAATTTTGACCATTTTTCACTTTGTTTCGGCTTTTTTCATCTCAGCCCTTTATATGGACCCCGCATTGAAGGGAACCGACAAATGGATAAAGATGGTGGCCGACATTAATCTGCTCCCACATAAAACATGCAGACTTTAATTGGGGATAAGGTGCTGGCTGACACACGTGGGGCCACTTATCACCCAGGATAGCAATGGCTTGGGCACATAGAAACCTAGCCTCAAATAGCATCACTCAACTGTAGTAGGTGTTGTACCAAGATGCCACATAAGAGCCCAACTGGCCTGTAGATACTCATGGTATATCCAGACGTCTGCTAGAAGTGTGACCACCCTCCCTCAGTTCCCTTCCAGGTGGGACATACCGTAGTATTCAGGGACGCTTTAGTTTTAAAACAATCGCACAAGAAATTCCTATTAGTAGGGGAGTTTGTGTAAAATCTTGACCCTTTTTGCTTTGTGACACCGCAAATTTGCTGGACTGTTTCCCAAAAATTAGAAAGGGAAAATTTTAAACATAGCATGTGTGGTGGGATGGGGACCTCTGGTTCTTATACCTGAACGGTTATGGTACGTCATGTGGATACGTCAGTGGTATACCTCGAATGGCATTGGCCTCAATGCATAACATTCAATACGGCCCCCAATATGGGCCAAAGAGACCATTTGGGCCCCCAGTTATGCTGTCTTCAAGGCCACATTGTGACTGAAACCCTTGCACTTTCTTCACTGTATAGGGAATTGAAGTTGTGACTGGGCCTCATGGTCCAAGAGTCCCTTGCCACATCAGGTACCACGGTGCATACATGATCCTGATGCTAGCCTGGTGACCCTTCTGTGCTGGGGCTGGGGGGATACCTGCTGGGCCATGAAGGCCTTTGAGAAACCAGAAGTGATGAGAGGTAAGAAAAGACCTGAGATCCAATTTAGGGACCTGGGGACTCATGACACACTTCTGGAATGGGACTTTCCCCTTTACTAATCCACTAATCCCTAAATGATCATGGCCCCCAAAGTCTCTAAATCAAAATGGGCCCTCAAATCTGACCTTTAAGTAAGACCCCCAGATATAACAAACAGCAAGATGGGAATAAGGGTACAGGCAAATTCACTGCACACATTGTGCTCTGGCGTGGGCTATTGAATGGTGCCATCTGCCCACTATATGGCTCTCATTATTCTCTATGGGCTCAATCCTACAAAAAGTCCCTTTACTTGGAGAGTACCCCACAATGCAGCGCTCCCTGTGTCACTACACATTTGCCCGATGTGCTTATCCCAGTTGTCCGCAGATGATAGCAGTAATATTCCTGCGGCAGCTGAAGATTGCTGGGTGACCACCCCGGGCTGGCTGCACCTCCGCCTTGCTGCAGAATGAATCATGGATCTAATTGCATCGGCAGACATGTGCCACTGAATATGTATTAGGCCGCATTGTTTACATTGTGTTCGCTGATGCTCTTGCTAGCACGCGTAATCTTCCGGCAGGGATATAGTCAGGGACACTCCGTGCTGAATAGGACAATATCGCTGTCGCTTGCTTTGGACCACTGGGTGTAACTGGGGCTGAGCTGCATTACCAGACACAGCCACTGGACACTGGTGGCGCTGTTTGTGGAAAAGAGCAGCCATGTTTTTCTATCTGCAGATATATAGGAATAGCTATACCAGGCACAGCCATGGTGGCCCCAAAGCAGAAGTAGAAATGTGGCCCCTGGCCTGTGCTGTTAATATAAGCGTATTTAGCATTAATCTTTATGCATTTTCTGATGAGCGGCGGTGGGACGTGGATAGAATTAAGAATAAATGCTGTGTCATGTGGGGCAGTGATTAAAGCGCTTTTCCGGGCCCCCGGGGGGCACGTGCCAGGCTTGAAGAGCTAACAGCCCCATCAGAGCAGAAACACAGAGACACAGATCAGCAGAGACAGTGCAGTCATGTAAGGCTCGTACGTGTGCACTCACCAGTAAGGAGAAGATAGATATGTAGGCCGGGTGCACATAACACTGACGTGCCGCAATACATCACATTTTTTTCTTCTTTTTTTTTTACATATGAGTTTGGATCTTTTCTTCTTCGGACAGAAATCCTAATTTTTGGATTGTAACTAGAATTCTGATTTATTCTATCACTTTATATGACTTGGTCTGGCATCATGCATGAGTCGCATCGAGCAGCGCAAGTGGTATGCCCATACCCGTGCCAGTCCTATGTCAGAACAAGGACCACCATATCATTTCATTTACAAGAGCCCTACAGTATAAGTCACGAGACTCCTATACAAGAATAACCAGAGGACTCCCCCCTACAAAGTCAACCAAAAGCCCCCCAATAAGTGTTAGCTACATTACCCCTATACAATACAGAGTTAGCCACTGAATGCCATACAAACTCATCAAAATGACCCCCACACTTTTATTATAGCCACAGGACCCCAATAAAATTCCACCACAGGACCCCAATACAATGTCAGCCACAGGACCTCTATACAGTATTAACCACAAAACTCCTATAGAATACCACACGTAAGACCCTAATACAAAGTTAGCCACAAGACCCCATGCAACATTAGCCACAGGACCACTATATAATACCACCAGAAGGGCCACGATACAGTGTTAGCCATAGGACCCCAATTAAACTTCTCAATAGAACCCCGGTTTTTATGTCAGGCATAAGACCCCTATATAGTGTAAGCCACATGACCCCAATACAGGAACTCCAGTCGCAGGACCCCCATACATTGATAGCTGCAAGCCCCCTATACTGTTCCAGCCACAGCAGTTGCGGACACAGACAGGAGAGCCCCCTGTGCCAGAACTGTATATGGGCCCTTAGCAGTCTAATAGCTCCCCATAATGCACAATTACACCTTTTTAATGGTGGATGCGGCCCCCTTACCTCTTGGGCCCCTGTGCGGCTGCCCGGTTTGCACCAATGGAATGTTCACCCCTGAGGCACAGGACCCCAAATAATGTCAGGAACCTTATACAATACCTTTTTGCAAGACCCCCATATACAGTAGTATAGTTGTAGGACCCCATACTATGGCAAATACAGGAATGGCATAAAATAGTATCCTCAAAAATAATCTGTCACAAAAGCCACAAATGGTATCAGCCACAGACCCCTAAGCACTGTCAGCCATAGTATCCACATAGTGTCAGTCTCAGGACCCCCAAACACTTAATCAAAGCACCCTCAATGATTATCTTCCACATAACCACACTACAGTAACAGCTACAAAACTACCAAACAGTGTCAGTCATAGGACCTCCATATGGTGTCATAGAAACCCCCAAACGCTCAGTTAATGGACCCCATTGATTTACTGTTATAGAAACCCCTTACTGTATCAGATACAGAATCTCCATACAGCGCTGGAGCTCTGAGAACACTGGACGTGGCAGTCTATAGGACCATTATTACTCAGCACATTATGGCGGCAGTCTATAGGACCATATTACTAAGGTCAGTATGGCAGCAATCTATAGGACCATTATTACTCAGCACATTATGGCGGCAATCTATTCGACCATTATTACTATGTTCAGTATCGCGGCAGGCTATAGGACACTCAACACATTATGGCGGAAGTTTATAGGACCATTATTACTCAGCACATTATAGCACCTGTCTATTGTACCATTATTTCTAAGCTTAGTATGGCGGCAGTCTATAGGACCACTATTACTAAGGTCAGTATGGCAGCAGTCTATAGGACCATTATTACTCAGCACATTATGTCGGCAATCTATTCGACTATTATTAGTATGTTCAGTATCGCGGCAGGCTATAGGACACTCAACACATTATGGCGGCAGTTTATAGGACCATTATTACTCAGTACATTATAGCGCCTGTCTATTGGACTATTATTACTAAGCTTAGTATGGCGGCAGTGTATAGGACCACTATTACTAAGGTCAGTATGGCAGCAGTTTATAGGACCATTATTACTCAGAACATTATGGTGACAGCCAATAGATCCATTATTGTTCAGCACATTATGGCGGCAGTCTATAGGGCTATTATTACTAAGTCCAGTATAGCGGTAGTCTATGGGACGACTGTTACTCAGCACATTATGGCAGCAGTCTATAGGACTATTATTACTAAGTTCAGTATAGCGGCAGTCTATAGGATGATTGTTACTCAGCATATTATGGCGGCCGTCTATAGGGCTATTATTACTAAGTTCAGTATAGCGGCAGTCTATAGGACGATTGTTACTCAGCACATTATGGCGGCAGTTTATAGGACCATTATTACTCAGTACATTATAGCGCCTGTCTATTGGACTATTATTACTAAGCTTAGTATGGTGGCAGTGTATAGGACCACTATTACTAAGGTCAGTATGGCAGCAGTTTATAGAACCATTATTACTCAGAACATTATGGTGACAGCCAATAGATCCATTATTGTTCAGCACATTATGGCGGCAGTCTATAGTGCTATTATTACTAAGTTCAGTATAGCGGTAGTCTATGGGACGATTGTTACTCAGCACATTATGGCAGCAGTCTATAGGACTATTATTACTAAGTTCAGTATAGCGGCAGTCTATAGGATGACTGTTACTCAGCATATTATGGCGGCCGTCTATAGGGCTATTATTACTAAGTTCAGTATAGCGGCAGTCTATAGGACGATTGTTACTCAGCACATTATGGCGGCAGTTTATAGGACCATTATTACTCAGTACATTATAGCGCCTGTCTATTGGACTATTATTACTAAGCTTAGTATGGCGGCAGTGTATAGGACCACTATTACTAAGGTCAGTATGGCAGCAGTTTATAGAACCATTATTACTCAGAACATTATGGTGACAGCCAATAGATCCATTATTGTTCAGCACATTATGGCGGCAGTCTATAGGGCTATTATTACTAAGTTCAGTATAGCGGCAGTCTATAGGACGATTGTTACTCAGCACATTATGGCGGCAATCTATAGAACCATTATTAATAAGTTCAGTATAGCGGCAGTCTATAGGATGATTTCTACTCAGCATATTATGGCGGCCGTCTATAGGGCTATTATTACTAAGTTCAGTATAGCGGCAGTCTATAGATCGATTGTTACTCAGCACATTATGGCAGCCGGCTATAGGGCTATTATTACTCAGCATATTATGCCGACAGCCTATAGATCCATTATTGTTCAGCACATTATGGCGGCCGTCTATAGGGCTATTATTACTAAGTTCAGTATAGCGGCAGTCTATAGGACGATTGTTACTCAGCACATTATGGCGGCATTATATAGGACCATTATTTCTATGTATATTGAGCCTGCGGTCTCTCAGGCCATCACTCTCTCTTAAACCCCTTTCTAACAGAAAACCACGAATGTCAGCATGGTGTTAAAAGAGCTCGGTTTATACACCGGGAACAATAGACTAGCGGAGCGGTGATGGATTACGCCAATCTCTCATTCTGCCGTTCGTCCCACCGCAAAATCATCCCTCAGCTCAAAAACAGAAATCAAACTAACGTGTGGCTTTCGAGCAGATTATTGCCATCTTATTTTTCTCCTTATATAAAGTCTCAGCCTTTGATGGCGGCTTAAATCAAAATATTACTCTGATCCGCGCTCAGATCATGAAAGGCAGCGCCACTTATATTGATGTATATGGAATGTGTGCCAAGCGGTGCCCGCAAAAGGCACTTAATCCTTAGAGGGTATGTTCAGAAAGCAGAAAATAACAATGAAAGACTCAAGAAAGGTCCATTCATCTCTGCAGGAAAGACATCTTCCATCTAAACCTTCCGTACATAAGAGAAGTCATACTTTATATACTGTAAATCCTGTGCCTCCATAGGGGCCCGTACACCTTAGATAGCTGTCAGCAGAACACTTGATGGACCCACAGCTATTCCTCCCGGGCCTATCATACACATGCACACTCGGCTCATTGAGCATGCATGTGTTTTCAATAGGAAATTACGGACTTCTCTGTGACCAACTCTCAAAGGAATAAATGACTGGGGATGTAGAAATCCAACTACCCTCATACACAATATTCTGTATAAGAGTTCTATAGTTGATGCTGTATGAGGTGCAGACATTTTATGGGGGTCCTTGGTCTGGGACTGGGTTATCTGTTGTTTTATGGATTCCTGGGGTAACCCTCTGTTAGGGTCCTTTGATGGTCACTAGCAGTTCTGCTGCTTATGTAATTTGGAAGTATTATGGACCAAATTATTAGGGGGCCTGTGGCAACACTTTCTGAGAGTTCTATCGCTGTGATTGATTGGGGGTTCTATGGCACTATGGGGTCCTTAGGCTGTGACTATACAGGTGGCTAACCCTGTATATGGGCCATCATATCTATTTGGTATTTTAATACCAGATAATGCCCTAATAACGCCACAATTGTTTGTGAAAAGTGTGAATTGTGGCGTAAGCTTCATGTTTCTGAGCCAGCAGTGCCAGTTGCACCCCCTTCAGATGATGTGGTAGAGAATTGCAGCTGAGTCCCTTCCATGTTACGTCCTCCTTCCGTGAACGATGATGACGAGGCCAGCATGCTCTGATGTATGTAGGTAGACAGGACAGGTTACTTGTTATTTTCCCACAACAGTTAACAAACAAAGCCGAGATGAGGGGCCATTGTGTCCTGCCCGTTACCAGGGGCACGTCAGGGCGCGGGATCAGAAAGGCAGAGAACATGGGCTTTTAGCTTTTCCTCTGCCATGAGAAGACCACGCATTACAGCACAATGGCTGTTCCTATAGTAATGGGGTTCACATAAGACCGACTAAAGCGGTTTTGATACTTTAAGGAGGGATTTCTTAAAGGGGCAGTAGAAACCTGGAAAACAAGGTTCCAACCCTGCTGTCCTGCTCAGGATGGGGCAATATTCCGAAAATTCAAGCTCAGATGTACACATACTTGCAAGGGACAAGTGTCTGGGGTTAGGGTAAGATTTCTAAGATTAGGGTGAGATTTCTAAGATTAGGATGGTATTTCTAGCATTAGGGTTAATTAAATTAATGGTTAGATTTCTAGAGTAAGAATAAGATTTTTACAGCTAGAGTGACATTTCTAGGATTAGGGTGAAATTCCTAGTATTAGGATGAGATTTCTAGGATCATGGCCACATTTGTAAAAGTAGGATTACATTTCTTGGATTAAGATTATATTTCTAGGGTTAGGGTGAGATTTCTAAGATTAGGATTGCATTTCTAGGATTAGGGTTAGATTTCTAGAGATAGGCCGGGGTCACACTTGCATGTGCAATGCGAGAAACTCGCATCAATACCCGGCACTGCCGCCGGCACTCGGGACCGGAGTGTGCGGCTGCATGTATTTCTATGCTGCTGCACACTCTGGTCCGAACCACCGGCGGCAGTGCCGGGTATTGATGCGAGAGACTCCCGCGAGTTTCTCGCATTGCACATGCATGTGTGACCCTGGCCATACAGTTAGATTTTTAAGGTTAGAGTGCAAATTGTCCCTTCAGAGAGGAAGGATGATATTTCTAGGATTAGGGTGAAATTTCCACGATAGGGTGAGATTTCTAAGATTAGGGTTAGATTTCTAGGATTATGGTGAGATTTTTAGGATTAGGCTGGGGTCACACTACAGTAGAAAATGGGCGAGTACTATGCTAGAAAACATCGCATAGCACTCGGACCAGTGTTAATCTATGGGGCAGCTCACATCACCGTTTATGTTCTCGGGCGTATTCAGCGTCCGTGTAAAATTGCAACGTGCTGTGATTGTCACCGAGACTCGCCAATGCAAGCCTATGGGTGCGATAAAAAAAAATCGCAAAGCACTTGGACCATGTGAGTGCTGTCCGATTTTTATGCACCAGTGTTCTATGAAACGCCGGCAATTCATGTGCGATGTACAGTAAAATCACACTGACAGATTAGAATAGAATAGAGAGAATAGATATATATACATAGAATACATAGATATATAGATTTTAGTGACACACACACACATTTATATATATATTACATAGATAGATAGAAGAAAAGCCGGTAATTCATCTGCCGTGTTCTGTAAAATCACTGCAGGAGCCGATGGATTACATACAGTAAATACATATAGAATAGGTAGATATATAGATGTCAGTGACAAATACAATTAGTACAGTGTGCTTGCAGCTTACTGTACATTTAATAAAAGATTATTTTTCAGAAAAAAATGGTGTGGGCTCCCGCGCAATTTTCGTAACCAGCAGAGGGAAAGCCGACGGCTGGGGGTAGATGTTTATAGCCTGGGAAAGGGATAATACCCATGGAGCTTCCCAGGCTATTAATATCAGCTCACAGCTGTGTAATTAGCCTTTACTGGCTATTAAAATGGGGGACCCTAAAAAAATGATGTAGGGTCCCCCTATAATTAATAACCAGCAAAAGCTATGCAGACAGCTGCAGGCTTATATTAATGGCCTAAGAAGGGGCCATCGATACTGGCTCCCCCCCAGGCTAAAAACATCAGCTCTCAGCCGTCCCAGAAAAGGCGCATCTCTAAGATGTGCCAATTCTGGCACTCAGCCTCGCTCTTCCCACTTGCCCTGTAGCGGTGGCAAGTGGGGTGATAGTTGGAGGGGGTTGATGTCACCTTTGAATTGTCAGGTGACATCAAGCCAAGAGGTTAGTAATGGAGAGACGTCAATAAGAAGCCCCCATTACTAACCCCATCGTCACATTGTAAGAAAACAGACACCCAGAAAAAGTCCTTTAATTGAAAGAATGACACAGATTTAATATTCTTAATTAAACCATACTTACGACCTCGCCCAATCCCCTGATGCCCTCGTCAAGAGGTAATAAGAACAAACAACGGTATTCCTCACCTTTCTGCAGAGATGCTTTTAATCCATTTGTCCCACGACGGGTCTCAGCTCTAAATACATGTCCAGTAATTTGCCCACACACTGTATTAATTGTATTTATCACTGACATCTATATATCTATCTATACCATTTATATTTACTGTATGTAATCCATCTCTTCGATCCTGTCGGCTCCTGCAGTGATACACGGCAGATGAATTACTGGCTTTTCTTATATCTCTCCATGTAATATAAATACATGTATATATGTGTTTGTCACTGACATCTATATATCTATGTATTCTATGTATATACCGTATATCTATTCTATTCTAACCTGTCAGTGTGATTTTACTGTATGCGGCACATGAATAGCCGGCTTTTCAAAGGACACCGGAGCGTAAACAAAATATGTAAATGCTGCATTTTTTTTTGTGTCACTTTTTACGAGGTTTTTGTGTATAGAGATCTTTTTCTGCTTCAATTGAATCAGCAGACAAAATTTGGAGCAGTTTTTCTAGTATAACATTGCAATAACTGACTTGTTGCTTCATTTTCCACGTGAAAAAAACAACAGGGCGTTTTCCCATTTAAATCACTAGGAAGCCAATTCAAGGAGTACCGTATTTGACAAGGCTTCGCATTTGAATTTTGGAGTGGAAGATGCTCCAAACCTCTTCAAATATCCTCAGAATCAGCTTCCTATTGATTTAAATGGGGAAAACGCCTACTGTGCCCATTTGTGCTGGTTTTTTTTCAAGTGGTAAAGTAAGCAACATGTTAATTCTTTCTGCTAAAAAAAACTGCTATAAATGTGGTCAATTAAAGCAGAGAAAAACACTCTATATACTAAAAAAAATACACCCCAAAAAAAGGACCAAAGAACTTGTTTTTTTTTTCGCCAAGCTGTTTTTGCTGTAGAATTTTCAGCTAAAAAAATACAAATAAAAAATTCTGTGTGGACATATACAAAGGGTGAAATCATATAGAAAATGCTGCAAACTTTGAATTCCATACCACAGGTTAATTTCTCATCAGATAAAGCACAGATTTTTTACGCAGAATGTGGATCCACCCGGTGTGAACATACCATAAAACTGCAAATCTGTGGGATATCCTGGAACATAGAGTGAGGCCTTTTTGAGATGACCGCCTAAAACTACATCGAACAGTGGTCTTCTAAGAAGGTGGTCTTCTCATAGGCCGTGGCGGTCATGGAACCGAACACCGCCAGGAGAAATCTGGTCTGTATAGTGGGGTAATCTTCTCATAGAGGTTGCTTTGTGCAGTGGCTTCATGGAATTTTTACCTTTTAGAACAAAATATTCAGTGATGTAGAGTTTTATGTTTTTCTTTTAAATTGTTTTGTATGTCGTACTATATGGAAAATGCAATTTTTCCATGTCGGTGTCGATATGTAATGACATTCAGCATCCATCTCGTAGTTTACTGAATGTCAGGAATAATTAACACGGCAGCCATATATCACTGTCACTAATTTTCCCTTTTTATTACTGAATGTAATTATTTTCCGTCGGTCTCCGGCTCCCCTCGCTCTGCATAAGCAAAAGGGTACGCGAGATTTAAGGCTAATTACTTACATCCAGAGACCTGCTTCTTTTCACACAAGAATTTTTCTCCTCCTGATCCTCTGCTCGGATCCTAATGAGTTACTATAGACGGGGTATGGACACAAGTCACGTAGCGAAACTCAGAACATTTGTTTTACGGAATATTACATTTTTGCTATTTTTGACCTAGAAAACACCAAGGGGGCAAACACTCAAAGACTGAGCAATAGCATCCATCCTGGAAAGAGAAGATTACCAAGCTGATATTGGTCACCTTTTTCCTTCTGATGCTTGGAGAGGGTGTAAAAGATAAGAAATTCTTCAAATCATAGGCAAAGAACTCTTAAAGGGGATCTGTCACTTGCCATAAATATGTATTTTTATTATCTGGTGTAAATGCCGCTTTTCTCCTGAATCCGGCGTTGTTTTTCTTTTGTTCCTGCGCCTCTCCATTCCTGAGATATGGCCCTTCGTTTCCCTGTAGTTCATTTAGCAAAGTGGGCGTGGTCCTCAATTCTTTTTTGTAGACTGTTTCTTGAGGATCACACCCACTTGGCTAACAAGACCAGATTTATATACAGGGAAGAAGGAGTCATATCTCAGGAATGGTGAGGAGCAGGAACGAAAGAAAAACAATGCCGGATTCAGGAGAACAGCGGCATTTACACCAGGCTAAAGATAAGTTACATATTTATGATGAAGGACAGGTACTTATTGACCGGTCAAGACAGAGTAAAAGGTTTATCAGTATTCACGCTTATTAGCCATTTATTAATCGTGCCCGAAGCTGGAAAACATGGGTGATGATCAAAATGGTCCCTATTACAACTCCCACAGGGTTAGCAGCTAAGGTTTCTTCAGAAATCCCCAACGATCATATGGTGTCATCAGCAGAACCTTATGCTAACTAATGATTTTCCCTACAGCGGCCACTACAGGGGAGATGTAGTATTACATGCCGATCTGTGAAATGTCGAGCTGGATCTACCAGAGCAGGAGCCTCTTTCTGTGGCTCTCTCTCTAGGGGCTCCTTCAGAAGACCGCGTATGTGTACTGCATGCTGTCATTGTGCACCGCAGACAGCATATGAAGCCATAATACCAGAGTCCCAGTGGATATATATAAAAATGTGTTCATGCCTCCAAAATTTTGCACCCTAATCGAGTATCTTGGCACCATTTCATAACATAATATTATTCTCTCTTAATGGAGCAAAGAGCGTCTGTCTCTCTCTCTTGAAGACCTGTTAAATCCATTAATGACACAAGACAATCCAATTATTTCAATGCGCATCACCTCATTTGTCATCTGGGGGCGCTGCAGGAAAAATGAACACTTATTTAGAGTTTACATCACACATTATATCTGTTATATCACACATGTTTGGAGGAAGAAGGATGAGTACAACCCCAAGAACACCGTCCCAACCGTGAAGCCTGGTGGGGGAAACATTATACTGTTTTTCTGCAAAGGGGACAGGGCGACTGCACCATATTAAAGGGAGTATGGATGGGATCATGTATAGCGAGATTTTAGCCAAAAAACTCCTTCCCTCAAGAGCATTGAAGATGGGTCATTTCTGGGTCTTCCAGCATGACAATGACCCAAAACACACAGCCAGGGCAACTAAGAAGTGCTCCATAAGAAGCATTTCAAGGTCCTGGAGTGGACTAGCCAGTCTCCAGACCTGAACGCAATAGAAATTATTTGGAGGGAGCTGAAACTCATTGTTGCCCAACGACAGCCCGGAAACCTGAAAGATCTGGAGAAGATCTGTATGGAGGAGTGGGCCAAAATCCCTGCTGCAGTGTGTGCAAACTTGGTCAAGAACTACAGGAAACGTCTGACCTCTGTAATTGCAAACAAAGGTTTCTGTACCAAATATTCTGATTTTCTACTTATACTTATTTCATGCAATAAAATTCAAATTAATTAAGTCAAAATCATACAACATGATTTTCTGTTTTTTATCTCTGTCTCTCACAGGTGAATTGTACCTACGATAAAAATAACAGACCTCTCCATTCTTTGTAGGGGGGAAAACTTGCAAAATCGGCAGTGTATCAACTACTTATTTCCTACTTCCCCACTATATATATATACAGTATACACAGTATATATATATATATATATATATATATATATATATATATATATATATATATATATATATATAGTAAGCCTAATTAAATGGTGACATTTACTTGTCAGGTCACAGAGTGAAAAACGTAACCTTAATCCCCCACATCCTATCTGATTCCTGGAAGCGGAATAATTCATGGAGGGGCGTAAATAATCTGAAGCGATGCATTTTATTGCAGTATGTGCTGACCTTTGCAGATATACATGATACCGCTGCTTGGTTACTATTTGTGATTTAATGGATTCACCATCAAATAAGGAGAAGACGTAAGCGCCGAACTGAGCGAAACGAGATCATGCATTGCCAAGCTACTAAATAAAACATATATATGGTACACGGATAAAAGAACAAAAAATGAAAAACATAATATATATATATATATATATATATATATATATATATATATATATATATATATATATATATATATATATGGACACATATATATGTATCTGTGTATATTTATAGGCAAAACAAAATGAAAAAGTAACATAAAAAAAATCAAAATGTATAAATAAAAAAATAAATAAATAATAATAATGATAATAAATATCATCTAATCTTTTCTATGTTCCCTTTCAATTTCAAACTGGCGCCAAAATTATTGACTTAATTGCCAAGATGATGCCAAAAACGTCGCCAATCAGACCATTCATTTGAAGGTTTGATACAGCCCATTCATTCCCTGCAAAGTAGATCGGACCATTTAGTTGAAGCTCGTGACGAGAGGTTTGAAGGACACTTCAATGCAATCCAAATACTAACAGACCCACTCACATATAATACTACTGATGGGGTATGACATTCCACAGTCAGCATAGGTTTTCCTAAAAATATATATGTGTGTGCCCGAATATAAAATAATAAAAGTAAGTAGTAGTCATTAAATACTAATTTTATATTTATTAATAATTATTTTTAAGAATTATTGTTGTATTTATTATTCATGTGGTATGGCTATTTTAATAGATTTTTTAAATGTAAAAATAATTGAAAAATAAAAAAATAAATTCCACTCTAGCAAGGGAAGAATATATTTTTTTAATTATAGTTATGTTTTATCATGAGTATAATAAATTCTATATTTTTAATTAATAAAATAATAATAATAATTAGTGTTATACTTATTTTATTATTTATTGTGATTCATTATTTGTTGTAACTATCATCATTATTATTAATAGTAAACAATAATTATTATTTATACTAATTTGGATAATTTTTTATGAATTTATTACGATTTATCATTAATATTAATCGGTTTAATTATTATTATTACCATTATTATTGTTCTTTAATAGGAAAGGGACAGGGATATAGCAGACTATTACAGAAAAATACAGTGGATCAATCATGAAAGAGTTAAATCCAGTCTTGTAATTATACCATGGAGCACATGAGTGACCTATCACCCCATAATGTTTCAGAGATAATAATGAAGTTTTATTTTTCCCCTCCGGGGGGAATTAAACCGAAAGGAGGTCATCAAGGTGAAATTCTATTAAGGAGGCTGGGTGGTAGGGAATTCATTCTGGAAGCAGAATCTATGTATATTATACATAGATTATACCCAGCGCAGTCCATCAGTCTGCAATAAATGGAGACCGCAACTCTAAATTATGGGGTCACTTTCTACAGTAGATATTACAATTATAGGTGACCACTACACGGGAGAGCTCCTCACCTTTAAACAGTGGAAGACCCTTGTCTGTTATGTGAGGTCCAGCATCCAGACCATGAGGCTGAAGCGTGGCGTCCTTGGTTTTTTTAGTAGATAGACCTCACTGGAAGAATGTCCTGGAAATACTAAGAGTTGGAGCTAATGTTTTGGCAGAGGAGTAGCTCAGACAAGAGAGGCAGGGTCCATCCTGGTGACAGGTGCATGGAAGAAAGTGTGAAGACTTCTTTACAAGGCTTGGCGTCCAGATCTCAGCAAATTGTGCAATAGAGTGATGAGTTCCTTGGATCAGCTGTGAGAGGACAAAAGTGATCGGGTCATGTCTTCTTGTTGGTCCTAAAGTCAATGAAATGATGGTAGATGTACACAAATTACAAGTTTTAATAAGTCCATGACTGGTTGGGGTGGACTGTTCAGTTTCCAACTTTTATAGTTCCTTGGGGTAATGAAACAATACCCTACAAGTAGATGGTTGTCTTAGTCTACCACTATGAAGATGTTGCATTGGTCTACAACTATGTAGATGGTTGCCTTCATCTACCACTACACATAAGGTTGCCGCTGGTCTACCACTTTGTAGACAGTTGTCTTGGTTCTAACACTATGTAGATAGTCACCTTAATCTGCCGCTATGTATATGGCTATTTTGGTCTACCACTACATAGATCGTTGTTTTAGTCTGCCACTATGCAGATGGTTGTATTGGTGTACTACTATGAAGATGGTTTTCTTGGTCTACCACTTTGTAGATGATGATGTTGGGTCTACCACTACGTGAATGGTTTCCTTAGTCTGTTAATATGTAGATGGCTGCCTTGGTCTAGTAATGCATAGATGGTTGCCTTGGACTACCACTACATAGATGATTGCCTTGCTCTACCACTAACTAGATGGTTGCCTTGATCTACCAGTATGTATATGGTTGCCCTGGTCTACCACTATATGCAAGTACTGAGAAGCTATAAGGGTGCTCTGAAGGGATACCAGATCCTTGGAATGCTTAGGTGAGTGAGGTCTTGAAGGCTCTGATGTCTTTGAGAAGTCTTGAAGTGATAGTTCTCTTCATTGAAAATGTAGGTTTCCTGTAAGATTTGGAGTTTTTGCCTTGCCTGCACTTGTCAAACAACTTTGATGGAGTGATGTCCTAGGTTGATGACTTGTCTTCTCCGCTATTCTAGGGCTATGTCTTCAGTGTAGAACTTGGATCAGGGTCCACTTGCAATATGCTGTAAAGTACTGAGATCCTCTGCTCTTTGCAACATGAAAAATAATAATTGGGAGATATTGTGGTCTCAGAGATGGAGTAATGAAAGGAACTCTTGTCTTGGGGTGATCTTCAGTTTTCAGGAAGGGGATGGGGTCTGTAGCAAAGTACAACGCTTCTGCTGCCCTGCATGCATTGATGTTCTGGAGTGATGTCCTGTTAGAGTAAGGTGTTGTCTTCACCAAAGTCTTGAGATGGTCTGATGTCTTCAAAGGAGTCTTGTGGTGGTACCTTCTCTACAGAGAGAGACTGGGGTCCTCCTTCCGTCCGCAGTGGGGGTTAGTCTTTGCTGGCACGGATGCTAGCTCCGGGATGCTGCTGCTGCTGCTGCTTCTCTCGCTGCTGCCGGTACTGCTGCAAATGTTATTGTCGGGGCGCGCGCTCATCCAGATCCGCGGGCGCGCACAGCGAGAGATCACGGGGAAGAGGACGCGCAGGTGGGCGCGCAGGATACGCGGGTCCGCGCCAGGGCGCCGAGAGAGCCGACCGGTGACGTGACAATTACTGCTGATTACTGGCAGTTGACGTCATAGGACTCTGCTCGGGGTGAGCAAAGGACGGGCAGACGATAAGTCACCTCTCTTGTGACTGCATGTACATCAGTGCTTGCAGGGAAATGAGATATTCACCTCACTCCTATTATGTTGCTGCAGTATAATACAGGAATAGAAAGGGACAAGGGAGCCCAAAACTGAACTTTTACATAAGTAAACACCAGAACTAGATGGGCATGAGGGTAACTTCCCCTCCTCCACCAGCCTTTGCCTACTGGAGAGACCACCTTGGGTTGGACAGACTACCTACAGCCCACCTGAAGACATGAGGAATGCCCCTTTACTGCATCATAAACTCTGCTGGATCCCATGGGCCCTATGGTGGCTGGGGCCCATCTTCATTTATCATGCCTGGTGTGACAAGGCGCAGACCCTCAGCTGCACAGCAGAACAGGAGCTAGCCAGCAGTGATTGTGGTGCAGAAGGCCGAGGGGCTGCTTATCTATGGAGGTGCATAGACATGTTGCGAGTTTTTTGCGTTTTTTAGGCGGTTTTTCACTGCAAAAACGTTTAAAAAACGATTACATTAAGCATCCTATCATTTTTAACCCCTTCACCCCCAAGGGTGGTTTGCACGTTAACCCCTTCACCCCCAAGGGTGGTTTGCACGTTAATGACCGGGCCAATTTTTACAATTCTGACCACTGTCCCTTTATGAGGCTATAACTCTGGAACGCTTTGACGGATCTTGGCGATTCTGACATTGTTTTCTCGTGACATATTGTACTTCATGTTAAAGGTAAAATTTATTCGATATAACTTGCGTTTATTTGTGAAAAAAATGGAAATTTGGCGAAAATTTTGAAAATTTTGCAATTTTCCAACTTTGAATTTTTGTGCCCTTAAATCACAGACATATGTCACGCAAAATACTTAACCCCTTCACCCCCGGAGCTTTTTCCGTTTTTCCGTTTTCGTTTTTCGCTCCCCTCCTTCCCAGAGCCATAACTTTTTTATTTTTCCGTCAATTTGGCCATGTGAGGGCTTATTTTTTGCGGGACGAGTTGTACTTTTGAACGACATCATTGGTTTTAGCATGTCGTGTACTAGAAAACGGGAAAAAAATTCCAAGTGCAGTGAAATTGCAAAAAAAGTGCAATCCCACACTTGTTTTTTGCTTGCCTATTTTGCTAGGTTCACTAAATGCTAAAACTGACCTGCCATTATGATTCTCCAGGTCACTACGAGTTCATAGACACCTAACATGACTAGGTTATTTTTCACCTAAGTGGTGAAAAAAAATTCCAAACTTTGCAAAAAACAAAACAAAACAAAATTGCGCCATTTTCCGATACTCGTAGCGTCTCCATTTTTCGTGATCTGGGGTCAGGTGAGGGCTTATTTTTTGCGTGCCGAGCTGGCGTTTTTAATGATAGCATTTTGGTGTAGATACGTTCTTTTGATCGCCCGTTATTGCATTTTAATGCAATGTCGTGGCGACCAAAAAAACGTAAATCTGGCGTTTCGAATTTTTTTCTCATTACGCCATTTAGCGATCAGGTTAATGCTTTTTTTTAATTGATAGATCGGGCGATTCTGAACGCGGCGATACCAAATATGTGTAGGTTTTTGGTTTTTTTTATTGATTTATTTTGATTGGGGCGAAAGGGGGGTGATTTAAACTTTTATGTTTTTATTATTTTTTTCACATTTTTAAAAACTTTTTTTTTTTACTTTTGCCATGCTTCTATAGCCTCCATGGGAGGCTAGAAGCAGGCACAGCCCGATCGGCTCTGCTACATAACAGCGATCATCAGATCGCTGTTATGTAGCTAAAATGCAGGTGTGCTGTGAGCGCCGACCACAGGGGGGCGCTCACAGCCACCGGCAATCAGTAACCATAGAGGTCTCAAGGACCTCTATGGTTACAATGGAGGAGCATCGCCGACCCCCGATCATGTGACAGGGGTCGGCGATGCGCTCATATCCGGCCGCACGGCCGGATGCGGTAGTTAAATGCCGCTGTCTGCGCTTGACAGCGGCATTTAACTAGTTAATAGCGGCGGGTGATCGCGATTTCACCCGCCGCTATTGCGCGCACATGTCAGCTGTAAAAAACAGCTGACATGTCGCGACTTTGATGTGCGCTCACCGCCGGAGCGCACATCAAAGCGGGGGTCCCGACATGTGACGTACTATACCGTCACATGTCGGGAAGGGGTTAATAAGTAACATTTCCCACATGTCTACTTTACATCAGTACAATTTTGGAACCAAAATTTTTTTTTGTGACGGAGTTATAAGGGTTAAAAGTTGACCAGCAATTTCTCATTTTTACAACACCATTTTTTTTTAGGGACCACATCTCATTTGAAGTCATTTTGAGGGGTCTATATGATAGAAAATACTCAAGTGTGACACCATTCTAAAAACTGCACCCCTCAAGGTGCTCAAAACCACATTCAAGAAGTTTATTAACCCTTCAGGTGTTTCACAGGAATTTTTGGAATGTTTAAATAAAAATGAACATTTAACTTTTTTTCACACAAAATTTATTTCAGCTCCAATTTGTTTTATTTTACCAAGGGTAACAGGAGAAAATGGACCCCCAAAGTTGTTGTACAATTTGTCCTGAGTACGATGATACCCCATATGTGGGTGTAAACCATTGTTTAGGCGCATGGCAGAGCTTGGAAGGGAAGGAGCGCCATTTGACTTTTCAATGCAAAATTGACTGGAATTGAGATGGGACGCCATGTTGCGTTTGGAGAGCCCCTGATGTGCCTAAACATTGAAACTCCCTACAAGTGACACCATTTTGGAAAGTAGACCCCCTAAGGAACTTATCTAGATGTGTGGTGAGCACTTTGACCCACCAAGTGCTTCACAGAAGTTTATAATGCAGAGCCGTAAAAATAAAAAATCATATTTTTTCACAAAAATGATCTTTTCGCCCCCAATTTTTTATTTTCCCAAGGGTAAGAGAAGAAATTGGACCCCAAAAAATGTTGTGCAATTTGTCCTGAGTACGCTGATACCCCATATGTGGGTGTAAACCATTGTTTGGGCGCATGGCAGAGCTTGGAAGGGAAGGAGCGCCATTTGACTTTTCAATGCAAAATTGACTGGAATTGAGATGGGACGCCATGTTGCGTTTGGAGAGCCCCTGATGTGCCTAAACATTGAAACTCCCTACAAGTGACACCATTTTGGAAAGTAGACCCCCTAAGGAACTTATCTAGATGTGTGGTGAGCACTTTGACCCACCAAGTGCTTCACAGAAGTTTATAATGCAGAGCCGTAAAAATAAAAAATCATATTTTTTCACAAAAATGATCTTTTCGCCCCCAATTTTTTATTTTCCCAAGGGTAAGAGAAGAAATTGGACCCCAAAAAATGTTGTGCAATTTGTCCTGAGTACGCTGATACCCCATATGTGGGTGTAAACCATTGTTTGGGCGCATGGCAGAGCTTGGAAGGGAAGGAGCGCCATTTGACTTTTCAATGCAAAATTGACTGGAATTGAGATGGGACGCCATGTTGCGTTTGGAGAGCCCCTGATGTGCCTAAACATTGAAACTCCCTACAAGTGACACCATTTTGGAAAGTAGACCCCCTAAGGAACTTATCTAGATGTGTGGTGAGCACTTTGACCCACCAAGTGCTTCACAGAAGTTTATAATGCAGAGCCGTAAAAATAAAAAATCATATTTTTTCACAAAAATGATCTTTTTGCCCCCAATTTTTTATTTTCCCAAGGGTAAGAGAAGAAATTGGACCCCAAAAAATGTTGTGCAATTTGTCCTGAGTACGCTGATACCCCATATGTGGGTGTAAACCATTGTTTGGGCGCATGGCAGAGCTTGGAAGGGAAGGAGCGCCATTTGACTTTTCAATGCAAAATTGACTGGAATTGAGATGGGACGCCATGTTGCGTTTGGAGAGCCCCTGATGTGCCTAAACATTGAAACTCCCTACAAGTGACACCATTTTGGAAAGTAGACCCCCTAAGGAACTTATCTAGATGTGTGGTGAGCACTTTGACCCACCAAGTGCTTCACAGAAGTTTATAATGCAGAGCCGTAAAAATAAAAAATCATATTTTTTCACAAAAATGATCTTTTTGCCCCCAATTTTTTATTTTCCCAAGGGTAAGAGAAGAAATTGGACCCCAAAAAATGTTGTGCAATTTGTCCTGAGTACGCTGATACCCCATATGTGGGTGTAAACCATTGTTTGGGCGCATGGCAGAGCTTGGAAGGGAAGGAGCGCCATTTGACTTTTCAATGCAAAATTGACTGGAATTGAGATGGGACGCCATGTTGCGTTTGGAGAGCCCCTGATGTGCCTAAACATTGAAACTCCCTACAAGTGACACCATTTTGGAAAGTAGACCCCCTAAGGAACTTATCTAGATGTGTTTTGAGAGCTTTGAACCCCCAAGTGTTTCACTACAGATTATAACGCAGAGCCGTGAAAATAATTTTTTTTTTTTTCTCAAAAATGATTTTTTAGCCCCCAGCTTTGTATTTTTACAAGGGTAACAGAATAAATTGGACCCCAAAATTTGTTTTCCAATTTGTCCTGAGTACGCTGATACCCCATATGTGGGGGGGAACCACTGTTTGGGCGCATGACAGAGCTCGGAAGGGAAGGAGCGCCATTTGGAATGCAGACTTAAATGGATTGGTCAGCAGCCGTCACGTTGCATTTGCAGAGCCCCTGATGTACCCAAACAGTACAAACCCCCCACAAGTGACCCCATATTGGAAACTAGACCTCCCAAGGAACTTATCTAGATGTGTTTTGAGAACTTTGAACCCCCAAGTGTTTCACTAAAGTTTATAGCGCAAAGCCGTGAAAATAAAAATTATTTTTTTTTTTTCACAAAAATGATTTTTTAGCCCCCAGTTTTGTATTTTCACAAGGGTAACAGGATAAATTAGACCCCAAAAGTTGTTGTCCAATTTGTCCTGAGTACGCTGATACCCCATATGTCGGGGGGAACCACTGTTTGGACGCATGACAGAGCTCGGAAGGGAAGGAGCGCCATTTGGAATGCAGCCTTAAATGGATTGGTCTGCAGGCGTCACGTTGCATTTGCAGAGCCCCTGATGTACCCAAACAGTACAAACCCCCCACAAGTGACCCCATATTGGAAACTAGACCTCCCAAGGAACTTATCTAGATGTGTTGTGAGAACTTTGAACCCCCAAGTGTTTCACTACAGTTTATAATGCAGAGCCGTGAAAATAAAACATCTTTTTTTTCCCACAAAAATGATTTTTAGCCCCCCAAATTTTTATTTTCCTAAGGATAACAAGAGAACTTGGACCCCAGAAGTTGTTGTTCAATTTGTCCCGAGTAAGCTGATAACACATATGTTGGGGTAAACCCCTTTTTGGGCGCACGGGAGAGCTCGGAAGGGAAGGAGCACTGTTTTACTTTTTCAACGCAGAATTGGCTGGAATTGAGATTGGACGCCATGTCGCGCTTGGAGAGCCCCTGATGTGCCTGGACAGTGGAAACCCCCCAATTCTACCTGAAACCCTAACCCAAACACACCCCTAACCCTAATCCCAACGGTAACCCTAACCACACCCCTAGCCCTGACACACCCATAATTCTAATCCCAACCCTAATCCAAACGTAAATGTAATCCAAACCCTAACCCTAACTTTAGCCCCAACCCTAACTTTAGCCCCAACCCTAACTTTACCTCCAACCCTAGCCCTAACCCTAACCCTAACCCTAAATGTGACTGAAATACGTGGCACTGAAATACGTGGCACTGAAATACGTGGCACTGAAATACGTGGCACTGAAATACGTGGCACTGAAATACGTGGCACTTAAATAAGTGGCACTGAAATATGTGATATGTGGCACTTAAATACGTGGCACTGAAATACGTGGCACTGAAATACGTGGCACTGAAATACGTGGCACTGAAATACGTGGCACTGAAATACGTGATACGTGGCACTTAAATACGTGGCACTGAAACACGTGGCACTGAAATACGTGGCACTGAAATATGTGGCACTGAAATACGTGGCACTTAAATAAGTGGCACTGAAATATGTGATATGTGGCACTGAAATACGAGGCACTGAAATACGTGGCACTGAAATACGTGGCACTGAAATACGTGGCACTGAAATATGTGATACGTGGCACTGAAACACGTGGCACTGAAATACGTGATACGTGGCACTGAAATACGTGGCACTGAAATACGTGCAACTGAAATACGTGCAACTGAAATACGTGGTACTAAAATATGTGGCACTGAAATACGTGATACGTGGCACTGAAATACGTGGCACTGAAACACGTGGCACTGAAATACGTGATACGTGGCACTGAAATACATGGCACTGAAATACGTGGCACTGAAATACGTGGCACTGAAATACGTGGCACTGAAATACGTGGCACTGAAATACGTGGCACTATGACTGTCAGAAAATGTTCATTAAACGGTTAGGGGTGAGGTTAGGGGTAGAGTTAGGGTTAGGGTTTGGATCCCTTTATCACCTTGATGGTGGTGGGTGGCTTTTCAGTGTGTTTTCTGTTTTTTTCGATAAAAATGCATGCGTTTTTAACGCAAACAAACGCATGTGCTTAAAAACGCAAGAAAATACTGCAGGTTGTATTTCTGAAAATGAACGCATGCAGAAAAAAACCGCATGCGTTTGAAAACGCGACCAAACGCGTACAAAAAAACCGCATGCGTTTTCAATGTTAAATATAGGGAAAAAACGCATGCGTTTTTTTGTGCAAAAAACGCTGCAGACAAAAACGCAAGTGTGAAACCAGCGACGCTTTTTATAGCAAAAAAGTTTTTGCGTCTCCACATTTTGAGACCTATAATTTTTCCACATTTGCTCCACAGAGTCATGTGAGGTCTTGTTTTTTGCGGGACGAGTTGACGTTTTTATTGGTAACATTTTCGGACACGTGACCGTTTTTGATCGCTTTTTATTCCGATTTTTGTGAGGCAGAATGACCAAAAACCTGCTATTCATGAATTTATTTTGGGAGAGGCGTTTATACCGTTCCGGGTTTGGTAAAATTGATAAAGCAGTTTTATTCGTCGGGTCAGTATGATTACAGCGATATCTCATTTATATCATTTTTTTTATGTTTTGGCGCTTTTATACGATAAAAACTATTTTATAGAAAAAATAATTATTTTGGTATCGCTTTATTCTCAGGACTATAACTTTTTTATTTTTTTGCTGATGATGCTGTATGGCGGCTTGTTTTTTGCGGGACAAGATGACGTTTTCAGCGGTACCATGGATATTTATATCAGTCTTTTTGATCGCGTGTTATTCCACTTTTTGTTCGGCGGTATGGTAATAAAGCGTTGTTTTTTGCCTCGTTTTTTTTTTTTTTCCTTACGGTGTTTACTGAAGGGGTTAACTAGTGTGGCAGTTTTATAGGTTGGGTCGTTACGGACGTGGCGATACTAAATATGTGTACTTTTATTGTTTTTTTTTTTTAATTTAGATAAAGAAATGTATTTATGGGAATAATATTTTTTTTTTTTTTTCATTATTTTGGAATATTTTTTTTTATCTTTTTTTACACATTTGGAAATTTTTTTTTTTACTTTTTTACTTTGCCCCAGGGGGGGACAATACAGATCGGTGATCTGCCAGTTTGCATAGCACTCTGACAGATCACCGATCTGCGAGAAGTACAGGCTGCTTCACAGTGCCTGCTCTGAGCAGGCGTCTGTGAAGCCACCTCCCTCCCTGCAGGACCCGGATCCGCGGCCATCTTGGATCCGGGTCTGGAGCAGGCAGGGAGGGAGGTAAGACCCTCGCAGCAACGCGATCACATCGCGTTGCTGCGGGGGGCTCAGGGAAGCCCGCAGGGAGCCCTCTCCCTGCGCGATGCTTCCCTGCATCGCCGGCACATCGCGATCATGTTTGATCGCGGTGTGCCGGGGGTTAATGTGCCGGGGGCGGTCCGTGACCGCTCCTGGCACATAGTGCCGGATGTCAGCTGCGATATGCAGCCGACACCCGGCCGCGATCGGCCGCGCTCCCCCCGTGAGCGCGGCCGATCGGCTATGACGTACTATCCCGTCGGTGGTCATACGGGCCCACCCCACCTCGACGGGATAGTACGTCAAATGTCGGGAAGGGGTTAATGACCAGGCCAATTTTTACAATTCTGACCACTGTCCCTTTATGAGGTTATAACTCTGGAACGCTTCAACGGATCTTGGCGATTCTGACATTGTTTTCTCGTGACATATTGTACTTCATGATAGTGATAAAATTTATTCGATATAATTTGCGTTTATTTGTGAAAAAAACGAATATTTGGCGAAAATTTTGAAAATTTCGCAATTTTCCAACTTTGAATTTTTATGCCCTTAAATCACAGACATATGTCACGCAAAATACTTAATAAGTAACATTTCCCACATGTCTACTTTACATCAGCACAATTTTGGAACCAACCAGCAATTTCTCATTTTTACAACACCATTTTTTTTTAGGGACCACATCTCATTTGAAGTCA
Source organism: Ranitomeya variabilis (assembly GCF_051348905.1). Taxonomy (NCBI): domain Eukaryota; kingdom Metazoa; phylum Chordata; class Amphibia; order Anura; family Dendrobatidae; genus Ranitomeya; species Ranitomeya variabilis. Next base: position 243,389,946 of record NC_135233.1, on the reverse strand, counting down.
TTTTGAGGGGTCTATATGATAGAAAATACCCAAGTGTGACACCATTCTAAAAACTGCACCCCTCAAGGTACTCAAAACCACTTTCAAGAAGTTTATTAACCCTTCAGGTGTTTCACAGAAATTTTTGGAATGTTTAAATAAAAATGAACATTTAACTTTTTTTCACAAAAAAATTATTTCAGCTCCAATTTGTTTTATTTTACCAAGGGTAACAGGAGAAAATAGACCCCAAAATTTGTTGTACAATTTGTCCTGAGTACGCTGATACTCCATATGTGGGGGTAAACCACTGTTTGGGCGCATGGCAGAGCTCGGAAGGAAAGGAGCGCCATTTGACTTTTCAATGCAAAATTGACCGGAATTGAGATGGGACGCCATGTTGCATTTGGAGAGCCCCTGATGTGCCTAAACATTGAAACCCCCCACAAGTGACACCATTTTGGAAAGTAGACCCCCTAAGGATCTTATCTAGATGTGTGGTGAGCACTTTGACCCAACAAGTGCTTCACAGAAGTTTATAATGCAGAGCCGTAAATATAAAAAATCATTTTTTCACAAAAATGATATTTTCGCCCCCAATTTTTTATTTTCCCAAGGGTAAGAGAAGAAATTGGACGCCAAAAATTGTTGTGCAATTTGTCCTGAGTACGCTGATACCCCATATGTGGGTGTAAACCATTGTTTGGGCGCAGGGCAGAGCTCGGAAGGGAAGGAGCGCCATTTGACTTTTCAATTCAAAATTGACTGGAATTGAGATGGGACGCCATGTTGCATTTGGAGAGCCCCTATTGTGCCTAAACATTGAAACCCCCCACAAGTGACACCATTTTGGAAAGTAGACCCCTTAAGGAACTTATCTAGATGTGTGTTGAGCACTTTGACCCAACAAGTGCTTCACAGAAGTTTATAATGCAGAGCCGTGAAAATAAAACATCTTTTTTTTCCCACAAAAATGATTTTTAGCCCCCCAAATTTTTATTTTCCTAAGGATAACAAGAGAACTTGGACCCCAGAAGTTGTTGTTCAATTTGTCCCGAGTAAGCTGATAACACATATGTTGGGGTAAACCCCTTTTTGGGCGCACGGGAGAGCTCGGAAGGGAAGGAGCACTGTTTTACTTTTTCAACGCAGAATTGGCTGGAATTGAGATTGGACGCCATGTCGCGCTTGGAGAGCCCCTGATGTGCCTGGACAGTGGAAACCCCCCAATTCTACCTGAAACCCTAACCCAAACACACCCCTAACCCTAATCCCAACGGTAACCCTAACCACACCCCTAGCCCTGACACACCCATAATTCTAATCCCAACCCTAATCCAAACGTAAATGTAATCCAAACCCTAACCCTAACTTTAGCCCCAACCCTAACTTTAGCCCCAACCCTAACTTTACCTCCAACCCTAGCCCTAACCCTAACCCTAACCCTAAACGTGACTGAAATACGTGGCACTGAAATACGTGGCACTGAAATACGTGGCACTGAAATACGTGGCACTGAAATACGTGGCACTGAAATACGTGGCACTTAAATAAGTGGCACTGAAATATGTGATATGTGGCACTTAAATACGTGGCACTGAAATACGTGGCACTGAAATACGTGGCACTGAAATACGTGGCACTGAAATACGTGGCACTGAAATACGTGATACGTGGCACTTAAATACGTGGCACTGAAACACGTGGCACTGAAATACGTGGCACTGAAATACGTGGCACTGAAATACGTGGCACTGAAATACGTGGCACTTAAATAAGTGGCACTGAAATATGTGATATGTGGCACTGAAATACGTGGCACTGAAATACGTGGCACTGAAATACGTGGCACTGAAATACGTGGCACTGAAATATGTGATACGTGGCACTGAAACACGTGGCACTGAAATACGTGATACGTGGCACTGAAATACGTGGCACTGAAATACGTGGCACTGAAATACGTGCAACTGAAATACGTGGTACTAAAATATGTGGCACTGAAATACGTGATACGTGGCACTGAAATACGTGGCACTGAAACACGTGGCACTGAAATACGTGATACGTGGCACTGAAATACATGGCACTGAAATACGTGGCACTGAAATACATGGCACTGAAATACGTGGCACTGAAATACGTGGCACTGAAATACGTGGCACTGAAATACGTGGCACTATGACTGTCAGAAAATGTTCATTAAACGGTTAGGGGTGAGGTTAGGGGTAGAGTTAGGGTTAGGGTTTGGATCCCTTTATCACCTTGATGGTGGTGGGTGGCTTTTCAGTGTGTTTTCTGTTTTTTTCGATAAAAATGCATGCGTTTTTAACGCAAACAAACGCATGTGCTTAAAAACGCAAGAAAATACTGCAGGTTGTATTTCTGAAAATGAACGCATGCAGAAAAAAACCGCATGCGTTTGAAAACGCGACCAAACGCGTACAAAAAAACCGCATGCGTTTTCAATGTTAAATATAGGGAAAAAACGCATGCGTTTTTTTGTGCAAAAAACGCTGCAGACAAAAACGCAAGTGTGAAACCAGCGACGCTTTTTATAGCAAAAAAGTTTTTGCGTCTCCACATTTTGAGACCTATAATTTTTCCACATTTGCTCCACAGAGTCATGTGAGGTCTTGTTTTTTGCGGGACGAGTTGACGTTTTTATTGGTAACATTTTCGGACACGTGACCGTTTTTGATCGCTTTTTATTCCGATTTTTGTGAGGCAGAATGACCAAAAACCTGCTATTCATGAATTTATTTTGGGAGAGGCGTTTATACCGTTCCGGGTTTGGTAAAATTGATAAAGCAGTTTTATTCGTCGGGTCAGTATGATTACAGCGATATCTCATTTATATCATTTTTTTTATGTTTTGGCGCTTTTATACGATAAAAACTATTTTATAGAAAAAATAATTATTTTGGTATCGCTTTATTCTCAGGACTATAACTTTTTTATTTTTTTGCTGATGATGCTGTATGGCGGCTTGTTTTTTGCGGGACAAGATGACGTTTTCAGCGGTACCATGGATATTTATATCAGTCTTTTTGATCGCGTGTTATTCCACTTTTTGTTCGGCGGTATGGTAATAAAGCGTTGTTTTTTGCCTCGTTTTTTTTTTTTCTCCTTACGGTGTTTACTGAAGGGGTTAACTAGTGTGGCAGTTTTATAGGTTGGGTCGTTACGGACGTGGCGATACTAAATATGTGTACTTTTATTGTTTTTTTTTTTTAATTTAGATAAAGAAATGTATTTATGGGAATAATATTTTTTTTTTTTTTTCATTATTTTGGAATATTTTTTTTTATTTTTTTTTACACATTTGGAAATTTTTTTTTTAACTTTTTTACTTTGCCCCAGGGGGGGACAATACAGATCGGTGATCTGCCAGTTTGCATAGCACTCTGACAGATCACCGATCTGCGAGAAGTACAGGCTGCTTCACAGTGCCTGCTCTGAGCAGGCGTCTGTGAAGCCACCTCCCTCCCTGCAGGACCCGGATCCGCGGCCATCTTGGATCCGGGTCTGGAGCAGGCAGGGAGGGAGGTAAGACCCTCGCAGCAACGCGATCACATCGCGTTGCTGCGGGGGGCTCAGGGAAGCCCGCAGGGAGCCCTCTCCCTGCGCGATGCTTCCCTGCATCGCCGGCACATCGCGATCATGTTTGATCGCGGTGTGCCGGGGGTTAATGTGCCGGGGGCGGTCCGTGACCGCTCCTGGCACATAGTGCCGGATGTCAGCTGCGATATGCAGCCGACACCCGGCCGCGATCGGCCGCGCTCCCCCCGTGAGCGCGGCCGATCGGCTATGACGTACTATCCCGTCGGTGGTCATACGGGCCCACCCCACCTCGACGGGATAGTACGTCAAATGTCGGGAAGGGGTTAATGACCAGGCCAATTTTTACAATTCTGACCACTGTCCCTTTATGAGGTTATAACTCTGGAACGCTTCAACGGATCTTGGCGATTCTGACATTGTTTTCTCGTGACATATTGTACTTCATGATAGTGATAAAATTTATTCGATATAATTTGCGTTTATTTGTGAAAAAAACGAATATTTGGCGAAAATTTTGAAAATTTCGCAATTTTCCAACTTTGAATTTTTATGCCCTTAAATCACAGACATATGTCATGCAAAATACTTAATAAGTAACATTTCCCACATGTCTACTTTACATCAGCACAATTTTGGAACCAACCAGCAATTTCTCATTTTTACAACACCATTTTTTTTTAGGGACCACATCTCATTTGAAGTCATTTTGAGGGGTCTATATGATAGAAAATACCCAAGTGTGACACCATTCTAAAAACTGCACCCCTCAAAACCACTTTCAAGAAGTTTATTAACCCTTCAGGTGTTTCACAGAAATTTTTGGAATGTTTAAATAAAAATGAACATTTAACTTTTTTTCACAAAAAAATTATTTCAGCTCCAATTTGTTTTATTTTACCAAGGGTAACAGGAGAAAATAGACCCCAAAATTTGTTGTACAATTTGTCCTGAGTACGCTGATACTCCATATGTGGGGGTAAACCACTGTTTGGGCGCATGGCAGAGCTCGGAAGGAAAGGAGCGCCATTTGACTTTTCAATGCAAAATTGACCGGAATTGAGATGGGACGCCATGTTGCATTTGGAGAGCCCCTGATGTGCCTAAACATTGAAACCCCCCACAAGTGACACCATTTTGGAAAGTAGACCCCCTAAGGATCTTATCTAGATGTGTGGTGAGCACTTTGACCCAACAAGTGCTTCACAGAAGTTTATAATGCAGAGCCGTAAATATAAAAAATCATTTTTTCACAAAAATGATATTTTCGCCCCCAATTTTTTATTTTCCCAAGGGTAAGAGAAGAAATTGGACGCCAAAAATTGTTGTGCAATTTGTCCTGAGTACGCTGATACCCCATATGTGGGTGTAAACCATTGTTTGGGCGCAGGGCAGAGCTCGGAAGGGAAGGAGCGCCATTTGACTTTTCAATTCAAAATTGACTGGAATTGAGATGGGACGCCATGTTGCATTTGGAGAGCCCCTGATGTGCCTAAACATTGAAACCCCCCACAAGTGACACCATTTTGGAAAGTAGACCCCTTAAGGAACTTATCTAGATGTGTGTTGAGCACTTTGACCCAACAAGTGCTTCACAGAAGTTTATAATGCAGAGCCGTAAAAATAAAAAATCATATTTTTTCACAAAAATGATCTTTTCGCCCCCAATTTTTTATTTTCCCAAGGGTAAGAGAAGAAATTGGACACCAAAAATTGTTGTGCAATTTGTCCTGAGTACGCTGATACCCCATATGTGGGTGTAAACCACTGTTTGGGTGCAGGGCAGAGCTCGGAAGGGAAGGAGCGCCATCTGACTTTTCAATGCAAAATTGACTGGAATTGAGATGGGACGCCATGTTGCGTTTGGAGAGCCCCTGATGTGCCTAAACATTGAAACCCCCCACAAGTGACACCATTTTGGAAGGTAGACCCCTTAAGGAACTTATCAAGATGTGTGGTGAGCACTTTGACCCAACAAGTGCTTCACAGAAGTTTATACTGCAGAGCCGTAAAAATAAAAAATCATATTTTTTCACAAAAATGATCTTTTCGCCCCCATTTTTTTATTTCCCCAAGGGTAAGAGAAGAAATTAGACCACAAAAGTTGTTGTGCAATTTGTCCTGAGTACGACGATACCCCATATGTGGGGGTAAACCACTGTTTGGGCGCATAGCAGAGCTCGGAAGGGAAGGAGCGCTATATTACTTTTCAATGCAAAATTGACTGGAATTAAGATGGGATGCCATGTTGCGTTTGGAGAGCCCCTGATGTGCCTAAACATTAAAAACCCCCACAAGTGACACCATTTTGGAAAGTAGACCCCCTAAGGAACTTATCTAGATGTGTTTTGAGAGCTTTGAACCCCCAAGTGTTTCACTACAGTTTATAACGCAGAGCCGTGAAAATAAAAATTATTTTTTTGTTCACAAAAATGATTTTTTAGCCCCCAGTTTTGTATTTTCACAAGGGTATCAGGATAAATTGGACCTCAAACGTTGTTGTCCAATTTGTCCTGAGTACGCTGATACCCCATATGTGGGGGGGAACCACTGTTTGGGCGCATGACAGAGCTCGGAAGGGAAGGAGCGCCATTTGGAATGCAGACTTAAATGGATTGGTCTGCAGGCATCACGTTGCATTTGCAGAGCCCCTGATGTACCCAAACAGTACAAACCCCCCACAAGTGACCCCATATTGGAAACTAAACCCCCCAAGGAACTTATCTAGATGTGTTGTGAGAACTTTGAACCCCCAAGTGTTTCACTACAGTTTATAACGCAGAGCCGTGAAAATAAAAATTCTTTTTTTTTTCACAAAAATGATTTTTTTAGCCCCCAGTTTTGTATTTTCACAAGGGTATCAGGATAAATTGGACCACAAAAGTTGTTGTCCAATTTGTCCTGAGTACGCTGATACCCCATATGTGGGGGGGAACCACTGTTTGGGCGCATGACAGAGCTCGGAAGGGAAGGAGCGCCATTTGGAATGCAGACTTAAATGGATTGGTCTGCAGGCGTCACGTTGCATTTGCAGAGCCCCTGATGTACCCAAACAGTACAAACCCCCCACAAGTGACCCCATATTGGAAACTAGACCCCCTCAAGGAACTTATCTAGATGTGTTGTGAGAACTTTGAACCCCCAAGTGTTTCACTACAGTTTACAACGCAGAGCCGTGAAAATAAAAAATCTTTTTTTTTCCCACAAAACTTATTTTTTGGCCCCCAGTTTTGTATTTTCCCAAGGGTAGCAGGAGAAATTGGACCCCAAAAGATGATGTCCAATTTGTCCTGAGTACGCTGATACCCCATATGTTGGGGTAAACCCCTGTTTGGGCACACGGGAGAGCTCTGAAGGGAAGGAGCACTGTTTTCCTTTTTCAACGCAGAATTGGCTGGAATTCAGATCGGATGCCATGTCCCGTTTGGAGAGCCCCTGATGTGCCTAAACAGTGGAAACCCCCCAATTATAACTGAAACCCTAATCCAAACACACCCCTTACCCTAATCCCAACAGTAACCCTAACCACTCCTCTAACCCAGACACACCAACCCTATTCCCAACCATAAATGTAATCCAAACCCTAACCCTATCTTTAGCCCCAACCCTAACTGTAGCCCCAACCCTAGCCCTAACCCTAGCAATAACCCTAGCCCTATCACTAGCCGTAACACTAGCCCTAGCCCTAACCCTAACCCTAGCCCCAACCCTAGCCCTAGCCCTAACCCTAGCCCTAACCCTAGCCCTAACCCTAGCCCTAACCCTTGCCCTAACCCTAACCCTAGCCCTAACTCTAGTCCTAACTCTAGCCCTAACCCTAACCCTAATGGGAAAATGGAAATAAATACATTTTTTTATTTTTTTATTTTTCCCTTACTAAGGGGGTGATGAAGGGGGGTTTGATTTTCTTTTATAGCGGGTTTTTTAGCGGATTTTTATGATTGGCAGCCGTCACACACTGAAAGACGCTTTTCCTTGCAAAAAATATTTTTTGCGTTACCACATTTTGAGAGCTGTAATTTTTCCATATTTGAGTCCACATTGAGTCATGTGAGATCTTGTTTTTTGCGGGACGAGTTGACGTTTTTATTGGTTAAATTTTCGGACACGTGACATTTTTTGATCGCTTTTTATTCCGATTTTTGTGAGGTAAAGTGATCAAAAACCAGCTACAGATACTAAATATGTGTACTTTTATTGTTTTTTTTTATTTTATTTAGCTAAAGAAATGTATTTATGGGAATAATATATATATTTTTTTCTTTATTTAGGATTTTTTTTTTTTTTTTTTTTTACACACATGTGGGGATTTTTTTTTTAACTTTTTTACTTTGTCCCAGGGGGGGACATCACAGATCATTGATCTGACAGAGTGCACAGCACTCTGTCAGATCGACGATCTGCTGTGCAGGGCTGCAGGCTTACCAAGTGTCTGCTCTGAGCAGACACTCGGTAAGCCACCTCCCTCCCTGCAGGACCCGGATGCCGCGGCCATCTTGGATCCGGGACCTGCGGCGAGGAAGGAGGTAGGAGACCCTCGGAGCAACGCGATCACATCGCGTTGCTCCGGGGGTCTCAGGGAAGCCCGCAGGGAGCCCCCTCCCTGCGCGATGCTTCCCTATACCGCCGGTACACCGCGATCATGTTTGATCGCGGTGTGCCGGGGGTTAATGTGCCGGGGGCGGTCCGTGACCGCTCCTGGCACATAGTGCCGGATGTCAGCTGCGATAGTCAGCTGACACCCGGCCGCGATCGGCCGCGCTCCCCCCGTGAGCGCGGCCGATTGGCTATGACGTACTATCCCGTCGAGGGTCAGATAGGCCCAGGTCACCTCGACGGGATAGTACGTCTAAGGTCACAGAGGGGTTAATGCATTCCGCAATTTTTGTGCACATGTTGCGTTTTTTTCTGCGATAGAAACGCATTGCGGAAAAAAACCCGCAGCATGTTCATTAATTTTGCAGATTTTTTGTGGATTTCCCACTATATTATTGCATTGGGAACAGGGGTGGATTAAGGGTAGCCAGGGCCCCGGGCTGTTCAGACACTGTGGGGCCCCCCTGGCCATGTGACTGGGGTCATGTGACGGGGGTCATGTTATACCCGAACCAGATTATTCCAGAAAAATGGCTACTCTAATGTAACCTATTAAATATTTGTTAAAAACTGCAATACAATTTAGGTACATTTTGACCAATAATATCACATACAAGGAACAAATACCACCGCACCATGACCAGACCACAAATTACAACCACAGTGATCGAATAATATCACATACAAGGAACAAATACCACCGCACCATGTCAAGACCACATATTACCACCACTTGGTGACCAAATAGCACATTCAAGGGACAAATACCACAACACCATTTCCAGACCACATATTACCACCACATAGTGACTGAATACTACAATACTAATAATAAAAAAAACCACAATACTATCACCATAAGTGCCAGTATTCACAGGAGATCTGTACTTAGTATGCAGTGTCTGTGTAGAGGTAATACAGAGATCACTGGTGACATTATACACAGGAGCTCTGTATATAGTTTATAGGTAATACAGTGATCACTGGTGACATTGTACACAGGACCTCTGTATATAGTACACAGTGTATAGTGTCAGTGTATAGGTAACACTGACTCACCAGTGACGTCTCTAGGTGAAGTCCTCCATCTTTCATCCAGCACAGACCGCCATCATTTCTTCCAGCCAGGACTCGTTTCTGCAGGAAATAACACAGTTATCTCGAGCTCTGCTTGCAGAACACATTACTTAATTTTTCACAACTTCTACATTACACCACATGGAGAAAAAAAGGCGATATAGTGTCACTCTGCACAGTAACAGGACATTTAAAACAGTATACTCAAAAAAAATAAATACATCACTGCAGTAATAATATCCCTTAATTAGCCCCTATGGTAATAATATTCCCCACCCTGGCCCCGTGTGTCTCATTCCTGGCTCCAGCCATATGTTCTCCCATTCTGCACTCATGAGTATCCATTCTACACCATATGATCTCCCCTTCCTGCCCCATCTGTCTCCATCGTATCCATCCTGCCCCATGATCCAATCCTGCCCCATGTTTTTCATTCTGCCCCGTGTCTCCAATCATGCCCCGTGTCTACATTCTGCCCATGCCTCCAGTCCTGCCCCCAGTGTGTCCAGCAATCTGCCCTAGTGTGTCCAGCATATTACCCCCAGTGTGTCCAGCAATCTGCCCCAGTATGTCCAGCATATTGCCCCAGTGTCCAGCAATCTGCCCCAGTGTGTCCAGCATTGCCCCCAGACAGTGTCTCCAGCAATCGGCCCCAGTGTCTGACTCCAGCATATTGCCCCCAGTGTGTCCAGCATTGCCCCCAGTGTGTCCAGCAATCTGCCCCAGTGTGTCCAGCAATCTGCCCCAGTGTGTCCAGCATATTACCACCAGTGTGTCCAGCAATCTGCCCCAGTATGTCCAGCATTGCCCCAGTGTGTCCAGCATATTACCACCAGTGTGTCCAGCAATCTGCCCCAGTATGTCCAATTGTCCAGCATTGCCCACAGTGTGTCCAGCATTGCCCCAGTGTGTCCAGCATTGCCCCAGTGTCTCCAGCATTGTCCCAGTGTCTCCAGCATTGCCCCAGTGTCTCCAGCAATCTGATCCAGTGTTTCCAGCATTGCCCCAGTGTGTCCTCCAGCATTGCCCCCAGTGTGTCCAGCAATCTGCCCCAGTTTCTCCAGCATTGCCCCAGTGTCTCCAGCAATCTGCCCCAGTGTGTCCTCCAGCATTGCCCCAGTGTGTCCAGCAATCTGCCCCAGTGTCTCCAGCAATCTGCCCCAGTGTCTCCAGCTTTGCCCCAGTGTCTCCAGCAATCTGCCCCAGTGTGCCTCCAGCACTGCCCCAGTGTGTCCAGCAATCTGCCCCAGTGTCTCCAGCATTGCCCCAGTGTCTCCAGCAATCTGCCCCAGTGTCTCCAGCATTGCCCCAGTGTCTCCAGCAATCTGCCCCAGTGTGTCCTCCAGCATTGCCCCTGTGTCCAGCAATCTGCCCCAGTGTCTCCAGCATTGCCCCAGTGTCTCCAGCAATCTGCCCCAGTGTCTCCAGCATTGCCCCAGTGTCTCCAGCAATCTGCCCCAGTGTCTCCAGCATTGCCCCCAGTGTGTCCAGCAATCTGCCCCAGTGTCTCTAGCATTGCCCCAGTGTCTCCAGCATTGCCCCAGTGTGTCCTCCAGCATTGCCCCCAGTGTCTCTTCACCTGACCAGCGCTCCAGGCGGCGAGCTCCCTCCAGCAGTGCACACTCGCCGGCGACTGACAATGACGTCAGACGCCGGCGAAGTGTGCGCTGCAGCCGACTTCAGCTGCCAGCCTCCAATTGGCTGGCGGCTGTTGTTAACTATTGACGTGTGGGCGCGCGCCCGCACGTCAATAGGAAACCGCCACAGTGCCGGAAGGGGCCCGGTGAGCGGATGAGAAGGGGCCCGATGCGGGCCCCCTCTCTCTGCCCACCGGGTCCGGGGGCACATAAATGCCGGCGGGCATTCACAGTCACACTCGGGCGGATTATCAGAGGGTCAATCTGTGCGGTAGCCCAGGGCCCCCCCACACCACTGGGCCCTGGGCTACCGCCCATATTGACCCTCTGATAATCCGCCTCTGATTGGGAAGCTCCAGAAAAAAACACGAAAAGTAGACCGGATTTGCTCAGGAAAATTCTGCACACTTTCCTTAACGTGGGCACATAGCCTAACGTCCATGCTGCTAGTTGCCATGCGCCAGAACTGAGTTATTTTTGTCCTGAAACCCCTCTTCTAAACAGGAGACTGACATGAGTGTGATGTGCGGTGGGATTCTTTCTGTACTCTCTTGTAGCTCATGAGTCCTTGTTACTCCCCCCCATCCATGGGATCAGATTCAGCTGTTCACATGACAGGAGACCTTAGGTCAACAGGTTAAATTTTACTGAGGAATTCAGATACGTGCAGTTGCGGCCCACAGAGTGACAGAATCCCCTCCGGATGATGTTCCCTTTGTCCAGTGTACCATCAGTCCTTCACTCCATTCTGCCTGACCTGCCCCCCACCTCAACAGCTCCTGTTGGTACCAGGGACCTTCCATCCGTCATATCAGCTTTCCTGAGACCCACCTTCTTTCCTTCTCACTGGGACCCAACTGGTATCTTCCTCACAGGAGGGACCTAGGCCCAAGAATGTCCTGGCATCTGCACATGTAGACCTAGGACAGGAGAAGAGATGGGCAAACCCAAACAGTAAAGTTTGGCGTCCGTACCGAACACCTACTGTTCAGGCATGGGCACCGAACACGGACTTCACCGGGATGTCTGTGTTACTGTTCGGGTTTGGCTCCTGAACACCAGGTGTTTGTCTCGCTGTAATATGCATGACAGTGCGGCAAACACTGCTTCTGATTGCCAGTAAAATCATCACCGCCAGTCAGATTGCCTCGATTCCCACACGAACGCGCAGCTGTAATCGGAGGTAAAATTTCATCTTCGGTCACTGGTTGCGGCTAATGGGACTACTGCTCCCATCAGCCGACTCCTGCCGCTAATAACAGCAAGAGCAGGAGTGGCTGATGGGAGTATTTCCCCTGTATTTTTGATAACCATACAGGCGAAACTCAACCCTTAGCTGTCAGCTTTAGCAAGGCTGGTTATCAAGAATAGAAAGGTCCCACGCAGTATTTTTTAATTATTTAAATAATTTTAAAAAATGCAGTGAAATCGCCCGTATTTTTGACAACCAGCCTTGCAGACAGCTGGTGGCTGGTATTCTCAGGCACCAATTTTGGTACTTTGTCCGGCTCTTCCCACTAGCTCTGTAGCAGTGGCAAGTGGGGTTCATATTTATGGAGTTGATGTCACCTTTGTATTGTCTGGTCACATCAAGCCTACATATTAGTAATGGAGAGGTGTCTATAAGACACCTTTCCATTACTAATCCTATAGTTATTTGGCAAATAAACACACAGCCAGAATAAAGTACTTTATTTGAAATAAAACACACTTTTCCATTTAAAAAAAAAAATAACAAACAGTTATATTTACCTAATGCCTAATTCCACCAAAGCCCTCGTTCTCCTGTAATAAAATAAAAATAAAAAAACAACAATATCCCTCACCTGTCTGTTGTTCTGTCCCACGCCGTAATCCATGTCTTGGGGATAAATAGTTTTCAACCTGGACAGTACCAAGATGCGACCATCCAGGCTGGGAACCACTGATGAATGAGCTGCTGCGAGTGCAGCATCAGTGACCAGTGGTGACGTCATTGAGGTTACCACTGGTCACTGAGGCTATGTTCCTAGCCTGGCCAATAAACTGCGGTGTCCACAGTGAGATCACTGCTGGCACAGTCAGAAAAAGTCTCATGGTGCAGAGGCGAGTTCACCGGGAGAATTTCACTGCGGTGAATTTGAACTGTGAAATTCTCTCGGTGAACGTCAGACTTTTTTCACTATGCTAGCTAAGATCTCACCGAGGTCACCTTAGTTCATTTGCTCGGCTGGGAACGCAGCCTCAGTGACCGGCAGTAACCTCGATGACATCACCACTAGTCACTGATGCTGCCCTCACAGCAGTGGTTCTCAGCCTGGACGGAGTGGGGACACCTCTATCCTTGCTGAACCTGACAGCTGAGGGTTGCAGCCCCCAGCTGTGAGTTTCGCCTGGCTGGTTATCCAAAATACAGTGGAACCCTCACTGTTGTTTTAAAAAATATATATTTATTTACAGCGCCGGCTGTTGAATTCTCCCATCAGCCGCTTCCTGCTCGCACTGTTATTAGCGGCAGCAGGCGTCGGCTGATGGGAACGGAAGTCCCATCAACTGACACTAGTAACCGGGCGTAAACGTTATACCTTCGATCACAGCTACGCTCTCACCTGTTTTTTGACAGTGTGGGACCCGCTGCTGTCTGACGGCGGTGATGATTTTACCGCCAACCAGAAGCTCTGTTTGCTGCTGTCGTGCACATGACAGCGTGGCAAACTGGATGTTCGGGCCCCCCATTCAATTGAATGAGGTCTGGGTTCGGGTCCGGGTACACCCGAACCCAAACTTTTTCGTCCGAACCCGCAGGACTTGAACATCCAGGGGTCCTCCCATCTCTACCCATGAGGATAAAATTATTATTATTATTTATATAGCACTATTGATTCCATGGTGCTGTACATGATAAGGGGTTACATCAAAATACAGATATCACTTACAGTAAACAAACTGGGGAAGGAGACAGTAGGTTGGGGGGTTGCAGCAGCACCGGTGTTGGTGAGGCGGTAGCTCTGGTAGTGGTGAGGACTTGAGCAATGCCTAACATGCCCTAGAGATGAGACTGGTGCAATTCCAGATATTCCCTATAGGTGATGCTGGCTAGGGCATGGAGTAGCCTCCCTGAGACCCACTGTGGCACAGAATGGCAGGAGATAGCCAGCAATCATTCTGGTACAACGTTGTTTTTGTGAGGTCCGTGTCGCAGTGTGAGGACCGCTGACTGTTGAGGCAGTGTGTTATGCCGCAGTTGTCTGTGCCATAGCAGATGTAGAGGCACTCCTCATAAATCAGTCCTTTAGATGGGGGTCCGCAGAATGCCTTGCATCTATGGCTGGAGCTCATGACTGTGATTTCTTTGCACCCCTAATGTTAGTGTTGGCAGCCCAATGCACCCCGAACCATGATTATATTGTAATTCTGGACTGTTCCTTTAAGTCTACTTCTCAGTGAGACCTAAGGTATTTCTATGATTTTACATTTCACACCCGCGCTGGTAATGAGCAGAACATGCAGGGGATACGTATGAAATGAATTATGTGAGCTCAATAATTAAAGCTGTCAAATCACCCATTAAACGCTACAGGAGCAGACAATTAGGAGGGATATATCAATAATTTACTGTTGTGCCACGCACCGTCGCAGGGTGGGAGTCACAACCTGACTTTTATAAACGTCCTCTAATTAATAGTTCACGTCTTTTATGATTTAGTCATTTGAAGCTGAGCTGTAATACTGGTCACAACCCATGGACAGGAGTGGCGCTCTTTCTAGAAGTTGGCCGGTAATTAACGGCCTGCAGACACATTGGACTAACTTTGGCAAAACCCGTCGATATCAGAAGGATCCGGACAGTGTAATTTGTGTGGGGACCCCTAACTCTCACCCGACAGATAATGTGGGGGTCAGAAAGATTAGCACCTCGCATTTATGATGGCTGTGCCTTTTTTTTTACTCTGGTAGAGGAGTCTGGAGGACAGAGGAGTCTAGAGGGAGAAGGACAGAGTAGTCTAAAATGAAGAAGACAGAGGAGTCTGGAGGAAGACAGAGTAGTCTGGAGGAGGGAAGACAGAGGAGTCTGGAGGAGGACAGATGCATCTGGAGGGAGGAGGAAAGAGGAGTCTGGAGGGAGAAGGACAGAGTGGTCTAAAATGAAGAAGACAGAGGAGTCTGGAGGAAGACAGAGTAGTCTGGAGGAGGGAAGATAGAGGAGCCTGGAGGAGGACAGAGGCATCTGGAAGGAGGAGGAAAGAGGAGTCTGGAGGGAGGAAGAAAGAGGAGTCTGGAGGGAGAAGGAAAGAGGAGTCTGGAGGGAGGAAGAAAGAGGAGTCTTGAGGGAGGAAGAAAAAGGAGTCTTGAGGGAGGAAGAAAGAGGAGTCTGGAGGGAGGAGGACAGATAAGTCTGGAGGGAGAAGGAAAGCGGAGTCTGCAGGGAGGAAGAAAGAGGAGTCTGGAGGGAGGAGGAAAGAGGAGTCTGGAGCAGGACAAATAAATCTTGAAGGTGGAGGACAGAGGAGTATAAGGGTATGTGCACACGTAGGTGGGATGTCTGCAGATTTTTCCGCACCTGTTTTTGTAAATCCGCAGGTAAACCGCACTGCGGATTACCTGCGGAATTACTGCGATTTTTGTGCGGATTCCACCTGCGGTTTTACACCTGCGGATTCCTATTATGGAACAGGTGTAAACCGCTGCGGAATCCGCACAAAGGATTTACATGCTGCGGAATGTAAACCGCTGCGTTTCCGTGCGTTTTTTTCCGCAGCATGTGCACTGCGGATTTTGTTTTCCATAGGCTTACATTGCACTGTAAACTCAGGGAAAACTGCTGCGGGTCCTCAGCCAAATTCTGCAACATGTGCACATACCCTAATAGTAGGACAAATGAGTCTGAAAGAGAGGAACAGAGAATTTTGGAGGAGGGAATATACAGTAGTCTGGTTGGGACAGAGGAGTCTGGAGGGAGGAAGACGGAAGAGTTTGGAGAAGGAGGACATAGGTGTCTGGAGGAGGACAGAGGAGCCTGTGCTCTATAATACCATAGATTGCATACCTTAGGGAGAAACCCCTTTATCTTAGGTAGAAACCCCTTTAAGTAAATATAAGTAAATATATGAATGGCAGCAACAAAGCTTGTCAGGGCTCGTGGGGGGGGGGGGGGGGGGTTGGGTTTCGCCACAGGTTTGGGACCATCACCTTTCTTTCATTAATATCCTTTCATGTCGTTGGCGCCCTATGAGGATTGGTGGGACAATCCCTTTGAATGACAATTTTCGCTCTGCACCACCTGTATGTACGTGTCACATATTTTCTCATACAAACACTTGATCTCTGCTCCTTTTCCGTCTCGTCCTTGTTCCCCTGATTGTCTGGCGTCTGTGCGTGATGATGCCGCACACGGTGCACTAATAATATTGTAAATTAGACGTGGATGCTATTTTCTCCTCGCAGCAATAAGGCGACAGCGACAGTAATGACTCTTCCTCTGGAGAGCACAGGACAGGTGTGCGGAGGAGAGGACGGTAAAATGGCTCAATACCCATCTCCTGCTCCGCTCTAGATTCCCCCAGGGACCATCATCTGCTCGTATCAATCTGCACAGCTCCAGCGAAATGCTGCTCTCTTTCCATATGTGTTTCCAACAATCTTCTCGGCTGGATTAGAGGTGACTGACCTTATTTTTCTCCATAACAATGTATCAGAACGTTCCATACCTTGAATTGTGGAATACAAAGCCGCGCCATAATTCCTCAATACATCAGAACTGCACTTATAAGAATTCTTAAAGGGGGGTTCCACTTTCAGCATGTAGCCAGGTACCCTCCTGTTTTCTTTTATGACCAGGACTTGATCAAAGGTGTATATGGGGGTGCTATGGGACTCCTGGAGATTGAAGGATTAGTCCTTGCGGATTGGACCACATAAAGGGCACCCGATATGTTACACATTAAGTCCGATTTGTGAGCATCGTGGTATAGAGCAGAAGGAGCTGAGCAGATTGATTTATCGGTTTATGGAAAAAGATTCAGTAGAACTTGTAATTTATTTGTTTGACTCCCTGATCTTTTTTTCAGAGTCCAGTGGGTGGTCCTACTCAGTAATGGAGGAAAGACCGCCTACTGGACTCCTAAGCATAGAAAGAAAAAGGATTCAAATTAATTACCAGCCCAACTGCATCTTTTCCCACAAACTAATATATCAATCAGCTCAGCTCTATACCACAGTGCTCACAGATCAGACTTCATGTACAATGAGACAGAAACCCAGTAGGTGGTGACAAAAGCCCTAATGCAGAATCACATTAGGCGCCCCAGGGTCCTGGTCATCGCAGTGGTATTGCTTTTCTCTCGGGGAGAGTGATGCTACGTTTGGAGGCAAAGAAGGATAACTGCATCCAGGTATCACAAACATGCAACACATTGCACACTCTAGGCCACCAGGGGGAGCTCTTGCTCCTATTCATTAGGTCACTCCCCACATAGATAAAACTAATCGCCTGTAGGGAAAGTTAGTTAGTTGCTGGCTGAGCTCAGCTCAGTTAGTTGGTCCCTGACAGGGGTGGGATCCTGTCAGTGAACGAAGGAGAAAAGACACGGAGCTGTGCATGCCCTCAGAGCTGCAGCTCCTAGGAAGAGACATCGAAGGCAGAACTGTATTGCAGCGAGCGTGAAGGAAGTCGTAGCAAAGGAGTGGATACCAGAAGGGGACCAGCCCTGCACAGGCTGCCTCCTTCTGAGGCGCAGAGGCCCGGTAGCCGGAACACCGAGGGAGTAAGGACCTTTATGCTTTGCTCAAGAGACCGACAGGACAGCTAATTGCAAGTTACCTGTCCGCCCCTACACCCAGGAGGCACGGTGGCAACCTTTGGAGGCCGGGGTGTGCTAGAGTCCCTATAAACAGCCTCAAGCCACCAGTCATACGGGTTTGTCCTATCCTATACGGGGGACAGAGAGAGAGACATTACATCTGTGAGGACCTTTTGTGAAGCCTTAGGCAGTAAGGAACTGCAACACTGCAGCGCAAGGGAAGGCTACTGATTTCCACCTGGACAAGGGGACTCTGGACTTGCCTCTAAACCGGCCGGACTCTGCCTGCCCTGTGATGTGGTGCCCTGGACTGTAGATGCTGAAGTCTTCAGTAAAGGTAAAGAGACTGCAACCTTGGGTCCTTGTTCTTCACTGCACCTCTCACCATTCTACCATCTACATACTGGGAAGCCCTGGGGATATACTTTACCTGTGGGAAGGTATACCATCTAGCTGCCATAACATCACCCCAGCGGACCCCTTAAAGCAGCGTCGGTCACCCTGACCGAATACCACAGGTGGCGTCACGAACACAAACTTTATCCCTTTAAAGACCTTTCCATTTTACACGGACGTCCCAGGGCCACGGACCGGGTCAGCCACCGTGACATCCCCCTGTGAACCGCAGGACCCGGTACCGAGTACCCCACAGCCCCATGGGGGCGATCCATCCACATTTGGGAGAGGGTGCGGGAAATATTGAATATAGGAGACGGGTGTGGTGTGGTCTGAAAAAGGGACGTGGACACAAAAATTCAGAGGCCATTTCCAAAAGGTTGGCAAGTATTCTGATGGGTGCACTGAGTCCTGGCTCCATCCCTAACACATAGGTGCCGGCATTGTCTCCCTCTGCGGGGAACTATTCACTTTACTCTCGTGCCCTAGACCGCTGCCTACTGTGCCTATACATTTTCTCTACCAAAACAGGATGAAAACAAGTTTAAAAATTGTCTGCGCTGCTGGAAAGAAGTCTACTGCTGCAATATTCTTAGAAGGCTCTGTCTTGTCCACTACGCGTTTCAGTGCCGTACTGCCATTGTCACGACTCAGCTGTCGGGTGACCCGGGATCAGGGGCTCCTTCCCTGTCCCTAACGCTAGGGGGCGCCCTAGCCCCCCCTATTGCCTGGGATACTTGTGAAGAAGAAGATGCCAGGGCTACCACCCTTGTCTTATCTCCCGAATCAGCCCTCCCTCTGTTCCCTTCCCCCGCCCAGGGAAGAGGGGAGCTGCCATGCACCAAAGTACACCAACGAGACAAGGCAACACGAACAAGGGGTAACTGAAAATACCAGTCATATAAATATTCACTCACATATAACAGGAATGCATCGGGGAGTGGAGGATGGGGAAAAAAAACAAAAAAAGAGGAGGGTAGGGAATTATCACACTTACAAACCCACGCAGCAGACACAGATAACTCCTCCAAAACTACTTCTCATAAGCACCAAAAACACCTCCTCTCCTCCCAGCCATGCAGCATAGGCTAGCTCTGACAATGTGTCAGGGCCCAAATTATATAGGAGTAGGAGTGGCTAACCGAGCTCAGCTGAGATCTCAGACTCCAAGATCTTGCAACATGGCCAATTAACCTCTGTTCTGCCAAAAGAAATCAACATCATTTAAAAAGAAGGTCAAGTGCTTCTCAGCGCAGGAGTAGGAGCAATCAGACGCTGCAGTCTTCCAGCTCTACACTGTCGCTGTAACCCCATGACAGCCATCTTTGTCAAGTGTAGGTTGTTTTGTGCTTTTTTTTTTTTAAACATAGTAAAGTTGCCAGACTTATCCTGTTTTTGTCCTTTCCATCTAGTGGATTTTTCCCCAACCACGGGGCAACGGCAGCCATCTATCTAAACCGGTTGTGTCTGCACACAACCACCCAAGGTGAGCAAACCTATTGTTTATACTGTCCCCTATATTTGGGTTTTACCCTATTGTGCTTTTCTCCCTTCACAGTCACTGTTTGCTCAACCTTACCCGGACTTGCTCAACCTTACCTGGACAATTAGGGCACCTGAATGTAGTTATTTCTCAGTTTTCTTGACCATTATTTTGCCCACTTCTCTTGCCAGCAGAGGGCGACACTGAGCACAGAGATAAACTACGCCCAATGTTATTTGAATGAGAAATTTCAGACCCACGGGATGGGAGCGAATTTAATAATAAAAATTAGGATATTAAGCAAACGCTCTGTTATGAAGCCTATTACATTATAGACTAAGGATGATTATCATATATTTGATGATGATTTCAGCAGTGACGGGAGCTGCCCTTTAAATCCCAACTGCTCTGGTTTGTCATTAGTCAGTGCGTCTGCCATCATCATTAATTGAGGAAATGTCATTGCCTATCAGTGCGACTTTTTTCATACCAAAGATTTATTTCCAGTTTCCCATTAGCAATGCGCACTGTGAGTTTCTGGCTCCGTGCACACAGCCGTCCAGGCACAAGCTGAGCTGCCAAACATGGAGAGCAAAGCTGTTTTTTTTTTTTTTTTTTGCTTTTTATTTTTATTTTTTTTTGCATGAGTTTTGCATACACTAACTGCCAAGAACCACAATTTCATGCATAATCTGCAGGAACAGGAGTGGGACCTGTGTCGTTTTCTGGAGGTCGATGCCGCCCCTCCACCGCCGTCTCCATCCTGTCCTTTACAGTCCTCCTGCCGCAGCTCGGATTGGCTGGGAGGCTACAACTATCTGAATTAATAGGGCAAAACAACACACACCATTATCTGTCTCCACGGGACTGGACGGATCATTTTATTTTGCTTGACTTGCAAATATTCTCATTTTTTAACTCTACTGAGGCCGCAGAAATAAAATTAGGAAGGTCACGGTAAATAGGCTGCCTGCTCGTAAAGGCAAGAGAGCTCCTGCATGTATGTATAGAGTTAAATATTGATGAGCAATCCTAGAAATCTAACTATGGGGGGTTCTCCATTCAGGAGGCTATGGCTTCAATAAGTGTTTCTCATCCTGGAGGATTTGGCACGTCCATGAATTATACTGACATTGTAATACTGCTTTCCTCCTATGGTGGCGCTGCAGGGAAATTGAACACTTGCTACAAAGGTCCTTCAGCTGATCGCTGGAACGGTAAACCCCGTGATCAGCTTATTTTTTAATAAAGGATTTTTTAAGTGGACAACCCAATTGAGGGATTGCATATATAGCCATTACTTGAATTGCACCCTTTAAATGAAAGAGCAATTTGAATAGCCGCTGATCTCCCTTGAAAATAAAATTATTGAGCAGATTAAATTAAACATGCCCGATCCTTATTTCCTCTGATATCATTGAGTAATTCAGAGGGCTCAACATAATCATCTGTTTCTCTATTAATAATCCATTTCTCTATAGCCAAGATCCCATCTTGCCGTAATCTATAAGGACCCGGCTGTAATAGCAACTGTTGCCACCCCTTTAATGATGGCTATGAGTTCACATATGACATCTATATAATTATATAAAAGGGGTTATTTGAAAATATTTCCAGAAATTTTGTGTTGCGGTTCATCCTCATTCTCTTCAATGCTGCAATACCAGACACTGCCTGTGCACAAAGGTGGCGCTGTTTCCGGAACTAAATCAATTTCTACATTTATGGTGTCTAGTGTTTGTAACTATTGCTCACTTACAGGAAACCTTGTATCCCTTCCTTTTTAACCAAGTAATTCCATTTACCCATGAATAAATTGGGAAGTGATTGTTTTTTTCCTTTTAAGATGACTACGTGCGTCTGCTCAGTCGTCTCATGCACACCTTGTCCTCCCCGAGGCTTCATTTTTGGTGTTGCGTCACAGCGTCCGTGATTCAATAAAGCCCCTTAAAGAATCAGATATGGGCAAAGTGAGAATGTCATCTACCCTGGGGCGACGGGGTCTGTTCACAGCACTCATCCAGTCTCCGAGGAGCAGGTGCCGTTCTCCTGGGTATAATCCAATTATCTGATAGGCAGGAGAGCGCAGCATTTGATTGCAGCTGAAGAGACAGCGCCCAGATCAATGAGGCTTCAAGTGGATCACTTCCCGGTAAACTGGTAGTAAACGCTCCCTGGACCATGGATGAGACGGGTCCTAGAATTAGCCAGGGGCCATTCCCCTATGTATAACCAGAGAGAGGATGCGCCACTGTCTCCTGCAATGACATGCCAGATTAATGTAATAGTCCCGGAATATGAGACTTAAAGGGCATCTCGTCCTGTGATATATATATACATTGACGTTTAGAAATGTAGAATTTGTATCAGTTAAAAAAAAAATGTTGCCGTCAAACTGATTATTTCGTGGTCCTAAAATACAGGACCATGGTGCCGTGTAGAGAGAACTGTTCATTTATGATGGCATCAGTTACTTCTGTTTCAGTAGGTGAGTGGTGTCCATGACTTTGAGTCAGCAAATATTGGCCACCGAACGTTGGCGGGTATTTTGCTTTGGAAGTGCCAACTGCGCCACTCACCTACCAATGCTTAATGGCGCATTAAGTCTACCAGATGTTACGGGATGTTGACCGCCATTGGAAGTCTTTGTAGAATCTTTCACGCCTAGAACATTAGGTCATGGATGAGTCATTCCGACAGGCAGAATAGAAAACACAGTCTTTGTCCTGAGGTCCCGTTTGTCCCCATTGTGATCACACAAACCACAATAGGCTTAACCAAAGTGTGATGAACCACCACCACTTAACTGCAGGCTCAACCACAGATGAAGACAAGTTAGCCTAAAAGTATTTACAGGCCACCACTACCGGATGACTCAATCAAGTCAGAGTGAACAGTGTGGATGGTATCTAGTTGAGGTGCCACAAGTCCTGTACCTTAACCATAACTTGGCACTCCATGGGCTCTTGTGTCTTGACTTGTCCTCTCCACTAATGAATGTTCCTGGTGACTTTTTTGGCTTCCATGTTACCTACCTAATTCTCTGTATCCAGGACTAGTTACAGAGTTTGCACATTAATCTGTAGGTTTCTGTGCCCATTCTACAGTTTACACCTGGATCATTCCTCAATATACACCACTATCAATAGCTACGTATGTAAATGCAAATATGCAATAGATGAGCCTGTACAACCCCCTAACATGGCCTACATGTGATGGTCGCAATCGGAGACCATCATTTCTTGTAAACACTTGCTATGATTTACAAAAACAAGATTATCTGCAGCCTTCATAGCTTCTGAAAATGTGCTAAAGCCTTGATTGTCCTCAATCCAATCTGCGAGGCAGCTGAAGAAAACTGGATGAGTACTATGTAAATATCACTGTGATGCCAGGAGAATGCAAGAAACACGGAGCAAGCATTTACCGAGCTTTACTTTTATTGTCTGTGTCTAGTGGGCCGTTAAAGGATTTTCTATAGAATCTATTGCACGAGTATTGTCTGTGTATGCGATAAAGCTAGGCATACACATAGAAACAGCTGACCAGTGGCCACCCCCTGCCTGCATTCTTTTGAGATTAAGGTTCTTCCAGTGCTACAGGTCCTACTGGAGCCAATGTTCTGCCATTCTACACCTCAATGGTTACATGTTTTGCCCTGTATTTAAATACATTGCTGGAACCCCCTGGCCTCCAGCACCCAGAGCATTTTTCCCAGTAGCCCGCTTGGCTGCACCCTTCAGTTCTACACCATGTCAAGAAGAAGGTGAAAAGGAGAACAAGTGCTTGGTTCTCCATTTTGAGGATGTAAATTATCATGCCATCACATAGAATCTCATTTAAGATTGGAGGTTCCACTCCATGTAGGTAGAAAGAAGACAAATTGATTGGTCCTCAATTTTGGGGAATGGGTCAGTGATAGGTACTAATCATAAGAGATTTGGCTTAAAGATGTCTTAAAATTTGGAGAGGGTGGATAGGAAAGCAAGTGCTCAGTCCTCTGATTCTAGCAATGTGTGCAACCACTGGCAGATGAACCACCATTCCGGATTGGGTGGAGAAACCTTATATTTCCAACACTGTCTAAAGAAGAGACTGGATAGGAGAGCAAGTGCTTGGTCTTCCATTTCTAGAGGTATGTGCCACAACTGGTAGATGGAGCCCTATCCTGGATTGGGTGTTGAAATCTTATATTTACATCACAATAAACAAGAGACCATGGAAAGGAGAAAAAGTGATTGGTCCTCCCTTTCCAGAGGTGTGTGCTGACATAAGCAGATGAAGTCCTGTTCTAGTTTGGGTGTAGTCTTCTGTATAAAAGAAAAATATGTAGAGAAGAAAGTGGAAAAGTGAATAGGAGAACTAGGTTCTTGGGCCTCCATTTCTAGAGGTTTATGAAACTCTGGTGGATGTGGACGCACTGCGCCACAGGCCGGGCTTACACTGAAGGGACGTAACTAAGTGTCTACCAGGTCTTCACTAGGGCCTCTGATGGTGAGGACAGGTGGGACTGCCAGTAAACACTAGGTACCACTCCAGGGCATTCCCTTGGACTGCAGCAGCTAGCCAGAGGGTCAGAGATGCCAGTCCAAGGTACAGCAGGGCGAGACAGAAGAGTAGTTAGATGGTCCGAGGTCAGGGCAGGCAACATGGGTTCACTATTCAAAGCTGAAGTCAGGAATGTAGATGTCAAACAAAGCGGGTAAACAGGCCTGGTTGATAATGGGAGACAGAATACAAAGGCACACATGAATCAGGTACAAGTAGGCTAGGAACTAATGTTCGGGTGAGGAATGGTGGGTGGAGTCACCTGATATATCACCTGATTGCAGGTGATAGGCTGGGGAAGCAAATCTTTGCAGCACAGAGTGGATTAAAATTCCTGCAGAGTTAGGCCCCCTAAGACTCACAACCAGCACAAGTCAACTCAGAGCAATGGTCAGGTACTTGGTGGAGCAGAGCGAAACACACGGTGAGTAGGGCGTCTCTTAGAAGGCGTGCGAGTGGCCAGCGTAACAGTGTGTGCCACCACTGACAGGTGAAGCCCCATCCTTCATTGGATGAAGAAATCTACTGTATCCAAAACCTTGTAGAGAAGAAGGTGGAGAAGATAACAAGTGCTTGATCCTCAATCTTGGAGATGGGATTGATGATGGAAGCTACCACCAATTGTTTATGGAGCTACGGCTAAGATTGGAGTGTGGAAATTGACTAAATATCTACTTCCTATTGGTGAGTCCAAACATGCTACATTATGGTTAGATATGAAGAATCAATCAATGTGTTGCTTTTTCCCCTAAAAATGTGCTGGTTTTTCTTTTAGGACAAACAGTTACTGCCAGGTTCCACCATAGATTGCAGCTGATCACCAGTGATTAGCAGGACACTCTGCAAAGACTCTTGTAACAAAAAAGGATTATCCAAAGTGGACAGAAAAGGGCTTTTTAGTGGTAACTTTATTTAAAGGGGCAAAGGCTGATGTACCCTGGATGGACATTGAACCTGGCAGCCGTTGTCATTCAGAGACGTAGCAGGTATTGAAAGTCAGTTAAAAGCTGCATGGACAACTCCAATTAGGGCCCATTAGTGTGTGGCAGCCAATGAAGACAACATGACCTGAGGGCACTGAGCTCAATGAGATTTGTAAGCAACTAAATGTGATTACAGACCTTTGCTGACCCAACCTGCTGAGGCGAGCAGAGGTATAAAAGTCACCAACCCAGCAACTGTCTCCTGATCATATGCAGAGATGGCTCAGGGGAGACCATGCTCCTTCTCCCACCTAAAGATCACCACCGTTGTCCCCATCTACTTCACCATGATTGGTTTCGTTTTGGTACTGTCTCTTGTGACTCTACATGACACAACCCAAGTGTCCAGCTCATTCCCATATACCATCCCCCTGGATCCCGAGGGGTCTCTCCAGCTCTTCTGGAACATTAGCTATGCTGAAAAAGTGGTGAACTTCCAGATCCTCATCAAGAACCTAAAATTTGGGATGATTTTCGGCATGTCGGACAGAGGAGAGTTTGAAGGTGCAGATCTGGCCATCCTGTGGAGTGATGGATTCAGCTCTTATTTCGGGGTAAGCTTCTTTTCTCTTTTCTTCAAGACATAATATAAGTAGTCATGACTTTGAGGGTCTAGTTCTCCCCTAAAGCCAAGGTAAATTGATCTGTTGCCGCTCCGTTGATTGAAACCATATAGAAAGTCTAGTTTTTTTATCTTTTGCTGGATTGGTGCAGTGCTCTGCTCTAAATATACTTTGTATTTCAATTATTAACTTGCTTGCTGTCAGTGAATGTGAATATTAACATGGGCTGTTGTAACAATGTGCTGCTCACACAGTTGAAAGACTTATTATGATTGGGGCTCAATCCATGAATAACCACAACTCCTATAACCACAGAATGGATCAGTGGACAATGCTCCAACTGCTTCATCCAGACAGATGACTTTGAGAGTCCACTTTTTGTGATTGGAGGAGGATCGCGGTCAATGCCTAATGACAAACTCGGCTATTTTGCATCTGTCACTATCAGCCCTGCTACATCTTTGTCCTTTTACATTTTCAGGATGCCTGGAGCGATGAAGACGGACATCTTCATATTGATTCACACCAAGACTATCAGCTGCTGTCCGCACAACAGACTCCTGAGGGGCTCTATCTTGTGTTCAGGAGACCGTTCACTACCTGCGATCCCCATGACTACTTCATAGAGGTGCTATGTATCTTCTTTGTTACTCCCGATGCAACAGAATATATGTCATAGAGGTAGATACTGGGGCTGCTATAGGGCCATTAAAGATAGGGCACCCACTTTTGGTTGGTCCTATCCCCTTTTCTATTTGTGGGTAGATATGTTCTCTATAAGCTGTATTTTCCAACTTTTGGCCATGCTCATCAGGGGAGGACATGAGTAATTTTTAACTGCTTCCCCTTCAGGGTCATGCCCTTGCACAATCTATTTTCACACCCAAAATGGGTGTTTGAAACTGACATTTTGCACAAGAAACCATCTGCAAAGTCCTCTTGGCCGGAATATTGAGAAATTTTTGCAGAATTTATGAGATTTTCCAACATCTACAGTAGGTCTCTCCTTTTTCCAAGAGCCATCTGGCAAATATGGTACAAAGGAGCCACATTGTTAGCAATCAGGAGAGTGGCAAATTGGCATAAAGGGTGTGGAGGAGAGAGGACCAGATTCTTCTATCTTGGATGGAAAAACCCAGCAACACAATTGGATTTTTACTATGGCACCCCATGTCTTCTATGTATGCTCTATACATTACAAAATTGGCAGAGCAGAGGGTATGCCTTGCCCATGATGGGACAAAGTGTCAGTGATTGGTGCTCTAGATGGAAAACTCATTGGACGTTCATATTTTACCATTCATTCATTTTCCTCTCCAGGATGGGACAGTCCACCTAGTCTATGCCTTGCTGGAGAAGCCATTCCAATCCCTTTCTGCTATCAATATCTCCTTACTCCACCGAGGACTCCAGAGGGTGCAACTCTTGAAGCCAGAGATCCACATGCCCCATCTTCCGAAGGATTTAGTCACTATGGATGTCCGGGCGCCCAATGTGGTTATCCCAGATAAGGAGACGACTTACTGGTGTTACGTCACTGAGTTGCCGGAGGACTTCTCCAAACACCACATAGTCATGGTAAGTTCTACTAGATATGGCCATAGATTGAGGTGACCACCAGATGGATCACCAAATATCGTTTGTTATACTTTAAACTACAACATAAGATACCGTGCCTGAAATGACATGTTAAAACCCCCGAATCCCAACTTCTATTCGATTTCACGTAAATTCCAGGCTTTGACTCAGTTTGTACCCATGAAACCTTCTCTCCAGGTTGATTCTACAGTTACATGTGTTTATACGAGAAGCTACTGTAGATATCCACAAGTTGGCTATCAAACTGTACAGCATTTCCAAGGAAATAACAAGCAGGAATTTGTGTATGTGGGGGGTTATCCTCATAATGCCACCTATGCCTGTAGCAAGGTCCCCATCCTGGTCACGTTGTTGCAGCAATGTCCCCATCCTGTTTACATTGTTGTAGCAATATCTACATCCTGGTCACATTGTTGTACTAATGTCCCCATCCTGGTCACATTGTTGTAGTAATGTCCCCATCCTGGTCACCTTGTTGTAGAAAATGTCCCCATCCTGGTCACCTTGTTGAAGTAATGTCCCCATCCTGGTCACCTTGTTGTAGAAAATGTCCCCATCCTGGTCACCTTGTTGAAGTAATGTCCCCATCCTGGTCACATTGTTGTAGCAAATGTCCCCATCCGGTTCATCTTGTTGAAGTAATGTCCTCACCCTGGTCACCTTGTTGTAGAAAATGTCCCCATCCTAGTCACCTTGTTGAAGTAATGTCCCCATCCTGGTCACCTTGTTGTAGCAAATGTCCCCATCCTGGTCACCTTGTTGTAGAAAATGTCCTCATCCTGGTCACCTTGTTGTAGTAATGTCCCCATCCTGGTCACCTTGTTGTAGCAAATGTCCCCATCCTGGTCACCTTGTTGTAACAATGTTCCAATTCTGGTCACCTTTTAGCAATGTCCCCATCCTGGTCACCTTGTAGCAATGTCCCCATCTTGGTCACCTTGTTGTAGTAATGCCCCATCCTGGTCCACTTGTTGTAACAATGTCCCCATCTTGGTTACCTTCATGTAGCAATGTCCCCATCCTTGCCACCTTGCTGTAGCAATGTCCCTATGCTGGTCACCTTGTTGTAGCAAATATCCCCAATGTTGGCACTCTTCATATACACATAAAAATCCTTCTCATCTGACCTCGCTCCCTTGGCAAACAGCAACCTTTTCCTCCTGCACAACCAGGGCAGCACATGGCAGTGAGGTCATAGGCTGCCCACGTCGACACGCTAACGTCAGCTGCCGGCCTCTGATTGGCCGGTAGCCGGTATTGGTATTGCGGTGCAGAAATATGGTCTCTGTGCCGCAATACATTTCAATTGAATTTGCATCCAAGGACACACATTCATCTGAAACGAAGCGCTGGCATCGGTGGCTCCAGGACTGGGCTGCGATCATCATGGGGAGCCCGGGTGCCTGCGGGCCACGCTTTTGAGACCCCAGGGCTAACACAACGGGAATTTCATGTGGAATCGGTGCAGAGTTCTCTTTGAGAAGTGACCATTTACAAACAGCTGCGGATTTCCCACAGAAATCACTAAGAGATGGAGGAAATGCCAGTCTGAGAGCTCAATGTCAATCTGCTGCCAGGAAAGTCAGAACTCGATTTTCAATTATATCGTCCTGAGACTGGATTTGCTTTAATTTCTAGCAACTGCACACTTAAATAACATGGGAAGAGGCGGGGGGATAATCTCCCTGCCTGCTCTTATGATAGGGGTTTGCATTTTTTTAGTGTCTTGGAAATGAAGATTCATTTTCGTCGCTGAATGTGATCATTGCAGCTTCTCTATAAAACCTCCAAATGTGATACAAAATTAGGCTTTGCAACAGGAAAAAAACTGACAGAAGCTGCAGACGGAGCCCGTTCTCTTCCAGTTGACACTGAATCGTAATTACTTTGGTAATTATACACGCAGAATGGAAGATGGCAGAATTGTGAGTCCTGTCAAATATGTTTGCCATACCAGCAGAAATGCCTGAAGAAATGATGAAAAGATTGGGGAGGGGAGAGAAAAGTCCCATATAATGACGAGACGGTTCCTAAGGCATTTCCAGATTAGAAAATTGCACCCTGTGAGGTGACTGACACTTCAGTGGAAGGAGAAAAGTACAAAAAATGCACTGTAACAGCCCCCCCCCCTCATCAAGGAGATGCCATTATCAGCCTGCTGGACAGGATTCCCCGAAAACCTCGGCAAGAGGTTTGCCAAAAATGGCAAAGTAATGCAAACTGATGGAATAAATATCTAGCGCAGCTCTGGAGTATAATATAAGAGGTAACTCAGGATCAGTAATGTAATGTACATACACAGTGACTGCACCAGCAGAATAGTGAGTGCAGCTCTGGAGTATAATACAGGATGTAACTCAGGATCAGTAATGTAATGTATGTACACAGTGACTGCACCAGCAGAATAGTGAGTGCAGCTCTGGAGTATAATACAGGATGTAACTCAGGATCAGTAATGTAATGTATGTACACAGTGACTGCACCAGCAGAATAGTGAGTGCAGGTCTGGAGTATAATACAAGAGGTAACTCAGGATCAGTAATGTAATGTTTGTACACATTGACTGCACCAGCAGAATAGTGAGTGTAGCTCTGGGGTATAATACAGGATGTAACTCAGGATCAGTACAGGATAAGTAATGTAATGTATGTACACAGTGACTGCACCAGCAGAATAGTGAGTGCAGGTCTGGAGTATAATACAAGAGGTAACTCAGGATCAGTAATGTAATGTATGTACACAGTGACTGCATCAGCAGAATAGTGAGTGCAGCTCTGGGGTATAACACAGGATGTAACCCAGGATCAGTAATGTATGTACACAGTGACTGCACCAGCAGAATAGTGAGTGCAGCTCTGGAGTATAATACAGGAGGTAACTCAGGATCAGTACAGGATCAGTAATGTAATGTATGCACACAGTGACTGCACCAGCAGAATAGTGAGTGCAGCTCTGGAGTAAAATACAGGATGTTACTCAGGATCAGTAATGTAATGTATGTACACAGTGACTGCACCAGCAGAATAGTGAGTGCAGCTCTAAAGTACAAAACAGGATGTAACTCAGGATCAGTAATGTAATGTATGTACACAGTGACTGCACCAGAAGAATAGTGAGTGCATCTCTGGAGTATAATACAGGATGTAACTCAGGATCAGTAATGTAATGTATGTACACAGTGACTGCACCAGCAGAATAGTGAGGGCAGCTCTGGAGTATAATACAGGAGGTAACTCAGGATCAGTACAGGATCAGTAATGTATGTGTAGCGCCCCCACTGCCGCAGGGCCGAGGGGTACCCGGTACCGGGCCTCTGAGTCTCTGCTCTGGGGTTGTCACGGTGGCTAGGCCCGGTCCGTGACCCTGCTGAGGGGCGTACAGTGATAGATATGATGGATGATGGTAGTGGTGGTGCTGTAGTGGTAAATAATGAGGACACCAGGTTGCAGTCTCTTTACCTCTTTACTGAAGGTTTTAGAGTCCTCAGTCCAGAGCATTGTCAACAGGGCTGTCTGAGACCGGCCGGTCCAAAGGCACATCTGGAGTTCTCTTTACAGGTGGGAATCAGTGTCTACCTTCTAGCGCTGTGTGTTGTAGTCCTTCCCTGCTGAGCTCCCGGGGTAGTCCTCACAACTGCTTCTGTCTGTCTCTGATGTTCGTTCTCTCCGTCCCCCAGATGATATGGTAGGATGCACCCGTATGACGGGGTAGGCCTGGAGTTCTTCCGGGACCCTAGAGTCGCCCCTCTCCCACAGCTGCCTCCGTTGTCTGCTTAGGTGTTAAGTGAGACAGCCAACCTTTAATTGGCTGTCCTGCCGTGGTTTGCAGTAGTACTTAAAGTCTCTTACTTGCTCGGCGTTCCGGCCACCGACTGTTTGCGCCTCAGAAGGATGTTGCCTCGGTCTAACAGCACGACTCCTTCTGGTCCTAATTCCTCTTTACTGTATTCCCGTTGTGCACTGGTTAGTTCTGCTCTGAGGAGTCTGCCAGGATCCCATCCCTGACAGGTCCTCTCACTATCTCTTCCCAGCTATTTCTCCCTGTCTTCCTGTCCAACCCCCAGTTTTACCAGAGTGTGAGGAGTGGCCTACTAGATAGGACCACCCCCCCCCTGGTGGCCAGAGTGTGAAGTGTAGTGAGGTGTTACCTGGTCAGAGAAACTCCTTTAGTGCAATCAGACGTACCATAGCTCCCCATAGTGGCGGAGCCACAGTACTGCAACGACCAGGACTCTGGGGCGCTGCACTCCCCCCCGGTTAAATCCAGTACTCCCGGACTGGGAAAACAAGAACAACAATACATGTTAACAGGAAACACACAAAATTTTTGAAATAGCATAACAATTAAACATAACAGTTCTTCCCTTTATGGGAGGTGAGAACTCTTGAACGTTGCGAAAGTTAGGTCATGCACAGTTTATGACTCTCAGTTCAGTGGTTGAAACAGCGGGGACCCCGGGTAAAGAAAGGGGTCCCCCTTTTTGAAAGTTTTTGAGCAATTCACCGTCCATTACTCTATTGTCCATTTTAAAACCTGTAACAAAAGATATACACACAAACATTCTCAACTAAATAGCAGCCCTTATTAATACCTCCAAGTTTTGTAGCAGAGGGGGGTTTGATTTTGAGTGCTGCGTGTGGACCTTCGCAGCGCAGGGGTTGCTATTGACCTAACAGGGCCCGCTATGCTTGCTACCGCTGGTGTAGTGCACTGTCTTCTAGCTACACTTCTAGTGAGTCTGGGTAGCACTGGCAGGTTGGGGCTCTCAGAGCTGCTGCTATCAACAGTGGGTACAGCAGATTCACCGATAGCAGAGGGAGGATTTGCCGGTTCAACGGTTGGCATGGCATCTTCAGGTAAGGCTTGTTGAGGTTGCGGGACCGGATGATCTGGTACCACCATTGTTTCTGGTGGGTCCGGCTGTTGAAACATTAGAACAGGTACCACGATGGCTTGATTTATCTGAGTCCAGGACTGGGGAAAGTCACCAAGGACGGTATGGATCATCTTCTCCTTTTCCACCGGCGGGGAGATTCTTGGGGCCGTGTCCCCCTCTCTCAACTTATCGGGGCAGACCTTAAGGTGATCCCTGGATACCGCTGTCGAGGTCTCCCCTCTGTCCTTGCTGATGAGACAGACCTTCGTGTTGTCGAAATCGGATGGCAGGATGGTATACGGTTCCGCTTCCCATTGGTC
Organism: Ranitomeya variabilis; assembly: GCF_051348905.1. Taxonomy (NCBI): domain Eukaryota; kingdom Metazoa; phylum Chordata; class Amphibia; order Anura; family Dendrobatidae; genus Ranitomeya; species Ranitomeya variabilis. Next base: position 243,357,549 of record NC_135233.1, on the reverse strand, counting down.
ATCGAGCTTGTGTAATCTCCTCTTTCGTTTAAGTACTTGCTCACCAGGTGACAGGGGAATCGCAGGAGCGTGTTGGTTGTAGTCCCTTTCTTGTTTCTGCCTAGCCTGGGCGAGACTTCTTTCTACACACTCCTGTACTTCGCGGTACCTTCGCTGCCTTTCTGCATCCCAATCTGCATCCGGCGAGGTATCTTCGGGTACTAGGACCCCCATGTCCAGATCAACGGGTAACCGACTAGATCTTCCTCGCATCAGGTACGCTGGAGTACAGTTGGTGGAATTTACTGGTATGTGATTGTACATATCCACCAAGTCAGGCAACTTTATCGGCCACAGGTTCCGTTCCTCCACAGGCAAGGTCTTCAATAAATCGATTACCACTTGGTTCATCTTCTCACACATCCCGTTGGTTTGAGGATGGTACGGTGTGGTTCTGATCTTCTTACACCCGTACAGTTGGCAGAATTCTTGGAACACTTCGGCTTCGAATGCAGGTCCCTGATCGGTCAGTACCTTCTCTGGGTAGCCATGGGGCCTACAAAAGTGCTGCTGGAAGGCCCTGGCGGCAGTCCTGGCCGTTAGATCCTTGACAGGTACAACCACCAAAAACCTGGAGTAGTGGTCCACGATGGTAAGGGCGTAGATATAGCCCGACCGGCTAGGTGTCAGCTTCACATGATCCAGCGCGACCAGTTCGAGCGGCCGTTTGGTGATGATAGGCCGCAGGGGAGCCCATTGACTGTCACGGTCCTTCCTGCGCAGACTACATGGACCACACTCCCGACACCACTTCTCAATGGTTCTCTTCATGCCAATCCAATAGAACCTCCCTCCGAGTAGCCTTTCTAGCTTCCTCCATCCGAAGTGTCCGGCTCCATCATGGTAGGCTCCCAGAACCATGGGCGCATCTCGCCTTGGCACCACTATCTGCCACACCAATTCATGAGTACGTGGGTCGATGCTCCTCCTGCACAGCTTGCCATCATGGATAAACAGTTTGCTTCTCCCCTTCCACAGCTGTTGGGTTTCTTGTGGATCATCTGGGCCGGGATGCAACCCTGCCTGCGTCAAGAGCTCTTTCACCCGACGGACCGCGGGGTCACCATCCTGGGTTTCTGCCCACCCGTGATGAGGCAGGGGATTCAGCGTGGCATCTGGTTGGTTCCCGTGCCTGTTCTTCACATGATGAGAGTTCTGAGTGGCTTTGGGGCAATGGAATGCAGGCAGCTCCACCTCTTCAAGTGCCTCCGGGTCTTCTCCCGTTTCTGGCAAATTGGGCATTCGGGACAAAGCATCGGCATTGGCATTCTTGTGTCCTGCCCGGTACTTGATGGTGAAATCGTAGTTGGTTAGCCGGGCCATCCATCGCTGTTCCAAGGCCCCGAGTTTGGCAGTATCCAGATGCGTTAGTGGATTGTTATCCGTAAAGACGGTGAATCTCGCGGAGGCCAGGTAGTGTTTGAACCTCTCTGTCACTGCCCAGACGATGGCAAGGAATTCCAGCTTAAAGGAACTGTAGTTGTCAGGGTTCCTTTCCGTGGGACGGAGTTTCCTGCTGGCGTAAGCGATCACCCTTTCTTTGCCTTTCTGAACCTGGGACAGCACGGCTCCTAATCCCACATTGCTGGCATCTGTGTACAGCACAAACGGTTGATCGTATTCGGGGTAAGCCAGTACCTCTTCTCCCGTCAGTGCCGACTTCAAACAGGTGAAGGATTCCTCCAGCTCCTCGTTCCAATCAAAGGGGGTGTTCCTCCCCTTGGTCTTCTTTGGTTGGCCCACCAACAGGTTTTGCAAGGGTGCGGCCTTCTTGGTGAAGTCCTTAATGAACCTCCGGTAGTAGCCTACCAACCCGAGGAACTGCCGGACTTCGTGGAGGTCACTAGGCTTTGGCCAGTCCTTGATCACTGTGACCTTGTCGGGGTCTGGGGCCACTCCTTCAGCGCTCACCACATGGCCCAGGTACTGCACTTTAGGTTTCAGCAGATGACACTTGGACGGTTTCACCTTTAAGCCGAAGTTGGACAGGGCTTCAAACACCTCAGCCAGGTGCTTCAAATGGTCTTCGTAGGTCTTAGAGAAGATAATGATGTCATCCAAATACAGCAGCACGGTTTCAAAGTTCATGTGTCCCAGGCAGCACTCCATCATCCTCTGGAACGTCCCGGGAGCATTGCACAATCCGAAGGGCATGTAGTTGAATTCGCAGAGACCCATTGGGGTCGTGAAGGCTGTCTTCTCTTTGTCCGCCTCTGCCACAGGAACCTGCCAGTACCCACTGGTGAGATCTAAGGTAGAGAAGTAGTTAGCAGATTTTAAGGCAGCCAGAGACTCCTCTACCCTGGGCAGTGGGTATGCGTCTTTATGTGTAATGCGATTCAACTGCCTATAATCAACACACATCCTCATTGTACCATCTTTCTTTTTAACAAGGACTAACGGAGCTGCCCAGGGGCTACAGCTGTCTCTCACCACCCCAACCTCCTTCATTTCCCGCAACATGTCCTTGGCACACTGATAATGAGCTGGGGGTACAGGGCGATATCTCTCTTTTATGGGTCGGTGATCTCCCGTGGGGATATGATGTTGGATCCCTTTCACGTGCCCAAAATCTAAGGGGTGTTTGCTGAATACCTGCTCGTACTCGTGTACCACCCTGTAGGCCCCCTGTTTTTGATGGGATGGGGTAGAGTCAGTGCCCACATGCAATTCCCGACACCAACCTTTCGAGTGCTCTGCAGAACCTTTGTTCTCCGCCACGTTTGATGGGACCAAGGGTTCAGGTGTCTGTTTCACACTATTATTGACAGTGAACAGTTTGGCGAGCGTGGTATACTTGGTGAGGTGAACCTCTTCCTCCCCACAATTGAGGACACGTACGGGCACTCTCCCCTGGCGGACGTCGACCACCCCCCGGGCTGTCAGAACAGTAGGCCTATTATCTGAATATACGGGTTCTACCAAGGCCTGGTAGTCCTTACCCCTGAGGCCTATGGCTGCCCGACACCATATTAACATTTCACTCCTGGGGGGTATCGCGATGGGGTTTGAATCACTCACAGTGACACGACCAATCTCACCCCCAGTCAGCTCTACCTGCTGTCTCTGCATCAGAGCTCTGATTTCCTTCTGCAGGGCACGTTGCTCACTGTGGCCAGCGGTTTCCGCCACCTGTTGCAACAAAACAATAACTTCTGCAAGACAATTTTCTATAACATTAGTACCAAGAGTCATCATGGGATTACATTCTCGACGATCAATATCAACAATCACAATCCCTTGGGCTTTCAATTCCACCCGCCCCACCTTGATGGTGACCTCCTTATACCCCACTTGTGGCAACGGCTGACCATTACTGGCTATTATGGTGAAATCATCGTCAGGGCCACGAGTAATATCAGTGTCCTCCCAATACCGTTTATAAAGTACGTAAGGTATAGTCGTCACCTGAGAACCGGTGTCCAGCAAAGCGTTCAAGGGGATTCCATCAACCACTACAGGGAGAACTGGTCGTCCTCCAATATACTTGGTTCTCCAATGCTGCGGGCCTGACCGTCCTACTCCTGGGGGTTGGCCCTTTGCCCCAGGGGTTGCTCGTTTAAAGGACAGTACCTTGCAAGGTGGCCCACCTGGTGACAGCGGCGGCAGATGGGTCGTCCGTCCTGATGGAAGCGATCGCTGTCCCGGCCTCTGGTCGGTGGGGTCCTCTTCTGTCGCGTCCAGGGGACATCTTCTGGTCTGGAGGCTAGCCGGATCTTTTCCTTGGGGGCCTCCTGTAGGGACTGCACCATCCGGGCTAGGGCAGCAACGCTCTTGGTCAGCTCCTGCATCTGAAGACGGAGTCCTGCAGGGGAGTCGTCCTCGAAGCTCTGGGCGTCGGCCTCCGCGGCAACTGGGGTATCCGATGCCACCTCCTGGTGGTATGTGAGAGCGGGGCGCCTGGGTGGTATTGCGCGGCTGGGCTGTCACTCCTGCAATGCCTGGATAGCTTTATCTTTGAATTGCACAAAAGTCAAGTCTGGATTTTGCATGGCCAGGAAGTGCAATTGGCCCCGCTGGTGACTGCACAGGAGCCCCTCAATGAACCGCTCCTTCAGGAGTTTATCCTCATCCTGCATGCTGCCAGGGTCACTCTGCTTAATGGCCCGCATCGCCTCCTGGAGATTGAGGGCATAGTCCCGTAAGCTATCCTGTGGTCGCTGTTTGCATCCATAGAAAGTCAGTTTAATTTCTGTAGCAGTGCGAGTATCAAAGGTGGCTTCAAGCTTTGCAAAAATCTGCTGTGCAGTTCCCTTATCCTCGGCGGGCCAGGACTTCAATTCTCTCAGAGCCGCCCCAAAGAGTTGGCCGGTTATCATATGAACCTTCTGAGGCTCTGTCAGGGGATAGAACTCGAGCAGGCTGCAGAGCCCTTCCTTAAAGTCAGTGAATGTATGCGACTCCCCAGAGTATCGTGGGAGCCAGGCCGCTCCGGGCAGGTACGGCATAGAGAAGGGCATTATGGCTTTTGTGTTAGCGGCAGAGTCCGATTGACTGCTGGGGGCAGCGGGTTCCGCGGCTACCGGTGGTGGTATTAGGGCCACGGCTTCGCTCGCTGCGGGGACCGGAGCTGCCCCTGCGTCCGCGGCTGCGGCCGCCACCTCCTCTCCTCCCGACTCGGACATGGCTGTCCCTTCCTCCCACTAACCTTTCCGTTCCGCGCTTCTTTTGGCCGGTTCCGCCCACGAAGCTAAGGCTCCTCCCTCCGTGCGCGGCAATGGTGAATTTTGGCGGTAAATGGCAGTACACAGTCCAAGCACAATAAATCACAGTTCCAAGGCACACATGACCTGATTCTTCAGGCTTAAGTAGAATCCTGTTCGTGACGCCAAGTTGTAGCGCCCCCACTGCCGCAGGGCCGAGGGGTACCCGGTACCGGGCCTCTGAGTCTCTGCTCTGGGGTTGTCACGGTGGCTAGGCCCGGTCCGTGACCCTGCTGAGGGGCGTACAGTGATAGATATGATGGATGATGGTAGTGGTGGTGCTGTAGTGGTAAATAATGAGGACACCAGGTTGCAGTCTCTTTACCTCTTTACTGAAGGTTTTAGAGTCCTCAGTCCAGAGCGATGTCAACAGGGCTGTCTGAGACCGGCCGGTCCAAAGGCACATCTGGAGTTCTCTTTACAGGTGGGAATCAGTGTCTACCTTCTAGCGCTGTGTGTTGTAGTCCTTCCCTGCTGAGCTCCCGGGGTAGTCCTCACAACTGCTTCTGTCTGTCTCTGATGTTCGTTCTCTCCGTCCCCCAGATGATATGGTAGGACGCACCCGTATGACGGGGTAGGCCTGGAGTTCTTCCGGGACCCTAGAGTCGCCCCTCTCCCACAACTGCCTCCGTTGTCTGCTTGGGGGTTAAGTGAGACAGCCAACCTTTAATTGGCTGTCCTGCCGTGGTTTGCAGTAGTACTTAAAGTCTCTTACTTGCTCGGCGTTCCGGCCACCGACTGTTTGCGCCTCAGAAGGATGTTGCCTCGGTCTAACAGCACGACTCCTTCTGGTCCTAATTCCTCTTTACTGTATTCCCGTTGTGCACTGGTTAGTTCTGCTCTGAGGAGTCTGCCAGGATCCCATCCCTGACAGGTCCTCTCACTATCTCTTCCCAGCTACTTCTCCCTGTCTTCCTGTCCAACCCCCAGTTTTACCAGAGTGTGAGGAGTGGCCTACTAGATAGGACCACCCCCCCTGGTGGCCGGAGTGTGAAGTGTAGTGAGGTGTTACCTGGTCAGAGAAACTCCTTTAGTGCAATCAGACGTACCATAGCTCCCCATAGTGGCGGAGCCACAGTACTGCAACGACCAGGACTCTGGGGCGCTGCATATGTACACAGTGTGATGCAGTGACCCCTGTGGTAGCTAGGGGGCGCTGTATGTGCTCCTTGGGATATGCATGGAGGCATATCTGTTGTGATAATGGTGGTGAAACAGTGACTGGCATTGTTGTAAATGGCTGATATGTGTCGCAGAGGGAGTCTGCGTGGTAAGTCTGATGTAATGTGGTTGATCTGGGACCTTTAGTCCCTCAAGAGTTTGTGTAGTGTTGTATAATAGTCAAGGGAGACTTACTAGGCTAGTTGTGTGAGATGGGCAGGACAAACCAGCCACACATCCACACTCCCACCCAGGGGAGTGGTTAAGGGTATATAGTGTGACCAGGGTGTGGGTCACATGTTCCTGTGTGGTTCCAGTGTTTGGACCTGAGTGGTGAAGGTCCTGGAAGTATGTGTTGGATTTCCTGGGAGTAGGAGTCCTGAGGAGTTCATGCTGGTGTGTTGGGAGGTTCTGGGAGTAGGACCGGATCCCTGAATAGCGCAGAGTAAGACTCTGATTCTGGATGGTCTATGTTGGGGGAAGCTACCGTCCTTCGGTGGGTCTGGACTGACTAAGATATGCCGCCCAGGCAAGTTGGTGATCCCTGTGAGGCAGCTTTCCCGGAGGAGTGGACTGAAAAGGAGTCAGCAGGTGGAGCAGGAGCTCCTGTCAGGTACTATACAGACTGTGCTTGTGATGTTCTATGAACTGTGTGGTCTCCCACGGCAACTGAACGGAGTGAGGTTCAGAGTGTTTAGAGACCGCGACCCAGTGTCATATGTGCTGTATGTGACTTGGGACATTGGTGAAGTGTACGGCGTACGAACACCCATGGTAACTGGGCGAAGTGAGAGGTCCAGCATGTTTAGTGTCCGTGAGTCAAAGCCGTAAATGAAGTGTTTGAGATAAAGCTGCAAGTTAATATCACCAGTTGGTGCCTATTGTGTTCTATGGAATGTATATAATGAACTGTGCATAACCCGGTTTATGACACTTTAACCCCTTTCTGTCATTGGACGTACTATTCCGTCCATGTGGGGTGGGCCCTACTTCCCAAGGACGGAATAGTACGTCCAGCACGATCGGCCGCGCTCACGGGGGGAGCGCGGCCGATCGCGGCCGGGTGTCAGCTGACTATCGCAGCTGACATCCGGCACTATGTGCCAGGAGCGGTTACGGACCGCCCCCGGCACATTAACCCCCGGCACACCGCGATCAAACATGATCGCGGTGTACCGGCGGTATAGGGAAGCATCGCGCAGGGAGGGGGCTCCCTGCGGGCTTCCCTGAGACCCCCGGAGCAACGCGATGTGATCGCGTTGCTCCGAGGGTCTCCTACCTCTTTCCTCGCTGCAGGTCCCGGATCCAAGATGGCCGCGGCATCCGGGTCCTGCAGGGAAGGAGGTGGCTTACCGAGTGTCTGCTCAGTGCAGACGCTGGTAAGCCTGCAGCCCTGTCAGTGAGATCGGTGATATGACAGAGTGCTGTGCACACTGTCAAATCACCGATCTGTGATGTCCCCCCCTGGGACAAAGTAAAAAAGTTAAAAAAAAATGTCCACATGTGTAAAAAAAAATAAAAAAAAAAATTCCTAAATAAATAAATTTTTAAAAAAAATTATTCCCATAAATACATTTCATCTAAATAAAAAAAATCAAACAATAAAAGTACACATATTTAGTATCGCCGCGTCCGTAACGACCCCACCTATAAAACTACATAACTAGTTAACCCCTTCAGTGAACACCGTAAAAAAAAAACGAGGCAAAAAACAACACTTTATTCTCATACCGCCAATCAAAAAGTGGAATAACACGCGATCAAAAAGACGGATATAAATAACCATGGTACCGCTGAAAACGTCATCTTGTCCCGCAAAAAACGAGGCGCCATACACCATCATCAGCGAAAAAATAAAAAAGTTATAGTCCTCAGAATAAAGCGATGCCAAAATAATTATTTTTTCTATAAAATAGCTTTTATCGTATAAAAGCGCCAAAACATAAAAAAATGATGTAAATGAGATATCGCTGTAATCGTACTGACCCGAAGAATAAAACTGCTTTATCCATTTTACCAAACGCGGAACGGTATAAACGCCTCCCCCAAAAGAAATTAATGAATAGCTGGTTTTTGGTCATTCTGCCTCACAAAAATCGGAATAAAAAGCGATCAAAAAATCTCCCGTGCTCGAACATGTTACCAATAAAAACGTCAACTCGTCCCGCAAAAAACGAGACCTCATATGACTCTGTGGACTCAAGTATGGAAAAATTATAGCTCTCAAAATGTGGTAACGCAAAAAATATTTTTTGCAATAAAAAGCGTCTTTCAGTGTGTGATGGCTGCCTATCATAAAAATCCGCTAAATAACCCGCTATAAAAGTAAATCAAACCCCCCTTCATCACCCGCTTAGGCTACGTTCACATTTGCGTTGTGCGCCGCAGCGTCGGCGACGCAACGCACAACGCAGGAACACCGCATGCACAACGCCTGCACAACGCTGCGTTTTGCGACGCATGCGTCCTTTTTTTGCTTGATTTTGTACGCACAAAAAATGCAACTTGCTGCGTCCTCTGCGCCATGACGCGTGCGCCGCAGTGACGCATGCGTCGCAAAACGCAAGTGCAACGCATGTCAATGCGCCCCCATGTTAAATATAGGGGCGCATGACGCATGCGGCGACACTGCGGCGCCCGACGCTGCGGCGCAGAACGCTAATGTGAACGTAGCCTTAGTTAGGGAAAAATTAAAAAAATGTAAAAAATGTATTTATTTCCATTTCCCCATTAGGGTTAGGGTTAGGGCTAGGGTTAGGGCTAGGGTTAGGGCTTTGGCTTGGGTTAGGGCTACATTTAGAGTTGGGGCTAAAGTTAGGGTTAGGGTTGGGGCTAAAGTTAGGGTTAGGGTTTGGATTACATTTACGGTTGGGAATAGGGTTGGGATTAGGGTTAGGGGTGTGTCTGGGTTAGAGGTGTGGTTAGGGTTACCGTTGGGATTAGGGTTAGGGGTGTGTGTGGATTAGGGTTTCAGTTATAATTGGGGGGTTTCCACTGTTTAGGCACATCAGGGGCTCTCCAAACGTGACATGGCGTCCCATTTCAATTCCAGCCAATTCTGCGTTGAAAAAGTAAAACAGTGCTCCTTCCCTTCCAAGCTCTCCTGTGCGCCCAAACAGGGGTTTACCCCAACATATGGGGTATCAGCGTACTCGGAACACATTGGAGAACAACTTTTGGGGTCCAATTTCTCCTGTTACCCTTGGGAAAATACAAAACTGGGGCTAAAAAATAATTTTTGTGGAAAAAAAAATTTTTTTTTATTTGCATGGCTCTGCGTTATAAACTGTAGTGAAACACTAGGGGGTTCAAAGCTCTCACAACACATCTAGATGAGTTCCTTAGGGGGTCTACTTTCCAAAATGGTGTCACTTGTGGGGGGTTTCTACTGTTTAGGTACATTAGGGGCTCTGCAAACGCAATGTCACGCCTGCAGACCATTCCATCTAAGTCTGCATTCCAAATGGCGCTCCTTCCCTTCCGAGCCCTCCCATGCACCCAAACGGTGGTTCCCCCCCCACATATGGGGTATCAGCGTACTCAAGACAAATTGGACAACAACTTTTGGGGTCCAATTTCTCCTGTTACCATTGGAAAAATACAAAACTGGGGGCTAAAAAATAATTTTTTGGGGAAATTTTTTATTTTTTTATTTTCACGGCTCTGCGTTATAAACTGTAGTGAAACACTTGGGGGTTCAAAGTTCTCACAACACAACTAGATAAGTTCCTTGGGGGGTCTAGTTTCCAATATTGGGTCACTTGTGGGGGGTTTCTACTGTTTAGGTACATTAGGGGCTCTGTAAACGCAATGTGACGCCTGCAGACCAATCCATCTAAGTCTGCATTGCAAATGATGCTCCTTCCCTTCCGAGCTCTGCCATGCGCTCAAACGGTGGTTCCCCCCCAGATATCAGGTATCAGCGTACTCAGGACAAATTGGACAACAATATATAGGGTCTAATTTCTCCTGTTACCCTTGGAAAAATACAAAACTGGGGGCTAAAAAATAATTTTTGTGGAAAAAAAAATATTTTTATTTGCACGGCTCTGCGTTATAAACTGTAGTGAAACACTTAGGGGTTCAAATCTCTCACAACACATCTAGATGAGTTCCTTAGGGGGTCTACTTTCCAAAATGGTGTACTTGTGTTTTTTTTTTTACTGTTTAGGTACATTAGGGGCTCTGCAAACGCAATGTGACGCCTGCAGACCATTCCATCTAAGTCTGCATTCCAAATGGCGCTCCATCCCTTCCGAGCCCTCCCATGCGCCCAAACGGTGGTTCCCCCCCACATATGGGGTATCAGCGTACTCAGGACAAATTGGACAACAACTTTTGTGGTCCAATTTCTCGTGTTACCCTCGGGAAAATACAAAACTGAGGGCTAAAATATAATTTTTGTGGGAAAAAATTTTTGTTTTATTTTTACGGCTCTGCATTATAAACTTCTGTGAAGCACTTGGTGGGTCAAAGTGCTCACCACACCTCTAGATAAGTTCCTTAGGGGGTCTACTTTCCAAAATGGTGTCACTTGTGGGGGGTTTCAATGTTTAGGCACATCAGTGGCTCTCCAAACGCAACATGGCGTCCCATCTCAATTCCTGTCAATTTTGCAGTGAAAAGTCAAACGGCGCTCCTTCCCTTCCGAGCTCTCCCATGCGCACAAACAGTGGTTTACCCCCACATATGGGGTATCAGCGTACTCAGGACAAATTGCACAACAACTTTTGTGGTCCAATTTCTTCTCTTACCCTTGGGAAAATAAAAAATTTGGGGCGAAAAAATCATTTTTGTGAAAAAATATGATTTTTTATTTTTACGGTCCTGCATTATAAACTCCTGTGAAGCACTTGGTGGGTCAAAGTGCTCACCACACATCTAGATAAGTTCCTTAGGGGGTCTACTTTCCAAAATGGTGTCACTTGTGGGGGGTTTCAATGTTTAGGCACATCAGTGGCTCTCCAAACGCAACATGGCGTCCCATCTCAATTCCTGTCAATTTTGCAGTGAAAAGTCAAACGGCGCTCCTTCCCTTCCGAGCTCTCCCATGCGCCCAAACAGTGGTTTACCCCCACATATGGGGTATCAGCGTACTAAGGACAAATTGTACAACAACTTTTGGGGTCCAACTTCTTCTCTTACCCTTGTGAAAATAAAAAATTGGGGGCGAAAAGATCATTTTTGTGAAAAAATATGATTTTTTATTTTTACGGTTCTGCATTATAAACTTCTGTGAAGCACTTGGTGGGTCAAAGTGCTCACCACACCTCTAGATAAGTTCCTTAGGGGTTCTACTTTCCAAAATGGTGTCACTTGTGGGGGGTTTCAATGTTTAGGCACATCAGTGGCTCTCCAAACGCAACATGCCGTCCCATCTCAATTCCAGTCAATTTTGCATTGAAAAGTCAAATGGCGCTCCTTCGCTTCCGAGCTCTGTCATGCGCCCAAACAGTGGTTTACTCCCACATATGGGGTATCGGCGTACTCAGGACAAATTGTATAACATCTTTTGGGGTCCATTTTCTCCTGTTACCCTTGGTAAAATAAAACAAATTGGAGCTGAATTAAATTTTGTGTGAAAAAAAGTTAAATGTTCATTTTTATTTAAACATTCCAAAAATTCCTGTGAAACACCTGAAGGGTTAATAAACTTTTTGAATGTGGTTTTGAGCACCTTGAGGGGTGCAGTTTTTAGAATGGTGTCACACTTGGGTATTTTCTATCATATAGACCCCTCAAAATGACTTCAAATGAGATGTGGTCCCTAAAAAAAATGGTGTTGTAAAAATGAGAAATTGCTGGTCAACTTTTAAATAGTAGAAACGAAAATTGATTCCAGCTCCAAAATGTTTGAATAAAATTCAATCCTTTATTGGTAAATCTTTAAAACATAGGCTGCAATGCTCTCCATGACGACGGGAAACGAGCTACGCGTTTCGATCTATACAGATCTTTGTCAGAGCTACACAGACACAAACATACTAACATTATAAAACTACCACCAACCAATAAGCATAGGATACAAAAACCATGTGACTAAGGTCCTCCTAATACAAAGCTCGATCATTAAAAACAAAAACAAAATTGCTGTAAAAAATCAATTATAAATATATATATATATACAAAAAAGGAAATATATGAAAAAAGCTCATGAATATGATGTTAATAATGATACATTAACTCGTTGCGTTTGTTAAGACCGGCTGGAAACCGGGTATTCAGGTAATAAATCCAAAAGGCTTCACGTGTGAGAAGGCAGCGTTTGAAATTCCCACCTCGCTGAGGTTTGTTAACACGTTCAATGCCATATGCCAAAAAAGATTTAGCACTGCATGCATGCTGAGTAATAAAATGTTTGGATGCAGCTGAAACTGATCGGGACGAATTACCCGCATTTTCAATATCATATAAATGTTCATTAATCCGTATCTTAAGCTTGCGCATAGTGCATCCAACATAAGATAATTGACAAATGGTGCAGTCGATTTTATATACCACATAAGCGGTATTACAATTAATATATTGCTTAATTATAAAGTTTTTCGTTTTGTCTGAGTTCATAAATGACTTATTAATGATCGTATGAGCACACATTTTATACCTATGGCTGTCTGGTGAGCTGGCTTTTTTCTTTTTATTTTCTTGTGGTCAACTTTTAACCCTTATAACTCCCTAACAAAAAAAAAATTTGGTTCCAAAATGATGCTGATGTAAAGTAGACATGTGGGAAATGTTACTTATTAAGTATTTTGTGTGACATATCACTGTGATTTAATTGCATAAAAATTCAAATTTGGAAAATTGTGAAATTTTCAAAATTTTTACCAAATTTCCATTTTTTTCACAAATAAACGCAGGTAATATCAAAGAAATTTTACCACTATCATGAAGTACAATATGTCACGAGAAAACAATGTCAGAATCACCAGGATCCGTTGAAGCGTTCCAGAGTTATAACCTCATAAAGGGACAGTGGTCAGAATTGTAAAAATTGGCCCGGTCCATAACGTGCAAACCACCCTTGGGGGTGAAGGGGTTAATAAACCGTATAGACTGTGTTTAAGCGAAAAATCGTGCCTGACTACGTTAATCCCGAACAAAGCGAGTGTCCCCCAATACACTCTTACAACACTGACTGCACCAGCAGAAGAGTGAGTGCAGCTCTGGAGTATAATACAGGATGTAACTCAGGATCAGTAATGTAATGTATGTACACCGTGACTGCACCAGCAGAATAGTGAGTGCAGCTCTGGAGTATAATTCAGGATGTAACTCAGGATCAGTAATGTAATGTATGTACATGGTGACTGCACCAGCAGAAGAGTGAGTGCAGCTCTGGAGTATTAGGGTATGTGTCCACGTTCAGGATTGCATCAGGATTTGGTCAGGATTTTCCATCAGTATTTGTAAGCCAAAACCAGGAGTGGAACAATTAGAGGAAAAGTATAATAGAAACATATGCACCACTTAAGCATTTATCACCCACTCCTGGTTTTGGCTTACAAATACTGATGGAAAATCCTGACCAAATCCTGATGCAATCCTGAACGTGGACACATACCCTAATACAGGATGTAACTCAGGATCAGTAATGTAATGTATGTGCACAGTGACTGCACCAGCAGGATAGTGGGTGCAGCTCTGCTCAGCTGCTGCTCACTGTGCTGATTGTGGGTGCGGTCGCTGCTGAACCTGCTGTGTGCTCCTGAGCTCCTGAGAACCACCACCTCTCCACCCGGGGACCTGCTCTCTCTCTTACCCAGGGAGTGAGTGGGTTTCCTGGGATGAGTGAAGGAGCCAAGTCCCAGGCTTCTGCTTCCCGGACCAGGCTGGCGGGGGGCAGAAGGAACCAGCAACCAGCCTGCACATCAGAGGATTCGGGGGTGAGACACTCCACCAGGAGTCGCAGCAATGTGGCTCCTACTCCCCCCAGGTCTGCAGAGACCCAGAGAAGCCGCAAGGCTTCCATGGAGGAGAAGCCTGCTAGCGTGCAGGATGACGGCCCTTCTGGAGGAAAGCTGAGTGCTCACGGAGGTGAGGCCGACCTCACTGAGGAGGGTTGGGCGCTGCAGAGACCCCGGGAGTCTGTGTCCACCTATGCCTCCCGGGTCATGAGCCACCTTCGTGAGTATGAAGAAGCAAGCAAGAGATTGAAAAGGCTCCGGGAGGAGCTGCGCTGCACAAGCGCAAAAGCTGCAGGCGCCTCCAGACCCAGGAAGACGCAATTCCAGGCTGAGGTAAAGAGGCTGAAGCTGGAAATTAATGACCTGGAGGTAAAAAAAGCCTTTATCCAAGAAAAAAGTGGACCATTTAAAGAAAAATTGCAAAATGAAGACCGATTCAGAGAAATGGCTGATAACAGAGAGCAAAGGCAGATAGGGCTGCAGCCTGGGAGCCAGGTGGATGATGATGATGATGATGATGATGATGATAAGAAGGAGGATGACCAGCAGAAAGCCCCACCTGGCAGCCTGCTTAGTCACTCACAGGCCACGTGCAGCGAGCTCCCTGCTGGACAGGCGACAATGACATCTCGTCGCAGTTCTGCTGGCTCTGGGGAGGACAGTGACATCGGCCAGGGAGGGGCACTAATGGCAGAGATCAAGCTCCTGGAGTCCCCAGTGTGCCTTCAGAACTTCCATCTTGGTGATGATTTGCCAGAGGAGGCACCTGGGGGCAAGAAAAAAAAGGTGAAGAAGATCAAACCTAAGCTGCAGGAAGCGGTAAGCTATGTGTATGCCCCCCTCCCTGTACCCCCTGAGTCGGCTGCAGGGTCAGCTCTCTGTATAAGCCCCGTTGCCCAGCCCAGCCCGGGTTCTGCTGTGGATCCGGTGCAAAGGCGCGGGGAGACTACAAAGCACGGTAGTGAGGCACTGAGCTCCGTCTCTGCTTGTAGTAGCTGGGACGTAGCAGCAGGTGCATCAGCCGAGAGGCTGGACAGTGAGGGCGGCCCGGCGGCGGGCGAAAAATCAGGCCACGATACTGTGGTGCGCTCCCCAGTGGGAGGGGGGAGCAGCCCGGTGTCAGGGGCAGCTCCGGTAGCCTCGGTGCCCCTGAATGCTGTTGCCGCTGATCACTTAGTTGAGAAGCGGCGGCAGTGTGAGGGGGTTACCGGGGTGGGGCGTTCCGGTCCTCCCACCAAAGTCCTGTTCTGTGTTGGCGCCGCTGGTCAACAAGATCCTGATGCTAAGGATCAGCGGTGCCTCACAGTAGCTAAAGATCAACGGCGCCTGGTAGCAACCATGAAGCAGCGGAAAATATCAACTGATGATGCGGAGGGCACACATAAAACCAGGGGTGAGGTCACCTCCAGTTCTGTGGAGGAGACTCAGCCCCTTGTGCCTGATGATGCGGAGGCCAAAATGTCACCCCCTGTTGTCACTGGTCCAGCAGGAGTGAATGTGGTGGGTATGGATGAGGAAAAGTCTTTGTCTAGTGGTGTGGTTGCTGGTTTGGTAGAGGGTGAGGAGGTTATGGAGGTGGGTAATGGTGATGCTGTTGGTGTGGATGTGGTCACTGGTCCGGTTGCCCCCCCGGTGGTGGCAGCACCTGTCAGGAGTTATGCCGCTGTCACCTCCGGGGGAAATAGGGCGTCCTCCTCGTCTCTGGGCTCTGGGGACGGCATGTTGCAACGGCGTCTCCTGGAGGCTCTAAAGAAGGGAGAGAGATCACTAATGGTAGAGGGTCGAGAGGTTGATCTATCCTTCTGGATAGAGAGGCATGGCCTCGGGGCCTTCCGAGAGCGAAGAGGGGGGGATACAGTGTGGTCCCTCCCAACAGCCGGGCCGGGTAGTGTGCGTAGGAATGTGGTCCGTCTTCGGTGGAGGGGCAGTGATGCATGTCCTCCAAGGTCGAAGGTTGTGGAGCTCCTGCTGAGGATGGGCTTCAAGGCGATTGACATCTACGCCTTGATACATCCCTATTCCACACCTGAGTTTGATGTCAGCTTTGTTCGGCCGGAGGGGCTTGAACTTTTCTGGTCGAACTATGAGTTGGCAAAAAATGAGCCCGGCTGGCGAGACTTTGCCGTTCAGGCGGTGTCTCGCCAAAATCAAGTCAAGAAAGTGACCGTGATGACGTGTAACGAGTCGCTTTCTTGTTATGACATCATGACGTGGCTTGGCCGGTATGGAGAGGTAGTGGAGATGCCAAAGAAAAACCGTGACGAGTTTGGTATCTGGTCAGGGGCCTGGACGTTTATGGTAAAACTTAAGCGTTCAGGTGGTACGGTTGCCCACATACCATCATCTGCCTTCCTGGGTAGGGATCGTATCCTGGTCTTCTACCAGGGGCAACCGAAGCTCTGTCACAGGTGCGGCGACCCCACACACTTCAGCACAAACTGCACTGTGCAGAAGTGTGCATTGTGTGGGGATGTCGGCCATCTTGCTGCATCTTGTGTGGAGATTAGGTGCCACCTGTGTGGTGAGTTAGGTCACCCATTCAGCCGTTGTCCTCGCTCCTTCGCTAACGCAGTCGTGACCCCGGTGGGAGAAAGCCATGAGGCTGATTCTGCTGGGGAAGGGACTAGCAAGGGTGAGGGAGCTGAGGGGCCAAGGAAGAAAAGCAATAAAAAGACGCCTCCCAGCTAAGGCGTCTAGACAAGCGCAGACAGGATAGGGAGCTGGGCGAGCCTCGGGCTACTGGGGCGGCCCCTGTCCTGGATGCCAGTCTTGCTGCTGAGGCCCCAAGGGATGATGAGTTGGATGAGGAGGTCAGGAGGATCCACAGGGAGGAGAATGCCACTGCCTCAGAGTCCTCCCATTATGAAAGTATGGATGAGGATAATAGGCAGTGGCTAGAGGACAAGCGTAAGCTCGGCACCAAAAAGAAGAGAAAGAAGGGAGAAAAAAAAAAATCTCTCACTCTGACCAAGGTACCTAAGGAAGGAAAAACCGACTCCCCTCTGGTTGGTCTGTCTAACCGGTTCCAAGCCCTTGAAAACATCTCTTCCTCTGAGGGGGAAGCTGAGGGTGAGGTTCTGGCTTCGGCGGGGCTCACAGGGGGCGCCGAGTCTCCTCCTTCTGGGAACATAAGATCTTTGGAGGGAGGGACTGGCCCAGAGTCCGGAGACGAGGACGAAAAAAATAAAAAACGCGTAGAAATGGATACCTCCATGTCATTAAAGAGGGGGAAGGATTCCTCCTCTGAGGCAGAGGATAAGGGGAGTGGGAAAAAGAAAGCCATCTAACTCAATCACCAATGATGGCAGAACCCACTCCGTTGACGGTGGCGTCCATTAATGTCGCAAGCATAAAGTCAAATACAGCTAGATTTGCAGCCTTTGATTTTCTCAGCCGGGTTGAAGCTGACATTTTCTTTTTGCAAGAGACCAGGCTGCCAAACATGGCAGATGTGTTTAAAGCTAAGAGGGAGTGGAGACTCGGGCCCTCCTATTGGTCTCTTGCGGCCGAGCCGTATAGCGGAGTGGCGGTCCTTTTTACCGCACCGGTGGAATGCCGACGGGTTATTGAGTTAGAAATGGGGAGGTGCCTGATCTTAGATGTCCTCATGAAGGGACAAGAGCTCCGGCTCATTAACATCTATGGTCCCCAATCTAAGTGGGACCGGAAGTGTCTCTTTATGAGGATCAAGCCCTACCTTTTTACAAGTCGGCAGGTTGTCTTTGGAGGGGACTTCAATGCTGTCACGAGGCCCCGAGATAGAGGAGGTTCCAGAGACAAGCTGACTTACGATAGCGTCGCCCTTAATAGTATAGCTAGTGAGGCTCGCCTGGTGGATGTCCACATTCGGCACACCCCAGGCCACGAGGGGTTCACCTATCATAGAGGTAACTGTAGGTCCAGAATAGATAGGTTTTATTTAAAGGAGGAAGCTGTCTCTTCAGCAGTGTCTGTTGTTGAGGTGGAGTTCTCCGACCACTGTTTAATTTTGTTTTCTCTGAATGTTACAGAGACCCTCCGGATGGGAAGAGGCTTTTGGAGGCTCAATTCGTCTCTCTTGGAAGAAGCGGAGATAAGACAGTCCTTTGAGGATTTTCTTCAGAGCCAGGTACCCTTACTGGATCTTTGTAGTAGTAGGTCAGAGTGGTGGGAGATGTTCAAGGAAAGGGTGGCGAGATTCTTCCGCCAGCTCTCGAGCCTCAGGAGTCTGAGCAGGTACCGCCTGTATCAGGGTCTGAGGAGGAAACTCGAGCATCTTGTCTCAACTGGAGGTAGCCGCGAGGAGATCTCCAGAGTGAAATCTTTGCTTATGAGGTGTCAGTACGATAGACACGCATCTTTGGTTTTTGAGAGGGATTACGGGAAGTACTGCTCGCCCGACCCTTACAGAAACTGCAAGATGTCAGTGAATAGTAAAGTGGTTACAGGACTGGTCGACACTACGGGATCCCTGAGGCGATCCAGATCAGGGATCCTGGAGGTTGTCAGATCCTTCTACTCGCACCTCTTGGGGAAGAGGGATCTTGATTGGGATGAGATGTCGGCTTTCCTGGCAGAAGCTGTCCCCGAACCAGGGGTAGACCCCTCTCTTGACGTTTTGACAGAAATGATCAGGGAAGAGGAAGTTCAGTTGGCGATTGAAGGGCTTGCCCCCAAAAAATCGCCTGGTCCAGATGGCTTAACATCTGAATTCTATAAGACCTTTAAGGACGTTTTGGTTCCCCTCTTGACTGAGGTATTCAATGAGTGTCTTTCCTCGGGCACTCTGCCGAAGTCAATGAGGAGGTCTGCTCTGATCATCTTGTCAAAGGGTAAGGACCCATCATGCATTGAGAATTGGCGTCCCATAGCGCTTCTCAATGCAGACAGGAAGGTTCTGGCAAAGGTGCTGTTTAATCGGCTGGTGAAATTTGCATCCCGACTCCTTTCGGGGGCCCAGCATTGCTCTGTTCCAGGCCGCAGCACATTTAGTGCTGTGCTCTGTGTCCGAGAGGCAGTGGAGCAGGGTAGGGCTGGTCACTGGAAGGGGTACATGCTGTCACTGGACCAGGCAAAAGCGTTTGATCGGGTTAATCACGAGTACCTCTGGTCCGTCCTTCTGAGATATGGCCTGCCGGGGGGGTTTGTTGATTGGCTTAAGACCTTGTACAGTGGGGCAGAGAGTTTCCTGCTTGTGAATGGTTGGATTGGTAGCTCTTTTGAGGTTGGGTCCGGTGTTCGCCAGGGTTGTCCCTTGAGCCCGCTGCTGTACGTGTTTGCGATTGACCCTCTTCTTAGGAGGGTGGAGCGTGGACCGTTGGCCGGGATCGGGATGGATCAGGCAGCACCGGAGGCCACTCTGAGGGTGGTGGCGTATGCCGATGATGTCACTGTGTTTGCTTCCTCTCACGAGGAGGCAGGGTGGCTGATGTCAGAGGTAGATCGCTACTCGGAGGCATCTGGGTCCAAGATCAACCGGGATAAGTGTGAGAGTCTCTGGCTGGGAGGAGGAGATCCTGGTTTTGATCTTCCGGACACCCTTCCAGGACCCAAAGTCTCTGCAAAAGTCCTTGGCATCGAATTTGGCCAGGGGGATTACCCCAAACAAAATTGGGACAGCAGGCTAGAGATCGCCACTCAGAAGGTGAACCAATGGAAGGGTTGGTCTTTGACCCTAAGGGAAAGGGTAAACCTGATCAAAACTTACCTGCTCCCTTTACTGGTTTATCTGGGCAGTGTGTGCATCTTGCCGGAATCTCTCTGGACTCGGGTCTACAGTTTGTTCTTCCAACTGTTATGGGGGAATAGACTGAACCTGGTCAAGAGGGAGGTTACTTACCGTAAGAGGAGACTAGGAGGGTTGGGTATGGTCAACCCTGTGGTATTCCTTGTGGATACCTTCATTAAGATCAATATCGCAAACCTCTGGAAAGAGAGGGCTCCTCCGTGGATATTCTCCTGTAGGGGATGGTTTCAGCCTTTCTTCCAGGAATGGGAGACAGGAGGGCAAGTGAAGGATCTTCGCACACCGCATGGACATCTTCCGGCTTACGCTACCTTGGTTCTGAAGGTAATTCGTTGGTGGGGTCTGGGAATGTGGGAGACCAGGACTCTGCCAAGGAAACTACTTGACAGTAGGGTTCTTTTGACCCATTTCCAGAGGCCTCTGGCGCTCAGGGACTGCCCAAGTCGGGATCTTGGGGTGGGTTTGCATCTTTTAAATTCTATCAGGATCCCCTCGAAGTTTTGGGACTTGGCTTGGCGCTGCTTCCATGGGAAACTGTGTGTGAGGGACAATCTGAAGTGTAGGAGCTCTGAGGACAGGAATTGTCCTCGGGAGCATTGTGGTACCTTGCTGGAAAGCATGGACCACTTCCTGCTTCATTGTCCCTTCAACACAGAGGTGTACAACAGGGTGGGCGCCTTCATTGGCTGGTCTCGGCTGGCCGGTCTCTCCTATGCGGAATGGGCCTATGGAGCATTCGGAGACCTGGGTGGTTGGGACCGCTGCACCTTATTTCTAGTTAGCGCAGTGGTTAGGTATCACACGTGGAACGCACGGTGCTTAGTATCGACGCAACGAAAAATCCTCCCAGTGGACGATGTGTTTAGGACCATACTCGTTGACCTGGTGAAGGTGCGCTCTCTGGAGTATGGGAGACTGGGCGCACGGAGAGCCGCGCTCCTCTGGAGGGGCTTTTCTTTTAGTGTGCCCTAGTCTGGTCATCTCCTTTCCTGGTGGTGGGCTGATGCTGACACTGTAGATTTTTGTTTTGTTTGATTATACAGTGATGTAGGGCTGCAAGCGCCGAACTTGGGCTTCGTGAGTTGTGATTATTGTGGTGTGTGCTGCTGTATATATTGTATATATTATATATGGGGATATAGATTTGGGTGTAGGTGTTAGGTTGGGTGGTGGGAAAGGGGGGGAGGTGGGTTTATCTTGTGGGACTATGGGACACTGGGTTGTTTGGGGGAAAAACTGGCACTGCCTGATCTGGCTTATGGACGTTGGACATGGACTCAGGCATGAGACGCAGGATCAGCTCTCAGGTCAGTGCGGGGGGTTGGGAATGGAGGATAGCTTGTAGTATTGTATATATTTGTAGTTATTTTATTTAAAACTAAAAAAAAAAAAAAAAGTTCATGTATATAGTCTGTTTGCCATTGTTTATTTTATTTGTTATTATTTTGTTTGGTGACCGGACCTGAAAATCAAAGTAGTTATTCTGTATATACTGTGTGAGAGGAGAGAATGAGCGGCTGGACCAGTGTTCAGTATATTGATTATTTTCTGGCTAATATTTTTGTTATGTTTTCTGCTATTATTGTTGTTATGTTTTTCATTTTTATAATAAAAGATCTACAGGATGTAACTCAGGATCAGTAATGTAATGTATGTACACCGTGACTGCACCAGCAGAATAGTGAGTGCAGCTCTGGAGTATAATTCAGGATGTAACTCAGGATCAGTAATGTAATGTATGTACGCAGTGACCACACCGGCAGAATAGTGAGTGCAGCTCTGGGGTATAATACAGGATGTAGCTCAGGATCAGTACCGGATCAGTAATGTAATGTATGTACACAGTGACTGCACCAGCAGAATAGTGCCTAAATACCGCCATATGTTTCTACAGAGAATTACTATGACTTCTGACTACAGAGAATTGCATGTTCTTCATCCTGATCCTTCACTGCTCATAAGATTCTCAACTACTGTTCTGTCCGTCTGCAGTATGAGCCGATCATCACGGCTGGGCACGAGGCCATAGTCCATCACATCGAGGTCTTCCAGTGCTCGGAGGACTACGATACCATCCCCCACTTTAGTGGACCCTGCGACTCCAAGATGAAACCACAAAGGCTCGACTACTGCAGGCATGTCCTAGCCGCCTGGGCGATGGGAGCCAAGGTTGGTAAAGAGGGCGGGAGTGAGGCCCTAGGTGGCTTGTGGTAGGACCTCCTGGTCACAGGTGTAATAGCCGTTCTTCACCGCAGGCTTTCTACTACCCTGATGACGTCGGCTTGGCCTTCGGAGGCCCCAGATCTTCCAGGTTCCTTCGACTAGAAGTTCATTATCATAATCCGCTGGAACTGAAAGGTAAAAGCCAGAACCCTGCCAGTCACACAATCTGCAGAACATCGCACCTCTAACCGGCCAGTCACACAATCTGCAGAACATCACACCTCTAACCTGCCAGTCACACAATCTGCAGAACATCGCACCTCTAACCTGCCAGTCACACAATCTGCAGAACATCGCACCTCCATCCGGCCAGTCACGCAATCTGCAGAACATCGCACCTCCATCCGGCCAATCAGACAACCTGCAGAACATCGCACCTCTGACCTGCCAGTCAAACAACCTGCAGAACATCGCACCTCTGACCTGCCAGTCACACAACCTGCAGAACATCGCACTTCCATCCGGCCAGTCACACAATCTGCAGAACCTCGCACCTCTAACCTGCCAGTCACACAATCTGCAGAACATCGCACCTCTATCCGGCCAGTCACACAATCTGCAGAACATCGCACTTTATCCGGCCAGTCACACAATCTGCAGAACATCGCACCTCTAACCGGCCAGTCACACAATCCGCAGAACATCGCACCTCTAACCGGCCAGTTACACAATCTGCAGAACATCGCACCTCTATCCGGCCATTCACACAATCTGCAGAACATCGCACCTCTAAGGCTGGTTTCACACTTGCGTTTTGATCTGCAGCGTTTTAGCGCTAAAAAACGCATGCGTTTTTTTTCTATACTTAACATTAAAAAACGCATGCGTTTTGACGCGTTTTCGGCAACGCATGCGTTTTTTGACGCGTGCGTTTAGTTGCAGAAATGCAACCTGTAGTAATTTCTAGCGGCGTTTTTTTGCCGCAAAAAAACGCATGCGTTTATTCACGGCAAAAAAATATTGCTGTCTATGTAAACGCATGCGTTTTTAAGCACATGCGTTTGTTTGCGTTAAAAACGCATGCGTTTTTATAGAAAAACACAAGAAAACACAAGAAAAAACAAGAAAACCCTAACCCTAAACACAAGAAAAAACAAGAAAACCCTAACCCTAACCCTAAACACAAGAAAACCCTAACCCTAACCCTAGGGTTACTAGGGATCCTAACCCTAACCCTAAGGTTATGATCCCTAGTAACCCTAGGGATCCTAACCCTAACTCTAACCCTAACCCTAACCCTAGGGATCCTAACCCTAACCCTAGGGATCCTAACCCTAACCCTTAGGGTTAGGGTTAGGATCCTAACCCTTAGGGTTAGGGTTAGGATCCCTAGGGTTAGGGTTAGAGTTAGGGTTAGGGTTAGGATCCCTAGGGTTAGGGTTAGGGTTAGGATCCCAAGGGTTAGGGTTAGAGTTAGGATCCCTAGGGATACTAGGGATCCTAACCATAACCCTAACCCTAACCCTAGGGATCCTAACCCTAACCCTTAGGGTTAGGGTTAGGATCCTAACCCTTAGGGTTAGGGTTAGGATCCCTAGGGTTAGGATTAGGATCCCTATGGTTACTAGGGATCCTAACCCTAACCCTAGCTATTTCTGTGTATAGTGGGTTTTCTAGTTGATTTTGATGATTGGCAGCTGTCACACACTTCTCAGCATGCGTTTAAAAAACGCAAACGCAGGAAAAAACGCATGTAAACGCGGCAAAACACCGCGGTTTTTTTTCTGCATTCAAAAACGCATGCGTCTAAAAAACGCAGCGTTTTGCCGCGTTTACATGCGTTTTTTCACCACATGCATTTTTTTAAAAAACGCTGCAGATCAAAACGCAAGTGTGAAACCAGCCTAACCTGTCAGTCACATAATCTGCAGAACATCGCACCTCTAACCTGCCAGTCACACAATCTGCAGAACATCGCACCTCTAACCTGCCAGTCACACAATCTGCAGAACATCGCACTTCTAACCGGCCAGTCACACAATCTGCAGTACATCGCACCTCTAACCTGCCAGTCACACAATCTGCAGAACATCGCACCTCTAACCGGCCAGTCACACAATCCGCAGAACATCGCACCTCTAACCGGCCAGTCACACAATCTGCAGTACATCGCACCTCTAACCTGCCAGTCACACAATCTGCAGAACATCGCACCTCTAACCGGCCAGTCACACAATCCGCAGAACATCGCACCTCTAACCGGCCAGTCACACAATCTGCAGTACATCGCACCTCTAACCTGCCAGTCACACAATCTGCAGAACATCGCACCTCTAACCTGCCAGTCACACAATCTGCAGAACATCGCACTTCTAACCGGCCAGTCACACAATCTGCAGAACATCGCACCTCTAACCGGCCAGTCACACAATCTGCAGAACATCGCACTTCTAACCGGCCAGTCACACAATCCGCAGAACATCGCACCTCTAACCGGCCAGTCACACAATCTGCAGTACATCGCACTTCTAACCGGCCAGTCACACAATCTGCAGAACATCGCACATATAACCTGCCAGTCATACATTTATTCTGCAGATCGTCCCACCGCCGTGTAGCAGACATTGTCACTCCGTATTCTGTGCGGATGATTTTCTTATGTATATAGAATCTCCTTTTTATTAATATCTGGCCATTTTCCGTATCCCGGCTGTGGTCTCCATATCAGAGCCGGGATATAAATAGCCGCACAGATACCTAGCAACGCTGCCACCCATAACCCGCTGCAGAGCGCGCCAGCTCCCTCACATGCAGTGCCTGAAGGGTTAATGCCCCTCATGCTGGTGCCGCCCGCCACCATCATTATGCAGCGGCTCCTGCTGCCAGTATCTGGCAATTCTCAGCGCGTCAGGACTGTGTGTGCCGTGTAGGACGCGGTGTGCCGCCTGACACATGGAGGATAATGCCCCGTCCTGCCCATTCTCAGTGCCATCTGTGGAGGACACACTGCTCCTGGTGGTGGCAGCAGCGCGTATTTATAGATGGCGGTCGCAGGAAAGTTCACTTTTATAGAACAAAAACGTATTTCCAAGCTATTAGTATTTGTCCGATATGACGGTAAATGCCAGGACTGATGCCCAGAGAAACAGAAGCGGGAGCACGGGCGCAGCGCCAACGGCAGCCACTGTGGTGGGAGACAAATGAGAGCAAGTAATGGACCCAGCGCTGAATACTCACCCGCAGCAGCAAAGTATATGTGCACAGGGGACAGGATAACGGCACTGATACTTGGGGCGCAGGATAACGGCACTGATACCTAGGGCACATGATAACAGGATAACGGCACTGATACTTGGGGCGCAGGATAGCGGCACTGATACTTGGGGCGCAGGATAACGGCACTGGTACTTGGGGCGCAGGATAACGGTACTGATACTTGGGGCGCAGGATAACGGCACTGATACTTGGGGCGCAGGATAACGACACTGATACTTGGGGCGCAGGATAACGGCACTGATACTTGGGGCACAGGATAACGGCACTGATACTTGGGGCACAGGATAACGACACTGATACTTGGGGCGCAGGATAACGGCACTGATACTTGGGGCACAGGATAACGACACTGATACTTGGGGCGCAGGATATCGGCACTGATACCTAGGGCACAGGATAACAGGATACCGGCACTGATACTTGGGGCGCAGGATAACGGCACTGATACCTAGGGCACAGGATAACAGGATAACGGCACTGATGCTTGGGGCACAGGATAACGACACTGATACTTGGGGCGCAGGATATCGGCACTGATACCTAGAGCACAGGATAACAGGATAACGGCACTGATACTTGGGGCGCAGGATAACGGCACTGATACTTGGGGCGCAGGATAACGGCACTGATACTTGGGGCGCAGGATAACAGCACTGATATTTGGGGCGCAGGATAACGGCACTGATACTTGGGGCACAGGATAACGGCACTGATACTTGGGGCACAGGATAACGGCACTGATACTTGGGGCACAGGATAGCGGCACTGATACTTGGGGCACAGAATAGCGGCACTGATACTTGGGGCACAGGATAACGGCACTGATACTTAGGGCACAGAATAGCAGTACTGATACTTGGGGCACAGAATAACGGCACTGATACTTGGGGCACAGGATAACGGCACTGACGCTTGTGGAGCAGGATAATGGCGCTATCACTTGGGGTACTGATACTTGAGGTACAGAATTATGCCACTGATGCTTGGGGTACTACTTAGTATTATTTTCGTTTCTTTTAGGTTTACGAGACTCCTCAGGTATCCGCCTCCATTATACCCCATCACTGAGGAAATATGACGCAGGGATCATGGAGCTCGGCCTGGTGTACACCCCAGTAATGGCCATCCCGCCCCACCAGAGGGAATTCTCCCTGACTGGATACTGTACAGGGAAATGCACAGACCTGGTGAGTGTCCTGTATATACACAGCACTACTACTCCTATCCTGTATATACACAGCACTACTCCTCCTGTCACGTATATACACGGCGCTACTTCTCCTATCCTGTATATACACGGTGCTACTCCTTCCTCCTCCTATCCCTTATATACACGGTGTGAGGACTGGCGGAACGCACCGAGTTAATATGGATGTTATAATTGGTGCGTTCGCAGCCTGGGGTCCACCGTGCATGTTCCCTGGATTACTCCTGATGGTGAAGATGCCGGGGCCACGTACCTTGCCTTTAATCCGCCCACAGTCACCCACCCAGGGTAAAGGGAAGTAGTAGTGCACCGTAATACATCAACCAGACTAACAAGGTAATACAAACAGAGATAAAGGAAAATACCAAACCTACACGTATACACACAGAGGTAAACACCGGGGAGTGGAGGATGGGATTACAGCAAGGTAGGAAAAGAAAGGAAATTATCACACACTCAAAATCTAGCAACAGTCACAGATAAATCCATCAGATGCCTTTCTTCAATAATAACCACCAACAACCTCCAGTCATGCAGTACAAGCCTTGTCTGACAATGAGTGCTAGCCAGGGCCCAAATTTTATAGGAGATGGGAGTGGCCAATGGTGAACAGCTGATCCTTAATGCAGGAAAGCTTCCAGGAGCTCTCAACTGAGCAGATTAACTCCTGCACTGCCAAAAGAAATTTACACCGTTTAATAAAAAGGTTGAGTGCTTCTAATCAGTGCAGGAGTAGGAGAAATCAGACACTGCAGTCTTATGGCCACTCTCTGTCGCAGTAACCCTGTGACACATACTATGCTGTAAACCCCCCATACTGTACACACCCTTTCCACACTGTACACATACCACTCTGCACACCACCCATACTGTACACATACTCCATACTGCACACACTCTATGCTGCATATACTCTCACACACATGGTGCCCCAGCTACACCACCCTGCCCCCAGGCCTTTTATGTGTCACGTTCTTCCAAGGTAGACTGGAAGTTTTTAGGAATTAAGGGAAGCACCAGGAAGAGTTAGTAGCTGCCGGGCACAGTCCTGTGAGTGGGTAGTGTGAGCGGATAGTCTTATTGGCACTGAATTATCACTAGTGTCCTGCTGTTCTGACACTCGGGGACTACCAGCTGTTGGCCTCACTCTGCCCAAAGCTTGGATGGCAACTTGTTCTAGCTCAGGGGTTGGAGTCATCGACATTGGAACCTGCAGAACGGCAAATAAGCTGAGCTGGATCCTGGGAAAGCAGAGAAACCTTCCACAATGATGGACTCACAATGGCCTCAGCAAAAAGTGATTTTCTCCCAGTGATAGACTTCCTCAGGGCAAAGCAAATAAAACACCACAGATAGGCATGCTGGGAATTGTTGTTGTATAATCAGGTGGGTGGGCATCTGGTGACCTCTATCTCGGCTGGTCATGCCTGGACTGAACCTTTGTTACTTTCCGGATACTGAGTTTCTGTATCCTCCATCGCCTCTCATGTCTCTGCCTCGTCCTCTCATGCAGAAGAGACATTTACATGAAGATTGATGTATGAATAATTGAGGCGCACACAGAAAACTCACTTTTGTTATTTTTTGGGATTACACAGGTGTTTAGAGTGATGTGACATGTAAGGGACAGATATATAAGATGCTAGTGATGTAAATGGCACATTTCACATGGTGCCCCCTTGTATATATTATAGCCATATTTTTGTGTCGCAGGCCCTTCCCTCAGGCGGCATCCACATATTTGCCTCCCAGCTTCACACTCATTTAACAGGGCGAGCAGTGACCACCATGTTGGTGCGGGACAAAAAGGAAATGGCCATTGTGAATGAAGACAAACATTTCAGCCCACACTTTCAGGTAAGGGATTTCTGGACTTGAAGCATCCATATAGGAGGAGCGACTGAACCAAAAAGCAAAATGGGGCTTCCTAGTAGTAGAGCTTGATATCATCACCCCATATCATGGAGATGTAGAGAGGAGGAGCCCTTACCACCGATGGAGAAGGGGCCAGCTTTGTAGGGAGACCATCCTCCATGTGGTCCCATGGGCATCTAAAACAATGCACAAGATATTTAGGGATGGGTAGCACATCTGTGTTTTTCCCTGTCACCCTCTGCTGGCGCACGGCCTGTGGTGTACTCTGCTGTGTCGCTTTGTTGGAGGTGTAGTGTGTATAGCGTCCTGCGGTGTACACATACAATGACCTGATATATCCCACTTTTCAAACATGGACTTAAAGGGAACCTGTCACCCCGTTTTTTCAGTATGAGATAAAAATACCGTTAAATAGGGCCTGAGCTGTGCTTTACAATAGTGTATTTTTTGTCCCCTGATTCCCCACCTGTGCTGCCGAAATACCTTACAAAAGTCGCCGTTTTCGCCTGTCAATCACGCTGGTCTGGTCAAAAGGGCATGGTGAAATGGCTGTTTCTCCCCCACCTCTTGCTTATCTTCCCGGCGTTGGCGTAGTGGTTTTCGCATGCGCAACAGCCGAAAAATAGCGCGATCTGTGCTATTCCCCTGGTTATCGGTGGCGGCGGCCATCTTCCTGAGGCCGCGCGTGCGCAGATGGACTGCTCTGCTTCCCGGGGCTTCAGGAAAATGGCCGCGGGATGCCGCGCGTGCGCAGATGGAGATCGCGACGGCCATTTTCCTGAAGCTGAGATGGTGACAGGTTCCCTTTAATTACAACTTCACATAATTCCCATATTTTTTCTTTGTTTCCACAGGAGATCAGGATGCTGAAGAAACCTGTCCAAGTTTTACCAGTAGGTAAAATTTGGGATCTAAAATTAGCTTATTTAACCCTTAAAGTGTTCATTTGGAGTATTGAGAAGAAGTATATATTGATGGGCTCAATGGTGTAGGGATGGGAACCAATGCCTGGGGCAAGGATAGTATTTTAAGCCTAAATAGAAGGAAATACCAAAGATAAAGAACGCATAAATGCCTACGAACCAACTGAAGACCTCAAAAACTTGGTAAAAAAATTAGTTAAAAACAATCCAAATTATTAAAATATATTTAATTTTATTAACACATCATACACCATAAAAATAGACAGAAAAAAATAAAAATTGTAATAGATAATTACAATACATCAAATAAGAGGGGGAACAGGTGTGCAAAATGATTAAACTGTCAATTCATCATAATTTACCAAATGATGCAATAGGGCATAAGGTATCAATAAATATAAGTAGGAACAGAACCATTGCATAAATAAAGGCATCAAATAGTCATAAGAAAAGTGCTGCGTGCAAAATATATTGTTCATACATGATCTGATCAAATAAAACGTAATAAAGAATTTGTGTATCAAATAGAGTCAATTTATAATGAAAAATTGATCAGACTATGACTCAGTATATTGCACATAACCACACTGCATAATGCCCAAGACAGAATAAATATAATTTAACCACATAATGTGTGGATAACAATAAAGGTGAGTAAACCCCATCTATAGAGAGCCCAGTGGATACTGTTAAACATACACTGTGTGCAGAATTATTATGCAAGTTGTATTTTAGAGGATTATTTTTATTATTGATCAACAACTATGTTCTCAATCAACCCCAAAGACTCCTAAATATCAAAGCTTAATATTTTTGGAAGTTGGAGTGTTTTTTTTTTTTTAGATTTGGCTATCTTAGCAGGATATCTGTTTGTGCAGGTAACTATTACTGTGCAGAATTATTAGGCAACTTAATAAAAACCAAATATATTCCCATCTCACTTGTTTATTTTCACCAAGTAAACCAATATAACTGCACGAAATTTAGAAATAAACATTTCTGACATGCAAAAACAAAACCCCTCAAAATTAGTGACCAATATAGCCACCTTTCTGTATGATGACACTCAGCAGCCTTCCATCCATAGATTCTGTCAGTTGCTTGATCTGTTTACGACCAACATCGCGTGCAGCAGCCACCACACCCTCCCAGACACTGTTCCGAGTGGTGTACTGTTTTCCCTCCCTGTAGATCTCACATTTTATGAGGGACCACAGGTTCTCTATGGGGTTCAGATCAGGTGAACAAGGGGGCCATGTCATTATGTTTTCTTCTTTGAGACCTTTACTGGCCAGCCACGCTGAGGAGTAGTTGGAGGCATGTGATGGAGCGTTGTCCTGCATGAAAATCATGTTTTTCTTGAACGACACCGACGTCTTCCTGTACCACTGCTTGAAGAAGTTGTCTCCCAGAAACTGGCAGTAGGTCTGGGAGTTGAGCTTCACTCCATCCTCAACCCGAAAAGGTCCCACAAGTTCATCTTTGATGATCCCAGCCCATACCAGTACCCCACCTCCACCTTGCTGGCGTCTGAGTCGGAGTGGAGCTTTCTGTCCTTTACTGATCCAGCCTCTGACCCATCCAATCAAGAGTCACAATCATTTCATCAGTCCATAAAACCTTTGAAAATTTAGTCTTAACATATTTCTTGGCCCAGTCTTGACGTTTTATCTTATGCTTCTTGTTCAAAGGTGGTCGTTTTTCAGCCTTCCTTACCTTGGCCATGTCCCTGAGTATCGCACACCTTGTGCTTTTTGTTACTCCAGTAACGTTGCAGATCTGAAATATAGCAAAACTGGTGGCAAATGGTATCTTGGCAGCTTCACGCTTGATTTTCCTCAAATCATGGGCAGTTATTTTGCGCCTTTTTTGCCCAACACGCTTCTTGCGACCCTGTTGGCTATTTGCCATGAAACGCTTGATTGTTCGGTGATCACGCTTCAAAAGTTTGGCAATTTCAAGACTGCTGCATCCCTCTGCAAGACATCTCACAATTTTGGACTTTTCAGAGCCTGTCAAATCTCTCCTCTGACCCATTTTGCCAAAGGAAAGAAAGTTGCCTAATAATTAAGCACACCTTATATAGGGTTTTGATGTCATTAGACAACACCCCTCGTCATTACAGAGATGCACATCACCTGATTTACTTAATTGGTAGTTGGCTCTCAAGCCTGAACAGCTTCGAGTAGGACAACATGTATAAAACGTATCATGTGATCAAAATACAACTTGCCTAATAATTCTGTACGCAGTGTATGCATGAAGCCTGATGGAAAATACATTCATGCCAGCACCGATTGTGGAGGGGGACGTGGTGTGCACTAACTCCAACGCGCGTTTCACACTGCTTCGAAGCAGTGCGAAACACGCGTTGGAGTTTGTGGAGGGGGATGTGGTGTGCACTATCGGTGCTGGCATGAATGTATTTTCCATCAGACTCCATGCATATGTTTAATAGTATCCACTGGGCTCTCTATAGATGGGGTTTACTCACCTTTATTGTTATCCACACATTATGTGGTTAAATTATATATATTCTGTCTTGGCCATTATGCAGTGTGGTTAGTTGTAATATACTGAGCCATAGTCTGATCAATTTTTCATTATAAATTGACTCTATTTGATACACAAATTCTTTATTTATTACTTTTTATTTGATCAGATCATGTATGCACAATAATTTTGCATGCAGCACTTTCCTTATGACTTCTTGATGCCTTTATTTTTGCAATGGTTCTGTTCCTACTTACATTTATTGATACCTTATGCCCTATTGCATCATTTGGTAAATTATGATGAATTGACAGATTAATCATTTTGTACACCTGTTCCCCTATTATTTGATATATTGTAATTATCTATTACAATTTTTTTTTTCTGTCTCTCTATTTTTATGGTGTTATGGTTTTTTAATGTGTTAATAAAATGTTATATATTTTAATCATTTGGATTTTTTTTTGCCTATTTTTCTTAATAAGTTTTGTGTGGGTCTTAAGTATATACCTGAGACCCTGCGACCAGTATTGAACCCCTTAGCACATATACTGTATTTGAAAAAAAAAATACTGATCTGATGTAATTATAGTTCCTCTATTTTTTTTTAGCTGCTTTGTTGAAATCTGTCTAAAACATGTTACAAAATAAAAAGGTATACCTTGTTATTAATTTTTTTTTTGCTTTTTTATATTATTTTAATTGAGGTTTTTGTGTTTTTGTATTACCTTAGTACTAGCCCTAGCCCTAAACCTAACCATGGCCCTATACATAACTCTGTCACAAACAGTAGCCCTAAACAAAATCCTAGCCCTAACTCTAGCCCTAACCGTAGTATTAAACCAAATCCTAGCCCTAAAGCTAATTCTAGCCCTAACTTTAGACCGTACACCTAACCCAAAAACAAAACATAGCCTTAACTGTAGCCCTAATCCTAGCTGTAGCCCTAACTAACCTTAAATCTAACCATTTGCCTAAATCAACCCCTAGCCTTAAATCAATCACTATCCCTAAACCGAACTCTAGCAGTAACTGTACCCCTAAATGAAAGCCTAGCCGTAAACCTAACTGTAGCCCTAAACCTAGCCTTAACTGTAGCCCTAAACTAAACCTAGAGCATAGCCCTAAATCTAACCATAGCCCTAAATCAAACCCTGTCCTAACCCTAACTGTAGCCCTAACCTTGAGTTTCCAACAGATTTATCATGTTTTATAAACCAGGCCCCTTTTTTTTATATATTTTTAGCGGAGTCGTTCTTTAAAGCTGAAGCTTATTCACTAAGCCTCGATCCCTCCGCTCGTCATCAGTCTTAATTCCTTGTGATGTTTACTTTCATTAACCTTCAACCTGGGCGCTTTCATCTCTTAATTATAGCCGCCTGGATGGATCAGGATCGGGTGGGGAGTTATTTTTCTGATTAATCTATTAATCAGATTGTTCCCGGCTTTTACAGACGTCAATACCACTTATGCGGACAATGCACTCTGACATCGCTACATGTAGTGGCCTAAGTGTACTGTAAAATCAAGGTCACAACAGCAGCAAACTTCCAGTAGCACTCTCATAGCTACTATTAATTCTAATGTTGCTTTAAATCTTGGGTTTGCTTGGATTAGAAAACTAAAAACAGCGCCACGCCAGTCCACAGGTTGTGTCTGATATTGCAACTCATCTCTATAGAATTCAGTGGAGTTGAGCTGCAGTACCACATGCCACCTATGCACAGGAGGGGTGCTGTTTCAGATAGAAAGCAGCAGTGTTTTTATAGTGGATATGCGTGTCATAGGTAGTTTTAGTTTTGCAACATGCATGTTCTTCAGTTAACCTTTTCCTTCCCGAGTAGGCTGTAGTACTGAACGTGTTGTGTATTTGGTCTCCCAGGGCGATTTGCTGATTACGAGATGCGCTTACAATACAGAAGACAGGAGCAAAGTCACAGTGGTGAGAACTCGTGCAACGCCGGTGTCTTATAGTTCTCCCCGGGTTCTCCATCCTGATCTATGAAGAAATAATGGTGGAGTCATTCTAGGCCAATGGCGGCTTTCATCTTCCCTCCCTGACCCTTTAATATGGTGGATAGCGCATCCCCATCTCCCTATCTCTTACACATACAAGGCTAAAAACAGCCATATAGCACCTATATATTACCATACCATGAAAAAGTAGCAGCATTAATACTGGCATATACTATTTACAGAACAGTACCACACTATGGAAAAAAAGTACCATATAGTGCCTACATAATACTGTTGTATAGTGTCTACGTAATAGTGCCATACTGTAAAAAGATAATAGTACCATATAATGCACACATATGAATTCTGCTATATAGTAACGACATAATGGTGCCATAAAGTTAAATAACAGTGCAATATAGTGTCCAAATGAAAACTGCCTTAGGGTATGTGCACACGTTGCGGATTCTCTGCGGATCCGCAGCGTTTTTTGCAGTGCAGAAACGCTGCAGATCCGCAATTGATTTACAGTACAATGTGAATCAATGAGAAAAAAAAAATGCTGTGCACACTTTGCGGAAAATCCGCTGCGGAAACGCTGCGGTTTAAAAGAAGTAGCATGTCACTTCTTTTTTGTGAATCTGCAGCGTTTTTGTACCCATTCCATTATAGAAAACCGCAGGGGTAAAAAACGCAGCAAATCCGCAAGAAAACCACAGCAAAACGCACAAAAAAACGCAGGTGCGTTTTCTGCCAGGAGAGACAGAATCCGCATCAGAAATTCCTAAGCCTAATCAGCAACGTGTGCACATAGCCTTATAACACTTACATAGTAATGAAATGCTGTAATTTCCAGACATTAGTGCCATAACATGAAAACCTAACCATACAGTGTGCCATATAGTGTGCACATATTAATGCTGCCATATAATACTTACATAATGATGCAAGGGTGAAGAAACATAAGGCCATATACGTAGTGCCTACATAGTTATACTGCTATATACAACCCCTGGCAAAAATTATGGAATCACCGGCCTTGGAGGATGCTCATTCAGTTGTTTAATTTTGTAGAAAAAAAGCCGATCACAGACATGGCACAAAACTAAAGTCATTTCAAATGGCAACTTTCTGGCTTTAAGAAACACTAAAAGAAATCAAGAACAAAAAATGTGGCAGTCAGTAATGGTTACTTTTTTTATCCAAGCATAGGGGGAAAATTATGGAATCACTCAATTCTGAGGAAAAAATTATGGAATCACCCTGTAAATTGTCATTCCCAAAACTAACACCTGCATCAAATTAGATCTGCTCGTTAGTCTGTATCTAAAAAGGAGTGATCACACCTTGGAGAGCTGTTGCACCAAGTGGACTGACATGAATCATGGCTCCAACACGATAAATGTAAATTGAAACAAAGGAGAGGATTATCAAACTCTTAAAAGAGGATAAATCATCATGCAATGTTGCAAAAGATGTTGGTTATTCACAGTCAGCTGTGTCTAAAATCTGGTCCAAATACAAACAACATGGGAAGGTTGTTAAAGGCAAACATACTTGTAGACCAAGGACGACATCAAAGCGTGAAGACCGGACACTTAAAGCAATATGTCTCCAAAACAGGAAATGCACAACAAAACAAATGAGGAACGAATGGGTGGAAACTGGAGTCAGTGTCTGTGACCGAACTGTAAGAAACCGCCTAAAGGAAATGGGATTTACATACAGAAAAGCCAAACGAAAGCCATCATTAACACCTAAACAGAAAAAAACAAGGTTACAATGGGCTAAGGAAAAGCAATCGTGGACTTTGGATGAAAGTCATATTCAGTGATGAACACGAATCTGCATTGGGCAAGGTGATGATCCTAGAACCTTTGTTTGGTGCCGTTCCAATGAGATTTATAAAGATGACAGCCTGAAGAGAACATGCAAATTTCCACAGTCATTGATGATATGGGGCTGCATGTCAGGTAAAGGCACTGGGAGATGGCTGTCATTACATCTTCAATAAATGCACAAGTTTATGTTGGTATTTTGGACACTTTTCTTGTCCCATCAATTTAAAGGATGTTTGGGGATGATGAAATCATTTTTCAAGATGATAATGCATCCTGCCATAGAGCAAAAACTGTGCAAACATTCCTTGAAAAAAGACACATAAGGTCAATGTCATGGCCTGCAAATAGTCCGGATCCCAATCCAATTGAAAATCTTTGGTGGAAGTTGCAGAAAATGGTCCATGACAAGGCTCCAACCTGCAAAGCTGATCTGGCAACAGCAATCAGAGAAAGTTGGAGCCAGATTGATGAAGAGTACTGTTTGACACTCATTAAGTCCGTGCCTCAGAGACTGCAAGCTGTAATAAAAGCCAGAGGTGGTGCAACAAAATACTAGTGATGTTTTTTAGTGTTTTTTTTGTTTGTTTGTTTTTCATGATTCCATAATTTTTCCCCTAGGCTTGGTTAAAAAAAGTAACCATTACTGACTACCATATTTTTTGTTCTTGATTTCTTTTAGTGTTTCTTAAAGCCAGAAAGTGGCCATTTGAAATGACTTTAGTTTTGTGCCATGTCTGTGATCGGCTTTTTTTCTACAAAATTAAACAGCTGAATGAACATCCTCCAAGGCCGGTGATTCCATAATTTTTGCCAGGGGTTGTAGTATCTGCATGACAGTGCTATACTGTTAAAAATAAAAGTACCTTATATTACCCACCTAATAGTACTGTTATATAACAATATAATAGTGCCATGCTGTGAAAAGTAACATATTAAGAATGTTGTATGGTACTTACATAATAGTGCAAAATTGTGGGAAAATAAATAAAAGCACCATATAATGCCACCCACATACCTATACAGATATATACTACCTACATTACATATTAGTGCAATATTGTGAAAAGATAACAGTATCATATAACCCGCTCATAATAGTACTACAATATTGTATTTACATTATAGTGCCACAGTCTGAAAAAATAAAAAACCCATATAGTGCCCTCATAATGCTATCATAATTATAATGCTCATAATGATGGATGAGAGCCATGACTGGGCTGTTAACTTGCAGGGCTATAGCCTTTTCAGAAATGACCGTACAGATAAGCGAGGGGGTGGGGTGTGTCTGTTTGTAAAATCGACCTTAAAACCCATCCTGCGTGATAATATAGGTGAATCTAATGAAAATGTAGAGTCCCTGTGGGTGGAGATAAGGGGAGGGGGAAAAAATAATAAATTACTGATAGGGGTTTGTTATAAATCTCCAAAAATAATGGAAGCAATGGAGAATATCCTTGTAAAGCAGATAGATGAAGCTGCGACTCAAGGAGAAGTCATTATTATGGGGGACTTCAACTACCCTGAAATAGATTGGGGAACAGAAACCTGCAGTTCCAGTAAAGGTAATCGGTTTTTGACAACTATGAGAGACAATTACCTTTCACAACTGGTTCAGGACCCAACAAGGAGGGGGGCACTGCTAGACCTAATATTAACCAACAGGCCAGACCGCATATTAAATATAAGGGTTGGGGGTCACTTGGGGAATAGTGATCACAAAATAATAAGTTTTCATGTCTCCTTTAATAAGATGTGTAGTAGAGGGGTGACAAGGACACTAAACTTCAGGAGGGCAAATTTCCAACGGATGAGAGAGGATCTTGGTGCAATTAACTGGGACGATATCCTGAGACATAAAAGTACACAAAGAAAATGGGAGACATTTATTAGCATCCTGGATAGGACCTGTGCACAGTATATACCGTATGGGAATAAACATACTAGAAATAGGAGGAATCCAATATGGCTAAATAGAGCTGTAAGGGGCACAATAAGTGACAAAAAGAAAGCATTTAGAGAATTAAAGGAAGTAGGTAGTGAGGAGGCATTAAATAAATACAAAAAATTAAATAAATTATGTAAAAAGCAAATCAAGGCAGCAAAGATTGAGACAGAGAGACTCATTGCTAGAGAGAGCAAAAATAACCCCAAAATATTCTTTAACTACATAAATAGTAAGAAACTAAAAAATGATAGTGTTGGCCCCCTTAAAAATAGTCTGGGTGAAATGGTGGATGAGGATGAGGAAAAAGCCAATATGCTAAATGACTTTTTTTCATCAGTATTTACAAAAGAAAATCCCATGGCAGCCAATATGACTAGTGATAATAATTCCCAATTTAAAGTTACCTGCTTAACCCAGCAGGAAGTACGGCGGCGTCTAAAAATCACAAAAATTGACAAATCTTCGGGCCCGGATGGGATACACCCCCGAGTACTGCAGGAATTAAGTACAGTCATTGATAGACCATTATTTTTAATCTTTACAGAGTCCATAATAACAGGGTCTGTACCACAGGACTGGCGTATAGCAAATGTGGTGCCAATATTCAAAAAGGGGACAAAAACTGAACTCGGAAATTATAGGCCAGTAAGCTTAACCTCTACTGTGGGTAAAATCCTGGAGGGCATTCTAAGGGATGTTATACTGGAGTATCTGAAGAGGAATAACCTCATGACCCAGTATCAGCACGGGTTTACTAGGGACCGATCATGTCAGACTAATTTGATCAGCTTCTATGAAGAGGTAAGTTCCGGTCTGGACCAAGGGAACCCAGTAGATGTAGTGTATATGGACTTTTCAAAAGCTTTTGATACGGTGCCACACAAAAGGTTGATAAATAAAATGAGAATAATGGGGATAGGGGAAAATATGTGCAAGTGGGTTGAGAGTTGGCTCAGGGATAGGAAACAAAGGGTGGTTATTAATGGAGCACACTCGGACTGGGTCACGGTTAGTAGTGGGGTACCACAGGGGTCAGTATTGGGCCCTCTTCTTTTTAACATATTTATTAATGACCTTGTAGGGGGCATTCAGAGTAGAATTTCAATATTTGCAGATGACACTAAACTCTGCAGGGTAATCAATACAGGGGAGGACAATTTTATATTACAGGCTGATTTATGTAAGCTAGAAGCTTGGGCTGATAAATGGCAAATGAGCTTTAATGGGGATAAATGTAAGGTCATGCACTTGGGTAGAAGTAATAGGATGTATAACTATGTGCTTAATTCTAAAACCGTCAATGAAAAAGACCTGGGTGTATGGGTGGATGACAAACTCATATTCAGTGGCCAGTGTCAGGCAGCTGCTACAAAGGCAAATAAAATAATGGGATGCATTAAAAGAAGCATAGATGCTCAAGAGGAGAACATAATTTTACCTCTATACAAGTCACTAGTTCGACCACACTTAGAATACTGTGCACAGTTCTGGTCTCCGGTGTATAAGAAAGACATAGCTGAACTGGAGCGGATGCAGAGAAGAGCAACCAAGGTTATTAGAGGACTGGGGGGTCTGCCATACCAAGATAGGTTATTACACTTGGGGCTATTTAGTTTGGAAAAACGAAGACTAAGGGGTGATCTTATGTTAATGTATAAATATATGAGGGGACAGTACAAAGACCTTTCTGCTGATCTTTTTAATCATAGACCGGTGACAGGGACAAGGGGGCATCCTCTACGTCTGGAGGAAAAAAGGTTTAAGCATAATAACAGACGCGGATTCTTTACTGTAAGAGCAGTGAGACTATGGAACTCTCTGCCGTATGATGTTGTAATGAGTGACTCATTGCTTCAATTTAAGAGGGGACTGGATACCTTTCTGGAAAAGTATAATGTTACAGGGTATATATATTAGATTCCTTGATAGGGCGTTGATCCAGGGAACTAGTCTGATTGCCGTATGTGGGGTCGGGAAGGAATTTTTTTCCCCATGATGGAGCTTACTCTTACCACATGGGTTTTTTTTGCCTTCCCCTGGATCAACATGTTAGGGCATGCTAGGCTATGGGTTGAACTAGATGGACTTAAAGTCTTCCTTCAACCTTAATAACTATGTAATATGTATATACAGTAAACTACCTTGGAGTGCTATACTATGAACACTACCATTTAGTGCATACGTATTAGTACTGTCATATAATACTTTCATGATAGTGCCATACAATGAAAAGGCAACAGTACCACAGAGTGCCTGAACAATAATACGATATAGTGTCACAATTGTGTGCATACAGTCCTAACCGAAAGTTTTGGCACTCTTGAAATTGTTCCAGAAAATGAAGTATTTCTGCCAGAAAATTATTGCAATTACACATGTTTTATTATACACATTTATTCCCTTTTGTATGTATTGGAATTTGGAACAACACAAAAAAAAACCTGAGAAAAAAGGCAAATTGGACATAATTTCACACAAAATCACAAAAATGGAGTACTTGATCTACTATTTACTGCACACATATTAATACTGCCATGTAGTACTTTCATAATAGTGATGTACTAAGAGTAATAGTGCTGCATAATACTACCTACCACATAGTGCACATAAGTACCACTATCATAGGGGGACTATATAGAAGTACAGATGTTGTGGTTCTGCCTTAAAAATGGCGGAGGCCTCTTACTTTTTTATTATTGTGTTGCTTTTCTTAGGGTGGATTCAGCATTACAGATGAGATGTGTGTGAACTATATACATTATTACCCCCGCACTGACCTGGAACTGTGCAAGAGCCACGTAGATCTTGGATATCTGAAGAAGTATTTCAACCTTGTGAATAGGTGAGGAAGCGCGAGAGAGATCCTTGGGGGCAGGGCTAGAACACCTGGTAGCCAATCAAATCACAGGGCTGATGACAGGCAGCAAGAGAGCAGTGTGCTTATTTTGTGCATTCATGTTAAGCCAATTTTTATCTTAGGCAACTGCATTTTCGGCCTGACCCTTGTTTTCCATGTCATGCAGCGCCCCCCAATGGTGACATTCTTATTCAACATAATTATTTCTGCAGTTTATTAACATAAGTTCACATGTACACTGCAAAAAATTATCTATTTTTTTGACCCAATACAGCTGCCTCTTTATGGTAAGGGCCCCACTACTTGCACTTCTGTGTGTGCCTGCACTAGTGACAGGAACATGTCATGTTCAGAACACTGTCTCATTGTACCTTTATATGACCCGGACCCCCCATTGACAGCTGTTGTTCCCGTAGATTCAGCGGTGAGGAGGTCTGCACATGTCCGCAGTCAGCTGTCACCGAGCAGTTCAACGAGGTCCCATGGAGTTCCTTCACCAGCGAAGTCCTGGATTCCTTATATCGTTATTCCCCCATCTCCATGCATTGTAACAAATCCTCTGCTGTGAGGTTCCCGGTGAGTATCACAGATTCGAGGGCTGCAATTAACGGTCAGAAGCCAAGAATCGACCACACTGTTACCAGAGGACCAGGCAATGGTTTAGCATCCCAGCTCCACCATAGGAGTCATTATGGGGCAAAGGTAGCAGTCGCACTAGGTCCCTGGAGCTAAAGGGGGTCTCAAAGGTCTCTCTACCGACCTAGTTGGAGAACTATACAGAAACTTTACACAGCATAGTCATGTGAAGGGTCAGATACCAGGGCCCTATACATGCCAAGGGCCCACACGAGAATATCTATGCTAGGGCCCACTGGGATTGATGAACCCGTGAAGCTCCATGCTTGTAGAGTCAAGGATGGAGTAGACAAGAGATCAACTCTACTGTGACCATAATGGAACCCAACACAACCAGAGCTGGCCCTCGGCAGGAGACAGCTGCACTCCAATTG
Organism: Ranitomeya variabilis; assembly: GCF_051348905.1. Classification (NCBI taxonomy): domain Eukaryota; kingdom Metazoa; phylum Chordata; class Amphibia; order Anura; family Dendrobatidae; genus Ranitomeya; species Ranitomeya variabilis. The sequence goes on along the minus strand of NC_135233.1, from coordinate 243,316,465 downwards.
AATGAAAAATTGGGATTAGGGCCCACTGGCCTCCATGAGGGGCACCACACAATCACTCTGCAAGGCAGGAGGGATCTTGTGTGATCAGCCTCAGCACTGATGTCAGGGGAACAGAAGAAGCAGAGTGGCAGAACGAACTCAGTGATGTAGCAGGGCGGAGTATGCTGCAGAGTCCATAATATAAAGTATAACCGTGTTGGGTATGAGGCAGAGTCCAGTGTGGAGCAGATACAGAAGTTTAGCAGTGTAAATGAAAAAAAAAAACAATATCTAGATTTACGGCTGAGGAGAACAGTGCAGCAGAGACAGGTTTTTAAGGCTGTACTTGATTCAGTAGAGTGGAATGGTGAAATAGTCAGGTATACTTGTTACTGTGGATAACCAGAGTTCAGCAATGTAGCAGAGCTGGGAAGGTTTGGAGACGCACTTGTGGTGGTGAGGATAAGCAGAGTCCAGCAGTGTAGCAGAGCTGGGTATCTCAGGAGGCATAAATGCGGTAATGTGAATAAGTAGATCCTAGCGGTGTGTAAGCAGGATGCCAAACTACGTGAATACTCACTTGGCGCGTACCAGGTTATCAAGACAACCTGACACGCACAGCAGCAGGGGGAGCTAGGCCCTGGAGGAGAAGGATGGTGAGCCCAGCACTGGAGCCAGTACAGGGGAGCTGATACCTGGAGAAGGATGGAGAGCCAGGCACTGGAGCCGGGACGGGGAGCTGGCCCCTCCCTTTAGAAGGATGGAGAGCCCGGCATTGGAGCCGGGACAGGGGAGCTGGCCCCTTTAGAAGGATGGAGAGCCCGGTACTGGAGCCGGGACAGGGGAGCTGGCCCCTTTAGAAGGATGGAGAGCCCGGCACTGGAGCCGGGACAGGGAACTGGCCCCTTTAGAAGGATGGAGAGCCCGGCACTGGTGTCGGGACAGGGGAGCTGGCCCCTGGAGAAGGATGGAGAGCCCGGCATTGGAGCCAGAACAGGGGAGCTGGCCCCTGGAGAAGGATGGAAAGCCTGGCACTGGAGCCGAGACAGGGGAGCTGGTCTCCGGAAGAGAAGGATGGAAGCCCGGCACTGGAGCTGGGACAGGGGAGCTGGCCCCTGGAGAAGGATGGAGAGCCTGGCACTGGAGTTGGGACAGGGGAGCTGGCCACTGGAGAAGGATGGAGAGCCCGGCACTGGAGTCGGGGCAGGGGAGCTGGCCACTGGAGAAGGATGGAGAGCCTGGCACTGGAGTCGGGACAGGGGAGCTGGCCACTGGAGAAGGATGGAGAGCCTTGCACTGGAGTCGGGACAGGGGAGCTGGCCACCGGAGAAGGATGGAGAGCCCGGCATTGGAGTTGGGACAGGGGAGCTTGCCACCGGAGGAGAAGGATGGAGAGCCCGGCATTGGAGTCGGGACAGGGGAGCTGGCCACCGGAGGGGAAGGATGGAGAGCCCGGCACTGTAGTCGGGACAGGGGAGCTGGCCACCAGAGAAGGATGGAGAGCCTGGAACTGGTGCCGGGACAGATAACAGTACAGCGGTGGTCTTAGGAGGCAGGGGAACCTTTCAGCCCTCCCAGGCTCCAGAACTCATGTGCATTTGCCCCCTCTACAGTTCCAACCCTGAGGTACCAGCTAAATCCCTAATATATAATAAAGAAAATGGGCCACATGAAGGGTGAAGGGGCATCTAGATTTTGCTTTCAGCTTCAAGTATACATTTCGTAGCTTTTTCCCTGCACTGCACCTCGGAATAATGTAACCTTCGTCCCACACGTTTCTTAAAGAGCACTGAAGAATACAAATTCTATATAGAGGTGTGGAGGGATCAGGTTCTCGAAAGCCCTCGTTTTATAGACCGTGAGACACAGAAACCTATAATTCCCTAATCTATACGCGGCGCAGTCCTACACTGCACGTTTCTCTGCTCGCCTGTGAATACGGCTTTGTTTTCGCTCTGAGCTGGGTGAAATGTTTTCCCACGGGGAAGGAACAAGTAATCTTTTTGGGGATAAACACTACTAATGCGCTGCTCACCCACGCTGCTAGTGAGATGGAATAAACACGAGCACCCCTCCGCCCCCGTCGCTCGCTCTCTCTGACGAGGAGGCGGAATAGCTCAGCGCTTTCTTATATATATATATATATATATATATATATATATATATATATATATATTTTTTTTTTTTTTACTTGCCGTAGAATAGAAAAGGTATTTTATATTTCGGCTCTTTTCTCTCTCTTCGCTCTGCGGGAAGGTGTTTGTAGGAAATTGAATGACAGATTTCACGCCGCATTGGAGAAAAAGAAAATAGTAGGTCTATTGAAAAAGAACTGCGGAGACCAGCTGGGATTTAACTGGGCGAATGACCCCGATATACAGAGCGGTCACTAGTGGGGGGGGGCACATTATGGAATTGGGGTTTGTCATCCAGGACCCTGTGGACAATTCGTACCCAACTTTTGTTCCCCTATAGAGGTATGCACTAGGAAAGGGTATGGGATTAACCACCACTACTGCCCCTATTAAAATCCAGTACTGACTGCTGGCTCGTTTTGCCTTTTCAGGGACAGTGGGAGAAGCAGCCATTACCAGTGATTAAAGAAGCCCTGGCACCCAAAGTTACCAGCTGCCCGCCCCAAAAGGTCTCCGTGCCTGCCGGACCAGCCATTGTGACTATAAAGAATTGGGGATACCATTGAAGACATGAAATGTGCAACTGGTGGAAAAAGCCCATTCATCCCATTTCTTTGGGTTTTTGGTGATCTGATCACATCACCACCTACAGCTGATGCCAACTATTAAGTCATCCATCTATAAAAACAACAATATAAAGTATTTTCACATCAAAAGATAAAAATATTTTTGGACACATGGGCAGAAAACTTATCTGTATCTCTGCATTGACACAACACAGTGATTTTTTTTTTTGTAATTTAAAGAAGATGTAGCATCCATTTTTTAACATTTGATAAGTTGGAGGTCATTTATGGCTGATTGTAATAAAATGTTTCCCATTTCTGTATGTTCTTTCTTTCCTGAGTTATTATATTTTAAAACATTAGTATTTTGGAGAAAAATAGGTTTATAGTACATTAAGGGGGGGGGGGGCGCTGTTGAATTGATATCTATGGAAAGTAATTGCTGGCAGCTGTGGTGAACTGTGGTACTGCAAGTGATATTGATTGTGAACTGTAAAACTAAATGAACCAAGTACCGTATCTTCTGGAAAAAAGAATTGTGTTTTATTAAAATTATTTCTGATCTGTTCTGGTGGGAGATTAATATTACTAGAACAAGAAGAGGAAAGTAGATTTTTAGAAAAAGATTTAGTAGAAGTTGCCATTTATTAATTTTAATTGCTAACTTGCACTTAGGAGTCCAGTGGGCGGTCTCACTCAATGAGTGACAGCCCTCTATGTTGTCAACTGAGTAAGACCGCCCTCTGGACTCATAAGCACGGCAAGACTGGGATCAATAAATTACAGCTTATACAAATCTTTTCCCACAAAACTATATATCGATCTGCTCAGCCCTCTCTCCCCTTATCACTCGTCGCCCTCAGATTGGACATCAAATTTAATGGAAGAATTTCCCTTTAAGCATGAATCACTCATAAACCAAGAACACACTTATCTCTGTGTGGAATCCTCCCGGAAACTTCATCGTCTTCCTCATGTAGCCAGATCCAAAGTATGTACCTTACAGCAGCCACATCTAACAGTTATCGAACTCTCGCAGTCACCAGGGCTTCAAAATCTCCAGTCATGCTTGGCCAAGACTATCCCAATTTTTAGATAAAATAATGGAAAATTCAGGGGTTTTATGTAAATCTGCCCAAAAGTAGGTGGCCCTCTTTGATTTTCAGGTGTGACTTTACTACCAACAGCGATGTATATAAGTGTTAGTAAGCCGTTAGACATCTCCTAATCTCCACCTTATATCTCAAAGACCAAAGGGATGGGACATGTTGAAATTCAACATGCCCAATCCTCCTTTCTTCCAACATCCGAAGATAGGGATTCACCCATAAACATATTGTTTGTGGGTTTAGACAACATTTAGGCCGGCCTCACACTCAGCGTATCAAAATACGGTGCGTATTTTACGGCCCTAATACGCTGGAAAGTCCCCAAAATAGTCATCCGTATGTAATCCGTAGGCAGGGTGTGTCAGCGTATTTTGCGCATGGCATCCTCCGTATGTAATCTGTATGGCATCCGTACTGCGATATTTTCTCGCAGGCTTGCAAAACCGACATCTAATGGATTTATGTGCTCAAATGTTCGTTAAAACATATGTACAGTATGTATATATATATGTCATTGAGACACACACATATATATATATACTGTATTTAAATTTAATTCAGCGCGATATATGTGAAAAGCCGGTAATTCAATTGCCCGCTTTTCATTTCTCCTTCACAAACCCAACAGGATATGAGACATGGTTTACATACAGTAAACCATCTCATATCCCTTTTTTTTTTGCATATTCCACACTACTGTTAGTAGTGTGTATGTGCAAAAATTAGGTGCTGTAGCTGCTAAAATAAAGGGTTAAATGGCGGAAAAAATTGGCGTGGGCTCCCGCGCAATTTTCTCCGCCAGAGTGGTAAAGCCAGTGACTGAGGGCAGATATTAATAGCCAGGAGAGGGTCCATGGTTATTGGCCCCCCTGGCTACAAACATCTGCCCCCAGACACCCCAGAAAAGGCACATCTGGAAGATGCGCCTATTCTGGCACTTGGCCACTCTCTTCCCACTCCCGTGTAGCGCTGGGATATGGGGTAATGAAGGGTTAATGTCACCTTGCTATTGTAAGGTGACATTAAGCCAGATTAATGATGGAGAGGCGTCAATTATGTCACCTATCAATTATTAATCCAATTGTATGAAAGGGTAAAAAAAACACACACACATTATTAAAAAGTATTTTAATGAAATAAACACACAGGTTGTTTTAATATTTTATTGCTCTCTCAATCCACCTGAAGACCCTCGCTCTGAAAAATAATAAACCAACAATATACATACCTTCTGATGATCTGTCACGTCCCACGAAGTAAATCCATCTGAAGGGGTTTAATCATTTTACAGCCAGGAGCTGTGCTAAAGCACTCGCTCGTGCCTGTAAACCCCCGGGTACTGAAAGGAAAGCTGGGTGATCTGTACTTACCTTGAGTTGCGGTGATGCGCCCTCTGCTGGATGTCCTCATATGAACTCGAGCGTGGGAACTTTTCCAAGGCTCCAGTTCATGAGGACATCCAAAAACGCTTACATTAAGCATCCTATTATTAGAATGCATTCCGAAATTTTTGTGCACATGTTTTTTTCCGCGGCGGAATCGCATTCTGAAAAAAAACGCAGCATGTTCATTCCTTGTGCGGAATCGCTGGGATTCCGCACACATAGGAATGCATTGATCCGCTTACTTTCCGCATGTGGCTATGCCCTCCAGGAAGTAAGAGGATCATGTGCGGTTGGTACCCAGGGTGGAGGAGAGGAGACTCTCCTCCAGGCCCTAGGAACCATATTTCTGTAAAAAAAAAATAAATTAAAAATCGTGATATTCTCACCTTCAGGCGGCATCTGCTGCCTTCCCCGCTCCTCGAGATGCTTCCGTTCCCAGTAATGCCTCGTGGCAATGACCTGTGATAACGTAGGGGTCTTGCGTGATGCTACGTCATCTGGGGTCATTGTCGCGAGGCATTACTGGGAACTGGAGCACCGCGAGGAGCGGGAAGGCTGCGGGGGCCGAAGGTGAGAATATCACGAGTTATTATTTTTTTAAATTATTTTTAACATTAGATCTTTTATTATTGATGCTGCATAGGCAGCATCAATAGTAAAAAGTTGGTCACACTTGTCAAACACTATGTTTGACAAGTGTGACCAACCTGTCAGTCAGTTTTCCAAGCGATGCTACAGATCGCTTGGAAAACGCTAGCATTATGCAAGCTAATTACACTTGCAAAACGCTAGTGTTTAGCGGGAAAACGCATGCCAATTCCGCATGCGTTATACCAGCGGCAGGGAGTTGCGGAATTGCCGCAGAAATTTCCGTAGCAATTCCAGGCATGTGCACATAAAAGGTATTGCTCTCATTTGCAGATCTATAAGGCATCAATTGATTTTATGTGCACTTGACAAGTATTGGGCACATATGCTGTTCTCATCACAGGAGCACAAGACTTGGAAAGATGCCGATGGACGCCAAATCAGCAACTCTTCTCACGGTAGAGCTGTTGCAAAATTCCTTTAAATCTAATATGTATGACCACTTTAAGGATGATATCACGCGATATGACCAAGGCATGCAGACACGCGCTTTTACTACAAACTGGCATGATTTTGTTTTATCCGCATGTGGCCATTAATGGCACCAATTTGCGGTAGAACCATACGTTGGCTGCACCGTGTAGACCAAGACTTCACCTTCAGTGTCTCCTCACCGCTGTCACTTAAGCTGCGCTCAGCAGAACTGAACTCCTCTAAGGAACTTGGCATCCTCACCGAATCCTGCCGAGGGGCCGCAAACTATTTACACCGAAGACCTCGTTCCCTTGTCAGTTTACAGGTGAATCAGTTGGGGGAGACGGGAGCGGGAACGGAGTGCTTAGTTGTCACAAAAAAAAGGGAAACTTCAGTGAGGTCTTTATCAGATTCGCCCGGAGTCAGAGAAATGCAATCTCCATATTTGCGTTTTGGAACGTTATCTCATACATGAATATAAGGCGGCAGACATCTGGCATCGGAGCTGGGCAATGCCCTCCGGGGATTTCACTGAACGGCTAATGAATCTCAGAAAGGTTAAATTGTGCAAGAACTGGGAGATTACGTAATGTCAGGGCAATGCTCGGATCTGCAATTGACATGTCAGGGTGAAAATGCAGTGGGCAAACAGATACAAGGTCTGTGCCTTTAAAAAGGACCTTAGTAGTCTGTGGTTGCAGACAGCGCACAACTTAGCAACAAATTCTTATAACCGATAACATTTACTTCCATCTGATCAAAACATACATTACAGCAGATAAAATACTGCTCATCCTAAGCCTCCTGCTTCAACAGATTTACAACAAACACAAAATGAATAAAAGTTAAAGGGGCAGTGCAAGATTAAAAACAGCTCCACGTCTACTCACAGGTTATGCTTGGTATTACAACTCAGTCTTCAACTGAAATACCAGACATGTATGTAGTTGTTTCTACAAGATTTCCTATTATTTTGCATGTTTGTCACACTTAAATGTTTCAGATCACCAAACAAATGTAAATATTAGACAAAGATAACACAAGTAATCACTAAGTGCAGTTTTTAAATGAAGGTCTTTATTATTAAGGAAAAAAAGAAATCCAAACCTACAGGGCCCTGTGTGAGAAAGTGATTGCCCCCTAATAACTGGTTGAGCTGTGTCATGATATGTACTTTTTTCCCTGTCCTGTATTTTGTATATGTCATGATGTGGTGCAACTTCTTTGGTTGTATTTACTGTACACTTTGCAATGTCATGGGATGTATGTAACTTAACCTGTCTCCTTTCCCCAATACCTGCAGCCCTAAGCTATAACGAAATTAAGCTTTGTCAACACCACTAGTGAAGGAATAGCCATTCTTCCTCACAGCAGGTGGCTAGTCAAATGCACATACTGGATAGACTAAGCGGAGCCGACCAGTCTAGAATCTTCTGGTGGACCCAACCATTGAATAGAAGGTGTGACCCCTTCCCCCTTCATGGGCTGATTCCAGGAGCTCAGACAATCCATTCTTATTTTTGAGATCAGATGTGAGTTGACCCTTGAAGGAGGAGTGGGGATTCTTAGCCGAGGCAAGACCCCACGTCCATCTGTGACTGCGGAAGCGAACGGGGCGAGACTTGAGCTGAGGACATATCTCGTCGTTCGTGGGATTGTTTTGGGATCCCTTGGACTTGTGTGAACTATTGCTTTGTTAGCTGGCACAAGGATTATCGGGAGGTGCCCCCGAATCTGTTCCGTTGGACTCGTGTGGACTATTGCTTTGTTAGCTGACACAAGGATTATCGGGAGGTGCCCCGAACCTGTTCCGTTGGACTAATTGTGGACTCTGTAGATCTACCTGCATGTGCTGTTCCAGCGTTCTTGATAATAAATCTGTTGACTCATCCCTTGGCCTGTTGTCCCTTCTTGCTCTGCCGTACACCCCGTCACAAACTGGTGGCAAGCAGTGGGATCAGAGCAGAAGGAATGGAGGACAAAGGCCCATCAACATCGGGAACCAGCACCGCAGAGTACAAGAACTGGACTGTGATGAACCTACAAACAGAGGCCCGTGAAGCCCGTGTAGTCAGCTACAAGGGACTCCAAGGAGCAGCTAATTGAGGCTTTGGAAGGAGTTCGCCTGCAAGATTACTCTGAGGAAGGATCCCCACAGCAAACGGAGGAAAGACGGCAGCCGGAGGTAAATACCCCAAAAACTCAAAAATACCCCAAAAATGCATTTGTCATCAGACAGGGTTTTGGGAAGGCCGTATCTTATTGTATGTATTTTTTCTGAGTTTTTTCTGTTAGCTGTTTTTGATATTAGTGGTAGGACCCGCAATATAATGAGGACCCTTGAAATACCCAAAAAAGTCAGTGGGTTGTGTGGTACGAGGAGGAGTTGGCATTGCTGGGAGAAGAGGCCACCATAGACGAGAAGAGGGAGGCCATTCACAGAGCTCAGGAGATGGCATTGCTGGAGAGGCAGATCACTTTGGAAGCAGCTAGAAGCTCCAGACAGACTGTAACCCCAGCACCCACCATGAGGGAACTCCCCAGAGTGTCCCGCAAAGACTTCAAGCCGTTTAATGAGGCTGCAGGCGACATTGAGGGCTTCTTCCAGGACTTTGAGCATCAGTGTCGATTAATGGAAGTCCCGGAAAGGGGGCGAGTCCGACATCTGGTGGGGCTCTTAGAGGGTGGAGCTGCCGCAGCCTATAGAGCTATGGACCCTCGAGGGAACTGTGAGTATGCGTAGATTAAACAGACTATTCTAGAACATTATGCTGTTACCCCAGACACTTACAGGACTCAGTTCCATACTTTAGCCTGTGATGAGGAATTGTCTTTCAATATGTATGCCCACAGACTCAAACAAATATGTCATCGCTGGCTGGAGGCAGAGGAGGCCTTAACCTGGGAGACCTTCCTCCAGGTTATCCTAAAAGAGCAGTTTTACTTCAAGTGCCCTGCTGAGATCCGGGAATGGGTGCATGAGAGGAGACCAGCCACTGTGGAGGAAGCTGCAGCTCTAGCTGATGAGGCTCTCACCATCAAGCCTCAGTGGAAAAAACTACTACTCAGTGAGAAAAAAACTACCAGCCCCCAACGCTGGCGGCCCTTGGTCCTTCGGCCTCCAATATTCACCATCCCACTAGACCATCAACTCATGGTGTCCTTCGTGTGACTGTGCCTCGCACTACTCCTGCTCCACCTTTGGGAATACGATGTGGAGGAAGAATCCCAGAGCGCCGATGTTATGGATGTGGGCAGCCTGGGCATCTGCAATTCCAATGTCCAGGTGTTCGGAGGCAGAACAGCTACAGACCGCCTTTGCCTGTTCATTATCTACAGACCCCCTCACCAGGAGAAGAGCTGGATTCAGTCACTGATGACTTGCCAAGTGACTCTGATATCCTGGCTCCCCTACCAGCAGTCTATGGGGTGCGAGCCTCAGCCACCTGTTCTTCTGATCTTCAGCACAAACATCTACAGGAGGTCGTGCTGGATGGCCAAAAAGTCGTTGGCTTCCGTGACACTGGGGCTTTCCTCACCATAGCCAAACCCTGAGTAATTCAACCAGGAGCAATTCAAAAGGGACCAGGAATTGCCATTGAATTGGCTGGAGGCACCCGGAGATATATTCCAAGAGCGAGTGTGACCCTGGATTATGGCTTTGGGGCCAAACAATGCATGGTCGGTGTGATGAGCGGCCTCCCTGCAGATGTTCTTCTAGGAAATGATGTGGGAAATCTTCATTGCCACTTTGTCGGTGCGGTATCCAGAAGTCAAGCCAAGAGAGCAGCGGATGTGGACGTGTACAACCCATCCATGGAAATGAGGCCACCAGAGTGATTCTTCTTGTGGGGATAATATGAATGTTACTTGGGATAAAGTTCAGTTTAGACAAGAGGTAGAGACTGACCCCACCCTTGCTAGTTTTAGAGCTCGAGCTGAGAAAGGGCAGCTAGGGGAGAACGGGCAAAGAATTATCAGAGAAAATGGACTTCTATATCGGGTTACCAATGCTGACTCCCTAGATAAGCCCTGGACTTATAGCAAACAGCTGATTGTTCCTCAGAAGTACAGAATTCCCCTATTAAACCTTGCTCATGACATTCCTACGGCTGGCCATCAAGGCAAAACTCGCACGGAGAGACGATTGACTCAAACTTTCTATTGGCCGGGGATTTCCCAAGCCGTAGCGCATTTCTGCTGAACTTGTGACATATGTCAGCGTAGAGGGCGACCCGGAGATCACCCAAAGGCACCCCTGCAACTGCTCCCTATAATAGAAGAACCCTTTCAGAGAGTAGCTGTCGATATCATTGGACCTCTGGCTAAACCAAATAAATCTGGAAAGCAGTACATTCTCACTGTCGTGGACTATGCCACCCGATACCCAGAAGCTGTGGCCTTGTCGAGTATTTCTGCAGCCAAGGTGGCCGAGGCCTTGGTTACCATTTTTACCAGAGTAGGATTCCCCAGTGAGATCTTGTCAGACCAAGGCTCCCAGTTCATGTCAGAGCTGGTCCAGTGCCTGTGGCGCACTTGTGGAGTACGAGCGATCCGAACGACCCCGTATCATCCCCAAACAAATGGACTTTGTGAACGATTCAATGGCACTCTGAAGAATATGCTAAGGGCCTTCACTGACAGAGATTCAGACTGGGAGAAGTACCTACCCCATCTCTTGTTTGCCTATCGGGAAGTTCCCCAGGAGTCCACTGGGTTTTCCCCCTTTGAACTACTCTATGGAAGAAAGGTCCGAGGACCCTTAACCCTGCTCAAGGAATACTGGGAGGTGCAAGTTGAGGATACAGGAGCCCCTGTTGTCCCTTATGTCCTAAAACTGCGAGAAACCCTGGCTCAACTTGCTAGTTTTGCCCAGAGTCATGTGCGGATGGCTCAAACCAGACAGAAGACATGGTATGACCGTAAAGCACGCTATTGGGAGTTTGTAGAAGGACAACAGGTCTTAATGATTGTTCCCCATCGGCAGAATAAACTGCAGACCACATGGGAGGGTCCCTACCGGGTTCTCAGAAACCTAAATGACACCAATTATCTTCTTGCTTTAGATGATCAGGGGCTAAGACAAAAGACTGTCCATGTGAATATGATTAAGGATTACCATGACTGGAACATTCCAATGATAGCAAGCTGCCGGCTGGCTTCAGAAGACGGTCAAGAGGATGAGGACTCCCTACCTGATCTCGTGGAAGCAGCGAGAGCCTCATCCACTGTGGAACAGGTTCCACTGGGAGATCACCTGGATTCCTTACAGAAAAACCAGATGCTGGGAGTGCTTCAACAGAGACGGGCTGCTTTCTCATCCCAACCAGGTAGAACCACCGTCACCCAACATCATGTGGACACTCAGGGTATCCGTCCCTTACAACAGGCTCCATCCCGGGTACCTGAATCAGTTCGACACACCATGCAGCACGAACTGGAGGAGATGTTACAGTTTGGGGTAATCCAGGCCTCCCACAGCCCTTGGGCCTCTCCTGTGGTGTTAGTACCCAAGAAGGATGGGAGTACTCGGTTTTGTGTGGACTACCGACGACTAAATGACCATACCGTCGGCGATCCTTACCCAATGCCCCGTATTGACGAACTTCTAGACTGCCTGGCTGGGTCCCGATAGGTCACTACCTTGGATCTCAGTAAGGGATACTGGCAAATCCCTCTGACGGAGGAAGGGAGAGAACGGTCTGCTTTTATAACCCCCTTTGGTCTATATGAATTTCTAAACATGCCCTTTGGAATGAAGAATGCCCCTGCAACCTTCCAGAGAATGGTGGAACACATCCTCCGGGGATGTGGTGACTTTGCTTGTGCCTACTTGGATGATATCGCCATCTTCAGCCAGACGTGGGAGGAACATCTGAACCAAGTAGCCGTTATTCTTGACCTGCTTCTTGTAGCAGGCCTAACCATTCAACCAGATAAATGCCAATTGGGGATGGGTGAAGTCCAGTACCTAGGGCATAGAGTGGGAGGAGGGAAGCTCCGTCCTGAACCTGCCAAAATCCAGGCTATTAGAGACTGGCCTGTACCCCAAACTAAGAAACAAGTTATGGCTTTTTTGGGCAATTTTTTTCTCATTTCAGCACTGTGGCCAAGCCTCTTACTGACCTGACCAAGAAAACGATGCCCCGGCTGGTGATCTGGACTCCAGCCTGTGATGAGGCTTTTAACCGGCTGAAGGACGCTCTGATCTGCGACCCTGTTCTGGCTGCTCCAGACTACAAGAGGAGATTCATTGTGCAGACGGACGCCTCTGCTTATCGACTGGGAGCTGTACTCAGCCAGGTGAATGCAGCTGGGGACGAGCACCCCATTGCCTACCTCAGCCGGAAATTGCTGGACCGAGAAGTGGCCTATGCAACTGTTGAAAAAGAAAGTCTGGCTGTAGTGTGGGCCCTCAGGAAACTAAGACCGTATCTGTGTGGACGAGAATTCACTGTAGTTACTGATCACAATCCCCTCATCTGGCTGAACAGAGTCTCTGGGGACAATGGACGCTTACTACGATGGAGCCTGGCTCTGCAGCCCTATAACTTTACCATACAGTATAGAAGAGGCAGCCAACACCAAAATGCAGATGGACTGTCCAAGCAAGAGGAGCCCTAAGTCCAGTCAGCCATGCCTGTGTGTACTTAACCAGCGACCTGTAGAGGTCCTTAGTACGTACACAAATTGGGAGGGGAAGGGATTGTCATGATATGTACTTTTTTCCCTGTCCTGTATTTTGTATAATATGTCATGATGTGGTGCGACTTCTCTTTGGTTGTATTTACTATACACTTTGCAATGTCATGGGATGTATGTAACTTAACCTGTCTCCTTTCCCCAATACTTGCAGCCCTAAGCTATAATGTAATTAAGCTTTGTCAATACCACTAGTGAAGGAATAGCCATTCTTCCTCACAGCAGGTGGCTAGTCAAATGCACATACTGGATAGACTAAGCAGAGCCGACCAGTCTAGAATCTTCTGGTGGACCCAACCATTGAATAGAAGGTGTGACCCCTACCCCTGTCATGGGCTGATCCCAGGAGCTCAGACAATCCATTCTTATTTTTGAGATCAGATGTGAGTTGACCCTTGAAGGAGAAGGAGTGGGGATTCTTAGCCGAGGCAAGACCCCACGTCCATCTGTGACTGCGGAAGCGAACGGGGCGAGACTTGAGCTGAGGACATATCTCGTCGTTCGTGGGATTGTTTTGGGATCCCTTGGACTTGTGTGAACTATTGCTTTGTTAGCTGGCACAAGGATTATCAGGAGGTGCCCCGAACCTGTTCCGTTGGACTAATTGTGGACTCTGTAGATCTACCTTCATGTGTTGTTCCAGCGTTCTTGATAATAAATCTCTTGACTCATCCCTTGACCTGTTGTACGTTCTTGCTCTGCCGTACACCCCGTCACAGGCTGCCCTTAGCAGCAACAACTGCAATCAAGCGTTTGCGATAAGTGGCAATGAGTCTTTTTCAATGCTCTGGAGGAATTTTGGCCACTCATCTTTGCAGAATTGTTGAGAACAGGTGTGGCAGTAATCAGGCCTGGGCGTGGCTAGGCAATGTAAACTCAGCTTCCCGAATATGTGATAAACCACAATTAATTTATGTTTTAAGGAGGGGGGGGCAATTACTTTTACACACAGGGCTCTGTAGGTTTGGATTTCTTTTTTCTCTTAATAATAAAGGCCTTTATTTAAAAACTGCATTTTGTGTTTACTTGTGTTATCTCTGTCTAATATTTACATTTGTTTGGAGATCTGAAACATTTAAGTGTGACAAACATGCAAAAGAATAGGAAATCAGGAAAGGGGCAAACACTTTTTCACACAACTGTATGCTTTCAATCGATGGGCGAGTACATAACTTGATAAGTCTCCATTCAGGGTGCAGTCTTGTCGCGCCAATCATCTGTGCAATTCTATGGCGCCCACTCAAATGAAGCAGCTTACCCGGAGTCCGGGATCCTCTTTATGACACCCACATGTCATAATAGGCTCCATAGGACAATCCTTTTAATAGTGATCATTAGTAGAATCGGAGTGAATCAGGACCCAAGAAAAGCTGTGTAATGTCCCATTGATGCCATATTGGTTGTAGCACAGAATAATACAAAATGATCATAAAAATATATAATAAAGTAATAAAATGAAAAAATGTCTGAAAAAAACGTAATAAAAAATTGCAGGAAAAATTATATCTAAATTAACTGAAAAATTATAATGAAAACAAATTGGTAGAAAAACGATAAAAAAAAATTATTTTAAAGACTTTTGATGCAAGAATGACCCCAATTTCAGGATACTAATTTAAATGGGAAAGTGATATAGAAAGATGACTATGTATGCTATGAGGTACGAGCTGTGGCCAAGCTCTGTAGCGGAGTCTGCCATGGGGCGCTGGGGGCTTCGTCTTTGTTTGTTATATTTTTGGTGCTATTGTTAGGTAGACCTTTCCTGCCGTCAGCACTCACAATAAGACAGCTTGACACAGGTAACGCTCGCTCACTGTCATAATCATAGAGCAGTCACGTTTCTCAAACACCCAGCCACCCCCGCAGAGCACGAACAATGTGTCACACCCGCATTGTGCAGTCAGCCCCCTAAAAGAAACATTTACTTATCCAGACTACGTTCTACCTGATGTTAAAAAATCAGCATGGTTGGTGGTGGATGAAAATCTTTTATCTTTGCCCCTATAAAGTTGTCCATCGGTCGAATATAATTGGTTAAATAGGTTTTCCAAGGTTTAAAAAAAATGCTTGGTTCCAAAAACAGCACCACACATGTATATGGGTCAGAATCTGAAATTGCAACTTGCTTCCATTAAAATGAATAATGCTCAATTGCAATACTACCCATAACCTGTATACAGGTGTGGCGCTGTTTTACCAAGACGGCAGCCATGTTTTTCTAATCTTGTAAAAATCCTTTAATATTATACTTTACTTGTGAAAACAGTGTTGAATGTTGCCACCTATGCAGATATCCAGTACGTATTTAAAGGCTACTTTGAAAAATCCCAATGCCAACTTCATTTACCTATCAAAAGTGACCAGTTTTTGCTTTTATTTTATTCTCCAGTGGGTATTCCATTTTTTCATCTTTTAAAATCCATAATCAAGTTCCAGAATTCAGTGCTATTTCTTATGGTCTTTACAAAGAGGCTCACAGGGTAATTAGGCCAATCACCCAAAAGACACGCCCCAGAGGATCTGTGAGCCATGCCCCCTTAGTAAAAACCATACAAATTAGCCACAAATAAATGGAGAAGGGAGTACACAATTCTCAGCAGGAGAGCAGGGATAAAATAAGAGCAAAAATGGCCATTTTTCACCTGTTGTCAGGTCCTCTTTAAAGGGATTAAATAAGATTAAAAAAAAATCTCAGCTTTCCTTCAGAAATAGTGCCACACTTGTCTACAGGCTGTGTGTGCTATTGAAGCTCGGGTCCATTAACTTCATTAGAGCAGAGCTGTTTTTGGAAGAAAGCAGGTATATTTTTCTAAGCCTGTACAACCCCTTTATGATAATATTAGATTTTGGCACCTGCAACTATGAGAAACTGCAAATCCCTCTGCAGCTCACCCCATTTATTGTACAGATAGCAAATTCTCATTTCACCAACTGGAGGGGTGTGAATGACCGCTGGCCAGGACTTGGGTAAGGTGGCAGGTCCTCTTTGATGGTCATTTCCCATCATGACTTCATTGCTTGATCAGGGTCAGTTTAGGATGGACCGTACCATTATGTATAAGAGGTGTTACAAGTGATAAAACTTAATAGCCCCATTTATGACTTGGGTCCAGCAATCAAAACTCCAATGACCAAACTTTGGAGAGATGTCCAGTCATGGAGCATGACTATGACAATGCTAAATCAGTCATGTCCCCTGCCATAAAGAAGATCATAGAAGACTTATTAACATGGCAATACTCTGGTTATTTCACATATATAATCTATGCAGCTCAGGCGATACATTATTGGCTTTATAAGTAAATTTCCTTTAGTCTTTTCTGCCAAGATGGCTGCTTGATCGGCTAATCAACAATGGACAGCAGTGCCATCATTCATAGATTACTTGGGTACAAGTTCTCAAGGTAATGATTGAACCTTGGTGGCTAGTAAGAGTAGTAAGGGTTAATAAGTGTCTCATGATCAGTTTGTATCACTGGGACCAGTTCAGTAAATCCCCTTGACCCGATTATTATTGGGGTCAAATGGGGATTTGAGGTGGGCTTCTGCCAGGTACGTCACCCCCATCCTCTCCAGAGCGTATTCTCCGTTGCGAACAAAATCCAAAGTGACCTGCAGAAAGAAGATCAAAATTAAGTGGCAAAATCAGTGGAGTAAATTTTTTTTTCTTTTTACAAAATCTGATTAATAACAGGCACCCTTTAACAAAACCCATACGCCCTAATACATATCAATTGACAGGAAAATAAAAAAAAAGATTTTTGAAGGTGTGTAAAAAATTGAAAACTAGAGGAGCCCACTAGAAATCTGTTGCCCAAGGGTCCGCATAAGCCTGGAGCAAGATCACCAAATTGGATGGATTGGATTGTATAACCTTGCCATACACTTCCATACAGTAATCTAAAAAACTAAATTTATTTTGCCAATGGCAATGTTAAAAAAATAAATAAATAAAAGAACCACGTACGGTACTCCACTCACATCGATGCCTTTCAGCTTCTGTACCCATGCAGCCCAGGTTTCCCGCCGGCCTCTACTTCCTGGTGTTATCTCAGTACAAAAACTAGCCAATCATTAGAAGCATTGAGGACACACCTCAAGAAGTGATTGGTCGAGAGGCAAGACCAGGAAGTGGAGACTGGGCAGTGTCAAAACAAGACCAGCGGGGGAGATCGATGAAAAGGGGATATTTTTTTTACTATCTGACAACCCTCTGATTAATGGTGGAAAGAAAACTTTAGCGCTAGGTCATTGATGGCAGCCACTTCAGCTGGAGGGGATTATTGCGCCCAGGGTGGTCATCCTCAAAACTGGTCCTAGTAAATGGTAAGTAATGGTGGGCAGATGCCGGGCTGACTGTGCATAGAGTTGTTGCTTCACTTTAGGTCTCCTTTTTCATAAATGTTTATTCTTTCTGGAAGAGCATTATTGGCAGAATGAGCAGTTTCTCAGCCTTATAGGTAGATTAATGATCCTGGCACACGGGCGGCTCCTGAGAGCGCTGCGCCCATCACCCCCAGGTCTTGATTATCTGACCATGTTTTACGAGACTGAACAACCAGTGAACCAACCATCTAGTTATAACGTTCTCCAGAGGGCCGCGCCAGCTGGATCCGGGTTGTAAAATAGCTCGTTAGCTAATGAATGTGACATAAAACAGCTGGTATGGAATGAGATGCGCCGTATCGTCATGCGGTGCCGGATTCATTTCACTGATAAGTGCCAGCGAGCATTGTGTGTGACGGGTCGTAAAAGCAGCAGGAAGATAAATTGTACATTTTGGGCCCCCTTTTCCTTAATGAGCATTTTTTTTTATCTCTCTAGAAAAAAAAATAAACCCACAAACGAGCTTTCTGGGCCAATAAGGTGATCGATAAGGCTGGACCAATTAATATGATGAACTGTGCCATTACATTAATGGTGGCCGTGGCTTCCCAAGACCATGGACTAAAGCTTATGATCGTTACATCCTGAATTATGATACAGGAGGGATGGGGAAAGCCAGACCGTAAATCTGCAGAGAATTAGGGTCCGAGGTTCTGCTCAATTAGTGGTTGGAAATCATACACAAGGGTAAGGACTGGTTTACAGCGGGCCACCACGGGAAATTAGGGCCGTCTTTACGAGACTATAGCATTATTGGGTTAATTACAACCCAAAATGTGGCAAATGGCAGCACAAAGTCATCTGCAAGAAGGATTGTAGACTAGGCTGATAATAAATCCAGATATTGCATCAGAATATGGGCCTTACCATTTGGTCTTCTGCTTATCGGCCTGCCCAGGGTTCATTACCAAACCTCGGAGGAATAACCAGGGGCTCCGATTCAAAATCTGAATTAGGTTCATACATTCGCAACCAACATATATGCAAACTGCGATTCAAAATCTGAATTAGGTTCATACATTCGCAACCAACATATATGCAAACTGTCCCAAATTTGCTAAATTTTTCCCAAAATTTCATACATTTTCCCAGGAAAATTCTTCCTGCCACTGGTCAAGCCACAATTAAGCCATATCTGCTCTGTGACCCCTCTCCATGATGCCTATATGCTCCTATTATTAAGAATGAGGTGCTAACATTCTGCTTCACTGTAAGCTGTAAAGCGAGATGCTTTATTTTTCTCTAGTGAAACCCACTGTGCTGACATCTAGAGGCCAGTGTGAACACTGCAACATTTTACAAGGATAACAAAATAAACATCTCAATTTGTTTTTTAGAAAATTGTCGACGGTCTATTTTTTATTCCCATACGCCGAACACTTCTCTCCTGATCAATTAGGCAGCATTTTACCTTTCAAGACACACAGCTTAATAAACACCATTAAAGTGTTATAGGAGGTGGTAGGAAAATAACTCAAATTACAGATTATTTTTACTCTAGGGATAAAGGCACCTCTCTGGGGACTGACAAATGAAATTCAGATGCCCACAAGTCTCCTTTTTGTTGGCAATCATTATATCTGCCCCCGACAATGGGCCAAAAATAAATGATTTAATGAGTGGCTTTAGTATATGGCCAATAGCATTGCTTTTTTTTGCCAAAAATAGACAACTGCTAACGTCATGTACAGAGAAAAATACGCATTCACAGTCAGTGCAGAAGAATTCATGGTGATTCACAAAATTGTTCCTTAAGTGTCTCTTAATCTAAGCTTTAACCCCACCAGATCCGATGATGAATGGATGAGGGAAACTTATTGTACATTTAATAGAACTTTCCATGCTATATTAAAAAAATGACTTAAATATCAATTTGGGCTCCGCAGCAAATTAAAATGGACCCCCAATTATAGTTTCAGGTTTTGCTACCCAGGACAAAAAGGGTCTAGAGTTTCCTTTCTTTGTGCATTCACCTTTGGCCAATTTCCTATCCCCTTGTTTATAACCAATGTAGTTCCTCAGGGGAGGGGCTTGTTTGGCAGCCAATAGCAAAGAGGATGGGTGAAGCCAGTGCTAAGCCACCCTTACCCAAGAAGTCTTCTTCTATTGTAGGAAAGCTCTCGTGTGAAATGTGACATCTACCTGCAGCATGATCACATTTTGTTTCAATTATGTCTCCCCTCATTGGTCTAAATTACTCTGGAATTTCTAAAAACGATTTCTGTTTGGTCAAAAATTTTACTAAATTAACTTATACTCACCGGACCTCCATCAGGATTTCTGATGTAACCGTACGCAATGGTTTTATTAATTGCAAATCCAAAGTCGGCCCTTCTGATGTGACCGATTGCGATACCATTCCTCCAAATGGCTTCTAGACCAAAAAGAGGGACCTTCCTGGATAAGTCAAGAAAACACAGAAAAAAGATAAGAAATTGTGTGAATAAATTTAAAGAAAAATGTTGTTGGTTTTTTTACCAGAAATAGCGCCACACCTGTCCACAGGTTGGTTGTGGTATTGCAGTTTGGTCCTATTCATTTGAATGGGGCTAAACTGCAATACCAAACCTAATAGAGAGATAAAGGTATTAAATGGCAACATTACCGAAATCTACATAAACATTAATATTGCCCTATAATGGATATATATAAACCCAGTCGTATAGCATTACATAAGACGGGAATGTGGAGAACCACATAGAAGACGACCAAACTGGGTGCTAATACAAAAACATCTTTATTAATAATCAACATTAACAAGTTTTAAAAAAGCCTAATTAGGCTCAAGACAAAAGACAGAACAAGGTGCAGTAATGGTGGCAATTAACCCATCCAGTCGCCACTATGCCTGGAAAACGTGCGGACCAGTAACCTAAGGCTACCCTCTCCAGAAATGCATGGAACCTATATCACATATGTCACTCCCCCATGGTCCTCTAAGACCGTACGACTCGCCATGTAAATGCCCGGAAAAAACCAGGACTAGTCGCCGCAACTGCGGCCGGGAGTTTACCTGTAGACGGGGGGATGTTTGGAAGGAAGCCCGGACCGGTCCCACACGAGCACCCGACGCGCGTTCCGAAACGCGCGTCGGGTGCTCGTGTGGGACCGGTCCGGGCTTCCTTCCAAACATCCCCCCGTCTACAGGTAAACTCCCGGCCGCAGTTGCGGCGACTAGTCCTGGTTTTTTCCGGGCATTTACATGGCGAGTCGTACGGTCTTAGAGGACCATGGGGGAGTGACATATGTGATATAGGTTCCATGCATTTCTGGAGAGGGTAGCCTTAGGTTACTGGTCCGCACGTTTTCCAGGCATAGTGGCGACTGGATGGGTTAATTGCCACCATTACTGCACCTTGTTCTGTCTTTTGTCTTGAGCCTAATTAGGCTTTTTTAAAACTTGTTAATGTTGATTATTAATAAAGATGTTTTTGTATTAGCACCCAGTTTGGTCGTCTTCTATGTGGTTCTCCACATTCCCGTCTTATGTAATACCAAACCTAAGCAGCCAAAAAAATCCTATTAAAAATTGCATTCTTTTATTGATCTCTCTGTTGACAGATAATTAAAGGGAACCTGTCACCCCGTTTTTTCGGTATGAGATAAAAATACCGTTAAATAGGGCCTGAGCTGAGCATTACAATAGTGTAGTTTGTGTACCCTAATTCCCCACCTATGCTGCCGAAATACGTTACCGAAGTAGTCGTTTTCGCCTGTCAATCAGGCTGGTCAGGTCAGATGGGTGTGGTGTCCTCCCCCAGATCTTGCGTAGTTTTCCGTTGGTGGCGTAGTGGTGTGCGCATGTCCAAGTCCCGAATCCTCTGCCAGGGGTGTAAAAACAACAGCGATGTCCGTTATTCCATTGGTGGTCGGTGGGCGCGGCCATCTTGCTTTGGCCGCAGAAGCGGCGCTCTGCTGGCCGCGGCTTCAGGAAAATGGCCGCGGGCATCCGCGCGTGCGCAGATGGCTATCGCGGCGGCCATTTTCGTGAAGCTGAGATGCGAATTCTGCTTCACGAAAATGGCCGCCGCGATAGTCATCTGCGCACGCGCGGATGCCCGCGGCCATTTTCCTGAAGCCGCGGCCAGCAGAGCGCCGCTTCTGCGGCCAAAGCAAGATGGCCGCGCCCACCGACCACCAATGGAATAACGGACATCGCTGTTGTTTTTACACCCCTGGCAGAGGATTCGGGACTTGGACATGCGCACACCACTACGCCACCAACGGAAAACTACGCAAGATCTGGGGGAGGACACCACACCCATCTGACCTGACCAGCCTGATTGACAGGCGAAAACGACTACTTCGGTAACGTATTTCGGCAGCATAGGTGGGGAATTAGGGTACACAAACTACACTATTATAATGCTCAGCTCAGGCCCTATTTAACGGTATTTTTATCTCATACGGAAAAAACGGGGTGACAGGTTCCCTTTAAGGTGAAAGGAAAAGAACCATTGTTTCTGTGTGTGGTCGTACCTTGTGAACTAATATATCTGTATTACTGAGGACATATTACACATAGGAGAACACAAGGAGTGTTTAAAAATGGTATGAAAAATTTATTGTAAACAGTAAAATCAATAGAAAATACATTTAAATACAAGATAAGGGCACCATGCAATGGCATCCAGTACCATTTTTTGACAATAAAACATAAGTATTATGGTAAAGAGGACCCGCCACCTCATAACCCCAGACCCATATCACCCATATATTTTAGTCCAGTAATAAATTAAGCCCAGTCTAGCTACTTCACAGTATCTGGCTTAGGCTACGTTCACATTAGCGTTGCGTCAGGCGCAGCCGCGGCAACGCATGCGTCATGCGCCCCTATATTTAACATGGGGGCGCATGGACATGCGTTGCACTTGCGTTTTGTGACGCATGCGTCACTGTGGTGCATGCGTCAGGGCACAGAGGACGCTGCATGATGCAGTTTTTTCTGCGCCAAAAACCATGCAAAAGTGGACGCATGCGTCACAAAACGCTGCATTGTGCATGCGTTTACATTTGCGTTGTGCGTTGCGTTGCCGACGCTGCACCGCACAACGCAAATGTGAACGTAGCCTTAGGGTACTGGTGAAATTGAGACAACCCATACAGATTCCCATGTGCAGTATTAAATGTTGCGCCCACTGGCGTCCAAAAAACCCCATGGGTATGTAACCAAGTGATCCTCTTACCTAGTACTGGAGTCCCATGAACTGAGAAGTGCCGCCCCGATGCGTGTTTCGCTGCAGTAATGCTCGCTTTATCAAGGGGAGGTGGACATTATTGAGGACATAGTTGCATGTGGCAGGGCAAAGGAGGTAAAGAGATTACGGTATATGCTGAAAAACCCACAAGCAGCACAGAGTATTTTAGGAGAGGAATGCAATCTTGTGGGAGGGAAATTGCACAAGATCAGGAAAAGAAGAGAAACTAAGCAATTGGAGACCACAAAGTAAAAACAACACTCACTCATTAATAGTAAATCCCACCAGCCGCTTACGAAGTCCCTCAGTCTTCTGCTTCTCCAGAGCTTCCCGTCCTAGGAATGGGATGCTGGATTTGAGTTTGCAAGTAAAGGCGAGGCCAGCCTCCAGAGGGGTGTCATCGGGGCGCAGGTCTGCATGCCAGTGCCGGTAGCCTAGAAAACAGAGGAGTATTTACACATCGCAGTACAGTGATATGTTGGAATCTCTTGGGCTGCTCAGCGTGAAGTTATTTACAGTCACCCAAGATGGCGGCACTTGTACTTTTACTGTTGTCTTCTCTGCACGGGTCAATCCCAGAGGCAATCTCCCCTCTGTAACCTGGTTCAGCACACATTTAAAGATCTTTCCACTGCTTATCTGCTAGTGAGAAACATGCTCAGGATTACTACACATGCAACAGACGTGAGAGCTCTGCAACAGACGCTGGCCCTCTGCAACAAACACGAGACCCCTGCAACAGAGGCAGACCCCTGCAATTGATGTGGGACACCTGCAACAGATACCAGACTCTTGAAACAGACACTGGACCCCAGCGATAGATGCATGATGTGTCATTAGTGCGGAAAAGCTGCCACCTACTGGCTAAACAGGACTATTGAGAACCAACAGGCGCCAAAAGAGTTGCAGGGGGAAAGAGTTCAAGTGTGGGATATCGTCAGGTGCCTAGGATGAAGAAGTTCCCGAATGTGAAAGGTCCCGAGAGACAAATGCAGAGGTATTTGGCACCAAGGAAAAGAGCGGTGTGGACGTAGGACAGAGACTACGCTGAAACCAGTGTGACATGCCTCAGTGGAGAGTGTGCGCCAGCAGGGTGCTGGCCGCTGTCAGACAGAGTCCAGTGAGATCTGACTACACTAGTCAAGACCCAAGAACCAGATCTACACCAGTCAAGATCCAGAGCCCAGACTGAGCAGGTGAAAGTCCACAGGCCAGACGACAGTAACCAGAGCCCAGCCCTTTTTCCCTAGGCCCAGGAGACACCCGCCATCAGTCAAGCACTGAAGATCCAAGACGAGTCATCGACCGGGGGAGGTCGCCTGCAGTGATAGAAAGGAAACACGAGTGTGAGGGGTTGTCACTCCCTACACCAACATACGGCACAGAGGTCAGTCTGAGCAAGGACAAGAGTTGGGGTGGGACCAGCTGGGACGAAGAAGGCTCAGCGTTCCGGACTTCATTAGGAGGACTTGCGGCCTAGAGGGAATACCTGGTGACCCCTGCTAGGGCCATTGTGTCAAGAGGAGTTACCGTAGCAGCTCTCCCAGGAACGGGTGCACCACCCCTGACGAAGAGACACCAGTATAATCCTTTAAGATACTTCTCTGATTATTCCGATTGAACTGTAAGACTTATTGTAGGTTTTGAATTGTGTAACCCACTTGTGTTTGTGCTGTTCACTGTTCCATAGATTCCCGACCTACTGGAAGCAATAGTTTTATTGACTGTTCCCATCTTGTGCTCGCCTGTGCGTTGCATCTGGTCAACTGCTTACATAGGATCCCTGCAACAGACGCGGGACAACTGCCACAGGTGTGGACTCCCACATCAGACGCGGGATCCCTACAACTGACACAGGCCCACCATATTTTATTTCCCCATCAATTCTCTTGTCCCCGGTGCCGGGTATCTGCCCTAGTCTGGGTAGTTTGATAAAGGACTAGTCTGGGTAGTTAGATAAAGGACTAGTCTGGGTAGTTTGATAAAGGACTAGTCTGGGTAGTTTGATAAAGGACTAGTCTGGGTAGTTAGATTAAGGACTAGACTGGGTAGTTAGATTAAAGACTAGTCTGGGAACTTAGATTAACGACTAGTCTGGGTCGTTAGATAAAGGACTAGTCAGGGTATTTAGATTAAGGACTAGGCAGCTGAGTGAATCTCTGCCCTATTACAGGAAAGCCGGCTCTATGGTCAGATACACTTTGATCCACTCCCAATTATAAATCAACATGGCGGCCAGGATCTACAGTAAATCAACTTCAGCTGTAATTAATCAGCACCACGGACAGATGTTGGGACCATTAACACCATTATGACTATTTAAAGCTAATTGTCCTTAATTTTTCCATTAACACCCACAGTCATGGTTTTCCTTTCCTTTCATGTTCTTCTTCCGGCTGGCGAGTCCTCCAGTTATTTAGTCATCTGTGACTCCCGCTAATGATCGTCTCGGCGTGACACAGGAGCCACTCAGGGATCATCGTTAAATCTACACATCTGTTAAACGACAGCAAAAAGTCTCCCGTGTGATCTCACATAAAAGTGTCACCGCTCCGTTCACGTCTCATTTTTCTTATTACAGAAATTGAAGATTCCTTCAGCTTCTCCTCACAGGATAAAAAAAAACCTCTTAATCATCCTGAGACATTTGTTGTGAGAGGCGGCAATTTGTCTCCATTTGCACATGTCAATATCTTTTCATTTCTAATGAGACCACGACATTCAATTCACTTAGTGAAAGTCTAAGGAAATGAAACGTTACTTTCCGTCTTCCATTCTTCGTGTCTTTTCTTCCCTAAAATTCATACATGTTTTATGTGAACTTCAAAATCGCAGTCAGGAAGCGGCGGGGATCACGTAATTCAATTTCTAGGTGAAGGTTTCCTCGCAGACAATGTGACATCAACCAAGAAGATTGGATCCGGTGCCCTTGTTTCATCTATGCTACCCAAATACATATTTAAAGGGCAAGGCCCTTGTATCTCCTGGGCCAAAGGAACGGAAACCTTCAGCAAGGTGCAGATGACAGATCTATCGTCAGCAAGTTGCTGATAATGGATCTTGTAGAGACTAAATGCGAGAGCATTTCCTGCTGAGTGTGAAGGGATTCTTGAAGCTCCTGGGCCCCAATGTAAAATCTGTAAATGGGCCCTGCCTGCTCATGTGGCACCTGAGTCTATAACTACACCCTTTAGTCATTAAATGTGTCTCCTTCTTTAGTAAGCAGAGGGGAGAGTAAAAAATAAATCTCATGTCGCTGCAGAAACAGTCAGTAAGTTGCTGATGACGGATCTTGTAGACTTTAAATGCATAAAGATTTCCTGAGGGGGCTGAGTGTTCGGTATGAAATGATCCAGAGCCGGACCTTAAAGCTCCTGGGCCCCAATGTAAAACCTGTTAAAGAACCCACCTGCCATGTGTCATATGTGACACCGATCAAGGGCCAAAAGCTTTTCAGAATTTTAGCTGCATCCCCAATTGAATCAATACGATACTCTGGTATATATGTGTTAGTGAGCATTATATAATGATGCAATAAAAAGGCTAGATGAGGACGTTCAAACTGAAGCACCAGCTATCATACTTGCGGATGGTTTCCATTTATTAAAATTGCAAAACTTCCTGATTTTACTCCACTTTGGATGGTGGTACTGTGACCCGTCGCACCAACCTTTGGTGAGTCTTACCTTTTTCGATGCTGAGAGAGTCGATCGCCCTGTACCCAGCGTTGCCAATTCCGTGCTTGGCTCCAGCTTCCATGACTGCTCGATACACGGGCACACAGGCCTCCCTGGGCATATGCAGTTCCCAACCCATCTCTCCTACAAAGGACAGCCGGATGGCACGTACCTGGATGGAGACAGGAAGAGTTAATAAGGAGAACGTGTAGAGCGGATTCCATCAGAGCGGAGGATTGGTTTTACCAAAGGGGCAGCCTGGAGCTAAAGTGCTTTACCGTAGTGCAGAAGCTAATGCAACTCTGGACTTAACTCGTCACGTCCCCTATGCATGCTCTATGTATGCGGCCGTGCACAGCGCTACTTCTGAGAAACTGAACGCGCACAATGTCAGGAGGTCAGTGATCGAGACTTGTCTCCAACGTTCACCGCCAGCCCCCCATCCAGGGCAGAATACAGGCCGTCTACTTCCCTATGGCTGCAGGATGGAGCCCTATAATATTCCCTACTGGCCCAATATGGGAGGCCAAGAGCGCAGTCCCCATGAGGCTCCATTATTTGACTGCTTTGGTTGATAAAGCTGAGTATGATGCCGGAGCTTTTAGTTGGTTTCCTATCGATTCCTCTTGTGGTTTTTGCTTGCTTGCTGATAAATGAGTGGATAGAAAGGTTCCCGTGGGTCTGATGATAGGCATCCCTGTAACACAGGACTTTAATCAGGGAGATTTACAGATAAATGAATGGAGATCCTGTCGTCTTCTCCACACAGACTCATTCATCTAGGAGCAGCCGCATTCGATAAATTTGGACTCTTAATGATCATATTTGGGGTCCTCCTTGGACGCCTCGTATTAATTAAACCAGTGAAGGATTGAAATCCGAAATTAAAACCAGGTCCAGGAACCAGAAAAGTAACAAGAGAGATTTCGGTGTTACTATAATGTGTAGAGCAAAAGTCTGAGACGTCATATAGTACACAGTCATATAACATCCTAATAATATCACCACACAGCACAGAAATAACGCCTTCATACAGCATCCAAATAGCACCGCCATACAGTGCCATCCTGCCTATGGTAGTGTCCCAGGTGAGCAAGGGAAAATTAGGGAATAATGGTAAAGTCCCAGGTGGTCTAGGGCACTGTAGAAAAGAGTTGTAAAGCAAACCCCTGGTAGTCTAAAGCAGCATAGGGAATATTAGTAATGCCCAATGTGTTCTAGGGCTGTGCAGAGAGAAATTGTAAGGTCCCAAATGATCTAGGGCAGTGCAGGGAAGAATGATAATATCCCAGGTGGTCTAGACCACTGCTCCCAGTACAGATCCCTGTGGTCCCCACTGCTCCCAGGACAGATCCCTGTGGTCCCCACTGCTCCCAGTACAGATCCCTGTGGTCCCCACTGCTCCCAGGACAGAACCCTGTGGTCTGCACTTTTCCCAGTACAGATCCCTGTGGTCCCCACTGCTCCCAGGACAGATGCCTGTGGTCCCCACTGCTCCCAGGACAGATCCCTGTGGTCCCCACTAGTCCCAGTACAGATCCATGTGGTCCTCACTGCTCCCAGGACAGATCCCTGTGGTCACCACTTCTCCCAGTACAGATCCCTGTGGTCCCCACTGCTCCCAGGACAGAACCCTGTGGTCCCCACTTTTCCCAGTACAGATCCCTGTGGTCCCTACTGCTCCAAGGACAGATCCCTGTGGTCCCCACTGCTCTCAGGACAGATCCCTGTGGTCCCCACTGCTCCCAGTACAGATCCCGTGGTCCCCACTGCTCCCAGTACAGATCCCTGTGATCCCCACTGCTCCCAGTACAGATTCCTGTGGTCCCCACTGCTCCCAGGACAGATCCCTGTGGTCCCCACTTTTCCCAGTACAGATCCCTGTGGTCCCCACTTTTCCCAGTACAGATCCCTGTGGTCCCCACTGCTCCCAGGACAGATCCCTGTGGTCACCACTGCTCCCAGGACAGATCCCTGTGGTCACTACTTCTCCCAGTACAGATCCCTGTGGTCCCCACTGCTCCCAGGACAGATCCCTGTGGTCCCCACTGCTCCCAGGACAGATCCCTGTGGTCCCTACTGCTCCAAGGACAGATCCCTGTGGTCCCCACTGCTCTCAGGACAGATCCCTGTGGTCCCCACTGCTCCCAGTACAGATCCCGTGGTCCCCACTACTCCCAGTACAGATCCCTGTGATCCCCACTGCTCCCAGTACAGATTCCTGTGGTCCCCACTGCTCCCAGGACAGATCCCTGTGGTCCCCACTGCTCCCAGGACAGATCCCTGTGGTCACCACTGCTCCCAGGACAGATCCCTGTGGTCACCACTTCTCCCAGTACAGATCCCTGTGGTCCCCACTGCTCCCAGGACAGATCCCTGTGGTCCCCACTGCTCCCAGGACAGATCCCTGTGGTCCCTACTGCTCCAAGGACAGATCCCTGTGGTCCCCACTGCTCTCAGGACAGATCCCTGTGGTCCCCACTGCTCCCAGTACAGATCCCGTGGTCCCCACTACTCCCAGTACAGATCCCTGTGATCCCCACTGCTCCCAGTACAGATTCCTGTGGTCCCCACTGCTCCCAGGACAGATCCCTGTGGTCCCCACTTTTCCCAGTACAGATCCCTGTGGTCCCCACTTTTCCCAGTACAGATCCCTGTGGTCCCCACTGCTCCCAGGACAGATCCCTGTGGTCTCCACTGCTCCCAGTACAGATCCCTGTGGTCCCCACTACTCCCAGTACAGCCCCACTGCTCCCAGTACAGATCCCTACAGTCCCCACTTCTCCCAGGACAGATCCCTGTGGTTCCCACTGCTCCCAGGACAGATCCCTGTGGTCCCCACTGCTCCCAGGACAGATCCCTGCGGTCCCCACTGCTCCCAGTACAGATCCCTGTGGTCCCCACTGCTCCCAGTACAGATCCCTGTGGTCCCCACTACTCCCAGTACAGCCCCACTGCTCCCAGTACAGATCCCTGTGGTCCCCACTGCTCCCAGTAGAGATCCCTGTGGTCACCAATGCTCCCTGTACAGATCCCTGCAGTCCCCACTTCTCCTAGGACAGATCCCTGTGGTCGCCACTGCTCCCAGGACAGATCCCTGCGGTCCCCACTGCTCCCAGTACAGATCCCTGCAGTCCCCACTGCTCCCAGTACAGATCCCTGCAGTCCCCACTGCTCCCAGTACAGATCCCTGCAGTCCCCACTGCTGACTATATCCCATTTAGAGAACGTACCATTTATGACGACTCTTTGTTTCCTGTCATTTAGCCAATTCCTTACCCATCTGCATATAGTTTCCCCCAGTCCATGCTTCTGTAGCTTCAGTATAAGGCTGCAATGTGGTACAGGATCAAATGCCTTTATAAAGTCCAGATAAACACATCAGCCACTTTACCTATATCCAGAATTTCACTTATTCCCTCATAGAAACAGGGGAATATTAGTAATGCCCAAGGTGGTGTAGGGCAGAGCAGGAGAAAATTGTAAAGTCCCAGGTGGTCTATGGCAGTGTAGGCAGTCTGGTAATGTCCTAGGAGGAGGTCTAAGCCAGTACAGGAAAAATAGTAATGTTCCAGGTGGTCTAGAGAAGTATAAGTAATATTAATTATGACTCAGGTGGTCTAGAGCAGTGCAGGACTAATTAGTAATATCTCAGGTGGTATATAGCAATATAGGGACTATTAATAATGACCCAGGTGGTCTAGAGCAGTGCAGGACAAAATAGTAATGTCCCAGGTGGTCTAGAGCAATATGGGACTATTAATAATGACCCAGGTAGTCTAGAGCAGTGCAGGAGGAAATGATAATGTCCCAGATGGTTTAAGGCTATGCAAGGAATAATAGTAAAATCCCAGGTGGTGTAGGGGGTATAAGTGGTCAAGTCTTTGGTGGTTTATAGCAGTGTCGTGGCTCATGGTTATATCTTTGACAGTCTAGGACAGTAAATAGTAAGTACCATGATGTAGTGTCGGGGCAAATTTTAAAGTCCTTTGTGGTCTATGGCAGTTTAAGGGCAAATAATAAAATCGCAGGTAGTGTGGGACAGTTTAGGCCATAATAGTAAAGTCTCTGGTTGTCTATGACAGTTTTGGGTATAACTCCCTGGCGGTCTAGAGTAGTGTAGTGGTTCATGGTACGTGCCCTGGTGGTGTAGGGTAGTAAAGGAGCTACCTGTTAATTACTACTCAAGGCTCCAGCAATGTCAGACTGTTATGGAAAGCTGAAGGGTAGGATCAGTTTACCCTACGCCCCTTTTATTGATCATATAGATCTATTCAAAGGAGGAGCATGAGAAGAGCGCCACTCTTGGCAACATCCGGCATTGCAGCTCAACCCCAATTGCTTTACCGAGACGGAACAGTAACACCATACACAAGCTATATGCCCGGACTACGCTAACTGTGAGGAATATGTCCTCTGTGTGATTACGGGGGTCTCCTATATGATTTGGAAGTGTAATAATCGGCTTTACTGCGGCCCACTTTTCTATCTTCTCATCTGTTCTTTCCCAGTGAAGGAGGCACCACAAGGAGTTAAGAGAATTTCTTTCTACCAGCAGAGTTAAATGAAGTACAAAACGCAGAAATCC
The DNA here is from genome assembly GCF_051348905.1 of Ranitomeya variabilis. NCBI lineage: Eukaryota > Metazoa > Chordata > Amphibia > Anura > Dendrobatidae > Ranitomeya > Ranitomeya variabilis. The sequence goes on along the minus strand of NC_135233.1, from coordinate 243,285,678 downwards.
TTCCCGATGTGTGATAGAAGCCGGCGTGCATTGCAGATGATGCTCACGTAACCCCTCGCTTGTCCCCCCGTCCTTCAGATTGTGTCAGAAGCGTACTTTCGGAGGCTCTTTTGCACACGGGGCCGTGTGCTGGGCCAGCCAGGAGCTCTTTTCTCCATTATACTATTAGATCAGTCAGGCAAGGAGATGGATGGAAGGATATAGCTGGGGAGGATCCCACAGCCTATTTGGGTTACAAAAAGGAAGCTTTTAACAAAACACAGCTGCTAGGGGTCCGGGGAGGGGTCACTGAACAATCCCAAGCACCTGCAGACCCAGAATAGCAATGTGCAGCGAAAAGTAGGGTGTAGGACTCAACCAGCTAACTAGTATTCACCTAACTGGCTATGAGGTTCCCGTCTGCTCCTACACACCGCTAATCGTCTGGTTTAGACCCTTCATTAAGTGTCTCCTACTCTGGAGGACCCAAAATATCAATTCATTGCACATACAGCCCATAGGCTTCGTGTAATGCTTTGTTTAGCCACAGGTGGCACTGTAGGAAAAAAGTGACACTTGATGCAAGGTTCCTTCAACGATCACAACTGATCGCTACTGGTCCCAACAGCAGAATTACCCATGATGATCTTATGGTAGCAAAATGGGATTGTCCAAACCCCTTTAATGAATTATAGGCCTATACGATGCCAAACTGATACCATTACATGAGACCCATACTGCCACTTAGCTGCTGAAAAGAAAATGGTCTGTACCTTAAATCCAGCAGCTGTGACAATCTTGTGCGTGGAGAATGGAAAAGCTTCATTGCTCAAATCTTCATCCAGGACGTCTTGCAGAATGGAGAGACTGAAGACAGAACGCAGAAGGTTACTTGGAGCTAACCTCTGGTTTATTAAAGGGATTATCTCATAAACATAAAATACTTCATGTGATCTTTTACATTGTAGACTGCAATTTAGCTCTCATCCTTTAGGGGGAAGCAATGATCATTGACTCCAGCAGAACTGCATCGTCTGTTGGAGTCCGAGGTAGTCTGAAATCTCACCACAAGCTCAAGAAGAAGTCAGTACTCATTTCCATTTCAACAAAAATAAAAGCTAGGCAACAAGATGGCCACTCAAACGAGTCCCACAATGGCATTCATCCAGTTCATTCACCATTCTCTTACCTCTAACCCAGCTAATTATGCAGAAATACATCCCCTGTGACTAGACCTACGGAATATGTAATGGGAGCAAACCAGCTTTCCCCAAACTGAAAAAAACAGCAACCTTGATAGATATTTTGAAGGGGAACTTCATCTCTCAAGTGCTATTAAAGGGAACCTGTCACATTGTACATGGCATCAATCCATTTTATAAAGCGGCAGGAGATGAGTAGATTGATATATAGTTTTTTGGGGAAATATTAATTATAAGTTTTAATTTATTAACTGGAAACCCATTGACTTATATCACCAAGTAGGACCGCCCACTGGACTCTTAAACATAAAAAGGAGGGATTGAAATAAAAAATAAAAATAAAAATTATGCAGAATCTTTCTGCACAAATTATATATCAATCTGCTCAACCCCTCCTGACGACAGTATGATGCTTTCCTAAACAGCCTAAAAAAATAACCTATTCAGCGCCACTTACCTGCATTCAACCATGCATGCTGACTGTTTCCCCCTACCTGTTGTGAGTTATATGTCATTTAAAGGGCCGCAGGGCTAAATATGTTGCATGTGAATTTAGGTGACTGGCATGAGATCAGTTCTAGAAGCAGACAGCAGCAGTAATCCGTGTTATTAGGATTTAATGTGACATCTTTGGTTCTCGCCCTGTCGCAGGCCGCCTCGTTACAGGCACACACATGTGCAAGCCACACGCATTAAAGATTGATACAAGTTGAAAGAGATTTGGGCTTCGGGGCTGCCGGGAAGGAAGGAGCTTGCTGATTTTAAGCTAACGTGGCAGGTCACACAGAACAGTAAGGATGGGACATCAAATATTCTGACGATTTAGCACTGAACATTTCTGTCTGCCCCGTGCGGAGAGGAAGGAGGCGCAGTACAAAGACACTGCCATACGGTCACTAGTCCTACAAACAGGTGATGTGAGGGGCACGCTGGGTATGTTATGCCATTATAAGTGGCAGGGGGGATTCACAAGACCCACAGCAGTCACTTGCCTTGGGCACAATGACTTAAGAAATAGAATTCAAGTACAACATTTCTTAAAGGGGTTTTGTAAAAAAATTTCAAAAAGTAACAAATGGGATACTTAAAAAAAAAAAAACACAAGCAAAAAAAATTATTCTCCCCTTTTAATCCTCCGACCCAATGGTCCAGAGAGGAGCAGCGGATTATTGAAAAGGTGAGTATAATTTTTTAATTTTTTTTTTTATTTACCCATTTTTAAAAATTACAGCTAAGTCCCTTTTTAATGGATAACTATCATCTGTAAAAGGTTGTATCATTTTCCAGGGACTGCAAAGAGTTGGTCATCTGTGTGGGGACCGAGCACTGAGACCCCATTGAATGCTCCAAATTCTGCTCCCACATAAGCTACGTGCATGTAGCCATGTTACAAGTTACCAGACTGATAAGAACCCATTGGGAATGGGAATGAAGACCTTCTTCATGGACATTCTACCTCTAGAACCTCCATGATCAGATTTCCAGAAGGACCGACTTGTTGTTGACTACATCGAAGCCATAAATGAATCAAGTCCTTACAACCTACCTGGCCGGCCCCTGAATGCTTATCATCCCCAGATCTTCAGAGCAGTCAATCAGCTTGCACTTGTACTTCTTGTCCTGGAGGACATTGTTGATGTGGCTCCAGTTATGTTGAGCGACTGCTCCACCGATGGCTAGATAGTAGGCGTCACCTGAGAATACAATAGACATCCACATTTTTAGTTTGTATCCAAACCTGTATGGATTACTAGAACTATCACTTGTTTGTTCATGTAAGGTTTTCACCATGTTCCCACCAATGATCAGAGCATGATGTGAAGATGGCATTGGAGCTTGTAAAGATCCTCCACCTTTTCCACTTTTACTAAATTGGGTTCACCCTCCCAAGGATCCTTCTCAGGCCAGTTCCTCTGGCACTTTTTGATGCCCTTGGTCATGTAGCAGGCACAAGATCATGAGGTCAGCATGCAGAACTTTTGTAACTTCCAATTTTACATTCACAGACATTATTATAGAGTCGCCCCTCTGCAGATATAACGGCTCCCGCACTTCTGGGAAGGATTTCTACAAGGTTTTGGAGGAGTCTGTCGGAATTTTTGCCCCTACATCCAGAAGAGCATTTGTGGGGTCAGACCCTGATGTTGGGAGGAGGTCGGACTTGGTGTCTCAGTTCTTAGATGGGGCTGAGGTCCAGGCTCTGTGCGGCCGCTCATGTTCGTACACCAAACTTCCCTCCATGTCTGTATGAAGCTTGTGCACTGGGCACAGTCATGGGGGACAGAAAAGGGTCTTCTCCAAACTGTTCCCACAAAGCTGGAGGCTACAATTATCCATACTGTCTTGTGCTGAAGAATTAAGACTTCCCTTCACTGGGACGAAGGGGCTGAGACCGCCCCCTGATAACAAGCCCATAGCGTTATCCCTCCTCCTTCATTTGTACAGCGGCACAGTGCAGTCGGGGGTAAAGTTCTCCTGGAATCACCAAACCCAGACTCCTCCATCAGACGCCGGATAGAGAAGTGTGATCCATCACTGCACAGAACACGTCTCCTCCAGAGTCCAGTGGTGGCGGCTTTACACCATTCCATCCGACGCTTAGCATTGTGCTTGGTGATGTAAGGCTGCATGTAGCTGCTCGGCCATGAAGCTCTCTGAGGGGGCGCTGTGTTTGTGCTGATGTTAATACCAGAGGAGGTCTGGACTCTGCAGTTATGGAGTCAGCAGAGCGTTGTTGACTTTTATGCCCTCTGCTCCTCAGTACTAGATGGTATGGCGGGAAGCCGGATATTATACACTGGTAGCAAAGGGGAAGCATGTTATACAACTGGGGGCGAGGGGATGGATATTATACAACAGGGGCAATGGTGGCAGATGTTTTTCATCTAGAATCAATGGACCGGAGGTTATACACCGGGGGTCAATGGGGCCAAAATGTTATTCACGGAGGGACAATGGGCCACAGGTTATACACCAGAGGGCAATGGGACTGAAGAGCAATTCCAAATTTAATGATTAAGAGTGCTGTCCCAATACTTTTCTGCATACACTGTACACCCACGCAATTCCTTGTAATTGTAGAATGTCACCTTCTAGTTTTTGGATGAAATTCCCATCAGATACTTCGCGTTAATGAAAAAAAGAGTGATGTTTAAAGTAAAACTAGGACATATAGCAGTATATAAAAAAAAATGTACCACAGCGAGCGGCGCCTGAACTGGCTATAAATGGAGTAGACCATATCGCTAGATGTGGTCATCAGTTGTGATGAGAGACAGAAACATCAGAGCGAGAGCTTCAAAGTCAAAGACTGAAGGGAGAACTAAGGATCGGAGGTCAACAGAGCAGCGTATTGGAATGGTAGCAACTAATAGGGATGGTACCTATCCCAACTGTTATACGGAATATACCGTAATCGGATTCAGCAGAAAAGTACTAGAACACATTGGCAAATGGTAATTCTGGAACTAGTGGCACATGAATCTTAGAATGGGCATATGGGCAGATAAGGTCTCAGCTAGAAGGCCCTATATTAGGGTTTTATATAAGCTCAAATCATGAGAACTACCAATATCTAGAAAATGTGTGAGATCTTTTACCCACTAAATAACCCTGCTGCTGTGACTATACTCAAAACACACACCAATAATTACCGTATATCAATCTTGTCAATCTCTGGAGAGGCAGGAAATATCCCTAGAGCCAAAAGAGCAAGTGATATTGTGGTGTGTGCGTTGGGTGGTCAATTGGCAGAACACGCAAAGAAGTGGGGTCCGCTCTTGGTTTTGTATAGATAGGTGCATAGCTACTGGGGGGCAGAGGTAGCAGTCAAATCAGAAAGGTGGGCGCTTTGTCCTCCCAACTTGAAGATGTGCCTTTTTCTCACCTTCTTGAATACCCACCCTCAAAGCCTGGAGAAAGAGCCGATGGAGAAGGTTCAGGTGTAAGGACGCTGACCGTAAGATCACTCTCTGTTCCTCCCCTCTGGTTCAACATGCAGGTGTACACGGTAGTCCCTATAGATTAAAGCAGACTGTCACGATTGTCATTGGAGATGGTGCACAGTATATTCCGCTGTACAAAAAGAATACATCGCATTCGATCACTAGTGATTTATCAGAGAATTATATATTAACGGTTTTTCATGGAAAAGGCATAGTTTGTACCAATGAGATGGTGGAAAAAAGGCTCATTGGATTCACAGGGACTAGACATACAACCCCTGGCAAAAATTATGGAATCACCGGCCTTGGAGGATGTTCATTCAGTTATTTAATTTTGTAGAAAAAAAGCAGATCACAGACATGGCACAAAACTAAAGTCATTTCAAATGACAACTTTCTGGCTTTAAGAAACACTAAAAAAAATCAAGAACAAAGAATGTGGTAGTCAGTAATGGTTACTTTTTTAGCCAAGCATAGGGAAAAAATTATGGTGTCACTCAATTCTGAGAAAAAAATTATGGAATCACCCTGTAAATTGTCATTCCCAAAACTAACACCTGCATCAAATTAGATCTGCTCGTTAGTCTGTATCTAAAAAGGAGTGATCACACCTTGGAGAGCAGTTGCACCAAGTGGACTGACATGAATCATGGCTCCAACACGAGAGATGTCAATTGAAACAAAGGCGAGGATTATCAAACTGTTAAAAGAGGGTAAATTATCAGGCGATGTTGCAAAAGATGGTGGTTGTTCACAGTCAGCTGTCTAAAATCTGGACCAAATACAAACAACATGGGAAGGTTGTTAAAGGCAAACATACTGGTAGACCAAAGAAGACATCAAAGCGTCAAGACCGGAAACTTAAAGCAATATGTCTCCAAAACAGGAAATGCACAACAAAACAAATGAGGAACGAATGGGTGGAAACTGGAGACAACATCTGTGACCGAACTGTAAGAAACCGCCTAAAGGAAATGGGATTTACATACAGAAAAGCTAAACGAAAGCCATCATTAACACCTAATCAGAAGAAAACAAGGATACAATGGGCTAAGAAAAGCTATCGTGGACTGTGGATGACTGGATGAAAGTCATATTCAGTGATGGAATAACGAATCTGCATTGGGCAAGGTGATGCTGCTGGAACTTTTGTTTGGTGCCGTTCCAATGAGATTTATAAAGATGACAGCCTGAAGAGAACATGCAAATTTCTACAGTCATTGATGATATGGGGCTGCATGTCAGGTAAAGGCACTGGGGAGATGGCTGTCATTATATCTTCATTAAATGCACAAGTTTATGTTATCCCATCATTTGAAAGGATGTTTGGGGATGATGAAACTATTTTTCAAGATGATAATGCATCCTGCCATAGAACAAAAACTGTGAAAACATTCCTTGAAAAAAGACACATAAGGTCAATGTCATGGCCTGCAAATAGTGCAGTTCTCAATCCAATTGAAAATCTTTGGTGGATGTTGAAGACAATGGTCCATGACAAGGCTCCAACCTGCAAAGCTGATCTGGCAACAGCAATCAGAGAAAGTTGGAGCCAGATTGATGAAGAGTACTGTTTCACACTCATTAAGTTCATGCCTCAGAGACTGCAAGCTGTTCGAAAAGCCAGAGGTGGTGCAACAAAATACTAGTGATGTTTTGGAGTGTTTTTTTGTTTTTTTTTCATGATTCCATAATTTTTTCCTCAGAATTGAGTGATTTGATAATTTTTCCCCTGTGCTTGGTTAAAGAAAGTCACCATTACTGACTACCACATTTTTTGTTCTTGATTTATTTTAGTGTTTCTTAAAGCCAGAAAGTTGCCATTTGAAATGACTTTAGTTTTGTGCCATGTCTGTGATCGGCTTTTTTTCTACAAAATTAAACAACTGAATGAACATCCTCCAAGGCCGGTGATTCCATAATTTTTGCCAGGGGTTGTAGTAGCTAGTACAAGTCTGGGGAGGAGAGCAGCAGTCAAGAACTTATTTGCCGAGGAAGGAGTCATAGAGAACTTGAACATTACTTAAAAGGAACCTGCCAGAATGATTTTATTACTGAAACTAGTGATAAGGCTGTAAAGGTCTTAATACAATGATGAAAATTACACTCGTTTTGTGGTAATCCGTTGTGACAGCGCTGAGAAATCGAGCTTTAAAGCAGCATGCAAATTAGACAGGAAGTGCACTGGTAGATTGACACGCCCCCTCATTGTAACTTCCTGGCTATTTTTCATGTGATTTCTCAGCGCTGGAACATCCAATTACCACAAGACAGGTATCATTTTATTTGTTTTACTTGGACCTATACAGCTACACCAGTAGTTTTATAAGCATAATCATCATGGTAGGTTCTCTTTAAGAAAAGTATTTAGAAGGACGATACTATGATTCTTCTGAAAATTGGGAATGGAGCAGCTGTCAGATAGGGCCAATTTTTTACAACAAATGCATATTATTCTTTGTTATGCCTTAGCACCTAATATCGATCTAAGGTATATTTTGGGGAAATATGGTTTATTATTTTAGGGTCTTGGCTATATGTAAGGACAGACACTCTTAATAAAACCCCAATGGTTCTTCTCTCAGTTCTTGGAGTTGATTGTATACCTGGATTCTTGTCAATGTTTGCAGTAAACAGCCAGTTAGCCGCCTTCTTGGCATCTGACCCAACTAGGTAGAACTTTCCAAAGTAGGACATGTTGAAGACAGCCGCCGTGTTCCTGCACATAACACATTCTTTCCTGATCTAAAAATGACAGCACGTCAAACACAACAGATGAACATTGGAGGGAGGTGGAGGAGGGGGGGGAATGATATTTTGAGCTTTCCACAGTTAGTAAAAGAACTAAAAGATGGAAATAACCTGTAAATGACTCATCCAAAACTTTCTGTCAGGAGGGTACAATGCACAAAAATCTCAAAGTAACCCTTTCATGAGTCTCTGAGCTTGGACCCCCGATCATCCTAATCATGAGGAGCACATAAAAAGTCCAAGTCTTCTGACATTGCAAACAGAACGTTCCCCAATCTCGGGGATGTGACAGCCGTAGTGAGAGGTTCTGGACCGCTAATTATAATGGAGATCTGGAAGGGGTTTGTCATCCTGTCTTGGTACATGTTCTCTACTCAACACAGGCTGTGCCTCATCTTCGCCGAGATGCCTGGAGACGCTGCCAAGAAAGCTGGCACACAAGTCTGACAAGCGCAGAGCAGGATATGTGTATTATTAACTTATGCCATCCCACTAGAATTTATCTGAACAGATAGGCCTGGGGGGAGGTAAGTGGTTAATAGGAAGTATTTGGTTCCAAGGAGAAATAAAAACATCCAAAAAGCAAAATTATAGGTTAACATGTACTATGGAGTGCTACGGCTCAAAGACTCCTCTGCTCTAGACCTTACACACCATTTTTGTGCTTTGTTTTTTTTTTTTTTTGTAAGAGTTCAGGCTCTAAACTAATGGCCCATCTATCCTACCATTGTGGGTAGCGAATCTTTTGAAATCCAACCTTTGCCAAATTTTGCCAAGAAAATCCGTAAGCAGCTGAATCGAAAGTACCGCACAGCCTCCAGCTGCCCTGAAAAGATGTATGTAATACTCTGAGGTTTCCTAAGAGTGTGTCCAACCCCTTTAAAAAAACTCTACAACGCGAATACAGCCTAAGTGAGATCAAAGTGACTTCAACATATATGTCTATAGAATTATATGGTAACCATTGTTCACCACTGTGCAGTCAGACACTCTCTGTGATGTTTATTCAGTGTTTTATGGATAAGCCGCAACGTTCTCTCACCATCTAGTTTCATCATAAATGGCTGCTGCATTCCCTGCCTCTGCTTTTATACAGGCTATGATAGTCCCTCTTTATTGGCTGTGCTGTATCATGTGATGTGATAGCTGCAAGGCATTATAGAGATTCACTCCCTACTGCGCCCGAGGTCATGTCAGCCTTCTGTGGATGATCTTCTGAAATGTGTAAAATGGCGCAGGTTTCAGGTACCTGATCAAAAAAGATTTGTAGGACAGAGGTCAACTTGCTACATCGGTAGTTTGTGGCCACATAGACCAGAGTTCTATAAATACCGGACTAGAAACGTGGCGTGAAAAGGTTTCATTTGTAGAGCCACCATTTCATTATTTCAACCTTCAAACAAAAATGTTCCGAAAGAAAAAAAAAGATAATATAAAATAACCCAGACCGAATGCTTTACAATCTGTGAGCTGCATAATTCACTCTGGCAGCGAGAAAAAAAAAAGAAAAAGAGCGAGAAACTCTGTGACTTAAATAAAAAGGGAAGGCAATAATTAGAAATGACTATTTTTAGGGATAATGCAGACAGAACAAAAAAAGGGAGAACGCCAAGTAAAAATTCTCGTGGCCTCGGGCGGTCACCTCGAAGTAGAAAGAAACCAAACTTCAAAATTTTACTTTGCCCAGGGTAAGTGTTAGGTCTTCCGGACTCTGCCCTACCCAGATGATGGTGGGGAAAAAAAAGGGAGCGGGCATGTTGGAGTTAAATACCTGATCTTATTTTGCTCAGGGAAGATAAACCACTGCCAGGGAAGTCTGGCAGCGGCTTACTCCCCTTACACAAGCACGCTCAACTGAACCGAGCATGCATGCCTATGGGGCGGAATATATTCATCCGCCAGCTATTGAAAGAGTATAAGCACCTTTAGGCCAATTACTTACTATATCATGGTGAGGAGGGAAGTTGAAGGTGTACTCTTTCTCCAGGAGTTCACTGTAGGCATAATCTTGGTGCGGCTGATGGCCGTAGGAGCCATAATAGTCATAGTCTTGGACCTATACACAAAGTAGTCATGTCAGTAGTCTATCATGATTAGCTGAGCCAGCACCATACAGGGCAGATGGCAGCTGTGTTATACAGCCAGCACCTACATCTAAGATCAGTGCTGGCTTTGAGGTCTCCTGTTCAACTCTTTACATGCAGCTGTCAATTACTGACGGAGACATTTACACTGCGCCATACGGCTGTGTGTCCATTCGAGTACCCCCTCAATGTGATCACAGTGTGCCAATGGAATCCAATGGCACCTTGGGGTCTTCTGAAGGCCCAATCACTGCAATCTTTGTACACCTGTGAAGCTCAGCCACAGGCTGGGCTTCAGAGGAGGCCACGAGTTGTCCTAAAAATTGCAATACTTAGGTACTGCGGTATATAGTACAAGTAATCAAAACGTAGGTTCAAGTCCCCTAGGGTGAAAAATATAATAAAAATGAAGATAAAAATTTTAATCACCCCGCTTTTCCCAAATTTTTTTTTTAAAAAGCATATTTGTTGGTACTGTGTCTGTAAATGTCCAATCTATGAAAACAGACATTTATCTAACCTGGCATAAAGACAAAATATTGAGCTGCAAAAAAATGTAATTTATGTTTTTGGGGGGCTATGGCGGAATAGGGTTTTGTTTTTTTTCTTACCACTTCACCTCAATTTTCTTCCCCATATTTTAATACATGACATGGTAAAGTGTACAAAACTACAGCTCATTCCACCCGCAAAAAATAAGCTCTCTTATAGCTATGTCGACGGGAAAAAAAAATGTTATGGCTCTTGTAAGAAGCGGAGAAAACAAAGTAAAACAGCAAAAATGAAAAATTAGTTTAAATGGTTCATTAAAAATATTAAAAAAAATTAGATGCCTACTGAGGGATTTGTTAGCCCATATTTGGACCACCTGAAGGAATGAACTCACCGGAGCTGGACCTTTTGGATTAAACCACCCTGGCCGTTCCCAGCCGTGTCTCTCCTGAAACACACATCCTTGTTGAAGCAGCTCCTGTAGAGAGAACAAATATTATCGAAAAATTATTATTTTTTTTCTAGAAACTGCGCCACTGTTGTCTATGGTTTGTGTCTGGTATTGTAACTTGATGGCAGTTTGCGTTACCGGAGCATGATCCCTGGGCAAACGCAACTCTTCTCCATCTGGCCAGCTCAGCTCTGCCTATGCACAACGTATATCCCCAAGACGCACAATACACAGCTTGCCACCAGCGACAAAATATATAAAAGTGCTAAAATGGGCAACAATGGTGATATAAATATCCCAACTTATGGGATAACTTTAGGCAGATACAGCAGGAGGCTCTTGGCAGTCGTAACTATCCATCACGTAGTGCCCGAGATGCCTAGCAACCATCTTAAAATATACCAGTTAGCGGGAGACCGGCTAACCCCGTTTTAGAGGGATCTGACAGATGACACCACAGGGAAGGCACATTGTCAGCGTGTTATTATACCATTGTTCAGAAATATCTAGAAAGGTCTAAACTTTGGGGGCTAATTGAATGAACCAAAAGGATGGCACCTGAAATGGTTAATCAGAAACAAGGCCTGTATACTGTGTGCATAGAAAGGAGGAGGCCTCATGGCTAAATTGGGCTGATTTATTCCACCATCACACATTCACTGTTGTTAAAGGAGATCTGTCATTTGCCATAAATATGTACTTTTTTAACCTGGTGTAAATGCCATTCTCCTCCTGAATCCAGTGATGTTTTTCTTTTGTTCTTGCGCCTCTCCACTCCGGAGATACGGCCCCCTATTCTCTGTATATAAATCTAGATTTGGTATCCAAATGGGTGTGGTCATCATGAAAACTCCCATAAAGGAATTGAGGACTATGCCCACTTGGCTAACAAGACTAGATTTGTATACCTGGAAGAAGGGTCCGTATCTCAGGAATAGAGAGGCGCAGGAACAAAAGAAAAACAACGCCGGATTCAGGAGAACAGCGGCATTTACACCAGGCCGAAAAAATACATATTTATTACAAGTGACAGGTTTTAGGTTTTTAATTAATATCTGGGACCCTTTCTAGATTATTTGCCCCTTATTACCTTATACAGGGGATCGGTCCGCATGCCCCTTCCAGCCAGAGGTTCATCATATGGAAAAACTACTGAGTAATTTTTGGCATAGGACTCATGGCTCCTCTCTCGGATCCACCGGTTATGATTGGTTAATGAGTGATGGAATCTCCTGTATTTTAAAAGAGACGAAAGGGTTAATTATGGATGGATGTGAAGTTTATCATTTACAGTGCGGGCCCTTGGGCTACAAGGAGACCTTAGAGGAACACAAAGCTCAATGGGACCTGGTATCAGCCCAGGTTGTGACAAAGTTCCTACTTTTATTATAGTTCAGGGTAATTTTGGCGTTTCTTGGTCCATTGAGATATAATAAATCTTCCTAAAAATATATATGTAGTCTCTATCAGATGTATCAAGACAAACAAAAACAATATGGGGCAAATATCTCAATGTGTTACACTCTGCCAGGGCACTACAGGTGCTGCTATAGTCAAAGGCCGTCTTACGTGTATAGATATATCAGAGGGTAACAATGGTGGCTCGCTAATACGAAAAAAAACTTTTCAAATATAACTTTTACTAAGTTTCATAAAAAAACTGACTCATAAACCCACTTCGAGGTGAAAATGCAATGTGCTAAATTTCTAAAGCTATATAGAGATAGTTGTAGGTAACGTGGGTGCACATAGGAAACAGCCGTATGGAAAATACATAGGGTCACAACTGATTGCCATACATTAGTGCATTGGTATCTCCTGATGAACCCAGTCATGGGGGAAATGCGTTGAGATTGATTTTGGCATTTTCCCGTACATCTGGATCATCACGTCTGTACAGATAAGCAATCAATTCTGACCCTATGTATTTTTTGGAAGGTTATTCCTTTGGTCAGGCCAATTGATTGTGATATAAATGTTTACTACTGTTATGCATGGTGCCCATACATGTGTTTTTGCAGCGCCCCAGAGTCCTGGTCGTTGCAGTACTGTCGCTCCGCCACTAAGGGGAGTGATAGTACGTCTGATGGCACTAAAGGAGTTCACCTGACCAGGTATGGCTACGTTCACACTAGCGTTGTGCGTCGCTGCGTCGGCGACGCAACGCACAACGCACGCAAAAACGCGGCAAAACGCACGCAAAAACGCTGCGTTTTGCGACGCATGTGTCGGTTTTTGCCGAAAATCGGACGCAAGAAAAATGCAACTTGTTGCGTTTTCTTGGTCCGACGCTTGCGGCAAAAAAGACGCATGTGTGGCACAACGCAACAAAAAAAAACGCATGCGTCCCCCATGTTAAGTATAGGGGGCGCATGACGCATGCGTCGCCGCTGCGTCGCCGACGCAAACCCGACGCACATTAGCTTAACGCTAATGTGAACGTAGCCTATCACAGTCACACATTACACTTCACACTCTGGCCACCAGGGGGAGCAAAGGGTTCTATGTATTAGGCCACTCCTCACACTCTGGTAAAACTGGGGGCTGGATAGGAAGTTAGGGAGGAAGCTGACTGGGTCTTGCCCAGGTAGCACCTAGTGAGAGAAGAGGTTGCTTAGGAAGATTCAGGGGGGTCCCTGTCAGGGGTGGGATCCTGACAGAGGCCTAGCGAAAGGACAGATTGTTACGGAGCCGTGCCTGCACCTCATTGCGGCGGCATCTAAAGAAAGGACACGAAGCGAAGCATATTGTGGAGAAGTGAGAAACGAGATCACAGCACAAAGGCGATAGAACCAGTAGGAGTCGTGCCCCGAGATCGGCAACATCCTACTGAGGCGCGTAGCCGGTGGCCTGAACGCCGAGGAAGTATTGGGCTCCACGCATTACTTCAAACCAACGGCAGGGCAGTTAATTATAGGATGGCTGCCTCACCTAAATCACCTAATGAAGACAACGGAGGCAATTGTGGGAGAGGGGCGTCTCTAGGGTCCCTATAAAATAACTCCAGGCCTACCCTGTCATACGGGTGCGTCCTATCCATATCATCTGGGGGACGGAGAGAAAGAACAGAAACATACACGACAGTTGTGAGGACTATCCCGTGGTGCTCAGCAGGGAAGTACTACAACACCCAGGCGCTAGTAGGTAGGCACGGATTTCCACCTGCAAAGGGAACTCTGGATGTGCCTTCGGACCGGCCGACCTCAGCCAGCCCAGTTAGCAGTGCTCTGGATTGCGGATGCCGAAGCCTTCAGTAAAGAGGTAAAGAGACTGCAACCCTATGTCCTCGTTATTTACTGCGACTTACACCGTCACCTACACCTTTTATTAGGCGCCCCTTAGCAGGACCACGGACCGGGTCAGGCCACCGTGACATCCTCAGAACCGAGAGACCCGGTACCAAGTACCCTGCCGTCCTGCATTTGGGGGCCGCTCTAACTTGGCGTCACAAACAGGATCTACTTAAGCCTGAAGAATCAGGTCATGTGTGCCTTGGAACTGTGTCTGAATTGTGCTTGAACTGTGACTTATTGCAAAGACTGTGTATTGCCGCTTCCCGCCAAAACCGCCGCCATTACCGCGCTAAGAGGAGCGCAGGAGAAGAAGAAGGGCGTGGAGTGGGCGTACGCAAGCTGAAGAGCGCGAAAGACAATGGCCGCCCAGTCTAAGTATTACTGTATCCTGAGGACGTGTCCGTCAGCCGCTGAGGTTCGCCTTCTCATTCTCTATGGAGGGTGGAGACCATGGAGACGGGGCCGCCCCCGAAAAAGAGCACGGGAAGAAGATCCAGAGGAGGGGACAAAGATGGCGACTTCCAGGACACCGCATGGGGACGACCCGGCCCGGCGCAGGGCTGCATCACCCGCAGCAGTCCCGGATTCACCGTTGCTGCAGGGACTGACCATCGCGGAGCTGCCGATGGGGAGGCCCAGCAGACAGTCGCCTGATGACTGGGTAGCCGCAGCTGAAGCCCGGCAGCTGGCGCGCTGCTGAGAGGCCCACGCTCGTGTGAGTTCCCGGTTGGGCCATCCTACGGAGATTCGCCTGTCCCCCGTGTCCCCCACTCTACCCGCTCCGACCGCGGCAGACTCACGAACCCTGCCAGTGGATCGTTAGCCGCGGGAGCCGGACCTGAGGATCCTGCCAGTGACGGAACGCCGACGACACCTGGTGGCGGCGTGGAGGAAACAGCCCCGACCTGTGGCCGCGATCGACCTAACGGGTGATGTGGAGGTCCCACCATCGAAGTGGGGTGTGGTGGTAATCTTTAACTCCCAGGAAGGAAGGGGAGTCATCCAGGAGATTGGGGAGCCACTAAAGGTCCACGTCACCCAGAGCGAGGTGAAGCCTTGCTATGGAGAGATCGATGCGGATCGCGATCTGGATCCCGGGGATGCCGTGACCTACACCCGGTGGCAAAGAGGGACCGGTTGGACGGCCCGGGGCATCCAGCAGTGCACAACTCTTCAGGCTGCTACTGAGACTCAGGGGACCGTACCCGTTGCGGGAAAGATGACAGAAGCCTCCGCTACGGACCACCAGGCTGCCCAGGCCCATTGCGTGACTTTGGGTCCCACCCGTTCTCGGCTGAGAAGGGTGGTCGGTGAGGTGAAGCCGCTGTCGCCAGAACCAGAGTAAGCCTCAAAGTCATGGAACTGTAAATAGTTATTAATTTGTCTTCTACTGTTTTGCTGCTAGTACCCGACCAGGGTTGTCCTTAAAGGGATCCCTTCGTTTACCCGGGATCCCTATTGTTTTTTTTTGCTTTTTGTTTTTGCTTTTGTTCATCATTGTTTACAAAGACTGCCGAATCATGGACGGTGAATGGTTCACAAACTGTGTTGTAAATAGTTCGCACCTTCTTAAAGGTGCCCCCTACTGGTTTTACAAAAAGGAGAACTTTTTGAAGAGACTGTTCTTGAATACAGCGCAGAAGTTCTTGCCTTAAACGGACTTGCAGATAGAGAGTCTGCACTACTTCCAAAGAGACTTGGTTCCCTCTTAAAGGGAATGTTCATGTGTTGCACTTAAGTATAATGTTACTTTAAGAACGTTGAATAGTAGTGAATAGTGTGTAGTTATTTAAGAAATAATAGGAAATGTTCGCAGTGAAGTGGACCCGTAGGGGTTAGTGAGTCCTCCTGGAAACCATAGAGAGATGGTTGATTGATAATAAAAATTGAGCTTATAGAAGAAAAGAGGCAGTAGGCCCGGACGAGTAGCCAGGCGGTCCTGCATGTTCGAAGTCAGAGAGTAAAGAAAAGTGTTGCATTTAGAAAAGATAAATAAAGACAAAGTTAATTTATATTTTAGAGTTTTATAGTAAGCCTTTAGTGGGTTCAGCTTATACGCCCTTAAAGGAAAAGTTAAATTACACAGGTCAACAAAAAAAAATTTTTTTTCTGGTGTCCAAAATATTTTAATGAATTTGGGGCATTTTTGGGGTGCTGATTCTGAATATGCTATCAGTTTTGCCAGATTGGCTCAAGTTTTTGACATTTTTGGTATCTTATTTATAGCACTTGTTGGTAAATGCGACGCATCATCTCATTAATTTCTTTGGATTAGTACTTGAACTGAGCAGTTCTCAATATAGTTTTGTGTTAATTAGTGTTCTAAAAGTTTGTTCATAGCTTGATTTTTGCGCTAACTTTATGTTGTTGTCTGTTTTCCAGTGAAAAGCATGAACTCATCAAGAAGAAGTTGTCTTAACGATCCAGACTCATTCTGTTACATTTGTGGTGAATACACACTGCCAAAACATAGAAGAAACATAACAGACTTCGTAAAAAAAGTGTATTTTGCCTATTTTGGGGTTATGCTTGGGGACCAAGACAAGTTTTGGGCACCACACATAGTGTGCAAAGCATGTATCGAATTATTACGAAAATGGAGCAAAGGACAAAGAAAAAGCTTCAAATTTGGTGTTCCAATGGTGTGGAGAGAGCCAAAAAATCATCATGATGACTGTTATTTCTGTGCAGTGCAAGTGCAAGGATTCAATAAGCATAAGAAACGAAAATGGGAGTAACATGGAATCTGCAAGAAGGCCTGTCCCTCATTGTGAAGATGTGCCTGTACCTGTGTTTACCATAAATAACAGTCATCATGATGATTTTTTGGCTCTCTCCACAGAACCGAGAGACCCGGTACCGAGTACCCTGCCGTCCTGCGTTTGGGGGCCGCTCTATGTTCATCTAGCAGATTGCTTATCTAAATATATGTTTCAGTATGCTGAGCATTACAGATACTGTGTTTTCTGAATGCACCCATGTGGTGGCCAGTATGGATGAATGTGTGCTATCACTGTGACATCTCGTCTCCTGCCTTCTGTCTGTGCTCTGGGGTTTTTATCCACCCCACTATATATCGTGCTGACAGAGGGTATGACCAGCAATATATACAGGCCAACTGGCCGTCTGTTTCATCTTTTACGTCTGGTTAGGGACTGGTATAGGAGTACAGGGACAGCCGGCGCATGAGAGGGGGTGCCACTTCTCGCCATCTTAGGGCATCAACCTCTGTAAATAGGTAGGTGAACAGCAGGGGGGACATATAGCGTCAGTTCAGCCCTTCTTCACTGCGGCTGAGTATGATTGACTACCTATGTCAGCATAGTTATTGAAACAGTAGGACACACCACTTATATAGATAGCACCAAGTTGCATTTCAGGGTTCCTTGGGTAACTAGTTATACTACGTCCATCTGAGAGGCGTTATTCTGTAGGGCTAATGGTCACCTCTCACATTATATTTAACTTAAAACCTCTATGGTCAGATTATGGCGACACCCAACATCTTTAGCAGCGAGAATCTAGTATACTACTGCAATAGACAGAAGGTCATTTGGCTAGATTCTCATACACTAGCCTACCTTCTGGTGAAATTACTTACCTACAACTATCTTTATATATCTTTATACACAGGGTTGGACTGGCCCACCAGAGAACCGGAGAATCCTCCCTTGGGCCCTGGCTTCTCCTTCAGGAGAGTTCATAGTGCAAACCTTGCATTTGCTATGGGGCTCTTCAGTGGGGGAGAAAGGTGGGCCCTCAGAATCAGATCCTCCAGTGGGCCTAATGTTCTTCAGTCTGACACTGTTTATACATTTTGCACATTGCACTTTCACCTTGGTGTGGGATATATAGTCAAAGGCCCAAGATGGAGGGTGTTTATTTAGTGGGGCTCGCCTTCGTTCTATATTTATATGTGAGGTGTGGTCTAGGGGTCTGTGCATTTAAGGGGGCCCGTCTGGGTCCGTATTGATGAAAGGGGGGTCATAGGCACCAATTGCTATTCCAATGCTTTACGTTGAGGGATTTATAACTTCAGGGCATTTCCTCACCTTGGGATATCTTCTCTAAGGTTAGCGAGTATAATATACTCATATATACACCCAGCTGCGATAGAAATAATAGACGGCTCTCAGCGATTTCCCCAATTTCTTTACCTGATTGTCAATACCAATCTGATTCCGCAGCGACCCTGGCTGAGCATTATGCCATCACACCGTGCCATATTGTGTGATGTAATTGCCATTATTATTGCCGGTTTTAGATCACATTGACCTTGGGGAGAGAACGGCCGTGCTCACCCGTAACTAAAAGCCTCCTGGGAGTGAGATAAAGGGCCAGTAATTGTCACATCTCCTATAATTCTTCCTTTATAGCGTTTCTTGGCCATTGTCTGCGGATTGTTACTTGCAGGACATGGGTCTTGAGCCGTCTCCTCCTCCTCCATTTACTCCTCTCACCTCTGTTATTAGCCCGTGGCATAATTAAGCGGCAGAAATAGATTTAATGACAAGCTTTAGCGCTATGTGATTACCGCCTGGCACTGTCCGGACGCTGCAGAAGTGCGGTAATCACAGGGAGCGGCAGATGCGTCACAATGGAGAGACCGAGAAGAGGCCAAGAGGGTGGAGTCACAACACACAGGACTGGGGGGGGGGATAATTAGCAGACATGCTCTTATAATTAATATCTGCGGCTGGTCCAGGATGGGATTTCAATATGGAGGACTAGAGGGATGAGGAGCGAATGCGGAGTTGTGAGCAAAAAAAACATTATTGCGACTTTTTATTAGAATTGTGGATAAACTGCTTGCTGTCAGTGAATAGAAAAAAGCGTTAGAGCGCGTCAGAGCTCTTGTAACAAGCAAATCAACACCCATAAATATTTAAAAAGTGCCACCTAATGGAGATAGTCTGCAATGTAACAAAGCTGGTGGCGGGAATGTGCAGGGATCATACTGCGTCAGGGGACTGTGCAGGCATCATACTGCGTCAGGGGACTGTGCAGGCATCATACTGCGTCAGGGGACTGTGCAGGCATCATACTGCATCAGGGGACTGTGCAGGCATCATACTGCGTCAGGGGACTGTGCAGGCATCATACTGCGTCAGGGGACTGTGCAGGCATCATACTGCGTCAGGGGACTGTGCAGGCATCCTACTGCATCAGGGGACTGTGCAGGCATCATACTGCGTCAGGGGACTGTGCAGGCATCATACTGCGTCAGGGGACTGTGCAGGCATCCTACTGCATCAGGGGACTGTGCAGGCATCATACTGCGTCAGGGGACTGTGCAGGCATCCTACTGCATCAGGGGACTGTGCAGGCATCATGCTGTGCCAGGGGACTGTGCGGGCATTATACTATGTGTGGGAGCATCGTATTGTGTGAGGGGATGTGGGAGGAATGATACTGTATAGTGGAACTGTGGGGAGCACAATAATGTGTAAGGGGACTGTGGGGGCATCATACTCTGTGAGGAACTGTGAGGATATCATGGTGTAGGGGCATTATATGGTGTGGGGGAGCTGTAGGTTCATCATTCTGTGTGGGGGGACTGTTGGATCCATCATACTGTGCGAGGGGACTATGGTAGGCATCATACTGTGAAAGGGGACTGTGGAAGGCATCATACTGTGTAAGGGAACTGTGAAAGACATCACACTGTGTGGGGGGACATCTAAAATGTGGGGGGGGGGCTGTGGGGGCATCATACTCTGTGAGGAACTGTGAGGATATCATGGTGTGGGGGAGCTGTAGGTTCATCATTCTGTGTGGGGGGACTGTTGGATTTATCATACTGTGTGAGGGGACTATGGGAGGCATCATGTGTATAAGGGGACTGCGGGAGGCATCATACTATGTGGGGGGACATCTAAAATGTGGGGGGCTGTGGGGGCATCATACTGTGTGAGGAACTGTGAGGATATCATGATGTAGGGGCATTATATGGTGTGGGGGAGCTGTAGGTTCATCATTCTGTGTTGGGGGACTGTTGGATTTATCATACTGTGTGAGGGGACTATGGGAGGCAGCATAATGTGTATAAGGGGACTGCGGGAGGCATCATACTGTGTAAGGGGACTGTGGGAGGGATCATACTATCATAATGTGTAAGGGGACTGTGGGAGGGATCATACTGTGTGAGGGGACATCTAAAATGTGGTGGGGGTACTATGAGATGCATCATAATAGTGAGGGGATTGTGGGAGGCATAATACTGTCTCTGAGTACGGTTATGGCCATGAAAGGGGTATTGTACTGTGTAGGAACACTTATGGGTTTCACCAGGAGCAATATTTCTGCATCCACACATAATGGACTGGCCCAGGTTAGGGAAGTATCTTTAGAGTAAACTGATAGGTATGAGTAAGTGATGGCATATGCTAATGGAGCTGATGTCAGATGACCACTGCTTCTCATCTCTTACAGCACAATGTAAAGGGTGGCTTGAAGGACCCAGTCCTCAGATGACCTTCTTTTTATACGAGGTGAGGGGTTATGTTCTGGACTCCATGCTCGGAAATGTGCGAGCAGTGATTATATTCCATAAATCATTGATGGTCCTTGTACTCAGCAGACTCTCTTCTCACCTGATGTCATAGCCGTACATGTCTTTCTCTGGACGGCCATGAATAATCCAGTGAGCAAGCTCCTTCCCGCATCCTCCTCCCAACATCATACCTGAAAAAACCACAGGAGCCGTCACAAGAAATATGTCTTTACAACGATTCCTAGTCATTAATCTGTGATTCAAGGTCAGTGAAAAGTACTGGAAGCAGAACAGACATGCTACCTGGTCCGCCTTGGGCCCTACTGCAGATAGGAAATGATGCCTGCCGCCAAGATGGCTGATCACGCCAAATTATTCATTGCGCCTTAAGGCCGGAATCAGGAGAGGAAAGGCTCCCTAAATGCCACTGTTCTCCTGAATCTGACGTTGTTTTTCTTTTGTTCCTGCTCCTCTCTATTCCGGTGATACGGCCTCCTCTTCCCTGTATAAAAATCTAGTCTTGTTACCCAAGTGGGCGTGGTCCTCAACTTCTCTATGGGCATCTTCTTGATGACCAAGCCCACTTGGCTAATAAGACTAGATTTATATACAGGGAAGAGGAGGCCGTATCTCAGGAATGGAGAGGAGAAGGAACAAAAGAAAAACAGCGCCTGATTCAGGATAACAGCGGCATTTATACTACCAGGTAACAAAATGTACTTATGTAAAAAGCTCATTATGGGGAGGGTGACTGGATGTCAGCCTTCCTAATACATGATGACTTCCACCTCTACTACAACTCCCACTGTGTCAGAGGCAGAACATTTTGTTGCATGCTGGGGGCTGTAGTTTCACCACAGATGGAGAGTCACTGAGCTGGCGGTATTGGTGTGGCTCATCCATATCTTGGCCCCCTTACCTGCACTATTGAATCCGCAGCCCAGGAAAAAGCCTCTAACTTCTGGAGATTCGCCTAAGAGCGGCTTGTGGTCAGCAGTGAAGGACTCTGGGAAATATAGAAAAATAGATAATATGTAAGGGTCCTTACATGGAGACCGTTATAACTTTGTGTTCAGGGGCTGAGTAGCCCAGGAGAATCCCACCGAGTCTCCGCCTCAGGCAGAGTGTTAAACATCTCTGTGGTCAAAAGTCATATTCATTGGGGTCTTAGTCCCCCAAATGACACAAATATTGACACCCACCCACAAAATGAATCCTCCTCTCGTGCTGCCCCTATCTATTCCTTATGGCTAACGCACTGCCTAACAAAGCATGTTCCTCAAGGAATGCAGCGTGCTGTCAGCTTCTCGTGGGTGAGGAAGCAGATGGGGGGAGATGATCTTCCCCTAATAATAACCTGGGAACAGAAACAGCAAAAATGGCCATTATGGCCCTCTAATGAAGACTATATGAGAGCAGATGAGAACCATGAATTATTGGCTTTTGGGGATTTCTTAGGCAGCTGTTCTCCCTCACAGACATGTATAATAGACATTCGTCAGCCACCTTCTGCACCTCTATCCAAGAGCGCATTTGCCCGGGCCAGAGGATCTCCATTGTACATGTCATGTCGGATCTGGATAGGAGAAAGATGTGACCTAGATATCAATGGCCAAAGCAGAAGTCCCCGGAGGACACAGCAGCTGGGGCCCAAAACTGTCTCCTCAGCAGAATTATAGGAGGCATTTTATGAGGGACAGGAGACATCGCAGCTTGGCTTTGATATCTATCATAGCAATGAAGGCTTAGTCTATCATTTTAAGAAAGCTGAGTGCCACTACTATGGAGCCCACTGCAGCGGCCCCCAGCTTTTCTAGACCCCTGATTGGCAAGTTTGTCTAGTTGGTTTGTGTTATGGTGCGCAAGTTACTGACTGGCTAGAAGTCTAGGAAAGCTGGGTGACACATCAAGTTGAAGAGATTGGAATAGCATAGCTTCCAGCTATGATCAGATAGAAATATAATTAAAGCTTCAGATAACGGGGCGTATAGAATATATATTCTGTCCTCGGCAAGTTATTCCAAGTGTCACCAGGGGTATAAGGATCCAGAAAGGAGAGCGAGACCGGCACATCTCCTGCCATCCGCTGCCACCTAGTGGTGACATTTCTACTTTTTCTCAATTGTATTTTTCTCATAAATTATTATTTCTATTCTGCCTTCTGAGTAGGTGATTCTGAGATAAGTCAAGAGACCTAAAAAAAATGTGTGATTTGCTGTCTTATAATTATTTTTTTTTTATACAAAAGCCAATGCTTTAAACTTGGGACAGCACCCCCAGTAGGTATCTGTTTTTTTTCTAATAAAAAATACAACGGAGAGTGGAGGTTCTGGGGGATTGGACAGGGCAGTGTTTGTAATCTCAGTTGCTGCATATGCAGAGCACAGGAGTTGGGATTATTTCTATATCAGCTGCTATGCTCCGCATAGAGAGCAACTGAGATGACAGAGCTCACTTTATCATACTGAGAACTTTGCCATCTCATTTACAGCCTATGCAGTGTGCAGCAGCCAATGACACCCTCATTCTGCAAAGTGTGCTCTACCTGTGTCAACCATTGGTACCTAGGCGGGCACTCACTGTGCCTGATGCCACGCCAAGAAGAAGCAGCAATAAGGGCAGGGAGTGACATTTAAAGCCCCCATACTATTTGGCGCTCAGGCCCCCCTCCACGCAACACGGCACTACCTAAGCCGGGAAGACAAAATTGTGTGTGGCAATTGCTCACCTGGGCCACACACAGTGGATTTAATACCCGTGGTCTCTAGGGCAGGTACCCTGTTTATCGCCCCTTGGATGTGTTGAATGAAGACATCCCAATCCAGATCAAAGAGGCCGAAAGCAAACTTATCCGATACCTGGGGTTAAAATAGAAAAAATCATTTTTTTTTTTAAAAAAAGCACCAGCCCTCTTCATTGGACATAAGACTGTCCTGACATGAGGTATATGAGTACGTCCTAAATCAGGCGTGGCTCCATACAATACAAGCGTCAGCCATGTTACACAGCCGGCACCTGCCTATAACAGGAGCACTAAGCACCGCTGTTAACCACTTATATGCTGCCATCAATCTCTGACAGTGGGATTTAAGTGATGCGGTTCCTTTTGTCCAAAAGGATTTTGTACAAATTCTGAAGTATTGCAGTATATACAACAAGCGATCCAAAGCTGCAGGTTCAAGTCCTCTGCGGCAGAGCTGGGCAAACTGCAGCCCATGGAGCTTGGCCTACCAACCAAGACCCGCTGTCACCACTATCCACAACCTCGGGATGCAGACAGTGGTGAATACATTGGTGGAGGACGGGGTCAGCTCCTTCTTTTACCAATCAGTGTGTGTGATTTAGCCAGCACATGCGATGACGTTGCTCCATCTCGTCTGCTGTGCAGAGAGTCAGTGCACTGGAGATAACATAAGAGTACCAGGGGAAAGGAGCAACGGGATGTTTGCATATATACAATGAGCTATGTGGGTGTTCATACTATATTTAGGGGGCTCATACTGTATTTATGAGGCTCACTATATATATATATATATATATATATATATATATATATATATATATATATATATATAGGGGGCTATGTGGGGGCTCACTGTATATAGGAGGCTCTGTGGGGTTCATACTGTATTTAGTGGGCTATGTGGGGGCTCATACTGTATTATGGTGCTCATACAGTATAGGCGGCTATGTGGGGGCTAACTGCATATAGTGGGCTATGTGGGGGCTCACTGTATATAGGAAGCTATGTGGGGGCTCATTATATATAATGGGCTATGTGGGGGCTAACTGCATATAGTGGGCTATGTGGGGGCTCACTGTATATAGGAAGCTATGTGGAGGCTCATTGTATATAATGGGCTATGTGGGGGCTCAGTGTATATAAGGGGCTCATGCTATATATATGAAGCTATGTGGGGGCTCATACTGTATATAGGGGCTGTGTGGGGCTCAAACTCTATATAGAGAGGATATGTGGGGGCTTACACTGTATATAGAAGTGCCGACTCATACTATATATTGATGGACTATGTTGGTGTTCCTACTGTATACAGGGGGCTGTGTGGGGCTCTTATGGCATATATATAAATTGTTATATGTACCCCAAAATCGTATCAATAAAACAACATCTTAGTGCACAATAAACAAGCCGTCACACAGCTCCATTGGCAGAAAGATTTAAAAAGATACAGGTCTAAAAAAATAAATAAATAAAATTACCCAAACCAATTTTTCTTTTTACAATTGAAACATTTAACAACAACAAACAACAAGTTTGGTATAGTCATAATTGCACTGACCTGGATTATTATGATAGCAGATCATTTTTACTAAACATTGAACACGGTGGAAATGAAACAAAAAAAAACTGGTGCGACTGTGAGGAATTGTTTTAACCATTTCACCCCATTTGGAATTTTATTTACCCATTTTTCATTCCAATATACGGTGAAATTAATTGTGTAATTCAAATCTATATACTGTAAAACAATACGGGTATGATGATGGGAAAAAAGAAAAAACAAGTTATGGTTATTGGAAAAAGTGGAGGAAAAAAAAACAAAAACGCGTATATGAAAAATTTGCCTATTCAGAAAGACGTTAAAGGGAAATTTCTATACGGTTACACCACAGTGCTTTTGGATCTCTCATAGAAGTGAATGATGAGATCTGTGCAAGCGTAGCCAATTCTTTATTTATAGCATTTATAGAGGGCTGGGAGATGGGAGGGTGAGGACTCCTGTGGTCGTTTGCAGTCCCAGATCACCCAGAACCAGATCAGTGTCGATTCGGGTGTTATTAAGGCTGCCCGGACCCCACCATCACCTGTTACCTGTGCCCCGGACCGCACCTTAAATTCACCAGTAAAAGGTAAAGGAAACTGCAATCCTTGTGTCTTCCCATCATTTCCTGCACCCCACCGTCAATCACCCCTTATCAACTGTACCGGTAGCCCTGGAGCCCCGCTCCATCTGTGAGGAGCAGAACCATCCCGTTGCGTTACCATTGGACCCAGCGGTCCCTTAAAGCTGCGTCGGCCATCCTGGTCACACACCACAGGTGGCGAAACAAATTATTCCCTATAGACTTTATTTTCCACCTCCATTCATAATTTTTATTGGACGCCTAGGGCCACGGACAGGGTCACTGCTTCCGTGACCACCCCTTTAAGTACCGCTGGCCCCAGCCCCAGTACCCCACGGTCCTAGCGGGGCTCCATAATAATAATATCAAATATCTTCAATAAAAAATGAAGTATAGTTTTTCTGATTTGCTA
The DNA here is from genome assembly GCF_051348905.1 of Ranitomeya variabilis. Classification (NCBI taxonomy): domain Eukaryota; kingdom Metazoa; phylum Chordata; class Amphibia; order Anura; family Dendrobatidae; genus Ranitomeya; species Ranitomeya variabilis. The sequence goes on along the minus strand of NC_135233.1, from coordinate 243,259,711 downwards.
TGTATCTTTCCACATGTGCAGGCATTGCAGGACTTTAGGTATCCATGGTTACGACCACAAGCAACTAGCTAACCAACTATATCAGTGGTCATAATCATGGATGCCTAAGGTCCTGCAATGCCTGCACATGGGGAAAGATACATAGCGAATCAGAAAAACTATACTACATTTCTAATTGTTGGTATTTGCTAAAAATATTATTATTAGATCCACTACATAATGGGATAGGATCTTGGAGATGGGAATACCACTATATACAAACAGACACACTAGAATGATATTCTGCATGTTTATAAATAAAGTTTATTGAAAGAAGCACAATCAAGACAGAATTAATGGAACACCTATGTAACTCATTCAGATTTCACTTCAATAAACTTTATTTATAAAAACCTTATTTATAGGTTATAAATGCCCTCCGAATCCTCGATAGATACAATAAACTAATGATAATTAGGTTTAATTCTCAATTATTTAAGTGCAGGAAGGGATGTTGCTGGCGGAGCGGAGCTGCCACGGTGTAATGACTGATAATAACCGCCGCTGACAGGAGAGGAAGGAGCGGCGCGGTACGCGGCTGCTCGTATCGCTTTGTCTCCTGTATCTGACAGCAATCAGCGTCTCACCTCTTCCCAGAATATAGGGTTTGACTCATATCCTCCCACTGACAGCGCGTCACCTTGGAGACGGAGATACACCGAAGCGTCGTGGTCCCGCACATTTGGCATGTTCTATAAATAAAACGCCACAGAGAAATTTGAAGAAAAGGAATTTAGACACATTGTGATCTGCTCTGAGCGTCTCAAGACTCAAATCCTGAGGTGTGGAAAAGAAAAGAAAGGAGAAAGGGAAAAAAATAAACCTTAAAAAATATTCATTAAAACAGACAAAATAAAAAAAATGATGATACGTGAAGATAAACAATAGTGATTAAAAATAAGAAAAATAAAAAACAAAATTATTATTAATTTCCTATGCAACAGATTGGATAGAGAGAGGGAGATGAAGGGAGAGACAGAGGGAGGGAGAAATAGAGAGCGCTAGAGGTTGAGAGAGATACAGGGAGGAAGAGAGAGATAGAGGGAGGCAGAGAGAGATAGAGGGAGGGAGAGAGATAGAGGGAGAGACAGAGGGAGGAAGAAATAGAGAGGGAGGGAGAGAGAGAGATACAGGGAGAGAGAGAGAGATACAGGGAGGGAGAGAGATAGAGGGAGGGAGGGAGAGAGATAGAGGGAGAGACAGAGGGAGGGAGAAATAGAGAGCTAGAGGGAGAGAGAGAGAGATACAGGGAGGGAGAGAGAGAGAGGGAGGGAGAGAGATAGATGGAGGGAGAGAGAGATAGAGGGAGGGAGAGATAGAGAGAGAGGGAGAAATAGAGAGAGAGAGGGAGGGAAAGAGAGATACAGGAGGGAGAGAAAGATAGAGGGAGAGACAGAGGGAGGGAGAAAGAGAGAGATAGAGGGAGAAAGATACAGGGAGGGAGAGATAGAGGGAGGGTGAAATAGAGAGATAGAGGGAGGCAGAAATAGAGAGAGGGAGGGAGGGAGAGATACAGGGAGGGAGAGAGCGATAGAGGGAGGGAGAGAGATACAGGGAGAGAGAGAGAGGGAGGAAGAGAGAGATAGAGGGAGGGAGAGAGAGGGAGGGAGAAATAGAGAGAGAGGGAGAGAGAGATAGAGGGAGGAGAAATAGAGAAAGGGAGGGAGAGAGATAGAGGGAGGGAGAGAGAGGGAGGGAGAGATAGAGGGAGGGAGAGATAGAGGGAGGGAGAAATAGAGGGAGGGAGAGAGATAGAGGGAGGGAGAGAGAGATAGAGGGAGGGAGAGAGAGATAGAGGGAGGGAGAGAGAGAGGGAGGGAGGGAGAGAGAGAAGGAGGGAGAGAGAGAGAGGGAGGGAGAGAGAGATGGAGGGAGAGAGATAGAGGGAGGGTGAAATAGAGAGAGGGAGGGAGAGAGAGATAGAGGGAGGGAGAGAGAGATAGAGGGAGGGAGAGATAGAGAGAGAGGGAGAGATAGAGAGAGAGAGGGAGGGAAAGAGATACAGGAAGGGAGAGAGAGATAGAGGAGGGAGAGACAGGGAGGGAGAAATAGAGAGAGAGAGGGAGAGAGATAGAGGGAGGCAGAAATAGAGAGAGAGAGGGAGGGAGAGAGAGATACAGGGAGGGACAGAGCGATAGAGGGAGGGAGAGAGATACAGGGAGAGAGAGAGAGGGAGGAAGAGAGAGATAGAGGGAGGGAGAGATAGAGGGAGGGAGAAATAGAGAGGGAGGGAGAGAGATAGAGGGAGGAGAAATAGAGAGAGAAAGGGAGGGAGAGAGATAGAGGGAGGGAGAGAGAGGGAGAGAGAGGGAGGGAGAGATAGAGGGAGGGACAGATAGAGGGAGGGAGAAATAGAGGGAGGGAGAGAGATGGAGGGAGAGAGAGATAGAGGGAGAGAGAGATAGAGGGAGGGTGAAATAGAGGGAGGGAGAGAGAGATAGAGGGAGGGAAAGAGAGATAGAGAAATAGAGAGAGGGAGGGAAAGAGATACAGGAAGGGAGAGAGAAATAGAGGAGGGAGAGAAAGATAGAGGGAGAGACAGAGGGAGAAATAGAGAGAGATAGAGGGAGAAAGATACAGGGAGGGAGAGAGAGAGATAGAGGGAGAGAGAGAGATAGAGGGAGGGAGAGAGATAGAGGGAGGGAGAGAGATAGAGGGAGGGAGAGAGATAGAGGGAGGGAGAGAGATAGAGGGAGGGAGAGAGATAGAGGGAGGGAGAGAGATAGAGGGAGGGAGAGACAGGGAGGGAGAAATAGAGAGATAGAGGGAGAGAGATAGAGGAAGGGAGAGAGAGGAAGGGAGAGATAGAGGGAGGGAGAGAAAGGGAGGGAGAGATGGAGGGAGAGATGGAGGGAGAGATGGAGGGAGGGAGAAATAGAGGGAGGGAGAAATAGAGGGAGGGAGAAAGAAATAAAGGGAGAGAGATAGAGGAAGGGAGAGGGAGGGAGAGATGGAGGGAGAGATAGAGGGAGGGAGAGATAGAGAGAGAGGGAGAAATAGAGAGAGAGAGGGAGGGAAAGAGAGATACAGGAGGGAGAGAAAGATAGAGGGAGAGACAGAGGGAGGGAGAAATAGAGAGATAGAGGGAGAGAGATAGAGGAAGGGAGAGATAGAGGAAGGGAGAGATAAAGGGAGGGAGAGAGAGGGAGGGAGAGATGGAGGGAGGGAGAAATAGAGGGAGGGAGAAATAGAGGGAGGGAGAAATAGAGGGAGGGAGAAATAGAGGGAGGGAGAGAGAAATAAAGGGAGAGAGATAGAGGAAGGGAGAGGGAGGGAGAGATGGAGGGAGGGAGAAATAGAGGGAGGGAGAAATAGAGGGAGGGAGAAATAGAGGGAGGGAGAGAGAAATAAAGGGAGAGAGATAGAGGAAGGGAGAGGGAGGGAGAGATGGAGGGAGGGAGAGATAGAGGGAGGGAGAGATAGATGGAGGGAGGGATAGATAGATAGATAGATAGATAGATAGATAGATAGATGGAGAGATAGATAGAGGGAGGGAGAGATAGATAGAGGGAGGGAGAGATAGATAGAGAAGAGATATATTTTATAGATTTCAATAAATAGAAGAAAAACTAGAGGGCTGGAGCACATAATTATTGTCATAAAAAAATATAATACATGTGCCTGAGGAATAGGGGGCTCAAAAATGGACTGCTGGGAGGGATTCAGGGAGCATCTATGGTCCATAGGTTAGGGGCCACTAAATACTTATCTTGCCCCCCTCCGTGCTGGTAACCCACACTGCGCCATTGCTTATGTGACTGCATGTCCAAGATATCTGGTTATAGGTTTGGATATAGTCCCTCTTGTGGTCAGTTGTTGAACTGTATAACTGTGGCTCATCACATATCATAGAGGGTGATGGAAGGCGAGGGCTGCTATCAGTAGTGTCCCATCAATATATGACAGGATAGGGGCTTCACATTTCTTAACTAACACAAAATCTCCAGCGACTGCAGTAATGCATACTGTGACGCCTGATGAAAGTCAAGCCCAGAGCATTGTGGGGATGACAGATGGGTGCAGACTGTGCACTTCACACTATGGGATTGTGACCTAATTAGAAATGCACCAATATCTTAACATAATTGTGGTGACATGTTGGAGAATGGTGACATAATGACAGCAGATATACAAAACAAGGACAAGATGTAAAATACTACTAGTAACGGGACCTGGATTCCCTCGATCCGCTCAGTGACCACGTAGGCATGGTGCATCGCTACCAGAGGAACGTTCACCCCAGCCATTTGTCCAAGAGTCTTAGCCCAAACACCTACAGGAGATAACAGCAAAAAATAATAGTGTATTAGGAAAAAAAGGGAAAAAAAGAAGAAAGAGACAAGGAAAGAGAGAAAGAGGCAAGGAAAGAGAGAGGGAGAGACACGGAAAGAGAGAGAGAGACAAGGAAAGAGAGAGAGACAAGGAAAGAGAGAGAGACAAGGAAAGCGAGAGGGAGAGACACGGAAAGAGAGAGGGAGAGACAAGGAAAGAGAGAGAGACAAGGAAAAAGAGAGAGACACAAAGAAAGAAAGAGAGACAAAGAAAGTGTCAGGACTCTGAACATTTTGATTACCTTTTGTGCATTACTGCCCTTTTCCAAGATGGCGTCTTTGGTCTCATGTGCACTGTGTCTTCCTGCTATATAACTCCACCCCAGCCTTTAGTCTGTGCTAGAGTATTCTGCCTTGCATCCAGCTCCTGATGACTCCCTGGCTTTGCATCTGCACCTGCACCTGCTCCTGTGAACCTGTGTGGAGATCCTGCTACTCAGCTCTGAGTTTCTGCTGCATACATCGGTTTCCAGTAATCCTCCATCTGGCTGCTTGTGTTTGTTTCCATCTGCATTTGCTGGACATGTAAGCTGTTGCTGCTCTGCTTAAACCTGAGACTTTTACCCAGGCCTCCCTGGTTGTGCTAAAATATTATTTGAACTGCCTTATAAGCATAACTTTCTGTGTTTGGACTACCAAGGACTTATTCGTGTCAAGTATCCTCAAGAATAATTGTGCTTCATAGACTTTCTGTGTGATTGCATTTTCCTCTGAAGTTTCCTATAGACTGCTAAGCTGCATTTAATATTTACACCAAGTGTTGTGGACTTGAGTTTCTCTCTGCACCTGTTTGAATCACCGTGTGATAATATAGACTTTACCCCATAAAACTGTGTCCTGTAGTTGTCTTGTTCCATGCAAAGAGGCTCCTGAGTTATCCCTTATAATCATTACAGACAGAGACAAGGAAAGAGAAAGACAAGGAAAGAGAGAAGGAAAGAAGGAGACGGAGAGACAAGGAAAGCGAGAGAGACAAGGAAAGCGAGAGAGACAAGGAAAGCGAGAGAGACAAGGAAAGCGAGAGAGACAAGGAAAGCGAGAGAGAAAAGGAAAGAGAAGGAAAGAGGGAGACAGAGAGACAAGAAAAGAGAGAGAGACAAGGAAAGCGAGAGAGACAAGGAAAGAGAGAAACAAGGAAAGAGAGAGAAGGAAAGAAAGAGAAGCAAAGAGAGAGAAGCAAAGAGAGAGAATCAGAGAGACAGAAGGAAAGATAGAGAGAGAGAGAAGGAAAGAGACAAGGAAAGAAGAAAAGAGAGCGAAGGAAAGAGAGCGAAGGAAAGAGAGCCAAGGAAAGAGAGCCAAGGAAAGAGAGCCAAGGAAAGAGAGCCAAGGAAAGAGAGCCAAGGAAAGAGAGACAAGGAAAGAGAGACAAAGAAAGATAGAGAGAGAAGGAAAGATAGAGAGAAGGAACGAGAGAGAAGGAAAGAGAGACAAGGAAAGAGAGACAAGGAAAGAGAAGAAAAGAGAGAGCGAAGGAAAGAGAGAGACAAGAAAAGAGAGAGACAAGGAAAGAGAGAGGGTGAAGGAAAGAGAGGAAGAAGGAAAGAGAGGGAAAGGAAAGAGGGATAAGGAAAACGAAGGAAAGAGAAAAGGAAAGAGAAAGACAAGGAAAGAGAGCGAAGGAAAGAGAGAGCGAAGGAAAGAGAGAGCGAAGGAAAGAGAGAGCGAAGGAAAGAGAGAGCGAAGGAAAGAGAGAGCGAAGGAAAGAGAGAGCGAAGGAAAGAGAGAGCGAAGGAAAGAGAGAGCAAAGGAAAGAGAGAGCGAAGGAAAGGGAGAGCGAAGGAAAGGGAGAGCGAAGGAAAGAGAGACACGGAAAGCGAGGGAGAGACAAGGAAAGAGAGACAAGGAAAAAGAAAGACAAAGGAAGAAAGAGACAAAGGAAGAAAGAGATGAAGAAAGAGAGACAAAGAAAGAGAGAGACAAGGAAAGAGGGAGAGACAAGGAAAGCGAGAGAGACAAGGAAAGAGAGACAAGGAAAGAGAGAGACAAGGAAAGAGAGAGACAAGGAAAGAGAGAGGGAAAGAGATAAAGCGAAGGAAAGAGAGAGACAAGGAAAGAGAGAGAGACAAGGAAAGAGAGAGAGACAAGGAAAGAGAGAGAGACAAGGAAAGAGAGAGACAAGGAAAGAGAGAGACAAGGAAAGAGAGAGACAAGGAAAGAGAGAGACAAGGAAAGAGACAAGGAGAGAGAGCGAAGGAAAGAGAGCGAAGGAAAGAGAGGGATAAGGAAAATGAGAGAGAAGGAAAGAGAAACGGAAAGAGAAGCAAAGAGAGAGAAGGAAAGAGAGGGAAAGAGAGAAGGAAAGATAGAGAGAGAGAGAAGGAACGAGAGAGAAGGAAATAGAGAGACAAGGAAAGAGAAGGAAAAAGAAAAAGAGCGAAGGAAATAGAGAGCGAAGAAAAGAGGGTGAAGGAAAGAGAGAGGAAGAAATAAAGAGAGGGATAAGGAAAAAGAGAGAGAAGGAAGGAGAAAAGGAAAGAGAAAGAAAAAGAGAGAAGGAAAGAGAATAAAGGAAAGAGAGAGAGGGAAAGAAAGAGAGAAGGAAAGAGAGAGAGAAGGAAAGAGACAAGGAAAGAGAAGGAAAGAGAAAGAGCGAAGGAAACAGAGCGAAAGAGAGCGAAGGAGAGAGCGAAGGAAAGAAAGGGTGAAGGAAAGAGAGAGGAAGAAAGAAAGGGAGGGATAAGGAGAAGGAAAGAAAAGGAAAGAGAGAAAGAAAGAGAGAGAAGGAAGGAGAGAAGGAACGAGAGAGAAGTAAAGAGAGAAGGAAAGACAGAGAGAAGGAACGAGAGAGAAGGAACGAGAGAGAAGGAACGAGAGAGAAGGAACGAGAGAGAAGGAACGAGAGAGAAGGAACGAGAGAGAAGGAACGAGAGAGAAGGAACGAGAGAGAAGGAACGAGAGAGAAGGAACGAGAGAGAAGGAACGAGAGAGAAGGAAAGAGAATGAAAGAGAGAGAACACGAAAGATAGAACGAAAGAGAAAGAAGAAAAGAGAGAAGTACATAGATAGATACAAAGATAGATATGAAACTAATAGACAGACGGCCCATGTGAACAGAGGCAATGCTTCAGCTCAGTACAGCAGAGCCTTTGTCGAGCGTCCTGTTAAAAAATAATTAGATACAAAGATAGATCACTACTAGGGATGAGCGGACACGTGGAAGTTTGGCTTCAGTCGAACTTGAGAAAAAAAGTTCGGTTAAGGTACCAGAACTTGACCCCGGACCCAAACCCCACATAAGTCAATGGGGACCTGAACTTTGGTGCTGTAAAATGGCTATAAAATGGTCGTAGTAAGGGCTAGAGGGCTGCACGATGAAGCAAAATGGTGATAAGAGCTGGACAATTGCCCTGTGAGCGAAGGTGGATAGGAAAATAACTTAAAATAATATAGAATAAAAATAATAATATAGAATAAAAATAATAATATAGAATAAAAATAATAATATAGAACAAAAATAATAATAATCTTGAACCAGGAGGCGGAGTTCCAAGTGGAGCAGTGCCTTGCGTGTATATTTTAATGTACTTGTTAATAAATAAATGAAAAAAATGACGTGACGTCCCCCGTATTTTTATAACCAGCAAAGGGAAAACAGATAGCTGTGATCTAGACTTATTATGCTGGCTCTCACAAGGGCAGCACGAGTGACATCACCGCTCATCAGTCCAGCACTCACGCTGCCATTGTAAGAATAGGCCGCTGTGAATGGAGGTAACCTTACTACGGTCACCTCAGTTCACAGCAGCTGAGCCTCACAGATTACACCAAGAGTCAGTGATGAGTGGTCATATAGGAGCGCTTAGGAAGCAGCCCAGGAGTGGACAGGATGTCGAGTCTCCACCGCAGCTCCAGCCGGGAACCTCCAATGGAGGATGGGAGCAATGAGACAATGAAAACCGGCCTTAGGAGGGCAGGAAAGAGACACAGATGAGAGATGGGGTTAAACCACAACGCGTTTCGAAGGAGGATCCGTCTTCATCAGGTCTCTCGTCTGTGTCTCTTTCCTGCGCTCCTAAGACCGGTTTTCATTGTCTCATCACAGATTACACTGTCAGACCCGGCAGTGGCTGCTGCACCAGCATATGGAGCTGCATTTTCTGAATGGGGCTCCGTAGACTGGATGAAGAAGACTGGGATCGTCGCGGACCTCCATTTGGATTGCGGCAGATGCCTGTGGATTATTTTATATATATATATATATACATATATATAAACTGTTAAAAGAGGGAACTCGTAGGGGAGTGATTTTTACAAATAAAGGACTTTTCTTTGTGTGTGTGTTTATTTCTTTTGACTATGGGGCTAGTAATGGGGGTGTATGACAAATGCCTCTCCATTGCTAACCCCTGGGCTTAATGTCAGCAGATGTTACACAGCTGACATCAACCCCAAAACCATTAGCCCGATTGCCACTGCACCAGGGCAATTGGGAAGAGCCAAAGCTAAGCGCCAGAATTGACGCATCTAATGGATGCGCCATTTCTGAGGTGGCTGAGGGCTGGTCTTATTAATCTGGGAAGAGGCCAATATCCATGGCCCTTCCCAACCTATTAAAATCAGAGCTATCTGCTTTGATTATCTGGTTATAAAAAGGGACCCCCAAGTCATTTTTTTAATAACCAGCAAAGAAAAAGCAGACAGTTGCAGGCTGATATTGATAATTTGGGAAGGTGCAGTGATATTGGCCCCTTACCTGCCTAATAAGCAGCATAATAAGACCAGCTCACAGCTGTCTGCTTCCCCTTGGCTGGTTATAAAAATAAGGGGAACTGCACGTCTGGGTCACGTGCTGCGCCGGCCAATCACAGCCATGTCAATACTTGCCTAATTGCTACATAACAATAAAGATACAGAGATACATGGATAGATAAAAAGATAAATATGAGATAGATATAATATAGATAGATAGCTTCATCGCAGTAGGCATATTTGTTACCAGCACAGTTCACCACACAGGGGGTCTGCACGGTGCCATATTCCGTTTCCACAGCCACAACCCTCTTGACCCCAAAGTCATCAGTCTTTACTTGGATGCCAGTGACAGGACAGTTCTCTATGACCTGTGTGGGACAAGAAGCGATGCATCAGTCCCTCGGCCATTTATCATGCTCCTCCACATTCAGAGACAGACCAACGATTAGGCAAAGTGAAGAAACCCATTGGTACAAAAAGATATAGTATATACAATGTATGAAGGAACAAGCCCGTCAGCCTCCAATGCCGTCGCAGTTATTGTTGCTAGCCCACCTTCCCCCATTACACTCAGAGGGATATGGGAAGCTGAGATGAGTGACTTTATTTGCGGCCTCACAGAAGGTATTACGGAGGGAAGTCACCTACAGTTTTCTTTCAGTGTCTAATATTATAAAGGCGCTGATAAATCATAGGAGGCGCTACAGTGTGAGGACCCTATCAAACAGCCCCTCATATCTCAGCATCCTCACCCATCACTCCTGTTACCTGAGCTCCCCTGGCAGTAGAAGCCCTTGCTAAGGTTGTACAAGTGCCAGCAGGGTCCATGGTTCCATCCTTAGGGACGTAGAGGGTGCCGTACAGATCGTCAACGTTCATGAGCGGATATAAATCCTTGGTTTCAGCCGGGGACAGTACGTACGATTCCACACCATAAACCTTTCCCAACTATTGAGATAAAAAGGCAAAAATCATCATCAATGGAGCGAGTGTATCAGGCTACATCTGGTATTACAGCTCAGCCTCAAAATGAATGATGCCAAGCTGCAATACCCAACACAGCCCATAATAAATTGGCTTACGTAAAGATTACAGCTGGCTGAAAAGGGAGATTTAGTGGGTCCAGTTAGTATCCAATGCATTTTAAAATACTATTAGTTAAAAGGAATGTCCACTTTAACATGCTTCAGTTATAAAAGCTGAACACAAATTGTCCTGCTGCTGAGAACCGAAGCAATCAGATGAACCCAGAAAGAAGGGTTTAATTTCCCTGCAGCACCCCCACAGGGCAAAGAAAGCATTACACAGTGGGTTTTTTTGCAGGCCAATTATGATCCAACTCACAGATGAAAATTGACTTGTCATGTTAAAGGGTCATTGAAAAAAAACAAATAGACAGCAAGCAGATCGAATCTGTGCGTCCTTCATGTGCTTTCCAATTTTACTGCCAAATGGGTAGAAACTTAGCAGCTCTTTTTTATATAGAAGAAAACTGAATGCCACATGGATAGAAAAAATAAACAGAGACCCAACTAAAAATTGGGTAAAAATCATTGATTAAAAAATTGATCCATTTGTCTCAATATGCAAATAAATGATGTGTGAATGAGGCCTGAGAGATTCGTTGTGACTGCTAAATGCTGAAATTATCTAGCTGCCAACAGTTCCGAATTTTCTGAGACTCTTCCTCTTTTTACAGATACAATCTCTGCCATTTCTGGGCTCTCCCATACTAAAAAGGGTCAGGGTTTCTGTAAACCATGCCCAAAAATGGATGACCAGCTTGAAGCTCTTCATGGGTGGACTTATGCTGCTCATGGGCGGGACTTAAATGTCCCTATTCTGCTAACAGCAATGTACGATCAGTTCTCTTACAGGCTGTTTGAAAATGAGTTTTCTAACCCAGATGACTCTTTTACATGATCAGTGACGGGAAGATGGTATTATTTAATGGAATTGTAGAAAATAAATTAATAACACCCTCGTTAGTATTAACACTCTGATGTTACTAAGAAGCAATTAGCAAGCACATTAAACCAGTGATCACAGCTCTGCCGGTTTGTGAAGTCAGCGTGAAAACCATTAGCGGAGATACTAAATCCGCATGCTACAGAGGAAAAACAATTCTGTTTGGAAATATTCCCATCACAGTTTGGCTGCAATTTTTAGAAGAAAAAAAAGAGGATGTTGAAAACCGATGTGAAAGTGTAACAAAAAGGAAGGGAAGGGTGTGCGCAGTCACCCGTCACCTCTGTTACCACTCATCCTGATGGAAAACAACGATGATTGGCAGAAAGAAAATCACTATGAGGTGCACAGATTTCAGTCCCACCCAGACCTCATAGGAAGACATTAGGATAATAAATGTGGGGCCCTTCACAGATTTTGGTGGGTTCCTTGCTCTTATTACAACCCACCAATCAGGACATAAAAGAAAGTTATGTGGGGTCTGACCTCTAAGACCCTTAACCAACACCTAGGGGCACCAAGTCCTGGTTTTGGCCAAAGAACAGGACAAGGATGCACGGTCATCCCCACAAGGGTGAATTGGACCATAGCTGGATAACCACCATGGAGCTCACAGCTTCCAGTTATCAGGTTGAGGCTTACACTTGTACATACACTTGGGGTTACACCGCTCTTACAGACATGAGTCTTTTATATTCATCCAGACGCTGCTTGTTGGAGGCGATGAAGAGACCTCCATTCTCTATCCATCCAGTGTGCAGACCCGTCTCCTGCTCCAGGTCCTGGCTGACGACATTACGGGTGTGGGCCAACAGTTCCACCTCCACATCACTGGGCCGCAGCTGCCACAGAAGCCCTGGAAGGGGAGAGAAGTGTCATGTCATTCATTATAAGGTTTCCTACAGTATCTATAGGCCTCCTGCTAATGCCCACATCTCAGAGCCATACAGTGCACCGGTAGAGGTCATAGGGCAGTTAGGGAACTGGAGACCCAAGGGCACTTAATACAAAATCTCCAACAAGGACCCAACAAATGTGGATCTTTAATAGAATGGGTCTTCACATATTGGCCAAAGTGACATTTTTGCCTCCCCACATAGGATTCAGGTCTTGGGGGCAATGCATCCTCTGCACACACTATAGTTAGACCTTGGCCCATGGGTCCATCCTGCACCTTCACATTTTATATAGAAGTTTTTATTTTCTTTGCATCTAGGAGGAGATACCACCATAATACACTGCTGTACACCAGGGGTGTCAAACTGCATTCCTCGAGGGCCTCAAACCATGCGTGTTTTCAAGATTTCCTTCTCATTGCACAAGGTGCTGGAATCATTCTGTGCAGGTGATTAAATGATCACCTGTGCAATACAAGGAAATCCTGAAAACATGACCTGTTTGCAGCCCTTGAGGAATGCAGTTTGACACCCCTGCTGTACACTGTACCATATGGCGGTGCTCAGAGTGTATATGTCTCCGTTGGACGAGGCCACAGCGTCTTTGTGCTGCCCTATAGGCATCATGTCTATACAGGAGAGAAAAAGTCCAACACAAATCCACCTACCGATTACTCTCCAAACCTGAGATCTTGCAATTTTGCCCTTTTTACCTGCCGTATGCCATGTTGTCCCAGAAGTAAGACGGTCTCTTTCCAGCAGCACGACATTATTCATGCCCATCTTTGCTAAGTGGTAAGTGGTTTGGCATCCCAAACTGCCCCCACCGATCACCACCACGTCTGCAGATTCAGGCAACGGCTTGGTTGGACCATTGGTAGCAGAACCTTCCTCTTTTAGCGTCGTGACATACGGTACGCTTTTCTCTGTCGTGTGACCAGTGGCAGTGCTGAGACCACGGTAGCCATATCTGTAGCCAGCCCTGGTGACCAAGTGGACCGTTCTGCTTAGGTATCTCATGATCATCTGGAACAAACGGACAAGTCAGTCAGCGACTCAACGAGCCAACATGTATTATATAGAATAAGATAAATAACATGTATGTATTATACAGAGCCCTAGACTGCGTCATCCTGATAGAAGTCCTTGTAGGACACCTCATCAGCGCTGAGCATTGGAGTAGTAGCACGGGCGAGACATGGAAGTCGCCCGCCTTCCTGGAAGCGTAACATCTGCCCCGGGCACAGTCACATGACCCTGGCACATTCCATCTGCTCGTCTTCCATAATGACAACCAATCTGCTCCTAAATCGTCAAGTATCGGTTTAACCCTTTACTGATTTGCCCAAGTTGGACTTCGCTAATCTACAGCTGCAAAAAATAATACTTGGCCCCCGAAGCTCTGCTTCTTCGGACTAACTGCAGTGTATAAGAGCAAGCCCAGCAAAATATCTACAGGACGTCAGTGCAAGAATTTCAGAAAGGACATAACGATTCAAAGTCCAATATTTGCCCAGTACGTCCTCCCGTTTACCGTATACAGCTTCACTGATCCTCGTCACTATGTCCACATGTGCTCAGAGTTTGGAAGGAGGTGTGTGAGGGGTGTGCCTGGACACGTCCCCCTCCATTCCCTTCCCCCGAAGGAGTTTGCTCTGAAATACACAACAAAATCTGATCTATTTACTGCATTTTTTATGCGTTTTCCTTTTTGGTACGGATTTGATAGGTCGAGCTTAATGTGGGTTTGTTTTGTGCAGAAACGTCATAATTGCGCACTTAAAAAAACACAATTATGATCTTTTGCAAGCTGTTTTTCAGACCTTAAGGATTTAAGGGAATAAAAAAAACAAACAAAACAAACCCACAAATTCTGCAGCGTCTTTAAAAGCAAAATGGCCATGAGAAATTAAGGCGGCTAAACAGCAAAAAAAAAAAGAGTAAAAAATGCACATTTTAATGAGGAATAAAAACTACATTTTATGGCAATTTGAGCAAAATTGCTGCATGTGAACAGGGCCTTAAATGCAGAGGAGGAAAAAGAAGCTTAACTCTACCGTAAGAACATGACCTAAAGGAGACTTAACTTTCCCTATAAGTAACTTGATGGCAGCTCCTGCCCAAAAGGAGATTAAGAGGCGGCATTAGGTTGAGCAGTGGCCCCTTTTCTTATGAGTTATCTTACAGTGCCCAGATAATGCCGTAAGATCTCAAAATAATTGTGCCACAATGTTCCCGTCATTTATCCTACGGTCAGTGGTTCAGTCGGGGCTTATGTCCGAAGCACTGGAGGATAAGGGTATGCGCACACGTTGCGGATTCTGCTGCTGATTTTTCCGCAGCGGATTTGGAAAATCCGCAGTGCAAAACCACTGTGGTTTTCACTGCGGATTTTATCGCGGTTTCTTCTGCGGATTCCTCTGCGGTTTTACAACTGCAGTTTCCTATTGGTGCAGGTGTAAAACCGCTGCGGAATCCGCACAAAGAATTGACATGCTGCGGAAAATAATCCGCTGCGTTTCCGCGTGGATTTTTCCGCAGCATGTGCACAGCGGTTTTTTTTTCCCATATATTTACATGGTACTGTAAACTTTGGGAAAACTGCTGTGGATCCGCAGCAAAATCCGCAGCGTGTGCACATACCCTAAGGCTCTGACGTATAAGCTGGCAGCGGCCATTGACTATAATGATACAGACATAGTCACTGTGTGCTATGTCGGCCATCATTTTGGTGCTTATTCTGCCAAAATTGATGTCCAACAGCGCGCACAGTGACTCCATCTTCATCATGAAAGCCCCTGTCGGTGCAAGCAGCCGAATCCAATTACTACAGGCCTTCAGACTCAAGCTCCGATGGAGCCACTGACGTGAGGGCCAGAAGCAAAAAAAAAAAGCAAAAGCAGCCTGAGCTGCACAAATAATGCCATAAAGTGTGGAAATACACTGTGCCTTAAACTGCGCTAATAACAGTCCTATAAAGTAGGCAAATAACCCAATCAAGAAATAGAACTGCGCTCACATGAAGGGGAGACTCAGGGTGCAAATCTGTGACCCCACCTTGAGTAGTGATCCTTGTTGTGCCCTTTGTGACTGTACTGGACCCAAACCCACCCATAGGGCAAGCTGTGTAGCCCCCCACCATGTTCTAAACTTCCCCCTCCAGTCCCCGTGCTGCCCTGTATTACGTGGCTTCGTGACCCCTGCCCTCAGAGCCTACACTAAGGCCACGTGCACATCACGGGTATCAGACACTGGTGTACCCCAATCATTTTTTTCTAGCAAAAGCCAATTCAGAAAAAAAAATGTTTATTGGACGTCCTTTGCGCTTTTTTTTTTTAATTAAATCCATATATATCATAGTGGCAAATTCCAAACAGAAGCCGCCAGAAGAATGGACCGGCCATGGTGAGGAAACCATAGGGCACCAAGCATGCTCCATACTGATCGTCTAGGTGGCCCCAAAATCTGCAGCTACTGATTACGCCATACGGGCAGGAGCAGGCGGACATATCATTAGTGCAACCTCTGCAGCCGCACAGGGGCCCTAGAGGTAAAGCGGGGCCCGCTTCAACATTCAAAGCAGCTAAAAGTGAGCATTATGATGAGTTATTAGGCTGCAAAGGGCCCAAAACTTGTTCTTCTTCTACTGACTGTGTCCGCCAGTGGGCAGGGGACAGTCGTACGTGCTGCACTAGAAATGTACTTTATTTCTTAACTTTCCCAGCGCGAGGTGACGTTCCCAGGGACACACAGCTAGCCCATTCCCAATCTGCGGATATATCCCATGTCCTCAGCCCAGGGTTCACGTACCATCTGAGTCGACAGCAGCTGAGCTAAAAGAGAATTTGGATGTGACTATTATTGGTCTACGTGGGCTTCCTATACAACGCCTTCCGGCAAAAGGGTTAAACTGGGCCTCCTCGCTGTACCCTCCCCATGCAGAGTCAACAAGAGCCTGCACTGCAGAGAAAGCATGGCAGCCGCCTGTGCACCGAGACACATGGCAAGAGATCTGCTCACGGATGGGGCATGGCTGCGCTATCTGCTCCGGTTACATTCACACGTGTAGTATTAGGGTATGTCTCCACGTTCAGGATTGCATCAGGATTTGGTCAGGATTTTCCATCAGTATTTGTAGCCAAAACCAGGAGTGGAACAATCAGAGGAAAAGTATAATAGAAACATATGCACCACTTCTGCATTTATCACCCACTCCTGGTTTTGGCTACAAATACTGATGGAAAATCCTGACCAAATCCTGATGCAATCCTGAACATGGAGACATACCCTTATTGAGCCAGAAATGGATCCAGCAGGAAGAAGAGGTAGTGGCAGCGTTCCTCCCTCCTCTGTCCTGACCTAATTACTGCTCACAGCTGAGGGTTTGTCATAGTTGTATCCAGTCTGGACAACCCTATGTTCTTGTGGCTTTTTTTAATGCAAATTTCCAGCTGCGTTTTACAGTACCAGCAAAGTCTATGAGATTTCAGAAAACTCATGCACACACTGTTTTTTTTCCTGACTTTTGTTGAAGAGCTTGGTTTTTGCAAAATGCAGCATGTCTCTTCTTTCGGCATTTTTCACCCATGATGATGCACAAGAGACAAATATACCCTGACAAAAACGCTGCAAACCCTGCTTTTTGTAAGCAGCTTAAACACAGTGTGTGTATGTAGCCTAAGGGACTATGCACATGTGACTATGCGACGTATTTGCTGCAGAAATTTCTACACTGTTTCTGCATCTCTTGGCAGAAAAAAAAAGCTGCATAAAATAGGCATGGCTTTTGCTGTGTTTTTTTTATGCATTTTTTTTTTTTTACACGTTTTTTTGTTTCTCAATTTTCCCCGCTCATTAAGGTTATGTGCATACGTTCAGGATTTCTTGCAGAAATTTCCTGACAAAAAAGGACATTTCTGCCAGAAATCCGCATGCGTTTTTTTCGCGCATTTTTTCCCGACTCTTTCCCAATGCATTAGATAGCAGGAAAAACGCGAAAAATCCACAAAATTAATGAACATGCTGCTTTTTTTTTACCGCAATGCGTTTTTTTTTAGAAAAAAACGCATCATGTGCACAAAAATTGCAAAATGCATTCTAAATGATAGGATGCATATGTATGTGGTTTTTTTTGCATTTTTATAGCAAAAAAATGCGAAAAATACTGAACGTGTGCACATACCCTAATATGGGTGAAATCTACAGCAAAAATGCTGAAAAAATGACATGCTGCGGATTTACATCTGCACCAAATGTGCAAATCAAAAATAAGCAACTGTGCATGAGACATCAGGGTTCGCAAACCCTTCAAGTTTTGTGACAAATCTGCAACATGTGCACAGGCCCTAAGAGACTACAATAGGACACACTTCACTAATACATTGTAACTGGCAAGACAGAGATTTGTGCAGCTGTTTACAGATGATACAATTGTAGCAAATTCTCAGCTGTGAAAATAAAAGGTGCACTCCCAACTTAAACTAGTTGCTTGGAGCCTCCTCCCATCCACATTGAGAGGCGCAGAGCGAGGCACACAGGTCTGCCAGGGTGCGTGTGTGATTGGCAGCTGTGTGATCAGTGCCGCTCACCTCCAGATACACAAGTGTGAGCAGCACAGGAGAGTCGCTTCAAGGGAACGGGCACACTAACTTTTTGGAGCAGAAACACTCAAAAATGCAAAACTTCTGAAAATCTAGGAGTTTTGTTAGAGACTCATTGCCGGACCTGGGAATGGTAGGTAAAGCACAGGATTTTTTTTTTACTTTTAGGCTATGTGCATACGTTGCGGATTTTGCTGCGGATCTGCAGCAGCTTTCCATGTGTTTACAGTACAATGTAAACCTATGGAAAACGCAATCTGCAGTGCCCATGCTGCGGAAAAAAAACGCGTGGAAACGCTGCGGGTCACATTCTGCAGCATGTCAATTCTTTGTGCGGATTCCGCAGCAGTTTACACCTGCTCCATAATAGGAATCCGCAGGTGTAAAACTGCAGGTGGATTCCGCACAAAAACCCGCTGTAAATCCGCAGGTAAAGCATAGTGCCTTTTACCTGTGGATTTCTGAAATCCGCTGCGGAAAAATCCGCAGAGCTCAAAACTACGTGTGCACATACTCATAAACCAACTGCTGGGGAGGAGTTTGAATCCTGAAAAATCATTAGCATAATCAACCTGATTCTCTCGGAGGAGTGACTCTTGGGTGATGGGACGCCGGCCTAATAGTGTATATCAGGCAGTCGGGCTGTAACACGGACCACAAAGTACCATCAGGTCAATGCACCTATAGGCGGAATTCACACCTTCCCCCCCCCCGCATCCATTTTTACCATCACTGTGTCATTATATGCAAAAGAAGAAAACCATTTCCCAAGGTTCTCCCAGGCAAACAGTGAAATACAGACCGCACATAGATGGCACTGAAGATTGGGTGGGCTTCCTCCAGATACTTGGGTGTTACCAATGATGGGTCAGTCGGCCCTTGTATATCGGGAGAGGTCAAGCCGTGCTGTGCACAGAGATGTTACTAATGGTGGTCTGCTTTACGACTCCATAAATCAGCCCAATACTTCTTCACCAGATCTTCCTTCCCGGGAGTAAATAAAACTTCTCGGATAAATGTCATTTTTGCAATATTTGGCGCCGATGTCCTGCAGGTGTGAGGAGCCGGGACGATGAGCTCATGGCTTGACATTAACAATGCAGATGTTGGCTCTGGCCATCGGCTGTCATCCTCCCAGGTAGACGGCTCCGAGGACTGGACCAGAGCCATCTAGACAACAATAACTGCGGAGATGCGATCCAGCTTGGAAGCGGCCTCCTGCGTTTGGCTGGATGTGGGGTCTGGGATTTATTGTGCTATTTACATTAATTTATTTGGGGAGGGATGGATGGTGTTTCATTGCCAAATGTGACGTCTGAGGGTCTGGAGAGGATCAAATGAGGATTTTGGGGTCTGTCTGGGGCTGACTACACACGTGCTCATTATATTATGGATACAGGAGAGTGAAGACACAGTGGAGGAACATGGATACATCCTGGCCAAAACAATTTTACAAAATCTATGCAACAAAAGATGACTGCTTTTTGGGGAATTTCACATTGACTTGTAACTCTGGTCCATAAGATTCAAGAAAATGAATATTTGCATTTTCTGACGGGAGTCCCTTGGGTTTGCTAGAGGTTGAGAAGTCCAGGATACAAGCCAAGGATCGTTAGGACTCAAAATACCCCAACACATCAGGCTCTCGCCTACCACGGAAACCTTCAAAAGGAACCTGAAGACTCACCTCTTCCGACAAGCCTACAGCCTGCAGTGATCCTCAACCTACTGAACCACCGCACAACCAGCTCTACCCTCTCCTAGTGTATCCTCACCCATCCCCTGCAGACTGTGAGCCCTCGCGGGCAGGGTCCTCCCTCCTGTACTTGTGTGCCTTGTATTGCTCATGTTTATTGTACTTGTCTATATTTGCCCCGTTCACATGTAAAGCGCCATGGAATAAATGGCGCTATAAAAATGTATAATAATTCTTAATATATTGGCAAGGTCAAGGGTACATACACTTTAGTGGAGCCTCCATGAGGTCCACAAAGAAGGGGCTCCAGCTCAGGTGGCTCCTACCCGATCTGGTAGAAGGTTTACACAGTAAAATATTGATATTTGCAGATGATACAAAACTATGTAAAGCAGTCATTACAAGAGAAGATAGTATTCTGCTACAGATGGATCTGGGTAAGTTGGAAACTTGGGCCGAGAGGTGGCAGATGCGGTTTAACAAATAAATGTAAGGTTATACACATGGGAAGAAGGAATCAATACCACCATTACACACTGAACGGGAAACCACTGGGTAAATCTGACATGGAGAAGGACTTGGGGATCCTAGTTATTGATAAACTTACCTGGAGCAGCCAGTGCCAGTCAGCAGCTGCCAAGGGAAATAGGATCATGGGGTGCATTAAAAGAGGTCTGGATACACATGATGAGAGCATTATACTGCCTCTGTACAAATCCCTGGTTAGACATGGAGTACAATTATCTCTCTGAGGATCTGTTTATACCAAAGAAGGTGACGGTCACAAGGGGGCATTCTCTGCATCTGGAGGAGAGAAGGTTTTTCCACCAACATAGAAGAGGATTCTTTACTGTTAGGGCAGTGAGAATCTGGAATTCCTTGCCTGAGGAGGTGGTGATGGCAAACTCAGTCGAGGGGTTCAAGAGAGGCCTAGATGTCTTCCTGGAGCGTATCTTACAGTTATTAGGTTCTTTAGAAGGACCTAGATCTGGGGATTTATTCTGACGGAATATAGGCTGAACTGGATGGAAAAATGTCTTTTTTCGGCCTTGCTAACTATGTTACTATGATGTGAACCAGCCTGACTCCTTTTCAAACTACCACATCATAGCATGGAACTGACCATTCAGGGTGTGGAAAGCGCAGGATATGAGCTGTGATAGGGTCATAATGAACTGGCACCCTATAACTGATGATTACTACTCCACAAGTTACTTGGATCACAACCCTACTATGCACTGTACATGACTGCAAGTTATCATTCTCAATGGGGTTCACATACTTCTTGAGACATTACGCTAAAGTCAAAATTTGTTAAAGGCTATGAACACCTTTGACATAGAAAAATATATATTTGTACACATTAATGTTTGCTTTTAGTTAATAATATTGCACCATGTTTGAGCAGTCAATCTTCATATCCATTGTGCAACCTACTCTTACTGTCAGTTTTTTTTTCTCTTGGGGAAGTATCTCTCCCAGTTATACAGACTGAATGTGAGGTCTGTGTGTATCCATGGGACTGCCATCTTCAAATGCTTCTATCCTGAACTTATCTACAACTTTATTTCCTGCCCTCCCAGAGACTGTAGATACTTTCCTCTCTGTCTACACTGTGGAAATCAGTGTACAATTCCCCTCATTGCTGATAAATCTAACACCGAGAGCAGAGAGAACCAGAAGCAGGAGATCTGTCAGATTTGTATGTTTTTTGTGCACATCCAAAGGGCTTAAAGACGCTCTGCAGCAGCAAAATCGTCAATAATGTTTAAGATGATTTATAAAGTTTATTAACTATACATTTGGGAAGCAAATTAATAATAATAATACATTTTCAGACCCCTGGAAAAATCACAACTAACCTTAATGTTTTACTGCAGCGCCAAATGGGGCATCTCCACATGAAGTTCTGCAGAGCGCCGCGTACTCGGGTGTCTTCTCCCCTTCCACATACCGTGGATTGGTGTCATGGAACATCGCAGCGGAGTGGATGTATCCGAGCGTATCGCCGTATCCAAGCGTATCGCCACATCCGACGCGTCCAATGGACTTTACACCTCTGCAGAACTATTGCGGCCACTTTGATTTTTACACACAAACCCCTCTAGAATAAACATTAACCTACAACAGACCTGAGAACGCAGATTGGAGCTCCAGGAAAGTGCAGGGACCAAAGCTGCACTCGCAGAAAAAAAAAAAA
Source organism: Ranitomeya variabilis (assembly GCF_051348905.1). Lineage (NCBI taxonomy): Eukaryota > Metazoa > Chordata > Amphibia > Anura > Dendrobatidae > Ranitomeya > Ranitomeya variabilis. The sequence goes on along the minus strand of NC_135233.1, from coordinate 243,238,286 downwards.
AGAGAATGTGACAGATTTTCAGTTTCAGGAAATTCTGCAGCAATCTGTCACGTGTGAATAAGCCCTTAGGTGTCTGCAGGACCTGCATGGCACTATGTGGTCACAAGATAGCACTTTGGGTGCACAGTCTGACACGATGTAGGCACACTATGGCACCATGAGGGCAGGATTTCCTCCATGTGGGCACACCGTGACTCTCTGGGCACTTTTTGGCACAACATGGCACTCTATGGCCACTGTTTGCACGGCGTTTACACACTATGGCTACTGTCTGACATAATGGAAGCGCACTACGGCATTGTGGCTGCAGTATTTTCCTCTGTGTGGACAAAGTACGGCTCTGGGCACATTTTGGCACGTTGAGGGCACACCATGGCACGTTCTCTTCAGCACTCCCCTGTCATCTTCACAATGGCCAGCAGGTGGCGGACGTATGCAAGCAAACGAGCGCGCATGCCAAGAAAAGAAAACAAAAATCAGCCGAGAGCGCATGCGTGCGTTTTTCTGGCCAGGAACTAGAGTGCTAGTTGTAGTTTCAGGTCGGAGCGGATTATGTGCCCGCCAGCTTCCGGAGTAACCATGCTTCGTGTTCATTTGGGAGGCATGACGTTGTGGAGGAGCTGAGCCGTGTCACGTGTGAGTACAGTCCCTGCTCCCTGCAGCTGCTGACACCTGGTGCATCTTATCACACATTGTTGCCTTTCATTTTTGGTGGGGTCGCATTATATATGGGGGAAGGGGGCACATATTTGTTTTCTTCTTTTCGTCCTTGGCCATGTTTGAGTCGTTCAAAATGTTCCTATGTGTTAATGGCGGAGTATATATATATATATATATATATATATATATATATATATATATATATATATATATACCGATTTACTTCTCCTTTTGCTTAGTGTATTTGTGTACAGCGCCCCCTCGTCCTTTAGGTTGTGCCTGGTATTACACAACCAGACCAGAGTTGGTGCGAATTGTCAGTAATCTGTGGCCGCCACATGGGAGCCCTGAGAGCCGCCTCCTACCTCCCGGCATCCGCGGCTCTTCTGTTGACCATCCGGCCTGGCATGATGCACGTGTGACATTGCTCCAGGACAGTTAATCGAGAGAAGAGCTGCGGATATCGTCAGGTAAGATGCGGTTCTCATGGCCGACGCACCACACCAACTCTATACAAACCTTGGACAAGAGCGGTTCGGTGTCCTGGCGAAAGGTCGATTTTTCTATGGCTTTTATGCAAACAAATGAAAAAGTATAGAGACGTGCAGATAAATTTCCTTTAAGGGTCTGTGCACACGTTGCAGATTGGCCACTGCGGATCTGCAGCTATTTTCCATGCATTGTACAGTACCATATAAACCTATGGAAAACCAAATCCGCAGTGCACATGCTGCGGAAAATACCGCACGGAAACGCTACGTTGTATTTTCTGCAGCATGTCAATTCTTTGTGCGGATTCCGCAGCGTTTTACACCTGTTCCATAATTGGTATCTGCAGGTGTAAAACCGCAGGTGGAATCCGCACAAAAACTGCGGTTAATCCGCAGGTGTTTTTACCTGCGGATTTTTCAGAATCTGCGCGGAAAAATCCACACACGAATCCGCAACGTGTGCACATACCCTAAAGGGTTATTCCCAGAATTGCATTATTTATCACTACTACCATAAGTGCTGCTTACTGTTAGTACACAGACGAAGCCCAAAACACAGTTTTTCTTGTACCTTTTTTTGTCTTTTTTCATCGCCATTTGTCCCTTGGTACATTACATTCAGCTTCACATATGTGAATGGGGCGATCCTATTCTTATCTGCTAAAACTACATTTCCTAGCAGCTTCTTAATGCTGCAGGGCCCTCCCTCTCCTCTGTGCTCCTGACAAGCCGGCTGACTGTTGAATGTGAAAAACAGCATAGGCTTCCAGATGTTTGGATTACATTATTCATCTGTGCATGGTCTGTACTTGTGCACTATTCACTCTGACAGACCAATTTCATCTTCTTCCACCCACAACAACATAACATCTAAATAATTGATCTATTAGTTTCCAGCAAGACTCAATGGTTCTGCACTCCACTCTGCGTGCACAGCAGAGCTGATACCAGCAGGGCTGAGCCGAGTTTAATGCCTGCTGCTGACAGACCACTGAAAAAATTGTAAATGCCTCACTGATGATGTATATGGCAGAAGATAATCCTTTGCCATGTGCATCAGCAGAGTGAAATTTGTAGTTTCACTTCATTGATCTGCGGACCTCAGACAGCTCATTCCTGCCTGTGTCAGCTGTGAGTGGAGTGCAGAACAGTTGAGCTCTGCTGGAAACCAGCCAACAGATGATGAAAAAATACACAGGCAGCTATGCAGATGTAGAACTTGTAAATGGCAGAAGATAAAATTAGGCTGACAGACTACTGTACAGGACCATGTCAGCACTGGAGGCAGAGCAGATCTCTACTGAAAGCCAACTGGGACTGCACTGGAACTGCAGAAGGAAGGGTCCATCAGCAACTGCAGATTAGATAGAGCCTGAAGGGTCGTCTTTGGAGGGGGCTGTGTGTGCAAAACGGGGCAGATTGAAAAACTGACTATATTGGCACAAATAAATAAATATTATAAACATTATTGTAAGAACAAGTTAAGATTTGGCAACTAACCCTTTAATGGTGTATAAAGTGCGCACTTTGTCTTTCCAGACTCATTAATGACAGAGCAGAAATGGCAAAGGCTGCAATAGCGAAGGACAAAGCCCCTCCAACCGTGAAGGAGACGCCGAAAAACCTTAACCAGACCAAAAAAAGGAAGAAAAAGAAGGAATTCTGGAAAAATCATCCCAAGATCGCAGGAAAGGAAGAGAAGATTAAGAAAGTGACGCCCGTGTTACCTCCCAGGACGCCGCAGGAGTTTTCTTCTAACTGGAAAACGTTACAGGCTGTAAGTGTATATGCGGAGAATCTCGCTATATATCGTATACTGACCTATCCCATATATGAGGATATAATGTCTAGATGTAATCATGTGAATTTTGTGCTTTTAGTTGCTGAAACCAGAGAGCAGTAGTCCTGCTCCGACATTGACTAAACCCCCTAAAAAACAGGACAAGGTCTTGAAGAAGGAAAAAAAAGCAAGTGGGAAGGAAAAACTTGAGCCCACAGCTGAAACTGCTCCTCCTAAAATCAACGGCCATGTGAAAGAGACCCCGACGTCTCCTAAAAAACCATCAATAAAGGAGCCGGCTACCAACGACAAGAGGAAAGAGTCCACGAAGAGAAAATTCCCTGAGGAACGTGATAAACGCCAGCCTAAAAAAAAGCCAAGTGAGGAAGACGCAGCAGAGCCGCCAAAGTAAGCCTTGTGCATTTCATATGGGGTGTATGTATCACATATTAAGTATTCGATTCAGTATCCAATCCTGGAAAAGCTGGGTGACCGCCAGTATGGCCACCTTTACCACTCCCTGTGTAGTGTTATAGCCGACCAGTCTCTACCAATAACTAGGCTCAACGAAAGTACATGGACGGCCATGTTGGTAGTCACCCAGCTTTCCCAGATTCATATATAATGAATGAATTGAGGCATTTAACCATTAGTGGACATATCTAGATTATTTAATGTGTGTGTGTGTGTATATATTTTTTTTTTTTTCTTCAGAATAGACCTCTGGTTTGATGACGTGGATCCGGATGACATTGAGGCTGCGCTGGGTCCAGAAGCGGGTAACATGGCACGGCAGATGCAAGGATTGCCAGAGAAAACATCAGATGCAGTGGACAGGGTTCTTGTGAAGGACAGGGCGTTTGAGGGGTAAGTGAACCCACAATGACACACGTTTACTGTACATGACACCCACACAGCTGTCGGCTGGCAGCCCCAATGCTCACCTATCCATACACATGCATACAATGTTAGGCGAAACGTGGAGTAAGTTCCAGTCTCCCCTTGCGGCAGCTTATCTTCCCTGAGAGCAAAAGAGTAGGTGTTAATGCAGCAGGCTGATCCTTCTCTCCCCAACATTATCTTTCGGGAGGCCATCATGCACATAAGTGGTCGGCTGGGATGGCCCACCTTAGGCCTTATTCAGATGGCAGTGATTCAAGTACTTGTTCTGTGTTTTTCACAGACAGCACATTTACCCATTATAGTCTGTGGGACTGATCACATGTCATGGTCAGTTTGTGAAAATGATGGCTGTACATAGATACCATCCATGTGCTGTCTGATTTTTAACATTGTAATGGATAGCAGATACTTTGCAAGGTGTGTGTGTGTGTGTGTGTGTGTGTGTGTGTGTGTGTGTGTGTGTGTGTGTGTGTGTGTGTGTGTGTGTGTGAGAAAATCACTGGTGGTAACAAGGGCTGTGGAGTCGGTATGCCAAACCACCAACTCAAGACTCCTCAATTTCCCTGACTCTGACTCCACAGCTGTGATCACTACTGAGCGTGTCCATAAAGTGCAGCACAGATTCATCTCAACTAAAAGCCGAGACCCTTAGATCAGGAACAGCACAGACATCTATAGGACATTTCATAACTTTCCCAAATTATTATGAAAACATTTACCGCACATCCTGCACTGAACTACTGAACCCAATTTATTATATATTTTAGGAGTCGGCGTTGGTCCATTTTATACCGACTCCGCAGTACTGCCTCGCTACTGAGCGTGTACATAAAGTGCAGCACAGATTCATCTCAACTAAAAGCCGAGATCCGTAGATCAGGAACAGAACAGACATTTAGGCTGGGTGCTCATGTTCACTGCATCCAAAGCGCTGCCGTCTATTGAATGCTGGTGAATTCACTGGACCATGCGGATTCACCGCATCCAATACATTCTATTGGTGTAATTTCTGTTGCGGAGGCTTGCATCTTTGCAAGAGAAATTGACATTCTGCAGTCTGGAAAGTGGTGCCGCATGTCCATCTTCACAGATGATCTGCGAAGTCTCTGGATGCATACCGACTCCACAGCCCTGCTAAAAACAAACACCAACCGAACACAGATGGAAATTGGTCTTTTTCTCTTCTCTCGCGTGTAAAAAAAAAAAAAATGCCGTACTGTGATGTGTATGGGGCAGGCTTGTGTCTTGCCAAAGACATGGATGCAACAATAAGGTAAAGGTATCCTGACTATGCAGATGTGGCATAGATGTCTTATAGGTGGCAGTCTCATCCTTCCAACAGCCACCTATTGGGAAACCTGTGGTCCTTTGTCCACTTTTTAGCTGTTGAGCAGCACAGATGGGAGAGCTGTCACAACAAGATCCCTGGACTGTTTCCGTGATTCCCAAATACTACAATACAGTGAGCTCCAACTCTTTTTCTACTTCTCTATGTGGTCGCAAGACAAGGTGTCATAGGTCTCCAAATAAGTGTTGGACATCCCACCTCCCGCCATAGATGTAATGACCCTTTAATGTGACCCTTTAATAGGAAAGGTGAAATGCACTGAATATAACCTGGATTGAGCCTGTGCCGATCATCGCACCCTGCTCTTTTGCATGACATGGATTTGCTGCTGTTTCTATACATGGCTGCCATTTTTTGCTGTATACTATATTTACATCCATCCTGTAAGACGGAGTGGTCCGTACTGACAGCTCTCATTACTACTCCCAGCATGTGTAACATTGTTCTCGCCTTTTTTGTTTCAGACTCACAAGAACCGTCGCCATGGACTGTGAGATGGTGGGAGTTGGCACAGATGGTGAAGAAAGCATCCTGGCGCGGGTATCCATTGTCAACCAGTTTGGGAAATGCATCTACGATAAGTTTGTTAAACCCACAGAACATGTCACGGATTACAGGACGGCAGTGAGCGGAATCAGGCCGAAGGATGTTAAGAAAGGTGAGGACGCCAGGGGCTATGTCTTCTCTCTTGCGACTTATCCCGATAGATATCTAGATATCCATCTGTGTTTTTATAGGGGAAGATTTCAAGGTTGTACAAAAAGAAGTATCCGAGATCCTTAAGGGACGTATCCTGGTTGGCCACGCTGTCCATAATGATCTAAAGGTCAGTAATGATTGTCACATCCTGAGGGTTTTCTCAGGAACACAACTCTTGTCCCTGTGCCCAGATGGCTTATATTCATGTCCTAATGAGGAGCGGGGAGACATAATGGTAAGAGTGGTCTCAGCTCTGGTGGATCCTCATCTATCGGTCAGAGTGGGAGCGGTTACAAAGGACGACTCTCGCTCCGGAGGATCCAACCTGAACCTACAGTACACTGGCAGCCTATTGATGTAAATGGGCACTTTGCCGTTTTTAATTTCTCCTGTGGTGCTGCTGCAGAGAAATTAAACATTTATTGCCTGGTTCCCCACAGATCGCAGGGGATCCAAGCAGGATGCAGGGTCTTTTTAATCTGCTTTCTTTTACCATGTAAGGATTGTGTGAAGCGGAGAACCCCCCTTAACTATAATAGGTGCCGTCCACCATCATTTATTTTCAGTGATGGGGTGATTTTCTTACCTGGCAGCCGTGGTGTATGGATTTGCGATTTAAAGTTTTGTTTTACTTTTTCAGATTTTCTTTCTGGATCATCCTAAAAAAGCCACAAGAGACACTCAGAAGTACAAACCATTCAAACAGAAGGTGAAGGTAAGATGCCATCATACGGGAGTCAGACAGTCACATATAATGTCACGTGAGCCTAAAACGGCCCTCGGGGTGCAGTTCTACATCCATTGAGATAATGGGTGCCAAGACCCCATACCAAAGCTAGAGTAAAGGGGATTGTAAAGCTGAAGTGGTCTCATGTCTTATCACTTGGGGACCTCCACCAATTTGAACTTCTGCCAAGTCTGTGTATTAACTAAAGTGTGCGAATGGTTGGGCCTCATCCTAAAAACAGGGTTAGGACCTACATTTATTGGTGATGAGCCATAACAAACTGAGATGGGAATATCCCTTTAAGCAGCAAAATAATGGTGAAATGGGACTGTAGCATGGATTTCATGACCACCTTTAGGGATTTGCTGTGGAAAAAAAATGCCAAAAAACACACCGCTGTACTGTCAGTTTTAGCACATTCGTTTAAAAAGTCTCCAGAATGTATAAGTTTAGTTTTTTTTATGTACTGACCCTTGTGTCCCATGCCGTCTCCTTCCAGTCCTCACGTCCATCCCTGAAGCTGCTGTGTGAGAAAATCCTAAATGTAAAAGTACAGAGCGGAGAACATTGCTCAGTAAGTAACGAGTTCCCCATCCGCTTTCCCTGGGTTAGATGCTCCGAAGGACACAGTGTCGCCATGTCATACAATCGCTTGTACTGCACTGCTCTCCATGTTATGCCCCATTTTATCTGTTCTCCCTTTGTCCTGGTTATAATACCACCATAAAAGTTTGCCAAGTCCAATGTTGGTGGGATCAGGTGATTATTTTATGTATGTGGACTATGACTGGAGGTTTCAGCAGTTGTACCCCAATGAGTCCTTGTGGACCGAGTTGTCCAAATTGGGACAATATTTCCAAACCGTTTCTTTTTTTCTCCTCTCCAGGTTTTGTTGCCTTTTTACATAGCTTTCCCCACCTCCGGATATCTAATGTTTTATCTGCTCTCTGTTATGGTCTGGCAACCTTCCCAGAGGAGGACATGGAATAAGTCAGGTTGTTTAACCCTTCTGTGCTCTTCACTATCGTAGATCCAGGATGCACAGGCTGCCATGAGGTTGTACACCATGGAGAAGAACTGGGAAAACGCCATCAAAGCAAAATACAGCCAAACTAAAACGGAAGTACGAAAACAGAAGCTGCCACCGCCACCATGAACCGCCTCCTAATCTGCACTGGACAGTATTGTGAGGACTGATGGATAAGCCGTGCCTTGTTCCTTGCCCTATCTAAATCTGTACATTGGTTCTTTACATGTCACAGTCCGATCCACGGAGGATCAAGAAAAAGTGAACCTAAATTTTCAGTCTATTAAAAACTCTTTATAAACCTAAATGACGGGTAAAAAAAAACATCTGCACAGGATCTGTATACACAAAATGGTAAAGATAGGTTCCCTTTAAAAAGAAAGAGACTATCATCTAAAACTTTTATATGCAGATGGATGAAACAGACTTTCAGTTGCAGAATATGCTACTGTTAATATGAGTAACACTGACTTTATTTGCGGGGGCGCCCTGCATTTGACAAATAACATGGCAACTAAAAATAATAAATGTACTTATTTTTATTGATATTGTTTCTAATAGACCGTTTATAGGAATATTTACTGATAGAAAACTCTGACCTGCAGCTGACTATAATGGATGGTTTTATACTAGGTTCTCGTTCATACTGTTGCACATCCATGTGACAGAAAGATATTGCACACATATGTAAACGATGCAAATGCGTCTGCAGAATTACCATGTGACGTATATGTGATATTATGTCTGCAAAATGGTGTTAATCGCAGATCTCGGGCCCAAAGAGATCCACGTTACATAAACGGCCAATAGCAAATTTCTTCTTTTAAAGGGAAATTCTGATAGGTCAGGGGTTCTAAGACCAGGTCCCAAACCTTCTGCACTTCACAATTGTTATGAAATGACAGGTCAATGAATAATGGGAGTTGTAGTTTCACAAGAGCTGGAGTGCTGCAAAGGAAAAGGGGAAAAGCTATTTTTTTTTTCAGGGATACATTAAGTGTATTCATGGCATAAGTGATTGGGTGATTGGTTAAGATATGGAATGGTTTTATAAGTATTGATTGATCTAACTGTAAAACCCCACCATTCTTGAGAATGAGCGCTGCACTGTAGATGTAGTGCTGCAAGCAAGCGCCCAGACACCTGCTGTGCAGGGAAACTGCAGCACCAGTCCATTTAAAGTGGCGTCAGCTGCAATTCCCTGCACAGCCGAGTGGCTGTGGTGCCCAAAACTGCTAAGGGGTCACAGGTCTTAATCAGCGGTGCATTCTTTTGTCATCAGTGGGGATCCAGAAGGTCGGACCCCTCAGATCATAAAGGGATGGCTTAAGTTGTGTAACAAGATTTGCACAACCCTGGTCCAGTGGCTGGTACACCAAAGCTGCCAGTCCAAAGCCGGCGAAACCCCTCCTAACTGCGGCAGCCCCGGCATGATGTTGTGCCAGGCCTAATCAGAAGAGATCCCAGGACTGACGCAGGAAGAGGCGATTTACAGGGTTCTGAATCGGTGGCCATGGACCAGGGTCTTACATCTTTTTATGATGATCTTCTACCCATTAGGCCCTGCCCTAATGCCATGTCCTTTGCCGTTTTTCTTCAGCTGTACCATCCTATAGAGAATATAGAAGCGGGGGTTGTACATAAAGCTGCGGCCCCCTTTATTGATGCCATCTATGATGTTCCCAGCTTTGGACTAATCTGTATTTTTTTACATATCTATTTAAAAAAAAAATGAATAAAACAACAAGTCTGGTTGCAGAGGTCACATGTAGTTACATTTATTCTTCAGTCTTGAGAGTGCAGTGTCCGCCAGGGTCGTAATCTCCTAAAAAGAAGCAGATGATTATTGTGCTGGTCTAAGGCAGGAGGAGGTACGATGCACAATTCTACCAAACCAAACCTGGACCCTATGATACTTATGGACGTCTGAAACCAGCCCAAGTGTGTGATTTATTACTAGCACTGATCTGGAGCTCTATGTGGTTTTCTTCTCAGTCAAAAGCTATATTCAGAATTGCACTGTAAGGGCTCCTACTCACTTGCGAGCAACTCGGATGAGTCTCGCATGTTTAAAACCCGGCTCTGCACTCGGCACTCAGATCGGAGCGTGCGTCAGTGAGCGTGAGTAGGAGCCCTAAGAGCGACACTGCCAGGTCATGTCTTAGATGGAATACATGTCACCAGAAAATGAACAATTTTTAATTCAGCTTTTATAAGAAATATTTTTTGAATTTGATACCTTTTTTTTTTTTTCCAATTTTCACACGTCACTACATAAAAAATGGGTAATGGGCCATTAAATAAGTACCGGTATTTTATTTTCACCGGTTGGGGTGCTGATTTTCTTACATAAAAAAGTTTGAATTCTTGCAACTTTCATTGACCACTAGGCCTTGTACGAGACTCCTACTTCCTGTTCTGTACATATTACTTTTCAGCGGTCTCACCATCACAGACATGATTACAGTTACACCTCTATGTACAGTAGACAATACAGGAGCCGCCATTCACAATAGGTGATGTCACAGCTCACCTCCTCCTGCTGTACAATGACTGATAACACCTCTATATACAGTAGATAATATGGGATCCACCATTCACAATAGGTGATGTCACAGCTCACCTCCTCCTGTACAATGACTGATAACACCTCTATATACAGTAGATAACATAGGATCCACCATACACAATAGGTGATATCACAGCTCACCTCCTCCTCCTGTACAATGACTCATAACACCTCTATATACAGTAGATAACCCAGGATCCACCATTCACAATAGATGATATCACAGCTCACCTCCTCCTGTACAATGACTGATAACACCTCTATATACAGTAGATAACACAGGATCCACCATACACAATAGGCAATGTCACAGCTCACCTCCTCCTGTACAATGACTGATAACACCTCTATATACAGCAGATAACACAGGATCCACCATACACAATAGGTGATGTCACAGCTCACCTCCTCCTGTACAATGACTGATAACACCTCTATATACAGCAGATAACACAGGATCCACCATACACAATAGGTGATGTCACAGCTCACCTCCTCCTCCTCCTGTACGATGATTACAAGTCATTGTACAAGAGAGAGTTAATTAATGTTGAAAATGTTATCCCCCCCAGAAGTTGCAGAACTTGCTCTCCCAGCAGTAACAGATATCTGTAAATACATCCTTGTCCTGTTGGCCTCCTCGTACCTCCAGGCAGTCGTATCGCTCTTTGATTTCTCCCATCAGCTGGTCCACGTGTTGTAAGAACAGTTCGGGATGTGCGCTACCTGCAGGAGACACCAAGACAGATGACTATATGTGACATCTGTGATAACGTCCTTAACCTGTGTGTTCTCTGTAAGGTCGCCAGATCCATAGGTCCAATACCCCTATGCTTACAATGTGTGGTTTGGGGGAGTTCTTACAGCACACAAGGAACTTCTAGAAGTAAGACCCCCCACAATCAGGGTGAAGGGGGGACTGTCATACGATGTCAGCAAGGCTGGATTGTAAAGCCGGGGCTACACAGCCTTAAAGTGGAATTCCAAGTGAGTGCATATGGCTACCATCAGTGGAAACCTCACCAATCCTGAGAACGAAGGGCTGTAGTGTTGGTTCATGTTTGCGGCCCATTATTTTGTATCCTGGACAGCAGCAGCCGGCCCATGCTCTTCAATGGAGCTGCAGATACAAAGCGCCGCCATAGGGGGGGGGGGGGGGGGGGGGATACTACAGAGGTGCCATCACTGTATGGTGTCTAACCTCTAGGACCCTCATGGATCCAGAGAATGAGGCATGGCGGCACAGCTTCCTTGCTCTTAACCTTCATTCTCAGAATCAAAGGGGTCCTAAATGCTGGACCCCCAACAATAATAAAGTGATGGCCTATGCCATTGATGGGAACACCACCTTTAATAATAGCCTACCTGACCACCCTTATTGTTCTTAGCTCTGAGGATCTACATGCGGTCGTTAAAGGGGGCTTGCTCGAGGTTGAACAACGCTGAGGGGTTAGTGCAGCAGGTTCTGGGCCTGAGGTCCCCCACAGTAGAGTATTCATCACCAGCCCTGGCTGATAACAGAGAGCAATGAGCACCGTGACAGCGGGGAGGTTTGCTGACGTGTAGCACGTACTCGGGCTGTGCCGTGTCAGATTGCTAATCCGGTTACACCTTTATCTGCCTGCTCCTCCTTACCATAATGGGCCATCTCGCTGAGCAGCAGGCAGACATTCTCCGCCATTTCCGGGTCATCTGCATGTAATCGGTAAAGCTTTGTAATTAGGGAGAGGCCACTTTCCCCCGCCACAGGCACCAGCACACGAAAAACGGCCAACTCTGAAAAAGGCACATTTACTGAACAGTCAAAGGGAAGAAAAGATCCCGGGAATCTGCTCCGAGTCGTATGGAATGAGACAAACATGGCCGCTTCCATGTCCGTGGGCCGTGTCTGGTATTTACAGTTCAGTGGAAATACCAGACGTGGCCTATAGGCGAGAGTGGCGCTATTTCTAAAAACCAGAAGGCAGCCATGTTTTCCTAAATGGATGTCACAGATACCTGAGGTCACAACCAAAGCGGTCAGCGCCAGGCAGACGTTCTTGGACAGGAGCAGACGCTGCGAATGTGCCTGCAGGGCGTCCAGGAGGAGTAATGTCAGTGATTCGCTCTGCTCTGCCATTATGTGGCCTGTAAATACAGAATATAAGTCTGAGCAAATGGGAAAAGTTTATAATGATTGTACCTGACTTACTGACACCAGTGATGGGGGATGGGAAAAGGAAACGCAGCCAAAACACAATCAGCGGCCCCGGATGGTGACAGAGGTAGCCATATTAGCTATAAAATGTAATAAAAGTAGGTTTCCACCTTTCATCCCGAGGGTCCACAGGGCAGCGCAGGCCGATTCCACCAGCGGCCCGTCATCGAGATATTTCCTGAGCAGAGTGCCGATTACCGGGACGGCTTTCCTCAGACAATCCCCTTCTGTCTGGTCCTCTGTGACAATCATAAAATACAGTGTTTGGAAGGTGTATAGGTGATAAAGGGTTAAAGCAGAGGTTAGAGGTTAGATCAGAGCTTACCGATCCCCATCAAATCCCTAGAATAAAGGGCCATAATCCCCCTGTTCTCCATAAGGGGGCAGCCTCGGGCATGGAGAGGGCAGCGGAGGCTACACGAATGCTGCCAGTATACCCCGTAGGAGTGGGGGGCTCCATATTCATGACCGCAGAGACCTCCCACCACCAAGTCATGGCTTCCTTGCTCCACGTGGTATAGGGGAGAAGCGGTCAATGAGCACCGGGTGGGCGGAGGACAGCCGCACAATAATGAGGGCAGCGCTCAGTTAGTGCCTCTGCGATTAGATTTGTAGAAGGTCGCAGTCGGACGCGGATTGCTCTTCCCTTACAGGCACTACCACTAAGGCCTCAGTCAGACGCCATTGTCTGTGATTTGCACAAACAGAACATGTACCCATCGTCGTCTATGGGGCGGGTCACATGTTCGTAAAAATCGGATTAAAAACACTGATAGAAAGCAATTCAGAATAATCCCTGAATGAGGCCCGAATGTCCCGTATATAACGGGAATTGTGAATGTCAGTACCGGTCATAGCCAGGGACCATATAAGAGCACAGCAGGACTGACACAGGTCCCTGTCCTCCAGAGAGGACTCCATGACGGTCACAAGATCGGAGAGGAAACCCGTCCTCCTCAGCGCCTCTGCGGCCGGCTCTAAGAGAAGGGATCAAACAGAAAGAAACATCAGCTAATGATGGGGTTAAATAGAAGCCGAACAGACGAGAACCCGAGCAGCGGCCCGTCCACCCGGCAGATTTGCTTCACTTGGATTTCCCCCAGACGCGCAGTGTACAGGACAGTGGACGGACATGAGGATTAGCCCTACTAATGGGAGAAGATGCCGCATTTCCTTATGGAACTCACAGGACGTTACATACGGATTATCCGGAGCAGATATTTTTGATGGGTGTGAATGAGGGTCCCAATCATATACTGATACAGGCGGAGAACCCATCTGAGGGGTAGAAACACAGCCGAACTATTGGGAGTGGGACGCCGGGGTCTGCTCCTGCCCCGCTCCCCAACCGGTGTGTCACCCACGGAGGAGAGAGATCGCAAGGAAAATGCAACTGAGCGGCACATACTGTGCGGGAAGAGGAAGCCCAGAGACACACTATATGGAGAAAAGTATGTGCCCCCGCATCCTACATCCATAGGCACAATATGGAGTCGCCCCTCTGCAGATAGAACGGCTCCTGCTCTTCTGGGAAGGGTTTCTACAAGATTTTGGAGGGAATTTTGCCCCTTCATCCAGAAGAGCATTTGTAGGGTCAGACCCTGATGTTGGAGGGAGGCCGGGGTCACAATCTCTGCTCTTGGATGGGGCTGAGGTCCTGGCTCTGTACAGCCGCTCATGTTCTTCCACCAAACTCCCCCTCCATATCTGTATGGTCCTTGTGCTCTGGGCACAGTCATGGGGGACAGAAAACGGTCTTGCCCAAACTGTTCCCACAAAGCTGGAAGCTACAAGTGTCCACAATGTCTTGTGCTGAAGAATTAAGATTTCCCATCACTGGGACTAAAGGCCGAGGCCGCCCCCTGATAACAATCCCATAGCGCTATCCTCCTCCACCATCTGTACAGCGGCACAGAGCAGTCAGGGGGTAACGTTCTCCTGGCATTCACCAAACCCAGACTTGTCCATCAGACACCGGATAGAGAAGTGTGGCTAGTTGTTATACACCGGTGGGGGCTGGTTGTTATACACCGGGGGGGACGAGGGGCTGGTTGTTATACACCGGGGGGGGGGGGGGGGGCTGGTTGTTATACACCGGCGGGGACGAGGGGCTGGTTGTTATACACCGGGGGGACGGGCTGGTTGTTATACACCGGGGGGACGAGGGGCTGGTTGTTATACACTGAGGAGGGCTAGTTGTTATACACCGGGGGGGCTGGTTGTTATACACCGAGGGGGGGCTGGTTGTTATACACCGGGGGGGGGGGGGCTGGTTGTTATACACCGAGGGGACGAGGGGCTGGTTGTTATACACTGAGGGGGGCTGGTTGTTATACACCGGGGGGATAGATAACATACCACTAACTGAAATCATCGTCATCACACAGAAGATGGCAGATATTAGTTCGGTGCTCTGTGGATAGCCCCTCACTGCTTCTACCAAAGTCCTGATGAGATCGTCCGTGGAAAAGTTTTCATAATCTTCTCGCTCCAGTGCTGAAAACACAGAAGTTACCTGTTGGGTCAGACATTTATACCTGCTCTGCCGCAAGTGCTCACTTTACATTTACAGAACCCTCCGGCTATAGTCGCATCATGTCGGGAGCCTCCATTTGGCACATACGTTCTCAAAATATCCCATAAGTATTCACCCGAAAGAGGCCAAAATGGCATCCATTGGCCTCTGTAGGTGGATCAATGAGGTGCATTGCAGCCTTGTGTCACAGGGGTCTTATATCATCATGACGTAAATGGAGGTACCTTGTGAAAGAAGCCTCTGCAGCGCTCGGCTGCCCTCCCATTGTACCGCGGAGGAGTCTGCGTGCGTCCTCATAGACAGCGAGACAAGACGGATTGTGTCTCCTACATCCAAGGGTCCTGCAAAAGTGGGATCAGCGATGACAGATCTACAGGGATCGCTCTTGAGTATTATATATGTAGGGTGCTGCCAGCCGCTGTGGGTTTCAGACCCCCACTAATGAAGACCCCAAAATATACCATCTCTTTCTGAATCATAGTTAGCCAGGTGCTTCAGGGCTGATAGCTGAGCCTCCTCGTAGTCGGGGTACCTCTGCATGAGCCCTGTAAAGAAAGAAACCATCAAAAATGTATATAGAAAATAGAAAACAGAAGTAAGACTGAAGACAAAACCTAAAATGAAAGAAGGACACTTCAAATGCATTGAGACACCCAAAAATAAAGTGATCGCAGTCGTTCTTGTTAAGACCCCCAGAAATCAGCTGTAATCTGTGGGTAAACCTGGCAGCAAGTGTTTAATCACCCTGCAGTGCCACCACAGGGGAAACAAAGCATGACATGATTCCTACAGATGGTGGGTCCTCCAGAGAGAGCTACACTTTATGACAACGGTCCACCGTGGGCGGATCCACATATTTTTAAAAAAATTATAATAGGCTATTTATAAGCGGGAAGACCATTTAAAGGGGTTGTTAAGTGCCACCTATATATATTCAGACACAATATCATGGGTGCAGCTCAACTCCTGATGTGGATGTGACTGGCCCTAGTCAACCCCCGTAACTATATGTAAATGCTGCATCCTTCTTACCTATTACTTTTTCTATACCGCCATCTATAAACTCGTCCAGAACACCAGGTGGCAGCGTCTTCTTCACGCCTGACAGAGGAGAACCAACTAATGCCAAACACTTAATGACATAAGGCTCACAAAGCAAGTCGCTAAGGAGAAAAGGGAAGAGTCACATTGATGTTAAAGAAGCAATCCGAACAAAAGTGGTACATTGCGGTGTGCCTAGTGCAGCGCCCAAGGGGGCAGAGTAGTAAGAAGAGAATCCCCCTGTGCCGTGCTCCACCCTGCAGAGCATGTGAGTAATATATATATATATATATATATATATATATATACATACAGTATATATACACTCACCGGCCACTTTATTAGGTACACCATGCTAGTAACGGGTTGGACCCCCTTTTGCCTTCAGAACTGCCTCAATTCTTCGTGGCATAGATTCAACAAGGTGCTGGAAGCATTCCTCAGAGATTTTGGTCCATATTGACATGATGGCATCACACAGTTGCCGCAGATTTGTCGGCTGCACATCCCAAAGATGCTCCATACAAGGCAGGATGGATCCATGCTTTCATGTTGTTTACGCCAAATTCTGACCCTACCATCCGAATGTCGCAGCAGAAATCGAGACTCATCAGACCAAGCAACGTTTTTCCAATCTTCTACTGTCCAATTTCGATGAGCTTGTACAAATTGTAGCCTCAGTTTCCTGTTCTTAGCTGAAAGGAGTGGTACCCGGTGTGGTCTTCTGCTGCTGTAGCCCATCTGCCTCAAAGTTCGACGCACTGTGCGTTCAGAGATGCTCTTAGGCCTACCTTGGTTGTAACGGGTGGCGATTTGAGTCACTGTTGCCTTTCTATCAGCTCGAACCAGTCTGCCCATTCTCCTCTGACCTCTGGCATCAACAAGGCATTTCCGCCCACAGAACTGCCGCTCACTGGATTTTTTTTCTTTTTCGGACCATTCTCTGTAAACCCTAGAGATGGTTGTGCGTGAAAATCCCAGTAGATCAGCAGTTTCTGAAATACTCAGACCAGCCCTTCTGGCACCAACAACCATGCCACGTTCAAAGGCACTCAAATCACCTTTCTTCCCCATACTGATGCTCGGTTTGAACTGCAGGAGATTGTCTTGACCATGTCTACATGCCTAAATGCACTGAGTTGCCACCATGTGATTGGCTGATTAGAAATTAAGTGTTAACAAGAAGTTGGACAGGTGTACCTAATAAAGTGGCCGGTGAGTGTATATATAAATACATATATACACAGCTGGACAGGTTGTGGATGAGAGGTATGTGTCACCGAGGTGCCGAGCCTCACATACACACACACACCACACACAGTCAGTGTGCTCACCTTGCCCTGGGCCTCTCCTCAGGATGAATCCTCAGCATCTTTGTCAGCAGCTGGCATAGCTCCTCTGAGTAACCAACTTTGCCCTGAATTTCCTCCAAATTTTGATGCCAGCGCGATGGGTCCATCTTTATCATCTCCAAGAGTGCAGAGACCTCAGTCTTCTGCAATAGGATACAAATCATGAAATCCTATTATAATGGGAACACAGGACTGCGGGCAGAGGCCTGACACAACATACCGTCTTCATGGACGTCGTCAACAAATCCAGCAAAATACATCCCACAGAGAAGATGTCGGACTTGTCCGTATACTGGAGCTCTAGTGATTCTGGAGCCGTGTATATTTTATGTTCTGTGGGGTCAGAGAGGGTTATATCACCTATAGAACGTACAGAGCACAGTCTAATATGTGCCAATATCTAATACGCCGCCACTATATATGGTTGCCCTACAGGAGACCATAAGTCTTAAGACCATACAGGCACACTCACTGATATTTTTTTTTTGCAATGCGTTACTAAAATACATTTCCCATAATGTTCCCTTTCCATTATTTTTATATATAGGATGTTTTTATGTTCATTTTTTCTCAACAAAAGACAGATGTAAAAACAGTGGGTCAGACTGAAGTCGTTATTCCCTTTTTATTTTACACATTGTGCCTCCCTTAAAGTCATAAAAGACTTTATATATATTAGACTAAATAGACTAAATATATATTCTTGCTGACTTCTCCAGTAATAGCGGTTGGTACATTAGCCCCAGTTACATGGAAGACTCAGGCCCGGCCCCTTCTTATCACTCGATCTCTAGAATGATAGGAGGAAATTTCCCTTACTAAACAGTGTATATATAGGATGTGAATACAGGAAGACAGAGACAGTAAAAAGCCATCTCTGCCTTGTCTTCATCAATCAGTGATCTCAATGCAGCTGCTGATTCAGTGGGGACGTTTTGTACCGTCCTCGCAGGATCATGTGTTGACCACCTGGACATATTAAGGCCAGATTCACACATCTGTGTGTGGTGGTCCGAGTACAGAATAGTAGTGGGTCTCCTGAACCAACCTTGGCAGCCTCTTATATGCCTACAAAGCCGTCGAGTCCAGGTCGGCTGACTCATGGAGGGTCCGTGCATCACACACCATGACACTCAGAAGTGTGAATGAAGCCCTAGAGGGACAGTGGTCCACAAGTAGCTGAGGGGAGCATGAAGGCAGCCATGTTTTAGAAGGTTCGTTACCGGGGTCCACTCTTATCTTCATTTTCATTTCATCTGTCGCCAACGTCTGAGGAACAAAGTCGCTTATCACGAAGACGTTCTCCTCCTTCATGAGGATATTACTCGGTTTGATGTTTCTATGAAGGAAGAAATCGCATTATGTAATGTCAGGTAAAAACACTAATGAAACACGGAAATAAATGTACTAATGGGATCAAGATCGTCTGTAATGATGGACAGGCTGGGTCCACCAAAGCAAGACTGGATAACCGAGGGGCAGAGACCCCCGTGGAGCACTGAGGTTATAGTCATGAGGGGGGTCCTACTTAAACTTTTACACTGCCTGTCATTTCTCTCTTGTAACGGGCTGGATGCCACAATTGTTATCCTCTGGATGTGAACTATGTCGCCTCCATTCACTGACAGCAAGGAGAGACTTTAAAAGTAATGGAAAATTACAGAATTGTGCAGTGTGAAAGGGATATGTGCACGGTGCATGAAATCAGCGTGAAGGGTGGAGATGACCCCTCCGGACTCACCACATCCCAGGATGAAACCCTCTGGTCAGGAAAGTCAGGACCTACCTGTGCGGGCCGAGCTGCTTGTGAACATAGATTAAAGCGTCGATGGCCTGACCGAGAAATCTCTGAATGATCTGTGGGTAGGGAACGATAAGGGGAAATTATATAACATCACAGAGCACTACAACACCCAGCATGTCCTGGTATCAGAAACAAACCAAAACACATCATATCTGGCGATAGAAGGACCTCATCAACTACTCTCCATCATCGGAGCCATGGGGGGGTCAGAGGCCACAAATGGGAAGTTATGTCTGGCAGGCACATGTATGGCAGGTCTGAGGTGGCGCATGGAGCGGCCTCAGGAGCTGCGCCCGCTCCTTCCATGGCCAGTGCCGACTGCTGCTACTTAACCATTGTCATCAGATTGCGCTGACAATCCTCCACCTCCAGCAAAGGTATAAAGTGTGTGTTGGGCATTTGTGGTGGAGATAACCAGGTCTATGACCAAACCCTTTACACAGCTGTCACCCAAATGCTGGCCGCGACGTCCTCCACACACATGCACACTTGGTTCGGTGAGTGGACATGCGATCTCTGGGGAGGGATCAGCCGCGACACCTCTGACGACAGCTTATCTTCCACGGTAACAAAGGATCAGGCATAGCCTGATCCTACATCTTCCATACAAGCTGGGGTCACCTGGGTTTTCAGCATGTTCGCCCATCTTGGATCTAGTGTGTAGAGACACCCTTATTTTATTTCTCCCTTCACCTTTTCATTCATTATCTTCCTCTGCCGGCGGGTTTCCTGCAACATTCGCTCCAGGTTTCCCCCATCGTAGTAATCCATTACCAGGCAAAAAAAGAGGGAGGAGACCTAAAACAAGGAGACTCTTCATCATCATCATCCGTCAGTTACTGCAAATGGTGAACAATGGACGTCGATAGCCATACTACGGACGCCGAGATTATCAGACACCATAGTGAGCATATAATACCGTTATAATACCGACCTTAGAATCCCAAATCATGAAGAACTCCCTGTAAGAGCAGACATGGGGGTGCTGAAGCTCCAGCAAGGACATGGCCTGTATAGAGGGGCAGAAAATAGAATATTATCACCTCGATCCTCCACAATGGCGGCTGCTTCTGGCAACCATTAGTCTGTGAAATCACTGCAGTGTGCCGGGAGTACGCTGTGGGAACGCACGCCGCCTTATTTTACTTTTTTTTTTTCACTTTCGTTTTTTTCCACAGAGCAGTAGCTGTTTTACTTTTCCGGTGACGCAGCCGTATCAGGGCTTGTTTATTTACAGGATGAGTTTTTCTAAGATCTGTAAACTCTTTATTTTTCTGTTTAGGGAGTTGTGTGAAGGATTGAGGTTTTTGGAGCGGAGAGCTGTAGTTTTTGTTCAGTTTTGGGGTACGCAAGATGTTTTGATGATTTCTTTTTACTGCAAGGGAACAGCAGAGACCGAAATGCAGCAATTCTGTTTATTTTTATTTTTCTTTGTTAATTATACGGGTTAATTTTACGTCTTTAATACATAGAACTTTTAAGGAAGCAGCAATACCAAACATGTTTCTAAAAAAATTGGGGGGGATTTGGAAAAGAGGAATGCTTACACACACACACTATATACTGTATATATATTTTTATAATTTATTTACTTTTACATATATTTTAGTCACCCTTTGGCACACGCCAAACTCTGGCCTGCAGGGCGAGAATATTTGGAGTGATCCCGGCACCATCATTCTCCCTCTGTGTCTGATGATTCGGTGCAATGGGCGTGATGAAGTCACTACAACGCGTCTGAGTGCAGAGGATCAGAAGATGCACAAGACGCAGAGGCCGGAGCAGCGGGGGAACAAGGAGAGGTGAGTATTTCATTTTATTATTTTATGTAGGCCCATTATACTGCATGAGGCACTATGTGGGAGGCATTATACTGTATGGAGCACTATGTGGGGGCCATTATACCGTATGAAGCACCATGTAGGAGCCATTATACTGTATGGAGCACTTTGTGGGGGCCATTATACCGTATGAAGCACCATGTGGGAGCCATTATACTGTATGTAGCGCTATGTAGGGGCCATTCTACCATATGGAGCACTATGTGGGGGCCATTATACCGTATGAAGCACCATGTAGGAGCCATTATACTGTATGGAGCACTTTGTGGGGGCCATTATACCGTATGAAGCACCATGTGGGAGCCATTATACTGTATGTAGCGCTATGTAGGGGCCATTCTACCATATGGAGCACTATGTGGGGGCCATTATACAGTATGAAGCACCATGTAGGAGCCATTATACTGTATGGAGCACTATGTGGGGGCCATTATATCGTATGAAGCACCATGTGGGAGCCATTATACTGTATGGAGCACTATGTGGGGGCCATTATAACATATGGAGCACTATGTGGGGCCCATTATACTGTATGGAGCAATATATGGGAGTCATTATACTGTATGGAGCACTATGTGGGGGTCATTATACTGTATGGAGCACTATGTGGGGGCCATTATACTGTATGGAGCACTATGTATGGGCCATTATACTGTATGGAGCGCTATATGGGAGCCGTTATACAGTATGGAGCACTATCTAGGGGCCATTATACCATATGGAGCACTATGTGGGAGCCATTTTACTGTATGGAGCACTATGTGGGGGCCATTATACCGTATGGAGCACTATGTGGGAGCCATTATACTGTATGGAGCACTATGTGGGGGCCATTATACTGTATGGAGGACTATGTGGGGGTCAGTATACTGTATGGAGGACTATGTGGGGGTCATTATACAGTATAGAGGGCTGTGTGGGGATTACAGTTGGGGAATCATACTGTGTTGGGGGTCACCATATTTTGCAAAGGAGTTGAGGATGGTACAATAGGGTCATCATACCGTGCATGTGTTTGTTTGACAACCCCTTTAAGGTTGTTTCCATATGAAAATATTCATCGTTATATTTAATGATAAGGAAAAACTTCCTCAATTGCAGACTTTTTTTTAGAGAAAAGAAATATCAAGGTCGGTCAGTGACTTTGTCCAAGCTTTTAATTTTGGCCCTCTGTGTATTTGAGTGTGACATATTTGCCCTTTTGGGAATTGAACTTATAATCGTTTGATCCCCTGCACTATATACAATATTATTGGTATTAATTACTATAGAGCCATTTACTCCATGGCGCTTTACATGTGAAAAGGGGTGTACATAATAAAAATATACCGCTCTCCTATTGGGCTCAGTTAAACTAAGATGGCGGTGACCCGGGCCATTGCATCACAGTGGGGGCGTCCCAGCAGCCACTAGACATGAAGATCACAATGACGCACTGACACATCGCATCCAATGAAGTTGGCAGCGCGGCCACAACGTACCTGTCGCCAACTATAAAGGCTCTTTACCTCTCTCAGGGCCAGATTTCCCTCCCGCTCGTCCATACATTCCACCTGTGAAATAGTGAGCATTTAAAGGGATTATTCATTTAAAGGGATATTCACATTATTATTATACTATTTATTGTTATAGCGCCATTTATTCCATGGCGCTTTACATGTGAGGAGGGGGATACATAATAAAAACAAGTACAATAATCTTGAACAATACAAGTCATAACTGGTACAGTAGGAGAGAGGACCCTGCCCGCGAAGGCTCACAATCTACAAGGGATGGGTGAGAATACAGTAGGTGAGGGTAGAGCTGGTCGTGCAGTGGTTTGGTCGATTGGTGGTTACTGCAGGTTGTAGGCTTGTCGGAAGAGGTAGGTCTTCAGGTTCTTTTTGAAGATTTCGATGGTAGGTGAGAGTCTGATGTGTTGTGGTAGAGGGTTCCAGAGTAGGGGTGATGCACGAGAGAAATATTGTATACGATTGTGGGAAGAGGAGATAAGAGGGGAGCAGAGAAGGAGATCTTGTGAGGATCTGAGGTTGCGTGTAGGTAAGTACCGGGAGACCATGTCACAGATGTATGGAGGAGACAGGTTGTGGATGGCTTTGTACGTCATGGTTAGGGTTTTGTACTGGAGTCTCTGGGTAATGGGGAGCCAGTGAAGGGATTGACAGAGGGGAGAGGCCGAGGAATAGCGGGGGGACAGGTAGATTAGTTGGGCAGCAGAGTGTAGGATGGATTGGAGTGGTGCCTAGAGGGGAGGCCAGAGAGCAGGAGGTTGCAGTAGTCAAGGTGGGAGATGAAGAGGGCATGGACTAGGGTTTTTGCAGATTCTTGGTTGAGGAATTATCAATATTAATCAGGGTAGCGGGGGTCATCAGCCCATATTTCCGTGGGGTAATGTCAGACTGCACATTTTTCGCCTTCTTACCTTTTTAACAGCAAATTTCTTGCCTCCTTCCAGCTCCTCCACAAGACAGGTCACTCCAAAAGCCCCTGCATCCCATTCTTCCAATACCTTTAAGAACGGTTGACACAATATTAGGGTAAGGGGTGATAGCACTTCCCTGACAGAGGCAGAGCACAAGCAGCTACAAATAATAATGGATGCTCGTTTTGTTACCTTGTATTTATTCATTATTTGCCTTAGTTTGTTCCGCATCGGCTTCCGTCAGACACCACAGCGTCTGACTGTTACCATGGAACTTGTCAAGGGAGCTAAAGACCGGGGGAGACCTGAGACACGCCCCTTTCATACTGATTGGAGAAAGGAAGGCTATTGCTGTTCAAAGCCACACCCCCTGTGGCTGATTCTTGCCGGTGTTCCACACATAGTAGAAGCGAGAACACGCATGCGCGTTTCGTGCAAGGAGTTGTGTACGCATGCGCATTAACTCTAATCTACAGAAGATGAAATCTGACACTGAGAGGTTTGGGGCTGTGTGACGTATGTACAGTGCGCAGTCATGTCTGCAGTCTGCAGGACTGGTGCTGTCATGGAGGAACACTAACAAAATCACTGATTAAACTGCTGCAATCAAATGTAAGAAAATGGTCATGGGGCACAGGCTTCATGTGTGCAACGCCAAAAATATGCTTTCTATGGCCCAAATCGGTGTCATTATTTGCTGCGCAAGTCTCAGTGAACACCACAAGATCGAGGAGGAGACCCCGAGCTCAGGGATATATGGTGTTATAGGGTTTATTCGGTATTTTCAGGTAAAATAACTGTTTACTGTTAGAAGAAAGCCTGTGAGTCCTGCATTCCCCATCCACTAATGCAGAGAGCCTGTGAGTCCTGCATTCCCCATCCACTAATGCGGAGAGCCTGTGAGTCCTGCATCTCCCTCCCACTAATACAGAGAGCCTGTGAGTCCTGCATCCCCCTCCCACTAATAGAGAGCCTGTGAGTCCTGCATCGTCCTCACACTAATAAAGACCATGTGAGTCCTGCATCCCCCTCCCACTAATAGAGAGAGCCTGTGAGTCCTGAATCCCCCTCCCACTAATACAGAGAGCCTGTGAGTCCTGCATCCCCCTCCCACTATTACATAGAGCCTGTGAGTCCTACATCCCTTCCCACTAATGGAGAGCTTGTAAGTCCTGCATCCCCCTCCCACTAATGCAGAGCCTGTGAGTCCTGCATCTCCCTCCCACTAATACAGAGAGCCTGTGAGTCCTGCATCCCCCTCCCACTAATACATAGAGCCTGTGAGTCCTGCATCCTCCTACCACTGATACAGAGAGCCTGTAAGTCCTGCCTCCCCCTCCCACTAATGCAGAGAGCCTGTGAGTCCTGCATCCCCCTCCCACTAATACAGAGAGCCTGTAAGTCCTGCATCCCCCTCCCACTAATGCAGAGAGCCTGTGAGTCCTGCATCCCCCTCCCACTAATGCAGAGAGCCTGTGAGTCCTGCATCCCCCTCCCACTAATGCAGAGAACCTGAGTTCTGGATTTGCCTCCTACTAATATGGAGTCTGTGAGTCCTCCATCCCCCTCCCAATAATACATAGCACCTGAGTTCTGCACCCCTCCCACAAATAGAAAAGGCCTGAGTTCTGCATTCCCCTCTCACTAATACAGAGAGCTTGTGAGTCCTGCACTACCCACCACTAATACATAAAGCCTGTACGTCCTGCTTTCACCTCCCAGTAATACAGTGAGTCCTGTATTTCCCTCCCACAAATATAGAGAGCCTGTAAGTACTGCATTTCACTCCTACTAATACAGAGAGCCTGTGAGTCCTGCACCTCCTACCACTAATGCAGACAGCCTGTGAGTCCTGACCTGTATTCCCCTCCCACTAATACAAAGAGCCTTTGAGTCCTGCATCACCCACCCACTAAGGCCGGCGTCACACTAGCGAGTTTTACGGACGTATGAGCGCAGAAAATACATCCGTAAAATACGCATAACACACGGCCCAATGATTCTCTATGTCCCAGCTCCTATCAGCCTTATTTTACGGATTTGTTTTATACAGTCTTCTACGGCCGTACAAAATCGCAGCATGCTGCGTTTGTCACCGTATTGCGCAAAAAAATCGCCAATGAAAGTCTATGGGGGCGAGAAAAATACGGATTACACACGGACCAGCAGTGTGACTTGTGAGAAATACGCAGCGGTGTTCTATAGAAAAGCCGGTAATTCAATTGCCGGCTTTTCATTTCTCCTTCACAAACCCGACAGGATATGACACATGGTTACATACAGTAAACCATCTCATATCCCTTTTTTTTTTGTATATTCCACACTACTAATGTTAGTAGTGTGTGTATGTGCAAAATTTGGGCGCTGTAGCTTGTAAAATAAAGGGTTAAATGGCGGAAAAAATTGGCGTGGGCTCCCGCGCAATTTTCTCCGCCAGAGTGTTAAAGCCAGTGACTGAGGGCAGATATTAATAGCCAGGAGAGGGTCCATGGTTATTGCCCCCCCCCCCTGGCTAAAAACATCTGCCCCCAGCCACCCCAGAAAAGGCACATCTGGAAGATGCGCCTATTCTGGCACTTGGCCACTCTCTTCCCACTCCCGTGTAGTGGTGGGATATGGGGTAATAAAGGGTTAATGTCACCTTGCTATTGTAAGGTGACATTAAGCCAGATTAATAATGGAGAGGCGTCAATTATGACACCTATCCATTATTAATCCAATAGTACGAAATGGTTAATAAAACACACACACATTATTTAAAAGTATTTTAATGAAATAAAGACACAGGGTGTTGTAATATTTTATTATACTGGTAATTCACCTGAAGACCCTCGTTCTGTAACAAAGGAAAAATAAAAGAACAACAATATCTCATACCTTCCGTAGCTCAGATCAAGTCCCACGAAGTAAATCCATCTGAAGGGGTTAAATCATTTTACAGCCAGGAGCTCTGCTAAAGCAGCGCTTGTGCCTGTAAAACCCCCGGGAATGAATGGATTGCATGGGAATGACCTGTAGTTACCTTGAGTTGCGGTGATGCGCCCTCTGCTGGATGTCTTCATGAACTGGAGCCTTGGAAAAGTTCCCACGCTCGAGTTCATATGAGGACATCCAGCAGAGGGCACCTCACCGCGACTCAAGGTAACTGTCACGGGAGACCTAAGTATGCAAGAGCTAATGACCCGGGCCCCTGCGATTTCCCTCAGACTAGGGAAACCCTGACTGACCCTCTCCCAGAGTTTACACTGATGGTGTGCATGTCTGAGCCTCCACCCTCACCCTGTCTCCTGTTTCAACCCTAGGCTGAAACCTCCACCCACCACCCAGTGAAGAGACCACACACCAATACCCACAGTTAGCACAGACAAGGATAACGGAAAAATATGCAACACGCCGCAGTCACTCAGGAATACACTATAAGTGCACAGGGCAAAATAAATACAAATATAGGAAGGAGAGAATAAGACAAAAGGAAATACACCACCAGCAACGATACTCCAACTCCAGACCGAGATAACCAAGCACAAGACAGAAGCTATAATCGGCGACGCCCAATGTTCAGAAGAACTATTTAAAGGCAGTGGGCGTGGCCCAGCTTCCAATCCGAGCACCAGCTAAATTAACCCCAGACCAGCTAGATAAAATCTAGCCGACGCCACTGAGCACATAGTGGACAAAAGCGGAATTACCGCTGTCTGTCGAACGCCCTGGTATGAACAGCGTCCGACATGACAGTACCCCGCCTTCTACGAGGGACCCCAGGGCCCTCATGGCTTATAGGACCCGGCTTGTCCGGATGACGGCGGTGAAACATACTGACCAGCCGATCCGCATGAATGTCCGAGGCTGGTACCCAGGACCTTTCCTCAGCCCCATAACCACGCCAGTGTACCAAGTACTGTAAAGTGCGGCGCACTACACGAGAGTCAACCACCTTGGAGACTTCGAATTCCAAATTACCATCCACAAAGACTGGAGAAGGCATTGGTGTCGCGTCCACAAGACCCACCACCTTTTTTAGCAACGATCTGTGGAACACGTTGTGTATCTTATACACCGTAGGAAGCTCCAACCGGTACGCTACTGGGTTAATGACGGCGGCGACCCTAAATGGACCAATAAACCTTGGACCCAATTTAACGGATGGTATTTTGAGTCTTATGTTTTTTGTGGACAACCACACCCAGTCATCCACACTCAGGTCCGGACCTGGCACACGTCTACTGTCAGCCACATGTTTGTACCTAGCACCCACACTCAACAGGCGCTGTTTCACTCTCCTCCAGACTGATGACAATTGTGCTCCTAACTGGTCCTCCTCCGGAACGCCGGAAGAGCCCCTCTGACTCAAAGTACAAAATTGAGGATGTAGCCCGTAAACACAAAAAAACGGAGACTCCCCAGACGACTCCTGGCGGTGATTATTGATGGCAAACTCAGCCAAAGGAAGGCACGTCGACCACTCCTCCTGGTTATCAGAAACAAAGCAGCGTAAGTACTGTTCCAAATTTTGGTTCATACGCTCGGTCTGACCATTTGACTGAGGGTGAAACACCGAAGAATGAGACAACTTGATCCCCAGCCGTGAGCAAAATGCTTTCCAAAATTTTGCCACAAACTGAGGCCCCCTATCAGAAACGATGTCAGACGGAACCCCATGAAGTCTGACCAACTCCTGCCCAAATACCTGAGCCAGAGTCTTAGCGTTAGGCAACGAAGGCAAAGACACAAAGTGTGACATTTTTGAGAACCGATCAACAATCACCAAGATGACCGTGTTCCCAGCTGAGGAGGGCAAGTCAGTGATAAAATCCATGGAGATTTCCGTCCATGGCTTACTAGGTACCTCGAGAGGAAGTAGTGTGCCAACAGGACGGGAGCGGGGCGTCTTAGCCCTAGCGCACGTGGTGCAAGCTGACACGTATGAGACCACGTCCTGTCGGATCTTGGGCCACCAAAACCGACGTGACAACAACTCCAAGGTACCCCTAACCCCTGGGTGGCCAGCCAGGACAGCATCATGATGCTCCGCCAAAACCTTTAAGCGGAGATGAAGCGGTACAAACGTTTTGTTGATGGGAAGCTCAGATGGTACCTCCTCCTGGGCCTCGGCAATCTCAGCCTCAACCTCGGTAGTGAGAGCCGAAACCACAACACCCTTTTGGAGGATGGGTACTGGATCTTCCCGGGGTTCTCCCCCCGGAAAACACCTGGACAGAGCATCAGCCTTAGTGTTTTTAGACCCAGGTCTGTAAGTGACAACAAAGTTGAACCGCGTGAAAAACAATGCCCAGCGAGCCTGCCTGGGAGACAGACGCTTGGCAGACTCCAAATAAAGCAAATTCTTATGGTCGGTAATAACAGTAACCTGATGTACTGACCCCTCCAAGAAGTGTCGCCATTCCTCAAAGGCAAACTTAATAGCCAACAACTCCCTGTTGCCGATATCGTAGTTACGTTCGTCGGGCGACAGTTTCTTGGAAAAATATGCGCATGGTCGCAAACCGCTCAAGGATGAGTCTTGTGACAGCACCGCCCCCACACCAACCTCCGACGCATCGACTTCCACAACAAAAGGTTTCGATACGTCTGGCTGCACAAGAATGGGGGCCGAAACAAAACTGTTTTTAAGAAATTCAAATGCGCGCACAGCAGCCTCAGGCCAAACGGAGAAATTGGTACCCTTTTTAGTCATGTCAGTTAGCGGTTTAGCAATGATAGAAAAATATTTGATAAACTTCCTATAGTAGTTAGAAAACCCAAGGAACCGCTGAAGTGCTTTCAGGTTATCAGGACGTTCCCAATGCAGCACCGCTTGCACCTTAGCGGCGTCCATTTTGAAACCAGAAGCAGACACAATATAACCCAAGAAAGGCAACTCCTGAACCGAAAAAACACATTTCTCAAGTTTTGCATATAGCTTATTCTCTCTGAGAAGCTGTAACACCTGCCTGACATGATCTAAATGAGTATCACGGTCGCAAGAATATATGAGAATGTCATCTAGGTACACAATAATTACAATAACGAATTTCCCCAAAACATGCGAGAACACATCATTTATGAAATGTTGAAATACTGCAGGTGCGTTTGTCAACCCAAATGGCATCGCCAAATTTTCAAAATGACCCTCAGGAGTATTAAAAGCCGTCTTCCACTTATCACCTTGACGGACTCTTATGAGGTTGTACGCCCCCCTGAGGTCAAGCTTGGTAAACCACTTAGCACCTGCCACCTGGTTGAACAAATCCGGTATCAATGGCATAGGGTATGGATCACGAACCGTAATCTGGTTTAACTCCCTGAAATCCAGACACGGGCGTAGTCCGCCATCTTTCTTCTTAACGAAGAAGAACCCTGCTGCCACTGGCGAGGACAAAGGCCTGATGTGCCCTTTGCTCAAACTTTCAGCAATGTAATCCTTTAGCGCTTGTCTCTCCGGACCGGAGATGTTAGACATCCTTGCTTTAGGCAATTTGGCCCCTGGTTTAAACCTGATAGTACAGTCATAGGGGCGATGTGGTGGCAACTCTGAACAACCCTTCTCAAAGAACACATCCACAAAATCCAGAAGTGACTCAGGAACGCTTGAAGTCACAGCAGAAACACATGTGGCCAAGCAATTCTCTTGGCAGAATCCGCTCCACTGAATTATGTCCTGAGTTTTCCAGTCAATAACTGGGTTGTGCATAGACAACCATGGAAAACCCAGAACCAATTGTGCTGGAAGACTCTTGAGCACCTTACATGTAACCTGCTCGAAATGAAGAACCCCAATGTGGAGTTTCACCTCAGCCACAAACTCAGTAATCTCCCCCTGTGGGAGAGGAGCAGCATTGATGGTGACCACGCGGATAGGATGAGGCAGTTTTTCGACCCTAAAACCGGCTGTGCGCGCAAACTCCTCATCAATGAGATTTGTGGCAGAACCACTATCCACAAAAACCGTGATTGGCAGCTCTCTGCCAGCGACAATAACTTTGGCAGGGAGCATGCATTGAGAAACCACCATGGAGGATATACATAACCTCAGATTGGACTCCTCCACACCCTCTGAGCTTAGAAGTTTTCCGCCGTTGCGTTTTTCTTTGACAGCAGAGGACAAATATTAACAAAATGACCAGTTTTACCGCAGTAAAAACAGGCTCCCTGCTTCCTGAGTACAGGGGCTCGATGCTTAACATGTGACACCCCTGCGATTTGCATAGGTTCCGTGGGCTCACCTGCAGCAACCTCACGTGAACCTAAACCTCCCACAGGCAGCGTCTCATGCTCCCCCTGACGCAAACGGCGATCAATGCGGACAACAAGACTCATAGCGGAATCTAGTGAAGCAGGAGTCTCGTACATCAGGAGGGCTTTTTTAACTCATCCAGAAACCCCATGAATAAACTGACACCGCAGTGCGGGATCATTCCACTGAGTGTCGACCGCCCAGCGGTGAAACTCAGAACAGTAATCCTCTGCAACACGCTCCCCCTGGCGAATAGTGCGTATCTTAGATTCTGCTAGAGGCATTCTGTCAGGATCATCATAAATGTGTCCAAGAACAGAAAAAAAACTCTCCACAGAGTTAAATGCAGCAGAATCAGATGGCAAAGAAAACGCCCATGCTTGGGGGTCCCCGTTTAATAATGACAACACCAGGCCCACACGCTGAGCCTCATTACCTGAGGAGACCGGACGCATCCGAAAATACAGTTTGCAAGCTTCACGAAAAGTAACAAATTTACTGCGTTCCCCAGTAAACTTTTCAGGCAAAGGAAACTTAGGCTCAGCAACTCTACCTGTCACTCCGGCTTGCACATTAGATACTGCTAGTCCCTGTTGCTGCACTGCCCCCCTCAACTCAGTGACCTGTAGGGACAGCGCCTCCAACTGGCGGGTTATGGAATTCATGGGATCCATGGAATTCAAATAATGTTGGCCGATTATGTCACGGGAGACCTAGGTATGCAAGAGCTAATGACCTGGGCCCCTGCGATTTCCCTCAGACTAGGGAAACCCTGACTGACCCTCTCCCAGAGTTTACACTGCATGTCTGAGCCTCCACCCTCACCCTGTCTCCTGTTTCAACCCTAGGCTGAAACCTCAACCCACCACCCAGTGAAGAGACCAAACACCAATACCCACAGTTAGCAAAGACAAGGATAACGGAAAAATATGCAACACGCCGCAGTCACTCAGGAATACACTATAAGTGCACAGGGCAAAATAAATACAAAAATAGGAAGGAGAGAATAAGACAAAAGGAAATACACCACCAGCAACGATACTCCAACTCGTAGCTCACCACTCCAGACCGAGATAACCAAGCACAAGACAGAAGCTATAATCGGCGATGCCCAATGTTCAGAAGAACTATTTAAAGGCAGTGGGCGTGGCCTAGCTTCCAATCCGAGCACCAGCTAAATTAACCCCGGACCAGCTAGATAAAATCTAGCCGACGCCACTGAGCACATAGTGGACAAAAGCGGAATTACCGCTGTCTGTCGAACGCCCTGGTATGAACAGCGTCCGACATGACAGTAACTACAGGTCACCCCGCTTTCCATTCATTCCCCAGGGGTTTTACAGGCACGAGCACTGCTTTAGCAGAGCTCCTGGCTGTAAAATGATTTAACCCCTTCAGATGGATTTACTTCGTGGGACTTTACCTGAGCGACGGAATGTATGAGATATTGTTGTTTTTTTATTTTTCCTTTGTTAGAGAACGAGGGTCTTCAGGTGGATTACCAGTATAATAAAATATTACAACACCCTGTGTCTTTATTTCATTAAAATACTTTTAAATAATGTGTGTGTGTTTTATTAACCATTTCGTACTATTGGATTAATAATGGATAGGTGTCATAATTGACGCCTCTCCATTATTAATCTGGCTTAATGTCACTTTACAATAGCAAGGTGACATTAACCCTTCATTACCCCATATCCCACCGCTACAGGGAGTGGGAAGAGAGAGGCCAAGTGCCAGAATAGGCGCATCTTCCAGATGTGCCTTTTCTGGGGTGGCTGGGGGCAGATGTTTGTAGCCAGGGGGGGCCAATAACCATGAACCCTCTCCTGGCTATTAATATCTGTCCTCAGTCACTGGCTTTACCACTCTAGCAGAGAAAATTGCGCGGGAGCCCACGCCAATTTTTTCCGCCATTTAACCCTTTATTTTACAAGCTACAGCGCCTAAATTTTGCACATACACACTACTAACATTAGTAGTGTGGAATATGCAAAAAAAAGGGGATATGAGATGGTTTACTGTATGTAAACCATGTCTCATATCCTGTCGGGTTTGGGAAGGAGAAATGAAAAGCCGGCAATTGAATTACCGGCTTTTCACATATCTCGCGCTGAATTAAATATAAATACAGTATGTGTGTGTGTGTGTGTGTGTGTGTGTGTGTGTGTGTGTGTGTGTGTGTGTGTGTGTGTGTGTGTGTGTGTGTGTGTGTGTGTGTGTGTGTGTGTGTGTGTGTGTGTGTCTCAATGACATATATATATATGTATGTATATACATACTGTATTTATGTTTTAAAGAAACTTTGAGCACATAAATCCATTAGATGTCGGTTTTGCAAGCCTGCGAGAAAATATCGCAGTACGGATGCCATACGGAGGATGCTATGCGCAAAATACGCTGACACACCCTGCCTACGGATGACATACGGATCACTATTTTGGGAACATTTCTGCGTATTACGGCCGTAATAAACGGACCGTATTTACATACGCTGAGTGTGACGCCGGCCTAATACAGAGAGCCTGTGAGTCCTGCATTTCCCTCCCACAAAAAAAGGGGAGCCTGTAAGTACTGCATTTCACTCCTGCTAATACAAAGAACCTGAGTCCTGCATCTCCCTACCACTAATACAGAGAGCCTGTGAGTCCTGCACTCCATACCACTAAATATTCAAAATAATAATATCAATGTACTCACAGTGTAAGTGTGTACAAAGTCCATACCAAATAGGGGTTTATTATGAATCAGTACAAAATTTTTATTAGAAAAATATATTAACATACAGACAAGGATCGCCCTCCCACCAATACAGAGAGCCTGTGAGTCCTGTCCCGATATTTTCTCTTTTGGTACTGCCCTTGTATCTACCTCTTTCCAGCGGTACTGCCCCTGTATACTCACCTGATCTGTGATACTACCCCTGTACATTGGTACTGTCCCTGTATCCACCCCTGTCCTTTGGTACTGCACCTGTATCTACTCCTGTTCTATGGTACTGCCCCTTGCATCTCCTCTTGTCCTGTGGTTCTATTCCTGCATCTTTCTCTTTCCTGTGGTTCTGCCACTTGTATCTACCCCTCTCCTACACCTTGTAGCTACCCCTGTACCATGGTGCTGCACCTGCATCCACCCCTGTCTTTTGGTACTGCCCCCTGCATCCACCCCTCTGGTACTGCCCCCTGTATCTACCCCTCTCCTGTGGTACTGCCCCTGTATCTACCCCTCTCCTGTGGTACTGCCCCCTGTATCTACCCCTGTCCTGTGGTACTACCCCTGTATCTACCCCTCTGGTACTGCCCCCTGTATCTACCCCTGTCCTGTGGTACTGCCC
The DNA here is from genome assembly GCF_051348905.1 of Ranitomeya variabilis. NCBI lineage: Eukaryota > Metazoa > Chordata > Amphibia > Anura > Dendrobatidae > Ranitomeya > Ranitomeya variabilis. The sequence continues at coordinate 243,204,318 of NC_135233.1, read as the reverse complement.
CTGTATCTACCCCTCTTCTGTGGTACTGCCCCCTGTATCTACCCCTCTGGTACTGCCTTTGTATCTACCCCTCTCCTGTGGTACTGCCCCTGTATCTACCCCTGTCCTGTGGTACTACCCCCTGTATCTACCCCTGTCCTGTGGTACTGCCCCTGTATCTACGACTGTCCTATGGTACTACCCCTGTATCTACCCCTCTGGTACTGCCCCTGTATCTACCCCTCTCATATGGTACTGCCCCCTCTATCTACCCCTCTCCTGTGGTACTGCACCCTGTGTCTACCCCTCTGGTACTGCCTCTGTATTTACCCCTGTCCTGTGGTACTGCCCCTGTCCTGTGGTACTGCCCCTGTATCTACCCCTGTCCTGTGGTACTACCCCCTGTATCTACCCCTGTCCTGTGGTACTGCCCCCTGTATCTACCCCTGTCCTGTGGTACTGCCCCTGTATCTACCACTGTCCTGTGGTACTACCCCTGTATCTACCCCTCTGGTACTGCCCCTGTATCTACCCCTCTCATATGGTACTGCCCCCTCTATCTACCCCTGTCCTGTGGTACTACCCCCTGTATCTACCCCTGTCCTGTGGTACTACCCCCTGTATCTACCCATGTCCTGTGGTACTGTCCCTGTATCTACCGCTGTCCTGTGATACTACCCCTGTATCTACCCCTCTGGTACTGCCCCTGTATCTACCCCTCTCATATGGTACTGCCCCCTCTATCTACCCCTGTCCTGTGGTACTGCCCCCTATATCTACCCCTCTCCTGTGGTACTGCCCCCTGTATCTATCACTGTCCTGTGGTACTACCCCTGTATCTACCCCTCTCCTGTGGTACTGCCCCTGTATCTACCCCTCTCCTGTGGTACTGCCCCCTCTATCTACCCCTCTCCTGTGGTACTGCCCCTGTATCTACCCCTGTCCTGTGGTACTGCCCCCTGTATCTACCCCTCTTCAGCAGTGGTAGCGCCTGTCTCTCTGGTGTATCATTGCCCCAGTCATTCCGGCCTCCAGTAGCTGGGTCCCTGTGCCCGCCGTCTGCTCCGCCTCTTCCTCCCTCCCGTGTCTCTCCACCTCCCTGTGTTCTGCCCTTTAAGGCTTGGCCTACGTGGCAGGCCGGGGAGTAGCAGCTGCCGTCCGGGGAGGAGGGGCCGAGACTCAGCCCGACACCGGCACTGGTCATGGCCAACAACCACATGATGGGCGCCGCTGAGGACTTCGCGGATCAGGTGAGACCCAGGCGCCACGTCCCGTTCTCTCGCGGGGGCCACAGCCGGCACACAGCGCATGGCGCGGCCGGGCCTGTGTAGACACATGGAGGGGCCCAGAACTCATCAACCGGGCCCAGAGCGGAGACCACTGAGACTGAACAGCCGCTCCCTCCATGCCAGGTGCTGCCCGGGCACTGCTGGCACCGATGTAGTGACCAGTATAGAGGGAGGCAGGCACCGGTGTAGTGACCACCAGTATAGAGGGAGGCTGGCACCGGTGTAGTGTCCAGTATAGAGGGAGGCTGGCACCGGTGTAGTGTCCAGTATAGAGGGAGGCTGGCACCGGTGTAGTGTCCAGTATAGAGGGAGGCTGGCACCGGTGTAGTGACCAGTATAGAGGGAGGCTGGCACCGGTGTAGTGACCAGTATAGAGGGAGGCTGGCACCGGTGTAGTGACCAGTATAGAGGGAGGCTGGCACCGGTGTAGTGTCCAGTATAGAGGGAGGCTGGCACCGGTGTAGTGTCCAGTATAGAGGGAGGCTGGCACCGGTGTAGTGTCCAGTATAGAGGGAGGCTGGCACCGGTGTAGTGACCAGTATAGAGGGAGGCTGGCACAGATGTAGTGACCAGTATAGAGGGAGGCAGGCACCGGTGTAGTGACCAGTATAGAGGGAGGCTGGCACCGGTGTAGTGACCAGTATAGAGGGAGGCTGGCACCGGTGTAGTGACCAGTATAGAGGGAGGCTGGCACCGGTGTAGTGACCAGTATAGAGGGAGGCTGGCACCGGTGTAGTGTCCAGTATAGAGGGAGGCTGGCACCGGTGTAGTGACCAGTATAGAGGGAGGCTGGCACCGGTGTAGTGACCAGTATAGAGGGAGGCTGGCACCGGTGTAGTGACCAGTATAGAGGGAGGCTGGCACCGGTGTAGCGACCAGTATAGAGGGAGGCTGGCACCGGTGTAGCGTCCAGTATAGAGGGAGGCTGGCACCGGTGTAGCGACCAGTATAGAGGGAGGCTGGCACCGGTGTAGTGACCAGTATAGAGGGAGGCTGGCACCGGTGTAGTGACCAGTATAGAGGGAGGCTGGCACCGGTGTAGTGACCAGTATAGAGGGAGGCTGGCACCGGTGTAGTGACTAGTATAGAGGGAGGCAGGCACCGCTGTAGCGACCAGTATAGAGGGAGGCAGGCACCGGTGTAGCGACCAGTATAGAGGGAGGCTGGCACCGGTGTAGCGACCAGTATAGAGGGAGGCAGGCACCGCTGTAGCGACCAGTATAGAGGGAGGCTGGCACCGGTGTAGCGACCAGTATAGAGGGAGGCTGGCACCGCTGTAGCGACCAGTATAGAGGGAGGCTGGCTCCGGTGTAGCGACCAGTATAGAGGGAGGCTGGCTCCGGTGTAGTGACCAGTATAGAGGGAGGCTGGCACCGGTGTAGTGACCAGTATAGAGGGAGGCTGGCACCGGTGTAGTGACCAGTATAGAGGGAGGCTGGCACCGGTGTAGTGACCAGTATAGAGGGAGGCTGGCACCGGTGTAGTGACCAGTATAGAGGGAGGCTGGCACCGGTGTAGTGACCAGTATAGAGGGAGGCTGGCACCGGTGTAGCGACCAGTATAGAGGGAGGCTGGCACCGGTGTAGCGACCAGTATAGAGGGAGGCTGGCACCGGTGTAGCGACCAGTATAGAGGGAGGCTGGCACCGGTGTAGCGACCAGTATAGAGGGAGGCTGGCACCGGTGTAGCGACCAGTATAGAGGGAGGCTGGCACCGGTGTAGTGACCAGTATAGAGGGAGGCTGGCACCGGTGTAGCGACCAGTATAGAGGGAGGCTGGCACCGGTGTAGCGACCAGTATAGAGGGAGGCTGGCACCGGTGTAGCGACCAGTATAGAGGGAGGCTGGCACAGGTGTAGCGACCAGTATAGAGGGAGGCTGGCACAGGTGTAGCGACCAGTATAGAGGGAGGCTGGCACCGGTGTAGCGACCAGTATAGAGGGAGGCTGGCACCGGTGTAGCGACCAGTATAGAGGGAGGCAGGCACCGGTGTAGCGACCAGTATAGAGGGAGGCTGGCACCGGTGTAGCGACCAGTATAGAGGGAGGCTGGCACCGCTGTAGCGACCAGTATAGAGGGAGGCTGGCACCGCTGTAGCGACCAGTATAGAGGGAGGCTGGCACCGCTGTAGCGACCAGTATAGAGGGAGGCTGGCACCGCTGTAGCGACCAGTATAGAGGGAGGCTGGCACCGCTGTAGCGACCAGTATAGAGGGAGGCTGGCACCGCTGTAGCGACCAGTATAGAGGGAGGCTGGCACCGCTGTAGCGACCAGTATAGAGGGAGGCTGGCACCGCTGTAGCGACCAGTATAGAGGGAGGCTGGCACCGCTGTAGCGACCAGTATAGAGGGAGGCTGGCACCGCTGTAGCGACCGGTGTATAGAGGGAGGCTGGCACCGGTGTAGCGACCGGCGTATACAGGGAGGCTGGCACCAGGAGCTTGTTTTGGTTACCGGCAGGGTGGCATTCCCTGGAGACACTATCCAGCTGCCACCTGTCCATACCATGTTTACTGAACGGGACTGGTATTGTATAGTGGCAGGACAGTGTCTGCCAGCCTGGTCCTCACATCCCCGCACATATTGTAGACACCACCCGCCATCTTTCCTGTAGTCGCCATGTTGTTGAGTTACAGTCTTCGCTGCGGATGTTGGTAATATATCGGACCTGATTACTATTATCTGCTCGGTTGGCATTCGCTCATGACCAGGCGCTGAATGCAGGGTTCGGGCACCATTGGCTCTAAGACTGGCACCCTGTGATGACGCGCGGGTGTCAGGCTCCTCGTTCCCACCACGCAGTGACTCGCAGTTGGCCACGTCGTTATAGATTCCTCGTTTCTCGGTGTGTGCCAGTCACCACAGCTGTGCCCGGGATTTTCTTGCCCTCCAGGTAGCTTAGTGTGCGTTGTTCCGTGCATTGCAGAGAAGTGAGTGCCATCCTATGGGATGAGGAGCTGAGACTGAGCGGGTAGACGGGTCATCACCTCTGCCGACGAGCCGCTCTCTGTACCCAGTTTTTAGATTACAATGGGCAAATAAATGCTAAAGTGAGGAATTGGCAAATAATTTGCCAAGTGTTTCTGTGGTTCGGCATGGCATTCAAGTGTGTACATGGTGCCCGGGCATTTGTGTGTATCATAAGGACAACTCTGTTTATTGGCTGAGCGCCATGTTTGTGTATAGGGCAGAGTTATGTGTCTGTTACCCGGCGCCAGTGGGCATCCAAGGATCGATGTGTATAGTACCAGGGCGTCATTGGGGCAGTATGCGGACATTGGCACGTGTAGTAACTGGCACAATAGAATGCAGTGTGTGAGCAGGAAAAATAGGGCATGTTTGGGTACAGATCTGGGCATAACAAGTACCAAGGCACCGACGGGTTTTGTACCTGATGCCATCCGCACTTGTAGCATTGGTTGCAGTGTATGTAATGCATAGTATCTGGGCATATACAGTTTACAGGCCAGTACAACGGTGGGTGTATTATCCGGGCAGTGCCCTCTGCAGAATATAAGACCATTATTAGATAGATGGGCATCAGTTGGGTATTAGGGCAGTAGTGCCATATGGGTGGGCATTGCTTCAGTCCCACTAATTGGCATGGTGGTCATCTCTCCATATGGTTGCAGTACTGGCACACTCCTTGCATCCTAAGGCTCTGGCTGGCATCTAGCACTTGTCTGTGCCCGTCCTGTCTCGGACTGGTCATGTGATGTACTTAATTACCCGCATACAAATGTTTTCAGTAATTGAACAGTATGTCTGGGCAGATTTATACCGTGGCACACGTCAGGGCGCTGGGTAATGTTTACTGCCGGTGCAAGCCACATTTATAACTTAATGGGGGGGTCAGCATTGATCTCGGACCACCGCTGGGCTTGCCCCAGTACCAGAAGTCTCTGAGCCGTGCAAAAGGGGTTTCATCTCTGCCATCCTGGGAACCAGTAATGTTAAAGGGATACTCTCAGATGCAGCTGAAAGAGAACTGCCGGCCCCCCGGGATGGTGCCAGTTGGGGTCCTGTTTTTGCCGGTGGCTGACTCCCATAGAACATGTTGATGTCAAGTGAGTAGGTGGCGGCCTGGATATCAGTGACGCAAACGTGGGCACCATACTCGCCCTATGGATGTGCCATAAACAATACAATTGGGAATACCCCTTTAATGTTTTTGCTGCTAGTAGCCCCAGTGATCAGCTGTGATCTGTGAAGGATCCTGCCAGCAAGTATTCAATCTCCCCACAGCGCCTCCGCTGGAGAAATGACGTATTACACTGTGATGATTATCCTTGTGTATTTCACTAATCCGGACCTAAATCTGCGTGTGAACATATTCCGTATAGCCTGCGTCCAAAGACTCCTCCACCCCAGTGGAAGAGGTGCAGACCCTTCCCAGCCTATGTTCTCCGGACGTATCTGTGAAGAGCTGGTGGGGGTTACATCGGTTCCTTATTTATCTGCGCTGACGCTCGGCAGATGTTCATCATGGCGGTTTCCTGGAAACCCACTGACTCACGATTCTGCACGCTGCGTTAATGAGATGCTTTCCAACACTCGTTCCCATAGAGAGCGGCAGATGGCGAAGTCGGGGATCCGGGATGGGACGTGCGAGGGCCAGAGCCGTGCGGTAAGCTAGGACTCACCTGGCCGGCTGGTCCTGACGACCACCAATCCCCCTCCCCAAATTTTTTGCACTTTTACATTTTTTTTTTCTCTTCTTCCAAAAGCCACAACATTTTTAATTTTTCCGTCCAGATCGCTGGGATGCAAAAAAAAATCAGAAATTTTAAAAAGCGTTTTATTTATTTTGTGGGAGTCATAACTGTTTTGTTTTCCCATCCACGGAGCTGTGCGGCCTGTTTTTTGCACAGCGGGATCTAGTTTTTCTTGGTGCCACCTTGGGTACATACAATGTTTGGCGTCCTGAGAGAGGTAATTCTGGATGTTCAGGGCATTTTTTTTTTTTCTATTACAGGTTAAATCTCTCTATACTTTGATAGGACTTTAATGGATGGAATTTATGTTTGTTTAATAGTATTAAAACTCTTCTCTTTGTGCATTTTTAGCCTTGAACCTGTGACCGTTTAATGGCTTGTACTGAACGCTGCAGTCCCCCAGTATACACAAGAATCTGCGTCCCCTGTGAAGGCCGTCCTGTGGCTGGGATATAATGGTGGTCCGATGAAGGATCGGGCTGACATCCAGGCAGGATCGAGCTTTACATGCCTCTCGGAGATTAGCAGCAGTGATCGTTGCCAGCTCTGGGCTTGGCGTTCGGCTGTATAACACCCCACTCCTGTGCCCACTCGCACCCGGTGTGTGACAGTCATGAACTTCACACCTCCGGAAGGGTATAAAGGGGCTGTCCTGTTTACAAGCTCTCCCTTTTCGGAGCATAATAGCGGGCTCTTGTATTCTGGATCCTCTGCCTCTGACCACATTCATTTTCATAAGTGCCTTGTCATGCTTCGTTTTCCCCAGTGGTGGCGCTGCGGAGTGGAGTCCATTTTGATACGGCCTTTCAGATGGGTTTGCAGACCTATTATTGCTATGAGTGGGCAGACGGACATCTAGTGCTGCTTATCTCTGTGTCCTACTGATGTCACCCATCCAATCCTCTGTAAACCTGTAAAGTAGACCCCATTCCATCCATGTGTTGGGGCTGCGTTCTTACACTTTCTCCCTTCTCTTGCAGGCAGCTGCGGTTAGTATTAGCGGTCCCCCAGCACTAAGTATTAGAGCCTGCCGCATGCGTGTGTGCCAAAGCCTTGACCCCGGCCTTGATATAGTGATGATATAACGTGCACTTCCCTCTCTGTCCACTAGGGGCACATACATTTCAGGCCCATTCCAAGCTGCATGTGCACCATGAAGGGGGTCTTAAAGGGGTTGTCAGAGATTGCGCACAGACAAGGGTGGTAATGTGTCTGGTGTTAAAGCTCGACCTAATTTTTTTCTGAACTCAGAATTTTCCTGTATATTTTGACACCATGTAATGTGTTTGAGATGACGATTTGACATTGGTTCTCCCTCCTCCAGGTATAGCTGAGCTCCTACAAACTTACTGACTGTTTCCATTATGTGTACATGTAAGGGAGGGGTACGGTGGTGACTGGTGGTAGTAAATCCGCTATATTCTGTTCTGGCCTGGAATGTTCTCCCTGGGTAACGTGAATCTCCGCTTTCATTGCCGCCCTTTAACCCTTTGTCGTGCAGTGGGTGTGCATGCATGTCCATGGACAGTGGTTCAGTGCTGCAGATTGTTGACTTCTTGGGGTCGGACTAGTATATACGGGCACCGATGGCCCCAGCATTGCCTGTAGACTTTGCTCCCCTCTGTGCAGACATTACTGGTGTGTGTGTGTAAAGGTCGGGGTGCGCGGCCTGCCTGCTCTCCTCCCTTATGGACTAATTTCCTGCCTTTTGTACATGTGGTTTAACCCTGTAAATCCTAATCCTTCCTCCCGGACCTGGGGGTGAGGAAGCAGAATGAGGTTCAGGGCTCAGATCCAGAAATGGGCCCCTTCTGTTGTCCCCACACAGAAGCGTGCATGCTGGTCGCAGGTGTGGGGATCGCTGACCTGTTGTGTGCATGCAGGCCTTTACTGTGCCCCTCCGGATTTACATGGGGTCTCCCGTATTACGTGACTAACCCTCTTTTCTGTCTGCAGTTCCTGCGGGTGACGAAGCAGTACCTGCCGCACATTGCTCGCCTGTGCCTCATCAGCACCTTCCTGGAGGATGGCATCCGCATGTGGTTCCAGTGGAGCGAGCAGCGGGATTACATCGAGGCCACGTGGAGCTGCGGCTACTTCTTGGCCACAGTCTTCGTCCTCATTAACTTGATAGGGCAGCTGGGTGAGTCCGACCGTGGCGGAGGTGGGAAATATCTCGGGGGTCTTATAACTGGATTGTGCATGGAGATCGAAGACCTAATACTAAAGCAAAAATCAGGAGTGGGTGATAAATACTAGAGTGGTGACGTGTCTCTATTATACTCTCCCTCTGATTGTTCCTCTCCTGGTTTTGGCCAAATACTGATGTAATATACAGAATGTGGCCTAAAGGGGTGTTACTGGCTGACCGCTCCGCTGCATTCATTGTCTATGGGACTGTCAGTGCTGGTGGAGGACAGTACTCGGACGATGTGTAAAGCTGAAGCACATGTGCACGGCTACCGCTTTATTCCATCGAGGCGTTTCAGACCCTCGTTATTGGGATCTGTGGCGTTGGGGGAGACCCATAATCAGCAGGGAGATAACTCGTGATGTTGGTGGTAAATGTGGGAAGAAAAATGACAGCTTATAACGGTCTGGACGTCAGGAGCGCTGCACCATTCTCCACAGCTGGTAGTCTCCCAACACAATAGCAGGGCAGTGACGAATATTTATCAGGCCTCCCCTCCTACAGTCATGGCCAAAAGTGTTTGCACCCTTGAAATTGTTCCAATAAATAGTTTTTCTCCCAGAAAATTATTGCAATTACACGTTTTGTTATACTCATGTTTATTCCCTTTGTGTGTATTGGAACAACACAAAAAAACAAACAGAGGGGGGAAAAAAGCAAATTGGACCTGATTTCACACAAAACTGCAAAAATGGGCCGGACAATATTGTTGGCACCCTCAACTTAATATTTGGCAGCCCATCCTTGGGAATAAATAACTGTAATCAATCGCTTCATATAACCATCAACAAGCTTCTTACACATCTAAACTGGAATTTTGGAGCACTCTTCTTTTACATATTTTTCCAGGTCTCATATTTCAAGGGCGCCTTCTCCCAAGAGCAATTCTAACATCTCTCCACAGGTGCTCAATGGGATTGAAACCCGGACTCATTGCTGTCCACTCCAGAACTCTCCAGCGCTTTTTTTTCATCCATTTCTGGGTCCATTTTAAAGTATGTTTGGGGTCATTGTCGTCCTGGAAGACCCATGACCTAGGACGCAAACCCAGCTATCTGACACTGGGCACTACATTGCAACCCAAAATCCTTTGGTAATCTTCAGATTTCATCATGCTTTTGTACACAGTCAAGGCACCCATTGCCAGAAGCAGCAGGACCACCCCAAAACATCTTTGAACCTCCATCATATTTGACTGTAGGTACTGTGTTCTTTGTAAGCCTCATTCCGTTTTCAGAAAACAGTAAAATGATGTGCTTTACCAAAAAGTTCTATCTTGGCCTCATCTGTTCACAAGATGCTTTCCCAGAAGGATTTTAGCTTACTCACGCACATTTTGGCAAACCGCAGTCTAGCTTTATTTGTATTTCAGCAGTGGGGTCTTACTGTACTCGGTCTCCAGCAATAGTGTTTCATTTAATTTCAATGTCGACTGATAGTTTGCGCTGACACTGATGCACTCTGAGCCTGCAGGACAGCTTGCATTTCTTTGGAACTTTATTGGGGCTGGTTATCCACTATCCAGATTATCCTGTATTGCAGCCTTTCATCAGTGTTTTTCTCTGCTGTCCACATCTAGAAAGATTAGCTACAGTACCGTAGGTTGCAAACTTCTTGATATGTTGCATACCATGGATGAAGGACCATCAAGATCTCTGAAGATGAAATTATAACCTTGAGATTTTTTGATGTTTCAACAATCTTGGTTGTCAACTGCTCAGACAGTCCTCTCCTCCGTGCTTGTGTGCACACGCATACACACAATGCAAAGATTGAATCCGCTTCTCTTCTTTGTATTTTAGTTTCCATGTGATTTTCATATTGCCCATACCTGTTACTTGCACAGGTGAGTTTGAGTGAGCATCACATGCTTGAACAAATTTGTTTACCCACAATTTTGGAATGGTGCTAACAATTTTGTCCCTGTTTTGTGTGAAATTGTGTCCAATTTGCCTTTTTTTCTCGTGTTGTTCCAATACACAAAGGAAATAAATGTGTATAGCAAAACATGTAATTGCAATAAGTTTCTGTGAGAAATACTTAATTTTCTGGAACAATTTTAAGGGCGCCGACCATTTCAGCCATGACTGCATGTAAGGGTCTTGTAAGTGGTCCCCGATACACATCACTGTTTAGACATGCGTCAGCCATTTATGCTCAAAGTAAACACAAGTATATTACATAAAGGCTGAGTCACACATAACGATATCGTTGCAACGTCACGCTTTTGGTGACGTAGCAACGATCCCGCTAACGATCTCGTTATGTGTGACAGCGACCAACGATCAGGCCCCTGCTGGGAGATCGTTGGTCGTTGGGGAATGATCAGGACCGTTTTTTGGTCGCTGGTCACCCGCTGTCATCGCTGGATCGGCGTGTGTGACGCCGATCCAGCGATGTGTTCACTTGTAACCAGGGTAAATATCGGGTTACTAAGCGCAGGGCCGCGCTTAGTAACCCGATATTTACCCTGGTTACCATTGTAAATGTAAAAAAAAACAAAACAGTACATACTCACATTCTGATGTCTGTCACGTTCCCCGTCGTCCACAGGGTTAAAACTGCTTTCGGCAAGAGCGCTGCTAATATGCACGCGCTGCTGCCGAGAGCTTCCCTGCCCTGACTGTGTCAGCACCGGCCGTAAAGCAGAGCACAGCGGTGACTTCACCTCTGTTACTGCCGGCACTGACACATTCAGTGGACGCCGGCTGGGGACGTGACAGACATCAGAATGTGAGTATGTAGTGTTTTTTTTTTTTTTTTTTTTACTTTTACAATGGTAACCAGGGTAAATATCGGGTTACTAAGCGCGGCCCTGCGCTTAGTAACCCGATGTTTACCCTGGTTACCCGGGTGCTGCAGGGGGACCTTGGCATCGTTGAAGACAGTTTCAACGATGCCGAAGTCGTTCCCCTGATCGTTGGTCGCTGGAGAGAGCTGTCTGTGTGACAGCTCCCCAGCGACCACACAACGACTTACCAACGATCACGGCCAGGTCGTATCGCTGGTCGTGATCGTTGGTAAGTCGTTTAGTGTAACGGTACCTTAAGGAATGGCTTTACTGTGTAAAGAAGAAAAGACGTACTAGTCCGGCATGTGCCAAAACCACAACCTTTTGCATTGACTGGGTCCAGGGACACATCTGTTGTGTGGTGAGAACTTTCCTGCTGCATGTGTCAAACCTAAAGCAAAATGTGAACACTCTATTACTCCAGGAGGGATTTTCTGACCCTTTCTTTAACTTGACCATAGATCTGGTCTCCTTGTCTGCCGGCACGGTCCATGCTGGAACGCTGCGGTCATTGATTGGCAGCAGTGGTCATATACTGACCGTGCCAAAAGAGGAGTCCGGCGAGGGATGGTGGAGCAGCAGGGGATCGATGGGTGTGCCGTTTTATTTTAATTTAGTTCCAGGAAGGGGCAGAAGACCCCTTTTTAATATAAGTGAACGTTCCTTCTAGATGAGATCATTGGTGCGTCCGTTCTGTTTGTATTGATTACTGATCAGTTCGTTATCTTCCAGGCGGCTGCATCCTGGTCCTGAGCCGGAACTTTGTACAGTACGCCTGCTTCGGTCTGTTTGGGATCATAGCCATGCAGGTGAGAAGCTGTTACACATGTGAAGCTGGGGAACTGGGACCATCCTGAATTCTGTAGTTTGGGGCCCGCAGTAGCATTTGTTATTGGCCAATGGCGGCTATCTGACAATGCAGATTTCGGGTGTGCAGCACATTTTATGTGCCTCGTCTGTACGTTCCTGCACAGGTTGCACGGCACGCAGCCACTGTGTATATGGGCACCCTGGTGCCAGTGGATCTTATGGATTGTCTGGGGATGCCCAGCTTTTCGGGCATTTTTTATTTTTACACTATAATAACCCATTGATGTTAGGATTAATGGGGTACCAGCAGTCAGACCCCCACTGATCATACATCATATCCTAGTGATGGGAAACCCTTATTTGTATGTACCCACATGATGTACAACTGTGTAATACGTGTTTTCTTCCTCATCAGACGATTGCTTACAGTATTCTGTGGGATCTGAAGTTTTTAATGAGGTAGGTTTATCCCTTTCTCCTAGGATCTACCTGTGCACACCTCTCCATATATTTTCTCCATCTTCCAAATATACAATCATCTCTGATAGAGATTCTGTGAATCACCACCATAGCTGCCTGTGGTTGTCACCCAGCTTTCTAAGAACCCTGAGTGGCATCTCTGCTTGGTTGTGCTATGTATACATATGTAGGTACATAAACAAGGAACACATGTTCAGGGGGTATCGCTGCTTTGTTGTAGGTTCACCAATGGCACAAGTTACATAGGTTTGAAGGATCTCATCAGAACAATCTGAGATTTAGGCCACAGATTGGACATACTCCAATGGGGTGAAATGGTGGAAAAAAATTAATTGGGTGGTCAATTAATGGGCTAAAACTGTCTATGTAATATAGATGCATATAATGAGAGAGGAAAAAGGAGACGATCAGGCAAAGACCAAGTGCAGTTGGTAGGTGCCAGCCTGCTGGTTACAGTCCTAATAATATAAATGCAAGAAAAGCAGGAAGCACACTGTAGGAATATCAAAAAAGTGAACAAACTTTTAATTTGGACATTCCCCCCCCCCCCTCCCTTTGGGGGGACTTGAATCTGCACTCGTTTATGAATTCTCCTATGTTCAAGTGAGCAATCTCCTATGAAGTCCAGCCATAGGTTAAGGTTCCTGCAAGTACAAAGATGGTGACAACAGGGTCCCCCAGTACGCCATGGTAACCCATCGGGCAGGGCCGGCGTCAGCACCTGGCGCACCCGGGCAAGTGCCAGAGCCCTGGCGAGACGGGGGGGCCCACTCACGCTGTCTGGGATACAGCGCACACACTGGTCAGAATTTTCATAAACCACCAGAGCGCTGTGTGTGTGGAGTGAGCAGCAGGAGTCATTGTGACAGACAGCTGGGAGAGGAAGCCAGTGCTGAGCAACAAGAGGGCGGGACTTTCCAGCATCCAATCCCGGCTGAGCGCCTTACTACAGTATTCTCCTGTCACAGTCAGGAGTGAGTCACGGAGCAGAGAAGTCCCCCCCATGATCCCCGGTGAGTGTTGTCTGAGCCTGTGTTTAAGCGTATGGACGGTGTTTGACAGGCTCTAGTCCAGTCCCTGCAGCCGACCATCCTCACTGAGTCCGCTACTGTGCTCATTGACAGCGTCAGTCAGCACAGCAGCTGCTATGTCCTGAGTCACTCTGACCCCTGTCTGTATCATCAAAAGAGCAGAGCTGAGGGCCCCTTCCCCCTTCACCTCCTGCAGAGAAGCATAAGACTGCTGAGCCCAACCTGCCCCCTGACAGGACACAGCAGCCCCCTCTCAGGATTCCCTGCATTTACTTCTCCAAACCTCAGTCTTCAGAATGGAGCTGTGGTGTCCTGCCAGGGGGCAGATGGGGCACAGAAGCCTTATCCTCTGTTCTCTGGAGGGGGCTCATCAGGATTTATAGCTGCTGAACAGGCTCACCTTCTAGAGATGTTATGTAACATTACATGTCCACACACACATATATATCTACTATATAATTGTCTAAGGGTCACTTTCATCTCTCTGTCACGGAAATCCCAAGTCGCTGATTGGTCGCGGCAAAACGGCCACGACCAATCAGCAACGGGCACAGTCCGGTGGCGAAATGGCCACTCCATACTCCCCTGCCGTCAGTGCCCCCTCCACATTCCCCTCCAGTCAGCGCTCACACAGGGTTAATGGCAGCGGTAACAGACCGCGTTATGCCACAGTGTAACGCACTCCGTTAACGCTGCTATTAACCCTGTGTAAACAACTTTTTACTATTGATGCTGCCTATCAATAGCATCAATAGTAAAAAAAGATGTAATGTTAAAAATAAAAAATCATTATATACTCACCCTTCGTCGGCCCCCAGATCCAGCCCAGGCCTTTCCCGCTCCTCGCAACGCTCCGGTGACCGGTCTATGCATTGCGGTCTCGCGAGACCGCTATGTCATCATCTCGTGGGACCGAAATGCACTCTTGGGACAGGAGTGTAGCGAGGAGCATCGGTAAACGCCTGGGCTGGATCCGGGGGCCGACGGAGGGTGAGTATATAACTATTTTTTATTTTAATTCTTTTTTTTTAACAGGGATATGGTGCCCACATTGCTATATACTATGTGGACTGTGCTATATACTACGTGGCTGTGGTATATATTACGTGGCTGGGCAATATACTACATGGCCTGTGTTATATACTGCATAGGCAGTGTTATATACTACGTCTCTGTGCTATATACTACGTGGCTCTCCATATACTATGTGGCTGGGCAATATACTACGTCGCTGGGCAATATACTACGTGTCTGTGCTATATACTACGTGTCTGTGCTATATACTACGTGTCTGCTTTATACTACGTGTCTGGGCAATATACTACGTGGCTGTGCTATATACTACGTGGCTGTGCTATATACTACGTGGCGGTGCTATATACTACTTGGCTGGGCAAGCAATATACTACGTGGCTGGGCAATATACTACGTGGCTGGGCAATATACTACGTGGCTGGGCAATATACTACGTGGCTGGGCAATATACTACGTGGCTGGGCAATATACTACGTGGCTGGGCAATATACTACGTGGCTGGGCAATATACTTTGTGTCTGCTATATACTACGTGGCTGGGCAATATACTACGTGGCTGTGCTATATACTACGTGGCTGTGCTATATACTACGTGGCTGGGCAATATACTACGCGGCTGCTATATACTACGTGGGCTGTGTTATACGCTACTTGGCTGTGCTATATTTCTCTGCTGTATCTGTGCATCATGAATCGTGGTATGTGTTAAAGGGGGGGCCCACTGAGACTCTTTCGCCCGGGGCCCTCAAAAACCTGGAGCCGGCCCTGCCATCGGGCATCCTAGGTTTGCAATGGGCGCTGGAAGGGAAATGCCACCAGTGCTGCGCTCCAGAAAGGCCGCTGTTATATAGTGACGGTAGCACTTGGCGTAACCGTCATTTTAATTGCTATTTAATAAATCAGTTGGACACATGAAAATAAGAAACCTTGTAATATATGTTATCACACACATCTGATTCTTACTCATAGACTGATTTTCAATTTGTGTGTAAAATTGGTATTCCGTGAAAACGGATTTATCACATTACTGAGAAAGAAGATGACCGTTGGTGCTCATAAAGTTCTACGGAGGAGCTAGAGGCCGACCTGCTGAAATGGCACAGTGTGACAATTCTCCATAGAACTTTGAGCCCCAACTGTGATCTCCTATCTCAGTAATGGGAAAGTCTGTCTTCACTGAATACAGATTTTTACCAGTGAATTGAGAATTTTAAGGAATAATGATCAGTCCGGGATCAGAAGGAAACAGATTTCCCTAATAAAATATATTACAAAGTTTATTACTTTTATGGGTGCTATTAATTTTATAAGAAAAAAAAAGAAAATAAAACTGTGGTTGAACAGCAGGTGCTGGCTGTATAATACAGTGGGCATCTGCCCTGTAGTGGAGCGTGCACAGCCCTGAGCCCCCTCCATACACCCACCCGAGAAATGGAATGTACTGTGTGTCCAGTGATGGGATAAGATCGTGTAGTGGGCTGTTATTTGGAGCCACACAAGTGTTTTTTAGGCTGGGTACATGCATCCATGCGTCACGGTGGGCTAGTATGGACCTTTGATGTACAGACCGGCTTCAGGTCTCCTGACCTAAACTTGACCACCTCCTAAATGTCTATAAGGCTACTGAGTTTTGACCCGTCTGGATATCACGGACCATGATACACAGATGTGTGAATCCGACCTAAAGCTTAACGTAAACAGCCAAAGCCTCTGATTTTTTGGTGGGACGGTCCAACCATCTAATGCTTATGGAGGACTCCCAACTTTTTCCCCTACAACAGGCGTTGGGAGATAAAGCTTGAGGCTGGTTTGATTTGGCCACTCGGCCCTTTTTATCCTCAGGGACTTAAGCTGTGGCTTACTCCCCCCTCCTACTGAGGACACCGGCACGCTCAGCTGAGCTGATCATGCATATCTGGTGGTCAGGAGAGATGGCTATCGGCTGGACCAGCAGCTGGCTGATTTCTATGCAATATATATATATATCCAGCCTTAAAGTTAGGGTTCACTCACATCCGCATATAAAATCGTCGATGCAGTGTGAGGAAAAAATTGCACTGCACTCGCAACAATGAAGCAGTGCTGGAATTGGGGTGAGGGAAAATCACAGCATGCTGCGTATGGCCATGTAAAACGGCAGATTCACCAATGCAAGTCAATGGATGCAGGAAAAAATGTCAGCTACGTTACACATGAAGATGTTGGTGTACCCTTATTGCAGTGCCATCCATGTGAAAGACTCCTATATTCGGAGCACAAAAGACCTCCATCTTCTTATGACCGGACCCCCCCCTAATACCTGACCCACTAAATCATGTGCATGGAGGGCAACGTCCCCTTGTAAGGTCTCCGGACTTTTCTATGGTCTTGCTGCATCCATTGTAAAGTATGAAGTTCATGTTTTCTCTTCCCCAGGAACCTGGCTCTGGGCGGAGGACTCTTATTACTTTTGGCTGAGTCTCGGTCAGAAGGAAAAAGCATGTTTGCCGGCGTGCCCACCATGGGTGAGAGTTCCCCGAAGCAGTACATGCAGCTCGGGGGTCGCGTGCTGCTCGTCCTCATGTTCATGACCCTGCTGCACTTTGACGCAAGTTTCTTTTCCGTAAGTCGAAGATTATTATTAAACAGGGTTTTAATTGCTATTATTTTGTTAGGACCTTCTCCTCGTCAGGACAGGTACAGGGACCCCATAATGGGCAGTTTATAAGCCCCTTGGATACTTTATTTGGAAGCAACAGCAATGATCTGCTATCGTTTATTATGGTGGGAAAACCACTTTGAGAATGTGAACTATTTGATTATGGCAGTGATACTATATCTTAACCATTTAAAGAATATGGACACCTCTGGGTAAAATGTTGTTTGTCGTACTTCAATGAATGTTTTTTTTTTCTCTTTGTCCCCCCCCCCCCCCCCCCATGGAACATCCATATGACATGCGTATGCAATCTGTATGCAATGCATTTTAACATGAGGTTTTACATACAACAGTTTTCTGTATGTAAAAGCTCCTGTTAAAATTGCATTGTAAAATACATGTGTACACATCGTTTTAAAACAAAATAAATATATATATATATCTTTATAATTCATAGATAAATGGCAGAATAGCCGATAATTCATGTGTCGGCTTCTGTGAAATAATTGCAGAAGCCAACAGGATAGGAGACATGGTTTACAACCCATGCAGAACAGTTAGGTTTATAGATGTCTGTGACTAATGCTGTTAGTAGTATGTGTGTGAAATTTGGGACCTGTATGTATTTACTAAAAGCATGTACTCACAGAAAAAACTGGTGTGGACTTTAGGATTAGTAATGGATAGGTGTCTTATTGACACCTCTCCATTACTAATGGGCTTAATGTCACCTTACAATACAAAGGTGACATTAACCCCTTATTAACACATAAGCCACCCACTACAGGGCAGTGGGAAGAGGGAGGCTAAGTGCCGGAATAGGTGCATCTTATAGATGTTCCTTTTCTGGGGTGGCTGGGGTCAGATGTTTTTAGCCGGGAGGGGGGCAATAACCATGGTCCCTCTCTAGGCTATTAATATTTGTCCTCAGTCGCTGGCTTTCCCTCTCTGGCGCAGAAAATTGCGCTGGAGCCCACGCCAGTTTTTTCTGTGAATACATTCTTTTGCTAAATACATACAGGTCCCAAATTTTACACACGCATACTACTAACAGTATTAGTAGCTGACATCTATAAACCTAACTGTTCTGCAATGGTTTACAGTGTGATTTTACTGTACGCCGGACGAGAATTACCAGCTTTTCAAAGGACACAGGTGCATAAAAATCGGACAGCACTTGCATAATGCATAACTTTGCTATCCTGACCTTTTTCCAGAAAATATGAAAACACCAAAACACTCATGGTTAGTGGTTGGGTGAAGTAATTTATTGTCAAACTACTGTGTTTTTCTCATATTAAATCATAATGACAACCCAAAACATCCAAATGACCCTGATCAAAAGTTCTCATACCCTGGTGATTTTGGCCTAATATGCACAGATGTTGACACAAAAAAGATATCCAAGGAATTGATAATGCCAGTTAGCAGTGTTCAAACTGTGATTAACAAATGGAAAATCAGGAGGTCTGTAAAAATAAAACCACGGTCAAGTAGACCAACAAAAATGTCATCCACAACTGCCAGGAAAATTGTTCGGGATGCAAAGAAAAACCCACAAATAACATCAGCTGAAATAGAGGACTCTCTGAAAACTAGCGGTGTGGCTGTTTCAAGATGCACAATAAGAAGGCACTTGAAGAAAAATGGGCTGCATGGTCGAGTCACCAGAAGAAAGCCATTACTGCGCAAATGCCACAAAGTATCTCACCTACAATACGCAAAACAGCACAGAAACAAGCCTCAAAACTTCTGGAACAAGGTAATTTGGAGATATGAGACCAAAATTGAACTTTTTGGCCACAACCATGAACGTTATATATGGAGAGAGCTTAACAAGGCCTATGATGAAAGTAACACCATTCCTACTGTAAAGCACGGAGGTGGATCGCTGATGTTTTGGGTATGTGTGAGCTATAAAGGCACAGGAAACTTGGTCAAAGTTGAAGGAAAAATGAATGCAGCACGTTGTCAGCAAATACTGGAGGCAAATTTGCACTGATCAGCCCGGAAGCTGCACATGGGATGTACTTGGACGTTCCAACATGACAACGATCCAAAACACAAGGCCAAGTTGACCTGTTATTGGCTACAGCAGAACAAGGTGAAGGTTCTGGAGTGGCCATCTGTCTCCTGACCTCAATATCATTGAGCCACTCTGGGGAAATCTCAAGCGCACAGTTCATGCTAAACAGCCCAGGAATTTACAGGAACTGGAGGCTTTTTGCCAAGAAGAGTGGGCAGCTTTACCATCTGAGAAAATAAAGAACCTCATCCACAAAAGACTTCAAGCTGTCATTAATGTTAGAGGGGGCAATACACGGTATAAAGAAATGGGATATGTAAACTTTTGATCAGGGTCATTTGGATGTTTGGGTTGTCATTATGATTTAAAAAGCGAAAACGCAGTAGTTTGACAATAAATGGCTTCACCCAACCACTAACCATGAATGGAGAAAAAGTTTTGTGTTATCATTCATATTTTCTGAAAAAAGGCCAAGAAAGCAAAAATTCTGCCTGGGTATGTAAACTTTAGAGCACAACTGTACATGTCTCCTTTTACTTAGGTTGTTTTTCTTGCCCCCTTTTTAGATCCTACAGAACATGGTGGGCACGGCCTTAATCATCCTGGTGGCTATCGGTTTCAAGACGAAGTTGGCGGCGCTGACTTTGGTGATTTGGCTCTTTGCCATTAACGTCTACTTTAATGCTTTCTGGAGTGTCCCAGCCTACAAGCCCATGCACGACTTCCTAAAATACGACTTCTTTCAGACCATGTCTGTTATTGGCGGACTTCTCCTAGTGGTGGCCTTGGGACCTGGTGGGGTCTCCATGGACGAAAAGAAAAAGGAGTGGTAGACTCTGACCCTACCTCACTTGGAATCTTGTAGAATGTCCTGGATAAAACAGAGTCCTGCTCCAACATCTCTCCCCTCACCATTCTTCTTTTCTTCATTATCCCACCTCAGGAGTCCTGCACCGCGCTGATACGCAGGCGTGCAGTGTAGGAACCATCACCATCGTTGTCCACGGATCACACCAGCTAGTATCACCTCAGTCGCCTGGTGCAGAAGATGCTCCGTATGATGCAGTATATTGATTTTTTTTTTTTTTTTTCTTTCTGAAAGTGTTTTTTCTTTTTTTTTGACATTTTTAATTCAGTACTTCATGTGAACTTCAGAGGCAGGCGCCGGTCATCTGCCTGCACGACCCAGCCTCTGGCTCTGAAGACGTTCTGTAGAGATGTCGTGCACCCCTTGAAGGGGAACAGTGTGCAGTACGAGGAAGAGACCCGGGCATAGAACCATGTTTGTCTGGCTAATTATTTAATTCACTATCTCCTGGGTCTTGGCACTGTATAATTATTATATTTTTTTTTTTCCCGGCCTCTGCAGGTCCTCCTATTTCTGTGCTTTGAAAGGGGTCTGGTTAATAAAAGCAAGTCTGTGTGTTGACGTCACATGTACTTAAAGGGGCACTAAACCTAAAGTATGCAATCTACCGTTTCCAGGAAGTCCAGAAGAATTCATGCCCCCTCTGAAACAGTTTTCTTTAGGTTTACTGCCCCCTTTTAAAGTGGTCTTTCATCTCTTTCATATAAGCACTTTTACTCAGTCAAAAATGACCAGAGATTTCTCTGTTCTTCTCTTTTGTATCAGTTGCCAAAACCAAATTTCTTGCATAGACGTGTCTCCTCCCTAGAATCCATGGTCGTCTTTTTATTGTTCCTCTTGTTCTCGACACCTTGGCCAAATGTGAAATCAGTTTTACTTCTTGCGTTTCTTCTGTTTCGTTCATTCATCTGCAGGCGCCTGCTTTACCTCTGCGTCCCTCGGACCCCTGTCTTCATGACTGAGCCTATGTCTGGATTTCTTATTTAATGTATCCTCGTTAGATGGTTAATTAAGAGTGAGCATTGTTTCACGCATCTGTGAAACGTGGACTGCGCTCGCACTAGAAGACTTGGCCCCTTCATCGGGGGTCTCCTGACCCTCATAGACAGAGAAGGCACAGAGACCCAGTGGTCGGGTCAGGTCTTCCGATCAGAGCACAGTCTGTCTTTTATCCTTAGCAGAACGTGACCCTTATCAGCTGCTGTTAGGACTTATTTTTTTTTGTTAAGAGTATTTACTTTATAATATGGGGTTCCCATTAGCGGTAGGGACACAAGACCGAGAGAACTCTAGTGCTTGAGATTAGTCATGTTATGTCTACACCTAGAAGAAGCATTTATAATTCCTATGTCTGAAGAGCAAGTTATTGGATGCTTAATAATGTAGTATTGGCTTGTATACCACTCACTGCTAAAGCTGCATTTAGCATTTTACAGGTGATAATGGCTAATATACATACATTATGCACAACTAAGGCAATTAACCAGCGGTTAAGCTTTGGAAGTGACTGGAGTAAAGTTAAGCAACATCACGTGTAGGCTATAGAAGTCCAATGATAACTTTCAGACAAGATTGCCCTTGGCTTACCACAGGTCTAATCCCAAAAATATAGTTTGGGTCATCAGTCCAGGATTTGAAGCTGGAACAGAGGTGCAGAAATGCACCCATATTATGTTGTGTGTGTGTGTGAAACTGCCGCAACTTCTATGGTGGGACGATACGGACCTATACAAGATGGTCATCCCAAGAGTGAATATGGTACAAACAGCGCCCAGTGTGCATCCAGCCGTCATGTGTGGCCGGGGTACCCCCTTGGCGGTTGTATCCCAAAGTGTCGGCGCCCCTCTTTCTCTCGTTCACTGTCCCTTTTTATTATACTATGGTCCCTGCCTTTATATTTTTTCTGAAAGGTCGTGTGGAGCTAAAAAGTGTTTCAACATTGTAATATATTTCATTAAAAAAGAGGCATGTGTAGTGAGAGATTCTTTCCTAGGCCGAGCGATCGATGGCGCCAAAACTGCGTCCGATATTTCCTGCCTTCCACCAGAGTGCAATAAAGGAAACTGGTTACCAGTTACCAGTGGTACAACCCTGAGGCTATGTGCACACGCTGCGGATTACTCTGCGGACTTTTCCGGGCTGATTTGGGTAAATCCGCAGGTAAACCGCACTGGGGGTTTCCTGCGCAATTACCGCTGACGTACCGTTATTTTTTTGCAGATTTTGTGCGGATTCCTATTATGGAGCAGGTGTAAACCGCTGCGGAATCCGCACATAGAATTGACATGCTGCGGAATAAACAATGCTACGTTTCCGCGCGTTTTTTTCCGCAGCGGATTTTGTTTTCCATTGGTTTACATGGTACTGTACACTCAGGGAAAACTGCTGCGAATCCGCAACGTGTGCACATAGCCTAACCTTAGGCCTTGTGGACAGATCCTACCTCAGCCCCAGGGCTGGCTCCAGGTCTTGGTGCCAGAGTCCCGATGGGCCCTCAGCTCTTTCCAAGAGCCATAACTTTTAAGTTGACAGCGTTGTACCAGAGCTTGTTTTCTTGTGGCACAAACTGTAGCTTTTATCATTATCAGTTTAGTCTGTACAATTTTCTGATCTGTTTTAAAAAAAATTTAATTTATTTTTATAGAGAGTCTTAAAAAAAAACAAAAAAAAAACCAGCCATTCAACTTTTTTTTTTTTTTTTGGTTCTTTCCACTATAGAGGATAAATATTCTGATATTTTCTTGGTTCGGATGGTTACGTGACAATACCAAATGTGTAAACTTTAGAATTTATTTACAGTCTAGAAAAGTGGGCCGTGTAAACTTTATAACTAAAAACTTAAGTTGTAGTTTTGTTTTTTGTTTTTCCCCCTTGGTTGTCCTAGGAAACCTGTGCTCAATTTTTTTTTTTTTTTTTTCACAGAGCTAAAAAGTACTGTTTTACAGACCGTCTAGGAATTTCTGGACGGTTGGAGCCGTTCTTAGGAATTCACCTGCTGCAGTTGGTGTTGTCTCTAATCGCAGTATTAAGTCTTTGGCGCCGGCTACTTATGGTGGCTCTGTTACTGGTGTTCTGATATTGCTGATGGAAATCTTGGCCACATGGGTTCTGCCACTTGCCCAGTTTCACTAGATGCTGCTGTTACAGGTCCTGCTGCTGTTGCCACTAGCAACCAACCATGAGGCCTACGACATCGGGCCTGTCGCCACTAGCAACCAACCATGAGGCCTACAGAGACATCAGAGGCCTGTCATCACTAGCAAACAAAAATGAGGCCTACAGCTGCCTGTCACCACTAGCAACCCAAAATGTGGCCTAAGACGTCAGAGGCCTGTTGCCAATGGTAACTAACCATGAGGCCTACTAAGACAGAGGCCTGATGCCTCTAGCAACCAACCATGAGGCCTACAACATCCGAGGCCTGTCGCCACTAGCAACCAAGCATGAGGCCTACTAAGACCATGAGGCCTGTCGCCACTAGCAACCAATCATGAGGCCTACTAAACCATAAGAGGCCTGTCACCACTAGCAACCAATCATGAGGCCTGTTGCCACTAGCAACCAATTATGAGGCCTACTGAGACATCAGAGGCCTGTCACCACTATCAACCAATCATGAGGCCTACTGAGACAGAAGTCTGTTGCCACTAGCAACCAATCATGAGGCCTATTGAGACATCAGAAGCCTGTCGCCACTAGCAACCAATCATGAGGCCTGGGACGTCAGAGGCCTGTCGTCACTAGTAACTAATCAGGCCTACTACGACAATGAAGACTGAAAGACTTGACACCTCTAGTAACCAACCACGAGGCCTACTGAGACATCAGAGGCCTCTAACAGCCAATCAGAATTTATCTTTCATTTTTCCAGTGCTGCTGAGAGCTGAACTCTGGTTGCTACGGGAATCCAGGCTCCCATGTCTCTGTAGGCCTCATGTTTTTGTGATATAGGAGTAGGGGAGGGACTTCAGGAAGCCATTTTCCCTAAGGGTATGTTTCCACGGTCAGGAAACGCTGCTTTTTTGACGCTGCGCAGAGCTGCAGCGTCAAAAAAGCAGCATCCAGATGTTCCAGCATAGTGGAGGGGATTTTATGAAATCCCGTCTCCACTATGCGTGGAAACCCGCACGCGGCGGCCCTGCGACTCCGGACATGCTGCGCGTCTTTTCAGATCGCAGCATGTCCGTACACCTTGCGGGGACGCAGCGTCCCCGCAAGGCATATCACAGGGCCCTATGGGACAGAGCGATCATCCCGGATGTGAAGAGTTAACACATCCGGCATGATCGCGTCCCAGAAAGGGGGCGGGGCTTAGCGCCGAGCGGCGATACCGCCGGCCATCCTGAACGTGGAGACATAGCCTAAGAGGGTATTAAAAAAGGAAACGGAACATACTTTACCTCACATTTGTTATTTTGGACCTCCCTCCATCACTGATGTTACCAGAATAAAGAAACGTACTCATATGGTGCAGTTCAATTGTCATTTTAGACTCCATTCTCTTAACGACGTCCCCTCACAGCTACATAAATATTTTACACACTAAAAAAGGCACTTGTCTAATATATTAATGCCGTTTATGACTCTTCACAACACTTTTAATCTTTGCTTCCACAAAGGGTCGAGGTGCCTCGTACCTAATGTTTTGGCCTAGTTTTCGACCACACCATTCTGAATCTTCAAGCTCTGAGGCTGCACCAATTTATTATGGTGGATAAGTACAGCAACCATGACTTAGAGTGATGAAATAATTATTTAATACACTGCCGATTTTGGTCTGTAATTTTTATCTTAGGTACACTTGAACTGTGACAGACAGACTCTAAAAACAAAAAAAAACAGTCACATTGTATGATTTTTACATAATTAATTAGAATTGTATTGCATGAAATAAGAATTTGATACAATAGAAAAACAGAACTTAATATTTGGTACAGAAATCTTTGCAATTACAGAGGTCAGACGTTTCCTGTAGTTCTTGACCAAGTTTGCACACACTGCAGCAGGGATTTTTGGCCCACTCCTCCATACAGATCTTCGCCAGATCTTTCAGGTTATGGGGCTGTTGCTGGGCAACAATGAGTTACAACTCCCTCCAAAGATTTTCTATTGGGTTCAGGTCTGGAGACCGGCTAGGCCACTCCAGGACCTTGAAATGCTTCATACGGAGCCACACCTTAGTTCCCCTGGCTGTGTGTTTTGGGTCATTGTCATTCTGGAAGACCCATCTTTAATGCTCTTACTGAGGGAAGGAGGTTGTTGGCCAAAATCTTGTGATACATGACCTCATCCATCCTCCCTTTAATACAGTGCAGTCGTCCTGTCCCCTTTTGTAGAAAAGTACTTCCAAAGAGTAATGTTTCCCCCACTATGCTTCACGGTTAGGACAGTGTTCTTGGGGTTGTACTCTTCCTCCAAACATGGCGAGTGGTGGAGAGTGGAGTTGATACCAAAAAGTTATATTTTGTTCTCATCTGGCCACATGACCTCCTCCCATGCCTCCTCTGGATCATCAAGATGGTCATTAGTGAACTTCAAAAGGGCCTGGACATGTGCTGATGTGAGCAGGGGGACCTTGCATGTCCTGCAGGGTTTTCATCCATGACTGTATGGCTATGTGCACACGTAGGAAATGTGGTGCAGAATTTTCTGCACTAAATCTGCATCTGCAGATTTGATGCAGTTTCTGTGCAGTTTCTATGCAGTTTCTGCGCAGATTCTATGCAGTTTCTGTGCAGTTTCTATGCAGATTCTATGCAGTTTCTGTGCAGTTTCTATGCAGTACAATGTAAATCAATGGGGAAAAAAAAAAGCTGTGCACATGGTGCAGAAAAATCTGCAGCAGAAACGCTGCAGAACTGCACAAAAGAAGCGACGTGCACTTCTTTGAAATCTGCAGCGTTTCTGCGCAGATTTTTCTGCACAGATTTTTTTTTTCCCATTGATTTACATTGTACTGTAAATCACAGTGCAGTTCTGCACCAATTCTGCACTAAATCTGCATCGTGTGCACATACCCTATAGTGTGTTACTAACGATAATGTTTTGAGACTGTGATCCCAGCTCTCTTCAGGTCATTGACCAGGTTCTTCCATGTAGTTCTTGGCTGATGAGGTGAGATCCTGCATGGTTCCCCAGACTGAGGAAGACTGACAGCCATCTTGTATTTCTTGCATTATCTAATAATTGTGCCAACAGTTGCTTCCTCGCCAAGCTACTTGCCTATTATCTTATAGCCCGTCCCAGCCTTGCGCAGGTCTATAAATTTGTCCCTGGCGTCCTTAGACAGGTCTTTGGTCTTGCCCATGGTGGAGAGGTTGGAGTGTGATTGAGTGTGTGAACAGGTGTTTTTTATACAGGTAACAAGTTCAAACAGGTGCAATTAATCCAGGTAATGAGTGCAGAGTAGGAGGCTTCTTACAGAAATACTAACAGGTCTGTGAGAGCCAGAATTCTTGCTGGTTTGTAGTTGATCAAATACTTATTTCATGCAATAAAAAAACAATTTAATTATTTAAAAATCATACAATGTGATTTTCTGAGTTTTATTTTTAGGTTCTGTCTCACAGTTGAAGTGTGCTTACGAAAAAAATTGCAGACCTCTCCATTCTTTGTAGGTAGAAAAACTTGCAAATTTGGCAGTGTATCAAATACTTATGTTCCCCACTGTATCTATCCACGATATATAAGAGCAGTGTGTCAGCTACGCTATCAGATTACATGTCAGTACATTTGGTATACCACATTTATACTACAGCTACATTTATGCAGTGTGTCCGACATCTTGATAAAAATGGCACAATTTGCACCAAGCTAAATAAGCCATCAATCTGGAGGGGACCATAAGTGTCATTACGTTACAACTGTGGGGATTCATAAAAGCCTTAAACCCAAATAGTTATCAGATCGCTGAGTGTCCTAAATATGGACAAATGCAGAACATGGAGAGTATTTGTCTGATGCTGAACTGTTCGATATTTTTCATGTTTTGTTTATCACATTTTTTCCCTGTGCAATGCTTGCTTTTAGTCACATGATGGCGGCAGTGTTTCACTACCCGTCCTCCATACTACACGCTATCGGGACACATTTAATATTCATATATGACAACTCAGAGCTGGTATGTCACTCTCCACAAGGAGAAACCTTACCCCATAGACCCCAGTCCAGAGCCCCTCACCTAGCCAAATCAGTTCTCATACTTTGCACTGACGAGGGCCAATAGCCTGAAACACCGTGTCTGCGAGTTGAGATACTGATTTGGCTTTTATCCCAGGTTATATTGCACGACTCGTTAAAGAGTTGATTGTGACTTGTAGGATCGCTACTTCCAACAGATGGCGCTATAGAGTTAAGTCCTCTCTCTCTGGAGAGGCAATATGCATACACCATATTCTCAAAAACGGCACCTGGACATATAACAAGTTTGCATAAATTATCATTTTGTGCATATCATCTAAATACTATTTATTAGTATGAATAGTATATAATGGTTGTGGTTAACCCAGCCCATTTTGGTTTGGGCCCTAGCCTCCGTGACACTCCGTGTTCTGTCTTCTGATTAGCAATGGAGAGATCCTGGATGTGTTGTCTGGAACCTACATATTGATGGACTATCCTTATCTCCAGATGCTGCAGGAGCTATAATCAGCTGATCGGTGGGGGTGCCGGGTGTCAGACCCTCACAGATTGGGTGTTGAAGACATATTCTAAGGCTTTTCTGGGTCCTAGATAATCCCTCTATGGCCGGCGTCACACTAGCGAGTTTTACGGACGTAAGAGCGCAGAAAATACGTCCGTAAAACTCGCCAAACAAACGGCACAATTATTCTCAATGGGGCTGCTCCTATCAGCCGTATATTACGGTTCAGTATTATACGGCTTTCTACGGCCGTACAAAATCGCAGCATGCTGCGTTTGTCAGCGTATTGCGCAAATAATACGCCAATGAAAGTCTGGGGGTGAGAAAAATACGGATTCCACACGGACCAGCAGTGTGACTTGCGAGAAATACGCAGCGGTGTTAGTGAAAAGTCGGTAATTCAATTGCCGGCTTTTCATTTCTCCTGCCTAAACCCGACATGATATGAGACATGGTTTACATACAGTAAACCATGTCATATCCCCCTTTTTTTGCATATTCCACACTAATAATGTTAGTAGTGTGTATGTGCAAAATGTGGGCGCTGTAGCTGCGCAAATAAAGGGTTAAATGGCAGAAAAAATTGGCGTGGGCTCCCGCGCAATTTTCTCCGCCAGAATGGTAAAGCCAGTGACTGAGGGCAGATATTAATAGCCAGGAGAGGGTCCATGGTTATTGCCCCCCCCCCCATGGCTAAAAACATCTGCCCCCAGCCACCCCAGAAAAGGCACATCTGGAAGATGCGCCTATTCTGGCACTTGGCCACTCTCTTCCCACTCCCTGTAGCGGTGGGATATGGGGTAATGAAGGGTTAAAGGGCCACTGTCACCCCCTCCAGCCGTTCTAAACTAAAAGAGCCACCTTGTGCAGCAGTAATGCTGCAGTCTAACAAGGTGGCTCTTTTAGTTTTTGATTCAGTTATTACCTCAATAAAGCGTTTTAAAAATTGGCCACAAATACCAGATTTTGTACCTGGAGGCGGTCCGAATCGTCCTCTATGAATCTCCCAACTGCCGTCACTCTTCTCTTCAGGGGCGATGGTCGCCGCCCCCTGAGCGCTGTTTCTTCTTAAATCCGGCGCCTGCGCTGTGCGTGCCTGCCTGGGGCCTGCGCAGTCTTCATTGTCAGTCACAGCTCAGATGCAGGGTGCCTGACTGCGCCTGTGCGGGCAGTGCGGCCACCCTGTTGCTGAATCCCCGCCCCGCACTGTGTTATTCATTATGCACAGTGCGGGGCTGGGGTTCCTGGGCATGCGCACTGCGCTGTTTAGACGCTCCCCAGCTCAGACGCTCCCCAGCTCAGACGCTCCCCCAGCTCAGACGCTCCCCCAGCTCCCCTGCCTTCCCAGGAACCCCAGCCCCGCACTGTGCATAATGAATAACACAGTGCGGGGCGGGGATTCAGCAACAGGGTGGCCGCACTGCCCGCACAGGTGCAGTCAGGCACCCGGCATCTGAGCTGTGACTGACAATGAACACTGCGCAGGCCCCAGGCAGGCACACACAGCGCAGGCGCCGGATTTAAGAAGAAACAGCGCTCAGGGGGCAGCGACCATCGCCCCTGAAGAGAAGAGTGACGGCAGTTGGGAGATTCATAGAGGACGATTCGGACCGCCTCCAGGTACAAAATCTGGTATTTGTGGCCAATTTTTAAAACGCTTTATTGAGGTAATAACTGAATCAAAAACTAAAAGAGCCACCTTGTTAGACTGCAGCATTACTGCTGCACAAGGTGGCTCTTTTAGTTTAGAACGGCTGGAGGGGGTGACAGTGGCCCTTTAATGCCACCTTGCTATTGTAAGGTGACATTAAGCCAGATTAATAATGGAGAGGCGTCAATTATGACACCTATCCATTATTAATCCAATTGTCTGAAAGGGTTAAAAAACACACATTATTAAAAATTATTTTAATGAAATAAACACACAGGTTGTTTTAGTATTTTATTGCTCTCTCAATCCATCAGAACACCCTCGCTTGGCAAAATAATAAACGCACAAGATACATACCCTCAGATGAACCGTCACGTCCCACGAAGTAATCCATCTGAAGGGGTTAATTATTTGACAGGCAGGAGCTGTGCTAATGCACTCGCTCGTGGTTGTAATCCCCGGGTAATGAAGGAAATCTGAGTGATCTGTGCTTACATTGAGTTGCGGTGATGCGCCCTCTGGTGGATGAACTCATATGAACTCGAGCGTGGGAACTTTTCCAAGGCTCCAGTTCATGAGAACATCCACCAGAGGGCGCCTCACCGCAACTCCATGTAAGTACAGATCACTCAGATTTCCTTCGTTACCCGGGGATTACAGACACGAGCGAGTGCATTAGCACAGCTCCTGCCTGTCAAATAATTAACCCCTTCAGATGGATTACTTCGTGGGACGTGACGGTTCATCTGAGGGTATGTATCTTGTGCGTTTATTATTTTGCCAAGCGAGGGTGTTCTGATGGATTGAGAGAGCAATAAAATACTAAAACAACCTGTGTGTTTATTTCATTAAAATAATTTTTAATAATGTGTGTGTGTGTTTTTTAACCCTTTCAGACAACTGGATTAATAATGGATAGGTGTCATCATTGACGCCTCTCCATTATTAATCTGGCTTAATGTCACCTTACAATAGCAAGGTGGCATTAACCCTTCATTACCCCATATCCCACCGCTACAGGGAGTGGTAAGAGAGTGGCCAAGTGCCAGAATAGGCGCATCTTCCAGATGTGCCTTTTCTGGGGTGGCTGGGGGCAGATGTTTGTAGCCACGGGGGGGCCAATAACCATGGACCCTCTCCTGCCTATTAATACCTGCCCTCAGTCACTGGCTTTACCACTCTGGCGGAGAAAATTGCGTGGGAGCCCACGCCAATTTTTTCCGCCATTTAACCCTTTATTTGCGCAGCTACAGCGCCCACATTTTGCACATACACACTACTAACATTAGTAGTGTGGAATATGCAAAAAAAAAAGGGAATATGAGATGGTTTACTGTATGTAAACCATGTCTCATATCATATCGGGTTTGTGCAGGAGAAATGAAAAGCCGGCAATTGAATTACCGGCTTTTCACAGATATCGCGCTGAATTAAATATAAATACAGAATATATATATATGTGTCTCAATGACATATATATATATATATATATATATATATATATATATATATATACTGTATATATGTTTTAACGAACATTTGAGCACATAAATCCATTAGATGTCGGTTTTGCAAGCCTGCGAGAAAATATCGCAGTACGGATGCCATACGGATTACATACGGAGGATGCCATGCGCAAAATACGCTGACACACCCTGCCTACGGATCACTATTTTGGGAACATTTCTCCGTATTACGGCCTTAAAAAACGGACCGTATTGTCTTACGCTGAGTGTGACGCCGGCCTATGCCATACTGCCATACGAAATCAGGGCCCACTTTTGAGGGAAGTAGATGGATAGAACAAGGTTCCCAGAGGCCACAGGGAGAATGCCTATACTATCTATTTTGCAAACTGTAATCACTCTAAATTGTAACATTGCAATTGTTTTTCCTGCAGATATATGGAAATGCATGTTTTACATTACAAACGTACCTCTGTTCCATCTTAAAAATATATCGGATTGCATATAGATTAAAAAGATTAATATTGGGCATTAGTGTTTTTTTTCTGGCGCTATCAGCCAAGGGACACCACATATGCTCCATACTATATCTGCTGCTAACATACTATATGAGCAGCTACACCGGGGTCCTGTGAGTAAAGGAGTTTATGGACCCGCCACTTGCCATACATTTTATTTACCCTGGTGTAAATGCCGCTGTTCTCCTGAATCCGGCGCTGTTTTTCATTTGTTCCTGCTCCTCTCCTTTCCTGAGATATGGCCTCCTCTTCCTTGCATATAAATCTACTCTTGTTATCCAAGTAGGCATTGTTCCAAAGAAATGGGTGCAGAAAAGAGGACCACACCCACTTGGCTAACAAGACTAGATTTATATAATGGGAAGAAGGGGCTATATCTCAGGAACGGAGAGGAGCAGGATCAAAAGAGGAGCCTCCCCAGGGTCAGGAGAACAGCGGCATTTACACCGGGTAGGAAATGACATATTTATGACGAGTGGCAGGTCCTCTTTAAGATCAGTCTCCTACAGTCAGATCTAATTTATTTCTTAGTTTAATTTGTTTGAGATATACAAGGGTGCGTTCTATTAGGGACCCACATATTCTCTTTGCACACGGCCCTGTACTGATTATGTACGCCCAGTTTGGTATGTGGTCTTGAGTTTTGCTGAGAAGTTCCAAAATGTTGCAATTAAAACAGGAAAATACATTGATAGTGGAAGTTATGGTCTAGTGCGTTGGAATCTCATGAATCAAAATGTGACCATTCATCATTTTAACACTTCCCATTACAAAATCCATTGTTGCTGCTGAAGGCCACAGATCTGGGTAAGAAAGGGGATTTCTAGCCATATGCCCCATCTGGTTCCTCTATATGTTCTAATAGGGCCATACGTAAACTGGGTCTCCAAAATGTTCATTCTTTTAGAGGTCACCTGTCTCCAGGGTATGTATAAAATGCTCAGAGAAAACCGTTCCTACTAACCACCTCCTATAAAAAGTGCATAATGTATATGGCATAGTCACGAGTGTCTAAACCCCCGAACAAGGACATGACTCCTATGACAAAGGCGCACAACAGATTGTGTTCACGATTCTCGATGACCCATCTTTAGGGCTGATGGTGAAGGTCCGACTCCCACCACCAACTCTTCTGTCAGCCATCCCATTGTTGCTTACCAGGGAGGACTCCCACCTCTCTGATATTGATGGCTTAGGTTTTCGATGCATCTCACTTAAATCCCATCCCCGGTATAAGGCCGGGGTCACACATGCGAGTTTTACGGACGTAAGAGCGCAGAAACTACGTCCGTAAAACTCGCATAACATACGGCACAATTATTCTCAATGGGGCTGCTCCTATTAGCCGTATATTACGGTTCAGTATTATACGGCTTTCTACGGCCGTAGAAAATCGCAGCATGCTGCGTTTGTCAGCGTATTGCGCAAATAATACGCCAATGAAAGTCTATGGGGGCGAGAAAAATACGGATTCCACACGGACCAGCAGTGTGACTTGCGAGAAATACGCAGCGGTGTTAGTGAAAAGTCGGTAATTCAATTGCCGGCTTTTTCCTTCTCCTTCACAAACCCGACAGGATATCAGACATGGTTTTCATACAGTAAACCATCTCATATCCCCATTTATTTTGCATATTCCACACTACTAATGTTAGTAGTGTGTATGTGCAAAATTTCAGCGCTGTAGCTGCTGAAATAAAGGGTTAAATGGCGGAAAAAATTGGCGTGGGCTCCCGCGCAATTTTCTCCGCCAGAGTGGTAAAGCCAGTGACTGAGGGCAGATATTAATAGCCAGGAGAGGGTCCATGGTTATTGGCCCCCCCGGCTACAAACATCTGCCCCCGCTACCCCAGAAAAGGCACATCTGGAAGATGCGCCTATTCTGGCACTTGGCCACTCTCTTCCCACTCCCTGTAGCGGTGAGATATGGGGTAATGAAGGGTTAATGTCACCTTGCTATTGTAAGGTGACATTAAGCCAGATTAATAATGGAGAGGCGTCAATTATGACCCCTATCCATTATTAATCCAATTGTAGGAAAGGGTTAAAAAACACACACACACATGATTAAAAAGGATTTTAATGCAATAAACACAGCGGTTGTTGTAATAATTTATTGTTCTCGCAATCCATTTGCAAACCCTCGCTTGGCAAAATAATAAACGCACAATATACATACCTTCTGATGTCAGATCACGTCCCACGAAGTAATCCATCTGAAGGGGTTAACTAATATTACAGGCAGGAGCCCTGCTAAATGCAGCGGTGCTCGTGTCTGTAATCCCCCGGCGAATGAATGAAATGTAGGTCATTGAACTACATTTCCTTCAGTCGCGGTGATGCGCCCCCTGGTGGATGTCCTCATATGACCTGGAGCGTGGGAAAAAGTTCCCAGGCTGCAGTTCATGAGAACATCCACCAGAGGGCGCCTCACCGCGACTCAATGTAAGTACAGATCCAGCTTTCCTTTCAGCACCCGGGGGATTACAGGCACGAGCGAGTGGTTTATCGCAGCTCGTGCCTGTAATATTAGTTAACCCCTTCAGATGGATTACCTCGTGGGACGTGACAGTTCATCAGAGAGGGTATGTATATTGTGTGTTTATTATTTTGCCAAGCGAGGGCCTGCAAATGGATTGCGAGAACAATAAATTATTACAACAACCGCTGTGTTTATTTCATTAAAATCCTTTTTAATAATGTGTGTGTGTGTTTTTTAACCCTTTCCAACAATTGGATTAATAATGGATAGGTGTCATAATTGACGCCTCTCCATTATTAATCTGGCTTAATGTCACCTTACAATAGCAAGGTGGCATTAACCCTTCATTACCCCATATCCCACCACTACAGGGAGTGGGAAGAGAGTGGCCAAGTGCCAGAATAGGCGCATCTTCCAGATGTGCCTTTTCTGGGGTGGCTGGGGGCAGATGTTTTTAGCCACGGGGGGGCCAATAACCATGGACCCTCTCCTGGCTATTAATATCTGCCCTCAGTCACTGGCTTTACCACTCTGGCGGAGAAAATTGCGCGGGAGCCCACGCCAATTTTTTCCGCCATTTAACCCTTTATTTCAGCAGCTACAGCGCTGAAATTTTGCACATACACACTACTAACATTAGTAGTGTGGAATATGCAAAAAAAAGGGGATATGAGATGGTTTACTGTATGTAAACCATGTCTCATATCCTGTCGGGTTTGGGAAGGAGAAAAGAAAAGCCGGCAATTGAATTACCGGCTGTTCACATATATCGCGCTGAATGAAATCTAAATACAGAATATATATATATGTGTCTCAATGACATATATATATATATATACTGTATATATGTTTTCCCTAACATTTGAGCACATAAATCCATTAGATGTCGGTTTTGCAAGCCTGCGAGAAAATATCGCAGTACGGATGCCATACAGATTACATACGGAGGATGCCATGCGCAAAATACGCTGACACACCCTGACTACGGATCAATATTTTGGGAACATTTCTCCGTATTACGGCCGTAGTACGGACGTATAATACGTGGCGTATTGTCTTACGCCAAGTGTGACTCCAGCCTAAGGCTTCTAGTAGACCTTTCAATATGGCGCATTTTTTTGGTACTAAAGAATTCCCCCCCAAAAAAAAATGGTTAATATTTTTTTATTTTGGAACAAAATCAAGGACCGCCTGCATCATTTGGAAAAATTTGCCACAAAAAAGGTCAGCGAATGCCAAAAAGACAAAAATAGAAAATTACGATTAGTCACCACTGATAAAACGTGCCCATTTGGATGCATTAGGTGCAAAACTCTCCAGTGCGAAAAGAAAGGCATCCAAAAAAGACTTAAAAAACCCTGCAAACAATGAATGGGGGCTAAGTGTCTCTTCATAGAGACATCGCAAGGACACAATAATCCACATGACTGAAGGGTTAATTTCCTCCATGCTGTTTCAAGGCCTTGCCTAATTGAATCTTGCTGTCTGTAGACTTTGGGTCTGTGCGGCCTGCGCCCGTCAATTAATATTAATGCATGCATCCAAGAGCTCTGCATTATAATGAGCCGTCCCTTATCCCCGATGTCCAAACGAGACAATGAAAATGACATTAAAGGGGATTCCACCTAATTTCATCCTCTGACACGTCATGGAGATGCATGGGGGTGACAGCTCGTAGTGCCAGCTGTACTACGCGTTGACAATTGTCATCATGACCAATGTCATCATCTGACCTGTTGGATTTTACATGATGTTCCCTTTTAAAGTAGTTGCCTGCCATGTACAATCTAATAAAAACAAACTGATCCCAAAGTGACTACTGTCAATCAGCTGTAATCTGTAGAGGAACCCAGCAGCGAGTGTTTAATTTCTCTGCGGCGCCACCACAGGAGAAGTTAAATATTACAGAATTCTCATATGAATCAATGAGCCAGCCTTATGGTGCATAGATATCCCAGGTCGTACAGAGCAAGAAATAAAGAAGCCATATACTCTAAATAGCTGTCAGCCAAACGTTCAGTTGTCCAAGAGGATGACTCTTTATACCCCCCAACACCCAAGCATGCTCATCATATATTCTCAGTGGGGAGAGGAGAATGAGACCCCAGACACCTCTAGCGGGGGGCACCTGGGTATACAAGGATTGGTGACATTGGGGTTCCCCCAACATTTACCATCTGAGAGAATTGTAACACTTCTACTTTAGATGGTTGTCTACATTACATCAGGTGTATAACTGTCCATCGTCCTTACATCAGATGTATAATCTGTCCATCATCCTTCCATCAGGTGTATAACCTGTCCATCATCCTTCCATCAGGTGTATAATCTGTAAGTTGGAGCGCCCCCATGGGGCCGTGCGGTACTCGGTACTGGGTCCTGCGGTTCACAGGGGGATGTCACGGTGGCTGACCCGGTCCGTGGTCCTGGGACGTCCGTGTAAAAGGGAAAGGTCTTTAAAGGGATAAAGTTTGTGTTCATAACGCCACCTGTGGAATTCGGTCAGGGTGACCAACGCTGCTTTAAGGGGTCCGCTGGGGTGATGTTATGGCAGATAGATGGTATACCTTCCCACAGGTGAAGTATGTCCCCAGGGCTTCCCAGTGTGTAGATGGTGGATGGTGAGAGGCGCAGAGAAGAACGAGGACACAAGGTTGCAGTCTCTTTACCTTTACTGAAGACATCAGCATCCACAGTCCAGGGCACCAGATCACAGGGCAGGCAGAGTCCGGCCGGTTTGGAGGCAAATCCAGAGTCACCTTGTCCAGGTGGAAATCAGTAGCCTTCCCTTGCGCTGCAGTGTAAGGGTATGTCTCCACGTTCAGGATTGCATCAGTCTTTGGTCAGGATTTTATGCAAGTAAAATCCTGACCAAAACTGCACCTGAGGTCACTGGCAGGTCACCTGTGGTGTACCTGCGTGTTTTGCTCATAGTAGCAACATGCAGCGTTTTGAAAAAACGCACAACGCATGCGTTTTCGCGGCAAAAACGCATGCGTTTTTAAACGCATAGTGGAGTCTGGATTTCATAAAATCCCATCCACTATGCTGTAACATCTGGACGCTGCGTTTTTGACGCAGCAGAAAAACGCAGCGTCAAAAACGCAGCGTTTCCTGAACGTGGAAACATACCCTTATAGTTCCTTACTGCCTAAGGCTTCACATAAGGTCCTCACAGATGTAATGTCTTTCTCTCTGTCCCCCATATAGGATAGGACAAACCCGTATGACTGGTGGCTTGAGGCTGTTTATAGGGACTCTAGCACGCCCCGGCCTCCAAAGGTTGCCACCGTGCCTCCTGGGTGTAGGGCGGACAAATAACTTGCAATTAGCTGTCCTGCTGGTCTCTGGAGCAAAGCATAAAGGTCATTACTCCCTCGGTGTTCCGGCCACTGGGCTTCTGCACCTCAGAAGGAGGCAGCCTGTGTAGGGCTGGTCCCCTTCTGGTATCCTCTCCTTTGCTACGACTTCCTTCGCGCTCGCTGCAATACAGTTCTGCCTTCGATGTCTCTTCCTAGGAGCTGCAGCTCTGAGGGCATGCACAGCTCCGTGTCCTTTCTCCTTCGTTCACTGACAGGATCCCACCCCTGTCAGGTACCAACTAACTGAGCTGAGCTCAGCCAGCAACTAACTCACTTTCCCTACAGGCGACCAGTTTTATCCATGTGGGGAGTGACCTAATAAATAGGAGCAGAAGCTCCCCCTGGTGGCCTGGAGTGTGAAATGTGTTGCATGTTTGTGATACCTGGATGCAGTTATCCTTCTTTGCCTCCAAACGTAGCATCACTCTCCCTGAGAGGAAAGCAATACCACTGCGATGACCAGGACCCTAGGGCGCCGCACCATCATCCTTACATCAGGTGTATAATCTGTCCATCATCCTTACATCAGGTATATAATCTGTCCATCATCCTTACATCAGGTGTATAATCTGTCCATCCTTACATCTATAATCTGTCCATCCTTACATCAAGTATATAATCTGTCCATCATCCTTACATCAGGTGTATAATCTATCCATCATCCTTACATCAGGTGTGTAATCTGACCATCATCCTTACATCAGGTATATAATCTGTCCATCATCCTTACATCAGGTGTATAATCTGTCCATCATCCTTACATCAGGTGTAAAATCTGTCCATCATCCTTACATCAGGTGTATATGGAGCGCCCCCAGATGCAGGGCCGCGGGGTACTCAGTACCGGGCCTCTCTGTCTCAGTTCTGGGGTCGTCACGGTGGCTAGACCCGGTCCGTGACCCTGCTAAGGGGCGTCCAATGAAAGTTGTAGGTGGTGGTGCGCGGTGCAGGTCGCAATGAATAACGAGGACACAGGGCTGCAGTCTCTTTACCTCTTTACTGAAGGCTTCAAGATCCTCAATCCAGAGCACTGTTAACAGGGCTGGCTGAGACCGGCCGGTCCGAAGGCACATCCAGAGTTCCCTTTGCAGGTTGAAATCAGTGCCTACCTTCTAGCGCCTGTGTGTGTTGTAGTACTTCCCTGCTGAGCACCACGGGATAGTCCTCACAACTGTCGTGTATGTTTCTGGTCTTTCTCTCTCTCTCTCCGTCCCCCAGATGATATGGATGGGACGCACCCGTATGACGGGGTAGGCCTGGAGCTATTTTATAGGGACCCTAGAGATGCCCCTCTCCCACAGTTTGCCTCCGTTGTCTTCGTTAGGTGTAATGATGAGACAGCCAACCTAAAGTTAACTGCCCGGCCGTAGTCTAAAGTAATGCGTGGAGTCTCTTACTTTCTCGGCGTTCCGGCCACCGGCTACGCGCCTCAGAAGGATGTTGCTGATCTTGGGGCACGACTCCTGGTATTGTCTCCTTTTTGCTGTATTTCCTTTCCTCACTCCTCCACAATAAACCTCGCTTCTTGTCCTTTCTTAGGAGTCTGCCGCTGTAAGGCACAGGCACAACTCCGTAACGATCTTGTCTCTTTCTAGGACTCTGCCAGGATCCCACCCCTGACAGGTCCTCTCTCTAGCTCTTCCCAGCTACGTTCTCCCTGACTTCCTGTCCAACCCCCATTTTTACCAGAGCGTGACGAGTGGCCTACTAGATAGAACCACTCCCCCTGGTGGCCGGAGTGTGAGGTGCAGTGTGTGTGTGTTACCTGGTCAGGTGAACTCCTTTTGTGCAATCAGACGTAACATCACTCCCCTTAGTGGCAGAGCGACATTACTGCAATGACCAGGACTCTGTGGCGCTGCATATAATCTGTCCATCATCCTTACATCAGGTGTAAAATCTGTCCATCATCCTTACATCAGGTATATAATCAGTTCATCATCCTTACATCAGGTATATAATCAGTCCATCATCCTTACATCAGGTGTATAATCTGTCCATCTTCCTTACATCAGGTGTATAATCTGTCCATCATCCTTCCATCAGGTGTATAATCTGTCCATCATCCTTCCATCAGGTGTATAATCTGTCTATCATCCTTCCTTCAGGTGTAGAATTTGTCCATCATCCTTACATCAGGTGTATAATCTGTCCATCATCCTTACATCATGTCACGCTGCTGCTATGCAGGTAGAAGCAGCTCCACTAGATGGCAATAGAGTGGAGGGAGGACTGCACACAGCAGGAGCAGACCTGCAGCGCAGCGAGGCTCCCACCATGTGGCAGCGGAATAGTAAAACAAGCCGGGTCGATATTAGTCTGTAGCGCAGTACAAAAGGAATAACCAAGCACAGAGTCAGAAACAAGCCAAATGGGTCAATACCGGTCAGGAGCAGATATGCCAAAGACAAGAAACGAAACAGCAGGTCAAAGTCCAAGCCACGACAGGTACCAGGGAATCCAAACACGAAAGGGATGGGAAGTGGGGAATAAACAGACACGGGTACAGTCAGCAAAAGCAGTAGGATGAATCAGGGTACGCAGAGTCAGGTATACACGCCGAAGGCAGAAACTATAGCTGACAACGCCTTCAGCATACAGCGGAGCTAAATAGCAAACCTGAACTCAAAATGAGGGAGAGCAAAGTTAACTCTTGACATGATCAGCCCGGGAAAAGGGCACACAGGACTCAAAACCCAGACTGGATCATGACAGTACCCTCCTCTCAAGGGGGGCCACCGGACTCCAGGTTTTCCATGATAACGTGCTTGAAATGCTCGAATCAGACGGCCAGCATGGATAGCTCGCGCTGGGACCCACCATCGATCCTCAGGGTCGTAACCCCTCCAATGAACCAAATACTGAAGTGAACGGCGGACCATGTGAGAACCACAATCCATTCCACTTCATACTCAGTCTGTCCATCCACAGAGACAGGTGGCGGAAGCGATGGGAAATTCAACAGCAGAAGGTACAAATGACTTCAGGAGGGACTTATGGAACACATTGGGAATCCGAAGCAACGGAGGTAAGCGTAAGCGAAAGGCAACTGGATTGACAACCTCAATGATTTCATACGGACCAATAAACTTGGAACCCAAATTAGCAGATGGGACCTTCAACAATATGTTCTTGGTAGACAACCACACTTTATCTCCTACCAGAAATACAGGTCCTAAAGATCGTTGCTTATCAGCAAAATGTTTGTGTCTGCCCTGAGCCTCCCCAATGTTGTTCTGGACTTCCCTCCAAACTACCCCAACCGCTGAACTGTCGAATCTGGTGAAAACCATAATTACAAAAGAACGGAGAGGTTCCAGTGAACTGATTAATCCGATTATTAAACGCAAACTCAGCCACGGGCAAAGTAAAGAGCACCAATCATCCTGTTGACACCACAAAATTTGTTCAAGTGACTGATTGGTCCTCTCCGTTTGACCGTTGGTCTCGGGATGGTAGGCCGAGGAGAAGGTCAGACAAATACCCAACCTTTTACAAAAAGCCCTCCAAAATCTGGACACAAATTGTGCCCCCCTATCAGAAACCACACTCAGAGGCATGCCATGTAACTGCACAACGTGCTCCTCAAACAACTTAGATAGTGTCTCAGTGTCTTAGTCTACGTTCACATTTGCGGTCTGCGCCGCAGCGTCGGGCGCCGCAGCGTCGCCGCATGCGTCATGCGCCCCTATATTTAACATGGGGGCGCATGGACATGCGTCGCACTTGCGTTTTGCGCTGCATGCGTCCCTGCGGCGCCCGCGTCCGGGCGCAGAGGATGCAGCAAGTTGCATTTTTGCTGCGTCCAAAATCAATCAAAAAAAGGACGCATGCGGCGCAAAACGCAGCGTTGTGCATGCGTTTTTGTTTGCGTTGTGCGTTGCGGCGCCGACGCTGCGGCGCACAATGCAAATGTGAACGTAGCCTTAGATAGTGCCTCAGCACTATCCAGTCCTGCCAAAGGTACAAAATGCGTCTGCTTACTGAATCTGTCAACCACCACCCAGGCCACAGTTTTGCCATTGGAAGGAGGAAAATCGGTGATAAAATCCATGGACAAATGAGTTCAGGGTCTATCCGGAACTGGCAATGGCACCAATTCCCCGGCCGGCTGATTGTGGGAGACTTTAGCACGAGCACACGGATCACAAGAAGATACAAACGTGGCGATATCAGAGGCCATAGAGGACCACCAAAACAACCTAGCAATAGCTCTCCGGGTGGCCAAGATTCCAGGATGCCCACTGAGAGCAGAATCGTGAAACTCTCGAAGCACCCTCAACCGGTATTGAACAGGAACGAAGAGTTTATTATCCAGCAAAGACGGAGGAGCAAGAGACTGAGCCTCACAAATCTCCTGCTCCAATTTAGAGGACACCCCAGCAATGACCACCCCATACTGAAGAATGGTGGAAGGAGGTTCGGGAGGTGATATCGGATCCAAGCTGCGAGATAAGGCATCAGCCTTGACATTCTTGGAACCTGATCAAAAGGTGATGAAAAAATGAAAGCGTAAAAAAAAAAGCAACCACCTCGCCTGTCTAGGAGTCAAATGTAGACTCAATGTAGGAAAGGTTCTTGTGGTCCGTATTCACTGTGATCCGATGAACAGCCCCCTCCAAAAAGTGCCTCCATTCTTCAAAAGCCAGTTTTATGGCCAATAACTCCCGATTCCCGACATTGTAATTTCTCTCAGCAGGAGAAAATTTATTCGAGAAATAGGCACAAGATCTTAAATTAAAGTGATGGTTCCTTGGGACAAAACCGCCCACACCCCCACGTCCGACGAGTCCACCTCTACAATGAAAGGTTCAGATGGATCTGGCTGGATCAACACAGGAGCAGACATAAAACATTCTTTTAAGGAAGAAAACGCTGTCACTGCTAGAGCAGACCAGTTTTTGAGATCAGCCCCCTTACGAGTGAGATTGGTGAGGGGCTTGACCACCTGATAAAACCCCTTAATGAATTTACGGTAATAATTGGCAAACCCAAAAAAACGCTGAAGACCCTTCAGGTCTCTGGGTTATACCCAATCAATAATGGCCTGCACCTTTCCAGGGTCCATATGAAACCCCATCATATCAGTCATCAGATGTCAATCATTAAAGATTATTTAGAAAACTTGACAATCATTCTATCATCACATGTCAGCCATCCTCAGGCAGTACAATGTCTGTAATATACCATGCATCACAGCTGTCACTCATCCATCGCATCTGTCACTCATCCATTTCAGTTATCACCCATCAATCACAGCTGTCAGTCATCCATTAAAACTGCCAGTTACCCACTGCATCTGCCACTCATCCATCGCAGCTGTCACCCATCAATCACAGCTGCCACTCATCCATCACGTATATCAGTCATCCATCCCAGCTGTCAATCATCCATCACATCTGTCACTCATCCGCCACGTATGTCAGTCATCCATCCCAGCTGTCAGTCATCCTTAACGTCTGTCACTCATCCACCACGTATGTCAGTCATCCATCCCAGCTGTCAGTCATCCATCCCAGCTGTCAGTCATCCATTACGTCTGTCACTCATCCACCACGTATGTCAGTCCTTCATCAAAGCTGCCAGTCATCCATCACGTCTATCACTCATCCACCACGTATGTCAGTCATCCATCCCAGCTGTCAGTCATCCATCCCAGCTGTCAGTCATCCATCACGTCTGTCACTCATCCACCACGTATGTCAGTCATCCATCAAAGCTGCCAGTCACCCATCACAACTGTCACTCATCCACCACATATGTCAGTGATCCATCCCAGCTGTCAGTCATCCATCACGTCTGTCACTCATCCACCACGTATGTCAGTCATCTATCCCAGCTGTCAGTCATCCATCAAGTCTGTCACTCATCCATCACGTATGTCAGTCATCCATCCCAGCTGTCAGTCATCCATCACGTCTGTCACTCATCCACCACGTATGTCAATGATCCATCAAAGCTGCCAGTCACTCATCACGTCTGTCACTCATCCACCACGTATGTCAGTCATCCATACCAGCTGTCAGTCATCCATCACATCTGTCAGTCATCCACCAGGTATGTCAGTCATCCACCTCAGCTGTCAGTCATCCATGCCAGCCGTCAGTCATCCATCCCAGCCGTTAGTCACCCATCCCAGCCATCAGTCCCCCATCCCAGCCGTCAGTCATCCATCACGTCTGTCAGTCATCAACCACGTATGTCAGTCATCCATCCCAACAGTCAGTCATCCATCCCAGCTGTCAATCATCCATCACGTTTGTCACTCATCCATCACATATGTCAGTCATCCATCCCAGCTGTCAGTCATCCATCACGTCTGTCAGTCATCCACCACCTACTGTATGTCAGTCATCCATCCCAGCTGTCAGTCATCCATCCCAGCTGTCAGTCATCCATTCCAGCTGTCAGTCATCCACCACGTATGTCAGTCATCCATCCCAGCTGTCAGTCATCCTTCACATCTGTCAGTCATCCATCCCAGCTGTCAGTCATCAATCACGTCTGTCAGTCATCCATCCCAGCTGTCAGTCACCCATCATGTCTATCACTCATCCATCACGTATATGAGTCATCTATCCCAGCTGTCAGTCATCCATCACATCTGTCACTCATCCACCACGTATGTCAGTCATCCATCAAAGCTGCCAGTCATCCATCACGTCTGTCACTCATCCACCACTTATGTCAGTCATCCATCCCAGCTGTCAGTCATTCATCCCAGCTGTCAATCACCCATCACGTCTGTCACTCATCCATCACATTTGTCAGTCATCCATCCCAGCTGTCAGTCATCTATCACATCTGTTACTCATCCACCACGTATGTCAGTCGTCCATCAAAGCTGCCAGTCACCCATCACGTCTGTCACTCACCCACCACGTATGTCATCCATCCCAGCTGTCAGTCATCCATCACGTCTGTCACTCATCCACCACGTATGTCAGTCATCCATCAAAGCTGCCAGTCATCCATCACGTCTGTCACTCATCCACCACGTATGTCAGCCATCCATCCCAGCTGTCAGTTATCCATCACGTTTGTCAGTCATCCATCCCAGCCGTCAGACATCCATTCCAGCTGTCAGTCACCACGTCTGTCAGTCATCCACCACGTATGTCAGTCATCCATCCCAGCAGTCAGTCATCCATCCCAGCCGTCAGTCATCCATCCCAGCTGTCAGTTATCCATCACATCTGTCAGTCATCAACCACATATGTCAGTCATTCATCCCAGCCATCAGTCATCCATCCCATCTG
The DNA here is from genome assembly GCF_051348905.1 of Ranitomeya variabilis. Taxonomy (NCBI): domain Eukaryota; kingdom Metazoa; phylum Chordata; class Amphibia; order Anura; family Dendrobatidae; genus Ranitomeya; species Ranitomeya variabilis. The sequence continues at coordinate 243,160,087 of NC_135233.1, read as the reverse complement.
TCAGTCATCCATAGCAGCTGTCAGTTATCCATCACGTCTGTCAGTCATCAACCACATATGTCAGTCATTCATCCCAGCCATCAGTCATCCATCCCATCTGTCAGTCATCCATAGCAGCTGTCAGTCATCCATCACGTCTGTCAGTCATCCACCACGTATGTCAGTCATCCATCCCAGCCGTCAGTCATCCATCCCAGCTGTCAGTCATCCATCCCAGCTGTCAGTCATCCATCCCAGCTGTCAGTTATCCATCACGTCTGTCAGTCATCCATCCCAGCTGTCAGTCATCAATCACGTCTGTCTGTCAGTCATCCATCCCAGCTGTCAGTCATCAATCACGTCTGTCAGTCATCCATCCCAGCTGTCAGTCATCAATCACGTCTGTCAGTCATCCATCCCAGCTGTCAGTCATGCCTGGACGTTCTGCAGCAGCTGATGTGCTCCCTGAGCTGCACATTTCCACTCCTTCCTCGGGCGGAGTTTCCCGAGCCTCCCTCCCTCCCCCAGCCGAGCAGCGTGTCCCAGCAGAGCGGATCACTATGTCCTGGGGTGAGGATCTAGCTGACCGTCAGTGCTGAGGGCGCCGCATACCGCTCACCGGATCTCTGCTGGATCTCCCGGGTCCTCTGCCTGCGAGCAGCAGCCTCTCTCCCCGGGAAGAGCCCCAGTCACAGGTCAGACCCTCACTGCTTCTTATAGGGGGATGGGGCTGCACTTAGGAGTAGTCTTATGTGAACAATGGGGGGAAGAGACCAGACCTGAGGGGAGTCTTGGGGTGACAAAGTTATATAGAGTATTTATCTGTGTGCAGTCCTGGTGGTGCTGTTACCTTACACTTATCTGTGAGCAGTCCTGATGGTGCTGTTACCTTACACTTATCTGTGAGCAGTCCTGATGGTGCTGTTACCTTACACTTATCTGAGCAGTCCTGATGGTGCTGTTACTTTACACTTATCTGTGAGCAGTCCTGATGGTGCTGTTACCTTACACATATCTGTGAGCAGTCCTGATGGTGCTATTATTACACTTATCTGTGAGCAGTCCTGGTGGTGCTGTTACCTTACACTTATCTGTAAGCAGTCCTGGTGGTGCTGTTACCTTACACTTATCTGTGAGCAGTCCTGATGGTGCTATTTTATTACACTTATCTGTGAGCAGTCCTGGTGGTGCTGTTACATTACACTTATTGGTGAGCTGTCCTGATGGTGCTGTTACATTACATTTACCTGTGTGCAGTCCTGATGGTGCTGTTACATTACACTTATCTGTGAGCAGTCCTGATGGTGCTATTATATTACACTTATCTGTAAGCAGTCCTGGTGGTACTGTTACCTTACACTTATCTGTGAGCAGTCCTGGTGGTGCTGTTACCTTACACTTATCTGTAAGCAGTCCTAGTGGTGCTGTTACCTTACACTTATCTGTGAGCAGTCCTGATGGTGCTGTTACCTTACACTTATCTGTAAGCAGTCCTGGTGGTGCTGTTACCTTACACTTATCTGTAAGCAGTCCTGGTGGTGCTGTTACCTTACACTTATCTGTAAGCAGTCCTGATGGTGCGGTTATGGTGGTGCGGTTACATTACACTTACCTGTGTGCAGTCCTGGTGGTACTGTTATATTACACTTATCTGTAAGCAGTCCTGGTGGTGCTGTTACCTTACACTTATCTGTGAGCAGTCCTGGTGCTATTTGCTTACACTTATCTGTGTGCAGTCCTGATGGTGCTGTTACATTACACTTATCTGTGTGCAGTCCTGATGGTGCTGTTACATTACACTTATCTGTATGCAGTCCTGATGGTGCTGTTGCATTACACTTATCTGTGTGCAGTCCTGCTGCTGCTGTTACATTACACTTATCTCTGAGCAGTCCTGATGGTGCTGTTACATTACACTTATCTGTGAGCAGTCCTGATGGTGCTGTTACATTACACTTATCTGTGTGCAGTCCTGGTGGTGCTGTTACATTACACTTATCTGTGTGCAGTCCTGGTGGTGCTGTTACATTACACTTATTGCTGAGCTGTCCTGATGGTGCTGTTACATGACATTACCTGTGTGCAGTCCTGATGGTGCTGTTACCTTACACTTATCTGTGAGCAGTCCTGATGGTGCTATTATATTACACTTATCTGTAAGCAGTCCTGGTGGTACTGTTACCTTACACTTATCTGTGAGCAGTCCTGATGGTGCTATTATATTACACTTATCTGTGAGCAGTCCTAGTGGTGCTGTTACCTTACACTTATCTGTAAGCAGTCCTGATGGTGCTGTTACCTTACACTTATCTGTAAGCAGTCCTGGTGGTGCTGTTACATTACACTTATCTGTTAGCAGTCCTGATGGTGCGGTTATGGTGGTGCGGTTACATTACACTTACCTGTGTGCAGTCCTGGTGGTACTGTTATATTACACTTATCTGTAAGCAGTCCTGATGGTGCTGTTACCTTACACTTATCTGTGAGCAGTCCTGATGGTGCTATTATATTACACTTATCTGTGAGCAGTCCTAGTGGTGCTGTTACCTTACACTTATCTGTGAGCAGTCCTGATGGTGCTGTTACCTTACACTTATCTGTAAGTCCTGGTGGTGCTGTTACCTTACACTTATCTGTAAGCAGTCCTGGTGGTGCTGTTACCTTACACTTATCTGTAAGCAGTCCTGGTGGTGCTGTTACCTTACACTTATCTGTAAGCAGTCCTGGTGGTGCTGTTACATTACACTTATCTGTTAGCAGTCCTGATGGTGCGGTTATGGTGGTGCGGTTACATTACACTTACCTGTGTGCAGTCCTGGTGGTACTGTTATATTACACTTATCTGTAAGCAGTCCTGGTGGTGCTGTTACCTTACACTTATCTGTGAGCAGTCCTGGAGCTATTTGCTTACACTTATCTGTGTGCAGTCCTGATGGTGCTGTTACATTACACTTATCTGTATACAGTCCCGATGGTGCTGTTACCTTACACTTATCTGTGAGCAGTCCTGGAGCTATTTGCTTACACTTATCTGTGAGCAGTCCTGATGATGCTGTTACATTACACTGATTGCTGAGCAGTCCTGATGGTGCTGTTACATTACACTGATTGCTGAGCAGTCCTGATGGTGCTGTTACATTACACTGATTGCTGAGCAGTCCTGATGGTGCTGTTACATTACACTGATTGCTGTGCAGTCCTGATGGTGCTGTTACATTACACTGATTGCTGAGCAGTCCTGATGGTGCTGTTACATTACACTGCTGAGCAGTCCTGATGGTGCTGTTACATTACACTGCTGAGCAGTCCTGATGGTGCTGTTACATTACACTGATTGCTGAGCAGTCCTGATGGTGCTGTTACGTTACACTGATTGCTGAGCAGTACTGATGGTGCTGTTACATTACACTGATTGCTGAGCAGTCCTGATGGTGCTGTTACATTACACTGATTGCTGAGCAGTCCTGATGGTGCTGTTACATTACACTGATTGCTGTGCAGTCCTGATGGTGCTGTTACATTACACTGATTGCTGAGCAGTCCTGATGGTGCTGTTACATTACACTGATTGCTGAGCAGTCCTGATGGTGCTGTTACATTACACTGCTGAGCAGTCCTGATGGTGCTGTTACATTACACTGATTGCTGAGCAGTCCTGATGGTGCTGTTACGTTACACTGATTGCTGAGCAGTCCTGATGGTGCTGTTACGTTACACTGATTGCTGAGCAGTACTGATGGTGCTGTTACATTACACTGATTGCTGAGCAGTCCTGATGGTGCTGTTACATTACACTGATTGCTGTGCAGTCCTGATGGTGCTGTTACATTACACTGATTGCTGAGCAGTCCTGATGGTGCTGTTACATTACACTGCTGAGCAGTCCTGATGGTGCTGTTACATTACACTGCTGAGCAGTCCTGATGGTGCTGTTACATTACACTGATTGCTGAGCAGTCCTGATGGTGCTGTTACGTTACACTGATTGCTGAGCAGTCCTGATGGTGCTGTTACATTACACTGATTGCTGTGCAGTCCTGATGGTGCTGTTACATTACACTGATTGCTGAGCAGTCCTGATGGTGCTGTTACATTACACTGATTGCTGAGCAGTCCTGATGGTGCTGTTACATTACACTGCTGAGCAGTCCTGATGGTGCTGTTACATTACACTGCTGAGCAGTCCTGATGGTGCTGTTACATTACACTGATTGCTGAGCAGTCCTGATGGTGCTGTTACGTTACACTGATTGCTGAGCAGTACTGATGGTGCTGTTACATTACACTGATTGCTGAGCAGTACTGATGGTGCTGTTACATTACACTGATTGCTGAGCAGTCCTGATGGTGCTGTTACGTTACACTGATTGCTGAGCAGTACTGATGGTGCTGTTACATTACACTGATTGCTGAGCAGTCCTGATGGTGTTGTTACATTACACTGATTGCTGAGCAGTCCTGATGGTGTTGTTACATTACACTGATTGCTGAGCAGTCCTGATGGTGTTGTTACATTACACTGATTGCTGAGCAGTCCTGATGGTGCTGTTACATTACACTGCTGAGCAGTCCTGATGGTGCTGTTACATTACACTGATTGCTGAGCAGTCCTGATGGTGCTGTTACATTACACTGATTGCTGAGCAGTCCTGATGGTGCTGTTACATTACACTGATTGCTGAGCAGTCCTGATGGTGCTGTTACGTTACACTGATTGCTGAGCAGTACTGATGGTGCTGTTACATTACACTGATTGCTGAGCAGTCCTGATGGTGTTGTTACATTACACTGATTGCTGAGCAGTCCTGATGGTGTTGTTACACTACACTTATTCTGTCCTGGTGGTGCAGTAAACAGATTGGATATTTGGATGAAGGTTTTTCTGTTTCTGGAATGATTTTCTCATGGTAAAATTCCTCTGAATTGTGATGAAATTTGCAGGCTTGTAGAGCCAGACATGCGGGGTCTGCAGCATTGGCTGGCATGCTGGGACTTATAGTCGCCCTTGGAATCCCACCAGCCTCTGCTCACTGCTGTTACCAGGTAATCATTCTTTTGCGTTGTGTAATGACGGATAGCAGAGTTTCTTCAGCGCGTTCTTGGCTCGTCTGTGATTCCTACGGCCGCTCTTATACATAAGGGCAGTATCTGCAGATACACATATGTTGGGGGGAATGACAATCAGCCCTGCTGAATTTCACCATGTCCAATGCAGCAGCTTGTCTTAAAGGGAAGGTCCATCCAGGTCATTAATGTTTTTTTAATTATTACATCTAAAATGAAAAGCAAATTTGAAAATAGTTAAAGGGGTTGTCGAGTTTCTAAAATAAATAAAAATCTCAGCAAATGCTGTAAAGGAAAAAAATGTTCCGTCGATTCTGTGCAGAGGGTCTGGCCGTCCACCCGGTCTAACAGCATCGGACTGGCCGCGTTCTCACATTCTGGCCATTCATAAATAAAGACTCGGAGAACGGGAAGTGAACAGGGTTTTCTTTTTGTTCCATAGCATTTACTTACTCAGTGCTTGTCTTCAGCTCCCATACATTTGATGTGTTTCTATGGTAACAGACTACAAACAAGCCCCTCTCTGTAGTCAGTGTTCACAGTTATACTGTTCTCATTCTGCCCCCAACTTTCCAAGCCGTGGCCCTGAAGTTCTGTGCTCCTCGCCATGTTTTATATGTCATGGCCTTGATACAGAAGCAGCAGAAATGGGGCAACAACTGCGATACATTCTCTGCGGCTCTCACACCTCCAGCCTGTGACTGGAGCCACCGTATCCAGGGAGCTGGGTTTTGTTACATTGTTTCTCTTGTCTCTGTTCATTCTCTAAGTACCTTATGTTATTTCCATGTATTATTATTATTATTATTATTATTATACAGTATTACATGGCTGTTCTCGGATCCTGAGATCTGGGACAGTGATGCAGTTAGTCTAGACCAGAGGTCCCCAACCTTTTTAGCACCAGGGACCGGCTTTAAGCAAGACCAGTTTTCCATGGCCCGGTGGGGGTGGGGCAGGGGCGGGGCTTTGGTCATATGGGGGTGGGGTTATGGAGGGATGGAGCTTAGTGCATACTTATCATATAATTATGACATTTATAATGAGAATGTGATTCAACTTACCATAGGTTCAGAATGAGTGGGAGCACCATGCTTGTTTCCCTGGTGCTCTGCACCATTATTGCCCCATAGCTGTGCCATATAGTGCTCTGCACCATTATTGCCCCATAGCTGTGCCATACAGTGCTCTGCACCATTTATTATTGCCCCATAGCTGTGCCATACAGTGCTCTGCACCGTTTATTATTGCCCCATAGCTGTGCCATACAGTGCTCTGAACCGTTCATAATTGCCCCATAGCTGTGCCATATAGTGCTCTGCACCGTTCATAATTGCCCCATAGCTGTGCCATATAGTGCTCTGCACCATTATTGCCCCATAGCTGTGCCATACAGTGCTCTGCACCATTATTGCCCCATAGCTGTGCCATATAGTGCTCTGCACCATTATTGCCCCATAGCTGTGCCATACAGTGCTCTGCACCATTATTGCCCCATAGCTGTGCCATACAGTGCTCTGCACCATTATTGCCCCATAGCTGTGCCATATAGTGCTCTGCACCGTTCATAATTGCCCCATAGCTGTGCCATATAGTGCTCTGCACCATTATTGCCCCATAGCTGTGCCATACAGTGCTCTGCACCATTATTGCCCCATAGCTGTGCCATATAGTGCTCTGCACCATTATTGCCCCATAGCTGTGCCATACAGTGCTCTGCACCATTATTGCCCCATAGCTGTGCCATATAGTGCTCTGCACCATTATTGCCCCATAGCTGTGCCATACAGTGCTCTGCACCATTATTGCCCCATAGCTGTGCCATACAGTGCTCTGCACCGTTTATTATTGCCCCATAGCTGTGCCATACAGTGCTCTGCACCGTTCACAATTGCCCCATAGCTGTGCCATATAGTGCTCTGCACCATTATTGCCCCATAGCTGTGCCATACAGTGCTCTGCACCATTATTGCCCCATAGCTGTGCCATACAGTGCTCTGCACCGATCATTATTTCCCCATAGCTGTGCCATATAGTGCTCTGCACCATTATTGCCCCATAGCTGTGCCATATAGTGCTCTGCACCATTATTGCCCCATAGCTGTGCCATATAGTGCTCTGCACCATTATTGCCCCATAGCTGTGCCATATAGTGCTCTGCACCATTATTGCCCCATAGCTGTGCCATATAGTGCTCTGCACCATTATTGCCCCATAGCTGTGCCATATAGTGCTCTGCACCGATCATTATTTCCCCATAGCTGTGCCATATAGTGCTCTGCGCCGTTCATTATTTCCCCATAGCTGTGCCATATAGTGCTCTGCACCGTTTATTATTGCCCCATAGCTGTGCCATATAGTGCTCTGCACCGTCCATTATTGCCCCATAGCTGTGCTGCTGCGGCAATAAAAATAATAAATTACATACTCACCTCTCTTGCTTGCAGCTCCTCGGCGCCATCTTCCCGGCGTCTCTCCGCACTGACTGATCAGGCAGAGGGCGGCGCGCACACTATATGCGTCATCGCGCCCTCTGACCTGAACAGTCAGTGAGGAGAGACGCCGGGAAGATGGAGCGGCGCCCGGCGTGTGGAACGTGGACAGGTGAATATGTCATACTTACCTGCTCCCGGCCTCCCGCTCCTTCCCCCGGACAGCTGGTCTTCGGTGCCGCAGCCTCTTCCTCTATCAGCGGTCACCGGCACCCCTGATTAGAGAAATGAATTATGCGGCTCCGCCCCTATGGGAGGTGGAGCAGCCTATTCATTTCTCTAATGAGCGGTCCCATGTGACCGCTGAACAGGGGAAGAGCTGCGGCACCCGGAGACCGTGGGACGGGCAGGGGGAGCGTCAGGATCGCCGGGACTAGGTAAGTATGCCTCAGCGCCCTCTCCCCCCTCACCCGCCGACCGTGACTCGAGTATAAGCCGAGGGGGCACTTTCAGCCCAAAAATTTGGGCTGAAAATCTCGGCTTATACTCGAGTATATACGGTAGCTGTCAGCGGCGCCGCGGACCGGCTGAAAAACCCCAACGGCCCGGTCCTGGTCCGCGGACTGGCGGTTGGGGACCTCTGGTCTAGACCAAAATGGGATAAATGCTGGTAGCCAGGAGCCATTGCACCTAGAAGTTTTTTCGGCTACTGAAAAAGTTTAAAAGACTTGTGATGTTTTGTAACTGGACCCTAAGGTGTACTGCACCTCCTCTAGTTCTGACTGTCACCTGCAGAAGATGCTGGTCTATTACCAGACCCCCAATCACTGTCTGTGTGAGGCCTATGGGCATCATGGGACCAGCAAAGCCGCAGTGACGGAGGGTATCAAATGTAAGTATTATTTGCTATTTTTCTTTGGGCTTCACTTACATTTATGGGGTCAGATCAGCAGATTGTAAAGGGGATCTCTAGGGACTATGGCTGAAAGCTAAAGAAGTTATTTGGCATTTATAGGGCACAGTCTCCGGCTTTAGAAGGATTCTAACGGATTCTTTATTTAATATGGTCAAACTTGCGGAAAGAAGAAAATAAAGTGTTGCTCACCTGACCGATCTCCCACCGCTCCTGTCCTGAAGCTGCCCGGGTCGCCCGCTGTTTTCTACTTCACAGTCCCGTTTCACACCAGAAGTAAAGGCTCACCCAGTCACCGGTCGAAGCATTGACCCTCCCCAGACAGTGATTGGTTGTAGCTGGTCACATGTCCCTGTGTCAGGATGTCATTGCTGCAGCAGGGAGTAGATGATTGGTTGTAGCTGGTCACATGTCCCTGTGTCAGGATGTCATTGCTGCAGCAGGGAGTAGATGATTGGTTGTAGCTGGTCACATGTCCCTGTGTCAGGATGTCATTGCTGCAGCAGGGAGTAGATGATTGGTTGTAGCTGGTCACCTGTCCCTGTGTCAGGATGTCATTGCTGCAGCAGGGAGTAGATGATTGGTTGTAGCTGGTCACCTGTCCCTGTGTCAGGATGTCATTGCTGCAGCAGGGAGTAGAGACCAGCAGGGAACTGGTAGAAGTGAGAAATTGGTGACGTCAGTATTGCTTCATTTTTTCCTTTACAGCATTCTGTGCATTTAAAAAAAAAAAAAAATTAGAAAATCCCTTAATTTTCGCCTGCTACTGTGCTTCATAACTTATGGGACATCTGTTTCTTGCTCTCTAATATGGGAAGAGTACTGAAAAAGCGGAGGTTGTTTTATTTTGAGAAGATGGGTGTAGACTGTTATTTTCTTCTTCCTCCTGGAATTTTCTCGTGTACATCTGTGGGCAGCTCACTCCCAGGTTTCCTTGAGAAACCACATTGTGGGATGCCTTCATTCTGCTTGTGAATTACAGGGTTCCTCCAGGCTCAGCCTTACGACGGCTCAGGTGCCTCAGTACTTGTGTGGCAGACGTCTGATGATTTGTTTTTTCTTAGTGCCCCTGTCCTCACAGTGGTGGATCTCAGACCTTCATGCCCAGACTTCCTGGTGATCCTGTGGTAGAGGTTTGTGCACAGCAACCAATCCGAAGAGGCTGAACTGCAGAGGAAGGGGGAGAGCACGAGTTGGAACCAGTCGGAAGAGGGGGGTGTGTCTTGGACTACCTTAGACTCCAGTAGACACTGTCACTATGTTGCAGTCACAGAACACAGCTGTGTGCCAATATTGCTGAACTAAAAAGTAGGCAAAAAACAAGAATTTAGGTGAATGCACTGCTAAAAAAAATAAAGGGAACACTTAAACAACACAATGTAACTCCCAAGTCAATCACACTTCTGTGAAATCAACCTGTCCGGCTATGAAGCAACACTGGTTGTAAATCAATTTCTTCTGCTGTTGTGCACATAGAACAGACAACAGGTAGAAATGATAGGCAGTTAGCAAGACAACCCTTATAAAGGAGTGGTTCTACAGGCAGGGTGTGACCACAGACCATTTATAAGTTCTCGTGCTTTTTGGCTGTTGTTTTTGTCACTTTTGTATTTTGTCACTGCTCTCATCCCTAGAGGTACTGTACAGTAGCATGAGGCGGTGTCTACAACCCTCAGTAGTTGCTCAGGTACTGCAGCTCATCCAGGATGTCACATCAATGTGAGCTGTGGCAAGAAGGCTATCTGTGTGTCACAACTCTGTTATCAAGTGTCCCTGGACCAGTGGCTTCTTCCCTGTCCCTAATGCTAGGGGTGCCCAGGCTCTTTTGTTCCCCCAGGTTACTTCTGAAGGTGAAGATGCCAGGGCCAAGTACCTTGCCTTAGCTCATTATTCCGCCCTCAGTCTGTCCCATTCCCCCACCCAGGGGAGAGGGGAGTAGTATTGCACCATAGTACACCAACCAACTAAGAAGGTAATACGAACAGGGGTAGCGAAATATACCAAACATACAATTATACACTCCCATATAGCAGAGGGATGCATCGAGGAGTGGAGGATGGGGCTAAACCAAAGTAAGAGAAGAAAGGGAATAATCACACTCACAAAACCAAGCAAAATTGGCACAGATAAATCCACCAACCAACTACTCAAATAACCACCAACACCTATCCTCCTAGCCATGCAGCATAGCCTAGCTCTGACAATGAGTGCTAGTCAGGACCCAGATTATATAGGAGATGGGAGTGGCCAACAGTGCACAGCTGAGAGCCTTATCTCCAAGAGCTCTCAACAGAGCAGATGAACCCCTGTACTGCCCAAAGAAATTTACACCATTTAATATGAAATTGAAGTGCTTCTATTCAGCGCAGGAGTAGGAAAAATCAAAAGCTGCGGTCTTCTGGCTTCTCTCTGTCGTGGTAAACCTGTGACACTGTGTCTGTCAGCACAGTGTATAAAGCATGGGGCAGATACCAGGAGACATGGAGGGGGTCGTAGGAGGGCAAAAACCCAGCAGCAGGACTGCTATCTCCTGTTTTGTGGAAGGAGGATCAGAGCCAGAGCCCTGCAAAATGATCTTCAGCAGGCCACTAACATCCTTGTGTCTGCTCAAACTGTCAGAAACAGACCCTATGAGGGTGGTCTGAGAGCCTGACATCCACAGATGAGGGTTGTGCTTACAGCCCAACACCGTGCAGGGCGATTGGCATTTGCCAGAGAAAACCAAGATTGGCAGATTCGATATTGGCGCCCTGTGCTCTTCACGGATCAGAGCAGGTTCACATTGACACATGCAACAGACGTGACACCATGGAGAACATTTTGCTGCCTGCAACATCCTTCAGCATGAACGGTTTGGCAGTGGGTCAGTAATGGTGTGGGGTGGCATTTCTTTGGAGGGCCGCACAGCCCTCCATATGCTCGCCAGAGGTAGCCTGACTGCCATTAGGTACCGAGATGAGATCCTCAGACCCCTTGTGAGACCATATGCTGGTGCGGTTGGCCCTGGGTTCCTCCAAATGCAGGACAATGCCAGACCTCATGTGGCTGGAGTGTGTCAGCAGTTCCTGCAAGATGAAGGCATTGAAGCTATGGACTGGCCTGCCCGTTCCCCAGACCTGAATCGAATCGAACACATCTTAAAACACCATGTCACGTTCTATCCGCCACGTTGCACCACAGACTGTCCAGGAGTTAACTGATGTTTTACTCCAGGTCTGGGAGGAGATCCCTCAGGAGAACATCCGCCGCCTCATCAGGAGCATGCCCAGTCGTTGTAGGAAGGTCATATAGGCACATGGAGGCCACACACACTACTGAGCATAATTTCCTTGTCTTGAGGCATTTCCACTGAAGTTGGATCAGCCTGTAATTTGATTTTCTTCTTTGATTTTGAGCATCATTCCAACTCCAGACCTCCAGGGGATATTAATTTTGATTTACATTAATCATTTTTATGTTCTATTTTTCTCAACGCATTCCACTATGTAATGAATAAAGATTTGCAATAGGAATATTTCATTCAGTGATATGTAGGTAGTGGGATTTTAGCGTTGCCTTTATTTTTTGAGCAGTGTATATGGCAGGTAATTGTTACCAATAATAACTGACTGTTATTTTTGAGCTTGTGACCAGACCGTTGCTTTAAGTACAATATACCACACATGGGCTTCGCATACAGATAGGGTTGGGGCTCCGCTTAGCCCTTACCCTTTTCCATATTCTCTATGTACAGCCCAGTATATCTGGTGCGGTCAGATCTTTTGCTTCTGTCAATAACTGCATGTCCTCCTACAGTCAGTATCAGGACATATAATCTGTATTGGATTATACAACCATCTGACTGTTAATAGTTTCCGAAAAAGCTGAGAATCTTTTTCTGCAGAATTTTCCCAACAAGCAGCAGGAGGCGACACAGTTGGGTAACTAGTAGGACAGAAATAGAACTATAACATGTGGTCTTGTCTTCGTTTTTCATTTTCATGTGGCTATCAGATGATCGCCCCCTAAATTGCACTTTGCGGGGACTTTTTCAGGATAGTTGCACCCATGCAGAACATGACTGTATCATGGTGGCCTTGATCTGATCTGAACACCTCCTTGTATTGTTTTTCTCTGCAAATTGACGGCATTTTCCTGCTGCAAAATCAATTCTTTTTTTGTCTAGGGGTCTCAGGAATGTCAAAACAAATGGGTCAGGAGTGATGAGACAGCCCCTTTAACTGTTATCTGCACCCAGAATGCACTGCTTTTTAGAAAAGCACTAGAAGGTGCATAGAGCTGCAGAGAAATCTCTGTGAATTTTGCCTTAACGTGGACCCTATTTATAGGATGAGGAGAGAATAATCTCGTTGATCCCACGCTCTGACAATAAGTATTATCTTTTTTTTTTGAGCTCAAGTTTCCTGGATGTGTCGTTAACAAAAATATGTTGTAAAAGGAAACAAAGTCGTGGTCTGTAGATAGGACAAACAGGATTTTTGGCAAACTTTGTATAACTGGAAAAATAAGAGTGACCAAGCCAAATTCCAAAACTGCGCAAGCAGGCCGCCATTAAAGGGAAGCGGACAGAGGCCCGAAAGCGTCTGTTTTTCGGCACAGATGTATTCCCTCGGAGTTCCCCTTTAAATGGTGCCGTTTTGGACCCATAAATGAAGCCTCCTCGGGGAACTTTGCCATTTCGGTAACACAGTCCAGAGAAGCGTCCAACGTCATCCTGTTTCATTTGTTTTCTTTACACATAGTTCAATGTTCTAAAGCTGACAACTAAAAGATGACGAAATTTACAAGATGTCAGACAAAAACGATAAACTGACATATAAGAGATTCCTTTACACCTTCATAGTTCAATAATTCTGCTGGACCTGCACTTTTTTTTATATGGATCTTGAAACTTCTGGGGCCTCCATGCAGAATCTGTAACCGAGCCCCCCACCTACCGAGTGTCAGCTATAATACCGCCATGTGACGCATACATCTGCCCCCCCTATATCTACACCCATGTGTGCTTCCTAATCTGGAATCTCACTAAATCCGAACCAGCAGCTGAGCTCAGATATCAGACTTGTCAGATTACAATAATAAGCGGCATGTAGGCTGTTCTGGAGGTTCTCTACCCAGGCCGGAAAAAGAGACAAGGACCATAAGAAACAATAGTCAGGACATGTTCGTGGACGTCAGTGGAATAGTATTGTAGGCATGCTCTGTAACCTGTGTGGGGGTCATAGTGCAGGGAGGGGGGAGGAGGTGAGCTGTGACATCACCTAATGTGAATGGTGGATCCTGTGTTATCTACTGTATGTAAAGGTGTTATCAGTCATTGTACAGGAGGAGGAGGTGAGCTGTGACATCACCTAATGTGAATGGTGGATCCTGTGTTATCTACTGTATGTAAAGGTGTTATCAGTCATTGTACAGGAGGAGGAGGTGAGCTGTGACATCACCTATTGTGAATGGTGGATCCTGTGTTATCTACTGTATATAGAGGTGTTATCAGTCATTGTACAGGAGAGGGAGGAGGTGAGCTGTGACATCACCTATTGTGAATGGTGGATCCTGTATTATCTACTGTATATAGAGGTGTTATCAGTCATTGTACAGGAGGAGGAGGAGGTGAGCTGTGACATCACCTATTGTGAATGGTGGATCCTGTGTTATCTACTGTATATAGAGGTGTTATCAGTCATTGTACAGGAGGAGTAGGTGAGCTGTGACATCACCTATTGTGAATGGTGGACCCTGTGTTATCTACTGTATATAGAGGTGTTATCAGTCATTGTACAGGAGGAGGAGGTGAGCTGTGACATCACCTTTTGTGAATGGTGGACCCTGGTTTATCTACTGCATATAGACGTGTTATCCATTGTTGTACAGGAGGAGGAGGTGAGCTGTGACATCACCTATTGTGAATGGTGGATCCTGTGTTATCTACTGCATATAGACGTGTTATCCATTGTTGTACAGTAGGAGGAGGTGAGCTGTGACATCACCTATTGTGAATGGTGGATCCTGTGTTATCTACTGCATATAGACGTGTTATCCATTGTTGTACAGGAGGAGGAGGTGAGCTGTGACATCACCTATTGTGAATGGTGGATCCTGTGTTATCTACTGTATATAGAGGTGTTATCAGTCATTGTACAGGAGGAGGAGGTGAGCTGTGACATCATCTATTGTGAGTGGTGGACCCAGTGTTATCTACTATATATAGAGCTGTTATCAGTCATTATACGGGAGGGGGAGGAGGCGAGCTGTGACATCACCTATTGTGAATGGAGGACCCTGTGCTATCTGCTGTATATAGAGGTGTTATCCATTGTTGTACAGGAGGAGGAGGTGAGCTGTGACATCATCTATTGTGAGTGGTGGACCCTGTGTTATCTACTATATATAGAGGTGTTATCAGTCATTATACAGGAGGAGGAGGAGGTGAGCTGTGACATCACCTATTGTGAATGGAGGACCCTGTGCTATCTGCTGTATATAGAGGTGTTATCCATTGTTGTACAGGAGGAGGAGGTGAGCTGTGACATCATCTATTGTGAGTGGTGGACCCTGTGTTATCTACTGTATATAGAGGTGTTACCAGTCATTATACAGGAGGAGGTGAGCTGTGACATCACCTATTGTGAATGGTGGATCCTGTGTTATCTGCTGTATATAGAGGTGTTATCAGTCATTGTACAGGAGGGGGAGGAGGCGAGCTGTGACATACCCTATTGTGAATGGTGGATCCTGTGTTATCTACTGTATATAGAGGTGTTATCAGTCATTGTACAGGAGGAGTAAGTAAGCTGTGACATGGGAGGGTCATGCATTTTCTACTTTTAGGTGATAACTATAATTGTGATCCTGTCTTTAATTATGACTGAGTATGTTGAGAGAAAACTGCAAGATTGCAGAGTTAAAATATTATTACGGTATATTAGTTGGGTGCAGCATCTTGAGAGATAGGTGGCTAAGGACAACTACATCCATAATTCAATGCTACAGTGTGTGACTTTAGTGGGTACATCTCCCAACCTTCCCAAATACAGCAAGGACAATGCTAGATTTGGGAACTATATGCTGATTTCAACTGTGTCTGCATCTTCAGGACGCGGCTACAACTGAAAGCAATTTTGGAGGAAGTCGTCGTTGACACTGTGTCTCCGTGCACCAGGCACAATGGCGCCACTTGATCACGCTGCGCAGAGCCACACACAGTGCAGACTAGATCAGCTCATTGTGTGAATGGGGCTTACGTGTTGTGCTGATTTTATTGAGCCAGTAAATTATTCTGAGTGGGTTGAAGGGGAATCATACTAGGGGAGGGCACTGCGAGCTGCATCATACTGTAAGGCAGGACACTATGGAAGATGTGCAATGTGATGGCCTTATGCTCTATGGGGTCCGTGAAAGGGATATTACAGTAATAGGAAACATGAAGGGGCTTCACTAGGGGCATTATTTTTGTATGGGTACAAAAAAATGTCTAGGCTGGGTTAGGTTATAAAAGCTGCAATGTCAGTGCACAACCGCAGGCATTCCTAGAGATCTTTTCATGCATTTTACAATGTCATACCAATTCTGTCAGTAAGAAGGATGGAACTAGTCAGTAAAACTCTATGATTGCCAATGAAGAATCACATTTATTGCGTGGAGGCGTTTCTTTACATTGATTGTTGATGACCTTCACTCACCTTCGCGGCCTTGTTCCCCGATGCCGTCTATAATGATTTGCGCCTTATCCCACAGCCAGATCTGTGTCAGGCCACATTAACCCCAGCACAATTACATTAATATGTTGTTTATGTGCATAGTGGTAATTGTACACTGCGAACGCTCATACTACATACGTGACACTCATACCTAGCCCCGAGCCAAACATTAGAGGAAAAGTTACAATTTCCTTAACAGTTCTTTCCTGTCTTCTGAATTTCTACATTAATTCTACAGTCTGGATCATTAGATTTTATGGATTATTGGATGCAGTGTAACAGGGTTTTCTTGAGTGGCCCCCTTTAAAAATACAATTGTAGACCAATGTCATTCAAACAGTTCAGAACAACTAAAGATACAGTGATGCATTTTTTTTGTTACTGCCACTTTAAAAGGAGCAATATGTTTCTAGGTTTCAACGTTCATAGGGGTTGCAGAATCTTAGCAGTTTCAGTTCATAAAGTGGCACAATTCCTTAAAAGTTAATTCCAAAACAACAAATAACCTCTTTCTTGTGGATAAGAGATCAACTTGGGAGTCCGCCCTTTGGGACCTCCACCAACCCTGAGAATGGGGTTCTGGTACTCTCAAAACAGGGCTCTGTCTTGAATGGAGCTTGGGTTTGCCTGCACAACTTTACTATATCCCTTGTCTATGGGACTGCTGGAAAAGCAGAGTACAGCCATCCTCTATTTCTGGCAGTCCCATAGATAATGAATGGAGTGGAGGTCGAGCATGTGCGCTGCTGCTCCATTCAAGAAGCCCCGTACTTGCGATCACTGGTGGTCCCAGCGGTTGGTCCTTTGGCGATGAGCAAGTTATCCCCTTTCCTGTTGATAAGAATTTTGAGAGCAACCCTTTAACCTTTCTCGAGTCCTTTGTTCACCTCACATAGACCAGATCCGAAATTGTGATACCTCACGCAGTCTCACACCAAGATCTCAATGTCTACCGTGTATCTGTTGGCCGCCTCAGACCAGGACCCTGCTTTTCAAGAGTTGTGGCTAGTCATTGGATTCCTCTAAATATGCCGTACCGTAGGCTCTTGCCTTGGGACAATAATATCACACTTTATGCATCTTATACATGTCCTCATTCCAGTATGGCAGCCTCTTCCACTTTGGTCCTGACCTTGGCTCGTGCTGGGACGTCCCTTTCAGTGTCCATTCCACATGGTCCATTCTGATTCAGAACCACCTGACATCTATTTTTATTGTGCGATCTTCCTTAGGACTTGACCTATCAGCACCCGGATCACTAATGGTCACGTTATTCTATGTGATGAATACTCGTGGGCAAAGTTCTCTTCCATTTGGCAGGCGACCCTTCTCTCCAGCTCCGCATGGGTCCACATCGTGATTTCTCGCCACCTCCGCAGCCGTCTCCTGTCTCAACTCCTAAGAGAAAGCTCTTGTTTTTTAGCATCCTATGTCTTTTATTTAAAATTCATGAACCCTCATTAGCATTTGTATATTACATAGTCGGGTATTATTGACTTTTCTTGCAGATTAAAATGTCATAAAGTAGTAAAAGTGCTCCTGCAAAAAAGACACACCGTACATGAGCGTCGAGTCGTCTGACGCCTTGCCTTTCCTATAAGTGCTCAGGGGTTACGCTCCATCCTCTTCATCTTAATGGATTGCCGAGAGTCATTGGTATGTGTGTGATTTTGGGGGGGTCTAGAAAATGGACAATCAGGGGTGTGTGTGTTTGGGGGGGGTCAGGAAAATGGACAGTCAGGGGTGTGTGTGTTTGGGGGGGGGTCAGGAAAATGGACAGTCAGGGGTGTGTGTGTTTGGGGGGGGGGGGCAGGTAAATGGAGAGTTGGGGAATTTTTTTTGGAGTAATGTTCCATCTTCAAGTGAGATCTTTTTTTCCCTCTAACCTATGACTGAGGCTGTGTTGTTGAAGTTTGTTTTTTTCGGCTCTTTTGCCAGGAAAGAGTGTGCAACCCACATTAATCTGGAAGTAGAACTAAAAAGAAAACTAGGTATGTGAGGGAGAGCTGTGGAGCTTTGTCGGGGAGGGGAGAGGTGTGTGTGTCAGTGAGTGCTACTTTTGCACATCATTAGCCCAATGTGCAAGCTGACAAATGTTTTCCTTTTCTTTGTGTCCTATGCCCAGTTTGGTATCCAAGTATACAGTGGTAGCCTCTCCATTCTCCTGATTTCTTCTACTTACGGAATCAATGGGTGAAGGGGTGCTACAGAACCTTTGCCTGCCCATGCACCTTACAAACTACCGTAAGTGCTCGCCTGACAGCTCTTTCTCCTAACTTCCCCATACACACGTGCTCTGTTTGGAAGGACGTGCATGCGTTTTTCATGGGGAGAGAGGTTAGCTGCTGCCAGACTCCTCTAGTGGTGACTTATTTCCCGAGAGGACAAAAGGATTTGACATTGAAACTCAACATTCTCGATCCTTCTCTTCCCTAACATTATGAGTTGCACATTTGATCAGGCTCGGACTGGCGCATAAAGAAACAGGGGAATCTCCCGGTTGGGCCCTTGTGCAAATATGAGCCCCCACACCACACTGTATGGGCAGTACTTGGTATACAGTAATTCACTTGACTCACTCTGTACAGAAAAAAGCAGCATATCATCACTCATTACCAAACTACCCAGTTTATTATTATATAGAAGCATAGATACATGAGTAAATGAGGGAAGTAAATACAGGTGAAAAATGGGCCCCCCAAAGCAAGTGTTACTGGTGGCCCCTTGGCACCCAGTCCGATATTGCGTTTGATTGGTCAGACACAAGTAATAATTTTAACCATTATAGCTAATATGTACGAGTTCAGTAACTGAGAATCTTATTTATCTTTATTTAAAAGGACTTGTCACTTTCTTTACCTGGTAGTCCATTTTCTTCTGAATTCAGCAATATTTTCTTGTGTTTCTGCGCCTCTCTGTTCCTGAGATATTGCCCCCTCTTCCCTAAATGCAATCCAAATCTTTTTCGCCAACTAGGTGTGGTCATGAAATCTTTTCTGTGGCCATCTTTTTGAGAACCACACCCACTTAGTAATGAGACTCCTTTTATATATATATATATATATATATATATATATATATATATATATATATATATATATATATATATATATATATATATAGAAGACCGGTCATATCTCAGTAACGTAGAGACACAGAAAAGAAATGCCATGCTGGGTTCAGTGGCTAATATTGAAAAAAAACAAACCAAAAAAAACCAATTAATGACAAGTGACAGGTCGTCTTTAAGTGACAATATACAAAAAAAATGTCTAGTTCCATGATTAAAACGAAAAGGTCACAGTAAAGTGTAACCTAAGAGACTTATTGTGCAAGTGTTGCAATTTCAGCATGAAGTACAGGTTCAAATGACTAATCCAACATGAAAATGTAGAACTGCATGCAGGTTACCAAAAAAAAGAGCCAGAGTAAAATATCAAGAAAGCAAGGTGTTCTCTTAGCTCAAACTTCTCCTCAAATTGGCACCAAAAGTTAAAATTGGTGCCAACCATATTGAGAAATGTAATAGTAACAAAATTGCCAGACCACCACTCCAAGCCCAACGTACGTTTCACCATCACTGCTTTTCCATAGGAAAATGGAGTAGGGTACAAGTATTGATGACTGAGAGAATGTGGAGGTGTCGGAAAGGGCGACATCCAGATTGGGATAGAGCCACATGCCTGGTTTAAAAAATCCAATTTGATGTATAAAACATGCACATAGATGATTGGGTCCTTGTGTTTCACTTGTAATGGAGCACAAGGCCCTGAAATTGTAAATTGTGCCTTTGCTCGGTGCCAATCGTGACAACACTGTCCTCTGCGTTCTGAAGCTAAACACACGCATATGCACACGCCAGTGTTCATATTAAAGGGCTTTTCCCATGAACAAAAGTTAATTTTAATCTAGAGATTTTGGAATAATAATTTCCACAATTGGATGTGTTTAAATTCAATGTTCCTGTGCTGAGATAATCTTATAAATGTGCCCCTTCTGTGTACTGTGTAATGGCTGTGTCTGACCGTACAGGAACATGGTCTGATCATACCAGAATCAGCTGTGCTCCCATACTGTAATATCTGTATCCTCTCTTTTGTTTCCCCCCTGCCCAGGAGCTGTGGTGTGATCAGACCATGTTCCTGTACAGTCAGACACGGCCATTACACAGTACACAGCACATTTATACGATTATCTCAGCACAGGAACATTTTATTTACCGTAAGCACCTCCAATTGTAGAACTTTTTATTTATTTATTAAAATTACGGTAGCTTTTGTTCATGGGAAAACCCCTTTAAGTATAAAACTATAGTGGGTGCAATCACATGGGCTTGGGGGGACCCGAAGATTCTCTTTAGTCCATACTAGAAGACCAATACTAATAAAGACGCATAGTAAGGGGCCATATTGGAGATTTGCAATGGAGCCCACAAGTGTCAAGTTACACCACTGAGTAGAAAAGCTGCACGTGGGACATACTATCGCATGTACCCATCACAACCTATGTTAGCACATTTGCAAAAGCATGTAGCTACTGCCAGGTTAAGTTGGGTGTCAGTGGTGGAAACGCCTTTTTAAGGCCTCTGTCCTGATATTTCCAGGCGCGGTGCTCTCTGTGTCTGCGTGGCATCTGTGTGAAACGTACCTGCTTTTGGGAAAGCATCCGCCATCTATGTATAGTGCATATTAAATAAATAAATAAATAAATGAAAAAAACTGCATGAGGTCCCCCTTATTTTTCCTATCCAGCTGAGGGAAAGCAGACAGCTTGGGGCTGATGTTAATATTCTGGGAAGGGGCCAGTAGCCATAAAGGTTCCCAGCCTATTAATAAAATTTCACAGCTGCGTGCTTATCCTTTACTGATTATTAAAAAGGGGGAACACCCCAAAAATGATGTGGTTTCCCTCCTATCTATATATATATAATTGTCTAAGGGGTACCTCCATCTGTTTCTAACTTCCATCTGTCTGTCGCTGAAATCCCGGGTCGCTGATTGGTCGCGCCCAGTGTTGTGAAATTGGATTCTGGGCTCCCCCGGTGGCCACTGGTGGAATTGAACTTGTGTGCATCATCCCCTCTGTTCACCTGCTCCCATCAGGATGTGGGAGTCGCTATATAACCTTGCTCCTCTGTCAGTTTCATGCCGGTCAACAATGTAATCAGAAGCCTTTCTGTGCATGTTCCTGCTACCAGACAACTCTCAGCTAAGTTGGACTTTTGTCCTTGTTTGTTTTTGCTTTTTGTTCCAGTTCACAGCTGCTGTTTCGTTACTGTGTCTGGAAAGCTTTTGTGATCGGAAATTGCCACTCTGGTGTTATGAGTTAATGCTAGAGTCTTAAAGTAATTTCTGGATGGTGTTTTGATAGGGTTTTCAGCTGACCATGAAAGTGCCCTTTCTGTCTTTCTGCTATCTAGTAAGCGGACCTCGATTTTGCTAAACCTATTTTCATACTACGTTTGTCATTTCGTCTTAAATCACCGCCAATATATGTGGGGGCCTCTGTCTGCCTTTTGGGGAAATTTCTCTAGAGGTGAGCCAGGACTGTATTTTCCTCTGCCAGGATTAGTTAGTTCTCCGGCTGGCGCTGGGCATCTAGGGATAAAAAAAACGTAGGCATGCTACCCGGCTACTTCTAGTTGTGCGGCAGGTTTTAGTTCATGGTCAGTATAGTTTCCATCTTCCAAGAGCTAGTTCTCATATATGCTGGGCTATGTTCTCTCGCCATTGAGAATCATGACAGCCCAGCCAGCTGCGACCAATCAGCGACAGGCACAGTCCGGCCGTGAATTGGCCCCTCCCTTCTCCCCTCCAGTCAGTGCCCCCTCCATACTCCCCTCCAGTAAGCGGCCACATAGGGTTTTAGCAGTCCGTTAACGCTGCCATTAACCCTGTGTGACCAACTTTTTATTATTGATGCTGCCTATGCAGCATCAATAGTAAAAACATATAATGTTAAAAATAATAATAAAAAAATCATTATATTCTCACCTTCCGGAGTCCGCGGCAGCCTGTCCCGCTCCTCGCGACACTCCGGTCTCAAGAATGCGTTGCAGCAATGACCGGAGATGACGTAGCGGTCTCGCGAGACCGCTACATCATCACGTGTTATTGCCGCAAAGCATCACTGGGACCGAAGCATCGCCAGGAGAATCGCTAAACGCCTGGGCTGGATCCGGGGGCCGACGGAAGGTGAGTATATAACAATTTTTTCATTTTAATTGTTTTTTTTAACAGGGATATGGTGCTCACATTGCTATATACTACGTGGGCTGTGTTATATACTACGTGGGCTGTGTTATATACTGCGTGGGCTGTGTTATGTACTGCGTGGCTGTGCAATATACTACGTGGGCTGTGTTACATACTACGTGGGCTGTGTTACATACTACGTGGCTGTGCAATATACTATGTGGCTGTGCAATATACCACGTGGAAATCTTCATAAATAAACTATATACATATTCTAGAATACCTGATGCGTTAGAATCGGGCCACCATCTAGTTCTTAATAAATAGCAAAGGTTGCACAGATGTGGGCTGATATTAATAGGCTGGAAAGGGGCCATAGATATTGGCCCCATGCCAGACTAATAACACTAGACCTCAGCTACCCCATAAGTGCTGCATCGATTAGATAGGCCAATTCTGGTGCTTACCCTCGGCTATGCCTGCTTGTCCTGGTGTGTTGGCAAGCGAGGTAATGGTTTTGGAGTTGGTTACAGTGCCTTGTGAAAGTATTCGGCCCCCTGGAACTTTTCAACCTTTTCCCACATTTCATGCTTCAAACATAAAGATACCAAATGTAAATTTTTGATGAAGAATCAACAACAAGTGGAACACAATTGTGAAGTTGAACGAAATTTATTGGTTATTTTAAATTTTTGTGGAAATTCAAAAACTGAAAAGTGGGGCATGCAATATTATCCGGCTCCTTTAACTTAATACTTTGTTGCGCCACCTTTTGCTGCGATTACAGCTGCAAGTCGCTTGAGGTATGTCTATCAGTTTTGTACATCGAGAGACTGAAATTCTTGCCCATTCTTCCTTGGCAAACAGCTCGAGCTCAGTGAGGTTTGATGGAGATCGTTTGTGAACAGCAGTTTTCAGCTCTTTCCACAGATTCTCGAGTGGATTGCGGTCTGGACTTTGGCCATTCTAACACCTGGATACATTTATTTGTGAACCATTCCATTGTAGATTTTGCTTTATGTTTGGGATCATTGTCTTGTTGGAAGACAAATCTCCATCCCAGTCTCAGGACTTTTGCAGACTCCAACAGGTTTTCTTCAAGAATGGTCCTGTATTTGACTCCATCCATCTTCCCATCAATTTTAACCATCTTCCCTGTCCCTGCTGAAGAAAAGCAGGCCCAAACCATGATGCTGCCGCCATCATATTTGACAGTGGGGATGGTGTGTTCAGGGTGATGAGCTGTGTTGCCTTTACGCCAAACATATCGTTTGGCATTGTTGCCAAAAAGTTCGATTTTAGTTTCATCTGACCAGAGCACCTTCTTCTACATGTTTGTTGTGTCTCCCAGGTGGCTTGTTGCAAACTGTAAACAACACTTTTTATGGATATCTTTGAGAAATGGCTTTCTTCTTGCCACTCTTCCATAAAGGCCAGATTTGTGCATTGTATGACTGATTGTTGTCCTATGGACAGACTGTCCCACCTCAGCTATAGATCTCTGCAGTTCATCCAGAGTGATAATGGGACTCTTGGCTGCATCTCTGATCAGTCTTCTCCTAGTTTGAGATGAAAGTTTAGAGGGACGGCCGGGTCTTGGTAGATTTGTAGTGCTATGATAC
The DNA here is from genome assembly GCF_051348905.1 of Ranitomeya variabilis. Taxonomy (NCBI): domain Eukaryota; kingdom Metazoa; phylum Chordata; class Amphibia; order Anura; family Dendrobatidae; genus Ranitomeya; species Ranitomeya variabilis. The sequence continues at coordinate 243,136,186 of NC_135233.1, read as the reverse complement.
TCCTTCCATTTCAATATGATCGCTTGCACAATGCTCCTTGGGATGTTCAAAGTTTTGGAAATCATTTTGTATCTAAATCCAGCTTTAAACGTCTCCACAACAGTATCACGGACCTGTCTGTTGTGTTCCTTGGTCTTCATGATGCTCTCTGTGCTTCAAACAGAACCCTGAGACTATCACAGAGCAGGTGCATTTATACGGAGACTTGATTACACACAGGTGGATTATATTTATCATCATTAGGCATTTAGGACAACATTGGATCATTCAGAGATCCACAATGAACTTCTGGAGTGAGTTTGCTGCACTGAAAGTAAAGGGGCCGAATAATATTGCACGCCCCACTTTTCAGTTTTTGAATTTCCACAAAAATTTTAAATAACCAATACATTTCGTTCAACTTCACAATTGTGTTCCACATGTTGTTGATTCTTCACCAAAAATTTACATTTGATATCTTTATGTTTGAAGCATGATATGTGGGAAAAGGTTGAAAAGTTCCAGGGGGCCGAATACTTTCGCAAGGCACTGTAGTTTTGTAATGTCAGCTGACATCAAGCTCAGTTTACCACTCTGAGAATGGTGACATCAGTAAGGTTCCCACAATTCATAGCCAATGGTGCCTATTCATTGTCCTTGTGCGTTAACAAGTGGGGTAATTATTTTGGGGTTGATGTCAGCTGTTTTGTATCCGCTGACATCAAGCGGGTTAGTAATATAGAGGTGTCTATCAGTCACCCCCATTACTAACGCCATAGTCAAAAGAGAGAAATGTCCTTTAATTGTACAAATCACTCCCTCTTTTACACAATTACCCTCTCTTACCCGTTTATCAACCTAAAAAAATTGAAGTAATCCTCACCCGTGCACCGTTAATCCATAATGATGAGGTTCCACGACAATCCCCAACTCTGCTACATCTGGTGCGGTGACATCAGCAACGTGACCACTCACCACCCCATCCAGAAGACAAGGAGAATACCGTGAGAAATTTTCGGCTGTAGTGACAAGCAGTGACGTAATTAAGGTTACTGCAGGTCACAGGCAGCTATTCTCATGGTAACCTCTGTGTGAGGCAGCCTGTGAACTGCTTTAACCTTACTGACGTCACCACTCACATCTTAAGAAATTTCAATATTCACACAAGCCCCCAACTTTCTGCTTTCCCTCAGCTGGTTAGGAAAAATAACATTGTTTTGTTTAATGTGCGCTATGCTCAGATGGCATGTGCTGACTCCAACTCTCATCAGCATTGACTGGTCGCGCTGATCACATGGAAACCAGGCAACGATGATGAGAGATGGATTCCGCACCCAGAGCTAACTAGTAGTTTTTCCCAGACACCAGTTTGTGTCACACTGATGACATACAGATGCCATCCATGTGGGATGTATAGGGGGCTGCACTGCTGGCAAAAAAAGGACTTGTGCACAGACCCATAGATTTGAATGGATCTACCTAAGTGTCTCCAGTACGTGTGAAAACTGTCATCTCACGTACTGGAGACACTGACATGTAAAGGGGACCTTAAAGGGATTTTTTAAGAAAAAAAAAGGAGCCAAGAATCATTCCAGACAGTGTCAAGTGTAGAGGACTCAGAGTATTCGTACTGTCAATTGATTTAGAGAAAAGTGTAATACTTAATTTCTCCTTTGGAGGCGCTGCAGGTAAATTGAGTGTCTGCACAGAAACAAAATGATCGCAAGTGATTGATTTATCTTGAGATCCTACCAATACAGATTTTGTACATGGCAGACATGCATTCACATTCGATGTACAAACACCACATTAATTGTTGGTGCCCTGGTTCCAGGGGGTAAGGGCTGGGATCCAACTTGTTTTAGATCAGGTTAAAAAATGCAAAAGAGGCAAAAAAAAGAGGTGGGAATGAGGCCAGGATTGGCTCCTGTGCTATTGTCATCGCGTTTTATCTGCCTTACTGTGAATAAAAGTCCTGAGCTGTCCAGATATCAGTGTTGATAAGTGAGCGTCCCTTTCACCGCTCCTCCCTGATCCAAAAGCTTTTAAATAATAAATCTCTAAGGATTAATTATCTGCTGATAATAATGTTGTTTAATAGAATTGTCTACGCTGGCTTTTCTGGGGTGAGGAGAAAATATTGTCGCATTTGACAAACGCAAAATAAATGTTCCTTGTTTTCTGGGGCTTTTTTTTACTTATTTACTGTAGTTTAGTGGAATTTGTTGGCTTTGAACTTTTATGGGGCCATAAACTGATGGCTGACGCAGCTGAAACCCCCACCAATCCCAAGAAAAGAATGAGGGGATGTTAGTTTTTTGTAAAGGCCATGTTACACGGGTCCAGTCCAACAATCATTTGTTTGTTTAAAAATGAAGGCAATCGCTTCATTCATCAGCAGATCACATCTTTTATGTGGCGTAAAAAAATCATTGTCTTCACATCTTCCATCTAACTGGAGATGTACTGCAGAGAATACGCAAACTGTTTTGGGACCGAATGGTTAAATGGTTATAGTAATGATCATTTGTCCCCATACAGTTTGCATCAGCCGATGTAAAAGGACCTTTAAATGAGAACCGATGACCTGATAAATCACTGATTGCGACTTGTTATGGATTACAAATCGGCCCATGTAAAAGGACTCGAGACCAGCGAAACCCTAACCCTGTCCTGCCGGCCGCCTGTTGCCTTCCTCCATTCTGACAAGTGAGGTCAGTCTGAGTCCTCTGATTGACCTCACGTGCCAAGATTGATGGATTGGAGCGAATCGAATCCCAACAGTTTTAAATTCATATTAATATTTTTGGAAAATTGTGTAGCAAAATCAATTACCGTAGTTTAGAATCGATTTGCTCATAAATCAGTTCCGTTGGTTTAGACTGACGCATGACCAGCTCTTCACTAGTGAATGAGACCACTATCTTTTTGCAGTAGTACCACCTCAATTATACCTTCATGACCTATTTTAAGATGGTGTTACTCCCAATCATGGTAACATTGCTATTCTTTCCCGTTCAGTAGAGGGCCACACTTAGGGTCATTTAGGGCCATGCCTAGATTAAGTTTATCGTACATCCCCATAAAAGTGTAAACCATTTTAAGGGCTCCCTTCTTCCATACATGCACTGGGAGGGGTGCTGGACCTTGAGTCTTACATTTGTAAAAAATACCATAAAATTGTCCCATGTATGTACATGGGGAGAGACCTGTCAATCACCGGGAACAGCTGGCCAGGGGCAGAGTCGGACTAGTCTTCAAACTTTCAAACACCAACGCGTTTCAGCTAAAAACATACCTGACTGCAATCGTATAGCCGTGCTCCACTTCATGGTGCCCATGGTTTGGATCGCATGGATCGCCTTTAACCCCTTGGATGGCATCTAAGTGCCCAACAGGGAGCCTCTATCACCCTATTGCTGCCCAATTTAACCCCCGCAATGGGTGGCAATGGGCTGTTACAGCAGACCGTAGAAGTACTGAAGTGCATTAGATGAGCAATCAAGGTAATACATTAAAAAAGTATTAAAAATGCTTTATTACTTACCTTTTTTATTTCCCTAAAAAATTTTGACATTTCCGTTTCTTTTTTTTTAATTTTTTTTCCCTGGTTCGTCTACACGCTGACGAGCCTGTCATTTCTTTATTAGACTTTTTTTTTAAGATGATGATTGATAGATTTTTGTTTTGTTTTGCTGTCACATCCTCTTCTTAGAATCAGATAATGGCTTTTCACCCGCTGGTGTTGCTTTCACTGCTTTTTGCCAGAAAGTCCTTTTGTAGTTAAGAATTGTAGTAGCATTACCGATAAGCGGGGATGTAGCAATAGATTATTATTGGGAGAAGCCTGGCGATATTGCATCGGTACATTCTCGGGAGGTGAGTAATGATTTGCAGATATTTTTTCAGCTCCTGGGCCCCCATAGACTCACAGGCCATTTCCAGTTTTGCCGTCCTGTGGGTTCCCTAAGGCACTGGGGGCCGGGTCTGACTAAATCATCTCCAGCAGCCTGTATGGATGAGGTTTAGGTCCAACCTTTTTGTCATCTTTTTTTGGAGCCGTGGGTCATCTTATTATTTAAAAAATGTAGCGGAACAAAGCGCAGATGCCCATGAAAAAAAGTTTTTAGAGGCGCTATTAAATATCAGTATTGCAATTGTATATTTTATTTTAACCAATTCTGTACCGGGCCATTTACCCCCATCTCCATCATATAATATTCATGCAGGCACTTCTTAACATTTTTTTTTCTTCTTTTTTTTAACCTTAGTATTCCATATTTATACTTAAATACATTTAAAGGGAATATGTTGTCAACAAATAACCTACTGCTTAATTACATTAGGTTTTTTTGCAAGACAAGTATTTTGTTAGACATTTTTAGCCACGATGACTTTTTCCCATATTATAATCTTTAAAGGGAACCTGTCACCCCGTTTTTTCAGTATGAGATAAAAATACCATTAAATAGGGCCTGAGCTGTGCTGGACAATAGTGTATTTTGTGTACCCTGATTCCCCACCTATGCTGCCGAAATACCTTACCAAAGTCGCCGTTTTTGCCTGTCAATCAAGGTGGTCTGGTCAAATGGGCGTGGCGAAATCGCTTCTTCTCCCCCAGATCTTGCTTATCTTTCCATTGGTGGCGTAGTGGTTTGCGCATGCCCAACAGCGGAATGCACTGCGCAGCTGAAGAAAAAGAGCGCGATCTGTGCTATTCTCCACTTTTTCGCTGGCGGCGGCCATCTCCCTGAGGCCGCGCGTGCGCAGATGGAGCGCTCTGCTGCCCGGGGCTTCAGGAAAATTGCCGCGGGATGCCGCGCGTGCGCAGATGGAGATCGCGGCGGCCATTTTCCTGAAGCAGAGTTCGCATCTCGGCTTCAGGAAAATGGCCGCCGCGATCCCCATCTGCGTACACGCGGCATCCCCCGGCCATTTTCCTAAAGCCCTGGGCAGCAGAGCGCTCCATCTGCGCACGCGCGGCCTCAGGAAGATGGCCGCCGCCAGCGAAAAAGCGGAGAATAGCGCAGATCGCGCTCTTTTTCTTCACCTGCGCAGTGCATTCCGCTGTTGGGCATGCGCAAACCACTATGCCACCAACAGAAAGATAAGCAAGATCTGGGGGAGAGGAAGCGATTTCACCACGCCCATTTGACCAGACCACCTTGATTGACAGGCGAAAACGGCGACTTTGGTAAGGTATTTCGGCAGCATAGGTGGGGAATCAGGGTACACAAAATACACTATTGTCCAGCACAGCTCAGGCCCTATTTAATGGTATTCTTATCTCATACTGAAAAAACGGGGTGACAGGTGCCCTTTAATAAAATTGACTATTCTTCTGCCACCTGGTGGTGGCCTCGCCGTTGCATTGCAGGTCTGGTCCTCCTGTGTGCAGTCCTCCCTCCACTCTATTGCCACCTAGTGGAGCTTGCAATTACCTGCATTGCAGCGGCGTGACACTTTGACCCTATCTTTTATATTGAAGTATTTAATGAGCATGTGCAATGGTCATTGTAAGTGGAGGGGGAGGAGGTGAGCTGTGATATCACCTTTTGTGTATGTTGGATCCTGTGTTATCTGCTGTATACAGAGGGGTTATCAGTCATTACACATGAGCTGTAACATCACCTATTGTTAATGGTGGATCAAGTGTTATTTACTGTATATAGAGGTGTTATCAGTCATTGTACAGGAGGAGTAGGTGAGCTGTGACATCACCTATTGTGAATGGTGGATCAAGTGTTATTTACTGTATATAGAGGTGTTATCAGTCATTGTACAGGAGGAGGCGGAGGCGAGCTGTGACATCACCTATTGTGAATGGTGGATCAAGTGTTATTTACTGTATATAGAGGTGTTATCAGTCATTGTACAGGAGGAAGAGGTGAGCTGTGAGATCACCTATTGTGAATGGTGGATCCTGTTACTGTATACAGAGGAGTTGTCAATAATTCTACTGGAGGAGGAAGTGAGCTGTGATATCACCTATTGTGAATGGTGTGATCCTGTGTTATTTACTGTATATAGAGGTGTTATCAGTCATTGTTCAGGAGGAGGAGGTGAACTGTGACATCACCTATTGTGAGCGGTGGATCCTGTGTTATCTACTGTATATAGAGGTGTTATCAATCATTGTACATAAGGAGGTGAGCTGTGATATCACCTATTGTGAATGGCGGATCCTGTTATCTACTGTATATAGAGGTGTTATCAGTCATTGTACAGGAGGAGGAGGTGAGCTGTGACATCACCTACTGTGAATGGTGGATCCTGTGTTATTTAGTGTATATAGAGGTGTTATCAGTCATTGTACAGGAGGAGGAGGTGAGCTGTGACATCACCTATTGTGAATGGTGGATCCTGTGTTATCTACTGTATAGAGGTGTTATCAGTCATTGTACAGGAGGAGGAGGTAAGCTGTGACATCACCTATTGTGAATGGCGGATCCTGTTACTGTATACAGAGGGGTTGTCAGTCATTCTACTGGAGAAGGTGGTGAGCTGTAACATCACCTATTGTTATTAGTGGATCAAGTGTTGTCTACTGTATATAGAGGTGTTATCAGTCATTGTACAGGAGGAGGTGAGCTGTGACATCACCTATTGTGAATGGTGGATCATGTGTAATCTACTGTATATAGAGGTGTTATCAGTCATTGTACAGGAGGAAGAGATGACCTGTGACATCACCTATTGTGAATGGTGGATCCTGTGTTATTTACTGTATATAGAGGTGTTATCAGTCATTGTACAGGAGGAGGAGGTGAGCTGTGACATCACCTACTGTGAATGGTGGATCCTGTGTTATTTAGTGTATATAGAGGTGTTATCAGTCATTGTACAGGAGGAGGAGGTGAGCTGTGACATCACCTATTGTGAATGGTGGATCCTGTGTTATCTACTGTATATAGAGGTGTTATCAGTCATTATACAAGAGGAGAAGGTGAGCTCTGACATTGCCTATTTAATGGTGGATCCTATGTTATATACTGTATACATAGACATCACCTATCTTTATTATTGGATCCTGTCTTGTCAGCTATATATAGAGGTGTTATCAGTTTTTGCAGTCCTTCCTCTGATGATAAAGATACTGCTGTAAATGCTTCCTGAAAGGACAGAAAATATGAGTCTAAAATAGACCCAGTGGCCAATGTGAATATTGGATTACCAAGGATTACCAAGATTACCAATTTGGTTTTAATAAAGATTGTGATATAAAAAAAAAAAAACTTGCCTGAAAGGGCACTATTTTTTATTTCAAATATGCTATATTAGCCCAAATTACAGGGAAAGCGCAGCCTCCTGGGATAGACTGCGGAGCTAGTCCTGGTTGGTTCATGCCCGCTTACAGGGACCGATAATTGGCAAATGTGAGTTTATTAGAACACTCGTTCAGTGGCTGATTTAGCTTGTTAATCTTAGCTTTAACTAATAAAACAAACAGCAAAAAAACACAGAAATAGACAACGTGGAATACAATGTATATCCCATGTACGTACATTAAGCCACAAGGGCACAAAACTGAGGCAGCCGAAAAGCAGCAAGTCTGCTCTGAAATCCTGGCACTAAGTGACCTTTAGCGCGGCTGCTGTCTTTCCACCAGTGAGATGTTTCTGTCTCCGTTCCATGCTGAAATTATTTAGTACGTTGGCAGAAAAATTCAGACTCATCGTCCAAGCGAGAAATGTGTTATTACACAACAAGGAGCGGAACAACCTGTTAAAGCCATTTAGGACCGGATATTAGCATCAGCACAAGTGCAGGAATTCCCAAATCCCAGCATCGTACTCCACGGTGCCAGTGCTCTGCTGAAAACTGATCATCTACAAAAATTGCTCATTTTCTGTTGTTTTTTTTTTGGGGGGGGAGGGGTGAATTTATTTAATAGGTCCGATATGATATAATTATTGTGATCACAGCTCTTGTATGTCTGTTTTTGATGCCCAAAATAATTTTTTTTAAGACACAGGGTTTGGTTCATTATTGCATTTGTGCCTGTTATTTCTCCACTTTTCCTGTTTTAAGGCCTTTTTTTTGCACTAAATTATTTTATTTTGCGCCTACTTTGAATTCTACTTTCTCATCGTTTGTTTGTGTTTTTTCTCTTGGTTCCCCATTGAGGACGTGTTTTTTTTGTAATCCAGACCATTGCAACCAAATATACAAATGCACTCTAACACCCCCACTGAAGTGATATTTTTTTCTTTGTATGCCAGAATGTTTTGCGCAAATGTTCATTTTATTTGACATTTTAAAGAAACGTGACTTTTTGCTGTTTAATAAAAATGTTAAAAAAATGCAGTAAGAGATGAAAAACCAATGACTATCATACAACAACAAAAAAGTGACTTCTAAAAAAATATATATATACACAAATATTAAATCTGGCCCAAATAGGTAAATCATAAAGTTATGGTCTGCCACTAGAGGGAGCTTGAGAGCTTACTGCATACTGGTTTTACATTGAATGTAATAATAAGGCTGTATAAGCTCCCCCTAGTGGTGGGTGTGGGCAGCCAGAATTGTGATATGTCAATGCAGGAAATTTGGAGCCCTGTGTGTATTATAATGTGGAGCAATTAACACTATAAAAATAAGAAATCGCTGCAGCACAGACTGTCCCCAGGATGTGCACTGGTGAGGAGGTCTCCCGCTGGTCCGCTAGGTGCAGCCCATCTCCTCCACCATTTCACTGCAGTCATGCCCTTTATTCTCTTACTCATCCCCATGACACTACTGATTTCCGGGTGGGGACATTGTGTCTTTGGCACGGTTTCCAACGCTTTGTCTTGTTGGGAAGTCATTGTTTGAAATTTGTCATCTACGGGTGACACATAAAAAATGTAACATTGGGAAATACTCAGATTGCAGCTTAATCAGTTATGCCTAATTTAAAGGGGAAGTCTGCCTATAAAAAAAACAATCTCTTGACATAAGCGTACACTGGGAGAAACTCACCTACTTTTGGTCTGGGGGTCTTGGCTCGTGGAGTTACGACATAGATCATCTTCTGACATATATCTGTGACCTGCTGCAACCTTTATGACCTAGATACAGCTGATAAAAGCTGATCTCCACTTCCACACAATGTAAGGTACCCTGCAGGCTGGCCATTAGGTGTCGTTACACCATAGAATTCGCCCAACAGCTGTCTCTTCCTATACGCATGCACGCTCTGTTCAGGGGAGCATGCGTATGATTTCAGAGGGCTGAATGGAGTAAGCCCCCTGCAAGGCAACTCTGGTGCCGGCTCCGCTAACATGAGAACAAGATGACCGTCGGCCGAACCCACTGATTTCAGTCGTAGTGGCCGACCGTCTAATGTGAATTTCGGCTGCCTTGACTTAATTTAAACATTCCCGATTCCCTTGTCTTCCAGGGAGATAAGTCCGCCAGCGGATCACTCCTCGCTCCCTACTGAGCCCAGCCTACATGTGTAGCAGGTGCGCCCTTGCCCAAATGAGTGTCCGATTTCCAGCAGAAAAGAAATGTCAAAACGTCAGGGTTTTGCTGCAGATTTCTGTACTACAGGATAATCTGATGGTTTGAAAAATGTCAAGATATTGTATTCTCCCGTTCGTGGTCCCTGAGTGGTGTCTTTGTACAGTGGCCTCCAGTGATCACGTCTTCAGAGATTTCACATTCTGCACCGCAGATCGTTTCCACATGGAAAGTTCTCATGATCCGCTCAGAGAATCCGCAGCGTTTCCGTGCATGGTCACCTTTAGTCAATGACTCCCGAGCATCCTCTACCTTTCCTACCTACCGGCTGGGCTTGGCCACTAATGTTTTTCTTTCCTTTTGTCTTTCCTGTTGACTCCACATTAGCGCGGTGAGTCCATGCTCGTCTACTTCATGTTTTTCTTCACTGCGCAGGAGGGGATTGTCATGAACTTTCTGTTTCCACTACGTTTTATTGCAGATATCGCCACATTTTTATCATTCAGCTGATCTTTACCGTTCATCCTTTCACTTTCTGCCGTCTATTCTGCAGAATACTTTCATTCCAACATACTGGTAATATAAAAAGAAAAAAAAAACTCTGATCCGAACGATTATATATCCACTGGCTATGTAACATAAAAAAATATTTTGTTTCCAGTTTACTACTTCAGATTACCCAGCGTGTGTCAGGATCTACGCTTTACCGCATCCCAGGAGGGCATTAGAAAAGTGCTTGATGAAGCTGGTGTACTTACTTTGCTTCTCCTAGATTGGATTTTTATAACGGTTTTTGCTTTTAGTAATCCAATTAGGAAACCTATTTTGCAAAGTGTGGGCAGGTACCGCTGTCTTCTAGGTGTACGGATGCTATGGATCCAGAGTACTGCATCACATGCAGGGGCAGATATACCATAATTCTAGCCCATGGCAGCTGCCCAGGGAATCTATAGGCAGCTGCCATGGGCTTCTTGAGTTGCTATTAAACAGAAATTGTCCCATATTCGATACCTGTACAAGGCACCGCCACCGCCTATATCAGCCATGGTGCGCCATTCATGTAAATGACTGTCATGTAATACTGCACTTCTTCTCCTGCACTGGATTTATGGACAGCACTTTCTTTAATCTGGAAAAGGTGATGGTTGTTTTATCAATAATTGATAAAAATCAATTACTACAAGCAAATAAAAGAAACATCATAATATATATTATCAGAGAAATATGCTTCTTTTACCACTTCTTCTTCTCCAACGCCTCTGAAATCATCAGTAAGTAGAAAAAAAGTGCTAAGATCCATATAGATCAAAACAGGAGATACTGCCAGCTCACAGAAGGATCAGATTACAGCTGCTTATGTAAAGGTGAGGGAAGTTGCAGCAGAGACACAGACTTGTGCTGCTGTGTTCTAGTAAATGTTTTGTCACTCCAGTGCTGTAGTCACAGCTACACTGCTCAGTACTGCTGTGTAAAATTGTGCATGCACCTGCTTCTTCAGAACATAGACAGAGGAGAACAGGAATCCCTCATGCCTGTGTGTGCTGTATATTATGAAACATCATAGCAGCTTGTCTCCACCCACTAGCTTAGAGACTAGAGACAGTTGTATATGGCTTGTATGATCTCTAATTTAAAGGGCAGAAATGTCGTTATTCCTCATGTACACACGTGGCAGCATGAAGAGTTACCTGAAACTACAGATATGCTTTAAGGCTTTCTAGAGGGATATGGGGTCTTGGCCATAAGCTCATTTTTGGGGTCTGAAGTTTAAAGTAATTTACATTGTCAGTCTCTGGCTCTTTAGTGCCATAATCTAAACTGTTTTCCAATATATTTGAATTAAAAATATACTACTGTTCCCTAACTGCGCTATCTGCCTTTTTTCACTGAAGGAAAGTTCATAAGTGACACTTGTTTCGGAGACTGAGCTAGTCTCTGCGCGATGTGAACAGGGACAGTGCGCTCTCTCGCCAACTCAGATCAGTAATAACAAGCCGGCAACAGGGCGCGTTGTGAGAGTACCCGGCGGGCAGAGACTAGTGACGTCACTTGTGGGGGCGGCGGTGATCTCTGTACACTGGTTATTCTGACAGGGTGCTCTGTTGCCGGCTTATTACTGATCTGAACTTGTGAGGGAGCGCACGGTCATTGTTCACATCGAACATTGCGCATGGACTAGCAACCTTATTGTTGCAAAACAAACTTGTGGCATTCGTTACAGAAGAATTTCCAAGCTTAATTTATGGACCTCTATTGTTTGATTTCTTTGCCTGTATGGATGGGATGGGTTATTACCAACATCTGGTGAGAATTTCATGTCAATAGCACCTTTACAAATCTATTTACTTAGAAAATTGTTGATGTGTTCAATACTTACTTCACCCACTGTATATATTTCTTTTTAAGGGGCACCCTATACATCCACAGAAATCATAATTTACATGTATATATTTACACATTGCTCAAAATAATAGAGGGAACACTCAAATAACACATCCTAGATCTGAATGAATGAAATATTCTTATTGAATACTTTGTTCTGTACAAAGTTGAATGTGCTGACAACAAAATCACACAAAAATCATCAATGGAAATCAAAGTTATTAACCAATGGAGGCCTGGATTTGGATTCACACACAAAATTAAAGTGGAATGTAATGTCCTTAAAACAAGTCAAAATGATGCTCAGTATTGTGGGTGGCCTCCACGTGCCTGTATGACCTCCCTACAACACCTGGGCATGCTCCTGATGAGGCGGCAGATGGTCTCCTGAGTGATCTCCTCCCAGACCTGGACTAAAGCATCCGCCAACTCCTGGACAGTCTGTGGTGCAACGTGACGTTGGTGGACGGTGCGAGACATGATGTCCCAGATGTGTTCAATCGGATTCAGGTCTGGGGAACGGGCGGGCCAGTCCATAGCTTCAATGCCTTCAACTTGCAGGAACTGCTGACACAGTACAGCCACATGAGTTCTGGCACTGTCCTGCATTAGGAGGAACCCAGGGCCAACCACACCAGCATATGGTCTCACAAGGGGTGTGATGCTCTTATCTCAGTACCTAATGGCAGTCAGGCTACCTCTGGAGAGCACATGGAGGGCTGTGCGGCCCTCCAAAGAAACGCCACCCCTCACCATTACTGACCCACTGCCAAACCGGTCATGCTGAAGGATGTTCCAGGCAGCAGATCGCTCTCCACGGCGTCTCCAGACTCTGTCACGTCTGTCACATGTGCTCAGTGTGAACCTGCTTTCATCTGTGAAGAGCACAGGGCACCAGTCGCGAATTTGCCAATCCTGGTGTTCTGTGGCAAATGCCAAGCGTCCTGCATGGTGTTGGGCTGTGAGCACAACCCCCATCTGTGGACGTTGGGCACTCAGACCATCCTCATGGAGTCGGATTCTAACTGTGCAGACACATGCACATTTGTGGCCTGCTGGAGGACATTTTTCAGGACTCTGGCAGTGCTCCTCCTGTTCCTCCTTGCACAAAGGCTGAGGTAGCGGTCCTGCTGCTGGGTTGTTGCCCCCTCCATGTCTCCTGGTGTACTGGCAGGTCTCCTGGTAGCGCCTCCAGCCTCTGGATACTACGCTGACAGACACAGCAAACCTTCTTGCCACATCTCGCATTGATGTGCCATCCTGGATGAGCTGCACTACCTGCCACTTGTGTGGGTTGTAGAGTCCGTCTCATGCTACCACGAGTGTGAAAGCACAACCAACATTCAAAAGTGACCAAAACATCAGCCAGAAAGCATTGGTACTGAGATGTGGTCTGTGGTCCCCACCTGCACAACCACTCCTTTATCGAGTGTGTCTTGATAATTACCAATAATTTCCATCTGTTGTCAATTCCACTTGCACAACAGCATGTGAAATTGATTGTCAAACAGTGTTGCTTCCTAAGTGGAAAATTTGATTTTACAGGAGTTTGATTTACTTGCAGTTATATTCTGTTGTTTAAGTGTTCCCTTTATTTTTTTGAGCAGTGTGTATGTATATATATATATATATATATATATATATATATATATATATATATATATATATATATATATATATATATATATATATATATATAATTATTATTTTTTTTTTCTTTATATGTTATACAGGGCAGGAAATAGACCATTAAGTTTGGTTTGCCAGGAAGTTACCACTGAAGGAAGTAATTGTAAAGCAGAGACCCAGATCAAAGTGTAATGTAGGAGGGAGGCAGCTGGGGTGCACAAAAATGTGTATATTTGTATCTCTTTTATTATCTTAAGTATAATTTGTGTCAGAAAGGAGTGGTCGACCTTAACCATTCATGTTGCAAACCACACATCTGTAGTAGTCGTACCAATATGTACCCAAAAGCAATATTACTTCAGCTGCTCTATTCTCAACACTATATTAATGAATTATTTATGCAGTTTCCCAATACTACCTATTAATGAAACATTTTATGGACACATCTACCCTGATCCCCTGTGGTTTCTCAGCTGTGGATTTGATGGGAAAATTCTCATCATAAATTGATTTAAAATGTAGACTTATTAAAATCTTATCCACTTGCTGGAGGCCATTTGGCACACAATGCTCTGGGCTACAAGGTGGCCATTTATTAGCCTAATATGGCTGATAACAGAATGCAATAGCCTAATTGGGCAACAAGTGCACAACGACTTAAAATCAATGTAAAACATTCAGTGATCTCTGTATAATTTGCATCTCTAGTATGCTTCATTTTATCTTACCCCAGAGCTGGATTTACAGTTATACTGCTCAAAACTGCTACATAATGTCTATAAACTAATCAGGGGATTCTGCTGTTTAGACCCCTGGTAAAGCGATTCAAGAAACTGAAACCCTCAGATGTTAGTTACATAATTATATTGATGAGATCCAGAAAAAAAATAGACACCCACAGACTTGTGCCGCTGTTTTATAGTAGGTGTTTATCTCACCCCAGTGCTGGATGCACAGCTATCCTGCTCATAATTGTTGTATAATGTCTTCCCTGCTGCTGCTGCACCTTCTCTCTGTGTACTACATGCAGAAAGGGTAACAGGAATCCCTGACATCTGTGTGTGCCAGAAATGGGAAATATCACAGCAGCTAGCTAAGAGACAACTGAAAATTAGATATGGAGCCTGTAGAGGGGAAAACTGGTGACACACACACCTGTGCCCCTTAGTGGTACGGTGTATGCTTCCATACGTCTGTGGTTATGGTACACCTTATACTAGTTAATGACAAAGAGTTAAATGATTCGAAGTGTAAATGAATACTGTCATCTTCGCTGACTTCCTGCCCATATATATTGGTGCGTGGTTAAAGCATTTTTTTTCTTTTTAATACTGTTCAAAAGACATCAAAAGAAATGTAGAAATCATGTTGCTACATGGGTCCTGTAGCTAAAAAGTCGCCATAATGATGGTTTATCTTATCGTAACTGGAATATTGTGTTTGCTCAAGTAGTGCCAAATACATACATACATAAAGTGTGACCATCTGCCACTGTCAAATAAAACGCATATACCCTGCCCCAGTGGCGGACACTGACAGCTTTGGGCCCCTGTGCAAGAAATGTGTCTGGGCTCCCCTCCCTGCCCAGCATCATACCTCCCAAGTTTTGAAGATGGGAAAGAGGGAAAAAGTGTGCGTCGCGCACATTTTAGGCCACGCCTCTGGCCACACCCATTCATAACTAATCACACCCATATCCACGTCCCAACCACATCCATTTAGCACTGCTGATCACACTGTTTTATAAAGAATAATTATAAACAAAAAAATATGGCCACACAGTGCTCCATACTGTATATTGGCTGCACATGATGCTCCATACTGTATAATGACTGCACATGATGCTCCATACTGTATAATGACTGCACATGATGCTTCATACTGTATAATGGTCGCACATGATGCTCCATACTGTAGAATGACTGCACATGATGCTCCATACTGTATAATGGCCGCACATGATGCTCCATACTGTATATTGGCTGCACATGATGCTCCATACTGTATATTGGCTGCACATGATGCTCCATACTGTATATTGACCGCACATGATGCTCCATACTGTATAATGACCCCACATGATGCTCCATACTGTATAATGGGCGCACATGATGCTCCATACTGTATAATGGGCGCACATGATGTTCCATACTGTATAATGGCCGCACATGATGCTCCATAGTGTTTAAAAGTTTAAAATGGGGCCCCAAATGCTAGCATATTGCACATCATACAGAAGCATTTCGGTTGTATTTACTGTTATGACCCCAGTGGACAGGGTCTCAGAGGAACGTGTAAGTCTGCAAGATACAAAAATCCAGCTCATAGGGCTTTGGTAACTGGGTTGACCAAATAGCTACTCCTAACGCCAACACTAGAAGTAGCCGGGGATCATGCCTACGGTGATCGCTAGATGACTCGCGCCAGCCGGAGAATCTAACTACCCCTAGGAGAAGAAAACAAAGACCTCTCTTGCCTCCAGAGAAAGGGACCCCAAAGCAAGATACAAGCCCCCCACAAATAATAACGGTGAGGTAAGAGGAAATGACAAACACAGAAATGAACCAGGTTCAGCAAAGAGAGGCCAGCTTACTAATAGCAGAATATAGCAAGATAACTTATCTGGTCAACAAAAACCCTATAAAAATCCACGCTGGAGATTCAAGAACCCCCGAACCGTCTAACGGTCCGGGGGGAGAACACCAGCCCCCTAGAGCTTCCAGCAAAGGTCAGGATACAGATAGGAACAAGCTGGACAAAAATACCAAACAAAACAAAAGCAAAAAGCAAAGAAGCAGACTTAGCTTGAAAAACAGGAACCAGGATCAGAGGACAAGAGCACAACAGATTAGCTCTGATTTCAACGATGCCAGGCATTGAACTGAAGGTCCAGGGAGCTTATATAACAACGCCCCTGAACTAACGGCCCAGGTGAGGATAAAGGAAAAGACAGACGCTCCAGAGTCAAATCACTAATGATCACTAGAGGGAGCAAAAAGCAAAATCACAACAGTACCCCCCCCTTAGTGAGGGGTCACCGAACCCTCACCACGACCACCAGGGCGATCAGGATGAGCGGCATGAAAGGCACGAACTAAATCGGCCGCATGAACATCAGAGGCGACCACCCAGGAATTATCTTCCTGACCATAGCCCTTCCACTTGACCAGGTACTGAAGCCTCCGCCTGGAGAGACGAGAATCCAAGATCTTCTCCACCACGTACTCCAACTCGCCCTCAACCAACACCGGAGCAGGAGGCTCAGCAGAAGGAACCACAGGCACAACGTACCGCCGCAACAAGGACCTATGAAACACGTTGTGGATAGCAAACGACACAGGAAGATCCAGGCGAAAGGATACAGGATTAAGAATTTCCAATATCTTGTAAGGACCAATAAAACGAGGTTTAAATTTGGGAGAGGAAACCTTCATAGGAACAAAGCGGGAAGAAAGCCACACCAAATCCCCAACACGTAGTCGGGGACCCACACCGCGGCGGCGGTTGGCAAAGCGCTGAGCCCTCTCCTGTGACAACTTCAAGTTGTCCACCACAAGATTCCAGATCCGCTGCAACCTATCCACCACAGAATCCACCCCAGGGCAGTCAGAAGGTTCCACATGACCCGAAGAAAAACGAGGGTGGAAACCAGAGTTGCAGAAAAACGGCGAAACCAAGGTGGCGGAACTAGCCCGATTATTAAGGGCAAACTCAGCTAACGGCAAGAAGGTCACCCAATCGTCCTGATCAGCAGAGACAAAACACCTCAAATAAGCCTCCAAAGTCTGATTAGTTCGCTCCGTCTGTCCATTAGTCTGAGGATGGAAAGCAGACGAAAACGACAAGTCAATACCCATCCTACTACAAAAGGATCGCCAGAATCTGGAAACGAACTGGGATCCTCTGTCTGACACAATATTCTCAGGGATGCCGTGCAAACGAACCACGTTCTGGAAAAACACAGGAACCAGATCGGAAGAGGAAGGCAGTTTAGGCAAAGGAACCAAATGGACCATCTTGGAGAAGCGATCACATATCACCCAGATAACAGACATGCCCTGAGACACCGGAAGATCAGAAATGAAATCCATGGAGATATGTGTCCAAGGTCTCTTAGGGACAGGCAAGGGCAAGAGCAACCCGCTGGCACGAGAACAGCAAGGCTTAGCTCGAGCACAAGTCCCACAGGACTGTACAAATGACCGCACATCCCTAGACAAGGAAGGCCACCAAAAGGATCTGGCCACCAGATCTCTGGTGCCAAAAATTCCTGGATGACCTGCCAACACCGTGGAATGAACCTCGGAAATGACTCTGCTGGTCCACTTATCAGGCACAAACAGTCTGTCAGGTGGACAAGAATCAGGTCTATCAGCCTGAAATCTCTGCAACACACGTCGCAGATCAGGAGAAATAGCTGACAAGATAATACCATCCTTAAGAATACCAACAGGTTCAGTGACTCCAGGAGCATCAGGCACAAAGCTCCTGGAAAGAGCATCGGCCTTCACATTCTTTGAACCTGGTAAATACGAGACAACAAAGTCAAAACGGGAGAAAAACAATGACCAGCGGGCCTGTCTAGGATTCAGGCGTTTAGCAGACTCGAGATACATCAGATTTTTGTGATCAGTCAAGACCACCACACGATGCTTAGCACCCTCGAACCAATGACGCCACTCCTCAAATGCCCATTTCATGGCCAACAACTCCCGATTGCCCACATCATAATTTCGCTCCGCAGGCGAAAACTTCCTAGAGAAAAAGGCGCAAGGTCTCATAACAGAGCAACCAGGGCCTTTCTGCGACAAAACGGCCCCTGCTCCAATCTCTGAAGCATCCACCTCAACTTGAAAGGGAAGCGAGACATCAGGCTGGCACAAAACAGGCGCCGAAGTAAACCGACGTTTCAACTCCTGGAAAGCCTCCACGGCAGCAGGAGCCCAATTAACCACATCGGAGCCCTTCTTGGTCATATCCGTCAAAGGTTTCACAATGCTAGAAAAGTTAGCGATAAAACGACGGTAGAAGTTAGCGAAACCCAAGAACTTCTGAAGACTCTTAACTGACGAGGGCTGAGTCCAATCAAGAATAGCTCGGACCTTGACTGGGTCCATCTCCACAGCAGAAGGGGAAAATATGAACCCCAAAAAGGGAACCTTCTGTACACCAAAAAGACACTTTGAGCCCTTGACAAACAAAGAATTTTCACGCAAAATTTTAAAGACCATCCTGACCTGCTCCACATGCGAGTCCCAATTATCAGAAAAAAACAGAATATCATCCAGATAAACGATCAGAAATTTATCCAGATAGTTCCGGAAAATGTCATGCATAAAGGACTGAAAAACTGAAGGGGCATTAGAGAGCCCAAAAGGCATCACCAAGTACTCAAAATGACCTTCGGGCGTATTGAATGCGGTTTTCCATTCATCCCCTTGCTTAATGCGCACAAGGTTGTACGCACCACGAAGGTCTATCTTGGTAAACCACTTGGCACCTTTAATCCGGGCAAACAAGTCAGACAACAGCGGCAAAGGGTACTGAAATTTGACAGTGATCTTATTTAAAAGCCGATAGTCAATACAAGGCCTCAAAGATCCGTCCTTTTTAGCCACAAAAAAGAATCCTGCACCAAGAGGGGAAGAAGACGGACGGATGTGTCCTTTCTCCAGAGACTCCTTGATATATGAACGCATAGCGGTATGTTCAGGTATCGACAGATTAAACAGTCTTCCCTTAGGAAATTTACTGCCTGGAATCAAATCTATTGCACAGTCACATTCCCTATGAGGAGGCAATGCACTGGACCTGGACTCGCTAAAGACATCCTGATAATCAGACAAGTACTCCGGAACTTCTGAAGGCGTAGAAGAAGCAATAGACACAGGCAGGGAATCCTCATGAATACCACGACAGCCCCAACTAGACACTGACATAGCCTTCCAGTCAAGGACTGGATTATGGGTCTGTAACCATGGCAGCCCCAAAACAACCAAATCATGCATTTTATGTAGAACGAGAAAACGTATCACCTCGCGGTGTTCAGGAGTCATGCACATGGTAACCTGTGTCCAATACTGCGGCTTATTTTCTGCCAATGGCGTAGCATCAATACCCCTAAGAGGGATAGGATTTTCTAATGGTTCAAGAATAAAACCACAGCGCTTAGCAAATGAGAGATCCATAAGACTCAGGGCAGCACCTGAATCTACAAACGCCATGACAGGATAAGATGACAGTGAGCAAATCAAAGTTACAGACAGAATAAACTTAGGATGCAAATTACCAACGGTGACAGGACTAACAACCTTAGATATACGTTTAGAGCATGCTGAGATAACATGTGTAGAATCACCACAGTAGTAGCACAAGCCATTCCGGCGTCTATGAATTTTCCTCTCATTTCTAGTCAGGATTCTATCACATTGCATCAAATCAGGTGTCCGTTCAGACAACACCATGAGGGAATTTGCGGTTTTTCTATCACATTGCATCACATCAGGTGTCGGTTCAGACAACAACATGAGGGAATTTGCGGTTTTGCGCTCCCGCAACCGCCGGTCAATTTGAATAGCCAGGGACATGGTATCATTCAGACCTGTGGGAATGGGAAAACCCACCATAACATTCTTAATGGCCTCAGAAAGGCCATTTCTAAAATTAGCGGCCAGTGCACACTCGTTCCAATGTGTCAGCACGGACCATTTCCGAAATTTTTGGCAATACACCTCAGCCTCGTCCTGGCCCTGAGACATAGCCAGCAAGGCTTTCTCTGCCTGAATCTCAAGATTGGGTTCCTCATAAAGTAAACCGAGCGCCAGAAAAACGCATCAATATCAGCCAATGCCGGATCTCCTGGCGCCAACGAAAAAGCCCAATCCTGAGGGTCACCCCGTAAGAATGAAATAACAATTTTTACTTGTTGAGCAGAGTCTCCAGACGAACAAGGTTTCAGGGACAAAAACAATTTACAATTATTCCTGAAATTCCTAAACTTAAATCGGTCTCCTGAAAACAGTTCAGGAATCGGAATCTTGGGTTCAGACCTAGGATTTCTGGTAACATAATCTTGTATACCCTGCACACGAGCGGCAAGCTGGTCCACACTTGTAATCAAGGTCTGGACATTCATGTCTGCAGCAGCTTAAGCCACTCTGAGGTAAAGGGGAAAAGAAAAAAAAAAAAAAAAAAAAAAAAATGAGAGAGGGAAAAAAAAACCTCAAAATTTTCTTTCTTATAATCCCACTTCTGCAATGCATTAAACATTTAATACTGGCCTGGCATACTGTTATGACCCCAGTGGACAGGGTCTCAGAGGAACGTGTAAGTCTGCAAGATACAAAAATCCAGCTCATAGGGCTGTGGTAACTGGGTTGACCAAATAGCTACTCCTAACGCCAACACTAGAAGTAGCCGGGGATCATGCCTACGGTGATCGCTAGATGACTCGCGCCAGCCGGAGAATCTAACTACCCCTAGGAGAAGAAAACAAAGACCTCTCTTGCCTCCAGAGAAAGGGACCCCAAAGCAAGATACAAGCCCCCCACAAATAATAACGGTGAGGTAAGAGGAAATGACAAACACAGAAATGAACCAGGTTCAGCAAAGAGAGGCCAGCTTACTAATAGCAGAATATAGCAAGATAACTTATCTGGTCAACAAAAACCCTATAAAAATCCACGCTGGAGATTCAAGAACCCCCGAACCGTCTAACGGTCCGGGGGGAGAACACCAGCCCCCTAGAGCTTCCAGCAAAGGTCAGGATACAGATAGGAACAAGCTGGACAAAAATACCAAACAAAACAAAAGCAAAAAGCAAAGAAGCAGACTTAGCTTGAAAAACAGGAACCAGGATCAGAGGACAAGAGCACAACAGATTAGCTCTGATTTCAACGATGCCAGGCATTGAACTGAAGGTCCAGGGAGCTTATATAGCAACGCCCCTGAACTAACGGCCCAGGTGAGGATAAAGGAAAAGACAGACGCTCCAGAGTCAAATGACTAATGACCACTAGAGGGAGCAAAAAGCAAAATCACAACAATTTACCTGCGCTGATCTCAGGCCGCTAAACGAGTGTGATCGACAATACTGAAGTCATGGACGCTTGTTTCCCTGCCTCTTTCCACCATCTGAGAAAGAATGAAGGGGACAGAACGATCACTAATAGATCACTACAGATCACCATACAGCATCATGTTATCAGCAGCATATCTACAGTTTACACCAGGCGATGTGCTGCTGAGAACAAGGATTTTTATTCCAGCATAAACAATCCAATCACCCAATGAATATGCAGCATTTTGCTTGTTTAGCATAATACACCCCATAGTCCTCCATATAGTATTATACACTTCCCATAGTCCTCCATATAGTATTATACACTTCCCATAGTCCTCCATATAGTATTATACACTTCCCATAGTCCTCCATATAGTATACAGCACTGACCACAGTAGTATACAGCACTGACCACAGTAGTGTACAGCACAGGCCACAGTAGTGTACAGCACAGGCCACAGTAGTATACAGCAGAGCCCACAGTAGTATACAGCAGAGCCCACAGTAGTATACAGCAGAGCCCACAGTAGTATACAGCAGAGCCCACAGTAGTATACAGCAGAGACCACAGTAGTATACAGCAGAGACCACAGTAACAGCACAGGGCTCAGTAGTATACAGCGCTGACTACACAGTAGTATACAGCAGAGCCCACAGTAGTATACAGCAGAGCCCACAGTAACAGCACAGGGCTCAGTAGTATACAGCGCTGCCTACACAGTAGTATACAGCAGAGCCCACAGTAGTATACAGCAGAGCCCACAGTAGTATACAGCAGAGCCCACAGTAGTATACAGCAGAGCCCACAGTATTAGCACAGGGCTCAGTAGTATACAGCACTGCCCACAGTAGTATACAGCACAGCCCACAGTAACAGCACAGGGCTCAGTAGTATACAGCAGAGCCCACAGTAGTATACAGCAGAGACCACAGTAGTATACAGCAGAGACCACAGTAGTATACAGCAGAGCCCACAGTAACAGCACAGGGCTCAGTAGTATACAGTACTGCCCACAGTAGTATACAGCAGAGCCCACAGTAGTATACAGCAGAGCCCACAGTAGTATACAGCAGAGCCCACAGTAACAGCACAGGGCTCAGTAGTATACAGCACTGCCCACAGTAGTATACAGCAGAGCCCACAGTAGTATACAGCACAGCCCACAGTAACAGCACAGGGCTCAGTAGTATACGGCACTGCCCACAGTAGTATACAGCAGAACCCACAATAGTATACAGCAGAACCCACAATAGTATACAGCATGCTCATCCCCCCTTCCCACCCCTCCCCACCTCTCCTCTCCTCTCCTGAGAATGGCCCCACAGTCCAGTAAAAAAAAAAAAAAACACAAGCTCCTCACCTCTCCACACGTGCCCGCGCTGCTCCTTGCTCCTGTGTCAGTGGCTGCTGCTGCTCTGCCTGGGACACAGTGAGTGCGCGCGCACCCGCTGTGTCAGAGGCAGAGCGGGGAATGATGGGAGAGGGGGCGTCGTCAGGTGACGCTCTCTCCTCCATCATTGCATTGAACTGTACCTGCAGACGCCGGTATAGTTCAATGCGGCGGGCGAGTCGGCGCTGGCGGCAGGCGGGCCCCCCTGCCTCACAGGGGCCCCATAGCGGCTGCGTGACTTGCCGCTAGCTGGGGGCCCCTGGGGGAGTGGGGGTCCCAGGCAGCTGCCTGGTCTGCCTGCCCCTAACGCCGGCCCTGCCTGCAAGGGCCCCCCTCCACCTCCGGGCCCCGGTGCGGCTGCACCGGTTGAACTGGCGGTAGGTCCGCCCCTGCCCTGCCCAACCCAGACTAACCCAGATGCAGCGTGACAGACTCTGCCGGTTAATAAACTCAAGGCTGTAAGTATCATGAGTGGAAAAATAATCATTGTTTCTAGCTTATCAGTTCAGTTACCTTCATCTGTAGACTCTAAACTTGTATGCTCCAACATGGGCTTGATTGCCATACATGTAATTTCTAGCAAATTTAGTTGCATATGATTAGTCAATTCCTACGTATATGTGTTTTTAATGGGCATATTTAGGTAATAATACCTGTGTATATGGCTGTATCCTTAGAGCCCATAGGCTATAACATTGGCTTATATTTATCTGACCTAAGTATGACATAGTTTTAGGGCATTGGATTCATTCTTATTTTGGTGAATGTGGTTTGTAATTAGAATTATTGCCCAGTATTATTATTGTGTCATATATCTGATAGAAATCATATGCTATAAAATAAGCTTACGGTAAGTTTCTCACACCTAAGTAACGCACATAGATTTTAAATTTTACAGGGCAATAAATTGATCCCCTTTTATGGAAAATGTGAACATAAATTATCAATATGTACTGAAAATGTAGCGCATCTGGTAAAGCTGATATGCTCTAACATAGTCATTAATTTGGTTGATATCAGCTCTACCAGGTGTGTTACATGTACACTGTGAAGAATATCGGAGATATAATTTCATGTCAATCGTTTGTATCCTATCTGGCATGGGATTATAAAACCTCCCTCAGTGTGGAGCTAGCTCAGTAGGGGGGTCAAGCCTTAAAGGGCAATGAGTGATGGATCTCACCTTGAGTCAGCTCGGAGCAGAACAAGAGGCTTGTGGATACCAAGCGGTCAAAACTGCTTTGTTGAGTCAGCTATGATTTCATAAGGAGTTATGGAGATGCTATATGTCCTAGCCGTAGATTGTGTATATTTCCGGGATCCCCAGAACATGGCGAGCACCTGGCTGGGTCTCAACCCATTCTAGCACCCAGGGGTAGGAGGCTACATAGAACAGCCAGTAGAAATCATATAGCAAAGCTGTGTTTGGTCTTAACGCATAGTAGGGGCCCGGCTGGATCAGATGGCGCCCAAACCACCATCCAGAAATGAGTTATGATCTTTCATAAGTTTTGGAGTTTGCAGCTGCAGAGGCAAGGGGAGGGGATTTAGGTTCAACCCAGAGGCATGAAGGGAGTGACCCAAGGGGGATAAAGGCTAATGTGTGGCCGTATGGTCCCACTCTCTGTGATGCATGCGGTCCACTTCAGAAGTTGGAGCTGCTTCAATTAAGATCAAGGAGACAGCTGACAGCCCATGCCCCCTGTGGCCCAACGCACCTATGAACTAACATTACCTGGTAATTAACATATATTCTGCTTTTATTTTTTGTCCTACCACTATCTGTACTTGCATATCTGACCACTGTATATGTGTTACCATCGTGTGTATGGTGTATTGTCTATTGTGCCCTTAAGGCGATTAAATATATAATTTAACCTTGGGCTGCTCTTCTATCTCATTCCACAAATCCACGCTTCCATTTCTCGGTTTAACCTCCCAAACTACCGGGGCTGGTTTCTGGACCGATTTAATCTCGTTAACGGACCAGGCTTCTATCTAACTAGGAACTGGTGGCAATCCTACCTAGATGGCAAGGCTCTGTTTCACTGGTGCTAGTGGCACATGATATTAACTTCACAGTATTGTGACAAATATCATTTTGTGTGTGTGTATATGTAACAAACCTGGTACAGTTTATATGCTCTAACATAGGCTTTAACTTAATATGAGTAAGTACCACATTTGTATTATAAATTACATTACCTTCACTACTGATCACATTTTCTGAAATTTTGATGAAGTTAGTCAATGTGGTACTGATGCTCAAACATAGGCTTTAATTAATTGATCAAAGTAGAACATTTGTATTATAAATGATATTAACTTCAATCTATTTGTGAAAAATGCGGTTGGTAGTGAGCCTATTTTCAGTGTATATGTAACACATTTGGTAGAGTCGACATGCTCTAACCTAGACTTTAATTTAGTTGATTAAAGTACCATTTTTGGGTAGTATAGAACATTAAATCCACCCTATTTTTAGAAAATACCAACATATTGCAAAAAATATTCATGTATATTCAACACACCTAGTAGAGTTGATATGCCTTAACATAGGCTTTAATTTAACTGATTCAAGTTCAACATTTGGAGTGTACACGATGACTATTTTCAGAAAATTCGATCGGTAATGAAAGCATTTTCAGTGTGTCTGTGTGTAACACATTTGGTAGAGTTGATATGCTATAACATAGGCTTTAATTTAGTTTATCTAAATACCAAATTTGGATTGTAATTTACATTAACGTCATCTGATTTTTAATTAATTAATTCGATAATGCGAAAAATGTCCCATACTAAAATGGTTTGTATGTTGCTGGTATGCTCTAACATAAGCTTATATTTTACTACCTGAAGTACACATAGTTTTTGCATTGTACAGAGAAATACCCCCATAAATAGTAAATGCAGTTGATAATTATAATGTCCAGTAATTATAGTATGTGACACATGTAATGGAGCTGGTATAACATAAGCTTAACTTTTACTGCCCTAAGTAACTAAGTTTTTGCCTTGTACACGGCAGTAGATTTATGCCGTAAAAAGTAAATGCGATTGATAAAATTATGGACTAATAAGTATGCATACAGTGCCTGATGGTGTGGGCATTCTCAAACATGAGGTCACATAAGGATAACCTAAATTTTTAGGCTGTTGAGTCGAATCTGGGTTCATACTGCACAATCTTACGGTATCGGTGCTGATGTGTGCCAGAGCCATGAATTTCCTTGTCGTCAGTGTTCAGGAAGTTCCTGCAAACTGTTCCTGAAAAACATAACTTTAGAGGAAGCGGCTGAAATCCTGGAGAGCAGATCATCTGTGATAGTGATTGACCTGCTGTGTCAGTGGATGGTGCAACTTAACTATGGATTTCACATTACTGAAATCGCAGGGCTGCCGGAGCTGAATCCATATCTCGGCTGCTTTGACCATTAAGTAGGGCATCAGAATTAAGCAGCTTGTGTCAAAATGTTGCCAGACCTCCATTCTGCGTATCCTATGCAAACTTATGTATTTTCATAGAGACTAACTACAAACTCTGTGCAGTCCAGTGTTACTCTTCCATCTCCCACCTCTTCTATTACCTGTAGCTTACCAAGAAGGTGCAGAAAAAGCTCCATCTGCATTCACTGTTAGGACTGGTTTGTAGTGTACAGTGCGTACGGAAAGTATTCAGACCCCTTTAAATTTTTCACTCTTCATTTCATTACAGCCATTTGGTAAATTCAAAAACTTCGTTTTTTTCACATTAATGTACACTCTGCCCCATCAGTTTCTTTTTTTTAATTAAATTTTCAAAAATTTCTACATTTCTTTTTTTTCAGTCAAGATGGGGTGCAGAGTGTACATTAATGTGAAAAAAATGAAGTTTTTGAATTTACCGAATGGCTGCAATGAAACAAAGAGGGAAAAATGTAAAGGGGTCTGAATACTTTCCGTACCCACTGTATTGTTGGAAGGCCATTTCCGGTGACTACCTCTTGAAGCTCATCAAGAGAATGCCGAGAGTGTGCAAAGCAGTCATCAAAGCAAAAGGTGGCTACTTTGAAGAATCTAGAATATAAGACATAATTTCAGTTGTTTCACACTTTTTTGTTAAGTATATAATTCCACACGTGTTAATTCATAGTTTTGATGCCTTCAGTGTGAATGTACAATTTTCATAGTCCTGAAAATACAGAAAAATCTTTAAATGAGAAGGTGTGTCCAAACCTTTGGACTGTACTGTGTGTGTGTGTGTGTGTGTGTGTGTGTGTGTATATATATATATCTATATCTATAAATATAATTGTCTAAGGGTTTTTCTGTCTGTCTGTCCTGGAAATCCCGCGTCTCTGATTGGTCGAGGCCGCCTGGGCCTCGACCGATCAGAGACGGGCACAGTATCAACGTAGATGTCATAATGGTTGCCATGGCGATGATGATGTCATAAAGGTTGCCTCGACCAACCAACGACGGGCACAGTCTGCCGCGAATTCTGGAATCATCATTGTCCATATACTACGGGGACATGCATATTCTAGAATACCCGATGCATTAGAATTGGGCCACAGTCTAGTATATACTGTATATAATTGTCTAAGGGGTACTTCCGTCTTTCTGTCCTCAACTCCTGTAATGGAAAGCCCACGTCGCTGATTGGTCCCGCCAGCTGCCTGTCATGGCTGCCGCGACCAATCAGCGACGGGCACAGTCCGATTAGTCCCTCCCTACTCCCCTGCAGTCAGTGCCCGGTGCCCGCATACTCCCCTCCGGTCACCGCTAACACAGCGTTAATGCCAGCGGTAACGGACTGGGTTATGCCGAGGGTAACGCACTGCGTTATCGCTGCTATTAACCCTGTGTGTCCCCAACTTTTTAGTGTGCATAGGCAGCATCAATAGTAAAAAAAATGTAATGTTAAAAATAATAAAAAAACAAAAAACCTGCTATTCTCACCCTCCGTAGTCCGCCGAGCCGCACGCGGCTGCCGCCATCTTCCGTTCTCAGAGATGCATTGCGAAATTACCCAGAAGACTTAGCGGTCTCGGTAATTTCGCAATGCATCCTGGGAACGGAAGACGGCCGCAGCCGTGCGCGCATCCCCGGAGCTTCGGTGGATCCCGGCGGGTGAGTATATCTCTATTTTTTTTATTTTAATTATTTTTTTTAACGAGGATATGGTGCTCACACTGCTAAATACTGGACTGTGTTATATACTACGTGGGCTGTGCTATATACTACATGGGCAGTGTGATATACTGCGTTGGCTGTGTGATATACTGAGGGGGCTGTGCTATATACTACATGGGCAATGTGATATACTGCGTGGGCTGTGTGATATACTGCGGGGGCTGTGCTATATACTACATGGCCAGTGTTATATACTACGTGGGCTGTGTGATATACTGCGTGGGCTGTGCTGTATACTACGTGCCCTGTGTTATATACTGCGTGGCCTGTGTTATATACTGCGTGGGCTGTGCTATATACTACATGCCCTGTGTTATATACTGTGTAGCCTGTGTTATGTACTGCGTGGGCTGTGCTATATACTACGTGCTCTGTGTTATATACTGCGTGGCCTGTGTTATATACTACATCGCCTGTGTTATATACTACATGGCCTGTGTTATATAGTACGTGGGCTGTGTTATATACTGCGTGGCCTGTATTAACGCATTGGGTATTCTAGAATATGTATGTATGTATGTAGCAGCCACATAGTATATAGCACAGGCCACGTACTATTTGTCTGCTATATACTACATACTATACTATTATACACTACGTGGCCTGTGCTATATACTATGTGGCTGCTATATGCATACATACATACATATTCTAGAATACCCGGTGCGTTAGAATCGGGGCACCATCTAGTGTGTGTGTGTGTATATGTATATATGTGTATATATATATATATATATATATATATATATATATATATATATATATATATATATACATACATACATACACATATATATATATATATATATATATATATATATATATATATATATATATATATATATATATATATATATATATATATATATATACATACACACATATACAAGCATGCATATGTACACACCAACACACACACTAACACACTAGAACAAGTAGAAAGTAAAGAGAAAAGCCTCCGGCAGCCGTAAAAAGCAACATCAAGGCCAGTACAAGAAAAAGGCTGCTGACATTTTCATGAAGCAGCTCTTCATAGAAAAACTCTGTGGCTCTGCCGATGGAATAAAGGCATTGTGTGCACAGACCCTAATAGACATAGCAGATCCAGCAGAACCACTTTGCTGATTGTTTCACTCTGAGAGAAATAATGAAAAAGTTAGTAAAAATGTGTAAAGAATCTTTAAAATACAAAAATGCTAAATTTGACAACTATATATATATATATATATATATATATATATATATATATATATATATATATATATATATATATATATATATTTTTTTTTTTTAAAAATATTTAATACTTCACTGTATTTCACTCCAAACGATTCAAGATCATTTTATTTTCTTTGCCGGTGATGTAAATGGTTCAGATTCTGTATCGCCAGTATTTATTTTACATTTGGAAACGTTGGAACCAATGATAACAAAACGATGGCACAACTCCAAAATAATGAAGGGTTTTTTGAGCAAAAAATAACAACCTTCGAAGAGAGAAAAAAAAACATCTGATCTGCTCAGCACGTAAGTTTTATCAAAGCATTTACGCCCTCAGGATACATTCCTTCAGACACAAGCCTGCTCTCGCCTATTGTCTCATGTGGAAACAGTTGTCTAATAACTAAAGACTACCAAGATCTCCCGACGGCTGAATTTTTAGACATTTTTATGACCAAAAAATGTTGCTGCAGGGAGAAAAATGGAGTTTGTATTTCAGCTTTCATACAACGGTACTTCATTTGATGAGTGTTATTATATAGTATTTAAATTGATTTCTAAGCAATTACTGGTTGAAAATGAAATCCTGCCCATTAATTTGCATAGCGTGGGGTGCTAGAGCCTGGGGCAAGGCAAGTATTTTGCACCCTATTATCCATGGATCACCAGCACTCCCTGAGTTCCCAGTCTAGTATTGAAACCATTATCCCCTAAATACATCTATTGTATTTAAGTAAAAATAAAATTAAAAATTCCAGTTTAATTAGTTTTCCCTTTCACTGTCAAATTAATTTATGCTTTTTTTTTTTAAATTAATTTTCATAAGAAAGAACCCAAACCTGAGGCACTGAGAGCAGTTCTGTCACTGATTGTAGTAATTTAGGGAAATTAAGCAAGCGCGTCAAATCTGTCTTTTGGTAGGAAGATTCCCAAATATTTTAAAGCTGAATTAGACTATTTAAAAAATAAACCCATCTTGGAGGTGGACATTTTTTTTTCCTCTCTAGGAAAATGGCACCACCAGCGCATGCTCAGTAGCCGGATCATGTGTTATTCTTTTGTAACTATTTGAATACCTCATATCTAACACTATCTATAGAACTCTAGCAGTTGGTTTCATTGAAGCGCTCTGCCACAAAATTCACTCAGCATGTTTTATTTTTTGGGGGTGTTTGTTTGCACCTTTTGTGTAGGACAAGTCAACCCCATTTGGTTTTCACATATTCGTAAGAGACAGGATGTGAGTCAACACCACATCCCTTCCTTCACATGAAATTCTGACCTTTGAAGACAGAACCATGCTAGAAGAAGTACGAATGTGGCTCGATGGTGCAAAGTATCTTGTGACCATAAAAACAAATACAATTTGTTAATTTAATATTAACATTTTATTTATTATATATAAAATTACTAAAATTATCTGTGTTTTCCTGATCACAAGATGATATGCAATCAACTACTTTTTTTTTTGAGCTCGTAAAAAGAGTCTGGACTAAAGACTATATAAATAAAGTTGGCTGATGATAGACTTTTGATTCCTGATCCTTAGCCACAGAAGGATATTTTGGGTAGAGTATGGCTCTGTTCTGAAATACCCAATAAGCCAATCTAAAGATAAAAAGATCTGTTTTAGGACTGGGACAATGATCGTCCAAACGATCATTGATCAGTACAAACCTGCAATCTGCAGCTTAAAAATTACACAGGAATGCAAAATTTGGGTTCATGAAAATTGTTTCAAAGTCAATGACTGAGACTTATTAGTATTCTTATGCCCTGATTTAAAAAAATAATCTATTTTTAACCATCAAGTATGGATTTTGCACAAGACGCACGTGAAATTACGAACAAGCGGGATGAACAAAAAAAATCTTTACTGTAGCCAAAAACGTACACAATACTATATATAAAAATGTATAAACCATTCATTCTGCATCATTCCCTGAACTGAACTATCCTGCATGTCTATTGCTCCATTCCCTGACAGCAAGCGGCTTGGATGGTATCTGATTCATTCTATCTTCGGCATTGAATCCTGCATATATCTATATATGTTAGTCATCTTATTATGCATTTGTTTGTGTTTATAGATATTTAACTCACTTTTGCTTGTCCCTATGTAGAGAGATCACATAACTTTTTCAAAGGGGTTTATGATCCATGTAGACCTGGACATTTGTTTATCTGATCACTACATTTATTGTGTCCTGCTGTCTCTACTGAGTTAGATTGATTGGTAACAAGAGGGGGAGAAACACCCTTTTCCAAAAAAAAAAAAAGTGAGATCTATAAATGTAGACAGATCTTGGGGATGCATTCATGCAGGGGTGCATTCGTGCACTATTATTCGTGTACTTTTTTCAAAGTATTTTTTTTTTCTAAGTATGACGCAGTTATAACATGGCAGTTAGACAGGGCAGGAGACAGGTAAGACAATCTAAACCTATTCCCTATTCACTTGAAACAGAACAAATACACACCATATGTATCTGTATAATTTATATCCTGGCTGCTGCATTCACTCACCGCCCTTGCATAAACTCTTTAAACTCCATCCATATCGGCCCCTCTGTCCTTGCCTCTCCTATGTATAGCACTCATGCTCTGTTCACATTGCTTAACAGCGCAGATCCATTCAGTCCCACCATCCAACACAAAAGACGCTCTCACAAATCACTTAACCATCTGCTCACTCTTTCTATCCTCCTTCTCCTAGTCGCTGGAGACATCTCTCCAAACCCCGGCCCCCCATGTTATAGCCAGTCAAACCTCTCAACTGCTACACCCAGAAACCCCTCTAACCTTATTAATATTCCATGCATGCCCTCTGTCTCTTTCAATTGTGCTCTTTGGAATTCTCGCTCTGTGTGTAATAAACTCTCCTTCACCCATGATTACTTCCTTTCTAAGGCTCTTAATCTCCTGGCTCTTACTGAAACCTGGATCCAGCAGTCAGACACAACCGCTGCTGCTGCTCTCTCCTATGGTGGACTACACTTTTCTCATACCCCAAGATCAGACAACAGAGCAGGTGGAGGCGTTGGGCTGCTCCTTTCACCCAAATGTACCTTCCAAGCTATCCCCCAAGTACCCTCACTTGTATTCCCTTCCTTTGAGGTCCATGCTGTCAGGCTCTACGTCCCCTTCTCCATGCGAGTGGCGGTGGTGTATCGTCCTCCTGGCCCCTCTCATCAGTTCCTGGATCACTTTGCCACCTGGCTTCCACACTTTCTCTCCTGTGACACCCCCGCCCTTATCATGGGTGATTTCAACATCTCCATTGCTTCTCCCCTTTCCCCGTCTGCTTCTCACCTTTTATCTCTAACCTCCTCTTTCGGCCTCTCGCAGCATACTAACTCTCCAACGCATGAAGATGGAAACTCCCTTGACTTGGTCTTCTCCCGACTTTGCTCAGTGGATGATTTCACAAACACCCCTCTCCCGCTCTCTGACCACAACCTTCTTTCATTCTCTATCAAGAACTGCCATCCCGCTCAGGTCACCCCCACTTTCCACACTTATAGAAACATACAGGCCATTAACACCCAGAAACTTATGAAGAACTTGCAGTCCTCATTGGCCCCAATCTCCTCCATCTCATGTCCTGATTCTGCTCTGAGCCATTACAATGAAACCCTGCAAAGTACCCTGGATGAAGCTGCTCCTCCTATACATAGAGTAACTCGACACAGACGGCGACAACCATGGCACACGCTGCAAACACGCTTCCTGCAGCGATGCTCCAGGTGCGCCGAACGTCTGTGGAGAAAATCTAATCTACCCGAAGATTTCATCCATTATAAGTTCATGCTAAAAACATACAACTCTGCCCTTCACCTCTCCAAACAAACCTATTTCAACACCCTCATCACCTCGCTGTCCAATAACCCTAAACGTCTCTTCGACACTTTCCAGTCCCTACTCAACCCAAGAGAGCAGGCCCCCAACCACAGATCTCCGCGCTGACGATCTGGCCAATTACTTCAAAGAAAAAATTGACCACATTCGACAGGAAATCATCTCCCAATCTCTTCATACCATGCACTGTCCTCCCTCCCCCACTGCATCTAGTTCACTCTCTGACTTTGAACCAGTTACTGAAGAAGAAGTAAGCAGGCTCCTTGCATCTTCTCGCCCGACCACTTGCACCAGTGACCCCATTCCGTCACATCTCCTCCAGTCCCTTTCCCCGGCTGTCACCTCTCACATAACAAAAATATTCAACCTTTCCCTCACTTCCGGTATTTTTCCCTCCTCATTTAAGCATGCCATCATACATCCATTACTTAAAAAACCCTCCCTCGACCAAAACTGTGCCGCTAATTATAGACCTGTCTCTAATCTTCCCTTCATCTCTAAACTCCTGGATCTCCTGGAATGCCTGGTCCACTCCCCTCTTACCCGCTATCTCTCAGATAACTCTCTTCTCGACCCTCTTCAATCTGGCTTCCGCTCTTTACACTCTACTGAAACTGCCCTCACTAAAGTCTCTAATGACCTACTAACAGCTAAATCTAATGGTCACTACTCCATGCTAATTCTCTTGGATCTCTCCGCAGCATTCGACACTGTGGATCATCAGCTCCTCCTCACTATGCTCCGCTCCATCGGCATCAAGGACACCGTTCTCTCTTGGTTCTCCTCCTATCTCTCTGACCGATCCTTCACTGTATGTTTTGCTGGTTCCTCCTCCTCTCACCTTCCCCTTACTGTTGGGGTTCCTCAAGGATCAGTCCTAGGCCCCCTCCTCTTCTCTTTGTATACTGCCCCTATTGGACAAACAATCAGTAGATTTGGGTTCCAGTACCATCTCTATGCTGATGACACCCAATTATACACTTCTTCTCCTGCTTTCACTCCGACCTTCTTAGAAAACACCAGTGATTGTCTTACCACTGTCTCTAACATCATGTCCTCCCTCTATCTGAAACTGAACCTGTCAAAAACTGAACTCCTCGTGTTCTCTCCCTCTACTAACCTACCTTTGCCTGACATTGCCATCTCCGTGTGCGGTTCCACCATTACTCCAAAGCAACATGCCCGCTGCCTTGGGGTCATCCTTGATTCCGAGCTTTCATTTACCCCCCACATCCGATCACTGGCTCGCTCTTCTTATCTGCATCTCAAAAACATTTCTAGAATTCGCCCTTTTCTTACTTTTGACTCTGCAAAAACTCTTACTGTTTCTCTTATTCATTCCCGTCTGGACTATTGTAACTCTCTACTAATTGGCCTCCCTCTTACCAAACTCTCCCCGCTCCAATCTGTCCTGAATGCTGCTGCCAGGATCATATTCCTCACCAACCGTTACACCGATGCCTCTACCTTGTGCCAGTCATTACACTGGCTACCCATCCACTCCAGAATCCAGTACAAAACTACTACCCTCATCCACAAAGCACTCCATGGCTCACCACCACCCTACATCTCCTCTCTGGTCTCAGTCTACCACCCTACCCGTGCCCTCCGCTCCGCTAATGACCTCAGGTTAGCATCCTCAATAATCAGAACCTCCCATTCCCGTCTCCAAGACTTTACACGTGCTGCGCCGATTCTTTGGAATGCGTTACCTAGGTTAATACGATTAATCCCCAATCCCCACAGTTTTAAGCGTGCCCTAAAAACGCATTTGTTCAGACTGGCCTACCGCCTCAACGCATTAACCTAACTATCCCTGTGTGGCCTATTAAAAATAGAAAAAAAAAAAAAACCATAATCAGGTTCCTCGCATCATGTTCTCATACACTTTATGCAGTCAGTAGCACTCTGTGTCGGTACTGCTACATACTTAGGCAGTTAACTGGTTCATGCAGCTTTACATGAACACCCGAGCCTTACACTATGGCTGGTCCCAATAACTAAAGCAATTGTTACCATTCACCTCTCGTGTCTCCCCTTTTCCTCATAGTTTGTAAGCTTGCGAGCAGCAGGGCCCTCATTCCTCCTGGTATCTATTTTGAACTGTGATTTCTGTTATGCTGTAATGTCTATTGTCTGTACAAGTCCCCTCTATAATTTGTAAAGCGCTGCGGAATATGTTGGCGCTATATAAATAAAACTTATTATTATTATTATTTATTGGAAATTAATTCATCCAGCAGTAGTCCTCTATCATCATTTTCCATGTACCTTGGTATCGTCATTACATATCCTTGATTTCCTGATAAAATCTGTCTTCTTGCAATTTGCTAACAGCACCAAGGTTTAAGGGAAAGTTGTCCAAATATGAATGTAAAAAATGTAACTTGAGCTTCATCAGGCAACCCAAGGCTTTGAAATGTTTCAGCATGTTCTCTGTTGTGAACTCTATTTCTGGGCTCCCTCTTGTGGTCACAAGTGGTACTGTGTGAGTGCTGTCTTTCTGCAGGTTTGTGACTGGCATCAGCTGTCTCGTTATCTGTGGGCTGGTTTTCTATGTAAGCTCACTTGGACTCTCAGTCTATGCCTGCTGTCGTTGTATTCAGTGCTATTCTGATTGCTCCTGTCTACATCCGTAATCAGTCTCTCCATGAGAAGCTAAGTTCTGTTTGCTTATTCTTGCTCATCTATGTTCAATATGTTTCCTAGAATATTATGAGTTTTTTCCAGCTTGCTAATATGTGATTTCTCTGCTTGCTGTTAGCTCTGGGGTGCTGAGTTGCTCCCCCCACATCGTTAGTTGGTGTGGGGGTTCTCGCATTCTCTGCGTGGATATTTTTGTATAGGGTTTTTTACTGACCGCACAGATCCCTTGCTATTTTCTACTATCTAGTGTTAGCGGGCCTCATTTGCTTAACCTGTTTCATCTCTGCGTTTGTCTTTTCCTCTTAACTCACCGTTATTATTTGTGGGGGGCTGTTCTATATCTTTGGGGTTATTTCTCTGAGGCAAGTGAGGTCTTACTTTATCTCTAGGGGTAGTCAGTTTCTCAGGCCGTGAAGAGACGTCTAGGATTTCAGGAAACGTTCCACGGCTACCTTTAGTGTGTTTGGTTAGGATCAGGTTTTGCGGTCAGTCCAGTTACCACATCCCCAGAGCTTGTCCTATTTTCTCTGACTTAGCTGGTTAGATTTGTGATCCTAAGCCACTGGGATCATAACAGTTCTCCACAATGGACTTAAATTTTGGATCTTTGGTGTTACCTAGAAATGTCTTCACGACTTCTTTAAAAGACTACTTTGGGTACTTTCCTAAGTTTCCTAAGAATAAAGTCTAAATTCTCATAGCACAGAATGCCTTATAGGCACTGAAGCATATTTGCTGCCATTAATAAAAAAAAAAAAAAACTCTTCCTCCCTTGAGGAAGGGACACCCGAAACGCGCGTCGGGAGGAAGGGGACATCACGGTACCTGCCGTATATTTATTTTCTATCTACACCGGTACGTTTCAGCCCATATGTTGTCCTGTTCATATGCGTTCCCACAGTGGATTATGGAGCATATATAGATTATCTGCCTATGGATGGTCTCCATGTGGGCTTGTACCATTATGTTCTCTATAATGGGTGCCATGTTGTTCCTCTTTTGTTGTAGCTACGGCCTGTGCGCCGGTTTTAACCCATTGCTGTCACTGTTTGATTTGTCTCATAGTTTTTAGCTCTAATAAAATTGAT
The DNA here is from genome assembly GCF_051348905.1 of Ranitomeya variabilis. Classification (NCBI taxonomy): domain Eukaryota; kingdom Metazoa; phylum Chordata; class Amphibia; order Anura; family Dendrobatidae; genus Ranitomeya; species Ranitomeya variabilis. The sequence continues at coordinate 243,099,308 of NC_135233.1, read as the reverse complement.
TTTTTCTACTTTAGGACTGGTACACTATCTTTTCTTTTGTGGTTATGTTACTTCTTGGTGTGTCCTGCACACTTGTATCCATTTAGGTTTCCCTGCATGGTACCATGATGGTTCTATTGTTTGGGTTCCTTATATGCTTTCTACAATTTCAATTATAGTGCATGTAAAGTGTATGATGGGGGAATAAGATGATTATTTGTAAGGACACCACCAACCTCCTCTTTTTGATACTAGTTACATTTAAATGAAAATAAACAATCACCGATTGGTTTTCTGTTTACTCAAGTCCCCCACACTTTAGGTAATCTTTATCGGCCTATATCAAAAGACCCTTAGTAGAGATTTATCTAAGCTGTCATGGCTTTTCTTAATTTTGGGCTCTGTACCATGGCTTATATTGTATTATACTGTTATCACAATCTTTAAACAAGACATTTTAGTAGATTTTTAATTTAAACTTCTCCAGTTGCCGCTGCTTCACTGATTCTGAACCAGTTTTTTTTTCATTTCCCTTTCATTTCAAAGTTATTTCCTCCGGGAACGATGGTGTAAATACCCCTTTTAATCAACTGGGCATGTACCAAAGAACTTCCGTTTGGGAATTTCCCTTTTCTTCTGTAATGATGGCCAACCAAAACACGGCCGTGCCCACAGAGAAGTTCTGTGTTTTATGTCCAGTTGGGTGAAAGTAAAATTTGAACCATTATTTCTGGGGAGCATGACTTTGTAATGGAGGGGCACACAAGAAGAAAAACTGTTCTAAAATTAGTGGAGGAGCTTCAACTGGAGGAGGTACTTGTTTTCAAATTAAAATAAATCCAGTGAAAGGTCCCCTTTACAGGAATCTCTCACTCTCATGGTGGGAACGACTGACAACCAAAGGCTGAGTCTACACTGAGACATTGGCTTTGATATGTTGCACTGCCAAATATCACTACAGCACAATACAAGTGAAAGAGGTTGTGACAAGCAAGTCACACAAAAAAATCAGACGTGGTTGGACTTTTTGTGAATTGCTTGTCTCTGTATTTTCTGAGTGACAATCCGACCCCTGACACCGCGATGTAGCAGCGACTCGTGTCGTGGCAAAAATGGCCATTTAGCCCCAACCTAATGTCTAAAAAAAGTTTTTCGAGTTTGTAGAGGGTCTTCTAGATTACTTGCCTTTATAGTAAGCTCAGAGTAATAAGATTTTATTAGTCGGAGTTTGCTGTGAGTTGGATTTCTGGCCATGACCTTGCCACAGAGCTCAACATCAAAGACTAACTGGAATTCCTAGGACCTTTAGGCAGTTTTGCAGCAATGTGTAATGCAGCCATGTCATGATTACAACATCACATGTAATCAAACATTAACGGTTGCAAAAACACGCTTCTTTTGGAATAAAAATAGGTTGTCTTAATCATTAACTTCTACACACATTTACTGTATATTCAGCAGCCTAAGAGGAAGCTAGATTCCTGTAAAGATTACTGCAGAAAAATTAAAACAGTCTTCTCCAAAATCACCACTAAAGAAAAATTGTTGTTTTAATGTATAAATAATGCATAAATCAATAGTACAACTGAATGTAAGCAATTTTGTAATATATCATTATCAGAGAAATCTGCTTGTGTCTTCTCCTGGACTGATTTTTTACTCTGAATTTACTAAGTTCCTTTACAAGCTGATCCTAGGAGCAAAAATCTGCTCCAGTGATCGTTATAGAATCTTTTAGCCATAAAATGCCGTAAATAATTGTTGGCTTTTATAATAGTTTTTACTGTATGAATTTAAATATTTATCCCTATTTTTTTTTCTTTAGGCTATATCTCTTCAATGGAAGAACTTGAGAAAAGAAGATAACGATTTGTATCTTGGTTACCTATCGGGAATGAATCCATGTACATCCTTCAGGAAACTCTGCAAAGTCTTTTCTGTAATTTTTGCCACCTTTTCCTTGGTCTACTTGGCATACATTATTGTCTTTGTAAAAGTTGCTCTACCTGAGGACTCTCTTACCTCCTACTTTCTCAGACCAGTAAAGCTAATAATAGAGCCAGTATGTAAACTCAACATAACGGACGATACCATCATCAAAGTCAAGAACAGTAGGACCTTCCTGGTATCTGCCTATCTGGACTTTCGTGGTAGCAGAATTGTCCGGATTTTAGGCATAACCTATCGATATGAACCTGATTCTTTGCTGTGTGATTTCTGTTTTCTTAACCCTAATAACTCTAGCATTAATTTTGCTGAGTATCAGGTCCACACAGACCACTTTAATTTTCCATATGGTACAACAGATCTCTTGTGCAATGTCCAAGACGACGAAGACCCAGAATATGTATCTCTATACCGAATAGACGACCCTGCTCCTGTGTTCTTAAAAATCCAAAATACTGTTGAACAGGTTAATAAATTAGAACCTAAATTTCAGTACAACATTCTTATTTGCATTTCGGCAATGTTTGACGCCTACAGTAACGTCCTCCAGTTTATTCAATCTATGGAGATGTACCGCATACTGGGTGCTGAAAAAGTGATCATCTACCACACTGAATCTAGCCCAGATATGAAAAAAATCCTGTCCTATTACGTCAACATAAAATTTGTAGAACTTATTTCTTGGCCTATTACCTCTTTCATAAATGTTTCCAAGGGTTGGCACTACCCCGATCATCCTGGAGATCTCCATTACTTTGGTCAGACTGCGGCATTGAATGACTGCATTTATCGCAACATGTACAAGAGTAAATATATAGCACTGAATGACCTTGACGAGTTGATCATCCCAGTCGTCCATAAAGGCTGGCCAGAAATGATGGACTATCTGCTTCGTGATGACCCAAACTTGAATGTTTTTATCTTCGAAAATCATTTATTTCCAACCACTCTTCAAGATAAGACTAATGGCTTAACTCCCGAAGAGTGGATTTCCATCCCAGGAGTTAACATCCTCCATCATGTCTACAGGGAACCCAACCTGCCCAACGAAATCAATCCTACAAAGATGATCATAAATCCCAGGAGCATTGTCAAAGTTTCTGTCCATGTTCCACTTGAGTTCATGGGCAATCAGTACCAAGTTCCAAGTGATATTGCCAAACTTTGCCATTACCGAGAGCCCAAGCAAAGAGACTTGGACCCGAGTTTCCTGATTGAAGACCACATCTTGTCCGAATATGAAATTAATTTGATAGAAAGGGTAAACCGGGTATTAATGGACGTTAACTACATAAAAGTGAAAAATGTCAGTCACAGGTTAACGTTTTGATGATAAGAAACTTTTTGATATGGTGCAATATTTTCTAACATGCCATTTATCAGAACAATGGCTGTAAAGCCTCAGTTTCCTCATTCTTCATGCCAGTTTTTAAATCCATATGAGGTGCAGTGAGCTCAGGAAAATCTGCATGTAAAATTTGTACTTCATCCTGAAAAGATTTGGAAGATTAAAAAAAGACCCCTGCTAATCGCTAGATAGAGGTGGCAATGGTGCTATGAAAGCGTAGTGCCGCTTTGTCTCGTGCTTTCTTGGCAGGACACATGGTTGGAATAAGATAAGAGGGCGTAAAGATGTCCATACACCAAATGATCCACCCACCACCCAAACGCATGATCGGATCGGCAGGGCGTGCATGTGTTCTCAATGGAGAGGAGTGTTTGCTGTTGTCGGACACTGACTGCCCAAAAATTAAAATGTGTTGAAATTCCACATGCTCAACTCTGGTTGTAGGGAGAGTCATGAGGCTGCCATGCATATGAGATAATCGGCTGGTCGAGTTGAAATCTGTGCTTTCGGCTGACGTTGCTCCAAATGTGTATGGAGTACTTAATGCGTTACTACTTTTTTTGCACTATGATGATGGGACTGTATTTTGTGCTGTCTGCAGAGTAAAGATGAACTGTGGCTATTGATTATTTAAGAACCTATGTTTCACAAGGGAAAAAAAACCTCTTAATGCTTTTGCTAAGTGCTGCCTAAGCGAACACAGATGATACCCGTGATATAAATTCCTCATCTCTTCCAGTGATGGTCTACGACCTACAATAGATTGTATTGATCCTAGGCTGGGTTGTTTTATCTTCACACACAACTAAATTACCGTATATATATATCTTCTGGAGGATTTTCATCTGTATTTACACATGTGATTGGAGGAAGCTTTTCCACATGGCAATAGCAATAGTATTTTTTTCTAATATCTTTATTCCTGCTGAGTTATTAAAGGTTGAAAGTTATTAATGACTATGTGTAAGAAGAGTGTTTGTTTCTGTCTGTGTCCAAATGAAAACACTTAACATACAGTGGGGCAAAAAAGTATTTAGTCAGTCAGCAATAGTGCAAGTTCCACCACTTAAAAGATGAGAGGCGTCTGTAATTTACATCATAGGTAGACCTCAACTAAGGGAGACAAACTGAGAAAAAAAAATCCAGAAAATCACATTGTCTGTTTTTTTATCATTTTATTTGCATATTATGGTGGAAAATAAGTATTTGGTCAGAAACAAACAATCAAGATTTCTGGCTCTCACAGACCTGTAACTTCTTCTTTAAGAGTCTCCTCTTTCCTCCACTCATTACCTGTAGTAATGGCACCTGTTTAAACTTGTTATCAGTATAAAAAGACACCTGTGCACACCCTCAAACAGTCTGACTCAAATCTCCACTATGGTAAAGACCAAAGAGCTGTCAAAGGACACCAGAAACAAAATTGTAGCCCTGCACCAGGCTGGGAAGACTGAATCTGCAATAGCCAACCAGCTTGGAGTGAAGAAATCAACAGTGGGAGCAATAATTAGAAAATGGAAGACATTCAAGACCACTGATAATCTCCCTCGATCTGGGGCTCCACGCAAAATCCCACCCCGTGGGGTCAGAATGATCACAAGAACGGTGAGCAAAAATCCCAGAACCACGCGGGGGGACCTAGTGAATGAACTGCAGAGAGCTGGGACCAATGTAACAAGGCCTACCATAAGTAACACACTACGCCACCATGGACTCAGATCCTGCAGTGCCAGATGTGTCCCACTGCTTAAGCCAGTACATGTCCGGGCCCGTCTGAAGTTTGCTAGAGAGCATTTGGATGATCCAGAGGAGTTTTGGGAGAATGTCCTATGGTCTGATGAAACCAAACTGGAACTGTTTGGTAGAAACACAACTTGTCGTGTTAGGAGGAAAAAGAATACTGAGTTGCATCCATCAAACACCATGCCTACTGTAAAGCATGGTGGTGGAAACATCATGCTTTGGGGCTGTTTCTCTGCAAAGGGGCCAGGACGACTGATCCGGGTACATGAAAGAATGAATGGGGCCATGTATCATGAGATTTTGAGTGCAAACCTCCTTCCATCAGCAAGGGCATTGAAGATGAAACGTGGCTGGGTCTTTCAACATGACAATGATCCAAAGCACACCGCCAGGGCAACGAAGGAGTGGCTTCGTAAGAAGCATTTCAAGGTCCTGGAGTGGCCTAGCCAGTCTCCAGATCTCAACCCTATAGAAAACCTTTGGAGGGAGTTGAAAGTCCGTGTTGCCAAGCGAAAAGCCAAAAACATCACTGCTCTAGAGGAGATCTGCACGGAGGAATGGGCCAACATACCAACAACAGTGTGTGGCAACCTTGTGAAGACTTACAGAAAACGTTTGACCTCTGTCATTGCCAACAAAGGATATATTACAAAGTATTGAGATGAAATTTTGTTTCTGACCAAATACTTATTTGCCACCATAATATGCAAATAAAATGATAAAAAAACAGACAATGTGATTTTCTGGATTTTTTTTTCTCTGTTTGTCTCCCATAGTTGAGGTCTACCTATGATGTAAATTACAGACGCCTCTCATCTTTTTAAGTGGTGGAACTTGCACTATTGCTGACTGACCAAATACTTTTTTGCCCCACTGTATATGTGCTCAGGCAGATAATTTTCAACATAGGGATGTTAAGCTCTCAAAACAACCAAAGAATCAGATCTCAGTTTCCAAAAGTATTTTGTTTCTTGATGCCTCTATATGGAGTAGTATATTCAAACATGCCACACAACACTGCCAAAAAAAAAAAGGAATGCCTGTTGCAGAGTCAAAGCAACATACACAGGTCCTCCACCTTGCATCCACAGGCCCGAATACCGGAATTGTTTGCACCTCCACTTCCATAGAAGGAATTAACAACTCGGCTGTCCTTTTAAACCAGCTGCACCTGGATTGGAGGGTAGGAATGACTAGTTTCTCCCATCTCATTTAATCATTCCTAACAAGCCTGGATGCTTACATTGTCCTACAAACCCTCTCAGCACCTTCTATCCAGGATTCTGCCAGCTGCTAGTCTGCATACCCTTCCCCTCTTCCCAAAGCCGGGGGCTGGGTATCTTCATTTCACTCAACTAGTTGTGATCCCCATCCCGCAAAGGCTTGACTATGACGATCTGACATGCCTGGTGGGGCTTCCTTTTAGTTGGTTGGTAAACTTTAAAGTGGCCGTCACTAACACTTTGTAGGCTACTTGCCGAGGAATTTGTTCTCCACCGTGGGCATGAACACCTACACTCGATCCCTAAGTTTAAATTATTTCACCCAAGTTAATTGGCTATACACCCTGGATTGTGCCTTGAGGTCCTTTTGTTGCCTGGCCTGTCACCTTGGTTTCTTGATATAATTGATCATTATGCCTAGCTAAATGCGAAACCCAAACGCTGATTCCTGACTCCTGGGGAACAACACGTTTACTTTTCAACCTGAGTATTTTTTTTACCGAAGTCCCTGAGTTGGGCGGCTCCAAAATCCAGGTATATTGATTTCAGGGTATGCTTCCTCCTCCTTGTCTCCAACGAGTATCAACATTGGAAAGTTGTCGGATGTGGCATATGACGAGGCTTCTTCAGTTTTGACCTAGTTATCAACCAAGCTACCAGATGGTACCGTTTTCTCTCATAAATCCCAAAACCAAAAAATCACGACTGACAATTCTAGGATGCAACAAGTTTTTAACCACCGTCACTCTATGATCCACTGTACCACAGTCAGCGTCAAGGTGAACTCTGGGCTCCCTTGACTGTTCAGGGAGTTCTCTGCAGCCAAGTATTTTTCCACCAAGCTCACAAGGTCATCTGCACATCTGGGGATCTCAGTTTTGTATGGATTTAGGCAGTGAATGTATGACTATGTCCACTACCACTTTTTCCACCATTTGGGCTGGAGAGCAGATCTTCGGCTGCAGCCATTTTTGCACCAGGTGTAACAGGTCAAACATCTGAGACCAGGGAGACTTGTCCTTTTAGTAGCACCAGAGATGTTCCTGTTGCACCCAGACTGCTAGGGTTATTCCCAAACGTGCCATAATCTCTGCCTTCAGCTTGTAGTACTCTTTGGCATCCTGCAGGGCATAGTCATAATACGCCTACTGTGGTTCCCCAGTAAGATACGGCACCAGGACCTTCGCCTATTTCTCCGGGGGCAGTTTTTCCCTGCCTGTAACAATCCAGTACTGTTTGCCTCACACAGATACCGTCCCAGTGGCTATCAGAAAGTGCAGTCTCGCAGCCCTGGACAGTTTCCACCAGAGAATCATCTGCTTCTGATGCTGTTGCTGCTGCCTGTGCTGTTTACACTACTGCTGCTGGTGCTACCATTGCTGCTGTTGAATCTGTTGCATCAGTAGCTTGTTGTCTGTTGTTGGACCTACATCAGTTTCTTCACAATCTCTTCTATTTTGTCTGACCGTGCTTGCACAGCTGTAGCTGCTTTCACCCTCCACCCATATCATCTAATCATTCCTAACATACCTGGATCCATGTATTGGTCCTATTAGCCAGGATAATGCCAGCTGCTTGTCTTAAATGTATGTATATAGTGTGTGTGTGTGTGTGTGTGTGTGTGTGTGTGTGTGTGTGTGTGTGTGTGTGTGTGTGTGTGTGTGTGTGTGTGTGTGTGAAAAAAAATAAATAAAAAATAATAATAACACACACACACACACTCCGTGGGGAAATTATGTATTTGATACTCTGACGATTTTGCAAGTTCTTCCATGTACAAAGAATAAAATGGAGAGGTATGTAATTTTTAGCGTAAGTACACGTCAACTCTGAGAGACAGAATCATAAGAAAAAAATCCAGACAACCACAATGTATGATTTTTATATATGTAATTTGCATTTTATGGCATGAAATAAGTATTTGATACAATAGAAAAGCAGAACTTAATGTTTTGTGCAAAAACCTTTGTTTGCAATTACAGAGGTCAGGCATTTCCTGTAGTTCTTGACCAAGAGATTTTGACCCCGGAGATTTTGGTCCACTCCTCCATACAGATCTTCTCCAGATCTTTTAGATTTCGGGGCTGTCGCTGGGCAACATTGAGTTTCAGCTCCCCCCAAAGATTTTCTATTGGGTTCAGGTCTGGAGAGTGGCTAGGCCACTCCAGAACCTTGAAATGTTTCTTACGGAGCCACTGCTTAGTTGCTCTGGCTGTGTGTTTCGGGTTATTGTCATGCTCGAAGACCTCATGACACATCTTCAATGCTTTTACTGAGGGCTAGAGGTTGTTGGCCAAAATCTCGCTATACGTGACCCAATCCATCCTCCCTCAATACAGTGCAGTCATTTTGTGTTCTTGGAGTTGAACTCCTAGTTCCTTCAAAAATGGCGAGTGGAGTGGATGTCAAAAAGTTCTATTTTGGTCTGAAATGACCACGTCCTCCCATGCCTTGTCCTCCCATGGTCATTGGTAAACTTCAAACGGGCCTGGACATGTGCTGGTGTGAGCAGGGGGATCTTGCGGGCCCTGCAGGATTTTAATCCATGACGACACATTGCGTTGCAAATGGTAATGTTTTAGACTGTGGTCCCAGCTCTCTTCAGGTCACAGACCAGATCCTTCCATGTAGTTCTGGACTGATTCCTGACCTTTCTCAGAATCATCCTTACCCAACAAGGAGAGATCTTTCATGGAGCCCCGGACCGAGGAAGATTGACAGTCATCTCGTGTTTCTTGCATTTTCTAATAATCGTGCTAACAGTTGTTGCCTTTGTCACCAAGCTGCTTGCCTATTGTCCTGTAGCCCATCCTAGCCTTATGCAGGTCTCTAATTTGTGTCCCTGGTGTCCTTAGGCAGCTCTTTGGTCTTGGCAATTGGTGGGGAGGTTGGAGTGTGATTGAATGTGTGGACAGGTGTCTTTTATACAGGTAATGAGGTCAAAAAGGTGCAATTAATCCAGGTAATGAATTCTGTGAGACAGTAACGGGTATTATATGCGAGAGATGCTATGTATCCCCCAGGATGCGCATAGGAGCGTTTTAAGGCCCTGGAGTGCATTGCAGTCACAGGTATAGGTGTGGTTGCAATGCAGAATAAAAGTAAGTGTGGTCTTAGACCAGCTATTTGCCCAAGGAAGATTAAAAAAAACCCAGCATGGGCTTTTATTTTTGGAGCGAACTACAGGATTGTAGTGGGGCAGTTCGCTCTCTCCAGCCAGGTCTTACAAGTGTCCCATGGCCACAGATTCCATTTAAATACCCTGCAGTAAAGGGTTTGGGTGTGTCAGTGTTTGTTTGCAAGCGGCAGAGCAGGTGGCTCTGCAACATCTAGCTTGTGTGAGGTAACACAAAGCCAAAAGTAGAGAATGCCTGGCACCCCACAGCATGGTAGGGTGCTGCAGTTGCCCTCGGCAACAGATCTCGGATGCGGACTGTTGTGACACCCCAGCTGTGATCCGGAGGATACCGTGTGCTGTTAATTTTGTGAGTTGTTTGGACATTAAATACGTTTGCTGTGAACTTTCCTGGGTCACTGCCTCATTACTGCACGGTGTGAACACTGCGGCACTACAATTGGTGGAGAATGTTGTTAGGCCTGCCACACTGCAACCAAGGTCTGCGGACAAGATGGAGAAAATCCTGAGGCAGCTGGTCCTCACACAACAGCAGCAGACCAATAATCTGATGCTGCAGCAAATTGCGGCCCTGCATCAGGCACCTCCAACACCGACCCCGGAGTGTCGTGAGGCCGGGACAAGGATTGCTCCACTTTGCAGAAGACGACATGGAAGCTTTCCTCACCATCTATGAGTGCACTGCAAAATTCCCAGTGGGCCGAAGTGATGGCTACGTTCCTGAGGGGTGATGTGCTAATGGCCTACTTTGACCTTAGTCAGGAGGACACTCAGGACTATGTCAAGCTAAAAGGTGAGATCCTTGCCCTACTGGGGGTTAATACCTATGTTAGGGCCCAACGGGTATTTTCATGGACTTTTGTGGAGGACCAGCTTGCCCGGTCTCAGGTGTATGATTTACTGCAGTTTGTGAAAAGGTGGCTCCAACCTGAGACCTTTTCTCCGGCCCAGATGGTGGAGAGGGTGGTGGTCAACCAGATAGTGAGAGCTCACCCAGAAGCCATACAGCGTTGGGTGGGGCAAGGGGACCTGGGCACTCTGGATCAGTTGGTAGTACTGATCGATCGGTACACAGCCACTCAGGGCTTTATGCGAGACTCTGCCCCATTGTAGCTGTTACGCCAGACCCTGCAAGCCCCAGAGCCGGGGAAAGGGTCGCATTCCCTTGCAGGGGAAAGTCAGCCCCGAATCCATGCTGAGAGGTTACCCTGGAGTGAGAATGGCTGGAGACCAGTTTCCCCGAAAGCAATATCAAATACTAACTGTTCCTCCACTATCTGGTGCTGGCGATGCTAAGGGCCCAGACATGTAGCTGCCAACTGCCCCCTGATGGCTGAACCTATGGACTGCGGGTTTATGTGCAGAGTCTCTATGTTCACCCAGTCAGTCTGTACTGCATCTACAGGCACTGCATACAGCGAACTCCAACTGTGCCAGATACTCGTCAGCAGGTACCAGATGGAGGCTGTCTTGGACTTAGGGAGCTTAGTGACTCTGGTCCTTGGGTCACCAGTTGCCGGTGACAACCCCATGGGTCAGAAAATGGGGGTGGTGTGTATACATGGGAAACTCGAGAGTACCTGACCGCGGAGGTTACTTTTTCCACATCGTGTGGAGAAATCAAACGTGGGAGTGGTGAAGACCCTTCCATATGGGACTGTATTGGGAGGAGACTTTCCCATATTCTGGTCCCTGTGGGAGGCCAGGGTTAACCCTCCCAGGGTAATCAGGGTAAAGGTTATTCTGGGCATGGAAACCGAAGATCCCAAGTCAGGAATATCTGCCGTAGGGGTCACCAAACCTAGGGACAGAGTGTAACCCCGAGAGGTTTCCCCTAGAGGTATTGGCAGGAGAAGTCAAGGAGACTCCGCCGATCCCTGAGTTGGAAGTGTCCTCTGGTACATTTGGGACCCCTCAGCTACAGGATCACACCCTGGCCCGGGCACCAGAAAGGGTGGTGGAAATAAATGAGGTGGCTCAGCACCCAGGTGCAGAAATGTTTTTTCCCCGCATGGCTGTCAAAGAAGAGTTATTGCATAGGATTGATATAATCTGAGATGAAGTGGTAAAACAGCTGGTGGTGCCGCAATCGTACCATCGGGCCATGCTAGAGATGGCACACACACATGCTGGGAGGACACTTAGGGGTAAAGAGAACCCAAGAATGTATACTGTAGCTGTTCTTTTGGCCTATGGTGTATGTGGAGGAACAACGGTATTGTGAGTCATGTCCCGAATGCCAACTGACCACACCCATTGTGACGTTCCAGAGTCCATTGGTGCCTCTACCCATCATAGAGGTACCCTTTGAGCAGATAGTAATGGATCTGGTGGACCCTATAGTGAAATCTGCCCGTGGCCATCAACATATTCTGGTCGAAGTGGATTACGCCACGCAGTATCTAGAGGCGATACCACTTAGCCATACCTCGGCAAAACTAATCGCCTGCGAACTATTTTTTGCAATGTTTTGTCGCCTTGGGCTACCAAAGGAGATCCTTACCGATCAGGGGACTCATTTTATGTCAAATGTGACCAGGGAGCGATGTAAGCTGCTACAGATTAAACAGCTACGCACGTCGGTATAGCACCCACAAACCGATGGGTTGGTGGAGAGGTTTAATAGGACCCTCAAGTCCATGCTCAAAAAGGTGGTCTTCAAGTACGGGAGAGATTGGGACATGTTATTGCCCTATCTAATGTTCGCTATCCATGAGGTACCACAGGCATCCACGGGCTTCTCCCCTTTCGAGCTATTGTATGGTAGGCATCCGAAGGGGTTGCCGAACATAGCCTAGGGGGCATGGGAACATGAGCCAACTCTGCTTCGGAGTGTAATTGTCACGCTCGCGCCCAGACTGGTTGGCGTGCGGCTGTGGCCCCACTGTGCCACAGACCAGACTACCCTGGAAGGGGTATAACTAAGTAGCTTCCTTTGTATTCACTGGAGCCTCTGATGGTGAGGTCAGACTTGTGTGTCAGGAAGCTACCAGACACCATTCCAGGGTGGTGTCTGGCTGTGGCTGCTGATCCCACCGGGGGAAACGGAACATAGGCAGGCAAGTGGGCACGGCTGGCAGCCGGCGGGCATGGCTGGGACACAGGCAGGCAGACTGGTACAACAGAGACACTGGCAGGCAGGCACGGCTGGCTGTCTGGTAGGCAGGCAGATACAGCTGGCTCTCTAGCAGGACAGGAGGACAAGGCTGGTACACTGGAAGAACCGATAGGGACCGGTCTGCAGGCAGGTATGTAAAACAGGTAAGAACCTGTTCAGACAGGAGGGTATATGAGAAACAGGTAGAGAAAGACCGCCAGGAGCGGAGCAAAGCAGAAATGCAGGAGGCGGAGCCAAGAGCAGGAGGCAGAGCCAAGTACAGAAATGCAGGAGGCGGAGCCAAGAACAGACATGCAGGAGGTGGAGCCAAGAGCAGAGGCGCAGGAGGCGGAGAAAAGTAGAACCGCAAGGAGCGGAGCCAGGTAGAACCGCAAGGAGCGGAGCCGCAGAGCAAGAGCTGAGCGGAGCCACAACAGAGAAGGACCACAGAGTGCAGAGCTGAGAGTGGCGAAAAGCAAGACACCGAGTGCAGAGCTGAATGCAGAGAAAGACACAGAGTGCGGAGCAAGATCACAAAATGCAGAGCAAGGAGCAAAGCAAGGTCGCAGAGAGCAGAGCCGAAAGCAGAGCAAAGCAAGACACAGAATACGCATAGCAGAGAAAGCAAACCAAGACAGGGATATAAACGAACACAGGAACAGGACTAGACTAAGACAGAGTCAGGAACGGGACAAGGCCCAGAGACAAGGACACAAGCCAGGGTACGACGCCCCACTGGGTGGCGGACACAGGCCAGGGTACGAAGCCCCACGGGGAAGCTACACAAGGACACAGGCCAGGGTTCTATGCCCCACCGGGTGGCAAACACAGGACACAGACCAGGGTACAACGCCCCACTGGGTGGCGGATACAAGAGTCAGAGACAGGGCCTGGCACCTCAGCAGCTAAGAACTGACTGAGGGAGTAAGTTGCACAGGCCCCCACAAATAGGTGTGGATGTCTTAAATACAGGAAGCCTCATGGCAATTGGCCGGGGACACCTTAGCAAGGTGCACACAGTCTCAATAAGAATCAGGAGTTGCCGGCGCCTCCCCCTATGCACACAGACAGAGCATGCACAGAGCAAGCAGCAGACATGAGGCACACAGCAAAGAGCTGGCAGCAGAGAACTCAGAGCATGGACCGGAGAAGTGAGTTTGTGTGAAAAGCAGGTGGAGGATGGGAGGCCATGCAGTGATGCCAGCAGGGTTGTTACAGTAATAGAGCACGTGGCAAGCATGCAGGACCGAATTGCGGCAGTCAGGCCCATAGTAAAGGAGAATCTGATGGATGCCCAGGACGTGCAGAGCCACACGTATAATAAAAGAGCCATGGGCAGGACCTTTAAAGAAGGGGACTCGGTGTTTGTACTAGTGCTCACCACAGAGAGTAAACTCATGGCCAAGTGGCAAGGGCCATATGAGATACGGGAGAAGGTGGGAGAAGTGAATTATAGAGTGTACCAGCCCAGAAAGAGGAAACCATAACAACTGTACCATGTGAACCTGTTAAAAGCCTGGAAGGACCGGGAATGTTTGGTCATGGAGGCGACTCCGGTCGTACCAACAGGGAACCCTCTGTCACCGGCCAAGGACGTGGCCGGGGGTGAGGTTAAGATAAATGCGGGTCTCACAAAATAGTAGCGATGGGAGGATCGGGGTTTGGTGCAACAGAATACGGACGTGTTCTCAGAACTGCCGGGTTGGACCTCGGTGATCCAGCATGACATTGTCACCAAGCCCTGGGTAAGGGTACAGGTAAAACCATACTGAGTGCCAGAAGCCTGGAGGCAAGCCATCACAGCCGAAGTGAAGCAGATGCTTCAGTTGGGAGTCATTGAGGAATCCTGGAGTGAGTGGGCTAGCCCCATTGTACGGATTCCGAAGCCAGATGGGTCATTACGATTCTGTTATGACTTTAGGAAGTTGAATGAAGTGTCAGTTAGACCTTTATCCAATGCCTCGGGTGGACGAGCTAATGGAGAGGCTGGGAAAGGCCCAGTATTTCACCACGCTCAATCTTACCAAAGGTTAATGGCAGGTACCACTGACAGAATCAGCAAAAGAAAAGACCGCCTTTATCACTCCAGAAGGTTTTTATCACTATGTCGTCTTGCCTTTTGGATTACATGGGGCTCCGGCTACCTTTCAGAGGCTGATGGACATAGTGCTAGAGCCTCACCTCTGAAGAGACAATTTGCATAATTAGCATATTACCCAGAGGAGCATTGCGGCTTTAAATCTCATCTCAGCATGCTTAGCATGTCGATCTCCGCAAGGAGAAACGATACTTCTTGTATAGCAGCCTTACCAGAAGCACGCATCAGCATATTTAGATGATATCGTCATCTTTAGTACCGACTGCCGGTCTCACCTGCCTCAGGTACAAGCAGTGTCTGATTCACTTAGAATCACAGAGTTAACAGCAAACCCCTAAAAATGTGCAATAGGTCTCAATGAAGATCGTTACTTAGGGTACGTGATTGGCCGCGGGGTTATCAAACCCCAAATAAATAAGATTGCGGCCATCCAAAACTGTCCCAAGCAATTAAGTACAAAACAGGTGAGGGCGTTCCTCGGGTACTACCGCCGTTTTACACCCAATTTTGCTGGGAGATCGGCACCCCTAACCGATCTGTTAAAAGGTAAAATGTCAGTTATGGTACGGTGGAACCCTCAAGCGGAGGAGGCATTCCAGTCCATGAAGTCAGCGCTGTGTGGATAGCCAGTCCTCATCAGCCCTGGCTTCAGAAAAACCTTTATAGTGCAAACCGATGCCTTAGAGGTAGGCCTAGGTGCGGTACTGTCACAAGAGGTGAATGAACCGGAATGAACATTCAGTCACTTGAGCAGGAAACTGACCCCAGCACAGAGAAATTGTAGTGTAGTGGAGAAGGAGTGCTTGGCGATTAAGTGGGCCTTAGAGTCCCTAGGCTACTTTTGGCTCGGGCGACAGTTTCAGTTGGTGACAGATCATTTCCCCTTGTCTGGCTAAGGAATGCAAAAGAGAGGAATGCGCAGGTCACCAGATGGTTCCTGTCCCTACAAAATTTTTAGTTTTTCGGTGGAACATCAGGCGGGGAAGTCGCAATGAAATGGGGATGCCCTGTCACATGCACCTTGTTTGATGACAAATGTTCAACCCCACAAGTGTGAACAAGGAGGGGATATGTGAGGCAGTGATGGGTATTATATGCAAGGGGTGCTATGTATCATCCAGGATGTGCATAGAAGCGTTTTAAGGCCGCTGGAGTGCATTGCAGTCAGTTATAGGTGTGGTTGCAATGTAGAATAAAAGTAAGTGTAGTCTTGGACAAGCTACAGTTACGTCCATATATATTTGGACAGAGAACATTTTTCTAATTTTGGTTATAGACATTACCACAATGAATTTTAAACAAAACAATTCAGATGCAGTTGAAGTTCAGACTTTCAGCTTTCATTTGAGCGTATCCACATTAAAATTGGATGAAGGGTTTAGGAGTTTCAGCTCCTTAACATGTGCCACCCTTCATGGACAGGTGTGGTCAATCCCTTCGTTATGTCATTCTCAATTAAGCAGATAAAAGGCCTGGAGTTGATTTGAGGTGTGGTGCTTGCATTTGGAAGGTTTTGCTGTGAAGTAAACATGCGTTCAAAGGAGCTCTCCATGCAGGTGAAACAAGCCATCCTTAAGCTGCGAAAACAGAAAAAACCCATCCGAGAAATTGCTACAATATTAGGAGTGGCAAAATCTACAGTTTGATACATCCTGAGAAAGAAAGAAAGCACTGGTGAACTCATCAATGCAAAAAGACCTGGATGCCCACAGAAGACAACAGTGGTGGATGATCGAAGAATAATCTCCATGGTGAAGAGAAACCTTTTCATAACAGCCAACCAAGTGAACAACACTCTCCAGGAGATAGGTGTGGCGCCTCAGGGTCCTGGTCATCACAGTAGCATTGCTTTCCTCTCGGGGAGAGTGATGCTACGTTTGGAGGCAAGAAAGGATAACTGTAACCAGGTACCACAAACATGCAACACATTCACACTCCAGGCCACCAGGGGGAGCTTTTGATCCTATTTACTAGGTGACTCCCCATATATATAACTGGTAGTCTGTAGGGAAAGTTAGTTCCTAACAGAGCTCCAGCAGGGAGTTCCAGACAGCCGTCTGAGGAAGACAGAGGGTCAACAGAGCTGTGCATGCCACAGAGCTGCAGCTCCTGGAAAGAGACACATAGAAGGTAGAATTGATTGCAGTGAGCGTGCAGGAGAAGATACCAGAAGGGGACCAGCCCCGAGCAGGCTGCCTCCTTCTGAGGCGCAGAAATCCGGTAGCCGGATAACCAAGGTTGTAAGGACCTCCACGCCTTACATCAGAGACTGGCAGGACAGCTAACTGCACGTTACCTGTCCGCACCCACACCCAGGAGGCACGGTGACACCCCACAGAGCCGGGTCATCTAAGAGATCCTATAAACAGGCTCAAGTCAACAGTCATACTGGTTATGTCCTATCCTATTCGGGGGACAGAGAGAGACATAACATCTGTGAGGACCTTATGTGAAGCTTAGCAGTAAGGGACTACACCACTACAGCGCAAAGGAAGGCTTCTATTCTCCGCCTGGATAAGGGGACTCTGGACTTGCCTCCCAAACCGGCCAGACCCAACTTGCCCTGTGATCCAGTGCCCTGGACTGTGGCTGCTGAAACCAACAGTAAACAAGGTAAAGAAACTGCAATCCTGTGTCCACGTTCTTCTCTGCACCTCTCACCATACCACCATCTACACACCGGGAGCCCTGGGGATACACTTCACCTGTGGGAAGGTATACCATCTAGCTGCCATAACATCACCCCAGCGGACCCCTTAAAGCAGCATTGGTCACCCTGACTGAATACCGCAGGTGGCATCACGACCATAAACTTTATCCCTTTAAAGACTTTTCCCTTTTACATGGGCGCTCAGGGCCACGGACCGGGTCACAGCCACCGTGACATCCCCCTGCAGGACCCGGTACTGAGTACCCCACGGCCCAGGCGGGGCGACTCATAGGCGTATCAATATCCAAATCTACCATAAAGAGAAGACTGCATGAAAGTAAATACAGAGGGTTCACTGCACCGTGCAAGCCACTCATAAGCATCAAGAATAAAAAGGCTAGACTGGACTTTGCTAAAAACCATCTAAAAAAGCCAGCACAGTTCTAGAATGAGATTCTTTGGACAGATGAAACCAAGATCAACCTCTACCATAATGATGGAAAAAGAAAAGTATGGTGAAGGCGTGGTACAGCTCATGATCAAAAGCATACCACATAATCTGTAAAACACGGCGGAGGCAGTGTGATAGCTTGGGCATGCATGGCTGCCAGTGGCACTGGGTCACTAGTGTTTATTGATGATATGACACAGGACAGAAGAAGCCAAATGAATTCTGAGGTATTCAGAGCCAAACTGTGTGCTCAGATCTAGCCAAATGCAGCCAAACTGATTTGTCGTCGTTTCATATTACAGATGGACAATGACCCAAAACATAAAGCCAAAGCAACCCAGGAGTTTATTAAAGCAAAGAAGTGGAATATTCTTGAATGGTCAAGTCAGTCACCTGATCTCAACCCAATTGAGCATGTATTTCACTTGTTAAATACTAAACTTCAGACAGAAAGGCCCACAAACAAACAGCAACTGAAAACCACAGCAGTGAAGGCCTGGCAGAGCATCAAAAACGAGGAAGCACAGCGTCTGGTGATGTCCATGAGTTCAAGACTTCAGGTAGTCATTGCCAACAAAGGGTTTTCAACCAAGTACTAAAAATGAACATTTTATTTAAAATTATTGAATCTGTCCAATTACTTTTGGTCCCTTTAAAAACAGGGTGGCACATGTTAAGGAGCTGAAACTCCTAAACCCTTCATCCAATTTTAATGTGGATACCCTCAAATGAAAGCTGAAAGTCTGAACTTCAACTGCATCTGAATTGTTTTGTTTAAAATTCATTGTGGTAATGTCTATAACCAAAATTAGAAAAATGTTATCTCTGTCCAAATATATATGGAAATAACTGTATTTGCCCAAGGCAGATTTAATAAAACTCAGCATGGGCTTTTATTTTTTGTGTGAACTACAGGATGGAACTAGGGCTGTCTCTCCAGCTGGGTCTTACAAGTGTCCCATGGCCACAGATAAATACCCTGCAGTGAAGGGTTTGGGTGTGTCAGTGTTTGTTTGCATGCGGCAGAGCAGGTGGCTCTGCAACAGCCGGCTTGTGTGAGGTGACACAGAGCCAAGAGTAGCGAATGCCTGGCACCCCGTAGCGTGATAAGGTGGTGCAGTTGTCCTCGGCAGCCGGTTTCGGATATGGACTGCTGTGACGCCCTGGCTACGATCCAGAGGATACCGCGTGCTGCTAATTTTGTGAGTTGTTTGGACATTAAATACTTTTGCTGTGAACTTTCCTGGGTCACTGCCTCATTGCTGCACAGTGTGAGCACCGCGGCACTATAGTACAGAGTTGGAGGCTTCTTAGAAAGAAAAAAACAAAAGGTCTGTGGGAGCCAGAATTCTTGCTGGTTGGTGATCAAATACTTATTTCATGCAATAAAATGCAATATATTTATAAATCATACAATGTGATTTTCTGATTTTTATTCTTAGATTCAGTCTCTCACAGGTGATATGTCCTTTCGATAAAAACTACAGACCTCTGCATTCTTTGTAGGTGGGAAAAGTTGCAAAATCTGCAGGGTATCAAATGCTTATTTTCCCCACTGTATATAATAAACACAATGTTGGCTTCACATACTAGTTTCAGGAGAACTGATGTGTGTTGGGTGACTGCTCTGCTCCTCCAAATGTGCTTGTGTTGCCACCTTTAACCCCTTCCCGACCTGTGACGCCACGTAGTCGTCATGAAAGTCGGTGCCAATCCAACCTGTGACGCCTATGTGGCGTCATGGAGGGATCGTGTCCCTGCAGATCGGGTGAAAGGGTTAACTCCAATTTCACACGATCTGCAGGGACAGGGGGAGTGGTACTTCAGCCCAGGGGGGGTGACTTCACCACCTCGTGGCTACGATCGCTCTGATTGGCTGTTGAAAGTGAAACAGCCAATCAGAGCGATTTGTAATATTTCACCTATGAAAATGGTGAAATATTACAATCCAGCCATGGCCAGTGCTGCAATATCATCGGCCATGGCTGGAAACCCTGATCTGCCCCCCCCCACCGCCACCGATCGCCTCCCCAGTCCTCCGTCCTGTGCTCCGCTCCCCTCCATCCACCTGTCCGCTCCCCCGTCCTCCTGTCCGCTCCCCCCATGCTCCGATCCCCCCCCCTCATACTTACCAAGCCTCCCGGTGTCCGTCCGTCTGCTCCATGGGCGTCGCCATCTTCCAAAATGGTGGGCGCATGCGCAGTGCGCCCGCCGAATCTGCCGGCCGGCAGATTCGTTCTAGGTACGTGTTGATCACTGTGATAGGTGTTATGATCCCAATGGCAGAGGATCTCTGATATTCCGGCAAGATAGCAAAAATATAAATACTGCTCTAGGGAGGTGGAAACTGGGCTAACCGCATACCTGATCCTGACACAAACAACTAAAAGTAGCCGGTGAACGTGCCTACGTTGGTTCTAGACGTCTCGAGCCAGCCGGAGAACTGACTACCCCTAGAGGGAAAAAATAAGACCTCGCTTGCCTCCAGAGAAATTGAACCCCAAAGATATAGAAAGCCCCCAACAAATAATAACAGTGAGGCAAGAGGAAAACACAAACGTAGAGATGAACTAGATTCAGCAAAGTAAGGCCCAATAGTCTAGATAGCAGAAAATAGATAGTGGACTATGCGGTTAGCAGAAAACCCTACAAAACATCCACGCTGAACATTCAAGAACCCCCACACCGACTGACGGTGTGGAGGGAGAATATCAGCCCCCTAGAGCTTCCAGCGAGTCAAAAATCAAATGTAAAGCAAGCTGGACAAAAACACTGAATAATGCAAACGATCCAAATTGTACAAAACAGACTTAGCTTTTCTTGCATGAGGCAGACTGAAAGGAATCCAGAGGAGACAAAATAGGTCTGGATACAACGATGCCAGGCAAGAGACTGAGTCCAGAGGAGACTCAAATAGGAAACACCCGCTGCTTAACGACACAGCTGGAGCTCAGGCCTGCAACAAGACATACCTAACACAATACCGTTAGTGACCACCAGAGGGAGCCCAGAAACACAGTTCACAACAGTACCCCCCCCTTGAGGAGGGGTCACCGAACCCTCACCAAGACCCCCAGGGCGATCAGGATGAGCAGCGTGAAAGGCATGAACCAAATCAGCCGCATGAACATCAGAGGCGACAACCCAGGAATTATCCTCCTGACCATAGCCTTTCCACTTAACTAAATACTGGAGTTTCCGTCTAGAGATGCGAGAATCCAGAATCTTCTCCACCACGTACTCCAACTCACCCTCAACCAAAACCGGGGCAGGAGGCTCAACAGCAGGAACCATAGGCACCACGTACCGCCGCAACAAGGACCTATGGAACACATTATGAATAGCAAAAGACGCTGGAAGGTCCAAGCGAAAAGACACCGGGTTAAGGATTTCCAAAATCTTATAAGGACTGATAAAGCGAGGCTTGAACTTAGGAGAGGAGACTTTCAAAGGAACATGCCGAGAAGACAACCAAACCAAATCCCCAACACGAAGTCGGGGACCCACACCGCGGCGGCGGTTGGCAAACCGCTGGGCCTTGTCTTGTGACAATTTCAAATTGTCCACCACATGGTTCCAAATCCGCTGCAACCTATCCACCACAGAATCAACCCCAGGACAGTCAGAAGGTTCAACCTGACCCGAGGAGAAACGAGGATGAAAACCAGAGTTGCAGAAAAAGGGTGAAACCAAGGTGGCAGAACTAGCCCGATTATTAAGGGCAAACTCGGCCAGTGGCAAAAAGGTAACCCAGTCGTCCTGATCAGCAGAAACAAAACATCTCAAATAAGTCTCTAACGTCTGATTAGTTCGCTCGGTCTGGCCATTAGTCTGAGGATGAAAAGCTGACGAAAAAGACAAATCAATACCCATCTTAGCACAAAAGGATCGCCACAATCTGGACACAAACTCTGTCAGATACAATATTCTCAGGGATGCCATGCAAACGAACCACATTCTGAAAGAACAAAGGAACCAAATCAGAGGAGGAAGGCAACTTAGGCAAGGGCACCAAATGGACCATTTTAGAAAAACGATCGCACACCACCCAGATGACAGACATCTTCCGAGACACCGGAAGATCCGAAATGAAATCCATGGAAATGTGCGTCCAAGGCCTCTTTGGGATAGGCAAGGGCAAAAGCAACCCGCTGGCACGAGAACAGCAAGGCTTAGCCCGAGCACAAATCCCACAGGACTGCACAAAAGAACGCACATCCCGCGACAAGGAAGGCCACCAAAAGGACCTGGCCACCAAATCTCTGGTACCGAAAATCCCAGGATGTCCCGCCAACACCGAAGAATGAACCTGAGAAATAACTCTGTTGGTCCATCCATCAGGGACAAACAATCTCTCTGGTGGACAACGATCAGGCCTATCAGCCTGAAACTTTTGCAGCCCTCGTCGCAAATCTGGGGAAATGGCAGACAAAATTACTCCCTCTCTGAGAATACCAGCCGGCTCAGAGACTCCCGGAGAATCAGGCACAAAACTCCTAGAAAGTGCATCAGCCTTCACGTTCTTCGAACCAGGCAGGTACGAGACCACAAAGTCAAAACGGGAGAAAAACAACGACCAACGGGCCTGTCTAGGATTCAGGCGCTTGGCAGACTCGAGGTAAATCAGATTTTTATGATCAGTCAAGACCACCACACGATGTCTAGCTCCCTCGAGCCAATGTCGCCACTCCTCAAATGCCCACTTCATGGCCAACAACTCCCGATTACCAACATCGTAGTTCCGCTCAGCAGGCGAAAATTTCCTTGAAAAGAAGGCGCATGGCTTCATCACGAAGCCATCAGAACTTTTTTGTGACAAAACAGCCCCTTAACCAATTTCAGAAGCATCAACTTCAACCTGGAAGGGAAGAGAGACATCCGGCTGGCACAAGACTGGCGCTGAAGTAAACCGACGCTTCAGCTCCCGAAAGGCCTCCACGGCCGCAGGAGACCAATTCGCAACATCAGAACCCTTCTTGGTCATATCCGTCAAAGGTTTAACCACGCTGGAGAAATTAGCGATAAAACGACGGTAAAAATTAGCAAAGCCCAAGAACTTCTGCAGGCTCTTAACAGACGTGGGCTGAGTCCAGTCATAAATGTCACGGACCTTAACTGGGTCCATCTCCACAGTAGAAGGGGAAAAAATAAAACCCAAAAAAGAAACCTTCTGTACCCCAAAGATACATTTTGAGCCCTTCACAAATAGAGCATTCTCCCGCAAAACCTGAAACACCATCCTGACCTGGTTCACATGGGACTCCCAATCATCAGAAAAAAACAAAATATCATCCAGATAAATAATCATAAATTTATCCAGATATTTCCGGAAGATATCATGCATGAAGGACTGAAACACAGAAGGAGCATTAGATAATCCGAAAGGCATCACCAGGTACTCAAAATGACCCTCAGGCGTATTAAATGCCGTTTTCCATTCATCTCCCTGCTTTATGCGCACAAGGTTATACGCACCACGAAGATCTATCTTGGTGAACCAACTGGATCCCTTATCCGAGCAAACAAATCAGACAACAATGGCAAAGGATACTGAAATTTAACAGTGATCTTATTCAGAAGACGATAATCAATACAAGGTCTCAGAGACCCGTCTTTCTTGCCCACAAAAAAGAATCCTGCACCAAGAGGGGACGAGGATGGGCGAATATGTCCCTTCTCCAAAGACTCCTTTATATAACTCCGCATCGCGGCATGCTCTGGCACAGATAAATTAAAGAGTCGTCCCTTAGGAAACTTACTACCAGGAATCAAATCTATAGCACAATCACAGTCCCTATGAGGAGGAAGGGCACTGGACCTGGCCTCATTAAATACATCCTGAAAGTCTGACAAAAACTCAGGGATCTCAGAAGGAGTAGAAGAAGCAATAGACACCAATGGAGAATCGCCATGAATCCCCTGACACCCCCAACTAGACACAGTCATAGCTTTCCAATCTAAAACTGGATTATGGGCCTGTAACCATGGCAGACCCAAAACGACAACATCATGCATTTTATGCAGTACCAAAAAACGAATCACCTCCTGATGTACAGGAGTCATGCACATGGTCACCTGCGTCCAATACTGAGGTTTATTCTCTGCCAATGGCGTAGAATCAATTCCTCTAAGAGGAATAGGATTTTCCAAAGGCTCCAGGACAAAACCGCAGCGCTTGGCAAACGACAAATCCATCAGACTTAAAGCAGCACCAGAATCCACAAAAGCCATAACTGAGTAAGAAGATAATGAACAAATTAAAGTCACAGACAAAATAAACTTAGGCTGAAAAGTACCAATGGCGACAGGATTAACTTTTTTCTTTAAACGTTTAGAGCATGCTGAGATAACATGTGTTGAATCACCACAGTAGAAACACAACCCATTTTGACGTCTATGATTTTGTCGCTCGGCTCTGGTCAGAATTCTGTCACATTGCATAGAATCAGGTGACCGTTCAGACAGCACCGCCAAAGGATTATCAGATTTGCGCTCCCGCAAACGTCGATCAATTTGAATGGCTAGAGCCAGGGCCGGACTGGCCATCGGGCATTTCTGGCAAATGCCAGAAGGGCCGGTCCCTGTAGTGGGCCGCTCGATCTGTTGCCCCCTTCATGCTGTCAGCCGGCGTTCTGTTTTCTCCTGCCAGCGCACTAGGCAGCATCAGCTTGCCTTGTGCACAGGATCGCGCTGCACTTCTAAAATCACTGCGGCCGCCACGCAGTAGACAGGATGAAGTTGATGGTCTGAACACCAGCGGCAGCTGTCATGGTAACATAGACACAGGGCAGGGGGAGAGGCGCGCTCTGCTCTTCTGTGCTGCTGGGACGGGACCTTGCCACTTACGGCAGCCGGGGGTCAGGAGTCAGGACATCAGACGCCCACTTCCTCCTGTCCAGCCAGGCGGCAGGGACAGAAAGGATTTACGAGCTGCTGATAACTTTTCCCTGAGTGCATGGAGCTGAAGCACAGAAAGCCCGGAGTTGTACCTGGAACTAGCTAAGAGGCAAGCACTAATAGAATTAAGAAAAAAGCTGTGTCTACTGTTCTTTCACGGCACTAGCTCAAAAAAACACCACTCCTGTGGTGAACTATACTCCCAGCATGCCATAGGAGCTGCTGTACATGCTGGGAGTCATAGTTCTCAAAAGCAGGGAAAAGGCTATGTGCACATGTAGTTTTGATGGCTGCGGATTTTTCCGCAGCAGATTTCAGATGAAATCTGCAGGTAAAAGGCACTGCGTTTTACCTGCAGATTTACAGCGTACTTACCGCAGATTTTGTGCGGATTCCACCTGCGGTAAACCGCAGCAGATTCCGCACAAAGAGTTGACATGCTGTGGAATGTAACCCGCAGCGTTTCCGCGCGTTTTTTTCTGCAGCATGGGCACAGCGGATTGCGTTTTCCATAAGTTTACATTGTACTGTAAACGCATGGAAACCTGCTGCAGATCCGCAGCAAAATCCACGACATGTGCACATAGCCTAATAGTCAACCATGGGACATAGATGGCACCTGTGGGATCTTAAAGGAAATCTGATGGCTGAGGGTATGTTTCCACTTGGCGTATTTGCTGTGGATTTGATGCAGTGTCCTATCCGCAGCAGCCAGATGTTACAGCATAGTGGATGGGTTTATGAAACCCCATCTCCACTAAGCGTGCACTGACACCTCCACAACATCATCCCAGGTCCTTCGCACACAGCATCCCTGGGAACGCCGCGTGCACTGTTGAGAGGCGGGAGGACTCCGGGGGACGCCGGAAGGTAAGTATATCAATATTTTTTATTTTAATTCTTTTTTTTTTTTTACAGGGATATGGTGCTCAGTCCATGGAGGAGAGTCTCCTCTCCTCCACCCTGGGTACCAACCGCACATGATCCGCTTACTTCCCGTGTGATGGGCATAGCCCCATGCGGAAAGTAAGAGGATCAATGCACTCCTAGGTGTGCAGAATCCCCGCGATTCCGCAAAATAATGAACATGCTGCGTTTTTTTCCGGAATGCTTTTCCGCTCTGGAAAAAAACGCAGCATGTTCACAAAAATTGCGGAATGCATTCTAATTAATAGGATGCTTAATGTGAGCGTTTTTTCGCATTTTTATAGCGAAAAAACGTGAAAAATCCTGAACGTGTGCACTTAGCCTTAGTGTGTAACCACCGTACGACAAGTGGGCCTGTGTACCTTCAAATGCCAGGGCTGAATTTTTGTCCCAGTCCGGCCCTGGCTAGAGCCATTGAATCATTTAGACCTGTAGGGATAGGAAACCCCACCATCACATCTTTAATGGCTTCAGAAAGACCATTTCTGAAATTTGCGGCCAGTGCACACTCATTCCATTGAGTAAGCACGGACCATTTCCGAAATTTTTGGCAATATACCTCAGCTTCGTCCTGACCCTGAGAGATAACCAGCAACATTTTTTCAGCCTGATTTTCAAGATTAGGCTCCTCATAAAGCAAACCAAGTGCCAGAAAAAACGCATCAACATTCACCAATGCAGGATCTCCTGGCGCCAGAGAGAAGGCCCAATCCTGAGGGTCGCCGCGCAAGAAGGCAAATAACAATCTTAACTTGCTGAGCGGAATCACCAGAGGAACGAGGTTTCAGAGACAGAAACAATTTACAATTATTTCTAAAATTCAGGAATTTAGATCTATCTCCAAAAAACGGCTCATGAATAGGTATTTTTGGTTCAGACATAGGGCTATGGATAACAAAATCCTGAATGCTTTGCACCCTAGCAGCAAGCTGATCCACACTAGAAGTCAAAGTCTGGACATTCATATCTGCAGCAGAGTTTCAGCCACTCAGAGAAAAAGGGGATGGGAGAAGCTAGGCAAACTGCAGCAAAAAAAAAAAAAAACTCAGAACTTCTTTTTAATCCCGCTTCTGCGATGCATTAAACATTTTCTTTTGGCCTGGCATTCTGTTATGATCCCAATGGCAGAGGATCTCTGATATTCCGGCAAGATAGCAAAAATATAAATACTGCTCTAGGGAGGTGGAAACTGGGCTAACCGCATACCTGATCCTGACACAAACAACTAAAAGTAGGCGGTGAACGTGCCTACGTTGGTTCTAGACGTCTCGAGCCTGCCGGAGAACTGGCTACCCCTAGAGGGAAAAAATAAGACCTCGCTTGCCTCCAGAGAAATTGAACCCCAAAGATATAGAAAGCCCCCAACAAATAATAACGGTGAGGCAAGAGGAAAACACAAACGTAGAGATGAACTAGATTCAGCAAAGTGAGGCCCAATAGTCTAGATAGCAGAAAATAGATAGTAAACTATGCGGTTAGCAGAAAACCCTACAAAACATCCACGCTGAACATTCAAGAACCCCCACACCGACTGACGGTGTGGAGGGAGAATATCAGCCCCCTAGAGCTTCCAGCGAGTCAAAAAACAAATGTAAAGCAAGCTGGACAAAAACACTGAATAATGCAAACGATCCAAATTGTACAAAACAGACTTAGCTTTCCTTGCATGAGGCAGACTGAAAGGAATCTGGAGGAGACCAAATAGGTCTGGATACAACGATGCCAGGCAAGAGACTGAGTCCAGAGGAGACTCAAATAGGAAACACCCGCTGCTTAACGACACAGCTGGAGCTCAGGCCTGCAACAAGACATACCTAACACAATACCGTTAGTGACCACCAGAGGGAGCCCAGAAACACAGTTCACAACAGATAGGTTTTTGTTGTGAATTAGACTTTTTTGGCTCCCTCTTGTGGTCACTAGTGATATGACTCTGGGATTGTCTTTCCTCAGTTTGGCACCCACCTGGGTCGTTAGTCCAGGGGTGTTGCTATATAAACTTCCTGGTTTCTCAGTCCAGTGCCTGGCATCGTTGTAATCAGTTCCTTTCTGTTGCTCCTGTCTGCTGGTCTTGGATCTTGCAAAATTAAGCTAAGTTCTGCTTCCTTGTTTTTTGGTTATTTGCTTTGCTCTTATTTTTTTGTCCAGCTTGTACTAAATGTGATTCCTGATTTTGCTGGAAGCTCTAGGGGGCTGGTGTTCTCCCCCCGGGCCGTTAGACGGTTCGGGGGTTCTTGAATATCCAGCGTGGAAATTTTGATAGGGTTTTTGCTGACCATATAAGTCATCTTACTATATTCTACTATCAGTCAGTGGGCCTCTCTTTGCTAAATATCTAGTTCATTCTTACGTTTGTCTTTTCTCCTTACCTCACCGTTATTATTTGTTGGGGGCTTGTATCCAACTTTTGGGGTCTTTTCTCTGGAGGCAAGAAAGGTCTATCTTTTCCCTTCTAGGGTTAGTTAGTTCTCCGGCTGGCGCGAGACGTCTAGAACCAACGTAGGCACGTTCCCCGGCTGCTGCTATTTGTGGTGCTAGGATTAGATATATGGTCAGCCCAGTTACCACTGCCCTATGAGCTGGTTTTTTGTGTTTGCAGACTTGGTAGGTACTTTTGAGACCCTCTGCCATTGGAGTCATAACAGTATGCCAGGCCAAGGTTGAATGTTTAATGCATTGCAGAAGTGGGATTACAAGAAAGGAAAGTCTGAGTTTTTTTTTTTTTCTTTCCTCTCTTTTTTCCTCCCCTTTACCTCTGAGTGGCTTGTGCTTGCTGCAGACATGAATGTCCAGACTTTGATTACAAGTGTGGATCAGCTTGCTGCTCGTGTGCAGGGCATACAAGATTTTGTTACCAGTAGTCCAATGTCTGAACCTAAAATACCTATTCCTGAACTGTTCTCTGGAGACCGATTTAAGTTTAGGAATTTCAGGAATAATTGTAAATTGTTTCTATCTCTGAGACCCCGTTCATCTGGAGACTCAGCTCAGCAAGTAAAAATTGTTATCTCTTTCTTACGGGGCGACCCTCAGGATTGGGCCTTCTCGCTAGCGCCAGGAGATCCAGCATTGGCAAATATTGATGCGTTTTTTCTGGCGCTCGGATTGCTTTACGAGGAACCCAATCTTGAAATTCAGGCAGAAAAAGCCTTGCTGGCTATTTCTCAGGGTCAGGATGAAGCTGAAGTGTATTGCCAAAAATTTCGGAAATGGTCCGTGCTTACTCAGTGGAATGAGTGTGCTCTGGCCGCAAATTTCAGAAATGGCCTTTCTGAAGCCATTAAGAATGTGATGGTGGGTTTCTCCATTCCTACAGGTCTGAATGATTCCATGGCGCTGGCTATTCAAATTGACCGGCGTTTGCGGGAGCGCAAAGCCGCGAATCCTCTGGTGGTGTTGTCTGAACAAACACCTGATTTAATGCAATGTGGTAGAATTCAGACTAGAAATGAACGGAAAAATCATAGACGTCAGAATGGGTTGTGTTTTTACTGTGGTGATTCTACACATGTTATATCAGCATGCTCTAAACGCCTAACTAGGGTTGTTAGTCCTGTCGCCATTGGTAATTTGCAACCTAAATTTATTTTGTCTGTGACTTTAATTTGCTCATTGTCCTCCTACCCTGTTATGGCGTTTGTGGATTCAGGTGCTGCCCTGAGTCTTATGGATCTGTCGTTTGCCAAGCGCTGTGGTTTTGTTCTTGAGCCGTTGGTAAATCCTATCCCTCTTAGAGGTATTGATGCTACGCCATTGGCGGAAAATAAACCGCAGTTTTGGACACAGGTAACCATGTGCATGACTCCTGAACATCGGGAGGTGATTCGTTTTCTTGTTCTGCATAAAATGCATGATTTGGTCGTTTTGGGTCTGCCATGGTTACAGACCCATAATCCAGTCTTGGATTGGAAGGCAATGTCTGTGTCAAGTTGGGGCTGTCAGGGAATTCATGGTGATTCCCCGCCGGTGTCTATTGCTTCCTCTACTCCTTCGGAAGTTCCTGAGTATTTGTCTGATTACCAGGATGTATTCAGCGAGTCCAGGTCCAGTGCTCTTCCTCCTCATAGGGACTGTGACTGCGCTATAGATTTGATTCCAGGTAGTAAATTTCCTAAGGGAAGATTATTTAATCTGTCTGTACCTGAGCATACCGCAATGCGTTTGTATATCAAGGAATCTCTGGAGAAGGGGCATATCCGTCCATCCTCTTCCCCTCTTGGTGCGGGATTCTTTTTTGTGGCCAAGAAGGACGGATCTTTGAGACCTTGTATTGACTATCGGCTTCTGAATAAAATCACTGTTAAATTTCAGTATCCTTTGCCTCTGTTGTCGGACTTGTTTGCCCGGATTAAAGGTGCCAAGTGGTTCACCAAGATAGATCTTCGTGGTGCGTACAACCTTGTGCGCATTAAGCAAGGAGATGAATGGAAAACTGCATTTAATACGCCCGAAGGTCATTTTGAGTACTTGGTGATGCCTTTCGGGCTCTCTAATGCTCCTTCAGTGTTTCAGTCCTTTATGCATGATATTTTCCGGAAGTATCTGGATAAATTTATGATTGTTTATCTGGATGATATTCTGTTTTTTTCTGATGATTGGGACTCGCATGTAGAGCAGGTCAGGATGGTGTTTCAGGTTTTGCGTGAGAATGCTTTGTTTGTTAAGGGCTCAAAGTGTCTCTTTGGAGTACAGAAGGTTCCCTTTTTGGGTTTTATTTTTTCCCCTTCTGCGGTGGAGATGGACCCAGTCAAGGTCCGAGCTATTCATGATTGGACTCAACCCACGTCAGTTAAGAGTCTTCAGAAGTTCTTGGGTTTTGCTAACTTCTACCGTCGTTTTATCGCTAATTTTTCTAGCGTTGTTAAACCTTTGACGGATATGACCAAGAAAGGTTCTGATGTTGCTAACTGGGCTCCTGCAGCCGTGGAAGCCTTTCAAGAGTTGAAGCGCCGGTTTACTTCGGCGCCTGTTTTGTGCCAGCCTGATGTCTCACTTCCCTTTCAGGTTGAAGTGGATGCTTCTGAGATTGGGGCAGGGGCCGTTTTGTCGCAGAGAGGCCCTGGTTGCTCTGTAATGAGACCATGTGCTTTTTTCTCTAGGAAGTTTTCGCCTGCTGAGCGGAATTATGATGTTGGCAATCGGGAGTTGTTAGCCATGAAGTGGGCATTTGAGGAGTGGCGTCATTGGCTCGAGGGTGCTAAGCATCGTGTGGTGGTCTTGACTGATCACAAAAATCTGATGTATCTCGAGTCTGCTAAACGCCTGAATCCTAGACAGGCCCGCTGGTCATTGTTTTTCTCCCGTTTTGACTTTGTAGTCTCGTATTTACCAGGTTCAAAGAATGTGAAGGCTGATGCTCTTTCAAGGAGCTTTGTGCCTGACTCTCCTGGAGTCGCAGAACCAGTTGGTATTCTCAAAGAGGGAGTTATCCTGTCAGCCATTTCTCCGGATTTGCGACGTGTGTTGCAGAGATTTCAGGCTGGTAGACCTGACTCTTGTCCACCTGACAGACTGTTTGTTCCTGATAAGTGGACCAGCAGAGTCATTTCCGAGGTTCATTCCTCGGTGTTGGCAGGGCATCCGGGAATTTTTGGCACCAGAGATCTGGTGGCTAGGTCCTTTTGGTGGCCTTCGTTGTCACGGGATGTGCGATCATTTGTGCAGTCCTGTGGGACTTGTGCTCGAGCTAAGCCTTGCTGTTCTCGTGCCAGCGGGTTGCTCTTGCCCTTGCCCGTCCCAAAGAGGCCTTGGACACACATTTCCATGGATTTCATTTCAGATCTTCCGGTGTCTCAGGGCATGTCTGTCATCTGGGTGGTATGTGATCGCTTTTCCAAGATGGTCCATTTGGTATCTTTGCCTAAGCTGCCTTCCTCTTCCGATCTGGTTCCTTTGTTCTTTCAGAATGTGGTTCGTTTACACAGCATTCCTGAGAATATTGTGTCTGACAGAGGATCCCAGTTTGTTTCCAGGTTCTGGCGATCCTTTTGTGCTAAGATGGGCATTGATTTGTCGTTTTCGTCTGCCTTTCATCCTCAGACTAATGGACAAACGGAGCAAACTAATCAGACTCTGGAGGCTTATTTGAGGTGTTTTGTTTCTGCAGATCAGGATGATTGGGTGACCTTCTTGTCGTTGGCTGAGTTTGCCCTTAATAATCGGGCTAGTTCCGCTACTTTGGTTTCGCCATTTTTTTGCAACTCTGGTTTCCATCCTCGTTTTTCCTCGGGACATGTGGAACCTTCTGTCATGATTCCCAATGGCAGGGAAATATCAAAACACAAAGATAACGGACGAGCTCTGGGTGATGGAATCTCGAGCTGACCGTGAGCTAAATCTACCACACAACTAATAGTAGCCAGGGAGCATACCTGATTAACCCTAGATGCCACGCGCCAGCCGGAGGACTAACTACCCCTGGTAGAGGAAGGAACAGACCTGGCTTACCTCTAGGGAAATACCCCAAAAGATGATAGCAGCCCCCCACATGTAATGACGGTGAGTTTAGAGGAAAAGACATACACAGTATGAAGGTAGATTTAGCAAAGAGAGGTCCACTTACTAGATAGCAGAAGGATACAAAAGAGGACTTCACGGTCAACTGAAAACCCTATCAAAAAACCATCCTGAAATTACTTTAAGACTCCTGTGTCGACTCATGACACAGGAGTGGCAATTTCAGCCCACAAGAGCTTCCAGCTACAGAGAATAACAAAACTGCAATCTGGACAAAAGATACAAAACAAAAGGACAAAGTCCACTTAGCTGATCAGCAGACTAGTAGCAGGAACATGCAACCGAAGGCTCTGGTTACAATGATGACCGGCAAGGAAATGACTGGAGAGCAAGGCTAAATAGGAAACTCCCAAACACTGATGGGAGCAGGTGAACTGAGACAGCAAAGACACACAAGTCACCAGTACCACCAGCAACCACCAGGGGAGCCCAAAAGCGGATACACAACAGTACCCCCCCTTAAGGAGGGGGCACCGAACCCTCACGAGAACCACCAGGACGATCTGGATGAGCCCTATGAAAGGCACGAACCAAATCCGAGGCATGAACATCAGAGGCAGTTACCCAAGAATTATCTTCTTGACCATAGCCCTTCCATTTAACCAGATACTGAAGTCTCCGTCTGGAAATACGGGAGTCCAGGATCTTCTCCACAACGTACTCCAATTCACCCCCTACCAGCACAGGAGCAGGAGGTTCAGTAGAAGGAACCACCGGTACCTCATACCTCCGCAACAACGACCGATGGAATACATTATGGATAGCAAAAGATGCCGGGAGGTCCAAACGAAAGGACACAGGGTTAAGAATCTCCAAAATCCTATAAGGACCGATGAACCGGGGCTTAAACTTAGGAGAAGAAACCCTCATAGGGACAAAACGGGAAGACAACCACACCAAGTCCCCAACACGAAGGCGAGGACCAACACGACGCCGGCGGTTAGCAAACTGCTGAGTCCTCTCCTGGGACAACTTCAAATTGTCCACCACTTGTCCCCAAATCCGATGCAACCGATCCACCACAGCATCAACTCCCGGACAATCCGAAGATTCCACCTGACCAGATGAAAAACGAGGGTGAAACCCTGAATTGCAAAAGAAAGGGGAAACCAAAGTGGCAGAACTAGCCCGATTATTAAGAGCAAACTCTGCCAACGGCAAAAAGGCAACCCAGTCATCCTGATCCGCAGACACAAAACACCTCAAATAAGTCTCCAAAGTTTGATTAGCTCGCTCCGTCTGGCCATTAGTCTGAGGATGGAATGCAGACGAAAAAGACAAATCAATTCCCAACCTGGAACAGAATGTCCGCCAAAATCTAGACACGAACTGGGTTCCCCTGTCAGAAACGATGTTTTCCGGAATCCCATGCAGGTGAACCACATTTTGAAAAAACAGAGGGACCAATTCAGATGAGGAAGGCAACTTAGGCAATGGCACCAAATGGACCAATTTAGAAAAACGGTCACACACCACCCAGATGACAGACATCTTCTGAGAAACAGGGAGATCAGAAATAAAGTCCATAGAGATGTGCGTCCAAGGCCTCTTCGGAATAGGCAAGGGCAACAATAACCCACTAGCCCTAGAACAACAAGGCTTGGCCCGAGCACAAACATCACAAGACTGCACAAAAACACGCACATCTCGAGACAGGGAAGGCCACCAGAAGGACCTAGCCACCAAATCTCTAGTACCAAAAATTCCAGGATGACCTGCCAGAGTAGAAGAATGAACTTCCGAGATGACTCTACTGGTCCAATCATCAGGAACAAACAGTCTACCAGGTGGACAACGATCAGGTCTATCTGCCTGAAATTCTTGCAAAGCACGTCGCAAGTCTGGGGAGACAGCAGACAAAACCACCCCATCCTTAAGGATACCAGCAGGTTCAGAATCCCCAGGAGAGTCAGGCTCAAAACTCCTAGAAAGAGCATCTGCCTTCACATTTTTAGAACCCGGTAAGTATGAGACCACAAAATTAAACCGAGAAAAAAACAACGACCAGCGTGCCTGTCTAGGATTCAGGCGCCTGGCAGACTCCAGATAAATCAGATTCTTGTGATCAGTCAAAACCACCACCTGATGTCTGGCACCCTCAAGCCAATGACGCCACTCCTCAAACGCCCACTTCATGGCCAAAAGCTCCCGATTACCAACATCATAGTTTCGCTCGGCGGCCGAAAATTTACGAGAAAAGAACGCACAAGGTCTCATCACTGAGCAATCGGAACTTTTCTGCGACAAAACCGCCCCTGCTCCGATCTCGGAAGCATCGACCTCAACCTGAAAGGGAAGAGAAACATCAGGCTGGCGCAACACAGGAGCAGACGAAAAGCGGCGCTTAAGCTCCCGAAAGGCCTCCACAGCAGCAGGGGACCAATCGGCAACATCAGCACCCTTTCTAGTCAAATCAGTCAAAGGTTTAGCAACGCCAGAAAACCCAGTTATAAATCGACGATAGAAATTAGCAAAGCCCAAGAATTTCTGAAGACTCTTAAGAGAAGTAGGCTGCGTCCAGTCACAAATAGCCCGAACCTTAACAGGGTCCATCTCAACAGAAGAAGGGGAAAAAATGTACCCCAAAAAAGAAATCTTTTGAACCCCAAAAACACACTTTGAACCCTTTACACACAAAGAACTAGTCCGCAAAACCTGAAAAACCCTCCTGACCTGTTGAACATGAGACTCCCAGTCATCAGAAAAAATCAAAATATCGTCCAAATACACAATCATAAATTTATCCAAATATTCACGGAAAATATCATGCATAAAGGACTGAAAGACCGAAGGTGCATTTGAAAGGCCGAAAGGCATTACTAAATACTCAAAATGGCCCTCAGGCGTATTAAATGCGGTTTTCCACTCATCCCCCTGCTTAATTCGCACCAAATTATACGCCCCACGAAGATCAATCTTAGAGAACCACTTAGCCCCTCTTATGCGAGCAAACAAATCAGTCAACAAAGGCAACGGATACTGATATTTGACTGTAATTTTATTCAGGAGTCGATAATCAATACAAGGCCTCAGAGAGCCATCCTTCTTAGACACAAAGAAAAAAACAGCTCCTAAAGGAGATGAAGAAGGACGAATATGTCCCTTTTCCAGGGACTCCTTAATATACTCTCGCATAGCAGCATGTTCAGGCACAGATAAATTAAACAAACGACCCTTTGGAAATTTACTGCCAGGAATCAGATCTATGGCGCAATCACAATCTCTGTGGGGAGGGAGAGAACCAATCTTAGGCTCTTCAAAAACATCACGATAATCAGACAAAAATGCTGGAATCTCAGAGGGAGTAGATGACGAAATGGAAACCAAAGGTACATCCCCATGAGCCCCCTGACATCCCCAGCTTATCACAGACATTGTTTTCCAGTCAAGGACTGGGTTATGTGATTGTAACCATGGTAATCCAAGCACTAAAACATCATGTAAATTGTACAACACAAGGAAGCGAATCACCTCCTGACGGTCTGGAGTCATACGCATAGTCACTTGCGTCCAGAATTGTGGTTTATTACTAGCCAAAGGGGTAGAATCAATACCCTTCAGAGGTATAGGGACTTCCAGTGGCTCTAAATCAAACCCACAGCGCCTGGCAAAGGACCAATCCATAAGACTCAGGGCGGCGCCAGAGTCCACATAGGCATCCACAGTAATAACTGATAATGAACAAATCAAGGTTACAGACAGAATAAATTTAGACTGTAAAGTGCAAATAGACTTGTCAGCCTTCTTTGTGCGTTTAGAGCATGCTGATATAACATGAGCAGAATCACCACAATAGAAACATAACCCATTTTTACGCCTGTAATTCTGCCGCTCGCTTCTGGACAGAGTTCTGTCACATTGCATATTCTCTGGCGACTTTTCAGAAGATACCGCCAAATGGTGCACAGGCTTGCGCTCCCGCAAACGCCGATCAATCTGAATAGCCATTGTCATGGACTCATTCAGACCTGTAGGCGCAGGGAACCCGACCATAACATCCTTAACGGCATCAGAGAGGCCCTCTCTGAAATTTGCCTGTAGGGCGCACTCATTCCACTGAGTAAGCACAGACCATTTACGAAATTTTTGGCAGTATATCTCAGCTTCATCTTGCCCTTGAGATAGGGCTATCAAAGCTTTTTCAGCTTGAATCTCCAAATTAGGTTCCTCATAAAGCAAGCCTAAAGACAGAAAAAAGGCATCCACATTGAGCAACGCAGGATCCCCTGGTGTCAATGAAAATGCCCAGTTTTGAGGGTCACCTCGCAGCAAAGAAATCACAATCTTAACCTGCTGGACAGGATCTCCAGAGGAGTGAGGTCTGAGAGAAAGGAATAATTTACAATTATATTTGAAATTCAGAAACCGAGATCTATCTCCGGAAAACACCTCTGGTGTAGGAATCTTAGGTTCAGACATCGGAGTATGTATAACAAATTCTTGTAAATTTTGAACCTTAGTAGCAAGATTATTTAAACCTGCAGCCAAGCTCTGAGGATCCATCTTTAAACAGGTGAGATCAGAGCCATTCAAGGATTAGAAGGAGAGAAAGGCAAAGGCTGTAATTAGAGCTGAAATACAACTGATCCAACTATGGAGCAAACATAGGAGAAAAAAAAAAACTCTACAGACTTCTTTTTCTCTCCTTTCTTCTGCCAGTAACTTTAACACGGGCCGGTCATACTGTCATGATTCCCAATGGCAGGGAAACATCAAAACACAAAGATAACGGACGAGCTCTGGGTGATGGAATCTCGAGCTGACCGTGAGCTAAATCTACCACACAACTAATAGTAGCCAGGGAGCATACCTGATTAACCCTAGATGCCACGCGCCAGCCGGAGGACTAACTACCCCTGGTAGAGGAAGGAACAGACCTGGCTTACCTCTAGGGAAATACCCCAAAAGATGATAGCAGCCCCCCACATGTAATGACGGTGAGTTTAGAGGAAAAGACATACACAGTATGAAGGTAGATTTAGCAAAGAGAGGTCCACTTACTAGATAGCAGAAGGATACAAAAGAGGACTTCACGGTCAACTGAAAACCCTATCAAAAAACCATCCTGAAATTACTTTAAGACTCCTGTGTCAACTCATGACACAGGAGTGGAAATTTCAGCCCACAAGAGCTTCCAGCTACAGAGAATAACAAAACTGCAAACTGGACAAAAGATACAAAACAAAAGGACAAAGTCCACTTAGCTGATCAGCAGACTAGTAGCAGGAACATGCAACCGAAGGCTCTGGTTACAATGATGACCGGCAAGGAAATGACTGGAGAGCAAGGCTAAATAGGAAACTCCCAAACACTGATGGGAGCAGGTGAACTGAGACAGCAAAGACACACAAGTCACCAGTACCACCAGCAACCACCAGGGGAGCCCAAAAGCGGATACACAACAGCCTTCTGACTGTCCTGGGGTAGATTCCGTGGTGGATAGGTTGCAGCGGATCTGGAATCATGTGGTGGACAACTTGAAGTTGTCACAGGAGAAGGCTCAGCGTTTTGCCAACCGCCGCCGCGGTGTGGGTCCCCGACTTCGTGTTGGGGATTTGGTATGGCTGTCTTCTCGATTTGTTCCTATGAAGGTCTCCTCTCCTAAATTTAAGCCTCGCTTCATCGGTCCTTACAAGATATTGGAAAGCCTTAATCCTGTGTCCTTTCGCTTGGATCTTCCGGTGTCGTTTGCCATTCACAACGTGTTTCACGCTGCTCATCCTGATCGCCCTGGTGGTCTTGGTGAGGGTTCGGTGACCCCTCCTTAAAGGGGGGGTACTGTTGTGAATTAGACTTTTTTGGCTCCCTCTTGTGGTCACTAGTGATATGACTCTGGGATTGTCTTTCCTCAGTTTGGCACCCACCTGTGTTATGATCCCAATGGCGAGGGTCTCAGAGGAACGTGGAAGTCTGCAGAATACAAAAATCCAGCTCATAGGGCAGTGGTAACTGGGTTGACCATATATCTACTCCTAACGCCAACACTAGAAGTAGCCGGGGATCATTCCTACGTTGATTCTAGATGACACGCGCCAGCCGGAGAATCTAGCTACCCCTAGTAGAGGAAAACAAAGACCTTTCTTGCCTCCAGAGAAGGGGACCCCAAAGCTGGATAGAAGCCCCCCACAAATAATGACGGTGAGGTAAGAGGAAATGACAAACACAGAAATGAACCAGGTTTAGCACAGAGAGGCCCGCTTACTAATAGCAGAATAAAGAAAGGTAACTTATATGGTCAACAAAAACCCTATCAAAATCCACACTGGAAATTCAAGAACCCCCGAACCGTCTAACGGTCCGGGGGGAGAACACCAGCCCCCTAGAGCTTCCAGCAAAGGTCAGGATATAGATTTGCAACAAGCTGGACAAAAATACAAAACCAAAACAAATAGCAAAAAGCAAAAGGCAGACTTAGCTGATATAACTGGAACCAGGATCAGTAGACAAGAGCACAGCAGACTAGCTCTGATAACTACGTTGCCAGGCATAGAACTGAAGGTCCAGGGAGCTTATATAGCAACACCCCTAACTAACGACCCAGGTGCGGATAAAAGGAATGACAGAAAAACCAGAGTCAAAAAACTAGTAACCACTAGAGGGAGCAAAAAGCAAATTCACAACAGTACCCCCCCCTTAGTGAGGGGTCACCGAACCCTCACCACGACCACCAGGGCGATCAGGATGAGCGGCATGAAAGGCACGAACTAAATCGGCCGCATGAACATCAGAGGCGACCACCCAGGAATTATCCTCCTGACCATAGCCCTTCCACTTGACCAGGTACTGAAGCCTCCGCCTGGAGAGGCGAGAATCCAAGATCTTCTCCACCACGTACTCCAACTCGCCCTCAACCAACACCGGAGCAGGAGGCTCAGCAGAAGGAACTACAGGCACAATGTACCGCCGCAACAAGGACCTATGAAATACATTGTGAATAGCAAACGACACAGGAAGATCCAGACGAAAAGATACAGGATTAAGGATTTCCAATATCTTGTAAGGCCCAATAAAACGAGGTTTAAATTTGGGAGAGGAGACCTTCATAGGAACAAAGCGGGAAGAAAGCCACACCAAATCCCCAACGCGTAGTCGGGGACCCACACCGCGGCGGCGGTTGGCAAAGCGCTGAGCCTTCTCCTGTGACAACTTCAAGTTGTCCACCACATGATTCCAGATCTGCTGCAACCTATCCACCACAGAATCCACCCCAGGACAGTCAGAAGGCTCCACATGACCCGAAGAAAAGCGAGGATGGAAACCAGAGTTGCAGAAAAAAGGCGAAACCAAGGTGGCGGAACTAGCCCGATTATTAAGGGCAAACTCAGCCAACGGCAAGAATGTCACCCAATCGTCCTGATCAGCAGAGACAAAACACCTCAAATAAGCCTACAAAGTCTGATTGGTTCGCTCCGTCTGTCCATTAGTCTGAGGATGGAAAGCAGACGAAAACGACAAATCAATGCCCATCCTACTACAAAAGGATCGCCAGAACCTGGAAACGAACTGGGATCCTCTGTCTGACACAATATTCTCAGGGATGCCGTGCAAACGAACCACGTTCTGGAAAAACACAGGAACCAGATCGGAAGAGGAAGGCAGCTTAGGCAAAGGAACCAAATGGACCATCTTGGAGAAGCGATCACATATCACCCAGATAACGGACATGCCCTGAGATAGCGGAAGATCAGAAATGAAATCCATGGAGATATGTGTCCAAGGTCTCTTCGGGACAGGCAAGGGCAAGAGCAAACCGCTGGCACGAGAACAGCAAGGCTTAGCTCGAGCACAAGTCCCACAGGACTGCACAAATGACCGCACATCCCTTGACAAGGAAGGCCACCAAAAGGACCTGGCCACCAGATCTCTGGTGCCAAAAATTCCCGGGTGACCTGCCAACACCGAGGAATGAACCTCGGAAATGACTCTGCTGGTCCACTTATCCGGGACAAACAGTCTGTCAGGTGGACAAGACTCAGGCCTATCAGCCTGAAATCTCTGCAACACACGTCGCAGATCCGGAGAAATGGCTGACAAGATAACTCCATCTTTAAGAATACCAACAGGATCAGCGACTCCAGGAGCATCAGGCACAAAGCTCCTAGAAAGAGCATCGGCCTTCACATTCTTTGAACCTGGTAAATACGAGACAACAAAATCAAAGCGGGAGAAAAACAATGACCAGCGGGCCTGTCTCGGATTAAGGCGTTTAGCAGACTCGAGATACATCAGATTTTTGTGATCAGTCAAGACCACCACACGATGCTTAGCACCCTCGAGCCAATGACGCCACTCCTCAAATGCCCATTTCATGGCCAACAACTCCCGATTGCCCACATCATAATTTCGCTCGGCAGGCGAAAACTTCCTAGAGAAAAAGGCACAAGGTTTCATAACAGAGCAACCAGGGCCTCTCTGCGACAAAACGGCCCCTGCCCCAATTTCCGAAGCATCCACCTCAACCTGAAAGGGAAGTGAGACGTCAGGCTGGCACAAAACAGGCGCCGAAGTAAACCGGCGTTTCAACTCCTGGAAAGCCTCCACGGCAGCAGGAGCCCAGTTAGCTACATCGGAGCCCTTCTTGGTCATATCCGTCAAAGGTTTCACAATGCTAGAAAAATTAGCGATAAAACGACGGTAGAAGTTAGCGAAGCCCAAGAACTTCTGAAGACTCTTAACTGACGAGGGCTGAGTCCAATCAAGAATAGCTCGGACCTTGACTGGGTCCATCTCCACAGCAGAAGGGGAAAAAATGAACCCCAAAAAGGGAACCTTCTGTACACCAAAGAGACACTTAGAGCCCTTGACAAACAAAGAATTTTCACGCAAAATTTTAAAGACCAACCTGACCTGCTCCACATGCGAATCCCAATTATCAGAAAAAACCAAAATATCATCCAGATAAACAATCAAAAATTTATCCAGATACTTCCGGAAAATGTCATGCATAAAGGACTGAAAAACTGAAGGCGCATTGGAGAGCCCAAAAGGCATCACCAAGTACTCAAAATGACCTTCGGGCGTATTGAATGCGGTTTTCCATTCATCACCTTGCTTAATGCGCACAAGGTTGTACGCACCACGAAGGTCTATCTTGGTGAACCACTTGGCACCCTTAATCCGGGCAAACAAGTCAGACAACAGCGGTAAAGGATACTGAAATTTGACAGTGATCTTATTTAAAAGCCGATAATCAATACAAGGT
The DNA here is from genome assembly GCF_051348905.1 of Ranitomeya variabilis. Lineage (NCBI taxonomy): Eukaryota > Metazoa > Chordata > Amphibia > Anura > Dendrobatidae > Ranitomeya > Ranitomeya variabilis. The sequence continues at coordinate 243,058,094 of NC_135233.1, read as the reverse complement.
CTCAAAGATCCGTCCTTTTTTGCCACAAAAAAGAATCCCGCACCAAGAGGGGAAGAAGACGGACGAATATGTCCTTTTTCCAGAGACTCCTTGATATATGAACGCATAGCGGTATGTTCAGGTACCGACAGATTAAACAGTCTTCCCTTAGGAAATTTACTGCCTGGGATCAAATCTATAGCACAGTCACAGTCCCTATGAGGAGGCAGTGCACTGGACTCAGACTCACTGAAGACATCCTGATAATCAGACAAATACTCCGGAACTTCCGAAGGCGTAGAAGAAGCAATAGACACAGGCAGGGAATCCTCATGAATACCACGACAGCCCCAACTTGAGACTGACATAGCCTTCCAGTCCAGGACTGGATTATGGGTCTGTAACCATGGCAGCCCTAAAACGACCAAATCATGCATTTTATGTAAAACCAGGAAACGTATCACCTCGCGGTGTTCAGGAGTCATGCACATGGTAACCTGAGTCCAATACTGCGGTTTATTTGCTGCCAATGGTGTAGCATCAATACCCCTAAGAGGAATAGGATTTTCTAATGGTTCAAGAGTAAATCCACAGCGCTTAGCAAATGAGAGATCCATGAGACTCAGGGCAGCACCTGAATCTACAAACGCCATGACAGGATAAGATGACAGTGAGCAAATCAAAGTTACAGACAGAATAAATTTAGGTTGCAAATTACCAACGGTGACAGGACTAACAACCTTAGCTATACGTTTAGAGCATGCTGAGATAACATGTGTAGAATCACCACAGTAGTAGCACAAGCCATTCCGGCGTCTATGAATTTTCCGCTCATTTCTAGTCAGGATTCTATCACATTGCATTAAATCAGGTGTCTGTTCAGACAACACCATGAGGGAATTTGCGGTTTTTCTATCACATTGCACCGAATTAGGTGTCTGTTCAGACAACACCATGAGGGAATTTGCGGTTTTGCGCTCCCGCAACCGCCGGTCAATTTGAATAGCCAGTGCCATAGTATCATTCAGACCTGTGGGAATGGGAAAACCCACCATAACATTCTTAATGGCTTCAGAAAGGCCATTTCTAAAATTAGCGGCCAGTGCACACTCGTTCCAATGTGTCAGCACGGACCATTTCCGAAATTTTTGGCAATACACTTCAGCCTCGTCCTGCCCCTGAGACATAGACAGCAAGGCCTTTTCTGCCTGAATCTCAAGATTGGGTTCCTCATAAAGTAAACCGAGCGCCAAAAAAACCGCATCAAGATCAGCCAATGCCGGATCTCCTGGCGCCAGCGAAAAAGCCCAATCCTGAGGGTCGCCCCGTAAGAACGAAATAACAATTTTTACTTGCTGAGCAGAATCTCCTGATGAACAGGGTCTCAGGGACAAAAACAATTTACAATTATTCACGAAATTCCTAAACTTAAACCTGTCTCCGGAAAACAGTTCAGGAATCGGTATTTTAGGTTCTGACCTAGGATTTCTGATAACATAGTCTTGTATGCCCTGCACACGAGTAGCCAGCTGGTCCACACTTGTAATCAAGGTCTGGACATTCATGTCTGCAGCAAGCATAGCCACTCTGAGGTAAAGGGGAAGAAAAAAAAAAAAAAACTCAGAATCTTCTTTCTTATAATCCCTCTTCTGCAATGCATTAAACATTTAATACTGGCCTGGCAAACTGTTATGACCCCAATGGCGAGGGTCTCAGAGGAACGTGGAAGTCTGCAGAATACAAAAATCCAGCTCATAGGGCAGTGGTAACTGGGTTGACCATATATCTACTCCTAACGCCAACACTAGAAGTAGCCGGGGATCATTCCTACGTTGATTCTAGATGACACGCGCCAGCCGGAGAATCTAGCTACCCCTAGTAGAGGAAAACAAAGACCTTTCTTGCCTCCAGAGAAGGGGACCCCAAAGCTGGATAGAAGCCCCCCACAAATAATGACGGTGAGGTAAGAGGAAATGACAAACACAGAAATGAACCAGGTTTAGCACAGAGAGGCCCGCTTACTAATAGCAGAATAAAGAAAGGTAACTTATATGGTCAACAAAAACCCTATCAAAATCCACACTGGAAATTCAAGAACCCCCGAACCGTCTAACGGTCCGGGGGGAGAACACCAGCCCCCTAGAGCTTCCAGCAAAGGTCAGGATATAGATTTGCAACAAGCTGGACAAAAATACAAAACCAAAACAAATAGCAAAAAGCAAAAGGCAGACTTAGCTGATATAACTGGAACCAGGATCAGTAGACAAGAGCACAGCAGACTAGCTCTGATAACTACGTTGCCAGGCATAGAACTGAAGGTCCAGGGAGCTTATATAGCAACACCCCTAACTAACGACCCAGGTGCGGATAAAAGGAATGACAGAAAAACCAGAGTCAAAAAACTAGTAACCACTAGAGGGAGCAAAAAGCAAATTCACAACACACCTGGGTCGTTAGTCCAGGGGTGTTGCTATATAAACTTCCTGGTTTCTCAGTCCAGTGCCTGGCATCGTTGTAATCAGTTCCTTTCTGTTGCTCCTGTCTGCTGGTCTTGGATCTTGCAAAATTAAGCTAAGTTCTGCTTCCTTGTTTTTTGGTTATTTGCTTTGCTCTTATTTTTTTGTCCAGCTTGTACTAAATGTGATTCCTGATTTTGCTGGAAGCTCTAGGGGGCTGGTGTTCTCCCCCCGGGCCGTTAGACGGTTCAGGGGTTCTTGAATATCCAGCGTGGAAATTTTGATAGGGTTTTTGCTGACCATATAAGTCATCTTACTATATTCTGCTATTAGTCAGTGGGCCTCTCTTTGCTAAATATCTAGTTCATTCTTACGTTTGTCTTTTCTCCTTACCTCACCGTTATTATTTGTTGGGGGCTTGTATCCAACTTTTGGGGTCTTTTCTCTGGAGGCAAGAAAGGTCTATCTTTTCCCTTCTAGGGTTAGTTAGTTCTCCGGCTGGCGCGAGACGTCTAGAACCAACGTAGGCACGTTCCCCGGCTGCTGCTATTTGTGGTGCTAGGATTAGATATATGGTCAGCCCAGTTACCACTGCTCTATGAGCTGTTTTTTTGTGTTTGCAGACTTGGTAGGTACTTTTGAGACCCTCTGCCATTGGGGTCATAACAGGTTTTATCACAGTGATCAAAATAAAAAGAATAGTAAATGAACCCCCCCTTTATAACCCTCATAGGTAGGGACAATAATAAAAATAAAGAATATATATTTACTTTTATTTTTACACTAGGGTTGGGGTTGGGGTTAGGGTTAGGGTTAGAATTAGAGTTAGAATTAGGGTTAGAATTAGGCTATGTGCACACGGTGCGGATATGGCTGCGGATCCGCGGCGGATTGGCCGCTGCGGATTCGTAGCAGTTTTCCATCAGGTTTACAGTACCATGTAAACCAATGGAAAACCAAATCCGCTGTGCCCATGGTGCGGAAAATACAGCGCGGAAACGCTGCATTGTATTTTCCGCAGCATGTCACATCTTTGTGCGGATTCCGCAGCGTTTTACACCTGTTCCTCAACAGGAATCCGCAGGTGAAATCCGCACAAAAAAACGCTGGAAATCCGCGGTAAAAAAACGCAGTGCATTTTCCTGCGGATTTTACAAAAATGGTGCTGAAAAATCTCACATGAATCCGCAACGTGGGCACATAGCCTTAGGGTTAGGGTTGGAATTAGAGTTAGGGTTGGAATTAGGGCTAGGGTTGGAAATAGGGTTAAGATTAGGCTTGTGGTTAGGGTTATGGGTTTGTTGGGGTTAGGCTTGTGGTTAGGCTTGGGATTAGGGTTAGCGTTGGGATTAGGGTTAGGGCTGGGATTAGGGTTAGGGGTGTGTCGGGGTTAGGGTTGTGGTTAGGGGTGTGTTGGGGTTAGGGTTGTGATTAGGGTTATGGCTAGAGTTGGGATTAGGGTTAGGGGTGTGTTGGGGTTAGTGTTGAAGTTAGAATTGAGGGGTTTCCACTGTTTAGGCACATCAGGGGTCTCCAAACGCAACATGGCGCCACCATTGATTCCAGCCAATCTTGCGTTCAAAAAGTCAAATGGTGCTCCCTCCCTTCCGAGCCCTGACGTGCGCCCAAACAGTGGTTTACCCCCACATATGGGGTACCAGCATACTCAGGACAAACTGGGCAACAACTATTGGGGTCCAATTTCTCCTGTTACCCTAGCGAAAATAAAAAAATGCTTGCTAAAACATAATTTTTGAGGAAAGAAAAATGATTTTTTATTTTCACGGCTCTGCATTGTAAACTTCTGTGAAGCACTTGGGGGTTCAAAGTGCTCACCACATGTCTAGATAAGTTCCTTGGGGGGTCTAGTTTCCAAAATGGGGTCACTTGTGGGGGGTTTCTACTGTTTAGGCACATCAGGGGCTCTGCAAGCGCAACGTGACGCCCGCAGACCATTCCATCAAAGTCTGCATTTCAAAACGTCACTACTTCCCTTCTGAGCCCCGACGTGTGCCCAAACAGTGGTCTACCCCCTCACATGGGGTACCAGCGTACTCAGGACAAACTGGACAATAACGTTTGGGGTCCAATTTCTCCTGTTACTCTTGTGAAAATAAAAAATTGAGGGCTAAATAATAATTTTTGAGTAAAGAAAAATGATTCTTTATTTTCACGGCTCTGCGTTATAAACTTCTGTGAAGCACTTGGGGGTTGAAAGTGCTCACCACAAATCTAGATAAGTTCCTTGGGGGGTCTAGTTTCCAAAATGGGGTCACTTGTGGGGTGTTTCTACTGATTAGGCACATCAGGGGCTCTGCAAATGCAACGTGACGCCCGCAGACCATTCCATCAAAGTCTGCATTTCAAAACGTCACTACTTCCCTTCTGAGCCCCGACGTGTGCCCAAACAGTGGTCTACCCCCACATATGGGGTACCAGCGTACTCAGGACAAACTGGACAACAACGTTTGGGGTCCAATTTCTCCTGTTACTCTTGTGAAAATAAAAAATTGTGGGCTAAATAATAATTTTTGAGTAAAGAAAAATTATTCTTTATTTTCACGGCTCTGCGTTATAAACTTCTGTGAAGCACTTGGGGGTTTAAAGTGGTCACCGCACACCTAGATTAGTTCCATGGGAGGTCTAGTTTCCAAAATGGGGTCACATGTGGGGGTGCCAATGTTTAAGCACACGGGCTCTCCAAACACGACATGGTGTCCGCTAACGATTGGAGCTAATTTTTCATTGAAAAAGTCAAATGGCGCTCCTTCCCTTCCAAGCTCTGCCGTGTGCCCAAACAGTGATTTACCCCCACATGTGAGGTGTCAGTGTACTCAGGAGAAATTGCCAAATAAATTTTAGGATCCATTTTATCATGTTGCCCATGTGGAAATGAACAAATTGAGGCTAAAAGAAATTTTTTGTGAAAAAAAAGTACTTTTTCATTTTTACAGATCAATTTGTGAAGCACCTGGGGGTTCAAAGTGCTCACTATGCATCTAGATCAGTTCCTTCAGGGGTCTAGTTTCCAAAATGGGGTCACTTGTGGGGGAGCTCCAATCTTTAGGTACACACGGGCTCTCCAAACACGACATGGTGTCCGCTAACGATTGGAGCTAATTTTTCATTCAAAAGTCAAATGGCGCTCCTTCCCTTCCGAGCCTTGCCGTGTGCACAAACAGTGGTTTGTGACCACATATGAGGTATCAGTGTACTCAAAAGAAATTGCCCAACACATTTTAGGATCCATTTTATCCTGCTGCCCATGTGAAAATGAAAAAATTGAGGCTAAAAAATTTTTTTGTGAAAAAAAAAAAAGTACTTTTTCATTTTTACGGATCAATTTGTGAAACACCTGGGGGTTCAAAGTGTTCACTATGCATCTAGATAAGCTCCTTTTGGGGTCTAGTTTCCAAAATTGGGTCACTTGTGGGGGAACTCCAATGTTTAGGCACACAGGGGCTCTCCAAACGCGACATGGTGTCCGCTAAAGATTGGAGCCAATTTTTCATTGAAAAAGTCAAATGGCGCTCCTTCCCTTCCGAGCCCTGTCGTGTGCCCAAACAGTGGTTCCCCCCCCATATGGGGTATCGGCATACTTAGGACATATTGCACAATAACTTTTGGGTTCCAGTTTCTCTTTTTATCCTTGGGAATTTAAAATGTTAAATGTTCATTTTTTCCTTCATTGTTGCTTCTGCTGCTGTGAAGCACCTGAAGGGTTAATAAACTTTTTGATTGTGGTTTTGAGCACCTTGAGGGGTGCAGTTTTTAGAATGGTGTCACTTTTGGGTATTTTCAGCCATATAGACCATTCAAACTGACTTCAAATGTGAAGTGGTCCCTAAAAAAAATGGTTTTGTAAATTTCGTTGTAAAAATGAGAAATCGCTGGTCAAATTTTAACCCTTATAACTTCCTAGCAGAAAAAATTTTGTTTCCAAAATTGTGCTGATGTAAAGTAGACATGTGGGTAATGTTATTTATTAACTATTTTGTGTCACAACTCTCTCGTTTAACAATAAAAATTCAAAATTTGAAAATTGCGAAATTTTCAAATTTTTCGCCAAATTTCCATTTTTTTCACAAATAAATGCAAAAATTATCGACCTAAATTTACCACTAACATGAAGCCCAATATGTCATGAAAAAACATTCTCAGAACCACTAGGATCCGTTGAAGCGTTCCTGAGTTATTACCTCATAAAGGGACACTGGTCAGAATTGCAAAAAACGGCCAGGTCATTAAGGTCAAAATATGCTTGGTCATGAAGGGGTTAAAGGAATCTGACACCCCCTGGACGTGTATAACCTATTAATATGAGCATACAGGTGATAGAAATGCTAAGATTCCTACCGGTCTGCCTCATATTTGCGATCTTGAGGAGAAATCCTCTTTTATTTCTGTATGCTAATGATTTTTCCCGGGCTCCGGGGCATATGTTATGTCATACCACCCCCCTCCCGTCAGCATCACAGTGACCTGTGATGCCTAATGTTGGCCACAGAACTCCGCCTCTGCGCACTGCAAGAGCATGATTATACAGGACCTATTCTGCCCTTATATGGGCATTAGCTTCAGCATTCTTCTGCATAGGCAAGTCACTTCTACTGCCATAGCAGTGACCTCCGGCGTGCACGACAATAAGGTGTTCTCCCCACTATGCATACATGGGTGACAGGTGCATCAAAAACTGTATGGTTCCTAACTATGCAGGGAGGAAGGAAGTGGGGAGAGCACCTTATAGCTGCACGTGCATTGCGCAGAAGAACGCTGGAAGAAATCGTTAACATACTGAAATAAGAGGTTTTCTCCACAACCAGACCATTAACCCCTTTCTGACATTTGTTGTAATAATACGTCCCTGTGCCCTGGGTCTATCTGACCAGGGACGTATTATTATGACATCAAGATCGCCTGCGTACACGGGCTGTGCGTGGTCACCCGTCACTAAGTGCCAAGAGTGGTCACACACCACTCATGGCACTTTAATCCCCTAAATGCTGGGATCAAAAGTGATTGCAGCATTCGGGAAGCTGGCAGAGGGCCAACAAGCCCCTCTGCCTTTGGATCGGAGACCACGCGGCGTGAAGCGGGGTCCCGATCGTTGCCATGGTGACCATATGTCTTCATGTCGACATCTGGGTCACCAGAGCTAGGAAACTTGCTGATCATGCTCAGAGCATGATCAGCAAGTTTCTTTGTCAGTGCAGAGCTGACAGTTTCTACAGCATGGGGATGCTGCTGCATCCCCATGCTGTACAAGTGATCAGCCTGCAAAAAATGATAGTCCCATATTGGGACAAAGTAAAACAGTAAAAAAAAAAGTACTCCAATATGGTGGCTCTTCCCTTCTTTTTTGCGCTGTGCCTCAAAAGTAGTATTCCTCCACATATGGGGTATCGGCATATTCAGGAGAAATTGCACAATAAACTGTATAGTGCAATTTCTCCTGTTACCCTTATGAAAATGCAAAATTTTGGGCCAAAACAATTTTTTTTGTGGGGAAAATGTCCTTTTTTTTATTTTCACGGCTCAATGTTATAAACTTCTGTGAAGCACCTGAGGGTTCAAGGTGCTCACCATGCATCTAAGTACATTCCTTGAGGGGTCTAGTTTCCAACATGGGTTTACTTTTGGGGGATTTCCACTGTTTAGGCACATCAGGGGTAAAGGGGTTAATATAAGGCATTCAGGTAGGGCTAGTGTAACATTTCTATCACCTGTATGCCCATATTAATAGGTTATACTTTATATGTCCCAGGAGATGACAGATTCCCTTTAAACTAGGTGCTACAGGCAGAGCACAATTGGAAATGTAGTTCTACACACTTAGATAATGACTTATTGGAGACTGACCACTGGGTTAGAGTAACCGAAAGGGATCCTGTCAACATATTTTTACAAATAGAAGTAATAGTAGGATTCTACAGGCGTTTCTCCCCCCATTAAAATTTAGCTTTTTTTCCAGAGACCCGAGGTGCCAGTCATGAGAAATCTAGGGTAGAAACCATATGAATAACAGGCAGGAAGTGCACTGGGGGTATGTCAATGTACTTTGCTTCCAAGTGCACTAACACGCATATGTTGCTCTTCCAACCTGATGTGCATATTGCTTCTACTCTTCCCTAGATTCCTCATGACTGGCATATTGGATCTCTTCCCCCCATTTTTTTGGGGGGAGAGGGTCCTGTAAAGTTCCATCTTTCAAGCCGAAACACCGTGTCTGCAAATTGAGATTCTGATTTGGCTTTTATTCTAACTCATATTGCACGACTCATTAAAGGGTTGATTGTGACTTGTAGGATCGCTACTTCCAACAGGTGGCTCTATAGAGTTCAGGTTCTCTTTATCTCCTAAGAGGCAATTTGCATATTAGCTTTCAAGCCCTCACTCTTGATACAGCTGATAAACTTTACTTTTCACTAGTGTCCGATCATACAGAATTGCTGGTTAACCCCTTAAGCCCCGAGGGTGGTTTGCACGTTAATGACCGGGCCAATTTTTACAATTCTGACCACTGTCCCTTTATGGGGTTATAACTCTGGAACGCTTTAACGGATCTTGGCGATTCTGACATTGTTTTCTCGTGACATATTCTACTTCATGTTAGTGGTAAAATTTATTCGATATAACTTGCGTTTATTTGTAAAAAAAAATGGAAATTTGGCGAACATTTTGAAAATTTTGCAATTTTCCAACTTATTTTTATGCCCTTAAATCACAGAGATATGTCACACAAAATACTTAATAAGTAACATTTCCCACATGTCTACTTTACATCAGCACAATTTTGGAACCAACATTTTTTTTTCTTAGGGAGTTATAAGGGTTAAAAGTTGACCAGAAATTTCTCATTTTTACAACACCATTTTTTTTTAGGGACCACATCTCATTTGAAGTCATTTTGAGGGGTCTATATGATAGAAAATACCCAAGTGTGACACCATTCTAAAAAATGCACCCCTCAAGGTGCTCAAAACCACATTCAAGAAGTTTATTAACCCTTCAGGTGTTTCACAGGAATTTTTGGAATGTTTAAATAAAAATGAACATTTAACTTTTTTTCACACAAAATTTATTTCAGCTCCAATTTGTTTTATTTTACCAAGGGTAACAGGAGTAAATGGACCCCCAAAGTTGTTGTACAATTTGTCCTGAGTACGCTGATACCCCATATGTGGGGGTAAACCACTGTTTGGGCGCATGGCAGAGCTCGGAAGGAAAGGAGCGCCATTTGACTTTATAATGCAAAATTGACTGGAATTGAGATGGGACGCCATGTTGCGTTTGGAGAGCCCCTGATGTGCCTAAACATTGAAACCCCCTACAAGTGACACCATTTTGGAAAGTAGACCCCCTAAGGAACTTATCTAGATGTGTGGTGAGCACTTTGACCCACCAAGTGCTTCACAGAAGTTTATAATGCAGAGCCGTAAAAATAAAAAATCATATTTTTTCACAAAAATGATCTTTTCGCCCCCAATTTTTTATTTTCCCAAGGGTAAGAGAAGAAATTGGACCCCAAAAAATGTTGTGCAATTTGTCCTGAGTACGCTGATACCCCATATGTGGGTGTAAACCATTGTTTGGGCGCATGGCAGAGCTTGGAAAGGAAGGAGCGCCATTTGACTTTTCAATGCAAAATTGACTGGAATTGAGATGGGACGCCATGTTGCGTTTGGAGAGCCCCTGATGTGCCTAAACATTGAAACCCCCCACAAGTGACACCATTTTGGAAAGTAGACCCCCTAAGGAACTTATCTAGATGTGTTTTGAGAGATTTGAACCACCATGTGTTTCACTACAGATTATAACGCAGAGCCGTGAAAATAAAAATATTTTTTTTTTCACAAAAATGATTTTTTAGCCCCCAGTTTTGTATTTTCACAAGGGTAACAGGATAAATTAGACCCCAAAAGTTGTTGTCCAATTTGTCCTGAGTACGCTGATACCCCATATGTGGGGGGGAACCACTGTTTGGGCACATGACAGAGCTCGGAAGGGAAGGAGCGCCATTTGGAATGCAGACTTAAATGGATTGGTCAGCAGGCGTCACGTTGCATTTGCAGAGCCCCTGATGTACCCAAACAGTACAAACCCCCCACAAGTGACCCCATATTGGAAACTAGACCTCCCAAGGAACTTATCTAGATGTGTTGTGAGAACTTTGAACCCCCAAGTGTTTCACTACAGTTTACAACGCAGAGCCGTGAAAATAAAACATCTTTTTTTTCCCACAAAAATGATTTTTAGCCCCCCAAATTTTTATTTTCCCAAGGGTAACAAGAGAACTTGGACCCCAGAAGTTGTTGTTCAATTTGTCCTGAGTACGCTGATAACCCATATGTTGGGGTAAACCCCTTTTTGGGCGCACGGGAGAGCTCGGAAGGGAAGGAGCACTGTTTTACTTTTTCAACGCAGAATTGGCTGGAATTGAGATCGGACGCCATGTCGCGTTTGGAGAGCCCCTGATGTGCCTGAACAGTGGAAACTCCCCAATTCTACCTGAAACCCTAACCCAAACACACCCCTAACCCTAATCCGAACGGTAACCCTAACCACACCCCTAGCCCTGACACACCCATAATTCTAATCCCAACCCTAATCCCAACCGTAAATGTAATCCAAACCCTAACCCTAACTTTAGCCCCAACCCTAACCCTAACTTTAGCCCCAACCCTAAAGGTACCGTCACACTAAGCGACGCTGCAGCGATATAGACAACGATCCGATCGCTGCAGCGTCGCTGTTTAGGTCGCTGTAGAGATGTCAAACACAGCAGCTCCAGAACGATGCAGGAGCGATCCTGTGACGTAACGGTGACTCACTTATCGTTCTCACAGGTCGTTAGCTCCATGTTTAACATTGCTGGCATCGTTGCTTTTACTGTCAAACACGACGATACACGCCGACCTGACGACCAAATAAAGTTCTGGACTTCTAGCTCCGACCAGCGATATCACAGCAGGATCCTGATCGCTGCTGCGTGTCAAACTAAACGATATCGCTAGCGAGGACGCTGCAACGTCACGGATCGCTAGCGATATCGTTATAAAGTCGTTTAGTGTGACGGTACCTTAACCCTAACTTTACCTCCAACTCTAGCCCTAACCCTAACCCTAACTTTAGCCCCAACCCTAGCCCTAACCCTAGCCCTAATGGGAAAATGGAAATAAATACATTTTTTTAATTTTATTATTTTTCCCTAACTAAGGGGGTGATGAAGGGGGGTTTGATTTACTTTTATAGCGTTTTTTATATCGGATTTTTATGATTGGCAGCTGTCACACACTAAAAGACGCTTTTTATAGCAAAAAAGTTTTTGCGTCTCCACATTTTGAGACCTATAATTTTTCCACATTTTGGTCCACAGAGTCATGTGAGGTCTTGTTTTTTGCGGGACGAGTTGACGTTTTTATTGGTAACATTTTCGGACACGTGACCATTTTTGATCACTTTTTATTCCGATTTTTGTGAGGCAGAATGACCAAAAACCAGCTATTCATGAATTTCTTTTGGGGGAGGCGTTTATACCATTCCGCGTTTGGTAAAATTGATAAAGCAGTTTTATTCGACGGGTCAGTACGATTACAGCGATACCTCATTTATATCATTTTTTTATGTTTTGGCGCTTTTATACGATAAAAACTATTTTATAGAAAAAATAATTATTTTGGTATCGCTTTATTCTCAGGACTATAACTTTTTTATTTTTTTGCTGATGATTCTGTATGGCAGCTCGTTTTTTGCGGTACAAGATGACGTTTTCAGCGGTACCATGGTTATTTATATCCGTCTTTTTGATCGCGTGTTATTCCACTTTTTGTTCGGCGGTATGGTAATAAAGCGTTTTTTTTTTTCTTACGGTGTTTACTGAAGGGGTTAACTATTGGGGCAGTTTTATAGGTTGGGTCGGTACGGACGCGGGGATACCAAATATGTGTACTTTTACTGTTTTGTTTTTTTATTTAGATAAAGAAATGTATTTATGGGAATAATATTTTTTTTATTATTATTATTTATTTAGGAATTTTTTTATTTTTTTTTACACATGTGGAAAATTTTTTTTTTTACTTTTTTACTTTGTCCCAGGGGGGGACATCACAGATCGATGATCTGATAGTGTGCACAGCACTCTATCAGATCACCGATCTCACTGACAGGGCTGCAGGCTTACCAGCGCCTGCACTGAGCAGGCACTCGGTAAGCCACCTCCTTCCCTGCAGGACCCGGATGCCGCGGCCATCTTGGATCCGGGACCTGCAGCGAGGAAGGAGGTAGGAGACCCTCGGAGCAACGCGATCACATCGCGTTGCTCCGGGGGTCTCAAGGAAGCCCGCAGGGAGCCCCCTCCCTGCGCGATGCTTCCCTATACCGCCGGTACACTGCGATCATGTTTGATCGCGGTGTGCCGGGGGTTAATGTGCCGGGGGCGGTCCGTGACCGCTCCTGGCACATAGTGCCGGATGTCAGCTGCGATAGGCAGCTGACACCCGGCCGCGATCGGCCGTGCTCCCCCCGTGAGCGCGGCCGATCGCGTATGACGTACTATCCCGTCACTGGGAATTAAGTCCCAGGTCACCTTGACGGGATAGTACGTCAGATGGGATTAAGGGGTTAAGAGCCCCCTCTAGAGGACAGTCTGCTGCGCTTCCCGGCCGCTCCAAGAACATTTCACAGGTTTCAAAGGTTCCATTTGTCAACCCACATCGCTGATGCCGGTGTAACAGGCCAGATTAACCCCCCGCCCAGAATATACCCGAGGTTAAAGTGGCCTAGGCCAGATTATACCCCGGGTATATTCTGGCCTAGCCCAAACTATACCCCGGGGTATAAATTGGACTAGTCCAGTTTATACCCCTCTGGGCCAGATTATACCCCGGGTATATTCTGACCTAGCCCAAACTATACCCCGAGGTACAAATTGGACAAGTCCAGTTTATACCCCTCCAGGTCAGAATATACCCCAGCTGCTGTAGATCAGATTTTTCAGGCTTTTGAGAACCATTGAGTGACATTCTTAATAACGGGGCCACAGGCAGCACCCAGGGCCCCAGGCAGCACACAGTGGCCCCAGGCAGCACACAGTGGCCCCAGGCAGCGCACGGGGCCCCAGGCAGCGCACAGGGGCCCCAGGCAGCGCACAGGGCCCCAAGCAGCGCACAGGACCCCAGGCAGCCCACAGGGGCCTCATGCAGCCCACAGGGCTCCAGGCAGCGCACGGGGCCCCAGGCAGCAAACAGGGGCCCCAGACAGCGCACAGGGCTCCAGGCAGTGCAAAGGGGCCCAAGGCAGTGCACAAGGGCCCCAGGCAACGTACAGGGCCCCAGGCAGTGCACAGGGCCCCAGACAGAACACAGGGCCCCATGCAGCCCACGGGGCTCCAGGCAGAGCACAGGGGCCACAGGCAGGGCACGGGGCCCCAAGCAGTGCACAGGGGCCCTAGGCAGCGCACAGGGCTCCAGGCAGTGCAATGGGGCTCCAGGCAACGTACAGGGCCTCAGACAGAACACAGGGGCCCCAGGCAGCGCACAGGGACCCATGCAGCACACGAAGTCCCAGGCAGCACACAGGGGCCCCAGGCAGCGCACAGGTCCCCAGGCAGCACACGGGGTAGAGACAGCGAATGGGGCCCCAGGAAGCACACAGGGCACCAGGCAGCACACAGGGGTCCCTGGCAGCACACGAGGCCCCAGGCAGCACATGGAGTTGCAGAGACAGTGCACAAGGGAGGGGTAAGAGACAGCTTGCAAGGGGGGAAGAGACAGTGAACGGGGACCCAGGCAGCACACAGGGCCCCAGGCAGCGCACAGGGGGGCAGAGACAGTGCACAAGGGAGGGGGAAGTGACAGTGTGCAAGGGGGGAAGAGACAGCGCGCAGGGCCCCTGTGCGCTGTCTCTGCCCCCTGTGCGCTGTCTGGGATCCCATGTGCGCTGTTTGGAACCCCCTGTGTGATGTCTGTGGCCCCGTTCTTGAGTATATTAAAGATTAAAGCATATTAAAGATCAGATTTTTCACGTTTATGAGCACCATTGAGTGATATACTCAAAAATTACATAATTTTTCAACATTTTAGTGTTTAAAACTCTAAACACACAGACTTTTTGTTACTTCAACCTGAAATCCTTGACTGTTCATGAAAAAACTGTTCAGGATAGAGTTGAGCGACTTTTACTTTTTTCGGATCGACTCGGGTGTCGCGAAACCCGACTTTGTCAAAAGTCGGGTCGGGTGAAATCGGACGATTATTGCGAAAAGTTGGAGGCCGACTGAAACACGAAACCCAATGCAAGTCAATGGGGAATCAAAGTCGGCAGTGAGTAGAGGACAGGAAAACACCTACAGTGCCCATTTTAATGCCAAAAACATCAATTCTTATTACTTAAGCTTGTCAATCTTAATTTACCTTATAATAATAGTTAGGCATTGAAAACTGGGGGTCATTTGGCTAAAGTTGTGGGGGGTAGGGCTGGCTCAAGATTTTCGTGGGCCCAGGAAACCCGGAATACATCACAGCGGTGGAGTAGGGAGAGGTAAGTATTTCAACTTTGCAAGTACTGTGATCCTGAGCAAGCAGGGGGGTCCACTCGTTGGCACTGGCACAGGGCCCCTCATAGTACGGCGGTGTGTTTGACGGCGGGTGGCACCTCCCACTGGCAGAGACACTTTTGCGTACTATGAGGGGCCCTGTGCCAGTGACGTCACCAACGAGTATGCCCCCCCCACCTGATGAAGGAACCTGCACTTTCATCTGCACCTTCCTCTTTGTCCCCGTGTAAGGTGGTATAGTATGCGGGAAGGGGAACCTGACTTTCAGCAGGGTCAGATTCTGGCTGTGTAGAGTGCAAGGGGAATGTAGTGGTCTGGGTCAATGTACCAGCAGACTCATCTAGCAGTGGCTGGGCAATGGGCAGGATGAGGAGGAAACACAGATATAGGCCCAAATAATAAAGTAGGCTAAATGCAGTTCAAATGTAACAAGACTAAACAGGCGGCATTGCTTTGTTCAGTGGAGGAAAACTGTAATGAGTGGCAGACACAGTTAGTAGGCCCAAATAATAAAGTGGGCTAAATGTCTGCCAAAAATTGTTCATAAATAAACAGGTGGCATAGCTAGGTACAGGGGTGTGCTCCTCTGCTGAGTAGCAGACAGTGGTAGTAGGCGCAAAGTATTAACTGGTCTAAATGGAGGCCAGGGCCCCTGTATATTTTAACTATCATCTATCATTTCAACAAATTTGGATTGGCAGTGCCATTGAAGGATTTATCAGCACAGACTACACTGTGGTGGAGCAGTGAGAGGTAAGTATTGCAAGTGGTAGAGCACTGTTCGAGCTGGGGGGGAATACTCTCTCGTGGGCGGTGGTACTGGCACAGGGCCCCTCATATTACGACGGTGTGTCTGACGGTTGTTCACCACCACCATCAGTACCAGCTGGCAACCACCGCCCACGGGCTCTTCCACCAGACTTCCTCATTTTTTTTGAAAATCTAACCAAAATAACAACCGTTATATGGTACTGTAAAACAAGGTAGAAGGTGTATATAAACTTGTTGAGAATTTAAATCTCCCTTTTTTTTGGGAGACTGAACCAAAACTCAGGCCCATTGCATAAAACAACACAATGTAAGTGGCAGAACGTGGCTGGCTGATATACGACAAACTAACAAGACTGAAGTATATCCACTTTGTGAGAATTTGAATCTCACTTTTTTTTGGGAGACTGAACCAAAACTCAGGCCCAGTGCATAAAACAACACATTGTAAGTGGCAGAAAGTGGCTGGCTGATATACGACAAACTAACAGGACTGAAGTATATCCACTTTGTCAGAATTTGAATCTCACTTTTTTTTTTTGGAGACTGAACCAAAACTCAGGCCCATTGCATAAAACAACACAATGTAAGTGGCAGAACGTGGCTGGCTGATATACGACAAACTAACAAGACTGAAGTATATCCACTTTGTGAGAATTTGAATCTCACTATTTTTTGGGAGACTGAACCAAAACTCAGGCCCAGTGCATAAAACAACACAATGTAAGTGGCAGAAAGTGGTTGGCTGATATACGACAAACTAACAGGACTGAAGTATATCCACTTTGTCAGAATTTGAATCTCACTTTTTTTTTTCGGAGACTGAACCAAAACTCAGGCCCAGTGTATAAAACAACACAATGTAAGTGGCAGAAAGTAGCTGGAAGATATATGAAAAAATACAAGGACTGTAGTACAATTTCAATCTCCCTACAATGATCTCAGGACAAGTATGGCAGCAATAAAAAGGACTGCTGCAAACAAAAGTTTGGACAAATAAACAAGATAACTGTGCAGAAAGGAGCAACAGGATTTTTGCTTTTAAAAAAGCAGTTGGTTTGCACAGCACCTTGCAAACAGCAATGCAGCTATCAGGGAGCCTTATAAGGCAGCCTAATAAGCTACAGAGCTGATGCACAAAAATATAGCCTCCACTGTCCCTGCAAAAAAAAGGTGGTGTTGGACAGTGGAAATCGCTACAGCACAAGCAGTTTGGGGGTTAATCTTCCCTCCCTAACTATATCCCTTCTTCTGATGAAGCTGCAGCAACCTCTCCCTATGCTAAGATCGGCAGAAGAAAGATGGCTGTCGGCGTGCACGCCCCTTTATAGCCCCTGTGACGCCGCAGAAAGCAAGCCAATCACTGTCATGCCCTTCTCTAACATGGTGGGGACCGAGACCTATGTCATCACACTGCCCACACTCTGCGTCCTCCTTCATTGGCTGAAAAATGGGGCTGAAAGCATCATATGAAACGCGACTTTTGCGCGCAGATCGGCGACCTCATGGCCGATTGTTATGATCCTGGTGGTAGGATCTCAAACTGACCTGACGCATATACCCTGAATATATAGGACAAGTTCTGGGGATGTGGAAGCTATACTGACCGCAATCCTGATCCTATCCAAACACACTAAAGGCAGCTGTGGAGCGTTACCTGAAAACCTAGACGCCTCGTCACAGCCTGAGAAACTGACTACCCCTAGAGAGAAAGCAAAGACCTCACTTGCCTCAGAGAAATATCCCCAAAGTTTTAGATAGCCCCCCACAAATAATAACGGTGAGTTAAGGGGAAAACACAAATGTAGAGATGAAACAGGTTTAGCAAATGAGGCCCGCTAGTACTAGACAGGCAGATAAAAGATAGGTGTCTGTGCGGTCAGTACAAAAGCTATCAAAAGTAAACCACGCAGAGAATACAAGAACCCCCACACTGACTCACGATGTGAGGGGCGCACTCTGCACCCCAGAACTAACCAGCAAGCAAAAAATCACATAAAAGCAAGCTGGGCTGAACTCATAATATAATGAGAAACATTTTCAAGGAAATAATGAGAAACTGAACAAGCAAACTTAGCTTCTCATAGCAGGAGACTGGTCACAAGGAATATTCAGGAGAGCACAGGATCAGGACTGAACACACCGACAGCAGGCGACAAGTAAAGGTCCAGGTGAGTTAAATAGGCCCAGCCTAGCAGGAGATGAAACAGCTGAGCCCAGCCAAGACCAGCCATATCGCTAAAGGCCACCAGAGGGAGCCCAAGAACAAACTCACACAGTACCACTCATGACCACAGGAGGGAGCCCGAGAACGGAATTCACAACAGTACCCCCCCCCCCCCTTGAGGAGGGGTCACCGAACCCTCACCAGAGCTCCCAGGCCGATCAGGACGAGCCAAATGAAAGGCACGAACCAAATCGGCCGCATGGACATCGGAGGCGACAACCCAGGAATTATCCTCCTGACCATAACCCTTCCATTTCACTAAGTACTGAAGCCTCCGTCTCGAAATACGAGAATCCAAGATCTTCTCCACCACATATTCCAACTCCCCCTCGACCAAGACCGGAGCAGGAGGATCAACAGAAGGGACCACAGGCACCACATATCTCCGCAACAATGACCTATGGAACACATTATGAATGGCAAACGATGTTGGGAGGTCCAAACGAAAAGACACAGGGTTGAGGATTTCCAAAATCTTATAAGGACCGATGAAACGAGGCTTGAACTTAGGAGAGGAAACCTTCATCGGGACATAACGAGAAGACAACCATACCAAATCCCCCACATGAAGTCGGGGACCCACACAGCGACGGCGGTTAGCAAAGCGCTGAGCCTTCTCTTGGGACAAAGTCAAATTGTCCACCACATGGTTCCAAATCTGCTGCAACCTATCCACCACAGAATCCACCCCAGGACGGTCAGAAGACTCAACCTGACCCGAGGAGAAACGAGGATGAAAACCAGAATTGCAAAAGAAAGGTGAAACCAAAGTAGCAGAACTAGCCCGATTATTGAGGGCGAACTCAGCCAATGGCAAAAAGGTCACCCAATCATCCTGGTCAGCAGAAACAAAACATCTCAAATAAGTTTCCAAGGTCTGATTAGTTCGTTCGGTTTGACCATTCGTCTGAGGATGGAAGGCTGACGAAAAAGACAATTCAATGCCCATCTTAGCACAAAAGGATCGCCAAAATCTGGACACAAACTGGGATGCTCTGTCGGACACAATGTTCTCCGGAATACCATGTAAACGAACCACATTCTGAAAAAACAGTGGCACCAAATCGGAGGAGGAAGGCAACTTAGGCAAGGGTACCAAATGGACCATTTTGGAAAAACGATCACAAACCACCCAGATGATAGACATCTTCTGAGAGACAGGAAGATCCGAAATAAAATCCATGGAAATATGCGTCCAAGGCCTCTTCGGGACAGGCAAAGGCAAAAGCAATCCACTGGCATGAGAACACGAAGGCTTGGCCCGAGCACAAATCCCACCGGACTGCACAAAGGAACGCACATCCCGCGACAAGGAAGGGCACCAAAAGGATCTCGCCACCAAATCCCTGGTACCAAAAATCCCAGGATGACCCGCCAACACCGAAGAATGAACCTCGGAAATAACTCTACTGGTCCATCTGTCTGGGACAAACAGTCTCTCCGGTGGACAACGGTAAGGTCTATTGGCCTGAAACTCCTGCAACACCCATCGCAGATCAGGAGAGATGGCAGACAAAATCACCCCGTCTTTGAGAACACCAGTCGGTTCAGAAACTTCCGGGGAGTCAGGTACAAAACTCCTAGAAAGGGCATCAGCCTTCACGTTTTTCGAACCCGGAAGATATGAAACCACGAAATTGAAAAGAGAGAAAAACAGCGACCATCGAGCCTGTCTTGGATTCAACTGTTTGGCAGACTCGAGATAAGTCAAATTCTTGTGATCCGTCAAGACCACCACACGATGCTTGGCTCCCTCAAGCCAATGTCGCCACTCCTCAAATGCCCACTTCATTGCCAACAACTCTCGATTACCAACATCATAATTCCGCTCGGCAGGCGAAAACTTTCTTGAAAAGAAAGCACATGGTCTCATCACAGAGCCATCAGAGCTTCTCTGCGACAAAACAGCCCCTGCTCCAATCTCAGAAGCATCAACCTCGACCTGAAAGGGAAGAGAGACATCGGGCTGACGCAAGACAGGAGCCGAAGAAAACCGACGTTTCAACTCCTGAAAGGCCTCCACGGCCGCAGGAGACCAAATCGTCACATCAGAACCCTTCTTGGTCAAATCCGTCAAAGGCTTCACCACACTAGAAAAATTAGTGATGAAGCGACGGTAAAAATTAGCAAAACCCAAGAACTTCTGAAGACTCTTCACAGATGTAGGTTGAGTCCAGTCATGAATAGCCTGGACCTTAACTGGATCCATCTCGATAGTAGAAGGAGAAAAAATAAAGCCCAAAAAGGAAACCTTCTGGACTCCGAAGAGACATTTAGAGCCCTTCACAAACAAGGCATTGGCACGCAGGACCTGAAATACCATCCTGACCTGCTTCACATGAGACTCCCAATCATCAGAAAAGACCAAAATACCATCCAGGGACACAATCATAAATCTATCCAGGTACTCTCGGAAGATGTCGTGCATGAAGGACTGAAACACAGAGGGGGCATTAGAAAGCCCAAAAGGCATCACCAAGTACTCAAAATGGCCTTCGGGCGTATTAAATGCTGTTTTCCATTCATCGTCCTGCTTTATGCGCACAAGATTATACGCTCCACGAAGATCTATCTTGGTGAACCAACTGGCCCCCCTAATCCGGGCAAACAGATCGGACAACAGTGGCAAGGGATACTGAAATTTGACCGTGATGTTATTTAGAAGGCGATAATCTATACAGGGTCTCAGAGAACCATCCTTCTTGGCCACAAAAAAAGAACCCCGCACCCAAAGGGGACGAGGACGGGCGAATATGTCCCTTCTCCAAGGACTCCTTTATATAACTCCGCATAGCGGTATGTTCTGGTACAGACAAATTAAAAAGTCGTCCCTTAGGGAACTTACTACCAGGAATCAGATTTATGGCACAATCACAATCCCTATGAGGAGGTAGGGCACTGGATTTGGGCTCATAAAATACATCCTGGTAGTCCGACAAAAATTCAGGGACTTCAGAAGGAGTAGAAGAAGCAATTGACACCAAAGGAGCATCGCCATGAATCCCCTGGCAACCCCAACTTGACACAGACATTGCTTTCCAATCCAGGACTGGATTATGAGCCTGCAGCCATGGCAGACCCAACACGACATCATGCAAATTATGTAGCACCAGAAAGCGAATTACCTCCTGATGTACAGGAGCCATGCACATGGTCAATTGAGTCCAGTCCTGAGGTTTATTCTTGGCCAATGGTGTAGCATCAATTCCCTTTAGCGGGATAGGGAATTGTAAAGGCTCCAAGATAAAACCACAGCGCCTGGCAAATGACAAATCCATCAAATTCAGGGCAGCACCTGAATCCACAAAAGCCATAACTGGGTAGGATGACAGAGAGCAAATCAAAGTAACAGACAAAATGAATTTAGGTTGTACAGTACCAATGATGACAAACTTGGCAATCCTTTTTGTGCGCTTAGAGCATGCTGAGATAACATGAGCAGAATCACCACAGTAAAAGCACAACCCATTCTGACGTCTGTGGTTTTGCCGTTCAACTCTGGTCAGAATCCTGTCACATTGCATAGGCTCAGGTTTCTGCTCAGAAAATACCGCCAGAGGGTGCACAGGTTTGCGCTCCCGCAAACGCCGATCAATCTGAATGGCCAAAGACATTAACTCATTCAGACCCGCCGGCGTGGGGAACCCCACCATAACATTTTTAAGGGCTTCAGAAAGACCCTTTCTGAAAATCGCCGCCAGGGCGCACTCATTCCACTGAGTGAGCACTGTCCACTTCCTAAACTTCTGACAATAAACCTCTGCTTCATCCCGACCCTGAGAGAGAGCCAGCAAAACCTTCTCTGCTTGGTCTACCAGATTTGGTTCCTCATAAAGCACTCCAAGCGCCAGAAAAAACGCATCAACATTTAGCAGTGCCGGATCTCCTGGCGCCAGAGAGAATGCCCAATCTTGAGGGTCACCCCGCAATAAAGAAATAACAATTTTAACTTGCTGAACAGAGTCGCCAGATGAGCGAGGTCTCAGAGAAAGGAATAATTTACAATTATTCTTAAAGTTCAAAAACCTAGATCTATCTCCGGAGAACAGCTCAGGAATAGGTATTTTAGGCTCTGACATAGGACTGCGGACTACATAATCCTGAATGCCCTGTACCCTTGCAGTGAGATGATCCACACTAGAAGACAGACTCTGAATGTCCATATTAGTAGCTGCATACAGAACCACCCAGAGATTAAGGGGAGGAGAGAGGCCAAACACAGTGCAGAGGAAAAAAAAAAAAAAAATGACCTTAAGATTTCTCTTCTCCCTCTTCTGCTGCATTAACACTTTCGGGCCTGCTGTACTGTTATGATCCTGGTGGTAGGATCTCAAACTGACCTGACACATATACCCTGAATATATAGGACAAGTTCTGGGGATGTGGAAGCTATACTGACCGCAATCCTGATCCTATCCAAACACACTAAAGGCAGCTGTGGAGCGTTACCTGAAAACCTAGACGCCTCGTCACAGCCTGAGAAACTGACTACCCCTAGAGAGAAAGCAAAGACCTCACTTGCCTCAGAGAAATATCCCCAAAGTTTTAGATAGCCCCCCACAAATAATAACGGTGAGTTAAGGGGAAAACACAAACGTAGAGATGAAACAGGTTTAGCAAATGAGGCCCGCTAATACTAGATAGGCAGATAAAAGATAGGTGTCTGTGCGGTCAGTACAAAAGCTATCAAAAGTAAACCACGCAGAGAATACAAGAACCCCCACACCGACTCACGATGTGAGGGGCGCACTCTGCACCCCAGAACTAACCAGCAAGCAAAAAATCACATAAAAGCAAGCTGGGCTGAACTCATAATATAATGAGAAACATTTTCAAGGAAATAATGAGAAACTGAACAAGCAAACTTAGCTTCTCATAGCAGGAGACTGGTCACAAGGAATATTCAGGAGAGCACAGGATCAGGACTGAACACACCGACAGCAGGTGACAAGTAAAGGTCCAGGTGAGTTAAATAGGCCCAGCCTAGCAGGAGATGAAACAGCTGAGCCCAGCCAAGACCAGCCATATCGCTAAAGGCCACCAGAGGGAGCCCAAGAACAAACTCACACAGTACCACTCATGACCACAGGAGGGAGCCCGAGAACGGAATTCACAACAGCCGATCCCACACTAGGATCGGGTCGGGTTTCATGAAACCCGACTTTGCCGAAAGTTGGCGATTTTTGAATTTGTCCGATCAGTTTCGCTCAACCCTAGTTCAGGATATAATAGAAGTTATTACATTCTGAAACTTCAACTTATAAAGGTACTTTTAAATGGGGCGATTATTGGTTCCAGAGAGGCTGATAATCGTACACATGGCTGGTGACAGGACACTACCATATAAACGTTCAAAGGTAATCACTGATAACAACATTAAAATGATTAGTAAACACTGATAACAACATTAAAATGATGATTGTTTTCAAGATAAAGTGCATGTTCTGTTGTTGACTGCAGATTGAAGCTTGCGGGATAGGTCAATGTTATGGTTTCCAATGGCAAGGAAACATCAGAAGCATAGAATAAACGGACAAGCTCTCGGGTGATGGAAACTAGAGCTGACCGCGATGCTAAACCTACACACCACACTAGAAGTAGCCAGGGGGCATTCCTGCGTTGTCTCTAGATGCCGCGCGCCAGCCGGAGAACTAACTACACCTGGTAGAAGAAAACACAGTCCTGGCTTGCCTCCAGAGAATGTCCCCACAGGAGATAGCAGCCCCCCACATATAATAACGGTGAGAGCAGATGAAAAGACACACGTAGTATGAAAGCAGATTTAGCACAGAGAGGCCCGCTAACTAAATAGCAGAAAGATACAACAGAGGACTTCGCGGTCAGCTGCAAAACCCTTCAAAACACCATCCTGAAATTACCTTAACTCATGTGACAACTCATGCCACTGGAGTGGTAATTTCAGCCCAACAAGAGCTTCCAGCTGCAGAGATTCACATAAGTGCAAACTGGACAAAACATACAAAAATAGACTTAAGGACTAAAGTGTCCAACTTAGCTGAGCAGAAAACTGGGAGCAGGAACATGCAACAGAATCACTCTGGATACATTGATGGCCAGCATTAGAATGACTGAGGAGCAAGGTTAAATAGGATACTCCCACATCCTGATAGGAACAGGTGAACTGAAGGCAAAGCCTACAGGACACCAGTACCACAAGAGACCACCGGGGGAGCCCACGAACCGAATCACAACAGTACCCCCCCTTAAGGAGGGGGCACCGAACCCTCACAAGAACCACCAGGGCGATCTGGATGAGCCCTATGAAAGGCACGGACCAAATCAGAAGCATGAACATCAGAAGCTGTAACCCAAGAATTATCCTCTTGACCGTAGCCCTTCCATTTCACCAGATATTGAAGTCTCCGTCTGGAAACACGGGAGTCCAAGATTTTCTCCACCACGTACTCCAATTCACCCTCAACCAGCACAGGAGCAGGAGGCTCAACAGAAGGCACAAGTGGTACCTCATACCTCCGCAATAATGACCGATGGAAGACATTATGGATAGCAAAGGATGCTGGGAGGTCCAAACGAAAAGACACAGGGTTAAGAATTTCCAAAATCTTATAAGGACCGATGAACCGAGGCTTAAACTTAGGAGAAGAGACCCTCATAGGGACAAAACGGGAGGACAACCACACCAAGTCCCCAACACGAAGACGAGGACCAACACGACGATGGCGATTAGCAAAACGCTGAGTCTTCTCCTGGGACAACTCCAAATTGTCCACCACCTGCCCCCAAATACGATGCAACCTATCCACCATGGTATCCACTCCAGGACAATCCGAAGACTCCACCTGACCAGATGAAAAACGAGGATGGAACCCTGAATTGCAAAAGAAAGGGGAGACCAAAGTGGCAGAACTGGCCCGATTATTAAGGGCAAACTCAGCCAACGGCAAAAAGGAGACCCAGTCATCCTGATCAGCAGACACGAAACACCTCAAATAAGTCTCCAAGGTCTGATTAGTACGTACCGTCTGGCCATTTGTCTGGGGATGAAATGCAGACGAAAAAGACAAATCAATGCCCATCCTGGCACAAAACGCCCGCCAAAATCTGGACACAAACTGGGATCCCTGTTGTGAATTTGCTTTTTGCTCCCTCTAGTGGTTACTAGTTTTTTGACTCTGGTTTTTCTGTCATTCCTTTTATCCGCACCTGGGTCGTTAGTTAGGGGTGTTGCTATATAAGCTCCCTGGACCTTCAGTTCAATGCCTGGCAACGTAGTTATCAGAGCTAGTCTGCTGTGCTCTTGTCTACTGATCCTGGTTCCAGTTATATCAGCTAAGTCTGCCTTTTGCTTTTTGCTATTTGTTTTGGTTTTGTATTTTTGTCCAGCTTGTTCCAAATCTATATCCTGACCTTTGCTGGAAGCTCTAGGGGGCTGGTGTTCTCCCCCCGGACCGTTAGACGGTTCGGGGGTTCTTGAATTTCCAGTGTGGATTTTGATAGGGTTTTTGTTGACCATATAAGTTACCTTTCTTTATTCTGCTATCAGTAAGCGGGCCTCTCTGTGCTAAACCTGATTCATTTCTGTGTTTGTCATTTCCTCTTACCTCACCGTCATTATTTGTGGGGGGCTTCTATCCAGCTTTGGGGTCCCCTTCTCTGGAGGCAAGAAAGGTCTTTGTTTTCCTCTACTAGGGGTAGCTAGATTCTCCGGCTGGCGCGTGTCATCTAGAATCAACGTAGGAATGATCCCCGGCTACTTCTAGTGTTGGCGTTAGGAGTAGATATATGGTCAACCCAGTTACCACTGCCCTATGAGCTGGATTTTTGTATTCTGCAGACTTCCACGTTCCTCTGAGACCCTCGCCATTGGGGTCATAACAGTTTGCCAGGCCAGTATTAAATGTTTAATGCATTGCAGAAGAGGGATTATAAGAAAGAAGATTCTGAGTTTTTTTTTTTTTTTCTTCTTCCCCTTTACCTCAGAGTGGCTATGCTTGCTGCAGACATGAATGTCCAGACCTTGATTACAAGTGTGGACCAGCTGGCTACTCGTGTGCAGGGCATACAAGACTATGTTATCAGAAATCCTAGGTCAGAACCTAAAATACCGATTCCTGAACTGTTTTCCGGAGACAGGTTTAAGTTTAGGAATTTCGTGAATAATTGTAAATTGTTTTTGTCCCTGAGACCCTGTTCATCTGGAGATTCTGCTCAGCAAGTAAAAATTGTTATTTCGTTCTTACGGGGCGACCCTCAGGATTGGGCTTTTTCGCTGGCGCCAGGAGATCCGGCATTGGCTGATCTTGATGCGTTTTTTCTGGCGCTCGGTTTACTTTATGAGGAACCCAATCTTGAGATTCAGGCAGAAAAGGCCTTGCTGGCTATTTCTCAGGGGCAGGACGAGGCTGAAGTGTATTGCCAAAAATTTCGGAAATGGTCCGTGCTGACACATTGGAACGAGTGTGCACTGGCCGCTAATTTTAGAAATGGCCTTTCTGAAGCCATTAAGAATGTTATGGTGGGTTTTCCCATTCCCACAGGTCTGAATGATACTATGGCACTGGCTATTCAAATTGACCGGCGGTTGCGGGAGCGCAAAACCGCAAATTCCCTCATGGTGTTGTCTGAACAGACACCTGATTTAATGCAATGTGATAGAATCCTGACTAGAAATGAGCGGAAAATTCATAGACGCCGGAATGGCTTGTGCTACTACTGTGGTGATTCTACACATGTTATCTCAGCATGCTCTAAACGTATAGCTAAGGTTGTTAGTCCTGTCACCGTTGGTAATTTGCAACCTAAATTTATTCTGTCTGTAACTTTGATTTGCTCACTGTCATCTTATCCTGTCATGGCGTTTGTAGATTCAGGTGCTGCCCTGAGTCTCATGGATCTCTCATTTGCTAAGCGCTGTGGTTTTACTCTTGAACCATTAGAAAATCCTATTCCTCTTAGGGGTATTGATGCTACACCATTGGCAGCAAATAAACCGCAGTATTGGACACAGGTTACCATGAGCATGACTCCTGAACACCGCGAGGTGATACGTTTCCTGGTTGCTCTGTTATGAAACCTTGTGCCTTTTTCTCTAGGAAGTTTTCGCCTGCCGAGCGAAATTATGATGTGGGCAATCGGGAGTTGTTGGCCATGAAATGGGCATTTGAGGAGTGGCGTCATTGGCTCGAGGGTGCTAAGCATCGTGTGGTGGTCTTGACTGATCACAAAAATCTGATGTATCTCGAGTCTGCTAAACGCCTTAATCCGAGACAGGCCCGCTGGTCATTGTTTTTCTCCCGCTTTGATTTTGTTGTCTCGTATTTACCAGGTTCAAAGAATGTGAAGGCCGATGCTCTTTCTAGGAGCTTTGTGCCTGATGCTCCTGGAGTCGCTGATCCTGTTGGTATTCTTAAAGATGGAGTTATCTTGTCAGCTATTTCTCCGGATCTGCGACGTGTGTTGCAGAGATTTCAGGCTGATAGGCCTGAGTCTTGTCCACCTGACAGACTGTTTGTCCCGGATAAGTGGACCAGCAGAGTCATTTCCGAGGTTCATTCCTCGGTGTTGGCAGGTCACCCGGGAATTTTTGGCACCAGAGATCTGGTGGCCAGGTCCTTTTGGTGGCCTTCCTTGTCAAGGGATGTGCGGTCATTTGTGCAGTCCTGTGGGACTTGTGCTCGAGCTAAGCCTTGCTGTTCTCGTGCCAGCGGTTTGCTCTTGCCCTTGCCTGTCCCGAAGAGACCTTGGACACATATCTCCATGGATTTCATTTCTGATCTTCCGCTATCTCAGGGCATGTCCGTTATCTGGGTGATATGTGATCGCTTCTCCAAGATGGTCCATTTGGTTCCTTTGCCTAAGCTGCCTTCCTCTTCCGATCTGGTTCCTGTGTTTTTCCAGAACGTGGTTCGTTTGCACGGCATCCCTGAGAATATTGTGTCAGACAGAGGATCCCAGTTCGTTTCCAGGTTCTGGCGATCCTTTTGTAGTAGGATGGGCATTGATTTGTCGTTTTCGTCTGCTTTCCATCCTCAGACTAATGGACAGACGGAGCGAACCAATCAGACTTTGGAGGCTTATTTGAGGTGTTTTGTCTCTGCTGATCAGGACGATTGGGTGACATTCTTGCCGTTGGCTGAGTTTGCCCTTAATAATCGGGCTAGTTCCGCCACCTTGGTTTCGCCTTTTTTCTGCAACTCTGGTTTCCATCCTCGCTTTTCTTCGGGTCATGTGGAGCCTTCTGACTGTCCTGGGGTGGATTCTGTGGTGGATAGGTTGCAGCAGATCTGGAATCATGTGGTGGACAACTTGAAGTTGTCACAGGAGAAGGCTCAGCGCTTTGCCAACCGCCGCCGCGGTGTGGGTCCCCGACTACGCGTTGGGGATTTGGTATGGCTTTCTTCCCGCTTTGTTCCTATGAAGGTCTCCTCTCCCAAATTTAAACCTCGTTTTATTGGGCCTTACAAGATATTGGAAATCCTTAATCCTGTATCTTTTCGTCTGGATCTTCCGGTGTCGTTTGCTATTCACAATGTATTTCATAGGTCCTTGTTGCGGCGGTACATTGTGCCTGTAGTTCCTTCTGCTGAGCCTCCTGCTCCGGTGTTGGTTGAGGGCGAGTTGGAGTACGTGGTGGAGAAGATCTTGGATTCTCGCCTCTCCAGGCGGAGGCTTCAGCACCTGGTCAAGTGGAAGGGCTATGGTCAGGAGGATAATTCCTGGGTGGTCGCCTCTGATGTTCATGCGGCCGATTTAGTTCGTGCCTTTCATGCCGCTCATCCTGATCGCCCTGGTGGTCGTGGTGAGGGTTCGGTGACCCCTCACTAAGGGGGGGGTACTGTTGTGAATTTGCTTTTTGCTCCCTCTAGTGGTTACTAGTTTTTTGACTCTGGTTTTTCTGTCATTCCTTTTATCCGCACCTGGGTCGTTAGTTAGGGGTGTTGCTATATAAGCTCCCTGGACCTTCAGTTCAATGCCTGGCAACGTAGTTGTCAGAGCTAGTCTGCTGTGCTCTTGTCTACTGATCCTGGTTCCAGTTATATCAGCTAAGTCTGCCTTTTGCTTTTTGCTATTTGTTTTGGTTTTGTATTTTTGTCCAGCTTGTTCCAAATCTATATCCTGACCTTTGCTGGAAGCTCTAGGGGGCTGGTGTTCTCCCCCCGGACCGTTAGACGGTTCGGGGGTTCTTGAATTTCCAGTGTGGATTTTGATAGGGTTTTTGTTGACCATATAAGTTACCTTTCTTTATTCTGCTATCAGTAAGCGGGCCTCTCTGTGCTAAACCTGATTCATTTCTGTGTTTGTCATTTCCTCTTACCTCACCGTCATTATTTGTGGGGGGCTTCTATCCAGCTTTGGGGTCCCCTTCTCTGGAGGCAAGAAAGGTCTTTGTTTTCCTCTACTAGGGGTAGCTAGATTCTCCGGCTGGCGCGTGTCATCTAGAATCAACGTAGGAATGATCCCCGGCTACTTCTAGTGTTGGCGTTAGGAGTAGATATATGGTCAACCCAGTTACCACTGCCCTATGAGCTGGATTTTTGTATTCTGCAGACTTCCACGTTCCTCTGAGACCCTCGCCATTGGGGTCATAACAGATCCCCTGTCGGAAACGATATTCTCCGGAATACCATGCAGCCGAACCACATTCTGAAAAAACAAGGGCACCAACTCAGATGAGGAAGGCAGCTTGGGCAAGGGCACCAAATGAACCATCTTAGAAAAGCGGTCACACACCACCCAAATGACGGACATCTTCTGAGAAACAGGGAGATCAGAAATAAAATCCATAGAGATGTGTGTCCAAGGCCTCTTAGGAACAGGCAAGGGCAACAACAACCCACTAGCCCGAGAACAACAAGGCTTGGCCCGAGCACAAACATCGCAAGACTGCACAAAAGTACGCACGTCCCGAGACAGGGAAGGCCACCAGAAGGACCTAGCCACCAAATCTCTGGTACCAAAAATTCCCGGATGACCTGCCAACGCAGAAGAATGAACCTCCGAGATGACTCTATTGGTCCACTCATCCGGCACAAACAATCTACCAGGCGGACAACGATCAGGCCGATCCGCCTGAAACTCTTGTAAAGCACGTCGCAGGTCTGGGAAGACAGCAGACAATATCACCCCATCCTTAAGTATACCCGTAGGTTTAGAATCACCAGGGGAATCAGGTTCAAAACTCCTAGAAAGGGCATCCGCCTTCACATTCTTAGTACCTGGCAGATACGAAACCACAAAATTAAACCGGGAGCAAAACAACGACCAGCGCGCCTGTCTAGGATTCAGACGTCTGGCCGACTCAAGATAAATCAAATTTTTGTGATCAGTCAAGACCACCACCTGATGTTTAGCACCCTCAAGCCAATGACGCCACTCCTCGAATGCCCACTTCATCGCCAAAAGCTCCCGATTACCGACGTCATAATTTCGCTCGGCGGGCGAAAATTTTCGAGAAAAGAACGCACAAGGTCTCATCACTGAACAATCTGAACTTTTCTGCGACAAAACCGCCCCCGCTCCGATCTCGGAAGCATCAACTTCCACCTGAAAAGGAAGAGAAACATCAGGCTGGCACAACACCGGGGCAGAAGAAAAACGGCGCTTAAGCTCTCGAAAGGCCTCCACAGCAGCAGGAGACCAATCTGCAACATCAGCACCCTTTTTAGTCAAATCAGTCAAAGGCCTGACAACGCTAGAAAAACCAGTTATGAATCGACGATAAAAGTTAGCAAAGCCCAAAAATTTCTGAAGGCCCTTAAGAGAAGTCGGTTGCGTCCAGTCACAAATAGCCCGAACCTTCACAGGATCCATCTCAATAGAAGAGGGGGAAAAAATGTACCCCAAAAAAGAAATCTTCTGAACCCCAGAAACACACTTTGAACCTTTAACAAACAGAGAATTGGTCCGCAAAACCTGAAAAACCCTCCTAACTTGTTGAACATGAGATTCCCAGTCATCCGAAAAAATCAAGATATCGTCCAAATACACAATCATAAATTTATCCAGATATTCACGGAAAATATTGTGCATAAAAGACTGAAAGACCGAAGGGGCATTTGACAGACCAAAAGGCATCACCAAATACTCAAAATGGCCCTCGGGCGTATTAAATGTGGTTTTCCACTCATCTCCCTGCTTAATTCGCACCAAATTATACGCACCGCGAAGATCAATCTTAGAGAACCACTTCGCCCCCTCAATGCGAGCAAATAAATCTGTCAGCAATGGCAAAGGATATTGATACTTGACTGTGATCTTATTCAAGAGTCTATAATCAATACAAGGTCTCAAAGAACCATCACTTTTAGCTACGAAAAAGAACCCCGCTCCAAGAGGAGACGAAGAAGGACGAATATGTCCCTTTTCCAAGGACTCCCTAATATACTCTCGCATGGCAGCATGTTCAGGTACAGACAGATTGAATAGACGACCCTTAGGAAATTTACTGCCAGGGATCAAATCTATGGCGCAATCGCAATCTCTGTGAGGAGGAAGAGAATTAAGAGTAGATTCCTCAAAAACCTCACGATAATCAGACAAAAACTCAGGAATTTCAGAGGGAATAGATGAAGCAATGGAGACCAAAGGTGTGTCCCCATGATTTCCCTGACATCCCCAGCTTAGTACAGACATTGTTTTCCAGTCAAGGACTGGGTTATGAGTTTGCAACCATGGCAATCCCAGCACCAACACATCATGTAGATTATACAGTACAAGGAAGCTAATCACCTCTTGATGGTCTGGAGTCATACGCATAGTCACTTGTGTCCAGTATTGTGGTTTATTACTAGCCAATGGTGTAGAATCAATACCCTTTAAAGGTATAGGAACTTCCAGAGGCTCTAGATCAAACCCACAGCGCCTGGCAAAGGACCAATCCATAAGACTCAAAGCGGCGCCAGAATCCACATACGCATCCGCAACAATAGAAGATAACGAACAAATTAGAGTTACAGACAAAATAAACTTGGACTGCAAAGTGCCAATAGCAGGGGATTTATCAACTTTCTTTGTTCGTTTAGAGCATGCTGATATAACATGAGTAGAATTTCCACAATAGAAGCACAAATGATTTTTGCGCCTGTAAATCTGTCGTTCGCTTCTGGACAGAAGGCTATCACATTGCATACTCTGTGGTGCCTCTTCAGAAGACACCGGCAACTGGTGCACAGGTTTGCGTTCCCGTAAACGCCGATCAATCTGAATTGCCATTGTCATGGACTCATTCAGACCAGTAGGCGCAGGAAACCCCACCATGACGTCTTTTACAGCATCAGAGAGACCTTCTCTGAAAATTGCCGCCAGAGCGCACTCATTCCACTGAGTAAGCACAGACCATTTTCGAAATTTTTGGCAATATATTTCGGCTTCATCTTGCCCCTGAGAGAGGGCTATTAGGGCTTTCTCAGCCTGAATCTCCAAATTTGGTTCCTCATAAAGCAACCCCAAAGCCAGAAAAAACGCATCCACATTGAGCAACGCAGGATCCCCTGGTGCCAATGAAAATGCCCAATTTTGGGGGTCACCCCGCAGTAAAGAAATAACAATTTTTACTTGCTGGGCAGGATCTCCAGCAGAATGAGATCTCAGCGAAAGAAACAATTTACAATTGTATTTAAAATTTAGAAAACAAGATCGATCTCCAGAAAAAAACTCCGGTATAGGAATTTTAGGTTCAGACCGAGGAGCATGTAACAAAAAATCTTGTATATTCTGAACTTTAGAGGCAAGATTATTCAAATTGGTAGCCAGACTCTGGGGATCCATATTTCAACAGATAAAGTCTGAGCCATTCAGGGGTTAAGAGGAGAGGAAAACAGGAGACTGCAATTAGAGCTGGAGTGCAACTTCAGAGGAAGGGAAAAAAAAAAAAAAAAAAAAGGTTTCACACAGTTCCTTTTCTCTCCTGCTTCAGCCTATAGATTAAACATTTGGGCTGGCCATACTGTTATGGTTTCCAATGGCAAGGAAACATCAGAAGCATAGAATAAACGGACAAGCTCTCGGGTGATGGAAACTAGAGCTGACCGCGATGCTAAACCTACACACCACACTAGAAGTAGCCAGGGGGCATTCCTGCGTTGTCTCTAGATGCCGCGCGCCAGCCGGAGAACTAACTACACCTGGTAGAAGAAAACACAGTCCTGGCTTGCCTCCAGAGAATGTCCCCACAGGAGATAGCAGCCCACAAAATATATTAACGGTGAGAGCAGATGAAAAGACACACGTAGTATGAAAGCAGATTTAGCACAGAGAGGCCCGCTAACTAAATAGCAGAAAGATACAACAGAGGACTTCGCGGTCAGCTGCAAAACCCTTCAAAACACCATCCTGAAATTACCTTAACTCATGTGACAACTCATGCCACTGGAGTGGTAATTTCAGCCCAACAAGAGCTTCCAGCTGCAGAGATTCACATAAGTGCAAACTGGACAAAACATACAAAAATAGACTTAAGGACTAAAGTGTCCAACTTAGCTGAGCAGAAAACTGGGAGCAGGAACATGCAACAGAATCACTCTGGATACATTGATGGCCAGCATTAGAATGACTGAGGAGCAAGGTTAAATAGGATACTCCCACATCCTGATAGGAACAGGTGAACTGAAGGCAAAGCCTACAGGACACCAGTACCACAAGAGACCACCGGGGGAGCCCACGAACCGAATCACAACAGGTCAACCAATCCATGGTGTCACCAACTTTGGTGTGGATGACGATGTCACAACTCCACAGATTTGCTGTGGCCATGATTTCAGCATCAGTTGCCCAGACTCCATCACGAGAGATGCCAGAGGTGTTCACATATTCATTCACATCTTGATTACAGTAGCCCTGTAGTTTTTTGGACAAGTCAGTTTTCATGTGGTGGATGACTTTAGCTCTGAGAGGGGAGTAGTTGTCCTCTGTTCCTGTCAGGAATTAGCTGATGGCCCAAAAATAGCAGTTCCCATCACCTTTGGTTTTATATGTACGCCGTGGTTGTTCAAGATCTCTTGTGTCTCCAAAGTACACAACCCTATTAAACGTAAGGTCAAGAGTGGTGGTAAGATACTTCCTTCCTGAACTTGGTAGTGGGTTGAAAGTCTTGGTTTGCTGGTGTTTCTGTGTGGCAGAGTCACTGGGACAGTCATGAGGGGACTGGGCTGGTAGAGAAGTCTCTTCATCCTGGTAAATCTTAAGGTTACTGGTATGGTAGGCGTTGTTGGTACTTACAGTTGAGAGGATCCTGTTATGAATGTTTGCGAGTGTATTTAGCACATCAGGGTTGGCATCATCTGAAAGAGACATGACATCCACAGTGTCATTTGCTGATGGATTGACGTCAATAGGAAGCTTAGCCTTTCGTCCATACATGACCTCAAATGGAGTGCACTTGGTTGAGGCATGTACAGATGTGTGATAGGCAAACAAAACACCAGGGATGAACTGGTCCCAGTTGGTTCCTTGGTCATTGACAAGCTTGCAAAGAGATTCTTTGAGTGTTCGATTGTCACGTTCCCGCTGGCCATTTGTTTGTGGGTGGTAGGCAGATGAAATGCGGTGATCTGTTTTAAAATGATCCATCAGGTTGTCAATGATCGAGTTCACAAACTCTCTTCCCTGGTCGCTAATCAGAGTGTTCATACAGCCTAAGCGGCAAATAATGTTGTACAAAAATTTTGCTAGCGATATGGCACTCTTGTCTGGAACAGCTGTTGCTTCAGTCCACTTCGAGAAATGATCAGTGACGGCAACTATATATTTGTTGCCGTTTGATGTTTCCTGAAGAGGACCGATCATATCAATCCCAACTAAGCTCCATACTTTTCCAGGCACTGGTATACTGTTGAGTGGTGGAGCATCTTTGCTGATTTTGGGACATGTGACAAAACATTTTTAACAGGCTTTGACATGTTGGTAAACATCATTCTTCATTCCCTTCCAGTAATAATGGTCAGAAATTTTGGCAAATGTTTTATCTCTGCCAAAATGGCCACCAGAAGTTGGGTTGTCGTGACAGGCCTTCAGGATATTTGGCAGTCGGCTTTTAGTGAGAACCTCCTTTTTTCTATAGTAAATTATCCCTTTCTCTGCTCGATATGGCTTAGATGTTTGTCTAAACTGGGACTTGGCATTTGAATGTTTCTCTGGAGGTAGATCGTAGATCCACTGGGGGTACTTTTGTTCTGTTGCAGTGTAGAATCTCAAAAGCTGATCATATAGTTGGTCTTCCATTGTTGTCAAAATTGGAAAACTTTTTTTTTTGTTGGAGGTGTTCCAAGTTCACTTTATATACCTTATCAGGATAGAATAGGAACTCACACTGGAGAACTTAAGGTACATATCATAGAGAGCAGGGAGAAACATACATAACAAGTTACAACACATAACATTAAATATGCACTGATGGAACTGCACCATCTACTGTCAGTTCAATGTAATGCCTCCAACACATGCTATAGGTCTAGTCCACCCATTCCCTTGCACTAGATTTGCTGCTGATTTTCAACAGGGAAAAAATCAGCAGTCAATCTGCATCAATATCCGCATCCCAACGATGTGGATTTTTTTGTGCAGAAGCACAGCAGATTTCTCCGTGTCACGTGGAAGAGGGAAATCTGCTGCAGACTGCACGAAAATCTGACAAAAGCCGCATGAAATGGTATATGGTTTGTGTATGTGCATCTATATATACAGTACTGTAGGACTACAGCAGCAAAAACACACTAATATTCTGCCCTAGAGGAGTATAGAGCATGGGTATATTATACCTAGGCCAGATTATACTCCTCTGGGCCAGAATATACCCCTGCTGCTGTAGATCAGATTTTTCACGCATATGAGAACTATTGAGTGATGTACTCATGAACGGGGCCCCAGACATCGCACAGGGGCCCTAGACATCTTAGGCTAGTTTCACATTTGCGCAGGGCTGTGTACGCTCTTAGTGAAGCTCCGCCCACTGCAGCGCCCACCAGTTAAGCTCCGCCCAGGTACGAATGCGTACCCTATCTTTATCATTGGGTACACAGGCCCTGCGGATGTTTGCATCTGCATGCTTTGTTTTGACGATTCGATGAACGCAAGAAAATCCAACTTGTTGCCTTCACCGCGGGTTGCAGCACCGTTAAAAGAACATGGGCGGAGCTTAACCAGCGGGGCGCAGCAGTGGTCAAGGCTTCACTGAGAGCGTACACATGTGCACGGCTGTACGCAAATGTGAAACTAGCCTTGCAGGATTGAGTGATATACTCAAGAGCAGGGCCCCAGACATCGCAAAGGGGGTCCCAGACAGCATACAGTGGGTCCTAGATAGTGCACAGGGGTTCCCAGACAGCGCACAGGGGACATGCGCTCTGTCTATTTCCCCCCTTGCACGCTATCTCTTACACCCTTGCTCACTGTCTCTGCCCCCCTGTGCGCTATCTGGGACCCCCTGTGGGATGCCTGGGGTTCCTGTGGGCTGCCTGGGGCCCTGTGTTCTGCCAGGGGCCCCGTGTGCTGCCTGGGGCCCCTGTGGGCTGCCTGGGGTCTTGTGCGCTGCCTGGGGCCCTGTACTCTGTTTGGGGCCCCGTGCTCATCCTGGGGCTCCTCTGTGCTGCCTGGGGCCCCTCTGTGCTGCCTGTTGCCCTGTGCACTGCCTGGGGCCCCGTGCACTTCCTGTGGCCCCTGTGCTCTTCCTGGGGCCCCTCTGTGCTGCCTGAGGCCCCTCTGCTGCCTGTTGCCCTGTGCGCTGCCTGGGGCCCCTCTGTGCTGCCTGGGGCCCTGTGTGCTTCCTTGGGCCCCTGTGTGCTGCCTGGGGCCCTGTGTGCTGCCTGGGGCCCTGTGCACTGCCTGGGGCCCTGTGCACTGCCTGGGGCGCCTGTGTTCTGCCTGGGGCCCTGTGCGCTGCCTTAGGCCTTGTGCGCTGCCTTGGGCCCTGTGCGCTGCCTGGGGCCTCGTTTTCTGCCTGGGGCTCCATTATTGATTATATCACTCAATGGTTCTCAAAAGGCTGAAAAATCTGATCTACAGCAGCTGGGGTATATTCTGACCTGGAGGGGTATAATCTGGACTAGTCCTAATTTGTACCCCGGGGTATAGTTTGGGCTAGGCCAGAATATACCCGGGGTATAATCTGGCCTAGGCCACTTTAACCCTGGGTATATTCTGGGTGGGGGAGTTAATCTGGCCTGTTACACCGGTCCGTGGCCCTGGATGTCCAAGTTAAAGTGAAGGTCTTTAAAGGGGATGATTTGTAAGAAAATAAAGAATGTTCGTGACGCCACCTGTGGTATTCGGTCAGGGATGACCGACGCAGCCAAAGGGGTCCACTGGGGATGATGGTACTGCAGCAGGGATGGTATGGCTTCTCACAGGTGAAGCTTAGTCCCCAGGGCTCCCGGTGTAGTGGATAAAGATGACAAATGGTGTAGTGCCGGAAAGAATTGGAGGACACAAGGTTGCAGTCTCTACCTTTTACTGATGTAGTTCAGGTACCCCGATTACAGGAGGTCTTTGGAATCCAGGCAGCCTGGAAGCAATTTGGAATCCCCTTAGCCAGGTGGGGTTGGAAGCCTTCCTTACTGCACTGTAGTGTGGGTCCCTTGCTGCCTGAGGCTTCACACAAGGTCCTCTCTCTCTGTCCTATATGTAGGACAGTACCCGCATGGCAAGCTACGCAAGCCTTTTTACAGGTGTCCCTGCTTGCGGCGACCCCGGCTCTATATGCTGCTGTGCCTTCGGGTGTAGTGGTGGACAGGTGACTTGAAATCTCCTGCCCTCCGGTTTCTGCTGTGAGGCATACAGTCCCACACAGCCTCGGACTCCTGGTCTCTGGTTCCTGCGTTTCAGCGTGGAGGGACCTCAGTTGCAGCTCCCTTCCAGCTCCTCACTTCTCCTTTGCTCCTTTGCTCCTTCTCCCCTCATACTCTCCAGAGACTACTGCACTCTGACTGACTTCTCTCTGACAGACTAACTAACTCCTCCTCCAGCCAGAATATATATATGGAAGCTCCCCAGAAACCGGGTCTAGAGCTCCCCCTTCTGGCCTGGAGTCAGAAAGTGTTGAATGTACATGTTACCTGTTAAAAAGGTCCTCCTTGCTTCCAGGCATGGCATCACCCTCCCCGAGAGGCAGGCAATACCACTGTGGTACCCGGACTCCTGGGGTGCCACATCCCCCCCCATTAAATCCAGTACTCCCAGACTGAGAAAAAACAAAAAATAACAGGTTGGGAAATGCAAAGTTTTTAAAATGCATTACAACAGGTTTTGTAAACTTTTCTTCCCTTTATGGGAGGTTACTTCCCTTGAACGTTATAAAACATTATAAACCAATAGTACAAACATTTTAGCATAGTCAACACGTTATCAAAGTGTCCTTGTCCACCAACTGTAATGATGTGAGGGACCCGTTGTAAACCCCCAAAGGTGGGCTGCAAGGCGTAAACATCCAGACCTTTCTTCGGCCACGCCAAACGGTTTTTATTCTGGTCATTTTGAAATATACAGGGTTCTACTCACGCTGCCAATACGTGGTAAAACAAATAAGATGCACCTTAGGAGGTGCCAACTATTTACAAAGAAAGTTTTCAGGTAATTCACCGTCCATTACCCTGTTGTCCATTTAAACTTTAAATAAACAAAAATCAAACATTCTTAATCAGGTAACAATAATTGACATTTTACATTTTAGTCCCTACTAGCTGTACTACCCGGCTTCGCCCGGGTTAATGACTGCTGTTAGCAAAATAGAATGTGTTAACAAAAATTTATTCTGCACACAAAAACCACAAAACAAATAGATAGAAATGTAATTATTAAAAGGCAAAAACTAAGCAAATAGAAGCATTTCACAACATATATTAGCTTTGTTATACTGAGAATGTCTTTGTTGCCTATATTAACCAATCAGAGCTCAGGTTAATTAACTGTAGCAAAATAGAAGCTGAGCTGTGATTGGTTGCTATTGGCAGCCTGATAAATCCCCAGCCAACAGGAAGCCCTCCCCCCTGGCAGTATATATTAGCTCACACATACACATAATAGACAGGTCATGTGACTGACAGCTGCCGTATTTCCTATATGGTACATTTGTTGCTCTTGTAGTTTGCTTATTAATCAGATTTTTATTTTTGAAGGACAATACCAGACTTGTGTGTGTTTTAGGGCGAGTTTTATGTGTCAAGTTGTGTGTGTTGAGTTGCGTGTGGCGACATGCATGTAGCGACTTTTGTGAGATGAGTTTTGTGTGGCGACATGCGTGTAGCAACATTTTGTGTGTTGAGTTACATGTGACAGGTTAGTGTAGCAAGTTGTGTGCAGCAAGATTTGTGCATGGCGAGTTTTGCGCGTGGCGAGTTTTATGTGTGGTGCATTTTGAGTATGTGCAAGTTTTGTGTGAGGCAACTTTTGCATGTGGTGCAACTTTTGTACATGTGGCAATTTTTCTGTGTGTGCAAGTTTTGCATGAGGTGAGTTTTCCATGAGGTGAGTTTTGCACGTGTGGCGAGTTTTGCGTGAGCCTAGTTTTGCATATGGCGAGTTTTGAATGTAGCGAGTTTTGAGTGGTGACTTTTGTGTTTCGACTTTTATGTGGCGAGGTTGGTGTGTGTGTGTGGTGAAATGTGTGCTGAGGGTGGTATATGTGTTCAAGCACGTGGTAGTGTGTGGCGCATTTTGTGTTTGTGTTCATATCCCCGTGTGTGGTGAGTATCCCATGTCGGGGCCCCACCTTAGCAACTGTACGGTATATACTCTTTGTCGCCATCGCTCTCATTCTTTAAGTCCTCATTGTTCACATCTGGCAGCTGTCAATTTTCCTCCAACACTTTTCCCTTCACTTTTTCCCCATTATGTAGATAGGAGCAAAATTGTTTGGTGAATTGGAACGCGCGGGGTTAAAATTTCACCTCACAACATAGCCTATGACGCTCTCGGGGTCCAGACGTGTGACTGTGCAAAATTTTGTGGCTGTAGCTGCGACGGTACAGATGCCAATCCCGGACATACACACATACATACATGCACACATTCAGCTTTATATATTAGATATACCTGTATGTAATCTCCTGTATATAGTATATACCTGTGTGTCATCTCACCTATATATAGTATATATCTGTGTGTCATCTCCTGTATATAGTATATACCTGTATGTCATCTCCTCCTATACATAGCATATACCTGTGTCATCTCCTCCTGTATATACTATATACCTGTAGGTAATCTGCTCCTGTATATAGTATATACCTGTGTGTCATCTCCTCCTGTATATAGTATATACCTGTATGTCATCTCCTCCTGTATGTAGTATGTACCTGTATGTCATCTCCTCCTCTATATAGTATATACCTGTGTGTCATCTCTCCTGTATATAGTATATATCTGTGTGTCATCTCCTCCTGTATATAGTATATACCTGTGTGTCATCTCCCCTGTAAATAGTATATACCTGTGTGTCATCTCCTGTATATAGTATATAGCTGTATGTCATCTCCTCCTGTATTAGCCCTCGTTCACACGTTATTTGGTCAGTATTTTTACCTCAGTATTTGTAAGCTAAAATGGCAGCCTGATAAATCCCCAGCCAACAGTAAGCCCACCCCCTGGCAGTATATATTAGCTCACACATACACATAATAGACTGGTCATGTGACTGACAGCTGCCGGATTCCTATATGGTACATTTGTTGCTCTTGTAGTTTGTCTGCTTATTAATCAGATTTTTATTTTTGAAGGATACCAGACTTGTGTGTGTTTTAGGGCGAGTTTCGTGTGTCAAGTTGTGTGTGTTGAGTTGCGTGTGGCGACATGCATGTAGGGACTTTTGTGAGATGAGTTTTGTGTGGCGACATGCGTGTAGCAACTTTTTGTGTGTCGAGTTGCATGTGACAGGTTAGTGTAGCAAGTTGTGTGCAGCAAGTTTTGCGCATGGCGAGTTTTGCGCGTGGCGAGTTTTATGTGTGGTGCCTTTTGAGTATGTGCAAGTTTTGTGTGAGGCAACTTTTGCATGTGTTGCAACTTTTGTGCATGTGGCAATTTTTCTGCGTGTGGCAATTTTTCTGCGTGTGCAAGTTTTGCGTGTGGCGAGTTTTGCACGTGTGGCGAGTTTTGCATGTGGAGAGTTTTGCGCGTGGCGAGTTTTGAGCGGCGACTTTTGTGTTTCTACTTTTATGTGGCGAGGTTGGTGTATGTGTGGTGAAATGTGCACTGAGGGTGGTATATGTGTTCGAGCACGTGGTAGTGTGTGGCGCATTTTGTGTGTGTGTTCATATCCCCGTGGTGGTGTGATTATCCCATGTTGGGGCCCCACCTTAGCAACTGTACAGTATATACTCTTTGGTGCCATCGCTGTCATTCTTTAAGTCCCCCTTGTTCACATCTGGCAGCTGTTAATTTGCCTCCAACACTTTTCCTTTCATTTTTTCCCCATTATGTAGATAGGGGCAAAATTGTTTGGTGAATTGGAAAGCGCGGGGTTAAAATTTCACCTCACAATATAGCTTTGACGCTCTCAGGGTCCAGACGTGTGACTGTGCAAAATTTTGTGCCTGTAGCTGCGACGCCTCCAACACTTTTCCTTTCACTTTTTCCCCATTATGTCGATAGGGGCAAAATTGTTTGGTGAATTGGAAAGCGCGGGGTTAAAATTTCACCTCACAACATAGCCTATGACGCTCTCGGGGTCCAGACGTGTGACTGTGCAAAATTTTGTGGCTGTAGCTGCTACGGTTCAGATGCCAATCCCGGACATACATACATACATACATACATACACACACACACACATTCAGCTTTATATATTAGATAACGGGCTGGGATTTGACCTCTGGTACAACGGATAGATCTATGCAGTACAGGGATTGATAGTGACCTGACTGGATTCACTATGCTTGCTACTACTGGTGTAGTGCACTCTCTTATGGCTTCGCTACTGGTTGCTGTACGTAGCACAGGTATACCTGATTTTCTACTAGTGCTTATGCTCACTATGGACATGACAGATTCACCGATAGCAGGGGGTGGATTCTCTTGGTCCTCTGTTGGTGTGATGTCTGCTGCTTGAGCCCGCTGGTGTAGAGTCTCTTCTGCTTCAGGTTGATTTTGAGTCACATCTCTTTCTGGTACTTCCAACTGGGGAAAGTTCAAAATGGGCACTACTATGGCTTGATTTACTTGAGTCCATGACTGGGCAAAGTCTCCAAGAATGGTATAGATTCTCCTTTCCTCCTCTTCTGTGGGTTGAGGGCTATCTTGGTCTTTCTCTCTGTTTCTCAGTTGGTCAGGGCATACCGTCATATGATCTCTTGATACCACTGTTGAGGTTTCTCCTCCATTTTTGCTTATGAGATACACCTTGGTGTTATCAAAGTTTGATGGTAAAACAGTGTATGGTTCAACCTCCCACTGATCATCAAGTTTGTGGATTCTTCTTTTTCTTTTTAGAACTTGTTCTCCAGGTGACAAGAGAACTGCAGGGGCACACTGATTATAGTTTCTCTCTGGCTCTGTCTTGCCTGGGATAAACATCCTTCCACGCATTACCGTACTTTGCGGTATTTCTGCTGCTGCTCTGTATCCCAGTCTGCATCTGGTGATGTTGTTTCAGGTGTTTGGACTCCCATGTCAAAGTCAATAGGTAACTTGCCAGGTCTTCATCTCATTAGGTAAGCTGGAGTGTAGTTGGTGGAATTCACCGGGATATGATTGTACAGATCTACCAGATCCGGCAACTTTTCTGGCCACAGGTTTCTCTCTTCCAGGGGCAAGGTCTTCAACAGGTCAATTACCACCTGATTCATTTTCTCACACATGCCATTTGTCTTGTGATGGTAAGGCGTTGTTCTGATTTTCTTGCACTCGTACAGGTTACAAAACTTCTGGAACACTTCTGCTTCAAAGGCTGGGCCTTGGTCAGTGAGTAACTTTTCAGGGTAACCATGTGGTTGACAAAAGTGTTATTGAAATGCCTTGGCTTCTGTCTTTGCTGTTTGGTCCTTAACAGGCCCGACTACCAGGAACCTTGAGTAATGGTCCACTATAGTCAGGGCATAGACATAGCCTGACCGGCTTGGGGTTAGTTTCACATGATCCAAAGCTACCAGTTCAAGTGGCTGTCTGGTGGCTATGGGCTGTAGGGGAGCCCCCTGGCTGTTACGGTCT
This sequence comes from Ranitomeya variabilis, assembly GCF_051348905.1. Taxonomy (NCBI): domain Eukaryota; kingdom Metazoa; phylum Chordata; class Amphibia; order Anura; family Dendrobatidae; genus Ranitomeya; species Ranitomeya variabilis. Next base: position 243,015,001 of record NC_135233.1, on the reverse strand, counting down.
TTCCTGCGCAGGTTGCAGGGGCCACATTCTCTGCATCACGTCTCAATGGCTTTTCTCATGCCAATCCAGTAGAATCTTTCACGAAGTAGAACCTCTAATTTCTTCCATCCGAAGTGTCTTCCTCCATCGTGGTACGCTTCCAAGACCATTGGCGCATCCCACCTCGGGACTGCCACCTGCCAGCCCAGCTCGTGAGTGCGTGGGTTGATGATCCTCCGACACAGCTTACCCTCATAGATAAACAGCTTGCTCTTCTCCTTCCACAACTGTTGGGTATCCTGTGCATCTGGACCAGGGTGTGAATCAGCTTGTGTCAGAAGCTCTTTTACCAGGCGGACTGCTGGATCACTATCCTGTGTGTCTGCCCATCCATGGTGGGGCAATGGGTTCAGTGTGGCTTCTCGCCTGTCATTGCTCTTGTTCTTCACATAATGGGAGTACTGGGTCACCTCAGGGCGGTGGAAGGCTGGTAAATCAATCTGTTTGAGTGTTTCCGGATCTTCTCCCTCTTCTGGTAAATTGGGCATCCTGAACAGTGAATCGGCATTTGCGTTCTTGTGCCCCGCACAGTACTTGATGGTAAACTCGTAGTTGGACAACTGGGCCATCCATCTCTGTTCCAATGCACATAGTTTTTCCATTTCCAGGTGAGTCAGTGGATTGTTGTCCGTGAAAACGGTGAACTTTGCTGAAGCCAGGTAGTGCTTGAATCGCTCTGTTACCGCCAGACTATGGTGAGGAACTCCAGCTTAAAGGATCTATAGTTGTCGGGGTTCTTTTCAGTGGGACGAAGCTTCCTGCTGGCATAGGCAATCACTCTCTCCCTGCCTTTTTGCACCTGGGACAATATTGCTCCCAATCCCACATTGCTGGCATCTGTTTAGAGTATAAGCGGTTGGTCATAGTCAGGATAGGCCAGGACTTCATCTCCCATGAGAGCCAACTTCAACCAAGTGAAGGATCCCTCTAGCCTGTCACTCCACTCGAATGGAGGACTCTTGTTCTTGGATGGGCAGACTAACAGGTCTTGCAGGGTTGTGACTATCTTAGTGAAGTCCTTGATGAATCTTCGGTAATAGCCTACCAACCCGAGGAACTGCCGTTCTTGGTGAATGTTGCTGGGCTTTGGCCAGTCCCTGCTAACGGTGACTGTGCTGTTCAGTTTATTCTGATAGACTTTCAGTCATACATGGACATTTATGTAGTGCTAATATACTCAGTTCTACCATTTATTGTATTTGTTGTACTTTGCTGCCATCTACTGGCCATTGCGCTGTATCACACTGTAATATGTTATGGAATTTTCCCACAACGCCTTTCTGTCTTTAGCTCTTCCTATCTTCTTGCTTCTTTTCCTGTTTTGTACTCTGTGCCATCTTAGATCTCACATGTGCTGCAGAGCTGGAGAAAGGATTCTCTTGTTACCTCTAACCTGGAGCTTCTACTATCTCTATCTGGTGATCCTGTAATACCTCTAACCTACAGTCCTCATCTCACCAAGGTACTGTAAATAAAACCTGTTGAATGTATCATTGCATCATCCTTCCGGATCACCACGCACAGCTGATAAGGACTAGAAGCACAGTTAGAGAGTAACGCTGTCCGCCATTGTTTATATAGCGATTTGTGATCACATCCCTCAGACACATCTCATCCACGTATATCGGTGGCAGAATAGTAACAAGAGACCTAAGTCTACAGTGTCTGTGTGCATATGCATTGTCTGCTAGCAAGTCTTAACCATCCACCATCTTAGCTAAAACATGTCCATAAAGGGCACCGTGGACCCATCTGCAAGCGAAGCACATCAGGTTCCCGACACCATAGATGCTGCAGGAGCAGAGCCCACACTTACTACAGAGCAGGACGTACGACCCAGACGTGTAACCAAGCCGACACAAAAGGTCAGAGAGAACTTTGAGACTACTAGAGACGAGTTCCATGATAACCTAGAACATTTATGGGGCAGAGTGGATCACTATTTAGCAGCTCTTCCACGCTATCACAGTGACGCCGCAGGTTTAACCGCCACATTGAAGAGTTTATCTGCCGCCTATGATCACTACCAGAGACTGTCTGTAAAGTACATCACATTCCTGAGTAACTGTGTCATGGAAGATGCCCCAGCAGAACTAACTGAAAGGGAAACTCTTCTCCAAGAAAAGACCTCATTAGTCCGAGATGCTCAGGATAAAGCAGAACTCCGCATCGCTCACCTCCAAGAGGTTAGGTCACATCGCACAACATCGACCAAAATCACAGCTCGGTCTTCCAGATCATCTCACTCCAGGAAGTCAACATTGTCCAACAAGCTACTGGAGATCCGTGCGGCTGCAGAAGAAGCTAGAGTAAAAAGCTCCTTTGCTAAGAGGGAGGCTGAAGTGGAAGTGGAAGCCCAAATGGAAGCTCAAAGAAATGAGATGGAAGCTCAAAGAAACAAAATGGAAGCTCAAAGGAAATTAAAAATACTCCAAGCAGAAAGGGAAGAAGCAACAGCCCTTGCTAAACTGAAGGTCCTTGAACAAGCACTGGGACAAGATGATAATTCGGACTGTCTTATTCCAGAAGAAATGGAGGACGCAGCTGATCGCACTACTGACTACGTGCTAAGACATTCAACATCTGCACCAGCGCCACCTCCAGTTTCTAACACGGATGTGCCCGCAAGTCAAGAAATGTCGCCACCTACTGCCGACAAGGTAACTTCCAGCACTAACCCACAATTTAGGCAACAGCCAACAGAACCTTTAGAGACTAAACCGCAGTTTAACCCTTATGCCGCATCATTTCGTCCTGATTTGTCGCAGTCATATAAGCCAGAGAACTTACATTCCCTACGGATACCACAAGTTCATCCTGCAACAATGACCGGGAGATCGGACATGTCTGACTTCGCCAGATACATGATTCGCCGGGAGTTAATAAACATTAGTCTCTCAAAGTTTGATGATCGTGCTGAGAATTATAGAGCCTGGAAATCCACCTTCCAAGCAGTGATCCAAGACCTTAATCTCACCGGCAAGGAACAACTGGATTTGCTTGTTAACTGGTTAGGCCCTGAATCAGCAGAGCGCATAAAGACAATAAGGGCAGTTCATGTGGACTATTCAGATGCAGGTCTTATTGCAGCCTGGGAGAGACTGGAACAAACCTATGGCAGCTCAGAAGCAATAGAAAGTTCCTTATTTAAAAGACTGCAAACCTTCCCAAAGATAACTAACAAGGACAATAGAAAACTTCAAGATTTGAGCGACCTGCTAAAGGAAATAGAATTGGCAAAATTAGACCCACGTCTTTCAGGACTGAGCTACCTAGATACTGCTCATGGCGTTAATCCAATAGTGTCCAAGTTGCCACACGGCATGCAGGATAAATGGGCAGACCACGGCTCATGGTATAAAAGGCAGTATGATGTGTCCTTTCCCCCCTTTTCATATTTTTCCAGGTTCATCAGTGACCAAGCTCGGAAGAATGATCCCAGCTTCGACTTCACTGAGCCTACTTCACCAGCATCATCATCATCTACAAGGTATGATAACATTGCCAAACGTAGAGATTCAAGGAACACAGTATCTGTGAGAAAGACTGACGTTCCACTTACTACACCTGCCTTCACTAAAAAAAATAATGTTGCTCCTAAAGTCATGGACAGTAACCGTATGTGCCCTATCCACAAAAGGCCTCACCCACTCAAAGAATGCCGTGGATTCAGAGCAAGAACTCCGCAGGAGCGTAAAGACACCCTCAAGGAGCTAGGGATATGTTATAAGTGTTGCACCTCCTCAGACCACCTCGCTAAGGACTGTAAGGCCGCCATTAAGTGCACTGAATGCAGCAGTGATAAACACGTCACAGCCATGCATCCCACGCCAGCTCCACACAACTCACAACCTTCTGCAGCATCTGACCCTGCTCAAAAGCATGGCGGGGAGCCACAAGTCCCTGACCCAACTGCAACTGCTGTTTCCTCCTCATGTACTGAGGTATGTGGAGAAGGGATCGTTCCTAAATGCTGTGCCAAGGTATGTCTGGTTAAGGTCTATCCAGAAGGACAACCCGACAAGGCCTCTAAAATGTATGCCATAATAGATGAGCAAAGTAACCGATCTCTAGCAAGGCCCAAATTCTTTGAGATCTTCAACATAAAGGGACAAACGACTCCATACACCCTCAACACCTGCTCTGGTCGTATTCAGACTTCTGGCAGGAGAGCCTCTGGGTACATAGTCTCTTCAATCAAGGGAAACGTGCATATACCCTTGCCAACCATAATTGAATGTGACCAGATACCTGATAACAGGGAGGAGATCCCCACTCCGGAAGCCGCACTTCATCATCGCCACTTGAGGCATCTGACTAATGAAATTCCTCCTCTGGACATGAATGCTGATATTCTAATCCTACTCGGAAGGGACATTCTGAAGGTCCACAAGGTACGCCAACAATGCAACGGCCCAGATGATGCTCCATACGCCCAAAGACTCGACCTAGGCTGGGTAATCGTGGGCGATGTATGTCTGGATAGGAGTCATAAGGCATCCGAAGTCAATGCCTGTAAAACGTATGTGCTCCAAAATGGTCGTGCAACTCACTTTAAGCCATGCCTTCATCACTACGAAGTGAAAGAAAGGTTCTCTGATTGCATCCAGGAGCCTGACATCATCCCCACTCCCTACGGTGATGACTTAGGGAGAACAGTGTTTCACACAACAAAAGATGATAACAAAGTCGCCTTATCCATAGAAGACAAGGAGTTTCTTAAAATCATGGACAGTGGATTCTTCAAAAATGAATCTGACCGCTGGGTTGCTCCCTTACCCTTCAAGGCTTCAAGGACCAGGCTTCCTAACAACAGAGAACAGGCCTTATCTAGATTCATCTCACTGCAGAGAACATTAAAGAACAAGCCTGAAATGAAGGAACATTTCATAGCTTTTATGGACAAGATATTTCGCAATGATCACGCAGAGCCAGCTCCACCATTGCAAGCTGATGAAGAATGCTGGTATCTACCTTCCTTTGGAGTGTATCATCCAAGAAAGCCAAAACAAATCAGAGTGGTGTTCGATTCAAGCGCCAAACATGACGGCGTATCTCTGAATGATGTTCTCCTCACTGGTCCGAACCTGACTAATAACCTGGTGGGAGTGCTCATGAGATTCAGAAAGGAACCTGTCGCCATTACCGCTGACATCGAACAAATGTTCCATTGTTTCATCGTGCAACAAGATCACAGAAATTATCTCCGTTTTCTATGGCACCGAGACAACGACACCAACAAGGAAATGATCGAATACCGCATGAAGGTGCACGTTTTCGGAAACAGTCCCTCTCCTGCAGTCGCTACATACGGCCTACGTAGGACCGCCTCCGATGGCGCCGCAGAGTTCGGGAACGATGCCCAACAGTTCGTTGAAAAGGACTTCTACATGGACGACGGTCTTAAATCCATGCCTACAGCGGAGGAAGCCATAGATCTGCTCAAACGGACACAAGGTATGCTTTCTAAAGCTCATTTAAGATTGCATAAAATTGCCTCCAATAGTGCTGTTGTCATGAAGGCCTTTCACCCTAATGATCATGCCGCAGAATTTAGGGACTTGAACCTAGGCTCAGACAATCCACCAGTACAGAGAAGCCTAGGCCTGAGGTGGAATTTGCTAAAGGACTCCTTCAGCTTTCAGGTTAATGGTGCAGAAAAACCATTTACTAAGCGTGGGGTTCTGTCAGTGGTGAACAGTCTATATGATCCACTTGGGTTTGTCGCACCCCTGACTATACAAGGCAAGCTCCTGCTGAGACAACTCTCAGAGTGCATTAAGGACTGGGATATACCACTCCCTGCGGACAAACAACTAAAGTGGAAGTCGTGGAGAGAATCTCTTTGCGCCTTGGATAAGATCCACATACCACGTTGTTACACTCCGGCATCCCTAACTACGATTCAAAGGAAAGAGATTCATGTATTCGCTGATGCCTCCACTGAAGCTATTGCTGCTGTCGCTTACTTGAAAGTTGTAGACTCTAATAATGAAGCCCATGTTGGATTTCTGGTTGGAAAGGCTAAACTGGCTCCTAAACCCGAGCACACCATACCCAGACTTGAGCTCTGCGGGGCTGTACTAGCCATAGAGATTGCAGACTTCATACAGAGTGAACTAGCTATTCACGTGGATGACACAAAATTCTACACAGACAGTAAGGTAGTTCTGGGCTACATATACAACCAGACGAAACGCTTCTACGTCTATGTCAGTAACCGAGTGGAAAGAATCAGGAAATCCTCCAAACCCCAGCAATGGCAGCACGTCCCATCCCATCTTAACCCTGCGGACCTTGCTACTAGACCAGTGTCTTTTGGTGCCTTCGCAAGCTCTTCTTGGTTGACAGGACCAGAGTTCCTTCACGAACAGTGCGAAGAGACTGCCGTTGAAGACAGCTTCAGCCTTCAGGATCCAGATGTCGACCCAGAGATCCGTCCTGATGTCAGCATCAGCACCTTCATCACCAAATTCAAGGAGAAGGTTGGCTTGGACTGTCGGCGTTTTGATCGCTTCTCAAGATGGACGAGACTGGTTCGTGCCATTGCAAGGTTAGTACACATTGTGCAATGCTATCGCAATAAGGACAGTAACACTGATTGTCACGGTTGGCATATCTGCCATAAGCCTCTCTCTGCAAAAGACATTGCTCTGAGTGAACTCATTGTGATACACAATGTGCAGCAGAATGTTTTTTCACAAGGAACTTCAACCTTTGGATTACAAATGGGTTGGAGACAGTTTGGCCTAGCGCGGCTTCTCCAATCCGAAGATGGGTTATCCGTTGGATTACTTCAGGAACTCGTTATAGACATTTGTCTATCTTGTTATACAATATGTTATTGTTGCATTGCATGCATTGTTTTTATCTTACAGGTTGAGGTATCCCTCCATGCACTTCTGGTTAACACTCCCAATTCGAGACTTATGGTATAGTGAAATCCAAGGATTTCAGACGGGGAGTGTGCTGTTCAGTTTATTCTGATAGACTTTCAGTCATACATGGACATTTATGTAGTGCTAATATACTCAGTTCTACCATTTATTGTATTTGTTGTACTTTGCTGCCATCTACTGGCCATTGCGCTGTATCACACTGTAATATGTTATGGAATTTTCCCACAACGCCTTTCTGTCTTTAGCTCCTCCTATCTTCTTGCTTCTTTTCCTGTTTTGTACTCTGTGCCATCTTAGATCTCACATGTGCTGCAGAGCTGGAGAAAGGATTCTCTTGTTACCTCTAACCTGGAGCTTCTACTATCTCTATCTGGTGATCCTGTAATACCTCTAACCTACAGTCCTCATCTCACCAAGGTACTGTAAATAAAACCTGTTGAATGTATCATTGCATCATCCTTCCGGATCACCACGCACAGCTGATAAGGACTAGAAGCACAGTTAGTGAGTAACGCTGTCCGCCATTGTTTATATAGCGATTTGTGATCACATCCCTCAGACACATCTCATCCACGTATATCGGTGGCAGAATAGTGACCTTGTCAGGGTCTGGCACCACACCTCCGGCGCTTACCACATGGCCCAAGTACTGCACTTTGGGCTTTAACAGGTGGCACTTGGACGGCTTCACTTTCAGGCCATAATTGGACAGGGCTTCAAACACCTCGGCCAGGTGCTTGAAGTGGTTTTCATAGGTTTTGGAGAAGACTATGACATCATCCAGGTACAACAGAATGGTTTCAAAGTTCTTGTGCCCGAGACAGCACTCCATCATCCTCTGGAACGTCCCTGGTGCGTTGCAAAGTCCGAACAGCATGTAGTTGAATTCGGAGAGGTCCATTGGTGATGTGAAGGCTTTCTTCTCTTTATCTGCCTCTGCCACGGGAACCTGCCAATACCCACTAGTGAGAGCTAATGTGGAGAAATAGCAGATTTTAAGGCAGCTAATGACTCTTCAATTCTGGGTAACGGGTAGGCATCCTTGTGTGTAATGCTGTTAATCTGCCTGTAGTCAACACACATCCTCATTGTACCATCTTTCTTTCTAACGAGGACTAATGGAGCTGCCCAGGGGCTACAACTGTCTCTGATCACCCCAGCCTCCTTCATCTCCTGTAACATACTCTTGGCACATTGGTAGTGAGCTGGAGGTACAGGCCGGTACCTCTCTTTAATGGACGGATGATTTCCAGTGGGGATATGATGTTGGACCCCTTTTACCTGCCCAAAGTCTAGTGGGTGTTTGCTGAATACCCGCTCATATTCTTGGACCAGCCGGTAAGCCCTATGCTTTTGATGCGAAGGGGTAGAGTCAGTGCCCACATGTAACTTCTGGCACCAATCCTCCAAATGTCCTGCAGAGCCATTGTCCTCCACCTGGTTGGATGGGACCAAGGGTTCTGTTGCTTGTATTGCATTGTCACTAACAGTGAACAGTTTAGCAAGGGTGGCATATCTGGGTAAATGGACCTCTTTCTCTCCACAATTAAGGATGCTTACTGGTACCCTCCCCTTGTGTACATCAACCACCCCTCTGGCTGTCAGGATGGTGGGCCTATTATCAGAATACACAGGTTCTAACAGAGCCTGGTAGTCTTTACCCCTGAGGCCTAATGATGCCCGACACCAGATTAACATTTCACTCCTGGAGGGTATTACAATGGGGATCGGATCACTCACTGTGACGCTGCCAACTTCTCCACCAGACAGTTCTACCTGTTGATCTCTTTTTGCAGGACATGCTGCTCACTGGAACCAGCAGTTTCGGCCACCTGTTGTAACAGAACAATAACCTCGCCAAGACAGTTTTCTATTACATTAGTACCTAAGGTCATCATTGGGTTACATTCTCGCCGGTCAATATCTACAATCACCACACCTTGGGCATTCAATTCTACCTGCCCCACCTTAATGGTCACCTCCTTATACCCCACTTGTGGCAAAGGCTGACCATTGCTGGCTACTATTATTAGGTAATTCGGGTAATATCAGAGTCGGCCCAATACCGCTTATAAAGAATATATGGCATGGTCGTCACCTGAGAGCCAGTGTAGAGTTAGGCGTTCATTGGGATGCCGTCGATCACAATTGGGAGGACTGGTCATCATCCGACGTACTTGGCTCGCCAGCTTTGAAAAGCTTTGATCGTCCTACTCCGGGGGGTTAGCCCTCTGCCCCAGGGATTGCTCGTTTAAATTGTAGAATCTTGGGATGTGTCCCGCCTTGTTGCAGCGGCGACAAATGGGTCGTCCGTCCTGGTTGTAGCTGTCGTCTCTTCCTCTGATCGGTGGAATCCTCCTCTGCCGTTGCCATGGGTCGTTATCTGGACTGGAAGCCAGCTGGATCTTTTCCTTTGGGGACTCTTGCAGGGACTGCACGGTTTTGGCTAGTGCAGCTACACTTTTGGTCAGTTCCTGGACCTGGAGGCGCAGTCCTGCGGAGGGGTCATTATCCAGGGTCTGCGCGTCGGCTTCCACGAGGGTCTGTGGAAAGGATGCCACTTCCTGGTGGTATGTAAGTCCAGGTCAGGGTTTTGAAGGGCCAGGATGCGCAGCTGTGTCCTGTGGGTACTGGACAGGAGTCCCTCAATAAACTGCTCCTTTAACAGTTTGTCCCCATTCTGCACGCTGTGGACCGAACAAACGGATGTAGCGTATGCGATTGTCATGCAAGTGTTATGCGAGTGCAATGCGATTTTTAATCGCACCATCCGTTTTACATCCGTATGACATCCGTATGACATCCGTATGCAATCCGTTTTTTTTCTCTGCAACTATTTTTATACAGTCATTTACAGGACCATTTACAGTGTTTTATGCCACAGAATGGTAATGTATCTGTAAAAAACGGAAGGAATACGGATGGTCCGTATTCCATGCGTTTTTTTTCTCGCACCCATTGACTTTCATTGGCGAGTCTCGTCCGAGACTCGCAGCAAATCGCAGCAGGCTGCGATTTTTTTTCTCAGTCCGATTTCAGCTGAGAAAAAAATCGCAAATGAAAAGACACCTATTGAATAACATTGGCCGAGTGCAATCCGATTTTTTTATCGGATTGCACTCGCCCGTTTTCCTCGCAAGTGGAAATGAGCCCTAACAGTCCCCTTTTCAGGATTCAGCCACGATTTTACTTCCCTTTGTGCTGCGCCAATTAGTTGGCCAGTTAGGATGCTGACCTTTTGATGTTCTGACAGGTGGTACACTTCAAATAGGCTGCAAAGTCTTTCTTTAAAGTCACTCAGGGTGTGGAACTCCCCCGAATACTGTGGCAACCAGGCCGCTCCCGGTATAGATGGCATGGATAACGGCATTGTGGGGCTGTAGCTGCGGTGGGGTCCGACTGGTTTATAGGGGCTGCGGTCACCACGGGGTCTGGTGGCATCACGGGGGCTGTGGCTACAGCCGCTGCTGGATCTCCACCCGGGTTGGACATATTCCTTCCCCTGTGCTAACCTCAACCAGGCCTGATGATTCATCACTGGAGTCTGCAGCTGTTCCGGTTCTCTGTCCAGGACCTCCTGCTTCTTCACTTGCGTACAGTCGAGCACGGAGCGCCGCTTCCCTTCGCTCTCTTTTTCCAGGCTCAGCCCACCTCCTCCTTCTTCTCTCACTCCATGCAGCGAAGCAATGGTGGCTATCACACAATCTAACAGAGTCTATGGCGCACAGAATCTGTTTTTTTGGGTCAGTCCATCCTATTCGTGATCCAAGTAGGAACGCCCGCTAGGACCGTGGGGTACTCGAGCCGGGTCGGTGGTTCTTAACGGGGGTGATCACGGTGGCAGGGACCCGGTCTGTAGCCCTGGACGTCAAAGGGAAGGTCTTTAAAGGGGATGGTTTGTAAGAAAATAAAGAATGTTTGTGACGCCACCTGTGGTATTCGGTCAGGGATGACTGACGCTGCTAAAGGGGTCCACTGAGGATGATGGTACTGCAGCAGGCATGGAATGGAATTCCACAGGTGAAGCCTATTCCCCAGGGCTCCCGGTGTAGTGGATAAAGATGACAAATGGTGTAGTGCCGGAAAGAATTGGATTACACAAGGTTGCAGTCTCTTTTCCTTTTACTGATGTAGTTCAGGTACCCTGATTACAGGCGGTCTTTGGAATCCAGGCAGCCTGGAAGCAATGTGGAATCCCCTTAGCCAGGTGGGGTTGGAAGCCTTCCTTACTGCGCTGTAGTGTGTGTAACACCCTAGGTAACCGATTGTTACAGTGATGTTGCCTTCCTTTCGGGGAGGGCGATATCATGCTTGGAGGCAAGTGGGATTTTCTTTACCAGGATAGGCACCCACATACCACACATTCTGAATCTAGGCCAGAAGGGGGAGCTCAGGACCTGGATTCAGGGGAGCTTCCCTCAGCTTTAAGTATTCTGGTCTGGAGTAGGAGTCAGTTCAGTTAGGGAGAGACACTGAAGAGTGAAGAGCAGACGGTGAAGCCGTGCAGCCAGGATTTGAACTGCAGCTCCAGGGAAGGACGAGAACTCGAGGGGTGTGGAATGTAGTGGAGCTACTGAGGAAAGGAGCACAGTGGAGAAAGCAAGGAGCTCATAGGTGAACTGTGACTGGGCACCCTCAGTGCCGAAGCGCAGGAATTGGGCACCGGTAGCCTGAGGCTTTGTTGTACTCTAGGACACATAGCAGAACCGGAGGGCATAGAACTGTATGTGACTTGCCCACACCATGCCTGGAGGTGAAGGACCTGAAGAGCCCGGGTCGTGATAGAGACCCTGTAAAACGGCTCAATCTGCCCGCCATACAGGTACCTGTCTTAGGACAGGTGAAGAAAGGGTACTTTGCCAACAAGCTTCAGGCAGCAGGGACCTCGCACATCAGCGCAAGTAGGAAAGGCTTATGGACCTCACCTGGGAGAGGGATCTACCATTGCCTCTAGGCCGGCCGGACCACATCACCACCTGTGCCTTGCACCATGGACTGTGGACTGCTACCACCAGTAAACCAGGCAAAGACTTTACAACTCTGTGTCCGCGACTTATTTGCCGGCATACACCATCCCTGCCCGTACACCTTGGGAGCCCTGGGGACCCCGCTTCACCTGTGGGAAGCGTTACCATCTTGCTGCAAAAACATCACCCCAGAGGACCCCTTTAAGCAGCGTCGGTCCCATCTGACCGAGAACCACAGGTGGCATCACGAATAAACTCTATTACCAAATTCCCTTTTAATACCTTTCCCCTTATAAAGTGAGCGCCCAGGGCCACAGACCGGGTCGCAGCCACCGTGACATCCCCTTTAAGAGTGACCGGACCTGGTACCGAGTATCCCCATTGCCCTGGCAGGCGACTCATCTCTTTTTGGCATCACGAACAGGATGGACCGACCCATTGAAATGGGTCCTGTGCGCCATGAACTGTAATGGACTGTGTAAAATTGTTTGATGGCCACCATTACTGCACCACGAGGCGGATAAAGGAGGAAGATGATGTGTTGCCATGGGTGGAGTTCAAGAACTGACGCGAAAGCTGGATCCACCCCCTACAGATACTCTAATGCCAACCAAAGATGTCCGTCACTGGGACAGATCCGCCCCCAGAGATGGCCAGCGGGAAAGTGGAAAAGACACCGCCCAAAAAGTCAAGAGATGGAGCAGGAGAAAGACGTGGGAAAGCGTGGCCGCAGCATGGCTGCACGCTACCCGGTAAAGACATTGGCGGACAGCAGTGGAGAGCCACCGGGAACACCAGAGGAGATGTCCCCGGTCTGCAACAGCAAAAAGACCCGGACCAGAAGCCTACCCTAGACCTGGAGCTCCTCGGTGCGGAGATGGAGGACCTGTCCCGACGACTCCTGCGGACCCAGGTGACAGCGGTGGTCGCCTGGAAAGAGTCCCTGGTCCAGAGGATAATGACCGTTCAGCCTCGGACCATGCCGTCAGCGCTCACAGCCCCAGAGGAGCCGGTGGGTGCAATGCTGCAGCAGGAGATGGTGCCGGCAGGAGATCCGGAGCCTGTGCCTTTGACCCCGGTGGAGACAGAAAGTAAGGCGCTGCTGAGAAAGATGATGGCACCGACGGAGTACCCGGAGCCCGCATCTGTGACCTCAGCGGAGCCAGAAAGTGAGACGCTGACAACGGAGATGACAGCGCCGCAGCACCAGGCCCTGCAGCCAGCGATCCTGACCACAGCGGAGACGGAAAAGGACACCGGCAAGACAGCTATGCAATCTGCCCCGGTAGCTGAAGAACCCTTAGTGGGACCCTTAGCAACCCCACCGACTTTACCACCTGGCCAGTCAGTCACAGTTACTGTAACCTGGGATAACTGCGGTGCCCCAGGGTCCTGGTCGTCGCAGTGGTATTGCTTTCCTCTCGGGGAGAGGAGTATTGCTACGTTTGGTGGGAAAGAAGGATAACTGCATCCAAGTATCACTAACATGCAACACATTTCACACTCCAGGTCATTAGGGGGAGCTCCTGCTCCTATTTATTAGGTCACTCCCCACATAGGTAAAACTGGTCGCCTGTAGGGAAAGTTAGTGAGTTGCTGGCTGAGCTCAGCTCAGTTAGTTGGTCCCTGACAGGGGTGTGATCCTGTCAGTGAATGAAGGAGAAAGGACACAGAGCTGTGCATGCCCTCAGAGCTGCAGCTCCTAGGAAGAGACACTCAGAAGGCAGAACTGTATTGTAGCGAGCGTGAAGGAAATCGCAGCAAAGGAGAGGATACCAGAAGGGGACCAGCCCTACACAGGCTGCCTTCCTCTGAGGCGCAGAATCCCGGTAGCCGGAACACCGAGGGAGTAAGGACCTTTATGCTTTGCTCCAGAGACCGGCAGGACAGCTAATTGCAAGTTACCTGTCCGCCCTACACCCAGGAGGCACGGTGGCAACCTTTGGAGGCCAGGGCGTGCTAGAGTCCCTATAAACAGCCTCAAGCCACCAGTCATACGGGTTTGTCCTATATGGGGGACAGAGAGAAAGACATTACATCTGTGAGGACCTTATGTGAAGCCTTAGGCAGTAAGGAACTGCAACACTGCAGCGCAAGTGAAGGCTACTGATTTCCACCTGGACATGGGGACTCTGGACTTGCCTCCAAACTGGCCGGACTCTGCCTGACCTGTGATCTGGTGCCCTGGACTGTGGATGCTGAAGTCTTCAGAAAGGTAAAGAGATTGCAATCTTGTGTCCTCGTTCTTCTCTGTGCCTCTCACCGTCAACCATCTACACACCAGGAAGCCCTGGGGATATACTTCACCTGTGGGAAGGTATACCATCTAGCTGCCATAACATCACCCCAGCAGATGCCTTAAAGCAACATCGGTCACCCTGACCGAATACCACAGGTGGCGTAACGAACATTCCCTTTAAAGACCTTTCCCTTTTACACGGACGTCCCAGGGCCACAGACTGGGTCAGCCACCGTGACATCCCCCTGTGAACCGCAGGACCTGGTACCGAGTACCCCACGGCCCCATGGGGGCGCTCCATTTTGGCGTCACGAACAGGATCTACTAAAGCCTGAAAAATCGGGTCATGTGTGCCTAAAGACTGTGCCAGAACTGTGCCTAACCGTGGCTTGTGCTAAAAGACTGTGTGACTGATGAACCGTGATTTGCCGCCAAAAAATTCCCGCCAAAACCAACGCCATTACAGCGCCACGAGGAACTCTGGAGAAGAAGGGCGTGCTAACATGGGAGGAGACTACCAAAGTGGCGCCAAAAGCGATGAACGCCTCCTCCGACTGCTGCTACGTGATGAGGATGTGCCCATCAGCCAAGGAGGTCCACCTCCTGATTTGCAACGGTGGGAAGAAGGAGTCCCGCCCCCAGAAAATGGAGGAGCAGCGTGCATGTGCGGCCGCAGATCCAGGAGCAGGGATGGCGACCAGCGGGTATCTGAACAACGACGAAGTGACCCAGGACCATTCCAGGCGACCAGAGGTGAACCCGAACTCGTCCCTACAGGAGGATCCGGACTTCTGGGAACCGCAGGTGGAGGAGCCGAGCCACCAGCTCCTGGACGCGGAGCTGACCGCGGTGAAGAAATGGAAGTCGGCCCTGTGCAGGAAGATCGCGCTGGAAGAGTCACAGTTCGGGAAGCAGCTGACTCCAGCATCCTCATCAGCGGAGCGGACCGGCATCGGTGGAACCACATCAGACGCAGGTACAGAAAACAACCCTGCCCAGGTAACCGATCCTGCTCCAGTGACAGTTCCTCTCCCAGACTATGACTGGACCCCCACCTTTGCTCCTACTCCAGTGACTCCCAACACTACCGATGAGACACTAATTTCGCTCCTAGCGACCGAGGGCATACCGCTGGATGTGAGCCCTGAGGGAGTGATTTTACGATGGGATGTTCCGGGAGCCAGGTTGAGCGGGTCCACTGGAGAGGCCCAAAAGGGAGGATCCTATATCGGAGCCCTCACCTGGGAGGAATATAGACTATGCCTGATATTACAATGGAACGATAGAAAGGAGCATGAAACTCAACGTACAACACAGGACAATCCTCCAGTGAGACGGGGTGTAGTGGTGGCCTTCTACCCTAAAAGGGGTTGGGGTTTCATTCAGGAATCCGGACTGCCAACAAAAGTCTATGTCACCCGCTGTGACGTGGAATCTTGTCTCCGGGAGGGACATCCTGAACAGGATCTATGCCGAGGGGATCATGTGACCTACACCCGACACAAGGATAAAAAGGTCGGGTTTAAGTAGCAAAAAAGAGTTAAATAACTAAAAGAGTTAAATAACTATGTACAGTCGTTTTCAGATTTGTTTTGTTCTCTTATAGTAGTTTGCAAGACACCAGCCGGTATCGAACGCTTCCTGGGAAGGTGGGTATCTGGATCTTCTTCTGGTTCCAAGTAACTGTCATGGGTTTGTCTCTCACGAATGGTCAAGTCATTAACTGCTATCAATGTTCATGTAGCTTGAGTACGGATGTCAGCTATTGCATTTGCTACAGCAGTTGACTCAGTGGTGGTGATTATGCATACAGTAGTGGTAGTGTTGGTTTGAGGGGTTGCTGGCTCTGTAACTGGAGGAATAATGGTTGTATCGACTTTGACACTAGGTGGCGCTGTGATGGGTGCTCGTTTCTTGACATTTCGAGTGCACCAGCCCTGGGTTATTCCTCAAAGGGGTCCCTCGTTTAAAGGGATCCTCTGTTTACAGAGTTTCGTTTTGCTTCAAGGACATTTGGATCATGGACAGTGAATGGTCCACAAGCTTTCCATTGCACATAGTTGGCACCCACAAGGTGCACCTTGGTTCTGCCCACTTGCCGGCGTGGGTAGGGCCGTATTTGCTTGTAAATAGTTGGCGCCTCTTAAAGGTGATTTCTACTGGTTTTACAAAGAAGTTTTAAAAGACTGCTTCTAACATTGCCTTAAAGTTTAGACTTGTTTTCCAGAGACCTGAAGAAGAACCCGTTTGGATTCCAGGTCTGGATACACACCTTGTAGCCTGCCCAAGCCCAACGTTGAGGGTTAATAACGGGTCCCTCGCTCGTTCCTGCTGTTACAGCGTTATTGACAGACTTGAGTATTGATAATTTGCACTACCTCATTAAGAAAGACTTGAGTATTGTTTAAACCCTTAAAGGGAATGTTTGCCAGTTGCACTTTGACAGAGTATATTGAAGAGTTAATATAGTTAATGTAGTATGAAAGCTGAAGTTTGAATTTAGTCAGAATGATGTTTCAATATAGCCGATAGTGAGTATTGATATCCTGATACACTTTTGAATAAAATAGAGAAAATAAAGTAACCCGTGGGGGTTGGACGAAAACTTTGCACTTGAAGAAGAATAAAATTAATCAGATGCTGATTTGCACTTGAATAAAGATAGAACGTTTGCCTTTGCACTTAACAAATAGTATACCCATTCAGGTAATTGTATTTCATAGTTAGTAACCGTTTTCCACTCTTATTAAAAGTGTGCACAAAATGTAAATATGTTTTTGTTATGCAACGCTCAAGAGTCCTCACCTCCCATAAAGGGAAGCATCAGTTATATTAATTTGTTTCATAGCATTTCAAAAATTGCATGGCTTTTGCTAACCTGTAATCTGTTGTTTTCTTTTCCCAGTCCGGGAGTACTGGATTTAACGGTGGGGGGAGTGCAGCACCCCAGGGCCCTGGTCGTCGCAGTGGTATTGCTTTCCTCTCGGGGAGAGTGATGCTACATTTGGAGGCAAAGAAGGATAACTGCATCCAAGTATCACAAACATGCAAACACATGTTCGCCTGTAGGGAAAGTTAGGCTTCTTTCACACTAGCGTCGGCAAGGGGCCGTCGCTATGCGTCGGCCCGACGTGCCGATGCGCGTTGTGAAAGATAATGCCCGACGTGGGCAGTGGAAGCAGTCTTACGATGCTTCCGCTGCCCCATTGTAATGTCCGGGGAGGAGAGGGTGGAGTTTCGGCCGCGCATGCACAGTCGAAAATGGAGGACACGAAGCGCAAAAAAAGTTACATGTAACGTTTTTTTTGTGCCGACGGTCCAGCAAAACACGACAGTTGCGACGTGTGGCCATACGTCGCAATGCGTCGCTAATGTAAGTCTATGGGGAAAAAACACATCCTGCAGACAACTTTGGAGGATGCGTTTTTTCTCCTAAACGACGCATTGCGACGTATTCAAAACGACGCTAGTGTGAAATTAGCCTTAGTGAGTTGCTGGCTGAGCTCAGCTCAGTTAGTTGGTCCCTGACAGGGGTGGGATCCTGTCAGTGAACGAAGGAGAAAGGACACGGAGCTGTGCATGCCCTCAAAGCTGCAGCTCCTAGGAAGAGACACTCAGAAGGCAGAACTGTATTGCAGCGAGCAAACTGTAAACTGTGGAATATGTTAGCGCTATATAAATATTATTATTAGCTAAAGCCAGATCTCATGACTGTAACCTGACTGACAGAGGACCAATAAGAACAGGAACTGTTGTTACTTTCAACCTGGACAGAGGATGGGGATTTATTAAAGGGAATCTGTCACCCCAAAAATGGCCTATAAACTAAGGCCACCAGCATCAGGGGCTTATCTACAGCATTCTGCAATGCTGTAGATAAGCCCCCGATTTATCCTGAAAGATAAGAAAAACAGGTTATATTATACTCACCCAGGGGCGGTCTCGCTGCGGTCCAGTCTGATGGGCATCGCAGTCCAGGTCCAGCACCTCCCATCTTCATACGATGACATCCTCTTCTTGCTGCAGCTCCTGCGCAGGCGTACTTTGTCTGCCCTGTTGAGGGCAGAGCAAAGTACGCAGGTGCCGGGCCTCTCTGACCTTTCCTGGCATCTGCGCACTGCAGTACTTTGCTCTGCCCTCAACAGGGCAGACAAAGTATGCCTGCGCAGGAGCCGCGGCAAGAAGGCAAGAAGAGGACGTGATCGTATGAAGAAGGGTGCCCATACAGCGCGCCGATACAGTTAAATTCTGCGGCAGAACAGTGAGAATCGGTCTCCCTGCTCTGCCGCCCGGCCGCTATGGGGCCCCTGAGCAGGCGGGGCCCCCGGTGCCAGCAGTGGGCCCTCCGCCCGTCACCGCAAGGTCAGCTGTATCGGCATTTAGCCGATACAGCTGACCGCATTGATGAGGGAAGAAGAGCGCAGCGTTCCTTCTCTCATCACCCCCCTGTCAGCGTCTGATGTCACCGACGCTGACAGTGGGCGTGGTGACGTCACCACCCGGCGCCCGCTGTCAGAAGATGAGCGGGAGCTCAGAGCACCACTGGAACAATGAGGAAGAGAGGTGAGGTGAGTATTTATTTATTGTTTTTTTATGGGGGCTGCATTATGCTACAGGGTCTGCCTATGGGGTACTGTCTTATACTACAGGGTCTGCCTATGGGGGTACTGTCTTATACTACAGGATCTGCCTATGGGGTACTGTCTTATACTACAGGGTCTGCCTATGGGGTACTGTCTTATACTTACAGGGTCTGCCTATGGGGGTACTGTCTTATACTACAGGGTCTGCCTATGGGGTGCTGCCTTATACTACATGATCTGCCTATGGGGGTGCTGCGTTATACTACAGGGTCTGCCTATGGGCGTACTGCCTTACACTGCAGGGTCTGCCTATGGGGTGCTGCCTTATACTACAGGGTCTGCCTATGGGGTGCTGCCTTATACTACAGGGTCTGCCTATGGGGTGCTGCCTTACACTACAGGGTCTGCCTATAGGGTGCTGTCTTATACTACAGAGTCTGCCTATGGGTGCTGCCTTGTGCTATAGTCTGCCTATGGGGAGTGCATTATACTGTATTGAGGACTATCTGGTGCATTATACTATATGGATGCCATCATACAGTGTGGGGATTACAGTGAGGGGGCCATCATACAGTGTGGGGATTACAGTGAAGGGGCCATCATACAATGCTGGAGCCATCAAACAGTTTGGAGGCTACTAAGGGGTCACTATACTGTGTGGGTGGTACTATACAGCGAGGGGCATTATACTGTGTATAAGAGAGCATCATACTGTGTTTAGGGGAGCTGTACAGGGGGAGACTCGGGACATTATTCAATGTGAAGTGGGCACTTCTTGTTATGGGGAACTCATGTTACTGTGACTATTAAAGAGGCATACAGGGCAATATTACTTTCTAGGGGGCAAAATGTGGGCTCTGTTTTCTAGGGCACTTGCACCAGGCATTACTATATTATAGAGAGGTGCTTTAGAATTTAAAGGGCACAGAGAATCACACAGCAGGTGCAGTAATAGGGACACATACGGCAGCAGTGGCTCAGTATTGGGGTATCAGGTGCAGTAATAAGGACATAAGGCAGCAGCAGCTCAGTATTGGGGTATCAGGTGGAGTAATAGGGACACATATGGCAGCAGCGGCTCAGTATTGGGGTATCAGACTAGTTCCCTGGATCAACGCCCTATCAAGGAATCTAGTGTATATACCCTGTAACATTATACTTTTCCAGAAAGGTATCCAGTCCCCTCTTAAATTTAAGTAATGAATCACTCATTACAACATCATACGGCAGAGAGTTCCATAGTCTCACTGCTCTTACAGTAAAGAATCCGCGTCTGTTATTATGCTTAAACCTTCTTTCCTCCAGACGTAGAGGATGCCCACTTGTCCCTGTCTCAGGTCTATGATTAAAAAGATCATCAGAAAGGTCTTTGTACTGTCCCCTCATATATTTATACATTAACATAAGATCACCCCTTAGCCTTCGTTTTTCCAAACTAAATAGCCCCAAGTGTAATAATCTATCTTGGTATTGCAGACCCCTCAGTCCTCTAATAACCTTGGTCGCTCTTCTCTGCACCCGCTCCAGTTCAGCTATGTCTTTCTTATACACCGGAGACCAGAACTGTGCACAGTATTCTAAGTGTGGTCGAACTAGTGACTTGTATAGAGGTAAAATTATGTTCTCCTCATGAGCATCTATGCCTCTTTTAATGCATCCCATTATTTTATTTGCCTTTGTAGCAGCTGCCTGACACTGGCCACTGAATATGAGTTTGTCATCCACCCATACACCCAGGTCTTTTTCATTGACGGTTTTGCCCAGAGTTTTAGAATTAAGCACATAGATATACATCTTATTACTTCTACCCAAGTGCATGACCTTACATTTATATCCATTAAAGCTCATTTGCCATTTATCAGCCCAAGCTTCTAGTTTACATAAATCATCCTGTAATATAAAATTGTCCTCCCCTGTATTGATTACCCTGCAGAGTTTAGTGTCATCTGCAAATATTGAAATTCTACTCTGAATGCCCCCTACAAGGTCATTAATAAATATGTTAAAAAGAAGAGGGCCCAATACTGACCCCTGTGGTACCCCACTGCTAACCGCGACCCAGTCCAAGTGTGCTCCATTAATAACCACCCTTTGTTTCCTATCCCTGAGCCAGCTCTCAATCCACTTACCCATATTTTCCCCTATCCCCATTATTCTCATTTTATGTAACAACCTTTTGTGTGGCACCGTATCAAATGCTTTTGAAAAGTCCATATACGCTACATCCACTGGGCTCCCTTGGTCCAGTCCGAAACTTACCTCTTCATAGAAGCTGATCAAATTAGTCTGACATGAATGGTCCCTAGTAAACCCGTGCTGATACTGGGTCATGAGATTATTCCTCTTCAGATACTCCAGTATAGCATCCCTTAGAAAGCCCTTCAGGATTTTACCCACAGTAGAGGTTAAGCTTACTGGCCTATAATTACCGAGTTCAGTTTTTGTCCACTTTTTGAATATTGGCACCACATTTGCTATACGCCAGTCCTGTGGTACAGACCCTGTTATTATGGAGTCTTTAAAGATTAAAAATAATGGTCTATCAATGACTGTACTTAATTCCTGCAGTACTCGAGGGTGTATCCCATCCGGGCCCGGAGATTTGTCAATTTTTGTGATTTTTAGATGCCGCCGTACTTCTTGCTGGGTTAAGCAGGTGACATTTAATTGGGAATTTTTTTCACTAGTCCTTTTGTCTGCCATGGGATTTTCTTTTGTAAATACTGATGAAAAAAAGTCATTTAGCATATTGGCTTTTTCCTCATCCTCATCCACCATTTCACCCAGACTATTTTTAAGGGGGCCAACACTATCATTTTTTAATTTCTTACTATTTATGTAGTTAAAGAATATTTTGGGATTATTTTTACTCTCTCTGGCAATGAGTCTCTCTGTCTCAATCTTTGATGCCTTGATTTGCTTTTTACAGAATTTATTTAATTTTCTGTATTTATTTAATGCCTCCTCACTACCTACTTCCTTTAATTCTCTAAATGCTTTCTTTTTGTCACTTATTGCGCCCCTTACAGCTCTATTTAGCCATATTGGTTTCCTCCTATTTCTAGCATGTTTATTCCCATACGGTATATACTGTGCACAGGTCCTACCCAGGATGCTAATAAACGTCTCCCATTTTCTTTGTGTATTTTTATGTCTCAGGATATCGTCCCAGTTAATTGCACCAAGATCCTCTCTCATCCGTTGGAAATTTGCCCTCCTGAAGTTTAGTGTCCTTGTCATCCCTCTACTACACATCTTATTAAAGGATACACGAAAACTTATTATTTTGTGATCACTATTCCCCAAGTGACCCCCATACGGCAGCAGCGGCTCAGTATTTGGGGTATCAGCAGGATGAGGCATTTGTGTTGGTTGGGAATAGATGGTGATGGCTGGAATATGAGAAGTGAAACGTGTCTTTGTTGTATTCTCTGCAGGTGAGTCATTGCTGGAAGAAGTTGTCATGTCGGTCTGGGCCAGATGGAAAAGACGGGAAAAATGAACGATTCCATCAGAAAGGATGTCAGTGGTAAGTCATTATCTGTAACTGTGCAGTGATCTCTTATATGTTCTGTAGGACTGGTATTTACCACTGACCACATGGCAGTAATATCTATGTTGGTCTCTATATAGAGATTATCTTCAGTAACAGCGCGGTCATCTGCTGAGGTTCTCCTCCACTATTAGGGTGCATCACCCAGTGGTAATCAAGGTTACCTGGTTAGGGACCCACTCAGAATTTTCGCCCCCTTGAACCAAAACCCTAGCTACGCTGTTGTGAATTTGGATTCTGGGCTCCCCCGGTGGCTACTGGTGGAATTGAACTTGTGACATCATCTTCCCTGTTCACCTGTTCTGATTAGATCTGGGTGTCGCTATATAACCTGGCTTCTCTGTTAGATGCTTGCCGGTCAACAATGTTATCAGAAGCCTCTCTGTGCTTGTTCCTGCTCCCAGACATCTACTAGATAAGTTGGACATTCGTCCATGTTTTGTTTTTGTATTTTGGTTCCAGTTCACAGCTGCAGTTTCGTTACTGTGTCTGGAAAGCTCTTGTTGATCAGGAATTGCCACTCTGGTATTATGAGTTAATGCCAGAGTCCTAAAGTAATTTCTGGATGTGTTTTGTTAGGGTTTTCTACTGACCATGAAAGTATGCTTTCTGTCTTCTGCTATCTAGAAAGCGGACCTCAAATTTGCTAAAACTATTTTCCTGCTGCGTTTGTTGTTTCATCTCATATCACCGCCAATATATGTGGGGGGCTTCTGTCTCCTTTTTGGGCATTTCTCTAGAGGTGAGTCAGGTCTTATATTTCCCTCTGCTAGCATTATTTAGTTCTCCGGCCGGCGCTGGGCATATAGGGATAAAAAGTAGGACATGCTACCTGGCTACTTCTAGATGATGCGGTAGGTTTAGTTCATGGTCAGTACAGTTACATCTTCCAAGAGCTTGTTCCTATTGAGGCTTATGCTAGTTCTCTGGCCATGGAGATCATGACAGTTTGACCGGCCCACTAAAGGGTTAAAATCCTTGGCTGAGAAAGGAGAGAAATAAGAAGTCTGCTGAAAATTTTTTTTTTTTTTTTTTTTTTTTCTCTAGTAGTTAGTGTGCTCTTAATTGGATCACTTGCCAGTCTGTCTATGCTGCAGTCTTTCTTTTTTTTCTCTCTCCTTCTAATCTTTGAATGGCTCTATGTTCACCTGTCTATAATGGATCTACAGAGTGTAACTGCAGGTTTGAATAATCTCGCCACGAAAGTACAAAGTTTGCAAGATTTTGTTGTTCATGCTCCGGTATCAGAGCCGAGAATTCCTTTGCCGGAATTCTTCTCAGGGAATAGATCTAGCTTTCAGAATTTTAGAAATAATTGTAAGTTATTTTTGTCCCTGAAATCTCGTTCTGCTGGAGACCCTGCTCAGCAGGTTGGGGGGGGTTGTGATTTCCTTGCTCCGCGGCGACCCTCAAGATTGGGCTTTTGCATTGGCACCAGGGGATCCTGCGTTGCGCAATGTGGATGCGTTTTTTCTGGCCTTGGGCTTGCTGTATGAGGAACCTCATTTGGAACTTCAGGCAGAAAAAACTTTGATGTCCCTATCGCAGGGGCAAGATGAAGCTGAAATTTACTGCCAAAAATTCCGTAAATGGTCTGTGCTTACTCAGTGGAATGAGTGTGCCTTGGCGGCTACTTTCAGAGAGGGTCTTTCTGATGCCATTAAGGATGTTATGGTGGGGTTCCCTGTGCCTGCAAGTCTGAATGAGTCCATGACAATGGCCATTCAGATCGATAGGCGTCTGCGGGAGCGCAAACCAGTGCACCATCTGGCGGTGTCCACTGAGAAGACGCCAGAAAACATGCAGTGTGATAGAATTCTGTCCAGAAGCGAGCGGCAGAATTTTAGACGGAAAAATGGGTTGTGTTTCTATTGTGGGGATTCTACTCATGTTATATCAGCATGCTTTAAGCGTACTAAAAAGCTTGATAAATCCGTTCCCATTGGCACTTTACAGTCTAAATTTATTTTGTCTGTGACCCTGATTTGTTCTTTGTCATCTATTACCACGGACGCCTATATCGACTCTGGCGCCGCTTTGAGTCTTATGGATTGGTCCTTTGCCAATCGTTGTGGGTATGATTTAGAGCCTTTGGAGACTCTTATTCCTCTGAAGGGGATTGACTCCACCCCATTGGCTAATAATAAACCACAATACTGGACACAAGTGACTATGTGTATTAATCCGGATCACCAGGAGACTATTCGTTTTCTGGTGCTGTATAATCTACATGATGATTTGGTGCTGGGATTGCCATGGCTGCAGTCTCACAACCCAGTCCTTGACTGGAGAGCTATGTCTGTGTTGAGCTGGGGATGTAAGGGGACTCATGGGGACGTACCTTTGGTGTCCATTTCATCATCTATTCCCTCTGAAATCCCTGAGTTCCTGTCTGATTATCGTGACGTCTTTGAAGAACCCAAGCTGGGTTCACTACCTCCGCACCGGGAGTGCGGTTGTGCTATAGATTTAATTCCGGGTAGTAAATACCCAAAGGGTCGTTTATTTAATCTGTCTGTGCCTGAACATACTGCTATGCGAGAATATATAAAGGAGTCCTTGGAAAAGGGACATATTCGTCCATCGTCATCTCCCTTAGGAGCCGGTTTTTTCTTTGTGTCAAAAAAAGACGGCTCTTTGAGACCATGTATTGATTATCGGCTTTTGAATAAAATCACGGTTAAATATCAATACCCATTGCCGTTGCTGACTGATTTGTTTGCTCGCATAAAGGGGGCCAAGTGGTTCTCTAAGATTGATCTCCGTGGGGCGTATAATTTGGTGCGGATCAGGCAGGGGGATGAGTGGAAAACCGCATTTAATACGCCCGAGGGCCACTTTGAGTATTTGGTGATGCCTTTTGGTCTTTCTAATGCCCCTTCAGTCTTCCAGTCCTTTATGCATTATATTTTCCGCGATTTTTTGGATAAATTTATGATAGTGTATCTGGATGATATTCTGATTTTTTCGGATGATTGGGACTCTCATGTCCGGCAAGTTAAGAGGGTTTTTCAGGTTTTGCGGTCTAATTCTCTGTGTGTCAAGGGTTCTAAGTGCGTTTTTGGGGTTCAGAGAATTTCCTTTTTGGGATATATTTTTTCTCCCTCTTCCATTGAGATGGATCCTGTCAAGGTTCAAGCTATTTGTGATTGGACGCAGCCCTCTTCTCTTAAAAGTCTTCAGAAATTTTTGGGCTTTGCCAACTTTTATCGTCGATTTATTTCTGGTTTTTCGGATGTCGTTAAGCCATTGACCGATTTGACTAGACAGGGTGCTGATGTTGCTAATTGGTCCCCTGATGCTGCGGAGGCCTTTCAGGAGCTTAAGCGCCGTTTTTCTTCTGCCCCTGTGTTGCGTCAGCCTGATGTGACTCTTCCTTTTCAGGTTGAGGTCGACGCTTCTGAGATCGGGGCTGGGGCAGTGTTGTCGCAGAAAAGTTCTGACTGCGCCGTGATGAGGCCTTGTGCCTTCTTTTCCCGTAAATTTTCGCCCGCTGAGCGGAATTATGATGTTGGGAATCGGGAGCTTTTGGCCATGAAGTGGGCGTTTGAGGAGTGGCGCCATTGGCTCGAGGGGGCCAGACATCAGGTGGTGGTATTGACTGACCACAAAAATTTGATCTATCTTGAGACCGCCAGGCGCCTGAATCCTAGACAGGCGCGCTGGTCATTATTTTTCTCTCGGTTTAATTTTGTGGTATCGTACCTACCGGGTTCTAAGAATGTTAAGGCGGATGCCCTTTCTAGGAGTTTTGAGCCTGATTCACCCGGCAACTCTGACCCCACAGGTATTCTTAAGGAGGGAGTTATCTTGTCAGCCTGGTGGTTCTGGTGAGGGTTCGGTGCCCCCTCCTTGAGGGGGGGGTACTGTTGTGAATTTGGATTCTGGGCTCCCCCGGTGGCTACTGGTGGAATTGAACTTGTGACATCATCTTCCCTGTTCACCTGTTCTGATTAGATCTGGGTGTCGCTATATAACCTGGCTTCTCTGTTAGATGCTTGCCGGTCAACAATGTTATCAGAAGCCTCTCTGTGCTTGTTCCTGCTCCCAGACATCTACTAGATAAGTTGGACATTCGTCCATGTTTTGTTTTTGTATTTTGGTTCCAGTTCACAGCTGCAGTTTCGTTACTGTGTCTGGAAAGCTCTTGTTGATCAGGAATTGCCACTCTGGTATTATGAGTTAATGCCAGAGTCCTAAAGTAATTTCTGGATGTGTTTTGTTAGGGTTTTCTACTGACCATGAAAGTATGCTTTCTGTCTTCTGCTATCTAGAAAGCGGACCTCAAATTTGCTAAAACTATTTTCCTGCTGCGTTTGTTGTTTCATCTCATATCACCGCCAATATATGTGGGGGGCTTCTGTCTCCTTTTTGGGCATTTCTCTAGAGGTGAGTCAGGTCTTATATTTCCCTCTGCTAGCATTATTTAGTTCTCCGGCCGGCGCTGGGCATATAGGGATAAAAAGTAGGACATGCTACCTGGCTACTTCTAGATGATGCGGTAGGTTTAGTTCATGGTCAGTACAGTTACATCTTCCAAGAGCTTGTTCCTATTGAGGCTTATGCTAGTTCTCTGGCCATGGAGATCATGACAGTTTGACCGGCCCACTAAAGGGTTAAAATCCTTGGCTGAGAAAGGAGAGAAATAAGAAGTCTGCTGAAAATTTTTTTTTTTTTTTTTTTTTTTTCTCTAGTAGTTAGTGTGCTCTTAATTGGATCACTTGCCAGTCTGTCTATGCTGCAGTCTTTCTTTTTTTTCTCTCTCCTTCTAATCTTTGAATGGCTCTATGTTCACCTGTCTATAATGGATCTACAGAGTGTAACTGCAGGTTTGAATAATCTCGCCACGAAAGTACAAAGTTTGCAAGATTTTGTTGTTCATGCTCCGGTATCAGAGCCGAGAATTCCTTTGCCGGAATTCTTCTCAGGGAATAGATCTAGCTTTCAGAATTTTAGAAATAATTGTAAGTTATTTTTGTCCCTGAAATCTCGTTCTGCTGGAGACCCTGCTCAGCAGGTTGGGGGGGGTTGTGATTTCCTTGCTCCGCGGCGACCCTCAAGATTGGGCTTTTGCATTGGCACCAGGGGATCCTGCGTTGCGCAATGTGGATGCGTTTTTTCTGGCCTTGGGCTTGCTGTATGAGGAACCTCATTTGGAACTTCAGGCAGAAAAAACTTTGATGTCCCTATCGCAGGGGCAAGATGAAGCTGAAATTTACTGCCAAAAATTCCGTAAATGGTCTGTGCTTACTCAGTGGAATGAGTGTGCCTTGGCGGCTACTTTCAGAGAGGGTCTTTCTGATGCCATTAAGGATGTTATGGTGGGGTTCCCTGTGCCTGCAAGTCTGAATGAGTCCATGACAATGGCCATTCAGATCGATAGGCGTCTGCGGGAGCGCAAACCAGTGCACCATCTGGCGGTGTCCACTGAGAAGACGCCAGAAAACATGCAGTGTGATAGAATTCTGTCCAGAAGCGAGCGGCAGAATTTTAGACGGAAAAATGGGTTGTGTTTCTATTGTGGGGATTCTACTCATGTTATATCAGCATGCTTTAAGCGTACTAAAAAGCTTGATAAATCCGTTCCCATTGGCACTTTACAGTCTAAATTTATTTTGTCTGTGACCCTGATTTGTTCTTTGTCATCTATTACCACGGACGCCTATATCGACTCTGGCGCCGCTTTGAGTCTTATGGATTGGTCCTTTGCCAATCGTTGTGGGTATGATTTAGAGCCTTTGGAGACTCTTATTCCTCTGAAGGGGATTGACTCCACCCCATTGGCTAATAATAAACCACAATACTGGACACAAGTGACTATGTGTATTAATCCGGATCACCAGGAGACTATTCGTTTTCTGGTGCTGTATAATCTACATGATGATTTGGTGCTGGGATTGCCATGGCTGCAGTCTCACAACCCAGTCCTTGACTGGAGAGCTATGTCTGTGTTGAGCTGGGGATGTAAGGGGACTCATGGGGACGTACCTTTGGTGTCCATTTCATCATCTATTCCCTCTGAAATCCCTGAGTTCCTGTCTGATTATCGTGACGTCTTTGAAGAACCCAAGCTGGGTTCACTACCTCCGCACCGGGAGTGCGGTTGTGCTATAGATTTAATTCCGGGTAGTAAATACCCAAAGGGTCGTTTATTTAATCTGTCTGTGCCTGAACATACTGCTATGCGAGAATATATAAAGGAGTCCTTGGAAAAGGGACATATTCGTCCATCGTCATCTCCCTTAGGAGCCGGTTTTTTCTTTGTGTCAAAAAAAGACGGCTCTTTGAGACCATGTATTGATTATCGGCTTTTGAATAAAATCACGGTTAAATATCAATACCCATTGCCGTTGCTGACTGATTTGTTTGCTCGCATAAAGGGGGCCAAGTGGTTCTCTAAGATTGATCTCCGTGGGGCGTATAATTTGGTGCGGATCAGGCAGGGGGATGAGTGGAAAACCGCATTTAATACGCCCGAGGGCCACTTTGAGTATTTGGTGATGCCTTTTGGTCTTTCTAATGCCCCTTCAGTCTTCCAGTCCTTTATGCATTATATTTTCCGCGATTTTTTGGATAAATTTATGATAGTGTATCTGGATGATATTCT
This sequence comes from Ranitomeya variabilis, assembly GCF_051348905.1. NCBI lineage: Eukaryota > Metazoa > Chordata > Amphibia > Anura > Dendrobatidae > Ranitomeya > Ranitomeya variabilis. Next base: position 242,986,114 of record NC_135233.1, on the reverse strand, counting down.
GATTTTTTCGGATGATTGGGACTCTCATGTCCGGCAAGTTAAGAGGGTTTTTCAGGTTTTGCGGTCTAATTCTCTGTGTGTCAAGGGTTCTAAGTGCGTTTTTGGGGTTCAGAGAATTTCCTTTTTGGGATATATTTTTTCTCCCTCTTCCATTGAGATGGATCCTGTCAAGGTTCAAGCTATTTGTGATTGGACGCAGCCCTCTTCTCTTAAAAGTCTTCAGAAATTTTTGGGCTTTGCCAACTTTTATCGTCGATTTATTTCTGGTTTTTCGGATGTCGTTAAGCCATTGACCGATTTGACTAGACAGGGTGCTGATGTTGCTAATTGGTCCCCTGATGCTGCGGAGGCCTTTCAGGAGCTTAAGCGCCGTTTTTCTTCTGCCCCTGTGTTGCGTCAGCCTGATGTGACTCTTCCTTTTCAGGTTGAGGTCGACGCTTCTGAGATCGGGGCTGGGGCAGTGTTGTCGCAGAAAAGTTCTGACTGCGCCGTGATGAGGCCTTGTGCCTTCTTTTCCCGTAAATTTTCGCCCGCTGAGCGGAATTATGATGTTGGGAATCGGGAGCTTTTGGCCATGAAGTGGGCGTTTGAGGAGTGGCGCCATTGGCTCGAGGGGGCCAGACATCAGGTGGTGGTATTGACTGACCACAAAAATTTGATCTATCTTGAGACCGCCAGGCGCCTGAATCCTAGACAGGCGCGCTGGTCATTATTTTTCTCTCGGTTTAATTTTGTGGTATCGTACCTACCGGGTTCTAAGAATGTTAAGGCGGATGCCCTTTCTAGGAGTTTTGAGCCTGATTCACCCGGCAACTCTGACCCCACAGGTATTCTTAAGGAGGGAGTTATCTTGTCAGCCGTTTCTCCAGACCTGCGGCGGGCCTTGCAGGAGTTTCAGGCGGATAGACCGGATCGTTGTCCGCCTGATAGGTTGTTTGTTCCTGATGATTGGACCAGTAGAGTCATCTCTGAGGTACATTCTTCTGCATTGGCAGGTCATCCTGGAATTTTTGGTACCAGGGATTTGGTGGCAAGATCCTTCTGGTGGCCTTCCCTGTCACGAGATGTGCGAGGCTTTGTGCAGTCTTGTGACGTTTGTGCTCGGGCCAAGCCTTGTTGTTCTCGGGCTAGTGGATTATTGTTGCCCTTGCCTATTCCTAAGAGGCCTTGGACACACATCTCGATGGATTTTATTTCAGATCTGCCTGTTTCTCAGAAGATGTCTGTCATCTGGGTGGTGTGTGACCGTTTTTCTAAGATGGTCCATTTGGTTCCCCTGCCCAAATTGCCTTCTTCTTCCGAGTTGGTGCCCCTGTTTTTTCAAAATGTTGTTCGTTTGCATGGTATTCCTGAGAATATCGTTTCTGACAGAGGAACCCAATTTGTGTCTAGATTTTGGCAGGCATTCTGTGCTAGGATGGGCATAGATTTGTCTTTTTCGTCTGCTTTTCACCCTCAGACTAATGGCCAGACCGAGCGGACTAATCAGACCCTGGAGACATATCTGAGGTGTTTTGTGTCTGCTGACCAGGATGATTGGGTTGCTTTTTTGCCATTGGCGGAGTTCGCCCTCAATAATCGGGCCAGCTCTGCCACTTTGGTGTCCCCGTTTTTCTGTAATTCGGGGTTCCACCCTCGATTTTCCTCCGGTCAGATGGAATCCTCGGATTGTCCTGGAGTGGATGCGGTGGTGGAGAGATTGCATCATATCTGGGGGCAGGTGATGGACAATTTAAAGTTGTCCCAGGAGAAGACTCAGCTTTTTGCCAACCGTCACCGTCGTGTTGGTCCTCGGCTTTGTGTTGGAGATTTGGTGTGGTTGTCTTCTCGTTTTGTCCCTATGAGGGTCTCATCTCCTAAGTTTAAGCCTCGGTTCATCGGTCCGTATAAAATATTGGAGATTCTTAACCCTGTTTCCTTCCGTTTGGACCTCCCTGCATCCTTTTCTATTCATAACGTTTTTCATCGGTCGTTATTGCGCAGGTATGAGGCACCGGTTGTGCCTTCCGTTGAGCCTCCTGCTCCGGTGTTGGTTGAGGGTGAGTTGGAGTACGTTGTGGAAAAAATCCTAGACTCCCGTGTTTCCAGACTGAGACTCCAGTATCTGGTCAAGTGGAAGGGATACGGCCAGGAGGATAATTCTTGGGTCACTGCATCTGATGTTCATGCCTCTGATCTGGTTCGTGCCTTTCATAGGGCCCATCCTGATCGCCCTGGTGGTTCTGGTGAGGGTTCGGTGCCCCCTCCTTGAGGGGGGGGTACTGTTGTGAATTTGGATTCTGGGCTCCCCCGGTGGCTACTGGTGGAATTGAACTTGTGACATCATCTTCCCTGTTCACCTGTTCTGATTAGATCTGGGTGTCGCTATATAACCTGGCTTCTCTGTTAGATGCTTGCCGGTCAACAATGTTATCAGAAGCCTCTCTGTGCTTGTTCCTGCTCCCAGACATCTACTAGATAAGTTGGACATTCGTCCATGTTTTGTTTTTGTATTTTGGTTCCAGTTCACAGCTGCAGTTTCGTTACTGTGTCTGGAAAGCTCTTGTTGATCAGGAATTGCCACTCTGGTATTATGAGTTAATGCCAGAGTCCTAAAGTAATTTCTGGATGTGTTTTGTTAGGGTTTTCTACTGACCATGAAAGTATGCTTTCTGTCTTCTGCTATCTAGAAAGCGGACCTCAAATTTGCTAAAACTATTTTCCTGCTGCGTTTGTTGTTTCATCTCATATCACCGCCAATATATGTGGGGGGCTTCTGTCTCCTTTTTGGGCATTTCTCTAGAGGTGAGTCAGGTCTTATATTTCCCTCTGCTAGCATTATTTAGTTCTCCGGCCGGCGCTGGGCATATAGGGATAAAAAGTAGGACATGCTACCTGGCTACTTCTAGATGATGCGGTAGGTTTAGTTCATGGTCAGTACAGTTACATCTTCCAAGAGCTTGTTCCTATTGAGGCTTATGCTAGTTCTCTGGCCATGGAGATCATGACACTACGCCTCTGGCCGGTGAGTGCACGCTTGAACTGCAAGGAGGCCGGATCATTGCTGCAGGAGCACGGCAAGGTAAGGAGAATTTTTTTTTTAATTGAAAGCGGCCGGGGGCAGGAATAGAAACGCAGGGAGCAGGATGGGAGACACGGGGGCAGGAATAGAATCACAGGGAGCAGGATGGGAGACATGGGGGCAGGAATAGAATCACAGGGAGCAGGATGGGAGACACGGGGCCAGGATGGGAGACACGGGGGCCAGGATGGAGACACAGGGAAGGATGGGAGACACAGGTGGCAGGATAGAAGACACAGGGGGCAAGAATGGAGACGGGGCAGGATGGGGACACAGGTGGCAGGATAGAAGACACGGGGCAAGAATGGAGATACAGGTGGCAGGATGGGAGACAGGGCAGGATGGAGACACGGGGCAGCATGGAGACACAGGTGGCAGGATGGAAACACGTGGCAGGATGAGAGACCCAGGCGGCAGGATGAGAGACACAGGTGACAAGATGCAGGGTTGGATTGGGGTGTCTGGGGCCCACCAGGGGAATGGACACTAGGCGCCCACTCTACAGCTATATGCAAATATCTGTCAGTCGTTATCCCCATTATAGTGGAGCATCGACTGTAAAACATAGGGGGCTCCTGTATATCTCATGTGCGCCCCCATAACTGGGATGTATAATTATGATAGTTTAAATTAATGGGGTTCTTTGGTTAAAACAAGTTATCACCAATCCATGGGCTCCATTCATTTTCTTTGGGGCTTCCAGAAAAAAACAACTGCAGCCACTGAGGGAATGAATGGATCAGTGGTCAAGTCGGACATGTCACTCCAGTCTAATGGGGATAAAAAGTTCCACATTTTGCTGAATGGGTCCAAGCAGTCAGACCCCCATCAATCAATCTGTTATCACTGCTATATGGGGAAGGTGGGTCAATCAAATCAAAATACACCAAATAGAATATGTAAGAAATAATGATAAAGTGCCAAACAAAAATGAACATAGGGTTCAGTACAATATGGTAGAATCAGAAAAAGAAAAAATGTACACAGGAACCAATCATAATAAAAAATAAAAAAATATATTGACAAAAAAGAACCAAAAAGATAGACAAGGTTATTAAAAAGTGGGAAACCAAAAAATTGACACCAGGAACCCACCACATGTTATAAAGAGGTTGTACATGGAGATTGATAAGCTCGTACACTTCACAGGATAATGCATCCAAGAAAGAGCCAAAAATTCCTAGAGAAAAAAAACATTGAAGAAGTTTGCCCAGAAGAAGGCAATAGCTGAAACGTGCGTATGCACGTTTTACCATGTTAGCAGCACAGTGACCTTATAAATACTACATACAAGAAACAAATACCAACACACCATGACCAGACCACATATTACCACCACATAGTGACTGAATAATATGATATATTACCAGCATATAGGGACCAAATAATACCACATACAAGGAGAAATACTGCCATGCTATGGCCAGAACCACAAATTAACATCACATAGTGACTGAATACTACAATACAGATCATGAATACAAACCACAATACTAACAACACTGTTATTACCACCAGTGATGTTATACAGAGGAGCTCTGTGTATAGTATACAGGTAATACAGTTATCACCAGTGACATTATACACAGGAGCTCTGTATATAGTGTCAGTGTGCAGGTAATACAGGAATCACTAGTGGCATTATACACAGAAGCTCTGTATATAGTGTCAGTGTACAGGTAATACAGTGATCACCAGTGACATTATACACGAGCTCTGTATATAGTGTCAGTGTACAGGTAATGCAGTGATCACCGGTGACATTATACACGGGAGCTCTGTATATAGTGTCAGTGTACAGGTAATGCAGTGATCATCGGTGACATTATACACAGGAGCTTTGTATATAGTGTCAGTGTACAGGTAATACAGGAATCACCAGTGGCATTATACACAGAAGCTCTGTATATAGTGTCAGTGTACAGGTATTACAGTGATCACAGGTGACATTATACACAGGAGCTCTGAATACAATGTCAGTGTACAGGTAATTCAGTGATCACCAGTGACATTGTACACAGAAGTTCTGTATATAGTGTAAAGTGTACAGGTAATACAGTGATCACCGGTGACATTATAAACAGGAAGCTCTGTACACAGTATATAGTAGTAATGTCCCTAATTAGATACTAAAGAAATTATCTTCCCCACTTGTCACCATAAACTAATACAGCATGTTCCTCATTCTGGCCCCCAAATAGTAATTAAGTCCCTCCCCCTGGCTCTCTTTATTTAATAATCTCGCCCAGCCTGGAACACTTTATTTTATAAATATTCCCCAGCCTTGTTCCCCCATGTCCTTTGTCTAAACTGGCCCCAATATCTGCAGCCTGTGCCCCAGCTATCCATCCTGCCCCCCAGCTATCCATCCCTTGTGCTGCTTGTCATGGGGTTCTTCTTCGGTATCACACAATCAGCAGATCAAGGGGATAGTGAACAATCCCAAGACCTTTATTTAGGCAAAAATACGAAAAGTCCATGTACGATCCACCACACAAAGGATAAAATAGTCCAGAACCCGAATGCAGTTCAGTAACAGAATTAAAGCCCTGGGAGATGAGAGTCCAACAATCCAGCAGATAGAGGATAACATAGTCCATATACTCTCCTGTTATGATCCTAGTGGTTTAGGATCACAAATCTAACCAGCTAAGTAGAAGGTACTAGGAGGAGCTCTGGGGATGTGGTAACTGGACTAACCGCAAACCTGATCCTAACCGCACACACTATAGGCAGCCGTGGAATGTTTCCTGAAATCCTAGACGTCTCTTCATGGCCTGAGAAACTGACTACCCCTAAAGAGAAAGTAAAGACCTCACTTGCCTCAGAGAAATAACCCCAGAGATATAGAAGCCCCCCACAAATAATAACGGTGAGTTAAGAGGAAAAGACAAACGCAGAGATGAAACAGGTTAAGCAAATGAGGCCCGCTAAAGCTAGATAGCAGAAAATAGCAAGGGATCTGTGCGGTCAGTAAAAAACCCTATGCAAAAATATCCACGCAGAGAATGCGAGAACCCCCACACCAACTAACGATGTGGGGGGAGCAACTCAGCACCCCAGAGCACCAGCAAGCAGGGAAATCACATATTAGCAAGCTGGACAAAACTCATCATATACTAGGAAACATCTTGAACACAGATGAGCAAAAATAAGCAAACCAAACTTAGCTTCTCTTGGAGAGACTGATAACGGATGTAGACAGGAGCAATCAGAATAGCACTGAATACAACGACAACAGGCAAGGAATGAAGGACCAGGTGGATTAAATAGGAAACCTAACTAGCAGATGACGAGACAGCTGATCCTGCCAGAAACCTGCAAAATAACAAAAAGAGCCACCAGGGGGAGCCCAAAGAGAGAACTCTCACAGTACCACTCACGACCACAGGAGGGAGCCCGGAAACAGAGTTCACAACTGTACCCCCCCCTTGAGGAGGGGTCACCGAACCCTCACCAGAACCCCCAGGGTGATCAGGGTGAGCCACATGGAAGGCACGAACCAAATCGGCCGCATGAACATCAGAGGTGACAACCCAGGAATTATCCTCCTGACCATAGCCCTTCCACTTAACCAAATACTGAAGCTGTCTTGAAATACGAGAATCCAAGATCTTCTCCACCACGTATTCCAATTCTCCCTCAACCAGCACCGGAGCAGGAGGCTCAACAGAAGGAACCACAGGCACCACATACCTCCGCAACAAAGACCTATGGAACACATTATGGATGGTAAACGATGCTGGGAGGTCCAAACGAAATGACACAGGGTTGAGGATTTCCAAAATTTTATAAGGACCGATAAAACGAGGTTTAAACTTAGGAGAAGAAACCTTCATAGGAACATAACGAGAAGACAACCACACCAAATCCCCCACACGAAGTCGGGGACCCACACAGTACCACTCACGACCACAGGAGGGAGCCCGGAAACAGAGTTCACAACACTCTCCTTTCTCTCTGAGATGCTGTGATCACATCATAGTTCCACACAGGATCTGCAATTGTGTTTCACCTCCCTGATATTTTAAAAGTCCCCCTCCTCCCATAACATCTCCTCTCGGTGATACCCCCAAGTCGTGGTCAGAAGTGTTGGGTCCCAGGATTGTGAGGCGTGAATGTCATCAGCCTGCGGCTGGGTGGAAGGGCAGATATAGTCTGAGGGGGCCTCCATTGCAGTCGGATAGTAAGTGCCTCATCGGCCAGTGCTGCAGATCTATCCATGATGCACGGCTTGTGCGCTCCCGGACCCATTCTCGTAATTCTGCGGGGCACTTGGCAAAAAATTGTTCTATAAAGAACGCCTGTATAACATAATCCACAGTAAAGGCGTTTTCTGCTTCCAGCCATCTTCGACATAGTATTATTCATAGTCATAGTTAGTAAGGCCGAAAAAAGACATTTGTCCATCCAGTTCAGCCTATATTCCATCATAATAAATCCCCAGATCTACGTCCTTCTACAGAACCTAATAATTGTATGATACAATATTGTTCTGCTCCAGGAAGACATCCAGGCCTCTCTTGAACCCCTCAACTGAGTTCGCCATCACCACCTCCTCAGGCAAGCAATTCCAGATTCTCACTGCCCTAACAGTAAAGAATCCTCTTCTATTTTGGTGGAAAAACCTTCTCTCCTCCAGACGCAAAGAATGCCCCCTTGTGCCCGTCACCTTCCTTGGTATAAACAGATCCTCAGCGAGATATTTGTATTGTCCCCTATATACTTATACATGGTTATTAGATCGCCCCTCAGTCGCCTTTTTTCTAGACTAAATAATCCTAATTTCGCTAATCTATCTGGGTATTGTAGTTCTCCCATCCCCTTTATTAATTTTGTTGCCCTCCTTTGTACTATCTCTAGTTCCATTATATCCTTCTTGAGCACCGGTGCCCAAAACTGGACACAGTACTCCATGTGCAGTCTAACTAGGGATTTGTACAGAGGCAGTATAATGCTCTCATCATGTGTATCCAGACCTCTTTTAATGCACCCCATGATCCTGTTTGCCTTGGTAGCTGCTGCCTGGCACTGGCTGCTCCAGGTAAGTTTATCATTAACTAGGATCCCCAAGTCCTTCTCCCTGTCAGATTTACCCAGTGGTTTCCCGTTCAGTGTGTAATGGTGATATTGATTCCTTCTTCCCATGTGTATAACCTTACATTTATCATTGTTAAACCTCATCTGCCACCTTTCAGCCCAAGTTTCCAACTTATCCAGATCCATCTGTAGCAGAATACTATCTTCTCTTGTATTAACTGCTTTACATAGTTTTGTATCATCTGCAAATATCAATATTTTACTGTGTAAACCTTCTACCAGATCATTAATGAATATGTTGAAGAGAACAGGTCCCAATACCGACCCCTGCGGTACCCCATGCCTGGGACATCATATGGACATACATCCTAAATGACCCCCCTGTGGTACATGGGAGGTCTTGAAACTGGGCCCTAAGTGAGTCTGGGGTGATAGCTGTTATGAACTGGTGGCCTAGGAGCAGCATGGACGAGCTCTGGAGTAGGTGGCCTCTATACTGACCGCAGACCCTGAACTTAACACATCAACTAGAAGTAGCCGTGGGATGTTCCTGTCACTCCCTAGACACCTCGTCACGGCCGGAGGACTAATTACACCTAAAGGAAGAAACAGGAATACTATCTTGCCTCAGAGAAAATTCCCAAAGGAAAGGCAGCCCCCCACAAATATTGACTGTGAGAGGAGAGGGAAATTACAAACGCAGACTGAAAACAGAATTTAGCAAAGGAGGCCACGCTACCTAGAAAGAAAAGACAGGAAAGAGTACTGTACGGTCAGTATAAAAAATACTACAAAATCCACCACAGAGAATACAAAAATCTCCACACCTAACTAAAGGCATGGAGGGTAACTCTGTGACTCCAGAGCTTCCAACTTGGCTGAGTAAATCTTAACACAGACAAAGCTGGACAAGAATAAACATAGCAATTCACAGAACTATTAAGTCCACAGCATGTGGACTGCAAAAACAGAGCCAGGACTTATCTTTGATGATTTGGACAATCCAGAAGGAGAAACCAAGCAGAGATGTGGATCCCTAGAAAACAATGGACAACTGGCACTCAATAAAGGAAGGAGCCAGACTAAATAGCCCCATCCAAAGTGGAAGCAGCTGATGACTGTTGTGAAGGACAAACAGCAGCACTACCACTTATAACCACCGGAGGGAGCCTAAGAGCAGAACCCACAACAGAATTCACAACAGTACCCCCCCCTTGAGGAGGGGTCACCGAACCCTCACCAGAGCCCCCAGGCCGATCTGGACGAGCCAAATGGAAGGCACGAACCAAATCGTCAGCATGAACATCGGAGGCAACAACCCAAGAATTATCCTCCTGGCCATAACCCTTCCACTTGACAAGATACTGAAGCCTCCGTCTAGAAAAACGAGAATCCAAGATCTTCTCCACAACATACTCCAACTCCCCATCAATCAACACCGGGGCAGGAGGATCAATAGAGGGAACCACGGGCACCACATATTTCCGCAACAAAGATCTATGAAAAACATTATGGATGGAAAAAGAGGCTGGAAGGGCCAAACAAAAAGACACTGGATTGATAATCTCAGAAATTCTATAAGGACCAATAAACCGAGGCTTGAACTTCGGGGAAGAAACCTTCATAGGAACATGACGAGAAGACAACCAGACCAAATCCCCAACCCGAAGCTGGGAACCCACACGCCGACGACGGTTGGCAAAACGCTGAGCCTCCTCCTGAGACAACACCAAATTGTCCACAACATGAGCCCAAATCTGCTGCAACCTGTCAACCACAGAGTCCACCCCAGGACAATCAGAAGACTCAACCTGCCCTGAAGAAAAACGAGGATGAAACCCAGAATTACAAAAGAATGGTGACACCAAGGTAGCAGAACTAGCCCGATTATTAAGGGCAAACTCGGCCAATGGCAAGAAAGCCACCCAATCATCCTGATTGGCAGACACAAAGCATCTCAAATAAGTTTCCAAAGTCTGGTTAGTTCGCTCGGTTTGGCCGTTTGTCTGAGGATGAAATGCGGAAGAAAAAGACAAATCAATGCCCAGCTTAGCACAAAAGGACCGCCATGCAAACGAACCACATGCTGAAAAAACAACGGAACCAACTCAGAAGAGGAAGGCAACTTAGGCAAAGGTACCAAATGAACCATCTTAGAAAACCGGTCACAAACCACCCAGATAACAGAGATCCTCTGGGAAACAGGAAGATCCGAAATAAAATCCATAGAAATATGCGTCCAAGGCCTCTCAGGGACCGGCAAAGGCAAAAGCAACCCACTGGCGTGGGAGCAGCAAGGTTTGGCCCGCGCACAAGTCCCACAGGACTGCACAAAAGAACGCACATCCCGTGACAAAGAAGGCCACCAAAAGGACCTACTAACCAAATCTCTGGTACCAAAAATCCCAGGATGGCCAGCCAACGCAGAACAGTGAACCTCAGAAATCACTTTACTAGTCCATCTGTCAGGAACAAACAGTTTCCCTGCTGGACAGCGATCAGGTTTATCAGCCTGAAACTCCTGAAGAGCCCGTCGCAAATCAGGGGAGATGGCAGAAAGAATCACCCCCTCCTTAAGAATACCAACCGGCTCAAGAATCCCAGGGGAATCAGGCAAGAAACTCCTAGAGAGGGCATCAGCCTTAACATTCTTAGAACCTGGAAGATACGAGACAACAAAATCAAAACGGGAGAAAAACAGGGACCATCAGGCCTGTCTAGGATTCAGCCGTTTGGCAGACTCGAGGTAAATCAGATTCTTATGATCGGTCAAGACCACAATACAGTGCTTGGCCCCCTCAAGCCAATGTCGCCACTCCTCAAATGCCTACTTCATAGCCAACCACTCACGATTGCCGACATCATAATTGCGTTCCGCAGGCGAAAACTTTCGAGAAAAGAAGGCACACGGTTTCATCAAGGAACCATCAGAATTCCTCTGAGACAAAACGGCCCCTGCCCCAATCTCAGAAGCGTCAACCTCAACCTGAAAAGGAAGAGAAACATCCGGCTGACGCAACACAGGGACAGAAGTAAATTGGAGCTTAAGCTCCTGAAAGGCAGAAACGGCCTCAGAGGACCAATTAGCTACATCAGCGCCCTTCCTCGTCAAATCGGTCAGGGGTTTAACCACACTGGAGAAGTTGGCAATGAAACGGCGATAAAAATTAGCAAAGCCCAAAAATTTCTGAAGGCTCTTCACGGATGTGGGCTGGATCCAATCATGAATGGCCTGAACCTTAGCCGGATCCATTTCTATAGATGATGGAGAAAAAATGAAGCCCAAAAAAGAAACCTTCTGTACACCAAAGAAGCACTTAGACCCCTTCACAAACAAGGCATTGTCACGAAGGACCTGAAATAGCATCCTAACTTGTTTCACATGAGACTCCCAATCATCTGAAAAAATCAAAATATCATCCAAATATACAATCATGAATTTATCAAGATAATTCCGAAAAATATCATGCATGAAGGACTGAAACACAGATGGGGCATTAGAGAGTCCGAATGGCATCACAAGATACTCAAAATGGCCCTCGGGCGTATTAAACGCAGTTTTCCATTCGTCACCCTGCTTAATACGAACCAGATTACAGGTCCTTCTCAAAAAATTAGCATATAGTGTTAAATTTCATTATTTACCATAATGTAATGATTACAATTAAACTTTCATATATTATAGATTCATTATCCACCAACTGAAATTTGTCAGGTCTTTTATTGTTTTAATACTGATGATTTTGGCATACAACTCCTGATAACCCAAAAAACCTGTCTCAATAAATTAGCATATTTCACCCGACCAATCAAATGAAAGTGTTTTTTAATACCAAACAAAAAAACCATCAAATAATAATGTTCAGTTATGCACTCAATACTTGGTCGGGAATCCTTTGGCAGAAATGACTGCTTCAATGCGGCGTGGCATGGAGGCAATCAGCCTGTGACACTGCTGAGATGTTATGGAGGCCCAGGATGCTTCAATAGCGGCCTTAAGCTCATCCAGAGTGTTGGGTCTTGCGTCTCTCAACTTTCTCTTCACAATATCCCACAGATTCTCTATGGGGTTCAGGTCAGGAGAGTTGGCAGGCCAATTGAGCACAGTAATACCATGGTCAGTAAACCATTTACCAGTGGTTTTGGCACTGTGAGCAGGTGCCAGGTCGTGCTGAAAAATGAAATCTTCATCTCCATAAAGCATTTCAGCCGAGGGAAGCATGAAGTGCTCCAAAATCTCCTGATAGCTAGCTGCATTGACCCTGCCCTTGATGAAACACAGTGGACCAACACCAGCAGCTGACATGGCACCCCACACCATCACTGACTGTGGGTACTTGACACTGGACTTCAGGCATTTTGGCATTTCCTTCTCCCCAGTCTTCCTCCAGACTCTGGCACCTTGATTTCCGAATGACATGCAAAATTTGCTTTCATCAGAAAAAAGTACTTGGGACCACTTAGCAACAGTCCAGTGCTGCTTCTCTGTAGCCCAGGTCAGGCGCTTCTGCCGCTGTTTATGGTTCAAAAGTGGCTTTACCTGGGGAATGCGGCACCTGTAGCCCATTTCCTGCACACGCCTGTGCACGGTGGCTCTGGATGTTTCCACACCAGACTCAGTCCACTGCTTCCTCAGGTTCCGGTCACCTCTTCTCGTTGTACAGCGTTTTCTGCCACATTGTTTCCTTCCAACAGACTTACCATTGAGGTGCCTTGATACAGCACTCTGGGAACAGCCTATTTGTTGAGAAATTTCTTTCTGGGTCTTACCCTCTTGCTTGAGGGTGTCAATGATGGCCTTCTTGACATCTGTCAGGTCGCTAGTCTTACCCATGATGGGGGTTTTGAGTAATGAACCAGGCAGGGAGTTTTTAAAAGCCTCAGGTATCTTTTGCATGTGTTTAGAGTTAATTAGTTGATTCAGAAGATTAGGGTAATAGGTCATTTAGAGAACCTTTTCTTGATATGCTAATTTATTGAGACAGGTTTTTTGGGTTATCAGGAGTTGTATGCCAAAATCATCAGTATTAAAACAATAAAAGACCTGACAAATTTCAGTTGGTGGATAATGAATCTATAATATATGAAAGTTTAATTGTAATCATTACATTATGGTAAATAATGAAATTTAACACTATATGCTAATTTTTTGAGAAGGACCTGTATATGCCCCTCGAAGGTCAATCTTAGTAAACCAACTAGCCCCCTTAATTCTGGCAAACAAATCAGAAAGCAAAGGCAAAGGGTATTGGAATTTGACCGTGATCTTTGTTATGATCCTAGTGGTAGAGGATCTCAGGAGTTCAAGCTAAGTCCGCAAACACAAAAACCAGCTCAGAGGGAAGTGGTAACTTGGCTGACCGCATATCTGATCCTGGCACAACAACTAGAAGTAGCCGGGGAACGTACCTACGTTGATTCTAGACCTCTCGCACCAGCCGGAGAACTAACTAACCCTTTCAGAGAAAATAAGACCTCACTTGCCTCCAGAGAAAAGACCCCAAAGTTATTATACAAGCCCCCAACAAATAATAATGGTGAGGTAAGAAGAAAAGACAAACGTAAGAATGAACTAGATTTAGCAAAGAGAGGCCCACTAATTAATAGCAGAAAATAGGAAGAGGACTTATGCAGTCAGCAAAAAACCCTATAAAAATATCCACGCTGAAGATCCAAGAACCCCCGGACCGACTAACGGTGTTGGGGGAGAATATCAGCCCCCTAGAACTTCCAGCAAAAACAGAAATCACATTTTGAACAAGCTGGAACAAAATAAGAGCAAATGCAAAAGGACAAAAATAAGAAAGCAGAACTTAGCTTATCTTGCAAAACTCAGGAGTCAGGAGGAAAACAGACATAGACTGATTACATCGATTCCAGGCACTAGACTGAGTTTCCAGGAAGTCTAAATAGGAACACCCAAGGCCTAACGAACCAGGTGGGTACCAACCTGGGGAAGGATAATCCAAGTGCCATACCGCTAGTGACCACAAGAGGGAGCCAAAAAATATAGTTCACAACAGTACCCCCCCTTTAAGGAGGGGTCACCGAACCCTCACCAAGACCACCAGGGCGATCAGGATGAGCAGCGTGAAAGGCACGAACCACATCGGCCGCATGAACATCAGAGGCGGCCACCCAGGAATTATCCTCCTGACCATAGCCCTTCCATTTGACCAGATACTGAAGCCTCCGTCTAGAGAGACGAGAATCTAAGATCTTCTCCACCACGTACTCCAACTCGCCCTCAACCAACACCGGAGCAGGAGGCTCAACAGCAGGAACCATAGGCACAACGTACCGCCGCAACAAAGACCTATGGAACACATTGTGAATGGCAAACGACACAGGAAGATCCAAACGAAAAGACACCGGATTAAGGACTTCCAAAATTTTATAAGGACCAATAAAGCGAGGCTTAAACTTAGGAGAGGAAACCTTCAGAGGGACAAACCGAGAAGACAACCAAACCAAATCCCCAACACGAAGTCGGGGACCCACACCGCGGCGGCGGTTGGCAAAACGCTGAGCCTTCTCCTGTGACAACTTTAAGTTGTCCACCACATGATTCCAAATCCGCTGCAACCTATCCACCACGGAATCCACCCCAGGACAGTCAGAAGGTTCAACATGACCCGAGGAAAAACGCGGATGAAAACCAGAGTTGCAGAAAAATGGCGAAACCAAAGTAGCGGAACTAGCCCGATTATTGAGGGCAAACTCAGCCAATGGCAAGAAGGTCACCCAATCATCCTGATCCACAGAAACAAAACATCTCAAATAAGCCTCCAGCGTCTGATTAGTTCGCTCCGTTTGGCCATTAGTCGGAGGATGAAAGGCAGATGAAAATGACAAATCAATGCCCATCTTAGCACAAAAAGATCGCCAGAATCTGGACACAAACTGGGATCCTCTGTCAGACACGATATTCTCAGGAATGCCGTGCAAACGAACCACATTCTGAAAGAACAAAGGAACCAGATCGGAAGAGGAAGGCAACTTAGGCAAGGGCACCAAATGGACCATCTTGGAAAAACGATCACACACCACCCAGATGACAGACATTCCCTGAGACACCAGAAGATCTGAAATGAAATCCATGGAAATGTGCGTCCAAGGCCTCTTCGGGACGGGCAAGGGCAAAAGCAACCCGCTGGCACGAGAACAGCAAGGCTTAGCCCGAGCACAAATCCCACAGGACTGCACAAAAGAACGCACATCCCGCGACAGGGAAGGCCACCAAAAGGACCTAGCCACCAAATCTCTGGTACCAAAAATCCCAGGATGCCCTGCCAGCACCGAGGAATGAACCTCAGAGATAACTCTGCTGGTCCATTTATCAGGAACAAACAATCTATCAGGTGGGCAAGGGTCAGGTCTACCAGCCTGAAATCTCTGCAACACACGTCGCAAATCAGGAGAAATGGCCGACAAGATTACTCCCTCTTTAAGAATACCAGCTGGCTCTGAGACACCGGGAGAGTCAGGCACAAAGCTCCTAGAAAGAGCATCAGCCTTCACATTCTTTGAACCAGGCAGGTACGAGACCACAAAGTCAAAACGGGAGAAAAACAACGACCAACGAGCCTGTCTAGGATTCAGGCGCTTAGCAGACTCGAGATACATCAGATTTTTGTGATCAGTCAAGACCACCACACGATGCTTAGCTCCCTCGAGCCAATGACGCCACTCCTCAAATGCCCACTTCATGGCCAATAACTCCCGATTACCAACATCATAATTCCGCTCAGCAGGCGAAAATTTCCTAGAGAAAAAAGCACATGGTCTCATCACAGAGCAACCAGGGCCTTTCTGCGACAAAACAGCTCTGGCACCGATCTCAGAAGCATCCACTTCAACCTGAAAGGGAAGTGAGACATCAGGCTGGCACAAAACAGGCGCCGAAGTAAACCGGCGCTTCAGCTCCCGAAAAGCCTCCACGGCTGCAGGAGCCCAATTAGCAACATCAGAACCTTTCTTGGTCATATCCGTCAAAGGTTTAACAACGCTAGAAAAATTAGCAATAAAATGACGGTAGAAATTAGCAAAACCCAAGAACTTCTGAAGACTCTTAACAGACGTGGGTTGAGTCCAATCATGAATAGCTCGGACCTTGACTGGGTCCATCTCCACAGTAGAAGGGGAGAAAATAAAACCCAAGAAGGAAACCTTCTGCACTCCAAAGAGACACTTTGAGCCCTTCACAAACAAAGCATTATCACGCAAAACCTGAAACACCATCCTGACCTGCTTTACATGAGAATCCCAATCATCAGAAAAAAACAGAATATCATCCAGATAAACAATCATAAATTTATCGAGATACTTCCGGAAGATGTCATGCATAAAGGACTGAAACACTGAAGGAGCATTAGAGAGCCCAAAAGGCATCACCAAGTACTCAAAATGACCCTCGGGCGTATTGAACGCAGTTTTCCATTCATCTCCCTGCTTAATGCGCACAAGGTTGTACGCACCACGAAGATCTATCTTGGTGAACCAACTGGCACCCTTAATCCGAGCAAACAAGTCCGACAATAGTGGCAAAGGATACTGAAATTTGACAGTGATATTATTCAGAAGCCGATAGTCAATACAAGGTCTCAAAGACCCGTCTTTCTTGGCCACAAAAAAGAATCCCGCACCAAGAGGGGAAGAAGATGGACGAATATGTCCCTTCTCCAAAGACTCCTTTATATAAGAACGCATTGCGGCATGCTCAGGTACAGATAGATTAAATAATCGTCCCTTAGGAAATTTACTACCAGGAATCAAATCTATAGCGCAGTCACAGTCCCTATGAGGAGGAAGGGCACTGGACCTGGACTCACTGAATACATCCTGATAGTCCAATAAATACTCCGGAACTTCAGAAGGAGTAGAAGAGGCAATAGAGACCGGCGGGGAATCGCAATGAATTCCCTGACAACCCCAACTTGACACAGACATAGCCTTCCAATCCAAAACTGGATTATGGGTCTGTAACCATGGCAGACCCAAAACGACCAAATCATGCATTTTATGCAGAACAAGAAAACGAATCACCTCCCGATGTTCAGGAGTCATGCACATGGTCACTTGTGTCCAATACTGCGGTTTATTCTCCGCCAATGGCATAGCATCAATTCCTCTAAGAGGAATAGGATTTTCCAAAGGCTCCAGGACAAAACCACAGCGCTTGGCAAACGACAAGTCCATAAGACTCAGGGCAGCACCAGAATCCACAAATGCCATAACAGGGTAGGAAGACAATGAGCAAATTAAAGTCACAGACAAAATAAACTTAGGCTGCAAATTACCAATGGCGACAGGACTAACAACCTTTGTTAGGCGTTTAGAGCATGCTGAGATAGCATGTGTAGAGTCACCGCAGTAAAAACACAACCCATTCTGACGTCTATGATTTTGTCGTTCAGTTTTAGTCTGAATTCTATCACATTGCATTGAGTCAGGTGTCCGTTCAGACAATACTGCCAGAGAATTAGCAGATTTGCGCTCCCGCAAACGCCGATCAATCTGAATGGCAAGAGTCATAGAATCATTCAGACTTGTAGGGATGGGAAACCCCACCATCACATTCTTAATGGCCTCAGAAAGGCCATCTCTGAAATTTGCGGCCAGAGCACACTCATTCCATTGAGTAAGCACGGACCATTTCAGAAATTTTTGGCAATACACTTCAGCTTCATCCTGGCCCTGAGAGATAGCCAGCAACGCTTTTTCTGCCTGAATTTCAAGATTAGGCTCCTCATAAAGCAATCCGAGCGCCAGAAAAAACGCATCAATATTTGCCAATGCAGGATCTCCTGGCGCCAATGAGAAGGCCCAATCCTGAGGGTCGCCACGCAAGAAGGAGATAACAATTTTAACCTGCTGAGCTGAGTCTCCAGACGAACGAGGTCTCAAAGATAGAAACAATTTACAATTATTCCTAAAATTCCTAAATTTAAATCGATCTCCAGAGAACAGCTCAGGAATAGGTATCTTAGGCTCTGACATAGGACTACAAGTAACAAAATCCTGAATGCCCTGCACTTGTGCAGCAAGCTGATCCACACTAGTAATCAGAGTCTGAACATTCATGTCTGCAGCAGGGCTTCAAGCCACTCAGAGAAAAAGGGGAAGGAGGAAAAAAAAACCTCAGAACTTTTTTTTCTTTTAATCCCGCTTCAGCAATGCATTAAATATTCTCTTTTTGGGCCTGGAATACTGTTATGATCCTAGTGGTAGAGGATCTTAGGAGTTCAAGCTAAGTCCGCAAACACAAAAACCAGCTCATAGGGAAGTGGTAACTTGGCTGACCGCATATCTGATCCTGGCACAACAACTAGAAGTAGCCGGGGAACGTACCTACGTTGATTCTAGACGTCTCGCACCAGCCGGAGAACTAACTAACCCTTTCAGAGAAAATAAGACCTCACTTGCCTCCAGAGAAAAGACACCAAAGTTATTATACAAGCCCCCAACAAATAATAACGGTGAGGTAAGAAGAAAAGACAAATGTAAGAATGAACTAGATTTAGCAAAGAGAGGCCCACTAATTAATAGCAGAAAATAGGAAGAGGACTTATGCGGTCAGCAAAAAACCCTATAAAAATATCCACGCTGAAGATCCAAGAACCCCCGCACCGACTAACGGTGTTGGGGGAGAATATCAGCCCACTAGAGCTTCCAGCAAAAACAGAAATCACATTTTGAACAAGCTGGAACAAAATAAGAGCAAATGCAAAAGGACAAAAATAAGAAAGCAGAACTTAGCTTATCTTGCAAAACTCAGGGACCAGGAGTCAGGAGGCAAACAGACATAGACTGATTACATCGATTCCAGGCACTAGACTGAGTTTCCAGGAAGTCTAAATAGGAACACCCAAGGCCTAACGAACCAGGTGGGTACCAACCTGGGGAAGGATAATCCAAGTGCCATACCGCTAGTGACCACAAGAGGGAGCCAACAAATATAGTTCACAACAGATCTTATTCAAGAGGCGATAATCAATACAGGGTCTCAAGGAGCCATCCTTCTTGGCAACAAAAAAAACCCCTGCTCCTAATGGAGAAGAAGATGGCCGAATATGCCCCTTCTCCAAAGACTCCCTTACATAGCTCCGCATGGCGGCATGTTCAGGCACGGACAGGTTGAAAAGTCAGCCCTTAGGAAACTTACAGCCTGGAATCAAATCAATAGCACAATCACAGTCCCTATGCAGTGGAAGGGAACTGGACTTGGGCTCATCGAAAACATCCTGGAAATCTGACAAAAACTCAGGAATTTCAGAAGAGGGGGAGGAGGAAATTGACATCAGAGGAACGTCATCGTGAACCCCCTGACAACCCCAACTAGTCACAGACATAGATTTCCAATCCAACACCGGATTATGTACCTGTAGCCATGGAAACTCCAGCACAACAGCATCATGCAAATTATGTAACACCAGGAAGCGACAATCTTCCTGATGGGCTGGCGCCATGCACATGGTTAACTGTGTCCAAAACTGAGGTTTATAATTAGCCAATGGTGTAGCATCAATCCCCCTCAAAGGGATAGGACTCCGCAAAGGCTGTAAGGAAAAACCACAACGTCTGGCAAATTCTAAGTCCATTAAATTTAAAGCGGCACCTGAATCCACAAATGCCATGACAGAGAATGACGATAATGAGCAGATCAGGGTCACAGATAACAGAAATTTAGGTTGTACAGTACTGATAGTAACGGAATTAGCGATTCTCTTGGCACGCTTAGGGCAATCAGAAATAACATGAGCAGAATTGCCGCAGTAAAAGCACAACCTATTCTGAGGTCTGAATCCTTGGCGTTCCGCTCTAGACACAATCCTATCACACTGCATAGACTCAGGACTCCGCTCGGAAGACAACGCCATAGTGTGTACAACTCTGCGCTCACGCAAGCGCCGATCAATTTGAATGGCCAGAGACATAGAATCACTCAGACCTGCAGGCGTGGGGAACCCCACCATAACATCTTTAACAGATTCAGAAAGACCCTTTCTGAAAATTGCCGCCAAAGCATCCTCATTCCACTTAGTAAACACAGACCATTTTCTGAATTTCTGGCAATATGACTCTGCCGCTTCTTGACCCTGACACAGGGCCAAAAGTGTTTTCTCAGCATGCTCTACAGAGTTAGGTTCATCATACAATAACCCAAGCGCCTGAAAAAAGGTGTCTACATTAAGCAAGGCCGAATTCCCAGATTCCAGGGAAAATGCCCAATCCTGCGGGTCACCACGCAACAGAGAAATTACAACTTTTACCTGCTGGATGGGATCACCAGAGGAACGGGGCTTAAGAGCAAAAAACAGTTTACAGTTATTTTTAAAGCTCAAAAATTTGGACCTGTCCCCGAAGAACAGATCGGGGGTAGGAATTCTAGGCTCTAAAACAGGAGTCTGCACGATATAATCAGAAATACCCTGTACTCTAGCAGCAAGTTGATCCACCCGAGAAGCAAGTCCCTGAACATCCATGTCAACGCCTAACTCCTGAGCCACCCAGAAGTGAAGAGGGAAAAAAAAACACAACAGAGTACAGAAAAAAAAATGGCTCAGCACTTTCTTTCCCTTCTTTTGAGATGCGGTTAACTCATTGTTGGCCAGTTGTACTGTTATGAACTGGTGGCCTAGGAGCAGCATGGACGAGCTCTGGAGTAGGTGGCCTCTATATTGACTGCAGACCCTGAACTTAACACATCAACTAGATGTAGCCGTGGGATGTTCCTGTCACTCCCTAGACACCTCGTCACGGCCGGAGGACTAATTACACCTAAAGGAAGAAACAGGAATACTATCTTGCCTCAGAGAATATTCCCAAAGGAAAGGCAGCCCCCACAAATATTGACTGTGAGAGGAGAGGGAAATTACAAACGCAGACTGAAAACAGAATTTAGCAAAGGAGGCCACGCTACCTAGAAAGAAAAGACAGGAAAGAGTACTGTGCGGTCAGTATTAAAAATACTACAAAATCCACCACAGAGAATACAAAAATCTCCACACCTAACTAAAGGCATGGAGGGTAACTCTGTGACTCCAGAGCTTCCAACTTGGCTGAGTAAATCTTAACACAGACAATCCTTCTGGACAATCCAGAAGGAGAAACCAAGCAGAGATGTGGATCCCTAGAAAACAATGGACAACTGGCACTCAATAAAGGAAGGAGCCAGACTATATAGCCCCGTCCAAAGTGGAAGCAGCTGATGACTGTTGTGAAGGACAAACAGCAGCATTACCACTTATAACCACCGGAGGGAGCCTAAGAGCAGAACCCACAACAGAATTCACAACAGATAGCATGGTAATCCAGGATAGTCCATTTTACAATTTTATAATCCTGGTTCCGCTGGGAGTCAATGGTTCGGTAAGCTTCCGCTGCGTTCCGTTCAGGAGTCCCACTAATAAACGCATTCAGCCATCACAGCACACTGCTGCTCAAAGTCCTTGAAGAATGCCTCCACATCTCCAGAAGCCTCATCAAATGGATTAAAGTCTGTCCGATTGATCCATACAGGCTCCCAGATCGTGGAGTTTGCACTCCACATCGCATTATTCCCTCTTTCCATCTCCATGTCTTCTTGTCTCCGCTGTGCTTGGCGAGCAGCCTCCTCCTTATACTCCTGAGAGACACCTGTGCCCAGGACTGCCATCTTTTCTTCGTACCACACCACCCACTGGCTTTTTGGGGTGGTGGTCCTTGTCTCCTGCGCTTGTCTTTCAGACATATGGGAGAAGGTGGTCTGGCTATCACCCACAAGTAGATCAATTAAGGCCTCTTTAGTCAGTCCCTGGTAGTTCAGGCCCAGGTCTCTTGCTCTTTCCTGTAAACTGGATACAGTCCAATTTCTGTGCTCACTCTGTGTGTGGTTCTCCATTTGGTTATGCTCTGTTGATCCCACCACTGCCACCAGTTGTCACAGGGTTCTTCTCCAGTATCACACAATCAACAGAGCAAGGGAATGGTGAACAATCCCAAGACCTTTAGGCAAAAATATGAAAGGTCCATATACGATCCACCACACAAAGGATAAAGTAGTCCAGAACCTGAATGCAGTTCAATAACAGGATAAAATCCCTGGGAGATGAAAGTCCAACAATCCAGCAGACAGAGGATAACATAAGGCCCCGTCTCACATAGCGATTTACCAACGATCACGACCAGCGATATGACCTGGCCGTGATCGTTGGTAAGTCGCTGTGTGGTCGCTGGGGAGCTGTCACACAGACAGCTCTCTCCAGCGATCAACGATCAGGGGAACGACTTCGGCATCGTTGAAACTGTCTTCAACGATGCCGAAGTCCCCCTGCAGCACCCGGTAACCAGGGTAAACATCGGGTTACTAAGCGCAGGGCCGCGCTTAGTAACCCGATGTTTACCCTGGTTACCAAAAAAAACAAACAGTACATACTCGCCTTTCGGTGTCCAGGTCCCTTGCCGTCTGCTTCCTGCTCTCTGACTGAGCTGCCGTACAGCGAGAGCAGAGCGCAGCGGTGACGTCACTGCTGTGCTCTCACTTCTCACTGTACGGCCGGGAGTCAGTGAGAGCAGGAAGCAGACGGCAAGGGACCTGGACACCGAAAGGCGAGTATGTACTGTTTGTTTTTTTTTACATTTACGCTGGTAACCAGGGTAAACATCGGGTTACTAAGCGCGGCCCTGCGCTTAGTAACCCGATGTTTACCCTGGTTACCAGTGAAGACATCGCTGGATCGGTGTCACACACACCGATTCAGCGATGTCAGCGGGGCCTCAACGACCAAAAAAAGGTCCAGGCCATTCCGACACGACCAGCGATCTCGCAGCAGGGGCCTGATCGCTGGTACGTGTCACACATAGCGAGATCGCTATGGAGGTCGCTGTTGCGTCACAAAACTAGTGACTCAGCAGCGATCTCGCTAGCGATCTCGCTATGTGAGACGGGGGCTATAGTCCATATACTCTCCTTTCTCTCTGAGGTGCTGTGATCACATCATAGTTCCACACCAGATCTGCGATTGTGTCTCATCTCCCTGATTTTTTAAAAGCCCCCCTCCTCATTCACAGGTCAGGGGATGGAGGTCACGGGCTCATTGTTTTAACAAGCTAAGTCAATATGTCAGCATATTTAGCAAACAACATGATTCACTAACCCTGTGGAAAGATAACAGTGCAGTACTGTAGTGCTGATATAAGATGGCAACAACAACCATTCATCAATTAGCAAATAACAACTGACCCAACAAGAAAGCAGCATGAACATCAGTAAAATATTAATACATACAAAATGATCCCCACATACCATGTCCCACCATCACACTGCACCCCCCCATATATCCATCCTGGCCCCTTGCGCTGCTCCCCCCATATATCCATCCTGGCCCCTTGTGCTGCTCCCCCCATATATCCATCTTGGTCCCTTGTGCTGCTCCCCCCACATATCCATCCTGGCCCCTTGTGCTGCTCCCCCCCATATATCCATCTTGGTCCCTTGTGCTGCTTCCCCCATATATCCATCCTGGTCCTTGTGTAGATCCCCATATATCCATCCTGGCCCCTTGTGCTGCTCCCCCCCATATATCCATCTTGGTCCCTTGTGCTGCTTCCCCCATATATCCATCCTGGTCCTTGTGTAGATCCCCATATATCCATCCTGGCCCCTTGTGCTACTCTCCCCCCATATATTCATCCTAGTCCCTGGTGCTGCTCCCCCCATACATCCATCCTGGTCCCTATTGCTGCTCCCCCCATATATCAATCATGGCTCCATGTGCTGCTCCCCTCATATATCCATCCTGGTCCTTTGTGCTGCTCTCCCATATATCCATCCAGGCCCCTTGTGCTGCTCCACCCATATATCCATCCTGGTCCCTTGCGCTCTTCCCCCCTTATATCCTGCCTGGTCCCTTTTGCTGCTCCCCTTATATATCCATCCTGGTCCTTTGTGGTGTTCAGTCGCCCAATAGGGCAGCGGTTTACTCGGCACCGGGTCCGGTCGCTGTTAAAGGGGATGTCACGGTGGCTACAACCTGGTCCGTGGTCCTGGGACTCACTGTAAAAGGGGAACGGTCTTAAAAGGGGAATTGTGATAAAGTCTGTCGTGACGCCACCTGTGGAGTTCGGTCAATAGGGGGACCGACGCTGCTTTAAAGGGGTCCTCTGGGGGATGTTGTTGCAGCAATGATGGTGATGTTTCCCACAGGTGAAGCAGGGTCCCCGGGGCGCCCAAGCTATGGCGATGATGGTGTATGCCGGTGAATGAGTAAAGGACACAGCGTTGCAGTCTTTACCTGATTTACTGAAGTTGTCACAGGCCTCAGTCCAGAGTACCAGCAACAGGTACACTAGGAGTCGAGGCAGCCCGGAAACAAGTGAAATCCCCTTGGCAAGTCAGGTTGGGAGCCTTCCACTTTGCGCTCTCTATAAGTCCCTTGCTGCCTGAAGTGTCCTAACAAGGTCCTGGTTCTTTCCCCTGTCCTGGGACAAGTACCTGTATGGTAGGCAGCTTGAGCTGTTCCTTCTGGGGTCTCTGCATGGTGACTCCAGGCTCCAGAATGCTGCTGTACCACAGGCTTAATTTGGGCAATATACGTGTAGTTCTGTGCCCTCCGGTTCTGCTATGGGGCTTGCAGCTCCCCACAGCCTCGAGCTCCGGGTACCCCGTCTCTGGGCTCTGGCTCATCGGAGGCCCAGTCGCAGCCTCCTTGAGCCCTCAAATCTCTCCTCTGCTCCTTTCCTGTCTGCTCTCCAGACTAAACTGAACTGAACTGCTCCTCCTCCAGACCAGGATCTTTATTGGGGGAAGTTCCCCTAAAACCGGGTTTTGAGCTCCCCCTCCTGGCTTGGATTCAGAAGGTGTTGTGTGTGAATTACCTGCCAAAGAGATCCCTCTTGTTTCCAGGCATTGCACTACCCTTCCAGAGAGGAAGGCAGCACTACTGTGGTACCCAAACTCCCGGGGTGCCACATTCCCCCCTGTTAAATCCAGTACTCCTGGACTGGGAAAAGGAAACATAAACAACATGTTAAATAAGACATTTTTGAAAAACATTTGAACAGGTTAAACTTTTCCATCCCTTACGGGAGGCACTTTTGACTTGAACGTTGCAAACAAATTTATAAATGTGCATCTGGTCTTATACCAGGGTGTCCTTGTTTATAAATATAACAGTACCGATGCGAGGGTCCCATCATAAACCCCCAACGTAGGGCTTGAGCGGGCGGGTTTAGCTGCGCAAGATGGTTTTCTGCATCAGGTGTGTGGAAACAAGGCCCTACCCACACCGGCAAAGTGGGTAGAACCAGGGTGCACCTTGAGGGGTTCACTGTTCTCGCTACCACTGGTGTAGTGCACTCTCTTATGGCTACACTTCTGGTGAGTCTACGTAGCACAGGTATACTGGACCTTCTTGGACTACTTCTACTCATGGTGGGCATGACAGATTTACCGATAGCAGACGGTGGATTCTCTGGTTCCACTGCTGGGGTGACGTTTGCTGCTTGAGCCCGCTGGTGTAAAGACTCTTCTGGTTTAGGATGGTCTTGAATCACATTTTGTTCTGGTATTTCCAACTGGGGAAAAGTCAAAACAGGTACCACTATGGCGTGATGTACTTGAGTCCAAGACTGGGGAAAATCTCCAAGAACGGTGTGGATTTTCTTTTCTTCTTCCTCCACGGGTTGAGAAGTTCCTGGGTCCTTTTCTTTTTCTCTCAGTTTGCCAGGGCATACTTTAAGGTGATCTCTGGATACCGCAGTTGAAGTTTCTCCTCCATCTTTGCTTATAAGGCATACTTTCATATTCTTGAAGTTTGATGGTAAAACGGTATATGGTTTTGCTTCCCACTGGTCGTCAAGTTTATGCATTCTCCTTTTATGTTTTAGCACTTGTTCAAATGGTGATAAGGGAATTGCAGGGGCACGTTGGTTATAGTCTCTCTCTTGTTTTTGTCTTGCCAGGGACAAGCTTCTATCTACACACTCTTGTACTTGGCGGTATATCTGTTGTAGCTCAGTATCCCAATCTGTATCTGGTGAGGTAGTTTCTGTTGTTAGGACTCCCATTTCAAGACCAACAGATAATTTGCTAGATCTTCCTCTCATCAGGTAGGCTGGAGTGCAGTTGGTGGAATTCACTGGGATGTGATTGTACAGATCTACCAAATCTGGTAACTTCTCTGGTCATAAATTTCTTTCGTGCAAAGGCAAGGTGTTTAGTGTTGTGAATTTGCTTTTGCTCCCTCTAGTGGTTACTAGTTTTTTGACTCTGGTTTTTCTGTCATTCCTTTTATCCGCACCTGGGTCGTTAGTTAGGGGTGTTGCTATATAAGCTCCCTGGACCTTCAGTTCAATGCCTGGCAACGTAGTTATCAGAGCTAGTCTGCTGTGCTCTTGTCTACTGATCCTGGTTCCAGTTATATCAGCTAAGTCTGCCTTTTGCTTTTTGCTATTTGTTTTGGTTTTGTATTTTTGTCCAGCTTGTTCCAAATCTATATCCTGACCTTTGTAGGAAGCTCTAGGGGGCTGGTGTTCTCCCCCCGGACCGTTAGACGGTTCCGGGGTTCTTGAATTTCCAGTGTGGATTTTGATAGGGTTTTTGTTGACCATATAAGTTACCTTTCTTTATTCTGCTATCAGTAAGCGGGCCTCTCTGTGCTAAACCTGGTTCATTTCTGTGTTTGTCATTTCCTCTTACCTCACCGTCATTATTTGTGGGGGGCTTCTATCCAGCTTTGGGGTCCCCTTCTCTGGAGGCAAGAAAGGTCTTTGTTTTCCTCTACTAGGGGTAGCTAGATTCTCCAGCTGGCGCGTGTCATCTAGAATCAACGTAGGAATGATCCCCGGCTACTTCTAGTGTTGGCGTTAGGAGTAGATATATGGTCAACCCAGTTACCACTGCCCTATGAGCTGGATTTTTGTATTCTGCAGACTTCCACGTTCCTCTGAGACCCTCGCCATTGGGGTCATAACAGTTTGCCAGGCCAGTATTAAATGTTTAATGCATTGCAGAAGAGGGATTATAAGAAAGAAGATTCTGAGTTTTTTTTTTCTTTTTCCCCTTTACCTCAGAGTGGCTATGCTTGCTGCAGACATGAATGTCCAGACCTTGATTACAAGTGTGGACCAGCTGGCTACTCGTGTGCAGGGCATACAAGACTATGTTATCAGAAATCCTAGGTCCGAACCTAAAATACCGATTCCTGAACTGTTTTCCGGAGACAGGTTTAAGTTTAGGAATTTCGTGAATAATTGTAAATTGTTTTTGTCCCTGAGACCCTGTTCATCTGGAGATTCTGCTCAGCAAGTAAAAATTGTTATTTCGTTCTTACGGGGCGACCCTCAGGATTGGGCTTTTTCGCTGGCGCCAGGAGATCCGGCATTGGCTGATCTTGATGCGTTTTTTCTGGCGCTCGGTTTACTTTATGAGGAACCCAATCTTGAGATTCAGGCAGAAAAGGCCTTGCTGGCTATGTCTCAGGGGCAGGACGAGGCTGAAGTGTATTGCCAAAAATTTCGGAAATGGTCCGTGCTGACACATTGGAACGAGTGTGCACTGGCCGCTAATTTTAGAAATGGCCTTTCTGAAGCCATTAAGAATGTTATGGTGGGTTTTCCCATTCCCACAGGTCTGAATGATACTATGGCACTGGCTATTCAAATTGACCGGCGGTTGCGGGAGCGCAAAACCGCAAATTCCCTCATGGTGTTGTCTGAACAGACACCTAATTCGGTGCAATGTGATAGAAAAACCGCAAATTCCCTCATGGTGTTGTCTGAACAGACACCTGATTTAATGCAATGTGATAGAATCCTGACTAGAAATGAGCGGAAAATTCATAGACGCCGGAATGGCTTGTGCTACTACTGTGGTGATTCTACACATGTTATCTCAGCATGCTCTAAACGTATAGCTAAGGTTGTTAGTCCTGTCACCGTTGGTAATTTGCAACCTAAATTTATTCTGTCTGTAACTTTGATTTGCTCACTGTCATCTTATCCTGTCATGGCGTTTGTAGATTCAGGTGCTGCCCTGAGTCTCATGGATCTCTCATTTGCTAAGCGCTGTGGTTTTACTCTTGAACCATTAGAAAATCCTATTCCTCTTAGGGGTATTGATGCTACACCATTGGCAGCAAATAAACCGCAGTATTGGACACAGGTTACCATGTGCATGACTCCTGAACACCGCGAGGTGATACGTTTCCTGGTTTTACATAAAATGCATGATTTGGTTGTTTTAGGGCTGCCATGGTTACAGACCCATAATCCAGTCCTGGACTGGAAGGCTATGTCAGTCTCAAGTTGGGGCTGTTGTGGTATTCATGGGGATTCCCTGCCTGTGTCTATTGCTTCTTCTACGCCTTCGGAAGTTACGGAGTATTTGTCTGATTATCAGGATGTCTTCAGTGAGTCTGAGTCCAGTGCACTGCCTCCTCATAGGGACTGTGACTGTGCTATAGATTTGATCCCAGGCAGTAAATTTCCTAAGGGAAGACTGTTTAATCTGTCGGTACCTGAACATACCGCTATGCGTTCATATATCAAGGAGTCTCTGGAGAAAGGACATATTCGTCCGTCTTCTTCCCCTCTTGGTGCGGGATTTTTTTTTGTGGCAAAAAAGGACGGATCTTTGAGACCTTGTATTGATTATCGGCTTTTAAATAAGATCACTGTCAAATTTCAGTATCCTTTACCGCTGTTGTCTGACTTGTTTGCCCGGATTAAGGGTGCCAAGTGGTTCACCAAGATAGACCTTCGTGGTGCGTACAACCTTGTGCGCATTAAGCAAGGTGATGAATGGAAAACCGCATTCAATACGCCCGAAGGTCATTTTGAGTACTTGGTGATGCCTTTTGGGCTCTCCAATGCGCCTTCAGTTTTTCAGTCCTTTATGCATGACATTTTCCGGAAGTATCTGGATAAATTTTTGATTGTTTATCTGGATGATATTTTGGTTTTTTCTGATAATTGGGATTCGCATGTGGAGCAGGTCAGGTTGGTCTTTAAAATTTTGCGTGAAAATTCTTTGTTTGTCAAGGGCTCAAAGTGTCTCTTTGGTGTACAGAAGGTTCCCTTTTTGGGGTTCATTTTTTCCCCTTCTGCTGTGGAGATGGACCCAGTCAAGGTCCGAGCTATTCTTGATTGGACTCAGCCCTCGTCAGTTAAGAGTCTTCAGAAGTTCTTGGGCTTCGCTAACTTCTACCGTCGTTTTATCGCTAATTTTTCTAGCATTGTGAAACCTTTGACGGATATGACCAAGAAGGGCTCCGATGTAGCTAACTGGGCTCCTGCTGCCGTGGAGGCTTTCCAGGAGTTGAAACGCCGGTTTACTTCGGCGCCTGTTTTGTGCCAGCCTGACGTCTCACTTCCCTTTCAGGTTGAGGTGGATGCTTCGGAGATTGGGGCAGGGGCCGTTTTGTCGCAGAGAGGCCCTGGTTGCTCTGTTATGAAACCTTGTGCCTTTTTCTCTAGGAAGTTTTCGCCTGCCGAGCGAAATTATGATGTGGGCAATCGGGAGTTGTTGGCCATGAAATGGGCATTTGAGGAGTGGCGTCATTGGCTCGAGGGTGCTAAGCATCGTGTGGTGGTCTTGACTGATCACAAAAATCTGATGTATCTCGAGTCTGCTAAACGCCTTAATCCGAGACAGGCCCGCTGGTCATTGTTTTTCTCCCGCTTTGATTTTGTTGTCTCGTATTTACCAGGTTCAAAGAATGTGAAGGCCGATGCTCTTTCTAGGAGCTTTGTGCCTGATAATTCCTGGGTGGTCGCCTCTGATGTTCATGCGGCCGATTTAGTTCGTGCCTTTCATGCCGCTCGTCCTGATCGCCCTGGTGGTCGTGGTGAGGGTTCGGTGACCCCTCACTAAGGGGGGGGTACTGTTGTGAATTTGCTTTTGCTCCCTCTAGTGGTTACTAGTTTTTTGACTCTGGTTTTTCTGTCATTCCTTTTATCCACACCTGGGTCGTTAGTTAGGGGTGTTGCTATATAAGCTCCCTGGACCTTCAGTTCAATGCCTGGCAACGTAGTTATCAGAGCTAGTCTGCTGTGCTCTTGTCTACTGATCCTGGTTCCAGTTATATCAGCTAAGTCTGCCTTTTGCTTTTTGCTATTTGTTTTGGTTTTGTATTTTTGTCCAGCTTGTTCCAAATCTATATCCTGACCTTTGTAGGAAGCTCTAGGGGGCTGGTGTTCTCCCCCCGGACCGTTAGACGGTTCGGGGGTTCTTGAATTTCCAGTGTGGATTTTGATAGGGTTTTTGTTGACCATATAAGTTACCTTTCTTTATTCTGCTATCAGTAAGCGGGCCTCTCTGTGCTAAACCTGGTTCATTTCTGTGTTTGTCATTTCCTCTTACCTCACCGTCATTATTTGTGGGGGGCTTCTATCCAGCTTTGGGGTCCCCTTCTCTGGAGGCAAGAAAGGTCTTTGTTTTCCTCTACTAGGGGTAGCTAGATTCTCCGGCTGGCGCGTGTCATCTAGAATCAACGTAGGAATGATCCCCGGCTACTTCTAGTGTTGGCGTTAGGAGTAGATATATGGTCAACCCAGTTACCACTGCCCTATGAGCTGGATTTTTGTATTCTGCAGACTTCCACGTTCCTCTGAGACCCTCGCCATTGGGGTCATAACAGTTTAGTAAGTCAATTACTATTTGATTCATCGTTTTACACATACCATTTGTTTGTGGGTGGTACGGGGTTGTTCATATTTTCTTGCATCCGTACAGGTTGCAGAACTCTTGAAACACTTCCGCTTCAAAGGCTGGGCCTTGGGCGGTAAGTACCTTTTCAGGGTATCCGTGTGGTCGACAAAAGTGTTGTTGGAAGGCTTTGGTTGCTGTCTTTGCTGTCTGGTCCTTGACAGGTGCTACTACCAGGAATCTGGTGTAATGGTCCACAATGATCAGAGCATAGACATAGACTGACCAGCTTGGTGTTAGCTTCACATGGTCTAAGGCTACCAGTTCTGTTTGGTGACTATGGGCTGTAGAGGAGCCCTCTGGCTGTCACGGTCCTTTCTGCGCAGGTTACATGGGCCACACTCTCGTGGGGGTTGGCCCTCTGCCCCAGGGGTCGCTCGTTTAAATGACAGTACCTTGCAATATGTCTCGCCTGGTTGCAGCGGCGGCAGATGGGTCGTCCGTCCTGATGATAGCGATTATCGTCTCTTTCTCTGGTCGGCGGGATCCTCTTCTGTCATCGCCAGTGGATGTCCTCCGGTCTGGAAGCCAGCTTGATCTTCTCCTTTGGGGGTTCCTGTAGGGACTGCACGGTCCTGGCGAGTGCAGCTACACTTTTTGTCAGTTTCTGCACCTGGAGGCGTAGTCCTGTGGAAGGATCATTATCCAGGATCTGTGCATCGGCCTCAACGAGGACCTGAGGATATGATGCCACCTCCTGCTGGTATGTGAGGGCTGGACGCCTAGGGGGCACTGTGCGGCTGGGCTGAGGTTCGTGCAGCACCCGGATGGCCCTGTATTTAAATTGTGCAAAGTCCAGGTCAGGGTTTTGCAAGGCCAGGATTCGCAGCTGTGTCCTGTGGGTGCTGGACAGGAGTCCCTCAATGAACTGTTCCTTTAACAGTTTATCCCCATCCTGTATGCTGTTAGGATCAACCTGCTTTATGGCGCGTAGTGCCTTTTGCAGATTAAGGGCATAGTCCCGTATGCTATCCTGTGTTCTTTGCTTACACCCGAAGAACTTCATTTTTATTTCTGCAGCGGTGCAGGTGTCAAAGGTGATTTTGCGTTTGGCAAAGATCTGCTGCGCAGTCCTTTTTTTTTATATCTGGCCAGGATTTTACCTTAGGGCCGTTCCAATCAGTTGGCCAGTTAAGATGCTGACCTTCTGATGGTCTGTCAGGGGATACACGTCAAAAAGGTTGCAGAGTCTTTCCTTAGTCACTTAATGTATGGGACTCTCCGGAATATTGTGGCAGCCAGGCCGCTCCAGGAATATATGGCATGGACAGCGGCAGTATGGGTGCTGTAGCTGCGGTGGGGTCCGGCTGGCTTGGAGCTGCAGGCCCTGCAGGGCCTGGTGGTAGTATAGGGCCTGCGGCTGCATCCACGGCAGGACCTGTGGGCATCACTGGGCCTGCGGGTGCGTCCGCTGCGGGGCCTGGGGTTACTATGGGGCCTGCGGCTGCGACCGCCGCCAAACCTCCTCCTGGGTCAGACATGGCTTATTCCCCTTGCTAACCTGGTAGAAGCCGGCATCTCTCCTCCGGAGTCTGTAGTGGTTCCTCAGGTGCACAGTCTGCAGTGGTTCCCGGTCCTCCGTCCAGCACTTTGCGGCATCTTCACTTCTGACTCTGCTGCACAGCGTCTTCACTTCCGGCGTTTCTCTCAGCACTCCTGTTTTCTTCTTTGTGCTCTTTTTGGCCACGAAGGTACGTTTCCTCCCCCTTGCGCTCCACGCGGTGCGACAATGGCAGTTTTCAAACAAACTGTCCCAGTCACTGGCACACAGCACCTGGCGATGCCAGGACACGAAATCCTGTTCGTGACGCCAAAAGATGAGTCGCCCACCAGGGCAGCGGGGTACTTGGCACTGGGTCCGGTTGCTGTTAAAGGGGATGTCACGGTGGCTGCGACCTGGTCCGTGGCCCTGGGACTCACTGCAAAAGGGGAACGGTCTTTAAAGGGGAATTGTGATAACGTCTGTCGTGAATCCACCTGTGGAGTTCGGTCAATAGGGGGACCGACGCTGCTTTAAAGGGGTCCTCTAGGGGATGCTGTTGTAGCAATAATGGTGATGCTTTCCACAGGTGAAGCAGGGTCCCCAGGGCGCCCAAGGTGTATGGTGATGATGGTGTATGCCGGTGAATGAGTAAAGGACGCAGCGTTGCAGTCTTTACCTGATTTACTGAAGTTGTCACAGGTCTCAGTCCAGGGTACCGGCAACAGGTACACTAGGAGTCGAGGCAGCCCGGAAACAAGTGAAATCCCCTTGGCAAGTCAGGTTGGGAGCCTTCCACTTTGCGCTCTCTATAAGTCCCTTGCTGCCTGAAGTGTCCTAACAAGGTCCTGGTTCTTTCCCCTGTCCTGGGACAGGTACCTGTATGGCAGGCAGCTTGAGCCGTTCCTTCTGGGGTCTCTGCACAGTGACTCCAGGCTCCAGAATGCTTCTGCATCACAGGCTTAATTTGGAAAATATACGTGTAGTTCTGTGCCCTCCGGTTCTGCTATGGGGCTTGCAGCTCCCCACAGCCTCGGGCTCTGGGTACTTGATCTCTGCGCCCTGGCTCCTCGGAGGCCCACTCGCAGCCTCCTTGAGCAATCAAATTTCTCCTGTGTTCCTTTCCTGTCTGCTCTCCAGACTAAACTGAACTGAACTGCTCCTCCTCCAGACCAGGATCTTTATTGAGGGAAGTTCCCCTAAAACCGGGTTTTGAGCTCCCCCTCCTGGCTTGGATTCAGAAGGTGTTGTGTGTGAATTACCTGCCAAAGAGATCACTTTTGTTTCCAGGCATAGCACTACCCTCCCCAAGAGGAAGGCAGCACTACTGTGGTACCCGACCTTCTGTGGTGCCACAGTGTTCCCCCCATGTAACAATTATGGGCCCATGTGCTGCTCCCCCCCCATATATCCATCCCTGTCTCTTGTGCTTCTCCCCACATATCCATCCTGGTACCTTGTGCTACTCCTGGGGGGGGTTGCTACCTATTTGTTTGCCACTCTATTTTCCTAGAATAGTTTGTGGATTCCATATGCAGAGCCCCTAAGTGTTAGAAGAGCAGAATCCCCCCTCAAGTGACCTCATTTTACCTCTTTGGAAATTTATCTGCAGGTGTAGTGACAATTTTGATTCCATGGGTGTTTTCCTGAAATAAGCAGTGGATGTTACTGTTTAAATTGCAAACTTTCATTGTAGTGACTAGTACGTTGTAGTGACTAGGGTTGAGCGAAACGGATCGGACATTTTCAAAAATCGCCGACTTTCAGCAAAGTCGGGTTTCGTGAAACCCGACCCGATCCCAGCGTGGCATCGGCCATGCTGTCGGCGATCTTCACGTCAAAGTCGCGTTTCATATGACGCGTTCAGCGCCATTTCTCAGCCAATGAAGGTGGACGCAGAGTGTGGGCAGCGTGATGACATAGGTCTCGGTCCCCACCATCTTAGAGAAGGGCAGGACAGTGATTGGCTTGCTTTCTGCGGCGTCACAGGGGCTATAAAGGGGCGTGCATGCCGACCGCCATCTTTCTTCTGCCGATCTGAGCATAGGGAGAGGTTGCTGCAGCTTCGTCAGAAGCAGGGATATTGTTAGGGAGGAAATATTAACCCCCAAACCGCTTGTGCTGTAGCGATTTCCACTGTCCAACACCACCTTTTCTTTGCAGGGACAGTGAAGGCTAGATTTCAGTGCATCAGCTCTGTAGCTTATAAGGCTCCCTGATAGCTGCATTGCTGTTTGTACGCCGCTGTGCAAACCAGCTGCTTTTTTAAAAGCAAAAGTCCTGTTGCTCCTTTCTGCACAGTTCTATTGTTTATTTGTCCACACTTTTGTGTGCAGCAGTCCTTTTTATTGCTGGCTGCCATACCTGTCCTGAGATCATTGTAGGGAGATTGTTATTGTAGTACAGTCCCTTTTTTTATATATTTCCAGCCGCTTTCTGCCACTTATACCGTGTAGTGTAATACAGTGGGCCTGAATTTTGCAGCAGTGTCCCACACATAAAAAGGGAGATTAATATTGCCACTAAGTGCATCTGTGTCAGTTCTGTTTGGCGTATATCTGCCAGCCACTTTCTGCCACTTATACCGTGTAGTGTAATACAGTGGGCCTGAATTTTGCAGCAGTGTCCCACACATAAAAAGGGAGATTAATATTGCCACTAAGTGCATCTGCATCAGTTCTGTTTGGCGTATATCTGCCAGCCACTTTCTGCCACTTATACCGTGTAGTGTAATACAGTGGGCCTGAATTCTGCAGCAGTGTCCCACACATAAAAAGGGAGATTAATATTGCCACTAAGTGCATCTGCGTCAATTCTGTTTGGCGTATATCTGTCAACCACTTTCTGCCACTTATACTGTGTAGTGTAATACAGTGGGCCTGAATTTTGCAGCAGTGTCCCACACATAAAAAGGGAGATTAATATTGCCACTAAGTGCATCTGCATCAGTTCTGTTTGGCGTATATCTGCCAGCCACTTTCTGCCACTTATACCGTGTAGTGTAATACAGTGGGCCTGAATTTTGCAGCAGTGTCCCACACATAAAAAGGGAGATTAATATTGCCACTAAGTGCATCTGCGTCAGTTCTGTTTGGCGTATATCTGCCAGCCACTTTCTGCCACTTATACTGTGTAGTGTAATACAGTGGGCCTGTTTTTTTTTGCATAAAAAGGGAGATTAATATTGCCACTAAGTGCATCTGCATCAGTTCTGTTTGGCGTATATCTGCCAGCCACTTTCTGCCACTTATACTGCGTAGTGTAATACAGTGGGCCTGTTTTTTTTTTTTGCAGCAGTGTCCCACACATAAAAAGGGAGATTAATATTGCCACTAAGTGCATCTGCGTCAGTTCTGTTTGGCGTATATCTTCCAGCCACTTTCTGACACTTATACCGTGTAGTGTAATACAGTGGGCCTGAATTTTGCAGCAGTGTCCCACACATAAAAAGGAGATTAATATTGCCACTAAGTGCATCTGCGTCAGTTCTGTTTGGCGTATATCTGCCAGCCACTTTCTGCCACTTATACCGTGTAGTGTAATACAGTGGGCCTGAATTTTGCAGCAGTGTCTCACACATAAAAAGGAGATTAATATTGACACTAAGGGTATGTGCACACGTTGCGGAATTTGCTGCGGATTTTTCCGCAGCGGATTTGGAAAATCCGCAGTGCAAAACCACTGCGGTTTTCACTGCGGATTTTCACGCGGTTTCTTCTGCGGGTTTTCAACTGCACTTTCCTATTGGTGCAGGTTGAAATCCGCTGCGGAATCCACAGAAAGAAGTGACATGCTACTTCTTTTTTTCCGAAGCGTTTCCGCACGGAATTTTCCGCAGCATGTGCACTGCGGTTTTTGTTTTCCATAGGGTAACATTGTACTGTACACCGCATGGAAAACTGCTGCGGATCTGCAGCATCAAAACCGCTGCGGATCCGCAGCAAAATCCGCAACGTGTGCACATAGCCTTAGTGCATCTGCGTCAGTTCTGTTTGGCGTATATCTGCCATCCACTTTCTACCACTTATACCGTGTAGTGTAATACAGTGGGCCTGAATTTTGCAGCAGTGTCCCACACATAAAAAGGGAGATTAATATTGCCACTAAGTGCATCTGCAGCGCCCCAGAGTCCTGGTCATTGCAGTACTGGTGCTCCGCCGCTAAGGGGGGCTATGGTACGTCTGATGGCACTGAAGGAGTCCTTCTGACCAGGTATCACAGACACCAATACACTTCACAGTCTGGCCTCCAGGGGGAGCTAAGGGTTCTATGTATTAGGCCACTCCTCACAATCTGGTAAAACTGGGGGTTAGGCAGGAAGTTAGTTCAGAAAGCTGACTGGGTTGGAACCAGGCAACACCTTGTGGCAGAGGGTGTTGTAGGGGAAGATTCAGAGGGGTCCCTGTCAGGGGTGGGATCCTGACAGAGGCCTAGCGAACAGAGAGAACGTTACGGGACCGCGCCTGCACCTGATCGCGGCGGTACCCTAAGAAAGGACAAGAAGCGAGGTATATTGTGCTGAGTGAGAAACGAGATCAACGCAACAAGGAGAAATACCAGTGGGAGTCGTGCTGTAAGAACGAGGCAACATCCTACTGAGACGCGTAGCCGGTGGCTGGAACGCCGAGGAAGTATCAGGCTCCAAGCAATACTTCAAACCTACGGCAGGACAGTCAGCTATAGGCGGGCTGTCTCACACCAATCACCTATGAAGACATGGGGGGCACACTAGGAGAAGGGCGACACTAGGGTCCAGGAAGAGCTCCGAGCCTACTCGTCATACGGGTGCGTCCTA
Organism: Ranitomeya variabilis; assembly: GCF_051348905.1. Lineage (NCBI taxonomy): Eukaryota > Metazoa > Chordata > Amphibia > Anura > Dendrobatidae > Ranitomeya > Ranitomeya variabilis. The sequence continues at coordinate 242,949,051 of NC_135233.1, read as the reverse complement.
GCCATATCATCTGGGGGACGAAGAAGAAGAACATCAGAATCTAGTTGTGAGGGAACACGAGAAACAGACACAACAGTTGTGGGGACTATCCCGTAAGCACAGCAGGGGAGGACCACAACACACAAGCGCTAGAAGGTAGGCACAGATTTCCACCTGCAAAGGGAGCTCTGGATGTGCCATCGGACCGGCTGGACTTGCGCAGCCTGGTTAACCGTATTCCGGACTGAGGACGCTGAAGCCTTCAGTAAAGAGGTAAAGAGACTGCAACCTGGTGTCCTCGTTATTTACTGTGACCGGCACTGCACCGCACTACCACCATCATCTACACCCTATTATTTGGGCGCCCCTCAGCAGGGTCATGGACCGGGCCTAGCCACCGTGACAACCCCAGAACAAAGACTCAGAGGCCCGGTACCGGGTACCCCTCGGCCCTGCGGCAGTGGGGGCGCTGCAAACTTGACGTCACGAACAGGATCTACTTAAGCCTGAAGAATCAGGTCATGTGTGCCTTGGAACTGTGATTTGTTGTGCTTGGACTGTGACTTATTGCAAAGACTGTGTATTTCCACTTGCCGCCAGGAGTTCCCGCCAAAACCGCCGCCATTACAGCGCTGAGGAGAGCGCAGGAGAAGAAGAGGGGCATGGAAGTGGGCGTAAACAAGCTGAAGAGCGCGAAAGACAATGGCCGCCCAGTCTAAGTATTTCTGCACCGTGAGGACGTGTCCGTCAGCAGCCGAGATCCGCCTCCTGATTCTCAATGGTGGGCGGAGACAGAGAAAACGAAACCGCCCACGAAGGAGAGAGCGGGAAAAGGACCAGGAAGAAGAAGTCAGTAACATGGAGGACGCCATGGCCAGCCGCCCGGAGCCGGAGCGTGGGGTCAGAGCCGAGGACTCCCCCAGCTACCCGGAGAGGCACCGCAGCCAGACCTCCACAGTTGACGCTGACCTCCTGCAGACCGGAGCAGACGAGCAGATCCACCAACTCCTGCAGACGCAGCTGAGCACTGAGGCCGGGTGGAAGAAGACCTTCATCGGGAGCCTCACCAGACGTCTGTCGGCAGCCTCGTCTGGTCCGGAGCAAGAAAGAAGTTCCAGTGCTCCGAAGCCAGAAAGCAAGGCTCTGCCGGAAAGCGAAATGCTGCAAACGGAGATGACAACGCCGCAGCGCAAGGCCCTGCAACCAGCGTTCCAGATCCCAGCGGAGACGGAGCAGATCGGCACCGGAGGGACCGCATCTGAAGCAGGTATGAAGAACGACCCTGCCTCACCAGTAGAGGACCTGCTGATAGGCCCCGCCGCGTTACCCCCTCTCCCTGGGACCTATAGACTCCGGCGCTTTACACCCTGAGATTGGGCCACGGGTATGGAGCACTTCTTAAAGGCCCCGATCTCGCCGATCACCTTGCCGAGCGAGGTCTATGCGGAGCTACGGCCGCCGGAGCGAGAGTAAACCTCGATGCCATGGATATGTAAATAGTTAACTGTTTGTCCTCTTGCTGCTATAACCCGATTAGGGTTAACTCTTAAAGGGATCCCTTTGTTTACCCGGGATCCCTTCTTCTGCTTTTTGTTTTGTTTCCTGTTTATTCATTATTGAAAGAACTGCTGAATCATGAACAATGCATAATTACAAACTTTTTGTACATAGTTTGCACCTTCTTAAAGGTGCTCTCTACTGGTTTTACACAAGGAAAGGACTCTTTGCGAAGACACTGGTCTTGGAACTAGCACCGGAGTCCTTACTGCGAACAGACTTGCAGCTTGACAAGTTGCACTACCTCATAGAGACTTGGTCCCCTCTTAAAGGGAATGTTCACATATTGCACTTATGAACAGTGTTGCCTTAAGATGGTTAAATGGCAATAATGTCTTGAAAGAAGAAGTTAAATGTAACTAACTAGTTGATTGTGAGAAATGTTTAATGATGTTGATAGAAGAATGAGGACAGAAAGTGAACCCGTACAGGGTTAGTCAGTGAGTCCTCCTAGGAGCCATACAGAGATGGCTCAGTAATCCTGAACTGAAAGATGGATGATAAGTTCCATACCGTGTATAGTAGTAGAAAGGCAGTAGGCCCGGGCAGAAAGGGGCGGTCCTGTAACAGAAAGGAGAGGCAGTAGGCCTGGAGCAGATAGGACAGGCGGTCCTGCAGATGTAAAGAAGGAGAATGCAGAAAAGTTGATTAGCCTTATAATGTTTTATAAGAAGGTCTTTAGTGGATTCAGCGAGTACGTCCTTAAAGGCAATGTTAAATTATTGTTCAAAAGTTTTGCACTTAGTAGAATACCCGGTTGGGTAAGAAAAGTTATTTATAGTGTGTTACTTAAATATTTAACCATGTTTGTAACGTTCAAGTGTCCTCACCTCCCATAAAGGGAAGCTCTGTTAAAAAGTTTACTTGTACTTGCATTTCCAAAATTGTATGTCTTTTTGCTGACATGTATTGTTGTTTTCTTCCCAGTCCAGGAGTACTGGATTTAACCGGGGGGGAGTGCAGCGCCCCAGAGTCCTGGTCGTTGCAGTACTGGTGCTCCGCCGCTAAGGGGGGCTATGGTACGTCTGATGGCACTGAAGGAGTTCTTCTGACCAGGTATCACAGACACCAATACACTTCACAGTCTGGCCTCCAGGGGGAGCTAAGGGTTCTATGTATTAGGCCACTCCTCACAATCTGGTAAAACTGGGGGTTAGGCAGGAAGTTAGTTCAGAAAGCTGACTGGGTTGGAACCAGGCAACACCTTGTGGCAGAGGGTGTTGTAGGGGAAGATTCAGAGGGGTCCCTGTCAGGGGTGGGATCCTGACAGAGGCCTAGCGAACAGAGAGAATGTTACGGGACCGCGCCTGCACCTGATCGCGGCGGTACCTTAAGAAAGGACAAGAAGCGAGGTATATTGTGCTGAGTGAGAAACGAGATCAACGCAACAAGGAGAAATACCAGTGGGAGTCGTGCTGTAAGAACGAGGCAACATCCTACTGAGGCGCGTAGCCGGTGGCCGGAACGCCGAGGAAGTATCAGGCTCCAAGCAATACTTCAAACCTACGGCAGGACAGTCAGCTATAGGCGGGCTGTCTCACACCAATCACCTATGAAGACATGGGGGGCACACTAGGAGAAGGGCGACACTAGGGTCCAGGAAGAGCTCCGAGCCTACTCGTCATACGGGTGCGTCCTAGCCATATCATCTGGGGGACGAAGAAGAAGAACATCAGAATCTAGTTGTGAGGGAACATGAGAAACAGACACAACAGTTGTGGGGACTATCCCGTAAGCACAGCAGGGGAGGACCACAACACACAAGCGCTAGAAGGTAGGCACAGATTTCCACCTGCAAAGGGAGCTCTGGATGTGCCATCGGACCGGCCGGACTTGCGCAGCCTGGTTAACCGTATTCCGGACTGAGGACCCTGAAGCCTTCAGTAAAGAGGTAAAGAGACTGCAACCTGGTGTCCTCGTTATTTACTGTGACCGGCACTGCACCGCACTACCACCATCATCTACACCCTATTATTTGGGCGCTCCTCAGCAGGGTCATGGACCGGGCCTATCCACCGTGACAACCCCAGAACAAAGACTCAGAGGCCCGGTACCGGGTACCCCTCGGCCCTGCGGCAGTGGGGGCGCTGCACATCTGCGTCAGTTCTGTTTGGCGTATATGTGCCAGCCACTTTCTGCCACTTATACCGTGTAGTGTAATACAGTGGGTCTGAATTTTGCAGCAGTGTCCCACACATAAAAAGGGAGATTAATATTGCCACTAAGTGCATCTGCATCAGTTCTGTTTGGCGTATATCTGCCAGCCACTTTCTGCAACTTATACCGTGTAGTGTAATACAGTGGGCCTGAATTTTGCAGCAGTGTCCCACACATAAAAAGGGAGATTAATATTGCCACTAAGTGCATCTGTAGCACCCCCACTGCCACAGGGCCGAGGGGTACCCGGTACCGGGCCTCTGAGTCTCTGCTCTGGGGTTGTCACGGTGGCTAGACCCGGTCCGTGACCCTGCTGAGGGGCGTACAGTAATAGATGTGATGGATGGTGGTGGTGGTGCGGTGCAGTAAATAACGAGGACACCAGGTTGCAGTCTCTTTACCTCTTTACTGAAGATCTCTGGGTCCTCAATCCGGAATACGGTTAACCAGGCTGCGTGAGTCCGGCCAGTCCAATGGCACCTCCAGAGTTCCCTTTGCAGGTGGAAATCTGTGCCTTCCTGCTAGCGCTATGTGTTGTGGTCCTTCCCTGCCGTGCTTACGGAAAGTCCCCACAACTGTTGTGTCTGTTTCTTAAGTTCCCTCACAACTCGATTAGATGATGTCCTGCCAATCTTCCGTCCCTCCCTGATGTTACGGTTAGGACGGCACCCGTATGACGGGTAGGCTCGGAGCTCTTCCGGGACCCTAGAGTCACCCCTCTCCACAAGTTGCCCCCTATGTCTTCGTAGGTGATTTAGGTGAGACAGCCCGCCTGTGACTGACTGTCCTGCCGTTGGTTTGAAGTATTGCTTGAAGCTAGATGTATGAATACTTCCTCGGCGTTCCGGCCGCCGGTTGTGCGCCTCAGTAGGATGTTGCCTCGGTCTCACAGCACGACTCCTACTGGTATTCTCCTTGTTGCTTTGATCTCGTTTCTCACTCAGCACAATCTATCTCGCTTCTAATCCTTCCTTGGGCACCGCCGCTATACTGAGCAGGCACGGTCCCGTGACGTTCTCTCAAGTCGCCAGACCTCTGTCAGGATCCCACCCCCGACAGTGGCCCTACCGAATCTTCCCCCACAACACCCTCTGCCACAAGGTGTTGCCTGGTTCCAACCCAGTCAGCTTTCTCTCTAACTTCCTGCCTGACCCCCAGTTTTACCAGTATGTGAGGAGTGGCCTAATGAATAGAACCCTTAGCTCCCCCTGGAGGTCCGACTGTGAAATGTCTTGGTGTCTGTGATACCTGGTCAGGTGAACTCCTTCAGTGCCATCAGACGTACCATAGCTCCCCTTAGTGGCGGAGCCACAGTACTGTAACGACCAGGACTCTGGGGCGCTGCACTCCCCCCCGGTTAAATCCAGTACTCCTGGACTGGGAAGAAAACAACAATACAGGTTAGCAAAAAAAAGACATACAATTTTGAAAATGCAATAACAATAAGTAAGCTTGAACAGAGCTTCCCTTTATGGGAGGTGAGGACACTTGAACGTTACAAACATGGTTAAACATTATAAATTACAGGCTATAAATAACTCCTGTTACCCAACCGGGTATTCTACTTAGTGCAAACTTTTGAATAACAAGTTGACATTGCCTTTAAGGACGTATACTCCCTATCCACTAAAGACGTACTTATAAAACATTATGAAACTGACTTCTTCTTTAAGGGCGTACAGGCTAACCCACTAAAGAATTATTCTGAACATTATAATATTAATTAACTCTTTCTCTTTCATTCTCCTTCGTTAAATCTGCAGGACTACCTGTCCTAACTGCTCCAGGCCTGCTGCCTCTCCTTTCTTTACAGGACCGCCCCTTTCAGCCCGGGCCTACTGCCTTTTCAACTACTATACACAGTATAGAACATAACATTTACTTTCGGTTTGAAATCACTGAGCCATCCCTACATGGCTCCTAAGAGGACTCACCAACTAACCCCGTACGGGTTCACTTTCTGTCCTCATTCTTCTATCAACATTATCAAACATTTCTTACAATCAACTAGTTGGATACATATACTTTTACATGTAAGCATCATCATCACTTTCCTTTTATCGAGACATTATCGCTATCTATCTGTCTTAAAGCAATACCATTCTTTAAGTGCAACAAGTGAACATCCCCTTTAAGAGGGGACCAAGTCTTTATGAGGTAGCACATCTTCTCAAGCTACCAGTCCATACTCAGCAAAGGCTCTGGTGCGGTATCTTCACAAAGAGTCCTTCTTTAAGTAAAACCAGTAGGGAGCACCTTTAATAAGGTGCAAACTATTTACAAGCAGTTTGTATCATGCACTGTTCATGATTGCGGCAGTTCTTGATAACAAAGAAGAAAATAGAAAATAACCAAAAACAATAGGGATCCCGGGTTAACAAAGGGATCCCTTTAAGAGTTAACCCAGGACGGGTTTTAGCAACATAGCAGAGAACAAACAGTCAGATGAACTATGTACATGTTATGCAGAGTTTTAAGATATTTACTTTTGTGGTGCAGAAGGTGGTTTCCTTCCGGGCCTCACCAGACCAACGGGTCACGCTGCCAATCCAAGGAGCGGTTCCTGCCCCGACAGTGACAGGATCCCTCGCCGTGATGCTCTCCTCACTGATGGGCCGGCACGCCCCCAAGGTACGTGGTGGGTCCGGGTTCCCCGCTGCTCCGCAGGGACAGGTTCCGTTGCCTTTTCAGCAGGAGGTGCGTCTTCTGATGTTCCGGCAGCGGCCTGGAGTGCGACGCACCACTGGACGCCCCGAGCAATCCAGCCAGCTTCACCTGTTTCCCTCCTCCACCTGGTGTAGGTTACAGCGTCACCTGGCTCCAGGTCGCGAGCGAATCTTCCTCCGCAGGGCTCTACTTCCTCCCGGTCTACACGGACCTGTAGCGGCTCCCCAATCTCCTGTATAACTCCCCTTCCGTGTCGGGAGTTAAAGGACACCACTACACCCCAGTGTGACGGCGGGGTTTCTTCCACGCTGGTCAGGTCAATCTGGGCTGCAGGCTGGGGCCGGCTCCGCCATGCCGTCAACAGGCGCCGCAGGTGTTCGACCTCCGGCAGGATTCTCATGCCCTGTGTCTGCAGCGTACCTTCAGCCGCAGTCGGGTTGGGAGGAGCAGGGGACACCGGAGACAGGCGGACCTCCGTGGGCTGGCCCAGCCGAGCGAGCACGCGGGCATCAGCCTCCAAGCGGCGTGCTATCTGTCGGGCCTCGGCTGCGGCCACACACTCCTCGGACATCTGCCAGTTAGGTCGACCCATCGGTGGTTCCGTGAGAGCCAGTCCCCGCAACGATGGCGTCTCCGAGGCTGTGTCCGGTGATGCGGCTCCATGACGAGTCGGGTCATCCCCACGCGGTGCTCCCGGCGTCGCCATCTTTATCTCCTCCCCAGTGTCTTCTTCCCGCGGTCTCTTTCGTGGGCGGCCCCGTCTCCATGGTCTCCACCCTCCAAACAGGATCAGGAGGCGGACCTCGGCTGTTGACGGACACGTCCTCAGGACGCAGAAATATTTAGACTGGGCGGCCATTGTCTTTCGCGCTCTCCAGCTCGTCTACGCCCACTCCACGCCCTTCTTCTTCTCCTGCGCTCTCCTCAGCGCTGTAATGGCGGATTTTGGCGGCAAGTGGCGCGGCACAGTCTTTGCAATAAGTCACAGTCCAAGTATAATAAATCACAGTTCCAAGGCACACATGACCTGATTCTTCAGGCTTAAGTAGATCCTGTTTGTGACGCCAAGTTGTAACGCCCCCACTGCCGCAGGGCCGAGGGGTACCCGGTACTGGGCCTCTGAGTCTCTGCTCTGGGGTTGTCACGGTGGCTGGACCCGGTCCGTGACCCTGCTGAGGAGCGTACAGTAATAGATGTGATGGATGGTGGTGGTGGTGCGGTGCAGTAAATAACGAGGACACCAGGTTGCAGTCTCTTTACCTCTTTACTGAAGATCTCTGGGTCCTCAATCCGGAATACGGTTAACCAGGCTGCGTGAGTCCGGCCGGTCCAATGGCACCTCCAGAGTTCCCTTTGCAGGTGGAAATCTGTGCCTTCCTGCTAGCGCTATGTGTTGTGGTCCTTCCCTGCTGTGCTTACGGAAAGTCCCCACAACTGTTGTGTCTGTTTCTTAAGTTCCCTCACAACTCGATTAGATGATGTCCTGCTAATCTTCCGTCCCTCCCTGATGTTACGGTTAGGACGGCACCCGTATGACGGGTAGGCTCGGAGCTCTTCCGGGACCCTAGGGTCGCCCCTCTCCACAAGTTGCCCCCTATGTCTTCGTAGGTGATTTAGGTGAGACAGCCCGCCTGTGACTGACTGTCCTGCCGTTGGTTTGAAGTATTGCTTGAAGCTAGATGTATGAATACTTCCTCGGCGTTCCGGCCGCCGGTTGTGCGCCTCAGTAGGATGTTGCCTCGGTCTCACAGCACGACTCCTACTGGTATTCTCCTTGATCTCGTTTCTCACTCAGCACAATCTATCTCGCTTCTAATCCTTCCTTGGGCACCGCCGCTATACTGAGCAGGCACGGTCCCGTGACGTTCTCTCAAGTCGCCAGACCTCTGTCAGGATCCCACCCCCGACAGTGGCCCTACCGAATCTTCCCCCACAACACCCTCTGCCACAAGGTGTTGCCTGGTTCCAACCCAGTCAGCTTTCTCTCTAACTTCCTGCCTGACCCCCAGTTTTACCAGTATGTGAGGAGTGGCCTAATGAATAGAACCCTTAGCTCCCCCTGGAGGCCCGACTGTGAAATGTCTTGGTGTCTGTGATACCTGGTCAGGTGAACTCCTTCAGTGCCATCAGACGTACCATAGCTCCCCTTAGTGGCGGAGCCACAGTACTGCAACGACCAGGACTCTGGGGCGCTGCACATCTGCATCAGTTCTGTTTGGCGTATATCTGCCAGCCACTTTCTGCCACTTATACCGTGTAGTGTAATACAGTGGGCCTGAATTTTGCAGCAGTGTCCCACACATAAAAAGGGAGATTAATATTGCCACTAAGTGCATCTGCGTCAGTTCTGTTTGGCGTATATCTGCCAGCCACTTTCTGCCACTTATACCGTGTAGTGTAATACAGTGGGCCTGTTTTTTTTTGCTGCAGTGTCCCACACATAAAAAGGGAGAATAATATTGCCACTAAGTGCATCTGCGTCAGTTCTGTTTGGCATATGTCTGCCAGCCACTTTCTGCCACTTATACCGTGTAGTGTAATACAGTGGGCCTGAATTTTGCAGCAGTGTTCCACACATACAAAGGGAGATTTATATTGCCACTAAGTGCATATGCGTCAGTTCTGTTAGGCGTATATCTGCCAGCCACTTTCTGCCACATACACTGTGTAGTGTAATACTGTGGGCCTGATTTTTGCAGCAGTCTCCCACACATATAGAAAGGGAGATTTAAATTCACAACAAGTTTACATACACCTTCTACCTTGTTTTACCATATAACGGTTGTTAGTTTGGTTACATTTTCCCAAGAATGAAGAAGTCTGGTGGAAGAGGTCATGGCCGTGGGCGGTCATTGCCAGCTGGTAATGATGGTGGTGGTGGTGGAGCATCTGGTGGTAGTGGGAAAAGCAAAATAGCACCTAAGGCTCGGGTTGTTGAGCCAGCGTCATCATCTGGCTACACAAGGCCTCAAACGCTCCCTTTTCTGGGAGTAGGAAAACCGCTTTTAAAGCCGGAGCAGCTGGAAAAAGTTTTGGCTTTCCTTGCTGACTCAGCCTCTAGCTCTTTTGCTTCCTCTTCGGAAAGTTCAACATTTAAAAAAAGCGAGTCGTCAGTGGATGCTCCCGGTCAGGATCAAGTCGCTTCCTTGTGTGCTTCACCCAGAACAACAGTGAAGGATGCGTCAGGCGGCACAACAGGTTACTCCATGGAGCTCTTTACACATACCGTGCCAGGGTTAGAAAGGGAAATAGTTAACAGCCCATTACAAGATGAATCGGACATGGAGTGCACAGATGCACAGCCACAGCTAGATTATTATGCTGTTCCATTGACTCAGATCACAACATTGCCCTCGCAGTGTACTGAGCCAGAATCTGACCCTGATGAGACTATGGTGCCCCGTCCCGAACGCTATAGCACCTTACACGGTGACACAGAGGAAGGTGCACAGGACATTGAAGAGGAGGTGATAGATGACCCAGTTGTTGACCCCGATTGGCAGCTATTGGGGAAACAGGGTGCCGCTGGCAGTAGTTCTGAAGCGGAGGAGTATGAGCGGCAGCAGGCATCAACATAAAACAGCTTTCATCTGGCAGGCCCGTATCTGGCCAAAACCGTGTGTCAAAACCAAAAACAGCTTTAGGACAGCGTGGTCATCCGGTGAAAGTAGCACAGCGTGCAATGCCTGAAAAGGTATTCGATAGTAGGAAGAGTGCAGTCTGGCAATTTTTTAACCAAGATCCGAATGATCAGTGCAAAGTTATCTGTAAGAAATGCTCAAAGACCTTTAGCAGAGGGAATAATATCCAAAATCTAAATACAACGTGCAGGCGTAGACATTTATCCAGCATGCACTTGCAAGCCTGGGCTAACTACCAAACGTCCTGTACCGTTGGTGCACCCGCTCAGAATGAAGGTAGTCAGCAACGCTACATTGCTTCCCTCACTGTAAGCCCACCAGTTAGGACACCACCAGCAGCAAATGTGGAGGTATCGTCGCAAGGCCAAAGCAGTCAGGGAATCACAAGGTTATTGGTAGGAAACACTGTATGTAGGCCAACATCGAGAATACCATCACCAACTGCCTCTCAATCCGCCATGTCCACCACCGCCACCACCACTAGTTCCACCATATGCAGCTCTCCAGTCCAGCTGACCCTACAAGGGACTCTCGTTAGGAAAAGGAAGTACTCATCCTCTCATCCGCATACACAGGGTTTAAACGCCCACATTGCTAGACTAATCTCTTTAGAGATGATGCCCTACCGGTTGGTTGAAAGCGAAGCTTTCAAAGCCCTGATGGCCTACGCAGTACCACGCTATGACCTGCCCAGTCGACACTTCTTTGCGAGAAAAGCCATCCCAGCCCTCCACCAGCATGTCAAAGACCGCATTGTCCATGCACTCAGGCAATCAGTCAGTAGAAAGGTGCACCTCGCAACAGATGCATGGACCAGTAGGCATGGCCAGGGACGTTGCATGTCCATCACTGCACACTGGGTTAATATGGTGGATGCAGGGTCCACAGGGGACAGCCATAGTGGGACAGTTCTGCCTTGCCCACGGTCTAGGAAACAGTTGGCAGTAGGTGTTCGACACCCCTCCTCTTCCTCCTCCTCCTCCAGAAGCGAAAGCTCGTCCACAGAGCGCAGTCGTCCTACCACTCCATCCGCAGCTGCCAGTGTTGCACACGAGGTGTCACATTATGGAACAGCTAGTGGTAAGCGTCAGCAGGCTGTGTTGGAAATGAAGTGTTTGGGCGACAACAGACACACCGCGGAAGTACTGGCCGAGTACTTGCAGCAAGAAACTCAGTCATGGCTGGGCAGTGTACATCTTGAGGCAGGCAAGGTAGTCAGTGATAACGGAAGGAATTTTATGGCTGCCATAGCCCTTTCACAACTGAAACACATACCTTGCCTGGCTCACACCTTGAACCTGGTGGTGCAGTGCTTCCTGAAAAGTTATCCAGGGTTACCAGCCCTGCTCCTGAAGGTGCGAAGACTTTGCTCGCGCATCCGCCGGTCGCCCATACACTCCAGCCTTATGCAGAACCATCAGCGATCGCTGAAGCTTCCCCAGCACCGCCTAATAATCAACGTTGCAACAAGGTGGAACTCCACACTGCACATGCTTCAGAGGCTGTGCGAACAGAGGCGTGCTGTAATGTATTTGTGGGAGGATACACATACACGGGCAGGCAGTTGGATGGCAGACATGGAGTTGTCAGGTGTGCAGTGGTCGAAGCTACAAGACCTCTGTCAAGTCCTTCAGTGTTTTGAGGAATGCACACGGCTGGTAAGTGCAGATGACGCCATCATAAGCATGAGCATCCCACTAATGCGTCTGCTGATGCAAAGTTTGATGCACATTAAGGAGCAGGCGTCTGCAGCCAAAGAGGAAGGAAGCCTTGATGACAGTCAGCCATTGTCAGCTCAGGGAACTCTCCTGGACGAGGTGGCGGACGAAGAGGAGGAGGTTGCTTCTCAGGGGGCAATAGAAACTGGTGGCGTTGCAAGGTCAGGTACAGGGTTTTTGCGGGAGACAAGTGATGTTGATTTGCAAGAAAGTGCTCCTCAACCCAGCACAAGCAGTGAATTGACACCTGGAACATTGGCCCACATGGCTGATTATGCCTTGCGTATAGTGTTGAGCGATACCGTCCGATACTTGAAAGTATCGGTATCGGAAAGTATCGGCCGATACCGGCAAAGTATCGGATCCAATCCGATACCGATACCCGATACCAATACAAGTCAATGGGACTCAAGTATCGGACGGTATTCCTGATGGTTCCCAGGGTCTGAAGGAGAGGAAACTCTCCTTCAGGCCCTGGGATCCATATAAATGTGTAAAAGAAAGAATTAAAATAAAAAATATCGCTATACTCACCTGTCCGACGCAGCCTGAACCTCAGCGCGGGAAGCGGCAGCGTTGTTTGTTTAAAATTCGCGCTTTTACTTGGTTACGTGAAGTCCCGGCTTGTGATTGGTCAGGGCGGCCATGTTGCCGGGACGCGGACCAATCACAGAAAGCCGTGACGAAATTACGTCACGGCTTGCTGTGATTGGTCCGCGTCCCGGCAACATGGCCGCCATTAACCAATCACAAGCCGTGACGTCACGGGAGGCTGGACACGCGCGCTTTTTAAAAAGCGCGCGTGTCCAGCCTCCAGTGACGTCCCGGCTTATGATTGGTCACGGCGCCATGTTGCCGGGACGCGGACCAATCACAGCAAGCCGTGACGAAATTACGTCACGGCTTGCTGTGATTGGTCCGCGTCCCGGCAACATGGCCGCCATTAACCAATCGCAAGCCGTGACGTCACGGGAGGCTGGACACGCGCGCTTTTTAAAATGGGCGCGTGTCCAGCCTCCCGTGACGTCCCGGCTTGTGATTGGTTGCGCCGCGGTCAACCAATCACAAGCCGGGAGGCTTGTATAATACATCAGCTGAGAGGTGATACATGGGAATGTGAGACACATCCTGCAAATTCGACCAAACTTATTATGCAATAATTGATGTTTTGACAACATTGGCAGTTTCCCCTTGTTTGGTTTAGTTCATCCTCACTCATTTTGTGCGCCGCGGTCAACCAATCACAAGCCGGGAGGCTGGACACGCGCGCATTTTAAAATTTTAAAATGGGCGCGTGTCCAGCCTCCCGTGACGTCCCGGCTTGTGATTGGTTGCGCCGCGGTCAACCAATCACAAGCCGGGAGGCTGGACACGCGCGCATTTTAAAATTTTAAAATGCGCGCGTGTCCAGCCTCCCGGCTTGTGATTGGTTGATCGCGGCGCAACCAATCACAAGCCGGGACGTCACGGGAGGCTGGACACGCGCCCATTTTAAAATGCGCGCGTGTCCAGCCTCCCGTGACGTCACGGCTTGTGATTGGTTGCGTCTCCCATGTGACTGCGACGCAACCAATCACAAAGCCGGGACGTAATTTTAAAATCCTTAAGGACCTGAAATTACGTCACGGCTTGCTGTGATTGGTTGCGTCGCCCATGTGACTGCGACGCAACCAATCACAACGCCGGAACGTAATTTTAAAATCCTGAAGGACCTGAAATTACGTCACGGCTTGCTGTGATTGGTTGCGTCCCGGTCACATGGGCGGCACGCAACCAATCACAAGCCGGGACTCACGTAAAGGAAAGAAAAGCGCGAATTTTAAACAGAACGCTGCCGCTTCCCTCGGTAAGGTGCAGGCTGCGTCGGAGAGGTGAGTATAGCAATATTTTTTATTTTAATTCTCTCTTTTACACATTTTTACATTAATGTTGTTTCGATACCGATACCCGATATCACAAAAATATCGGATCTCGGTATCGGAATTCCGATACAGCAAGTATCGGCCGATACCCGATACTTGCAGTATCGGAATGCTCAACACTACTTGCGTATCCTAAAAAGGGACCCCCGCATTATCAAAATGATGACCGATGACGATTACTGGTTGGCCTGCCTCCTGGATCCACGCTATAAAGGGAAATTACAAAATATCATGCCACATGAGAACCTTGAGCAAATATTGGCTACCAAACAAGCAACTCTTGCAGACCGTTTGGTTCAGGCATTCCCAGCACACAGCGGCGGTGATGTTTCTGCAGGGGGAAACATGGCAGAGGTGTTAGAGGTGCACAAATCAGAAGTGGCGTTGGACAGAGGGGTTTTATGACCAGGTTGTGGAGTGATTTCGCAATGACCGCAGACACTACAGGTACTGCTGCATCGATTCAAAGTGACAGGAGACAACATTTGTCCAGTATGGTTACGGACTATTTTTCCTCCCTTATCAATGTTCTCCCTCACACATCATTCCCCTTTGATTACTGGGCATCTAAAATAGACACCTGGCCTGAATTGGCAGAATATGCATTACAGGAGCTCGCTTGCCCAGCTGCTAGTGTGCTATCAGAAAGAGTCTTCAGTGCTGCTGGTTCAATACTGACCGAAAAAAGGACTCGTCTGGCTACCCAAAATGTTGATGATCTAACCTTCATTAAAATGAACCAATCATGGATTTCTAATTATTTTGCCTCACCTTCCCCTGCTGACACGTAGCTTGCCTGAAAAATGTATTGCTTTTGGACCCTCTTACTGACTGCTCCAATTTCTCCATTTGCAGCTGCTGAATGTCCACCATAGGCCATTTTTTTACCTCCCTAAATGGGCTGACTCCCCCCACAGGGCCGTGGTCACCACCTAGCGCAAGCACCCGTGCAAGTGCCGTTTGCCTGGACAGGTGGGTGTGCCCACTCTTGGGCGACGGCACTGGCACAGGGTCCCTCATAGTACAATGAAGTGTCTCTGACGGTGGTGGTGCACAACCAACGTCAGACACACCGTCGTAATATGACGGGCCCTGTGCCATTACCACCACCCACGAGAGAGTTTTTACCCCCCTGTTCGAACAGTGCTCTACCACTTGCAATACTTACCTCTCACTGCTCCACCACAGTGTAGTCTGTGCTGATAAATCCTTCAATGGCACTGCCAATACAAATTTGTTGAAATGATAGATGATAGTTAAAATATACAGGGGCCCTGGCCTCCATTTAGACCATTTAATACTTTGCGCCAACTACCACTGTCTGCTACTCAGCAGAGGAGCCCACCCCTTTACGTAGCTATGCCAGCTGTTTATTTTTGAAACATTTTTTGGCAGACATTTACCTCACTTTATTCTTTTGGCCTACTAGCTGTGTCAGCAACTCCTTACAGTTGTCCTTCACTGAACAAAGCTATGCCGCCAGTTTACTACTGTTACCAATTTTGAACTGCGTTTAGCCTACTTACTTTTTTGGGCCTACTAACTGTGTCTGCCACTCCTTACAATTGTCCTCCGCTGAACAACGCTATGCCGCCAGTCCACTCCTGTAACCCGTTTTGAACTGCATAGAGCCTACTTTTTTATTTTAGGCCTACTACTTCTGTCTGTCTGCGCCACTCCTTATAATTGTCCTCCGCTGAACAACGCTATGCCGCCAGTTCACTCCTGTAACCCGTTTGGAACTGCATTGAGCCTACTTTTTTATTTTAGGCCTGCCTACTACCTGTGTCTGTCTGCGCCTCTTAATACAGCTGTCCTCCATTGAACAAAGCTATGCCGCCTGTTTAGTCCTGTTTCGAATATTAAACTGCATTTGGCCTACTTGTTTGGTTGGGCCTACTAATGGTGTCTGCCGCTGCTTGTTGTTCTCCTCCACTGAACAAAGCTGAGCTTCAATTTTCAGCCTATATCAAATATTAAACTGCATTTGGCCTACTTGTTTGGTTGGGCCTACTAACGGTGTCTGCCGCTCCTTGCTTTTCTCCTCCACTGAACAAAGCTGAGCTTCAATTTTCAGCCTATATCAAATATTAAACTGCATTTGGCCTACTTGTTTGGTTGGGCCTACTAACAGTGTCTGCCGCTGCTTGTTGTTCTCCTCCACTGAACAAAGCTGAGCTTCAATTTTCAGCCTATATCAAATATTAAACTGCATTTGGCCTACTTGTTTGGTTGGGCCTACTAACGGTGTCTGCCGTTCCTTGCTTTTCTCCTCCACTGAACAAAGCTGAGCTTCAATTTTCTGCCTATATCAAATATTAAACTGCATTTGGCCTACTTGTTTGGTTGGGCCTACTAACGGTGTCTGCCGCTGCTTGTTGTTCTCCTCCACTGAACAAAGCTGAGCTTCAATTTTCAGCCTATATCAAATATTAAACTGCATTTGGCCTACTTGTTTGGTTGGGCCTACTAACGGTGTCTGCCGCTCCTTGCTTTTCTCCTCCACTGAACAAAGTTGATCTTCAATTTTCAGCCTATATCAAATATTAAATTGCATTTGGCCTACTTGTTTCGTTGGGCCTACTAACGGCATCTGCCACTCCTTGCTTTTCTCCTCCACTGAACAAAACTGAGCTTCAATTTTCAGCCTATATCTAATATTAAACTGCATTTGGCCTACTTGTTTGGTTGGGCCTACTAACGGTGTCTGCCGCTCCTTGCTTTTCTCCTCCACTGAACAAAGCTGAGCTTCAATTTTCAGCCTATATCAAATATTAAACTGCATTTGGCCTACTTGTTTGGTTGGGCCTACTAACAGTGTCTGCCGCTGCTTGTTGTTCTCCTCCACTGAACAAAGCTGAGCTTCAATTTTCAGCCTATATCAAATATTAAACTGCATTTGGCCTACTTGTTTGGTTGGGCCTACTAACGGTGTCTGCCACTGCTTGTTGTTCTCCTCCACTGAACAAAGCTGAGCTTCAATTTTCAGCCTATATAAAATATTAAACTGCATTTGGCCTACTTGTTTGGTTAGGCCAACTAATGGTGTCTGCCGCTCCTTGTTTTTCTCCTCCACTGAACATAGCTGAGCTTCAATTTTCAGCCTATATCAAATATTAAACTGCATTTGGCCTACTTGTTTGGTTGGGCCTACTAACGGTGTCTGCCGCTCCTTGCTTTTCTCCTCCACTGAACAAAGCTGAGCTTCAATTTTCAGCCTATATCAAATATTAAACTGCATTTGGCCTACTTGTTTGGTTGGGCCTACTAACGGTGTCTGCCACTGCTTGTTGTTCTCCTCCACTGAACAAAGCTGAGCTTCAATTTTCAGCCTATATAAAATATTAAACTGCATTTGGCCTACTTGTTTGGTTAGGCCAACTAATGGTGTCTGCCGCTCCTTGTTTTTCTCCTCCACTGAACATAGCTGAGCTTCAATTTTCAGCCTATATCAAATATTAAACTGCATTTGGCCTACTTGTTTGGTTGGGCCTACTAACGGTGTCTGCCGCTCCTTGCTTTTCTCCTCCACTGAACAAAGCTGAGCTTCAATTTTCAGCCTATATCAAATATTAAACTGCATTTGGCCTACTTGTTTGGTAGGGCCTACTAACGGTGTCTGCCGCTGCTTGTTGTTTTCCTCCACTGAACAAAGCTGAGCATCAATTTTCAGCCTATATCCAATATTAAACTGCATTTGGCCTACTTGTTTGGTTGGGCCTACTAACGGTGTCTGCCGCTCCTTGTTGTTCTCCTCCACTGAACAAAGCTGAGCCACCTGTTTACTCCTGTTACCAATTTTGAACTGCATTTGGCCCACTTTATTACTTGGCCCTACTAACTGTGTCTGCCACTCCTTACAGTTGTCCTCCGCTGAACAAAACTATGCCGCCAGTTTATTCCTGTTACCAATTTTGAACTGCAATTAGCCTACTTACTTTTTTGGGCCTACTAACTGTGTCTGCCACTCCTTACAAATGTCCTCCGCTGAACAAAGCTATGCCACCAGTTTACTCCTGTTACCAATTTTGGACTGCATTTAGCCCACTTTATTATTTGGGCCTATATCTGTGTTTCCTCCTCATCCTGCCCATTGCCCAGCCACTGCTAGATGAGTCTGCAGGTACATTGACCCAGACCACTACATTCCCCTAGCACTCTACACAGCCAGAATCTGACCCCGCTGAAAGTCAGGTTCCCCTTCCCTCATACTATACCACCTTACACGGGGACAAAGAGGAAGGTGCAGATGAAAGTGCAGGTTCCTTCATCAGGTGGGGGGGCATACTCGTTGGCAACGTCAGTGGCACAGGGCCCCTCATAGTACGCAAAAGTGTCTCCGCCGGTGGGAGGCGCCCCCGCCGTCAAACACACCGCCGTACTTTGAGGGGCCCTGTGCCAGTGCCAATGCGAACGAGTGGGCCCCCCCTGCTTGCTCAGGATCACTGCACTTGTAAAGTTGAAATACTTACCTCTCCCTGCTCCACCGCCGTGACGTAGTCCGCGTTTCCTGGGCTCACGAAAAACTTGAACCAGCCCTACCCCCCCACAACTTTAGCCAAATGACCCCCAATTTTCAATGCCTAACTATTATTATAAAGTAAATTAAGATTGACAAGCTTCAGTAATAAGAATTGATGTTTTTGGCATTAAAATAGGCACGCACTGTAGGTGTTTTCCTGTCCTCCACTCTCTGCCGACTTTGATTCCCCATTGACTTGCATTGGGTTTCGTGTTTCAGTCGGCCCCCGACTTTTCGCAATAATCGGCTGATTTCACCTGACCCGACTTTTGACAAGGTCGGGTTTCGCGAAACCCAACTCGATCCTAAAAAAGTGAAAGTCGCTCAACTCTAGTAATAACGATGGCTGTAACCCAGCCTTCAATACCTTTAAACCAATTTGATGGGTTTAGCCATTGGAACTAGCTACCTAGGGTAAATTCCTCATTGTGGGAGTTTTCTTCTCTGAATTTTACTTTTACTTCTATAGCTTTAGCTATATGACTATTAACCCAGACAAAGAAGTTAGTATCTATGCAGTTACAGCAGGCTGGTCCAATTATCTGGCACATACCTCCTTGGCTGGCTGTTAGATAGTTCAGAACTATAGTGTGCTTGCTTAGTACGTTAGCATGGAATCTAGTCTGGTTGTTTAGCATGGTGATAGCATCGTATATCTCATTGGTAATGTTGTCAAATAGTTTGGCTATGGTTAAAGTAAGACAGAATTTTGTATACCATGGTGTGTGTATATTTGGTTTGGTCTGGGTTCCTTGTTTCTGCATCATATAGTGGGATAAATAAGTATTTGATCCCTTGCTGATTTTGTGTGCTTGCCCACTGACAAAGACATGAACAGTCTATAATCTTAAGGGTAGGCAAATTTTAACATTGAGAGATAAAATATCAAAAATAAAATCCAGAAAATTACATTGTATAAATTATATAAATTTATTTGCAATACGGGACAAAAAAAAAAATATATATATATATATATATATATATATATATATATATATATATATATACACTCACCGGCCACTTTATTAGGTACACCTGTCCAACTTCTTGTTAACACTTAATTTCTAATCAGCCAATCACATGGCGGCAACTCAGTGCATTTAGGCATGTAGACATGGTCAAGACAATCTCCTGCAGTTCAAACCGAGCATCAGTATGGGGAAGAAAGGTGATTTGAGTGCCTTTGAACGTGGCATGGTTGTTGGTGCCAGAAGGGCTGGTCTGAGTATTTCAGAAACTGCTGATCTACTGGGATTTTCACGCACAACCATCTTTAGGGTTTACAGAGAATGGTCCGAAAAAGAAAAAAAATCCAGTGAGCGGCAGTTCTGTGGGCGGAAATGCCTTGTTGATGCCAGAGGTCAGAGGAGAATGGGCAGACTGGTTCGAGCTGATAGAAAGGCAACAGTGACTCAAATCGCCACCCGTTACAACCAAGGTAGGCCTAAGAGCATCTCTGAATGCACAGTGCGTCGAACTTTGAGGCAGATGGGCTACAGCAGCAGAAGACCACACCGGGTACCACTCCTTTCAGCTAAGAACAGGAAACGGAGGCTACAATTTGTACAAGCTCATCGAAATTGGACAGTAGAAGATTGGAAAAACGTTGCTTGGTCTGATGAGTCTCGATTTCTGCTGCGACATTCGGATGGTAGGGTCAGAATTTGGCGTAAACAACATGAAAGCATGGATCCATCCTGCCTTGTATGGAGCATCTTTGGGATGTGCAGCCGACAAATCTGCGGCAACTGTGTGATGCCATCATGTCAATATGGACCAAAATCTCTGAGGAATGCTTCCAGCACCTTGTTGAATCTATGCCACGAAGAATTGAGGCAGTTCTGAAGGCAAAAGGGGGTCCAACCCGTTACTAGCATGGTGTACCTAATAAAGTGGCTGGTGAGTGTATATATACACTCACTGGCCACTTTATTAGGTACACCTGTCCAACTTCTTGTTAACACTTAATTTCTAATCAGCCAATCACATGGCGGCAACTCAGTGCATTTAGGCATGTAGACATGGTCAAGACAATCTCCTGCAGTTCAAACCGAGCATCAGTATGGGGAAGAAAGGTGATTTGAGTGCCTTTGAACGTGGCATGGTTGTTGGTGCCAGAAGGGCTGGTCTGAGTATTTCAGAAACTGCTGATCTACTGGGATTTTCACGCACAACCATCTCTAGGGTTTACAGAGAATGGTCCGAAAAAGAAAAAAAATCCAGTGAGCGGCAGTTCTGTGGGCGGAAATGCCTTGTTGATGCCAGAGGTCAGAGGAGAATGGGCAGACTGGTTCGAGCTGATAGAAAGGCAACAGTGACTCAAATCGCCACCCGTTACAACCAAGGTAGGCCTAAGAGCATCTCTGAACGCACAGTGCGTCGAACTTTGAGGCAGATGGGCTACAGCAGCAGAAGACCACACCGGGTACCACTCCTTTCAGCTAAGAACAGGAAACTGAGGCTACAATTTGTACAAGCTCATCGAAATTGGACAGTAGAAGATTGGAAAAACGTTGCTTGGTCTGATGAGTCTCGATTTCTGCTGCGACATTCGGATGGTAGGGTCAGAATTTGGCGTAAACAACATGAAAGCATGGATCCATCCTGCCTTGTATGGAGCATCTTTGGGATGTGCAGCCGACAAATCTGCGGCAACTGTGTGATGCCATCATGTCAATATGGACCAAAATCTCTGAGGAATGCTTCCAGCACCTTGTTGAATCTATGCCACGAAGAATTGAGGCAGTTCTGAAGGCAAAAGGGGGTCCAACCCGTTACTAGCATGGTGTACCTAATAAAGTGGCCGGTGAGTGTATATATATATATATATATATATATATATATATATATAAAACCTTATTAACAAAATGGTAAAGAGTAGCACCACATACTAGAGGTGTCCGCACCATACAAATAAGAGAAGATATACATATTGTGATGCAGTGACCCGTTACAGGTAGGGGGCGCTGCATGGTCTTCCCAGAATACGCATGGAGGTGTATTGAGGCCATAGGAATGCATGGCAGTCGCAGGCATAACTATGGTGATGAGACAAAGTCCAACATATTGTTAATGGCCGGTATGTGTGTCGCAGAGGAAGATACTCTGCACTGTCAGCCTGAAGTAAGGATGTTCTTGGACCTGTAGTCCCGCAAGTAATTGTGTTGTTGTAGAGGGAGGCTGGCCGGGCTAGTTCTGAGAGCTGGGCGGGTCGAACTAGCCACACACACACACACACCACCCACCTATGGGAGTTGTTACAGCTTGATAATGTGACCAGGGTGTGAGTCATATGGTCGGTAGTGGTTCCTGTGTATGGACCGGAATGGATCTTGGCTGAAAGGTCCTGTGAAAGGAAAGGCCTGGGTGTTGGGAGGTCCAAAGTGGGGACTGGATCCCTGAATTGCACCTGGTTAGGCCGTGATTCTGAGTGGCCTGGGTGTTGGGAGGTCCAGAGTGGGGACCGGATCCCTGAATAGCAGCGGGTGAGGCCGTGGTCCTGGAAGGCCTCTGTGTTGGGAGGTCCTGGGAGTAAGACTGGATCCCTGAAGAGCACATGGGGAGGCCTTGGACCTGGGGGCCTGTGTGTTGGACGGTCCCAGGTGGGGACAAACATCCTGAATAGCACACAGAGTGGCCGTGTGTGCAGAGTCTGTGATGGCACTGCATTGAGGGAGCTACAGCCCGATTGAGGATCTGGACTGACTGATGTGTGCCTGGCAGGCAAGTTGGTGATCCCAGTTCGGCAGTTTCCCTGGAGGAGAGAGGACTGACAGGAGGTCAGCGTGTGGAGCAGGAGCTCCAGAAAGGTAATACCCGGGAAGGGAGCTATCATAACAGCAGAGACGTATCTGCCAGTGGAACAGACTGTTGGTGCTTGTTGTGTTCCACGGACATTGATGAACTGTTCAGCGTAACTGGATGAAGTGAAAAGTCCAGCATGTTTAGTGTCTGTGAGTTGAAGCCGAATATGAAATGTATATAATCATTATTATTTATTATTATAGCACCATTTATTCCATGGCACTTTAACATATGAGGAGGGGTATACATAATAAAAATAAGTACAATAATCTTGAACAATACAAGTCACAACTGGTACAGGAGGAGAGAGGACTCTGCCCGCGAGGGCTCACAATCTATAAGGGATGGGTGAGGATACATTAGATGAGGATAGAGCTGGTCATGCAGTGGTTTGGCCAATCGGTGGTTACTGCAGGTTGTAGGCTTGTTGGAAGAGGTGGGTCTTCAGGTTCTTTTTGAAGGTTTCGATGGTAGGTGAGAGTCTGATATGTTGTGGTAGAGAGTTCCAGAGTAGGGGTGATGCACGAGAGAAATCTTGTATGCGATTGTGGGAAGAGGAGATAAGAGGGGAGTAGAGAAGGAGATCTTGTGAGGATCGGAGGTTGCGTGCAGGGAAGTACCGGGAGACGAGGTCACAGATGTATGGAGGAGACAGGTTGTGGATGGCTTTGTATGTCATGGTTAGGGTTTTGTACTAGAGTCTTTGGGTAATGGGGAGCCAGCGAAGGGATTGAAAGAGGGGAGAGGCCGGGGAATAGCGGGGGGACAGGTGGATTAGTTGGGCAGCTGAGTTTAGAATCGATTGGAGGGGTGTTAGAGGGGAGGCCACAGAGCAGGAGGTTACAGTAGTCGAGGCGGGAGATGATGAGGGCATGGACTAGGGTTTTTGCAGATTCTTGGTTTAGGAATGTACGGATCCGTGAAATATTTTTGAGTTGAAGGCGGCAGGAAGTGGAAAGGGCTTGGATATGTGGTTTGAAGGATAGATCAGTGTCAAGGATTACCCCGAGACAGCGAACTTGTGGGACTGGGGAGAGTGGGCAGCCGTTTACTATAACGGATAATTTCGTTGGGGGGTCGCGTGAGATGGAAGACAATGAATTCTGTTTTGTCCATGTTAAGTTTTAGAAATCTAGCGGAGAAGAAGGATGAAATAGCGGATAGACATTGAGGGATTCTGGTTAGTAGGTTGGTGATATCAGGTCCAGAGATGTAGATCTGTGTGTCGTCAGCATAGAGATGATACTGAAAACCATGAGATTCTATGAGCTGTCCCAGGCCAAAAGTGTAAATAGAGAAGAGCAGGGGCTCTAGAACTGAACCTTGTGGGACTTGACAGATAGGGGGCAAGGTGAGGAGGTGGTGTGTGAGTGGGAGACGCTGAATGTCCGCTCAGTTAGGTATGATGAGATCCAGGATAGGGCCATATCTGTGATGCCAAGGGATGAGAGGGTCCGCAGCAACAGGGAATGGTCCACTGTGTCAAAGGCAGAGGACAGGTCCAGGAGGAGGAGGATAGAGTAGTGTCGCTTGCTCTTGGCGGTTAATAGGTCATTGTTGGCCTTAGTTAGGGCAGTTTCAGTGGAGTGGTGTGACCGGAAGCCTGATTGTAATCGGTCGAAGAGGGAGCAGGAAGATAGATGGGAGGACAGTTCAAGATGGACGTGTTGTTCCAGTAGTTTTGAGGCATAGGGGAGAAGTGCTATAGGGCGATAGACGATGGGTCAAGAGAGGGCTTTTTGAGGATAGGTGTGATTGAGGCATGTTTAAAGCTGGAGGGGAAAACACCAGTTGTGAGTGATAGGTTGAAGAGATGGGTTAGGGTTGGGATGAAGACTGTGGCAAGGTTTGGGATGAAGTGGGAAGGGATCGAGTCAAGTGCACAGGTGGTGAGATGCGATCTTGAGAGTAGAGTGGAGAGTCAATCTTCTGTAATGGTGGAGAAGTTGGTTTTGGAGGTGGAGGGTTGGGTAGTTGGGAGGAAGGGCTCTGGGGGTTGTCGACTAAAACTGTCTCTGATGTTCTCAATCTTCTGCTTGAAAAATGAGGCAAAGTCTTCAGCTGAGATGAGTGGGGAGGGAGGAGGTACTGGGGGATGGAGGAGAGAATTGAAGGTGTTGAATAACTGTTTAGGGTTGTGAGACAGGGAGGATATGAGAGATGAGAAGTAGGTTTGTTTTGCTGTGGCGAGTGTGGTCTTGAAAGTAGTGAGGGACTGCTTGAATGCAATGAAGTGCTCGTTGGAGTGGGATCTTTTCCATGTCCACTCAGCAGCCCTGGAAGCTCGCCTCAGTTCTTTAGTCAGGCTGGTGTGCCAGGGCTGTCTGTTGATTTTGCGAGCTTTGGTATGTGTGAGAGGGGCAAGAGATTCCAAAGCTACAGCTATTGTGGTGTTATATAGAGCAGCAGCGTCATCCGCATTGTGTTGGGAACTTATGTCTGTGAGAGGGAGGAGGGATTCAGAGAGTGAGTGTAGATCAAGGTGTTTAAGATTTCTGCGAGGGTGTGCAAGTTTGTGGGGTGGGGATTGTAGACAAGGAGTGGAGGGGGAAGTGAATGTGAGTAGATTGTGGTCTGAAAGAGGAAGAGGTGAGTTAGAGAGGTTAGATAGGAAGCAGTGGTGGGTGAAGATGAGGTCCAGTGTGTGACCATGTTTGTGAGTGGCTGCAGAAGACCATTGAGTGAGGCCGAAAGAGGAATTGAGAGATAGAAGCTTAGTGGCAGCTGAGAGGGAAGTGTCAATGGGGATGTTGAAGTCGCCCATGATGATAGAGGGGATGTCCGCAGAAAGGAAATGAAGTAGCCAGGTGGTGAAGTGGTCAAAGAAGATGGTGGCTGGCCCTGGGGGGCGGTAAATGACAGCCAGTTGAAGGTTCGATATAATGAAATGTTTGTGGTTGTGGTTTATGATACCTGAATAAACCAGATTGTAATAATTATAGGGGATAACTCAGGAGACTCTTTGCATGGAACAAGACAACTACAGGACACAGTTTTATAAGTGGTAAAGTCTATATTATCACACGGTGATTCAAACAGGTGCAGAGAGAAACTCAAGTCCACAACACTTGGAGTAAATATTAAATGCAGCTTAGCAGTCTATAGGAAACTTCAGAGGAAAATGCAATCACGCAGAAAGTCTATGAAGCACAATTATTCTTGAGGATACTTGACATGAATAAGTCCTTGCTTAGTCCAAAACACAGATAGATATGCTTATAAGGCAGTTCAAATAATATCTTAGCTCAACCAGGGAGGCCTGGTTATTAGTCTCAGGTTTAAGCAGAGCAGCAACAGCTTACATGTCCAGCAAATGCAGATGGAAGTAAACACGAGCAGCAGATGAAGGAGGATTACGGGAACTGGTGTATGCAGCAGGAACTCAGAGCAGCGTAGCAGGATAACCCCACAGGTTCACAGGAGCAGGTATATAGCCAGGGAGTAACCAGAGGTCAGGAGTTGGATGCAAGGCAGAATACTCTAGCACAGACTGAAGGCTGGGGTGGAGTTTTATAGCAGAAAGACACAGTGCACATGAGAC
This sequence comes from Ranitomeya variabilis, assembly GCF_051348905.1. Taxonomy (NCBI): domain Eukaryota; kingdom Metazoa; phylum Chordata; class Amphibia; order Anura; family Dendrobatidae; genus Ranitomeya; species Ranitomeya variabilis. The sequence goes on along the minus strand of NC_135233.1, from coordinate 242,923,543 downwards.
CAAAGAAGCCATCTTGGAAAAGGGCAGTAATGCACAAAAGGTAATAAAAAATGTTCAGAGTCCAGACATTACTCCCTCCTTAGAAGCGGCCTCAGGACGATCCTGGAACTGGTTTCTCAGGGAATCTCTGATGAAAACGAGAAATCTTCTGTTGGGCATTGATGTTTTCCACAGGTTCCCAAGAGTCTTCCTCAGGTGGATATCCCAGCCATATTATCAGATATTGGAGCCGATTCCTGTGAATCCTGGAATCAACAATTTCCTCCACCACAAATTGTTCTTGCCCATCAATCATCACAGGCTGCGGAGGTTGCACAACATGTCCCTGGAAGGTATTAGGAGATACAGGCTTTAGTAAAGATACATGAAAAACTGGGTGTACCTTCATTGTCCTAGGCAGCTTCAGCCGGCAGGCCACAGAGCTCACAATACCATTGATCTTGAAAAGGCCAATGAATTTCTGTCCAAGTTTTTGTGAAGGAACGTTTAACTTCAGATTCTTAGTTGCTAACCACACGGAATCTCCTACCTTGAACATGGGTGCAGGTTTACGGAATCTATCAGCCGATCTCTTATAACGCTCTTGAGCTATGGTCAGGGATTCCTTTAGAACCTCCAGATTTTGCCTCAGCGCAGTCAGCCTTTCCTCCTCTGCCGGAACCGGAGAATTAATTGGAGACTTAGGTAAGATACACGGATGATAACCCAGATTGGCAAAGAAAGGTGTAAATTTAGTGGAGGTGCTCTGAGAATTGTTGTATGAAAATTCGGCTAACGGCAGCAACTCCAACCAATCATCTTGGAGATGGCTGACATAGCATCTTAGATATTGTTCCAGCGTCTGGTTGATACGCTCAGTCTGACCATTTGTCTGGGGATGGTAAGCGGAAGAGAGACAGACATTAATATTGAGTGCAGAGCAAAACCCCTTCCAGAATCTTGAAGTGAACTGCACTCCACGGTCAGAGATGATCTCATCCGGAACCCCATGCAACCGAAAAACATTCTGTATAACCAAGTTCACTGTATCTTTAGCTGAGGGGAGGCCGGTGCACGGAACAAAATGAGCAGCTTTAGTCAGGCGATCAACTACCACCATGATTGTATTCATGCCCCCCGATGTAGGCAGCTCCACAATAAAGTCCATTGATATAGACCCCTGTTATGATCCCAATGGCAGAGGATCTCTGATATTCCGGCAAGATAGCAAAAATATAAATACTGCTCTAGGGAAGTGGAAACTGGGCTAACCGCATACCTGATCCTGACACAAACAACTAAAAGTAGCCGGTGAACGTGCCTACGTTGGTTCTAGACGTCTCGAGCCAGCCAGAGAACTGACTACCCCTAGAGGGAAAAAATAAGACCTCGCTTGCCTTCAGAGAAATTGAACCCCAAAGATATAGAAAGCCCCCAACAAATAATAACGGTGAGGCAAGAGGAAAACACAAACGTAGAGATGAACTAGATTCAGCAAAGTGAGGCCCAATAGTCTAGATAGCAGAAAATAGATAGTGGACTATGCGGTTAGCAGAAAACCCTACAAAACATCCACGCTGAACATTCAAGAACCCCCACACCGACTGACGGTGTGGAGGGAGAATATCAGCCCCCTAGAGCTTCCAGCGAGTCAAAAAACAAATGTAAAGCAAGCTGGACAAAAACACTGAATAATGCAAACGATCCAAATTGTACAAAACAGACTTAGCTTTTCTTGCATGAGGCAGACTGAAAGGAATCCGGAGGAGACCAAATAGGTCTGGATACAATGATGCCAGGCAAGAGACTGAGTCCAGAGGAGACTCAAATAGGAAACACCCGCTGCTTAACGACACAGCTGGAGCTCAGGCCTGCAACAAGACATACCTAACACAATACCGTTAGTGACCACCAGAGGGAGCCCAGAAACACAGTTCACAACAGTACCCCCCCCTTGAGGAGGGGTCACCGAACCCTCACCAAGACCCCCAGGGCGATCAGGATGAGCAGCGTGAAAGGCATGAACCAAATCAGCCGCATGAACATCAGAGGCGACAACCCAGGAATTATCCTCCTGACCATAGCCTTTCCACTTAACTAAATATTGGAGTTTCCGTCTAGAGATACGAGAATCCAGAATCTTCACCACGTACTCCAACTCGCCCTCAACCAAAACCAGGGCAGGAGGCTCAACAGCAGGAACCATAGGCACCACGTACCGCCGCAACAAGGACCTATGGAACACATTATGAATAGCAAAAGACGCTGGAAGGTCCAAGCGAAAAGACACCGGGTTAAGGATTTCCAAAATCTTATAAGGACCGATAAAGCGAGGCTTGAACTTAGGAGAGGAGACTTTCAAAGGAACATGCCGAGAAGACAACCAAACCAAATCCCCAACACGAAGTCGGGGACCCACACCGCGGCGGCGGTTGGCAAACCGCTGGGCCTTGTCTTGTGACAATTTCAAATTGTCCACCACATGGTTCCAAATCCGCTGCAACCTATCCACCACAGAATCAACCCCAGGACAGTCAGAAGGTTCAACCTGACCCGAGGAGAAACGAGGATGAAAACCAGAGTTGCAGAAAAAGGGTGAAACCAAGGTGGCAGAACTAGCCCGATTATTAAGGGCAAACTCGGCCAGTGGCAAAAAGGTAACCCAGTCGTCCTGATCAGCAGAAACAAAACATCTCAAATAAGTCTCTAACGTCTGATTAGTTCGCTCGGTCTGGCCATTAGTCTGAGGATGAAAAGCCGACGAAAAAGACAAATCAATACCCATCTTAGCACAAAAGGATCGCCAGAATCTGGACACAAACTGGGATCCTCTGTCAGATACAATATTCTCAGGGATGCCATGCAAACGAACCACATTCTGAAAGAACAAAGGAACCAAATCAGAGGAGGAAGGCAACTTAGGCAAGGGCACCAAATGGACCATTTTAGAAAAACGATCGCACACCACCCAGATGACAGACATCTTCCGAGACACCGGAAGATCCGAAATGAAATCCATGGAAATGTGCGTCCAAGGCCTCTTTGGGATAGGCAAGGGCAAAAGCAACCCGCTGGCACGAGAACAGCAAGGCTTAGCCCGAGCACAAATCCCACAGGACTGCACAAAAGAACGCACATCCCGCGACAAGGAAGGCCACCAAAAGGACCTGGCCACCAAATCTCTGGTACCAAAAATCCCAGGATGTCCCGCCAACACTGAAGAATGAACCTCAGAAATAACTCTGTTGGTCCATCCATCAGGGACAAACAATCTCTCTGGTGGACAACGATCAGGCCTATGAGCCTGAAATTTTTGCAGCCCTCGTCGCAAATCTGGGGAAATGGCAGACAAAATTACTCCCTCTCTGAGAATACCAGCCGGCTCAGAGACTCCCGGAGAATCAGGCACAAAACTCCTAGAAAGTGCATCAGCCTTCACGTTCTTCGAACCAGGCAGGTACGAGACCACAAAGTCAAAACGGGAGAAAAACAACGACCAACAGGCCTGTCTAGGATTCAGGCGCTTGGCAGACTCGAGGTAAATCAGATTTTTATGATCAGTCAAGACCACCACACGATGTCTAGCTCCCTCGAGCCAATGTCGCCACTCCTCAAATGCCCACTTCATGGCCAACAACTCCCGATTACCAACATCGTAGTTCTGCTCAGCAGGTGAAAATTTCCTTGAAAAGAAGGCGCATGGCTTCATCACGGAGCCATCAGAACTTTTTTGCGACAAAACAGCCCCTGCACCAATTTCAGAAGCATCAACTTCAACCTGGAAGGGAAGAGAGACATCCGGCTGGCACAAGACTGGCGCTGAAGTAAACCGACGCTTCAGCTCCCGAAAGGCCTCCACGGCCGCAGGAGACCAATTCGCAACATCAGAACCCTTCTTGGTCATATCCGTCAAAGGTTTAACCACGCTGGAGAAATTAGCGATAAAACGACGGTAAAAATTAGCAAAGCCCAAGAACTTCTGCAGGCTCTTAACAGACGTGGGCTAAGTCCAGTCATGAATGGCACGGACCTTAACTGGGTCCATCTCCACAGTAGAAGGGGAAAAAATAAAACCCAAAAAAGAAACCTTCTGTACCCCAAAGATACATTTTGAGCCCTTCACAAATAGAGCATTCTCCCGCAAAACCTGAAACACCATCCTGACCTGGTTCACATGGGACTCCCAATCATCAGAAAAAAACAAAATATCATCCAGATAAATAATCATAAATTTATCCAGATATTTCCGGAAGATGTCATGCATGAAGGACTGAAACACAGAAGGAGCATTAGATAATCCGAAAGGCATCACCAGGTACTCAAAATGACCCTCAGGCGTATTAAATGCCGTTTTCCATTCATCTCCCTGCTTAATGCGCACAAGGTTATACGCACCACGAAGATCTATCTTGGTGAACCAACTGGATCCCTTAATCCGAGCAAACAAATCAGACAACAATGGCAAAGGATACTGAAATTTAACAGTGATCTTATTCAGAAGACGATAATCAATACAAGGTCTCAGAGACCCGTCTTTCTTGCCCACAAAAAAGAATCCTGCACCAAGAGGGGACGAGGATGGGCGAATATGTCCCTTCTCCAAAGACTCCTTTATATAACTCCGCATCGCGGCATGCTCTGGCACAGACAAATTAAAGAGTCGTCCCTTAGGAAACTTACTACCAGGAATCAAATCTATAGCACAATCACAGTCCCTATGAGGAGGAAGGGCACTGGACCTGGCCTCATTAAATACATCCTGAAAGTCTGACAAAAACTCAGGGATCTCAGAAGGAGTAGAAGAAGCAATAGACACCAATGGAGAATCGCCATGAATCCCCTGACACCCCAAACTAGACACAGTCATAGCTTTCCAATCTAAAACTGGATTATGGGCCTGTAACCATGGCAGACCCAAAACGACAACATCATGCATTTTATGCAGTACCAGAAAACGAATCACCTCCTGATGTACAGGAGTCATGCACATGGTCACCTGCGTCCAATACTGAGGTTTATTCTCTGCCAATGGCGTAGAATCAATTCCTCTAAGAGGAATAGGATTTTCCAAAGGCTCCAGGACAAAACCGCAGCGCTTGGCAAACGACAAATCCATCAGACTTAAAGCAGCACCAGAATCCACAAAAGCCATAACTGAGTAAGAAGATAATGAACAAATTAAAGTCACAGACAAAATAAACTGAGGCTGAAAAGTACCAATGGCGACAGGATTAACTTTTTTCTTTAAACGTTTAGAGCATGCTGAGATAACATGTGTTGAATCACCACAGTAGAAACACAACCCATTTTGACGTCTATGATTTTGTCTCTCGGCTCTGGTCAGAATTCTGTCACATTGCATAGAATCAGGTGACCGTTCAGACAGCACCGCCAAAGGATTATCAGATTTGCGCTCCCGCAAACGTCGATCAATTTGAATGGCTAGAGCCATTGAATCATTTAGACCTGTAGGGATAGGAAACCCCACCATCACATCTTTAATGGCTTCAGAAAGACCATTTCTGAAATTTGCGGCCAGTGCACACTCATTCCATTGAGTAAGCACGGACCATTTCCGAAATTTTTGGCAATATACCTCAGCTTCGTCCTGACCCTGAGAGATAACCAGCAACATTTTTTCAGCCTGATTTTCAAGATTAGGCTCCTCATAAAGCAAACCAAGTGCCAGAAAAAACGCATCAACATTCACCAATGCAGGATCTCCTGGCGCCAGAGAGAAGGCCCAATCCTGAGGGTCGCCGCGCAAGAAGGAAATAACAATCTTAACTTGCTGAGCGGAATCACCAGAGGAACGAAGTTTCAGAGACAGAAACAATTTACAATTATTCCTAAAATTCAGGAATTTAGATCTATCTCCAAAAAACGGCTCAGGAATAGGTATTTTTGGTTCAGACATAGGGCTATGGATAACAAAATCCTGAATGCTTTGCACCCTAGCAGCAAGCTGATCCACACTAGAAGTCAGAGTCTGGACATTCATATCTGCAGCAGAGTTTCAGCCACTCAGAGAAAAAGGGGATGGAAGAAGCTAGGCAAACTGCAGCAAAAAAAAACAAACAAAAAAAACCTCAGAACTTCTTTTTAATCCCGCTTCTGCGATGCATTAAACATTTTCTTTTGGCCTGGCATTCTGTTATGATCCCAATGGCAGAGGATCTCTGATATTCTGGCAAGATAGCAAAAATATAAATACTGCTCTAGGGAAGTGGAAACTGGGCTAACCGCATACCTGATCCTGACACAAACAACTAAAAGTAGCCGGTGAACGTGCCTACGTTGGTTCTAGACGTCTCGAGCCAGCCGGAGAACTGACTACCCCTAGAGGGAAAAAATAAGACCTCGCTTGCCTCCAGAGAAATTGAACCCCAAAGATATAGAAAGCCCCCAACAAATAATAACGGTGAGGCAAGAGGAAAACACAAACGTAGAGATGAACTAGATTCAGCAAATCGAGGCCCAATAGTCTAGATAGCAGAAAATAGATAGTGGACTATGCGGTTAGCAGAAAACCCTACAAAACATCCACGCTGAACATTCAAGAACCCCCACACCGACTGACGGTGTGGAGGGAGAATATCAGCCCCCTAGAGCTTCCAGCGAGTCAAAAAACAAATGTAAAGCAAGCTGGACAAAAACACTGAATAATGCAAACGATCCAAATTGTACAAAACAGACTTAGCTTTTCTTGCATGAGGCAGACTGAAAGGAATCCGGAGGAGACCAAATAGGTCTGGATACAACGATGTCAGGCAAGAGACTGAGTCCAGAGGAGACTCAAATAGGAAACACCTGCTGCTTAACGACACAGCTGGAGCTCAGGCCTGCAACAAGACATACCTAACACAATACCGTTAGTGACCACCAGAGGGAGCCCAGAAACACAGTTCACAACAGACCCCCAAGGGCGGGACGGAACAGGTAACGGTTGTAGGAGACCCGTAGGTGCCACATGAGTCTTGTAACGAGCACATACCTCGCAAGAGAGAACATAGTCCTTGGTATCCTTCAGGCAAGTTGGCCACCAGAAGAATCGGCTCAGGAACTCTTGTGTCTTCTGTACCCCTCTGTGACCAGCCAACTTGGAGTCATGTACCAACTTGAGGATCTGCAGACGGACGACCTCAGGGACGTAGATACGTCGATCTCTGAACCACATGCCACCCTTAAAGACAAGATTAATATCCACAGGTGGGTTGGCCAGAAATACATCACCGTCATAGGCCTCCCTGCACTCCTTCCACAAGTCCTGATCGTGGATAACTCCGATGAAATTGGCATCAGATAGAATGGTCTTGGACGGGGCTCCAGGTACGGAATCTGCAGCATGGATTTGGGATAAAGCATCAGCCTTCCCATTACGAGAACCTGGACGGTACGAGATAACAAAGTTAAATTGATTTAAAAATAAGTTCCAACGAGCCTGACGAGGAGAAAGACATCTAGCAGATCTAAGGAACTCTAAATTGCGATGGTCAGTTAGCACTATCATCTGTTGTGCAGCTCCTTGCAGATGATGCCTCCATTCTTTGAAAGCCGCAAAAATAGCCAGCAATTCCTTGTCTCCCACGTCGTAATTCTTCTCTGCTGAGGTTAGCCTACGGGAAAAGAAAGCACAAGGATGTAGCAGACCCTTCTCTCCAGTTCTTTGGGAGAGAATAGCCCCCAAAGCATTATCAGAAGCGTCCACCTCCACAATGAAAGAATGTGTTGGATCTGGGTGTATCAACAGCGGTGTTGATGTGAAACAGATCTTAAGCCGATCAAAAGCTTCTTTAGCCTGTGATGACCACTTAAAGGGCTTTTCCTTCTTTGTCAAGAAAGTAATGGGACGGACAATATCAGAAAAATTTCGAATGAAGCGTCTGTAGAAATTTTGCAAAACCAATAAAACGTTGGACCTCCTTAACGTTCTTGGGTACCGGCCAGTCAAGGATAGCCTGAATCTTACCAGATTCCATGTTCAGCCCCTGGGGAGAGATGATATAACCTAAGAACTGTATCTCAGAACGATGGAACTCGCATTTCTCCGGCTTAATATACAGATGGTTCTCTTTCAAACGTCTTAAAACAGTTTTGACATGTTCTTCATGTTCCTGTAGAGAGTCAGAAAAGATCAGTATATCGCCCAAATAGATCACTACAAACTGGTCCAACAAATCTCTGAAAATGTCATTAGCAAGGTGTTGAAACGTTGCAGGGGCGTTACAAAGCCCGAAGGGCATCACAAGAGATTGAAAGTGTCCATACCGGCATCTGAATGCTGTCTTCCACTCATCCCCTGGACGAATACTCACCAAATTATAAGCCCCACGAAGATCCAGTTTAGAGAACACCTTAGCATGGCGGACTCTTTCCAGTAATTCGGGAATCAGAGGCAAAGGGTAACGGTTTCGTACGGTTACCTTATTGAGTTCCCGATAGTCAACACAGGGTCTCAGGGTCCCATCCTTCTTCTTTACAAAAAAGATAGGTGCCCCTGCTGGTGAGGAAGAAGAACGTATGAAGCCTTTGGCCAGATTTTCATCAATATACTCCTTTAAGGCTTGAAGCTCAGATGCCGCCAAAGGGTATATGTTACCAAAAGGAATAGCTGCCCCAGGAAGCAACTCAATTGGACAGTCATAATGGCTGTGTGGAGGAAGCTGATCTGCATTCTTCTTGTCACAGATTTCAGAGAACTCTTTATATGCTGGAGGTAAAGAAAATACCTGTACATGTGGTTCCGTAGCCGTGGACTCAGGGACAGCTTCTGTTAATGCTGAGTTGCTCCTTGTTGGAAAGATAATCTCCTTGGTCTCCCAGTTGATAATTGGGTTCTGAGAACGCAACCAAGGAATGCCTAAAATCACAGGAAAATGAGGAGAAGAAATTAGCAAGAAAGAAAGTTGCTCCTGATGATTAGGCTCCAACAAAATTTCAAGGGGTACGGTCTCCTGATCCACAGGCCTGGAGATTAAAGGTGACCCATCCACTGTTTCCATGGTAATTGGAGAGGCTCTTTGCTGAATTTCAATACCATGTTCCTTGGTAAATGCGATATCCATGAAATTGCCACCTGCACCAGAGTCAATCATAGCTGCACTGGAAATCCACTGTCCTGAACACAGGATCTTAATAGGGAGAGAACAGTGAGAGTTCTTTTCCTTAAGCTCCTTGGGGGTGAAGTCATAGAAAGTGAATGGAATACAGCGTTTAAAGGCAGGCTACATTCAGAGATGTCAGATTCATTATCACAGTTGTCATACTCCCCTACTGCTGCTAGCACCTTGTTAGACCGTCTAGGACACTTAGGACAATTGATCAAGAAGTGGTCAGACCGGCCGCAGTAGAAACATAGACTTTCACGAAGGCGATGCTCCCGGCGCTCATTGATCTCACTCCTCTGAACGGAATCAATTTGCATGGGCACCTCCTCCACCCCCCCCCCCCGAGATGTTTTACCTGCAGGCTCTTTGGAAGGAAGGGAAAAGTTAGAAATACGGTTATATGCAGCAAACTTCTGCCTATGCTCAGTAAGGCGAATGTCAATGCGCACACAATGCTGTATAAATGTCTCTAGCTCTTGTGGTGACTCAGAGCGAGCTAGTTCATCTTTTACAATACTAGACAGACCTCTTTTAAAAATAGGCAATTGTGCATAACTGTCCCAATTAGCATCTGCCGCTAACCTCCTGAATTCAGTAGCATACTCAATAACAGAACGTTTTGCCTGGCGTAAAGACAATAAAGCAGATTCAGCGGTTGCACGGTGATTAGGATCATCAAACATTAATGCCATAGTGGCCAAGAAATCATCCAAGTTATTTAACCGTGGATCACGAGACTCAATCATCGGATTCGCCCAGGCGAGCGCTCGTGCTGTCAGCAGCATTATTACACACAATACTTTGGATCTATCATTAGGAAAACGGTCAGCATGCACATCAAAATATAGCATACATTGATTCACAAAGCCACAATATTTGTCGCGATCACCATTAAATCTGAATGGGACAACTTAGGTGGGCTAGCTGGTGGCGGTTGCCCAGAGGGAAAAGTCGCTTGTGCAGCTATTTGCGTGCTTATGTCCTGAAAAGCCCGTCCATACTGGGACTCTATGCCAGCAAGTTTGTTTTCCTGGGCTGCCATGCGGGTGCTTAAGTCCTGCAAAGTCTGTCCAAACACTTGTTGATTGTGTTCAAAGCTTCCAAACTTCTTTTGCAGACCTTCCACATCTTTCTGCAGTGATCTAATTATGGAAAACACCTGCTCTAGTCTGCTTTCTGCAGTCATTGTTCCAGCAGTCTCCTTTTTTTTTAGGCTAGAGTATCCTGTAATAATTATAGGGGATAACTCAGGAGACTCTTTGCATGGAACAAGACAACTACAGGACACAGTTTTATAAGTGCTAAAGTCTATATTATCACACGGTGATTCAAACAGGTGCAGAGAGAGACACTAGTCCACAACACTTGGAGTAAATATTAAATGCAGCTTAGCAGTCTATAGGAAACTTCAGAGGAAAATGCAATCACGCAGAAAGTCTATGAAGCACAATTATTCTTGAGGATACTTGACACGAATAAGTTCTTGCTTAGTCCAAAACACAGATAGATATGCTTATAGGGCAGTTCAAATAATATCTTAGCTCAACCAGGGAGGCCTGGTTATTAGTCTCAGGTTTAAGCAGAGCAGCAACAGCTTACATGTCCAGCAAATGCAGATGGATGTAAACATGAGCAGCAGATGAAGGAGGATTACTGGAACTGGTGTATGCAGCAGGAACTCAGAGCAGAGTAGCAGGATAACCCCACAGGTTCACAGGAGCAGGTATATAGCCAGGGAGTAACCAGAGGTCAGGAGCTGGATGCAAGGCAGAATACTCTAGCACAGACTGATGGCTGAGGTGGAGTTTTATAGCAGGAAGACACAGTGCACATGAGACCAAAGACGCCATCTTGGAAAAGGGCAGTAATGCACAAAAGGTAATAAAAAATGTTCAGAGTCCAGACATTACTCCCTCCTTAGAAGCGGCCTCAGGACGATCCTGGAACTGGTTTCTCAGGGAATCTCTGATGAAAACGAGAAATCTTCTGTTGGGCATTGATGTTTTCCACAGGTTCCCAAGAGTCTTCCTCAGGTGGATATCCCAGCCATATTATCAGATATTGGAGCCGATTCCTGTGAATCCTGGAATCAACAATTTCCTCCACCACAAATTGTTCTTGCCCATCAATCATCACAGGCTGCGGAGGTTGCACAACATGTCCCTGGAAGGTATTAGGAGATACAGGCTTTAGTAAAGATACATGAAAAACTGGGTGTACCTTCAGGCCATGTGCACACGTTCAGGATTGTTAGCGTTTTTTTCGCGTTTTTTCGCTATAAAAACGTGATAAAAACGCGAAAAAAAACGCTTACATAAGCCTCCTATTATTTACAGGGTATTCCGCATTTTTGGTGCAAATGTTGCGATTTTTTCCGCGAAAAAATCGCATAGCGGAAAAAAAAGCAACATGTTCATTAAAAATGCGGAATTGCAGGGATTCCGCACACCTAGGGGTCCATTGATCTGCTTACTTCCCGCACGGGGCTGTGCACACCATGCGGGAAGTAAGCAGATTATATGCGGTTGGTACCCAGGGTGGAGGAGAGGAGACTCTCCTCCACGCACTGGGCACCATATAAGTGGTCAAAAAATAAGAAATAAAATAATAAACAGTCCTATACTCACCCTCGATGTCTTGCCGCCTCCTCGCACGCTGCCGTTCGGTTTCTGTACCTGGTGTGCGCTGAAGGACCTCGCCGAATGACGTCACTGTCCTGTGATTGGTCGTGAGCGGTCATGTGACCGCTCACGTGACCGTGACGTCACGGGAGGTCCTGTGCGCACAGACCAGCTATACGGAACGGACGCCGGTGAGATGTCTGGGTGAGTATAAGCATTTTTTTATTTTTTTTATTATTTTTAAACATTCTATCTTTTACTATAGATGCTGCATAGGCAGCATCTATAGTAAAAAGTTGGTCACACTTGTCAAACGCTATGTTTGACAAGTGTGACCAACCTGTCAGTCAGTTTTCCAAGCGATGCTACAGATCGCAGGGAAAACTTTAGCATTCTGCAAGCTAATTACGCTTGCAGAATGCTAAAAAAACGCGGAAAAAAAACGCAAAAAAAAAAATGCGGATTTCTTGCAGAAAATTTCCGGTTTTCTTCAGGAATTTTCTGCAAGAAATCCGCAACGTGTGCACATACCCTCATTGTCCTAGGCAGCTTCAGCCGGCAGGCCACAGAGCTCACAATACCATTGATCTTGAAAAGGCCAATGAATTTCTGTCCAAGTTTTTGTGAAGGAACGTTTAACTTCAGATTCTTAGTTGCTAACCACACGGAATCTCCTACCTTGAACATGGGTGCAGGTTTACGGAATCTATCAGCCGATCTCTTATAACGCTCTTGAGCTATGGTCAGGGATTCCTTTAGAACCTCCAGATTTTGCCTCAGCGCAGTCAGCCTTTCCTCCTCTGCCGGAACCGGAGAATTAATTGGAGACTTAGGTAAGATACACGGATGATAACCCAGATTGGCAAAGAAAGGTGTAAATTTAGTGGAGGTGCTCTGAGAATTGTTGTATGAAAATTCGGCTAACGGCAGCAACTCCAACCAATCATCTTGGAGATGGCTGACATAGCATCTTAGATATTGTTCCAGCGTCTGGTTGATACGCTCAGTCTGACCATTTGTCTGGGGATGGTAAGCGGAAGAGAGACAGACATTAATATTGAGTGCAGAGCAAAACCCCTTCCAGAATCTTGAAGTGAACTGCACTCCACGGTCAGAGATGATCTCATCCGGAACCCCATGCAACCGAAAAACATTCTGTATAACCAAGTTCACTGTATCTTTAGCTGAGGGGAGGCCGGTGCACGGAACAAAATGAGCAGCTTTAGTCAGGCGATCAACTACCACCATGATTGTATTCATGCCCCCCGATGTAGGCAGCTCCACAATAAAGTCCATTGATATAGACCCCTGTTATGATCCCAATGGCAGAGGATCTCTGATATTCCGGCAAGATAGCAAAAATATAAATACTGCTCTAGGGAAGTGGAAACTGGGCTAACCGCATACCTGATCCTGACACAAACAACTAAAAGTAGCCGGTGAACGTGCCTACGTTGGTTCTAGACGTCTCGAGCCAGCCGGAGAACTGACTACCCCTAGAGGGAAAAAATAAGACCTCGCTTGCCTCCAGAGAAATTGAACCCCAAAGATATAGAAAGCCCCCAACAAATAATAACGGTGAGGCAAGAGGAAAACACAAACGTAGAGATGAACTAGATTCAGCAAAGTGAGGCCCAATAGTCTAGATAGCAGAAAATAGATAGTGGACTATGCGGTTAGCAGAAAACCCTACAAAACATCCACGCTGAACATTCAAGAACCCCCACACCGACTGACGGTGTGGAGGGAGAATATCAGCCCCCTAGAGCTTCCAGCGAGTCAAAAAACAAATGTAAAGCAAGCTGGACAAAAACACTGAATAATGCAAACGATCCAAATTGTACAAAACAGACTTAGCTTTTCTTGCATGAGGCAGACTGAAAGGAATCCGGAGGAGACCAAATAGGTCTGGATACAATGATGCCAGGCAAGAGACTGAGTCCAGAGGAGACTCAAATAGGAAACACCCGCTGCTTAACGACACAGCTGGAGCTCAGGCCTGCAACAAGACATACCTAACACAATACCATTAGTGACCACCAGAGGGAGCCCAGAAACACAGTTCACAACAGTACCCCCCCCTTGAGGAGGGGTCACCGAACCCTCACCAAGACCCCCAGGGCGATCAGGATGAGCAGCGTGAAAGGCATGAACCAAATCAGCCGCATGAACATCAGAGGCGACAACCCAGGAATTATCCTCCTGACCATAGCCTTTCCACTTAACTAAATATTGGAGTTTCCGTCTAGAGATACGAGAATCCAGAATCTTCACCACGTACTCCAACTCGCCCTCAACCAAAACCAGGGCAGGAGGCTCAACAGCAGGAACCATAGGCACCACGTACCGCCGCAACAAGGACCTATGGAACACATTATGAATAGCAAAAGACGCTGGAAGGTCCAAGCGAAAAGACACCGGGTTAAGGATTTCCAAAATCTTATAAGGACCGATAAAGCGAGGCTTGAACTTAGGAGAGGAAACTTTCAAAGGAACATGCCGAGAAGACAACCAAACCAAATCCCCAACACGAAGTCGGGGACCCACACCGCGGCGGCGGTTGGCAAACCGCTGGGCCTTGTCTTGTGACAATTTCAAATTGTCCACCACATGGTTCCAAATCCGCTGCAACCTATCCACCACAGAATCAACCCCAGGACAGTCAGAAGGTTCAACCTGACCCGAGGAGAAACGAGGATGAAAACCAGAGTTGCAGAAAAAGGGTGAAACCAAGGTGGCAGAACTAGCCCGATTATTAAGGGCAAACTCGGCCAGTGGCAAAAAGGTAACCCAGTCGTCCTGATCAGCAGAAACAAAACATCTCAAATAAGTCTCTAACGTCTGATTAGTTCGCTCGGTCTGGCCATTAGTCTGAGGATGAAAAGCCGACGAAAAAGACAAATCAATACCCATCTTAGCACAAAAGGATCGCCAGAATCTGGACACAAACTGGGATCCTCTGTCAGATACAATATTCTCAGGGATGCCATGCAAACGAACCACATTCTGAAAGAACAAAGGAACCAAATCAGAGGAGGAAGGCAACTTAGGCAAGGGCACCAAATGGACCATTTTAGAAAAACGATCGCACACCACCCAGATGACAGACATCTTCCGAGACACCGGAAGATCCGAAATGAAATCCATGGAAATGTGCGTCCAAGGCCTCTTTGGGATAGGCAAGGGCAAAAGCAACCCGCTGGCACGAGAACAGCAAGGCTTAGCCCGAGCACAAATCCCACAGGACTGCACAAAAGAACGCACATCCCGCGACAAGGAAGGCCACCAAAAGGACCTGGCCACCAAATCTCTGGTACCAAAAATCCCAGGATGTCCCGCCAACACTGAAGAATGAACCTCAGAAATAACTCTGTTGGTCCATCCATCAGGGACAAACAATCTCTCTGGTGGACAACGATCAGGCCTATGAGCCTGAAATTTTTGCAGCCCTCGTCGCAAATCTGGGGAAATGGCAGACAAAATTACTCCCTCTCTGAGAATACCAGCCGGCTCAGAGACTCCCGGAGAATCAGGCACAAAACTCCTAGAAAGTGCATCAGCCTTCACGTTCTTCGAACCAGGCAGGTACGAGACCACAAAGTCAAAACGGGAGAAAAACAACGACCAACGGGCCTGTCTAGGATTCAGGCGCTTGGCAGACTCGAGGTAAATCAGATTTTTATGATCAGTCAAGACCACCACACGATGTCTAGCTCCCTCGAGCCAATGTCGCCACTCCTCAAATGCCCACTTCATGGCCAACAACTCCCGATTACCAACATCGTAGTTCCGCTCAGCAGGTGAAAATTTCCTTGAAAAGAAGGCGCATGGCTTCATCACGGAGCCATCAGAACTTTTTTGCGACAAAACAGCCCCTGCACCAATTTCAGAAGCATCAACTTCAACCTGGAAGGGAAGAGAGACATCCGGCTGGCACAAGACTGGCGCTGAAGTAAACCGACGCTTCAGCTCCCGAAAGGCCTCCACGGCCGCAGGAGACCAATTCGCAACATCAGAACCCTTCTTGGTCATATCCGTCAAAGGTTTAACCACGCTGGAGAAATTAGCGATAAAACGACGGTAAAAATTAGCAAAGCCCAAGAACTTCTGCAGGCTCTTAACAGACGTGGGCTAAGTCCAGTCATGAATGGCACGGACCTTAACTGGGTCCATCTCCACAGTAGAAGGGGAAAAAATAAAACCCAAAAAAGAAACCTTCTGTACCCCAAAGATACATTTTGAGCCCTTCACAAATAGAGCATTCTCCCGCAAAACCTGAAACACCATCCTGACCTGGTTCACATGGGACTCCCAATCATCAGAAAAAAACAAAATATCATCCAGATAAATAATCATAAATTTATCCAGATATTTCCGGAAGATGTCATGCATGAAGGACTGAAACACAGAAGGAGCATTAGATAATCCGAAAGGCATCACCAGGTACTCAAAATGACCCTCAGGCGTATTAAATGCCGTTTTCCATTCATCTCCCTGCTTAATGCGCACAAGGTTATACGCACCACGAAGATCTATCTTGGTGAACCAACTGGATCCCTTAATCCGAGCAAACAAATCAGACAACAATGGCAAAGGATACTGAAATTTAACAGTGATCTTATTCAGAAGACGATAATCAATACAAGGTCTCAGAGACCCGTCTTTCTTGCCCACAAAAAAGAATCCTGCACCAAGAGGGGACGAGGATGGGCGAATATGTCCCTTCTCCAAAGACTCCTTTATATAACTCCGCATCGCGGCATGCTCTGGCACAGACAAATTAAAGAGTCGTCCCTTAGGAAACTTACTACCAGGAATCAAATCTATAGCACAATCACAGTCCCTATGAGGAGGAAGGGCACTGGACCTGGCCTCATTAAATACATCCTGAAAGTCTGACAAAAACTCAGGGATCTCAGAAGGAGTAGAAGAAGCAATAGACACCAATGGAGAATCGCCATGAATCCCCTGACACCCCCAACTAGACACAGTCATAGCTTTCCAATCTAAAACTGGATTATGGGCCTGTAACCATGGCAGACCCAAAACGACAACATCATGCATTTTATGCAGTACCAGAAAACGAATCACCTCCTGATGTACAGGAGTCATGCACATGGTCACCTGCGTCCAATACTGAGGTTTATTCTCTGCCAATGGCGTAGAATCAATTCCTCTAAGAGGAATAGGATTTTCCAAAGGCTCCAGGACAAAACCGCAGCGCTTGGCAAACGACAAATCCATCAGACTTAAAGCAGCACCAGAATCCACAAAAGCCATAACTGAGTAAGAAGATAATGAACAAATTAAAGTCACAGACAAAATAAACTGAGGCTGAAAAGTACCAATGGCGACAGGATTAACTTTTTTCTTTAAACGTTTAGAGCATGCTGAGATAACATGTGTTGAATCACCACAGTAGAAACACAACCCATTTTGACGTCTATGATTTTGTCGCTCGGCTCTGGTCAGAATTCTGTCACATTGCATAGAATCAGGTGACCGTTCAGACAGCACCGCCAAAGGATTATCAGATTTGCGCTCCCGCAAACGTCGATCAATTTGAATGGCTAGAGCCATTGAATCATTTAGACCTGTAGGGATAGGAAACCCCACCATCACATCTTTAATGGCTTCAGAAAGACCATTTCTGAAATTTGCGGCCAGTGCACACTCATTCCATTGAGTAAGCACGGACCATTTCCGAAATTTTTGGCAATATACCTCAGCTTCGTCCTGACCCTGAGAGATAACCAGCAACATTTTTTCAGCCTGATTTTCAAGATTAGGCTCCTCATAAAGCAAACCAAGTGCCAGAAAAAACGCATCAACATTCACCAATGCAGGATCTCCTGGCGCCAGAGAGAAGGCCCAATCCTGAGGGTCGCCGCGCAAGAAGGAAATAACAATCTTAACTTGCTGAGCGGAATCACCAGAGGAACGAAGTTTCAGAGACAGAAACAATTTACAATTATTCCTAAAATTCAGGAATTTAGATCTATCTCCAAAAAACGGCTCAGGAATAGGTATTTTTGGTTCAGACATAGGGCTATGGATAACAAAATCCTGAATGCTTTGCACCCTAGCAGCAAGCTGATCCACACTAGAAGTCAGAGTCTGGACATTCATATCTGCAGCAGAGTTTCAGCCACTCAGAGAAAAAGGGGATGGAAGAAGCTAGGCAAACTGCAGCAAAAAAAAACAAACAAAAAAAACCTCAGAACTTCTTTTTAATCCCGCTTCTGCGATGCATTAAACATTTTCTTTTGGCCTGGCATTCTGTTATGATCCCAATGGCAGAGGATCTCTGATATTCTGGCAAGATAGCAAAAATATAAATACTGCTCTAGGGAAGTGGAAACTGGGCTAACCGCATACCTGATCCTGACACAAACAACTAAAAGTAGCCGGTGAACGTGCCTACGTTGGTTCTAGACGTCTCGAGCCAGCCGGAGAACTGACTACCCCTAGAGGGAAAAAATAAGACCTCGCTTGCCTCCAGAGAAATTGAACCCCAAAGATATAGAAAGCCCCCAACAAATAATAACGGTGAGGCAAGAGGAAAACACAAACGTAGAGATGAACTAGATTCAGCAAATCGAGGCCCAATAGTCTAGATAGCAGAAAATAGATAGTGGACTATGCGGTTAGCAGAAAACCCTACAAAACATCCACGCTGAACATTCAAGAACCCCCACACCGACTGACGGTGTGGAGGGAGAATATCAGCCCCCTAGAGCTTCCAGCGAGTCAAAAAACAAATGTAAAGCAAGCTGGACAAAAACACTGAATAATGCAAACGATCCAAATTGTACAAAACAGACTTAGCTTTTCTTGCATGAGGCAGACTGAAAGGAATCCGGAGGAGACCAAATAGGTCTGGATACAACGATGTCAGGCAAGAGACTGAGTCCAGAGGAGACTCAAATAGGAAACACCTGCTGCTTAACGACACAGCTGGAGCTCAGGCCTGCAACAAGACATACCTAACACAATACCGTTAGTGACCACCAGAGGGAGCCCAGAAACACAGTTCACAACAGACCCCCAAGGGCGGGACGGAACAGGTAACGGTTGTAGGAGACCCGTAGGTGCCACATGAGTCTTGTAACGAGCACATACCTCGCAAGAGAGAACATAGTCCTTGGTATCCTTCAGGCAAGTTGGCCACCAGAAGAATCGGCTCAGGAACTCTTGTGTCTTCTGTACCCCTCTGTGACCAGCCAACTTGGAGTCATGTACCAACTTGAGGATCTGCAGACGGACGACCTCAGGGACGTAGATACGTCGATCTCTGAACCACATGCCACCCTTAAAGACAAGATTAATATCCACAGGTGGGTTGGCCAGAAATACATCACCGTCATAGGCCTCCCTGCACTCCTTCCACAAGTCCTGATCGTGGATAACTCCGATGAAATTGGCATCAGATAGAATGGTCTTGGACGGGGCTCCAGGTACGGAATCTGCAGCATGGATTTGGGATAAAGCATCAGCCTTCCCATTACGAGAACCTGGACGGTACGAGATAACAAAGTTAAATTGATTTAAAAATAAGTTCCAACGAGCCTGACGAGGAGAAAGACATCTAGCAGATCTAAGGAACTCTAAATTGCGATGGTCAGTTAGCACTATCATCTGTTGTGCAGCTCCTTGCAGATGATGCCTCCATTCTTTGAAAGCCGCAAAAATAGCCAGCAATTCCTTGTCTCCCACGTCGTAATTCTTCTCTGCTGAGGTTAGCCTACGGGAAAAGAAAGCACAAGGATGTAGCAGACCCTTCTCTCCAGTTCTTTGGGAGAGAATAGCCCCCAAAGCATTATCAGAAGCGTCCACCTCCACAATGAAAGAATGTGTTGGATCTGGGTGTATCAACAGCGGTGTTGATGTGAAACAGATCTTAAGCCGATCAAAAGCTTCTTTAGCCTGTGATGACCACTTAAAGGGCTTTTCCTTCTTTGTCAAGAAAGTAATGGGACGGACAATATCAGAAAAATTTCGAATGAAGCGTCTGTAGAAATTTTGCAAAACCAATAAAACGTTGGACCTCCTTAACGTTCTTGGGTACCGGCCAGTCAAGGATAGCCTGAATCTTACCAGATTCCATGTTCAGCCCCTGGGGAGAGATGATATAACCTAAGAACTGTATCTCAGAACGATGGAACTCGCATTTCTCCGGCTTAATATACAGATGGTTCTCTTTCAAACGTCTTAAAACAGTTTTGACATGTTCTTCATGTTCCTGTAGAGAGTCAGAAAAGATCAGTATATCGCCCAAATAGATCACTACAAACTGGTCCAACAAATCTCTGAAAATGTCATTAGCAAGGTGTTGAAACGTTGCAGGGGCGTTACAAAGCCCGAAGGGCATCACAAGAGATTGAAAGTGTCCATACCGGCATCTGAATGCTGTCTTCCACTCATCCCCTGGACGAATACTCACCAAATTATAAGCCCCACGAAGATCCAGTTTAGAGAACACCTTAGCATGGCGGACTCTTTCCAGTAATTCGGGAATCAGAGGCAAAGGGTAACGGTTTCGTACGGTTACCTTATTGAGTTCCCGATAGTCAACACAGGGTCTCAGGGTCCCATCCTTCTTCTTTACAAAAAAGATAGGTGCCCCTGCTGGTGAGGAAGAAGAACGTATGAAGCCTTTGGCCAGATTTTCATCAATATACTCCTTTAAGGCTTGAAGCTCAGATGCCGCCAAAGGGTATATGTTACCAAAAGGAATAGCTGCCCCAGGAAGCAACTCAATTGGACAGTCATAATGGCTGTGTGGAGGAAGCTGATCTGCATTCTTCTTGTCACAGATTTCAGAGAACTCTTTATATGCTGGAGGTAAAGAAAATACCTGTACATGTGGTTCCGTAGCCGTGGACTCAGGGACAGCTTCTGTTAATGCTGAGTTGCTCCTTGTTGGAAAGATAATCTCCTTGGTCTCCCAGTTGATAATTGGGTTCTGAGAACGCAACCAAGGAATGCCTAAAATCACAGGAAAATGAGGAGAAGAAATTAGCAAGAAAGAAAGTTGCTCCTGATGATTAGGCTCCAACAAAATTTCAAGGGGTACGGTCTCCTGATCCACAGGCCTGGAGATTAAAGGTGACCCATCCACTGTTTCCATGGTAATTGGAGAGGCTCTTTGCTGAATTTCAATACCATGTTCCTTGGTAAATGCGATATCCATGAAATTGCCACCTGCACCAGAGTCAATCATAGCTGCACTGGAAATCCACTGTCCTGAACACAGGATCTTAATAGGGAGAGAACAGTGAGAGTTCTTTTCCTTAAGCTCCTTGGGGGTGAAGTCATAGAAAGTGAATGGAATACAGCGTTTAAAGGCAGGCTACATTCAGAGATGTCAGATTCATTATCACAGTTGTCATACTCCCCTACTGCTGCTAGCACCTTGTTAGACCGTCTAGGACACTTAGGACAATTGATCAAGAAGTGGTCAGACCGGCCGCAGTAGAAACATAGACTTTCACGAAGGCGATGCTCCCGGCGCTCATTGATCTCACTCCTCTGAACGGAATCAATTTGCATGGGCACCTCCTCCACCCCCCCCCCCCGAGATGTTTTACCTGCAGGCTCTTTGGAAGGAAGGGAAAAGTTAGAAATACGGTTATATGCAGCAAACTTCTGCCTATGCTCAGTAAGGCGAATGTCAATGCGCACACAATGCTGTATAAATGTCTCTAGCTCTTGTGGTGACTCAGAGCGAGCTAGTTCATCTTTTACAATACTAGACAGACCTCTTTTAAAAATAGGCAATTGTGCATAACTGTCCCAATTAGCATCTGCCGCTAACCTCCTGAATTCAGTAGCATACTCAATAACAGAACGTTTTGCCTGGCGTAAAGACAATAAAGCAGATTCAGCGGTTGCACGGTGATTAGGATCATCAAACATTAATGCCATAGTGGCCAAGAAATCATCCAAGTTATTTAACCGTGGATCACGAGACTCAATCATCGGATTCGCCCAGGCGAGCGCTCGTGCTGTCAGCAGCATTATTACACACAATACTTTGGATCTATCATTAGGAAAACGGTCAGCATGCACATCAAAATATAGCATACATTGATTCACAAAGCCACAATATTTGTCGCGATCACCATTAAATCTGAATGGGACAACTTAGGTGGGCTAGCTGGTGGCGGTTGCCCAGAGGGAAAAGTCGCTTGTGCAGCTATTTGCGTGCTTATGTCCTGAAAAGCCCGTCCATACTGGGACTCTATGCCAGCAAGTTTGTTTTCCTGGGCTGCCATGCGGGTGCTTAAGTCCTGCAAAGTCTGTCCAAACACTTGTTGATTGTGTTCAAAGCTTCCAAACTTCTTTTGCAGACCTTCCACATCTTTCTGCAGTGATCTAATTATGGAAAACACCTGCTCTAGTCTGCTTTCTGCAGTCATTGTTCCAGCAGTCTCCTTTTTTTTTAGGCTAGAGTATCCTGTAATAATTATAGGGGATAACTCAGGAGACTCTTTGCATGGAACAAGACAACTACAGGACACAGTTTTATAAGTGCTAAAGTCTATATTATCACACGGTGATTCAAACAGGTGCAGAGAGAGACACTAGTCCACAACACTTGGAGTAAATATTAAATGCAGCTTAGCAGTCTATAGGAAACTTCAGAGGAAAATGCAATCACGCAGAAAGTCTATGAAGCACAATTATTCTTGAGGATACTTGACACGAATAAGTTCTTGCTTAGTCCAAAACACAGATAGATATGCTTATAGGGCAGTTCAAATAATATCTTAGCTCAACCAGGGAGGCCTGGTTATTAGTCTCAGGTTTAAGCAGAGCAGCAACAGCTTACATGTCCAGCAAATGCAGATGGATGTAAACATGAGCAGCAGATGAAGGAGGATTACTGGAACTGGTGTATGCAGCAGGAACTCAGAGCAGAGTAGCAGGATAACCCCACAGGTTCACAGGAGCAGGTATATAGCCAGGGAGTAACCAGAGGTCAGGAGCTGGATGCAAGGCAGAATACTCTAGCACAGACTGATGGCTGAGGTGGAGTTTTATAGCAGGAAGACACAGTGCACATGAGACCAAAGACGCCATCTTGGAAAAGGGCAGTAATGCACAAAAGGTAATAAAAAATGTTCAGAGTCCAGACATTACTCCCTCCTTAGAAGCGGCCTCAGGACGATCCTGGAACTGGTTTCTCAGGGAATCTCTGATGAAAACGAGAAATCTTCTGTTGGGCATTGATGTTTTCCACAGGTTCCCAAGAGTCTTCCTCAGGTGGATATCCCAGCCATATTATCAGATATTGGAGCCGATTCCTGTGAATCCTGGAATCAACAATTTCCTCCACCACAAATTGTTCTTGCCCATCAATCATCACAGGCTGCGGAGGTTGCACAACATGTCCCTGGAAGGTATTAGGAGATACAGGCTTTAGTAAAGATACATGAAAAACTGGGTGTACCTTCAGGCCATGTGCACACGTTCAGGATTGTTAGCGTTTTTTTCGCGTTTTTTCGCTATAAAAACGTGATAAAAACGCGAAAAAAAACGCTTACATAAGCCTCCTATTATTTACAGGGTATTCCGCATTTTTGGTGCAAATGTTGCGATTTTTTCCGCGAAAAAATCGCATAGCGGAAAAAAAAGCAACATGTTCATTAAAAATGCGGAATTGCAGGGATTCCGCACACCTAGGGGTCCATTGATCTGCTTACTTCCCGCACGGGGCTGTGCACACCATGCGGGAAGTAAGCAGATTATATGCGGTTGGTACCCAGGGTGGAGGAGAGGAGACTCTCCTCCACGCACTGGGCACCATATAAGTGGTCAAAAAATAAGAAATAAAATAATAAACAGTCCTATACTCACCCTCGATGTCTTGCCGCCTCCTCGCACGCTGCCGTTCGGTTTCTGTACCTGGTGTGCGCTGAAGGACCTCGCCGAATGACGTCACTGTCCTGTGATTGGTCGTGAGCGGTCATGTGACCGCTCACGTGACCGTGACGTCACGGGAGGTCCTGTGCGCACAGACCAGCTATACGGAACGGACGCCGGTGAGATGTCTGGGTGAGTATAAGCATTTTTTTATTTTTTTTATTATTTTTAAACATTCTATCTTTTACTATAGATGCTGCATAGGCAGCATCTATAGTAAAAAGTTGGTCACACTTGTCAAACGCTATGTTTGACAAGTGTGACCAACCTGTCAGTCAGTTTTCCAAGCGATGCTACAGATCGCAGGGAAAACTTTAGCATTCTGCAAGCTAATTACGCTTGCAGAATGCTAAAAAAACGCGGAAAAAAAACGCAAAAAAAAAAATGCGGATTTCTTGCAGAAAATTTCCGGTTTTCTTCAGGAATTTTCTGCAAGAAATCCGCAACGTGTGCACATACCCTCATTGTCCTAGGCAGCTTCAGCCGGCAGGCCACAGAGCTCACAATACCATTGATCTTGAAAAGGCCAATGAATTTCTGTCCAAGTTTTTGTGAAGGAACGTTTAACTTCAGATTCTTAGTTGCTAACCACACGGAATCTCCTACCTTGAACATGGGTGCAGGTTTACGGAATCTATCAGCCGATCTCTTATAACGCTCTTGAGCTATGGTCAGGGATTCCTTTAGAACCTCCAGATTTTGCCTCAGCGCAGTCAGCCTTTCCTCCTCTGCCGGAACCGGAGAATTAATTGGAGACTTAGGTAAGATACACGGATGATAACCCAGATTGGCAAAGAAAGGTGTAAATTTAGTGGAGGTGCTCTGAGAATTGTTGTATGAAAATTCGGCTAACGGCAGCAACTCCAACCAATCATCTTGGAGATGGCTGACATAGCATCTTAGATATTGTTCCAGCGTCTGGTTGATACGCTCAGTCTGACCATTTGTCTGGGGATGGTAAGCGGAAGAGAGACAGACATTAATATTGAGTGCAGAGCAAAACCCCTTCCAGAATCTTGAAGTGAACTGCACTCCACGGTCAGAGATGATCTCATCCGGAACCCCATGCAACCGAAAAACATTCTGTATAACCAAGTTCACTGTATCTTTAGCTGAGGGGAGGCCGGTGCACGGAACAAAATGAGCAGCTTTAGTCAGGCGATCAACTACCACCATGATTGTATTCATGCCCCCCGATGTAGGCAGCTCCACAATAAAGTCCATTGATATAGACCCCTGTTATGATCCCAATGGCAGAGGATCTCTGATATTCCGGCAAGATAGCAAAAATATAAATACTGCTCTAGGGAAGTGGAAACTGGGCTAACCGCATACCTGATCCTGACACAAACAACTAAAAGTAGCCGGTGAACGTGCCTACGTTGGTTCTAGACGTCTCGAGCCAGCCGGAGAACTGACTACCCCTAGAGGGAAAAAATAAGACCTCGCTTGCCTCCAGAGAAATTGAACCCCAAAGATATAGAAAGCCCCCAACAAATAATAACGGTGAGGCAAGAGGAAAACACAAACGTAGAGATGAACTAGATTCAGCAAAGTGAGGCCCAATAGTCTAGATAGCAGAAAATAGATAGTGGACTATGCGGTTAGCAGAAAACCCTACAAAACATCCACGCTGAACATTCAAGAACCCCCACACCGACTGACGGTGTGGAGGGAGAATATCAGCCCCCTAGAGCTTCCAGCGAGTCAAAAAACAAATGTAAAGCAAGCTGGACAAAAACACTGAATAATGCAAACGATCCAAATTGTACAAAACAGACTTAGCTTTTCTTGCATGAGGCAGACTGAAAGGAATCCGGAGGAGACCAAATAGGTCTGGATACAATGATGCCAGGCAAGAGACTGAGTCCAGAGGAGACTCAAATAGGAAACACCTGCTGCTTAACGACACAGCTGGAGCTCAGGCCTGCAACAAGACATACCTAACACAATACCATTAGTGACCACCAGAGGGAGCCCAGAAACACAGTTCACAACAGTACCCCCCCCTTGAGGAGGGGTCACCGAACCCTCACCAAGACCCCCAGGGCGATCAGGATGAGCAGCGTGAAAGGCATGAACCAAATCAGCCGCATGAACATCAGAGGCGACAACCCAGGAATTATCCTCCTGACCATAGCCTTTCCACTTAACTAAATATTGGAGTTTCCGTCTAGAGATACGAGAATCCAGAATCTTCACCACGTACTCCAACTCGCCCTCAACCAAAACCAGGGCAGGAGGCTCAACAGCAGGAACCATAGGCACCACGTACCGCCGCAACAAGGACCTATGGAACACATTATGAATAGCAAAAGACGCTGGAAGGTCCAAGCGAAAAGACACCGGGTTAAGGATTTCCAAAATCTTATAAGGACCGATAAAGCGAGGCTTGAACTTAGGAGAGGAAACTTTCAAAGGAACATGCCGAGAAGACAACCAAACCAAATCCCCAACACGAAGTCGGGGACCCACACCGCGGCGGCGGTTGGCAAACCGCTGGGCCTTGTCTTGTGACAATTTCAAATTGTCCACCACATGGTTCCAAATCCGCTGCAACCTATCCACCACAGAATCAACCCCAGGACAGTCAGAAGGTTCAACCTGACCCGAGGAGAAACGAGGATGAAAACCAGAGTTGCAGAAAAAGGGTGAAACCAAGGTGGCAGAACTAGCCCGATTATTAAGGGCAAACTCGGCCAGTGGCAAAAAGGTAACCCAGTCGTCCTGATCAGCAGAAACAAAACATCTCAAATAAGTCTCTAACGTCTGATTAGTTCGCTCGGTCTGGCCATTAGTCTGAGGATGAAAAGCCGACGAAAAAGACAAATCAATACCCATCTTAGCACAAAAGGATCGCCAGAATCTGGACACAAACTGGGATCCTCTGTCAGATACAATATTCTCAGGGATGCCATGCAAACGAACCACATTCTGAAAGAACAAAGGAACCAAATCAGAGGAGGAAGGCAACTTAGGCAAGGGCACCAAATGGACCATTTTAGAAAAACGATCGCACACCACCCAGATGACAGACATCTTCCGAGACACCGGAAGATCCGAAATGAAATCCATGGAAATGTGCGTCCAAGGCCTCTTTGGGATAGGCAAGGGCAAAAGCAACCCGCTGGCACGAGAACAGCAAGGCTTAGCCCGAGCACAAATCCCACAGGACTGCACAAAAGAACGCACATCCCGCGACAAGGAAGGCCACCAAAAGGACCTGGCCACCAAATCTCTGGTACCAAAAATCCCAGGATGTCCCGCCAACACTGAAGAATGAACCTCAGAAATAACTCTGTTGGTCCATCCATCAGGGACAAACAATCTCTCTGGTGGACAACGATCAGGCCTATGAGCCTGAAATTTTTGCAGCCCTCGTCGCAAATCTGGGGAAATGGCAGACAAAATTACTCCCTCTCTGAGAATACCAGCCGGCTCAGAGACTCCCGGAGAATCAGGCACAAAACTCCTAGAAAGTGCATCAGCCTTCACGTTCTTCGAACCAGGCAGGTACGAGACCACAAAGTCAAAACGGGAGAAAAACAACGACCAACGGGCCTGTCTAGGATTCAGGCGCTTGGCAGACTCGAGGTAAATCAGATTTTTATGATCAGTCAAGACCACCACACGATGTCTAGCTCCCTCGAGCCAATGTCGCCACTCCTCAAATGCCCACTTCATGGCCAACAACTCCCGATTACCAACATCGTAGTTCCGCTCAGCAGGTGAAAATTTCCTTGAAAAGAAGGCGCATGGCTTCATCACGGAGCCATCAGAACTTTTTTGCGACAAAACAGCCCCTGCACCAATTTCAGAAGCATCAACTTCAACCTGGAAGGGAAGAGAGACATCCGGCTGGCACAAGACTGGCGCTGAAGTAAACCGACGCTTCAGCTCCCGAAAGGCCTCCACGGCCGCAGGAGACCAATTCGCAACATCAGAACCCTTCTTGGTCATATCCGTCAAAGGTTTAACCACGCTGGAGAAATTAGCGATAAAACGACGGTAAAAATTAGCAAAGCCCAAGAACTTCTGCAGGCTCTTAACAGACGTGGGCTAAGTCCAGTCATGAATGGCACGGACCTTAACTGGGTCCATCTCCACAGTAGAAGGGGAAAAAATAAAACCCAAAAAAGAAACCTTCTGTACCCCAAAGATACATTTTGAGCCCTTCACAAATAGAGCATTCTCCCGCAAAACCTGAAACACCATCCTGACCTGGTTCACATGGGACTCCCAATCATCAGAAAAAAACAAAATATCATCCAGATAAATAATCATAAATTTATCCAGATATTTCCGGAAGATGTCATGCATGAAGGACTGAAACACAGAAGGAGCATTAGATAATCCGAAAGGCATCACCAGGTACTCAAAATGACCCTCAGGCGTATTAAATGCCGTTTTCCATTCATCTCCCTGCTTAATGCGCACAAGGTTATACGCACCACGAAGATCTATCTTGGTGAACCAACTGGATCCCTTAATCCGAGCAAACAAATCAGACAACAATGGCAAAGGATACTGAAATTTAACAGTGATCTTATTCAGAAGACGATAATCAATACAAGGTCTCAGAGACCCGTCTTTCTTGCCCACAAAAAAGAATCCTGCACCAAGAGGGGACGAGGATGGGCGAATATGTCCCTTCTCCAAAGACTCCTTTATATAACTCCGCATCGCGGCATGCTCTGGCACAGACAAATTAAAGAGTCGTCCCTTAGGAAACTTACTACCAGGAATCAAATCTATAGCACAATCACAGTCCCTATGAGGAGGAAGGGCACTGGACCTGGCCTCATTAAATACATCCTGAAAGTCTGACAAAAACTCAGGGATCTCAGAAGGAGTAGAAGAAGCAATAGACACCAATGGAGAATCGCCATGAATCCCCTGACACCCCCAACTAGACACAGTCATAGCTTTCCAATCTAAAACTG
The DNA here is from genome assembly GCF_051348905.1 of Ranitomeya variabilis. Classification (NCBI taxonomy): domain Eukaryota; kingdom Metazoa; phylum Chordata; class Amphibia; order Anura; family Dendrobatidae; genus Ranitomeya; species Ranitomeya variabilis. Next base: position 242,894,965 of record NC_135233.1, on the reverse strand, counting down.
GATTATGGGCCTGTAACCATGGCAGACCCAAAACGACAACATCATGCATTTTATGCAGTACCAGAAAACGAATCACCTCCTGATGTACAGGAGTCATGCACATGGTCACCTGCGTCCAATACTGAGGTTTATTCTCTGCCAATGGCGTAGAATCAATTCCTCTAAGAGGAATAGGATTTTCCAAAGGCTCCAGGACAAAACCGCAGCGCTTGGCAAACGACAAATCCATCAGACTTAAAGCAGCACCAGAATCCACAAAAGCCATAACTGAGTAAGAAGATAATGAACAAATTAAAGTCACAGACAAAATAAACTGAGGCTGAAAAGTACCAATGGCGACAGGATTAACTTTTTTCTTTAAACGTTTAGAGCATGCTGAGATAACATGTGTTGAATCACCACAGTAGAAACACAACCCATTTTGACGTCTATGATTTTGTCGCTCGGCTCTGGTCAGAATTCTGTCACATTGCATAGAATCAGGTGACCGTTCAGACAGCACCGCCAAAGGATTATCAGATTTGCGCTCCCGCAAACGTCGATCAATTTGAATGGCTAGAGCCATTGAATCATTTAGACCTGTAGGGATAGGAAACCCCACCATCACATCTTTAATGGCTTCAGAAAGACCATTTCTGAAATTTGCGGCCAGTGCACACTCATTCCATTGAGTAAGCACGGACCATTTCCGAAATTTTTGGCAATATACCTCAGCTTCGTCCTGACCCTGAGAGATAACCAGCAACATTTTTTCAGCCTGATTTTCAAGATTAGGCTCCTCATAAAGCAAACCAAGTGCCAGAAAAAACGCATCAACATTCACCAATGCAGGATCTCCTGGCGCCAGAGAGAAGGCCCAATCCTGAGGGTCGCCGCGCAAGAAGGAAATAACAATCTTAACTTGCTGAGCGGAATCACCAGAGGAACGAAGTTTCAGAGACAGAAACAATTTACAATTATTCCTAAAATTCAGGAATTTAGATCTATCTCCAAAAAACGGCTCAGGAATAGGTATTTTTGGTTCAGACATAGGGCTATGGATAACAAAATCCTGAATGCTTTGCACCCTAGCAGCAAGCTGATCCACACTAGAAGTCAGAGTCTGGACATTCATATCTGCAGCAGAGTTTCAGCCACTCAGAGAAAAAGGGGATGGAAGAAGCTAGGCAAACTGCAGCAAAAAAAAACAAACAAAAAAAACCTCAGAACTTCTTTTTAATCCCGCTTCTGCGATGCATTAAACATTTTCTTTTGGCCTGGCATTCTGTTATGATCCCAATGGCAGAGGATCTCTGATATTCTGGCAAGATAGCAAAAATATAAATACTGCTCTAGGGAAGTGGAAACTGGGCTAACCGCATACCTGATCCTGACACAAACAACTAAAAGTAGCCGGTGAACGTGCCTACGTTGGTTCTAGACGTCTCGAGCCAGCCGGAGAACTGACTACCCCTAGAGGGAAAAAATAAGACCTCGCTTGCCTCCAGAGAAATTGAACCCCAAAGATATAGAAAGCCCCCAACAAATAATAACGGTGAGGCAAGAGGAAAACACAAACGTAGAGATGAACTAGATTCAGCAAAGTGAGGCCCAATAGTCTAGATAGCAGAAAATAGATAGTGGACTATGCGGTTAGCAGAAAACCCTACAAAACATCCACGCTGAACATTCAAGAACCCCCACACCGACTGACGGTGTGGAGGGAGAATATCAGCCCCCTAGAGCTTCCAGCGAGTCAAAAAACAAATGTAAAGCAAGCTGGACAAAAACACTGAATAATGCAAACGATCCAAATTGTACAAAACAGACTTAGCTTTTCTTGCATGAGGCAGACTGAAAGGAATCCGGAGGAGACCAAATAGGTCTGGATACAACGATGTCAGGCAAGAGACTGAGTCCAGAGGAGACTCAAATAGGAAACACCTGCTGCTTAACGACACAGCTGGAGCTCAGGCCTGCAACAAGACATACCTAACACAATACCGTTAGTGACCACCAGAGGGAGCCCAGAAACACAGTTCACAACAGACCCCCAAGGGCGGAACGGAACAGGTAATGGTTGTAGGAGACCCGTAGGTGCCACATGAGTCTTGTAACGAGCACATACCTCGCAAGAGAGAACATAGTCCTTGGTATCCTTCAGGCAAGTTGGCCACCAGAAGAATCGGCTCAGGAACTCTTGTGTCTTCTGTACCCCTCTGTGACCAGCCAACTTGGAGTCATGTACCAACTTGAGGATCTGCAGACGGACGACCTCAGGGACGTAGATACGTCGATCTCTGAACCACATGCCACCCTTAAAGACAAGATTAATATCCACAGGTGGGTTGGCCAGAAATACATCACCGTCATAGGCCTCCCTGCACTCCTTCCACAAGTCCTGATCGTGGATAACTCCGATGAAATTGGCATCAGATAGAATGGTCTTGGACGGGGCTCCAGGTACGGAATCTGCAGCATGGATTTGGGATAAAGCATCAGCCTTCCCATTACGAGAACCTGGACGGTACGAGATAACAAAGTTAAATTGATTTAAAAATAAGTTCCAACGAGCCTGACGAGGAGAAAGACATCTAGCAGATCTAAGGAACTCTAAATTGCGATGGTCAGTTAGCACTATCATCTGTTGTGCAGCTCCTTGCAGATGATGCCTCCATTCTTTGAAAGCCGCAAAAATAGCCAGCAATTCCTTGTCTCCCACGTCGTAATTCTTCTCTGCTGAGGTTAGTCTACGGGAAAAGAAAGCACAAGGATGTAGCAGACCCTTCTCTCCAGTTCTTTGGGAGAGAATAGCCCCCAAAGCATTATCAGAAGCGTCCACCTCCACAATGAAAGAATGTGTTGGATCTGGGTGTATCAACAGCGGTGTTGATGTGAAACAGATCTTAAGCCGATCAAAAGCTTCTTTAGCCTGTGATGACCACTTAAAGGGCTTTTCCTTCTTTGTCAAGAAAGTAATGGGACGGACAATATCAGAAAAATTTCGAATGAAGCGTCTGTAGAAATTTTGCAAAACCAATAAAACGTTGGACCTCCTTAACTTTCTTGGGTACCGGCCAGTCAAGGATAGCCTGAATCTTACCAGATTCCATGTTCAGCCCCTGGGGAGAGATGATATAACCTAAGAACTGTATCTCAGAATGATGGAACTCGCATTTCTCCGGCTTAATATACAGATGGTTCTCTTTCAAACGTCTTAAAACAGTTTTGACATGTTCTTCATGTTCCTGTAGAGAGTCAGAAAAGATCAGTATATCGCCCAAATAGATCACTACAAACTGGTCCAACAAATCTCTGAAAATGTCACTAGCAAGGTGTTGAAACGTTGCAGGGGCGTTACAAAGCCCGAAGGGCATCACAAGAGATTGAAAGTGTCCATACCGGCATCTGAATGCTGTCTTCCACTCATCCCCTGGACGAATACTCACCAAATTATAAGCCCCACGAAGATCCAGTTTAGAGAACACCTTAGCATGGCGGACTCTTTCCAGTAATTTGGGAATCAGAGGCAAAGGGTAACGGTTTCGTACGGTTACCTTATTGAGTTCCCGATAGTCAACACAGGGTCTCAGGGTCCCATCCTTCTTCTTTACAAAAAAGATAGGTGCCCCTGCTGGTGAGGAAGAAGAACGTATGAAGCCTTTGGCCAGATTTTCATCAATATACTCCTTTAAGGCTTGAAGCTCAGGTGCCGCCAAAGGGTATATGTTACCAAAAGGAATAGCTGCCCCAGGAAGCAACTCAATTGGACAGTCATAATGGCTGTGTGGAGGAAGCTGATCTGCATTCTTCTTGTCACAGATTTCAGAGAACTCTTTATATGCTGGAGGTAAAGAAAATACCTGTACATGTGGTTCCGTAGCCGTGGACTCAGGGACAGCTTCTGTTAATGCTGAATTGCTCCTTGTTGGAAAGATAATCTCCTTGGTCTCCCAGTTGATAATTGGGTTCTGAGAACGCAACCAAGGAATGCCTAAAATCACAGGAAAATGAGGAGAAGAAATTAGCAAGAAAGAAAGTTGCTCCTGATGATTAGGCTCCAACAAAATTTCAAGGGGTACGGTCTCCTGATCCACAGGCCTGGAGATTAAAGGTGACCCATCCACTGTTTCCATGGTAATTGGAGAGGCTCTTTGCTGAATTTCAATACCATGTTCCTTGGTAAATGCGATATCCATGAAATTGCCACCTGCACCAGAGTCAATCATAGCTGCACTGGAAATCCACTGTCCTGAACACAGGATCTTAATAGGGAGAGAACAGTGAGAGTTCTTTTCCTTAAGCTCCTTGGGGGTGAAGTCATAGAAAGTGAATGGAATACAGCGTTTAAAGGCAGGCTACATTCAGAGATGTCAGATTCATTATCACAGTTGTCATACTCCCCTACTGCTGCTAGCACCTTGTTAGACCGTCTAGGACACTTAGGACAATTGATCAAGAAGTGGTCAGACCGGCCGCAGTAGAAACATAGACTTTCACGAAGGCGATGCTCCCGGCGCTCATTGATCTCACTCCTCTGAACGGAATCAATTTGCATGGGCACCTCCTCCACCCCCCCCCCCCCGAGATGTTTTACCTGCAGGCTCTTTGGAAGGAAGGGAAAAGTTAGAAATACGGTTATATGCAGCAAACTTCTGCCTATGCTCAGTAAGGCGAATGTCAATGCGCACACAATGCTGTATAAATGTCTCTAGCTCTTGTGGTGACTCAGAGCGAGCTAGTTCATCTTTTACAATACTAGACAGACCTCTTTTAAAAATAGGCAATTGTGCATAACTGTCCCAATTAGCATCTGCCGCTAACCTCCTGAATTCAGTAGCATACTCAATAACAGAACGTTTTGCCTGGCGTAAAGACAATAAAGCAGATTCAGCGGTTGCACGGTGATTAGGATCATCAAACATTAATGCCATAGTGGCCAAGAAATCATCCAAGTTATTTAACCGTGGATCACGAGACTCAATCATCGGATTCGCCCAGGCGAGCGCTCGTGCTGTCAGCAGCATTATTACACACAATACTTTGGATCTATCATTAGGAAAACGGTCAGCATGCACATCAAAATATAGCATACATTGATTCACAAAGCCACAATATTTGTCGCGATCACCATTAAATCTGAATGGGACAACTTAGGTGGGCTAGCTGGTGGCGGTTGCCCAGAGGGAAAAGTCGCTTGTGCAGCTATTTGCGTGCTTATGTCCTGAAAAGCCCGTCCATACTGGGACTCTATGCCAGCAAGTTTGTTTTCCTGGGCTGCCATGCGGGTGCTTAAGTCCTGCAAAGTCTGTCCAAACACTTGTTGATTGTGTTCAAAGCTTCCAAACTTCTTTTGCAGACCTTCCACATCTTTCTGCAGTGATCTAATTATGGAAAACACCTGCTCTAGTCTGCTTTCTGCAGTCATTGTTCCAGCAGTCTCCTTTTTTTTTAGGCTAGAGTATCCTGTAATAATTATAGGGGATAACTCAGGAGACTCTTTGCATGGAACAAGACAACTACAGGACACAGTTTTATAAGTGCTAAAGTCTATATTATCACACGGTGATTCAAACAGGTGCAGAGAGAGACACTAGTCCACAACACTTGGAGTAAATATTAAATGCAGCTTAGCAGTCTATAGGAAACTTCAGAGGAAAATGCAATCACGCAGAAAGTCTATGAAGCACAATTATTCTTGAGGATACTTGACACGAATAAGTTCTTGCTTAGTCCAAAACACAGATAGATATGCTTATAGGGCAGTTCAAATAATATCTTAGCTCAACCAGGGAGGCCTGGTTATTAGTCTCAGGTTTAAGCAGAGCAGCAACAGCTTACATGTCCAGCAAATGCAGATGGATGTAAACATGAGCAGCAGATGAAGGAGGATTACTGGAACTGGTGTATGCAGCAGGAACTCAGAGCAGAGTAGCAGGATAACCCCACAGGTTCACAGGAGCAGGTATATAGCCAGGGAGTAACCAGAGGTCAGGAGCTGGATGCAAGGCAGAATACTCTAGCACAGACTGATGGCTGAGGTGGAGTTTTATAGCAGGAAGACACAGTGCACATGAGACCAAAGACGCCATCTTGGAAAAGGGCAGTAATGCACAAAAGGTAATAAAAAATGTTCAGAGTCCAGACATTACTCCCTCCTTAGAAGCGGCCTCAGGACGATCCTGGAACTGGTTTCTCAGGGAATCTCTGATGAAAACGAGAAATCTTCTGTTGGGCATTGATGTTTTCCACAGGTTCCCAAGAGTCTTCCTCAGGTGGATATCCCAGCCATATTATCAGATATTGGAGCCGATTCCTGTGAATCCTGGAATCAACAATTTCCTCCACCACAAATTGTTCTTGCCCATCAATCATCACAGGCTGCGGAGGTTGCACAACATGTCCCTGGAAGGTATTAGGAGATACAGGCTTTAGTAAAGATACATGAAAAACTGGGTGTACCTTCAGGCCATGTGCACACGTTCAGGATTGTTAGCGTTTTTTTCGCGTTTTTTCGCTATAAAAACGTGATAAAAACGCGAAAAAAAACGCTTACATAAGCCTCCTATTATTTACAGGGTATTCCGCATTTTTGGTGCAAATGTTGCGATTTTTTCCGCGAAAAAATCGCATAGCGGAAAAAAAAGCAACATGTTCATTAAAAATGCGGAATTGCAGGGATTCCGCACACCTAGGGGTCCATTGATCTGCTTACTTCCCGCACGGGGCTGTGCACACCATGCGGGAAGTAAGCAGATTATATGCGGTTGGTACCCAGGGTGGAGGAGAGGAGACTCTCCTCCACGCACTGGGCACCATATAAGTGGTCAAAAAATAAGAAATAAAATAATAAACAGTCCTATACTCACCCTCGATGTCTTGCCGCCTCCTCGCACGCTGCCGTTCGGTTTCTGTACCTGGTGTGCGCTGAAGGACCTCGCCGAATGACGTCACTGTCCTGTGATTGGTCGTGAGCGGTCATGTGACCGCTCACGTGACCGTGACGTCACGGGAGGTCCTGTGCGCACAGACCAGCTATACGGAACGGACGCCGGTGAGATGTCTGGGTGAGTATAAGCATTTTTTTATTTTTTTTATTATTTTTAAACATTCTATCTTTTACTATAGATGCTGCATAGGCAGCATCTATAGTAAAAAGTTGGTCACACTTGTCAAACGCTATGTTTGACAAGTGTGACCAACCTGTCAGTCAGTTTTCCAAGCGATGCTACAGATCGCAGGGAAAACTTTAGCATTCTGCAAGCTAATTACGCTTGCAGAATGCTAAAAAAACGCGGAAAAAAAACGCAAAAAAAAAAATGCGGATTTCTTGCAGAAAATTTCCGGTTTTCTTCAGGAATTTTCTGCAAGAAATCCGCAACGTGTGCACATACCCTCATTGTCCTAGGCAGCTTCAGCCGGCAGGCCACAGAGCTCACAATACCATTGATCTTGAAAAGGCCAATGAATTTCTGTCCAAGTTTTTGTGAAGGAACGTTTAACTTCAGATTCTTAGTTGCTAACCACACGGAATCTCCTACCTTGAACATGGGTGCAGGTTTACGGAATCTATCAGCCGATCTCTTATAACGCTCTTGAGCTATGGTCAGGGATTCCTTTAGAACCTCCAGATTTTGCCTCAGCGCAGTCAGCCTTTCCTCCTCTGCCGGAACCGGAGAATTAATTGGAGACTTAGGTAAGATACACGGATGATAACCCAGATTGGCAAAGAAAGGTGTAAATTTAGTGGAGGTGCTCTGAGAATTGTTGTATGAAAATTCGGCTAACGGCAGCAACTCCAACCAATCATCTTGGAGATGGCTGACATAGCATCTTAGATATTGTTCCAGCGTCTGGTTGATACGCTCAGTCTGACCATTTGTCTGGGGATGGTAAGCGGAAGAGAGACAGACATTAATATTGAGTGCAGAGCAAAACCCCTTCCAGAATCTTGAAGTGAACTGCACTCCACGGTCAGAGATGATCTCATCCGGAACCCCATGCAACCGAAAAACATTCTGTATAACCAAGTTCACTGTATCTTTAGCTGAGGGGAGGCCGGTGCACGGAACAAAATGAGCAGCTTTAGTCAGGCGATCAACTACCACCATGATTGTATTCATGCCCCCCGATGTAGGCAGCTCCACAATAAAGTCCATTGATATAGACCCCTGTTATGATCCCAATGGCAGAGGATCTCTGATATTCCGGCAAGATAGCAAAAATATAAATACTGCTCTAGGGAAGTGGAAACTGGGCTAACCGCATACCTGATCCTGACACAAACAACTAAAAGTAGCCGGTGAACGTGCCTACGTTGGTTCTAGACGTCTCGAGCCAGCCGGAGAACTGACTACCCCTAGAGGGAAAAAATAAGACCTCGCTTGCCTCCAGAGAAATTGAACCCCAAAGATATAGAAAGCCCCCAACAAATAATAACGGTGAGGCAAGAGGAAAACACAAACGTAGAGATGAACTAGATTCAGCAAAGTGAGGCCCAATAGTCTAGATAGCAGAAAATAGATAGTGGACTATGCGGTTAGCAGAAAACCCTACAAAACATCCACGCTGAACATTCAAGAACCCCCACACCGACTGACGGTGTGGAGGGAGAATATCAGCCCCCTAGAGCTTCCAGCGAGTCAAAAAACAAATGTAAAGCAAGCTGGACAAAAACACTGAATAATGCAAACGATCCAAATTGTACAAAACAGACTTAGCTTTTCTTGCATGAGGCAGACTGAAAGGAATCCGGAGGAGACCAAATAGGTCTGGATACAATGATGCCAGGCAAGAGACTGAGTCCAGAGGAGACTCAAATAGGAAACACCCGCTGCTTAACGACACAGCTGGAGCTCAGGCCTGCAACAAGACATACCTAACACAATACCATTAGTGACCACCAGAGGGAGCCCAGAAACACAGTTCACAACAGTACCCCCCCCTTGAGGAGGGGTCACCGAACCCTCACCAAGACCCCCAGGGCGATCAGGATGAGCAGCGTGAAAGGCATGAACCAAATCAGCCGCATGAACATCAGAGGCGACAACCCAGGAATTATCCTCCTGACCATAGCCTTTCCACTTAACTAAATATTGGAGTTTCCGTCTAGAGATACGAGAATCCAGAATCTTCACCACGTACTCCAACTCGCCCTCAACCAAAACCAGGGCAGGAGGCTCAACAGCAGGAACCATAGGCACCACGTACCGCCGCAACAAGGACCTATGGAACACATTATGAATAGCAAAAGACGCTGGAAGGTCCAAGCGAAAAGACACCGGGTTAAGGATTTCCAAAATCTTATAAGGACCGATAAAGCGAGGCTTGAACTTAGGAGAGGAAACTTTCAAAGGAACATGCCGAGAAGACAACCAAACCAAATCCCCAACACGAAGTCGGGGACCCACACCGCGGCGGCGGTTGGCAAACCGCTGGGCCTTGTCTTGTGACAATTTCAAATTGTCCACCACATGGTTCCAAATCCGCTGCAACCTATCCACCACAGAATCAACCCCAGGACAGTCAGAAGGTTCAACCTGACCCGAGGAGAAACGAGGATGAAAACCAGAGTTGCAGAAAAAGGGTGAAACCAAGGTGGCAGAACTAGCCCGATTATTAAGGGCAAACTCGGCCAGTGGCAAAAAGGTAACCCAGTCGTCCTGATCAGCAGAAACAAAACATCTCAAATAAGTCTCTAACGTCTGATTAGTTCGCTCGGTCTGGCCATTAGTCTGAGGATGAAAAGCCGACGAAAAAGACAAATCAATACCCATCTTAGCACAAAAGGATCGCCAGAATCTGGACACAAACTGGGATCCTCTGTCAGATACAATATTCTCAGGGATGCCATGCAAACGAACCACATTCTGAAAGAACAAAGGAACCAAATCAGAGGAGGAAGGCAACTTAGGCAAGGGCACCAAATGGACCATTTTAGAAAAACGATCGCACACCACCCAGATGACAGACATCTTCCGAGACACCGGAAGATCCGAAATGAAATCCATGGAAATGTGCGTCCAAGGCCTCTTTGGGATAGGCAAGGGCAAAAGCAACCCGCTGGCACGAGAACAGCAAGGCTTAGCCCGAGCACAAATCCCACAGGACTGCACAAAAGAACGCACATCCCGCGACAAGGAAGGCCACCAAAAGGACCTGGCCACCAAATCTCTGGTACCAAAAATCCCAGGATGTCCCGCCAACACTGAAGAATGAACCTCAGAAATAACTCTGTTGGTCCATCCATCAGGGACAAACAATCTCTCTGGTGGACAACGATCAGGCCTATGAGCCTGAAATTTTTGCAGCCCTCGTCGCAAATCTGGGGAAATGGCAGACAAAATTACTCCCTCTCTGAGAATACCAGCCGGCTCAGAGACTCCCGGAGAATCAGGCACAAAACTCCTAGAAAGTGCATCAGCCTTCACGTTCTTCGAACCAGGCAGGTACGAGACCACAAAGTCAAAACGGGAGAAAAACAACGACCAACGGGCCTGTCTAGGATTCAGGCGCTTGGCAGACTCGAGGTAAATCAGATTTTTATGATCAGTCAAGACCACCACACGATGTCTAGCTCCCTCGAGCCAATGTCGCCACTCCTCAAATGCCCACTTCATGGCCAACAACTCCCGATTACCAACATCGTAGTTCCGCTCAGCAGGTGAAAATTTCCTTGAAAAGAAGGCGCATGGCTTCATCACGGAGCCATCAGAACTTTTTTGCGACAAAACAGCCCCTGCACCAATTTCAGAAGCATCAACTTCAACCTGGAAGGGAAGAGAGACATCCGGCTGGCACAAGACTGGCGCTGAAGTAAACCGACGCTTCAGCTCCCGAAAGGCCTCCACGGCCGCAGGAGACCAATTCGCAACATCAGAACCCTTCTTGGTCATATCCGTCAAAGGTTTAACCACGCTGGAGAAATTAGCGATAAAACGACGGTAAAAATTAGCAAAGCCCAAGAACTTCTGCAGGCTCTTAACAGACGTGGGCTAAGTCCAGTCATGAATGGCACGGACCTTAACTGGGTCCATCTCCACAGTAGAAGGGGAAAAAATAAAACCCAAAAAAGAAACCTTCTGTACCCCAAAGATACATTTTGAGCCCTTCACAAATAGAGCATTCTCCCGCAAAACCTGAAACACCATCCTGACCTGGTTCACATGGGACTCCCAATCATCAGAAAAAAACAAAATATCATCCAGATAAATAATCATAAATTTATCCAGATATTTCCGGAAGATGTCATGCATGAAGGACTGAAACACAGAAGGAGCATTAGATAATCCGAAAGGCATCACCAGGTACTCAAAATGACCCTCAGGCGTATTAAATGCCGTTTTCCATTCATCTCCCTGCTTAATGCGCACAAGGTTATACGCACCACGAAGATCTATCTTGGTGAACCAACTGGATCCCTTAATCCGAGCAAACAAATCAGACAACAATGGCAAAGGATACTGAAATTTAACAGTGATCTTATTCAGAAGACGATAATCAATACAAGGTCTCAGAGACCCGTCTTTCTTGCCCACAAAAAAGAATCCTGCACCAAGAGGGGACGAGGATGGGCGAATATGTCCCTTCTCCAAAGACTCCTTTATATAACTCCGCATCGCGGCATGCTCTGGCACAGACAAATTAAAGAGTCGTCCCTTAGGAAACTTACTACCAGGAATCAAATCTATAGCACAATCACAGTCCCTATGAGGAGGAAGGGCACTGGACCTGGCCTCATTAAATACATCCTGAAAGTCTGACAAAAACTCAGGGATCTCAGAAGGAGTAGAAGAAGCAATAGACACCAATGGAGAATCGCCATGAATCCCCTGACACCCCCAACTAGACACAGTCATAGCTTTCCAATCTAAAACTGGATTATGGGCCTGTAACCATGGCAGACCCAAAACGACAACATCATGCATTTTATGCAGTACCAGAAAACGAATCACCTCCTGATGTACAGGAGTCATGCACATGGTCACCTGCGTCCAATACTGAGGTTTATTCTCTGCCAATGGCGTAGAATCAATTCCTCTAAGAGGAATAGGATTTTCCAAAGGCTCCAGGACAAAACCGCAGCGCTTGGCAAACGACAAATCCATCAGACTTAAAGCAGCACCAGAATCCACAAAAGCCATAACTGAGTAAGAAGATAATGAACAAATTAAAGTCACAGACAAAATAAACTGAGGCTGAAAAGTACCAATGGCGACAGGATTAACTTTTTTCTTTAAACGTTTAGAGCATGCTGAGATAACATGTGTTGAATCACCACAGTAGAAACACAACCCATTTTGACGTCTATGATTTTGTCGCTCGGCTCTGGTCAGAATTCTGTCACATTGCATAGAATCAGGTGACCGTTCAGACAGCACCGCCAAAGGATTATCAGATTTGCGCTCCCGCAAACGTCGATCAATTTGAATGGCTAGAGCCATTGAATCATTTAGACCTGTAGGGATAGGAAACCCCACCATCACATCTTTAATGGCTTCAGAAAGACCATTTCTGAAATTTGCGGCCAGTGCACACTCATTCCATTGAGTAAGCACGGACCATTTCCGAAATTTTTGGCAATATACCTCAGCTTCGTCCTGACCCTGAGAGATAACCAGCAACATTTTTTCAGCCTGATTTTCAAGATTAGGCTCCTCATAAAGCAAACCAAGTGCCAGAAAAAACGCATCAACATTCACCAATGCAGGATCTCCTGGCGCCAGAGAGAAGGCCCAATCCTGAGGGTCGCCGCGCAAGAAGGAAATAACAATCTTAACTTGCTGAGCGGAATCACCAGAGGAACGAAGTTTCAGAGACAGAAACAATTTACAATTATTCCTAAAATTCAGGAATTTAGATCTATCTCCAAAAAACGGCTCAGGAATAGGTATTTTTGGTTCAGACATAGGGCTATGGATAACAAAATCCTGAATGCTTTGCACCCTAGCAGCAAGCTGATCCACACTAGAAGTCAGAGTCTGGACATTCATATCTGCAGCAGAGTTTCAGCCACTCAGAGAAAAAGGGGATGGAAGAAGCTAGGCAAACTGCAGCAAAAAAAAACAAACAAAAAAAACCTCAGAACTTCTTTTTAATCCCGCTTCTGCGATGCATTAAACATTTTCTTTTGGCCTGGCATTCTGTTATGATCCCAATGGCAGAGGATCTCTGATATTCTGGCAAGATAGCAAAAATATAAATACTGCTCTAGGGAAGTGGAAACTGGGCTAACCGCATACCTGATCCTGACACAAACAACTAAAAGTAGCCGGTGAACGTGCCTACGTTGGTTCTAGACGTCTCGAGCCAGCCGGAGAACTGACTACCCCTAGAGGGAAAAAATAAGACCTCGCTTGCCTCCAGAGAAATTGAACCCCAAAGATATAGAAAGCCCCCAACAAATAATAACGGTGAGGCAAGAGGAAAACACAAACGTAGAGATGAACTAGATTCAGCAAAGTGAGGCCCAATAGTCTAGATAGCAGAAAATAGATAGTGGACTATGCGGTTAGCAGAAAACCCTACAAAACATCCACGCTGAACATTCAAGAACCCCCACACCGACTGACGGTGTGGAGGGAGAATATCAGCCCCCTAGAGCTTCCAGCGAGTCAAAAAACAAATGTAAAGCAAGCTGGACAAAAACACTGAATAATGCAAACGATCCAAATTGTACAAAACAGACTTAGCTTTTCTTGCATGAGGCAGACTGAAAGGAATCCGGAGGAGACCAAATAGGTCTGGATACAACGATGTCAGGCAAGAGACTGAGTCCAGAGGAGACTCAAATAGGAAACACCTGCTGCTTAACGACACAGCTGGAGCTCAGGCCTGCAACAAGACATACCTAACACAATACCGTTAGTGACCACCAGAGGGAGCCCAGAAACACAGTTCACAACAGACCCCCAAGGGCGGAACGGAACAGGTAATGGTTGTAGGAGACCCGTAGGTGCCACATGAGTCTTGTAACGAGCACATACCTCGCAAGAGAGAACATAGTCCTTGGTATCCTTCAGGCAAGTTGGCCACCAGAAGAATCGGCTCAGGAACTCTTGTGTCTTCTGTACCCCTCTGTGACCAGCCAACTTGGAGTCATGTACCAACTTGAGGATCTGCAGACGGACGACCTCAGGGACGTAGATACGTCGATCTCTGAACCACATGCCACCCTTAAAGACAAGATTAATATCCACAGGTGGGTTGGCCAGAAATACATCACCGTCATAGGCCTCCCTGCACTCCTTCCACAAGTCCTGATCGTGGATAACTCCGATGAAATTGGCATCAGATAGAATGGTCTTGGACGGGGCTCCAGGTACGGAATCTGCAGCATGGATTTGGGATAAAGCATCAGCCTTCCCATTACGAGAACCTGGACGGTACGAGATAACAAAGTTAAATTGATTTAAAAATAAGTTCCAACGAGCCTGACGAGGAGAAAGACATCTAGCAGATCTAAGGAACTCTAAATTGCGATGGTCAGTTAGCACTATCATCTGTTGTGCAGCTCCTTGCAGATGATGCCTCCATTCTTTGAAAGCCGCAAAAATAGCCAGCAATTCCTTGTCTCCCACGTCGTAATTCTTCTCTGCTGAGGTTAGTCTACGGGAAAAGAAAGCACAAGGATGTAGCAGACCCTTCTCTCCAGTTCTTTGGGAGAGAATAGCCCCCAAAGCATTATCAGAAGCGTCCACCTCCACAATGAAAGAATGTGTTGGATCTGGGTGTATCAACAGCGGTGTTGATGTGAAACAGATCTTAAGCCGATCAAAAGCTTCTTTAGCCTGTGATGACCACTTAAAGGGCTTTTCCTTCTTTGTCAAGAAAGTAATGGGACGGACAATATCAGAAAAATTTCGAATGAAGCGTCTGTAGAAATTTTGCAAAACCAATAAAACGTTGGACCTCCTTAACTTTCTTGGGTACCGGCCAGTCAAGGATAGCCTGAATCTTACCAGATTCCATGTTCAGCCCCTGGGGAGAGATGATATAACCTAAGAACTGTATCTCAGAATGATGGAACTCGCATTTCTCCGGCTTAATATACAGATGGTTCTCTTTCAAACGTCTTAAAACAGTTTTGACATGTTCTTCATGTTCCTGTAGAGAGTCAGAAAAGATCAGTATATCGCCCAAATAGATCACTACAAACTGGTCCAACAAATCTCTGAAAATGTCACTAGCAAGGTGTTGAAACGTTGCAGGGGCGTTACAAAGCCCGAAGGGCATCACAAGAGATTGAAAGTGTCCATACCGGCATCTGAATGCTGTCTTCCACTCATCCCCTGGACGAATACTCACCAAATTATAAGCCCCACGAAGATCCAGTTTAGAGAACACCTTAGCATGGCGGACTCTTTCCAGTAATTTGGGAATCAGAGGCAAAGGGTAACGGTTTCGTACGGTTACCTTATTGAGTTCCCGATAGTCAACACAGGGTCTCAGGGTCCCATCCTTCTTCTTTACAAAAAAGATAGGTGCCCCTGCTGGTGAGGAAGAAGAACGTATGAAGCCTTTGGCCAGATTTTCATCAATATACTCCTTTAAGGCTTGAAGCTCAGGTGCCGCCAAAGGGTATATGTTACCAAAAGGAATAGCTGCCCCAGGAAGCAACTCAATTGGACAGTCATAATGGCTGTGTGGAGGAAGCTGATCTGCATTCTTCTTGTCACAGATTTCAGAGAACTCTTTATATGCTGGAGGTAAAGAAAATACCTGTACATGTGGTTCCGTAGCCGTGGACTCAGGGACAGCTTCTGTTAATGCTGAATTGCTCCTTGTTGGAAAGATAATCTCCTTGGTCTCCCAGTTGATAATTGGGTTCTGAGAACGCAACCAAGGAATGCCTAAAATCACAGGAAAATGAGGAGAAGAAATTAGCAAGAAAGAAAGTTGCTCCTGATGATTAGGCTCCAACAAAATTTCAAGGGGTACGGTCTCCTGATCCACAGGCCTGGAGATTAAAGGTGACCCATCCACTGTTTCCATGGTAATTGGAGAGGCTCTTTGCTGAATTTCAATACCATGTTCCTTGGTAAATGCGATATCCATGAAATTGCCACCTGCACCAGAGTCAATCATAGCTGCACTGGAAATCCACTGTCCTGAACACAGGATCTTAATAGGGAGAGAACAGTGAGAGTTCTTTTCCTTAAGCTCCTTGGGGGTGAAGTCATAGAAAGTGAATGGAATACAGCGTTTAAAGGCAGGCTACATTCAGAGATGTCAGATTCATTATCACAGTTGTCATACTCCCCTACTGCTGCTAGCACCTTGTTAGACCGTCTAGGACACTTAGGACAATTGATCAAGAAGTGGTCAGACCGGCCGCAGTAGAAACATAGACTTTCACGAAGGCGATGCTCCCGGCGCTCATTGATCTCATTCCTCTGAACGGAATCAATTTGCATGGGCACCTCCTCCACCCCCCCCCCCCCCCCCGAGATGTTTTACCTGCAGGCTCTTTGGAAGGAAGGGAAAAGTTAGAAATACGGTTATATGCAGCAAACTTCTGCCTATGCTCAGTAAGGCGAATGTCAATGCGCACACAATGCTGTATAAATGTCTCTAGCTCTTGTGGTGACTCAGAGCGAGCTAGTTCATCTTTTACAATACTAGACAGACCCCTTTTAAAAATAGGCAATTGTGCATAACTGTCCCAATTAGTATCTGCCGCTAACCTCCTGAATTCAGTAGCATACTCAATAACAGAACGTTTTGCCTGGCGTAAAGACAATAAAGCAGATTCAGCGGTTGCACGGTGATTAGGATCATCAAACATTAATGCCATAGTGGCCAAGAAATCATCCAAGTTATTTAACCGTGGATCACGAGACTCAATCATCGGATTCGCCCAGGCGAGCGCTCGTGCTGTCAGCAGCATTATTACACACAATACTTTGGATCTATCATTAGGAAAACGGTCAGCATGCACATCAAAATATAGCATACATTGATTCACAAAGCCACAATATTTGTCGCGATCACCATTAAATCTGAATGGGACAACTTAGGTGGGCTAGCTGGTGGCGGTTGCCCAGAGGGAAAAGTCGCTTGTGCAGCTATTTGCGTGCTTATGTCCTGAAAAGCCCGTCCATACTGGGACTCTATGCCAGCAAGTTTGTTTTCCTGGGCTGCCATGCGGGTGCTTAAGTCCTGCAAAGTCTGTCCAAACACTTGTTGATTGTGTTCAAAGCTTCCAAACTTCTTTTGCAGACCTTCCACATCTTTCTGCAGTGATCTAATTATGGAAAACACCTGCTCTAGTCTGCTTTCTGCAGTCATTGTTCCAGCAGTCTCCTTTTTTTTAGGCTAGAGTATCCTGTAATAATTATAGGGGATAACTCAGGAGACTCTTTGCATGGAACAAGACAACTACAGGACACAGTTTTATAAGTGCTAAAGTCTATATTATCACACGGTGATTCAAACAGGTGCAGAGAGAGACACTAGTCCACAACACTTGGAGTAAATATTAAATGCAGCTTAGCAGTCTATAGGAAACTTCAGAGGAAAATGCAATCACGCAGAAAGTCTATGAAGCACAATTATTCTTGAGGATACTTGACACGAATAAGTTCTTGCTTAGTCCAAAACACAGATAGATATGCTTATAGGGCAGTTCAAATAATATCTTAGCTCAACCAGGGAGGCCTGGTTATTAGTCTCAGGTTTAAGCAGAGCAGCAACAGCTTACATGTCCAGCAAATGCAGATGGATGTAAACATGAGCAGCAGATGAAGGAGGATTACTGGAACTGGTGTATGCAGCAGGAACTCAGAGCAGAGTAGCAGGATAACCCCACAGGTTCACAGGAGCAGGTATATAGCCAGGGAGTAACCAGAGGTCAGGAGCTGGATGCAAGGCAGAATACTCTAGCACAGACTGATGGCTGAGGTGGAGTTTTATAGCAGGAAGACACAGTGCACATGAGACCAAAGACGCCATCTTGGAAAAGGGCAGTAATGCATAAAAGGAAATAAAAAATGTTCAGAGTCCTGAATGTTTAAGTGAAAAAACGTGCCTGTATGAGTGTATTCCATTGTCAAGCGAGTGTTCCTCAATACATGCAGTGAGCGCTATCTCACATATGGTGGAGAATGCGGGTAACAGTCCAGGAAGCACGTGTGGAGGTAATTGCTGTGGCTCGACGGGGCCACAAAGATTGCAAGCATCTGGTGGAACTCGGCGGGGTTACAAACTTTGCTGTGGATCAGCGGGTCCATGAAGCTGACAAGCGTCCGGCTGTATCTCAGCTGGGTTATGAAGTTTTGAAGTGGATCGTTGGGTCCACGAAGTCAGCGGTGAAGCCATGCAGAGCCTTGTGGAGTGTAGTTGCAGTTGCAGCAAGAGGTTCTGCAACAGCTGGAGCTGCAGTGGCGGCAGCAGCGGCTTGTGATCAGCCCCTAATGGTGCCAGTGGTTTGTAACTGCAGCAGGAGCTGTGGCAGTACCAGTGGGAACTGGTGAGGTGTCGAAAAGACATTGGTGGACCAGGTCGTACAAACTCTTAAAGGGCCAGTGCAAGCCCAGAGACATAGTGGTGTACTGTGCGAACTGGGGCCTGAGAGTATCTGGCCCCTCCGTCATATGGAGAGTGCCGGAGCAACGAACAACTACTCTGGCTATTTCCGGTTCTGTTCCTGTTCTGTCTGTGCTGCTATAGCATTCTGTTTGCACTCTGCTTATACTGTTTGTTTCCGCACAATATCAGTGACCAGTGGTTTGGCTATCCTATGACGACACCTGTACCTTTATACTCAAGTGCCATCCCATTCTGCCACTCGCCATCTGAACCCCTGGTGTTGTGAATTTACCTTTTTGGCTCCCTCTAGTGGTTACTAGTGATTTGACTCTGGGAATGTCTGCCATCCCTTGTATGCTCACCTGGGTCGTTAGGTCAGGGGTGTTGCTATATAAGCTCCCTGGACCTTCAGTTCAATGCCTGGCAACGTTGTAATCAGAGCTAATCTGTTGTGCTCTTGTCTACTGATCCTGGTTCCTGCTAGATTAAGCTAAGTCTGCTTTCTTGCTTTTTACTATTTGTTTTTGTTTGCATTTTTGTCCAGCTTGTACATAATCTGTATCCTTACCTTGCTGGAAGCTCTAGGGAGGCTGGAGTTCTCCCCCCGGGCCGTTAGACGGTTCGGGGGTTCTTGAATTTCCAGTGTGGATTTTTGATAGGGTTTTTGTTGACCATATAAGTTATCTTACTACATTCTGCTATTAGTAAGTGGGCCTCTCTTTGCTAAACCTAGTTCATCTCTGTGTTTGTCATTTCCTCTTACCTCACCGTTATTATTTGTGGGGGGCTTGTACCCTCGCCATTGGGGTCATAACAGTTTGCCAGGCCAAGTATTAAATGTTAAATGCATTGCAGAAGCGGGATTATAAGAAAGAAAATTCTGAGTTTTTTTTTCTCTTTCTCATTTTTTTTTCTTTTCCCCTTTACCTCTGAGTGGCTTGTGTTTGCTGCAGACATGAATGTCCAGACCTTGATTACAGGTGTGGACCAGCTTACTGCTCGTGTGCAGGGCATACAAGATTATGTTATCAGAAATCCTATGTCAGAACCTAAGATACCGATTCCTGAACTGTTTTCCGGAGACCGATTTAAATTTAGAAATTTCAGGAATAATTGTAAATTGTTTTTGTCCCTGAGACCCTGTTCATCTGGAGACTCCGCTCAGCAAGTGAAAATTGTTATTTCTTTTTTACAGGGCGACCCTCAGGATTGGGCCTTCTCGCTGGCGCCAGGAGATCCGGCATTGGCTGATATTGATGCGTTTTTTCTGGCGCTCGGTTTGCTTTATGAGGAACCCAATCTTGAGATTCAGGCAGAAAAAGCCTTGCTGGCTATGTCTCAGGGCCAGGACGAGGCTGAAGTGTATTGCCAAAAATTTCGGAAATGGTCCGTGCTGACCCAGTGGAACGAGTGTGCATTGGCTGCAAATTTCAGAAATGGCCTTTCTGAAGCCATTAAGAATGTGATGGTGGGTTTTCCCATTCCCACAGGTCTGAATGATTCCATGGCCCTGGCAATTCAAATCGACCGGCGGTTGCGGGAGCGCAAAACCGCAAATTCCCTCATGGTGTTGTCTGAACAGGCACCTGATTTAATGCAATGTGATAGAATCCTGACTAGAAATGAGCAGAAAATTCATAGACGCCAGAATGGCTTGTGTTACTACTGTGGTGATTCTACACATGTTATCTCAGCATGCTCTAAACGTCTTACTAGGGTTGTTAGTCCTGTCGCCATTGGTAATTTGCAACCTAAATTTATTCTATCTGTAACTTTGATTTGCTCACTGTCATCGTATCCTGTCATGGCGTTTGTAGACTCAGGTGCTGCCCTGAGTCTGATGGATCTGTCATTTGCCAAGCGCTGCGGTTTTGTTCTGGAGCCATTAGAAAATCCTATCCCTCTTAGGGGTATTGATGCTACGCCTTTGGCAAAAAATAAACCGCAGTTTTGGACACAGGTTACCATGTGCATGACTCCCGAACATCGGGAGGTGATACGTTTTCTTGTTCTGCATAAAATGCATGATTTGGTTGTTTTGGGTTTGCCATGGTTACAGACCCATAATCAAGTCTTGGACTGGAAGGCAATGTCGGTGTCAAGTTGGGGCTGCCATGGAATTCATGGAGATTCCCTGCCCTTGTCTATTGCTTCTTCTACGCCCTCGGAAGTTCCGGCGTATTTGTCTGATTATCAGGATGTCTTCAGCGAGTCTAAGTCCAGTGCACTGCCTCCTCATAGGGAATGTGACTGTGCAATAGATTTGATTCCTGGCAGTAAGTTTCCTAAGGGGAGACTGTTTAATTTGTCGGTACCTGAACATACCGCGATGCGTTCATATATCAAGGAGTCTCTTGAGAAGGGGCATATCCGTCCTTCTTCTTCCCCTCTTGGTGCGGGATTCTTTTTTGTGGCCAAAAAGGACGGATCTTTGAGGCCTTGTATTGACTATCGGCTTTTAAACAAGATCACTGTCAAATTTCAGTATCCTTTGCCGCTGTTGTCAGACTTGTTTGCCCGGATTAAAGGTGCCAAGTGGTTCACCAAGATAGACCTTCGTGGTGCGTACAACCTTGTGCGCATTAAGCAAGGCGATGAATGGAAAACCGCATTCAATACGCCCGAAGGTCATTTTGAGTACTTGGTGATGCCATTTGGGCTCTCTAATGCACCTTCAGTTTTTCAGTCCTTCATGCATGACATTTTCCGGAAGTATCTGGATAAATTTTTGATTGTTTATCTGGATGATATTCTGTTTTTTTCTGATGATTGGGACTCGCATGTGGAGCAGGTCAGGATGGTTTTTAAGATTTTGCGTGAAAATTCTTTGTTTGTTAAAGGCTCAAAGTGTCTCTTTGGTGTACAGAGGGTTCCCTTTTTGGGGTTCATTTTTTCCCCTTCTGCTGTGGAGATGGACCCAGTCAAGGTCCGAGCTATTCATGATTGGACTCAACCCTCGTCAGTTAAGAGTCTTCAGAAGTTCTTGGGTTTTGCTAACTTCTACCGTCGTTTTATCGCAAATTTTTCTAGCGTTTTTAAACCATTGACGGATATGACCAAGAAAGGCTCTGATGTAGCTAACTGGGCTCCTGCTGCCGTGGAGGCTTTCCAGGAGTTGAAACGCCGGTTTACTTCGGCGCCTGTTTTGTGCCAACCTGACACCTCACTTCCCTTTCAGGTGGAGGTGGATGCTTCGGAGATTGGGGCAGGGGCCGTTTTGTCGCAGAGAGGCCCTGGTTGCTCTACTATGAGACCTTGTGCCTTTTTCTCCAGGAAGTTTTCGCCGGCAGAGCGAAATTATGATGTGGGCAATCGGGAGTTGTTGGCCATGAAGTGGGCATTTGAGGAGTGGCGTCATTGGCTCGAGGGTGCTAAGCATCGTGTGGTGGTCTTGACTGATCACAAAAATCTGATGTATCTCGAGTCTGCTAAACGCCTGAATCCTAGACAGGCCCGCTGGTCATTGTTTTTCTCCCGTTTTGACTTTGTGGTCTCGTATTTACCAGGTTCTAAGAATGTGAAGGCCGATGCTCTGTCTAGGAGCTTTGTGCCTGATGCTCCTGGAGTCGCTGAACCTGTGGGTATTCTTAAGGAAGGAGTTATCTTGTCAGCTATTTCTCCTGATCTGCGGCGTGTGTTGCAGAGATTTCAGGCTGGTAGGCCTGACTCTTGTCCATCTGACAGATTGTTTGTGCCTGCTAAATGGACCAGCAGAGTCATTTCCGAGGTTCATTCCTCAGTGTTGGCAGGGCACCCGGGAATTTTTGGCACCAGAGATCTGGTGGCCAGGTCCTTTTGGTGGCCTTCCTTGTCAAGGGATGTGCGGTCATTTGTGCAGTCCTGTGGAACTTGTGCTCGAGCTAAGCCTTGCTGTTCTCGTGCCAGCGGGTTGCTCTTGCCCTTGCCTGTCCCGAAGAGACCTTGGACACACATCTCTATGGATTTCATTTCTGATCTTCCAGTGTCTCAGGGCATGTCTGTCATCTGGGTGATATGTGATCGTTTCTCCAAGATGGTCCATTTGGTTCCTTTGCCTAAGCTGCCCTCCTCTTCTGATCTGGTTCCTGTGTTCTTCCAGAACGTGGTTCGTTTGCACGGCATTCCTGAGAATATTGTGTCGGACAGAGGATCCCAGTTTGTTTCCAGGTTCTGGCGATCCTTTTGTGGTAGGATGGGCATTGATTTGTCGTTTTCGTCCGCTTTTCATCCCCAGACTAACGGACAAACGGAGCGAACTAATCAGACTCTGGAGGCTTATTTGAGGTGTTTTGTCTCTTCTGATCAGGATGATTGGGTGACCTTCTTGCCGTTGGCTGAATTTGCCCTTAATAATCGGGCTAGTTCCGCCACCTTGGTTTCGCCATTTTTCTGCAACTCTGGTTTCCATCCTCGTTTTTCCTCGGGACATGTGGAGCCTTCTGACTGTCCTGGGGTGGATTCTGTGGTGGATAGGTTGCAGCGGATCTGGAGTCATGTGGTGGACAACTTGAAGTTGTCACAGGAGAAGGCTCAGCGTTTTGCCAACCGCCGCCACGGTGTGGGTCCCCGACTTCGCGTTGGGGATTTGGTATGGCTGTCTTCTCGATTTGTTCCTATGAAGGTCTCCTCTCCCAAATTTAAGCCTCGCTTCATTGGTCCTTACAAGATATTGGAAATCCTTAATCCTGTATCCTTTCGCCTGGATCTTCCGGTGTCGTTTGCCATTCACAACGTATTTCATAGGTCCTTGTTGCGGCGGTACGTTGTGCCTGTGGTCCCTTCTGCTGAGCCTCCTGCTCCGGTGTTGGTTGAGGGCGAGTTGGAGTACGTGGTGGAGAAGATCTTAGATTCTCGTCTCTCCAGGCGGAGGCTTCAGTACCTGGTTAAGTGGAAGGGCTATGGTCAGGAGGATAATTCCTGGGTGGTCGCCTCTGATGTGCATGCGGCCGATTTGGTTCGTGCCTTTCACACCGCTCATCCTGATCGCCCTGGTGGTCTTGGTGAGGGTTCGGTGACCCCTCACTAAGGGGGGGGGGTACTGTTGTGAATTTACCTTTTTGGCTCCCTCTAGTGGTTACTAGTGATTTGACTCTGGGAATGTCTGCCATCCCTTGTATGCTCACCTGGGTCGTTAGGTCAGGGGTGTTGCTGTATAAGCTCCCTGGACCTTCAGTTCAATTCCTGGCAACGTTGTAATCAGAGCTAATCTGTTGTGCTCTTGTCTACTGATCCTGGTTCCTGCTAGATTAAGCTAAGTCTGCTTTCTTGCTTTTTGCTATTTGTTTTTGTTTGCATTTTTGTCCAGCTTGTACATAATCTGTATCCTTACCTTGCTGGAAGCTCTAGGGAGGCTGGAGTTCTCCCCCCGGGCCGTTAGACGGTTCGTGGGTTCTTGAATTTCCAGTGTGGATTTTTGATAGGGTTTTTGTTGACCATATAAGTTATCTTACTACATTCTGCTATTAGTAAGTGGGCCTCTCTTTGCTAAACCTAGTTCATCTCTGTGTTTGTCATTTCCTCTTACCTCACCGTTATTATTTGTGGGGGGCTTGTATCCAACTTTTGGGGTCTATTCTCTGGAGGCAAGAGAGGTCTTTGTTTTCCTCTTCTAGGGGTAGTTAGTCCTCCGGCTGGCGCGAGACATCTAGCGACCAACGTAGGCATGTTCCCCGGCTACTTCTAGTGTTGGCGTTAGGAGTAGATATATGGTCAACCCAGTTACCACTGCCCTATGAGCTGGATTTTTGTACTTCGCAGACTTACTTGTTCCTCTGAGACCCTCGCCATTGGGGTCATAACACCCTGGACAACGTTGAAGGTGCTGGAGCCAGCTTCCTCCCATCTATCTGGAATCTGACTTCCCTCACCAGAGCCAGCTTCATATATCATACCCGGTGTCCGCCAGTCAGCTCCACCATATCTCTTATATCTGTTTATCCGTTTGTCCAACTGGGACAGCTGCCACGTGTCCGGGGTCTAACTGGAGGTAGCACCTGTGTCCTCCAGGTATTCAATTCTGGTCCTGTTCGAGGGATCTTACTACAGATACCTGGGGCTCACTTGTTACACCCCCTTTGGAGCCCCCCCGGACAGAGGTCCCAAGGTTCCACTCAAAAAATAAAAAACGAATGTGAACTTCAACACCTGTGCCTCCGCTTCCATTCATTACATGCGTTCACTAGATGCTTGAGGAGGTCCTCCATTTTGCTTGACGCTGTCCCCTGGCTTGCAGCCTCCTTTACCCAGGACATGCGGTTTTGACCACTACTGCTACTGGTGTTCACAGAATGATGCCCGCATTCGAAACACCACTTGTGGTAGTTCACTCATGTGGCGGCACACAGAGGTAGAAAAATGGGAACACCGTCTCTTTAAAGCCCGCGTTGGTTTATTGTAGGGCAGCATAAACCAACTAGTGGGGAAAACAAGCTCGGCCTTTCCGGTTAAAACAGGAATAAAACAAGAAAAGAAAAGCAAAATGCTGCAACACAGTTGGTATGTTGCGGGTGGCACTCCACTCTGGAGCAGCACAGGTTCAATCTGTGCGCGACAAGCCACAAACCCTCTGGATACTCCTATCTCCAGGCTAGCTAAACCCAGACTGCCTGAAGAGCTCGGTTATTTCAACCTAAGCCTGTAACTTTCCCATCATGTGATTGACCACATTATCATGACCTCACTGCAGGTCCTCAAGTACTTGCAGGTCCTGCAGGGAAAGGGGTACAGTGAGCACCCTCCCACCTGCAGTGCGGGTGCTCACATAAAACTGGCCCATTGAACTCTGTACATGGCCTCTCAGCACCTATTGTGCTGGAAACATAAAAACATTACATTTTCACATCACTGACCGCTGCATGCACAGTGACACGTTCCTCCACAAAGCCAGTGCCTCTGTCACAGTACTTATAATGAATATAATGAATCATAGGGACACAGGACAGGTACTAAGGCAGTGTGCACTCATTCAGGATTTGCAGGAGATAATTCTGCTGCCTATCCTAATGTGTTGGCAAGAAGAACGCTGCATAAAATACATTTATTTTTTTCCACATTTTTGCCATGCTTTTGTTACGTATTTTTCCGCATTAGTGCGGATGAAATACGTTGCAGAAATTGACATTATGCAGATTTTAATCTTCTGCAAATCTGCAAGGAAAAGTTAAGCAGCGTGTGCATGAGACTTCATGGATGTCATTCACTTCGCTTGTACTGTAAAACCTTGCACATTTTCTTTGTGCACATAGTCTTACAGGTAATTGGGGAGAGTCACAGACTCTATTATTAAGAGTCAGAGATTATAGTTAATGGGGGACACAGTGCTCCTCATCACTTTATATTTTTAATGATGCGTAGCTGATAGTATATTAATGGTGGGGTAAATATTGGTATTCGGGGGGGGGGGGAAACACATATGTACAGCATACAATGTATGTGACCTTGTTATTTTCAGGGCTGCGAAGATCATCATGAGAAGACGAGTCGTGGCTGGGAGATGTTGACATGAAGGTATGACCCAATGGTGAAGATACTGAAGAAAGCGGCTCTAATCAGACGAGACATCAGCGGTAAGTGCCTGGATGTAGATATTATTCTGTATCTGCACTGTGTGACTTGGAGTGATAATTTTTTTTGTACAAGCCCTTATTGTACATGTCTGTGTGCTTCCTGTTTTTTTTTGTCGGATGTCACACGGACTTATAGAGTTTTAGAGGTCCATTCACACATACATGAAAATCACTGATCTGAGAATGAGATCCATGAGGGTGAGATAATGTTCTGATCCGACTTTGAGGATCAGTATAGGACATACTCAATGCACCTGTAAAAGCGAGTGGCACACAGATACAGGGATGCAGCCTTATTATGTATAGCACATGACCCTGGTAATGTCGAGTACCCGGGGTGATAGCGGACCACCTCACCTCACCCGCTAAAACCCCATAAGGAAAGTTGTCAACTCAAAATAAAAACATAAGCCAATTTATTTGGAATTTATAGGCCACAGCAGCCATTTTATTTAACATAAAACAAAGTACATTAAAATAAACATTAACATTTTTTAAGACTAGGAGGAGTCCTTGGAGCTCCCAGGAATCTGGTGATTAAACACTGCACAGCGTGAACACACATCAAACCAGAATTACTCCCAGCCGCTACCACACTGGCTCGAGAGCACCAAAAACCCAGCGGGTTCACTGTTCACACTAAAATTCAAGGGGAACCGACCACCTGCCGGAACTCCCTTCCCCAATTCACCAGATCCAACAAACGAGTTTAAATCCAAAGACAGAGGACCCATAATCCAATGGATCCCCCAACCCAATTTCCACCAACTCCAAGGACTCCACCCAGCCTCCACCACGAGGGTCTTTGAATACCTCAAAGTCCCGAGACCCCACCACAACGGAAAGCTATGGCCTTCTCCAAGCCCTCTTGCAAACCAAGAGCCCAGAAATCCATGCCGACCCCATTTAGGTGAACACCATCGGCCAACCAAAAAACACCATCACCCTTCTCCAACTCAAAATGCCTAACAGCAACACCACCGTTCCTAACCACAAAAGCTGCCACTGCCCTATTAACTTTTATCCTGGCCTTGTCCAGTTTTTCCAACGACCGCATATTCCGCCAACGTTTCCGCGGCACAATATCCGACCAGACCACAGATAACACGGCATACAAAAGCCACAAACGTAACAAATCCTGCTTTATATCCCTGATCAGTTCTCTAAAAGGCTGCACCCCCAAATCGTTACCCCCAACACGCAGCACCAGAATATCAGGTGCCCTATCCAACAAGACAGCATTATGTATTTCCCGCAACACCCTGCTCCATGCCATTCCCCTAAATCCAATCCATCGGACTACGGCCATCCTCCGGTCAAATCCCAGCTGTCTACCTTCGGACCGAACATCCGCTCGCAGTGCTCCCCAGTGCACATAGGAATGGCCGAAAATCCACACCAAGAGCGGCAAAGGACCTGCAAAAATACAAGCATAAGTCACTCACAAAAAAGCCTTGTCAAAACAAAAACCTTTTTTTTTTTTTACTATAATGAACAAAGTTGACACTTCCAAGGCTCAACCAACACCTCCTAAGTTCTCACATAACTGCGATACCTATCAGATCTCCATCTTCCAATACGCTTGATGGCTTCAACCCCCAAACCACCAACAGCCGCCGCGGTCGCCGCCCCGATCCGAAACGAGTGAGGAGCAAAACGCTCCTCCTCCAAACCCAAAACTCCAAGTGCCTTCCGAAAAACCATACTAAACTGATATCTGGAAAGGAAGGAACCATCCTCGTGGCAGAGCAAAGGTCCTAACCTCCGAGGCATAAGTTCCCAAAAACGCCCCAAACAGCTAACCGGACACATTCCTGACCCGGCGACCGCACCCAACACAACTTTCTTACCCCGTCCTTCAGGGTCTGTCTTAGAACAGCGTAACCAAAACTCAACCTGCCCCCGAGACAATAGCACATCCTGCGCCAGAATGCCCCCCATCAGTGTTTTGGTGGGAGACACCAATTCCCCAATTCTCATTGCCCCGAAAAATGCAAATGAAAAAGCCAACCTGAAAAGACGACATTCAAAATCAGACCCACAACATTTAAACAACGCCTCCCCTAAATTTTCCAGCAAGGAGAAAGACACCGGACGCCTCGAATCCAATCGACCCTTCCCTCTACGAAAACCCTTCACAGCCTGTCTCACCAAAAATGCCTTAAACAAATCCTGCTGCCCCCGCAATTTAAAGCCAAAAGCCAGCGCAGCCATAATGCGAGACACTTTCGTACAAGACCAACCCTCGGAAGCCCCACGACTCAACCAAGATAACAATGCCCCAGTCTGTTCGTCTGTGCCCCCAACACCAGGGCGAGACGCCAGTACTCCCTCCCATGATGCCCAAACCGCCTGATAGGCATCCTACGTTTTTGGAGCCAGCGACGACTTGATCAATTCTTCTGCATCCCTGATGCCACAAGCCAAAGTTCCGCAGGGCATTCCAAACCGATAGCCTCTGCCACCGGAGCCAACGACCGGAAACGCTCAAACTTAAATCGAGAAAGAGAGTCAGCAATGGAGTTATGAATACCAGGCACATGAGATGCCGTAACCTGAGAGTTAAGGGCTAAACACAATAACACCAACTGACGAAGCACCCGCACCACAGGCGGTGACGATGCCGTGAGACCGTTTACTGCGCAAACGACCCCCATGTTATCACAGTTGAAACGAACACGTCTGTTACGAAATTCCTTCTGCCACAAATGGACTGACACCAAAATAGGAAAAAGTTCCAACAACGCGATATTCCGAACCAGACCTGACGCAACCCACTCTACTGGCCAGGGCGACGCACACCACTGCCCCTTGAAGTACGCTCTGAAGCCAACACCATCAGCTGCATTTGTAAACAACTCCAACGAATCATTGTCCACAACGTCATTCATCAGCAAAGAATGACAGTTATAAGTCTCCAAAAACTTACTCCACACTGCCAAATCCTCCTTCAACTCCGCGGGCAACCGGATGAAATGATGCGGGGCATGAACACCAGCCGTGGCACTCACCAGTCTCCTGGAAAACACTCTCCTCATGGGCATGACCTGACAGGCAGAATTAAGCTTCCCAAGCAAAGATTGAAGATCCCGCAAAGTCACTTTCTTCAAACGCTGAACCCGGGACAAATCCCTGCGCAGCCCTTCAATCTTGTCAACAGGCAATCTGAACTCCCACTGAACTGTGTCTATAACAATGCCCAAAAAACTCAAACATGTACTCGGGCCTTCCGTCTTACCAGGAGCCAGGGGGACACCAAAGCGATCAGCCACCCACTCCACAGCCTTCAAAAGCCTCCAACACCGATCCGACCCCGCCGGGCCGATACACAAAAAATCATCAAGATAGTGAATAATGGAATCGCAATCCGAAACATCCTTCACTACCCATTCCAGAAAGGAACTAAAAGTTTCAAAGAATGCGCATGATATGGAACAACCCATGGGCAAACATCGATCCACAAAGAAACCAATGTCCCAAAAACAACCCAAAAGCTTAACACTATCTGGATGAACCAGCAATAACCTAAACGCTGCTTCAATATCCGTTTTCGCCAACAGGGCACCTTTTCAGGACCTACGAACCCAAGCAATTGCCTCATCGAACGACGCATATACTACCGAGCAAAGCTCTGGCGCAATACCATCATTAACAGACGACCCCCGAGGGTACGACAGGTGAGGAATCAAACGGAATTTTCCAACTTCCTTCTTGGGAACTACCCCCAAAGGAGAGACAACCAAATCCTCAAACGGAGGAGACACAAAGAGGCCGGACATTCGACCTAACGCCACCTCCTTATTCAACTTCTCCGAAACCACATCCCTGTAGACCAGCGCAGACCGCAAATTTTTAAGAGCCCGAGGAACCTCAAACGGAGGGGAAGGGATAACAAAGCCTTCCTGAAAACCTCGAAACAACAGCTCCGCAGCCTCCCTCGCAGGATATCTACTTAGATAAGGGGCCATCCTTGCCAGCTTAACCGGAGTCTCCTCCATGGGTATTACTGCCCCCCCCTGACTTTGACTTAGCTTTCTTAAAGCATTTTGAGGCTCCGTGACTGGAAGCACTGCAGTGGGAACAAAGATGTTTGAACTTACAGTTGACCCCAAACTTACACTGGCCATCATTGTACTGCCAACATAAACCCGATTTGTGCCCCACTGATTGACCTGACTGTCCTGCCGAACTGGACTGACTATTTTGACTGGAACCTCCAGACGTTCCTGGAAAGGAGTGACCAAACTTATACTGCGCCATAACCCGCAGCCATAATCCAATATCCTTTTGGTCCCATCTCAAAACCGGGCGGATGGCTTTTCTCTGCCGAAATTGCTCATCATATCTCAGCCAGGCCTGCCCTCCGTATACTCTATGAGCCTCCCCAATAGAATCCATGTAGCAAAAAAGGCCAGAACAATCTTCTGGCGCTCGTTCTCCAATCACACTCGCCAATATAGCAAAGGCCTGAAGCCAGTTAATAAAAGTCTGCAGAATTAACCGCCACCTATGCTTCTCTTCCTCCTCTTTTTTGCTGTCTTCCTTCTTCCCCTTATCCAAATTAAATTTCTCCAGAGGGAGAAGCGAAAAAATTTCCACGTATTCATCTTTTACAATTTTCTCCCTAACCTCTTTTTTCAGATGTGCCCCCAGTGGGCCCTCAAAACAAACATAGACCTCTCCATGAGCCCTATCATCCAGATGAATCCTACATTCTTTTTCCTTCTCAGTCTGCACCGACACAGATACAGGCACCGCGTTCAGTACAACCACCTCCCTAACGCCGACAGCCCCTCCCTGCGGACCTACCCACGCCGCCAAGTGCCGTTGCTCCTCCATACCCCTCTCCAACCTCACTAGCAGATCCCTTACATTAGCTAGCACTGCACCAACACCAACCCCATCAACCCCCCCAGGACCCCCGCCGCCCCCACGGGAAACAAATCCCCCTGCCGCCCCCCAACAGCAGGGGCAAAAGAAAGTTGTGAAGACAGTAATGACAAAGACGCATACTCACCAGGCTACGAGGGAGCTGTGACCCCTCCAGCCGGAATGCCGGGCTCCTGACGCCACTGTCCGGATGGATCCATGCCCGGACCGACCATGGAAGCCGGCTGCTGCGACCCGCCGCTTGAACTCGAGCAAAGCCCCCGCAACTCCACATCGCTCGCAGCTGAAGACAGGCCAGGTTGCTGACTCTGGAGAGGCTGAGATCCTGCTGCAGCGACGCCTAGGCCCATCATTCAGGGAGGACCCCTGTGACGTGACCGCATCCACTCGCGCAGGTGAGCACCCCGCAGAAGCAAAAAAGAGCAGGCCCCGAACTTGCCCCTCCGGGACCGCCTGCCCCTGATCGCGCCGAACTGCTTCGCCCGCCGGATGATGTTGCAGAGGCAGGCTGCGCGGCAGGAACATCACCGCCACTGCCCCCCGAACTGATAACGCTGGATGGATGCCTGGCGCGCGCTGGCTCCGCCCCACGTGCACTACGGGGTGAAGGCCTAGCAGCCGCCGACGAACCCCGCCGAGCTATAGGATTCCTCCCAGGCTGGGGCCTGCGGGCAGAGCAACTTACCGGCGCCCGACCTGGAGGGTCCCTGGAGGGGCTCCTGCGCCTACGGGGGGCTCTGGGAGCAGAATCAGGGGATAAGCGCTCCGGCGGCCTAGTCCACCTGGAGTGCCGTACCGGCGATGCTGCAGCCGCCGGCACCGAAGCCGCGCTCCCGCCGAGAATAGCCGCCACCTGCTGTTCCAGCCAGCCCTGGGGCTATAACGCCGCTGCTGCCCGCAAGCTCTCGAGCATGCTGTCCACCGCCACCATTATGCTTCCACACACGTTGGCCAGAGAGCAGGAAGTGATTAGGCCACACCCATCCCCCTCTCCCCACCTGCCTCCCTTCAAAAGAAAACATCCCCACCTCCTCCACCCTAACCCCTCCCTCCATACCATCGTCATGCCTGGCCTTCACTTACGACGCTGGGGGGAGGGGCGTCTCAGCTCTGGCCGGTACTGTTGCTTAGTATACAGTGTACTCACTTATTATGTATAGCACAGTCCCTTAGTATAAAGTGTACTCACTTATTATGTATAGCACAGTCCCTTAGTATATAGTGTACTCCTTTATTATGTATAGCACAGTCCCTTAGTATAAAGTGTACTCACTTATTATGTATAACCCCTTCCTTAGTGACATAGTTTCCTCTTTTATTATGTATAACATTGTACCTTATTACGTACCATCCTCTCTGGTTATATATGGTGCCGTCCCTTATTAAATGGCTTCCCCTGCTGCTATGTACAGTCCTGTCTCTTACATAGTGTATTCTTGTTATTTTTGTTATTCACAGAGACCTCTTTTATTACATAGTCCTCTCTCTTGTTAGATCTAAAATGACGTCTGATTGAGCAGTGGGTGAGCAGACGACCGGTCCATCAGCTCCTCCATAGGAAAAGAACCTTTCCCATGCGCCATCAGTCATCATTGCATTATACATCTAACAAGACAGGACGGTATGTAGTAAAGAACAGGGGGCGCTATATAATGATATACATGTATGTGTGTGTGACATACAGAATATATATATATATATATATATATATATATATATATATATATACAGTGTAGGAAATAAGTATTTGATCCCTGGCTGATTTTGTAAGTTTGCCCACTGACGAAGACATAAAGACGTGCACAGTATATAATTTTAAGGGTAGATTAATTTTAGAATTGAGAGATAGAATATCAAAGATAAAATCACATTTTATAAATTATATAGATTTATTTGCATTTTGCAGTGAGAAATAAGTATTTGATCCCTCTAGCAAACAAGACTTAATACTTGAGGGCAAAACCCTTGTTGGCAAGCACAGCAGTCAGACTTTTTTGTAGTTGATGATGAGGTTTGCGCACATGTCAGGAGGAATTTTAGTCCACTCATCTTTGCAGATCATCTCTAAATCATTAAGATTTTGAGGCTGTAACTTGGCAACTCGGAGCTTCAACTCCCTCCATAAGTTTTCAATGGGATTAAGGTCTGGAGACTGGCTAGGCCACTACATGACCTTAATGTGCTTCTTTTTGAGCCACTCCTTTGTTGCTTTGGCTGCATGGTTTGGGTTATTGTCTTGCTGAAAGACCCAGCCATGACCCATTTTTAATGTCCTGAAGGAGGGAAGAAGGTTATCACTCAGGATTTTACGGTGCATGGCTTCATCCATTCTCCCATTGATGCGGTGAAGTAGTTCTGTGCCCTTAGCAGAGAAACACCCCCAAAACATAATGTGTCCACCTTCATGCTTGACAGTGGGGATGGTGTTCTTTCGGTCATAGGCAGCATTTCTCTTCCTCCAAACACGGCGAGTTGAGTTAATGCGAAAAGAGCTCAATTTTTGTCTCATCTGACCACAGCACCTTCTCCAATCACTCACAGAATCATCCAGGTGTTCACTGGCAAACTTCAGGCCTGCACATGTGCCTTCTTGAGCAGGGGGACCTTGCGGGCAGTGCAGGATTTTAAACCTTTACGGCATAATATGTTAGCAATTGTTTTCTTGGTGACTGTGGTCCCAGCTGCCTTGAGATCATTAACAAGTTCCCTCATGTAGTTTTAGGCTGATCTCTCACCTTCCTCATGATCAAGGCTACCCCACGAAGTGACATTTTGCATGGTGCCCCAGATCGATGTCGATTGACAGTCATTTTGTATTTCTTCCATTTTCTTACTATTGCACCAACAGTTGTCTCCTTCTCACCCAGCGTCTTACTTATGGTTTTGTAGCCCATTCCAACTTTGTGCAGGTCCATGATCTTGTCCCTGTTATTCTTATAAAGCTTTTTGGTAGGGCATCAAATACTTATTTCTCACTGCAAAATGCAAATAAATTTATATAATTTATACAATGTGATTTTCTTTTTGATATTCTATCTCGCAATGATAAAATTAGCCTACCCTTAAAATTATAGACTGTTCATGTCTTTGTCAGTGGGCAAACTTACAAAATCAGCAAGTGATCAAATATTTATTTCACCCACCTTATGTATATACAGTGGGTACGGAAAGTATTCAGACCCCTTTACATTTTTCACTCTTTGTTTCATTGCAGCCATTTGGTAAATTCAAAAAAGTTCATTTTTTCACATTAACGTACACTCTGCACCCCATCTTGACTGAAAAAAAACAGAAATATAGACATTTTTTAAAATGTAATGAAAAAAAAAAGAAAAACTGAAATATCACATAGTCATAAGTATTCAGACCCTTTGCTCAGACACCCATATTTAAGTCACATGCTGTCGGTTTCCTTGTGATCCTCCTTGATAAGGTTCTACTCCTTCATTGAAGTCCATCTGTATTTAATTAAACTGATAGGACTTGATTTAGAAAGGCACACACCTGTAGGAACACACCTATACACTGTGTGCAGAAATATTAGGCAAGTTGTATTTTAGATGCAAAAATAGTCCCAAACACATTTTCATATATCAATAGGGCAAAAATCATTCCCTAGCAAAAGTTTGCTTACACATGCTATATTGCATGTTGTGAATACAGAGAAAAACGACTCAATAGCATCATCCAGCGATCACGCAAATCGTGTAGTGCATAACCCGGATTTCTTACAACATATATACATGTGATAATCACAAATGTACCCATCATATAGTCCACAAAGTGCAGAAAATCCCATGCTGCAAGAAATAGTGAAACTCAGAGTCCATTAGCAATCTATATGGCTCAGACTTCTCATCAATGGTCATCTGTATCAGCTCCATAATAGATAGCGCCTCCATCATGTAGTCCACGTAATAAGAAAGCACTTCCATGTGGCAACAAATAATGAATAGTGGAACTTGAGGTCCATAAATTATTTATATAGCACAGGCTTCTTGCCAGCAGTCATCCATATTGGTTCCATAACACATTTCTTATTTACAGTATATGTAGGAACTGAAAGAAGTCCTTGTGTTGTAGTTAGTCTATTCATATATTGGGCACATCATGGAGAAGATCTCATAAACTTTAATATATTTTCCACTCTAGACATGCTGGATACAAGTGCACTATACTACGTTGCATACGATCACTATAGAGGTGAAGAAACAAAAAGGACATAATGAATAAAAACAGTTAAAAACCAAACTAAAAAACATCAGATGGCGGGAAGGTCAGTAAACAGGGCCGGACTGGGACTAAAATTCAGCACTGGCATTTGAAGTTACACAGGCCCACTTGTCACATGGTGACTGTATAATATCTTTGTACACTTGTAGGCAGGGCCGGTTTTAGGCAAAGTGGGGCCCTAGGCAAAGTTTAAAATGGGTCCCCAAATGCTAACATATTGCACATCACACAGAAGCCTTTCTGTTGTATTTACGTGCGCTGAGTTCAGGCCGCTAAACGAGTTTGATCGACAATACTGAAGTTGTTCAACGCTTGTTTCCCGGCCTCTTTCCACCAGCTGAGGAATAATGATGAGACAGAACGATCACTAATAGATCACCATACAGTATCATGTTTTCAGCAGCACATCTACAGTTTACACTGGCAATGTGCTGCTGACAACAAGGCTTTTTGTTCCAGCAAAAACAATCCGAATATGCAGCATTTTACTTGTTTAGTAAAATACACCCCATAGTCCTCCATATATTATAATGTGCTCCATAGTCCTCCATATAGTATAATACACTCCCTATAGTCCTCCATATATTAAAATACACTGCTCAGTCCTCCACATAGTATAATACACTCCTCATAGTCCTCCATATAGCATAATACAATCCTCATAGTCCTCCATATAGCATAATACAATCCTCATAGTGCTCCATATAGTATAATGCACCGCCACAGTCATCCATGTAGTACAATTCACTTCCCATAGTATAATGCACCCCATAGTTCTTCATATAGTATAACGTATTCCCCATAGTCCTCGATACAGTATAATGCAGCCCACATATAGTATAATGCAGCCACCCCAGAGTATAATGCAGCCACCCCAGAGTATAATGCAGCCACCCCAGAGTATAATGCAGCCACCCCAGAGTATAATGCAGCCACCCCACAGAGTATAATGCAGCCACCCCAGAGTATGTAACCCCCATAGAATATAATACAGCCCACCTCCCCATAATATATAATGTAGCCCCCCATAGATAATGCAGCCCCCCATAGTATATAACGCAGCCTCCCCCATAGAATATAATATACCCCCACAATAGTATATAACACAGCCACATAGTACATAACATGGCCTCCCCCATAGAATATAATATACTCCCCATAGTATATAGCAAAGCCCGCATATTATACAGCACAAACCGCATAGTATACAGCACAGCCTGCATACTATAGCACAGCTCGCGTAGTAGATAACACAGCCCACACAGCAGTATTCAGCACAGACCACACAGTAGTATACAGCACAGACCACACAGTAGTATACAGCACAGCCCACGTAGAAGTATACAGCACAGTCCACACAGTAGTATACAGCACAGCCCACAGAGTAATATATACAGCACAGCCCACAAAGTAATATATACAGCACAGCCCACAGAGAACTATATACAGCACAGCCCACAGAGAACTATATACAGCACAGCCCACAGAGAACTATATAAAGCACAGCCCAGAGTACTATATACAGCACAGCCCAGAGTACTATATAAAGCACAGCCCAGAGAGTACTATATACAGCACAGCCCAGAGAGTACTATATACAGCACAGCCCAGAGAGTACTATATACAGCACAGCCCAGAGAGTACTATATACAGCACAGCCCACAGAGTACTATATACAGCACAGCCCACAGAGTACTATACACAGCACAGCCCACAGAGTACTATATACAGCACAGCCCACAGAGTACTATATACAGCACAGCCCACAGAGTACTATATACAGCACAGCCCACAGAGTACTATATACAGCACAGCCCACAGAGAACTATATACAGCACACAGTAGTATACAGCACAGAGCACAGCCCACAGAGAACTATATACAGCCCACAGTAGTATACAGCACAGAGCACAGCCCACAGAGAACTATATACAGCACAGAGCACAGCCCACAGAGAACTATATACAGCCCACAGTAGCATACAGCACAGAGCACAGCCCACAGATAACTATATACAGCCCACAGTAGTATACAGCACAGAGCACAGCCCACAGAGAACTATATACAGCACAGAGCACAGCCCACAGAGAACTATATACTGCCCACAGTAGCATACAGCACAGAGCACAGCCCACAGTAGTATACAGCACAGAGCACAGCCCACAGAGAACTATATACAGCACAGAGCACAGCCCACAGATAACTATATACAGCCCACAGTAGCATACAGCACAGAGCACAGCCCACAGATAACTATATACAGCCCACAGTAGTATACAGCACAGAGCACAGCCCACAGAGAGCTATATACAGCCCACAGTAGTATACAGCACAGAGCACAGCCCACAGAGAACTATATATAGCACAGAGCACACAGTAGTATACAGCACAGAGCACAGCCCACAGAGAGCTATATACAGCCCACAGCAGTATACAGCACAGAGCACAGCCCACAGAGAACTATATACAGCCCACAGCAGCATACAGCACAGAGCACAGCCCACAGAGAACTATATATAGCACAGAGCACACAGTAGTATACAGCACAGAGCACAGCCCACAGAGAGCTATATACAGCCCACAGCAGTATACAGCACAGAGCACAGCCCACAGAGAACTATATATAGCACAGAGCACACAGTAGTATACAGCACAGAGCACAGCCCACAGAGAGCTATATACAGCCCACAGCAGTATACAGCACAGAGCACAGCCCACAGAGAACTATATACAGCCCACAGTAGTATACAGCACAGAGCACAGCCCACAGAGAGCTATATACAGCCCACAGTAGTATACAGCACAGAGCACAGCCCACAGAGAACTATATACAGCCCACAGCAGTATACAGCACAGAGCACAGCCCACAGAGAACTATATACAGCCCACAGCAGTATACAGCACAGGGCACAGCCCACTGAGAACTATATATAGCACAGAGAACACAGTAGTATACAGCACAGAGCACAGCCCACAGAGAGCTATATACAGCCCACAGCAGTATACAGCACAGAGCACAGCCCACAGAGAACTATATACAGCCCACAGTAGTATACAGCACAGAGCACAGCCCACAGAGAACTATATACAGCACAGAGCACAGCCCACAGAGAACTATATACAGCCCACAGCAGTATACAGCACAGAGCACAGCCCACAGAGAACTATATACAGCCCACAGCAGTATACAGCACAGAGCACAGCCCACAGAGAACTATATATAGCACAGAGCACACAGTAGTATACAGCACAGAGCACAGCCCACAGAGAGCTATATACAGCCCACAGCAGTATACAGCACAGAGCACAGCCCACAGAGAACTATATACAGCCCACAGTAGTATACAGCACAGAGCACAGCCCACAGAGAACTATATACAGCCCACAGTAGTATACAGCACAGAGCACAGCCCACAGAGAACTATATACAGCCCACAGCAGTATACAGCACAGAGCACAGCCCACAGAGAACTATATATAGCACAGAGCACACAGTAGTATACAGCACAGAGCACAGCCCACAGAGAGCTATATACAGCCCACAGCAGTATACAGCACAGAGCACAGCCCACAGAGAACTATATACAGCCCACAGTAGTATACAGCACAGAGCACAGCCCACAGAGAACTATATATAGCACAGAGCACACAGTAGTATACAGCAAAGAGCACAGCCCACAGAGAACTATATACAGCCCACAGCAGTATACAGCACAGAGCACAGCCCACAGAGAACTATATACAGCCCACAGTAGTATACAGCACAGAGCGCAGCCCACAGAGAACTATATATAGCACAGAGCACACAGTAGTATACAGCACAGAGCACAGCCCACAGAGAACTATATACAGCCCACAGCAGTATACAGCACAGAGCACAGCCCACAGAGAACTATATATAGCACAGAGCACACAGTAGTATACAGCACAGAGCACAGCCCACAGAGAGCTATATACAGCCCACAGCAGTATACAGCACAGAGCACAGCCCACAGAGAACTATATACAGCCCACAGCAGTATACAGCACAGAGCACAGCCCACAGAGAACTATATACAGCCCACAGTAGTATACAGCACAGAGCACAGCCCACAGAGAACTATATACAGCCCACAGCAGTATACAGCACAGAGCACAGCCCACAGAGAACTATATACAGCCCACAGCAGTATACAGCACAGAGCACAGCCCACAGAGAACTATATACAGCCCACAGTAGTATACAGCACAGAGCACAGCCCACAGAGAACTATATACAGCCCACAGCAGTATACAGCACAGAGCACAGCCCACAGAGAACTATATACAGCCCACAGCAGTATACAGCACAGAGCACAGCCCACATCTCTTCTCTTCCTCCCCTCACCTCCTCCGAGAATGGCCCCACAGTCCAGAAAAAAAAAAAACTCTCCTCACCTCTCCTCGTGCTCAGCGTTGCTTCCTGGTTCCTGCTCCTGTCTCAGCAGCTGCAGTCTGCCCGGGACACAGCAGGTGCGCGATGATATGACATCATCGCGCACCCGCAGTGTCAGAGGCAGAGCGGGGAATGATGGGAGAGGAGCGTCTGTAGACGCTCTCTCCTCCATCATTGCATTCAACTGTACCGGCGTCTATACGCCAGTATAGTTGAATGCGACGGCGGGGGCGGCGGATTGAGCAGCCCACCACTGGCACCGGCCCTTCTGGCATTTGCCAGAAGTGCCCTATGGCCAGTCCGGCCCTGTCAGTAAAGAACATGAGGCAAATAAGTTATGGTAGGTCAAATATAGCTACCAATTCAGAGGAATGAAGCAAAACCCTGAGATTCGTTTAGTCCGTGGGGGGACATTGTACCCAAAACAGTAATCCATTTGCATTCTTTTTGGGCCAATGTACGTTTAATGTCCCCACCACGGATTCCACTCTGGACATGCTGGATACCCCTGACCATAAAAGACTTCGGGTTACTGTGGTGGAACTGTTTATAATGCCTAGGTATTGTTTTTAACAAAGTCAAGTCAGTGGTTTTGGCTGATGCAAGGATGTCACGTACGTGTTCACGGGTCCGTATTCTTAATTGACGTGACGTCAACCCAATATAAATTTTATTGCAACCACATGTGGCATAATAAATTACCTGTGTAGTAGCACAGGTAATATATTGATTGATGGAAAAATTACGCATGCCATCAGCAGGGCCGGTTTTAGGCAAAGTGTGGCCCTAGGCAAAGTTTAAAATGGGGCCCCAAATGCTAACATATTGCACATCATACAGAAGCATTTCGGTTGTATTTACATGCGCTGATCTCAGGCCGCTAAACGAGTGTGATCGACAATACTGAAGTCGTTGGACGCTTGTTTCCCAGCCTCTTTCCACCATCTGAGAAAGAATGAAGGGGACAGAACGATCACTAATAGATCACTAACAGATCACCATACAGTATCATGTTATCAGCAGCACATCTACAGT
The DNA here is from genome assembly GCF_051348905.1 of Ranitomeya variabilis. Lineage (NCBI taxonomy): Eukaryota > Metazoa > Chordata > Amphibia > Anura > Dendrobatidae > Ranitomeya > Ranitomeya variabilis. The sequence continues at coordinate 242,854,342 of NC_135233.1, read as the reverse complement.
TTACACTGGCGACGTCCTGCTGAGAACAATGATTTTTATCTCGGCATAAACAATCCAATCACCCAATGAATATGCAGCATTTTGCTTGTTTAGTATAATACACCCTATAGTCCTCCATATATTATAATGTGCACCACAGTCCTCCATATTGTAAAATTCACACCCCATAGTCCTCCATATAATATAATGTGCCCCATAGTCCTCCATATAGTATAATACACTCCTCATAGTCCTCCATATAGTATTATACACTTCCCATAGTCCTCCATATAGTATAATACACTCCTCATAGTCCTCCATATATTAAAATATACTGCTCAGTCCTCCATATAGCATAATACACTCCTCACAGTGCTCCATATAGTATAATGCACCGCCATAGTCATCCATGTAGTACAATTCACTTCCCATAGTATAATGCACCCCATAGTTCTTTATATAGTATAATGTATTCCCCATAGTCCTCGATACAGTATAATTCAGCCCACATATAGTATAATGCAGCCACCACCCCACAGAGTATAATGCAGCCACCCCACAGAGTATAATGTAACCTCCCCATAGAATATAATGCAGCCCCCCATATAGTATAATGTAGCCCCCTCCATAGAGTATGATGCAATCACCCCTCATAGAATATAAATATAATACAGCCCCCCCATAGAATATAATGTAGCCCCGAACAAGATATAATACAGCCCACCTCCCCATAGAATATAATGTAGCCCCATCAAAGGGTATGATGCAATCATCCCTCATAAAATTTAATAAAGCCCCCCACAGAATATAATGCAGCCCCCATAGTATATAACACAGCCTCCGCCATAGAATATAATGTATAATGTACCCCCCAAATATATAACCCAGCCACATAATATATAACACAGCCTCCCCCAGAGAATATAATATACCCTCATAGTATATAGCACAGCCCACATAGTAGTATATAGCACAGCCCACATAGTAGTATATAGCACAGCCCACACAGTAGTATATAGCACAGCCCACATAGTAGTATATAGCACAGCCACTTAGTATATAGCACAGCCCACACAGTAGTATATAGCAGAGCCCACACCGTAGTATATAGAACAGCCCACATAGTAGTATAAAGCACTGCCCACACAGTAGTATACAGCACTGCCAACACAGTAGTATACAGCACAGCCCACAGAGTAGTATACAGCACTGCCCACACAGTAGTATACAGCAAAGCCCACACAGTAGTATACAGTACAGCCTACAGTAGTATACAGCACAGCCTACAGTAGTATACAGCACTGCCCACAGTAGTATATAGCACAGCCCACAGTAGTATACAGCACAGCCCACAGTAGTATACAGCACAGCCCACAGTAGTATACAGCACTGCCCACAGTAGTATATAGCAGCCCACAGTAGTATACAGCACAGCCCACAGTAGTATATAGCAGCCCACAGTAGTATACAGCACAGTCCACAGTAGTATACAGCACTGCCCACCATAGTATACAGCACAGCCCACAGTAGTATACAGCACTGCCCACAGTAGTATATAGCACAGCCCACAGTAGTATATAGCACAGCCCACAGTAGTATACAGCACTGCCCACAGTAGTATATAGCAGCCCACAGTAGTATATAGCACAGCCCACCGTAGTATACAGCACAGCCCACAGTAGTATACAGCACTGCCCACAGTAGTATACAGCACAGCCCACAGTAGTATATAGCACAGCCCACAGTAGTTTACAGCACAGCCCACAGTAGTATATAGCACATCCCACAGTAGTATACAGCACTGCCCACAGTAGTATATAGCAGCCCACAGTAGTATATGGCACAGCCCACAGTAGTATGCAGCACAGCCCACAGTAGTATACAGCACTGCCCACAGTAGTATACAGCACAGCCCACAGTAGTATACAGCACAGCCCACAGTAGTATACAGCACTGCCCACAGTAGTATATAGCACAGCCCACAGTAGTATACAGCACAGCCCACAGTAGTATATAGCACTGCCCACAGTAGTATACAGCACTGCCCACAGTAGTATACAGCACTGCCCACATCCCCCCTCCCGAGTATGGCCGCACAGTCCAGTAAAAAAAAAACCAAAAACACAAGCTCCTCACCTCTCCCCGAGCCCGCGCTGCTCCGTGCTCCTGTGTCGGCGGCTGCCGCCGCACTGCCTGGCACACAGTGAGTACGCGATGATGCGCACCCGCTGTGTCAGAGGCAGAGCAGGGAATGATGGGAGAGGGAGCGTCAGGTGACGCTCTCTCCTCCATCATTGCTTTGAACTGTACCGGCAGACACCGGTTTAGTTCAATGCGGCGGGGGAGTCGGCGCTGGCGGCAGGCGGCCCCCCTGCCTCACAGGGGCCCCATAGCGGCTGCGTGACTTGCCGCTAGCTGGGGGCCCCTGGGGGAGCGGGGGCCCCAGGCAGCTGCCTGGTCTGCCTGCCCCTAACGCCGGCCCTGGCCATCAGCCGTGGAAAAAGTGGTTGCTCGTAGAATATTCTTGCAGGGCACACACCCACCACAGGGAAAACAGCCCTGCGGTGGTCCACCTGTATTAAAAAAAATTTTTCTGGTAGGAACGTAGTGACTTTGAACTAGGATATCTCCCAAATTTTGACTTCTCCTTGCTGTCATTAAAGGGTCCTTCGGCAAAAAAGTAGAGAGGACAGGATCAGTTTGTAGTACGTTCCAGTGTTTTTTAAGACATTCTCTCATTTGTACCCACTGGTAGTGTTGAGCATTCCGATACTGCAAGTATCGGGTATCGGCCGATATTTGCTGTATCGGAATTTCCGATACCGAGATCCGATACTTTTGTGGTATCGGGTATCGGGTATCTCAACAACATTAATGTAATAATGTGTAAAAGAGAGAATTAAAATAAAAAATATTGCTATACTCACCTCTCCGACGCAGCCTGGACCTCAGCGAGGGAACCGGCAGCATTGTTTGTTTAAATTTCGCGCTTTTACTTGGTTACGTGAAGTCCCGGCTTGTGATTGGTCAGGGCGGCCATGTTGCCGGGACGCGGACCAATCACAGCAAGCCGTGACGAAATTACGTCACGGCTTGCTGTGATTGGTCCGCGTCCCGGCAACATGGCCGCCATTAACCAATCACAAGCCGTGACGTCACGGGAGGCTGGACATGCGCGTATTTTAAAAAGCGCGCGTGTCCAGCCTCCAGTGACGTCCCGGCTTATGATTGGTCACGGCGCCATGTTGCCGGGACGCGGACCAATCACAGCAAGCCGTGACGAAATTACGTCACGGCTTGCTGTGATTGGTCCGCGTCCCGGCAACATGGCCGCCATTAACCAATCACAAGCCGTGACGTCACGGGAGGCTGGACATGCGCGTATTTTAAAAAGCGCGCGTGTCCAGCCTCTCGTGACGTCACGGCTTGTGATTGGTTAATGGCGGCCATGTTGCCGGGACGCGGACCAATCACAGCAAGCCGTGACGTAATTTCGTCACGGCTTGCTGTGATTGGTCCGCGTCCCGGCAACATGGCCGCCCTGACCAATCACAAGCCGGGACTTCACGTAACCAAGTAAAAGCGCGAATTTTAAACAAACAACGCTGCCGGTTCCCTCGCTGAGGTCCAGGCTGCGTCAGACAGGTGAGTATAGCAATATTTTTTATTTTAATTCTTTATTTTACACATTTATATGGATCCCAGGGTCTGAAGGAGAGTTTCCTCTCCTTCAGACCCTGGGAACCATCAGGAATACCGTCCGATACTTGAGTCCCATTGACTTGAATTGGTATCGGGTATCGGTATCGGATTGGATCCGATACTTTGCCGGTATCGGCCGATACTTTCCGATACCGATACTTTCAAGTATCGGACGGTATCGCTCAACACTACCCACTGGCCATTATACGTAGATATAAATCTTAAAAACAACTAGAGAACATGGAGTATAAAAAACACCAATCAATTGAAAAGATAAAATACAATTCTTTATTGATACATCTAAAATCAATAACATAGGCCCAATCATAGGGCAAATATACAGAGAGGGAAATATCCAAGGAACCTACTAATACAGCAGGTGATCAGGACCAAAAAAGTGTCATATGAAAAAGTGAGTATGGCAAAACCTAGACCAGAAAACGGGGAGGAGGGAAAGTCAGTAATAGTAAGTGTTCCAGCATCCGGGTTCTAAACAAAGGACTCCTACAGACGCTGCCAAAAACAAAAAAGAGCCCAAAGCCCCCCATACCGATCCCAATGGAAAGCCATCACTCACCCATAATATTCAGTAAAGACGGTCCTCCTGCTGACCCCTTGACGCGCGTTTCGCGTGAGTGCTTCTTCAAGAAGGGGAGTAGCGTATGTTATGTCCCCTGAGTTTAAATAGCAATGGCCCCAGATGCCGACAAATGCGGCGCACGCGCCTCGATCACTGCAGACCGGAAGTACGCATCTCATCCAGGGGCCGTCAGTACGGTCTGCGCATGCGGCAAAAATCTTGCCAGATGACGTCACGGGGCATGCGCAGACCGTCGCAGGGGATAGCCGCCGAAATGGATGCGCGGTGCGCAGATGAAGCAGCGCGTGCGCACTGTGGCGTCCATGCAGAGGGAAAACCCGAACGGCGGCCATGCAGGTGAAGAACAGTAAATAAAGGACTAGTGAACGTGGAAGGTAAAAACATCATTAGGTGATGTCACAATCGTACCTACCAATGGGGACGTATAACGCCGACCACAAGAAAACCCTCCCCATATGTCGGCCGTCCACGCTAATTCATGCTGACAATTAATTGTAACATTAGTAGGTAAGTGAGTGAGTGAATAAGTAAAAAGTCCTAATATGAAAGAGGCAAGATGCTAATATATCAAGATCAGTAAAAATCACCAAAGCCTCTGAGTGTTAACCTAAGTGAAGATAAAGTGACATGGTGCATGACACAATACAGTGTTGGTATAATAAATATACAATAACAGAGAAATAACACAACATTAAACCGCCGTATATAAATCAACAGAATATCCACTCGGCATGAAGAAAGTCCTAGGATGTTATGCAGAGTCGGTACATCTTCAATAAATCCATATTGATATATAGGACGTCACTATTTTGATGCATTTTAGATGGATAGAGTGATGATGGATGGTGCAGGCATATCGAGGGGCTAGCGCCGGGCATCTGGGGTAAAAAATACAGTAAATACAAAGCTAAAAACACAACACATAACACAATTGAATTAATAAAACGCTAAAAAATAGGGTGGGAAAATGAAAAATTACTATTATAAATGTAGCAAGAACTTCGCTGCACAGTGTCCCCAGGCCAAAGTGGACACCGAGCCACCAAGGGAAGGACGAACTTAAAGGAAGGGGGCAAATGACAAGAGCAGGGAATGATGGGAGAGGGAGCGTCAGGTGACGCTCTCTCCTCCATCATTGCTTTGAACTGTACCGGCAGACACCGGTTTAGTTCAATGCGGCGGGGGAGTCGGCGCTGGCGGCAGGCGGCCCCCCTGCCTCACAGGGGCCCCATAGCGGCTGCGTGACTTGCCGCTAGCTGGGGGCCCCTGGGGGAGCGGGGGCCCCAGGCAGCTGCCTGGTCTGCCTGCCCCTAACGCCGGCCCTGGCCATCAGCCGTGGAAAAAGTGGTTGCTCGTAGAATATTCTTGCAGGGCACACACCCACCACAGGGAAAACAGCCCTGCGGTGGTCCACCTGTATTAAAAAAAATTTTTCTGGTAGGAACGTAGTGACTTTGAACTAGGATATCTCCCAAATTTTGACTTCTCCTTGCTGTCATTAAAGGGTCCTTCGGCAAAAAAGTAGAGAGGACAGGATCAGTTTGTAGTACGTTCCAGTGTTTTTTAAGACATTCTCTCATTTGTACCCACTGGCCATTATACGTAGATATAAATCTTATTGGTTGTTGATCTTTCTTAACCTTTTTCTGACAATGTAACAAAGCAGCTCGACTACTCCTTTTAGCCCTCACATATCCTTGCTTGATACATCTGTTGCTGTACCCACGCATTCGTGGGTACTGCCTCCCTATCTTTGTTTCTGGCTTGCGCGGCTGTGTCTCCTCTTGTTTACCTTGGTTGCATGGTGACGGCTAGGCGCCGACCGTCCCACGTGATCTTGTGTCGGTGAGGGGACTCGCCTGTACAGCTGGCCATGGTTGGGGGGCACTGCGCGTGCGCGGGGGACTTACCGCTATTGGTCTTTTCTGACCAGGTGATTTCTGATGCCGAGTATATAGGGAGGGACATGTTACAAGTTAAGCCACGCCCCCTGAGGAAGGAATGTATATACCGAAACGTGCATTGGGGAGTGAGTGCTGAGACAATTACCAGCGAAAATGACGGGTAACTTACATGTTTGTAGCAAATGCTGTTATCTTACTTCTATTTACGCTACCATCTGTCTTTGTTGAGCAAAGCGGCTTGGGTTCACTCCTTGGCTGTATCTAAATAGTAATGAGGTTTTTCCAATGATGATGTCTGATGTCCGTTAGGACGTATACCAGCCTGGGATTATATTAAGCCACTCTCGATTTAGCTCCATATGTTTGGTGGACATGAGATATCAGATAGAGCAGCGTATATGCTATAGAGTACCCTCTTTTGTTTGGTATTTTGAATTGGCACTTAGCTTGGATCTATCTTTGATTACCTCCCATGAATACATTTGTATATGTGCTGTGTTGTTCATTGTGCTCTCTTTCTTAACATTATTTTAATGTGTGATTAATCGATGTTAATAAAGTTTTTCACTTTTCTATATATCAGAATTGACTCTCTGTTCTCCGTGGTTTGATTAAGTTGTATTTTAGAGGATTATTTTTATTATTGATCAACAACTATATTCTCGACCAACCCAAAAGACTCATACATTTCAAAGGTCAATATTTTTGGAAGTTGGAGTGGTTTTTTTTTAGATTTGGCTCTCTTAGGAGGATATCTGTTTGTGCAGGTAACCATTACTGTGCAGAATTATTAGGCAACTTAATAAAAACCAAATATATTCCCATCTCACTTGTTTATTTTCACCAGGTAAACCAATATAAGTGCACAAAATTTAGAAATAAACATTTCTGACATGCAAAAACAAGACCCCAAAAAATTAGTGACCAATATAGCCACCTTTCTTTATGATGACACTCAGCAGCCTTCCATCCATAGATTCTGTCAGTTGCTTGATCTGTTTACGACCAACATTGCGTGCAGCAGCCACCACAGCCTCCCAGACACTGTTCCGAGAGGTGGACTGTTTTCCCTCCCTGTAGATCTCACATTTTATGAGGGACCACAGGTTCTCTATGTGGTTCAGATCAGGTGAACAAGGGGGCCATGTCATTATTTTTTCTTCTTTGAGACCTTTACTGCAGGGAAAGCTCAGGCAGATGGGATCTGAGCAGTGTGCTGAGGATGGCAGAAAACAGAAGGACCTTCGATCATGTGACCACAGGGGGCGGGGCTTAGCGTCCTGCTGCTGGAGATGAGTGCAGGATTCTACAGGGACCCTGAAGTAGAGGATAGGGGAACTCAGGTCGGACAAGCGGGGGTCATACACGGAGAGGGCAGCATGGTACAGGAGGGTCGATCAGAGAATAGTCAGAACGTAAGCAAGGAGTCATACACAGAGATAGCAGCGCAGTACAAGAGGGACAGGCAGAACTCTAAACAGGGACAGAACCAGATCAGAACCAGACAAGCATAAAGTAGCACAGGCACAAAGCACAGGCACAAAGCACAGACACAGGCACAACAGGGTCACACACACTCGGCCAAGGGTCAGAGTATAAGCGTCAAGGAATGAGCAAACAATGAGACTATAAGAAGCCTCCCAGAATCCCACATTGAGGCCATCCAGATTAACCTCTGAACTGCCTAATCCCACAAACTATGCAGATCATGACATATAGGGTTTTGATGTCATTAGACAACACCTCTCCTCATGACAGAGATGCACATCACCTAATTTACTTAATTGGTAGTTGGCTCTCAAGCCTGAACAGCTTGGAGTAGGACAACATGTATAAAAAGTATCATATGATCAAAATACAACTTGTCTAATAATTCTGCACTCCGTGTATAAGACCTCACAGCTCACAGTGCATGTCAGACTAAATGAGAATCATGAGGTCAAAGGAACTGGCCAAGGAGCACAGAGACAGAATTGTGGCAAGGCACAGATCTGGCCAAGGTTACAACAGCATTTTTGCAGTACTCAAGGTTCCTAAGAGCACAGTGGCCTCCATTACCCTTAAATGGAAGAAGTTTGTGACCACCAGAAGTCTTTCTAAACCTGGTCGTCCAGCCAAACTGAGCAATCATGGGAGAAAAGCCTTTGTGAGATAGGTAAAAAAAGAACCCGAAGATCACTGTGTCTGAGCTCCAGAGATGCAGTAGGGAGATGGGAGAAAGTTCCACAAAGTCAACTATCACTGCAGCCCTTCACCAGTCAGGCCTTTATGACAGAGTGGTCTGGTGGAAGCCTCTCCTCAGTTGAAGACATATGAAAGCCTGCATAGACTTTGCCAAAAAACACATGAAGGACTCACAGACCATGAGAAATATGATTCTCTGGTCTGATGAGACGTAGACCTTTTTGATGATAATTCTAAGCGGTATGTGTGGAGAAAACCAGGCACTGCCCATCACCTGCCCAACATAATCCCAACAGTGAAATATGGTGGTGGCAGTGCAGCACCTCAAGTGACCGGCTGCTGTAGTGATGTTGCTTTTCCTTTGGGTAGGGTAATGTTATGCTCAGAGGCAATGGAGTTCTTTTCACCAGGTAAGGCACTCACACACAACACATTCCAAATCCAGGCCAGAAGGGGGAGCTCAGGACCCAGATTCAGAGGAGCTTCCCTAGGCTTTATGTATCCTGACCTGGAGGAGGAGCTAGTTAGCTGTTCAGAGACACTGAAGTAGAAGGAAGTCTAGAACTGAGTGCACACAGAGAGGCCTGGCAGCCACGAGGGAGCTGCAGCCTCTGGAAGGAATGAGAAGACTTGAAGGGTTGGATGTGGAGTAGCCAGAAGGGAAGGAGCACAGGAGGGGAACAGAGCTCAGAGGGGAACTGTGGCAGGATACCCTCAGAGCTAAAGCGCAGTGTTGGGAACTGGGAGCCCGAGGCTTTTGTGGGACTCTAGGACACAGAGCGGAACCGGAGGGCACGACACTACATGTTAACTGCCCGCACCACGCCTGAGATGCAACAGCACCTGAGGAGCCCGGGGCATGATAGAGTCCCTGTAAAAAGGCTCAAGCTGCCCATCATGCAGGTACCTGTCTCAGGACAGGGGGAATAGAGGACTCTGCAGGAAGTTTCAGGCAGCAGGGACCTCACCTTTAACGATGCTAGTTGGAAAGGCTTACGAACCTCTACTGGTACAGGAGAACTCTCACTTGCCTCTGAGTCGGCCGGACCACCATCATCCGTGCCTGCTACCCTGAACTGTGGCCTTTCACCCACAAGTAAACCAGGTAAAGACTTACAACTTGTCTCCTCCCATTTATTCACCGGCTATACCATCTACGCCACACACCATAGGATCCCTGGGGACCCCGATTCACCTGTGGGAAGTATAACATCTGGGCTGCCGCAACATCCCCCAGGGGACCCCTTTAATGCAGCGTCGGTCCCCCTATTGACCAAACTCCACAGGTTGCATCATGACAAACTTTGAACATTTAATGCCCTTTAACGTTGATGGCCAGGGCCACGGACTGGGTCATAGCCACCGGGACATCCCCCTTTGTGACCGGACCCGGTACCGAGTACCCCACTGCCCTGTGGGCACGTCAGCAGCATCATGCTATGGGGGTGTTTTTCAGCTGCAGGGACAGGACAACTCGTTGTCATTGAAGGAAATATGAATGTGGCCAAGCACAGAGATATCCTGGAAGAAAACTTCTTACAGAGTGCTCTGGACCTGAGACTTGGACGAAGGTTCACCTTCCAACAAGACAATGACCCTAAGCACACAGCTAAAATAATAAAGGAGTGGCTTCCGAACAGCTTTGTGACCATTCTTGACTGGCCCAGCCAGAGCCCTGACCTAAACCCAATTGAGATTCTCTGGAGAGACCTGAAAATGGCTGTTCACCAACATTCACCATCCAACCTGACAGAGCCATAACTCTTAATGGTTTATAGGGGATCGAATACTTATTTCTCACTGCAAAATGCAAATAAATTTATATAATTTATACAATGCGATTTTCTGGATTTTATTTTTGACATTCCATCAATGTTAAAATTAACCTACCCTTAAAATTATAGACTGTTCATGTCTTTGTCAGTGGGCAAACTTCAAAATCAACAAGGGATCACATACCTATTTCCCCCACTACATATATATATATATATATATATATATATATATATATATATATATATAAAGTATATACAGTATAAATACAGTGTGTATATATATATATATATATATATATATATATATATATATATATATACATACTTTTCCAAAAAAGTTGAGGCAGCACACCAAATCCAAAGTTATAAAATGCTTTTTAATAGCCCGTGTGGGTGGCAACCTTTCGGTCCTGGGTACAGACCTTTCTCAACCTGTACCCCGGACCGAAATGTCGCCACATGGGCTATTAAAAAGCACTTCATAACTTTGGATTTGGTGTACTGCCTCAACTTTTTTGGAAAAGTATTTACAAGGACAGGTATGTACCTGTGAGGCATTTGCACCCTACCCCCTAACTGTGCTATTTTTTCATTATATATATATGTGTGTGTGTATTTTTTTTTTACTCAAGCATTTGAGATATAGAGTTCAACATGCAAGGAAGCAGTACAGGATATAGGCACAGCAGACAGTCCAAGGTAAGTTACTTAACTGGGCACTTTGATATTATTATATGTCTCCACATTTCACATTATTTTATAGTTCTTCCTTTAGAAAAAGGCAAGTATAATTTCAGTTTCATTCTCCGGTGCCAAAGACTGCAGAATTATCTTGTTACAAAGAACCTATATATTATTGATAGTTCAGTTGCCTCAAAACCTTGTTAGCATTTGTAATAAGAGAAGAGTTATATTTCCATATGATTGTGTCTTTTATCAGAGATGTCTGTGTGAAACTTTGAAGTAGTGATGGCCGGCCATGGTGAAGGCTTACAATATGATCTGGAAGAAAAACTGTTCTCTTATACGCCCATAAAGCGGAGTGAACTGAAACCTGAACGACTTCCCGGGGGTTGACTATCATCTTTTTGTTATTGAAATCATTTGGCTTTTCCTGCTCATAGTGTATAAGCTGAAGAATGTTAGTTCCTGGAATATTTTTTGGAAAAGCTGTCTGAAAATGAGGGTCAGTTATATTAGTTGGGTAGTGATAGTGTTTTATAAGGTATACAGCTGTATTTGGATACTCATTCTCCACATCTTTCATCATTTCATCCCAGGTTTTGTGACGTCTCGGCAGAATAACTTCATCCATATCATTGAGGATCACATATCGGCTTTTGTACATATTTCTGTACATACAGTCGTTCAGAGCTGAGAGTTGCCCGTAATAACCAATTTGGATTTCACGGTTCATATTTTGGTGCCAGACATTGGATGTTGTTAAATATTTGTCTATTGGCCAAGGTATAATTTCTAGAACTCCTATTGAGACATAGTAATCAAGAACTTGGCAAATGGCTTTACTGCAGCCGTTCTTGTAGATAACCACCTTCTGGGCTCCTAGGAGACGATACATTTCAATAGCCTGGACATATTGCAATACGTTCTCCTGGTTTCCGAACATTGTGGAGATGCACACTGTGAAGTTTACAGAGAAAGGCTGAGGATTGCGATTCTGTATCTCAAACTTAGGAACATGATTTGTCTTATTTGTGTTGGACCAATGGATGGAGATGTGCTGGGAAAAGCAGTTCTGAGGCTCAGGACAGATCACATCGGCGGGACCATAATTAAACCCAAACCATTGACTGTGATATTGTATTTCAGCTTTCACAGAAACACATTCAGGTTCATTTGTACAATAAAACCAGCAATATAGCTCCTTCATATCTCTACCATGGATGATGGTCAACACTCTCACATTGCTGGACTCTCTGCCATCATAATAGGCCGATATAATAAAGATTGTATTGTCTTCTAGAGGGGTGATAGTGTCCCTGGAAATTGTCAAATCATTTTCTGGTTTCACTCTTTTTCCATGTAATATATGATAACAGGTATAAATTAGGAAATACGTATTCAAAATCAAGAAAGTCAAGCGTAGCTTCGTAATCTTCATCTTCTTTAGAGATATCTACACAAAAGTAATATCACTGGTGGAAATCTGCAAAAGAAAGTGAATGTATTTAATATGGGGAAGGGAAAAAAACTAATGGAAAAGTGAAGAAGCTGACTATCTAGTAACAGTAGGGGCTCGTTCACACAATCATCTTTTAGATCCGAGTACTGTCTGTGAAACATACGGACAGTACTCGGACCAATCATATTCAATGAGGCAGCGCAGATGAGCTATTTTTTTCCCCTGACCAAATTGCCTGTGAAAAAAATTGCAGCATGAATTAGTTTTCTTCCAGAAATCGGATGAGACTCACGCATTCAAGTGCATGGTTGTGTAAAGAAAATCGAGTACTATACAGAACTACAGAATTGCATCCATTTTTTATGGATACATTGAAATTCTGTAAAATTGGAAACTGTGAATAGGCTTGTAAATTATGCATTGCTGCTGCTGAAAAAAAAAAGGATTGCAGAAAGACTGCACATACTTTGCACACGGATGACAAGTGAGAAAAAATCGTTCAAATTTTCTGGGTGAAACTGAATGATATTTACACGCTCATCTGAACCTATCATAAAGGGGCACACACACGTTCGTTCATTCATTCATTCATTCATTCATTCATTCAACTGTTATTCTTCAGTGAAATCCCTCTCAGGTCCTGCCATAAGTCAGTGTGTAGTTATATTTGCAGCAGGTCATAACAGCCAGAGAGGCTCTACTATACACTAAAGGTTTGAAAAGTAGTCAGTAAAAGTGGCATCTTGTGTTAAATTTGGGGAAATCATTTGATACAATTCAGCTGTTTACATTGTTTTTGTTTCATTTGTTTATTCCAAACAGCAGAATTTGTAATAGAGGTGAAGTATTTTGATTGCAAATACCGTACATTATCTATTTGTATTGACAAATGTACACGTTCTCTTGTCACCTGGTTATATGGGCCAATAAATACACCAGTTTTTTATATTAACCCCTTCCCGACCTTCGCCGTACTAGTACGGCTCTGTGGGAACTGCATTTCTGCCCGGAGCAGTACTAGTACGGCGGCACGATCACTACGACCTCACACTGAGCGCCGCGGTCATCAGGTGTGTCACATACAGCTGACACCCCGCAGCAACGCCCATGATCGGTGCTAGCACCGATCGTGGGCATATAACCCCTCTGATGACGCTGTCAGTACTGACAGCGACATAGAGAACAATTGCGCAGGGAGGGGTCTCCCTGCTCTCTCCCACCGGAACAACGCGATGCGATCGCGTTGTTCCTGTGATCTCCATGGAGACCCCCAGCTCCAAGATGGGCACAGGGTCCTTCCAGGTTCTTCAGTGAGGTGGCTTGTCAGAGCATGCTAAGATCAGGCGCCGGCAAGCCTCCTAAACTGCCTGTCAGATTGTTGATCTGACACTGTGATATGCAAAGTGTCAGATCAGCGATCTGACTTTATATAGTAATGTCCCAACCTGGGACAATGTAATAAAGTAAAAAAATATATATAATGTGTAAAAATATTTTTAAAAATCCCCAAATAAATAAATAAATAAAAAAAATAAATATTTTACCAATAAATACATATATTTATATAAATAATAAAAAAATAAAAGTAAACATATTTGGTATCGCCGCGTCCGTAACGACCTGACCTATAAAACTGTCCCACTAGTTAACCCCTTTAGTGAACACCATTTAAAAAAAAAGAAAAAAAAACAATGCTTTATCATCATACCGCCGAACAATAAGTAGAATAACACGCAATCAAAAAGACGGATATAAATAAGCATGGTACCGCTGAAAATGTCATCTTTTCCTGCAAAAAACAAGCCACCATATAGCTCCATCACCAGAAAAATAACAAAGTTATAGCTCTCAGAATAAAGCGATGCAAAAATAATTATTTTTTCTATAAAATAGTTTTTATGGTATAAAAGTACCAAAACATAATAAAATGATATAAATGAGGCATCGCTGTCATCGTACTGACCTGAAGAATAAAACTACTTTATAAATTTTACCACACGTGGAACAGTATAAATGCCCCCCAAAAGAAATTCATGAATTGCTGCTTTTTGTTCATTCTGCCTCACAAAAATCGGAATAAAAAGCAACAAATGTCATGTGCCAGAAAATGGTACCAATAAAAACGTCAACTCGTCCCACAAAAAACAAGACCTCACATGACTCTGCGGTTCAAAATATGGAACAAGTATAGCTCTCAAAATGTGGTGATGCAAAAACTATTTTTTTGCAATAAAAAGCATCTTTTAGTGTGTGACAGCTGCCAAACATAAACACTCGCTATAAAAGCCCACTATAAATAGTAAATTAAACCACCCTTCATCACCCCCTTACTTAGGGAAAAATAATAAAATAAAAAAATGTATTTATTTCAATTTTCCCATTAGGGTTAAAGTTAGGGTTGATACTAGAGTTGGGGTTAGGGTTTGGATTATGTTTACGGTTAGGGCTGGGATTAGGGGTGTGTCAGGGTTAGGGGTGTGTCTAGGGTTATGGTTAGGGTTGGGATTAAGGTTAGGGGTGTGTTGGGGTTAGGTGTGTGTTGAGGTTAGGGGTGTGTTGGGATTAGGGCTAGGGGTGCGGTTAGGGTTATGGTTATGGTTAGGATTAGGGTTAGAGGTGTGTTGGTGTTAGGGTTGGAGTTAGAATTGCGGGGTTTCCACTGTTTAGGCGCATCAGGGGGTCTCCAAATGCGACATGGCTTCCGATCTCAATTCCAGACAATTCTGCGTTGAAAAAGTAAAACGGTGCTCCTTCCCTTCCGAACTCTGCCGTGCGCCCAAACAGTGGCTTACCCCCACATATGGGGTGTCAGCGTACTCAGGACAAATTGAACAACAACTTTAGCAGTCCAATTTCTCCTATTACCCTTGTGAAAATAAAAATTTTGGGGCTAAAAACTCATTTTTGTGGGAAAAAATGATTTTTCATTTTCACGGCTCTGCGTTATAAACTTTAGTGAAACAATTGGGGGTTCAAAGTTCTCACAACACGTCTAGATAAGTTCTTGGGGGTCTAGTTTCCAATATGGGGTCACTTGTGGGGATTTCTACTGTTTGGGTACATCAGGGGCTCTGCAAATGCAACGAGACACCTGCAGACCATTCCATCAAAGTCTGCATTCCAAAACGGAGCTCCTTCCCTTACGGGCTCTGTCATGAGCTCAAACTGTGGTCCCCCCCCCCCCACATATGGGGTATCAGCGTACTCAGAACAAATTGCACAACAACTTTTGGGGTCCAATTTCTCCTGTTACTCTTGGAAAAATAAAAAATTGATGGCGAAAAGATCATTTTTGTGAAAAAAATATGATTTTTTATTTTTTAGCTCTACATAATAAACTTCTGTGAAGCACTTAGGGGTTCAAAGTGCTCACCACACACCTAGATAAGTTCCTTAGGGGTCTATTTTCCAAAATGGTGTCACTCGTTGGGGGTTTCCACTGTTTAGGCACATCAGAGGCTCTCCAAACGCAACATGGCGTCTGATCTCAATTCCAGCCAATTCTGCGCTGAAAAAGTCAAACGGTGCTCCTTTCCTTTCAAGCACTGCCATGAGCCCAAACAGTGCTTTACTCCCACATATAGGGTATCAGTGTACTCAGAACAAATTGATCAACAACTTTTACAGTCCAATTTCTCCTGTTACCCTTGGGAAAATAAAAAATTGGGTGTGAAAAGATCATTTTTGTGAAAAAAAATGATTTCGTATTTTTACGGCTCTACATTATAAACTTCTGTGAAGCACTTGGGAGTTCAAAGTGCTCACCACACATCTAGATAAGTTCCTTAGGGGGTCTGCTTTCCAAAATGGTGTCAGTTGTGGGGAGTTTCCACTGTTTAGGTACATCGGGGCTCTCCAAATGCGACATGGTGTCCGATCTCAATTCCAGCCAATTTTGCATTGAAAAGTCAAACGGCTCTCCTTCACTTACGAGCTCTGCCATGCGCCCAAACAGTGGTTTACCCCCACATATGGGGTATCTGCATACTCAGGACAAATTGTAAAACAACTTTTGGGGTCCAATTTCTCCTATTACCCTTGGTAAAATAAAACAAATTGGATCTGAAGTAAACAATAGAAACTGGGTCACACTGGCGCTTACCACTTACTGACAGAATGGCCAGAAGTGTATAAGCAAGGATTGTCCCCCAGCTGCTGGAATCTAAAACAGAATATGTGCCAATTCTGTGCAAATATAAACAATAACCTAAAATTCTGATGCAGCGCTTAGGGGGTATGGCCAGAGATGCCAAACACAAAGGAGATCTGCAGATAAAAACAATTCCACAAAATGCCAGATACATACACAAACAATTGGGGGTACGACGTGGCTGAAAAGTGCAATAATAGAATCCCTTAAATATCTGACACAGCACCCTAGCTGGGAGATTCCTATGGCCGCATGAACATAAACATGGATGGAACGGCACTTACCCTAGTAATGGTGTGTCCACGACTAAATTAGCATAGCCGGACGTAGCGCTCGGTAATCCATAATTTAGTTGTGGACACACCATTACTAGGGTAAGTGCCGTACCATCCATATTTATGTTCATGCGGCCATAGGAATCTCCCAGCTAGGGTGCTGTGTCATCTATTTAAGGGATTCTATTATTGCACTTTTCAGCCATGTCGTACCCCCAATTGTTGGTGTATGTATCTGGCATTTTGTGGAATTGTTTTTATCTGCTGATCACCTTTGTGTTTGGCATCTCTGGCCATACCCCTTAAGCGTGGCATCAAAATTATAGGTTATTGGATCTGAAGTAAATTTTTGGTGAAAAAAAGTTAAATGTTCATTTTTTTTAAACATTCCAAAAATTCCTGTGAAGCACCTGAAGGGTTAATAAACTTCTTTAATGTGGTTTTGAGTACCTTGAGGGGTGCAGTTTTTAGAATGGTGTCACTTTGGGTATTTTCTGTCATATAGACCCCTCAAAATGACTTCAAATGTGATGTGGTCTCTAAAAAAAAAAAAAAAGGTTTTGTAAAATTTGTTGAAAAATGAGAAATTGCTGGTCAACTTTTAACCCTTATAACTCCCTAACAAAAAAAAATTGGTTCCAAAATTGTGCTCATGTAAAGTAGACATGTGGGAAACGTTATTTATTAACTATTTTGTGCGATATAATTTAATAATATATAATAATCTGATTTAAGGACACAGGCTCGGACTGGCCCACCGGGAAACCGGTGGATCCCCCGGTGGGCCCCTGACTCCCACAGTCTCTCTCTTCTCAGTATCCCTGCCCTGCATGCACTATTTAAGCCCCGCCCCTCCCCGCTCAACAGAAGAGGGGAGAAAAGCTGAGCTTCTGACAGGAGCCTCCTGCATTGCCTGGTATGACATAGGGTGGGGAGAACAGTGTGCGGGCAGGATCTCTAACTTCTCTCTCTCTCCCTCCCCCGAGTCTCTGGCTAGGATGGGGGAGAGAGGCTCAGCACAACCATTTCCCTGAGCTACACTAGCTAAGGCTACTTTCACACTAGCGTTAACTGCAAACCGTCCCAAAAAAGGTCTTTTTTGCCGAAAAAACGGATGCGTCGAAAAAGTGAAAAACGGAGACAAACGTATGCCACGCATACAGCATTTCGACGGATCCGTCGCAAATCCGTTAAACGTTTCCGTCGAAAATACTGGATGCGTTGCATACGTTGCATCCGTTTTTACCATCCGTTGCATCCGTTTTTACGACGGATCCGTTTTTAAAATGGGAGGCTCCCAAATTTGATTGGCTACTGGAAAATATGGAAAACTATATAGTTACTGTTTTTACAGCCCATCTTTGTGGGTTTTAGTTTTGTGGCAGCGATGGAAGGTGTTCTTGGGAGGATTGCTAGTTTGGTTACCGACGTTATCTTTGAGACGAATCGCCTGGATATCATAGTGCGGGAGAAGGAGGCGGCAGCGGAAAGGCGTAGGATGCTTCTGCAGCAATGGAGACGGAGACGACTGTGGATTCATCCGATTAATGAACTACGGATGACCCGGGGTGTCCAGTCCACTCTGTACCTGGAGTTGCGGCACAATCCACACAAATTCTATAACTACGTGCGGATGAGGCTGGAAAATTTTGACTTTTTGCTTGCAAAAATGGAGGATGTCATCCGAAGACAGGACACAAGGATGAGGCTTGCCATCACACCGGCGGAGCGGCTGATGGTGACCCTGCGGTAAGCCTCTATTTTTTTCTGTCATTGGTCATTTTTAATGTTATATTACATGCTGCAGACAATACTGCGCTGACATACTGCGCACTATTTTCTGCAGCATGTAATTTTGGTTTTCTTGGCGGACATTCCACTGCTTTTTTTCCTGTCATTGGTCATTTTTAATGTTATATTACATGCTGCAGACAATACTGCGCTGGCATACTGCGCACTATTTTCTGCAGCATGTAATTTTGGTTTTCTTGGCGGACATTCCACTGCTTTTTTTCCTGTCATTGGTCATTTTTTATGTTATATTACATGCTGCAGACAATACTGCGCTGGCATACTGCGCACTATTTTCTGCAGCATGTAATTTTGGTTTTCTTGGCGGACATTCCACTTTTTTATTTACACCGGTTTCATGCTGGTTTGATTGTGTGCCCCGTCCTTAAAAAAAAATTAACAGTGCCATATTGAAACTTGTTGGTCTGTGCAATTTTTTCTAACATTTTTTTTTTTTTAAAGTTTCCTAGCTACGGGTGAATCTATGACTTCGCTCCATTACCAATTCAGGCTGGGCATTTCCACTATTTCCGGAATAGTGAAGGACACATGTCGGGCTATTTGGACCACTTTGCAACCAGAGTATATCCCCCAACCATCCATGGAAATCTGGTTGCGAAGTGCAGAAGAGTTTCAGCAAATTTGCAATTTCCCTAATTGTGTGGGTGCAGTTGACGGGAAACACATACGGATTGCGAAACCGGCAGGAACAGGATCGGAGTACTATAATTATAAGAAGTATTTCTCCATCGTCCTTATGGCTATTGCAGATGCCAACTGCAGGTTCCTTGCCGTGGACATCGGAGCGTATGGACGGTCCAACGATTCGCAAGTTTTTAAAAACTCACCAATGGGTCGTTGCCTTTATGGAGAGAGCTACGATTTCCCGTCAGCCAGACCACTGCCAGGAACAAGTGAACCAGCCATGGAATATGTCTGTGTAGGTGATGAAGCCTTTCAACTGTCGCCGCACCTACTGAAACCGTATAGTAGCCGGAACTTAACCCATACCAAGCGGGTCTTTAAAGGGAACCTGTCACCACGTTTTTGGAAGATGGGATAAAAATAGCGTTAAATAGGGGCAGAGGTGGGCGTTACATTAGTGTGTGTGTTATGCGTTTATTACCCACCTAAGTTGCCGAAATAACTTTGCAAAGTCTCCGTTTTCGCCTGTCAATCAGGCTGGTCAGGTCACATGGGCGTGGTGTCTTCACCCAGATTTGGCGTAGTTTTCCGTTGGTGGCGTAGTGGTGTGCGCATGCCCAAAGTCCGGAATCCTCTTCCAGGGGATTTAAAATAGCGCGGTGTTCGTTATTGCATTGGTGATCGGTGGGCGCGGCCATCTTCCTTTGGCCGCGCGTGCGCAGAAGCGGCGCTCTGCTGGCCGCGGCTTCAGGAAAATGGCCGCGGGATGCCGCGCGTGCGCAGTTGGATATCGCGGCGGCCATTTTCCTGAAGCCGCGGCCAGCAGAGCGCCGCTTCTGCGCACGCGCGGCCAAAGGAAGATGGCCGCGCCCACCGATCACCAATGCAATAACGAACACCGCGCTATTTTAAATCCCCTGGAAGAGGATTCCGGACTTTGGGCATGCGCACACCACTACGCCACCAACGGAAAACTACGCCAAATCTGGGGGAAGACAACGCCCATGCGACCTGACCAGCCTGATTGACAGGCGAAAACGGAGACTTTGCAAAGTTATTTCGGCAACTTAGGTGGGTAATAAACGCATAACACACACACTAATGTAACGCCCACCTCTGCCACTATTTAACGCTATTTTTATCCCATCTTCCAAAAACGTGGTGACAGGTTCCCTTTAATTACCGGCTTACTAGAGCACGAAGAGTAGTGGAGTGTTCTTTTGGCATATTGACGGCGAAGTGGCGAGTTCTGCTGACGGCTATCAAACTGAAAAACACAACTATAGATGAGGTAGTTAAAGCCTGTGTGGTGCTCCACAACTTTGTCCTTTCAAAGGAGCCCGTTTCCTTGGATGACGAAGAGTTGGAGACCACCTTGTGGGACTACCGCAGCAGCTCGGTTCGCTCTACAGGTTCTGTTACAAGGATGAGGGACCAGTTTGCGGATTATTTTGTGTCACCTGTCGGGCGGATCCCATGGCAAGACATGATTGTGTAACCTGTTTCCCATGTGTTTTGTTTATGTAAGAAATGTGTTTCTAACAAAACAAAAAAACAAAAAAAGGCCCAAAAGCGTGGTTTTCTTGCTAGTAAAACCAATATATTATACCTTTCACACGTCTGGTGTTTGTTTTTATTTTACCTTTTTTATTTATATTACCTTAATAAATCCACACCCACACAAAGACTAGAATTTAAATCAGAGAAAAATTTTTTAACTTTTTTTTTTAAATAATTTTTTTTTTTTGCCAAAAAAAGATATTTTTTATTTTCCAATTTTTTTTTTTTTTTAAAAATTTGCTAAATTTTTTTTAACAAATATTAACATTTAACATAAATTTTTACAGGTCTTCAAAGTGTGGGGTGGAGATACGAGGGGAGGAGGGGCTGGAAGGTTGGACCACGTCGATAGGTGGGGAAACCCTACTTGTTTGGGGTGCAGTGGAAGGGGGGGTAAAACCAGGAGGCTGACCAGAGGGGGGTGGTGTTGGGGTAGGGGGAATAGTTATTGGGGAAGGGAAGCTGGGCAAGGAAGAAAACACTGGGGAAGGAATTTGGTTTGGGGGCTGGGATGGGTATGGGGACTGGGTTGGGTATTGTGACTGGGTAGGGTAGTGGGACTGGGTTGGGTAATGGGGCTGGCGTGGGGTTTGTGGCTGGGTTTGGTAATGGTGCTGGTGTGGGGATTGGGGCTGGGTTTGGTAATGGTGCTGGTGTGGGTATTGGGGCTGGGTTTGGTAATGGGGGGTATGGTGTGGAAATGGGGCCTGGGGTTGGGCATGGTGTGGAAATGGGGCCTGGGGTGGAAATAGGGCCTGGGGTGGAATTGGGGCCTGGGGTGGAATTGTAGTGGATGTGTGGGGAGGTGTGTGGGTCGATTGGGGCTCGTTAATGGCCTGCAGTAGAGCATTATGGCAGGTATTCATTACCCGCATCTGTTGCTCAAAAGAAAGCTTCTCCATGCTCCTGAGCATGGATTGGAAAAAAATATTGGCCGGATCTGGACTTACAGCTGAATGCAGCCTATCCAAGCGACTGCTGGTTTCCTGGCTTGTTTCACTGATGCGTGACTGCACCATGTTGAAACCAGCAGTCACTTGCTCTCCCAAAATTTTGAAAGAGCCTTGGAAGGATGCATTCAGGTGTAAGAACTCAGGAGCATAGCTCCTTTCCTGACCCCTCTGTCACTGCCGCCAAGAACCTAATGGTGGTCTAGAGGTGGCAGGATCAGAGGGGTGGGGTAAAGGGAACGCTAACTGTTCAGCATCAGATGCGAGCAATGAAGGCTGCAATAATGCTCCACTGCTTGGGGCGGATGAAGTGGAGGGGACAGAGGGGTCAGAGGAGGGGTCAGTGGTGTGGGGCCTACCGACGTGGCCCTCAGTGGCGGACTCAGGAGGGATCGCTCCAGAGGGCGCAGAGGAAGATGCAGGCGCCCGGTGGCTGGAGAAGGTGCTGTGAAAGAAAAAACAAAAGAAATTAATACATTGATATGAAAAAGCCCTGACTGAAAGCAAACTAAGTAAACAGGTTAACATGGTTATCAGTGGGCTGTAGAATACTTACACTCTGCTCAGCATGGTTCGCCTCAGGAAGGAGAGGGCCTGGCCATGTTTATATCTGCTCCTCTTCCTTCCTGCAGAGCCACTCGGGGCCTGCATCTCCGCGTTAAATTCCCTCTTAAAGCGATCCCTCAGTGACCGCCACCGCTTCCTAACCTTTCCACCTGTGAAGACAAGAATAATAAAAAAAAATAAATTGGTAAATGCAATACATTACAGTCAGCTCAAAACATCACTGGAAAGTGAATACTTACCTAGTTTGCTCAGCTGCTGAGGATGAAGGCTCTCCCACCTTGGAAAGAGGTTGTGACACACTTCGTCCCAGAGCCGACGGGTGACACCGGTATTGGAATGTTTGCGGTCAGCCATGTTCCACAGCGGCTCCCGCTCTCGAACCTCCTCGATGAGACCATCTATGTCGATGTCGTCATCATCGTCATCGTCATCTCCTGCGGGAGCACGCTGTGAAGCCTGTGCCAATAAAAAAAAGGAAGAAGAAAAACAAACAAATTAGTACACTGAAACACTAAAGTACCAATAGAATCCCCCTCCCAAAAAAACCCCAAAACTCACTGATGGCCGACCACGGCGAGGAGTCCGCCGACTCTGGGAGTGTCTGGGAGAACCTTCAGCGGCAGCAGCAGCAGCAGCCTGAAATAAAGGAAACAAATTCTCAGTAATGTAGGCATATATTTTCTGTGTTTAGTTATGTATGAAAATCTGTTTTGTGTATGGTGCAGTGTGATGTGCGAAAAAACTGTTTCACCACTACTTACACTTGGTTCCTCCTCCACTTGCATCTCTCCACCCGTCTCGCCCCCTTCTGACAGCTCCTCATCTGATTCAGCTTCCTGTTGAAACATAATTTATGCATGTAGTGATCAAAAAAAATGTAAATTAAAAAACCAAAAAAAAAATAAAAAAAAAATTTTTTTGTGTTAACTTACCAATACACGCTGTTGCTGTGGAGGAGGGCTGTCAGAAGAGGACATTGTTGCGGTAGCAAGGCCGACGGCTGTGGTCCTGGTGTCTCTGTAAAAGTTAAAAGACACTTGCAATCTGCTCTACACATTGAAGCAGCAGATTTGGGGTCTTCAAAACTTACTTGTAAAGATTTGTGGCTGTGGTCCTGGTGGGCTGGTCCTGGGCTGACGACAGGCGGCGGCTGTGGTCCTGGTGTCTCTGTAAGTTAAAAGACACTTGCAATCTGCTCTACACATTGAAGCAGCAGATTTGGGGTCTTCAAAACTTACTTGTAAAGATTTGTGGCTGTGGTCCTGGTGGGCTGGTCCTGGGCTGACGACAGGCGGCAGCTGTGGTCCTGGTGTCTCTGTAAGTTAAAAGACACTTGCAATCTGCTCTACACATTGAAGCAGCAGATTTGGGGTCTTCAAAACTTACTTTTAAAGATTTGTGGCTGTGGTCCTGGTGGGCTGCTCAGTGGATGTGGTCCCTGGTGTATCTGTAATAAGTATAATGGATTTATAGTTAGACCACCCCCCGAAGTAGGCAATGTTTAAAGATAAACACCCTGCTAAAATGATGTGAGAAATGTTCATTAAAGGTGAACACCAAAACCCAAAAAAAGAGGCACGTTATACCATTAATTTCCATGTCCCTAAAAAAAAAAATTTTGAAATGTGAACCCACCATGCAAAAATATATTTGCCACATTTTATTTTAAAAAATCACCTCCCCCCAAAAAAAACCTTTACAGTATAACCTTTATTAAAAATTAAGCCCTCAACCAACTCTGTATTGCATGTGTAACCATTGGTACATACACCAGTTTTAAATTTACCTTTATGAAATGATACTACGTACATTTTTTTAACAAACATTTTATTATTTTCTTTTTTTTTTCTCAAATCACAATTAGGAGCTGAAATGCTCTTTATTTTAAATACAAGTACATCAACTGCAAATGGTTTTAACAGTAAAATAAAATCAACACTTTTAAATAGAAAAAAAAAAACACTCACACATTCAAACCACAAGCTGCAGACCGCTAGACTTTTAACCCCTTCCCGACATTTGACGTACTATCCCGTCGAGGTGGGGTGGGCCCGTATGACCGCCGACGGGATAGTACGTCATACGCGATCGGCCGCGCTCACGGGGGGAGCGCGGCCGATCGCGGCCGGGTGTCAGCTGCATATCGCAGCTGACATCCGGCACTATGTGCCAGGAGCGGTCACGGACCGCCCCCGGCACATTAACCCCCGGCACACCGCGATCAAACATGATCGCGATGTGCCGGCGGTGCAGGGAAGCATCGCGCAGGGAGGGGGCTCCCTGCGGGCTTCCCTGAGACCCCCGGAGCAACGCGATGTGATCGCGTTGCTGCGAGGGTCTTACCTCCCTCCCTGCCTGCTCCAGACCCGGATCCAAGATGGCCGCGGATCCGGGTCCTGCAGGGAGGGAGGTGGCTTCACAGAAGCCTGCTCAGAGCAGGCACTGTGAAGCAGCCTGCACTTCTCGCAGATCGGTGATCTGTCAGAGTGCTATGCAAACTGGCAGATCACCGATCTGTATTGTCCCCCCCTGGGGCAAAGTAAAAAAGTTAAAAAAAAAATTTCCAAATGTGTAAAAAAAAATAAAAAAAAATATTCCAAAATAATGAAAAAAAAAAAAAAATATTATTCCCATAAATACATTTCTTTATCTAAATATAAAAAAAAAAAACAATAAAAGTACACATATTTAGTATCGCCGCGTCCGTAATGACCCGACCTATAAAACTGGCCCACTGGTTAACCCCTTCAGTAAACGCCGTAAGAAAAAAAAAAAAAAAACGAGGCAAAAAACAACGCTTTATTATCATACCGCTGAACAAAAAGTGGAATAACACGCGATCAAAAAGACAAATATAAATAACCATGGTACCGCTGAAAGCGTCATCTTGTCCCGCAAATAACGAGCCGCCATACAGCATGATCAGCAAAAAAATAAAAAAGTTATAGTCCTGAGAATAAAGCGATGCAAAAATAATTATTTTTTCAATAAAATAGTTTTTATCGTATAAAAGCGCCAAAACATAAAAAAATGAGATAAATGAGGTATCGCTGTAATCGTACTGACCCGAAGAATAAAACTGCTTTATCAATTTTACCAAACGCGGAACGGTATAAACGCCTCCCCCAAAAGAAATTCATGAATAGCTGGTTTTTGGTCATTCTGCCTCACAAAAATCGGAATAAAAAGCGATCAAAAAATGTGACGTGCCCAAAAATGTTACCAATAAAAACGTCAACTCGTCCCGCAAAAAACAAGACCTCACATGACTGTGGACCAAAATATGGAAAATTTATAGCTCTCAAAATGTGGTAACGCAAAAAATATTTTTTGCAATAAAAAGCGTCTTTCAGTGTGTGACGGCTGCCAATCATAAAAATCAGCTAAAAAAACCGCTATAAAAGTAAATCAAACACCCCTTCATCACCCCCTTAGTTAGGGAAAAATAAAAAAAAAGTATTTATTTCCATTTTCCCATTAGGGCTAGGGTTGGGGCTAGGGTTAAGGCTACAGTTAGGGTTGGGGCTAAAGTTAGGGTTAGGGTTGGGGCTAAAGTTACGGTTAGGGTTTGGATTACATTTACGGTTGGGAATAGGGTTGGGATTAGGGTTAGGGGTGTGTCAGGGTTAGAGGTGTGGTTAGGGTTACTGTTGGGATTAGGGTTAGGGGTGTGTTTGGATTAGGGTTTCAGTTATAATTGGGGGGTTTCCACTGTTTCGGCACATCAGGGGCTCTCCAAACGCGACATGGCGTCCGATCTCAATTCCAGCCAATTCTGCGTTGAAAAAGTAAAACAGTGCTCCTTCCCTTCCGAGCTCTCCCGTGTGCCCAAACAGGGGTTTACCCCAACATATGGGGTATCAGCGTACTCAGGACAAATAGGACAACAACCTTTGGGGTCCAATTTCTCCTGTTACCCCTGGGAAAATACAAAACTGGGGGCTAAAAAATAATTTTTGTGGGAAAAACAAAGATTTTTTATTTTCACGGCTCTGCGTTATAAACTGTAGTGAAACACTTGGGGGTTCAAAGTTCTTACAACACATCTAGATAAGTTCCTTGGGGGGTCTAGTTTCCAAAAT
The DNA here is from genome assembly GCF_051348905.1 of Ranitomeya variabilis. NCBI lineage: Eukaryota > Metazoa > Chordata > Amphibia > Anura > Dendrobatidae > Ranitomeya > Ranitomeya variabilis. The sequence goes on along the minus strand of NC_135233.1, from coordinate 242,828,034 downwards.
GGGGTCACTTGTGTGGGGCTTCTACTGTTTAGGTACATTAGGGGCTCTGCAAACGCAATGTGACGCCTGCAGACCATTCCATCTAAGTCTGCATTCCAAATGGCGCTCCTTCACTTCCGAGCCCTCCCATGCATCCAAACGGTGGTTCCCCCCACATATGGGGTATCAGCGCACTCAGGACAAATTGGACAACAACTTTTGGGGTCCAATTTCTCCTGTTACCCTCGGGAAAATACAAAACCGGGGGCTGAAAAATATTTTATGTGGGAAAAATTTTTAGTTTTATTTTTACGGCTCTGCATTATAAACTTCTGTGAAGCCCTTGGTGGGTCAAAGCGCTCACCACACATCTAGATAAGTTCCTTAGGCGGTCTACTTTCCAACATGGTGTCACTTGTGGGGGGTTTCTACTGTTTAGATACATTAGGGGCTCTGCAAACGCAATGTGACGCCTGCAGACCATTCCATCTAAGTCTGCATTCCAAATGGCGCTCCTTCACTTCCGAGCCCTTCCATGCGTCCAAACGGTGGTTCCCCCCCACATATGGGGTATCAGCATACTCAGGACAAATTGGACAACAACATTTGGGGTCCAATTTCTCCTGTTACCCTCGGGAAAATACAAAACTGGGGGCTAAAAAATAATTTTTGTGGGAAAAAAATTTTGTTTTATTTATATGGCTCTGCATTATAAACTTCTGTGAAGCCCTTGGTGGGTCAAAGTGCTCACCACGCATCTAGATAAGTTCCTTAGGGGGTCTACTTTCCAACATGGTGTCACATGTGGGGGGTTTCTACTGTTTAGGTACATTAGGGGCTCTGCAAACGCAATGTGACGCCTGCAGACCATTCCATCTAAGTCTGCATTCCAAATGGCGCTCATTCCTTTCCAAGCCCTCCCATGCGCCCAAACAGTGGTTCTCCCCACATATGGTGTATCATCGCACTCAGGACAACTTGGACAACAAATTTTGGGGTCTAATTTCTCCTGCTACCCTTGGGAAAATACAAAACTGGGGGCTAAAAAAATAATTTTTGTGGGAAAAAATTTTTGTTTTATTTTTACGGCTCTGCATTATTAACTTCTGTGAAGCCCTTGGTGGGTCAAAGCGCTCACCACACATCTAGATAAGTTCCTTAGGGGGTCTACTTTCCAAAATGGTGTCACTTGTGGGGGGTTTCAATGTTTAGGCACATCAGTGGCTCTCCAAACGCAACATGGCGTCCCATCTCAATTCCTGTCAATTTTGCATTGAAAAGTCAAACGGTGCTACTTCCTTTCCGAGCTCTCCCATGCACCCAAACAGTGGTTTACCCCCACATATGGGGTATCAGCATACTCAGGACAAATTGTACAACAACTTTTGGGGTCCAATTTCTCCTGCTACTCTTGGAAAAATACAAAACTGGGGGCCAAAAAATAAGTTTTGTGGGAAAAAAAAGATTTTTTATTTTCACGGCTCTGCGTTGTAAACTGTAGTGAAACACTTGGGGGTTCAAAGTTCTCACAACACATCTAGATAAGTTCCTTGGGGGATCTAGTTTCCGATATGGGGTCACTTGTGGGGGGTTTGTACTGTTTGGGTACATCAGGGGCTCTGCAAATGCAACGTGACGCCTGCAGACCAATCCATTTAAGTCTGCATTCCAAATGGCGCTCCTTCCCTTCCGAGCTCTGTCATGCGCCCAAACAGTGGTTCCCCCTCACATATGGGGTATCAGCATACTAACGACAAATTGGACAACAACTTTTGGGGTCCAATTTATCCTGATACCCTTGTAAAAATACAAAACTGGGGGCTAAAAAATAATTTTTGTGAAAAAAAAAGGAATTTTTATTTTTACGGCTCTGCATTATAAACTTCTGTGAAGCACTTGTTGGGTCAAAGTGCTCACCACACATCTAGGTAAGTTCCTTAGGGGGTCTACTTTCCAAAATGGTGTCACTTGTGGGGGGTTTCAATGTTTAGGCACATCAGGGGCTCTGCAAACGCAACATGGCATCCCATCTTAATTCCAGTCAATTTTGCATTGAAAAGTAAAATAGCGCTCCTTCCCTTCCGAGCTCTGCTATGCGCCCAAACAGTGGTTTACCCCCACATATGGGGTATCGTCGTACTCAGGACAAATTGCACAACAACTTTTGTGGTCTAATTTCTTCTCTTACCCTTGGGGAAATAAAAAAATGGGGGCGAAAAGATCATTTTTGTGAAAAAATATGATTTTTTATTTTTACGGCTCTGCATTATAAACTTCTGTGAAGCACTTGTTGGGTCAAAGTGCTCACCACACATCTAGATAAGTTCCTTAGGGGGTCTACTTTCCAAAATGGTGTCACTTGTGGGGGGTTTCAATGTTTAGGCACATCAGGGGCTCTCCAAATGCAACATGGCGTCCCATCTCAATTCCAGTCAATTTTGCATTGAAAAGTCAAATGGCGCTCCTTCCCTTCCGAGCTCTGCCCTGCGCCCAAACAATGGTTTACACCCACATATGGGGTATCAGCGTACTCAGGACAAATTGCACAACAATTTTTGAGGTCCAATTTCTTCTCTTACCCTTGGGAAAATAAAAAATTGGGGGCGAAAAGATCATTTTTGTGAAAAAATATGATTTTTTATTTTTACCGCTCTGCATTATAAACTTCTGTGAAGCACTTGTTGGGTCAAAGTGCTCACCACACATCTAGATAAGTTCCTTAGGGGGTCTACTTTCCAAAATGGTGTCACTTGTGGGGGGTTTCAATGTTTAGGCACATCAGGGGCTCTCCAAATGCAACTTGGCGTCCCATCTCAATTCCAGTCAATTTTGCATTGAAAAGTCAAATGGTGCTCCTTTCCTTCCGAGCTCTGCCATGCGCCCAAACAGTGGATTACCCCCACATATGGGGTATCAGCGTACTCAGGACAAATTGTACGACAAATTTTGGGGTCTATTTTCTCCTGTTACCCTTGGTAAAATAAAACAAATTGGATCTGAAATAAATTTTGTGTGAAAAAAAGTTAAATGTTCATTTTTATTTAAACATTCCAAAAATTCCTGTGAAACACCTGAAGGGTTAATAAACTTCTTGAAAGTGGTTTTGAGTACCTTGAGGGGTGCAGTTTTTAGAATGGTGTCACACTTGGGTATTTTCTATCATATAGACCCCTCAAAATGACTTCAAATGAGATGTGGTCCCTAAAAAAAAATGGTGTTGTAAAAATGAGAAATTGCTGGTCAACTTTTAACCCTTATAACTCCGTCACAAAAAAAAATTTTGGTTCCAAAATTGTGCTGATGTAAAGTAGACATGTGGGAAATGTTACTTATTAAGTATTTTGCGTGACATTTGTCTGTGATTTAAGGGCATAAAAATTAAAAGTTGGAAAATTGCGAAATTTTCAAAATTTTCGCCAAATATTCGTTTTTTTCACAAATAAACACAAGTTATATCGAAGAAATTTTACCACTATCATGAAGTACAATATGTCACGAGAAAACAATGTCAGAATCGCCAAGATCCGTTGAAGCGTTCCAGAGTTATAACCTCATGAAGGGACAGTGGTCAGAATTGTAAAAATTGGCCCGGTCATTAACGTGCAAACCACCCTTGGTGGTGAAGGGGTTAAAAAATACATCAGATTTAAAAAACAAACAAACAAACAAACAAAAAAAAAAACACATTTAAACCACATGCTGCACAGACCACTATACAGTCAATACATCAGAAAAAGGCAATTAACCAATTAAAGCATGGACAAATGCACATGCAATCAACAAGACGCACACAAACATGCATGGTATGTGTCCACATTCCGGATCGCATCAGGATTTGTTCAGGATTTTCCATCAGTATTTGTAAGCCAAAACCAGGAGTGCAACAATTAGAGGGAAAGTATAATAGGAAAACAGGCACACTTTTGCTTTTATCACCCACTCCTGGTTTTGGCTTACAAATACTGATGGAAAATCCTGACCAAATCCTGATGCAATCCTGAACATGGACACATACCCTCCCACATGAACAGGCATAAGATTGGCAAAGGCATAATAAGGTGCAGGCACATGAAGACATACTTACAAAAGCACACAGCCGTACAAAAATACACACACACGCACGCACGCACATAAGCTTTATGCAAATACACATATGTACAACAAAGGCAGAAAGGTGAACCCAATCAGAAGACGCATACACACACACACATTACACACACACATACAAAAGGCTGACAATCCTTTGGCTGGAGCTGCAGGTCTTCACAGTGGCTGGCATCATGGTGGATCTGGACTCTAGCATGGCACTGGCTGGTGCAGGACGATGGCAGGCCTCAGGTTCTCTTCAGGTTTTAAGCTCTTGCTGTAGTCAGTAGTACCTCATACACACAGAAATGCACAGGCACACAGATGCACACAAAAATTGCAATACTCACACTGGCTCTATGGTGGCTGGAGTCTTGTGGCTGGAGTCCTGTGGCTGGCTCCTTCCTGTGGCTGGCTCCTGTGGATGGCTCCTGTGTCAGGCTGGGGTCTTGTGGCTGGGGTCTTGTGGCTGGCTGGCTAGCTCTTGCTGGCAGTCTTCTCTCTTGGGTCTTGCAGGCATATGTGGGGTTGAAGGCCCAGGCCAGGTTTATATAGATTTGGGGGTGTCTGGCCAATTGGCAACAAAATCCTGCTTCTGAGCATGCTCAGTGTAAAAAAAACGTATTGCAGCGCTGTATTGCGTCGTACGACGTGTCCCGACGCATCCGTCGCTCATAGGCTTCCATTGCAGCCAACGACGTATGCCGCAGGATACGTCGCGACACGTTTTTTAGGCGTAGACAAAAAACGTTACAATCAACGTTTTTTGCCGACGACGTGTCGCCAAATTTCGACGCATACGTCGTAAAACGGACACGACGTATGCCAATCCGTCGCAATACGTCGCCAATACAAGTCTATGGGGAAAAAACGCATCCAGCAAAAACTTTTGCTGGATGCGTTTTTTCTGAAAAAAGACGTTTTGAGACGGTTTGCAGTTAACGCTAGTGTGAAAGTAGCCTAAGATGCTGCTGGAGCCGCTCACAGCAGTAAGCCCCGCCCACCAGCACGGACCGGGTCAGGCTGCTGGAGCGCGGGGCCAGGAGAGCTGTGCAGCCACTGCTGAAGAAAGTGCTTAATGAAGTGAATAGAAGATGGCCTCTCTCTCCCACACAGCTGTCAGACAAGCTCTAGCTCTGCTGTCGGCACGGTCAGGAGGGGGAGGGGAGCTCCAGAGGAACACAGTGCTGACCTGAAGTGAGTACTGGAGGTTCCTGTTTGTCTCTATCCTGACCTTGTTCTGTCCTCCACCCCAACAAAAGCTGTTTTTCCTGTTTGCCCCATACATCTGCGCTCTCCCTGCCCCCTCTACCCTTTCTGCTTTCTAGTTGCTGATATCACAATGTCTCCCCTCACTGCTGTTCTCTGATGGTGACCGAGATCCATCTATCTTATTTCTGTGTGTGAATAAAGCTACTTTCACACTAGCGTCGTACAACGCACGTTGCAATGCGTCGTTTTGGAGAAAAAACGCATCCTGCAAAGTTGCCCGCAGGATGCGTTTTTTCTCCATAGGGTTGCATTAGCGACGCATTGCCACAAGTCGCATCCGTCGTGTGACGGATGCGTCGTGTTTTGGCAGACCGTCGGCACAAAAGTTCCATGTAACTTTTTTTTGTGCGTCGTGTCCGCCATTTCCGACCACGCATGCGCGGCCGGAACTCCACCCCCTCCTCCCCGGACATTACAATGGGGCAGCGGATGCGTCGTAAAACTGCATCCACTGCCACCGTTGTGGTTTTTTTTCACAGTATGAGTCGATACGCATAGCGACGTGCGTCGTACGACGCTAGTGTGAAAGTAGCCTAAGGCTATGTGCATACATTGCTGATTTTGAGGCGTTTCCGCAGCGTTGTTGGACACACGGAATTGCCTCAAATCCACAGTGCGTTGTGCGCACAATGTTAATTGGAAATACAAAAACGCTGTGCACATGCTGTGGAAAAAATGTGCGGAATCGCTGCAGGATTTTTTCCACAGCATGTCAATTCTTCGTGCGGAAATGCAGCGTTTCTGCACCCATTGACTATACACTGAGTAAGGCAAATCCGCACATCAAAAAAAGCATGACAATCCGCAACAAATCCGCCTCAATTCCGCATGAAATCCGCAAGCATTTTGGCCTGCATTTTCTGCAAGAGATGCAGATTCTGTGCGGAAAATTCCACAGGCCAATCCGCAACGTGTGTACATACCCTAAATGTATACACAAATGCACACCTATACACTATATAAATAAGTACAGTGTGCATGTCTGCAATGCATTTATGTAAGTGAATGTGTATACAATACATTTGCCATTTTTAGTGATGATTCAGACATAAAAAAGCATATATGCTTTAGTTAAACGCGCTAACGCGCTACAAAAAAATTCTCATGTACTTAAAAAAAACCTTGCACTTTAAAATGCAGAATGAATAATATATCTATAATGTTATTTATAGCAAAAATATAATAGTAAAAAAAAATTACCAAGGGTTGTCCCATTTTAAAAATTACTTCATAATCTTCGGGGTATAAAAAAAAATGGTCAAAAACAACTGAGTTTTAGGCTGTGTGCCCACGTTGCGTTCTTTATACATTTCTGCCGCATTTTTTCTGCAGCGGAAACACTTAAAAAACGCATTCCCGTGCAATCCTTTGGGATTCCGCAGTTGCTGTGCCCATGCTGCAGATTTTCCCGCTGCGGAATCACATAGCGCTAAAATCCGCAGCATGTTCATTATTTCTGCGGAATCGCGGCGATTCCGCCACCATAGGATTGCACTGAAACGCTCACTTTACGCATGTGGCTATGCCCACCATGCGTAAAGTGAGTACTTCATGTGCAGATGGTACCCAGGGTCTGGAGGAGAGGAGACTCTCCTCCAGGCCCTGGGTACCATATTCATGTTAAAAAAAAAAAAAAATAGTTAAAATAAAAAATAGGGATATGCTTATCTTCTGATGGCCCCCGGAGTCCTCCTGGCTCTCAGCGGTGCACGCGGCAGCTTCCGTTCCCAGGGATGCTGTGTGCGAATCACCTGGGATGACGTTGTGGTCACGTGACCGTGACGTCACAAAGGTCCTTCGCGCAAAGCATGCCTGGGAACGGAACGTACTGGGAGCGCCGCTGAGGAGTTCGGAGGCCGTCAGAAGGTGAGAATAACCATATTTTTTTAATTTTTTTAATTATTTTTAACATTCTATCTTTTACTATTGATGCTGCATAGGCTTGTAAAACGCTTGTGTTTTGTGGGAAAACAGCAGGGAGTTGCGGAAATGCTGCACAGCATTTCTGCAACGTGGGCACATAGCCTAACTTTTTACCTTTGTTGATTGGGTGCAGCTGTGAAGTTGTCTGCAGCGCTGAGGTCAATCACTGAACTCAGTGTCTGATGAAGATGTCACAATCCACTGAGTTCGGTGATAGATTACAGCACAGTAGACATGAGTCTCATCAGAGGCGAGAACAGTGGAAAGAGGCCTCACTGGACCCTGATAGTGACCTTATGTACACGGTGTCTTTTTCAGGATTACCGAAAAAATGATAAAAAATGAAATAAAAATGATCCACAGTGTAAAAATGACTTGTACATAAGTTCGCTCTTTTTCAGCTTCTTCTAACAGCTTTAGGTTTTCAAAGATGAAAAATGGCTGAAAGAAGGCAGCAAGAAGCTCACTATTAACACTCATAATAATAATAATAAGAAGAAGAATAAGAAGAAGAATAAGAATGCCTGTTAAAAAAAGAAAATCTTAAAGGGAACCTGTCACCCCAAAAATCGAAGGTGAGCTAAGCCCACCAGCATCAGGGGCTTATCTACAGCAATCCGGTCCGATGGGCGTCGCAGTCCGGTCCAGCACCTCCTATCTTCATCAGATGACGTACTCTTCTTGTCTTCACAATGTAAGGAGGTTGCTTTCCCTGCTCCTTGCCTGGAACCACTTAGTCAGACAGCTGGGTTGTTGGGGGGAAGACTTTCTGCCATGGACAGAGGGGACCAGGGGACTGCTGGGAAGAGAGAGGGGAGTGGTCAGAAAAGTGCGGGAGAGAGAGCGTGCCAGAGAGGGGACAGCGTGCCAGAGAGAAAGCAGGCTGCAGCGCCGCGCTCCCCATGAAAGAGTGCTCCCCGTGAGGGCACTAAGGCTGGAGTGAGAGTGGGGACTTGGAAGCCTCCATAATCTGAGAAGACTCTTCCCCTGACAGTGCAGAGACAGTGACTCAGTGCAACCCTGGTGACCGCAGTGACAAGCAAAGATCCCTAGTGTGATAAGTAACTGCCCAGTGTGTGTGTGACATCGTTATTACAGAGAAGCTGCCAGACTTACGGAGACTCCTGCAGCAGTGACGGAGAGACTGTGCTATTTCCTGGTTCCAGTTTCAGTTTGAGAAGAACAGGCTGCAGAGACTTAACCCCGGACTTTCCAGGAGATACAGAAAAGACCAGAATCTCAAGCCCTGCTGGTGACTGTATCTGTTATGATCCGGTGACCCTGGAGCCGCACGAGACTATCTCTGGAGTAGGTGGTACCTGTACTGACCGCAATCCTAATACTGACACCGCAACTAGAAGTAGCCGTGGGATGTACCTAACCAGGCCTAGACACCTCGACACAGCCGGAGGACTAAATACCCCTAAAGATGGAAATGGGAAATCCTATCTTGCCTCAGAGCAGAGCCCCAAAGGATAGGCAGCCCCCCACAAATATTGACTGTGAGTTTAAGAGGAAATATGTACACAGGCAGAAAAAACAGAGTTTAGCAAAAGAGGCCCTTCTAGCTAGATAGAAAGGATAGGACAGAGTTCTAAGCGGTCAGTATTAAAACACTAGAAAATTCCACAGCAGAAAATACTATATACTACATCTAACTAAAGACATAGGATGTATATCTGCATCTCCAGAGAAACCAGCATGACAGAAAAATCCAAACAAGTCAAGCTGGACAAAAACACAATAGATTGCACTGCACATAAAAGCACACTGCATGCGTGCTACAGAGGACCAAAACAAGGCACTTATCTTAGCTGAAATGACAGCAGGGCAGTGGAGCCAGACAGAGATGCAATCCCTCCAAGATACAATGGACAACTGGCAGGGATTGATGGATCCTACAAACCTAAATACCTAATAGAGCTGCAATAAGCAGAAACACCTGCCCTGGCCTATAATCCAGAGACTACTGCACTACCACTAACAACCACCGGAGGGAGCCCAAGAGCAGAATTCACAACAGTACCCCCCCCTTGAAGAGGGGTCACCGAACCCTCACCAGAGCCCCCAGGCCGATCAGGACGAGCCAGATGAAAGGCCCGAACCAAATCAGCAGCATGGACATCAGAGGCAAAAACCCAAGAATTATCCTCCTGGCCGTAACCTTTCCATTTGACAAGGTACTGAAGCTTCCATCTCGAAAAACGAGAATCCAAAATCTTCTCAACCACATACTCCAACTCCCCATCAACCAACACAGGAGCCGGAGGATCAACAGAGGGAAGAACGGGCACCACATATTTCCGCAATAAAGATCTATGGAAAACATTATGGATAGCAAAAGATGCCGGAAGGGCCAAACAAAAAGACACCGGATTGATAATCTCAGAAATCCTATAAGGACCAATAAACCGAGGCTTAAACTTAGGGGAAGAAACCTTCATAGGAACATGACTAGAAGACAACCTGACCAAATCCCCAACCCGAAGCCGGGAACCAACACACTGACGACGATTAGCAAAACGTTGCGCCTCCTCCTGAGACAACACCAAATTGTCCACCACATGAGCCCAAATTTGCTGCAACCTGTCCACCACAGAATCCACACCAGGACAATCAGAAGGCTCAACCTGCCCCGAAGAAAAACGAGGATGAAAACCAAAATTACAAAAAAAAGGCAAAACCAAGGTGGCCGAACTAGCCCGATTATTAAGGGCAAACTCGGCCAATGGCAAGAAAGCCACCCAATCATCCTGATCAGCAGACACGAAGCATCTCAAATAAGTTTCCAAAGTCTGGTTGGTTCGCTCGGTTTAGCCATTTGTCTGAGGATGAAATGCGGAAGAAAAAGACAAATCAATGCCCAGCCTAGCACAAAAGGCTCGCCAAAACCTAGAAACAAACTGGGAACTTCTGTCGGACACAATATTCTCCGGAATACCATGCAAACGAACCACATGCTGAAAAAACAATGGAACCAAATCAGAAGAGGAAGGCAACTTAGGCAAAGGCACCAAATGAACCATCTTAGAAAACCGGTCACAAACCACCCAGATAACTGACATCCTCTGGGAAACCGGAAGGTCAGAAATAAAATCCATAGAAATATGCGTCCAAGGCCTCTCGGGACCGGCAAAGGCAAAAGCAACCCACTAGCGCGGGAACAACAAGGCTTAGCCCGCGCACAAGTCACACAGGACTGCACAAAAGAACGCACATCCCGCGACAAAGAAGGCCACCAAAAAGACTTACCAACCAAATCTCTGGTACCAAAAATACCAGGATGACCAGCCAACACGGAACAATGAACCTCCGAAATCACCCTACTAGTCCATTTATCAGGAACGAACAGTTTTCCCCACTGGACAGCGGTCAGGTTTGTCAGCCTGAAATTCCTGAAGGACCCGTCGTAGATCAGGGGAGATGGCAGAAAGAACCACCCCTTCCTTTAGAATGCCGACCGGTTCAAGGACCTCCGGAGAATCAGGCAAAAAGCTCCTAGAGAGGGCATCAGCTTTAATATTCTTAGAACCAGGAAGATACGAGACCACAAAATCAAAACGGGAGAAAAACAAAGACCATCGAGACTGTCTAGGATTCAGCCGCTTGGCAGACTCGAGGTAAATCAGATTTTTATGATCGGTCAAAACCACAATGCGATGCTTGGCTCCCTCAAGCCAATGTCGCCATTCCTCGAACGCCCACTTCATAGCCAACAATTCCCGATTGCCGACATCATAATTACGTTCAGCAGGCGAAAACTTTCGGGAAAAGAAGGCACATGGTTTCATCAAGGAACCATCAGAATTCCTCTGAGACAAAACGGCCCCTGCCCCAATCTCAGAAGCGTCAACCTCAACCTGAAATGGAAGAGAAACATCTGGCTGACGCAACACCGGAGCAGAAGTAAATCGGCGTTTAAGCTCCTGAATGGCAGAGACAGCCGCAGAGGACCAATTCGTCACATCAGCGCCCTTTTTCGTCAAATCGGTCAGGGGTTTAACCACACTGGAGAAGTTAGCAATGAAACGGCGATAAAAATTAGCGAAGCCCAAAAATTTCTGAAGGCTCTTCACGGACGTGGGCTGAATCCAATCATGAATGGCCTGAACAAATGGCCTTAACCGGATCCATCTCTATAGATGAGGGAGAAAAAATAAAGCCCAAAAAAGAAACCTTCTGCACTCCAAAAAGACACTTAGACCCCTTCACAAACAAAGCATTGTCACGAAGGATCTGAAAAACCATCCTGACCTGTTTCACATGAGACTCCCAATCATCGGAAAAAATCAAAATGTCATCCAAATATACAATCATAAATTTATCAAGATAATTCCGGAAGATATCATGCATGAAGGACTGAAAAACAGATGGAGCATTAGAGAGCCCGAAGGGCATCACAAGGTATTCAAAATGGCCCTCGGGCGTATTAAACGCAGTTTTCCATTCGTCACCCTGCTTAATACGAATAAGATTATATGCCCCTCGAAGGTCAATCTTAGTAAACCAACTAGCCCCCATAATCCTAGCAAACAAATCAGAAAGCAAAGGCAAAGGGTATTGAAACTTGACCGTGATCTTATTCAAAAGGCGATAATCAATACAAGGTCTCAAGGAGCCATCCTTCTTGGCAACAAAAAAAAATCCCGCTCCCAATGGTGAAGACGATGGCCGAATATGCCCTTTCTTCAAAGACTCCTTAATATAACTCCGCATAGCGGTATGTTCAGGCACCGACAGGTTGAAAAGTCGGCCCTTAGGAAACTTACAACCTGGAATCAAGTCAATAGCACAATCACAGTCCCTATGCGGTGGAAGGGAACTGGACTTGGGCTCATTGAACACATCCTGAAAATCAGACAAGAACTCTGGAACTTCAGAAGGGGGGGAAGAGGAGATTGACATCAAAGGAACATCACCATGAACTCCCTGACAACCCCAACTAGTCACAGACATAGATTTCCAATCCAACACCGGATTATGTACCTGCAACCATGGAAAACCCAGCACAATAGCATCATGCAAATTATGCAACACCAAAAAGCGACAATCCTCCCGATGGGCTGGCGCCATGCACATGGTCACCTGTGTCCAAAACTGGGGTTTATTTTTAGCCAAAGGTGTAGCATCAATGCCCCTTAAAGGAATGGGGTTCTCCAAAGACTGCAAGGGGAAACCACAACGTCTAGCGAATTCAAAGTCCATTAAATTCAAAGCGGCGCCAGAATCTACAAACGCCATGACAGAAAATGACGACAATGAGCAGATCAATGTCACAGATAACAGAAATTTAGGTTGTACGGTACCAATGGTAACTGAACTAGCGATTCTCTTAATACGCTTAGGGCAGACCGAAATGACATGAGAAGCATCACCACAGTAAAAACACAACCCATTCTGACGTCTGAATCCCCGTCGTTCAGCTCCAGACAGAATCCTATCGCACTGCATAGGCTCAGGTATCTGCTCTGAGGACAACGCCACAGCGCGCACAACTCTGCGCTCACGCAGGCGCCGATCAATCTGAATGGCCAGAGACATAGAATTGCTCAGACCAATAGGCGTGGGAAACCCCACCATAACATCTTTAACAGATTCAGAAAGAGCCTTTCTGAAAATTGCCGCCAAAGCATCCTCATTCCATTTAGTCAGCACAGACCATTTTCTAAATTTCTGACAATACAATTCTGCCGCTTCTTGACCCTGAAACAGGGTCAACAAGGTCTTCTCAGCATGATCCACAGAATTAGGTTCATCATATAATAACCCTAGAGCCTGAAAGAAGGCTTCTACATTAAGCAAGGCAGGATTCCCAGATTCCAGGGAGAATGCCCAATCCTGAGGATCGCCACGCAGCAGGGAGATGACTATTTTAACCTGCTGAATGGGATCACCAGAAGAACGAGGTTTCAGAGCAAAAAACAGTTTACAGTTATTTTTAAAACTCAAAAATTTAGACCTGTCCCCAAAAAATAACTCAGGAGTAGGAATCTTAGGCTCTAAAACCGGAGTCTGAACAATATAATCGGAAATACCCTGTACCCTAGCAGCTAGTTGGTCTACACGAGAAGCTAATCCCTGAACATCCATGCTAGCACACAGCTCCTCAGTCACCCAGAGGAAAAGAGGGAAGGAAAGACAAAACAGACTGTAGAAAAAAAAATGGCTCAGGACTTTTCTTCCCTTCTTTTGAGATGCATTTAACTCATTGTTGGCCAGTTGTACTGTTATGATCCGGTGACCCTGGAGCCGCATGAGACTATCTCTGGAGTAGGTGGTACCTGTACTGACCGCAATCCTAATACTGACACCGCAACTAGAAGTAGCCGTGGGATGTACCTAACCAGGCCTAGACACCTCGACACAGCCGGAGGACTAAATACCCCTAAAGATGGAAATGGGAAATCCTATCTTGCCTCAGAGCAGAGCCCCAAAGGATAGGCAGCCCCCCACAAATATTGACTGTGAGTTTAAGAGGAAATACGTACACAGGCAGAAAAAACAGAGTTTAGCAAAAGAGGCCCTTCTAGCTAGATAGAAAGGATAGGACAGAGTTCTAAGCGGTCAGTATTAAAACACTAGAAAATTCCACAGAAGAAAATACTATATACTACATCTAACTAAAGACATAGGATGTATATCTGCATCTCCAGAGAAAACAGCATGACAGAAAAATCCAAACAAGTCAAGCTGGACAAAAACACAATAGATTGCACTGCACATAAAAGCACACTGCATGCGTGCTACAGAGAACCACAACAAGGCACTTATCTTAGCTGAAATGACAGCAGGGCAGTGGAGCCAGACAGAGATGCAATCCCTCCAAGATACAATGGACAACTGGCATGGATTGATGGATCCTACAAACCTAAATACCTAATAGAGCTGCAATAAGCAGAAACACCTGCCCTGGCCTATAATCCAGAGACCACTGCACTACCACTAACAACCCACTAACAACCACCGGAGGGAGCCCAAGAGCAGAATTCACAACATGTATCCACGTTGGTAAAAGGACCCTCCAGTCAGGATCTCCCTGGGCTGATAAGTTACAAGAACACTCGTTAACCCTTTTGATTCCGCTTAACTGTTTACTGTTTTACTTGACTCTATTAACCCCGTTTACTCCCTGCGAGGAGAATTCTACCCCTGTTAATAAATCCTCTTCAACAGTTGGTCTGTCTGTTCCGTGGTGACATACTCAACCCTGCACTCTATTACAACGCTGCGGCTCTGGCGCAAGCGTACTGTCTGTCCTGTTGAGGGCAGAGCAAAGTACTGCAGTGCGCAGGAGCTGGGCCTCTCTGACCTTTCCCAGCACCTGCGCACTGCAGTACTTTGCATTCCAGAATGCTGTAGATAAGCCCCTGATGCTGGTGGGCTTAGCTCACCTTCGATTTTGGGGGTGTCAGGTTCCCTTTAAGGCTGTGTGCACACGTTGCTGTTTTTTCGCATTTATTTGCTATAAAAAGAGATAAAAATGCATAAAAAACGCATACATATGCATCACATCAATTATAATGCATTCTGCAATTTTTGTGCACATGATGCTTTTTTTTCCGCAAAAAAATGCATTGCGGTAAAAAATGCAGCATGTTCATTAATTTTGCGTATTTTTTACGGTTTTCCCGCTATTTAATGCATTGGGAAAAACGTGAAAAAAAGTACAAAAAACGCGTAAAAAACGCATGCGGATTTCTTGCAGAAAATGTCTGGTTTTCTTCAGGAATGTGTTGCAAGAAATCCTGACATGTGCACATACCCAAAAAGATGCTTCAGGAAAAACAGCTATGTTATGTTCCTGAAAACACTTCCTATAACAAAATCAATGTGTGCAGGCTGGCGTCTAAAAGACAAGTGCGTAACCTAGGAGCTCAATTTTTTTGTTTTATTTGTTGTTGTGTCGCTAAGCGTACAGAGTAATAATCTTTTATATGGGACCACCCGTTTAAATGATATGCATCCTCTGTTGACAGCATTGTCAAAATCAAGCCCTTATACAAACTTAAAATTAAAAAAGATTGATCTCTGGGAAATTAAAAAAAAATACTATGATGCGCTCATTTCCCGCCGGAAGCGCCGGTTAAATGCTGCTGTCAGTGTTTGACAGCGGTATTTAACTAGTTAATAGCGGCGGGTGAATCGCGATTTCACCTTCCTCTATTGCGGGCACATATCAGCTGTTCAAAACAGCTGACATGTCCTGGCTTTGATGCGGGCTCACCGCGGAGCCCTGCATCAAAGCGCGGTATCTGACCTCGGACGTACTATCCCGTCCGAGGTCAGAAAAGGGTTAAGTAAAAGAGCCACCTTCAGCAGCACCAAGGCTGCATTCTGTGAAGGTGGCTCTTTGTTGTGAATTCTGTTCTTGGGCTCCCTCCGGTGGTTATCAGTGGTAGCGCTGCTATCTGTCCTTCACAGCAGTTATCAGGTGTGTTCACTCTGGACTGGGCTATTTAGTCTGGCTTCACCCTTTAGTGAGTGCCAGTTGTCAATTGTATCTGGAGGATTCACATCTCTTCATGGTCTCTCTTGCTTCCTGGTCTTTTCACCAAGATAAGTCCTGCTTGTTTTGCAGCCCACATTTTGTGGGCCTTATTGTTTAGTGCATTTCATGTTTTTTCTTGTCCAGCTTAATCTGTGTAAGGATTTATGCAGTCAAGCTAGTATCTCTGGAGAGGCAGATATACCCTTCATGTCTTTAGTTAGATGTGAAGTTTTTGTATTTTCTGTGGTGGATATTTCATAGTATTTTAATACTGACCGCATAGTACTCTGTCCTATCTTTCCTATCCAGCTAGATTGGCCTCCTTTGCTAAATTCTGTTTTCAGCCTGTGTATGTTTTTTCCTCTCCTCTCACAGTCTCACTGCCTATCCTTTGGGAATTTTCTCTGAGGCGAGATAGCCTTCCCTTTTCTATCTATAGGGTTAATTAGTCCTCCGGCTGTGTCGAGGTTTCTAGGATCAGTAGGTACATCCCACGGCTACTTCTAGTTGCGGTGTTAAGTCCAGGGTCTGCGGTCAGTACAGTTACCACATTCTCCAGAGTACGTCTCATGCCGTTCCTAGGCCACCAGATCATAACAGTACAACTGGCCAACAATGAGTTAACCGCATCTCAAAAGAAGGGAAAGAAAGTGCTGAGCCATTTTTTTTTCTGTACTCTGTTGTGTTTTTTTCCCTCTTACCTCTGGGTGGCTCAGGAGTTAGGCGCTGATATGGATGTTCAGGGACTTGCTTCTCGTGTGGATCAACTTGCTGCTAGAGTACAGGGTATTTCTGATTATATCGTGCAGACTCCTGTTTTAGAGCCTAGAATTCCTACCCCTGATCTGTTTTTTGGGGACAGGTCTACATTTCTGAGCTTTAAAAATAACTGTAAACTGTTTTTTGCTCTGAAGCCCCGTTCCTCTGGTGATCCCATCCAGCAGGTTAAAATTGTCATATCTCTGTTGCGTGGTGACCCCCAGGATTGGGCATTTGCCCTGGAACCTGGGAATCCGGCGTTGTTTAATGTAGACACCTTTTTTCAGGCGCTTGGGTTATTATATGATGAACCTAACTCTGTAGAGCATGCTGAGAAAACACTGTTGGCCCTGTGTCAGGGTCAAGAAGCGGCAGAATCATATTGCCAGAAATTTAGAAAATGGTCTGTGTTGACTAAATGGAATGAGGATGCTTTGGCGGCAATTTTCAGAAAGGGTCTTTCTGAATCCGTTAGAGATGTTATGGTGGGCTTCCCCACGCCTGCTGGTCTGAGTGATTCTATGTCTCTGGCCATTCAAATTGATCGGCGCTTGCATGAGCGCAGAGTTGTGCACACTATGGCGTTGTCTTCCGAGTGGAGTCCTGAGCCTATGCAATGTGATAGGATTGTGTCTAGAGCCGAACGACAAGGATTCAGACGTCAGAATGGGTTGTGTTTTTACTGCGGCGATTCTGCTCATGTTATTTCTGATTGCCACAAGCGTGTCAAGAGAATCGCTAGTTCCGTTACCATCAGTACTGTACAACCAAAATTTCTGTTATCTGTGACCCTGATCTGCTCATTATCGTCATTTTCTGTCATGGCATTTGTGGATTCGGGCGCCGCGTTAAATTTAATGGACTTAGAATTTGCCAGACGTTGTGGGTTTCCATTGCAGCCTTTGCAGAGTCCTATCCCTTTGAGGGGCATTGATGCTACACCATTGGCTAAAAATAAACCTCAGTTTTGGACACAGCTAACCATGCGTATGGCGCCAGCCCATCAGGAAGATTGTCTTTTCTGGTGTTGCAGAATCTGCATAATGCTATTGTGCTGGGGTTTCCATGGTTACAGGTGCATAATCTGGTGTTGGATTGGAAATCTATGTCTGTGACTAGTTGAGGTTGTCAGGGGGTTCATGATGACGTTTCTTTGATGTCAATTTCCTCCTCCCCCGCTTTTGAAGTTCCTGAGTTTTTGTCAGATTTCCAGGATGTTTTTGATGAGCCCAAGTCCAGTTCCCTTCCACCGCATAGGGACTGTGATTGTGCTATTGACTTGATTCCAGGCTGGAAGTTCCCTAAGGGACGACTTTTCAATCTGTCTGTGCCAGAACATGCCGCCATGCAGAGTTATGTTAAGGAGTCTTTGGAGAAGGGGCATATTCGGCCATCTTCTTCTCCATTGGGAGCAGGTTTCTTTTTTGTTGCCAAGAAGGATGGCTCCTTGAGACCCTGTATTGATTATCGCCTCTTGAATAAGATCACGGTCAAATTCCAATACCCTTTGCCTTTGCTCTCTGATTTGTTTGCAAGGATTAAGGGGGCTAGTTGGTTTACTAAGATTGACCTTCGAGGGGCATATAATCTTGTTCGTATTAAGCAGGGCGACGAATGGAAAACTGCGTTTAATACACCCGAGGGCCATTTTGAATATCTTGTGATGCCATTCGGACTCTCTAATGCTCCATCTGTGTTTCAGTCCTTCATGCATGATATATTTCGGAATTATCTTGATAAATTCATGATTGTATATTTGGATGATATTTTGATTTTTTCGGATGATTGGGAGTCTCATGTGAAACAAGTCAGGATGGTATTTCAGATCCTTCGTGATAATGCCTTGTTTGTGAAGGGGTCTAAATGCCTCTTTGGAGTACAGAAGGTTTCTTTTTTGGGCTTCATTTTTTCTCCTTCATCTATAGAAATGGATCCGGTTAAGGTTCAGGCCATTCATGATTGGATCCAGCCCACATCCGTGAAGAGCCTTCAGAAATTTTTGGGCTTTGCTAATTTTTATTGTCGTTTCATTGCCAACTTCTCCAGTGTGGTTAAACCCCTGACCGATTTGTCGAAGAAAGGCGCTGATGTGACGAATTGGTCCTCTGCGGCCGTTTCTGCCTTTCAGGAGCTTAAACGCCGATTTACTTCTGCCCCTGTGTTGCGTCAGCCGGATGTTTCTCTTCCTTTTCAGGTTGAGGTTGACGCTTCTGAGATTGGGGCAGGGGCCGTTTTGTCTCAGAGGAATTCTGATGGTTCCTTGATGAAACCGTGTGCCTTCTTCTCTCGAAAGTTTTCGCCTGAGGAACGCAATTATGATGTCAGTAATCGTGATTTGTTGGCTATGAAGTGGGCATTTGAGGAGTGGCGACATTGGCTTGAAGGGGCTAAGCACCGTATTGTGGTCTTGACCGATTATAAGAATCTGATTTACCTCGAGTCTGCCAAACGGCTGAATCCTAGACAGGCCCGATGGTCCCTGTTTTTCTCCCGTTTTGATTTTGTTGTCTCGTATCTTCCGGGTTCTAAGAATGTTAAGGCTGATGCCCTCTCTAGGAGTTTTTAGCCTGATTCCCCTGGGGTCCTTGAGCCGGTCGGCATTCTGAAGGAGGGGGTGATTCTTTCTGCCATCTCCCCTGATTTACGACGGGTTCTTCAGGAATTTCAGGCTGATAAACCTGACCGCTGTCCAGTGGAGAAACTGTTTGTTCCTGATAGATGGACTAGCAAAGTTATTTCTGAGGTTCACTGTTCTGTGGTGGCTGGCCATCCTGGGATTTTTGGTACCAGAGATTTGGTTAGTAGGTCATTTTGGTGGCCTTCTTTGTCACGGGATGTGCGTTCCTTTGTGCAGTCCTGTGGGACTTGTGCGCGGGCCAAACCTTGCTGCTCCCGCGCCAGTGGGTTGCTTTTGCCTTTGCCGGTCCCTGAGAGGCCTTGGACGCATATTTATATGGATTTTATTTCGGATCTGCCGGTTTCCCAGAGGATGTCGGTTATCTGGGTGGTTTGTGACCGGTTTTCTAAGATGGTTCATTTGGTACCTTTGCCTAAATTACCTTCCTCTTCTGAGTTGGTTCCGTTGTTTTTTCAGCATGTGGTTAGTTTTCATGGCATTCCGGAGAATATTGTGTCCGACAGAGGTTCCCAGTTTGTTTCCAGGTTTTGGCGGGCCTTTTGTGCTAAGCTGGGCATTGATTTGTCTTTTTCTTCCGCATTTCATCCTCAGACAAATGGCCAAACTGAGCGAACTAACCAGACTTTGGAAACTTACTTGAGATGCTTTGTGTCTGCCGATCAGGATGATTGGGTGGCTTTCTTGCCATTGGCCGAGTTTGCCCTTAATAATCGGGCTAGTTCTGCTACCTTGGTTTCATCTTTCTTTTGCAATTCTGGGTTTCATCCTCGTTTTTCTTCAGGGCAGGTTGAGCCTTCTGATTGTCTTGGGGTGGACTCTGTGGTTGACAGGTTGCAGCAAATTTGGGCTCATGTTGTGGACAATTTGGTCTTGTCTCAGGAGGAGGCTCAGCGTTTTGCTAACCGTCGGCGGCGTGTGGGTTCCCGGCTTCGGGTTGGGGATTTGGTCTGGTTGTCTTCCATCATGTTCCTATGAAGGTTTCTTCCCCTAAGTTCAAGCCTCGGTTTATTGGTCCTTACAGGATTTCTGAGATTATCAATCCAGTGTCTTTTCGTTTGGCCCTTCCAGCCTCTTTTTCCATCCACAATGTTTTTCATAGATCTTTGTTGCGGAAATATGTGGTACCCGTTGTTCCCTCTGTTGATCCTCCTGCCCCGGTGTTGATTGATGGGGAGTTTGAGTATGTTGTTGAGAAGATCTTGGATTCTCGTTTTTCAAGGCGGAGGCTTCAGTATCTTGTCAAGTGGAAGGGTTATGGCCAGGAGGATAATTTGTGGGTTGTTGCCTCTGATGTTCATGCTGACGATTTGGTTCTTGCCTTCCATTTGGCTCGTCCTGATCGGCCTGGGGTCTCTAGTGAGGGTTTGGTGACCCCTCCTCAAGGGGGGGGTACTGTTGTGAATTCTGTTCTTGGGCTCCCTCCGGTGGTTATCAGTGGTAGCGCTGCTGTCTGTCCTTCACAGCAGTTATCAGGTGTGTTCACTCTGGACTGGGCTATTTAGTCTGGCTTCACCCTTTAGTGAGTGCCAGTTGTCAATTGTATCTGGAGGATTCACATCTCTTCATGGTCTCTCTTGCTTCCTGGTCTTTTCACCAAGATAAGTCCTGCTTGTTTTGCAGCCCACATTTTGTGGGCCTTATTGTTTAGTGCATTTCATGTTTTTTCTTGTCCAGCTTAATCTGTGTAAGGATTTATGCAGTCAAGCTGGTATCTCTGGAGAGGCAGATATACCCTTCATGTCTTTAGTTAGATGTGAAGTTTTTGTATTTTCTGTGGTGGATATTTCATAGTATTTTAATACTGACCGCAAAGTACTCTGTCCTATCTTTCCTATCCAGCTAGATTGGCCTCCTTTGCTAAATTCTGTTTTCAGCCTGTGTATGTTTTTTCCTCTCCTCTCACAGTCAATATTTGTGGGGGGCTGCCTATCCTTTGGGAATTTTCTCTGAGGCGAGATAGCCTTCCCTTTTCTATCTATAGGGTTAATTAGTCCTCCGGCTGTGTCGAGGTGTCTAGGATCAGTAGGTACATCCCACGGCTACTTCTAGTTGCGGTGTTAAGTCCAGGGTCTGCGGTCAGTACAGTTACCATATTCTCCAGAGTACGTCTCATGCCGTTCCTAGGCCACCAGATCATAACAGCTCTTATGCTTAGTATCCCTAGGAATGCTGAAATAATCACTTTTATAAATTTTGCCGCCTCCTGTGTTCAAAATACGGTACATGCTCAGCGCCTGCACTCTGCCATCGTTACTCGCCTGCTGTAAGTTCACGGGCAGTGCGCATGGTGCATGCCCGAGAAATGTTGGCAGAGTGCAGGCGCTGGGCATGTACCGTATTTTGAACACAGGAGGCAGCGCACAGATGCAAGAGGGAGATGATTGACGTCTCGGAGGCGGTTGACACCGGGGTAGAAGACATACCTCCGGGACTCAATACAGGTATGGCGCAAAATTTATAAAAGTGATTATTTCAGCATTCCTAGGGATACTAAGCATAAGAGCCACCTTCACAGAATGCAGCCTTAGTGCTTAGTGGCTCTTTTACTTAAAAACGCCCTGAGGGGGTGACAGGTTCCCTTTAAATACAGTGATCAGGTCTTTGTTGTTTCCGTTAGAGTGTCTATCTTTTTAGCGAACAAAAAAAATGTGCAGCATGTTGTACCTGTTTTTCTAATGAATATAATGAAGCTTACTACTGAGCCTCCTAACAAATACTACAAAACAAAGGTGTACCTAGCCTGAGCATTGAAATTTAGAGTGGGCCCCTGGAGTCAGTTCCATTGGTGGGCCCTAGAAACTGGGGCTACCCCAACCCCCGCTACATAATTAAGACGTGTACTACCTTAGATTATACGCTGATATTAGTGTGTTTTACCGCACAATTGGTGGTCTTTTATTTATTGCTATGTAGCTACATAGTGGGCCCCAAGAATAATTTTCTCTGGTGCGCCCAAGGTGCTCCAGTCCGACGCTGTAAGGACATCAAAATTAAAAGTTGGAAAATTGCTAAATTTTCTAAATTTTTGCCAAATTTCCATTTTTTTCACAAAAAACGCAAGTCATATCGAAGAAATTTTACTGCTATCATAAACTACAATATGTCTCAATAAAACATTCTCAGAATCAGTTGGATCAGTTGAAGCGTTCCATAGTTATTATCTCATAAAGGGACAGTGGTCAGAATTGTAAACATTGGCCGGGTTAGAAAGGTGAAAACAGGCTGGGTCACGAAGGGGTTAAATTTGCTACACATTTTTTTTTGTCTTTTGATCTATGTCATATTAATCAATATTATTTATTTTACTTGCTTATATAGCACCATTCATTTCTGCAGCACTTTGCAGATATTGTCACCACCAACCCCATTGGGGCTCAAAATCTAGCTTCCTTATCAGCATGTCTTTGGAGTGTGGGAAGAAACTGGAGAACCCAGAGGAAATCCAAACACAGGGAGAACATACAAACTCCTAGAAGAGCCAAGCGCTGAAAAGCTACAGTGCTAACCACTGAGACACCATGCTGCCATGACATAGATATTTCCATCAATCAATCTATCGATTGATCGATATATCTCCTATAGTAATAATTAGTCTGTCCTTGATGTAGATAAAACCAACTCTCTATGCAATAATTTACAGGAGAGCTTGTGGTAGGCTATTTCTGATATACAGTTAATGTAAGCAAGCAGTGCTGCAGTATAAGGTCTCTTTCACACATCTGTGTCTACAGCACCTGTGATGACAGTTTTCACATGTACCGGAGACACTAACACAAGTAGACCAATTCAAATGAATGGGTCTGTGCACTGTCAGTGTGTTTCCATGGACCATGTGTCCGTGTGCCCTACATGTAGACATGTCCTTTTTTTACCATCAGCACGGGCAGCAAAACATCCATAGGTTGCAATGGGGAACTGGCCCCCAAGACTAGTGGAGAACTAAAAGGCTCAGCTAGCCAGCCAGAGGCTGTGGTATCTGTATGTGCCACAGCCACATCCACACATATTCGCTGAAAAGGCAGCCACATAGGACCCATAGGACTAGAAAGATGTCGCCTGACAAGATCTGAGGCTGCTGGCTTGGGACACTGTGTTTGAAGGGGGCATGGCAGGAGAGGTGAGAACCAGCGCAGTGAGACGGCTAGGAAAGGAACATAAGAGAGAAGTCCTGGAGAAGTGTACCCAAATCATCTGGGGGTTGGCTGGACAACAGACCCGGAGGACACAGCACACGGCTGGAGACATTAATCTGCAGAACTGTGAGTAAAGCATTGAAAACTGCACCTAGCTGTGTCCTCTGCAGTATTCCTGCCTCACTTGCCCTGCACTACAACTACCACAACCACCATCATCACAATTAACACCTATATCTGACCTGGGGACTAGCTCTGCCCATGGAGAGCTGAAACATCTTAGCTGTGTCACCAACTGCCCCAGTTGATCTGAACTGCGTCGGCCACATTGACCGAGTATCACAGGTGGAGTCACGAACTAATCCTTTATAAACTTTATTCCCCTTTAACTTCATTTAACTTTTATTGGATGCCCAGGGCCATGGACCGGGTCACTGCTGCCGTGACCATGTCCCTTTAAGAACCGGCCAAGTACCGAGTATCCCCACGGCCCTGGCGGGCGCTCCACATCGGCACCGGTGAAGAAGCACTACAGTAAGCATTGTTCCCCGGCAGCGGTTGCTGAAGATGGCTCTCATCATTCTTATAGACACCTCTCCATTACTAAGCTGTGAGCTTGATGTCACCTGACAATACAAAGGTGACATCAACCCTACAAATATTAACCCCACTTGCCACCACTAAAGGGCAAGTGGGAAAAGCCAGTCAAGGCGCCAGAATTGGCCCATCTAATAGATGCGCCTTTTCTGGGCAGCTGTGGGCTGCTTTTTTTAATGGCTGGGAGACCTATATCCTTGGCCCCTTGCCAGCCAGAGAATACCAGCCCCCAGCTGTCAGCTTTAGCAAGGTTGGTTGTCAAAAATGAGGGGGGTCCACACCGGTTTTTTAAATTAAGAGGTTATTATAGGGAGAGAAAAGGGAAGCGCAGGCTTCAGAGTGTAGTAGTTGGTCACCAAAGGTATATATTCAGTGTGAATTCACTCACCTTTTTGGTGTCTTGAGACGTGCGTATAGATCCAATTCATGGATCACTCCATTCAGTTTGCTGCAGGGATATGAGAACTAATGAGTAGTGTTGAGCGATACCTTCCGATATCGGGAAATATCGGGATCGGATTGGATCGGCCGATATCCAAAAAATATCGGGTATCGCCGATTCCGATACCGGAAACCAATGCAAGTCAATGGGACACAAATATCGGAATTAAAATAAACCCTTTCTTTCCTTGTAGGTTAATTTTACATGAAGGAAAACAACTAAGAATAATGTAGAATATATTGGGGGAGGTGGAGGAGACATTAAAGTCATAGAGGTTTAGCGCAATCAAATGGAATAGCAGGAATTAATTTTTTTTTAAGACGTTCGGAGTTACAAAGATATTGACTATGTTAAGCTTTTTTATACTGTATTTTGTCAGATATTTACGTTTCACTACCTCCATGCTCTTCACCTTCTTTTTTACTTCTCTCACATTCTCCTTCATCATCCTCAGCAGCAGCATCTTTTTCATCAACTTCTTCTTCACCTTATTCATCTTCTTCTTCTTATTCACCTTCTTCCTATTATCCTTTTTTTACATTCTTCATATTCTTCTTATTCAACTATTATTCTTCTTCATATTCTACTTCTTCATCTTCTTCATATTTTTCTTCATCATATTCTTATTTGTGACAGGCATTCCTGTAGTTGTTATCTATAAAAGTTTGAAGATTACACCTTCCGTTCTGCCTGTCACAAAAGAATTACAACAGGATTTGTCCGCGTTCAGTTTGGCCTGCAGCAGCAGATTTTTTCCAGGGGCACCATAAGGAGGAACGGACTCACCCCCATACACTGCTTAGTCTTCTTCTGCTTATAATTTAGAAAATATCTTTTGCTCTGATTTTTAGTCTTATTCTTAATGTACTTCTGCTTTTTGTTCTGCAGCTTCTTGTTCTTCTGCTTCTTGGTCTTCTGTCTCTTGTTCTTCTGTATCTTGGTGGTTGTCTTCTTGTTCTTTGTCCTTTTGGTCATCTTCTTCAGGGTCATCTTCTTGGTCTTCTTCGGGATGGTCTTCAGGGTCATCGTCTCCGGGGTCGTCATCTTCTTCAGGGTGGTCTTCAGGGTCGTCGTCTCCAGGGTCATCATCTCCGGGGTCGTTGTCTTCTACGGGGTGGTCTTCAAGGTCGTCATCTCCGGGGTCGTTGTCTCCGGGGTCGTCGTGTTCTTCGGGGTGGTCTCCAGGGTTGTCGTCTCCGGGGTTGTCATCTCCGGGGTCGTTGTCTTCTTCGGGGTGGTCTTCAGAGTCGTCGTCTTTAGGGTCATTGTCAGGGAGATCCAGAGTGATTACCAAAAGCCATTTCAAAAAGCTTGAACTTGGAAATGTAGCAGAAGGTACTAGAAGGCTGAGAAACTGCCGAGAACCAGCTGACGGTACTGGAACCCGGATGGGTAGCAGAAGGTACAAGAGCCAATGGAACTACCGAGGACCAGCTGACGGTACTGGAACCCGGTTACTAAGCAGGAGGTACCCGTGCCAGAAAGCACTACCAAGGACCACCAGATGTTGGTGGAACTCAGATACCGAGAAGGAGGCACCTAAGCCAAAGGCTCTGCCGAGAACCAGCTGATGGTACTGGAACTCAGATAGGCAGCAGAAGGTACACATGAAAAAAAAATTGCAAGGCCGCGAGCCGGCCGCAGATACCAAAACCCACAGTCCTACAGGGGGAGCTTGTCCTATTGGCACTACGGAACCAGACTTGATTGCCAGATCCCGCAGCCCACATAGGAAGCACCTAAACTGCAGGCACCATAGAGTCGGCTAACCCGACCGCAACCCGTCAGGACAACGTATTGGAGGCAAAGTGACGTTGACACTACCCGGAAACAGCTGGCGTGCTGGAACCAGGCTGGGCAGGAGGGCGTACCCGTGCCAAAGACATTGCTGAGAACCAGCTGGCAGTGCTGGAACCCGGATGGGTAGCAGAAGGTACAAGAGCCAGAGACACTGCCGAGAACCAGCTGGCGGTGCTGGAACCCGGATGGGTAGCAGAAGGTACAAGAGCCAATGGAACTACCGAGGACCAGCTGACGGTACTGGAACCCGGTTACTAAGCAGGAGGTACCTGTGCCAGAAAGCACTACCAAGGACCAGCAGACGTTGCTGGAACTCGGATACTGAGAAGGAGGCACCTAAGCCAAAGGCTCTGCCGAGAACCAGCTGACGGTAATGGAACTCAGATAGGCAGCAGAAGGTACACATGAAAAAAAAATTGCAAGGCCGCGAGCCGGCCGCAGTTACCAAAACACACAGTCCTGCAGGGGGAGCTTGTCTTATTGGCACTACGGAACCAGCCTTGATTGCCAGATCCCGCAGCCCATATAGGAAGCACCTAAACTGCAGGCAGCATAGAGTCGGCTAACCCGACCGCAACCCGACAGGACAACATATTGGAGGCAAAGTGACGTTGACACTACCCGGAAACAGCTGGCGTGCTGGAACCAGGCTGGGCAGGAGGGAGTACCCATACCAAAGACACTGCCGAGAACCAGCTGGTGGTGCTGGAACCCGGATGGGTAGCAGAAGGTACAAGAGCCAATGGATCTACCGAGGACCAGCTGACGGTACTGGAACCCGGTTACTAAGCAGGAGGTACCCGTGCAAGAAAGCACTACCAAGGACCACCAGACGTAGGTGGAACTCGGATACCGAGAAGGAGGCACCTAAGCCAAAGGCTCTGCCTGGAACCAGCTGACGGTACTGGAACCAGGATGGGTAGCAGAAGATACAAGAGCCAGAGACACTGCCGAGAACCAGCTGGCAGTGCTGGAACCCGGATGGGTAGCAGAAGGTACAAGAACAAATGGAACTACCAAGGACCAGCTGACGGGACTGGAACCCAGTTACTAAGCAGGAGGTACCCGTGCCAGAAAGCACTACCAAGGACCAGCAGACATTGCTGGAACTCAGGTACTGAGAAGGATGCACCTAAGCCAAATGCTCTGCCGAGAACCAGCTGACGGTACTGGAACTCAGGCAGCAGAAGGTACACATATAAAAAAAAATTGCAAGGCCGCGAGCCGGCCGCAGTTACCGAAACCCACAGTCCTACAGGGGGAGCTTGTCCTATTGGCACTACGGAACCAGCCTTGATTGCCAGTTCCTGCAGCCCACATAGGAATCACCTAAACTGCAGGCACCATAGAGACGGCTAACCCGACCGCAACCCGACAGGACAACGAATTGGAGGCAATGACGTTGACACTACCCGGAAACAGCTGGCGTGCTGGAACCAGGCTGGGCAGGAGGGAGTACCCGTGCCAAAGACACTGCCGAGAACCAGCTGGCGGTGCTGGAACCCGGATGGGTAGCAAAAGGTACAAGAGCCAATGGAACTACGGAGGACCAGCTGACAGTACTGGAACCCGGTTACAAAGCAGGAGGTACCCGTGCCTGAAAGCACTACCAAGAACCAGCAGATGTTGCTGGAACTCAGATACCGAGAAGGAGGCACCTAAGCCAAAGGCTCTGCCGAGAACCAGCTGACGGTACTGGAACCCAGATGGGTAGCAGAAGGTACAAGAGCCAATGGAACTACCGAGGACAAGCTGACGGTACTGGAACCCGGTTACTAAGCAGGAGGTACCCATGCCTGAAAG
Organism: Ranitomeya variabilis; assembly: GCF_051348905.1. Classification (NCBI taxonomy): domain Eukaryota; kingdom Metazoa; phylum Chordata; class Amphibia; order Anura; family Dendrobatidae; genus Ranitomeya; species Ranitomeya variabilis. The sequence goes on along the minus strand of NC_135233.1, from coordinate 242,800,114 downwards.
CACTACCAAGGACCAGCAGACGTTGCTGGAACTCAGATACCGAGAAGGAGGCACCTAAGCCAAAGGCTCTGCCGAGGACCAGCTGACGGTACTGGAACTCAGATAGGCAGCAGAAGGTATGCATGAAAAAAAAAAAATTGCAAGGCCGCAAGCCGGCCGCAGTTACCGAAACCCACAGTCCTACAGGGAGTGCTTGTCCTATTGGCACTACGGAACCAGCCTTCATTGCCATATCCCGCAGCCCACATAGGAAGCACCTAAACTGCACGCACCATAGAGTCGGCTAGCCTGACCGCAACACGACAGGACAATGTATTGGAGGCAAAGTGACGGTGACACTACCCGGAAACAGCTGGCGTGCTGGAGCCAGGCTGGGCAGGAGGGAGTACCCGTGCCAAAGACACTGCCGAGAACCAGCTGGTGGTGCTGGAACCCAGGGTAAAAACTAGAAACAGAGTGTAGCCAGAGGCCTAATTGGAGCAAATTTAAAATCAGTAGTAGTGTGAATGTGGACAGAGCAGGATAAATTGCCGGATACACAGCAGGGGATCAGCTGACGTTACTGAACCCCAATAACACGGCAGCAAGTGTTGACTGTGCAGACGGCACTTCCGAGCAGCAACTGACAGTGTTGGAGCCCAGGGTTAATGCTAGAAGCAGAGTGTAGGCCGAGGCCTAATTGGAGCAAGTTTAATATCTGTAGTAGTGTGACTGAGGAGGGAGCAGGAGAAATTGCCGCACACACAGCAGGGGATCAGCTGACGTTACTGAACCCCAATAACACAGGAGCAGGTGTTGACTGTGCAGACAGCACTTCCGAGAACCAGCTGGTGGTGCTGGAACCCAGGGTAAAAACTAGAAACAGAGTGTAGCCAGAGGCGTAATTGGAGCAAGTTTAAAATCAGTAGTAGTGTGAATGTGGAGGGAGCAGGAGAAATTGACAGACACACAGCTGGGGATCAGCTGACGTTACAGAACCCCAATAACACAGCAGCAAGTGTTGACTGTGCAGACGGCACTTCCGAGCAGGAACTGGCAGTGTTGGAGCCCAGGGATTACAGGAGAAACAGAGTGGTGTAGGCCGAGGCCTAATTGGAGCAAGTTTAATATCTGTTGTAGTGTGACTGTGGAGGGAGCAGGAGAAATTGACAGACACACTGCAGGGGATCAGCTGACGTTACTGAACCCCAATAACACAGGAGCAGGTGTTGACTGTGCAGACAGCACTTCCGAGCAGCAACTGGCAGTGTTGGAGCCCAGGGATTACAGGAGAAACAGAGTGTAGGCCGAGGCCTAATTGGAGCAAGTTTAATATCTGTTGTAGTGTGAATGTGGAGGGAGCAGGAGAAATTGCCGGATACACAGCAGGGGATCAGCTGACGTTACTGAACCCCAATAACACAGGAGCAGGTGTTGTCTGTGCAGACAGCACTTCCGAGCAGCAATTGGCGGTGTTGGAGCCCAGGGATTACAGTTCAGGTGGTAGAAACATGAACACAACAAGAGACCTGGATACTGTTGCCAACCAATTATTTAATCTGGAAGAAGACTGGCAAATTCCTGCGAGATCCAGGCCTTGTTCATTTTCAGAAAAGTAAGCCGGTCAACATTATCGGAGGATAGTCGTATGCGATGGTCTGTTAGTACACCACCTGCGGCACTAAAGACGTGTTCCGATAATACACTAGCAGCAGGGCAAGCCAGCACCTCCAATGCATACTGGCTAAGCTCTGGCCATGTATCCAGCTTAGAGACCCAAAACTTAAAGGGGGAAGAGCCGTGTGGGAGAACACTGAGAGGGCAAGACATGTAGTTTGTCACCATCTGACGGAAACGTTGCCTCCTGCTGACTGGAGCCATCTGTGATGATGTAGACATTTGTGGCGGGGACACAAAACTTTGCCACATTTTGGCCATACTGGTCTTGCCTTGTGCTGAGGTGCTGCTTCTGCTCCCTCTTTATGCAGAGCTTCCTCCACTGCCTCGACGCACTGAGCTGCTTTGTAAAGCACTAGCAGCACTGCTCTCGGTTGGAATGGAGAACATGATGGAATGTACCAATGTGTCTTGGTACTTCCGCATTTTACGGTCCCGGTTCAACGGTGTTATGAGGCTTTGTAAGTTGTCCCGGTAGCGAGGATCTAGGAGGGTGTACACCCAATAATCAGCCGTGTTGATGTGGGCGATGCGGCGTTCGTTTCTCAGGCACTACAGCATGAAATCAACCATGTGCTGCAGACTGCCAACTGGCCAAGAAACGCTGTCCCCTGCATGAGACGCAATCTCTGCCTGCTTTGCATCACCCCATCCTCGCTCTACATACTGGCTACTAGAGAATTGTGTACCTCCCTCCTCTGGACAGATATCTTCCTCCTCATTGACTCCTCCTCATCCTCCTCACAAAGTGTCCCCTGCCTAGGCCTTTGTGAGGAACCACGTTGCCCAGACTGTCTAGAAGCAGATGGCATTTGTGACTCCTCATCCTCCACCTCTTCCACAACCTCCTCCCTTAGTGCTTGCAGTGTTTTTTCAAGCAGGCAGATAAGGGGGATAGTCATGCTGACTAGTGCATCATCTGCACTCGCCATCCGCGTGGAATCATCGAAGGCACGCAAAACGTGGCAGATGTCCTTCATATAGGCCCACTCAGTGGTGAAGTGTGAACGGCGCGCAGTGCGACTTGTTTGCGCCTGATGCAGCTGGTACTCCATTACTGCTGCCTGCTGCTCACACAACCGCTCCAACATATGTAAGGTTGAATTCCACCTGGTAGGTAAGTCACATATGATACGATGTTCCGGAAAGCGGAATTGGCGCTGCAGAGGTGCAATGCGCGATCTTGCCATGCTGGAACCCCGCAAGTGAGCGCACTCTAGGCGGACCTTGTGCAGCAGTGCATCAAGATCCGGATAGTCCCTCAAAAAACTCTGTACGACCAAGTTGAGCACATGTGCCAGACATGGGATGTGAATGAGGTTGCCTAGGCCCAGAGCTGCCACCAGATTTCGGCCATTGTCCCACACTACCATGCCAGGCTGGAGATTCGCTGGCACAAACCACACGTCGCTCTCCTGCTTGATGGCATTCCAGAGCTCCTGCGCTGTGTGGCTTCGATTCCCCAAAGAAATTAATTTCAATACGGCCTGTTGATGTTTGGCCACGGCTGTGCTCATATCGGTCATAACAGGCAAGTGTTCACGGGTCAAGGTGGAGGTAGACCGTGATGGCTCCTGCAGTGCTGATTCAGAGGAACTGGAGTATGAGGAGGAGTCAGTGTGTACAGACTGGATTCCTGCAATCCTTGGAGTTGGCAGAACACGTACAGCGCCACTCTCAAGATCTGTACCCGGCTCCACAACATTTACCCAATGGGCAGTGAGGGAAAGGTATCATCCCTGTCCATGGTTACTGGTCCACGCATTGGTGGTCAGGTGGACCTTGCTACTGACGGCGTTTAGTAGCGCATGTGTAATGTTTCCCTCCACATGCTTTTGCAGGGCAGGGACGGCTTGCCTGCTGAAATAAAAGCTGCTGGGTACGTTGTATTGTGGGACTGCCAATGCCATGAAGTTACGGAAGGTGTCAGTCTCCACCAGCCTGAATGAGAGCATTTCAAGGGACAGTAGTTTTGCTATGCCAGCATTCAGAGCCTGTGTTCGGGGGTGGTTTGCCGAGTATGGGTGACTTTTCTCCCATGCCTGTGCGACCGATGGCTGTAGACTGGCCTGGGAGTGAGGATGACAGGGAACAAGGTGCTGTGGGTGGAATTACACTCTGTCTCTGTCCAACAGTGCCAGAGGTTCTTCCATGGCGATCCTGTGAGGAAGCCGAACCGGCTGTGTGAGCTGGAGGAAGAGGCAACAACATGAGCTGAAGAGGTGGTAGGTGGCTCTGTAGGTTGGCCTAGGTCTTCAGTGTGTTTTTGTAACTCCACCACATGCTTGGTCCGCACATGTTTCCACATATTTGTGGTATTGAGGTTGCTGACACTTTTCTCTCTTTTGACTTTCTGATTACACAGCTTGCATTTGACAAAGCAAATGTCATCTGCAACTGTGTCAAAAAAGGACCAGGCACTGCAAGTCTTGGGAGCACCCGTTTTGGCTTTTGGAAGAGGCATGCTCCTAATGGGTGCCGAAGTGGAGGCTGCAGGCAACCCTGTCTGCCACCACCCTCTCCCTCCTTTTTGGGCCGTTCGGGGAATCTCTTCCTCAGATCTGCCACCACCTTCCTGTATCTCACGCCATGATGGGTCAAGGACCTCATCATCTACACTACCCTCTTCCAATGACTGCTTCTCCTGGGTAGTCTCGGCAGCACTGTACGCACCAGAAAGTGGCACCTGAGTCTCATCATCAGATGCGTACTGAGGTGTGCTGACCGTAGGCACTGGCCCACCCGCCTCTTCAGATTCAGAGAGACAAAGCAGTTGCGCATCACTGCATACTGCCTCTTCTTCAATTTCTCAAATGCTGCTTGGCTGGCCCCCTCTTTCCAAGCCAAGAGATTCAGAGAACAGCAGTAGAGATGGCTCCTGTCCAGGGCTCTCTGACTGCCTGGGCAATTTGGCAGGTGGTGAAGAGACAGATGGGTGCTCTTCAGTGCTCTGGACCTGAGAGGATGTGGCACTAATTGAAGTCGATGCATTAGCTGCCAACCCTTCCGACAACGGCTTCAATTTGTTCGTCCCGCAGCAGTGGGGTACGGCGAGCTCCTACAAAGCTGCGCATAAAGGACTGTTCCCTGGTAAAACTGGGGGATGCTGAGTCACTGGTGCCCGCAGCAGGCACAGAATCCCCACGTCCTCTCCCTGCAGAAACTCCATGCCCACGACCACGTGCCTTACTCCCTGCCTTCTTCATCTTGGTAGACTGATAAAGATAGGCAGAAAAGTACTAAGGGCTTAGTGTGCTTATTCCTGAACAGCTGCTAACAGGTATAAGAAACACTAATGTTATAAAGTGTGGACTAGATTTTAATATGAGCTAATGTGGCCTACACAACTGTAAAGTGGGGTGTTTGGTGAACTTTTTTTTTTTTTTTTTACAAAAAGACACTGGATGTGCCCAAAGAAGTAAAACCGATAGTATCACAAACTTTTTGTAGCTATTACAATGCAGGAAGGTAACCTACAATGCAATAGATGAGGGTCCAAAAAGTACGCTAATACTAATCTGGCTGGCAGATACTAATCTGGCTGGGGCTGCAGGGCACAAGGCTGCAGAAAGGCTCCTCTATATACTCCTATATATTGTATGAAAAAGAAAACCATGACTAAGACCTGATGGTCGAAACGCGTCGGCGTTGACCACCTGGGACCCCCATCTCTCTTTTTTGCAAATGTTTGCATTTTAAAGTGTTTCTAATAAATTGACTTTTAGAAGATCCATGCTGGAGATTTTTTCTTTTTCATTGCTGGCTCTGGACTACGCCCTTGACCAAGGCGGCTCCGTGCGTGGACATCATTGCACTGTTGAGGGATTGGTGAGCTGACTTATTTTCTTCCCATTTTTTCCTTTTTCCCTATTTTTGTATATATTGTATGCACGCAATCTAGCTGGATACGGATGGAAACACACTAATAGGAGAAATCAGGAAAAATGGTCAGCTGCACCAATGCAAAAAAGGACAATTGAACAGTATGAGGCAATGACGCACGCTGAGCGGACTACAACCAGATGTGGCTGCAGAACAGACGACAGCGTGAGCTGCACTCATACACATAGACCTTGCAGACAGCCGTAAACCGCGCTGCATACTGCAGAAAAACTCCACTATCTACTCCTATTTATTGTGTGCACGCAATCTAGCTGGATACGGATGGAAACACACTAATAGGATAAATCAGGAAAAATGGGGAGCTGTACTAATGCAAAAAAGGAAAAAAACACGTAGTAGCAACCCTATTTTCAGTAGATGGAATACCAAAATATATATATAAAAAATGGGAATAATAATAAAACGTAATAAAGTTGCTAAAAAGAGGAAAGAGTGGCAAACCACTCGGGGTTAGTGTAAAAAACAAAATGCCGTCATATGGAAATTCAAGAAAAATAATAATAGTAATATGACATAACCATAGTTGGAAATAATAAAATAAGCCTTTATTGTATTTTTATGGCAATAGTGGCACAACTGTGCACGTACTTGGGAATTAAAAAATGTAATATATAAGGAGTAGACAGGATAAAAATATAATACAGTATAAAATATACAATACAAAATCCCACAATCTTATAGAGAACTTATGGAGATGTGCATTTCATGGGCATGCAGAGTATATGTGCAGCGCCCCAGAGTCCTGGTTGCTGCAGTAATATTATTCTTCCACCAGGGGGAGTGATATTACGTCTGAAGGTAATAAAGGAGTCCATCCTTCCAGGTATCACCAAACATACACCACACTTCACACTCCAATCCACCAGGGGGAGCCATGCTCCTATCTAGTAGGGCACTCCTCACAGAAGGGTAAAACTGGTGGTTTGGATAGGAAGTTAGAGAGACGCTGGCTGGGCTTTGCCCAGGCAACACCTGTCAGGCAGACAGGGGGAAAGGAGGAACATCTGAGCTGCAGCCAGAGGGTCCCTGTCAGGGGTGGGATCCTGACAGAGGCCTAGCACGAGACAGAAAGACAGGGAGCTGCGCCTGCCCCACGTGCGGCAGCATCCTAAGAAAGGACACGAAGAGAAGTGTATTGTAGAGAGTGAGAAACGAAGTCACAGCACAAGGAGAAAACACCAGAAGGAGTTCTGCCCTGAGATAGGCAGCCTCCTTTTGAGGCGCGTAGCCGGTGGCTGGAACACCGAGGGAGTAATTGACTCTACGCATTACTTCAGAGACCGGCAGGACAGTCAATTCCAAGTTGGCTGCCCGACCTTAATACCTAAGAAGACACGGTGGCAAATTGTGGGGGTCGGGGCGTCTCTAGGGTCCCTATAAACAAGCCTCAGACCATCCCAGTCATACGGGTTTGTCCTATCCGCACCATCTGGGTGACAGAGAGAGAAAGACATCAGAAACATCCACGAAAGTTTTGAGGACTATCCCGTGGTGCTCAGCAGGGAGGTACTACAACACACAGGCGCTAGTAGGAAGGCTACTGATTTCCACCTGGATAAGGGGACTCTGGATTTGCCTTCGGACCGGCCGGACTCTGCTTACCCTGTGGTCTGCACCCTGGACTGTGGATGTTGAAGCTTCCAGTAAAAGGTAAAGAGACTGCAACCTTGTGTCCTCGTTATTCTCCGCGCCTTACATCATCCACCATCACCACCTACCCATCAGGGAAGCCCTGGGGACATACTTCACCCGTGGGAAGGTATACCATCTAGCTGCCACTCCATCACCCCAGCGGACCCCTAGCAGCGTCGGTCACCCTGACTGAATACCACAGGTGGTGTCACGAACATTAGACAAACTACACCTTTAAATTGGGCATCCCTCAAAGGGCCACAGACTGGGTCGGGCCACCGTGACATCCCCCGAACTTAAGGACCCGGTACCGAGTACCCCATTGCCCTTAACGTGAGGGCGCTCCATATGTATTCCAGAAATATTATATATAAATATATGCGTTTGAGAAAACGTGAAGTGCTTATGACAATATACAAAATTGAGAGATAAGCCTAAAGTGCATGTGCAGAAAATAAATATATAAAATATATTATAAAAATATGTTCATAGAAATGTTTATAACAAATAGATTTGGAGCACCCCCACGCAAGGGCAATGGGGTACTCGGTACCGGGTCCTTCGGTTCGGGGGATGTCACGGTGGCCCGACCCGGTCCGTGGCCCTTTGAGGGGTGTCCAATAAAAGGAATAGTTTGGAATAGTGTTCGTGACGCCACCTGTGGTATTCGGTCAGGGTGACCGACTCTGCCTAGGAGTCCGCTGGGGTGATGTTATGGCAGCAAGATGGTATACCTTCCCACAGGTGAAGTGTGCCCCAGGGCTTCCCAGAGTGTAGGTGATGGATGGCGGATGATGTAAGGCGCAGTGAATAACGAGGACACAAGGTTGCAGTCTCTTTACCTTTACTGAAAGCTTCAGCATCCACAGTCCAGGGCACAGACCACAGGGTAGGCAGAGTCCAGCCGGTCTGAAGGCAAATCCAGAGTCCCCCTATCCAGGTGGAAATCAGTAGCCTTCCTCTAGCGCCTGTGTGTTGTAGTACCTCCCTGCTGAGCTTCTCGGTAAGGTCCTCACAACTATTGTAGATGTTCTAGATGTTATGTCTTCCTCTCTGTCCCCCAGATGGTATGGATAGGACAAACCCATATGACTGATGGCCTGAGGCTTTTTACAGGGACCCTAGAGATGCCCCGGCCCCCACAGTTGCCACCGTGCCTCCTGGGTAAAAGGTCGGGCAGCCAACGTGGAATTGACTGTCCTGCCGGTCTCTGGAGCAAGGCTTGGAGACGGTTGCTCCCTCGGTGTTCCAGCCACCGGCTTCTGCGCCTCAGAAGGAGGCAGCCTATACAGGGCAGAACTCCTTCTGGTTTTATCTCCTTGTGCTATGACTTCGTTTCTCACCCTCTACAATACAATTCTCTTCGTGTCCTATCTTAGGATGTTGCCACACGTGGGGCAGGCGCAGCTCCGTAGCCTTCTATCTATATAGGCCTCTGACAGGATCCCACCCCTGTCCGGGACCCTCTGTCTGCAGTGTTGTGAACTCCGTTTTCAGGGTCCCTCTTGTGGTCACAGATGGTATTGTGTGACTTTGGTTTTTTGGCTCCCCCTGGTGGTTTGGTTTATTATCCTGCGGGTCTGCTGGATCAGCTGCCTCGTTATTCACCAGGGAGGCTCCTATTTAGCTCTGCTTCACTTCCACTTGTTGCCGGCTGTCAATGTATTCAGTGCTATTCTGATTACTCCTGATTATCTCGTTTTCTGCCTCTTCAGGATAAGCTAAGTTCTGTTTGAATATTTTTTGCTCATCTGCCTGCAATATGATTTCTGTGTATGATGAGTCTAGTCGAGCTTGCTAACATGTGATTTCTTTTTGCTGGTAAGCTCTGGGGTACGGAGTTGCTTCCCCCGCACCGTTAGTTGGTGCGGGGGCTCGAGCAATCTCTGCGTGGATATTTTGAATAGGGTTTTTTATTGACCGCACAGTTTCCTTCCTATTTTCTGCTATCTAGTATTAGCGGGCCTCATTTGCTAAATCTGATTTCATCTCTGCGTTTGTGCTTTCCCCTTAACTCACCGTTAATATTTGTGGGGGGCTATTCTATATCTTTGGGGTCTTCCACTGAGGCAAGTGAGGACTTACTTTCCCTCCAGGAATAGTCAGTTTCTCAGGCCGTGACGAGACGTCTAGGAGTTTTAGGTAGCGTTCCACGGCTGCCTATAGTTGTTTGCAGATAGGATCAGGTTGCGGTCAATCTAGTTACCACTTCCCCAGAGCTAGTAGTCTGTTCAGTTACTTAGCTAGTCCGACCTGCGATCCTTGCCACTAGGATCATAACACTGCAGCTCCGATGTTCCTCCTTTCCCCCTGTCTGCCTGACAGGTGTTGCCTGGGCAAAGCCCAGTCAGCTTCTCTCTAACTTTCTATCCAGCCCACCAGTTTTACCCTTTTGTGAGGAGTGCCCTAGTAGATAGGAGCAAGGCTCCCCCTGGTGGTCTGGAGTGTGAAGTGTGGTGTATGGTTTGTGATACCTGGTAGGAAGATCTCCTTTATTGCCAACAGACGTAATATCACTCCCCCTGGTGGAAGAATGACATTACTGCAACGACCAGGACTCTGGGGCGCTGCACTCCCCCCCCCCCCGTTAAATCCAGTACTCCCGGACTGGGAAAAGAAAACAACAATACATTAGCAAAAGACATGCAAAATTTTGAAATGCTATAAAACAAGTTAATATAACAATGCTTCCCTTTATGGGAGGTGAGAACACTTGAACATTACAAACAAAAACATATTTACATGGCCAGCTTACTTCTGTAGATTGACCAATTGCGGATGCGCTAACTAACTATGAAATACTATTACCCGTACAGGTATACTATCTATTAAGTGCAAGTAGAAAACGGTTATTAACTGACTATGAAACAATTATAAGTGCAATTACCCTTTAAGGGTATACTATCATAAAACCTCAAAGTACAAATTAACATTTTCTTTATTCTCACTCTTCACATGCAGGACTATCTATCTACCCCTACGGGCTCACTGCATTTTTCTTCAGTTTATTTAACCTCAATTTTATTTAAAGTACATCATTGAACATTTCCTATTCTTAGCTACATAATATCAGCTTTGTAAACATTATTACTATCTAACTACTTAAGGCAACGTTTCTCTTAGCAAAGTGCAACAAATAAACATTCTCTTTAAGGGTAAACCCTAGTCTTTTTCTGAGGTAAGGCAGACAATCACATCATCAATATTCAAGTCAGTTTAAAGGTGACGTGATGCCATATGATATGATCTACTATAGAACTCCGGCACACCAAAATGTTTCAAATTATTTACTTTTATTAATTATATTTCACTTAAAAAAAAATATGATATGAGGGACCCGTTACGAACCCCAGAACGTTGGTCTTGGGTGGGCTACAAGACGTGTAATCCTGACCAGGAATTCTCCCGCACCAACGGGTTTTTCTTCAGGTCCGAAAGGCAAAGTTATTTTTACAGCATAATTAACAGCAGTTTCTGTTAAGAGGCAGTCTCGTAAAACCCTCCTTTGTAAAACCAGTAGAGAGCACCTTTAAGAAGGTGCAAACTATTTACAAGGACAGTTTGTGATTATGCAACAGTCCATGATTCTGCAGTTCTTTAAAAGAAGTAGGAAAATTTGTGCAAAAACATAGGATCCATTTAAACAGGGGATCCCTTTAAGAGTTAACCCTGGACGGGTTCAAACAGCAAAGAAAGAACAGTTAACTATTTACATTCGGTGTTTCGAGGTTTATTTAAACCATTCAGGGGGTAGCACCGGTGGGGGTAGTCCTTGTGGATTCTGATGACTACCTGGTACTACATAGAGTGAATCCGCACTCCTGATGGGAGTCTGTGTAGTTTGAGTATGGGCATTTGCTGCAGCAAAGGGAGTGGCTGCTGCCAGATCAGTCACTGGAACGGAGTCAGTAGCGGTGGCACGAGCAGTCGCTGGAGTGGGGTCGGTCATCAGGGCAGGGTCGTTCTTCATACCTGCTTCAGATGCGGTCCCTCCGGTGCCGGTCTGCTCCGTCTCTGCTAGGGTCTGGAACGCTGGTTGCAGGGCCTTGTGTTGCGGCGTTTTCATCACTGTTTGCAGCATCTCGCTTTCCGGCAGGGCCTTGCTTTCTGGCTTCGGACCAGATGAGGCTGCCGACAGACATCTGGTGAGGCTCCCAATGAAGGTCTTCTTCCACCCGGCCTCAATGCTCAGCTGCGTCCGCAGGAGTTGGTCATTGGGCTCTTCCATGCCGGCCTGTAGGAAGTCTCTCCAGGTAGCTGGGGGAGTCCTCTGCTCCAACCCCACGCTCTGGTCCTGGGCGGCTGGCCATGGCGTCTCCCACGTGGCTGGCCTCTTCCTGGTCTTTTTCCCACTCTCTTCTTCTGGGGCGGTTTCGTTTTTGTTGTCTCTGCCCGCCATTGAGGATCAGGAGGCAGATCTCAGCTGCTGACGGACACGTCCTCAAGGTACAGAGATATTTAGACTGGGCGGCCATTGTTTTTCTCGCTTTTCAGTTCGTTCACGCCCCCAACTCCACGCCCTTCTTCTTCTCCTGCGCTCCTCATGGCGCTGTAATGGCCGCTGTTTTGGCGGGAATTTTGGCGGCAAATGGCAATACACAGTCTTTAAGCAAATCACAGTCCGAATACAGTTCTGGCACAGTTCTTAGGCGCACATGACCCGATTTTCAGGCTTAAGTAGATCCTATTCGTGACGCCAAAGATTTGGAGCGCCCCCACGCAAGGGCAATGGGGTACTCGGTACCGGGTCCTTCAGTTCGGGGGATGTCACAGTGGCCCGACCCCGTCCGTGGCCCTTTGAGGGGTGTCCAATAAAAGGAATAGTTTGGAATAGTGTTCGTGATGCCACCTGTGGTATTCGGTCAGGGTGACCGACTCTGCTTAGGGGTCGTATGACTGATGGCCTGAGGCTTTTTACAGGGACCCTAGAGATGCCCCGGCCCCTACAGTTGCCACCGTGCCTCCTGGGTATAAGGTCGGGCAGCCAACGTGGAATTGACTGTCCTGCTGGTCTCTGGAGCAAGGCTTGGAGACGGTTGCTCCCTCAGTGTTTCGGCCACCGGCTTCTGCGCCTCAGAAGGAGGCAGCCTATACAGGGCAGAACTCCTTCTGGTTTTATCTCCTTGTGCTATGACTTCGTTTCTCACCCTCTACAATACAGTTCTCTTCGTGTCCTTTCTTAGGATGCTGCTGCACGTGGGGCAGGCGCAGCTCTGTAGCCTTCTATCTACAGTTAGGTCCATATATATTTGGACAGAGACAACATTTTTCTAATTTTGGTTATAGACATTACCACAATGAATTTTAAACAAAACAATTCAGATGCAGTTGAAGTTCAGACTTTCAGCTTTCATTTGTGGGTATCCACATTAAAATTGGATGAAGGGTTTAGGAGTTTCAGCTCCTTAACATGTGCCACCCTGTTTTTAAAGGGACCAAAAGTAATTGGACAATTGACTCCAAGGCTATTTCAAGGACAGGTGTGGGCAATCTCTTTGTTATGTCATTCTCAATTAAGCAGATAAAAGGCCTGGAGTTGATTTGAGGTGTGGTGCTTGCATTTGGAAGGTTTTGCTGTGAAGGAAACATGCGGTCAAAGGAGCTCTCCATGCAGGTGAAACAAGCCATCCTTAAGCTGCGAAAACAGAAAAAACCCATCCGAGAAATTGCTACAATATTAGGAGTGGCAAAATCTACAGTTTGGTACATCCTGAGAAAGAAAGAAAGCACTGGTGAACTCATCAATGCAAAAAGACCTGGGCGCCCACGGAAGACAACAGTGGGGGATGATCGCAGAATAATCTCCATGGTGAAGAGAAACCCCTTCACAACAGCCGGCCAAGTGACCAACACTCTCCAGGAGGTAGGCGTATCAATATCCAAATCTACCATAAAGAGAAGACTGCATGAAAGTAAATACAGAGGGTTCACTGCACTGTGCAAGCCACTCATAAGCATCATGAATAAAAAGGCTAGACTGGACTTTGCTAAAAAACATCTAAAAAAGCCAGCACAGTTCTGGAAGAACATTCTTTGGACAGATGAAACCAAGATCAACCTCTACCAGAATGATGGAAAGAGAAAAGTATGGCGAAGGAATGGTACAGCTCATGATCCAAAGCATACCACATCATCTGTAAAATACTGCGGAGGCAGTGTGATGGCTTGGGCATGCATGGCTGCCAGTGGCACTGGGTCACTAGTGTTTAGTGATGATGTGACACAGGACAAAAGCAGCCGAATTAATACTAAGGTATTCAGACCCACACTGTGTGCTCAGATCCAGCCAAATGCAGCCAAACTGATTGGTCGTCATTTCATACTACAGATGGACAATGACCCAAAACATAAAGACAAAGCAACCCAGGAGTTTATTAAAGCAAAGAAGTGGAATATTCTTGAATGGCCAAGTCAGTCACCTGATCTCAACCCAATTGAGCATGCATTTCACTTGTTAAAGACTAAACTTCAGACAGAAAGGCCCACAAACAAACAGCAACTGAAAACCACCACAGTGAAGGCCTGGCAGAGCATCAAAAAGGAGGAAACACAGCGTCTGGTGATGTCCATGAGTTCAAGACTTCAGGCAGTCATTGCCAACAAAGGGTTTTCAACCAAGTACTAAAACTGAAAATTTTATTTAAAATTATTGAATCTGTCCAATTACTTTTGGACTCTTTAAAATCAGGGTGGCACATGTTAAGGAACTGAAACTCCTAAACCCTTCATCCAATTTTAATGTGGATACTCTCAAATGAAAGCTGAAAGTCTGAACTTCAGCTGCATCTGAATTGTTTTGTTTAAAATTCATTTTGGTAATCTCTATAACCAAAATTAGAAAAATGTTGTCTCTGTCCAAATATATATGGACCTAACTGTATATAGGCCTCTGACAGGATCCCACCCCTGTCAGGGACCCTCTGTCTGCAGCTCCGATGTTCCTCCTTTCCCCCTGTCTGCCTGACAGGTGTTGCCTGGGCAAAGCCCAGTCAGCTTCTCTCTAACTTTCTATCCAGCCCACCAGTTTTACCCTTTTGTGAGGAGTGCCCTAGTAGATAGGAGCAAGGCTCCCCCTGGTGGTCTGGAGTGTGAAGTGTGGTGTATGGTTTGTGATACCTGGTAGGAAGATCTCCTTTATTGCCATCAGACGTAATATCACTCCCCCTGGTGGAAGAATGACATTACTGCAACGACCAGAACTCTGGGGCGCTGCATATAAATATATAAAAAGGATAAAAGAAGGAATCTCCGTAACGCGAGTCGGGGTGCTCTGTACTTGGGAACACAGAACAGACAGGTATATATATCCCCCAATCCCGGTATACTACTTTGGTGTGCACAATTTAATCTTGAGCTGTATGAGTATATGCATACATATGGCGTTTTTTTCTTTTGCTCTTGTACTTTGCACTTAAACCCTTGCATATATCTTGTTGGCAATTTACATATATATAAATTTAAATATACTATATATTTTCTGCACATGCACTTTAGGCTTATCTCTCACTTTTGAATATTTTCATAAGCACTTCACGTTTTCTCAAACACATATATTTATATATAATATTTCTGGAATACATATACTCTGTATGCCCATGAAATGCACATCACCATAAGTTCTCTATAAGATTGTGGGATTTTATATTGTATCTTTTATACTGTATTATATTTTTATCCTGTCTACTCCTTATATATTACATTTTTTATATAAATAATTCCCAAGTACGTGCACAGTTGTGCCACTATTGCCATAAAAATACAATAAAGGCTTATTTTATTATTTCCAACTCTGGTTATTATGTCATATTACTATTATTATTTTTCTTGAATTTCCATATGACAGCATTTTGTTTTTTATACAAAAAAGGACAATTGAACAGTATGAGGCAGTGACGCACGCTGAGCGGACTACAACCAGATGTGGCTGCAGAACAGACGATAGTGTTAGCTGCACTCACACACACAGAGACCTTGCAGACAGCCGTGAACAGCGCTGCAAGGCTGCAGAAAAGATCCTCTAGCTACTCCTATATATTGTGTGCACGCAATCTAGCTGGATACTGATGGAAACACACTAATAGGAGAAATCAGGAAAAATGGGCCGCTGCACTAATGCAAAAAAGGACAATTGAACAGTATGAGGCAGTGACGTACGCTGAGCGGACTACAACCAGATGTGGCTGCAGAACAGACTGCAGCGTGAGCTGCACTCACACACAGACATCTTGCAGACAGCTGTGAACAGCGCTGCAAGGCAAAAAAAGCTTCTCACACAGCGGTTGCTAAAGTAGCCTGGGTAAAGAACAATGAAGCAAATCGCTATCTCAAACTGGCCCTCAGTCAGAACAGCAGCGTCCTGTCCCTAACTGAATTCACAGCAGAGTGAACCTAAAATGGCGGTGGCGGCTTTTATAGTGCATCATGACATAATTTCAGCAGCCAATCACAGCCATTCCATTACTTACATGCCTAACATGCATAACAGGATGTGCCCACACTTCTTAGGATTCCTCATTGGCTGAATCAAATCAAACTGGGTCATTGCATTATGGGAACTTCCGATTCCGGTATTCGATATACTGAAAGTATTGGAACTCAGTATCGGAACTCCGATACTGCGAATATCGGTCGATACCCGATATTTGCTGTATCGGAATGCTCAACACTACTAATGAGATGACTGAGCAGTGCTTTCATAGGCGACAATACTTTATGAACATTTTTCCCAGCAATATGAGCTCCTGAAGGATGATGATGGAACTCGTTCTGATTTAAGAATAATAATAATAATAATAATTTTTATTTATATAGCGCCAACATATTCCGCAGCGCTTTACAACTTATAGAGGGGACTTGTACAGACAATAGACATTACAGCATAACAGAAATCACAGTTCAAAATAGATACCAGGAGGAATGAGGGCCCTGCTCGCAAGCTTACAAACTATGAGGAAAAGGGGAGACACGAGAGGTGGATGGTAACAATTGCTTTAGTTATTGGGACCAGCCATAGTGTAAGGCTCGGGTGTTCATGTAAAGCTGCATGAACCAGTTAACAGCCTAAGTATGTAGCAGTACAGACACAGAGGCTATTATCTGTATAAAGTGTATGAGAACATGATGCAAGGAACCTGATTATGTGTTTTTTTTTTTTTCTATTTTTAATAGGCCACACAGGGATAGTTAGGTTAATGCGTTGAGGCGGTAGGCCAGTCTGAACAAATGTGTTTTTAGGGCACGCTTAAAACTGTGGGGATTGGGGATTAATCGTATTAACCTGGGTAGTGCATTCCAAAGAATCGGCGCAGCACGTGTAAAGTCTTGGAGACGGGAATGGGAGGTTCTGATTATTGAGGATGCTAACCTGAGGTCATTAGCGGAGCGGAGGGCACGGGTAGGGTGGTAGACTGAGACCAGAGAGGAGATGTAGGGTGGTGCTGAGCCATGGAGTGCTTTGTGGATGAGGGTAGTAGTTTTGTACTGGATTCTGGAGTGGATGGGTAGCCAGTGTAATGACTGGCACAAGGTAGAGGCATCGGTGTAACGGTTGGTGAGGAATATGATCCTGGCAGCAGCATTCAGGACAGATTGGAGCGGGGAGAGTTTGGTAAGAGGGAGGCCGATTAGTAGAGAGTTACAATAGTCCAGACGGGAATGAATAAGAGAAACAGTAAGAGTTTTTGCAGAGTCAAAAGTAAGAAAAGGGCGAATTCTAGAAATGTTTTTGAGATGCAGATAAGAAGAGCGAGCCAGTGATCGGATGTGGGGGGTGAATGAAAGCTCGGAATCAAGGATGACCCCAAGGCAGCGGGCATGTTGCTTTGGAGTAATGGTGGAACCGCACACGGAGATGGCAATGTCAGGCAAAGGTAGGTTAGTAGAGGGAGAGAACACGAGGAGTTCAGTTTTTGACAGGTTCAGTTTCAGATAGAGGGAGGACATGATGTTAGAGACAGCAGTAAGACAATCACTGGTGTTTTCTAAGAAGGTCGGAATGAAAGCAGGAGAAGAAGTGTATAATTGGGTGTCATCAGCATAGAGATGGTACTGGAACCCAAATCTACTGATTGTTTGTCCAATAGGGGCAGTATACAAAGAGAAGAGGAGGGGGCCTAGGACTGATCCTTGAGGAACCCCAACAGTAAGGGGAAGGTGAGAGGAGGAGGAACCAGCAAAACATACAGTGAAGGATCGGTCAGAGAGATAGGAGGAGAACCAAGAGAGAACGGTGTCCTTGATGCCGATGGAGCGGAGCATAGTGAGGAGGAGCTGATGATCCACAGTGTCGAATGCTGCGGAGAGATCCAAGAGAATTAGCATGGAGTAGTGACCATTAGATTTAGCTGTTAGTAGGTCATTAGAGACTTTAGTGAGGGCAGTTTCAGTAGAGTGTAAAGAGCGGAAGCCAGATTGAAGAGGGTCGAGAAGAGAGTTATCTGAGAGATAGCGGGTAAGACGGGAGTGGACCAGGCGTTCCAGGAGTTTAGAGATGAAGGGAAGATTAGAGACAGGTCTATAATTAGCGGCACAGTTTTGGTCGAGGGAGGGTTTTTTAAGTAATGGATATATGATGGCATGCTTAAATGAGGAGGGAAAAATACCGGAAGTGAGGGAAAGGTTGAATATTTTTGTTATGTGAGAGGTGACAGCCGGGGAAAGGGACTGGAGGAGATGTGACGGAATGGGGTCACTGGTGCAAGTGGTCGGGCGAGAAGATGCAAGGAGCCTGCTTACTTCTTCAGTAACTGGTTCAAAGTCAGAGAGTGAACTAGATGCAGTGGGGGAGGGAGGACAGTGCCTGGTATGAAGAGATTGGGAGATGATTTCCTGTCGAATGTGGTCAATTTTTTCTTTGAAGTAATTGGCCAGATCGTCAGCGCGGAGATCTGTGGTTGGGGCCTGCTCTCTTGGGTTGAGTAGGGACTGGAAAGTGTCGAAGAGACGTTTAGGATTATTGGACAGTGAGGTGATGAGGGTGTTGAAATAGGTTTGTTTGGAGAGGTGAAGGGCAGAGTTGTATGTTTTTAGCATGAACTTATAATGGATGAAATCTTCGGGTAGATTAGATTTTCTCCACAGACGTTCGGCGCACCTGGAGCATCGCTGTAGGAAGCGTGTTTGCAGCGTGTGCCACGGTTGTCGCCGTCTGTGTCGAGTTGCTCTATGTGTAGGAGGAGCAGCTTCATCCAGGGCACTTTGCAGGGTTTCATTGTAATGGTTCAGAGCAGAATCAGGACATGAGATGGAGGAGATTGGGGCCAATGAGGACTGCAAGTTCTTCATAAGTTTCTGGGTGTTAATGGCCTGTATGTTTCTATAAGTGTGGAAAGTGGGGGTGACCTGAGTGGGATGGCAGTTCTTGATAGAGAATGAAAGAAGGTTGTGGTCAGAGAGCGGGAGAGGGGTGTTTGTGAAATCATCCACTGAGCAAAGTCGAGAGAAGACCAAGTCAAGGGAGTTTCCATCTTCATGCGTTGGAGAGTTAGTATGCGAGAGGCCGAAAGAGGAGGTTAGAGATAAAAGGTGAGAAGCAGACGGGGAAAGGGGAGAAGCAATGGGGATGTTGAAATCACCCATGATAAGGGTGGGGGTGTCACAGAAGAGAAAGTGTGGAAGCCAGGTGGCAAAGTGATCCAGGAACTGATGAGAGGGGCCAGGAGGACGATACACCACCGCCACTTGCATGGAGAAGGGGACGTAGAGTCTGACAGCATGGACCTCAAAGGAAGGGAATACAAGTGAGGGTACTTGGGGGATAGCTTGGAAGGTACATTTGGATGAAAGGAGCAGCCCAACGCCTCCACCTGCTCTGTTGTCTGATCTTGGGGTATGAGAAAAGTGTAGTCCACCATAGGAGAGAGCAGCAGCAGCAGCGGTTGTGTCTGACTGCTGGATCCAGGTTTCAGTAAGAGCCAGGAGATTAAGAGCCTTAGAAAGGAAGAAGTCATGAATGAAGGAGAGTTTATTACACACAGAGCGAGAATTCCAAACAGCACAATTGAAAGAGACAGAAGGCATGCATGGAATATTAATAAGGTTAGAGGGGTTTCTGGGTGTAGCAGTTGGGAGGTTTGACTGGCTATAACATGGGGGGCCGGGGTTTGGAGAGATGTCTCCAAGAATGATTTTTATTTCAAACAAAAATACAACGGTTTTGAATTCTTGGAGTCTTCCTCAGGTGTAATGTCATGCAGTTAAGCAGATCTATCTGAACACATTTATAGCAGATCTCCCTGCATGTCATTTTGGGTGGGGGCTGAAAGATCTGTTTTTCAGACACACCCAGATATTCAGATATGCAGGATTTTGCAATCTGAGGAATCTAACAAAACCCATATACTAAATGAATTTTATTCACAAATTTTTCACACAAAAGTTTTGTTATTTTTGTAAAAACACTATAAATATAATTATACTATATGTAAAGTTTCTTTTAAAATGTTATTAAACATACTGAAGTGTGATTTAATATAAAATATAAAATCCTACAAACATATACATTATTTAAAGACCTTTAGTTTTTTAATATTGTGACTATTTCCAAATACCAAATAGAATTTTTCGATATTTCATTCATGTATGTAAAAAGTAAAAACTAATATGTGATTTTATACCTGTCGATCTATTTGTTTTAATACATCGTATGCCCTCTATAACATCATTTAATCCATCTTGGTATAATGTACCCAGATGAAAGATCCAATATGATTCTTTCCGGTTTAACTTTTCTACCCTATTAGTACAATTCTCAGGTATTTGCTCCAGCTGAACAACCATTGAATGAATAATTATTTGGTGAACTGTCTACGCAGATTTAATTGCTATTAGTAGCTATTCATAATCAATTACACCGGGCAAAGGATGAAAGATCATTTATCTAGAGGAAAATCATGGAAAATCAGAGAAAATCATAGATGGATTTCCACATCATACTGCAACATCTTATTAATCCTTCCCCAAAATAAGACGTGATAGCATGTCCTATATCGGGTGTCAAGAGTTCGCACCATAACCGGCAGATGCTGGATGTGTTATACTGGGGCTAGCCCTGTTTAACCATTTAAATACTGCTGTCAGAGATTGACAGCTGCTTTTAAAGGGACTCTGTCACCTGAATTTGCAGGGAACAATTTTCAGCCATAGGGGTGGGGTTTTCGGGTGTTTGATTCACCCTTTCCTTACCCGCTGGCTGCATGCTGGCTGCAATATTGGATTGAAGTTCATTCTCTGTCCTCCATAGTACACGCCTGCGTAAGGCAAGATTGCCTTGTGCAGGCATGTACTACGGAGGACAGAGAATGAACTTCAATCCAATATTGCAGCCAGCATGCAGCCAGTGGGTAAGGAAAGGGTGAATCAAACACCCAAAAACCCCGCCCCTATGGCTGAAAATTGTTCCCTCCAAATTCAGGTGACAGAGTCCCTTTAAATAGACTTGTTGCCGTTGTGTTAATTCACCAGCTTTTATCTGTATCAGTAATTACTTACACAGCGACTGATGCATTCAATATCCTCCGCACAGGCTGGGGGTCTCCTCTGATCTATGAATCTGTGCCCGACTGCACCTCAGTAGAAAATTAGTCACCAACCATACACATAGTCATAAATCATATTTGCCAACTCTCCCGGAACTTATGGACGCCTTCCTGAAAAATGGAGAAAGCTATTGTCTTCTGAAAGAGCTAGCAATTCTCTAAGGTTAATGCAAATACTCTTTGTGAGGGTAGCCCGAACAGGTGATAAGGTGTGTGTGTATACACTGCTCAAAATAATAAACTGAACACTTTAACAACAGAATATAACTCCAAGTAAATTAAACTTCTGTGAAATCAAATTTTCCACTTAGGAAGCAACACTGTTTGGCAATGAATTTCACATGCTGTTGTGCAAATGGAATAGACAACAGATGGAAATTATTGGCAATTATCAAGACACGCTGAATAAAGGAGTGGTTGTGCAGGTGGGGACCACAGACCACATCTCAGTACCAATGCTTTCTGGTAGACGTTTTCTTCACTTTTGAATGTTGGTTGCGCTTTCAAACTCGTGGTAGCATGAGACGGACTCTACAACACACACAAGTGGCTCAGGTAGTGCAGCTCATCCAAGATGGCATATCAATGCGTGCGAGCTGTGGCAAGAAGGTTTGCTGTGTCTGTCAGCGTAGTGTCCAGAGGCTGGAGGCACTACCAGGAGACAGTCCAGTACACCAAGAGATGTTGAGGGGGCCGTAAGAGTGCAACAACCCAGCAGCAGGACAGCTACCTCAGCCTTTGTGCAAGGAGAAACATGAGGAGCATTGCTAGAGCCCTGCAAAATTACCTCCAGCAGGCCACAGATGTGCATGTGTCTCCACAAACTTTTAGCAACCGACTCCATGAGGATGGTCTGAGTGCCCGACGTCCACAGATGGGGGTTGTGCTCACAGCCCAACCATGCGGGATGCTTGACATTTGCCACAGAACACCAGGATTGGCAAATTCGCCACTGGCGCTCTGTGTCTTCACATATGAATGCAGGTTCACACTGAGCACATGTGACAGACGTGACAGAGTCTGGAGATGCTGTGGAGAGCGATCTGCTGCCTGCAACATCCTTCAGCATGACCAGTTTGGCAGTGGATAAGTAATGGTGTGGGGTGGCATTTCTTTGGAGGGCCACACAGGCCTCCATGTGCTCGTCAGAGGTAGCCTGACTGCCATTAGGTATCGAGATGAGATCCTCAGACCCCTTGTGAGACCATATGCTGGTGCGGTTGGCCCTGGTTCCTCCTAATGCAGGACGATGACAGACCTCATGTGGCTGGAGTGTGTCAACAGTTCCTGCAAGATGAAGGCATTGAAGCTATGGACTGGCTCGCCTGTTCCCCAGACCTGAATCCGATTGAACACATCTGGGACATCATATCTTGCGCCATCCACCGTCACGTTGCACCACAGACTGTCCAGGAGTTGGCGGATGCTTTAGTCCAGGTCTGGGAGGAGATCCCTCAGCAGATCATCCACTGCCTCATCAGGAGCATGCCCAGGCATTGTAGGGAGGTCATACAGACACGTGGAGGCCACACACACTACTGAGTATCATTTCCTTGTCTTGAGGCATTTCCACTGAAGTTGGATCAGCCTGTAACTTCTTTTTCCACTTTGTTTTTGAGCTACATTCCAACTCCAGAGCTCCGTGGGATATTAGTTGTGATTTACATTGATAATTTTTAGGTTTAGGACCCCCTCCATGTCTCCTGGTATCTGCCCCATGCTTTGTACACTGTGCTGACAGACACAGTGTCACAGGTTTACCACGACAGAGAGAAGCCAGAAGACCGCAGCATTTGATTTTTCCTACTCCTGCGCTGAATAGAAGCACTTCAATTTCATATTAAATGGTGTAAATTTCTTTGGGCAGTACAGGGGTTAATCTGCTCTGTTGAGAGCTCTTGGAGATAAGGCTCTCAGCTGTGCACTGTTGGCCACTCCCATGCTGCATGGCTAGGAGGATAGGTGTTGGTGGTTATTTGAGTAGTTGCTTGGTGGATTTATCTGTGCCAATTGCTTGGTTTTGTGAGTGTGATTATTCCCTTTACTTACTTTGGTTTTACCCCATCCTCCACTCCTCGATGCATCCCTCTGCTATATGTGAGTGTATAATTGTATGTTTGGTATATTTCTCTACCCCTGTTCGTATTACCTTCTTAGTCTGGTTGGTGTACTATGGTGCAATACTACTCCCCTCTCCCCTGGGTGGGGGAATGAGCTAAGACAAGGTACTTGGCCCTGGCATCTTCACCTTCAGAAGTAACCTGGGGAACAAAAGAGCCTGGGCACCCCTAGCATTAGGGACAGGGAAAAAGCCACTGGTCCAGGGACACTTGATAACAGAGTTGTGACACACAGCTAGCCTTCTTGCCACAGCTCGCATTGATGTGACATCCTGGATGAGCTGCAGTACCTGAGCAACTACTGAGGGTTGTAGACACCTCCTCATGCTACTGTACAGTACCTCTAGGGATGAGAGCAGTGACAAAATGCAAAAGTGACCAAAACAACAGCCAAAAAGCATGAGAACTTATAAATGGTCTGTGGTCACACCCTGCCTGTAGAACCACTCTTTTATTGTTCACAACACATTCCACTATGTAATGATCAAAGATTTACACCTGAAATATTTCATTCAGTGATATCTAGGATGTGGGATTTTAGTGTTCTCTTTTTTTTTTGAGCAGTGTATATTGTGGTAGATAACTCACGTGGGGGCACACAGAGGTAGGAAAAATAGGAACACTATCTCTTTAAAGCCTTCGTTGGTTTATTGTAAGGCAGCATAAACCAACTAGTGGGGAAAACAAACTCAGTCTTTCTGGCTAAAAAAGGAACAACAACAACAAAAGTGACTGTCAAGGGGCAGTAATGGAAAAACAGGAGATGAGGAACCTGGGCCCCTGAACTGCCCCTCAGGCTAGGACAGGCTGCCCCTGTCTTTCCTTAATTTGGGGTTACCCTTGAAGGTAGGGAGGCCCAAGTCACTGACCTGTCCCTATCTCCTGTTAAGCCCTGAGCTAAACCCCCAACCCAGGAGGTGAGCAACATAAACTGCACCACAAAGCAAATATACAGGAAGCCACAATATGAGAGTGAGGGAAGCTCAATACCAAAATGGGAATGCATAAACAAAAAAGGGACAATGTAACAAAAACTCAGCACTTAGCTTGTGCACACCGCTGCTAAACTTCACACCACAGATAGCACAGTAACAGGACTACAAACACCAGACTTGGCTGATAAGTCAGCTGATGCATCAGGTGACCTTTTAAAGGATGTGGGAGTGGTCACCAGCAACATCAGCTGACCCAGCAGCACTGCAGTAACACCAGCTTGCCAGCGGGGAAAAATTTGATTTTAACCCCCACTGGCCTGAAAGGACAAAATTTTAACGTGAGTGGAACCAGAGCTGCCACAAATCCAAAAATGGATCATGACAGCAACTCGCCACTCACGGTGAAATGTAGGAACCTGGTGTCAGCCCCCAGGTCTTGAGCAACCCTATCAATTACAGACTCATTTTCAAAGACATTCTTTAGGGTAACATCCTGCATTTGAGCAGAGCCAACATTTTACACAGAAACCCCCAAATCAGGAACCTCAGCCTCGCTGACCTCCGGCTCATCCTTGTCACCCGCCATGACATATAAGGGGGAGCTCCTCCACCTCTGGCTGTGATGGGGATTGAGCAAGGTTGGGCTGGCTTCTGTCTGAGTCACTTATCACAGCCTTCCCCCACAAGTCCCAAAACAGGACGAAGTCCGGGCCGATTATCACGGGGTGTAGAAAGTCTTTCGCAACTCTGACCTCATGGGACTCAGTGATACAGTTGGTTTTTATACAGACTCGGGCAACAGGGTAGTCCTTGACATTGCCGTGGATACAGCAGACGCCCACGTGTTTCCTCAGAACCAGCTGGTGGGGGAGTGTAGACCTTATCAGGGTCACCAAACTCCCCGAGTCCAATAGCCCTGAGACCAGCGTCCCGTTTATGGTCACAGGACATGCCTGAGAACCATCCCCAGGCTAATGGTCCACACTGCAAGCAGGATAAGTGAAGTATGAGCAGCGCCGGCCTAGACTGCAGTCCATCTGTTCAGAAGACACAGGACAATGGTCAGCGATATGTCCAGGACTATGACACCACCAACAGATCTAGTCCTTACCAGCAGTCTTTTGCACTCCTTCAATGGGACCTTGGGATCTCAGACCTCCCCAGTGGTGGCTCTATTACCCCTCTTTTGGGTCTCAGGCTCCCGCTGGGTACCCCAGTATGGGACCTCTCGACCACCTGGTATTTCTACTAGGCCGACCAAGTCATTCGCATTCTGAGGATCCCCCTGGGCTACCCATGTCTGTATCTACCTAGGAAGGGAATGGATAAACCTGTCCATTACAACCCGCTCCACGATCTGAGCTGGGGTGGAGGACCCCCGCTGTAACCATTTCTGCACAACGTGGAGTTAGGCTGGTTTCACACTTGCGTTTTTTGCCGCTGCGTTTTAGCGCTAAAAAACCCATGCGTTTTTTTTCTATACTTAACATTAAAAACGCATGCTTTTTTTGCATGCGTTTTGATGCGTTTTTGGCAACACATGCGTTTTTTTATGCTTGCGTTTTGTTGCAGAAATGCAACCTGTAGTAATTTCTAGCGGCGTTTTTTTGCCGCAAAAAAATTTATTGCTGTCTATGTAAACGCATGCGTTTTTAAGCACATGCGTTTGCATGCGTTTTTAAACGCATGCGTTTCTATAGAAAAACACAAGAAAACACAAGAAAAAACAAGAAAACCCTAACCCTAACCCTAGGGTTACTAGGGATCCTAACCCTAACCCTAAGGTTAGGATCCCTAGTAACCCTAGGGATCCTAACCCTAACCCTAGGGATCCTAACCCTTACGGTTAGGGTTAGGATCCTAACCCTTAGGGTTAGGGTTAGGGTTAGGATCCCTAGGGTTATGGTTAGGTTTAGGATCCCTAGTATCCCTAGGGATCCTAACCCTAGGGATCCTAACCCTTAGGGTTAGGGTTAGGATCCTAACCCTTAGGGTTAGGGTTAGGATCCCTAGGGTTAGAGTTAGGGTTAGGATCCCTAGGGTTAGGGTTTGGGTTAGGATCCCTAGGGTTAGGGTTAGTGTTAGGGTTAGGATCCCTAGGGTTAGGGTTAGGATCCCTAGGGTTAGGGTTTGGGTTAGGATCCCTAGGGTTAGGGTTAGGATCCCTAGGGTTAGGGTTAGGGTTAGGATCCCTAGGGTTACTAGGGATCCTAACCCTAACCCTTATCCTAGCTATTTCTGTTTATAGTGGGTTTTCTAGTTGATTTTGATGATTGGCAGCTGTCACACACTTCTCATCATGCGTTTCAAAAACGCAAACGCAGGAAAAAACGCTTGTAAACGCGTCAAAACGCCGCGTTTTTTTTACCACATGTAAAAACGCATGCGTCTAAAAAACGCAGCGTTTAAACGCGTTTACATGCGTTTTTGCACCAAATGTGTTTGCGTTAAAAACGCTGCGT
Source organism: Ranitomeya variabilis (assembly GCF_051348905.1). NCBI lineage: Eukaryota > Metazoa > Chordata > Amphibia > Anura > Dendrobatidae > Ranitomeya > Ranitomeya variabilis. The sequence continues at coordinate 242,773,871 of NC_135233.1, read as the reverse complement.
TAAAAACGCTGCGTTTTTAAACGCAAATGTGAAACCAGCCTAAGTCAAACACTTGAGAGCATGGTTGCTTATCACTGCAATACGCCTAGTGATGAACCCTTTGGGCTCAGACAGACATAGTCACCCCTGAGCAGGCCAGGATCTCAATTTTCAGTTTGACATACTCCAGGGCATCTTGTAAGGCCAAGTCATAATAAGGGTATGTGTCCACGTTCAGGAAACGCTGCGTTTTTGACGCAGCGCTGAGCCGCAGCATCAAAAACGCAGCGTCCAGATGTTACAGCATAGTGGAGGGGATTTAATGAAATCCCGTCTCCACTGTGCAGGAAAAAACGCATGCGTTTTTCCTGCGAAAACGCACATGCGTTGCGTTTTTTCAGAACGCAGCATGTTGCTACAATGAGCAAAACACGCAGGAACACCGCAGGTGACCTGCCAGTGACCTCAGGTGCATTTTTGGTCAGGATTTTACTTGCATAAAATCCTGACCAAAGCCTGAAGCAAACCTGACCGTGGACACATACCCTAAGCCTTCTTGGGCTCACCGGTTAGATAGGGGGCCAGCACCTCCGCCCATTGGTCTGGCAGCAGTCTCTCTCACTCCACCACCCACTCAAAAACAGTCAGAAATGCCTCAACAGCATCACCCGGGGTCATTTTCTGCATCACTCACCTTCAGGTCGTACATGTCGTCACCTGGACTCCTGGGCTGGGCTTCTGGTCTTCCCTGAACTGCCTTGGCAAGCAACTCTATCTGCTGCTGCTTTCTGAACTGTTCCTGATACTGCTGCTGCAGTTGCTGAATGAGCAACTTACTTGTATCCTGATGGGCCAGCTGTTGTTGCTGCTGCGCGCTCACTAGATGCTTGAGGAGGTCCTCCATTTTGCCTGATGCCAGCCGCTGGCTTGCAGCCTCCTTTTTCCAGGACATGCGTTTTTGACCACGACTGCTACTGGTGTTCCCGGAACGTTTCCCACATTCGAAACACCACTTGTGGTAGTTCAATCACATGGCAACACACAGAGGTAGGAAAAATCGGAACACCATCTCTTTAAAGCCTTCGCTAGTTTATTGTAAGGCAGCATAAACCAACTAGCAGGGAAAACAAACTCAGCCTTTCTGGCTAAAACAGTAACAAAACAACAAAAGAAAAGCAAAATGCTGCAATGCAGTCCGTACGTTGTTGGTGGTACCCCGTTCTGGAGCAGCACAGATTCAGTCATCTTTGATGAGCCATAAAGCCTCTGGAGACTCCTCTCACCAGACTAGCTGAACCCAGACTGCCTGTAGAGCTCTGTATTCAAATTGCCTCTTGTGAGAAAAAGAGGACTTAAACTCAGCGCCACCTGTTGGAAGTAGCGATCCGACAAATCACAATCAACCCTTTAACGAGTCGTGCAATATGACTTAGGATAAAAGCCAAATCAGTATCTCAATTCGCAGACACGGTGTTTCGGGCTGTTGGCCCTCGTCAGTGTGAAGCATGAGAACTGATTTGGCTAGGTGAGGGGCTCTGGACTGGGGTCTAAGGGGTAGCGTTTCTCCTTATGGAGAGTGACATACCAGCTGGCTTGTCAAGGTAAGGAGGCTTATTCGCCGGGCAATGCTCCTCTGGGAAATTAAACATTCAAATTACCTCTTCTGTAGAGCTCTGTTAATTCAACCTAAGCCTGTAACCTCCCCATCATGTGATTGATCACATGATCATAACCTCATGCAGGTCTGCCAGGGGAGATAAAGTGGACCTTCTCCCACCCACTCTATGAAGGTCCACATATCCAAATAAAACCAGCTCTTTTTGTGCAGCTTAACCCTCACAACACGTAGTGTGCTGGAGAAAAAATGCTCTGGCTCTGACACCGATAAGCGCAGTGACACATATCTCCCCTCTATCACCAGTGACCAGTGACTGTCACAATATATCTAATATATAAAGCTGAATGTGTGTATGTATGTGTGTGTGTATGTATGTCCGGGATTGGCATCTGAACCGTCGCAGCTACAGCCACAAAATTTTGCACAGTCACATGTCTCGACCCCGAGAGTGTCATAGGCTATGTTGTGAGGTGAAATTTTAACCCTGCGCTTTCCAATTCACCAAACAATTTTGCCCCTATCTACATAATGGGGAAAAAGGGAAAGGAAAAGTGTTGGAGGCGTCGCAGCTACAGGCACAAAATTTTGCACAGTCACACGTCTGGACCCCGAGAGCGTCATAGGCTATGTTGTGAGGTGAAATTTTAATCCCGCGCTTTCCAATTCACCAAACAATTTTGCCCCTATCTACATAATGGGGAAAAAGTGAAAGGAAAAGTGTTGGAGGCGTCGCAGCTACAGGCACAAAATTTTGCACAGTCACACGTGTGGACCCTGAGAGCGTCATAGGCTATGTTGTAAGGTGAAATTTTAACCCCGCGCTTTCCAATTCACCAAACAATTTTGCCCCTATCTACATAATGGGGAAAAAATGAAAGGAAAAGTGTTGTAGGCAAATTAACAGCTGCCAGATGTGAACAAGGGGGACTTAAAGAATGAGAGCGATGGCGCCAAAGAGTATATACTGTACAGTTGCTAAGGTGGGGCCCCGACATGGGATAATCACCACACCACCACGGGGATATGAACACACACACAAAATGCGCCACACACTACCACGTGCTCAAACACATATACCACCCTCAGCGCACATTTCACCACACAAACACCAACCTTGCCACATAAAAGTTGAAACACAAAAGTCGCCGCTCAAAACTCGCCACACGCAAAACTCTCCACATGCAAAACTCGCCACACGTGCAAAACTCACCTCATGGAAAACTCGCCACACGCAAAACTTGCACACGTGGAAAAATTGCCACATGCACAAAAGTTGCAACACATGCAAAAGTTGCCTCACACAAAACTTGCACATACTCAAAAGGCACCACACATAAAACTCGCCACGCGCAAAACTCACCATGCGCAAAACTTGCTGCACACAACTTGCTACACTAACCTGTCACATGCAACTCGACACACAAAAAGTTGCTACACGCATGTCGCCACACAAAACTCATCTCACAAAAGTCGCTACATGCATGTCGCCACACGCAACTTAACACACACAACTTGACACACGAAACTCGCCCTAAAACACACACAAGTCTGGTATTATCCTTCAAAAATAAAAATCTGATTAATAAGCTGAAAAACTACAAGAGCAACAAATGTACCATATAGGAATCTGGCAGCTGTCAGTCACATGACCAGTCTATTATGTGTATGTGTGAGCTAATATATACTGCCAAGGGGTGGGCTTACTGTTGGCTGGGGATTTATCAGGCTGCCAATTTAGCTTACAAATACTGAGGTAAAAATACTGACCAAATAACATGTGAACGAGGTCTAATACAGGAGGAGATGACATACAGATATATACTATATACAGGAGGAGATGACACACAGGTATATACTATTTACAGGGGAGATGACACACAGGTATATACTATATGCAGGAGGAGATGACACAGGTATATACTATATAGAGGAGGAGATGACATACAGGTACATACTACATACAGCAGGAGATGACATACAGGTATATACTATATACAGAAGGAGATGACACACAGGTATATACTATATACAGGAGCAGATTACCTACAGGTATATAGTATATACAGGAGGAGATGACATACAGGTATATGCTATGTATAGGAGGAGATGACATACAGGTATATACTATATACAGGAGGAGATGACACACAGATATATACTATATATAGGTGAGATGACACACAGGTATATACTATATATAGGAGGAGATGACATACAGGTATATACTATATACAGGGGAGATGACACACAGCAGGTATATACTATATACAGGGGAGATGACATACAGGTATATACTATATACAGGAGATGACATACAGGTGTATACTATATATAAGGGAGATGACAAACATGTATATACTGAGGTGAAAATGAGAGGTGTGAGGTGAAAATGAAAAGGTGTGAGTGCAAAATGAGAGAAAATAGTGGAGTGATCGGAAAATGACAGATGTGAGGTCAAAATGACAAGTGTTAGGGGGGAATGAGAGGAGTGAGGGGGAAAATAAGAGGAGTGAGGAGGAAAATGAGAGGTGTGAGGGAGAAAATGAGAGATGTGAGGGGGAAAATGAAAGATGTGATGGGGAAAATGAGAGGCGTGATGGGAAAATAAGAGAAGTGAGGTGCTATAACTAACCACAGATATTTACTATGCCCAGGCAATGCCGGGCTCTTCAGCTAGCTTAGATTTACAATCTCCATGCTTTTCTCATGGTCAACTTTATGTGGCCTGTTCAAGAGTTGGAACAGCCAAAAATCTGTTTGTCTTTGCACCTGAAGGAAAACCTAAGAATGTCGTTTATCAAAAGGCTCTCGAATAAGTAGTAGAAGATTACTTCACATTACTTGGCCAATTTAGTTAAATCTGTGTGGAATATCTCTGGTGTTGAAATATATGTTGTAAAATGCTTCTATTAGCTTAGTTTTTGCCTTTTAATAATTACATTTCTATCCATTTGTTTTGTGGTTTTTTTGTGCAGAATAAATTTTTGTTAACACATTCTATTTTGCTAACAGCAGTTATTACCCCGGGAGAAGCCGGGTAGTACAGCTAGTATATATATATATACTGCATGAGTATGCAGACTTACTTATACAGATTTTGTGTGTATGTTTCTGCTGTTTGCTCATTTGTTGTAATTTTTTGGTAATTGTATTAGTGTACTTTTAACAACCGCAAAATGTGCATGTTTTTTGTATGTGTGCTTTTATGTCTTGATATATAATTGCATTCCGTACATTAAAAAGCATTTCACACCAGCCAGTTAACAAGTGCGTATCATATAAATGATGGGACTGATAAAAGAATAATAATAAATGTTCTGCATTGTTGCAATGTTTCCATCTATCATTTATTTATATATTACTATCTATTCCATTATACTAATGATACATTCCATACTATGGGGCATGTAAACACTTGCTGTACCACTAGATGGCAATGTCTTCTTGATGATGTCCCAGTAGATGTTTGGATGCAGCAACTGTAATTTGGGTCTAATGTTTAACATTTCACCTTGAACAACCAAATCAGATCCCCACTTTTTGCACTGACAAGGGACAATGCTGTGAAAACACAGTGTCTGCAAACTGAGATTCTAGTTTGACTTTTATCCAAAGTCATGTGACAAGGCTCATTAAAGGATCAATATTGACTTTTAGGATTACTACTTCCAATAGGTGGCGCTAGAGTTCTAGTCCTCTTTTCTGAAGAGACAATTTACAGCTGTAATTTGCCCTCCTCGAATTAACACTTACAGCACTACCAGGTAATTACAAAATGAATTAGACAAAGAGACTCCTTTGCAATCAGTCTTGACCATATTAACCCCTTCATGCCATATGACATAACTGTACATCATGATCGGGAATTGGTTAATGTAAATTGATGTACAGTTACGTCATGGCAAATCCTGCTAGCACCTAAGGTGTTCTCCCATGATTGCTGCTGGGATATTAAGTGATACCCGAGTTCTGGCTGTCACAGCCAGTGGCAGTGAATGCACCGTTCCCAGATATAATAATAATAATAATAATAATAATTGGTATTTATATAGCGCCAACATATTCTGCAGCACTTTACATTGTAGAGGGGACTTGTACAGACAATAGACATTACAAAATAACAATAAACACAGATCAAAACAGATACCAAGTGGAGTGAGGGCTCTGCTCGCAAGCTTACAAACTATGAGGAAAAAGGGGAGACATGAGAGGTGGATGGTAATAATTGCTTTCATTGTCCGGACCAGCCATAGTGTAAGAATCAGGTGTTCATGTAAAGCTGCATGAACCAGTTATCAGCCTAAGTATGTAACAGTACATACACAGAGGGCTATTAACTGCATAAAGCATATGAGAACATGATGCGAGGAACCTGATTATGGTTTAAGTTTTTTGAATAGGCAACACAGCGATCAGGGCCGTATTTGCCACTAGGCACGTGAGGGCACGTGCCTAGGGTGCCAAGATGCGGAGGGGCGGCACCTGAGCAAGGTTTTTTTTTTAGGTTGGTGTCAAAAGCCCGCCCACCCCCCTGTCTGTGCACAGGCAGTGAGGCAGGGACTGAGGGTGTAACCCAGAAAGAGAAAAAAAGATCATGTCCATACATATGGGAGCACCACAAACAATTGTCAAGATTTTTTAAGAAAAAATAAAGTTTTTATTGATAAATAACATGACACTCACAAAGTACACAAAAAACCAATTTAAAACCATTTAAAAGTGCAAAAAATGCAACAAAACAATGCACAACGGTCATCTCCTAATATAGGGAAAATGACTAGCCACATCCCTATCCCTTACACCAACAAATGAAGAAATAAATTAACATGTGACTCTCCACACACAGCTGAGAATTGTGCACATACATAAGAGCACTGGTATCACAGCACCACACAGCCCTAGACGAAAATATGCAAGGATATTTATAGGCATATGGTAAGTCTCAGCTATAGTTATGGCCAAAAAATGCTAAGGGCCAACCAAAGAAAGCTGGGCAGAATGATTAACCAAGCCTGTACAAAAAAGCATGATACATACAACCTGTAGATACCCGGTATGAACGTCAAGTCACGAGAGATAACAAGCTGGTGGGGGAGAGCAGCGGTAAAAGAGGAAGAGAAGGGATGTGGGGTGCGAACCCACGCGTATCGCCGCGACTGTGGCGGCTTCCTCAGGGAAAAGAATTCTGCATACTGTGAGAGGCACTAAACAAGTATATATACACGTTCAGATAAAACAAATGGTGTTCACCTGTTTAGACCGGTGACCTAGGAGCACGAGGAGCATAATAGGCACCGCCATATTGTTGATCGCCTTTCGTCGGCGTGTTGCACATAAAGTTTATTGAAAACCAGCCGTGCGCATGCGCAATAGGCACATACTACCTGCAGAATGTGTACAGAGCGGACCGGGATTGTGTCTGAGTGCGCTTGCGCGCCAAGCCCACACTGTCACGTTTGATAATGAAGTGCCGACCATGCAAAGATAAATTAATGAATTAAAGTGGATTATGAGAGCGCACAGGAGGGAAACACATCAGCCCTCAAAGAGCCTAATGCCGCAAATATAAGTAAGAACATGCTACTTAGCATATTACACGCACAAATGTATTCCAAAAAGGAAAACCCCATTGTATGGCACATATTGTGCTAGGAGGCATAAGGGAAACAGAGGACGATAATAAACAGTATACCTACTACAAAATATGGAAATATGAAGCTCAAAAAAGCCTTATTGTTCTATGCATCATATATGTTTATTCCTGACCAAAACAAGCAAAGATGTTCGAATAATGCCATACAGATGTATGGAGGGTGCAAACTGAGTCTACATACGAAAATCAGAACCAGAATAAAATTAATATAGTGTAATAGAACATAAATCGGGCAAATACACAGAGGAGACATATATAAGCAATGTGTATATATATGTAAATGTAAATAGGTAAGTAACGGCAAAGTCTCTACCATCCCCTTTGCTATAGAAGCACACAAATGACTGCTTAGTGCATGTATATTTAACACATATAGGACACAAAACAGAGTTCCAGCTCGTATAAGTAGTGGCCCCGGGATCAATAATGGAGAGCCGAAACTAATGTCCTCTACAAAGTAATTGCACATAGACAAAACCATAGACACATATATTACAAATTGAATAATGGCTGGTGTACCTCAAAGAAGTCCCTGTGTGGTACTGTGATACACGCCCTACACAAGAAGATGTATGAAAGACACACACAACCCACATATAAAAAGAGCGAAGAGGAAAGTACAAGTAATTGAATATACATATGTATATATTCGATCAAAACTATGCAAAAAACAATGCAGAAAAACACACATTCGGTATAAGCCCAAGACCACCCCAATACAAAATTGCCCTCAAATCCCCGTAGTACGGACATTGAATTTGGATGAAAACCAATGTACCTCAGACAAGTCAATGTGGTGCTGTAATACGCACCCTAACCATGCAAGTGTGTGGAAAACCACACAACCTACACGCCAGGGGCACAGAAAGGTATAAATGGATGGGAAAACATATGTTCAATCAAGACAATACAGAAACAACCATATACATATGGTGTGGGCCTAGAAAACACCCCATTACAGAGTCACCCCAAAGTCCAGGTGATCCAGACACGATGAATCAGGCATAAAAGCCAGTAAACAAGAGTTCCTCGTTTAGTCCATTTGGTGACATGCTTTTTAGATCAAAAATCCAACGTGATTCTCGTCGAAGTAGTTCCTTCGTTAGGTCACCCCCACGGATATTGTTCAAGACCTGATCAACGACCATGATCCGCATGTTCTGATGTCTACTGTTATGGTGTGTCAAGAAATGGGATGCAACAGAAGATATGGTTTTGCCTTTGTCAATATCCATCTTGGCATTCACAATATTCGACATACGCTGTTGAGCTCTTCGCCTTACTTCTTGGGTCGTCTGTCCGACATATAGCTTAGGACAAGAACAGATCAAGACATAGATCACATTCCTTGATCTGCAGTTGAAATACTTTCTTGCTTTCAGTTCTCCTGGAAAAATTGTCAAAATCAAAGAATCAGTGGCAGCCATGTATGGGCATACATTACAATTTCCGCATGGAAAAGTACCCTTCAACCTATTTCCTGTACCCAAGCTCGTTGTGGGTCTTTTAAAATGGCTGGTGGTAAGAACATCCTTAAAATTCTTGGCCCTCCTGGCAGTAATCCTAGGTTTATCTGATAGGAAGGGTCTCAACTTGGGCTCATTTAACAGAATCCCCCAGTGCCTGCCCAAGATGTTATAGACATCACTCCATTGATTGTTATATGCCGTAATTAGATTGATGGTTGGCATATCTTTTGTGGTTTTTGGTTCTAGAAGACGCAGCCTATCACTTTCTCGTGAGTGCTCAAAGGCACGTGCTATGGTCTTTTTTGGATAACCTCGTTTTAACAAACGGGTGGTAAGGTCCTGTGCTCCCTCACGAAAATCCGAATCCAAACTACAATTACGTTTTACCCTCAAAAACTGACCTTTCGGAAGATTATTTCGTAAATGTTGAGGGTGAAAACTTGAAAAATGAAGAAGATTATTTGTAGCTGTCCTCTTGCGAAAAATCTTAGTTTGGATCTGATTGCCAACCTTCATCACTTTCAAGTCCAGAAAATCCACTGATGTCGTAGATAAAGACGCTGTTAGGGAGATATTCAAAACATTGCTGTTAAGTGTGGAAATGAAATTCCTGCAATCAGTTTCAGAACCTGTCCACAGGACCAACAGATCGTCAATATATCGGAACCAACGAAAAACGTTGGTTTTAAAGTCCCGCAAGGGGCGCACCTGTGTCTCCTCCCACCAACCCATAAAAAGGTTGGCGTAGGCGGGCGCACAGCGGGCGCCCATTGCTGTACCAGCAATTTGTTTATAAAATACTCTGTCAAAAACAAAGTAACTATTGGACAGAACAAAGGACAAAAGATCTAGGATAAAGGATTGATGTTTTCGGTCACCTGTGATCTGTTGGTTGAGGAAAAACGCAACCGCCTCAATACCCAGCGCATGTCCAATGCAAGTGTACAGAGATGTGACATCCATCGTCACAAGAATGGTATCCTCCGGGACTGTCAGGTCATGTAACTGTCGAATCAGATGAGAAGTGTCCTGGATATAGGAACCTAGTTGGATGACAAACGGTTGTAGGAAGTGATCCACATAAATGCAGGGCCTCTCATATAGACCGCCAATACCAGCCACAATCGGCCTACCAGGTGGTTCTTGCAACGATTTGTGAATCTTCGGAAGAAGATATAGGGTAGGAACGATCGGGGACACCGTAGTCAAAAATTTGAACTCTCTGTTATCCAGGATATTGTTGTGCTTGGCAGAGGTTAGCAGGTGATCCAGTTTTTTCTTGAAAATACCTGTAGGGTCAGAGGGCAAGACTTGGTAACATTGAGTGTCGCTAAGCTGACACCGAGCTTCCTTCAGATACATGTCAATGGGCCAAAGAACAATGTTCCCGCCCTTGTCCGCCTCTTTGATAACAAAGGACGGATTATTTTTAAGTCTAGTCAGGACCTCTCTCTCTCTTACCCCCAGGTTTTCACCTTGATGTTTGTTTGGTTGGAGTCTAGCAACATCTTGACTTACCATGTCATAGAAAATTTGAATAGTTGGAGAAACTGCAAACGAAGGAGTTGCTTGTGAGGGCAGATGCCACGACCTTTGGTCATCATGAGTACTGGGGCGTTCGTTTTCATCCAAAAGATATACAAGGTCATTAAAGACCTGTCTCTCGTCCTGCGGTAACGAGTCCACGATGGAGGGCTGATGGTGTATAAGTTTGAAAACCAGTTTTCTGCAAAATAAATATACATCCTTTATAAGGGTAAATTTATCTAGCCTGTTCATAGGAGAGAAAGACAAACCCAACGCCAAAACGCGTCTTTCTTCATCTGTTAGGACATAATCCGATAGATTAACAATTTGCAGATTACCTGTATCATTGGTGTCCATCCTTGTGGTTACTTCCTCCTGCTCTGCCTCACTGGTCTCCTGTAGGTCGGGGACCATGCTTGGTACCTCCGTCCTTTTTTCTTTACATTGAGTGGATTTTCGGCGACCTCTTCTATTGCGCTTCCTGGATCGCTTGCGCTTGAGGATAAAAAATCACTGGTGGAACAATCCCCGACCCCCACAGGAATGGAAGGCTTTCTTTGCTGGTCTTGGCCAATGAATTCCCTAAATCGACCATTGCCCTGATGTGTCCATCTAAAAATCTGCTGATTATCAAAATCATGTTTGTCCCGGAGGAACTTCCTTTTTTCTTTTGTATAATGTCTTTTTCCAGAGTTTCAATTGTCTCTTTTAGCTTGAGCTGGAATGGTAAAACCACACTATGTGTATCTGCAGTACTCAGCTGCGTCTAATTCTCCTTGACTGAGGGTGTGCACAGAGAGAGAATGGAGACCCGGAGACTGCCCGTCCCAGTCTACGCCGTAGCCTGGACCCCTCATCATAGGAATGTCAGTTAATAAATTGTTTTTCTAAAGCTTTATAGTGCAGTTTTAGGTCAGAGAGGGATGAGCTAGCAAGGTGCAGGGACAGGTAGTGAAGGCTACTTGTGGACATGTGCAGCACTTGCGATTTTGCACTTGCGGTGAGACAAAAAAACACTGCTAGCAGAAGGAACCTTTAAACAAATGTTCTTGGTAGACAACCATACTTTATCTCCTACCAGGAATATAGGTCCTACAGATCGTCGCTTATCCGCAAAAAAGTTTATCTTTGCCCTGAGCCTCCCCAATGTTCTTCTGGACCTCCCTCCACACCTCCCCCAATCATTGCACTGCTGTATCAGCCCCTGGACATCCTGAATCCAGCCTAGATAATACGCCAAAATGGGGGTGAAAGCCGTAGTTACAGAAGAATGGAGAGGTGCCCGTGGACTGGTTAATCCAATTGTTAAATGCAAACTTAGTCACAGGCAACGAAGAACACCAATCGTCCTGCTGAGGCGTAGCAAGACACCTCAAAATCTGTTCAAGTGACTGATTGGTCCTCTCTGTCTGACCGTTGGTTTCAGGATGGTAAGTGTTACGGATCTGCAACACAGGACTAAGATAGAAGGGGGAAAACTGACCCTGCACTATGACTAGGCTGAAACCCTACAATGCAGTGGGCGACCCATTCCTTGAAAATAGACCCACCGACGATCCTAGGTTAATCTCAAGCGAAGACCTATAGATAAGCGGAAGGGGTTCCCTAAAATAACTAAGGACTGGGTACAAAAACGGGTCACCTCCTAATAGAAAATACAGAGAAGGCTGCAGAAACCAATATAAAACAGAAACTAAGGCTAGCAGAACCAGAGGTTCCAGCACTGCACAAATAACACACACAGAACACAAAGCAAAGCACCAAGATAGAGCTCAAGCAGATAAACACTGTTGTCCAGCAAGGACTGGGAGGCAGGTGCTGGTTAATAAAGAGTGATACAAACACCTGACCCAAGACAAACCCAGCACCAGAGGAAAAAGACCGGCAGCCGGAACTCCACAAGAATATGGCGGATAGTTACAAACTAAACCGATTCTAACAGTACCTTCCCTTTAATGAGGATCCTCCGTTTCCTGTAGGGCCTTATTCAGAAATCTCCTGTGAAAAGCCTTAATTAACTTTGAGGCTGAGAAGTCCACAGCTTTCACCCAGGAATTGCTCTTGGGACCTAAACCCTTCCAGGACACAAGATACTGTAACCCTCCTCTATGCCACCTGGAATCAAGGATGCGTGAAATCTCAAACTCGCAGTCCTCATCGATTGGAGGAGCAGACGGCATAGCCACCTTATCTGGCATGATAAACCTTCTTCAGCAAAGATACATGATAAACTGAATTAATTTTGCAGGATGAAGGAATGTCTAATCTCACCGCTACCGAGTTGACAATGTGAACCACTTTGAAAGGTCCTACAAACTTTGGCCACAACTTTTTGGAAGGGATCTTCAAACGCAGATTCCTAGAGGACAACCAAACCATGTCCCCAACAACAAACCTCGCCTCCCTTCTTCTCTTGTCAAAATATTTCTTAGACCTCCTATTAGCCTGTTTAAGATTATGGCGCACACTGGTCCAAAGCCTTTCCAAATTTCCAGAAAAACTCTCCTCCTCAGGCACCGCCGCCCCAATCCTAAAAAAAGGACAGAAAGATGGATTCTTCCCAGTACAACAAAAGAAAGGAGAACACCCAGCCGAAGAAGATGTATGATTATTGAGAGCAAACTCAGCTAATGGTAGATATTCCGACCACATCTCCTGATTGTCCACTGCAAAACTTCTCAAAAACTGCCTGGAACGTCCTGGTTCTTCCTCTTGGTCTGCCCATTGGACTGCGGATGATAGCCAGACGAAAATGACAAATGAACCTTAAGTCTGTCACAAAAGGCAGATCGGGCGAATAGATCAAAATATCATCCAAATAAACAATCACATTCCTACCGATCAACGGCCTCAGGATGTCGTTAATGAAATTTTGAAAGAATGCCAGAGCATTTGTAAGGCCGAAAGGCATAACTAGACACTCAAAATGATCTTCTGGGGTGTTAAAGGCTGTCTTCAATTCATCGCCTTTTTTAACCCACAGCAAATTATATGCCCCGCGGATATCGATCTTAGAGAACCACTTGGCTCCAACTAATTGGTTACACAAACCTGGAATTAGCGGCAAGGGGTAAGGATGGCGCACAGTGAGTGATCTTATTAATCTGTTATGGACCTGGTGGTTAGGTGCACCAGGAATGACCTGATAGTTAAACACGGAATCGGGACGAGCTCTGGGGAAATGGGAACTCTGCTGACCGCAAACCCTACTCCTATCAACACAACTAGAAATAGCCGTGGAGCGTGCCTGACTCTGCCTAGACGCCTATTCACAGCCTAAGAGCTAACTACCCCTAAAGAAAGGAAACAAAGCCTCACTTGCCTCAGAGAAATTTCCCCAAAGGTAAAAGCAGCCCCCCACAAGTATTGACTGTGAGTTAAGAGGAAATCACAAACACAGGATGAAATAGGTTTTAGCAAAGGGAGGCCAGTGTAACTAAACAGATGGAGGATAGAAAAGGGATCTTTGCGGTCAACACAAAACACTACAAAAAACCACGCAGAGTGTGCAAAAAATACCCCCGCACCGACTCACGATGCGGTGGTGCCACTCTGCACCCCCAGAGCTTCCAGCTAGCCAGGCAGTTTCATGATAGCAAGCTGGACTAGAACTTAGCAAGAAAAACCATATATAACAAATGAACAAGCAGGAACTTAGCTTGTGCTGGAGTAGACAGGTCCTCAGAAAGATCCAGGAGAGATCTGAACCAGTACTAGAACATTGACAGCTGGCATGGAGTAATGAGCTGAGTGGAGTTAAATAGAGAATCCAGCCTAGCCCTAAACGAGAGCAGCTGGGGAAGGAATCTCAGAACCAGCAGCTCCACTCACAGCCACCAGAGGGAGTCCACGGACAGAACTCACCGAAGTACCATTCAAGACCACAGGAGGGAGTTCGAGAACGGAATTCACAACAGTACCCCCCCCTTGAGGAGGGGTCACCGAACGCTCACCAGAGCCCCCAGGCCGATCAGGACGAGCCAAATGAAAGGCACGAACTAACTCGGCAGCATGGACATCAGAGGCAACAACCCAGGAATTATCCTCCTGACCATAACCCTTCCATTTGACCAAGTACTGAAGTTTTCGTCTCGAAATACGAGAATCCAAAATCTTCTCCACCACATACTCCAACTCCCCCTCGACCAACACCGGGGCAGGAGGATCAACGGAGGGAACCATAGGCGCCACATACAGTATCTCTGCAGCAATGACCTATGGAACACATTATGGATGGCAAAAGAATCAGGAAGGGCCAAACAAAATGATACAGGATTAAGAATTTCGGAAATCTTATAAGGACCAATGAAACGAGGCTTAAACTTAGGAGAAGAAACCTTCATAGGAACATAACGAGATGATAACCAAACCAAATCCCCAACACGAAGTCGGGGACCAACACGGCGACGGCGGTTAGTGAAACGTTGAGCCTTCTCTTGGGACAAGGTCAAATTGTCCACCACATGAGTCCAAATTTGTTGCAGCCTGTCCACCACAGAATCCACACCAGGACAGTCCGAAGGCTCAACCTGCCCTGAAGAAAAATGAGGATGAAAACCAGAATTACAAAAAAAAGGCGAAATCAACGTAGCCGAACTGGCCCGATTATTAAGGGCGAACTCAGCCAATGGCAAGAAGGTCACCCAATCATCCTGATCCGCAGAAACAAAGCATCTCAGATAAGTTTCCAAAGTCTGATTGGTTCGTTTGGTTTGGCCATTTGTCTGAGGATGGAAAGCCGAAGAAAAAGACAAATCAACGCCCATCTTAACACAAAAGGACCGCCAAAACCTGGAAACAAACTGGGAACCTCTGTCAGACACGATGTTCTCCGGAATGCCATGCAAACTAACCACATGTTGGAAAAACAATGGAACCAAATCAGAGGAAGAAGGCAATTTAGGCAAGGGTACCAAATGGACCATCTTAGAGAAGCGATCACAAACCACCCAGATGACCGACATCCTTTGAGAAACAGGAAGATCTGAAATAAAATCCATGGAAACATGCGTCCAAGGACTTTTCGGGACCGGCAAGGGCAAAAGTAACCCACTGGCACGAGGACAGCAGGGCTTAGCCCGAGCACAAGTCCCACAAGACTGCACAAAAGAACGCACATCCCGCGACAAGGAAGGCCACCAAAAGGACCTAGCCACCAAATCTCTGGTACCAAAAATCCCAGGATGACCAGCCAACACCGAACAATGAATCTCAGAGATAACTGTATTAGTCCATCTATCAGGGACAAACAGTTTCTCTGCTGGACAACGGTCAGGTCTATCGGCCTGGAACTCCTGCAGCACCCGCCGCAAATCAGGGGAGATGGCAGACAGAACTACCCCCTCTCTGAGAGTACCAGCCGGCTCAGAAACCCCAGGAGAATCAGGCACAAAACTCCTTGAAAGGGCATCAGCCTTCACATTCTTAGAACCCGGAAGGTACGAAACCACAAAATTGAAACGGGAGAAAAACAGCGACCAACGAGCCTGTCTAGGATTCAACCGTTTGGCAGACTCGAGATAAGTCAGATTCTTGTGATCTGTCAAGACCACCACGCGATGCTTGGCTCCTTCAAGCCAATGTCGCCACTCCTTGAATGCCCACTTCATAGCCAATAACTCCCGATTGCCAACATCATAATTACGCTCAGCAGGCGAAAACTTTCTCGAAAAGAAAGCGCATGGCTTCATTACAGAGCAATCAGAACTTCTCTGAGACAAAACAGCCCCTGCTCCAATTTCAGAAGCATCAACCTCGACCTGAAAAGGGAGCGAAACATCTGGCTGACACAACACAGGAGCCGAAGAGAAACGACGTTTCAACTCCTGAAAAGCCTCAACGGCCGCAGAGGACCAATTCACCACATCAGCACCCTTCTTGGTCAAATCAGTCAACGGTTTAACAACACCAGAAAAATTAGCGATGAAGCGACGGTAAAAATTGGCAAAACCCAGAAATTTCTGAAGGCTCTTCACAGATGTAGGCCGAGTCCAATCATAAATAGCTTGGACTTTAACAGGATCCATCTCGATAGTAGAAGGGGAAAAAATGAAGCCCAAAAAGGAAACCTTCTGAACTCCAAAGAGACACTTAGATCCCTTCACAAACAAGGAATTAGCACGAAGGACCTGGAACACCATTCTGACCTGCTTCACATGGGACTCCCAATCATCCGAAAAGACCAAAATATCATCCAAATATACGATCATGAATTTATCCAGATACTTTCGGAAGATGTCATGCATAAAGGACTGAAACACAGATGGAGCATTTGAAAGCCCGAATGGCATTACCAGGTACTCAAAATGGCCCTCGGGCGTATTAAATGCTGTTTTCCATTCATCGCCCTGTTTAATACGCACGAGATTATACGCCCCTCGAAGGTCTATCTTGGTGAACCAACAAGCCCCCTTAATCCGAGCAAATAAATCAGACAGCAGAGGCAAAGGGTACCGAAATTTGACCGTGATTTTATTAAGAAGGCGGTAATCTATACAAGGTCTCAGAGAACCATCCTTCTTGGCCACAAAAAAGAACCCTGCTCCCAATGGTGACGACGACGGGCGAATATGCCCTTTCTCCAAGGACTCCTTTATATAACTCCGCATAGCGGCGTGTTCTGGCACAGACAAATTGAAAAGTCGTCCCTTAGGGAACTTGCTACCAGGAATCAAATCAATAGCACAATCACAATGCCTATGAGGAGGTAGGGTACTAGACTTGGGCTCATCAAATACATCCCGGTAATCTGACAAAAACTCAGGGACTTCAGAAGGAGTGGAGGAAGAAATTGACAACAATGGAACATCCCCATGTACCCCTTGACAACCCCAACTGGATACCGACATTGATTTCCAATCCAATACTGGATTATGGACCTGCAGCCATGGCAAACCCAACACGACCACATCATGCAGATTATGCAACACCAAAAAGCGAATATCCTCCTGATGCGCAGGAGCCATGCACATGGTCAACTGGGTCCAGTACTGAGGCTTATTCTTGGCCAAAGGCGTAGCATCAATTCCCCTCAAAGGAATGGGATGCTGCAAGGGCTCCAAGAAAAAACCACAGCGCCTGGCAAACTCTAAGTCCATCAAATTCAGGGCAGCGCCTGAATCCACAAATGCCATAACAGAATAGGATGACAAAGAGCAAATCAGAGTGACGGACAAAAGAAATTTAGGCTGTACAGTACCAATGGTGACGGACCTAGCGAACCGCTTAGTGCGCTTAGGACAATCAGAGATAGCATGAGTGGAGTCACCACAGTAAAAACACAGCCCATTCTGACGTCTATGTTCTTGCCGTTCAGCTCTGGTCAAAGTCCTATCACGTTGCATAGGCTCAGGCCTCTGCTCAGAGGATATCGCCAAATGGTGCACAGTTTTGCGCTCACGTAAGCGCCGATCAATCTGTATGGCCAAGGACATTGATTCATTCAGACCAGCAGGCGTGGGGAACCCCACCATAACATCCTTAAGGGCTTCAGAAAGACTCTTTCTGAAAATTGCTGCCAGGGCACACTCATTCCACTGAGTAAGCACAGACCACTTTCTGAACTTCTGGCAATATACCTCCGCTTCATCCTGACCCTGACACAAAGCCAGCAAAATTTTCTCTGCCTGATCCATAGAATTCGGTTCATCATAAAGCAATCCCAGCGCCAGAAAAAACGCATCTACATTACGCAAAGCAGGATCTCCTGGCGCAAGGGAAAATGCCCAGTCTTGAGGGTCGCCACACAGCAAAGAAATAACGATTTTTACTTGCTGAATAGGGTCACCAGAAGAGCGGGGTTTCAGAGCAAGAAACAGTTTACAATTGTTTTTGAAATTCAGAAATTTAGATCTATCCCCAGAAAACAAATCAGGAATTGGAATTCTAGGCTCCAACATAGGATTCTGAACTACATAATCTTGAATGTTTTGTACCCTTGCAGCGAGTTGATCTACACTAGAGGACAGACCTTGAATATCCATATCCACACCTGAGTTCTGAACCACCCAGAGTTTAAGGGGAAAAGAAAGGCAAAACACACTGCAGAAAAAAAAAATGGTCTCAGAACTTCTCTTTTCCCTCTATTGAGATGCATTAACACTTTGTGGGCCAGCTGTACTGTTATGGACCTGGTGGTTAGGTGCACCAGGAATGACCTGATAGTTAAACACGGAATCGGGACGAGCTCTCGGGAAATGGGAACTCTGCTGACCGCAAACCCTACTCCTATCAACACAACTAGAAATAGCCGTGGAGCGTGCCTGACTCTGCCTAGACGCCTATTCACAGCCTAAGAGCTAACTACCCCTAAAGAAAGGAAACAAAGCCTCACTTGCCTCAGAGAAATTTCCCCAAAGGTAAAAGCAGCCCCCCACAAGTATTGACTGTGAGTTAAGAGGAAATCACAAACACAGGATGAAATAGGTTTTAGCAAAGGGAGGCCAGTCTAACTAAACAGATGGAGGATAGAAAAGGGATCTTTGCGGTCAACACAAAACACTACAAAAAACCACGCAGAGTGTGCAAAAAATACCCCCACACCGACTCACGATGCGGTGGTGCCACTCTGCACCCCCAGAGCTTCCAGCTAGCCAGGCAGTTTCATGATAGCAAGCTGGACTAGAACTTAGCAAGAAAAACCATATATAACAAATGAACAAGCAGGAACTTAGCTTGTGCTGGAGTAGACAGGTCCTCAGAAAGATCCAGGAGAGATCTGAACCAGTACTAGAACATTGACAGCTGGCATGGAGTAACGATCTGAGTGGAGTTAAATAGAGAATCCAGCCTAGCCCTAAACGAGAGGAAGGAATCTCAGAACCAGCAGCTCCACTCACAGCCACCAGAGGGAGTCCACGGACAGAACTCACCGAAGTACCATTCATGACCACAGGAGGGAGTTCGAGAATTCACAACATTAATCTCCCTGAAACCCAGACACGGCCTAAGACTCGCATCTTTTTTTTTTCTTACAAAAAAGAACCCCACAGCCACAAGGGATTTAGAGGGTCTTATATGACCTGCAGCAAGACTAGTCACTAGGTATTCCTTTAAGGTCTTCCTCTCAGGAATTATCAAATTAAATAAACGACTCATAGGGAGAGTAGCACCTGGGATGAACTCAATAGCGCAATCGTAATCTCTATGAGGTGGTAGAACTTGTGACTCCATTTCTGAAAATACTTTCCAGAATTCCTGAATGGCTTCAGGTAGCTCATTTTTCACAACAGCAGCAATGTGTACATCACAACATTTCCCATAACACTCCTGACCCCGGGATCTTATTGTACTTGACGACCAGTCCAGTACAGGATTGTGCATTTTTAACCAGGGTAACCCTAGGACAACTGGAAAAGGCAATTTATCAAGTAAAAACAAATCTAAAGATTCCTGGTGTTCCATATTCACAGTGAGTGGAAACCCGGTGACCTTGCGAGAAACGCACCCATGCTCTAGAGGAGTGTTATCAATCGCCACTACAGGAAAAGGGCATGATAAAGGTACAGAATCAATCTTATACTTGTCTAGAAATTGTTGATCAATCAAATTAAGTGCAGAATCACAGTCCATCATCACTTGAAAGTCAATCGAATGACCACGACAGGTAGAACTACCAGAAAAATAAACTCCTGCCGACCGTAAAAATGCAATGCGAAAGGGAGGGTTATTCTGATTGACCTTTTTTTTTCTCTTTTCCTTGTTTATGAGTCCTTCACATTGCTTAAAAAAATGGTCAGCCTTACCACAATAAAGGCATAGCCCCTCAGAGAATCTTCTCTGCCTTTCCTGGGAATGAGAGGACATTGCCCGAAGTTGCATCGGCTCTCCACTGTCAACGGGGCTCTCCAGCAAAATTGAAACCTTCTCCTCATTCTGTCTACCTCTCAATCTTCTATCCACCCCGATAGCTAATTGCATAGCAGCCTCAAGCGTAGCAGGTGCAGGATATGCAATGAGCAAATCTTTAACCCTGTCATTCAAGCTTGCTAAAAACTGACTCTTGAGTGCTGGATCATTCCAGCTGCCCTCTGAAGACCATCATCTGAACTAGGTACAATATCTTTCAGCGTCGCCAGAACCCTGTTTCAGCCGCCTGAGTTCTGCCTCGGCTGTAGTGACCCAATCAGGATCATCATATAATACCCCCATAGCAAATAAAAACGCTTCTACTGACATCAAAGATCATCCGGACACAATGAAAATGCCCAAACTTGGGGTTAACCTGGCAGTAACGACATAATAATTCCCACACGCTGTAATTCAGCCCCTGAATACCTGGGTCTAAGCCGAAAATAAAGTAAACATGCATTTTTAAATGAAAAAAATTCCTGCCGTTTACTAGAAAAACATTCAGGCAAACTCTCCTTTGGTTCTTCAAAGCGGATTCCAGGGCAATTACTCATGTGCTGTTATAAGCTGGCAACTTCCAACATTAACCCTTGCAGATGCTGAGCAAGACCTTGAATGCTGTTCATATTGCAGAAATCCGGGAGGTTTTTTTTTTTTTAATACTTCTTTCTGGCTGGGCAAACTGTTACGGATCTGCAACACAGGACTAAGATAGAAGGGGGAAAACTGACCCTGCACTATGACTAAGCTGAAACCCTACGATGGAGTGGGCGACCCATTCCTTGAAAATAGACCCACCGACGATCCTAGGTTAATCTCAAGCGAAGACCTATAGATAAGGGGAAGGGGTTCCCTAAAAGGTCTAAGGACTGGGTACAAAAATGGGTCACCTCCTAATAGAAAACACAGAGAAGGCTGCAGAAACCAATATAAAACAGAAACTAAGGCTAGCAGAACCAGAAGTACCAGCACTGCACAAATAACACACACAGAACACAAAGCAAAGCACCAAGCTATAGCTCATGCAGATAAACACTGTTGTCCAGCAAGGACTGGGAGGCAGGTGCTGCTTAATAAAGAGTGATACAAATACCTGACCCAAGACAAACCCAGCACCAGAGGAAAAAGACCGGCAGCCAGAACTCCACAAGAAAATGGCGGATAGTCACAAATTAAACAGATTCTAACAGTAAACAGAGGAGAAGGTCAACCAAATACCCAATCTTTTACAAAATGCCCTCCAAAATTTGGACACAAATTGTACCCTCTATCAGAAACCACACTCAAAGGCATGACATGCTGCTGTACAACATGCTCAACAAACAACTTAGATAGTGTTTCAGCATTAGGCAATCCTGCCAGAGGTACAAAATGCGCCTGTTTACTGAATCTGTCAAACATAGTAACATAGTAACATAGTTAGTAAGGCCGAAAAAAGACATTTGTCCATCCAGTTCAGCCTATATTCCTATATTCCATCATAATAAATCCCCAGATCTACATCCTTCTACAGAACCTAATAATTGTATGATACAATATTGTTCTGCTCCAGGAAGACATCCAGGCCTCTCTTGAACCCCTCGACTGAGTTCGCCATCACCACCTCCTCAGGCAAGCAATTCCAGATTCTCACTGCCCTAACAGTAAAGAATCCTCTTCTATGTTGGTGGAAAAACCTTCTCTCCTCCAGACGCAAAGAATGCCCCCTTGTGCCCGTCACCTTCCTTGGTATAAACAGATCCTCAGCGAGATATTTGTATTGTCCCCTTATATACTTATACATGGTTATTAGATCGCCCCTCAGTCGTCTTTTTTCTAGACTAAATAATCCTAATTTCGCTAATCTATCTGGGTATTGTAGTTCTCCCATCCCCTTTATTAACTTTGTTGCCCTCCTTTGTACTCTCTCTAGTTCCATTATATCCTTCCTGAGCACCGATGCCCAAAACTGGACACAGTACTCCATGTGCGGTCTAACTAGGGATTTGTACAGAGGCAGTATAATGCTCTCATCATGTGTATCCAGACCTCTTTTAATGCACCCCATGATCCTGTTTGCCTTGGCAGCTGCTGCCTGGCACTGGCTGCTCCAGGTAAGTTTATCATTAACTAGGATCCCCAAGTCCTTCTCCCTGTCAGATTTACCCAGTGGTTTCCCGTTCAGTGTGTAATGGTGATATTGATTCCTTCTTCCCATGTGTATAACCTTACATTTATCATTGTTAAACCTCATCTGCCACCTTTCAGCCCAAGTTTCCAACTTATCCAGATCCATCTGTAGCAGAATACTATCTTCTCTTGTATTAACTGCTTTACATAGTTTTGTATCATCTGCAAATATCAATATTTTACTGTCTAAACCTTCTACCAGATCATTAATGAATATGTTGAAGAGAACAGGTCCCAATACCGACCCCTGCGGTACCCCACTGGTCACAGCGACCCAGTTAGAGACTATACCATTTATAACCACCCTCTGCTTTCTATCACTAAGCCAGTTACTAACCCATTTACACACATTTTCCCCCAGACCAAGCATTCTCATTTTGTGTACCAACCTCTTGTGCGGCACGGTATCAAACGCTTTGGAAAAATCGAGATATACCACGTCCAATGACTCACCGTGGTCTAGCCTATAGCTTACCTCTTCATAAAAACTGATTAGATTGGTTTGACATGAGCGATTTCTCATAAACCCATGCTGATATGGAGTTAAACAGTTATTCTCATTGAGATTATCCAGAATAACATCCTTCAGAAACCCTTCAAATATTTTACCAACAGTAGAGGTTAGACTTACTGGCCTATAATTTCCAGGTTCACTTTTAGAGCCCTTTTTGAATATTGGCACCACATTTGCTATGCGCCAGTCCTGCGGAACAGACCCCGTCGCTATAGAGTCCTTAAAAATAAGAAATAATGGTTTATCTATTACATTACTTAGTTCTCTTAGTACTCGTGGGTGTATGCCATCCGGACCCGGAGATTTATCTATTTTAATCTTTTTTAGCCGGTTTCGCACCTCTTCTTGGGTTAGATTGGTGACCCTTAATATAGGGTTTTCATTGTTTCTTGGGATTTCACCTAGCATGTCATTTTCCACCGTGAATACCGTGGAGAAGAAGGTGTTTAATATGTTAGCCTTTTCCTCGTCATCTACAACCATTCTTTCCTCACTATTTTTTAAGGGGCCTACATTTTCAGTTTTTATTCTTTTACTATTGATATAGTTGAAGAACAGTTTGGGATTAGTTTTACTCTCCTTAGCAATGTGCTTCTCTGTTTCCTTTTTGGCAGCTTTAATTAGTTTTTTAGATAAAGTATTTTTCTCCCTATAGTTTTTTAGAGCTTCAATGGTGCCATCCTGCTTTAGTAGTGCAAATGCTTTCTTTTTACTGTTAATTGCCTGTCTTACTTCTTTGTTTAGCCACATTGGGTTTTTCCTATTTCTAGTCCTTTTATTCCCACAAGGTATAAACCGCTTACAGTGCCTATTTAGGATGTTCTTAAACATTTTCCATTTATTATCTGTATTCTTATTTCTGAGGATATTGTCCCACTCTACCAGATTAAGGGCATCTCTAAGCTGGTCAAACTTTGCCTTCCTAAAGTTCAGTGTTTTTGTGACTCCCTGACAAGTCCCCCTAGTGAAAGACAGGTGAAACTGTACAATATTGTGGTCGCTATTTCCTAGATGCCCGACCACCTGCAGATTTGTTATTCTGTCAGGTCTATTAGATAGTATTAGGTCTAAAAGTGCTGCTCCTCTGGTTTGATTCTGCACCAATTGTGAAAGATAATTTTTCTTGGTTATTAGCAGAAACCTGTTGCCTTTATGGGTTTCACAGGTTTCTGTTTCCCAGTTAATATCCGGGTAGTTAAAGTCCCCCATAACCAGGACCTCATTATGGGTTGCAGCTTCATCTATCTGCTTTAGAAGTAGACTTTCCATGATTTCTGTTATATTTGGGGGTTTGTAACAGACCCCAATAAGAATTTTGTTACCATTTTTCCCTCCATGAATTTCGACCCATATGGACTCGACATCCTCATTCCCTTCGCTAATATCCTCCCTTAAAGTGGACTTTAGACAAGACTTTACATAGAGACAAACCCCTCCTCCTCTCCGATTTTTACGATCCTTTCTAAACAGACTGTAACCCTGTAAGTTAACTGCCCAGTCATAGCTTTCATCTAACCATGTCTCGGTTATTCCCACTATGTCAAAGTTACCTGTAGATATTTCTGCTTCTAGTTCTTCCATCTTGTTTGTCAGGCTTCTGGCATTTGCGAGCATGCAGTTTAGAGGATTTTGTTTTGTTCCAATCTCCTCGCTGTGGATTGTTTTAGAAATGTTCTTACCTCCCTTCTGAGTATGTTTTCCTGGGTCTTCTTTGTTCGAGTCTAATGCTTTTCTTCCCGTCCCCTCTTCTTCTAGTTTAACGCCCTCCTGATGAGTGTAGCGAGTCTTCTGGCGAATGTGTGTTTCCCAGGTTTGTTGAGGTGAAGTCCGTCTCTGGCGAGGAGTCCATCGTACAAGTAATTCACACCATGGTCCAGGAATCCGAATCCTTGTTGTCTGCACCATCGTCTTAGCCAGTTGTTCGCATCAAGGATCCTGTTCCATCTCCTGGTGCCATGCCCGTCTACTGGAAGGATAGAAGAAAAAACTACCTGTGCATCCAGTTCCTTTACTTTCTTCCCCAACTCTTCAAAGTCCTTGCAGATTGTCGGTAGGTCCTTCCTTGCGGTGTCATTGGTGCCAACATGTATCAGAAGAAATGGGTGGACGTCCTTGGAGCTGAAGAGCTTTGGTATCCTATCAGTCACATCCTTGATCATCGCACCTGGAAGGCAGCATACTTCTCTTGCGGTTATGTCCGGTCTGCAGATGGCTGCTTCTGTGCCTCTCAGTAGTGAGTCTCCCACCACCACCACTCTTCGTTGCTTCTTGGCTGTACTTTTTGCTGTCACTTGTTGCTGCGTACCCTTTTCTTTTTTGCTTGCTGGTAGTGCTTCATCCTTAGGTGTGCCATCTTCAACCTCTACAAAGATTTGATATCGGTTCTTCAGTTGTGTGGTTGGTGATTTCTCCATGGTCTTCTTGCTTCTTTTGGTCACATGCTTCCACTCATCTGCTTTTGGAGGTTCTCTGACACTTTTTTCACCTTCTGTGACCAGTAGAGATGCTTCTGTTCTGTCTAGGAAGTCTTCATTCTCTTTGATGAGTTTCAAAGTTGCTATTCTTTCTTCCAGACCCCGCACCTTTTCTTCTAAAAGGGCCACTAGTCTACACTTTTGACAGGTGAAATTGGATTCTTCTTCTGGTCGATCTGCGAACATGTAGCACATGCTGCAGCTCACCATGTAGGTTGTCACATCTGCCATGTTGCTCCCAGATCCTGCTGACTTGCTGTGTGCTTTCCTTGTGTAATCTACTCAGCCAAGCTTTCTTGCAATAATGACCTACAGGCAAAAATTTGCGCGCCGTAAGGCGCGCGGTTTGGTGATGCTTTCCAAGCAGCTGGTCCCGGCTGTACCCAACGATCTTCTTGCTGAGGGAGACTCTTCGCTTTTCCCAGAAGGCACCTGGAATATGCAAATTATCCTCCTCAAGCTTGAATCCCTGGTTTGGTGATGCTTTCCAAGCAGCTGGTCCCGGCTGTACCCAACGATCTTCTTGCTGAGGGAGACTCTTCGCTTTTCCCAGAAGGCACCTGGAATATGCAAATTATCCTCCTCAAGCTTGAATCCCTGGTTTGGTGATGCTTTCCAAGCAGCTGGTCCCGGCTGTACCCAACGATCTTCTTGCTGAGGGAGACTCTTCGCTTTTCCCAGAAGGCACCTGGAATATGCAAATTATCCTCCTCAAGCTTGAATCCCTGGTTTGGTGATGCTTTCCAAGCAGCTGGTCCCGGCTGTACCCAACGATCTTCTTGCTGAGGGAGACTCTTCGCTTTTCCCAGAAGGCACCTGGAATATGCAAATTATCCTCCTCAAGCTTGAATCCCTGGTTTACACTACCCAGGTTACTGTTTTGCCATTGGAAGGAGGGAGATCAGTGATAAAATCCATGGACAGATGAGTCCAAGATCTATCTTGAATTGGCAATGGCACCAATATCCTGGCCGGCCGGTTATGGGAGCTCTTAGCACGGGCACAGTTCTTGGAACCAGGCCAAAAAGTGATTGAAAAATGAAAACGAGAAAAAAAAGTGACCACCTAGCCTGTCTAATAGTTAACCGTTTGGCAGATTCAATATAAGACAAGTTCTTGCGGTCCATAATCACCATGATCCGATGAACCGACCCCTCCAAAAAATGCCTCCATTCTTCAAAAGCCAATTTTATAGCCAATAACTCCCAGTTACCAATGTCATAGTTCCTCTCTGCAGAAGAAAACTTCCGGGAGAAAAAGGCACATGGTCTTAAAATGGTCAAAGTAACGGGTCCCTGAGACAACACCGCCCCTACTCCCACCTCTGATGCGTCCACCTCTACAATGAACGATTCAGATGGATCGGGCTTAATCAATACAGGAGCAGACTTAAAACACTTCTTTAGAGTAACAAATGCTTCAACTGCCAAGGGTGACCAAACTTTGAGATCAGCCCCCTTGCGAGTGAAATCGGTGAGTGGCTTGACCACCTGAGAAAACCCCTTGATGAATTTTCGATAATTGGCGAAACCCAGAAAACGCTGCACCCCCTTGAGGTCTCTGGGTTGCACCCAATCAACAATGACCTGTACCTTTCCGGGATCCATCTGAAACCCATTGGCAGAAAGGATGATCCCCAGAAAGGAAAGCTCCTGGACACAAAACAAACATTTCTCGGCTTTAGCAAATTTTGCCGTAACCTGCAAAGAACAGCACGTAAATGACCAATGTGGAATTCCTTGTCAGGCAAGAAAACAAGGATATCATCCAGGTATACAACCATAAAGCGCTCGATAAAATCAGAAAAAACATCATTCATGAAGTTCTGAAACACCGTGGGCGCATTCGTGAGACCGAAGAGCATGACCAAATTTTTAAACAGACTCTCGGAGGTGAGAAATGCTGTTTTCCACTCATCCCCTTCCTGAATGTGGATAAAGTTAAATGCTCCCCTGACAACAAGTTTGGAAAACCACTTAGCCCCAGACAATTGGTTATAGAGATCAGGAATGAGTGGGAGAGGGTAGGTATTTCTCACCGTAATTTTATTTAGTTCCCGGAAATCAAGGCACGGGCGTAAACCACCATCTTTTTTCTTGGCAAAAAAGAATCCTGCGGCCACAGAGGGATGGATGTGACCTTTGCGTAGACTATCAGAGATATAGTTTTTCATAGTAGTACGTTCTGGGCCAGAAAGATTGTACAAACAGGATTTGGACAATTTAGAACCCGGAATAAGATTAATGGTTCAATCATAAGGATGATGGGGTGATAAGACCTCAGCCTCTTTTTCGGAGAACACGTCCCCAAAGTCCTTTAGGTACTCCGGAATACCCTCTGGACTAATGGCAGACACAAAAGCAGCAGAAAGACAACCATTGGAACAATTAGGACCCCATTTAACAATATCACGAGATCCCCAGTCTATAATAGGATTATGCCTCTGCAACCATGGGAACCCCAACACCAATCCCACAGGAAGATTATTCATAACATAACATGAAATTCGCTCCTGGTGCAAGGAACCTACCTTGAGGAGGAACTCCTCAGAGACAAACTTAAGGACATTTTGAGCTAACGGTGTCTTATCAATGGCAACAATATGGATGGGAGTCTCTAGCCTAACTGTCCCTAACTTTAACTTGGACGCCAGACTAGCGTCAATGAAGTTCATGGAACATCCACAGTCCACAAATGCTGAAGTGGATGCAAAACCACCTCCATAAAACAGTTCCACCTCTAACAAAACTTTTTGAAATGATGAAAATGGTAACTGAAAGTCTGGATGACCTCCTAGACCATCACCCAGACTTAGCAGCTTGTTACTCGATGGACAAGAGGGGCAGTCCTTCTTCCAATGTCCCGGATCTGCACAGTAAAAACATAATTTCCCAACACATCATCATTTCCTCACTTTCTCCTTGAAGTTGGTGGCATCAACTTCCATAGACTCCTTGACTGACATCACCTCAGACTTGGCAGACAATACAGCAATCTCACGCTGGATAATTCCTCTCTCCCGTAACCTCCGCTCCATATGAATGGCCTGGGTCATGGCCTCCTCCAGGGAACTGGGTGGCGTATGAAGAACCAGCGTGTCCTTGAGATGATCAGAAAGTCCTCTCTCAAACAGGCATCTCAGAGCAGAGTCACCCCAAGACACCTCAACAGACCACCGTCTAAACTCAGAACAATACTGTTCAGCAGTGAGTTCATTCTGGGAGAAACCCATAATCATGTCCTCTGCTACCCTAACCCAGTCTGGTTCATCATAAATCAGTCCCAAAGCCTCAAAGAATCTGTCCACAGACACATGTTCAGGGGCAGAAGCAGGTAAAGAGAAAGCCCACGACTGAGGTCTCTCCCGCAGTAAGGAAATGATTATCCCCACCCGCTGACTCATCTCCAGAAGATCGGGGTCTGAGAGAAAAAAATAGCTTGCAACTCTCCTTAAAAGTCTGGAATCTCACCCTCTCCCCGGAGAAGGTATCTGGTAGCTTGACTGTAGGTTCAGGAGCGTGCAATGAGACATCAGCAGTGTTAGAGTGCTTACAGTCAGTCTGTATCTAGTTAACTGTGTCAGAAAGCTCCCTTTGCACGTGGTTATGAGACGAGTCCAAGGCCCTCTGTTCCACAAACAGGTCTTGTATCAACACTGTCAAAATGTCCATTTGATCCGCCAAGGTATGGAGCGGATCCATAGCAAACAGAGCAGAGAAAAAAAATGTAGAAATCCCTTTAAATGTATAGGTCAGCTATAATGTCATGCTGCTACAGTGCAGCATAGTGCTACCTCCACCAGAGGGAGCTTGAGAGGGAAGTGAGACTGTGTACACAGAGAAACACCACAGAGCAGCAGCACATGTGCCACCAAGTGTCGAGAGAGTGGTCAGACAAGTCAAAAAACAATATGAGGCAGAAGTACCAAAGGGATCAGCAGTACATGTGGTCAGGAACAAGCCAGGAGGTTCAGCAATGGTCAAAAGCGAATAAGACAAAGTCAGAAGGCAGAAGTGAGTCCGAATACAAGCCAAGTCAGAAACCAGAGAATGCAAACCAGCAAACAGGGAAACTCTGGGAGAAGGGGAGACAGAGACAGGGAAACGCTGGGAGAAGGGGAGACAGAGGGAGTCAACAGACACGGGGCAAGTCAGGGATCACAGCAGGACAAATCAAGAGCTACCAGAGTCAGGTTCACATGCTGAAGGCAGAACTATAGTTGACACCGCCAGCAGGATGCATAGAAGCTAAATAGCAAACCTGAACCCAGAATGAGGCAGAGCAAAGTTAACCATTGACATGATCCACCCGGAAAAAGGGCAGACAGAATTAAACCCTGGAATGGATCATGACATTGAGGATGCTAACCTCAGATCATTAGCAGAATGGAGGGCTGAGCTATGTAGTGCTTTGTGGATGAGGGTAATAAGTTTATACTGGATTCTGGAGTGGATGGGTAACCAGTGTACTTACTGGCACAAGGTAGAGGCATCGGAATAACAGTTGGTGAGGAATATGATCCTGACTGCAGCATTCAGGACAGATTGGAGAGGGGAGAGTTTGGTAAGACGGAGGCTGATTAGTAGAGAGTTATAATAGTCCAGACGAGATTGAATAAGAGAAACAGTAAAAGTTTTTGCAGAGTCGAAAGTAAGAAAAGGTTGAATTATATAAATGTTTTTGAAGTGCAGATAACAAGAGCGAGCCAGTGATCGGATGTGGGGGATGAATAAAAGCTCGGAATCAAGGATGACCCCAAGGCAGTGGGCATGTTGCTTGGGAGTAATGGTGGAACCACACACGGAGATGGCAATGTCAGGTAAAGGTAGTTTAGTAGAGGGAGTAAACACGAGGAGTTCAGTTTTTGACAGGTTCAATTTCAGATAGAGTGAGGACATGATGTGAGAGACAGCGGTAAGACAATCACTAGTGTTTTCTAAAAAGGCAGGCGTGATATCAGGAGCAAAAGTGTATAATTGGGTGTTATCAGCATAGAGATTGTACTGGAACCCAAATCTACTGATTGTTTGTCCAAAAGGGCAAGTATACAAAGAGAAGAGGAGGGGGCCTAGGACTGATCATTGAGGAACCCCAAAAGTAAGTGGAAGATGAGAGGAGGAACCAGCAAAAGATACAGTGAAACAGCGGTCAGAGAGATAGGAGGAGAACAGGAGAGAACGGTGTCCTTAAGCCCCATGGAGCGGAGCATAATGAGGAGGAGCTGATGATCCACAGTGTCAAATGCTGAGGAGAGATCCAAGAGAATTAGCATGGAGTAGTGACCATTAGATTTGGCTGTTAGTAGATCATTAGAAACTTTATTGAGGGCAGTTTCAGTAGAGTGTAAAGAGCGGAAACCAGATTGAAGAGGGTAGAGAAGAGAGTTATTTGAGCGATAGCAGATAACACGGGAATGGACCAGGCGTTCCAGTAGTTTAGAGATGAAGGGAAGATTAGAAACAGGTCTATAGTTAGCGGCACAGTTTTGGTAGAGGGATGTTTTTTTAAGTAATGGATGTATGATGGCATGCTTAAATGAGGAGGGAAAGATACCGCAAGAGAGAGAGAGAGAGGTTGAATATTTTTGTTAGGTGAGAGGTGACAGCAGGGGAAAGGGACTGGAGGAGATGTGATGAAATGGGGTCACTGGTGCAAGTGGTCGGGCGACAAGATGCAAGGAGCCTGATTACTTCTTCTTCTGTGACTGGTTCAAAGTCAGAGAGTGAGCTAGATGCAGTGGGGGAGGGAGGACAGTGCATGATATGTGGGGATTGGGAGATAATTTCCTGTTGGATATGGTCAATTTTTTCTTTGAAATAATTGGCCAGATCATCAGCATGGAGATCCGTGGTTGGGGCCTGCACTCTTGGGTTGAGTAGGGAATGAAAAGTGGCAAAGAGACGTAAAGGGTTATTGGACAGTGAGGTGATGAGGGTGTTGAAATAGGTTTGTTTGGAGAGGTGAAGGGAAGAGTTGTATGTTTTAAGCATAAACTTAAAATGGATGAAATCTTTGGTTAGATTACATTTTCTGCACAGGCGTTTGGCGCACCTGGAACACCGCTGCAGGAAACCTGAACTGGATGAACAAATGTCTTTTTTCGGCCTGGCTAACTATGATACTATGTTAGATGTTTAACCCATTAAATGTGGCGATCAAAAGCGATTACCGAAATTAGAAGTCGAAGAGAGGGATGGGGCTCCTTCTTCCTCCTGATCAGCACCCCCCATGACAAAATCTCATACTTTAATAAAAATAAATAAAGAATCTGGACAAAAATATGCTTTTTCATCATACCGTTGAACAGAAAGTGGAATAAATGCGATCAAAAAGTCAAATGCAAGTACAAATGGTTTAGCTGAACACCTCATCTTGTCCCACAAAAAACAAGCTGCTATACAGCTTTGTCAACACAGAAATAAAAAGGCTAGAGCTCTCAGAATATAGCTATGCAAAAGCAATTAATTTTTCATTAAAATTGTTTTTATTGTGTTAAAGTGGCAAAACATTAAAAAATGATATAAATGTGGAATCTCTGTAATCGTACTGACCCGAAGGGTTTTGTTCTTTCTGCTCCCAAAAATCAAAATAGAAAAGAATTAGGAATTATCGAGCACCAAAATGCTCTGGTGCTTGTTGCTAGAACTGAACAATTCCTAATACTTGCATTTTTGTTTCGAGTAATGAGTATAATCAGAGTCAATGGAAAAACCAAGTTTTTTTCCGGCAGATCCTACAAAGTGGTCTGGGGGGCACTGAAAATCTTGAAATGGATGGGAAAAGTGCTGAATGGAAGGAGAACAGCATGAGGAAGACCTCTGCTAGCTTCCCTGACTCCCAGATCACTGCTGAGAACAATGGTGCCTCACTTGCACCACTTTAAGAAGTGACAAAACACAGTGTTCCAAATTATTATGCAAATTGAATTTGTGTCATAAAGATTTAATTGTTTTGTTTTTCAAATAAACTCATGGATGGTACTGTGTCTCAAGGCTCAATTGGTCACTGAAATCAATCTTGAACACATGTGATAATTAGTTTTCCAGGTGATTCTAAGTAAAGGAAAACTACTTAAAAATGATTTTCCTCATTATTAAGAAGGCCACAGGTTTCAAGCAATATGGGATATAAAAAGGATCTCTGTGCTGCTGAAAAGCGTTAAATAGTGTAATACCTTGGACAAGGTATGAAAACATTAGATATTTCACGACAACTTAAGAGTGATCATCATACTGTGAAGAGATTTGTGACTGAAACAGAGCACAGTCAGAGTTCATGCAGATAAAGGCTAAAGAGGAAGGTTTCTGCCAGACAAATTCATTGGATTAAGAGAGCAGCTGCCAAAATAACATTACAAAGCAGCAAACAGTTATTTGAAGCTGTTGGTGCCTCTGGAGTCCCTCGAACCTCAAGGTGTAGGATCCTTCAAAGGCTTGCTGTGGTGCATAAACCTACTATTCAGCCACCCCTAAACAGTATTCACAAGCAGAAATGGTTGCAGTGGGCCCAGACATACATGAAGACTGATTTCCAAACAGTCTTGTTTACTGATGAGTGTCGAGCAACCCTGGATGGTCCAGATGGATGGAGTAGTGGATGGTTGGTGGATGGCCACCATGTCCCAACAAGGCTGCAACATCAGCAAGGAGGTCATGTTTTGGGCTGGAATCATGGGGAAACAGCTGGTAGGTCCCTTTAAGGTTCCTGAAAGTGTGAAATGACATCTGCAAAGTATATAGAGTTTCTGACTGACAACTTTCTTCCATGGTATAAAATGAAGAAACATGCCTTCAGGAGCAAAATCATCTTCTTGCATGACAATGCACCATCTCATGCTGCAAAAAATACCTCTGAGTCATTGGCTGCTATGGGAATAAAAGGAGATAAACTCATGGTGTGGCCACCATCTTCCCCTGACCTCAACCCTATAGAGAACCTTTGGAGTATCATCAAGCAAAAGATCTATGAGGGTGGGAGGCAGTTCACATCAAAACAGCAGCTATTCTGACTTCATGCAAAGAAATACAAGCAGAAACTCTCCAAAAACTCACAAGTTCAATGGATGCAAGAATTGTGAAGGTGATATCAAAGAAGGGGTCCTATGTTAACATGTAACTTGGCCTGTTAGGATGTTTTGGAGTTCAATAGCTTTTTTGTTGAGTGAATGTGACCTCCTAATGCTGCAAATTCCACAAATTTGCTATTTCAGTTCTTTAACCTCTTTACCCTCAAGGGTGGTTTGCACGTTAATGACCTGCCAATTTTTACAATTCTGTACACTGTCCCTTTATGAGGTTATAACTCTGGAACGCTTCAATGGATCCTGGTGATTCAGACATTGTTTTCTCGTGACATATTGTACTTCATGATAGTGGCAAAATTTCTTTTATATTAAGAGTAGTTTGGCAAAAATTTAGAAAATTTCGCAATTTTCCAACTTTTAATTTTCATGCCCTTAAATCACACAGATATGTTACACAAAATACTTAATAAGTAACATTTCCCACATGTCTACTTTACATCAGCACAATTTTGAGGCCGATGGAGGAGTCTATATGATAGAAAATACCAAAAACTGCACCCCTCAAGGTGCTCAAAACCACATTTAAGAAGTTTATTAACTCTTTAGGTGCTAGGTGCTTCACAGGAATTTTTGGAATGTTTAAAAAAAAATGAACATTTAACTTTTTTTCACAAAAAAATTACTTCAGATCCACTTTGTTTTATTTTACCAAGGGTAATAGCAGAAATTGGACAATTTGTCCCGATACCCCATATGTGGAGGTAAACCAGTTTGGGCGCATGGTAGAGCTAAGAAGGGAAGGAGCACCATTTGACTATTCAATGCAAAATTGGCTGGAATTGAGATGGGACGCCATGTCGCATTTGAAGAGCCCCTGATGTGCCAAAACAGTGGAAACTCCCCACAAGAGAGATCATTTTGGAAAGTAGACCCCATAAGGAACTTATCTAGATGTGTGGCAAGCACTTTAAACCCCCAACTGCTTCACAGAAGTTTATAATGTAGAGCCCTAAAAATAAAAAAATCATATTTTTTTCACAAAAATAATCTTTTCGCCCACAATTTTTTATTTTTCCAACGGTAACAGGAGAAAGTGGATACCAAAGATTGTTGTGCAATTTGTCCTAAGTACGCTGATACCCCATATGTGGGGGTAAACCACTGTTTGGATGCATGGCAGAGCTCGGAAGGGAAGGAGCACCGTTTGACTTTTTCAATGCAGAATTGGCTGGAATTGAGATCAGACGCCATGTCGTGTTTGGAGAGCCCCTGATGTGCCTAAACAGTGGAAACCCCCCACAAGTAACCTTTCTTTGGAAACTAGACTACCTAAGGAAATTGTTTAGATATGTGGTGTGCACTTTAAACGCTGAATTGTTTCACTAAAATTTATAATATAGAGCAGTGAAAATTAAAAAATCTTTTATTTTCCACAAAAATGATCTTTTGTCCCCCAATATTTTATTTTCCCAAGGGTATCTGTCATGGTTCCCAATGGCAAGGGAACGTAAGAAAAATATAAATAACGAACGAGCTCTCGGGTGATGGAAACTCGAGTTGACCGTGAGCTAAATCTACCACACAACTAACAGTAGCCAGGGAGCATACCTACGGCTTCCTAAATGCCACGCGCCAGCCGGAGGACTAACTACGCCTGGCAGAGGAAGAAACAGACCTGGCTTACCTCTAGGGAAATACCCCAAAAGATGATAGCAGCCCCCCACATGTAATAACGGTGAATTAAGAGGAAAAGACATACACAGTATGAAAGTAGATTTAGCAAAGAGAGGTCCACTTACTAGATAGCAGAAGGATACAAAAGAGGACTTCACGGTCAACTGAAAACCCTTTCAAAAACCATCCTGAAATTACTTTAAGACTCCTGTGTCAACTCATGACACAGGAGTGGCAATTTCAGCCCGCAAGAGCTTCCAGCTACAGAGAATAACAAAAACTGCAAACTGGACAAAAGATACAAAACAAAAGGACAAAGTCCACTTAGCTGATCAGCAGACTAGTAGCAGGAACATGCAACCGAAGGCTCTGGTTACAATGATGACCGGCAAGGAAATGACTGGAGAGCAAGGCTAAATAGGAAACTCCCAAACACTGATGGAAGCAGGTGAACAGAAGCAGCAAAGTGCAAACAAGTCACCAGTACCATCAGCAACCACCAGGGGAGCCCAAAAAGCGGATACACAACAGTACCCTCCCCTTAAGGAGGGGGCACCGAACCCTCACAAGAACCGCCAGGGCGATCTGGATGAGCCCTATGAAAGGCACGAACCATATCCGAGGCATGAACATCAGAGGCAGTTACCCAAGAATTATCTTCCTGACCATAGCCTTTCCATTTAACCAGATATTGAAGTCTCCGTCTGGAAATACGGGAGTCCAAGATCTTCTCTACGACGTACTCCAATTCACCCTCCACCAGCACAGGAGC
Organism: Ranitomeya variabilis; assembly: GCF_051348905.1. NCBI lineage: Eukaryota > Metazoa > Chordata > Amphibia > Anura > Dendrobatidae > Ranitomeya > Ranitomeya variabilis. The sequence continues at coordinate 242,738,150 of NC_135233.1, read as the reverse complement.
AGGAGGTTCAGTAGAAGGAACCACCGGTACCTCATATCTCCGCAACAACGACCGATGGAACACATTATGGATAGCGAAAGATGCCGGGAGGTCCAAACGAAAGGAAACAGGGTTAAGAATCTCCAAAATCCTATAAGGACCGATGAACCGAGGCTTAAATTTGGGAGAAGAAACCCTCATAGGGACAAAACGGGAAGACAACCACACCAAGTCCCCAACACGAAGGTGGGGACCAACACGACGACGACGGTTAGCAAACTGCTGAGTCCTCTCCTGGGACAATTCCAAATTATCCACCACTTGTCCCCAAATCCGATGCAACCGATCCACCACCGCATCCACTCCAGGACAATCCGAAGATTCAACCTGACCAGATGAAAACCGCGGATGAAACCCTGAATTGCAAAAGAAAGGAGAAACCAAAGTGGCAGAACTAGCCCGATTATTAAGAGCAAACTCCGCCAACGGCAGAAAGGCAACCCAATCATCCTGATCCGCAGACACAAAACACCTCAAATAAGTCTCCAAAGTTTGATTAGTTCGCTCCGTCTGGCCATTGGTCTGAGGATGGAATGCAGACAAAAAGGACAAATCAATGCCCAACCTGGCACAGACTGCCCGCCAAAATCTAGACACGAACTGGGTACCCCTGTCAGAAACGATGTTCTCCGGAATACCATGCAAGCGAACCACATCTTGAAAAAACAGAGGGACCAACTCAGATGAGGAAGGCAACTTAGGCAATGGCACCAAATGAACCATTTTAGAAAAACGGTCACACACCACCCAGATGACAGACATCTTCTGAGAAACAGGGAGATCCGAGATAAAGTCCATAGAGATGTGCGTCCAAGGCCTCTTAGGAATAGGCAAGGGCAACAACAACCCACTAGCCCTAGAACAACAAGGCTTGGCCCGAGCACACACATCGCAAGACTGCACAAAAACACGCACATCTCGAGACAGGGACGGCCACCAGAAGGATCTAGCCACCAAATCTCTGGTGCCAAAAATTCCCGGATGACCTGCCAGAGTAGAAGAATGAACTTCTGAGATGACTCTAGTGGTCCAATCGTCAGGAACAAACAGTCTACCAGACGGACAACGATCAGGTCTCTCCGCCTGAAATTCTTGCAAAGCACGTCGCAGATCTGGAGAGACAGCAGACAAAACCACCCCATCCTTAAGGACACCAGCAGGTTCAGAATTCCCAGGAGAGTCAGGCTCAAAACTCCTAGAAAGAGCATCTGCCTTCACATTCCTAGAACCCGGTAAGTACGAGACCACAAAATTAAACCGGGAAAAGAACAACGACCAACGTGCCTGTCTAGGATTCAGGCGCCTGGCAGACTCCAAATAAATTAAATTCTTGTGATCAGTCAAAACTACCACCTGATGTCTGGCACCCTCAAGCCAATGACGCCACTCCTCAAATGCCCACTTCATGGCCAAAAGCTCCCGATTACCAACATCATAGTTTCGCTCGGCGGCCGAAAATTTTCGCGAAAAGAACGCACAAGGTCTCATCACTGAGCAGTCGGAACTTCTCTGCGACAAAACCGCCCCCGCTCCGATCTCGGAAGCATCGACCTCAACCTGAAAGGGAAGAGAAACATCAGGCTGGCGCAACACAGGGGCAGACAAAAAGCGGCGCTTAAGCTCCCGAAAGGCCTCCACAGCAGCAGGGGACCAATTGGCAACATCAGCACCCTTTTTAGTCAAATCCGTCAGAGGTTTAGCAACGCCAGAAAAACCAGCTATAAATCGACGATAAAAATTAGCAAAGCCCAAGAATTTCTGAAGACTCTTCAGAGAAGTAGGCTGCGTCCAGTCGTAAATAGCCCGAACCTTGACAGGGTCCATCTCAATAGAAGAAGGGGAAAAAATGTACCCCAAAAAGGAAATTTTTTGAACCCCAAAAACACACTTTGAACCCTTTACACACAAAGAATTCTCCCGCAAAACCTGAAAAACCCTCCTGACCTGCTGAACATGAGACTCCCAGTCATCAGAAAAAAATCAAAATATCATCCAAGTACACAATCATAAATTTATCCAAATATTCACGGAAAATATCATGCATTAAGGACTGAAAGACAGAAGGTGCATTAGAAAGGCCGAAAGGCATTACCAAATACTCAAAATGGCCCTCAGGCGTATTAAATGCGGTTTTCCACTCATCCCCCTGCTTAATTCGCACCAAATTATACGCCCCACGAAGATCAATCTTAGAGAACCACTTAGCCCCCCTTATGCGAGCAAACAAATCAGTCAGCAAAGGCAACGGATACTGATATTTTACTGTAATTTTATTCAGGAGTCGATAATCAATACAAGGCCTCTGAGAGCCATCCTTTTTAGAGACAAAGAAAAAACCGGCTCCTAAAGGTGATGAAGAAGGACGAATATGTCCCTTTTCCAGGGACTCCTTAATATACTCGCGCATAGCAGCATGTTCAGGTACAGATAGGTTAAACAAACGACCCTTTGAAAATTTACTGCCAGGAATCAGATCTATGGCGCAATCACAATCCCTGTGAGGAGGGAGTGAACCAATTTTAGGCTCTTCAAAAATATCACGATAATCAGACAAAAATGCCGGAATCTCAGATGGAATAGATGACGAAATGGACACCAAAGGAGTGTCCCCATGAGCCCCCCGACATCCCCAGCTTACCACAGACATAGCTTTCCAGTCAAGGACTGGGTTATGAGACTGTAACCATGGTAATCCAAGCACCAAAACATCATGTAAATTGTACAACACAAGGAAGCGAATCACCTCCTGATGGTCTGGAGTCATACGCATAGTCACTTGCGTCCAGAACTGTGGTTTATTACAAGCCAAAGGTGTAGAATCAATACCCTTCAGAGGTATAGGGACTTCCAGAGGCTCTAAATCAAACCCACAGCGCCTGGCAAAGGACCAGTCCATAAGACTCAGAGCGGCGCCAGAGTCCACATAGGCATCCACGGTAATAACTGATAATGAACAAATCAAGGTTACAGACAAAATAAATTTGGACTGTAAAGTGCCAATTGAAATAGACTTGTCAACCTTCCTAGTACGTTTAGAGCATGCCGATATAACATGAGCAGAATCACCACAATAGAAGCATAACCCATTTTTATGCCTATAATTCTGCCGCTCGCTTCTGGACATAATTCTGTCACATTGCATTTTCTCTGGCGTCTTTTCAGAAGATACCGCCAAATGGTGCACGGGTTTGCGCTCCCGCAAACGCCGATCAATCTGAATTGCCATTGTCATGGACTCATTCAGACCTGTAGGCGCAGGGAACCCGACCATAACATCCTTAACGGCATCAGAAAGGCCCTCTCTGAAATTTGCCGCTAAGGCGCACTCATTCCACTGAGTAAGCACAGACCATTTACGAAATTTTTGGCAGTATATCTCAGCTTCATCTTGCCCTTGAGATAGGGCTATCAAAGCTTTTTCAGCTTGAATCTCCAAATTAGGTTCCTCATAAAGCAACCCTAAAGCCAGGAAAAACGCATCCACATTGAGCAACGCAGGATCCCCTGGTGCCAATGAAAATGCCCAATTTTGAGGGTCACCTCGCAGCAAAGAAATTACAATCTTAACCTGCTGGACAGGATCTCCTGAGGAGTGAGGTCTGAGAGAAAGGAATAATTTACAATTATATTTGAAATTCAGAAACCGAGATCTATCTCCGGAAAACACCTCTGGTGTAGGGATTTTAGGTTCAGAAATAGGAGTATGCATAACAAAATCTTGTAAATTTTGAACCTTCGTAGCAAGATTATTTAAACCTGCAGCCAAACTCTGAGAATCCATCTTTAAACAGGTGAGCTCAGAGCCATTCAAGGATTATAAGGAGAGAAAGGCAAAGGCAGTAATTAGAGCTGAAATACAACTGATCCAACTATGGAGCAAGCATAGGGGAAACGAAAAAAAAAAAAAAAAAAATTACAGACTTCTTTTTTCTCTCCTTTCTTCTGCCAATAAGTTTAACACTGCCGGTCATACTGTCATGGTTCCCAATGGCAAGGGAACGTAAGAAAAATATAAATAACGAACGAGCTCTCGGGTGATGGAAACTCGAGTTGACCGTGAGCTAAATCTACCACACAACTAACAGTAGCCAGGGAGCATACCTACGGCTTCCTAAATGCCACGCGCCAGCCGGAGGACTAACTACGCCTGGCAGAGGAAGAAACAGACCTGGCTTACCTCTAGGGAAATACCCCAAAAGATGATAGCAGCCCCCCACATGTAATAACGGTGAATTAAGAGGAAAAGACATACACAGTATGAAAGTAGATTTAGCAAAGAGAGGTCCACTTACTAGATAGCAGAAGGATACAAAAGAGGACTTCACGGTCAACTGAAAACCCTTTCAAAAACCATCCTGAAATTACTTTAAGACTCCTGTGTCAACTCATGACACAGGAGTGGCAATTTCAGCCCGCAAGAGCTTCCAGCTACAGAGAATAACAAAAACTGCAAACTGGACAAAAGATACAAAACAAAAGGACAAAGTCCACTTAGCTGATCAGCAGACTAGTAGCAGGAACATGCAACCGAAGGCTCTGGTTACAATGATGACCGGCAAGGAAATGACTGGAGAGCAAGGCTAAATAGGAAACTCCCAAACACTGATGGAAGCAGGTGAACAGAAGCAGCAAAGTGCAAACAAGTCACCAGTACCACCAGCAACCACCAGGGGAGCCCAAAAAGCGGATACACAACAGGTATCTGGAGAAATTGGACCCCAAAAGTTGTTGTGCAATTTGTCCTAAGTACGCTGATACCCCATATGTGGGGGGAACCACCGTTTGGGTGCATGGCAGAGCTCGGAAGGGAAGGAGCGCCATTTTGGAATGCAGACTTTGATAGAATGGTCTGCAGGCATCATGTTGCGTTTGCAGAGCCCCTGATATACCTAAACAGTATAAACCCCCCACAAGTGACCCCATATTGGAAACTAGACTCCCAAGGGTAACAGGAGAAATTGGACCCCAAAAGTTGTTGTCCAATTTGTCCTGAATACGCTGATACCCCACATGGGGGAGAAAACTACTGTTTGGGCACACGTTGGGGCTCAGAAGGGAAGAAGTGGAGTTTTGGAATGCAGACTTTGATTGACTGGTCTGCGGGATTCACGTTGCGTTTGCAGAGCCCCTGATGTTTCTAAACACTGGAAACCCCCCAATTTTAACTCTAACCCTAACCTTAACACACCCCTAACCCTAATCCCCACCCTAACCATACCTCTAACCCCAACACACCCCTAACCCTAATCCCAATCATAACCCTAACCACACCCCTAGCCCGAACACACCTCTAACCCTAATCCCAACCCCAACACATCCCTAACCCCAACACACCCCTAACCTTAATCACAACCCTAACCATAACTCTAACCACACCCCTAACCCTGACACACCCCTAACCTAACCGTAAATGTAATCCAAACCCTAACCCCAACTCTAGCCCCAACCCTAACCCTAACTGTAGCCCCAACCCTAACCCTACCTTTAGCCCCTATCGTTACTTTAGCCCTAACCCTAACCTTAACCCTAATGGGAAAATGGAAATAAATAATTTTTTTAATTTTATTATTTTTCCCTAAGGCGGTGATAAAGGGGGGTTTGATTAACTATTTATAGCGGGTTTTTATAGTGGGTTTTTTGTATGGCAGCTGTCACACATTAAAGTCTCTTTTTATTGCAAAAAATAGTTTTTGCTTCACCACATTTTGAGAGCTATAATTTTTGCATATTTTGGTCCACAGAGTCATTTGAGGTCTTGTGTTTTGCGGGACGAGCTGATGTTTTTATTGGTGCCATGTTCGGGCACATGACATTTTTTTGATTGCTTTTTATTCCGATTTTTGTTAGGCAGAATGAACAAAAACCAGCAATTCATGAATTTGTTTTGGGTGGGGCGTTTATACCGTTCCGTGTTAGGTAACATTGATAAAGCAGTTTTATTCTTTGGTTTAGTACGATTATGGCGATACCTCATTTATATATTTTTTTATGTTTTGGCGCTTTTACACAATATAAACTATTTTATTTAAAAAATAATTATTTTTGCATCACTTTATTCTGAGGACTATAACTTTTTTTTCACTGATGACGCTGTATGGCGGCTTGTTTTTTTGTAGGAAAAGATTACTTTTTCAGCGGTACCATGTTTATTTATATTTGTCTTTTTGATCGCGTGTTATTCCACTTTTTGTTCGGCGGTATGATGATAAAGCATTGTTTTTTGCCTCTTTTTTTATAGTGTTCACTGGAGCGGTTAACTAGTGGGACAGTTTTATAGAGCGGGTAGTTACGGACACGTCGATACTAAATATGTGTACTTTTATTGTTTTTTTTTATTTACATAAAGAAATGTATTTATTGGAACAATATTTATTTATTTTTTCTTTATTTAGGAATTTTTTTTGCAGAGCACTGTGTCAGATCAGCGATCTGACTGCTGGCTTGCCGGCGCCTGATCTCAGCAGGCGCTCGCAAGCCACCTCCCTGCAGGACCCAGAAGGACCCTCGCGGCCATCTTGGATCTGGGGCTTGCATGGAGGAGAAAGGAGGAGACCCTCGGAACAACGTGATCACATCGCGTTTTTCTGAAGGTCTCAGGGAAGCACGCAGGGATCCCCCTCCCTGCGCGATGCCTCCCTATGCCACCGGAACGCTGCGATCATGTTTGATCGCAGTGTTGTGGGGGTTAATGTGCCGGTAGAAGTCCGTGACCGCTCCTGGTACATAGTGCCGGATGTCAGCTGTGATAATCAGCTGACACCCGGCCGTGGTCGGCCGCGCTCCCCCCGTGAGCGCGGCGGATCGCATATGACGTACTATCCCGTCGATGGTCATACGGGCCCGGGTCACCTCGATGGGATAATACGTGTGTTAGAAAGGGGTTAAAACATATCAAATGTTTAGAAATTCTACTGTGCCTAATAATTTGGAACAGTGCATTGTGAGGTTTTATTCATTTTGGAGATTATACTGTTATCATTGGGAGGTTTCTTCAATAAAATTAAATGTATAATCTAACGGGTGATGAATTTTATGAGACTGACGGTCATTTGCACCGACCATTTAGGAAAATCTGAGAAAAATATCCTTTGCATAATAATTTGAAACACGGTGTAAAACATTCCAAACCGATAAGAAAATTGCATATTACAGGAAAAAAAAGTATTAAGAAAATGTTTTCCTGATAATGACTTGTATATAAGGCAAAATGTAACAAAAAGGATTAAAAAAAATACATATTTTAACCCCTTTATCCCTGAAGAAGGTTTGCACTTTAATGACCAAGCCAATGTTTACAATTCTGACAACTGTCGCTTTATGAGGTAATAACTCTGGAACGATTCAACGGATCCCGGTGATTCCGAGATTTCTTCGGTATGACTTGTGTTTCTTTGTGAAAAGAAAGGAAATTTGGGGGAAATTAAGAAAATTTTGCAATTTTCCTACTTTGAATTTTCATGCCCTTAAATCACAGAGATATATCACACAAAATAGTTAATAAAGCAAAATTTGCTGGAACAATTGGCGGATGACATGTCGTGTTTGGAGAGCCCCTCATGTGCCTAAACAATGAAAATTCCCCACAAGTGACACCATTTTGAAAACTAGACCCCTCAAGGAACTGATCTAGATGTGTGGTGATCACCTTAAACTCCCAGGTGCTTAACAGAAGATAATTTTGAGCAGTAAAAATAAAAAAAAAACAAATTTTCCCCACAAATATGTTTTTAACGCCAAATATTGCATTTTCATAATGGTAACAGGAGAAATTGCATCATACAATTTGTTGTGCAATTTCTCCTGAGTACGGTGATACCCAATATGAGGACTCGGAAGGGAATGAGCGTCATTTTACTTTTTTGAACATAAAATTTCCTGGAATCATTAGTGGAAGTCATATCCTATTTGGAGAGCCCCTGATATTGGCTGGCTGGCACTTTTCAGCCTGGGGGGCAATCACAAGACAGTGGCCCTCGAGTTGCGGTGGCCCTCCTTTTCCCTGCTTATCTCTGGCCATTGCATTAAAGCAGCAGAGATAACAGGCTTTAAAAACAGGTTGATACATAGATATGGGAACAGAACGATGCTTGCTGCATAGATATGTGATCAGAGACAAGCTTACTCCAGAGATATGGGAGCAGAATTAAGCTTACTCCAGAGAAATGGGAGGAGAACGGAGCTTACTACTTTGATATGGAGCAGAACCGAGCTTACTACAGAGATATGGGAGTAGAACCAAGCTTACTACAGAGATATAGGAGCAGAACCGAGCTTACTACAGAGATATGGGAGCAGAACCAAGCTTACTAAAGAGCTATGGGAGCAGAACCGAGCTTACTGCAAAGAAATGGGAACAGAACCGAACTTATTACAGAGATAAGGGAGCAGGACCAAGCTTACTACAGAGATAAGGGAGCAGAACCGAGATCAATGTCTACTACATTGAACCAAGCCTGCCACATAGAAACTGGAGCAGAACCGAGAATACAGCATACATACGGTACCATAATCTAGATTACTACATTGATACAGTACCAGAACCAACATTACAGCTTAGATATCTATCTATATAATCGACTAAGGTCCACTTCCGTCTGTTTATCTGTCATGGAAATCCCGCGTCGCTGATTGGTCGTGGGCGACAGGCGCTGTCCGGCCACGAATTGGTGCGAGATTTAAACCACGCCCACGACCAATCAGCCAAGCGTGATTTAAATCCTGCGCCAATGTTGCTGACTGGTCGCGGCGAAACGGTGGGACCGGAGCATCGCGAGGAGCAGGAAAAGCTGCCGCGGACGCCGGAAGGTGAGAATATCACGATTTTTTTTATTTTTTATTATTTTTAACATTATATATTTTTACTCTTGATGTTGCATAGGCAGCATCAATAGTAAAAAGTTGGTCCGGGATGGTTGCTGATTGGTCGCGGCCGGCCGGGCGCTACCAATCAGCGAAGCGGTGTTTAAATCCCTCACCAATGTCAGAATCCATTGCGGCAATGACCGGAGATGATGTAGCGATCTCGCGAGACCGCTACATCATCACGTGTTATTGCCGCAATGCATTCTTGGGACCGGAGCGTCGCGAGGAGCATCGCTAAATGCCTGGGCTGGATCCGGGGGCTGCCGGAAGGTGAGTATATAACTATTTTTTATTTTAATTCTTTTTTTAACAGGGACATGGTGCCCACATTGCTATATACTACGTGGGCTGTGTTAGATACTACATGGGCTGTGTTATATACTGCGTGGCCTGTGTTATATACTACGTCTCTGTGCTATAGACTACGTGGGCTGTGCTATATACTACATGGCTGGGCAGTATACTACGTGGCTGTGTTATATACCACGTGGGCTGTGTTATATACTACGTGGGCTGTGTTACATACTGCATGGGCTGCTGCTATATACTATGTGGGCTGTGTTATATACTGCGTGGGCTGTGTTATATACAGTGTGGGCTGTGCTATATACTACTATACATATTCTAGAATACCCGATGCGTTAGAATCGGGCCACCATCTAGTGGTGCCATAATGGAGCTTACAAACATACATACAACAATACGGCTACACAGTGCCTACTACTATCACCAGGGCCATATTTGCCACTAGGCACTTGAGGGCACGTGCCTAGGGCGGCGGGATGCGGGGGGGGCACACTTGAGCTAGGTTTTTTCTTTTTTTCTTATAAAACTCCGGGGTCAAGTGCCCGCCCCCCCTCCTCCCTCCTTCCTTCCCACCCCCTCCCTGAAGACGTAATACTCACCTTCCTCCAGCAGTGGCTGCAACTGCGTCTCAGCGCCGGCAGCGCGTCCTGTCTTCAGCGGTCACATGGTACCGCTCATTAAGGTGATAAATATGTGCATATTCATCACCTTAATGAGCGCTACCGCGTGACCGCTCATACAGGAAGGAAGACGCTGCAGAGATGCCGGGAATTTCTGCGCCGCGCGGTGAGAGGTGAGTATGACAGGGAAAAAGGGTGGGGGAGCCATGCATGAAGGGGAGAAGGATGGGGGAGCCATGCACGCAGGGGAGAAGGATGGGGGAGCCATGTACGCAGGGGAGAAGGATGGGGGAGCCATGCACGCAGGGGAGAAGGATGGGGGAGCCATGCACGCAGGGGAGAAGGATGGGGGAGCCATGCATGCAGGGTGAGAGGATAGAGGAGCTATGCATGCAGGGGAGGAGGATGGGGAGCCATGCACGCAGGGGAGGAGGATGGGGGAGCCATGCATGCAGGGGAGGAGGATGGGGAGCCATGCACGCAGGGGAGAAGGATGGGGAGCCATGCACGCAGGGGAGAAGGATGGAGGAGCCATGCACACAGGGGAGAAGGATGGGGGAGCCATGCACGCAGGGGAGAAGGATGGGGGAGCCATGCACGCAGGGGAGAAGGATGGGGGAGCCATGCACGCAGGGGAGAAGGATGGGGGAGCCATGCACGCAGGGTGAGAGGATAGAGGAGCCATGCATGCAGGGGAGGAGGATGGGGAGCCATGCACGCAGAGGAGGAGGATGGGGGAGCCATGCACGCAGGGGAGGAGGATGGGGGAGCCATGCACGCAGGGGAGGAGGATGGGGGAGCCATGCACGCAGGGGAGGAGGATGGGGGAGCCATGCACGCAGGGGAGAAGGATGGAGGAGCCATGCACGCAGGGTGAGAGGATGGGGGGAGCCATGCACACAGGGTGGGAGGATAGGGGAGCCATGCACACGGGAGAAGGATAGAGGAGCCATGCACGCAGGGTGGGAGGATAGGGGAGCCATGCACGCAGGGTGGGAAGATGGGGGAGCCATGCACATAGGGTGGGAAGATGGGGGAGCCATGCACACAGGGTGGGAAGATGGGGGAGCCATGCACACAGGGTGGGAGGATAGGGGAGCCATGCACGCAGGGTGGGAAGATGGGGGAGCCATGCACACAGGGCGGGAGGATGGAGTATAAATATGGAGTATAAATACTGGGCCCTATAGGGGGGATGCAGTGTAAGAGGACAGTGTGAAGAGGGGGCCGGTATAGAAAGTAGAGGTCAGTGTGAAGAGCATGTACCATAAGAGGGACAGAGGGGGCGTCATATTTTGTGCAGACAATATAGTGAGGGGCAATTTTTCATTCAGGAGCATTATAATGACACTTGTATCTTTAAGGGCGTCATGTGGAGATTTTCTGCAAAAGAGCGGAGAAGATGGAAATCTGCAGAGACGAGCTGTGGATGAGAAAACTCAACATGGGATCTGGACAAGATGAAGAAAAGAAGAACGGCTCCAGAGGCGACGTCATCTATAAGGCACCTGGATGTAAATGTTATTTGTGATGCTAACTCTCGTGTTTTTATTTATGTTAGGAGCATTAAAGGGGATGTCCAGGTTTGTGATGATTCTGTAGTTATTCTTTGTGACTGCAGACTTCTGAATTCTCACAGTGCGCACTGCACGCTGTCAGGATTCTCTCATGCTGGCGATTTACATTAATGCGGTCACATGCTGACTAGACATGTGTGGCCTCCGTCAATGAAAATGAACTGAGCGAGGCCGGGCTCGTCGGAATGTGGTCAGAAGTATACAAATCACATACTTGTGCTGACATGACTGTCCACCGGCAAGGGAGAATCCTAAAAGTGTGCAGTGCATTAGTTGTGAGAATTCAGAAGCTGCGATGTCAGGATTCAGCTCTGCAGGTTCCAGTAGTCGTCAGATGGACACGTCACTCATCTGCGACTTTCATATTTGTGGTCCTGTGACACCGAGCTTCTCTTCTGCTTCTCTTAGTTTTTCACTGATCATTGAGAGCATTAGGGAGAGGAGCTCGTGGGCACATGACTGAGTGTGCAAATCGCATATGTCCTTGGCGGAGGGGGGCACCAAAATGAATTCTTGCCCCTGGTGCCAGAAACCCTAGATACACCTCTGCCGGTATGCTACTGCGAGCGGCGATTACCGGATCCGGTGGAGGGAGGTCTGTGCACAGCGCAGCACAGGCAGTGAGGCAGGGACTGAGGGTGTGCACAGAGAGAATGGAGACCCGGAGACTGCCCGTCCCTGTCTACGCCGTAGCCTGGAGCCCTCATTATCATGGGAATATGTCAGGTAATAAATTATTTTTCTAAAGCTTTATAGTGTAGTTTTAGGTCAGGGAGGGATGGATAGGGATGAGCTAGCAAGGTGCAGGGACAGGTAGTGATGGCTACTTGTGGACATGTGCGGCAATTGCGGTTTTGCACTTGCGGTGAGACACACTGCTGGCAGCGTTTTTTTTCCATTGCTGCAAGTACCGCATTTGCCGGATCGTGTCAAAACCGCAAGTGCCGCACATGTCTGCAAGTCCCATAGGGAATGAATGAGGCCGAACGCAGTGTTGCCGTAAGTGATCCGTTACGCGGCAGATGCAGAAAAACTGCCGGATCTGCTGCAAAAGGCGACTTTCACACCTGCGATTTATGGCAAAGTCACTGCCGATAGTGTCATACTCACCAAAGGGGGAGGCAGCACTAAAAGTGCCTAGGGCAGCAGAAACTCTAAATACGGCCCTGTACATAATATTATAATATCACCATTACCTCTACATGAAACTACACTCTATACAAAGACCAATGATACCACCATACACCTTTTATTATAATGACTGAATTACCGCATATACTCGAGTATAAACCGACCGGAGTATAAGCCGACCCCCCCCCCTAATTTTGCAACAAAAAACTGGGAAAACTTATTGACTCGAGTATAAGCCTAGGGTGGAAAATGCAGCACCGTCTCCATCTATTCCCAACCTACAAAAACTCCCCAATCTGTGTTCACCTACAGTGTGGACCACTGACCCCAATATTTAATCAATTGTGTCACTACTAGGATTACTCCCACCCCCCAAAAATTAAAGTGTCCCACAGAAAGTATTAACCCCTTTCTGACATTAGATGTACTATCCCGTCGAGGAGGGGTGGGCCCGTATGACCACCGACAGGATAGTACGTCATATGCGATCGGCCGTGCTCACGGGGAGAGCGCAGCCGATAGCGGCCGGGTGTCAGCTGACTATCGCAGCTGGCATCCGGCACTTTGTGCCAGGAGTGGTCACGGACCGCCCCCGGCACATTAACCCCCGGCACACTGCGATCAAACATGATCGCAGTGTTCCGCTGGTATAGGGAAGCATCGCGCAGGGAGGGGGCTCCCTGCGTGCTTCCCTGAGACCCCCGGAGCAACGCGATGTGATCGCGTTGCTCCGAGGGTCTCTTACCTCCTCCTCACTGCAGCAGGCCCGGATCCAAAAAGGCCACGGAATCCGGGTCCTGCAGGGAGGTGGCTTCACAGCGCCTGCTCAGAGCAGGCGCCGGGAAGCCTCCAGGAGCTGTGCACGTCAGATCGCCGGTCTGACACAGTGCACAGCAAAGTGTCAGATCGGCGATCTTACACTATAACATGATGTTCCCCCTGAGGCAATGTTATAGTGTAAAAAAAAATATTCACATGTGTAAAAAAATTTTTTAAAAATCTCCCCCCCCCCAAAAAATAAATATATATATTGTTTCTATAAATACATTTCTTTTTCTAAATAAAAAAACCAAACAATAAAAGTACACATATTTAGTATCACCGCGTCCGTAATGACCTGACCTATAAAACTGTCCCACTAGTTAACCCCTTCAGTGAACACCGTAAAAAAAAAAAGAGGCAAAAAACATCGCTTTATTATCATACCGCCAAACAAAAAGTGGAATAACACGCGATCAAAAAGACGGATATAAATAACCATGGTACCGCTAAAAACGTCATCTTGTCCCACAAAAAACGAGCTGCCATACAGCATCATCAAAGAAAAAATAAAAAAGTTATAGTCCTCAGAATAAAGCGATGCAAAAATAATTATTTTTTCTATAAAATAGTTTTTATCGTATAAAAGCGCCAAAACATAAAAAAATGATATAAATGAGGTATCGCTGTAATCATACTGACCCGGAGAATAAAACTGCTTTATCCATTTTACCAAACGCAGAACGGTATAAACGCCTCCCCCAAAAGAAATTCATGAATAGCTGGTTTTTGGTTATTCTGCCTCACAAAAATCAGAATAAAAAGCGATCAAAAAATGGCACGTGCCTGAAAATGTCACCAATAAAAACGTCCACTTGTCCCGAAAAAAACAAGACCTCACATGACTCTGTGGACCAAAATATGGAAAAATTATAGCTCTCAAAATGTGGTAACGCAAAAAATATTTTTTGTAATAAAAAGCGTCTTTCAGTGTGTGACGGCTGTCAATCATAAAAATCTGCTAAAAAACCCGCTATAAAAGTAAATCAAACCCCCCTTCATCACCCCCTTAGTTAGCGAAAAATTAAAAAATTATAAAAAATGTATTTATTTCCAATTTCCCATTAGGGTTAGGGTTAGGGCTAGGGTTAGGGTTAGGTTTAGGGCTAGGGTTAGGGCTAGGGTTAGGGCTAAGTTTAGGGTTAGAGCTGGGGTTAGGGCTAAGGTTAGGGCAAGGGTTAGGGCTAGGGTTAGGGTTAGGGCAAGGGTTAGGGCTAGGGTTAGGGTTAGAGTTGGGGCTAGGGTTAAGGTTACAGTTAGGGTTGGGGCTAAAGTTAGGGTTAGGGTTGGGGCTAAAGTTAGGGTTAGGGTTTGGATTACATTTATGGTTGGGAATAGGGTTGGGATTAGGGTTAGGGTGTGTCAGGGTTAGGGGTGTGGTTAGGGTTACCGTTGGGATTAGGGTTAGGGATGTGTTTGGATTAGGGTTTCAGTTATAATTGGGGGGTTTCCACTGTTTAGGCACATCAGGGGCTCTCCAAACGCGACATGGCGTCCGATCTCAATTCCAGCCAATTCTACGTTGAAAAAGTAAAACAGTGCTCCTTCCCTTCCGAGCTCTCCCATGCACCCAAACAGGGGTTTACCCCAACATATGGGGTATCAGTGTACTCAGGACACATTGGACAACAACTTTTGGGGTCCAATTTCTCCTGTTACCCTTGGAAAAAATACAAAACTGGGGGTTAAAAAATAATTTTTGTGGAAAAAAAAATATTTTTTATTTTCACGGCTCTGCATTATAAACTGTAGTGAAACACTTGGTGGTTCAAAGTTCTCTCAACACATCTAGATAAGTTCCTTGGGAGGTCTAGTTTCCAATATGGGGTCACTTGTGGGGGGTTTCTACTGTTTAGGTACATTAGGGGCTCTGCAAACGCAATGTGACACCTGCAGACCAATCCATCTAAGTCTGCATTCCAAATGACGCTCCTTCCCTTCCGAGCTCTGCCATGCGCTCAAACGGTGGTTCCCCCCCACATATGGGGTATGAGCGTACTCAGGACAAATTGGACAACAACTTTTGGGGTCTAATTTCAACTGTTACTCTTGGAAAAATACAAAACTGGGGGCTAAAAAATAATTTTTGTGGAAAAAAAAGGATTTTTTATTTTCACGGCTCTGCGTTATAAACTGTAGTGAAACACTTGGGGTTCAAAGTTCTCTTAACACATCTAGATAAGTTCCTTGGGGGTCTAGTTTCCAATGTGGGGTCACTTGTGGGGGTTTCTACTGTTTAGGTACATTAGGGGCTCTGCAAACGCAATGTGAAGCCTGTTTTATTTTCTCTGCTCTGCGTTATAAACTGTAGTGAAACACTTGGGGGTTCAAAGCTCTTACAACACATCTAGATGAGTTCCTGAGGGGGTCTACTTTCCAAAATGGTGTCACTTGTGGGGGTTTTCAATGTTTAGGCACATCAGGGGCTCTCCAAACGCAACATGGCGTCCCATCTCAATTCCTGCCAATTTTGCATTGAAAAGTCAAATGGCGCTCCTTCCCTTCCGAGCTCTCCCATTCGCCCAAACAGTGGTTTACCCCCACATATGGGGTATCAGCGTACTCCGGACAAATTGTACAACAACTATTAGGGTCCAATTTCTTCTCTTACCCTTGGGAAAATAAAAAATTAGGGGCGAAAAGATCATTTTTGTGAAAAAATATGATTTTTTATTTTTACGGCTCTGCATTATAAACTTCTGTGAATCACTTAATGGGTCAAAGTGCTCACCACACATCTAGATAAGTTACTTAAGGGGTGTACTTTCCAAAATGGTGTCACTTGTGGGGGGTTTCAATGTTTAGGCACATCAGTGGCTCTCCAAACGCACATGCCATTTCAATTCCTGTCAATTTTGCATTGAAAAATCAAACGGCGCTCCTTCCCTTCCGAGCTCTGCCATGCGCCCAAACAGTGTTTTACCCCCACATATGGGGTATCGGCGTAGTCAGGACAAATTGTACAACACCTTTTGGGGTCCATTTTCTCCTGTTACCCTTGGTAAAATAAAACAAATTGGAGCTGAATTAAATTTTTTGTGAAAAAAAGTTAAATGTTCATTTTTATTTAAACATTCCAAAAATTCCTGTGAAACACCTGAAGGGTAATAAACTTCTTGAATGTGGTTTTGAGCACCTTGGGTGCAGTTTTTAGAATGGTGTCACACTTGGTTATTTTCTATCATATAGACCCCTCAAAATGACTTCAAATGAGATGTGGTCCCTAAAAAAAAATGGTGTTGTAAAAATGAGAAATTGCTGGTCAATTTTTAACCCTTATAACTCCCTAACAAAAACAAATTTTGGTTCCAAAATTGTGCTGATGTAAAGTAGACATGTGGGAAATGTTACTTATTAAGTATTTTTTGTGACATCTCTCTGTGATTTGATTGCATAAAAATTCAAAGTTGGAAAATTGCGACATTTTCAAAATTTTCGCCAAATTTCCGTTTTTTTCACAAATAAACGCAGGTAATATCAAAGAAATTTTACCACTATCATGAAGTACAATATGTCACGAGAAAACAATGTCAGAATCATCGGGATCCGTTGAAGCGTTCCAGAGTTATAACCTCATAAAGGGACAGTGGTCAGAATTGTAAAAATTGGCCTGGTCATTAACGTGCAAACCACCCTTGGGGGTAAAGGGGTTAATGCCCCTACTGTGCAAAAACCTGTATGGTCCTTTGAAGGATATAATATCCCAAGTTCCTCCTTCCAGCAACAAATACCCTTGAGTGTTCACTTTCAGTAACAATGCCCCCCCAAAAAGGGAACCTGAGTGCACCTATCAAAACTAATAATATCCCCATTCGTAACAAATAATGTCCTCTGAGCACCCACACAGCTCTGTATATACAGAATGATGGTTCTACAGCCCCAATACCCCTTTATTATACATTGAGGACTCCCAAACTTGATATATGTAGTAAAATGGCTACATAGCCCCCTAGATACAATATGATGTCCCCACTGCCTCCTATATATAGTATGAAGCTTTACAGTTTCCTATATTTACTATAGCTCCCCACAAATAGTATGTCTCCAAAAACCCCTATATATGGTATATATATACATGGTGGGCCATTTATATGGATACACCTAAAGAAAATGGGAATGGTTGGTGATATCAACTTCCTGTTTGTGGCATATTAGTGTATGGGAGGGGGAAAACTTTTCAAGGTGGGTGGTGTCCATGGTGGCCATTTTGAAGTCAGCCATTTTGGATCCAACTTTATTTTTTTCAATAGGAAGAGTGTGACGGTTCTAAACAAAAGTGGACCTGCTGGACCGTGACGACGAACCCCCCACGGGTGAGCTGACCAGATGGACCACCCCCTATACAGGGAGAGTTAGGGGCAGGTCCGTGAGGGACTATCGCCACGGAAGCTGGAGGACCAGGATGGGAAAAGACCAGGGACTGGCGGGAGGGAAGGAGCACGGAATGGGAGGACACAGAGGATGAACGGAACAGGTAGATATGACGGGGAAAAAGGACTAAACAGGAACACTGAAGATACACAGAGACAGACAGAACCCTACAGGGACTGGTGGGATATAGCAGCGGCACAGGAACCGGATGGGAATTGCAGTGACCCAGGGACTAGCAAGGAATACTGAGGAGACCCAGGGACAGCGGGGTAAAGAAGGAACACTGCTACTGGCGAGGCAACTGCGGAAAGAACAAAGACAAGCCGAAGTCAGAGGATAGATAGCACAAAAGAGCACTGGGGGCCAAGAGCACTAGAAGCACAAGTGATCATAGGCACAGAGGGACTGCAGGAAGGGGTTTAAATACCTGATGCATTATGGTACTCAGGGCCGGCGTTAGGGGCAGGCAGACCAGGCAGCTGCCTGGGGCCCCCACTCCCCCAGGGGCCCCCAGCTAGCGGCAAATCACGCAGCCGCTATGGGGCCCCTGTGAGGCAGGGGGCCCGCCTGCCGCCAGCGCCGACTCCCCCGCCGCATTGAACTGTACCGGCGTCTGCCGGTACAGTTCAAAGCAATGATGGAGGAGAGAGCGTCACCTGACGCCCCCTCTCCCATCATTCCCCGCTCTGCCTCTGACACAGCGGGTGCGCGCGCACTCACTGTGTCCCAGGCAGAGCAGCTGCAGCCGCCGATACAGGAGCAGCGCGGGCACGTGTGGAGAGGTGAGGAGCTTGTGTTTTTTGTTTTTTTTCTTTTTACTGGACGGGGAGAGGAGAGGGGAGGAGAGGAGAGGGGAGGGGGGGATGTGAGCTGTGGTGTACACCACTGGGGGCTGTGCTGTATACTACTGGGGGCTCTGCTGTATAACCCTGGAGGCTCTGCTGTATACCCCTGGGGGCTCTGCTGTATACCCCTGGGGGCTCTGCTGTATACCACTGGGGGCTCTGCTGTATATTACTGGGGGGGGGGCTCTGCTGTATATTACTGGGGGCTCTGCTGTATACTACTAGGGGCTCTGCTGTATACCACTGGGGGCTCTGCTGTACACTACTGGGGGCTCTGCTGTATACTACTGGGGGCTCTGCTGTATACAACTGGGGGCTCTGCTGTATACTACTTGGGGCTCTGCTGTATACCACTTGGGGCTCTGCTGTATACCACTGGGGGCTCTGCTGTATACCACTGGGGGCTCTGCTGTACACTACTGGGGGCTCTGCTGTATACTACTGGGGGCTCTGCTGTATACCACTTGGGGCTCTGCTGTATACCACTTGGGGCTCTGCTGTATACCACTGTGGGCTCTGCTGTATACCACTGTGGGCTCTGCTGTGCACTACTGTGGGCTCTGCTGTGCACTACTGTGGGCTCTGCTGTGCACTACTGTGGGCTCTGCTGTGCACTACTGTGGGCTCTGCTGTGCACTACTGTGGGCTCTGCTGTGCACTACTGGGGGCTCTGCTGTATACCACTGGGGGCTCTGCTGTATACCACTGTGGGCTCTGCTGTATACCACTGGGGGCTCTGCTGTGCACTACTGGGGGCTCTGCTGTATACCACTGGGGGCTCTGCTGTATACCACTGGGGGCTCTGCTGTATACTACTGTGGGCTCTGCTGTATACTATATGGAGGACTATGGGAAGAGTATAAAACTATATGGAGGACTATGGGGTGTGCATTTTACAATATGGAGGACTGTGGTGCACATTATAATATATGGAGGACTATGGGGTGTATTATACTAAACAAGCAAAATGCTGCATATTCATTGGGTGATTGGATTGTTTATGCCGGAATAAAAATCATTGTTCTCAGCAGCACATCGCCAGTATAAACTGTAGATGTGCTGCTGATAACATGATACTGTATGGTGATCTGTTAGTGATCTATTAGTGATGGTTCTGTCCCATCATTCTTTCTCAGATGGTGGAAAGAGGCCGGGAAACAAGCGTCCAACGACTTCAGTATTGTCGATCACACTCGTTTAGCGGCCTGAGATCAGCGCAGGTAAATACAACCGAAATGCTTCTGTATGACGTGCAATATGTTAGCATTTGGGGCCCCATTTTAAACTTTGCCTAGGGCCCCACTTTGCCTAAAACCGGCCCTGATGGTACTTCCGGGTACGAGTTCCCCTGGAGCATAGAGAGGACGATAAGGAGCGCCGACCGAAGGTTAGAACTGCGCATGCGCAGCTTTGAACCTAGCGTGCGCGAGCAGCAGAGACCGGGGAGCGAGCGCTGGAAAGAAGACACTGAGGAAGGAGAGGAACGCCGAGACGCTGAAGACAGGTAAGTATGACTGGACGAGGAAGACGGCAGAGGCGGTGAGGAAGACGGCAGCTGCGGCATGACAAAGAGGGTCATGTGACACATCAAACTTATTGAGAATTTTACAAGAAAAGCAATGGTGTGCCTGCTTTTAACGTAACTTTATTCTTACATGAGTTATTTACAAGTTTATGACCACTTACAAAATGTGTTCAAAGTGCTGCCCATTGTGTTAGATTGTCAATGCAACCCTCTTCTCCCACTCTTAACACTGGTAGCAACACTGCAGAAGTAATGCTAGCACAGGCTTCCAGTATCCATTGTTTCAGATGCTACACATCTTGTATCTTCACAGCATAGACAATTGCCTTCAGATGACCCCAAAGTCTAAGAGGGTCAAATCGGGAGACCTTGGTGGCTATTCAACTGGCCCACAATGACCAATCCACTTTCCAGGAAACATGTAGGAATGCTCGGACCTGACACCCAAGATGGTGCACCACATTATGGGTGCCAGTGACATTATACACAGGAGCTCTGTACGCTGTGTTCCAAATTATTATGCAAATTGGATTTAAGTGTCATAAAGATTTAACTGTTTTGTTTTTCAAATAAACTCATGGATGGTATTGTGTCTCAGGGCTCAATGGATCACTGAAATCAATCTTAAACACATGTCATAATTAGTTTTCCAGGTGATTCTAATTAAAGGAAAATTACTTAAAAATGATATTCCACAGAATTAGGCAGGCCACAGGTTTCAAGCAATATGGGAAATAAAAAGGATCTCTCTGCTGCTGAAAAGCGTCAAATAGTGCAATGCCTTGGACAAGGTATGAAAACATTAGATATTTCACGACAACTTAAGAGTGATCATCATACTGTGAAGAGATTTGTGACTGAAACAGAGCACAGACAGAGTTCATGCAGATAAAGGCATAATGAGGAAGGTTTCTGCCAGACAAATTCATTGGATTAAGAGAGCAGTTGCCAAAGTAAAATTGCAAAGCAGCAAACAATTGTTTGAACTGGTAGTGCCTCTGGAGTCCCTCGAACCTCAAGGTGTAGGATCCTTCAAAGGCTTGCTGTGGTGCATAAACCTACTATTCGGCCACCCCTAAACAATGTTCACAAGCAGAAATGGTTGCAGTGGGCCCAGACATACATGAACACTAATTCTTGTCTTGTTTACTGATGAGTGTCGAAGTGTAAAAGTTGACCAGAAATTTCTCATTTTTACAACACCATTTTTTTTTTAGGGACCACATCTCATTTTGAAGTCATTTTGAGGGGTCTATATGATAGAAAATACACAAGTTTGACACCATTCTAAAAACTGCTCTTCTAAAGGTGCTGAAAACCACATTCAAGAAGTTTATTAACCCTTTAGGTGTTTCACAGGAATTTTTGGAATGTTTAAATAAAAATGAACATTTAACTTTTTTTCGCACAAAATTTATTTCAGCTCCAATTTGTTTTATTTTACCAAGGGTAACAGGAGAAAATGGACCCCAAAAGTTGTTGTACAATTTGTCCTGAGTACGCTGATACCCCATATCTGGGGGTAAACCACTGTTTGGGCGCATGGCAGAGCTCGGAAGGGAAGGAGCGCTATTTTACTTTTCAATGCAAAATTGACTGGAATTGAGATGGGACGCCATGTTGCGTTTGGAGAGCCCCTGATGTGCCTAAACATTGAAACCCCCACAAGTGACACCATTTTGGAAAGAGACCCCCTAAGGAACTTATCTAGATGTGTGGTGAGCACTTTGACCCCCAAGTGCTTCACAGAAGTTTATAATGTAGAGCCGTAAAAAAAAAAAATCATATTTTTTCACAAAAATTATCTTTTCGCCCCCAATTTTTTATTTTCCCAAGGGTAAGAGAAGAAATTAGACCACAAAAGTTGTTGTGCAATTTATCCTGAGTACGACGATACACCATGTGTGGGGGTAAACCACTGTTTGGGCTCATAGCAGAGCTCGGAATGGAAGGAGCACCATTTTACTTTTCAATGCAAAATTGACTGGAAATAAGATGGGACGCCATGTTGTGTTTGGAGAACCCCTGATGTGCCTAAACATTGAATCCCCCACAAGTGACACCATTTTGGAAAGTACACCCCTTAAGGAACTTTTCTAGATGTGTGGTGAGCACTTTGACCCAACAAGTGCTTCACAGAAGTTTATAATGCAGAGCCGTAAAGATAAAAAATCTTTTTTTTTCACAAAAATGATATTTTTGCCCCCAATTTTTTATTTTCCCAAGGGTAAGGGAAGAAATTGGACCCCAAAAGTTGTTGTGCAATTTGTCTTGAGTACACTGATACCCCATATGTGGGGGTAAACGACTGTTTGGGCGCATGGCAGAGCTCGGAAGGGAAGGAGCACCGTTTGACTTTTCAATGTAAAATTGACTGGAATTGAGATGGGACACCATGTCGCGTTTGGAGAGCCCCTGATGTGCCTAAACATTAAAACCCCGCACAAGTGACACCATTTTGGAAAGTAGACCCCCTAAGGAACTTATCTAGATGTGTTTTGAGAGCTTTGAACCCCCAGTTTATACAGTTTATAACGCAGAGCCGTGAAAATAATTTTTTTCTTTTTTCACAAAAATGATTTTTTAGCCCCCAGTTTTGTATTTTCACAAGGGTAACAGGATAAATTGGCCCCCAATAGTTGTTGTCCAATTTGTCCTGAGTACGCTGATACCCCATATGTGGGGGGAAACTGTTATGTTTGAACTGGTGGTTAGGCGCACTAGAAATGACCAGATGAGCAAACTAGTATTACAGGACGTACTCTGGGAAGTGGGAGCTCTGCTGACCGCAACCCCTAATCCTGTCACAACAACTAGAAATAGCCGTGGAGCGTTCCTGACTCTGCCTAGATGCCTCTTCACAGCCTAAGAGCTAACTACCCCTAAAGATAGAAAATACAGCCTACCTTGCCTCAGAGAAATTCCCCAAAGAAATAGGCAGCCCCCCACATATATTGACTGTGAGTTAAGATGGAAGTCACAAACACAGGAATGAAATAGGTTTCAGCAAACGAGGCCAGACTTAACTAAATAGACTGAGGATAGAAAAGGTATCTTTGCGGTCAGCATAAAAAACTAACAAAAAAACATGCAGAGTGTGCAAAAGAGAGCACCGCACCGACTCACGGCGCGGTGGTGCCACTCTGCATCCCAGAGCTTCCAGCTAACAAGACAAAATCATAATAGCAAGCTGGACAAAAACACAATGGTAACAAATAAGCTAGCAGGGACTTAGCTTTTGCTGAAGTAGACAGGTCATCTGAAAGATCCAAGAAAACTGAACCAGTACTAGGACATTGACAGCTGGCATCAGGTAACGATCTGACTGGAGTTAAATAGAGCAGCCAGCCAAGGCCTAAACGAGATCAGCTGGGGAAGGAACCTCAGAACCAGCAGCTCCACTCACAGCCACCAGAGGGAGTCCATGGACAGAACTCGCCGAAGTACCATTCATAACCACAGAAGGGAGTTCGAGAACAGAATTCACAACAGTACCCCCCCCTTGAGGAGGGGTCACCGAACCCTCACCAGAGCCTCCAGGCTGATCCGGACGAGCCAAATGAAAGGCACGAACAAGATCGGCAGCATGAACATCAGAGGCAACCACCCAGGAATTATCCTCCTGACCATAACCTTTCCACTTGACTAGGTACTGAAGTTTCCATCTCGAAACACAAGAATCCAAAATCTTCTCCACCACATACTCCAACTCCCCCTCAACCAACACCGGGGCAGGAGGATCAACGGAGGGAACCATAGGAGCCACATATCTCCGCAATAACGACCTATGGAACACATTATGGATGGCGAAAGAAGCTGGAAGGTCCAAACGAAATGACACAGGATTAAGAATTTCAGAAATCTTATAAGGACCAATGAAACGAGGCTTAAACTTAGGAGACGAAACCTTCATAGAAACATAACGAGACGACAACCAAACCAAATCCCCAACACGAAGTCGGGGACCAACACAGCGACGGCGGTTAGCGAAACGTTGAGCCTTCTCCTGGGACAATGTCAAATTGTCCACTACGTGAGTCCAAATTTGCTGCAACCTGTCCACCGCAGAATCCACACCAGGACAGTCCGAAGGCTCAACCTGCCCTGAAGAAAAACGAGGGTGGAAACCAGAATTACAGAAAAAAGGCGAAACCAAAGTGGCCGAGCTGGCTCGATTATTAAGGGCGAACTCAGCCAAAGGCAAGAAGGACACCCAATCATCCTGATCAGCAGAAACAAAGCATCTCAGATATGTTTCCAAAGTCTGATTGGTTCGTTCGGTTTGGCCATTTGTCTGAGGATGGAAAGCTGAAGAAAAAGACAAATCAATGCCCATCTTAGCACAAAAGGACCGCCAAAATCTTGAAACAAACTGGGAACCTCTGTCCGACACGATGTTCTCCGGAATGCCATGTAAACGAACCACATGCTGGAAAAACAATGGAACCAAATCAGAGGAGGAAGGCAATTTAGGCAAAGGTACCAAATGGACCATCTTAGAGAAGCGATCACAAACCACCCAGATAACTGACATCCTCTGAGAGACAGGGAGATCTGAAATAAAATCCATGGAAATATGCGTCCAAGGCCTCTTCGGGACCGGCAAGGGCAAAAGCAACCCACTGGCAGGAGAACAGCAGGGCCTAGCCCGAGCACAAGTCCCACAGGACTGCACAAAAGAACGCACATCTCGTGACAAGGAAGGCCACCAAAAGGATCTAGCCACCAAATTTCTGGTACCAAAGATTCCAGGATGACCAGCCAACACCGAACAATGAACCTCAGAGATAACTCTACTAGTCCATCTATTAGGGACAAACAGCTTCTCCGCTGGGCAACGGTCAGGTCTATCAGCCTGAAACTCCTGCAGCACCCGCCGCAAATCAGGGGAGATGGCAGACAAAATTACCCCCTCTTTGAGAATACCAGCCGGCTCAGGAACTCCCAGAGAATCAGGCACAAAACTCCTTGAAAGGGCATCAGCCTTCACATTCTTAGAACCTGGAAGGTACGAAACCACAAAATTGAAGTGGGAGAAAAACAGCGACCATCGAGCCTGTCTAGGATTCAACCGCTTGGCAGACTCGAGATAAATCAGATTCTTGTGATCCGTCAAGACCACCACGCGATGCTTGGCTCCTTCAAGCCAATGTCTCCACTCCTCAAACGCCCACTTCATAGCCAACAACTCTCGATTGCCCACATCATAATTGCGCTCAGCAGGCGAAAACTTTCTAGAAAAGAAAGCACATGGTTTCATCACAGAGCCATCAGAACCTCTTTGAGACAAAACAGCCCCTGCTCCAATCTCAGAAGCATCCACCTCAACCTGAAACGGGAGTGAAACATCTGGCTGACACAACACAGGGGCAGAAGAAAAACGACGCTTCAGCTCCTGAAAAGCCTCAACGGCCGCAGAGGACCAATTGACCACATCCGCACCTTTCTTGGTTAAATCAGTCAATGGTTTAACAACACTAGAAAAATTAGCGATGAAGCAATGGTAAAAATTAGCAAAGCCCAGGAATTTCTGAAGTCTCTTCACAGAAGTAGGCTGAGTCCAATCATAAATGGCCTGAACTTTAACAGGGTCCATCTCGATAGTAGAAGGGGAAAAAATGAAGCCCAAAAATGAAACCTTCTGAACTCCAAAGAGACATTTAGACCCCTTCACAAACAAGGAATTAGCACGAAGGACCTGGAACACCATTCTGACCTGCTTCACATGAGACTCCCAATCGTCCGAAAAGACCAAAATATCATCCAAATATACAATCATGAATCTATCCAGGTACTTTCGGAAGATGTCATGCATAAAGGACTGAAACACAGATGGAGCATTAGAAAGCCCGAATGGCATCACCAAGTACTCAAAATGGCCCTCGGGCGTATTAAATGCTGTTTTCCATTCGTCGCCCCGTTTAATACGCACAAGATTATACGCCCCTCGAAGATCTATCGTGGTAAACCAGCTAGCCCCATTAATCCGAGCAAACAAATCAGACAGTAGCGGCAAAGGGTACTGAAATTTGATGGTGATTTTTTTGAGAAGGCGGTAATCTATACAAGGTCTCAGAGAACCATCCTTCTTGGCCACAAAAAAGAACCCTGCTCCCAACGGTGACGACGACGGGCGAATATGTCCTTTCTCCAAGGACTCCTTTATATAACTCCGCATTGCAGCGTGTTCTGGCACAGATAAATTGAACAGTCGGCCCTTCTGAAACTTACTACCAGGAATCAAATTAATAGCACAATCGCAATCCCTATGAGGAGGTAGGGCACTGGATTTGGGCTCATCAAATACATCCCGGTAATCTGACAAGAACTCAGGGACTTCAGAAGGATGGGAAGACGAAATAGACAACAATGGGACATCCCCATGTACCCCTTGACAACCCCAACTGGATACAGACATTGATTTCCAATCCAATACTGGATTATGGACCTGTAGCCATGGCAAACCCAAAACGACCACATCATGCAGATTATGCAACACCAAAAAGCGAATATCCTCCTGATGTGCAGGAGTCATGCACATGGTCAATTGAGTCCAGTACTGAGGCTTATTCTTGGCCAAAGGTGTAGCATCAATTCCTCTCAATGGAATAGGATACTGTAAGGGCTCCAAGAAAAAACCCCAGCGCCTGGCAAACTCCAAGTCCATCAAATTCAGGGCAGCGCCTGAATCCACAAATGCCATAACAGAATAGGACGACAAAGAGCAAATCAGAGTAACGGACAAAAGAAATTTTGGCTGTACCGTACCAATGGTGGCAGACCTGGCGAACCGTTTAGTGCGCTTAGGACAATCAGAGATAGCATGAGTGGAGTCACCACAGTAGAAACACAGCCCATTCTGACGTCTGTACTCTTGCCGTTCAGCTCTGGTCAAGGTCCTGTCTCATTGCATAGGCTCAGGCCTCTGCTCAGAAAACACCGCCAAATGGTGCACATTTTTGCGCTAACGTAAGCGTCGATCGATCTGAATGGCCAAGGACATAGACTCATTCAGACCAGCAGGCGTGGGAAACCCCACCATAACATCCTTAAGGGCTTCAGAAAGACCCTTTCTGAAAATTGCCGCCAGGGCACATTCATTCCACTGAGTAAGCACAGACCACTTTCTAAACTTCTGACAATATACCTCCGCTTCATCCTGACCCTGACACAAAGCCAGCAAAATTTTCTCTGCCTGATCCACTGAATCTGGTTCATCATAAAGCAATCCAAGCGCCAGAAAAAACGCATCTACATTACGCAATGCAGGATCTCCTGGCGCAAGGGAAAATGCCCAGTCTTGAGGGTCGCCACGCAGCAAAGAAATAATGATTTTTACTTGCTGAATGGGGTCACCAGAGGAGCGTGGTTTCGAAGCAAAAATCAGTCTACAATTATTTTTGAAATTCAGGAACTTAGATCTATCCCCAGAAAACAAATCAGGAATTGGAATTCTGGGTTCTAACATCGGGTTCTGAACTACATAATCTTGAATGCCTTGTACCCTTACAGTGAGTTGATCCACACAAGAGGACAGACCTTGAATGTCCATATCTACACCTGTGTCCTGAACCACCCAGAGATTTAGGGGAAAAGAGAAACAAAACACGCTGCAGAGGAAAAAAAAAAATGGTCTCAGAACTTCTCTTATCCCTCTATTGAGATGCATTAACACCAGCTGTACTGTTATGTTTGAACTGGTGGTTAGGAGCACTAGAAATGACCAGATGAGCAAACTAGTATTACAGGACGAGCTCTGGGAAGTGGGAGCTCTGCTGACCGCAACCCCTAATCCTATCACAACAACTAGAAATAGCCGTGGAGCGTTCATGACTCTGCCTAGACACCTCTTCACAGCCTAAGAGCTAACTACCCCTAAAGATAGAAAATACAGCCTACCTTGCCTCAGAGAAATTCCCCAAAGAAATATGCAGCCCCCCACATATATTGACTGTGAGTTAAGATGGAAGTCACAAACACAGGAATGAAATAGGTTTCAGCAAACGAGGCCAGACTTAACTAAATAGACTGAGGATAGAAAAGGTATCTTTGCGGTCAGCATAAAAAACTAACAAAAAAACACGCAGAGTGTGCAAAAGAGAGCACCGCACCGACTCACGGCGCGGTGGTGCCACTCTGCATCCCAGAGCTTCCAGCTAACAAGACAAAATCATAATAGCAAGCTGGACAAAAACACAATGTTAACAAATAAGCTAGCAGGGACTTAGCTTTTGCTGAAGTAGACAGGTCATCTGAAAGATCCAAGAAAACTGAACCAGTACTAGGACATTGACAGCTGGCATCAGGTAATGATCTGACTGGAGTTCAATAGAGCAGCCAGCCAAGGCCTAAATGAGATCAGCTGGGGAAGGAACCTCAGAACCAGCAGCTCCACTCACAGCCACCAGAGGGAGTCCATGGACAGAACTCGCCGAAGTACCATTCATAACCACAGAAGGGAGTTCGAGAACAGAATTCACAACAGGAAACACTGTTTGGGCGCAAGGCAGAGCTCGGAAGGGAAGGAGTGCCATTTGGAATGCAGACTTAGATGGATTGGTCTGCAGGCGTCACGTTGCATTTGCAGAGCCCCTGATGTACCCAAACAGTAGAAATCCCCCACAAGTGACCCCATATTGGAAACTAGACCTCCCAAGGAACTTATCTAGATGTGTTGTGAGAACTTTGAGCCCCCAAGTGTTTCACTACAGTTTACAACGCAGAGCCGTGAAAATAAAAAATCCTTTTTTTCCCCACAAAAATGATTTTTAGCCCCCCAAATTTTTATTTTCCCAAGGATAACAAGAGAACTTGGACCCCAAAAGTTGTTGTCCAATTTGTCCTGAGTACGCTGATACCCCATATGTTGGGGTAAACCCCTGTTTGGGCGCATGGGAGAGCTCGGAAGGGAAGGAGCACTGTTTTACTTTTTCAACGCAGAATTGGCTGGAATTGAGATCGGACGCCATGTCACGTTTGGAGAGCCCCTGATGTGCCTGAACAGTGGAAACTCCCCAATTCTACCTGAAACCCTAATCCAAACACACCCCTAACCCTAATCCCAACGGTAACCCTAACCACACCCCTAACCCTGACACACCCCTAATTCTAATCCCAACTCTAATCCCAACCGTAAATGTAATCCAAACCCTAACCCTAACTTTAGCCCCAACCCTAACCTTAACTTTAGCCCCAACCCTAACCCTAACTTTAGCTCCAACCCTAACCCTAACTTTAGCCCCAACCCTAACCCTAACTTTAGCTCCAACCCTAGCCCCAACCCTAATCCTAGCCCTAACCCTAGCCCTAACCCTAGCCCTAACCCTAGCCCTAGCCCTAACCCTAATGGGAAAATGGAAATAAATACATTTTTTTTATTTTATTATTTTTCCCTAACTAAGGGGGTGATGAAGGGGGGTTTGATTTACTTTTATAGCATTTTTTATAGCGGATTTTTATGATTGGCAGCTGTCACACACTAAAAGACGCTTTTTATAGCAAAAAGTTTTTGCGTCTCCACATTTTGAGACCTATAATTTTTCCATATTTTGGTCCACAGAGTCATGTGAGGTATTGTTTTTTGCTGGACGAGTTGATGTTTTTATTGGTAACATTTTCGGACACGTGACCGGTTTTGATCGCTTTTTATTCCGATTTTTGTGAGGCAGAATGACCAAAAACCAGCTATTCATGAATTTCTTTTGTGGGGGGGCGTTTATACCGTTCCGCGTTTGGTAAAATGGATAAAGCAGTTTATTCTTCGGGTCAGTACGATTACAGCGATATCTCATTTATATCATTTTTTTATGTTTTGGCGCTTTTATACGATAAAAGCTATTTTATAGAAAAAATAATTATTTTGGCATCGCTTTATTCTGAGGACTATAACTTTTTTATTTTTTTGCTTATGATACTGTATGGCAGCTTGTTTTTTGCGGGACAAGATGACGTTTTCAGCGGTACCATGGTTATTTATATCCGTCTTTTTGATCGCGTGTTATTCCACTTTTTGTTCGGCGGTATGATAATAAAGCGTTGTTTTTTTGCCTCTTTTTTTTTTTTTTCTTACGGTGTTCACTGAAGGGGTTAACTAGTGGGACAGTTTTATAAGTTGGGTCGTTACGGACGCGGCGATACTAAATATGTGTACTTTTATTGTTTTTTTTATTTAGATAAAGAAATGTATTTATGGGAATAATATATATATATTTTTTTCTTTATTTAGGATTTTTTTTTTTTTTTTTTTACACATGTGGAATTTTTTTTTTTTTTACTTTTTTTTCTTTGTCCCAGGGGGGGACATCACAGATCGCTGATCTGACAGTTTGCACAGCACTCTGTCAGATCAGCGATCTGACTTACAGCGCAGCAGGCTTACCAGCGCCTGCTCTGGACCCGAAAGTAGTCCCTGCAGGACTCGGATGCAGCCCCGCAGCCATTTTGGATCCGGGGCCTGCAGGGATAGAAGGTAAGAGACGCTCGGAGCAACACGATCACATCGCGTTGCTCAGAGGGTCTCAGGGAAGCACACAGGGAGCCCCCTCCCTGCGCGATGCTTCCCTATACTGCCGGAACACTGCGATCATGTTTGATCGCAGTGTGACGGGGGTTAATGTGCCGGGGGCGGTCCGTGACTGCTCCTGGTACATAGTGCCGGATGTCAGCTGCGATAGTCAGCTGACACCCGGCTGCGATCGCATATTACGTACTATCCCGTCGGTGGGAATTAAGGCCCACCCCACCTCGATGGAATAGTACGTCATATGGGATTAAGGGATTAAGGTTCCTGAAGGAGTGAAAATTACCTCTCCAAAGTATATAAAGTTTCTGACTAACAACTTTCTTCCATGGTATAAAAAGCAGAAACGTGCCTTCAGGAGCAAAATTATCTTCATGCATGACAATGCACCATCTCATGCTGCAAAGAATACATCTGAGTCATTGGCTGCTATGGGCATAAAAGGAGATAAACGCATGGAGTGGCCACCATCTTCCCCTGACGTCAACCCTATAGAGAACCTTTGGAGTATCATCAAGCAAAAGATCTATGAGGGTGGGAGGCAGTTGACATCAAAACAGCAGCTCTGGGAGGCTATTCTGATTTCATGCAAAGAAATACAAGCAGAAACTCTCCAAAAACGTACAAGTTCAATGGATGCAAGAATTGTGAAGGTGATATCAAAGAAGGGTTCCTATGTTAACATGTAACTTGGCCTGTTAGGATGTTTTGGAGTTCAATAGCTTTTTTGTTGAGTGAATGTGACCTCCTAATGCTGCAAATTC
The DNA here is from genome assembly GCF_051348905.1 of Ranitomeya variabilis. Taxonomy (NCBI): domain Eukaryota; kingdom Metazoa; phylum Chordata; class Amphibia; order Anura; family Dendrobatidae; genus Ranitomeya; species Ranitomeya variabilis. The sequence goes on along the minus strand of NC_135233.1, from coordinate 242,706,772 downwards.
CACAAATGAGCATTTTCAGTTCTTTAAAACATATTAAATGTTTAGAAATTCTACAGTGCCTAATAATTTGGAACAGTGCATTTTGAGTTTTTATTCATTTTGGAGATTATACTGTTATCATTTGTGGGTTTCTTCAATAAAATTTGATGTATACTCTAACAGGTGATGACTTTTATTAGACTGTCATTTGCACCTACCATTTAGGAAAATCCGAGAAAAATGTAATTTGCATAATAATTTGGAACATGGTGTAAATAGTATACAGTGTATAGTGTCAGTGTACAGGTAACACACTTACTCACCAGTGATGTTTCTAGCTGAAGTCTTTCATCTTTGCTTTTCTTTTTCATTCAGCACAGACCACCATCACTTCTTCCAGCCAGGACTCGTCTCTGCATAAAATAACACAGTTAGCTAGAGCACCGCTTGCAGAGCACATTCCCCACTTTTTCCCTTTCTTCTACACTACACATCTGAATACAGAGGTGCACCCACAACCAATATATAATTGGTTATTATGCAACCTCATAGATTGTAAGCTTGCTAGCAGAGCCCTAACTCCTATTGGTATCAATTGATCTGAAATTATTATTATTATTATTATTATTAACCCACCATTCCAAATATAAGTTATGATCCGCGACTGTGCACCAATAACTGTAAATAGCCACTTTCCCCATTTAATATATAAATTAATTAGCACCTGTACTCTTTCCCCCAAGTCATTACCAGTCACTTCATCCTCAACGCCCCCCACTATGTACCTCTCGCTCTAGCCCCGATTCATTATATTTACATGTCCTTCCCGCCCCAATTCATTGTCATGTCTTTCTCTCCCACCCTCTATTCATTATCAACTGCTCTACCCCACATTCAGTACATCATTTACTCCCCCACCCTCAAAATTCATTATTTGCTCTCCCCCAAGATCATCATTTGCTCTACCCACCCCACTTCAATTGATCATTTGATCTCCCTACCCCACCTTCAACTAAATTGCTGTCCCCCATCCCTCACACTGAATTCATCATTTGCAGTTCTCCATCCTCTCCCCACTTCATCATTTGCAGTCCCCCACTTTAACTTGAAGTCCCCTTACTTCATCCATTGCAATCCCCTATCACGCCCTCCCTTCATGTACAGTGCCCCTTCATCATTTGCAGCCCCTATCCGCCTTCCATTTTATCATGTGCAGTCCCATCTCAGACACACTTCATCATGTGCAGTCCCCCTCCCCCCACTTCATCATGTGCAGTCCCCGTTACCCACCCACTTCATCATGTACAGTCTCCCTTACCCCCATTTCATCATGTGCAGTCCCCTTTACCCCCACTTCATCATGTGCAGTCACCCTTACCCCCTGGTCGTTGCAGTAATGTCATTCTTCCACCAGGGGGGAGTGATGTTATGTCTGAAGGCAATAAAGGAGATCTCTTTACCAGGTATCACAAACCACACAACACACTTCACACTCCAGGCTGCCAGGGGGAGCTACGCTCCTATCTATTAGGGCACTCCTCGCAATTAGGTAAAACTGGTAGTCAGGACAGGAAGTTAGGCAGAAGCGAGCTGGGCTTCACCCAGAAAGCTGCTATCTGAGCTCCTCTCAGATAGTGGGTCCCTGACAGGGGTGGGATGCTGTCAGAGGCCTAGACAGAAGGCCACGGAGCTGCGCCTGCCCCATGTGCGGCAGCATCCTAAGGAAGAGTCATTAGAAGGGAATTGTATTGCGGTGGGTGAGAAACAAAGTCATAGCAAAAGGAGAGGATTCCAGAAGGAGTTCTGCCCTGCAAAAGGCTGCCTCCTTTCTGAGGCGCAGGAATCCAGTAGCCGGAACACCGAGGGAGTAAGGATCTCTACGCTTTACTTCAGAAACCGACAGGACAGTTAATTCCATGTTAGCTGCCCGACCTTATACCCAGGAGGCACGGTGGCAACTTGTGGGGGCTGGGGCGTGCTAGAGTCCCTGTAAAAAGCCTCAGGCCATCAGTCATATGGGTTTGTCCTATTCTATCCATCAGGGGGACAGAGAGAAAGAGACATAACATCTACAATAGTTGTGAGGACCTTACCGAGAAGCTCAGCAGGGAGGTACTACAACACCCAGGTGCTAGAGGAAAGCTACTGATTTCTACCTGGATAAGGAGACTCTGGATTTGCCTTCAGACCGGCTGGACTCTGCCTACCCTGTGGTCGGTACCCTGGACTGTGGATGCTGAAGCCTTCAGTAAAGGTAAAGAGACTGCAACCTTGTGTCCTCGTTCTTCACTGTGCCTCACACTATCTACCATCTACACTCTGGGAAACCCTGGGGATACACTTCACCTGTGGGAAGGTATACCATCTAGCTGCCATTACATCACCCCTGCGGACCCCTAAGCAGCGTCGCTCACTCTGACCGAATACCACAGGTGGCATCACGAACATTATCCCTTTAAAGACCTTTCCCCCATTTACTACGGACATCCCTAGGGCCACGGACCGGGTCAGCCACCGTGACATCCCCACTGAGAACCGGAGGACCGGTTCCGAGTACCCCACGGCCCTACTGGGGGCGATCCACTGTGGATACCTGAAGTCTCCAGTAAACCAGGTAAAGAGACTGCAAACCTGTGTCCTCCATTCTTTTCTGCACCACTCACCATCTTCACCTACATACCAGGAGCCCTGGGAATGTACTTCACTGTGGGAAGTTATACCATCTTAGCTGCCATAACATCACCCCAGCGGACCCCTTTAAGCAGCTTCAGTCCCCACTGACGGAATACCACAGGTGGGGTCACGAACACAAACTTTATTCAAAACCCCTTTAAAGACTATCCTTTTTACTTGGGCGCCCAGGGCTACGGACCAGGTCGCAGCCACTGTGACATCCCCTTTAAGTACCGGACCTGGTACCGAGTACCCCACGGCCCTGGCGGGCGACTCAACACATGCAACACCTCTACCTGCTTTTATGCTGAGCCACACTCAGGTAGCACAAATATCAGTTTTCTAGACTACCATTGTCAGAAAAATTTAAGGATAGTAACACGGGTAGTTAAATGTAAGGAAGTGGAGGCCTGACGGTCTCGGAGGCCTACTGCTACAGGCAACACCCATGAAGGAGACCCAACTAGGGGTGTTCATATTTCCAAAAATTATTAGCAGACACCACAAAAGTGGCATCAATTTCACCACAGGAGAAATAGTAGACTAGGGACTGACAGGTCTTTCTTTACACCCAATACTATGAGAGCCTTTGAAGGAAATAGCGCAAAAATAGGGTCTTATCTGAGAGATAAATCTACTATAGAATTGTCTAAGGGTCACTTCCATCTGTCTGTCCTTCTGTCTGTCTGTCACTGATATTCATTGGTCGCGGCCTCTGTCTGTCATGGAATCCAAGTCGCTGATTGGTCTCGGCAGCTGCCTGTCATGGCTGCCGCGATCAATCAGCGACGCCCACAGTCCGATTAGTCCCTCCCTACTCCCCTGCAGTCAAGTGCCCGGCGCCCGTTCCATACTCCCCGCAGTCACCGCTCACACAGTGTTAATGCTGGCGGTAACGGACCGCATTATGCCGCGGGTAACTCACTTTCCGTTACCGCCGCTATTAACCCTGTGTGACCAAGTTTTTACTATTGATGCTGCCTATGCAGCGTCAATTGTAAAAACATCTAATGGTAAAAATAATTTTAAAAAATAAAAAATCATTATATACTCACCTTTCCCGCTCCTCCCGACGCTCCAGGCAGGTTCCGGTGGAAGGATGGTCTGCGAAAAGGACCTGCCATGACGTCACGGTCATGTGACCGCGACGTCGTCACATGTCCTGCGCGCCTGCGCGAGAAGGAGGCGACAGAACTACAAGGGTACCCACGGAAGGTGAGTATATGTTTATTTTCTATTTTTTAACCTGTCACATACGTGGCTGGGCAATATACTACGTAGCTGGGCAATATACTACGTGACTGGCCAATATACTACGTGGCTGGGCAATATACTACGTGGCTCTGTGCTGTATACTACATCACTGGGCAATATACTATGTCACTGGGCAATATACTACGTGGCTCTGTGCTGTATACTACGTCGCTGTGCAATATACTACGTGGCTCTGTGCTGTATACTACGTCGCTGTGCAATATACTACGTGGCTGGGCAATATACTACGTGGGCTGGGCAATATACTACGTGGGCTGGGCAATATACTACGTGGGCTGGGTAATATACTACGTGGGCTGGGCAATATACTACGTGGGCTGTGCAATATACTACGTGTACATGCATATTCTAGAATACCCGATACGTTAGAATCGGGCCACCATCTATTGGTTAATAAAAAGGATTGCACTCACCAAACATAGCCGAGATCAAGGATTGGAAAGATTCGCTGCAGCAGATTCACGGGTCCAAAAAGGACCGGCTGTTAGGTATAAAATTAGGGAAAATGTGGTCCTGTTCTGCACTGCTGAATCACTGAAAGTCCAGATGTATTAATAATTGTGGTTTTTATTCAACGTGTTTTACAGTTTCACAGAATGACTTCATCAGGAAATACCACAAGAATGTCATTCACTACACCCAATCCAGCAGATGGACACCCAATTTGGAGTGTTCAAATTTTAAAAAATGACACCGCCAATGTGGAATAACTTTCATGAGAATAGAAATAGTATAATTGGGACCGACACATCTTCCACTACAGCTAACTCAGCAGATGTAGACCAACCATGACTGTTCACAAATTTGTGTTAACATCCGCAGTAGCAGCAGCCACAGAAGCGGCACTAAGGCTGTGTGCACACGTTCAGGATTTCTCGCGTTTTTTTTGCAGTTTTTTTCGATAAAAAAAAGGGCATACATTAAGCATACTATTATTATAATGCAATCCACAATTTTTGTGCACATGTTGCATTTTTTTCCACGGCGGAATCGCATTCCGAAAAAAAACGCAGCATGTTCATTCTTTGTGCGGAATCGCGGTGATTCCGCACACATAGGAATGCATTGATCCGCTTACTTTCCGCATGTGGCTATGCCCACCATCCGGAAAGTAAGTAAGTGGATCATGTGCGGTTGATACCCAGGGTGGAGGAGAGGAGACTCTCCTTCAGGCCCTGGAAACCATATACCTGTAAAAAAAAAAAAAAAGAGTTAAAATAAAAAATCATGATATTCTCACCTTCCGGCATCCCCAGTAGCCTTCCCGCTTCTCATGATGCTTCCGTTTCCAGGGATGCTTTGCGGCAATGACCTGTGATGATGTAGCGGTCTCTCGTGATGCTCCGTCATCTGGGGTCATTGCCGCAAGGATTCGCTCTGCACTGTTGTAACGCGTGTCTCATTAAGGCAGAAGTTGAGGGCGCAGGTGGAGGTCCTAGAGGAGATAGGGGAGGAGGCAGAAGCAGTGGAGGAAGTGTTAAATGTAGAGGTTTTTCCTGCAAACCTTGGGGATTCCAAGACTTGTGGACCAACGCCTGTCCCCACAGCCACCAGAGTCACCCAGTACCCAGTCAGCAAGATGTAATGCCCTTGGCCATGCTTTTGAGTCACCCACCAGGGCAATGGGGATACTCGGTACCGGGTCCGGTCGCTCTTAAAGGGCATGTAATAGTGGCTGCAACCCAGTCCGTGGCCCTGGGCACTCAATAAAAAGGGAAATGTCTTTAAAGGGAAATTTGTAATAAAGTCTATTCATGAGGCCACCTGTGGTTCTCGGTTAGAGGGACCGACGCTGCTTAAAGGGGTCCTCTGGGGCAATGTTGTTGCAGCAAGATTGTGATGCTTCCCACAGGTGAAGCTGGGTCCCCAGGGCTCCCAAGGTGTATGGCATGGGTGGTGGGTTGCCGGTAAATAACGTATGACACAGAGTTGCAGTCTTTACCTGGTTTACTGATGGTAACAGGCCTCAGTCCAGAGTACAGGCAGCAGGTGCAGAAGGAGTCCAGGCAGCCTGAAAACAAGTGGTAATCTTCCTTGGCAGGTCAGGTTGGGAGCCTTCCTCTATGCGCTGGTTTTCTGGTCCCTTACTACCTGTAGTTCGCTGGCAAGGTGCACTTTTCTCTCTCCTGTCCTGGAACAGTACCTGCACAGCAGACAGCTTGAGCTGTACTCTTGGGGGTCTCTGACACAGTGACTCCAGGCTCTATCTGCTGCTGTGCCTCAGGTATGGTATGGGCAATTAACATACAGTCCTATGCCCTCCTGTTCTGCTGTGGACCTAGTAGTTATCCACAACCTCGGGCTCCCAGTGCCCGGTTTCTGTGCTCTGGCTCACAGGAGGACCATTTGCAGTCACACTGAGCCCCTAATCACTCCTCACCCTTCACTGTCTGCTCCAGACAGAACTAACTCCTCCTCCAGACCAGGATGGATATCAAGGAAGTTCCCTTAAAACAGGGTTTTGAGCTCCCCCTTCTGGCCTGGAGTTAAAATATGTTGTGTGTAAGATTTACCTTCCAAAGGGATTCCACTTGTCTCCAGACATGGCACTACCCTCCCCGAGAGGAAGGCAGCATCACTGTGGTACCCAAACTCCTGGGGTGCCACACTTTCTCATCCAAGTGTCTGTGGTGAAATGCACCCTGGTAGACAGAGATTTAGTCAAGAAATGGGTAATGTTGTCTGCGACATGCTGATGTAGCACAGGCACAGCTTTCTTAGGCGGGTTTCACACTTGCATTGGGCAGAGCTGTAGAGGGCTGCGTAGTTCCGCCATTAAGTCCCGCCCGCTGCCGCACCTCTTCCATTCAGCTCCACCTTCCTTGGCATGCGTCCTGCGTACCTATCTTTAACATTGGGTATGCAGGCCATGCGAATATATGCGAAAGCCTCTGCATGTGTCGTTTTGACACTGTGCCGAACGCAACATGTTGCATTTTATTGCGGTCGGCGCAACGTCGAAACGACGCATGAGGAGGCATCTGCATACATTCGCATGGCCTGCGTACCCAATGTTAAAGATAGATACGCAGGACGCATGCTGACGTAGGCGGAGCTGGGTCTTAACGGAGGAACTACTCGGCCCTCCACAGCTCTGCCCAACGCAAGTCTGAAACCAGCCTAAGGGCTCATTTCCACATGCGAGGCACACGTCCGTATCTCGCATGTGGAAACCAAGCTGTGGAGCCGGCACTCCAGAGCGGAGCGTGCGGCCGCCTAGGAACACATGGAGCTGCACAGCTCCGCTCCAAAGTGCCGGCGCCAGAGCTTGGTTTCCACATGCGAGATACGGACGTGTGCCTCGCATGTGGAAATGAGCTCTTAGAAAAGTAATGGCGACTGGGCAATTGGTACTGGGGGAATGCAACGGCCATCAGCTTTCGGAAACCATCTGTATCTACCAGGCTGAAAGGCAGCATTTCTGTGGTCAACAGATTGGAGGTGGTGGAGTTCAACCTCTTAGCTTTGTCATGCGTAGGAGGAAAGAATCTTTTAGGTGACCACAACTGCGGAACCGTGGGCTGGCTGCAGTGCTGAGAGAGGGCGAGTACAGTGAATCGGACAAACTGGTGGACCGTGAAAGAGATGCAGATGGAGATGTTAGGCTGCGTGTCCATGTTCAGGATGGCCGGCGGTATCGCCGGAGCGGCGCTAAGCCCCGCCCCCTTTTTAAACGCGATGATGCCGGATGTGTTAACTGTACACATCCGGGATCATCGCCCCCCTCCCATAGGGCCCTGTGTTATGCCTTGCAGGGACGCTGCGTCCCCGCAAGGTGTACGGACATGCTGCGATCTGAAAAGACGCGCAGCATGTCCGGAGTCGCAGGCCCGCCGCGTGCGGGTTTCCACGCATAGTGGACACTGGATTTCAAAAAATCCCCTCCACTATGCTGGAACATCTGGACGCTGCGTGTTTGACGCTGCAGCTCTGCGCAGCGTCAAACAAGCAGCGTTTCCTGACCGTGGACACACACCCTTACAGTGGATTGAGAAAGTTGTGGTGTGCTCGTTCCCTGAGATCGGTCAGAAACAGCAGGCATGTCCGCTTCCGTTACAGCTGGTAGTGGGCTCTCAGTCAGTGTGACTGGAGTGGGTAAAAAAACAGGTTTTGCGGTCGAAGACCTGCATCTTAATAGTTGGCACGGTAACAGAGGAGGAGGAAGAAGCAGCACATGCAATTGATGGGGCGGCTGATGGTTGTTGAGGTCCGCTGGTCCGCATTTTAGCACAATGGGATTCCCAGAGTAATGCATGTTGATTGCGCATGTGAGGGTTCATACATGTAGTAGTCAAATTATTGCACTTTTTACCTCTACTCATTTTTTTTGCAAAGTTGGCAGATTACGTGAGTAGGCTCATCCTTTGCAGTGTCAAAAAAGGCCCAGGCTAGGCAACCCTTGCCACCCCTGCGAGCTGCAGACCCACGGATGTTGCTAGTCACAGCCACAGTTGTGGATAAGGATGCATTGCTCATTGTGGCTGTGCAACTCCCGCTAGGGCCTTGAGGTACTCGGTAGCGGGTCGGCACAGTTCTTAAAGGGGTGGTCACAGCAGCAACTGACCCAGTCCGTGGCCCTGGGCACACAATGAAAAGGGGAAGAATGATGTTGAGGAATTGGGAATAAAGTTTGTAGGGGAATAAAGGGGAATGTTCGTGATGCCACCTGTGGAACTCGGCCAGGGATTTCCGACGCTGCTTAAAGGAATCTGCTGGGGTCGATGGTGATGCAGCTTAGATGGTTTTTGCTCCTCAGAGGTGGAGCGGAGGTCCCTGGGCTACCTGGGGTTGTAGATGTTAGGGTGCAGGAATTAATGGACGACACAGGGACTGTAGTTTCTTTACCTTTAATTGCAATTGCAATCCGGAACACTGGTGACAGGTGATCTTGGAAATTCAGGCTGCTTGAAAGCAGTACAGAATCCCCCTAGCTAGGTGGGGTTGGAAGCCTTACTACTGCCCTGTTTTCTGTGTTCTTGATGCCTGAAGCTTTCCTCAAGTCCTATGCTCAGTCTGTCCCTCAGATGGAACACTACCCACATGGCAGGCAGCTCGAGCCTTTTTCAGGTGTCCCTCTTTCGTGGTGACTCCAGGCTCTAGTCTGCTGCTGTGCCTTCAGGTGTAAGATGTGGCCAGGAGACCTGCAATCTTCTGCCATCCAGATTCAGTTGTGGGGCATGCAGCTCCCACACAACCACGGACTCCGGTGTCCGGTTTCCTGCGCTCAATCCTGGGGTGAGCTCAATCACAGCTCCACTCCCAGTTCCTCTCCTTCCGTGCTTCTTCTCCCTTCACTGTCTCACACAGACTGACTTCTAACTCCTCCAAGCCAGAACTCATAGGGAAGCTCCCCTGAAACCGGGTCCAGAGCTCCCCCTTCTGGTCTGGAGTCAGGAAAGTGTTGTATGCCAATTTTACCTGCTAAGGGGATCTCTTCCAGGCATGGCATCACCCTCTCTGAGAGGCAGGCGATACCACTGTGGCAAGCAGACTCCTGTGGTGCCACAGCTGCATCACTAAGTGTCTGCAACGTACGGCGCAATGTAACCTCCTCGTATTCCTCCTCAGATGACCTACTCAGTTGTGTGCCTCTATGTTTACACCAACTGGGATCTAACACCTCATCATCATCATCCTCTGTGTTTTTCTAAGGGGGTGACAGAAGCCATCATATACCTCCCCCTTGTTGAACAGTGTTCATAGTAAAGACGTGTGGTTTCATAGAATGTATTAATGTTATTGTATTCATTTATTGCTATTGTAACATGTATATACATTGTAATTGTTGTTTGATGTTATTATATTATGAGGTATTTTACATTTACTTGGCATAGGGTTAGGGAAAGGTACAGAAGATAGACTATGATAATCTAAGGGACAGAATAGTGGAGCACACTAGAGACAGGGAATGAGACTGTCAGCACTAGGGTTGAGCGACCTTGACTTTTTTAGGGTCGAGTCATGTTTCACGAAACCCGACTGTTGGAAAAGTCGAGTCGGGCGAAATCGGCCGATTACTGCGCAAAGTCGAGGATCGGCCGGAACACGAAACCCTATGCACGTCAATGGGGATTTTTTTCTCTCTCTCTCTCTCTCTCTCTCTCTCTCTCTCTCTCTCTCTCTCTCTCCCCCCCCCCCCCTCCGTCCCAGCACAGAAAATTTCATTTTACACATTCCAAATCGCTACTGCGCACAAGCGATAAAATGATGATAGGCGTGCACGCCCTAACCCCTATGTCATCACTCTGCCCACGCTCCTTCATTGGCTGTAAAAATGGCGCTAAACGCGTCATACGAAACGCGACTTTAGCGCCAAGATCGTGTACCGCATGGCCGACCCCACACAGGGATCGGGTCGGGTTTCATGAGACGCCGACTTTACCAAAAGTCGGCGACTTATGAAAATGAACGATCCGTTTCGCTCAACCCTAGTCAGCACCAGCATAGTGAGCATAAGGGGTTTTCCAGACTGGGAGGAGTAAGAGATAGAAGTAGTGCAGAGCAGTGGGATATAGGGATGAGACTTCCTGGTTAGAGGAGAGTAGTAATGCAGCAGTGAAAGCTAGCAAACAGAGAGCCTTGGGGGTGAAGTTGCTGAGGCAAGAAGGGACCCCAGGCTAAGCAGTGTGCGAGTGGCCACCATCTTAGGCAGTAATAATTCCAAGGAAGATCCAGGGCTTACAGCTGGGTTGAGTCAGAGCTGAGTGTGCCTTGTACTTTTTTCCTATTGAAACTGAACAAGGGGAATGTGAGGAAGGTGGTGGACCTAAAAGCACGGATGTTGCAAAAGGAAAGAGGTATCTGCGGGAGCGACAGAGATTGTCGGGACAGGCATAGATTGCCGGGAGTGACAGAGATTGTTGGGACAGGCAGAGATTGCCGGGAGCATCAGGCATAGTAGGGACAGGCAGAGATTGCCGGGAGCAACAGAGATTGTCAGGATTGGCAGAGCTTGCCGGATGTGATGGAAGTTGTCAGAGAAGGAAGGGAAAGCTCCAGGAATGCCTTTGTGTGTGTGCTGTGCTGCGACTGTAACAAATACACTGCTGACAAGTAAAGTTAAACTGTTAAGTATGGACATGGAGTCTGGAGTCATTTGTGCAAACCTGGAAATGGAAGCTAATAATATGGAGCCAGAGGGAACCCCGGTGTTTGATGTAAGTGTCCTGCTGCGCACATTCCACATACAACAAACGGGACATTATATTTCCTTTGTGGGGTGCCAGGGTGTGGGACCACCACAGCCCCTCTCCACAACTACTGCCCTGGCCACCTCATATCACATTCCTCGCTCTTGGAGTCACTCTCCTCCTCTTCCTGCACAAACAGCACAATACAGTCCGCATAAGCCTCAGATATCCGTGTCTTATCAGGATCACCTCCCCCCAGGGGTTAAAGTCTGAAAACGAGGGCCAGGATGCTGTTCGAAACCTACTTCATCCTGCCCCGGATCCAAAAAAATTTTGAACATCGGTACAGATTTCCTCCTCTTGAGTGTTTCTGACCGGCACGGAGCACTGAAACTATGGCATTCGGGCATTTACAGCTGCTTCTTATCAGCGCATGCGCACATGTGACTGGAGTCCCCTGCCGTCGCGCACCAGAACTATTTGGCATTACTTCCTCTGGGGACACATAAATAACAGACCGGAGCGGTCTATTCCAGGCATAAGCAAACACTGCGTCCTGCTCCTCAGAGACACCACACCTCCCAGGTCAAAACTTTTTACACCATATACTTTGGTGTCTTGCTTTTCTGTTATTCATGAGTCCTCCATCCCTTCTCCACTTTGATCTAGTACCACATTACACCTATTCCATTGAGATACCTCCAGATGTATTTACAACTTTTACATTAATATAGTATTTTGTGTACAGACTCCTTAAACAGGTTCTCTTATGTTGGTTTTATATTTTTGAATTTGTGACTTTATTTATTATGACCATTGTTCTATTTTGATATAATATTACTTTTGAATACTAATGCAATTGTATATATTTTGTGACGATTCTCCAATAATTGTGGACAGGGAGTACTCACTTGGCTGGCCATTGAGGCATACGCTGGGACAGTCATTATTAAAAAGTCCATTTGGTTTATTTACACAGGGTAAACCTCTCAGGTACTTGGTAACATGCAGCAGCCCATGCACCGTCTGGCAACCTTTAGGCTCTACAGTACCCACGGACCTCGCTGAGCCCTGGTGTGCCTAATATGGTTTAGTGTCCATTAAGTTGTCCGTGACTACCGCACAGGTTCCCGAATACCTCTGATCCTCAGAGGCATCCTGTGGAGGTGTATCACAGGCCTCCTCACTTTGGCTCACACTAGCCAGCACTGCCGCCTGTGCACAAACACACAGAGTCCACCTTGAGTGTTCAGACACACCCCCTTGGGTGGGGTATGTAGGTGACTGGACCCACCCATCTCTCTAAATCACCTGGAAACCTTCCCAATGTATAGTAACACTCAGCAGTAGATCTGCTGAGCAAAATATGCCCAGGCTTCCATCACAGGGCCACCCACCTCTGTGATACATACCGCCCATTAACCACGTGGCCATTCGTCATACCACAATTTCTAGATAGATATTGCGTGAAAAAGGCATATTGATGCTGAGACGTTGCTGAACAATATCTGTATCCACAAGGGTCGCTTTTTGTATTTTGGATTTGCCTCTATTTTTCATATGAATAATAATTTTTTTATTTGAGAGCCGAAGTGTTCTGCTATTTTTGAAGCCACACTCACGTCACAGTTATCCAAAAGGTCCCTTTGACATATATTGGAAGACTAATACTAATAAAGACCTTTAATATTTGGGGGCCCTCTTGGGGATTTCACATTGCGGTCCACAAGCTTCAAGTATTTTCACTGGTGTAAAGGTAAATGAGTAAAATAGGTGTTCGCCTCTTCTGGGATATGGTATCTAAGAAGGCATTAGTTAGCAGCATATGGTGCACCATATTTTGGCTGGTTTTGAATCCTGATTTCTACTTTCATGGTGTGAAAGGTTGGCTTGGAAAACATTGGAAACAAACGGAAGACAGTTTTCGGTGCCACTCATGTTTACAATCTCCAAGGTCTGGATTGTCACACATCCATAAACTGGATCTCATCACTCAATAAAACTGGATGACACTAGAAGGAGCATATTTGGAAAGCAAGATGCAGCTATTTGGTAATACTTAGCTTGCGTTGACTCTGCCTGGTTAATACTTAGCTTTTATTCATTTAATTGCCTTTATGATGTGGATTCTGTCACACTAGGTTGTGACCCCTTTTAGGCTGGTTTCAAATTTACGGTTGTGTCCGCAGCGTTTTGAACGCATACATCCGGATGCATCTTGATTTCCTATCTTTTACATTGTAGACACAGGTGCATACGTTTGCATGCGTTAGCCCGCGTTTGCTTACGCATGCGTATTTTCACGGTGTGCGGCTGGGTGTGGCCGATGCACCATGTTAGAATTTTTGTGGCGGCAAATTTCCTCCGCCATACGCATACATGCGCTTGTGGAAGTAGTGCGTCAAATAAACGCATTACAGTCTATGGGAATGCATGCAAGCACTTGCAATCGCTTGCGTTTGCGTACGCATGCGCTCTTATGAGTAAACATGTCTAGGAACTTGTTTTAAGCCACCCCCAAACAAACCTTATAAAAGAAGGTGTGGGCAGTGGAAGTCCATTATTCTCAAGACTCTGGAAGCGATACAAGCAGTATGTAAGTATGTAAGCTATATGTCTGCCTGTCTGTTTTTCTCCCCACAGTCTTTAATAATTTCTGTCTCTCTTGCAGCATTCCTCATCATGTCCTCCACTGAAGATCAGAGCTCACACAGTGGACAGGAGACTGAAGTGAGTACATTTGCAGCTGATTAGTAAATATTCACTGTCACTATTACACATGTGGCAAAATGTTTATTTTTATTTTTATAGAACACTTCCAGTGCAGTTGAGCAGGAGCAGCAGACTCAGGCCCAAGCTCCGGTGGCAAGACGGCGTGTAAGTATTCTTGACTGTTTTTATTCTTGACTGTTTTTGGGACTCTTGACTTTTTTTTTTTCTTTTTGACTGTTTTTGTTTTAAGTGTTTTATCTTTCCAACATTAATGTCTTTTTTTCATTTGTAGGTCCCACAACGGGAGGAGGATTTTATAGACAATTACCTCCTCATCACCTTGGTGCAGGAGCGAGTTCCGTTGTGGGACACTCTGGAGCAGCAGCACTCAGACGCTGTGGTGATTCGGCGGCTGTGGAATGAGGTGGCCCAAGCACTGATGGATGACTGGGACAACGCCATGTCACGAGTCAGAAAGGCTTTTTGTAAGTATTGTAGCGTGGTCTGATGCGACAGTGAACCTGAAGTCCAGGGATAAACTCCTGCGAGTTTCTCGCATCCCATGGTTGTGTAATCCCCGCCTAAAGTGCATTGTTTAACAATTTTTTTTTCTCTATTCACAGTGATCAAAGTCAAAACATGTTGGTGTTCGTTGAAGTATTGCTTCAACAAGGACCTGAGACAGGAGATCCAAGTTCACAGTGGTGCTGCAGCAAGGATAGGGAAATACAAGTACCACCGGCTGCTGGCTTTCCTGAGGCTTGTCCTTGCTCAGAGAACGTAAGTATTTTTGTGTTGTATTCCATTGTGTTGTATTCACTTATCTGATTTTTCCTATTCCACAGGAGATGGCAGTTTTACAATTGTTATTTTTTGGTAGTAATGTTTTACTTTTCTTTTCTTTTCACAGAACCTGTAGCAGCACCATCGAACCTGGATCGTCCTCTGGAGCGGTCCCTCATCAAACTGCCACGGACCAGTCCCAGCCATCCACCAGCGAAGCAACAAGTGGGCCGGCGTGACAGGCTGGAGAACAGGCAGCTGGTCCTTCAGGTGTTCCCCCGCCCCAGTCCTCTGCCACTTTTTTCTTGGGCTCTTCTCAACAGTGGCAGAAGGCCTCGGACAGGTCATTCATGCCCGAGTTTATTCACTTGAGCTCGGTCTTCCAGAATGGCTTAAAGGCGCTGGGAGATAGACTGGAAAGTTGTCTGACCCATATTAACACACTTTTCCAGGATGTCAACCAACGCCTTAACCATCTGGAAGCTGACCTCCAGAGACCAGCACACCATTTTTTTAACAAGATAGAGCAGGGCATATCGGAACACCTTACGCCTGAACTCCAGCTCAATGTGATGCAGGCCTGCAACGCTGCTTAAGTTCAGGCTATGCAGCAGACTCGGTACTTCCACCAGGCACAGGTGGTATTTCCACCTGTGCCACCAATTACACACTTAACATCAATACCGGTTTCTGCTGCATACGACTGTACGGCCACCACCATGCTCAGTCCTGCCGCACACCACTACACCACCACTACCATGCCGGGTGCTGCTGCAATCCACTCCACCACCACCATGCCAAGTCCTGCTCCTGCATGGCTGACCACCACCACAATCAGTAGGCCGCCAGAAAATCCTGCATGGCTGCCCACCACCACCACCAGTAGGCTGCCTGAAGAACCTGCACGGCTGTCTATCGCCACCACCACTAGGCCACCAGAAGAACCTGCACGGCTGTCCACCGCCACCACCAGGTGGGATCCAGTTCATACATGCCCTGCTGACCCCACCACTCCCACCCTCCCAAGGAGACACAAAAAAAGGAGGATATTGCATAAAACTAGACAGAAAGCAAAAAGAACTAAAGGCAGCAGTGTTGTACTACCTCCACCCTCACCTCCCAATGTGTCTATGTTGTCCAGTTTTTGTCTCCCTTCCAATGTATCTCTCCCTTCCCATGCTTCCACTCCTAATGTGTCTACTTCCATCCTTGTCCTCGCAGACCTCACAAGTTTAGTTACCCCTTCCCCTGGAATCCCTTCATCATCCACCTGTAGCCAGTCCTCCCAGCTCCACCCCCCCAGGTTCATAACATTTCCCCCTCATTGGTTCTTAAAAGTTAATTTATTTTTTGCAAATAAATTTGTGTTGTGTTCCCCCAATCACTGCTTGATCTTTGTCTCTTTCATCACCGGCAACACACACCGTGGCCGTCAACATACATGTCGCCGTGTACACGCACTGTGGTTTTGCCACCTCATAGCTCCATGACACACAATCTACTGCTCCTCTTTTTTATTTGCTTTACACAGCAGCTTTGCTTCTTGTGTTTGTAATGGAGCTATGAAGTGGCAAAAACACAAAGAGGACTGAAAATCCTCCAAAAATATATATTAATACAGCAAAAAAGGTCAGGGGTCAACAATGCTCACCTGCCTACGTGTCAGCACTAGTGCACTCAGGATGCTGTGTATTCTACATCCTGAGTGCACTAGTTCTGACACACGGGCAGGTGAGTAAAGATATGAGGTGGATTAGCTCCATCATCTCTTCAGTCTGCAGTAATATATAGAAATAGAGAAAAGCAGACTGAAGAGACGATGGAGCTAATCCAATGTCACCTACCATAGCACTGTCCTCAGAGAGAAGAGGTGTGGTGTAAAGCATGGGTTACATAACCCAATTTGGTTATAATCCAATCCCTGTCTCATGCAATCTGCATGATGCAGTGAGTGGATTTTATAAAACTGTTTTTCTGAACCGGTGATCACCTAATTAAGCTTTAAAAAATATGATTCTAATATAGAGGGCACTTGGAGAGGTGTTTTATTGTCAGGAAACATTAAAGTACATTTTAATAATTACAGGTACATAACAATACAAAAGATTACAAGAACACTATACCATGTCATCTTGCCAGGACAGACGTCCACTCTCAGAAACAAAGTAGGATGCAAATGTATCCTTCATTTGGGCAACTTCAACTGTTGTCCTGAGAGGGTTATGATGGTAATCTGGCAATGGGTTACAAATAGAGATGAGTGGTGTTCGAGTCGAACTGTTTGCCAATTTCAATTTCGAGCTGTTTTGGGCGGTGTTCGAGTCGTTCGATGAACAATTTGCTTAAAATTCGGCTGTTCGAGTTTCTGTTCGATAACTGTTCGTTCACCAAAAGCCTAACTTGATTTTCACATTAAAACTGTTTATCAATGTTAATAGACTGTTTCACTGTATAGTGATTGGGGGTGGGGCGGGGGATAGATCTGTGCTTGTGCTGAAATAATGCCAATCTCCTTTTTTTTTCTTTCCCGCATTTACAGTGGGGCGGTGCAGTCTCTCAGCCTATCAGCAGTGCACACACACAGCAATGTGCATGTGATGCACACAAGCAAGGGCATGTGTCATTGGCTGTGAATATAAGAACAGGAGGGGCGCACACTATATCTTGCTGGATGGTGCTCAGAGGAAAAAAGTACTCAATATATATATATAACCTCTGGCACTCAAAAAACAAACAATTCTTATAACTTTGAATAGATGGATTTATTCACTACCGGTCATATTAAACAGACAATCTCCAACGTTTCGGCTAATTTTAAGCCTTTTTCACGGAAGTCTAAGATAAACAATAAACAATGAACAATCATTCATTAAACGATATAACATACAGGACAATTTATCTCATTATCTGTATACAAAAAATATCATGTCATGCCATATGATAGTGAAGAATCCTGAGGAGAAAAATCACCAGAAATAAGTGAGTAAATAACAGTAATATCAAAGGAAAGTGAAAAAAATATGAATAAGGCAGGCATATACCATATGCACCTCATGGAGGCTACGGAAACCCCACTGTGAGAAGGAAAACAGAACAAGACAAAACCAAAGAAGCCACGTGCAGTTATTAATAGCTGTATACAATAAAACAACCAGGTGAATACCATACACTGTGGTCCATATAATACCTGAATCCTGAGTAAGTATGCAAACAGCCTAAGGGGAATCAGCCAATCCTATCATAACGGGCAGAAAACATCGCTCTAGTAAGAGGTGGACAGGGTGGTGATGATAAATATGATACCAGAAACATAAATACCTTAATACATATAAGTCCTCAGGAGACCGGTGTGTGTGCAGGCAGGTAGTGAGAGATAGTGCCGTAAAGCAGGTATAAATGCTGTGAGAGCCGATATGTCACATCCGGTCCCAGCAAGCGCTGCATGTGAGGCAAACTAGAAAGCGAAAGCTAGCGCATGCGCAGAGCCGGTAACAGGGAACAGACTGCCGTAGGTATTACTAAGTCAGGTGAAATAATACAAATAGCCAACGGCTATGAAAAAGCGCTACATACAAAAGGAGACTACCAATATAATGAAAGGCGGCTTACTGGAGAGCTCTATAAGAGAAAAATGCTGTAAGAACCAATATGTCGCTACCGATCCCAGCAAGCGCTATATGTAAGGCAAACTAAAAAGCGAAAGCTAGCGCATGCGCAGAGCCGCTTAAAAAAACAATGGTAACTAGGTGTCACTAGAACAAGGCGCTATAGAAGATAAGTATAGCTTATAATATTAGGTCACAATAAACCTAAACAGATATGCTATAGGTACCGACCTGGACCAAGGATAAAGGGAAAGAAGGAAAACACCCATGCATCAGTGTGATGGAAAACCCAGGCTAGAGGAAATCAGAGAAAAGAAAAAATATATTAAGAAAAACCAAACAAGGAAAAAGAAAAGGGGAAGGAACAACATCGAAATATTGATGTAATACAACCAGTATTAGCAACAATTACTACAATTATTACATTATAAATGTATCATAATGAAGCCACATATATGAACACCGATATATGATTTAAGGAACGTGTCCTCAAGTAAGAAGACAGATCAGGTAGAGGAATATTCGAATCAAGAAGTCATCTAGAAAAAATCAGAAACATGATTATACTAGAATACAACACAAGACTATAAGTCTAAAAATAAACTTCAATAGGGAAGTACCTCATATTCCCTATTCATACCTAGGGGATAGAGAGTTTGAAGTGTAAAAATCCAAAAGGATTCTCTCTCTTTCAATTTTGCGACTCTGTTCCCACCCCGTCTCAGTGGAGGAATACTCTCGAGAACTTGAAACCTCAATTGAGATATTGAGTGTCCCGCTGATATAAAATGTGCGGGGATCGGTAACAATGTACGTCCACACCGAATCGTAGATTTGTGCTTGGAGATGCGGTCTCGGATATGCTGGGTAGTCTCTCCAACATATCCAAGACCGCAAGGACATTTGACCAAGTAAACGACGTAAGTAGAGTCGCATGTAAAGAAACCTCTAATGGGGAACAATTTACCAGACCGTGGATGTGAGAAGGTCTCTCCTTTTGTGACATTAGAGCACTGCAAACAATGTAGACACGGAAATGTGCCTCTTCTCTGTGTCATCAGTGTGGTTTGTCTCAAATCCCTCCTATCAGTACCCACATCTGCTTTCACTAGAATATTACTAATATTTTGTGACTTCTTATAGCATAATAAGGGCGGTGTCATGAATTCAGAGATAGTGGGATAGGCTTTATGTAGTAATGGCCAATGTTCCAAAATGGGACCTTTCAAATAATTCGTATAAGGGTGATAAGTGGTTACACAGGCCACTCTCTTCGTCTTTTGGGGACGCATTACAGGTTGATCAGTAGCTCTATTAAGAACCGAGGGGGGTAACCACGTACCCTAAATTTAGTTTGCATCTCCTGAATCCGATGTTGCCTCACATCTGGTCTGGTAACTATACGTTTAATGCGTTCAATTTGTGACTTCGGCAAAGACCTTTTTACATGAATGGGATGACAGCTAGAAAATTCCAATAAGCTATTCCTATCAGTAGTTTTTATATATAGGTCAATGTCTAGTGTCCCATCCTCCTTCAAAATCACTAGTGTATCCAGAAAGCTCACTTTCTGAGGGTCCTTCACCATAGTGAATGTCAATTTGGGTATCATGGAATTCATATCATGGAAAAATTGTATAAGGGATGATTCATCGCCCCTCCATATCAAGAAGACATCATCTATAAATCTCTTCCAACACACTGCGTGTTGGATATATAAGTGATGTGTGTAGACAAATTTTTCTTCAAAAAATGCCATAAAAATATTTGCGTATGGAGGCGCGACATTCGACCCCATCGCGGTCCCGACCCTCTGGAGAAAAAACTGATCAGCAAACATAAAAAAATTCTTGGATAACACCAAATCTAGCATAGTCAAACAAAATTCCTTTTGCCTCGCAGAAAAATCGGTATATGTGTCAAGGAACCATTGAATAGCGTGGAGACCTTTAGTATGCTCAATGCTAGTGTACAAGTTGTTCACGTCCATGGTGACGAGAAAACATCCCTGAGGTATGGTACCCATTGACTTAAGATGCTGTAAAAAATCGGTAGTGTCCCTAATAAAGGAGGTGATATGTATCAGTAAGGGAGTAAGAATTTTTTCAATTGTTCTAGCTATTGGTGACAATAAAGAGCCAGTGGACGCTACAATAGGTCGCCCTGGGGGACGTGTTGGATGTTTGTGAATTTTAGGTAACACATAAAAAAACGGGATTACCGGATGCATATTACACATAAATTCTCCAAGTTTAGAATCAATGACATTTTGGTCCTTATACAGTTTAATCAGCTGTTGGATCTGCCGAGAGATCTCTGGAGTAGGGTCTCTGTCCACAGGTAAATAGGTAACCTTATCATTTAAGTGTTGAAAAACAATGGTATTGTAATAGGAGCTGTCCATGACGACAATCGCACCCCCCTTGTCAGCCGGTTTAATAGTAATAGACTTGTTGTTCTTCAGACTGTCCAAAGCTCTCTTTTCAAGGGGGGTGCAATTTCTCTTAATGGGCATAAGACCCTGACCAATTTGAATACATTTATTTTGTATGTCCTGTGTCACCAACGAGATGTATGTCTCCACCGGGTGGTTAGATTTAGGTGGATTGTAATTGCTAGGTATAAGGCCCCGTCTCACATAGCGAGATCGCTAGCGAGATCGCTGCTGAGTCACAAGTTTTGTGACGCAACAGCGACCTCAGTAGCGATCTCGCTATGTGTGACACGTACCAGCGATCAGGCCCCTGCTGCGAGATCGCTGGTCGTGTCAGAATGGCCTGGACCTTTTTTTGGTCGTTGAGGTCCCGCTGACATCGCTGAATCGGTGTGTGTGACACCGATCCAGCGATGTCTTCACTGGTAACCAGGGTAAACATCGGGTTACTAAGCGCAGGGCCGCGCTTAGTAACCCGATGTTTACCCTGGTTACCAGCGTAAATGTAAAAAAAAAAAAACAGTACATACTCACCATCTGTTGCCCGTCAGGTCTCTTGGCGTCTGCTTCCTGCTCTGACTGAGCCGCCGTAAAGTGAGAGCGCAGCAGTGACGTCACCGCTGCACTCTGCTCTCACTGTACGGCGGCACACAGTCAGAGCGGGAAGCGGACGGCAAGGGACCTGACGGGCAACAGATGGTGAGTATGTACTGTTTGTTTTTTTTTACATTTACGCTGGTAACCAGGGTAAACATCGGGTTACTAAGCGCGGCCCTGCGCTTAGTAACCCGATGTTTACCCTGGTTACCCGGGTGCTGCAGGGGGACTTCGGCATCGTTGAAGACAGTTTCAACAATGCCGAAGTCGTTCCCCTGATCGTTGGTCGCTGGAGAGAGCGGTCTGTGTGACAGCTCCCCAGCGACCACACAGCGACCACACAGCGACGCTGCAGCGATCAGCATCGTTGTCTGTATCGCTGCAGCGTCGCTGTGTGAGACGGGGCCTATAGACAAATTCAGACTACTGAGGCTAAATACACTTTGTGTTATATCAGAAGAAAGATTCAAACTGCGATTGCTAGATTCAGCCGTAGAAAAATGTACTTTCAATCTAAGGTTTCTGAAGAAACGTTGAAGTTCGTGATGAAGTTGAAACTCATTGAATGATGGAGTAGGACAGAAGGAAAGTCCCTTTTGTAGAACGGTTAGTTCAGGTGGTGAGAGATTATACGAGGAGATGTTATAGACCAATTGGTCCCTACCTGAGACCGAGTTCTGATTCTGGAGTTGACGTCGACTGGTTCTGGAACCCCTCCTCGTCGGCCTCTGTTGGACCGACCTCGCCTTTGCTCTAAAAAAGGAAAGGTATCACGAGGATTAGCTTAATGTTAGACGGCACCACTGCTGCTGTGGGCGCTATACAGTCTAAGAGTCTTTTTTGCGAGCAAATTTTCTGTTAGATTGAGAGAGATAAGTTTAGGGAGTCAGGACTAGTTGTAATGTCAGCCCTTTTCAGGGTAGGTTACAGCAGTTCATAGCACTTTTTGCCAGGCAGGTCTGTGCCAGTGCTGTGCAAGTGTTTGTCACAGCATTTGGTGTAATCTAGCTCAGCCAATCCTTTTGGGCTAGTAGCATTGTCTGGTAGTCATCTGAGTAGCCCACCTGTGAAGGTAGCTACACCACCGCCTGTGTATCTAAATTTTTACTGCATCTAACCCAGTAAACCATTTTGGGCTTAGTAGTAGTGTCTGCATGTCAGCGGAGTAGCCCGCCTGTGAAGCTTGCTACACCGCCTGTGTATCTACATTTTTACTGCATCTAACCCAGTAAATCGTTTTGGGCCTAGGAGCAGTGTCTGCACGTCAGCGGAGTAGCCTGCCTGTGAAGCTAACTACACCACCTGTGTATCTAAATATTTACTGCATCTAACTCAGTAAATCGTTTTGGGCTTAGTAGCAGTGTCTGCACGTCAGCGGAGTAGCCCGCCTGTGAAGCTACACCGCCTGTGCATCTACATTTTTACTGCATCTAACCCAGTAAATCATTTTGGGCCTAGTACCACAGTTTGGCCACTCAGCTCTGCTCGGTTTCCATCCATCGTTTTCTGTGCCAACAACTACAGAGTTGCCAATTAGGAAAGCACTACAATGAGTGGCAAAAGGCCTGCTGCTGGTGGAAAGGGGAATAGGTGTGTTGGAAAGGGAAAAAAAGATTGTGTCCGTGGGGTAGGTGGTAAAGCAACAGTAACATCTGCAGAAGATAGACCATCTTCCAGCCAAAGTAAGATGTCCACTTCTTTTCGTGGACAATCTGATATGATCCCATTCTTACGACCATCGCTACGAGCATCGCTACAAATTCCAGATGAGGCACAAAAACAGCAGGTGCTTGAACGGATATCAAATGCTCGTTCAAGTGGGCTCTCCTCCACCTCAACTTCAACATCACAAATACTCCAGTCCTCAGAGGTGTCACCCCAATCACACTTGCTTCCTCACAGCTACCAAGTCTCCAGCCACCCATCTGAGTATGGGGTAACACAGATGGTTGAGTCTGCAGAGCTGTTTACTCATACTATAGCCTGGGAATCAGAGGTCTGCTCCAGAGCTTCTGTGAATCCAGACGAGGAAATGATCTGCACTGATGCCCAGAATCTTTGTGAGTCGGATCCAGTCCCAGATGAAGAAGGTTCTGAGCATAATGTAGACCCTCGTTCCCAAACTGTAACTCCTGTTGGTGAAGACAATGAGGTAGATGATGATGAGACTGAGATACCTTATTGGAACGAAAACTTGATTTTTCGGTCAGGGCAGGAAGAGGTTGGCTCTGAGGACGACGGGTGTGAGAACACACAGGATGATGATCACGAGGATGGAGACCCCACTTACTGTCAACCCGCAGTCCGCCAGTCCATGAGTTCAGCAGAGGAGGTAGAGGAGGATGCTAGTGACGAGCCTGATGACGAGGTTAGGTTGCACCTTCCTGGACAGAGACGGAGTACTGGAAGCACATCAACAACTGCATCCTCAACCACAACTGTGCCTCTGAGCACAAGTCGTGGTGGCTCTTCAGGTCGCATGGGCTCTAAGCCTTGCATAGTCTGGGCATTTTTTGAGATCGCAAAGGATGACCCAACTCAAGTTGTCTGTAAGATTTGTCACCAAAATCTCAGTAGAGGCCAAAAAATGAATAGTTTGAGTACTTCATGCATGAACCGTCACATGGATATGAGGCATAAGTTCCAGTGGGAAGCTCACTTTGCTACAATGTGGCCTAGTGGGCCGGGCCAACCACCGTCTGCCCCATCAAGTGCATCTGCGGCCTCTTCATCCTCTGTGACTGTGGGGACAGCAGTCGCACATGGTTTTGGACGCAGACCTTCCACCTCTTTACCCACAACAGCCAGTGTGATTGGCAGGTCAACAGGACATTTGTAAGTGGAAACACCTCCTGTGTTGAGCGCTCTCCAACATTGAGACCACCACATTTTGATCAAGGCAACATAATATGTCCGCCTGCACCTTCCTAACAGACCAGCAGTTTGCCGGGGACACCCTACTCAACTCCGTCTAAGCACGGCAGCCAGCCCTCGGTCCCTCAGATGTGGACAAGTAAAAGACCATATCCACCTAGCCATGACAAATCTAAGAGGTTGAATTTCACTATCTGCAAGCTGTTGGCTACAGAAATTGTTATGATCTAGTGGCCTAAGAGCTGCATGAGACGTACTCTGGAGAAGGTGGTACCTGTACTGACCGCAGACCCTGAACTTAACACCGCAACTAGAAGTAGCCGTGGAATGTACCTAACACTCCCTGGACATCTCGACACAGCCGGAGGACTAATTACCCCTAGAGATAGAAAAGGGAAAACTATCTTGCCTCAGAGAAAATCCCCAAAGGATAGGCAGCCCCTCACAAATATTGACTGTGAGAGGAGAGGGAAAAAAACATACACAGACTGAAATGAGAATTTAGCAAAGGAGGCCACTTCTAGCTAAATAGAAAGGATAGGACAGAGTACTATGCGGTCAGTATTAAAACAATAGAAAATATCCACCACAGAAAATATAAAATCTCCAAGCTAACTAAAGATATGGAGGGTATATCTGCATCTCCAGAGATACCAGCTTGGCTAAACAAATCCTTATACAGACCAAGCTGGACTAGACAAAACATAGAAAAGAACTGAACAACAAGGCCACAGCATGTGGACAGCAAAATCAAGGCCAGAACTTATCTTTGTTGAAAAGAACTGCAAAGCAGAAGGAACCAGGCAGGGATGTGAATCCTCCAGGAACAATGGACAACTGGCACTGACTAAAGGGTGAAGCAAGACTAAATAGCCCAGTCAAAATTGCAACAAGTGAACACACCTGACAAATGCTGCGATTCAGAGACAGCAGCACTACCACTTACAACCACCGGAGGGAGCCCAAGAGCAGAATTCACAACAAGAAATGCTGCCTTTCCGCCTGGTGGACACAGAGGATTTTCGAGACCTTATGTCCGTCGCAGTGCTCCAGTACCAGATGCCCAGTCGCCACAACTTCTCAAAGAAAGTTGTGCCTGCGCTACACCAGCATGTCACACACAACATCACTGCTTCCTTGAGAAACTCTGTGTGACAGGGTGCATTTTACCACAGACACTTAGATGAGTAGACATATACAGGGGTGTTACATGTCAGTAACTGGGCCTTGGGTAACTATGGTGACATCAGGAGAAGGGGCTGCTGTCCAAGTCTTGCCGTCCCCAAGAGTTGCGCGTCGATCCTCTGTATCTCTAAGTTCCTCCACTGCTTCTGCCTCCTCAACCTCCTCTCGGTCCTCCACCTGCACCCAAAGCCTGTCTGGTAATGCCACCAACGTTCTAACTGCGCAGAGGGAATCCTGCACACCTCCTTACTATGCTGTCACCAGGGCTCAACGGCATCAGGCGGTGTTTGAAATGTCTGGGAAATGTGAGTCACACATCTGAGGAATTGTGGTCAGCTCTGGAGACCGAGTTGTATCAATGGCTGTCTCCACTGAACCTGCAGCCAGGGAAGACCATGGGCGACAATGCTGCAAACCTGAGTGCGGCCCTTCGTTGGGGCAATGTCACACACGTACCTTGTATGGCTCATGTTTTGAACCTGGTTGTCCAGCAATTTTTATCCCACTATCCCGGACTAGATGGGCTTCTGCAGAGGGCATGGTCGCTGTGTGCTCACTTCCGCTGTTGGCATCCTGCATCTCAATGACTTACATGTCTACAGAAGTCGTTGGGCCTGCCAGTTCACCAGCTGAAATGCGATGTGCCCACACGGTGGAATTCAACTCAGCACATGTTGCAGCGACTGTGGCAGCACCGACGAGCCCTGGTGCAATACGTTATGACGTATGGCCTGGGCCAAGGAGATCCAGAGGTAGGGCAAATCACGCTGCAGGAGTGGTCTCAGATCAGGGACCTATGCACCCTTCTGCACAGTTTTGAAATAGCGATGAAGATGTTTAGTGCTGACGATGTCATTATCAGCATGACTATTCCGGTCATTTACATGCTTGAGCACACCTTAAACAGTATTCGGAGTCAGGTGGTGGCACAAGAGGAGGAAGAGGAACAGGAAGAATCATATGTGGAAGGGATAATATCTCCAAGGTCCAGACGGTCGGCAGCACCAAGGCGGCTGGCATTGGAGGGTGGGGGAGAGGGATTACCGAGGGCCCATGGTAGCAGCCAAACTGTTGAGGAAGGTGCAGGAGCCGAGGAAGAAGTGGAGGACAAACTGGCGTTGGGCATGGAAGACTCATCAGATGAGGGAGACCTTGATCAAATTTCTGTTGTGCGAGGTTGGGGGGAGAGGACAGAGGACGGAAGCATGATTCTCACCTCGCCGCCACCAAGACAACAAGGACTTGGTCCTCCTGGATATGCAAGACACATGAGTGCCTTCTTGCTGCACTACCTGCAACATGACCCTCCGATTGTCAGAAGCTGAAGTAATGCCGACTACTGGGTTGCCAAACTCTTAGATCCTCAGTACAAAAGTAAATATTGGCGAAATAATTCCTGCCATAGAAAGGGATTCATGCATGCAGGAGTATCAGCAGAGACTGTTACAGAATCTTACATCTGCTTTTCCACAAAACACCAGTGGTGCACGTAGTGAATCTCTGAGTTCTAACTTGCCAACCGTGGGACTGTCGAGTCATCACTCAAACCGTAGCAGTAACATCGTATCTGGTGGTAACAGCAATTTTTTCCAATCGTTTCAACAATTTTTTAGACCATCCTTTGCAAGGCCACAGGAGACAAGAAGTCTGACGCATAGCCAACACCTAGAGAGGATGGTACAGGAGTATCTCCAAGTTAACATTGATGCCATGACTGTGGAACTGGACCCTTGCTCATTTTGGGCTTCCAATCTGGAAAAATGGCATGAGCTCGCCACCCACACCTTGGAGATCTTTGTTGTGAATTCTGCTCTTGGGCTCCCTCCGGTGGTTGTTAGTGGTAGTGCAGTGGTCTCTGGATTATAGGCCAGGGCAGGTGTTTCTGCTTATTGCAGCTCTATTAGGTATTTAGGTTTGTAGGATCCATCAGTCCCTGCCAGTTCTCCATTGTATCTTGGAGGGATTGCATCTCTGTCAGGCTCCACTGCCCTGCTGTCATTTCATCTAAGATAAGTGCCTTGTTTTGGTTCTCTGTAGCACGCATGCAGTGTGCTTTTATGTGCAGTGCAATCTATTGTGTTTTTGTCCAGCTTGACTTGTTTGGATTTTTCTGTCATGCTGGTTTCTCTGGAGATGCAGATATACAGTACATCCTATGTCTTTAGTTAGATGTAGTATATAGTATTTTCTGCTGTGGAATTTTCTAGTGTTTTAATACTGACCGCTTAGAACTCTGTCCTATCCTTTCTATCTAGCTAGAAGGGCCTCTTTTGCTAAACTCTGTTTTTTCTGCCTGTGTACGTATTTCCTCTTAAACTCACAGTCAATATTTGTGGGGGGCTGCCTATCCTTTGGGGCTCTGCTGCAAGATAGGATTTCCCATTTCCATCTTTAGGGATATTTAGTCCTCCGGCTGTGTCGAGGTGTCTAGGCCTGGTTAGGTACATCCCACGGCTACTTCTAGTTGCTGTGTCAGTATTAGGATTGCGGTCTGTACAGGTACCACTTACTCCAGAGATAGTCTCATGCGGCTCCAGGGTCACCGGATCATAACAGTACAACTGGCCAACAATGAGTTAAATGCATCTCAGAAGAAGGGAAGAAAAGTCATGAGCCATTTTTTTTTCTGCAGTCTGTTTTGTCTTTCCTTCCCTATTTTCCTCTGGGTGACTGAGGAGCTGTGTGCTAGCATGGATGTTCAGGGATTAGCTTCTTGTGTAGACCAACTAGCTGCTAGGGTACAGGGTATTTCCGATTATATTGTTCAGACTCCGGTTTTAGAGCCTAAGATTCCTACTCCTGAGTTATTTTTTGGGGACAGGTCTAAATTTTTTAGTTTTAAAAATAACTGTAAACTGTTTTTTGCTCTGAAACCTCGTTCTTCTGGTGATCCCATTCAGCAGATTAAAATAGTCATCTCCCTGCTACGTGGCGATCCTCAGGATTGGGCATTTTCCCTGGAATCTGGGAATCCTGCCTTGCTTAATGTAGAAGCCTTCTTTCAGGCTCTAGGGTTATTATATGATGAACCAAATTCTGTGGATCATGCTGAGAAGACCTTGTTGACTCTGTTTCAGGGTCAAGAAGCGGCAGAATTGTATTGTCAGAAATTTAGAGAATGGTCTGTGCTGACTAAATGGAATGAGGATGCTTTGGCGGCAATTTTCAGAAAGGGTCTTTCTGAATCTGTTAAAGATGTAATGGTGGGGTTTCCCATGCCTATTGGTCTGAGCGATTCTATGTCTCTGGCCATTCAGATTGATCGGCGCCTGCGTGAGCACAGAGTTGTGCGCGCTGTGGCGTTGTCCTCAGAGCAGATACCTGAGCCTATGCAGTGCGATAGGATTCTGTCTGGAGCTGAACGACGGGGATTCAGACGTCAGAATGGGTTGTGTTTTTACTGTGGCGATGCTTCTCATGTCATTTCGGTCTGCCCTAAGCGTATTAAGAGAATCGCTAGTTCAGTTCCCATTGGTACCGTACAACCAAAATTTCTGTTATCTGTGACATTGATCTGCTCATTGTCGTCATTTTCTGTCATGGCGTTTGTAGATTCTGGCGCCGCTTTGAATTTAATGGACTTTGAATTTGCTAGACGTTGTGGTTTCCCCTTGCAGTCTTTGGAGAACCCTATTCCTTTAAGGGGCATTGATGCTACACCTTTGGCTAAAAATAAACCCCAGTTTTGGACACAGGTGACCATGTGCATGGCGCCAGCCCATCGGGAGGATTGTCGCTTTTTGGTGTTGCATTATTTGCATGATGCTATTGTGCTGGGTTTTCCATGGTTGCAGGTACATAATCCGGTGTTGGATTGGAAATCTATGTCTGTGACTAGTTGGGGCTGTCGGGGAGTTCATGGTGACGTTCCTTTGATGTCAATCTCCTCTTCCCCCCCTTCTGAAGTTCCAGAGTTCTTGTCTGATTTTCAGGATGTGTTCGATGAGCCCAAGTCCAGTTCCCTTCCACCGCATAGGGACTGTGATTGTGCTATTGACTTGATTCCAGGTTGTAAGTTTCCTAAGGGCCGACTTTTCAACCTGTCGGTGCCTGAACATACCGCTATGCGGAGTTATATTAATGAGTCTTTGGAGAAAGGGCATATTCGGCCATCGTCTTCACCATTGGGAGCGGGATTTTTTTTTGTTGCCAAGAAGGATGGCTCCTTGAGACCTTGTATTGATTTTCGCCTTTTGAATAAGATCACGGTCAAATTTCAATACCCTTTGCCTTTGCTTTCTGATTTGTTTTCTAGGATTAAGAGGGCTAGTTGGTTTACTAAGATTGACCTTCGAGGGGCATATAATCTTATTCGTATTAAGCAGGGTGACGAATGGAAAACTGCGTTTAATACGCCCGAGGGCCATTTTGAATACCTTGTGATGCCCTTCGGGCTCTCTAATGCTCCATCTGTTTTTCAGTCCTTCATGCATGATATCTTCCGGAATTATCTTGATAAATTTATGATTGTATATTTGGATGACATTTTGATTTTTTCCGATGATTGGGAGTCTCATGTGAAACAGGTCAGGATGGTTTTTCAGATCCTTCGTGACAATGCTTTGTTTGTGAAGGGGTCTAAGTGTCTTTTTGGAGTGCAGAAGGTTTCTTTTTTGGGCTTTATTTTTTCTCCCTCATCTATAGAGATGGATCCGGTTAAGGTTCAGGCCATTCATGATTGGATTCAGCCCACGTCCGTGAAGAGTCTTCAGAAATTTTTGGGCTTTGCTAATTTTTATCGCCGTTTCATTGCTAACTTCTCCAGTGTGGTTAAACCCCTGACCGATTTGACGAAAAAGGGCGCTGATGTGACGAATTGGTCCTCTGCGGCTGTCTCTGCCTTTCAGGAGCTTAAACGCCGATTTACTTCTGCTCCGGTGTTGCATCAGCCAGATGTTTCTCTTCCATTTCAGGTTGAGGTTGACGCTTCTGAGATTGGGGCAGGAGCCGTTTTGTCTCAGAGGAATTCTGATGGTTCCTTGATGAAACCATGTGCCTTCTTTTCCCGAAAGTTTTCGCCTGCTGAACGTAATTATGATGTCGGCAATCGGGAACTGTTGGCTATGAAGTGGGCGTTCGAGGAATGGCGACATTGGCTTGAGGGAGCCAAGCATCACATTGTGGTTTTGACCGAACATAAAAATCTGATTTACCTCGAGTCTGCCAAGCGGCTGAATCCTAGACAGGCTCGATGGTCTTTGTTTTTCTCCCGTTTTGATTTCGTGATCTCGTATCTTCCGGGTTCTAAGAATATTAAAGCTGATGCCCTCTCTAGGAGCTTTTTACCTGATTCTCCGGAGGTCCTTGAACCGGTCGGCATTCTAAAGGAAGGGGTGGTTCTTTCTGCCATCTCCCCTGATCTACTACGGGTCCTTCAGGAATTTCAGGCTGACAAACCTGACCGCTGTCCAGTGGGGAAACTGTTCGTTCCTGATAAATGGACTAGTAGGGTGATTTCGGAGGTTCATTGTTCCGTGTTGGCTGGTCATCCTGGTATTTTTGGTACCAGAGATTTGGTTGGTAGGTCTTATTGGTGGCCTTCTTTGTTACGTGATGTGCATTTTTTTGTGCAGTCCTGTGGGACTTGTGCGCGGGCTAAGCCTTGTTGTTCCCGCGCTAGTGGGTTGCTTTTGCCTTTGCCGGTCCCTGAGAGGCCTTGGACGCATATTTCTATGGATTTTATTTCAGACCTTCCGGTTTCCCAGAGGATGTCAGTTATCTGGGTGGTTTGTGACCGGTTTTCTAAGATGGTTCATTTGGTGCCTTTGCCTAAGTTGCCTTCCTCTTCTGATTTGGTTCCATTGTTTTTTCAGCATGTGGTTCGTTTGCATGGTATTCCGGAGAATATTGTGTCCGACAGAGGTTCCCAGTTTGTTTCTAGGTTTTGGCGAGCCTTTTGTGCTAGGCTGGGCATTGATTTGTCTTTTTCTTCCGCATTTCATCCTCTGACAAATGGCCAAACCGAGCGAACCAACCAGACTTTGGAAACTTATTTGAGATGCTTCGTGTCTGCTGATCAGGATGATTGGGTGGCTTTCTTGCCATTGGCCGAGTTTGCCCTTAATAATCGGGCTAGTTTGGCCACCTTGGTTTCGTCTTTTTTTTGTAATTTTGGTTTTCATCCTCGTTTTTCTTCAGGGCAGGTTGAGCCTTCTGATTGTCCTGGTGTGGATTCTGTGGTGGACAGGTTGCAGCAAATTTGGGCTCATGTGGTGGACAATTTGGTGTTGTCTCAGGAGGAGGCGCAACGTTTTGCTAATCGTCGTCGGTGTGTTGGTTCCCGGCTTCGGGTTGGGGATTTGGTCTGGTTGTCTTCTCGTCATGTTCCTATGAAGGTTTCTTCCCCTAAGTTTAAGCCTCGGTTTATTGGTCCTTATAGGATTTCTGAGATTATCAATCCGGTGTCTTTTCGTTTGGCTCTTCCGGCATCTTTTGCTATCCATAATGTTTTCCATAGATCTTTATTGCGGAAATATGTGGTGCCCGTTCTTCCCTCTGTTGATCCTCTGGCTCCTGTGTTGGTTGATGGGAAGTTGGAGTATGTGGTTGAGAAGATTTTGGATTCTCGTTTTTCGAGACGGAAGCTTCAGTACCTTGTCAAATGGAAAGGTTACGGCCAGGAGGATAATTCTTGGGTTTTTGCCTCTGATGTCCATGCTGCTGATTTGGTTCGGGCCTTTCGTCTGGCTCGTCCTGATCGGCCTGGGGGCTCTGGTGAGGGTTCGGTGACCCCTCTTCAAGGGGGGGTACTGTTGTGAATTCTGCTCTTGGGCTCCCTCCGGTGGTTGTTAGCGGTAGTGCAGTGGTCTCTGGATTATAGGCCAGGGCAGGTGTTTCTGCTTATTGCAGCTTTATTAGGTATTTAGGTTTGTAGGATCCATCAATCCCTGCCAGTTGTCCATTGTATCTTGGAAGGATTGCATCTCTGTCTGGCTCCACTGCCCTGCTGTCATTTCAGCTAAGATAAGTGCCTTGTTTTGGTTCTCTGTAGCACACATGCAGTGTGCTTTTATGTGCAGTGCAATCTATTGTGTTTTTGTCCAGCTTGACTTGTTTGGATTTTTCTGTCATGCTGGTTTCTCTGGAGATGCAGATATACATCCTATGTCTTTAGTTAGATGTAGTATATAGTATTTTCTGCTGTGGAATTTTCTAGTGTTTTAATACTGACCGCTTAGAACTCTGTCCTATCCTTTCTATCTAGCTAGAAGGGCCTCTTTTGCTAAACTCTGTTTTTTCTGCCTGTGTACGTATTTCCTCTTAAACTCACAGTCAATATTTGTGGGGGGCTGCCTATCCTTTGGGGCTCTGCTCTAAGGCAAGATAGGATTTCCCATTTCCATCTTTAGGGGTATTTAGTCCTCCGGCTGTGTCGAGGTGTCTAGGCCTGGTTAGGTACATCCCACGGCTACTTCTAGTTGCTGTGTCAGTATTAGGATTGCGGTCATTACAGGTACCACTTACTCCAGAGATAGTCTCATGCGGCTCCAGGGTCACCGGATCATAACAGATCTTGTCGTGCCCCGCAGCCAGCGTTCTCTCTGAACGTGTGTTCAGCTCTGCTGGTGGTATGCTGACAGATAAGCGCACGCGGCTGTCCAGTGACAATGTAGAAAGACTAACGTTCATCAAGATGAACAAATCCTGGATCCTACCCGTGTCATCCTGGGGAGACTAAAAGCTTGATGATTTTTGAAAATCACCTCACCAACCATTTTAAGAAACTCTGGGGAAATTGATGCCATTTAAGTGGTGTCTCTGGCCAAATTTTTGGAAAAAATGGAGACTCTTTTTGGAGTCCCCTTGCTGTGTTTTACATGACATTGGCATCGTCAATTCCAGGTGAGTGGGGTCACTCCCCCCCTTTTAACCTTTAGAAACTACATACACTATGGCTTGGGGTAACACAGATGGTTGAGTCTGCAGAGCTGTTTACTCATACTATGGCCTGGGATTCAGAGGTCTGCTCCAAAGCTTCAGTGTCTGCTAGTCAGCAGAGTAGTCCACCCATGAAGCAAGCTACACCGCCTGTTTATCTAATTAATACTTTTTAACTGCATCTAGCCCAGGAAATCCTTTTGGGCCTCGTAGCATTTTGTGCTACTCAGCAAAGTACCCCACCCATGAAGCAAGCTACACTGCCTGTTTATCTAATTACTAACTTTTAACTGCATCTAGCCCAGGAAATCCTTTTGGGCCTAGTTGCATTTTGTGCTACTCAGCAGAGTACCCCACCCATGAAGCAAGCTACACCGCCTGTTTATCTAAGTACTAATTTTTAACTGCATCTAGCCCAGGCAATACTTTGGGCTTAGTAGCAGTTTCTGCTACTCAGCAGAGTACCCCACCCATGAAGCAAGCTACACCGCCTGCTTATCTAATTACTAATTTTTATCTGCATCTAGCCCAGGAAATCCTTTTTGGCCTAGTACCAGTTTCTGCTACTCAGCAGAGTACCCCACCCATGAAGCAAGCTACACCGCCTTCTTCCTTTCTCAATCTAACCCCTCAGCTCTGGGGTGTCCACTCTCCCTCCAGCTCTCTCCTTCTCACAGGTGGACTACCGCGTGTATTCACACTGTGGCAAATCTTTTGGGCCCAGGCATAAGACGTCATCGAGGTAATGGATAATATGTGCCCCCTTAGAAACGTCCATGATGACCCATTTGAGGAAGCAACTAAACGCCTTAAATAGTGAGCAGGATATGGAGCACCCCATGGGCAAACAGCGATCTATGTAGTATGCTCCTTCACAGAAGCAGCCCAATAGGCGGACACTATTCGGAGGTACAGGTAGTCACCGGAACGCCCCCTCAATGTCTGTTTTGGCCATTAGGGTGCCCCTTCCCAACTTCTTGACCCACCTGATTGCCTCATCAAAGGAGGTACAGTATATAGTACTGTACTTGGTTCCACGTCGATGTTGTCGTTTACTGACCTGCCCCTTGGATATGACAAATGGTGGATTAGTCTGAATGTATTGGGTTCCTTTTTTGGCACAACTCCCAACGAGGATACCACTACATCTTTTATGGAAAGTGTTCTGAATGGACCCGCCATTCTATCTAAAGATGAAAACAGAAGAATGCGGCAGCACTCACCCGACTGTGGTCCAATTCTTTATTTAGAACATGGATAAATGCAGCTTTTTGGTCCGAGGGAGTGCAGTTGGATGGGAGGTGAGCAGGTGAATGACGACAGCTGTTTCGCGCTGTTACAAGCGCTTCTACAGTGACCTGTAGAAGCGCTTGTAACAGCGCGAAACAGCTGTCGTCATTCACCTGCTCACCTCCCATCCAACTGCACTCCCTCGGACCAAAAAGCTGCATTTATCCATGTTCTAAATAAAGAATTGGACCACAGTCGGGTGAGTGCTGCCGCATTCTTCTGTTTTCATTTCCTGGATTGCCTCTAATCTCCATGCGAGCACCTCCGAGATTTTAGTCAGCCCGTCACCACTTACTGCTGTTGATTTATTGCCCAAATACAGGCTGTGCAGCTCATTTTTTTATTTTTTTCTTTTGTCTTATTCTATCTAAAGATATTTCTTTTTTAAATTTTTTTTGTCACGATGTCTGGGTGTTGTTAGGCTGATTTTCGATTTTTACTCCAGCCTTTCTTGATTTTAGAAGGACATGACATGCCTATATCTGTTTCTCCTCCTCCTTTTACTCCTCCACCTCTTTTCTTTTCGCATGACTATATGTACTTGTGACTTTTCTATGTGTTTGTTGTGTCTTCAGAGCAGTTTGTCAGCTTTTGGACACCTTTTAAGGTGTTTTCTATGTGTTTTCTATGTGTTTGTATGTGTTTGTGTTTGTGTTTGCCTGCCATTGATTTCAATGGGGTTCAATGGGAACATTCGTCGAACACGCCCCAATACAACGAACCGAACTCGAACACTAGGGGGGTGGCTCAACACTAGTTACAAACAGGTTCATCAAGTTCAATGTTGGATCGCTCTAAGCCATTATATAGTTGTGCAGAACCACACGCCTTGACTACCACATCGACTGTCTCAATTTTCAGATTAATGGCTGTCCCTAAAATGCGCCATTTTGAGACAAGGATACCAAAGACACACTCAACACTTCTTCGTGCCCTGGTCAGTCTGTAATTACAAAACCTTTTTGTGTGGTTCAAGTCCCGACTGGAGTATGGTTTCAGGAGGTTTCCACACACCTGAAAGGCCTCATCCCCAACCACAACAAATGGCATTGGCGGGCCTTGAGTGTTGGGAAGAGGTCGTGGCAGGGGGAAATTCAAATGATTCCCATACAACTGTTGGCCCATGTCCGAGTTTTTAAATGTCTGGGAGTCATTAACACGGCCAAAAGATCCAATGTCCACTGTGACAAACCTACAGTCCGCAGCTGCAATCGCCATGAGCACTATGGAAAAATATGTTTTATAATTAACCCCTTAATCCCATCTGACGTACTATCCCGTCAAGGTGACCTGGGACTTAATTCCCAGTGACGGGATAGTACGTCATACGCGATCGGCCGCGCTCACGGGGGGAGCGCGGCCGATCGCGGCCGGGTGTCAGCTGCATATCGCAGCTGACATCCGGCACTATGTGCCAGGAGCGGTCACGGACCGCCCCCGGCACATTAACCCCCGGCACACCGCGATCAAACATGATCGCAGTGTACCGGCGGTATAGGGAAGCATCGCGCAGGGAGGGGGCTCCCTGCGGGCTTCCCTGAGACCCCCGGAGCAACGCAATGTGATCGCGTTGCTCCGAGGGTCTCCTACCTCCTTCCTCGCTGCAGGTCCCGGATCCAAGATGGCCGCGGCATCCGGGTCTTGCAGGGAAGGAGGTGGCTTACCGAGTGCCTGCTCAGTGCAGTCGCTGGTAAGCCTGCAGCCCTGTCAGTGAGATCGGTGATCTGATAGAGTGCTGTGCACACTATCAGATCATCGATCTGTGATGTCCCCCCCTGGGACAAAGTAAAAAAGTAAAAAAATACTTTTACATGTGTAAAAAAAAAAAAAAAAAAAAATCCTAAATAAATAATAATAATAAAAAAAATATTATTCCCATAAATACATTTCTTTATCTAAATAAAAAAAACAAAACAATAAAAGTACACATATTTGGTATCACCGCGTCCTTAACGACCCAACCTATAAAACTGCCCCACTAGTTAACCCCTTCAGTAAACACCGTAAGAAAAAAAAAAAAAAAAACGAGGCAAAAAACAACGCTTTATTACCATACCACCGAACAAAAAGTGGAATAACACGCGATCAAAAAGACGGATATAAATAACCATCAGAATCATCAGCAAAAAAATAAAAAAGTTATAGTCCTGAGAATAAAGCGATACCAAAATAATTATTTTTTCTATAAAATAGTTTTTATCGTATAAAAGCGCCAAAACATAAAAAAATGATATAAATGAGGTATCGCTGTAATCGTACTGACCCGTCGAATAAAACTGCTTTATCAATTTTACCAAACGCGGAACGGTATAAACGGCTCCCCCAAAAGAAATTCATGAATAGCTGGTTTTTGGTCATTCTGCCTCACAAAAATCAGAATAAAAAGCGATAAAAAAATGTCATGTGCCCGAAAATGTTACCAATAAAAACGTCAACTCGTCCCGCAAAAAACAAAACCTTACATGACTCTGTGGACCAAAATGTGGAAAAATTATAGATCTCAAAATGTGGAGACGCAAAAACTTTTTTTGCTATAAAAAGCGTCTTTTAGTGTGTGACAGCTGCCAATCATAAAAATCCGATATAAAAAACGCTATAAAAGTAAATCAAACCCCCCTTCATCACCCCCTTAGTTAGGGAAAAATAATAAAATAAAAAAAATGTATTTATTTCCATTTTCCCATTAGGGCTAGGGTTAGGGCTAGGGTTAGGGCTAGGGTTGGGGCTAAAGTTAGGGTTAGGGTTAGGGCTAGGGTTGGAGGTAAAGTTAGGGTTAGGGTTGGGGCTAAAGTTAGGGTTAGGGTTTGGATTACATTTACGGTTGGGATTAGGGTTGGGATTAGAATTATGGGTGTGTCAGGGCTAGGGGTGTGGTTAGGGTTACCGTTGGGATTAGGGTTAGGGGTGTGTTTGGGTTAGGGTTTCAGGTAGAATTGGGGAGTTTCCACTGTTCAGGCACATCAGGGGCTCTCCAAACGCGACATGGCGTCCGATCTCAATTCCAGCCAATTCTGCGTTGAAAAAGTAAAACAGTGCTCCTTCCCTTCCGAGCTCTTCCGTGCGTCCAAAAAGGGGTTTACCCCAACATATGGGTTATCAGCGTACTCAGGACAAATTGAACAACAACTTCTGGGGTCCAAGTTCTCTTGTTATCCTTGGGAAAATAAAAATTTGGGGGGCTAAAAATCATTTTTGTGGGAAAAAAAAGATGTTTTATTTTCACGGCTCTGTGTTGTAAACTGTAGTGAAACACTTGGGGGTTCAAAGTTCTCAGAACACATCTAGATAAGTTCCTTGTGGGGTCTAGTTTCCAATATGGGGTCACTTGTGGGGGGGTTTGTACTGTTTGGGTACATCAGGGGCTCTGCAAATGCAACGTGACGCCTGCAGACCAATCCATTTAAGTCTGCATTCCAAATGGCGCTCCTTCCCTTCCGAGCTCTGTCATGCGCCCAAACAGTGGTTCCCCCCCACATATGGGGTATCAGCGTACTCAGGACAAATTGGACAACAACTTTTGTGGTCTAATTTATCCTGTTACCCTTGTGAAAATACAAAACTGGGGGCTAAAAAATCATTTTTGTGAAAAAAAAAAGGAATTTTTATTTTCACGGCTTTGCGTTATAAACTGTAGTGAAACACTTGGGGGTTCAAAGTTCTCACAACACATCTAGATAAGTTCCTTGGGAGGTCTAGTTTCCAATATGGGGTCACTTGTGGGGGGTTTGTACTGTTTGGGTACATCAGGGGCTCTGCAAATGCAACGTGACGCCTGCAGACCAATCCATTTAAGTCTGCATTCCAAATGGCGCTCCTTCCCTTCCGAGCTCTGTCATGCGCCCAAACAGTGGTTCCCCCCCACATATGGGGTATCAGCGTACTCAGGACAAATTGGACAACAACTTTTGGGGTCTAATTTATCCTGTTACCCTTGTGAAAATACAAAACAAAAAATAATTTTTATTTTCACGGCTCTGCGTTATAATCTGTAGTGAAACACTTGGTGGTTCAAAGCTCTCAAAACACATCTAGATAAGTTCCTTAGGGGGTCTACTTTCCAAAACGGTGTCACTTGTGGGGGGTTTCAATGTTTAGGCACATCAGGGGCTCTCCAAACGCAACATGGCGTCCCATCTCAATTCCAGTCAATTTTGCATTGAAAAGTCAAATGGCGCTCCTTCCCTTCCAAGCTCTGCCATGCGCCCAAACAATGGTTTACACCCACATATGGGGTATCAGCGTACTCAGGACAAATTGCACAACATTTTTTGGGGTCCAATTTCTTCTCTTACCCTTGGGAAAATAAAAAATTGGGGGCGAAAAGATCATTTTTGTGAAAAAATATGATTTTTTATTTTTACGGCTCTGCATTATAAACTTCTGTGAAGCACTTGGTGTGTCAAAGTGCTCACCACACATCTAGATAAGTTCCTTAGGGGGTCTACTTTCCAAAATGGTGTCACTTGTAGGGGGTTTCAATGTTTAGGCACATCAGGGGCTCTCCAAACGCAACATGGCGTCCCATCTCAATCCAGTCAATTTTGCATTAAAAAGTAAAATGGCGCTCCTTCCCTTCCAAGCTCTGCCATGCGCCCAACCAATGGTTTACACCCACATATGGGGTATCAGCGTACTCAGGACAAATTGCACAACATTTTTTGGGGTCCAATTTTTTTTCTTACCCTTGGGAAAATAAAAAATTGGGGGCGAAAAGATCATTTTTGTGAAAAAATATGATTTTTTATTTTTACGGCTCTGCATTATAAACTTCTGTGAAGCACTTGGTGGGTCAAAGTGCTCACCACACATCTAGATAAGTTCCTTAGGGGGTCTACTTTCTAAAATGGTGTCACTTGTGGGTGGTTTCAATGTTTAGGCACATCAGGGGCTCTCCAAACGCAACAT
Source organism: Ranitomeya variabilis (assembly GCF_051348905.1). Taxonomy (NCBI): domain Eukaryota; kingdom Metazoa; phylum Chordata; class Amphibia; order Anura; family Dendrobatidae; genus Ranitomeya; species Ranitomeya variabilis. Next base: position 242,667,452 of record NC_135233.1, on the reverse strand, counting down.
GGTGTCCCATCTCAATTCCAGTCAATTTTGCATTGAAAAGTCAAATGGCGCTCCTTTTTTTCCGAGCTCTGCCATGCGCCCAAACAGTGGTTTACCCCCACATATGGGGTATCAGCGTACTCAGGACAAATTGTACAACAACTTAGGGGGTCCATTTTCTCCTGTTACCCTTGGCAAAATAAAACAAACTGGAGCTGAAATAAATTTTGTGTGAAAAAAAGTTAAATGTTCATTTTTATTTAAACATTCCAAAAATTCCTGTGAAATACCTGAAGGGTTAATAAACTTCTTGAATGTGGTTTTGAGCACCTTGAGGGGTGCATTTTTTAGAATGGTGTCACACTTGGGTATTTTCTATCATATAGACCCCTCAAAATGACTTCAAATGAGATGTGGTCCCTAAAAAAACATGGTGTTGTAAAAATGAGAAATTTCTGGTCAACTTTTAACCCTTATAACTCCCTAAGAAAAAAAAATTGGCCCGGTCATTAACGTGCAAACCACCCTCAGGGCTTAAGGGGTTAAAGTACTCAGATCCAGTTTCCAGCCGGTTTGGTAGTCCTGATATGTTTTCCATCCACTGCTCCCAAACAGTTGGGGAAATTACAAACTTCAAAAAATTGGTCTGCAGATTGCTGCCAGATTTCCGTGGTGGGTAGGGGGGTAAATTCCGCACGGAGAACATCCCACAAAGCCTGGCAGGTGTCTGTGATAATCCCAGAGAATGTGGAAATTCCTATCCGGAACTGGAAATGGAGTGATGATAGGCTCTCTCCGGTAGCCAGGAATCTGCTGAAAAGAGAAAGAAAAAATAAAACAGAACAATAATTTTTATGACTGGGGTTTTGCAAAACAGAGAAAGAAAAAAAAAAGAGAAATACAAGGCTTTTATAACAATAATATTTAGGACAGTATTTTAGCAAAACAGAAAAAGGGAAAAATATTAAGTACATTGCAGAACAATAATAATTATGACAGGCGTTAATGTTTAAATATTACGTACCTTAGTGTCACTAGCAGACGTTCCTGAGCAGGAATCGCTCTATGGAGCTGGGTGTCCTGCCTGCTGATGGCTCCTTGTACACGGTACAGTAAGTCCATAAAGCTGTCTTTACACATCCTCGTGTACTCAAAATATTTCTCTGGGTTTTCACGGAGCTCATTGAATAAGGAGTGGTAGGCTCCACGGCGCTGTCGGAGTTCAAGAATGGGGTGCTGCCAAAAGCGCCGATGCCGTCTTCTCTTTTTTCTCTTTTCCGTTCTTGCTCACAAGCAAATGAAAAGGAAAAAAACAAGTTGACATCCAAATCCAGATTCCGATCGAAACTCTCTATGCGAAGATCCATCTTGACACAGGATACAGGAGCAAAATGTGAGGATTTCATCTGTACAAGGTTTTATATATAGAAATCCCATGAGCCACGCCCATTTGGCATGGCTTGTTTCAAGGAAATTCTCCTTGAAAAATTTTTCCTATCAAACACATGAGCATAAAAAACGCGAACGCATGCAAACACGCATGCAAACGCGTGCAAACGTTGCATTTTTTATCCGTCATGCGCAAGTTGATGCGGATAATAAACGCAGCGTTATCATGTGTTTGCATGCATTTTGCAATGCGTTTGCGGTTGTGGACGAGACGCTGCAGACTCAACTGCAAATGTGAACCTAGCCTTAATTGTCTGCGGTCATATTGCATCTCGGAGAGACTGTATGTGCACGGAGAAGACACGAAACAGAACAGAGCAGTTGTGTCTAAAATGATTTCTGATTTATTGCTCAAAAGCAATCTTTTATAGGGGAACATCAGGCAGTTTCAGCACATTACTTCACTTGTTTTTCAAATAATAATTATTATTATTAAGTCATTATTGATCTCACATAGGTTATTTCTGTAACGGTTATTATGTAGCGCCCCCACTGCCGCAGGGTCGAGGGGCACCCGGTACCGGGCCTCTGAGTCTCTGCTCCGGGGTTGTCACGGTGGCTAGACCCGGTCCGTGACCCTGCTGAGGGGCGTACAGTGATAGATGTAGATAGTGGTGGTGGTGCGGTGCAGTTAATAATGAGGACACTAGGTTGCAGTCTCTTTACCTCTTTACTGAAGGCCTCTGGGTCCTCAGTCCGGAATACGGTTCACCAGGCTGCGCAAGTCCGGCCGGTCCAATGGCACCTCCAGAGTTCTCCTTGCAGGTGGAAATCTGCGCCTTCCTGCTAGCGCTATGTGTTGTGGTCCTCCCCTGCTGTGCTTACGGGATAGTCCCCACAACTGTTGTGTCTGTTTCTCGTGTTCCCTCACAACAACTCGATTAGGTGATGTTCTGCTAATCCTCCGTCCCTCCCGGTGTTATGGTTGGGACGCACCCGTATGACGGGTAGGCTCGGAGCTCTTCCGGGACCCTAGAGTCGCCCCTCTCCACAGGTTGCCCCCCAAGTCTGCATAGGTGATTTAGGTGAGACAGCCCGCCTGTGACTGACTGTCCTGCCGTTGGTTTGAAGTATTGCTTGGAGCTAGATATATGAATACTTCCTCGGCGTTCCGGCCGCTGGTTGTGCGCCTCAGTAGGATGTTGCCTCGGTCTTACAGCACGACTCCTACTGGTATTCTCCTTCTTGCTTTGATCTCGTTTCTCACTCAGCACAATATATCTCGCTTCTGATCCTTTCTTAGGGCACCGCCGCTATGCTGAGCAGGCACAGTCCCGTGACGTTCTTTCTTGTTGCCAGGCCTCTGTCAGGGTCCCAAACCTGACAGGGACCCTACCGAATCTTCCCCACAACACCCCCTGCCACAAGGTGTTGCCTGGTTCCAACCCAGTCAGCTTTCTGAACTAACTTCCTGCCTGACCCCCAGTTTACCCACACGGTGAGGAGTGGCCTAATAAATAGCACCCTTAGCTCCCCCTGGAGGCCCGACTGTGAAATGTATTGGTGTATGTGATACCTGGTCAGATGAACTCCTTCAGTGCCATCAGACGTACCATAGCCCCCCTTAGCGGTGGAGCCACAGTACTGCAACGACCAGGACTCTGGGGCGCTGCACTCCCCCCCGGTTAAATCCAGTACTCCGGGACTGGGAAGAAAACAACAATACATGTCAGCAAAAAGACATACAATTTTTGTGAGTGCAATAACAATAAGCATATTTGAACAGAGCTTCCCTTTATGGGAGGTGAGGACACTTAAACGTTACAAACATGGTTAAATACTTTCAAATAACTTTTCTTACCCAACCGGGTATTCTACTAAGTGCAAAAATTTTTAAACATTAATTCAACATTGCCTTTAAGGATGTACACTCTGAATCCACTAAAGACCTTCTTATAACACATTATAAGGCTTAAGCAACTGTGCTACATTCTCCTACTTTATGTCTGCAGGACCGCCTGTCCTAACGGCTCCAGACCTACTGCCTCTCCTTTCTATTACAGGACCGCTCCTTTCAGCCCGAGCCTTCTGTCCTTCCACTACTATACACAGTATAGAACATGTTTTTCCTTCAGTTGGAGATTACTGAGCCATCCCTATATGGCTCCTAAGAGGACTCACCACTAACCCCTACGGGTTCACTTCCTGTCCTCATCCTTCTATTAACATTATTGAACATTTCTTACAATTAACTAATTGGTTACATTTAACTTTCACATATCAACATTATTACTTCTTCTTTCAAAGCATCATCATTCCTTAAGTGCTATCGATGAACATCCCCTTTAAGAGGGGACCAAGTCTCTATGAGGTGGTGCAACTTTTCAAGCTGCAAGTCCGTATGCAGCAAGGACTCCAGTACAAGTTCCAATAACCGTATCTTCGCAAAGAGTCTGTCTTTTACATAAAACCAGTAGAAAGCACCTTTAAGAAAGTGTAAACTATATACAAGAAGTTTGTATCATGCATTGTTCATGATTCAGCAGTTCTTTGATAACTTGTGCAAAACGTAGGAAACAAACAAAAACAATAGGGATCCCGGGTCAACAAAGGGATCCCTTTAAGAGTTAACCCTGATCGGGTTTAAAGCAGCAAAGAGCAGGGAAACAAGCAGTTAACTATTTACATATTCAGGTTTCCGAGGTTTAGTTGGACGGCTTCCAGGGCTGCACCTGGCACTTAACCCTTCTTGGCCTGGGAAAAGTGAGGTCCAGGGTTACACCCAGTGCTGGTCAAACGCCATTAATCCGTCTTTCATGTACGGTCAAATCATGCGCAGCGATGGAGGTCTGCGCAGCTTGAGTATGGGCATTTGCTGCAGCAGAGGTAGCGGCTGCTGCAAAATCAGTCACTGGAATAGAGTCAGCAGTTGTGGCACTAGCAGTCACTGGAGTGGTGTCGGTCGTCAGGGCAGGGTCGTCCTTCATACCTGCTTCAGATGCGGTCCCTCCGGTGCCGGTCTGCTCTGCCTCCGCTGGGGTCTGGAATGCTGGCTGCAGGGCCTTGCGCTGCAGCGTTGTCATCTCCGTTTGCAGCATCTCGCTTTCCGGCAGGGCCTTACTTTCTGGCTTCGGAGCGCTGTAACTTCCTTCTTGCTCCGGACCAGACGAGGCTGCCGACAGACGTCTGGTGAGGCTCCCGATGAAGGTCTTCTTCCACCCGGCCTCAGTGCTCAGCTGATTCCGCCGGAGTTGGTTGCTGAGCCCTTCCATGCCGGCCTGCAGGAGATCAGCATCAGCGGTGGAGGCCTGGTCACGGTGTCCCTCCGGGTAGCTGGGGGAGTCCTCTGCTCCGACCCCACGCTCCGGTTCTGGGCAGCTCGCCATGGCGTCCTCCTTGTCGCTGACTTCTTCTTCCTGGTCCTTTTCCCGCTCTCTCCTTCGTGGGCGGTTTCGCTTTCTTTGCCTCCGCCCTCCATTAACGATTAGGAGGCGGATCTCGGCTGCTGACGGACACGTCCTCAAGGGACAGAAATACTTAGACTGGGCGGCCATTGTCTTTCGCGCTCTTCAGCTGGTCCACGCCTACTTCCACGCCCTTCTTCTTCTCCTGCGCTCTCCTTAGCGCTGCAATGGCGGTGGTTTTGGCGGGAACTTCTGGCGGTAAATGGCAACACACAGTCTTTGCAATAAAGTACAGTCCAAGCACAGTAAATCACAGTTCCAAGGCACACATGACCCGATTCCTCAGGCTTAAGTAGATCCTGTTCGTGACGCCAAGTTGAAGCGCCCCCACTGCCGCAGGGTCGAGGGGTACCCGGTACCGGGCCTCTGAGTCTCTGCTCCGGGGTTGTCACGGTGGCTAGACCTGGTCCGTGACCCTGCTGAGGGGCGTACAGTGATAGATGTAGATAGTGGTGGTGGTGCGGTGCAGTTAATAACGAGGACACTAGGTTGCAGTCTCTTTACCTCTTTACTGAAGGCCTCTGGGTCCTCAGTCCGGAATACGGTTCACCAGGCTGCGCAAGTCCGGCTGGTCCGATGGCACCTCCAGAGTTCTCCTTGCAGGTGGAAATCTGCGCCTTCCTGCTAGCGCTATGTGTTGTGGTCCTCCCCTGCTGTGCTTACGGGATAGTCCCCACAACTGTTGTGTCTGTTTCTCGTGTTCCCTCACAACAACTCGATTAGGTGATGTTCTGCTAATCCTCCGTCCCTCCCGGTGTTATGGTTGGGACGCACCCGTATGACGGGTAGGCTCGGAGCTCTTCCGGGACCCTAGAGTCGCCCCTCTCCTCAGGTTGCCCCCCAAGTCTGCATAGGTGATTTAGGTGAGACAGCCCACCTGTGACTGACTGTCCTGCCGTTGGTTTGAAGTATTGCTTGGAGCTAGATATATGAATACTTCCTCGGCGTTCCGGCCGCCGGTTGAGCGCCTCAGTAGGATGTTGCCTCGGTCTTACAGCACGACTCCTACTGGTATTCTCCTTCTTGCTTTGATCTCGTTTCTCACTCAGCACAATATATCTCGCTTCTGATCCTTTCTTAGGGCACCGCCGCTATGCTGAGAAGGCACGGTCCCGTGACGTTCTTTCTTGTTGCCAGGCCTCTGTCAGGGTCCCAAACCTGACAGGGACCCTACCGAATCTTCCCCACAACACCCCCTGCCACAAGGTGTTGCCTGGTTCCAACCCAGTCAGCTTTCTGAACTAACTTCCTGCCTGACCCCCAGTTTACCCACACGGTGAGGAGTGGCCTAATAAATAGCACCCTTAGCTCCCCCTGGAGGCCCGACTGTGAAATGTATTGGTGTATGTGATACCTGGTCAGATGAACTCCTTCAGTGCCATCAGACGTACCATAGCCCCCCTTAGCGGCGGAGCCACAGTACTGCAACGACCAGGACTCTGGAGCGCTGCAATTACCCTAATGATATACTGTTAGGCCAAGCTGACATCTGTCTTTGCACGTATTGTATAAATCTTTTGGTTTATGAGGGGAGCACTATCCCCATTTTGCAGTTACATTTATTCTTGATAAGCTGGGTGGATTATACAGCCACCTCATAGTCCATCTGAAGGTTGACATAACCTGTTAACAGAAACTGAACTTGGAGCCAGGAGTAAATCTTGTGATAATGATGAATCAGAGAACATTAACACTATATGATTCTAATATTCAGCAAAGCGTCCATTTTTTAATATAAGCTTGATTTTACTATATATCCATATGCCATATATTATTCATAGATCATCTCCTTACCAGTCGCCCTTTGGAGATATGCAAAATCAAAACCCTAATCTCGTCGAGCCTATCGATCTGCCCTCCCGGCCTGTCTTACTGGACCAATCTCTGGAACCTAGCTTAACTAATCTTCACCGTATATACAAGATGACCCATCAAGGATCAGTCCTAGGCCCCCTCCTCTTCTCTTTGTATACTGCCCCTATTGGACAAACAATCAGTAGATTTGGTTTCCAGTACCATCTCTATGCTGACGACACCCAATTATACACCTCTTCTCCTGCTTTCACTCCGACCTTCTTAGAAAACACCAGTGATTGTCTTACCGCTGTCTCTAACATCATGTCCTCCCTCTATCTGAAACTGAACCTGTCAAAAACTGAACTCCTCGTGTTCTCTCCCTCTACTAACCTACCTTTGCCTGACATTGCCATCTCCGTGTGCGGTTCCACCTTTACAAGATTACACCTTTAGCAACATGCCCGCTGCCTTGGGGTCATCCTTGATTCCGAGCTTTCATTCACCCCCCACATCCGATCACTGGCTCGCTCTTATCTGCATCTCAAAAATATTTCTAGAATTCGCCCGTTTCTTACTTTCGACTCTGCAAAAACTCTTACTGTCTCACTTATTCATTCTCGTCTGGACTATTGTAACGCTCTACTAATCGGCCTCCCTCTTACCAAACTCTCCCCTCTCCAATCTGTCCTGAATGCTGCTGCCAGGATCATATTCCTCACCAACCGTTACACCGATGCCTCTACCTTGTGCCAGTCATTACACTGGCTACCCATCCATTCCAGAATCCAGTACAAAACTACTACCCTCATCCACAAAGCACTCCATGGCTCAGCACCACCCTACATCTCCTCTCTGGTCTCAGTCTACCACCCTACCCGTGCCCTCCGCTCCGCTAATGACCTCAGGTTAGCATCCTCAATAATCAGAACCTCCCATTCCCGTCTCCAAGACTTTACACGTGCTGCGCCGTTTCTTTGGAATGCACTACCTAGGTTAATACGATTAATCCCCAATCCCCACAGTGTTAAGCATGCCCTAAAAACGCATTTGTTCAGACTGGCCTACTGCCTCAACGCATTAACCTAACTATCCCTGTGTGGCCTAATTAAAAAAAAAAAAAAAAAACACAATCAGGTTCCTCGCATCATGTTCTCATACACTTTATGCAGTCAATAGCCTCTGTGTCTGTACTGCTACATACTTAGTTAACTGGTTCATGCACCTTTACATGAACACCCGAGCCTTACACTATGGCTGGTCCAAATAACTAAAGCAATTGTTACCATCCACCTCTCGTGTCTCCCCTTTTCCTCATAGTTTGTAAGCTTGCGAGCAGGGCCCTCATTCCTCCTGGTATCTGTTTTGAACTGTGATTTCTGTTATGCTGTAATGTCTATTGTCTGTACAAGTCCCCTCTATAAGTTGTAAAGCGCTGCGGAATATGTTGGCGCTATATGAATAAAATTATTATTATCTCTAGTAGATGGACCTCCTCCTAACGGACTTGCACAGGAGGAAGTCAGATCCTACTCTCTCCCTCACTGGTGTGCTTCAGGTAGACATATTCCGGGGGAGGTGGATATGGCATTCCTCTAATTTTTTCACAGCAGCATCTTTCATCTATGAAATCATCAAAGTTGGCATGCATAGTCGTCACTGTAGTTTCCATGGTCTTCATCATCATATTTTTAAGGCATGGAGCTAAGCAGCATAGAATTAAGGCTAATATAATCAATACACAGAGAATAGCTATTCCAAATTTTTTGAGTGCTCTTTTCCACCCATCCCACCATCCAAGCCAGGAACCCCATTGATCATTTACCCCGGAGTTTTGGGCTAATTCTTCTGATAGGTCGGTAAGGCCTTTAAGTGCTCTGGATATGCTCCCTTCCGGGGCTGTGTTGTTAGGTGTGTAAGTGCAACAGCTAGTATCTTTTAACAGAGAAAAACAGACACACTGGCGCTCACCACACTCGAGGACAAGAGGATGGTGACAGGGAGAATGAGTTGTCAATGGGATACCCCTAGCTGCTGGGATCACTACAACAGGATCTGTGCCTATCCTGGAATAAAATTATATAAACAGACAATTGCCACAAAGGGCAAACTGATGCCGCGCTAAAGGGGTTAAATATTTTGTATTGTATTAGTAAACGGCATATAGCCGGTGTCTGAATCCTTAGTCCTAGTAAATGCCTGCAATGAAGCTATAAGAAACTCAAGGTGTAGATAGGTGTATACCTAGCTAGAGGCGTGAATAGATGCTGGCAAAGTTATGAGACATTAATACATGTAAATGCGCCGTTGCTGCGTTGCAGGAGGGAGCTTACCCTATGTGTAGAGTCGCTAGTCGTCCCGCTGCGGACCCTGCAGGAGTTGTCCGATCCGGTTACCGCTGCTTGTTGTTGCGGTGTCGGCGGGTAACCCTGATGAAGAAGGCCGAGCACCTTCGAAACGCGTTGGTTTAGTCATTCCCTTTTGGCCCCAACGCCGCTCCGTACCTTTTGTGACGTCACAGTGCAGGCACTTGCGAGCCGGCGCCAGCAGCCATTTCTCTCCTCGCGGTTACCAGGGACGCCTTCGGCCGGGGCTCCCAGGTTCCGTTTTAGCTGCTACACTCCCTCCTGCTCTCCCCTTCTGTCCCCCGCCGACACCGCAACAACAAGCAGCGGTAACCGGATCGGACAACTCCTGCAGGGTCCACAGCGGGACGACTAGCGACTCTACACATAGGGTAAGCTCCCTCCTGCAACGCAGCAACGGCGCATTTACATGTATTAATGTCTCATAACTTTGCCAGCATCTATTCACGCCTCTAGCTAGGTATACACCTATCTACACCTTGAGTTTCTTATAGCTTCATTGCAGGCATTTACTAGGACTAAGGATTCAGACACCGGCTATATGCCGTTTACTAATACAATACAAAATATTTAACCCCTTTAGCGCGGCATCAGTTTGCCCTTTGTGGCAATTGTCTGTTTATATAGCTAGTATCTTTTATTTTGCAGACTCCACCTTTCTCTGCTAGGATCATGTCTAGGGCCATCCTGTTTTGGAAGGCCATGAGGATGTGGGGTCTAGTTGCTCAATGAGTCCCCTTATAGCATCTCTGTTGAAATTAACAAACCGTTGTTGATTATAGTATAGGTAATTTATCCATTTTACATTCTTATTTACCCCAATCATGTGGATAATTGATTCAAAACCAGCTGCTACCTCATTCCTGGCTTTGAACTCATTAGGTACTCCCTGTGGGACCCCAATGTCGTCTATGTAAATATAAGGGTCAAGATATCTGGTCTTAACAGTTTTTTATGAAAGTCTTGCACTGCTAGTGGCTACGATGTCAAACTTTACATAAGACGTTACGAGTATCACATGCATATCAGTGTCACATACATTACGGGACAAATTTCTTCAGTGCCAAAGATATCAATGCATTCTATATAAAATGAAAGTTGAGGGTTTTACCCATTTTTTGAGGGTTGAGGATAGAGGAAAGTATAGAGAATAAATCATTGCTCACTCATCCAATATCTTGACTGATAATCCAAGCATTGGCAATGTAATTCTGTGAAAGCAACTTTAGTATATTAAGGGGAGAGCTGTCATCCAAACACCCTGTCTGAAGATTTCTCTAATACTATGTAGATCTACTGTTTTATGTGATATAATCTGGTTATTTTATGTGTACTATTCTCTGCAGCAGCTTGTTAAGGGTTAACCCTTAGTGCCAGCCCAGGTGGGGTGGATTTACTCGGGATTTATATATAAAGCTACTTCCTGTTAGTGAGTTTTGGTTGAGCTAGCAAGAAGCATCAGATAGCGGCAGGCCACAAGTGGAAAGTGTGCTGCCATAAATAATCGAAGGGTTAAAGTGCAGAACGATGTTACAGAAGCCAGTTACCATCCAACAGCTGGAGTACAGAGACAATAAAGAAAGTCATAGCAACAAACATTGACTTGTGTTACTAATATACAATGAGATTCTTCACTTCCAGTGAGTATCTGCAGGGGCAAAAATAGAGCTGACAGAGGTGTGATTCCTGTAGGCAGCTAGTGAGGAGTGGACTACTGAAAATGTGTCAAATTCGTCCTGGAGGATTGAGCTGCATCTTTACCTGATCAGGAAGGAGCATGGGGTACTGCACCATAGTGGGATAATAGCATAGCTCTCAACCGTCCCTCATACTGAGGGACTGTCCCAATTTTGAGGCTGTGCCCCGCAGTCCCGAAAGGGACTCCACAGCTCCCACACAGCCAGCAGAATAGCAGGCGACAGCCCCCCTTGTATTAGGCCACACCCCCTCCGTATCATCTTCCAGTGGTTCAGAGAGGGAGGACATTCTGAGGTACTTGTATGTGTGTGTGTTTGTGTGTTGCACACATACATGCAGCTGGCCCTGCTGTGCTTACAGTACAAGGCATTATAACCAGGAGTAGTGGCACTGGCAGCAGTTAGAGCAATCCAGTGCAGCCTGTTAATCATAGGCACAGTATATATATGTATCCTTTATATACTACAGCAGTTATGGAGTGGAGCCAGTAGATAGTGGTGTTGTCTGAGTGCATGCAGAGTTCGCAGAGCTGGGCTACATTGAAATGTGCAGGATCTGTGAGGCAGCAATGTGGACAGTGACAGGTGGTGAAATCTTTGCCTGCATTGTAAGCAGAGCTGCTGGGACACATCTACGGGCCCCGACTGTACACTGGCATTGTCATGTGGGACCATTATACTGTATGCATCATCATGTGTGGCCATTATACAGTATGGAGCACTGTGTGATCATTATACAGTATTGAGCATCATGTGTGGCCATTAAACAGTATGGAGCACTGTGTGGCCATTATACAGTATGGAGCACTGTGTGGCCATTATACAGTATTGAGCATCATATGAGGCCATTATACAGTATGGAGCACTGTGTGGCCACTATACAGTATTGAGCATCATGTGTGGCTATTATACAGTATGGAGCACTGTGTGGCCATTATACAGTATTGAGCATCATGTGCGGCCATTATACAGTATGGAGCACTGTGTGGCCATTATACAGTATTGAGCATCATGTGTGGCCATTATACTGTATGGAGCACTGTGTGACCATTGTACAGTATTAAGCATCATGTGTGGGCATTATACAGTATGGAGCACTGTGTGGCCATTATACAGTATTGAGCATCATATGAGGCCATTATACAGTATGGAGCACTGTGTGGCCATTATACAGTATTGAGCATCATGTGTGGCCATTATACAGTATGGAGCTCTGTGTGGCCATTATACAGTATGGAGCACTGTGTGGCCATTATACAGTATTGAGCATCATGTGTGGCCATTATACAGTATGGAGCACTGTGTGGCCATTATACAGTATTGAGCATCATCTGTGGCCATTATACAGTATTGAGCATCATGTGTGGCCATTATACTGTATGGAGCACTGTGTGTCCATTATACAGTATTGATCATCATGTGTGGCCATTATACAGTATGGAGCACTATGTGTTCATTATACAGTATTGAGTATCATGTGGGGCTATTATATAGTATGGAGCACTGTGTGGCCATTATACAGTATGGAGCATCATGTGTGGCCATTATACAGTATGGAGCATCACGTGTGGCCATTCTACAGCATGGAGAACTGTGTGGCCATATTTTTTTCTGTTTATAATTATTGCTTGTGAAACAGTGTGATCAGCAGTGATAAATGAGTGTGGTTTGGGCATGTATATGGGTGTGACTAGTTGTGAAATGGGTGTGGTCAAGGTCGTGGCCTAAAATTTGCCGTGGCTCTGCTTTTGTCCCTCTTTGCCTTCTTCAAAAGTTGGGACGTATGTAATAGCAGTAGGAAAAGAAATACTCTGTTACTCTGCAACTGTACTGAACATCATCGTTATATTGTTTGTAAAGCAACTAAGTTATGAGCCTTTGCCTTATGTGGAATAAATGGTTAAAGAAATGTATGTTGTTTACCACATGTTGGAGAATATATTCAACAACTTCAGTAAAGCTATTTTTAACTTTTTAAAATGGTTGTTAGCCTCCCTAATTCATCACATAAGTAAGGTCCCCATTACATTCCAACACTTATGGCCCAAAAAAGGGGTGAACAGGAAGTCCCTACAAAGCACACGTACACTCAGGGTACCATAGCAGGGTGTTTAGGGATGCAGAAATAGATGTCTGGCAAATCCCTCCCTTTCAATTGCTCAAATATTTTAGTATCTTCAATTGACTCTTTAGAAAACTAAAAATGTCTATGTTATGTGTATAGAAGATCAATTATCTATCCTTTATCCCTTCTCCAATATCCTTCCTTGTGTAGAAGAATTACAATGCTGAATGGCAGTCCTATGTAGTATATGGCTGCATAATATGTATAAGCTACTTTTTATTTTTTTGTGTAAACCCCTTAAGATATCATCTATTGGGGACAAAAAAATATACAATAGAAGTGACAACACAGAAAGTTATCTTATGAATACAATTTTTTTTAATTAATTCATACAAAAACAGTAATATTTTTAAAATTCAGAAAATAGGTACTGGAAAAACCGAGGTTAATCTATATACTATCCATCCATTAATTTAAATAGCATCTATACAGATATGTCAATTTTCATCACTAATCCATCTGAAATCCATTTCATGATTAAATGAAGCAAGGAAAGTGCCTTGTGCTTATAAAGTGCAGATATAGAGTGTAATACTTATAACAGACGCTAGATGGCGCTGTTAATCTATTATTCAGATTTCTATGCCACAAAATGAGATTTATTACAAAATACTCAATAGTTTAACAGATGCTATCAGCTCTAATTTATTAAATATTTTTTCTATGGAAATTAGGATATGAGGCCACCATAATAAACATTTCAAAGAAAATCCGTTATATAGTGTATATCAGTGTCTCATCCTAATATAATATTTATACGGATAAAATCCATCAGAGATAACATAGGTTAATAGTCACAAAAGTATCTAAAGAGTTAAGGGGTATAATTTACCAGGTTATCGTAGGGATCCAGTTAATGCCGCTGGTGGGATATAGAAAACCTTGCGCCCCGACGCGCGCGTGTCACGACCCCAGAAGAAGCTAGATCCCTACGATAACCTGGTAAATTATACCCCTTAACTCTTTAGATACTTTTGTACTTTAGATACTTTTTTTTATTTTATAATAAATCTCATTTTGTGGCATAGAAATCTGAATAATAGATTAACAGTGCCTTCTAGTGTCTGTTATAAGTATTACACCCTTTATCTGCACTTTATAAGCACAAGGCACTTTCCTTGCTTCATTTAATCATGAAATAGATTTCAGATAGATTAGTGGTGAAAATTGACATATCTGTATAGATGCTATTTAAATTAAGGGATGGATAGTATATAGATTAACCTCGGTTTTTCCAGTACCTATTTTCTGAATTTTAAAAATATTACTGTTTTTGTATGAATTAATAAAATTTTTTTGTATTCATAAGATAATTTTCTGTGTTGTCACTTCTACTGTATATTTTTTTGTCCCCAATAGATGATATCTTAAGGGGTTTACACAAAAAAATAAAAAGTAGCTTATGTATTCTTGAAGTGTTGCCCGTATTTGATGGATTAAATAATTTATGTAGGGACTTTTTGTCTTGATGTATAATACAGGTCCTTCTCAAAAAATTAGCATATAGTGTTAAATTTCATTATTTACCATAATGTAATGATTACAATTAAACTTTCATATATTATAGATTCATTATCCACCAACTGAAATTTGTCAGGTCTTTTATTGTTTTAATACTGATGATTTTGGCATACAACTCCTGATAACCCAAAAAACCTGTCTCAATAAATTAGCATATCAAGAAAAGGTTCTCTAAACGACCTATTACCCTAATCTTCTGAATCAACTAATTAACTCTAAACACATGCAAAAGATACCTGAGGCTTTTAAAAACTCCCTGCCTGGTTCATTACTCAAAACCCCCATCATGGGTAAGACTAGCGACCTGACAGATGTCAAGAAGGCCATCATTGACACCCTCAAGCAAGAGGGTAAGACCCAGAAAGAAATTTCACAACAAATAGGCTGTTCCCAGAGTGCTGTATCAAGGCACCTCAATGGTAAGTCTGTTGGAAGGAAACAATGTGGCAGAAAACGCTGTACAACGAGAAGAGGTGACCGGACCCTGAGGAAGATTGTGGAGAAGGACCGATTCCAGACCTTGGGGAACCTGAGGAAGCAGTGGACTGAGTCTGGTGTGGAAACATCCAGAGCCACCGTACACAGGCGTGTGCAGGAAATGGGCTACAGGTGCCGCATTCCCCAGGTAAAGCCACTTTTGAACCATAAACAGCGGCAGAAGCGCCTGACCTGGGCTACAGAGAAGCAGCACTGGACTGTTGCTAAGTGGTCCCAAGTACTTTTTTCTGATGAAAGCAAATTTTGCATGTCATTCGGAAATCAAGGTGCCAGAGTCTGGAGGAAGACTGGGGAGAAGGAAATGCCAAAATGCCTGAAGTCCAGTGTCAAGTACCCACAGTCAGTGATGGTGTGGGGTGCCATGTCAGCTGCTGGTGTTGGTCCACTGTGTTTCATCAAGGGCAGGGTCAATGCAGCTAGCTATCAGGAGATTTTGGAGCACTTCATGCTTCCATCGGCTGAAATGCTTTATGGAGATGAAGATTTCATTTTTCAGCACGACCTGGCACCTGCTCACAGTGCCAAAACCACTGGTAAATGGTTTACTGACCATGGTATTACTGTGCTCAATTGGCCTGCCAACTCTCCTGACCTGAACCCCATAGAGAATCTGTGGGATATTGTGAAGAGAAAGTTGAGAGACGCAAGACCCAACACTCTGGATGAGCTTAAGGCCGCTATTGAAGCATCCTGGGCCTCCATAACATCTCAGCAGTGTCACAGGCTGATTGCCTCCATGCCACGCCGCATTGAAGCAGTCATATCTGCCAAAGGATTCCCGACCAAGTATTGAGTGCATAACTGAACATTATTATTTGATGGTTTTTTTGTCTGTTATTAAAAAACACTTTTATTTGATTGGCCGGGTGAAATATGCTAATTTATTGAGACAGGTTTTTTGGGTTATCAGGAGTTGTATGCCAAAATCATCAGTATTAAAACAATAAAAGACCTGACAAATTTCAGTTGGTGGATAATGAATCTATAATATATGAAAGTTTAATTGTAATCATTACATTATGGTAAATAATGAAATTTAACACTATATGCTAATTTTTTGAGAAGGACCTGTATGTATGTATGGAACTTATTTGGGAAGCAATGTAGCAATGTAGTTAATTTTTAGCTTCTGTCACTTAGCTTTTAATCTTTTAATTGCATATGTTATAGGTCATAGAAAATTTCATAGAAGTCTAACACTATATGGGGTAAGATAAGAAACTTTTTATAGTGAGCATCACCTATTTTGTGAGACATTCTCCATTCAGAGCTACTGTCTGCAGAGAGCGGGATGGACACTATAAAGATTCAGTTCTGTACCCAACAGTTTTTTCCTTTAAAAGATAATAATAGGAAATATTGAGACTGACAAGATCAGCACAAAATTCACTTACGATCTTAATTTTGCTTCTTGCAACTATAATTCAAAAATTTCAGTCACTCCTGTAGGTGGAGCACCTGGCTTGTGGACCCACTGTGCCACAGGGCCGTGCTTACCTTGGAGGGGTGTGTTTAAGCGGCTACCTGGTTTTCACTGGATGCTGATGGTGAAGTCAGACTTGAGCTGCAGGTAGCCTCCGGTAGAGTTGAGCGACTTTTACTTTTTTAGGATCGAGTCGGGTTTCGCGAAACCCGACTTTGTCAAAAGTCGGGTCAGGTGAAATCGGACGATTATTGTGAAAAGTCAGGGGCCGACTGAAACACGAAACTCAATGCAAGTCAATGGGGAATCAAAGTCGGCAGAGAGTGGAGGACAGGAAAACACCTACAGTGCCTATTTTAATGCCAAAAACATACATTTTTATTACTGAAGCTTGTCAATCTTAATTTACTTTATAATAATAGTTAGGCATTGAAAATTGGGGGTCATTTGGCTAAAGTTGTGGGGGGGGGGGTAGGGCTGGTTCAAGTTTTTCGTGGGCCCAGGAAACGCGGACTACATCACGGCGGTGGAGCAGGGAGAGGTAAGTATTTCAGCTTTGCAAGTGCTGTGATCCTGAGCAAGCAGGGGGGCCCACTCGTTCGCATTGGCACTGGCACAGGGCCCCTCAAAGTACGGCGGTGTGTTTGACGGCGGGGGCGCCTCCCACCGGCGGAGACACTTTTGCGTACTATGAGGGGCACTGTGCCAGTGACGTTGCCAATGGGTATGCCCCCTTCACCTGATGAAGGAACCTGCACTTTCATCTGCACCTTCCTGTTTGTCCCCGTGTAAGGTGGTATAGTATGCGAGAAGGGGAACCTGACTTTCAGCAGGGTCAGATTCTGGCTGTGTGGAGTGCAAGGGGAATGTAGTGGTCTGGGTCAATGTACCAGCAGACTAATCTAGCAGTGGCTGGGCAATGGGCAGGATGAGGAGGAAACACAGATATAGGCCCAAATAATAAAGTGGGCTAAATGCAGTTCCAAATTGGTAACAGGAGTAAACTGGCGGCATAGCTTTGTTCAGCAGAGGACAATTGTAAGGAATGGCAGACACAGTTAGTAGGCCCAAAAAAGTACGTAGGCTAAATGCAGTTCAAAATTGGTAACAGGAGTACACTGGCGGCATAGCTTTGTTCAGCGGAGGACAATTGTAAGGAGTGGCAGACACAGTTAGTAGGCCCAAAAAAGTAAGTAGGCTAAATGCAGTTCAAAATTGGTAACAGGAGTAAACTGGCAGCATAGCTTTGTTCAGCGGAGGACAACTGTAAGGAGTGGCAGACACAGTTAGTAGGGCCAAGTAATAAAGTGCGCCAAATGCAGATTAATATGTGATATAGGCTGAAAATTGAAGCTCAGCTTTGTTCAGTGGAGGAGAAAAGCAAGGAGCGGCAGACACCGTTAGTAGGCCCAACCAAACAAGTAGGCCAAATGCAGTTTAATATGTGATATAGGCTGAAAATTGAAGCTCAGCTTTGTTCAGTGGAGGAGAAAAGCAAGGAGCGGCAGACACCGTTAGTAGGCCCAACCAAGTAGGCCAAATGCAGTTTAATATGTGATATAGGCTGAAAATTGAAGCTCAGATTTGTTCAGTGGAGGAGAAAAACAAGGATCGGCAGACACCGTTAGTAGGCCCAACCATACAAGTAGGCCAAATGCAGTTTAATATGTGATATAGGCTGAAAATTGAAGCTCAGCTTTGTTCAGTGGAGGAGAAAAGCAAGGAGCGGCAGACACAGGGTACACAGGCGGCATAGCGTTGTTCAGTGGAGGACAATTGTAAGGAGTGGCGCAGATAGACACATGTAGTAGGCCTAAAATAAAAAAGTAGGCTCAATGCAGTTTAAAATTGGTTACAGGGGTACACAGGTGGCATAGCGTTGTTCAGCAGAGGACGATTGTAATGAGTGGCGCAGACAGACTTTGCAGGCCTAAAATAAAAAAGTAGGGTCAATGCAGTTTAAAATTGGTTACAGGGGTACACAGGCGGCATAGCATTGTTCAGCGGAGGACTATTGTAAGGAGTGGCACAGACAGACTTAGTAGGCCTAAAATAAAAAAGTAGGCTCAATGCAGTTCAAAACAGGTTACAGGAGTGAACTGGCGGCATAGCGTTGTTCAGCGGAGGACAATTGTAAGGAGTGGCAGACATAGTTAGTAGGCCCAAAAAGTAAGTAGGCTAAATGCAGTTCAAAATTGGTAACAGCAGTAAACTGGCGGCATAGCTTTGTTCAGTGGAGGACAACTGTAAAGAGTGGCTGACACAGTTAGTAGGCCAAAATAATAAAGTGAGGTAAATGTCTGCCAAAATTTTTTTCAAAAATAAACAGGTGGCATAGCTAAGTACAGGGGTGGGCTCCTCTGCTGAGTAGCACACAGTGGTAGTTGGCGCAAAGTATTAAATGGTCTAAATGGAGGCCAGGGCCCCTGTTGTGAATTCTGCTTTTGGGCTCCCTCCGGTGGTTGTAGGTGGTAATGCAGTTGCCCCTGAGTTGCAGTCCTGGTCAGGTGTATCTGTTGATTGCAGTTCTGACTGGGGTATTTAGGTGTGCAGGATTCATTAGTCCTTGCCAGTTGTCAATTGTTGTTGGGAGGTGTTTGACCTCTGCCTGGTTCCTCCTGCCTTTCTGCCAAATCAGCAAAGATAAGTGTCTGTTTTTTTTTTCCTGTGACACACATGCTGTGTGTTTCACAATTCAGTGCTATTCTTTGTGTTTTCTTGTCCAGCTTAGATTGTGTCAGTATTTTCTCAGTCTTGCTGGATTCTCTGGAGTGGCAGATATACATTCCATGTCTTTAGTTAGATTGTGGAACTTTTTGTATTATTTGCTGTGGATATTTTTGGAAGGGTTTTAATACTGACCGCCTAGTAATCTGTCCTATCCTTTCCTATTTAGCTAGAGTGGCCTCTTTTGCTAAATCCTGTTTTCTACCTGCGTGTGTCTAATCTTCTCCTTTTCACAGTCATTATTCGTGGGGGGCTGCCTATCTTTTGGGGGTCTGCTCTGAGGCAAGATAGCATTCCTATTTCCATCTATAGGGGTATTTAGTCCTCCGGCTGTGTCGAGGTGTCTAGGGTTTGTTAGGCACACCCCACGGCTACTTCTAGTTGCGGTGTTAGTTCAGGATTTGCGGTCAGTACAGGTTCCACTGACTCCAGAGAAAGTTTCATGCGGCTCTAAGGTCACCGGATCATAACAGTACAACTGGCCCATAATGAGTTAAATGCATCTCAGAAGAAGGGAAGAAAGGTGTTGAGCCATTTTTTTTTCTGCAGCCTGTTTTGTCTTTTCTTCCCTCTTTATCTATGGGTGGCTGAGGAGTCTTGTGCCAGCATGGATGTTCAGGAATTAGCTTCTCGTGCAGACCAGCTTGCTGCTAGGGTACAGGGTATTTCTGATTATATTGTTCAGACTCCTGCTTTAGAGCCGAAGATTCCTACTCCTGATTTGTTTTTTTGGTGATAGGTCCAAATTTTGGGGTTTTAAAAACAATTGTAGACTGTTTTTTGCTCTGAGACCGCGATCCTCCGGTGATTCCATTCAGCAGGTTAAAATTGTCATCTCCCTGCTGCGTGGCGATCCTCAGGATTGGGCATTTTCCCTGGAATCTGGGAATCCGGCCTTGCTTAATGTAGATTCCTTTTTTCAGGCTTTAGGATTATTATATGATGAACCGAATTCTGTGGATCAAGCGGAGAAAACCTTGTTGGCCCTGTCTCAGGGTCAAGAAGCGGCAGAATTGTATTGTCAGAAATTTAGAAAATGGTCTGTGTTGACTAAATGGAATGATGATGCTTTGGCGGCAATTTTCAGAAAGGGTCTTTCTGAATCCGTTAAAGATGTTATGGTGGGGTTTCCCACGCCTTCCGGTCTGAGTGATTCTATGTCTCTGGCCATTCAGATTGATCGGCGCTTGCGGGAGCGTCAAACTGTGCACGCTGTGGCATCGTCCTTAGAGCAAAGTCCTGAGCCAATGCAGAGTGATAGGATTTTGTCTAGAATGGAACGACAAGGATTCAGACGTCAGAATAGGTTGTGTTATTATTGTGGCGACGCTTCTCATGTCATTTCAGTCTGCCCTAAGCGGACAAAAAGGATCTCTAGTTAATTTACTATCAGTACTGTACAACCTAAATTTCTGTTATCGGTGTCCTTGATCTGCTCATTGTCATCATTTTCTGTCATGGCATTTGTGGATTCAGGCGCCGCCTTGAACTTAATGGATTTTGAGTTTGCCAGGCGTTGTGGTTTTCCCTTGCAGCCTTTGCAGAACCCTATTCCTTTAAGGGGGATTGATGCTACACCTTTGGCTAAAAATAAGCCCCAGTTTTGGACACAGGTGACCATGCACATGGAGCCAGCCCATCAGGAAGATTGTCGATCTGGTGTTGCATAATTTGCATGATGTTATCGTGCTGGTTTCCCGTGGTTGCAGGTACATAATCCTGTGTTGGATTGGAAATCTATGTCTGTGACTAGTTGGGGTTGTCAGGGGGTTCATAATGATGTTCCTTTGATGTCAATCTCCTCTTCTTCCTCTTCTGAAATTCCAGAGTTTTGTCTGATTTTCAGGATGTATTCAATGAGCCCAAGTCCAGTTCCCTTCCACCGCACAGGTACTGTGATTGTGCGATTGACTTGATTCCAGGCAGTAAGTTTCCTAAGGGCCGACTTTTCAACCTGTCTGTGCCTGAACATACCGCCATGCGGAGTTATGTTAAGGAGTCTTTGGAGAAAGGGCATATTCGGCCATCTTCTTCACCGTTGGTAGCAGGTTTTTTTTTGTTGCTAAGAAGGATGGCTCCTTGAGATCTTGTATTGATTATCGCCTCTTGAATAAGATCATGGTCAAGTTTCAATACCCTTTACCTTTGCTTTCCGATTTGTTTGCTAGGATTAAGGGGGCTAGTTGGTTTACGAAGATTGACCTTCGGGGGGCATATAATCTTGTTCGTATTAAGCAGGGTGATGAATGGAAAACTGCGTTTTATACGCCCGAAGGCCATTTTGAATACCTTGTGATGCCATTCGGGCTCACTAACGCTCCATCTGTTTATCAATCCTTCATGCATGATATCTTCCGGACTTATATTGATAAATTCTTGATTGTATATTCGGACGATATTTTGATTTTTTCCGATGATTGGGAGTCTCATGTGGAACAGGTCAGGATGGTATTTCAGATCCTTCGTGACAATGCTTTGTTTGTGAAGGGGTCTAAGTGTCTCTTTGGGGTGCAGAAGGTTTCTTTTTTGGGCTTTATTTTTTCTCCCTCATCTATGGAGATGGATCCGGTTAAGGTTCAGGCCATTCATGATTGGATTCAACCCACATCCGTGAAGAGCCTTCAGAAATTTTTGAGTTTTGCAAATTTTTATTGCCGTTTCATTGCTAACTTCTCCAGCGTGGTTAAACCCTTGACTGATTTGACGAAAAAAGGCGCTGATGTGGCGAATTGGTCCTCTGCGGCGGTCTCTGCCTTTCAGGAGCTTAAACGCCGATTTACTTCTGCTCCGGTGTTGCGCCAACCAGATGTTTCTCTTCCGTTTCAGGTTGAGGTTGATGCTTCTGAGATTGGGGCAGGAGCCGTTTTGTCTCAGAGGGATTCTGTTGGTTCTTTGATGAAACCGTGTGCCTTCTTCTCCCGCAAGTTTTCGCCTGCTGAACGCAATTATGATGTCGGCAATCGGGAGTTGTTGGCTATGAAGTGGGCGTTTGAGGAGTGGCGACATTGGCTTGAGGGAGCTAAGCACCGTATTGTGGTCCTGACCGATCATAAGAATTTGATTTACCTCGAGTCTGCCAAACGGGTGAGTCCTAGACAGGCCCGATGGTCCTTTTTTTTCACGTTTTGATTTCGTGGTTTCGTATCTTCCGGGTTCTAAGAATATTAAGGCTGATGCCCTTTCTAGGAGTTTTTTGCCTGATTCTCCTGAGGTCCTTGAACCGGTCGGCATTCTGAAAGAAGGGGTGGTCCTTTCTGCCATTTCCCCTGATTTATGGCGGGTTCTTCAGGAATTTCAGGCTGATAGACCTGACCGCTGTCCTGTGGGGAAATTGTTTGTTCCTGACAGATGGACTAGTAGAGTGATTTCTGAGGTTCACTGTTCTGTGTTGGCTAGTCATCCTGGTATTTTTGGTACCAGAGATTTGGTTGGTAGGTCCTTTTGGTGGCCTTCGTTGTCACGTGATGTGCGTTCTTTTGTGCAGTCCTGTGGGACTTGTGCGCGGGCCAAGCCTTGTTGTTCCCATGCTAGTGGGTTACTTTTGCCATTGCCGGTTCCTGAGAGGCCCTGGACGCATATTTCTATGGATTTTATTTCTGATCTTCCGGTTTCCCAGAGGATGTCGGTTATCTGGGTTGTTTGTGACCGGTTTTCTAAGATGGTTCATTTGGTGCCTTTGCCTAAATTGCCTTCCTCTTCAGAGTTGGTTCCGTTGTTTTTTCAGCATGTGGTTCGTTTGCATGGTATTCCGGAGAATATTGTGTCCGACAGAGGTTCCCAGTTTGTTTCTAGGTTTTGGCGGGCCTTTTGTGCTAGGCTGGGCATTGATTTGTCTTTTTCTTCTGCATTTCATCCTCAGACAAATGGCCAGACCGAGCGAACTAATCAGACTTTGGAGACTTATTTGAGATGCTTTGTGTCTGCCGATCAGGATGATTGGGTGGCCTTTTTGCCATTGGCCGAGTTTGCCCTTAATAATCGGGCTAGTTCGGCTACTTTGGTTTCGCCTTTTTTTTGCAATTTTGGTTTTCATCCTTGTTTTTCTTCTGGGCAGGTTGAGCCTTCTGACTGTCCTGGTGTGGATTCTGTGGTTGACAGGTTGCAGCAGATTTGGGCTCATGTGGTGGACAATTTGGTGTTGTCTCAGGAGGAGGCTCAACGTTTTGCTAACCGTCGTCGGTGTGTTGGTTCCCGGCTTCGGGTTGGGGATTTGGTTTGGTTGTCTTCCCGTCATGTTCCTATGAAGGTCTCTTCCCCTAAGTTTAAGCCTCGGTTTATTGGTCCTTATAGGATTTCTGAGATTATTAATCCGGTGTCTTTTTGATTGGCGCTTCCG
The DNA here is from genome assembly GCF_051348905.1 of Ranitomeya variabilis. Classification (NCBI taxonomy): domain Eukaryota; kingdom Metazoa; phylum Chordata; class Amphibia; order Anura; family Dendrobatidae; genus Ranitomeya; species Ranitomeya variabilis. The sequence goes on along the minus strand of NC_135233.1, from coordinate 242,644,133 downwards.
GCCTCTTTTGCTAGCCATAATGTCTTCCATAGATCTTTATTGCAGAAATATGTGGTGCCCGTTGTTCCCTCTGTTGATCCTCCGGCCCCTGTTTTGAGTATGTGGTTGAGAAGATTTTGGATTCTCGGTTTTCGAGGCGGAGGCTTCAGTACCTTGTCAAATGGAAGGGTTATGGCCAGGAGGATAATTCTTGGGTTTTTGCGTCTGATGTCCATGCTACTGATTTGGTCCGTGCCTTTCATCTGGCTCGTCCTGATCAGCCTGGGGGCGCTGGTGAGGGTTCGGTGACCCCTCCTCAAGGGGGGTACTGTTGTGAATTCTGCTTTTGGGCTCCCTCCGGTGGTTGTAGGTGGTAATGCAGTTGCCCCTGAGTTCCAGTCCTGGTCAGGTGTATCTGCTGATTGCAGTTCTGACTGAGGTATTTAGGTGTGCAGGATTCATTAGTCCTTGCCAGTTGTCAATTGTTGTTGGGAGGTGTTTGACCTCTGCCTGGTTCCTCCTGCCTTTCTGCCAAATCAGCAAAGATAAGTGTCTGGTTTTTTTTTCCTGTGACACACATGCTGTGTGTTTCACAATTCAGTGCTATTCCTTGTGTTTTCTTGTCCAGCTTTGATTGTGTCAGTATTTTCTCAGTCTTGCTGGATTCTCTGGAGTGGCAGATATACATTCCATGTCTTTAGTTAGATTGTGGAACTTTTTGTATTATCTGCTGTGGATATTTTTGGAAGGGTTTTAATACTGACCGCCTAGTAAACTGTCCTATCCTTTCCTATTTAGCTAGAGTGGCCTCTTTTGCTAAATCCTGTTTTCTACCTGCGTGTGTCTAATCTTCTCCTTTTCACAGTCATTATTCGTGGGGGGCTGCCTATCCTTTGGGGGTCTGCTCTGAGGCAAGATAGCATTCCTATTTCCATCTATAGGGGTATTTAGTCCTCCGGCTGTGTCGAGGTGTCTAGGGTTTGTTAGGCACACCCCACGGCTACTTCTAGTTGCGGTGTTAGTTCAGGATTTGCGGTCAGTACAGGTTCCACCGACTCCAGAGAAAGTTTCATGCGGCTCCAAGGTCACCGGATCATAACAGGCCCCTGTATATTTTAACTATCATCTATCATTTCAACAAATTTGTATTGGCTGTGCCATTGAAGGATTTATCAGCACAGACTACACTGTGGTGGAGCAGGGAGAGGTAAGTATTGTAAGTGGTAGAGCACTGTTCGACCAGGGGGGGAACACTCTCTCGTGGGCGGCGGTACTGGCACAGGGCCCCTCATATTACGACGGTGTGTCTGACGTTGGTTGTGCACCACCACCATCAGAGACACTTCATTGTACTATAAGGGACCCTGTGCCAGTGCCGTCGCCCAAGAGTGGGCACACCCACCTGTCCAGGCAAACGGCACTCGCACGGGTGCTTGCGCTAGGTGGTGACCACGGCCCTGTGGGGGGAGTCAGCCCATTTAGGGAGGTAAAAAAATGGTCTATTGTGGACATTCAGCAGCTGCAAATGGAGGAATTGGAGCAGTCAGTAAGAAGAGGCCAAAAGCAAGACATTTTTCAGGCAAGCTACATGTCAGCAGGGGAAAGTGGGGCCTGAACCAAACAGTCTACAAGAGTTGCTTGTTTGGTAGCCAATATTTGCTCAAGGTTCTCATGTGGCATGATATTTTGTAATTTCCCTTTGTAGCGTGGATCCAGGAGGCAGGCCAACCAGTAATCGTCATTGGTCATCATTTTTATAACGCGGGGGTCACTTTTTAGGATATGCAAGGCATAATCCGCCATGTGGGCCAATGTTCCAGGTGTCAATTCACTGCTTGTGCTGGGTTGAGGAGCACTTTCTCGCAAATCAACATCACTTGTCTCCCGCAAAAACCCTGTACCTGACCTTGCAATGCCACCAGTTTCTATTGCCCCCTGAGAAGCATCCTCCTCCCATAAATATTCATCCCCATCATCCTCATCCTCCTCCTCTTCCGCCACCTCGTCCAGGAGAGTTCCCTGAGCAGACAATGGCTGACTGTCATCAAGGCTTCCCTCATCCTCGGCTGCAGATGCCTGCTCCTTAATGTGCGTCAAACTTTGCATCAGCAGACGCATTAGTGGGATGCTCATGCTTATGATGGCATCGTCTGCACTTACCAGCCATGTGCATTCCTCAAAACACTGAAGGACTTGACAGAGGTCTTGTAGCTTCGACCACTGCACACCTGACAACTCCATGTCTGCCATCCAACTGCCTGCCCGTGTATGTGTATCCTCCCACAAATACATTACAGCATGCCTCTGTTTGCACAGCCTCTGAAGCATGTGCAGTGTGGAGTTCCACCTTGTTGCAACGTCGATTATTAGGCGGTGCTGGGGAAGCTTCAGCGATCGCTGATGGTTCTGCATACGGCTGGAGTGTACGGGCGACCGGCAGATGTGTGAGCAAAGTCTTCGCACCTTCAGGAGCAGGGCTGGTAACCCCGGATAACTTTTCAGGAAGCACTGCATCACCAGGTTCAAGGTGTGAGCCAGGCAAAGTATGTGTTTCAGTTCTGAAAGGGCTATGGCAGCCATAAAATTCCTTCCGTTATCACTGACTACCTTGCCTGCCTCAAGATGTACAGTGCCCAGCCATGACTGAGTTTCTTGCTGCAAGTACTCTGCCAGTACTTCCGCGGTGTGTCTGTTGTCGCCCAAACACTTCATTTCCAACACAGCCTGCTGACGCCTACCACTAGCTGTTCGATAATGGGACACCTCGTGTGCAACACTGGCAGCTGCGGATGGAGTGGTAGGGCGACTGCGCTCTGTGGATGAGCTTTTGCTTCTGGAGGAGGAGGAGGAGTGGTGTCGAACGCCTACTGCCAACTGTTTCCTAGACCGTGGGCTAGGCAGAACTGTCCCACTATGGCTGTCCCCTGTGGACCCTGCATCCACCACATTAACCCATTGCGCTGTGATGGACACGTAACGTCCCTGGCCATGCCTACTGGTCCATGCATCTGTTGTGAGGTGCACCTTTCTACTGACTGATTGCCTGAGTGCATGGACAATGCGGTCTTTGACATGCTGGTGGAGGGCTGGGATGGCTTTTCTCGCAAAGAAGTGTCGACTGGGTAAGTCATAGCGTGGTACTGCGTAGGCCATCAGGGCTTTGAAAGCTTCGCTTTCAACCAACCGGTAGGGCATCATCTCTAACGAGATTAGTCTAGCAATGTGGGCGTTCAAACCCTGTGTACGTGGATGAGAGGATGAGTACTTCCTTTTCCTAACGAGAGTCTCTTGTAGGGTGAGCTGGACTGGAGAGCTGCATATGGTGGAACTAGCGGGGGTGGTGGTGGACATGGCAGATTGAGAGATGGTTGGTGATGGTATTCTTGATGTTGGCCTACATACAGTGTTTCCTACCAAGAACCTGGTGATTCCCTGACTGCCTTGGATATGCGACGATTAGGGTTGAGTGAAACGGATCGGTCATTTTCATAAGTCGCCGACTTTTGGCAAAGTCGGCGTCTCATGAAACCCGACCCGGTCCCTGTGTGGGGTTGGCCATGCGGTACGCGACTTTCGCGCCAAAGTCGCATTTCAATGACGCTAAAAGCGCCATTTCTCAGCCAATGAAGGTGGACGCAGAGTGTGGGCAGCGTGATGACATAGATCTCAGTCCCCACCATCTTAGAGAAGGGCATTGCAGTGATTGGCTTGCTTTCTGCGGTGTCACAGGGGCTATAAAGGGGCGTTCCCGCCGACCGCCATCTTACTGCTGCTGATCTGAGCGTAGGGAGAGGTTGCTGCCGCTTCGTCAGAAGCAGGGATAGTGCTAGGCAGGGTACATTCACCCCCAAACTGCTTGTGCTGTAGCGATTTCCACTGTCCAACACCACCTTTTGTTTGCAGGGACAGTGGAAGCTACATTTTTTTTTCATCAGCGCTGTAGCTCATTGGGCTGCCCTAGAAGGCTCCCTGATAGCTGCGTTGCTGTGTGTGTACGCCGCTGTGCAAACCAACTGCTTTTTTCAAAGCACAAATCCTGTTGTTCCTTCCTTTCTGCACAGCTATCTTGTTTGTTTGTCCACACTTTTGTGTGCAGCAGTCCTTTTTATAGCTGCCTGCCATACTTTTCTGAGATTACTGCAGGGAGATAAAGATTGGCAAGTCTGCCTCTGTGCCAGTGCTGTGTGTGGCATCTGTCTCTCATTGTGTGCCACAGAAAACCTAGTGTGTAATACTGGGCCATTTTATTTTTTTTTAATTCTCCCTGAAAAAAAAAAAATAAATAGTGGGAGATAAAGATTGGCAAGTCTGCCTCTGTGCCAGTGCTGTGTGTGGCATCTGTCTCTCATTGTGTGCCACAGAAAACCTAGTGTGTAATAGTGGGCAATTTTTTTTTTCTTTTAATTCTCCCTGAAAAAAATAAATAAATAGTGGGAGATAAAGATTGGCAAGTCTGCCTCTGTGCCAGTGCTGTGTGTGGCATCTGTCTCTCATTGTGTGCCACAGAAAACCTAGTGTGTAATACTGGGCCATTTTTTGTTTTTAATTCTCCCTGAAAAAAAAAAATAAATAGTGGGAGATAAAGATTGGCAAGTCTGCCTCTGTGCCAGTGCTGTGTGTGGCATCTGTCTCTCATTGTGTGCCACAGAAAATCTAGTGTGTAATACTGGGCCATTTTTTTTTTATTCTCCCTGAAAAAAAAAAAAAATAGTGGGAGATAAAGATTGGCAAGTCTGCCTCTGTGCCAGTGCTGTGTGTGGCATCTGTCTCTCATTGTGTGCCACAGAAAACCTAGTGTGTAATACTGGGCCATTTTTTACTGTTTTTTAGTTCTCCCTGAAAAAAAAAAATAGTGGGAGATAAAGATTGGCAAGTCTGCCTCTGTGCCAGTGCTGTGTGTGGCATCTGTCTCTCATTGTGTGCCACAGAAAACCTAGTGTGTAATACTGGGCCATTTTTTTTTTAATTCTCCCTGAAAAAAAAAATAAATAGTGGGAGATAAAGATTGGCAAGTCTGCCTCTGTGCCAGTGCTGTGTGTGACATCTGTATCTCATTGTGTGCCACAGAAAACCTAGTGTGTAATACTGGGCCATTTTATTTTATTTTTTAATTCTCCCTGAAAAAAAAAAAAAAAATAGTGGGAGATAAAGATTGGCAAGTCTGCCTCTGTGCCAGTGCTGTGTGTGGCATCTGTCTCTCATTGTGTGCCACAGAAAACCTAGTGTGTAATACTGGGCCATTTTTTACTGTTTTTTAGTTCTCCCTGAAAAAAAAAAATAGTGGGAGATAAAGATTGGCAAGTCTGCCTCTGTGCCAGTGCTGTGTGTGGCATCTGTCTCTCATTGTGTGCCACAGAAAACCTAGTGTGTAATACTGGGCCATTTTTTTTTTAATTCTCCCTGAAAAAAATAAATAAATAGTGGGAGATAAAGATTGGCAAGTCTGCCTCTGTGCCAGTGCTGTGTGTGACATCTGTATCTCATTGTGTGCCACAGAAAACCTAGTGTGTAATACTGGGCCATTTTATTTTATTTTTTAATTCTCCCTGAAAAAAAAAAAAATAGTGGGAGATAAAGATTGGCAAGTCTGCCTCTGTGCCAGTGCTGTGTGTGGCATCTGTCTCTCATTGTGTGCCACAGAAAACCTAGTGTGTAATACTGGGCCATTTTTTTTTTAAATTCTCCCTGAAAAAAATAAATAAATAGTGGGAGATAAAGATTGGCAAGTCTGCCTCTGTGCCAGTGCTGTGTGTGGCATCTGTCTCTCATTGTGTGCCACAGAAAACCTAGTGTGTAATACTGGGCCGTTTTTTTTTTTTTTTTTTAATTCTCCCTGAAAAAAAAAAAAAATAGTGGGAGATAAAGATTGGCAAGTCTGCCTCTGTGCCAGTGCTGTGTGTGGCATCTGTCTCTCATTGTGTGCCACAGAAAACCTAGTTTGTAATACTGGGCCATTTTTTTTTTTAATTCTCCCTGAAAAAAAATAAATAGTGGGAGATAAAGATTGGCAAGTCTGCCTCTGTGCCAGTGCTGTGTGTGGCATCTGTCTCTCATTGTGTGCCACAGAAAACCTAGTGTGTAATACTGGGCCATTTTTTACTGTTTTTTAGTTCTCCCTGAAAAAAAAAATAGTGGGAGATAAAGATTGGCAAGTCTGCCTCTGTGCCAGTGCTGTGTGTGGCATCTGTCTCTCATTGTGTGCCACAGAAAACCTAGTGTGTAATACTGGGCCAATTTTTATTGTTTTTTAGTTCTCCCTGAAAAAAAAAAATAAATAGTGGGAGATAAAGATTGGCAAGTCTGCCTCTGTGCCAGTGCTGTGTGTGGCATCTGTCTCTCATTGTGTGCCACAGAAAACCTAGTGTGTAATACTGGGCCATTTTTTTTTTATTCTCCCTGAAAAAAAATAAATAAATAGTGGGAGATAAAGATTGGCAAGTCTGCCTCTGTGCCAGTGCTGTGTGTGGCATCTGTCTCTCATTGTGTGCCACAGAAAACCTAGTGTGTAATACTGGGCCATTTTTTTTTTTAAATTCTCCCTGAAAAAAATAAATAAATAGTGGGAGATAAAGATTGGCAAGTCTGCCTCTGTGCCAGTGCTGTGTGGCATCTGTCTCTCATTGTGTGCCACAGAAAACCTAGTGTGTAATACTGGGCCGTTTTTTTTTTTTTTTTTAAATCTCCCTGAAAAAAAAAAAAATAGTGGGAGATAAAGATTGGCAAGTCTGCCTCTGTGCCAGTGCTGTTTGTGGCATCTGTCTCTCATTGTGTGCCACAGAAAACCTAGTTTGTAATACTGGGCCATTTTTTTTTTTTAATTCTCCCTGAAAAAAAATAAATAGTGGGAGATAAAGATTGGCAAGTCTGCCTCTGTGCCAGTGCTGTGTGTGGCATCTGTCTCTCATTGTGTGCCACAGAAAACCTAGTGTGTAATACTGGGTCATTTTTTACTGTTTTTTAGTTCTCCCTGAAAAAAAAAAATAGTGGGAGATAAAGATTGGCAAGTCTGCCTCTGTGCCAGTGCTGTGTGTGGCATCTGTCTCTCATTGTGTGCCACAGAAAACCTAGTGTGTAATACTGGGCCATTTTTTATTGTTTTTTAGTTCTCCCTGAAAAAAAAAAAAATAAATAGTGGGAGATAAAGATTGGCAAGTCTGCCTCTGTGCCAGTGCTTTGTGTGGCATCTGTCTCTCATTGTGTGCCACAGAAAACCTAGTGTGTAATACTGGGCCATTTTTTTTTTAAATTCTCCCTGAAAAAAATAAATAAATAGTGGGAGATAAAGATTGGCAAGTCTGCCTCTGTGCCAGTGCTGTGTGTGGCATCTGTCTCTCATTGTGTGCCACAGAAAACCTAGTACGTAATACTGGGCCATTTCATTTTTTTTAATTCTCCCTGAAAAAAAATAAATAAATAGTGGGAGATAAAGATTGGCAAGACTGCCTCTGTGCCAGTTCTGTGTGTGGCATCTGTCTCTCATTGTGTGCCACAGAAAACCTAGTGTGTAATACTGGGCTATTTTTTTTTAATTCTCCCTGAAAAAAATAAATAAATAGTGGGAGATAAACATTGGCAAGTCTGCCTCTGTGCCAGTGCTGTGTGTGGCATCTGTCTCTCATTGTGTGCCACAGAAAACCTAGTGTGTAATACTGGGCCATTTTTTTTTTCTTTTAATTCTCCCTGAAAAAAATAAATAAATAGTGGGAGATAAAGATTGGCAAGTCTGCCTCTGTGCCAGTGCTGTGTGTGGCATCTGTCTCTCATTGTGTGCCACAGAAAACCTAGTGTGTAATACTGGGCCATTTTTTTTTTAATTCTCCTTAAAAAAAAAAAAAATAGTGGCAGATAAAGATTGGCAAGTCTGCCTCTGTGCCACTGCTGTGTGTGGCATCTGTCTCTCATTGTGTGCCACAGAAAACCTAGTGTGTAATACTGGGCCATTTTTTATTGTTTTTTAGTTCTCCCTGAAAAAAAAATAAATAGTGGGAGATAAAGACTGGCAAGTCTGCCTCTGTGCCAGTGCTGTGTGTGGCATCTGTCTCTCATTGTGTGCCACAGAAAACCTAGTGTGTAATACTGGGCCATTTTTTTTTTTTTAATTCTCCCTGAAAAAAAATAAATAAATAGTGGGAGATAAAGATATGCAAGTCTGCCTCTGTGCCAGTGCTGTGTGTGGCATCTGTCTCTCATTGTGTGCCACAGAAAACCTAGTGTGTAATACTGGGCCATTTTTTTTTTTTTAATTCTCCCTGAAAAAATAAATAAATAGTGGGAGATAAAGATTGGCAAGTCTGCCTCTGTGCCAGTGCTGTGTGTGGCATCTGTCTCTCATTGTGTGCCACAGAAAACCTAGTGCGTAATACTGGGCCATTTTATTTTTTTTAATTCTCCCTGTAAAAAAATAAATAAATAGTGGGAGATAAAGATTGGCAAGTCTGCCTCTGTGCCAGTGCTGTGTGTGGCATCTGTCTCTCATTGTGTGCCACAGAAAACCTAGTGTGTAATACTGGGCCTTTTTTTTTTTTAATTCTCCCTGAAAAAAAATCAATAAATAGTGGGAGATAAAGATTGGCAAGTCTGCCTCTGTGCCAGTGCTGTGTGTGGCATCTGTCTCTCATTGTGTGCCACAGAAAACCTAGTGTGTAATACTGGGCCATTTTTTTTTTTATTCTCCCTGAAAAAATAAATAAATAGTGGGAGATAAAGATTGGCAAGTCTGCCTCTGTGCCAGTGCTGTGTGTGGCATCTGTCTCTCATTGTGTGCCACAGAAAACCTAGTGTGTAATACTGGGCCATTTTTTTTTTTATTCTCCCTGAAAAAAATAAATAAATAGTGGGAGATAAAGATTGGCAAGTCTGCCTCTGTGCCAGTGCTGTGTGTGGCATCTGTCTCTCATTGTGTGCCACAGAAAACCTAGTGTGTAATACTGAGCCATTTTTTTTTTAATTCTCCCTGAAAAAAATAAATAAATAGTGGGAGATAAAGATTGGCAAGTCTGCCTCTGTGCCAGTGCTGTGTGTGGCATCTGTCTCTCATTGTGTGCCAAAGAAAACCTAGTGTGTAATACTGGGCCATTTTATTTATTTTTTTAATTCTCCCTGAAAAAAAATAGTGGGAGATAAAGATTGGCAAGTCTGCCTCTGTGCCAGTGCTGTGTGTGGCATCTGTCTCTCATTGTGTGCCACAGAATACCTAGTGTGTAATACTGGGCCATTTTTTTTTTAAATTCTCCCTGAAAAAAATAAATAAATAGTGGGAGATAAAGATTGGCAAGTCTGCCTCTGTGCCAGTGCTGTGTGTGGCATCTGTCTCTCATTGTGTGCCACAGAAAACCAGTGTGTAATACTGGGCCATTTTATTTTAATTCTCCCTGTAATAAAATAAATAAATAGTGGGAGATAAAGATTGGCAAGTCTGCCTCTGTGCCAGTGCTGTGTGTGGCATCTGTCTCTCATTGTGTGCCACAGAAAACCTAGTGTGTAATACTGGGCCATTTTTTTTTTTAATTCTCCCTGAAAAAAAAAAAAATAAATAGTGGGAGATAAAGATATGCAAGTCTGCCTCTGTGCCAGTGCTGTGTGTGGCATCTGTCTCTCATTGTGTGCCACAGAAAACCTAGTGTGAAATACTGGGCTATTTTATTTATTTTTTTAATTCTCCCTGAAAAAAAAAAAATAAATAGTGGGAGATAAAGATTGGCAAGTCTGCCTCTGTGCCAGTGCTGTGTGTGGCATCTGTCTCTCATTGTGTGCCACAGAAAACCTAGTGTGTAATACTGGGCCATTTTTTTTTTATTCTCCCTGAAAAAAAAAAAAATAGTGGGAGATAAAGATTGGCAAGTCTGCCTCTGTGCCAGTGCTGTGTGTGGCATCTGTCTCTCATTGTGTGCCACAGAAAACCTAGTGTGTAATACTGGGCCATTTTTTTTTTTAATTCTCCCTGAAAAAAAATAAATAAATAGTGGGAGATAAAGATTGGCAAGTCTGCCTCTGTGCCAGTGCTGTGTGTGGCATCTGTCTCTCATTGTGTGCCACAGAAAACCTAGTGTGTAATACTGGGCCTTTTTTTTTTTTAATTCTCCCTGAAAAAAAATAAATAAATAGTGGGAGATAAAGATTGGCAAGTCTGCCTCTGTGCCAGTGCTGTGTGTGGCATCTGTCTCTCATTGTGTGCCACAGAAAACCTAGTGTGTAATACTGGGCCATTTTTTTTTTTTATTCTCCCTGAAAAAAATAAATAAATAGTGGGAGATAAAGATTGGCAAGTCTGCCTCTGTGCCAGTGCTGTGTGTGGCATCTGTCTCTCATTGTGTGCCACAGAAAACCTAGTGTGTAATACTGGGCCATTTTTTTTTTAATTCTCCCTGAAAAAAATAAATAAATAGTGGGAGACAAAGATTGGCAAGTCTGCCTCTGTGCCAGTGCTGTGTGTGGCATCTGTCTCTCATTGTGTGCCACAGAAAACCAGTGTGTAATACTGGGCCATTTTATTTTAATTCTCCCTGTAAAAAAATAAATAAATAGTGGGAGATAAAGATTGGCAAGTCTGCCTCTGTGCCAGTGCTGTGTGTGGCATCTGTCTCTCATTGTGTGCCACAGAAAACCTAGTACGTAATACTGGGCCATTTCATTTTTTTTAATTCTCCCTGAAAAAAAATAAATAAATAGTGGGAGATAAAGATTGGCAAGACTGCCTCTGTGCCAGTTCTGTGTGTGGCATCTGTCTCTCATTGTGTGCCACAGAAAACCTAGTGTGTAATACTGGGCCATTTTTTTTTAATTCTCCCTGAAAAAAATAAATAAATAGTGGGAGATAAAGATTGGCAAGTCTGCCTCTGTGCCAGTGCTGTGTGTGGCATCTGTCTCTCATTGTGTGCCACAGAAAATCTAGTGTGTAATACTGGGCCATTTTTTTTTTCTTTTAATTCTCCCTGAAAAAAATAAATAAATAGTGGGAGATAAAGATTGGCAAGTCTGCCTCTGTGCCAGTGCTGTGTGTGGCATCTGTCTCTCATTGTGTGCCACAGAAAACCTAGTGTGTAATACTGGGCCATTTTTTTTTTATTCTCCCTGAAAAAAATAAATAAATAGTGGGAGATAAAGATTGGCAAGTCTGCCTCTGTGCCAGTGCTGTGTGTGGCATCTGTCTCTCATTGTGTGCCACAGAAAACCTAGTGTGTAATACTGGGCCATTTTTTTTTTTTATTCTCCCTGAAAAAAATAAATAAATAGTGGGAGATAAAGATTGGCAAGTCTGCCTCTGTGCCAGTGCTGTGTGTGGCATCTGTCTCTCATTGTGTGCCACAGAAAACCTAGTGTGTAATACTGGGCCATTTTTTTTTTATTCTCCCTGAAAAAAAAAAATAGTGGGAGATAAAGATTGGCAAGTCTGCCTCTGTGCCAGTGCTGTGTGTGGCATCTGTCTCTCATTGTGTGCCACAGAAAACCTAGTGTGTAATACTGGGCCATTTTTTTTTTAATTCTCCCTGAAAAAAAAAAAATAAATAGTGGGAGATAAAGATTGGCAAGTCTGCCTCTGTGCCAGTGCTGTGTGTGGCATCTGTCTCTCATTGTGTGCCACAGAAAACCTAGTGTGTAATACTGGGCCTTTTTTTTTTTTAATTCTCCCTGAAAAAAAAAAATAAATAGTGGGAGATAAAGATTGGCAAGTCTGCCTCTGTGCCAGTGCTGTGTGTGGCATCTGTCTCTCATTGTGTGCCACAGAAAACCTAGTGTGTAATACTGGGCCATTTTTTTTTTTTATTCTCCCTGAAAAAAAAAAATAAATAGTGGGAGATAAAGATTGGCAAGTCTGCCTCTGTGCCAGTGCTGTGTGTGGCATCTGTCTCTCATTGTGTGCCACAGAAAACCTAGTGTGTAATACTGGGCCATTTTTTTTTTAATTCTCCCTGAAAAAAATAAATAAATAGTGGGAGACAAAGATTGGCAAGTCTGCCTCTGTGCCAGTGCTGTGTGTGGCATCTGTCTCTCATTGTGTGCCACAGAAAACCAGTGTGTAATACTGGGCCATTTTATTTTAATTCTCCCTGTAAAAAAATAAATAAATAGTGGGAGATAAAGATTGGCAAGTCTGCCTCTGTGCCAGTGCTGTGTGTGGCATCTGTCTCTCATTGTGTGCCACAGAAAACCTAGTACGTAATACTGGGCCATTTCATTTTTTTTAATTCTCCCTGAAAAAAAATAAATAAATAGTGGGAGATAAAGATTGGCAAGACTGCCTCTGTGCCAGTTCTGTGTGTGGCATCTGTCTCTCATTGTGTGCCACAGAAAACCTAGTGTGTAATACTGGGCCATTTTTTTTTAATTCTCCCTGAAAAAAATAAATAAATAGTGGGAGATAAAGATTGGCAAGTCTGCCTCTGTGCCAGTGCTGTGTGTGGCATCTGTCTCTCATTGTGTGCCACAGAAAACCTAGTGTGTAATACTGGGCCATTTTTTTTTTCTTTTAATTCTCCCTGAAAAAAATAAATAAATAGTGGGAGATAAAGATTGGCAAGTCTGCCTCTGTGCCAGTGCTGTGTGTGGCATCTGTCTCTCATTGTGTGCCACAGAAAACCTAGTGTGTAATACTGGGCCATTTTTTTTTTTATTCTCCCTGAAAAAAAAAAATAAATAGTGGGAGATAAAGATTGGCAAGTCTGCCTCTGTGCCAGTGCTGTGTGTGGCATCTGTCTCTCATTGTGTGCCACAGAAAACCTAGTGTGTAATACTGGGCCATTTTTTTTTTTATTCTCCCTGAAAAAAATAAATAAATAGTGGGAGATAAAGATTGGCAAGTCTGCCTCTGTGCCAGTGCTGTGTGTGGCATCTGTCTCTCATTGTGTGCCACAGAAAACCTAGTGTGTAATACTGAGCCATTTTTTTTTTAATTCTCCCTGAAAAAAATAAATAAATAGTGGGAGATAAAGATTGGCAAGTCTGCCTCTGTGCCAGTGCTGTGTGTGGCATCTGTCTCTCATTGTGTGCCAAAGAAAACCTAGTGTGTAATACTGGGCCATTTTATTTATTTTTTTAATTCTCCCTGAAAAAAAAATAGTGGGAGATAAAGATTGGCAAGTCTGCCTCTGTGCCAGTGCTGTGTGTGGCATCTGTCTCTCATTGTGTGCCACAGAATACCTAGTGTGTAATACTGGGCCATTTTTTTTTTAAATTCTCCCTGAAAAAAATAAATAAATAGTGGGAGATAAAGATTGGCAAGTCTGCCTCTGTGCCAGTGCTGTGTGTGGCATCTGTCTCTCATTGTGTGCCACAGAAAACCAGTGTGTAATACTGGGCCATTGTATTTTAATTCTCCCTGTAAAAAAATAAATAAATAGTGGGAGATAAAGATTGGCAAGTCTGCCTCTGTGCCAGTGCTGTGTGTGGCATCTGTCTCTCATTGTGTGCCACAGAAAACCTAGTGTGTAATACTGGGCCATTTTTTTTTTAATTCTCCCTGAAAAAAAAATAAATAAATAGTGGGAGATAAAGATATGCAAGTCTGCCTCTGTGCCAGTGCTGTGTGTGGCATCTGTCTCTCATTGTGTGCCACAGAAAACCTAGTGTGAAATAGTGGGCAATTTTATTTATTTTTTTAATTCTCCCTGAAAAAAAAAAATAAATAGTGGGAGATAAAGATTGGCAAGTCTGCCTCTGTGCCAGTGCTGTGTGTGGCATCTGTCTCTCATTGTGTGCCACAGAAAACCTAGTGTGTAATACTGGGCCATTTTTTTTTATTCTCCCTGAAAAAAAAAAAATAGTGGGAGATAAAGATTGGCAAGTCTGCCTCTGTGCCAGTGCTGTGTGTGGCATCTGTCTCTCATTGTGTGCCACAGAAAACCTAGTGTGTAATACTGGGCCATTTTTTTTTAATTCTCCCTGAAAAAAAATAAATATATAGTGGGAGATAAAGATTGGCAAGTCTGCCTCTGTGCCAGTGCTGTGTGTGGCATCTGTCTCTCATTGTGTGCCACAGAAAACCTAGTGTGTAATACTGGGCCTTTTTTTTTTTTTAATTCTCCCTGAAAAAAAAAAAAAAATAGTGGGAGATAAAGATTGGCAAGTCTGCCTCTGTGCCAGTGCTGTGTGTGGCATCTGTCTCTCATTGTGTGCCACAGAAAACCTAGTGTGTAATACTGGGCCATTTTTTTTTTTATTCTCCCTGAAAAAAATAAATAAATAGTGGGAGATAAAGATTGGCAAGTCTGCCTCTGTGCCAGTGCTGTGTGTGGCATCTGTCTCTCATTGTGTGCCACAGAAAACCTAGTGTGTAATACTGGGCCATTTTTTTTTTTAATTCTCCCTGAAAAAAATAAATAAATAGTGGGAGACAAAGATTGGCAAGTGTCATGATCTCTGCAAGCAGAGATCATAGCAAGCCTATAGAGGGACAAGCTCTCGGAAGATGGAACTATACTGACCATGAACTAAGCCTGCCGCGCAACTAGAAATAGCCAGGTAGCATTTCCTATTTATCGCTAGATGCCCAGCTCTGGCCTAAGACCTAAATAGCTAGCAGAGGGAAATATAAGACCTGGCTCACCTCCAGAGAAATATTCCAAAGAAGACAGTAGCCCCCCACATATAATGACGGTGAGTTCAGATGAAACAACAAACGCAGCAGGAAAATAGTCTTAGCAAATTTGAGGTCCGCTTACTAGATAGCAGAAGACAGATAGTATACTTTCATGGTCAGCAGAAAAACACTAACAAAACACCATCCAAAGATTACCTTAAACTCTGGCATTAACTCATAACGCCAGAGTAGCAATCCCTGATCAACGAGAGCTTTCCAGACACAGTAACAAAACTTCAGCTGTGAACTGGAACAAATAGGCAAAACAAAACATGGACAAAAGTCCAACTTATCTAGTAGTTGTCTAGAAGCAGGAACAAGCACTGAGAGGCATCAGATAACATTGTTGACCGGCAAGAAACCACCAGAGAAATGAGCTTAAATAGCGACACCCACTACTGATGGAACCAGGTGAAACAGGAAAGAGGATGACAAGTCCAATTCCACAAGCGGCCACCGGGGGAGCCCAGAATCCAAATTCACAACAGTACCCCCCCCTCAAGGAGGGGGCACCGAACCCTCACCAGATCCACCAGGGCGACCTGGATGAGCCCTATGGAAGGCACGAACAAGATCAGAAGCATGAACATCAGATGCATTGACCCAAGAATTATCCTCCTGGCCGTAACCCTTCCAGTTGACCAGATACTGGAGTCTCCGTCTGGAAACACGAGAGTCCAAAATTTTCTCCACAACGTACTCCAACTCACCCTCAACCAACACCGGAGCAGGAGGCTCAACTGAAGGTACAACAGGTACCTCATACCTGCGCAATAACGACCGATGAAAAACGTTATGAATGGAAAAGGACGCAGGGAGGTCCAAACGGAAAGAAACAGGATTAAGAATCTCCAATATTCTATAAGGGCCGATGAACCGAGGTTTAAACTTAGGAGAAGAGACCCTCATAGGGACAAAACGAGAAGACAACCACACCAAATCTCCAACACAAAGCCGAGAACCAACACGACGATGACGGTTGGCAAAACGCTGAGTCTTCTCCTGGGACAACTTCAAATTGTCCATAACCTGCCCCCAGATGTGATGCAATCTCTCCACCACCGCATCCACTCCAGGACAATCCGAGGATTCCACCTGACCGGAGGAAAATCGAGGATGAAACCCCGAATTACAGAAAAACGGGGACACCAAGGTGGAAGAGCTGGCCCGATTATTGAGGGCGAACTCTGCCAATGGCAAAAAAGCAACCCAATCATCCTGGTCAGCAGAGACAAAACACCTCAGATATGTCTCCAGGGTCTGATTAGTCCGCTCGGTCTGGCCATTAGTCTGAGGGTGAAAAGCAGACGAAAAAGACAAATCTATGCCCATCCTAGCACAGAATGCCCGCCAAAATCTAGACACAAATTGGGTACCTCTGTCAGAAACAATATTCTCAGGAATACCGTGCAATCGGACAACATTCTGAAAAAACAGAGGAACCAACTCAGAAGAAGAAGGCAACTTGGGCAGAGGAACCAAATGGACCATTTTAGAGAAACGGTCACAGACCACCCAGATGACAGACATCTTCTGGGAAACAGGCAGATCTGAAATAAAATCCATCGAGATGTGTGTCCAAGGCCTCTTAGGAATAGGCAAGGGCAACAGCAGTCCGCTAGCCCGAGAACTACAAGACTTGGCCCGAGCACAAATGTCACATGACTGCACAAAGACTCGCACATCTCGTGACAGGGAAGGCCACCAGAAGGATCTTGCCACCAAATCCCTGGTACCAAAAATTCCGGGATGACCTGCCAATGCAGAAGAATGTACCTCAGAGATGACTCTGCTGGTCCAATCATCCGGAACAAACAGTCTATCAGGCGGACAACGATCCGGTCTATCCGCCTGAAACTCTTGCAAGGACCGCCGCAGATCAGGAGAAACGGCCGACAAAATTACTCCCTCCCTAAGGATACCTGTGGGTTCAGAATTACCAGGAGAGTCCGGGTCAAAACTCCTAGAAAGGGCATCTGCCTTAACATTCTTAGAACCCGGTATGTATGACACCACAAAATTAAAGCGAGAAAAAAATAAAGACCAGCGCGCCTGTCTAGGATTCAGGCGTCTGGCAGTCTCAAGATAAATCAAATTTTTGTGGTCAGTCAATACCACCACCTGATGCCTAGCCCCCTCGAGCCAATGGCGCCACTCCTCAAACGCCCACTTCATGGCCAAAAGCTCCCGATTCCCAACATCATAATTCCGCTCTGCGGGCGAAAATTTGCGAGAAAAGAAGGCACAAGGCCTAATGACGGAGCAGTCGGAACCTTTCTGCGACAACACTGCCCCAGCTCCGATCTCCGAAGCGTCAACCTCAACCTGAAAAGGCAGATTCACATCAGGCTGACGCAACACAGGGGCAGAGGCAAAACGGTGCTTAAGCTCCTGAAAGGCCTCCACAGCATGAGGGGACCAATTAGCAACATCAGCGCCTTGTCTGGTCAAATCAGTCAGTGGTTTAACGACATCCGAAAAACCAGCAATAAATCGGCGGTAAAAGTTGGCAAAGCCCAAAAATCTCTGAAGACCCTTAAGAGAGGAGGGCTGAGTCCAGTCACAAATAGCTTGCACCTTGACGGGATCCATCTCAATGGAAGAGGGAGAAAAAATATACCCCAAAAAGGAAATTTTCTGGACCCCAAAAACGCACTTAGACCCCTTCACACATAAAGAATTAGACCGCAGAACCTGAAAAACTCTCCTGACCTGCTGGACATGAGAGTCCCAGTCATCAGAAAAAATCAGAATATCATCCAGATATATTATCATAAATTTATCCAGAAAATCGCGGAAAATATCATGCATAAAAGACTGGAAAACTGAAGGGGCATTAGAAAGACCAAAAGGCATGACCAAATACTCAAAGTGGCCCTCGGGCGTATTAAATGCGGTCTTCCACTCATCCCCCTGCCTGATCCGCACCAAATTATACGCCCCACGAAGATCAATTTTAGAGAACCACTTAGCACCCTCTATACGAGCAAACAAATCAGTAAGCAATGGCAATGGGTATTGATACTTAACAGTGATCTTATTCAGAAGCCGATAATCAATACATGGTCTCAAAGAGCCGTCTTTTTTTGAGACAAAGAAAAACCCAGCTCCCAAGGGAGAAGAAGATGGACGAATATGTCCCTTTTCCAAAGACTCCTTTATATATTCCCGCATAGCAGCATGTTCCGGCACAGACAGATTAAACAAACGACCCTTTGGATATTTACAACCCGGTATCAAATCTATGGCACAATCGCACTCACGGTGCGGAGGTAACGACCCAAGCTTGGGTTCGTCAAAGACGTCTTGATAATCAGAGAGGAACTCAGGGACTTCAGAGGGAATGGACGACGAAATAGAAACCAAAGGTAAGTCCCCATGAATACCCTTACATCCCCAGCTCAACACAGACATTGCTCTCCAGTCCAAGACTGGGTTGTGAGACTGCAACCATGGCAATCCCAGTACCAAATCATCATGTAAATTATACAGCACCAGGAAACGAATAATCTCCCGGTGATCCGGATTGATACGCATGGTTACTTGTGTCCAGTATTGTGGTTTATTATTAGCCAATGGGGTGGAGTCAATCCCCTTCAGAGGAATAAGAGTCTCCAAAGGCTCTAAATCAAAACCACAACGATTGGCAAAGGACCAATCCATAAGACTCAGAGCGGCGCCAGAGTCAACATAGGCGTCCGTGGCAATGGATGACAAAGAGCAAATCAGGGTTACAGACAAAATAAACTTAGACTGAATGGTGCCAATGGAAACAGACTTATCAAGCTTCTTTGTACGCCTAGAGCATGCTGATATAACATGAGTAGAATCCCCACAATAGAAACACAATCCATTCTTCCGTCTAAAATTCTGTCGCTCGCTCCTGGACAGAATTCTATCACACTGCATACTTTCTGGCGTCTTTTCCATAGACACCGCCAGATGGTGCACCGGTTTGCGCTCCCGCAGACGCCTATCAATCTGAATAGCCATTGTCATGGACTCATTCAGACCTGCAGGCACAGGGAACCCCACCATAACATCCTTAACGGCATCAGAGAGACCTTCTCTGAAAGTTGCCGCCAAGGCGCACTCATTCCACTGAGTAAGCACAGACCATTTACGGAATTTTTGGCAGTAAACTTCAGCTTCGTCTTGCCCCTGAGATAGTGCCATCAAAGTTTTTTCCGCCTGAAGTTCCAAATGAGGTTCCTCATAAAGCAAGCCCAAGGCCAGAAAAAACGCATCCACATCGCGTAACGCAGGATCCCCTGCTGGCAATGAGAAGGCCCAATCTTGAGGGTCACCCCTGAGCAAGGAAATCACAATCCTAACCTGCTGAGCAGGGTCTCCAGCTGAACGAGACTTCAGGGACAAATAAAGCTTACAATTATTTCGGAAATTCTGGAAGCTAGCTCTATTCCCTGTGAAGAACTCCGGCAAAGGAATTCTCGGCTCAGATACCGGAGCATGTACCACAAAATCTTGTAAATTTTGTACTTTCGTGATGAGATTATTCAAACCCGCAGTTACACTCTGAAGATCCATTATTGTCAGGTGCACACAGAGCCATACAGAGATTAGGAGGAGAGAGAGAAAAAAGACTGCAGCAAGGCAGACTGGAGGAAAAAAAAAAAAAAAAAATTCCAGCAGACTTCTTATAACTCTCCTTTCTCAACCTGGGTCTTTAACACTTTATTGGCCGGTCAAACTGTCATGATCTCTGCAAGCAGAGATCATAGCAAGCCTATAGAGGGACAAGCTCTCGGAAGATGGAACTATACTGACCATGAACTAAGCCTGCCGCGCAACTAGAAATAGCCAGGTAGCATTTCCTATTTATCGCTAGATGCCCAGCTCTGGCCTAAGACCTAAATAGCTAGCAGAGGGAAATATAAGACCTGGCTCACCTCCAGAGAAATATTCCAAAGAAGACAGTAGCCCCCCACATATAATGACGGTGAGTTCAGATGAAACAACAAACGCAGCAGGAAAATAGTCTTAGCAAATTTGAGGTCCGCTTACTAGATAGCAGAAGACAGATAGTATACTTTCATGGTCAGCAGAAAAACACTAACAAAACACCATCCAAAGATTACCTTAAACTCTGGCATTAACTCATAACGCCAGAGTAGCAATCCCTGATCAACGAGAGCTTTCCAGACACAGTAACAAAACTTCAGCTGTGAACTGGAACAAATAGGCAAAACAAAACATGGACAAAAGTCCAACTTATCTAGTAGTTGTCTAGAAGCAGGAACAAGCACTGAGAGGCATCAGATAACATTGTTGACCGGCAAGAAACCACCAGAGAAATGAGCTTAAATAGCGACACCCACTACTGATGGAACCAGGTGAAACAGGAAAGAGGATGACAAGTCCAATTCCACAAGCGGCCACCGGGGGAGCCCAGAATCCAAATTCACAACAGGCAAGTCTGCCTCTGTGCCAGTGCTGTGTGTGGCATCTGTCTCTCATTGTGTGCCACAGAAAACCAGTGTGTAATACTGGGCCATTTTATTTTAATTCTCCCTGTAAAAAAATAAATAAATAGTGGGAGATAAAGATTGGCAAGTCTGCCTCTGTGCCAGTGCTGTGTGTGGCATCTGTCTCTCATTGTGTGCCACAGAAAACCTAGTACGTAATACTGGGCCATTTCATTTTTTTTAATTCTCCCTGAAAAAAAAAAAATAAATAGTGGGAGATAAAGATTGGCAAGACTGCCTCTGTGCCAGTTCTGTGTGTGGCATCTGTCTCTCATTGTGTGCCACAGAAAACCTAGTGTGTAATACTGGGCCATTTTTTTTTAATTCTCCCTGAAAAAAATAAATAAATAGTGGGAGATAAAGATTGGCAAGTCTGCCTCTGTGCCAGTGCTGTGTGTGGCATCTGTCTCTCATTGTGTGCCACAGAAAACCTAGTGTGTAATACTGGGCCATTTTTTTTTCTTTTAATTCTCCCTGAAAAAAATAAATAAATAGTGGGAGATAAAGATTGGCAAGTCTGCCTCTGTGCCAGTGCTGTGTGTGGCATCTGTCTCTCATTGTGTGCCACAGAAAACCTAGTGTGTAATACTGGGCCATTTTTTTTTTAATTCTCCTTAAAAAAAAAAAAAATAGTGGCAGATAAAGATTGGCAAGTCTGCCTCTGTGCCACTGCTGTGTGTGGCATCTGTCTCTCATTGTGTGCCACAGAAAACCTAGTGTGTAATACTGGGCCATTTTTTATTGTTTTTTAGTTCTCCCTGAAAAAAAAATAAATAGTGGGAGATAAAGACTGGCAAGTCTGCCTCTGTGCCAGTGCTGTGTGTGGCATCTGTCTCTCATTGTGTGCCACAGAAAACCTAGTGTGTAATACTGGGCCATTTTTTTTTTTTTAATTCTCCCTGAAAAAAATAAAATAAATAGTGGGAGATAAAGATATGCAAGTCTGCCTCTGTGCCAGTGCTGTGTGTGGCATCTGTCTCTCATTGTGTGCCACAGAAAACCTAGTGTGTAATACTGGGCCATTTTTTTTTTTTTAATTCTCCCTGAAAAAATAAATAAATAGTGGGAGATAAAGATATGCAAGTCTGCCTCTGTGCCAGTGCTGTGTGTGGCATCTGTCTCTCATTGTGTGCCACAGAAAACCTAGTGCGTAATACTGGGCCATTTTATTTTTTTTAATTCTCCCTGAAAAAAAATAAATAAATAGTGGGAGATAAAGATTGGCAAGTCTGCCTCTGTGCCAGTGCTGTGTGTGGCATCTGTCTCTCATTGTGTGCCACAGAAAACCTAGTGTGTAATACTGGGCCTTTTTTTTTTTTAATTCTCCCTGAAAAAAAATCAATAAATAGTGGGAGATAAAGATTGGCAAGTCTGCCTCTGTGCCAGTGCTGTGTGTGGCATCTGTCTCTCATTGTGTGCCACAGAAAACCTAGTGTGTAATACTGGGCCATTTTTTTTTTTATTCTCCCTGAAAAAAAAAAATAAATAGTGGGAGATAAAGATTGGCAAGTCTGCCTCTGTGCCAGTGCTGCGTGTGGCATCTGTCTCTCATTGTGTGCCACAGAAAACCTAGTGTGTAATACTGGGCCATTTTTTTTTTATTCTCCCTGAAAAAAAAAATAAATAGTGGGAGATAAAGATTGGCAAGTCTGCCTCTGTGCCAGTGCTGTGTGTGGCATCTGTCTCTCATTGTGTGCCACAGAAAACCTAGTGTGTAATACTGAGCCATTTTTTTTTTTAATTCTCCCTGAAAAAAATAAATAAATAGTGGGAGATAAAGATTGGCAAGTCTGCCTCTGTGCCAGTGCTGTGTGTGGCATCTGTCTCTCATTGTGTGCCAAAGAAAACCTAATGTGTAATACTGGGCCATTTTATTTATTTTTTTAATTCTCCCTGAAAAAAAAATAGTGGGAGATAAAGATTGGCAAGTCTGCCTCTGTGCCAGTGCTGTGTGTGGCATCTGTCTCTCATTGTGTGCCACAGAATACCTAGTGTGTAATACTGGGCCATTTTTTTTTTAAATTCTCCCTGAAAAAAATAAATAAATAGTGGGAGATAAAGATTGGCAAGTCTGCCTCTGTGCCAGTGCTGTGTGTGGCATCTGTCTCTCATTGTGTGCCACAGAAAACCAGTGTGTAATACTGGGCCATTTTATTTTAATTCTCCCTGTAAAAAAATAAATAAATAGTGGGAGATAAAGATTGGCAAGTCTGCCTCTGTGCCAGTGCTGTGTGTGGCATCTGTCTCTCATTGTGTGCCACAGAAAACCTAGTGTGTAATACTGGGCCATTTTTTTTTTTTAATTCTCCCTGAAAAAAAAAAAATAAATAGTGGGAGATAAAGATATGCAAGTCTGCCTCTGTGCCAGTGCTGTGTGTGGCATCTGTCTCTCATTGTGTGCCACAGAAAACCTAGTGTGAAATACTGGGCTATTTTATTTATTTTTTTAATTCTCCCTGAAAAAAAATAAATAAATAGTGGGAGATAAAGATTGGCAAGTCTGCCTCTGTGCCAGTGCTGTGTGTGGCATCTGTCTCTCATTGTGTGCCACAGAAAACCTAGTGTGTAATACTGGGCCTTTTTTTTTTTATTCTCCCTGAAAAAAAAAAAATAGTGGGAGATAAAGATTGGCAAGTCTGCCTCTGTGCCAGTGCTGTGTGTGGCATCTGTCTCTCATTGTGTGCCACAGAAAACCTAGTGTGTAATACTGGGCCATTTTTTTTTTTATTCTCCCTGAAAAAAAATAAATAAATAGTGGGAGATAAAGATTGGCAAGTCTGCCTCTGTGCCAGTGCTGTGTGTGGCATCTGTCTCTCATTGTGTGCCACAGAAAACCTAGTGTGTAATACTGGGCCTTTTTTTTTTTTTAATTCTCCCTGAAAAAAAAAAATAAATAGTGGGAGATAAAGATTGGCAAGTCTGCCTCTGTGCCAGTGCTGTGTGTGGCATCTGTCTCTCATTGTGTGCCAAAGAAAACCTAGTGTGTAATACTGGGCCATTTTTTTTTTTTATTCTCCCTGAAAAAAATAAATAAATAGTGGGAGATAAAGATTGGCAAGTCTGCCTCTGTGCCAGTGCTGTGTGTGGCATCTGTCTCTCATTGTGTGCCAAAGAAAACCTAGTGTGTAATACTGGGCCATTTTTTTTTTAATTCTCCCTGAAAAAAATAAATAAATAGTGGGAGACAAAGATTGGCAAGTCTGCCTCTGTGCCAGTGCTGTGTGTGGCATCTGTCTCTCATTGTGTGCCACAGAAAACCAGTGTGTAATACTGGGCCATTTTATTTTAATTCTCCCTGTAAAAAAATAAATAAATAGTGGGAGATAAAGATTGGCAAGTCTGCCTCTGTGCCAGTGCTGTGTGTGGCATCTGTCTCTCATTGTGTGCCACAGAAAACCTGGTGCGTAATACTGGGCCATTTTTTTTTAAATTCTCCCTGAAAAAAATAAATAAATAGTGGGAGATAAAGATTGGCAAGTCTGCCTCTGTGCCAGTGCTGTGTGTGGCATCTGTCTCTCATTGTGTGCCACAGAAAACCAGTGTGTAATACTGAGCCATTTTATTTTAATTCTCCCAGAAAAAAAATAAATAAATAGTGGGAGATAAAGATTGGCAAGTCTGCCTCTGTGCCAGTGCTGTGTGTGGCATCTGTCTCTCATTGTGTGCCACAGAAAACCTAGTGTGTAATACTGGGCCATTTTTTTTTAATTCTCCCTGAAAAAAATAAATAAATAGTGGGAGATAAAGATTGGCAAGTCTGCCTCTGTGCCAGTGCTGTGTGTGGCATCTGTCTCTCATTGTGTGCCACAGAAAACCTAGTGTGTAATACTGGGCCATTTTTTTTTTCTTTTAATTCTCCCTGAAAAAAATAAATAAATAGTGGGAGATAAAGATTGGCAAGTCTGCCTCTGTGCCAGTGCTGTGTGTGGCATCTGTCTCTCATTGTGTGCCACAGAAAACCTAGTGTGTAATACTGGGACAATTTTTTTTTCTTTTAATTCTCCCTGAAAAAAAATAAATAAATAGTGGGAGATAAAGATTGGCAAGTCTGCCTCTGTGCCAGTGCTGTGTGTGGCATCTGTCTCTCATTGTGTGCCACAGAAAACCTAGTGTGTAATACTGGGCCAATTTTTTTTTCTTTTAATTCTCCCTGAAAAAAAAAAAATAAATAGTGGGAGATAAAGATTGGCAAGTCTGCCTCTGTGCCAGTGCTGTGTGTGGCATCTGTCTCTCATTGTGTGCCACAGAAAACCTAGTGTGTAATACTGGGCCATTTTTTTTTTTAATTCTCCCTGAAAAAAATAAATAAATAGTGGGAGATAAAGATTGGCAAGTCTGCCTCTGTGCCAGTGCTGTGTGTGGCATCTGTCTCTCATTGTGTGCCACAGAAAACCTAGTGTGTAATACTGGGCCATTTTTTTTAATTCTCCCTGAAAAAAAATAAATAAATAGTGGGAGATAAAGATTGGCAAGTCTGCCTCTGTGCCAGTGCTGTGTGTGGCATCTGTCTCTCATTGTGTGCCACAGAAAACCTAGTGTGTAATACTGGGCCATTTTTTTTAATTCTCCCTGAAAAAAAATAAATAAATAGTGGGAGATAAAGATTGGCAAGTCTGCCTCTGTGCCAGTGCTGTGTGTGGCATCTGTCTCTCATTGTGTGCCACAGAAAACCTAGTGTGAAATACTGGGCTATTTTATTTATTTTTTTAATTCTCCCTGAAAAAAAAAAAATAAATAGTGGGAGATAAAGATTGGCAAGTCTGCCTCTGTGCCAGTGCTGTGTGTGGCATCTGTCTCTCATTGTGTGCCACAGAAAACCAGTGTGTAATACTGGGCCATTTTATTTTAATTCTCCCTGAAAAAAAAAAAATAAATAGTGGGAGATAAAGATTGGCAAGTCTGCCTCTGTGCCAGTGCTGTGTGTGGCATCTGTCTCTCATTGTGTGCCACAGAAAACCTAGTGTGTAATACTGGGCCATTTTTTTTAATTCTCCCTGAAAAAAATAAATAAATAGTGGGAGATAAAGATTGGCAAGTCTGCCTCTGTGCCAGTGCTGTGTGTGGCATCTGTCTCTCATTGTGTGCCACAGAAAACCTAGTGTGTAATACTGGGCCATTTTTTTTTTCTTTTAATTCTCCCTGAAAAAAATAAATAAATAGTGGGAGATAAAGATTGGCAAGTCTGCCTCTGTGCCAGTGCTGTGTGTGGCATCTGTCTCTCATTGTGTGCCACAGAAAACCTAGTGTGTAATACTGGGCCATTTTTTTTAATTCTCCCTGAAAAAAAAAAATAAATAGTGGGAGATAAAGATTGGCAAGTCTGCCTCTGTGCCAGTGCTGTGTGTGGCATCTGTCTCTCATTGTGTGCCACAGAAAACCTAGTGTGAAATACTGGGCTATTTTATTTATTTTTTTAATTCTCCCTGAAAAAAAATAAATAAATAGTGGGAGATAAAGATTGGCAAGTCTGCCTCTGTGCCAGTGCTGTGTGTGGCATCTGTCTCTCATTGTGTGCCACAGAAAACCAGTGTGTAATACTGGGCCATTTTATTTTAATTCTCCCTGAAAAAAAAAAAAAAATAGTGGGAGATAAAGATTGGCAAGTCTGCCTCTGTGCCAGTGCTGTGTGTGGCATCTGTCTCTCATTGTGTGCCACAGAAAACCTAGTGTGTAATACTGGGCCATTTTTTTTAATTCTCCCTGAAAAAAATAAATAAATAGTGGGAGATAAAGGTTGGCAAGTCTGCCTCTGTGCCAGTGCTGTGTGTGGCATCTGTCTCTCATTGTGTGCCACAGAAAACCTAGTGTGTAATACTGGGCCATTTTTTTTTTCTTTTAATTCTCCCTGAAAAAAATAAATAAATAGTGGGAGATAAAGATTGGCAAGTCTGCCTCTGTGCCAGTGCTGTGTGTGGCATCTGTCTCTCATTGTGTGCCACAGAAAACCTAGTGTGTAATACTGGGCCAATTTTTTTTTCTTTTAATTCTCCCTGAAAAAAAATAAATAAATAGTGGGAGATAAAGATTGGCAAGTCTGCCTCTGTGCCAGTGCTGTGTGTGGCATCTGTCTCTCATTGTGTGCCACAGAAAACCTAGTGTGTAATACTGGGCCAATTTTTTTTTCTTTTAATTCTCCCTGAAAAAAAATAAATAAATAGTGGGAGATAAAGATTGGCAAGTCTGCCTCTGTGCCAGTGCTGTGTGTGGCATCTGTCTCTCATTGTGTGCCACAGAAAACCTAGTGTGTAATACTGGGCCATTTTTTTTTTTAATTCTCCCTGAAAAAAATAAATAAATAGTGGGAGATAAAGATTGGCAAGTCTGCCTCTGTGCCAGTGCTGTGTGTGGCATCTGTCTCTCATTGTGTGCCACAGAAAACCTAGTGTGTAATACTGGGCCATTTTTTTTAATTCTCCCTGAAAAAAAATAAATAAATAGTGGGAGATAAAGATTGGCAAGTCTGCCTCTGTGCCAGTGCTGTGTGTGGCATCTGTCTCTCATTGTGTGCCACAGAAAACCTAGTGTGTAATACTGGGCCATTTTTTTTAATTCTCCCTGAAAAAAAATAAATAAATAGTGGGAGATAAAGATTGGCAAGTCTGCCTCTGTGCCAGTGCTGTGTGTGGCATCTGTCTCTCATTGTGTGCCACAGAAAACCTAGTGTGAAATACTGGGCTATTTTATTTATTTTTTTAATTCTCCCTGAAAAAAAAAAAATAAATAGTGGGAGATAAAGATTGGCAAGTCTGCCTCTGTGCCAGTGCTGTGTGTGGCATCTGTCTCTCATTGTGTGCCACAGAAAACCAGTGTGTAATACTGGGCCATTTTATTTTAATTCTCCCTGAAAAAAAAAAAATAAATAGTGGGAGATAAAGATTGGCAAGTCTGCCTCTGTGCCAGTGCTGTGTGTGGCATCTGTCTCTCATTGTGTGCCACAGAAAACCTAGTGTGTAATACTGGGCCATTTTTTTTAATTCTCCCTGAAAAAAATAAATAAATAGTGGGAGATAAAGATTGGCAAGTCTGCCTCTGTGCCAGTGCTGTGTGTGGCATCTGTCTCTCATTGTGTGCCACAGAAAACCTAGTGTGTAATACTGGGCCATTTTTTTTTTCTTTTAATTCTCCCTGAAAAAAAAAAATAAATAGTGGGAGATAAAGATTGGCAAGTCTGCCTCTGTGCCAGTGCTGTGTGTGGCATCTGTCTCTCATTGTGTGCCACAGAAAACCTAGTGTGTAATACTGGGCCATTTTTTTTAATTCTCCCTGAAAAAAATAAATAAATAGTGGGAGATAAAGATTGGCAAGTCTGCCTCTGTGCCAGTGCTGTGTGTGGCATCTGTCTCTCATTGTGTGCCACAGAAAACCTAGTGTGTAATACTGGGCCATTTTTTTTTTCTTTTAATTCTCCCTGAAAAAAATAAATAAATAGTGGGAGATAAAGATTGGCAAGTCTGCCTCTGTGCCAGTGCTGTGTGTGGCATCTGTCTCTCATTGTGTGCCACAGAAAACCTAGTGTGTAATACTGGGCCATTTTTTTTAATTCTCCCTGAAAAAAAAAAATAAATAGTGGGAGATAAAGATTGGCAAGTCTGCCTCTGTGCCAGTGCTGTGTGTGGCATCTGTCTCTCATTGTGTGCCACAGAAAACCTAGTGTGAAATACTGGGCTATTTTATTTATTTTTTTAATTCTCCCTGAAAAAAAATAAATAAATAGTGGGAGATAAAGATTGGCAAGTCTGCCTCTGTGCCAGTGCTGTGTGTGGCATCTGTCTCTCATTGTGTGCCACAGAAAACCAGTGTGTAATACTGGGCCATTTTATTTTAATTCTCCCTGAAAAAAAAAAATAAATAGTGGGAGATAAAGATTGGCAAGTCTGCCTCTGTGCCAGTGCTGTGTGTGGCATCTGTCTCTCATTGTGTGCCACAGAAAACCTAGTGTGTAATACTGGGCCATTTTTTTTAATTCTCCCTGAAAAAAATAAATAAATAGTGGGAGATAAAGGTTGGCAAGTCTGCCTCTGTGCCAGTGCTGTGTGTGGCATCTGTCTCTCATTGTGTGCCACAGAAAACCTAGTGTGTAATACTGGGCCATTTTTTTTTTCTTTTAATTCTCCCTGAAAAAAATAAATAAATAGTGGGAGATAAAGATTGGCAAGTCTGCCTCTGTGCCAGTGCTGTGTGTGGCATCTGTCTCTCATTGTGTGCCACAGAAAACCTAGTGTGTAATACTGGGCCAATTTTTTTTTCTTTTAATTCTCCCTGAAAAAAAATAAATAAATAGTGGGAGATAAAGATTGGCAAGTCTGCCTCTGTGCCAGTGCTGTGTGTGGCATCTGTCTCTCATTGTGTGCCACAGAAAACCTAGTGTGTAATACTGGGCCAATTTTTTTTTCTTTTAATTCTCCCTGAAAAAAAATAAATAAATAGTGGGAGATAAAGATTGGCAAGTCTGCCTCTGTGCCAGTGCTGTGTGTGGCATCTGTCTCTCATTGTGTGCCACAGAAAACCTAGTGTGTAATACTGGGCCATTTTATTTATTTTTTTAATTCTCCCTGAAAAAAAAAATAGTGGGAGATAAAGATTGGCAAGTCTGCCTCTGTGCCAGTGCTGTGTGTGGCATCTGTCTCTTATTGTGTGCCACAGAAAACCTAGTGTGTAATACTGGGCCATTTTATTTATTTTTTTAATTCTCCCTGAAAAAAAAATAAATTGTGGGAGATAAAGATTGGCAAGTCTGCCTCTGTGCCAGTGCTGTGTGTGGCATCTGTCTCTCATTGTGTGCCACAGAAAACCTAGTGTGTAATACTGGGCCATTTTTTTTCATTCTCCCTGAAAAAAAATAAATAACTAGTGGGAGATAAAGATTGGCAAGTCTGCCTCTGTGCCAGGGCTGTGTGTGGCATCTGTCTCTCATTGTGTGCCACAGAAAACCTAGTGTGAAATACTGGGCTATTTTATTTATTTTTTTAATTCTCCCTGAAAATAAAATAAATAGTGGGAGATAAAGATTGGCAAGTCTGCCTCTGTGCCAGTGCTGTGTGTGGCATCTGTCTCTCATTGTGTGCCACAGAAAACCTAGTGTGTAATACTGGGCCATTTTTTTTTTAATTCTCCCTGAAAAAAAAAAAATAAATAGTGGGAGATAAAGATTGGCAAGTCTGCCTCTGTGCCAGTGCTGTGTGTGGCATCTGTCTCTCATTGTGTGCCACAGAAAACCTAGTGTGTAATACTGGGCCATTTTTTTTTTTTTATTCTCCCTGAAAAAAATAAATAAATAGTGGGAGATAAAGATTGGCAAGTCTGCCTCTGTGCCAGTGCTGTGTGTGGCATCTGTCTCTCATTGTGTGCCACAGAAAACCTAGTGTGTAATACTGGGCCATTTTTTTTTTTTATTCTCCCTGAAAAAAAAAATAAATAGTGGGAGATAAAGATTGGCAAGTCTGCCTCTGTGCCAGTGCTGTGTGTGGCATCTGTCTCTCATTGTGTGCCACAGAAAACCTAGTGTGTAATACTGGGCCATTTTTTTTTTTAATTCTCCCTGAAAAAATTAAATAAATAGTGGGAGATAAAGATTGGCAAGTCTGCCTCTGTGCCAGTGCTGTGTGTGGCATCTGTCTCTCATTGTGTGCCACAGAAAACCTAGTGTGTAATACTGGGCCATTTTTTTTAATTCTCCCTGAAAAAAAAAAAATAAATAGTGGGAGATAAAGATTGGCAAGTCTGCCTCTGTGCCAGTGCTGTGTGTGGCATCTGTCTCTCATTGTGTGCCACAGAAAACCTAGTGTGAAATACTGGGCTATTTTATTTATTTTTTTAATTCTCCCTGAAAATAAATAAATAAATAGTGGGAGATAAAGATTGGCAAGTCTGCCTCTGTGCCAGTGCTGTGTGTGGCATCTGTCTCTCATTGTGTGCCACAGAAAACCAGTGTGTAATACTGGGCCATTTTATTTTAATTCTCCCTGAAAAAAAAAAAATAAATAGTGGGAGATAAAGATTGGCAAGTCTGCCTCTGTGCCAGTGCTGTGTGTGGCATCTGTCTCTCATTGTGTGCCACAGAAAACCTAGTGTGTAATACTGGGCCATTTTTTTAATTCTCCCTGAAAAAAATAAATAAATAGTGGGAGATAAAGATTGGCAAGTCTGCCTCTGTGCCAGTGCTGTGTGTGGCATCTGTCTCTCATTGTGTGCCACAGAAAACCTAGTGTGTAATACTGGGCCATTTTTTTTTAATTCTCCCTGAAAAAAATAAATAAATAGTGGGAGATAAAGATTGGCAAGTCTGCCTCTGTGCCAGTGCTGTGTGTGGCATCTGTCTCTCATTGTGTGCCACAGAAAACCTAGTGTGTAATACTGGGCCATTTTTTTTTTCTTTTAATTCTCCCTGAAAAAAATAAATAAATAGTGGGAGATAAAGATTGGCAAGTCTGCCTCTGTGCCAGTGCTGTGTGTGGCATCTGTCTCTCATTGTGTGCCACAGAAAACCTAGTGTGTAATACTGGGACAATTTTTTTTTCTTTTAATTCTCCCTGAAAAAAAATAAATAAATAGTGGGAGATAAAGATTGGCAAGTCTGCCTCTGTGCCAGTGCTGTGTGTGGCATCTGTCTCTCATTGTGTGCCACAGAAAACCTAGTGTGTAATACTGGGCCAATTTTTTTTTCTTTTAATTCTCCCTGAAAAAAAAAAAATAAATAGTGGGAGATAAAGATTGGCAAGTCTGCCTCTGTGCCAGTGCTGTGTGTGGCATCTGTCTCTCATTGTGTGCCACAGAAAACCTAGTGTGTAATACTGGGCCATTTTTTTTTTTAATTCTCCCTGAAAAAAATAAATAAATAGTGGGAGATAAAGATTGGCAAGTCTGCCTCTGTGCCAGTGCTGTGTGTGGCATCTGTCTCTCATTGTGTGCCACAGAAAACCTAGTGTGTAATACTGGGCCATTTTTTTTAATTCTCCCTGAAAAAAAATAAATAAATAGTGGGAGATAAAGATTGGCAAGTCTGCCTCTGTGCCAGTGCTGTGTGTGGCATCTGTCTCTCATTGTGTGCCACAGAAAACCTAGTGTGTAATACTGGGCCATTTTTTTTAATTCTCCCTGAAAAAAAATAAATAAATAGTGGGAGATAAAGATTGGCAAGTCTGCCTCTGTGCCAGTGCTGTGTGTGGCATCTGTCTCTCATTGTGTGCCACAGAAAACCTAGTGTGAAATACTGGGCTATTTTATTTATTTTTTTAATTCTCCCTGAAAAAAAAAAAATAAATAGTGGGAGATAAAGATTGGCAAGTCTGCCTCTGTGCCAGTGCTGTGTGTGGCATCTGTCTCTCATTGTGTGCCACAGAAAACCAGTGTGTAATACTGGGCCATTTTATTTTAATTCTCCCTGAAAAAAAAAAAATAAATAGTGGGAGATAAAGATTGGCAAGTCTGCCTCTGTGCCAGTGCTGTGTGTGGCATCTGTCTCTCATTGTGTGCCACAGAAAACCTAGTGTGTAATACTGGGCCATTTTTTTTAATTCTCCCTGAAAAAAATAAATAAATAGTGGGAGATAAAGATTGGCAAGTCTGCCTCTGTGCCAGTGCTGTGTGTGGCATCTGTCTCTCATTGTGTGCCACAGAAAACCTAGTGTGTAATACTGGGCCATTTTTTTTTTCTTTTAATTCTCCCTGAAAAAAATAAATAAATAGTGGGAGATAAAGATTGGCAAGTCTGCCTCTGTGCCAGTGCTGTGTGTGGCATCTGTCTCTCATTGTGTGCCACAGAAAACCTAGTGTGTAATACTGGGCCATTTTTTTTAATTCTCCCTGAAAAAAAAAAATAAATAGTGGGAGATAAAGATTGGCAAGTCTGCCTCTGTGCCAGTGCTGTGTGTGGCATCTGTCTCTCATTGTGTGCCACAGAAAACCTAGTGTGAAATACTGGGCTATTTTATTTATTTTTTTAATTCTCCCTGAAAAAAAATAAATAAATAGTGGGAGATAAAGATTGGCAAGTCTGCCTCTGTGCCAGTGCTGTGTGTGGCATCTGTCTCTCATTGTGTGCCACAGAAAACCAGTGTGTAATACTGGGCCATTTTATTTTAATTCTCCCTGAAAAAAAAAAAAAAATAGTGGGAGATAAAGATTGGCAAGTCTGCCTCTGTGCCAGTGCTGTGTGTGGCATCTGTCTCTCATTGTGTGCCACAGAAAACCTAGTGTGTAATACTGGGCCATTTTTTTTAATTCTCCCTGAAAAAAATAAATAAATAGTGGGAGATAAAGGTTGGCAAGTCTGCCTCTGTGCCAGTGCTGTGTGTGGCATCTGTCTCTCATTGTGTGCCACAGAAAACCTAGTGTGTAATACTGGGCCATTTTTTTTTTCTTTTAATTCTCCCTGAAAAAAATAAATAAATAGTGGGAGATAAAGATTGGCAAGTCTGCCTCTGTGCCAGTGCTGTGTGTGGCATCTGTCTCTCATTGTGTGCCACAGAAAACCTAGTGTGTAATACTGGGCCAATTTTTTTTTCTTTTAATTCTCCCTGAAAAAAAATAAATAAATAGTGGGAGATAAAGATTGGCAAGTCTGCCTCTGTGCCAGTGCTGTGTGTGGCATCTGTCTCTCATTGTGTGCCACAGAAAACCTAGTGTGTAATACTGGGCCAATTTTTTTTTCTTTTAATTCTCCCTGAAAAAAAATAAATAAATAGTGGGAGATAAAGATTGGCAAGTCTGCCTCTGTGCCAGTGCTGTGTGTGGCATCTGTCTCTCATTGTGTGCCACAGAAAACCTAGTGTGTAATACTGGGCCATTTTTTTTTTTAATTCTCCCTGAAAAAAATAAATAAATAGTGGGAGATAAAGATTGGCAAGTCTGCCTCTGTGCCAGTGCTGTGTGTGGCATCTGTCTCTCATTGTGTGCCACAGAAAACCTAGTGTGTAATACTGGGCCATTTTTTTTAATTCTCCCTGAAAAAAAATAAATAAATAGTGGGAGATAAAGATTGGCAAGTCTGCCTCTGTGCCAGTGCTGTGTGTGGCATCTGTCTCTCATTGTGTGCCACAGAAAACCTAGTGTGTAATACTGGGCCATTTTTTTTAATTCTCCCTGAAAAAAAATAAATAAATAGTGGGAGATAAAGATTGGCAAGTCTGCCTCTGTGCCAGTGCTGTGTGTGGCATCTGTCTCTCATTGTGTGCCACAGAAAACCTAGTGTGAAATACTGGGCTATTTTATTTATTTTTTTAATTCTCCCTGAAAAAAAAAAAATAAATAGTGGGAGATAAAGATTGGCAAGTCTGCCTCTGTGCCAGTGCTGTGTGTGGCATCTGTCTCTCATTGTGTGCCACAGAAAACCAGTGTGTAATACTGGGCCATTTTATTTTAATTCTCCCTGAAAAAAAAAAAATAAATAGTGGGAGATAAAGATTGGCAAGTCTGCCTCTGTGCCAGTGCTGTGTGTGGCATCTGTCTCTCATTGTGTGCCACAGAAAACCTAGTGTGTAATACTGGGCCATTTTTTTTAATTCTCCCTGAAAAAAATAAATAAATAGTGGGAGATAAAGATTGGCAAGTCTGCCTCTGTGCCAGTGCTGTGTGTGGCATCTGTCTCTCATTGTGTGCCACAGAAAACCTAGTGTGTAATACTGGGCCATTTTTTTTTTCTTTTAATTCTCCCTGAAAAAAAAAAATAAATAGTGGGAGATAAAGATTGGCAAGTCTGCCTCTGTGCCAGTGCTGTGTGTGGCATCTGTCTCTCATTGTGTGCCACAGAAAACCTAGTGTGTAATACTGGGCCATTTTTTTTAATTCTCCCTGAAAAAAATAAATAAATAGTGGGAGATAAAGATTGGCAAGTCTGCCTCTGTGCCAGTGCTGTGTGTGGCATCTGTCTCTCATTGTGTGCCACAGAAAACCTAGTGTGTAATACTGGGCCATTTTTTTTTTCTTTTAATTCTCCCTGAAAAAAATAAATAAATAGTGGGAGATAAAGATTGGCAAGTCTGCCTCTGTGCCAGTGCTGTGTGTGGCATCTGTCTCTCATTGTGTGCCACAGAAAACCTAGTGTGTAATACTGGGCCATTTTTTTTAATTCTCCCTGAAAAAAAAAAATAAATAGTGGGAGATAAAGATTGGCAAGTCTGCCTCTGTGCCAGTGCTGTGTGTGGCATCTGTCTCTCATTGTGTGCCACAGAAAACCTAGTGTGAAATACTGGGCTATTTTATTTATTTTTTTAATTCTCCCTGAAAAAAAATAAATAAATAGTGGGAGATAAAGATTGGCAAGTCTGCCTCTGTGCCAGTGCTGTGTGTGGCATCTGTCTCTCATTGTGTGCCACAGAAAACCAGTGTGTAATACTGGGCCATTTTATTTTAATTCTCCCTGAAAAAAAAAAATAAATAGTGGGAGATAAAGATTGGCAAGTCTGCCTCTGTGCCAGTGCTGTGTGTGGCATCTGTCTCTCATTGTGTGCCACAGAAAACCTAGTGTGTAATACTGGGCCATTTTTTTTAATTCTCCCTGAAAAAAATAAATAAATAGTGGGAGATAAAGGTTGGCAAGTCTGCCTCTGTGCCAGTGCTGTGTGTGGCATCTGTCTCTCATTGTGTGCCACAGAAAACCTAGTGTGTAATACTGGGCCATTTTTTTTTTCTTTTAATTCTCCCTGAAAAAAATAAATAAATAGTGGGAGATAAAGATTGGCAAGTCTGCCTCTGTGCCAGTGCTGTGTGTGGCATCTGTCTCTCATTGTGTGCCACAGAAAACCTAGTGTGTAATACTGGGCCAATTTTTTTTTCTTTTAATTCTCCCTGAAAAAAAATAAATAAATAGTGGGAGATAAAGATTGGCAAGTCTGCCTCTGTGCCAGTGCTGTGTGTGGCATCTGTCTCTCATTGTGTGCCACAGAAAACCTAGTGTGTAATACTGGGCCAATTTTTTTTTCTTTTAATTCTCCCTGAAAAAAAATAAATAAATAGTGGGAGATAAAGATTGGCAAGTCTGCCTCTGTGCCAGTGCTGTGTGTGGCATCTGTCTCTCATTGTGTGCCACAGAAAACCTAGTGTGTAATACTGGGCCATTTTATTTATTTTTTTAATTCTCCCTGAAAAAAAAAATAGTGGGAGATAAAGATTGGCAAGTCTGCCTCTGTGCCAGTGCTGTGTGTGGCATCTGTCTCTTATTGTGTGCCACAGAAAACCTAGTGTGTAATACTGGGCCATTTTATTTATTTTTTTAATTCTCCCTGAAAAAAAAATAAATTGTGGGAGATAAAGATTGGCAAGTCTGCCTCTGTGCCAGTGCTGTGTGTGGCATCTGTCTCTCATTGTGTGCCACAGAAAACCTAGTGTGTAATACTGGGCCATTTTTTTTCATTCTCCCTGAAAAAAAATAAATAACTAGTGGGAGATAAAGATTGGCAAGTCTGCCTCTGTGCCAGGGCTGTGTGTGGCATCTGTCTCTCATTGTGTGCCACAGAAAACCTAGTGTGAAATACTGGGCTATTTTATTTATTTTTTTAATTCTCCCTGAAAATAAAATAAATAGTGGGAGATAAAGATTGGCAAGTCTGCCTCTGTGCCAGTGCTGTGTGTGGCATCTGTCTCTCATTGTGTGCCACAGAAAACCTAGTGTGTAATACTGGGCCATTTTTTTTTTAATTCTCCCTGAAAAAAAAAAAATAAATAGTGGGAGATAAAGATTGGCAAGTCTGCCTCTGTGCCAGTGCTGTGTGTGGCATCTGTCTCTCATTGTGTGCCACAGAAAACCTAGTGTGTAATACTGGGCCATTTTTTTTTTTTTATTCTCCCTGAAAAAAATAAATAAATAGTGGGAGATAAAGATTGGCAAGTCTGCCTCTGTGCCAGTGCTGTGTGTGGCATCTGTCTCTCATTGTGTGCCACAGAAAACCTAGTGTGTAATACTGGGCCATTTTTTTTTTTTATTCTCCCTGAAAAAAAAAATAAATAGTGGGAGATAAAGATTGGCAAGTCTGCCTCTGTGCCAGTGCTGTGTGTGGCATCTGTCTCTCATTGTGTGCCACAGAAAACCTAGTGTGTAATACTGGGCCATTTTTTTTTTTAATTCTCCCTGAAAAAATTAAATAAATAGTGGGAGATAAAGATTGGCAAGTCTGCCTCTGTGCCAGTGCTGTGTGTGGCATCTGTCTCTCATTGTGTGCCACAGAAAACCTAGTGTGTAATACTGGGCCATTTTTTTTAATTCTCCCTGAAAAAAAAAAAATAAATAGTGGGAGATAAAGATTGGCAAGTCTGCCTCTGTGCCAGTGCTGTGTGTGGCATCTGTCTCTCATTGTGTGCCACAGAAAACCTAGTGTGAAATACTGGGCTATTTTATTTATTTTTTTAATTCTCCCTGAAAATAAATAAATAAATAGTGGGAGATAAAGATTGGCAAGTCTGCCTCTGTGCCAGTGCTGTGTGTGGCATCTGTCTCTCATTGTGTGCCACAGAAAACCAGTGTGTAATACTGGGCCATTTTATTTTAATTCTCCCTGAAAAAAAAAAAATAAATAGTGGGAGATAAAGATTGGCAAGTCTGCCTCTGTGCCAGTGCTGTGTGTGGCATCTGTCTCTCATTGTGTGCCACAGAAAACCTAGTGTGTAATACTGGGCCATTTTTTTAATTCTCCCTGAAAAAAATAAATAAATAGTGGGAGATAAAGATTGGCAAGTCTGCCTCTGTGCCAGTGCTGTGTGTGGCATCTGTCTCTCATTGTGTGCCACAGAAAACCTAGTGTGTAATACTGGGCCAATTTTTTTTTCTTTTAATTCTCCCTGAAAAAAAAAAAATAAATAGTGGGAGATAAAGATTGGCAAGTCTGCCTCTGTGCCAGTGCTGTGTGTGGCATCTGTCTCTCATTGTGTGCCACAGAAAACCTAGTGTGTAATACTGGGCCAATTTTTTTTTCTTTTAATTCTCCCTGAAAATTAATAAATAAATAGTGGGAGATAAAGATTGGCAAGTCTGCCTCTGTGCCCGTGCTGTGTGTGGCATCTGTCTCTCATTGTGTGCCACAGAAAACCTAGTGTGTAATACTGGGCCATTTTGTTTATTTTTTTAATTCTCCCTGAAAAAAAAAATAGTGGGAGATAAAGATTGGCAAGTCTGCCTCTGTGCCAGTGCTGTGTGTGGCATC
This sequence comes from Ranitomeya variabilis, assembly GCF_051348905.1. NCBI lineage: Eukaryota > Metazoa > Chordata > Amphibia > Anura > Dendrobatidae > Ranitomeya > Ranitomeya variabilis. The sequence goes on along the minus strand of NC_135233.1, from coordinate 242,606,961 downwards.
TGTCTCTCATTGTGTGCCACAGAAAACCTAGTGTGTAATACTGGGCCATTTTTTTTTAATTCTCCCTGAAAAAAATAAATAAATAGTGGGAGATAAAGATTGGCAAGTCTGCCTCTGTGCCAGTGCTGTGTGTGGCATCTGTCTCTCATTGTGTGCCACAGAAAACCTAGTGTGTAATACTGGGCCATTTTTTTTAATTCTCCCTGAAAAAAAATAAATAAATAGTGGGAGATAAAGATTGGCAAGTCTGCCTCTGTGCCAGTGCTGTGTGTGGCATCTGTCTCTCATTGTGTGCCACAGAAAACCTAGTGTGTAATACTGGGCCATTTTTTTTTTAATTCTCCCTGAAAAAAATAAATAAATAGTGGGAGATAAAGATTGGCAAGTCTGCCTCTGTGCCAGTGCTGTGTGTGGCATCTGTCTCTCATTGTGTGCCACAGAAAACCTAGTGTGTAATACTGGGCCATTTTTTTTAATTCTCCCTGAAAAAAAATAAATAAATAGTGGGAGATAAAGATTGGCAAGTCTGCCTCTGTGCCAGTGCTGTGTGTGGCATCTGTCTCTCATTGTGTGCCACAGAAAACCTAGTGTGTAATACTGGGCCATTTTTTTTTCTTTTAATTCTCCCTGAAAAAAAATAAATAAATAGTGGGAGATAAAGATTGGCAAGTCTGCCTCTGTGCCAGTGCTGTGTGTGGCATCTGTCTCTCATTGTGTGCCACAGAAAACCTAGTGTGTAATACTGGGCCATTTTTTTTTTCTCCCTGAAAAAAAAAATAAATAGTGGGAGATAAAGATTGGCAAGTCTGCCTCTGTGCCAGTGCTGTGTGTGGCATCTGTCTCTCATTGTGTGCCACAGAAAACCTAGTGTGTAATACTGGGCCATTTTTTTTTTAATTCTCCCTGAAAAAAAATAAATAAATAGTGGGAGATAAAGATTGGCAAGTCTGCCTCTGTGCCAGTGCTGTGTGTGGCATCTGTCTCTCATTGTGTGCCACAGAAAACCTAGTGTGTAATACTGGGCCATTTTTTTTTTTTATTCTCCCTGAAAAAAATAAATAAATAGTGGGAGATAAAGATTGGCAAGTCTGCCTCTGTGCCAGTGCTGTGTGTGGCATCTGTCTCTCATTGTGTGCCACAGAAAACCTAGTGTGTAATACTGGGCCATTTTTTTTTTTATTCTCCCTGAAAAAAAAAATAAATAGTGGGAGATAAAGATTGGCAAGCCTGCCTCTGTGCCAGTGCTGTGTGTGGCATCTGTCTCTCATTGTGTGCCAAAGAAAACCTAGTGTGTAATACTGGGCCATTTTATTTATTTTTTTAATTCTCCCTGAAAAAAAAAATAGTGGGAGATAAAGATTGGCAAGTCTGCCTCTGTGCCAGTGCTGTGTGTGGCATCTGTCTCTCATTGTGTGCCACAGAAAACCTAGTGTGTAATACTGGGCCATTTTTTTTTTTAATTCTCCCTGAAAAAATTAAATAAATAGTGGGAGATAAAGATTGGCAAGTCTGCCTCTGTGCCAGTGCTGTGTGTGGCATCTGTCTCTCATTGTGTGCCACAGAAAACCTAGTGTGTAATACTGGGCCATTTTTTTTTTTTAATTCTCCCTGAAAAAAAATAAATAAATAGTGGGAGATAAAGATTGGCAAGTCTGCCTCTGTGCCAGTGCTGTGTGTGGCATCTGTCTCTCATTGTGTGCCACAGAAAACCTAGTGTGTAATACTGGGCCAATTTTTTTTTCTTTTAATTCTCCCTGAAAAAAAATAAATAAATAGTGGGAGATAAAGATTGGCAAGTCTGCCTCTGTGCCAGTGCTGTGTGTGGCATCTGTCTCTCATTGTGTGCCACAGAAAACCTAGTGTGTAATACTGGGCCAATTTTTTTTTCTTTTAATTCTCCCTGAAAAAAAATAAATAAATAGTGGGAGATAAAGATTGGCAAGTCTGCCTCTGTGCCAGTGCTGTGTGTGGCATCTGACTCTCATTGTGTGCCACAGAAAACCTAGTGTGTAATACTGGGCCATTTTATTTATTTTTTAAATTCTCCCTGAAAAAAAAAATAGTGGGAGATAAAGATTGGCAAGTCTGCCTCTGTGCCAGTGCTGTGTGTGGCATCTGTCTCTTATTGTGTGCCACAGAAAACCTAGTGTGTAATACTGGGCCATTTTATTTATTTTTTTAATTCTCCCTGAAAAAAAAATAAATTGTGGGAGATAAAGATTGGCAAGTCTGCCTCTGTGCCAGTGCTGTGTGTGGCATCTGTCTCTCATTGTGTGCCACAGAAAACCTAGTGTGTAATACTGGGCCATTTTTTTTAATTCTCCCTGAAAAAAAATAAATAACTAGTGGGAGATAAAGATTGGCAAGTCTGCCTCTGTGCCAGTGCTGTGTGTGGCATCTGTCTCTTATTGTGTGCCACAGAAAACCTAGTGTGTAATACTGGGCCATTTTATTTATTTTTTTTATTCTCCCTGAAAAAAAAAATAAATAGTGGGAGATAAAGATTGGCAAGTCTGCCTCTGTGCCAGTGCTGTGTGTGGCATCTGTCTCTCATTGTGTGCCACAGAAAACCTAGTGTGTAATACTGGGCCATTTTTTTTTTTAATTCTCCCTGAAAAAATTAAATAAATAGTGGGAGATAAAGATTGGCAAGTCTGCCTCTGTGCCAGTGCTGTGTGTGGCATCTGTCTCTCATTGTGTGCCACAGAAAACCTAGTGTGTAATACTGGGCCATTTTTTTTAATTCTCCCTGAAAAAAAAAAAATAAATAGTGGGAGATAAAGATTGGCAAGTCTGCCTCTGTGCCAGTGCTGTGTGTGGCATCTGTCTCTCATTGTGTGCCACAGAAAACCTAGTGTGAAATACTGGGCTATTTTATTTATTTTTTTAATTCTCCCTGAAAATAAATAAATAAATAGTGGGAGATAAAGATTGGCAAGTCTGCCTCTGTGCCAGTGCTGTGTGTGGCATCTGTCTCTCATTGTGTGCCACAGAAAACCAGTGTGTAATACTGGGCCATTTTATTTTAATTCTCCCTGAAAAAAAAAAAATAAATAGTGGGAGATAAAGATTGGCAAGTCTGCCTCTGTGCCAGTGCTGTGTGTGGCATCTGTCTCTCATTGTGTGCCACAGAAAACCTAGTGTGTAATACTGGGCCATTTTTTTAATTCTCCCTGAAAAAAATAAATAAATAGTGGGAGATAAAGATTGGCAAGTCTGCCTCTGTGCCAGTGCTGTGTGTGGCATCTGTCTCTCATTGTGTGCCACAGAAAACCTAGTGTGTAATACTGGGCCAATTTTTTTTTCTTTTAATTCTCCCTGAAAAAAAAAAAATAAATAGTGGGAGATAAAGATTGGCAAGTCTGCCTCTGTGCCAGTGCTGTGTGTGGCATCTGTCTCTCATTGTGTGCCACAGAAAACCTAGTGTGTAATACTGGGCCAATTTTTTTTTCTTTTAATTCTCCCTGAAAATTAATAAATAAATAGTGGGAGATAAAGATTGGCAAGTCTGCCTCTGTGCCCGTGCTGTGTGTGGCATCTGTCTCTCATTGTGTGCCACAGAAAACCTAGTGTGTAATACTGGGCCATTTTGTTTATTTTTTTAATTCTCCCTGAAAAAAAAAATAGTGGGAGATAAAGATTGGCAAGTCTGCCTCTGTGCCAGTGCTGTGTGTGGCATCTGTCTCTCATTGTGTGCCACAGAAAACCTAGTGTGTAATACTGGGCCATTTTTTTTTAATTCTCCCTGAAAAAAATAAATAAATAGTGGGAGATAAAGATTGGCAAGTCTGCCTCTGTGCCAGTGCTGTGTGTGGCATCTGTCTCTCATTGTGTGCCACAGAAAACCTAGTGTGTAATACTGGGCCATTTTTTTTAATTCTCCCTGAAAAAAAATAAATAAATAGTGGGAGATAAAGATTGGCAAGTCTGCCTCTGTGCCAGTGCTGTGTGTGGCATCTGTCTCTCATTGTGTGCCACAGAAAACCTAGTGTGTAATACTGGGCCATTTTTTTTTTAATTCTCCCTGAAAAAAATAAATAAATAGTGGGAGATAAAGATTGGCAAGTCTGCCTCTGTGCCAGTGCTGTGTGTGGCATCTGTCTCTCATTGTGTGCCACAGAAAACCTAGTGTGTAATACTGGGCCATTTTTTTTAATTCTCCCTGAAAAAAAATAAATAAATAGTGGGAGATAAAGATTGGCAAGTCTGCCTCTGTGCCAGTGCTGTGTGTGGCATCTGTCTCTCATTGTGTGCCACAGAAAACCTAGTGTGTAATACTGGGCCATTTTTTTTTCTTTTAATTCTCCCTGAAAAAAAATAAATAAATAGTGGGAGATAAAGATTGGCAAGTCTGCCTCTGTGCCAGTGCTGTGTGTGGCATCTGTCTCTCATTGTGTGCCACAGAAAACCTAGTGTGTAATACTGGGCCATTTTTTTTTTCTCCCTGAAAAAAAAAATAAATAGTGGGAGATAAAGATTGGCAAGTCTGCCTCTGTGCCAGTGCTGTGTGTGGCATCTGTCTCTCATTGTGTGCCACAGAAAACCTAGTGTGTAATACTGGGCCATTTTTTTTTTAATTCTCCCTGAAAAAAAATAAATAAATAGTGGGAGATAAAGATTGGCAAGTCTGCCTCTGTGCCAGTGCTGTGTGTGGCATCTGTCTCTCATTGTGTGCCACAGAAAACCTAGTGTGTAATACTGGGCCATTTTTTTTTTTTATTCTCCCTGAAAAAAATAAATAAATAGTGGGAGATAAAGATTGGCAAGTCTGCCTCTGTGCCAGTGCTGTGTGTGGCATCTGTCTCTCATTGTGTGCCACAGAAAACCTAGTGTGTAATACTGGGCCATTTTTTTTTTTATTCTCCCTGAAAAAAAAAATAAATAGTGGGAGATAAAGATTGGCAAGCCTGCCTCTGTGCCAGTGCTGTGTGTGGCATCTGTCTCTCATTGTGTGCCAAAGAAAACCTAGTGTGTAATACTGGGCCATTTTATTTATTTTTTTAATTCTCCCTGAAAAAAAAAATAGTGGGAGATAAAGATTGGCAAGTCTGCCTCTGTGCCAGTGCTGTGTGTGGCATCTGTCTCTCATTGTGTGCCACAGAAAACCTAGTGTGTAATACTGGGCCATTTTTTTTTTTAATTCTCCCTGAAAAAATTAAATAAATAGTGGGAGATAAAGATTGGCAAGTCTGCCTCTGTGCCAGTGCTGTGTGTGGCATCTGTCTCTCATTGTGTGCCACAGAAAACCTAGTGTGTAATACTGGGCCATTTTTTTTTTTTAATTCTCCCTGAAAAAAAATAAATAAATAGTGGGAGATAAAGATTGGCAAGTCTGCCTCTGTGCCAGTGCTGTGTGTGGCATCTGTCTCTCATTGTGTGCCACAGAAAACCTAGTGTGTAATACTGGGCCAATTTTTTTTTCTTTTAATTCTCCCTGAAAAAAAATAAATAAATAGTGGGAGATAAAGATTGGCAAGTCTGCCTCTGTGCCAGTGCTGTGTGTGGCATCTGTCTCTCATTGTGTGCCACAGAAAACCTAGTGTGTAATACTGGGCCAATTTTTTTTTCTTTTAATTCTCCCTGAAAAAAAATAAATAAATAGTGGGAGATAAAGATTGGCAAGTCTGCCTCTGTGCCAGTGCTGTGTGTGGCATCTGACTCTCATTGTGTGCCACAGAAAACCTAGTGTGTAATACTGGGCCATTTTATTTATTTTTTAAATTCTCCCTGAAAAAAAAAATAGTGGGAGATAAAGATTGGCAAGTCTGCCTCTGTGCCAGTGCTGTGTGTGGCATCTGTCTCTTATTGTGTGCCACAGAAAACCTAGTGTGTAATACTGGGCCATTTTATTTATTTTTTTAATTCTCCCTGAAAAAAAAATAAATTGTGGGAGATAAAGATTGGCAAGTCTGCCTCTGTGCCAGTGCTGTGTGTGGCATCTGTCTCTCATTGTGTGCCACAGAAAACCTAGTGTGTAATACTGGGCCATTTTTTTTAATTCTCCCTGAAAAAAAATAAATAACTAGTGGGAGATAAAGATTGGCAAGTCTGCCTCTGTGCCAGGGCTGTGTGTGGCATCTGTCTCTCATTGTGTGCCACAGAAAACCTAGTGTGAAATACTGGGCTATTTTATTTATTTTTTTAATTCTCCCTGAAAATAAAATAAATAGTGGGAGATAAAGATTGGCAAGTCTGCCTCTGTGCCAGTGCTGTGTGTGGCATCTGTCTCTCATTGTGTGCCACAGAAAACCTAGTGTGTAATACTGGGCCATTTTTTTTTTAATTCTCCCTGAAAAAAAATAAATAAATAGTGGGAGATAAAGATTGGCAAGTCTGCCTCTGTGCCAGTGCTGTGTGTGGCATCTGTCTCTCATTGTGTGCCACAGAAAACCTAGTGTGTAATACTGGGCCATTTTTTTTTTTTATTCTCCCTGAAAAAAATAAATAAATAGTGGGAGATAAAGATTGGCAAGTCTGCCTCTGTGCCAGTGCTGTGTGTGGCATCTGTCTCTCATTGTGTGCCACAGAAAACCTAGTGTGTAATACTGGGCCATTTTTTTTTTTTATTCTCCCTGAAAAAAAAAATAAATAGTGGGAGATAAAGATTGGCAAGTCTGCCTCTGTGCCAGTGCTGTGTGTGGCATCTGTCTCTCATTGTGTGCCACAGAAAACCTAGTGTGTAATACTGGGCCATTTTTTTTTTTAATTCTCCCTGAAAAAAATAAATAAATAGTGGGAGATAAAGATTGGCAAGTCTGCCTCTGTGCCAGTGCTGTGTGTGGCATCTGTCTCTCATTGTGTGCCACAGAAAACCTAGTGTGTAATACTGGGCCATTTTTTTTAATTCTCCCTGAAAAAAAAAAATAAATAGTGGGAGATAAAGATTGGCAAGTCTGCCTCTGTGCCAGTGCTGTGTGTGGCATCTGTCTCTCATTGTGTGCCACAGAAAACCTAGTGTGAAATACTGGGCTATTTTATTTATTTTTTTAATTCTCCCTGAAAATAAATAAATAAATAGTGGGAGATAAAGATTGGCAAGTCTGCCTCTGTGCCAGTGCTGTGTGTGGCATCTGTCTCTCATTGTGTGCCACAGAAAACCAGTGTGTAATACTGGGCCATTTTATTTTAATTCTCCCTGAAAAAAAAAAAATAAATAGTGGGAGATAAAGATTGGCAAGTCTGCCTCTGTGCCAGTGCTGTGTGTGGCATCTGTCTCTCATTGTGTGCCACAGAAAACCTAGTGTGTAATACTGGGCCATTTTTTTAATTCTCCCTGAAAAAAATAAATAAATAGTGGGAGATAAAGATTGGCAAGTCTGCCTCTGTGCCAGTGCTGTGTGTGGCATCTGTCTCTCATTGTGTGCCACAGAAAACCTAGTGTGTAATACTGGGCCATTTTTTTTTCTTTTAATTCTCCCTGAAAAAAATAAATAAATAGTGGGAGATAAAGATTGGCAAGTCTGCCTCTGTGCCAGTGCTGTGTGTGGCATCTGTCTCTCATTGTGTGCCACAGAAAACCTAGTGTGTAATACTGGGCCAATTTTTTTTTCTTTTAATTCTCCCTGAAAAAAAAAAAATAAATAGTGGGAGATAAAGATTGGCAAGTCTGCCTCTGTGCCAGTGCTGTGTGTGGCATCTGTCTCTCATTGTGTGCCACAGAAAACCTAGTGTGTAATACTGGGCCAATTTTTTTTTCTTTTAATTCTCCCTGAAAATTAATAAATAAATAGTGGGAGATAAAGATTGGCAAGTCTGCCTCTGTGCCAGTGCTGTGTGTGGCATCTGTCTCTCATTGTGTGCCACAGAAAACCTAGTGTGTAATACTGGGCCATTTTGTTTATTTTTTTAATTCTCCCTGAAAAAAAAATAGTGGGAGATAAAGATTGGCAAGTCTGCCTCTGTGCCAGTGCTGTGTGTGGCATCTGTCTCTCATTGTGTGCCACAGAAAACCTAGTGTGTAATACTGGGCCATTTTTTTTTTAATTCTCCCTGAAAAAAATAAATAAATAGTGGGAGATAAAGATTGGCAAGTCTGCCTCTGTGCCAGTGCTGTGTGTGGCATCTGTCTCTCATTGTGTGCCACAGAAAACCTAGTGTGTAATACTGGGCCATTTTTTTTAATTCTCCCTGAAAAAAAATAAATAAATAGTGGGAGATAAAGATTGGCAAGTCTGCCTCTGTGCCAGTGCTGTGTGTGGCATCTGTCTCTCATTGTGTGCCACAGAAAACCTAGTGTGTAATACTGGGCCATTTTTTTTTAATTCTCCCTGAAAAAAATAAATAAATAGTGGGAGATAAAGATTGGCAAGTCTGCCTCTGTGCCAGTGCTGTGTGTGGCATCTGTCTCTCATTGTGTGCCACAGAAAACCTAGTGTGTAATACTGGGCCATTTTTTTTAATTCTCCCTGAAAAAAAAAAAATAAATAGTGGGAGATAAAGATTGGCAAGTCTGCCTCTGTGCCAGTGCTGTGTGTGGCATCTGTCTCTCATTGTGTGCCACAGAAAACCTAGTGTGTAATACTGGGCCATTTTTTTTTCTTTTAATTCTCCCTGAAAAAAAATAAATAAATAGTGGGAGATAAAGATTGGCAAGTCTGCCTCTGTGCCAGTGCTGTGTGTGGCATCTGTCTCTCATTGTGTGCCACAGAAAACCTAGTGTGTAATACTGGGCCATTTTTTTTTCTCCCTGAAAAAAAAAATAAATAGTGGGAGATAAAGATTGGCAAGTCTGCCTCTGTGCCAGTGCTGTGTGTGGCATCTGTCTCTCATTGTGTGCCACAGAAAACCTAGTGTGTAATACTGGGCCATTTTTTTTTTAATTCTCCCTGAAAAAAAATAAATAAATAGTGGGAGATAAAGATTGGCAAGTCTGCCTCTGTGCCAGTGCTGTGTGTGGCATCTGTCTCTCATTGTGTGCCACAGAAAACCTAGTGTGTAATACTGGGCCATTTTTTTTTTTATTCTCCCTGAAAAAAATAAATAAATAGTGGGAGATAAAGATTGGCAAGTCTGCCTCTGTGCCAGTGCTGTGTGTGGCATCTGTCTCTCATTGTGTGCCACAGAAAACCTAGTGTGTAATACTGGGCCATTTTTTTTTTTATTCTCCCTGAAAAAAAAAATAAATAGTGGGAGATAAAGATTGGCAAGCCTGCCTCTGTGCCAGTGCTGTGTGTGGCATCTGTCTCTCATTGTGTGCCAAAGAAAACCTAGTGTGTAATACTGGGCCATTTTATTTATTTTTTTAATTCTCCCTGAAAAAAAAAATAGTGGGAGATAAAGATTGGCAAGTCTGCCTCTGTGCCAGTGCTGTGTGTGGCATCTGTCTCTCATTGTGTGCCACAGAAAACCTAGTGTGTAATACTGGGCCATTTTTTTTTTAATTCTCCCTGAAAAAATTAAATAAATAGTGGGAGATAAAGATTGGCAAGTCTGCCTCTGTGCCAGTGCTGTGTGTGGCATCTGTCTCTCATTGTGTGCCACAGAAAACCTAGTGTGTAATACTGGGCCATTTTTTTTTTTTAATTCTCCCTGAAAAAAAAAAAATAAATAGTGGGAGATAAAGATATGCAAGTCTGCCTCTGTGCCAGTGCTGTGTGTGGCATCTGTCTCTCATTGTGTGCCACAGAAAACCTAGTGTGTAATACTGGGCCATTTTTTTTTCTTTTAATTCTCCCTGAAAAAAATAAATAAATAGTGGGAGATAAAGATTGGCAAGTCTGCCTCTGTGCCAGTGCTGTGTGTGGCATCTGTCTCTCATTGTGTGCCACAGAAAACCTAGTGTGTAATACTGGGCCAATTTTTTTTTCTTTTAATTCTCCCTGAAAAAAAAAAAATAAATAGTGGGAGATAAAGATTGGCAAGTCTGCCTCTGTGCCAGTGCTGTGTGTGGCATCTGTCTCTCATTGTGTGCCACAGAAAACCTAGTGTGTAATACTGGGCCAATTTTTTTTTCTTTTAATTCTCCCTGAAAATTAATAAATAAATAGTGGGAGATAAAGATTGGCAAGTCTGCCTCTGTGCCAGTGCTGTGTGTGGCATCTGTCTCTCATTGTGTGCCACAGAAAACCTAGTGTGTAATACTGGGCCATTTTGTTTATTTTTTTAATTCTCCCTGAAAAAAAAAATAGTGGGAGATAAAGATTGGCAAGTCTGCCTCTGTGCCAGTGCTGTGTGTGGCATCTGTCTCTCATTGTGTGCCACAGAAAACCTAGTGTGTAATACTGGGCCATTTTTTTTTTAATTCTCCCTGAAAAAAATAAATAAATAGTGGGAGATAAAGATTGGCAAGTCTGCCTCTGTGCCAGTGCTGTGTGTGGCATCTGTCTCTCATTGTGTGCCACAGAAAACCTAGTGTGTAATACTGGGCCATTTTTTTTAATTCTCCCTGAAAAAAAAAAAATAAATAGTGGGAGATAAAGATTGGCAAGTCTGCCTCTGTGCCAGTGCTGTGTGTGGCATCTGTCTCTCATTGTGTGCCACAGAAAACCTAGTGTGTAATACTGGGCCATTTTTTTTTTAATTCTCCCTGAAAAAAATAAATAAATAGTGGGAGATAAAGATTGGCAAGTCTGCCTCTGTGCCAGTGCTGTGTGTGGCATCTGTGTCTCATTGTGTGCCACAGAAAACCTAGTGTGTAATACTGGGCCATTTTTTTTAATTCTCCCTGAAAAAAAAATAAATAAATAGTGGGAGATAAAGATTGGCAAGTCTGCCTCTGTGCCAGTGCTGTGTGTGGCATCTGTCTCTCATTGTGTGCCACAGAAAACCTAGTGTGTAATACTGGGCCATTTTTTTTTCTTTTAATTCTCCCTGAAAAAAAATAAATAAATAGTGGGAGATAAAGATTGGCAAGTCTGCCTCTGTGCCAGTGCTGTGTGTGGCATCTGTCTCTCATTGTGTGCCACAGAAAACCTAGTGTGTAATACTGGGCCATTTTTTTTTCTCCCTGAAAAAAAAAATAAATAGTGGGAGATAAAGATTGGCAAGTCTGCCTCTGTGCCAGTGCTGTGTGTGGCATCTGTCTCTCATTGTGTGCCACAGAAAACCTAGTGTGTAATACTGGGCCATTTTTTTTTTAATTCTCCCTGAAAAAAAATAAATAAATAGTGGGAGATAAAGATTGGCAAGTCTGCCTCTGTGCCAGTGCTGTGTGTGGCATCTGTCTCTCATTGTGTGCCACAGAAAACCTAGTGTGTAATACTGGGCCATTTTTTTTTTTTATTCTCCCTGAAAAAAATAAATAAATAGTGGGAGATAAAGATTGGCAAGTCTGCCTCTGTGCCAGTGCTGTGTGTGGCATCTGTCTCTCATTGTGTGCCACAGAAAACCTAGTGTGTAATACTGGGCCATTTTTTTTTTTATTCTCCCTGAAAAAAAAAATAAATAGTGGGAGATAAAGATTGGCAAGCCTGCCTCTGTGCCAGTGCTGTGTGTGGCATCTGTCTCTCATTGTGTGCCAAAGAAAACCTAGTGTGTAATACTGGGCCATTTTATTTATTTTTTTAATTCTCCCTGAAAAAAAAAATAGTGGGAGATAAAGATTGGCAAGTCTGCCTCTGTGCCAGTGCTGTGTGTGGCATCTGTCTCTCATTGTGTGCCACAGAAAACCTAGTGTGTAATACTGGGCCATTTTTTTTTTTAATTCTCCCTGAAAAAATTAAATAAATAGTGGGAGATAAAGATTGGCAAGTCTGCCTCTGTGCCAGTGCTGTGTGTGGCATCTGTCTCTCATTGTGTGCCACAGAAAACCTAGTGTGTAATACTGGGCCATTTTTTTTTTTTAATTCTCCCTGAAAAAAAAAAAATAAATAGTGGGAGATAAAGATATGCAAGTCTGCCTCTGTGCCAGTGCTGTGTGTGGCATCTGTCTCTCATTGTGTGCCACAGAAAACCTAGTGTGTAATACTGGGCCATTTTTTTTTAATTCTCCCTGAAAAAAAAAAAATAAATAGTGGGAGATAAAGATTGGCAAGTCTGCCTCTGTGCCAGTGCTGTGTGTGGCATCTGTCTCTCATTGTGTGCCACAGAAAACCTAGTGTGTAATACTGGGCCATTTTTTTTTTTAATTCTCCCTGAAAAAATTAAATAAATAGTGGGAGATAAAGATTGGCAAGTCTGCCTCTGTGCCAGTGCTGTGTGTGGCATCTGTCTCTCATTGTGTGCCACAGAAAACCTAGTGTGTAATACTGGGCCATTTTTTTTTTTTAATTCTCCCTGAAAAAAAAAAAATAAATAGTGGGAGATAAAGATATGCAAGTCTGCCTCTGTGCCAGTGCTGTGTGTGGCATCTGTCTCTCATTGTGTGCCACAGAAAACCTAGTGTGTAATACTGGGCCATTTTTTTTTAATTCTCCCTGAAAAAAAAAAAAATAAATAGTGGGAGATAAAGATTGGCAAGTCTGCCTCTGTGCCAGTGCTGTGTGTGGCATCTGTCTCTCATTGTGTGCCACAGAAAACCTAGTGCGTAATACTGGGCCATTTTATTTTTTTTAATTCTCCCTGAAAAAAAATCAATAAATAGTGGGAGATAAAGATTGGCAAGTCTGCCTCTGTGCCAGTGCTGTGTGTGGCATCTGTCTCTCATTCTGTGCCACAGAAAACCTAGTGTGTAATACTGGGCCATTTTTTTTTTATTCTCCCTGAAAAAATTAAATAAATAGTGGGAGATAAAGATTGGCAAGTCTGCCTCTGTGCCAGTGCTGTGTGTGGCATCTGTCTCTCATTGTGTGCCACAGAAAACCTAGTGTGTAATACTGGGCCATTTTTTTTTCTTTTAATTCTCCCTGAAAAAAAATAAATAAATAGTGGGAGATAAAGATTGGCAAGTCTGCCTCTGTGCCAGTGCTGTGTGTGGCATCTGTCTCTCATTGTGTGCCACAGAAAACCTAGTGTGTAATACTGGGCCATTTTTTTTTTATTCTCCCTGAAAAATAAATAAATAGTGGGAGATAAAGATTGGCAAGTCTGCCTCTGTGCCAGTGCTGTGTGTGGCATCTGTCTCTCATTGTGTGCCACAGAAAACCTAGTGTGTAATACTGGGCCATTTTTTTTTTATTCTCCCTGAAAAAAAAATAAATAGTGGGAGATAAAGATTGGCAAGTCTGCCTCTGTGCCAGTGCTGTGTGTGGCATCTGTCTCTCATTGTGTGCCACAGAAAACCTAGTGTGTAATACTGGGCCAATTTTTTTTTTTAATTCTCCCTGAAAAAAATAAATAAATAGTGGGAGATAAAGAATGGCAAGTCTGCCTCTGTGCCAGTGCTGTGTGTGGCATCTGTCTCTCATTGTGTGCCACAGAAAACCTAGTGTGAAATACTGGGCTATTTTATTTATTTTTTTAATTCTCCCTGAAAAAAAAAAAATAAATAGTGGGAGATAAAGATTGGCAAGTCTGCCTCTGTGCCAGTGCTGTGTGTGGCATCTGTCTCTCATTGTGTGCCACAGAAAACCTAGTGTGTAATACTGGGCCATTTTTTTTTTCTTTTAATTCTCCCTGAAAAAAAATAAATAAATAGTGGGAGATAAAGATTGGCAAGTCTGCCTCTGTGCCAGTGCTGTGTGTGGCATCTGTCTCTCATTGTGTGCCACAGAAAACCTAGTGTGTAATACTGGGCCATTTTTTTTTTATTCTCCCTGAAAAAAAAATAAATAGTGGGAGATAAAGATTGGCAAGTCTGCCTCTGTGCCAGTGCTGTGTGTGGCATCTGTCTCTCATTGTGTGCCACAGAAAACCTAGTGTGTAATACTGGGCCATTTTTTTTTTATTCTCCCTGAAAAAAAAATAAATAGTGGGAGATAAAGATTGGCAAGTCTGCCTCTGTGCCAGTGCTGTGTGTGGCATCTGTCTCTCATTGTGTGCCACAGAAAACCTAGTGTGTAATACTGGGCCAATTTTTTTGTTTTAATTCTCCCTGAAAAAAATAAATAAATAGTGGGAGATAAAGATTGGCAAGTCTGCCTCTGTGCCAGTGCTGTGTGTGGCATCTGTCTCTCATTGTGTGCCACAGAAAACCTAGTGTGAAATACTGGGCTATTTTATTTATTTTTTTAATTCTCCCTGAAAAAAAATAAATAAATAGTGGGAGATAAAGATTGGCAAGTCTGCCTCTGTGCCAGTGCTGTGTGTGGCATCTGTCTCTCATTGTGTGCCACAGAAAACCTAGTGTGTAATACTGGGCCATTTTTTTTTTATTCTCCCTGAAAAAAAAAAAAATAGTGGGAGATAAAGATTGGCAAGTCTGCCTCTGTGCCAGTGCTGTGTGTGGCATCTGTCTCTCATTGTGTGCCACAGAAAACCTAGTGTGTAATACTGGGCCATTTTTTTTTAATTCTCCCTGAAAAAAAAAAAAATAAATAGTGGGAGATAAAGATTGGCAAGTCTGCCTCTGTGCCAGTGCTGTGTGTGGCATCTGTCTCTCATTGTGTGCCACAGAAAACCTAGTGCGTAATACTGGGCCATTTTATTTTTTTTAATTCTCCCTGAAAAAAAATCAATAAATAGTGGGAGATAAAGATTGGCAAGTCTGCCTCTGTGCCAGTGCTGTGTGTGGCATCTGTCTCTCATTCTGTGCCACAGAAAACCTAGTGTGTAATACTGGGCCATTTTTTTTTTTATTCTCCCTGAAAAAATTAAATAAATAGTGGGAGATAAAGATTGGCAAGTCTGCCTCTGTGCCAGTGCTGTGTGTGGCATCTGTCTCTCATTGTGTGCCACAGAAAACCTAGTGTGTAATACTGGGCCATTTTTTTTTCTTTTAATTCTCCCTGAAAAAAAATAATTAAATAGTGGGAGATAAAGATTGGCAAGTCTGCCTCTGTGCCAGTGCTGTGTGTGGCATCTGTCTCTCATTGTGTGCCACAGAAAACCTAGTGTGTAATACTGGGCCATTTTTTTTTTATTCTCCCTGAAAAATAAATAAATAGTGGGAGATAAAGATTGGCAAGTCTGCCTCTGTGCCAGTGCTGTGTGTGGCATCTGTCTCTCATTGTGTGCCACAGAAAACCTAGTGTGTAATACTGGGCCATTTTTTTTTTATTCTCCCTGAAAAAAAAAAAAATAGTGGGAGATAAAGATTGGCAAGTCTGCCTCTGTGCCAGTGCTGTGTGTGGCATCTGTCTCTCATTGTGTGCCACAGAAAACCTAGTGTGTAATACTGGGCCAATTTTTTTTTTTAATTCTCCCTGAAAAAAATAAATAAATAGTGGGAGATAAAGAATGGCAAGTCTGCCTCTGTGCCAGTGCTGTGTGTGGCATCTGTCTCTCATTGTGTGCCACAGAAAACCTAGTGTGAAATACTGGGCTATTTTATTTATTTTTTTAATTCTCCCTGAAAAAAAAAAAATAAATAGTGGGAGATAAAGATTGGCAAGTCTGCCTCTGTGCCAGTGCTGTGTGTGGCATCTGTCTCTCATTGTGTGCCACAGAAAACCTAGTGTGTAATACTGGGCCATTTTTTTTTTCTTTTAATTCTCCCTGAAAAAAAAAAAATAAATAGTGGGAGATAAAGATTGGCAAGTCTGCCTCTGTGCCAGTGCTGTGTGTGGCATCTGTCTCTCATTGTGTGCCACAGAAAACCTAGTGTGTAATACTGGGCCATTTTTTTTTTATTCTCCCTGAAAAAAAAATAAATAGTGGGAGATAAAGATTGGCAAGTCTGCCTCTGTGCCAGTGCTGTGTGTGGCATCTGTCTCTCATTGTGTGCCACAGAAAACCTAGTGTGTAATACTGGGCCAATTTTTTTTTTTAATTCTCCCTGAAAAAAATAAATAAATAGTGGGAGATAAAGAATGGCAAGTCTGCCTCTGTGCCAGTGCTGTGTGTGGCATCTGTCTCTCATTGTGTGCCACAGAAAACCTAGTGTGAAATACTGGGCTATTTTATTTATTTTTTTAATTCTCCCTGAAAAAAAAAAAATAAATAGTGGGAGATAAAGATTGGCAAGTCTGCCTCTGTGCCAGTGCTGTGTGTGGCATCTGTCTCTCATTGTGTGCCACAGAAAACCTAGTGTGTAATACTGGGCCATTTTTTTTTTCTTTTAATTCTCCCTGAAAAAAAAAAAATAAATAGTGGGAGATAAAGATTGGCAAGTCTGCCTCTGTGCCAGTGCTGTGTGTGGCATCTGTCTCTCATTGTGTGCCACAGAAAACCTAGTGTGTAATACTGGGCCATTTTTTTTTTATTCTCCCTGAAAAAAAAATAAATAGTGGGAGATAAAGATTGGCAAGTCTGCCTCTGTGCCAGTGCTGTGTGTGGCATCTGTCTCTCATTGTGTGCCACAGAAAACCTAGTGTGTAATACTGGGCCAATTTTTTTGTTTTAATTCTCCCTGAAAAAAATAAATAAATAGTGGGAGATAAAGATTGGCAAGTCTGCCTCTGTGCCAGTGCTGTGTGTGGCATCTGTCTCTCATTGTGTGCCACAGAAAACCTAGTGTGAAATACTGGGCTATTTTATTTATTTTTTTAATTCTCCCTGAAAAAAAATAAATAAATAGTGGGAGATAAAGATTGGCAAGTCTGCCTCTGTGCCAGTGCTGTGTGTGGCATCTGTCTCTCATTGTGTGCCACAGAAAACCTAGTGTGTAATACTGGGCCATTTTTTTTTTATTCTCCCTGAAAAAAAAAAAAATAGTGGGAGATAAAGATTGGCAAGTCTGCCTCTGTGCCAGTGCTGTGTGTGGCATCTGTCTCTCATTGTGTGCCACAGAAAACCTAGTGTGTAATACTGGGCCTTTTTTTTTTTTTTTTTTAATTCTCCCTGAAAAAAAATAAATAAATAGTGGGAGATAAAGATTGGCAAGTCTGCCTCTGTGCCAGTGCTGTGTGTGGCATCTGTCTCTCATTGTGTGCCACAGAAAACCTAGTGTGTAATACTGGGCCATTTTTTTTTTATTCTCCCTGAAAAAAATAAATAAATAGTGGGAGATAAAGATTGGCAAGTCTGCCTCTGTGCCAGTGCTGTGTGTGGCATCTGTCTCTCATTGTGTGCCACAGAAAACCTAGTGTGTAATACTGGGCCATTTTTTTTTTTAATTCTCTCTGAAAAAAAATAAATAAATAGTGGGAGATAAAGATTGGCAAGTCTGCCTCTGTGCCAGTGCTGTGTGTGGCATCTGTCTCTCATTGTGTGCCACAGAAAACCAGTGTGTAATACTGGGCCATTTTATTTTAATTCTCCCTGTAAAAAAATAAATAAATAGTGGGAGATAAAGATTGGCAAGTCTGCCTCTGTGCCAGTGCTGTGTGTGGCATCTGTCTCTCATTGTGTGCCACAGAAAACCTAGTGTGTAATACTGGGCCTTTTTTTTTTTAATTCTCCCTGAAAAAAAATAAATAAATAGTGGGAGATAAAGATATGCAAGTCTGCCTCTGTGCCAGTGCTGTGTGTGGCATCTGTCTCTCATTGTGTGCCACAGAAAACCTAGTGTGTAATACTGGGCCATTTTTTTTTAATTCTCCCTGAAAAAAAATAAATAAATAGTGGGAGATAAAGATTGGCAAGTCTGCCTCTGTGCCAGTGCTGTGTGTGGCATCTGTCTCTCATTGTGTGCCACAGAAAACCTAGTGCGTAATACTGGGCCATTTTATTTTTTTTAATTCTCCCTGAAAAAAAATCAATAAATAGTGGGAGATAAAGATTGGCAAGTCTGCCTCTGTGCCAGTGCTGTGTGTGGCATCTGTCTCTCATTGCGTGCCACAGAAAACCTAGTGTGTAATACTGGGCCATTTTTTTTTAATTCTCCCTGAAAAAATTAAATAAATAGTGGGAGATAAAGATTGGCAAGTCTGCCTCTGTGCCAGTGCTCTGTGTGGCATCTGTCTCTCATTGTGTGCCACAGAAAACCTAGTGTGTAATACTGGGCCATTTTTTTTTCTTTTAATTCTCCCTGAAAAAAAATAAATAAATAGTGGGAGATAAAGATTGGCAAGTCTGCCTCTGTGCCAGTGCTGTGTGTGGCATCTGTCTCTCATTGTGTGCCACAGAAAACCTAGTGTGTAATACTGGGCCATTTTTTTTAAATTCTCCCTGAAAAAAATAAATAAATAGTGGGAGATAAAGATTGGCAAGTCTGCCTCTGTGCCAGTGCTGTGTGTGGCATCTGTCTCTCATTGTGTGCCACAGAAAACCTAGTGTGTAATACTGGGCCATTTTTTTTTCTTTTAATTCTCCCTGAAAAAAATAAATAAATAGTGGGAGATAAAGATTGGCAAGTCTGCCTCTGTGCCAGTGCTGTGTGTGGCATCTGTCTCTCATTGTGTGCCACAGAAAACCTAGTGTGTAATACTGGGCCATTTTTTTTTAAATTCTCCCTAAAAAAAATAAATAAATAGTGGGAGATAAAGATTGGCAAGTCTGCCTCTGTGCCAGTGCTGTGTGTGGCATCTGTCTCTCATTGTGTGCCACAGAAAACCTAGTGTGTAATACTGGGCCAATTTTTTTTTTTAATTCTCCCTGAAAAAAAAAAATAAATAGTGGGAGATAAAGATTGGCAAGTCTGCCTCTGTGCCAGTGCTGTGTGTGGCATCTGTCTCTCATTGTGTGCCACAGAAAACCTAGTGTGTAATACTGGGCCATTTTTTTTTAATTCTCCCTGAAAAAAAAAAAAATAAATAGTGGGAGATAAAGATTGGCAAGTCTGCCGCTGTGCCAGTGCTGTGTGTGGCATCTGTCTCTCATTGTGTGCCACAGAAAACCTAGTGTGAAATACAGGGCTATTTTATTTATTTTTTTAATTCTCCCTGAAAAAAATAAATAAATAGTGGGAGATAAAGATTGGCAAGTCTGCCTCTGTGCCAGTGCTGTGTGTGGCATCTGTCTCTCATTGTGTGCCACAGAAAACCTAGTGTGTAATACTGGGCCATTTTTTTTTCTTTTAATTCTCCCTGAAAAAAATAAATAAATAGTGGGAGATAAAGATTGGCAAGTCTGCCTCTGTGCCAGTGCTGTGTGTGGCATCTGTCTCTCTGTTGTGGATTCTGTTTGTGGGCTCCCTCTGGTGGTTACTGCTGGTACTGGGTGACTTTGGTGGGTTGCGGCCTTTGGTTTCCACCTGTCCATCAGAGGCTGGGTGGTTCCTATTTTACCTGGCCTTTCTGTCATTCCCTTGCCGGCCATCAATGTATTCAGATGTGCTCTGTTTGGTTCCTGCCTACCTGCTCTCAGATCTTTCAGGATAAGCTAAGTGCTGATTTTCAGTTGTTGGTTTTTTTGTCCAGCTTGCTTATTATGTCTCTATGCTAGCTGGTAGCTCTAGTGGACTGAGGTTCTCCCCATGTGCCATGAGTTGGCACATGGGTTCTTGTAATCTCAGGATGGTTTTTTTGATTAGGGTTTTTTGCTGACCGCTCAGACCCCTTTTGTATCGTTCTGCTTTCTAGTTTACAGCGGGCCTCAATTTGCTGAACCTATATATATCATCTCTATGTGTGTGCCTTCCTCTCATTTCACCGTCAATACATGTGGGGGGCAACTATACCTTTTGGGGTTCATTCCTCTGGAGGCAAGTGAGGTCTTTATTTTCTCTGCAGTACTAGTTAGCTCTTAGGCTGGTGCGTGGCGTCTAGAACCAACGTAGGCACGCTCCCTGGCTATCTCTAGTTGCGTTTGTCAGGCGTAGGGCAGCGGTCAGCCCAGGTTCCATCACCCTAGAGCTCGTCCGATATTTTGTATTACTTTGCTTGTCCCTTGCTATCCCTAGCCATTGGGATTCATGACAGTATAGCCGGCCCACAAAGTGTTAATTGTTTGGGCTGAAGCAGGAGAAAAAGAAGTGTTTAGGGAAAATTTTTTTTTTTTTTTTGTTCCTTCAGAGTTTTGCTGCCTAGCCCTTAATTGCTGTCTAGCTGCTTCTTACCTCCTCTTAACCCTTGAATGGCTCTGATATTAGCTGTTTAACATGGATGTCCAGAGTTTGGCTTCCAGCCTGAGTAATCTCGCGGCAAAAGTTCAAAACATACAGGATTTTGTTGTTCACACTTCCATGTCTGAACCTAGAATTCCTATTCCAGAGTTCTTTTCTGGAGATAGATCTACCTTCCTGAATTTCAGGAACAATTGTAAATTGTTTCTTTCTTTAAAATCTCGCTCCTCTGGAGACCCTGCTCAACAGGTTAAGATTGTAATATCTTTCCTGCGGGGCAACCCTCAGAATTGGGCATTTGCATTGGCACCAGGGGATCCTGCATTGCTCAATGTGGATGCGTTTTTTCTGGCATTGGGATTGCTCTATGAGGAACCCAACCTGGAGATTCAGGCTGAAAAGGCTTTATTAGCCCTCTCTCAGGGGCATGATGAAGCGGAAATATATTGTCAAAAATTTCGGAAATGGTCGGTGCTTACTCAGTGGAATGAGTGCGCCCTGGCTGCAAACTTCAGAAATGGTCTTTCCGAGGCCATTAAGGATATTATGGTGGGGTTCCCTACGCCTACAGGTCTGAATGAGTCGATGGCTATGGCCATTCAGATTGATCGGCGTATACGGGAGCGCAAACCCGTGCACCACTTGGCGGTGTCTTCTGAACAGGCACCTGAGACTATGCAATGTGATAGAATTCAGTCCAGAAGTGAACGGCAAAATTATAGGCGGAAAAATGGATTGTGTTTTTATTGTGGTGATTCAGCTCATGTTATATCAGCATGCTCTAAACGCACAAAAAGGGTTGATAAATCTTTTGCCATTGGTACTCTGCAGCCTAAGTTCATTTTGTCTGTGACTCTGATTTTTTTCACTGTCTTCCATTTCCGTCGATGCCTATGTGGATTCAGGCGCTGCCCTGAGTCTTATGGATTGGTCATTTGCTAAACGCTGCGGTTTTAGTCTGGAGCCTCTGGAAGTTCCTATCCCTCTGAAGGGAATTGACTCTACACCATTGGCTATGAATAAGCCGCAGTATTGGACACAAGTGACCATGCGCATGACTCCCGTTCATCAGGAGGTGATTCGCTTCCTTGTACTGTATAATTTACATGATGTACTAGTGCTTGGTCTGCCATGGTTACAAACTCATAATCCTGTCCTGGACTGGAAAACAATGTCTGTGTTAAGCTGGGGATGTCAGGGGGTTCATGATGATGCACCTCCGATTTCAATCGCTTCATCTACTCCTTCTGAGATCCCTGCGTTTTTGTCTGACTATAGGGATGTTTTTGAGGAGCCTAAGCTCAATTCGCTCCCTCCTCATAGAGAGTGTGACTGTGCTATAGAATTGATTCCTGGCAGTAAGTTCCCTAAGGGTCGTTTATTTAATCTGTCACTGCCAGAGCATACTGCTATGCGGAATTATATTAAGGAGTCCTTGGAAAAGGGACATATTCGTCCATCTTCGTCCCCTCTGGGAGCAGGTTTTTTTTTCGTGGCCAAAAAAGATGGTTCCCTGAGGCCTTGTATAGATTATCGCCTTCTGAATAAGATTACAGTCAAATATCAGTATCCACTGCCATTATTGACTGATTTGTTTGCTCGCATTAAGGGGGCTAGGTGGTTCACTAAGATAGATCTTCGCGGTGCGTATAATCTGGTGCGGATAAAACAGGGTGACGAGTGGAAAACCGCATTTAATACGCCTGAGGGCCATTTTGAGTATTTGGTAATGCCTTTTGGACTCTCCAATGCTCCGTCAGTCTTTCAGTCCTTTATGCACAATATTTTCCGTGAATATCTGGATAAGTTTATGATTGTGTATTTGGATGATATTTTGGTGTTTTCTGATGACTGGGAGTCTCATGTTTTACAGGTCAGGAAGGTGTTTCAGGTTCTGCGGGCCAATTCTCTGCTTGTGAAGGGCTCAAAGTGTCTCTTCGGAGTTCAGAAGATTTCTTTTTTGGGGTACATTTTTTCTCCTTCTACTATTGAGATGGATCCCGTCAAGGTTCAGGCGATTTGTGACTGGACACAACCTACATCTGTTAAGAGCCTTCAGAAGTTCTTGGGGTTTGCTAATTTTTATCGTCGGTTCATTGCTAATTTTTCCAGTATTGTTAAACCTTTGACTGATTTGACTAAAAAGGGTGCTGATGTTGCTGATTGGTCTCCTGCGGCCGTGGAGGCCTTTCGGGAACTTAAGCGCCGGTTTTCTTCTGCTCCTGTGTTGTGTCAACCAGATGTTTCACTTCCTTTTCAGGTTGAAGTTGATGCCTCCGAGATTGGAGCGGGGGCGGTTTTGTCACAGAGAAGTTCTAATGGCTCGGTGATGAAGCCATGTGCATTCTTCTCTAGAAAATTCTCGCCCGCCGAGTGCAATTATGATGTGGGTAATCGGGAGCTTTTGGCCATGAAGTGGGCACTTGAGGAGTGGCGTCATTGGCTTGAGGGTGCTAAACATCGTGTGGTGGTCTTGACTGATCACAAGAATCTCATTTACCTTGAGTCTGCCAGGCGTTTGAATCCTAGACAGGCTCGTTGGTCGTTGTTTTTTTCTCGTTTCAATTTCGTGGTTTCATACCTGCCAGGTTCTAAGAATGTGGAGGCAGATGCTCTTTCCAGGAGTTTTGTGCCTGACTCTCCTGGAGACTCTGGGCCTACTGGTATCCTTAGGGATGGGGTAATATTGTCCGCCGTATCCCCAGACTTGCGACGTGCATTGCAGGAGTTTCAGGTGGATAAACCGGATCGTTGTCCGCCAGAAAGACTGTTTGTTCCGGATGATTGGACCAGTAGAGTCATCTCCGAGGTCCATTCTTCTGTGTTGGCTGGTCATCCTGGAATATTTGGTACTAGAGACTTGGTGGCCAGGTCTTTTTGGTGGCCTTCCTTGTCTAGGGATGTGCGTACCTTTGTGCAGTCTTGTGAAGTGTGTGCTCGAGCTAAGCCTTGCTGTTCTCGGGCCAGTGGGTTGTTGTTATCCTTGCCCATCCCGAAGAGGCCTTGGACGCACATTTCCATGGATTTTATTTCTGATCTCCCGGTTTCACAGAAAATGTCCGTTATCTGGGTTGTGTGTGACCGCTTTTCTAAGATGGTTCATTTGGTGCCCTTGCCTAAGTTGCCTCCCTCCTCTGAGTTGGTCCCTTTATTTTTTCAGAACGTGGTTCGTTTGCATGGGATTCCGGAGAATATCGTTTCTGACAGGGGATCCCAGTTTGTGTCTAGATTTTGGCGGACGTTTTGTGCCAAGATGGGCATTGATTTGTCTTTCTCGTCTGCATTCCATCCTCAGACGAATGGCCAGACGGAGCGAACTAATCAGACCTTGGAAACTTATTTGAGGTGTTTTGTTTCTGCTGATCAAGATGACTGGGTTGCTTTTTTGCCACTGGCCGAATTTGCTCTTAATAATCGGGCTAGTTCTGCCACGTTGGTCTCTCCTTTTTTTTGTAATTCGGGGTTTCATCCTCGTTTTTCCTCTGGTCAAGTGGAGTCTTCGGATTGTCCTGGAGTGGACGTGGTGGTGGACAGGCTACATCAGATTTGGAATCAGGTGGTGGACAATTTGAAGTTATCTCAGGAGAAGACTCAGCAGTTTGCTAATCGCCGTCGCCGCGTGGGTCCCCGACTTCTTGTTGGGGATTTGGTGTGGTTGTCTTCTCGTTTTGTCCCTATGAAGGTCTCTTCTCCTAAGTTCAAGCCTCGGTTCATCGGTCCTTATAGGATCTCGGAGATTCTTAACCCTGTATCTTTTCGTTTGGATCTCCCAGCATCTTTTGCTATTCATAATGTGTTCCATCGGTCGTTGTTGCGGAGGTATGAGGTGCCCGTTGTTCCTTCGGTTGAGCCTCCTGCTCCGGTGCTGGTGGAGGGAGAATTGGTGTATGTTGTTGAGAAGATCTTGGATTCTCGTGTTTCCAGACGCAAACTCCAGTATTTGGTTAAGTGGAAGGGTTATGGTCAGGAGGATAATTCCTGGGTGGTCGCCTCCGATGTTCATGCGACTGATTTGGTCCGCGCCTTCCATAGAGCTCACCCTGATCGCCCTGGGGGTTCTCGTGAGGGTTCGGTGACCCCTCCTCAGGGGGGGGGTACTGTTGTGGATTCTGTTTGTGGGCTCCCTCTGGTGGTTACTGCTGTGTCATGATCTCTGCAGGCAGAGATCATAGCAAGCCTATAGAGGGACAAGCTCTCGGAAGATGGAACTATACTGACCATGAACTAAGCCTGCCGCGCAACTAGAAATAGCCAGGTAGCATTTCCTATTTATCGCTAGATGCCCAGCTCTGGCCTAAGACCTAAATAGCTAGCAGAGGGAAATATAAGACCTGGCTCACCTCTAGAGAAATATTCCAAAGAAGACAATAGCCCCCCACATATAATGACGGTGAGTTCAGATGAAACAACAAACGCAGCAGGAAAATAGTCTTAGCAAATTTGAGGTCCGCTTACTAGATAGCAGAAGACAGATAGTATACTTTCATGGTCAGCAGAAAAACACTAACAAAAACACCATCCAGAGATTACCTTAAACTCTGGCATTAACTCATAACGCCAGAGTAGCAATCCCTGATCAACGAGAGCTTTCCAGACACAGTAACAAAACTTCAGCTGTGAACTGGAACAAATAGGCAAAACAAAACATGGACAAAAGTCCAACTTAACTAGTAGTTGTCTAGAAGCAGGAACAAGCACTGAGAGGCATCAGATAACATTGTTGACCGGCAAGAAACCACCAGAGAAATGAGCTTAAATAGCGACACCCACTACTGATGGAAACAGGTGAAACAGGAAAGAGGATGACAAGTCCAATTCCACAAGTGGCCACCGGGGGAGCCCAGAATCCAAATTCACAACAGTACCCCCCCCTCAAGGAGGGGGCACCGAACCCTCACCAGATCCACCAGGGCGACCAGGATGAGCCCTATGGAAAGCACGAACAAGATCAGAAGCATGAACATCAGATGCATTGACCCAAGAATTATCCTCCTGGCCGTAACCCTTCCAGTTGACCAGATACTGGAGTCTCCGTCTGGAAACACGAGAGTCCAAAATTCTCTCCACAACGTACTCCAACTCACCCTCAACCAACACCGGAGCAGGAGGCTCAACTGAAGGTACAACAGGTACCTCATACCTGCGCAATAACGACCGATGAAAAACGTTATGAATGGAAAAGGACGCAGGGAGGTCCAAACGGAAAGAAACAGGATTAAGAATCTCCAATATTCTATAAGGGCCGATGAACCGAGGTTTAAACTTAGGAGAAGAGACCCTCATAGGGACAAAACGAGAAGACAACCACACCAAATCTCCAACACAAAGCCGAGAACCAACACGACGATGACGGTTGGCAAAACGCTGAGTCTTCTCCTGGGACAACTTCAAATTGTCCATAACCTGCCCCCAGATGTGATGCAATCTCTCCACCACCGCATCCACTCCAGGACAATCCGAGGATTCCACCTGACCGGAGGAAAATCGAGGGTGAAACCCCGAATTACAGAAAAACGGGGACACCAAGGTGGAAGAGCTGGCCCGATTATTGAGGGCGAACTCTGCCAATGGCAAAAAAGCAACCCAATCATCCTGGTCGGCAGAGACAAAACACCTCAGATATGTCTCCAGGGTCTGATTAGTCCGCTCGGTCTGGCCATTAGTCTGAGGGTGAAAAGCAGACGAAAAAGACAAATCTATGCCCATCCTAGCACAGAATGCCCGCCAAAATCTAGACACAAATTGGGTACCTCTGTCAGAAACGATATTCTCAGGAATACCGTGCAATCGGACAACATTCTGAAAAAACAGAGGAACCAACTCAGAAGAAGAAGGCAACTTGGGCAGAGGAACCAAATGGACCATTTTAGAGAAACGGTCACAGACCACCCAGATGACAGACATCTTCTGGGAAACAGGCAGATCTGAAATAAAATCCATCGAGATGTGTGTCCAAGGCCTCTTAGGAATAGGCAAGGGCAACAGCAGTCCGCTAGCCCGAGAACTACAAGACTTGGCCCGAGCACAAATGTCACATGACTGCACAAAGACTCGCACATCTCGTGACAGGGAAGGCCACCAGAAGGATCTTGCCACCAAATCCCTGGTACCAAAAATTCCGGGATGACCTGCCAATGCAGAAGAATGTACCTCAGAGATGACTCTACTGGTCCAATCATCCGGAACAAACAGTCTATCAGGCGGACAACGATCCGGTCTATCCGCCTGAAACTCTTGCAAGGACCGCCGCAGATCAGGAGAAACGGCCGACAAAATTACTCCCTCCCTAAGGATACCTGTGGGTTCAGAATTACCAGGAGAGTCCGGGTCAAAACTCCTAGAAAGGGCATCTGCCTTAACATTCTTAGAACCCGGTAGGTATGACACCACAAAATTAAAGCGAGAAAAAAATAAAGACCAGCGCGCCTGTCTAGGATTCAGGCGCCTGGCAGTCTCAAGATAAATCAAATTTTTGTGGTCAGTCAATACCACCACCTGATGCCTGGCCCCCTCGAGCCAATGGCGCCACTCCTCAAACGCCCACTTCATGGCCAAAAGCTCCCGATTCCCAACATCATAATTCCGCTCTGCGGGCGAAAATTTGCGAGAAAAGAAGGCACAAGGCCTAATGACGGAGCAGTCGGAACCTTTCTGCGACAACACTGCCCCAGCTCCGATCTCAGAAGCGTCAACCTCAACCTGAAAAGGCAGATTCACATCAGGCTGACGCAACACAGGGGCAGAGGCAAAACGGTGCTTAAGCTCCTGAAAGGCCTCTACAGCATGAGGGGACCAATTAGCAACATCAGCGCCTTGTCTGGTCAAATCAGTCAGTGGTTTAACGACATCCGAAAAACCAGCAATAAATCGGCGGTAAAAGTTGGCAAAGCCCAAAAATCTCTGAAGACCCTTAAGAGAGGAGGGCTGAGTCCAGTCACAAATAGCTTGCACCTTGACGGGGTCCATCTCAATGGAAGAGGGGGAAAAAATATACCCCAAAAAGGAAATTTTCTGGACCCCAAAAACGCACTTAGACCCCTTCACACATAAAGAATTAGACCGCAGAACCTGAAAAACTCTCCTGACCTGCTGGACATGAGAGTCCCAGTCATCAGAAAAAATCAGAATATCATCCAGATATATTATCATAAATTTATCCAGAAAATCGCGGAAAATATCATGCATAAAAGACTGGAAAACTGAAGGGGCATTAGAAAGACCAAAAGGCATGACCAAATACTCAAAGTGGCCCTCGGGCGTATTAAATGCGGTCTTCCACTCATCCCCCTGCCTGATCCGCACCAAATTATACGCCCCACGAAGATCAATTTTAGAGAACCACTTAGCCCCCTCTATACGAGCAAACAAATCAGTAAGCAATGGCAATGGGTATTGATACTTAACAGTGATCTTATTCAGAAGCCGATAATCAATACATGGTCTCAAAGAGCCGTCTTTTTTTGAGACAAAGAAAAACCCAGCTCCCAAGGGAGAAGAAGATGGACGAATATGTCCCTTTTCCAAAGACTCCTTTATATATTCCCGCATAGCAGCATGTTCCGGCACAGACAGATTAAACAAACGACCCTTTGGATATTTACAACCCGGTATCAAGTCTATGGCACAATCGCACTCACGGTGCGGAGGTAACGACCCAAGCTTGGGTTCGTCAAAGACGTCTTGATAATCAGAGAGGAACTCAGGGACTTCAGAGGGAATGGACGAAGAAATAGAAACCAAAGGTAAGTCCCCATGAATACCCTTACATCCCCAGCTCAACACAGACATTGCTCTCCAGTCCAAGACTGGATTGTGAGACTGCAACCATGGCAATCCCAGTACCAAATCGTCATGTAAATTATACAGCACCAGGAAACGAATAATCTCCTGGTGATCCGGATTGATACGCATGGTTACTTGTGTCCAGTATTGTGGTTTATTATTAGCCAATGGGGTGGAGTCAATCCCCTTCAGAGGAATAAGAGTCTCCAAAGGCTCTAAATCAAAACCACAACGATTGGCAAAGGACCAATCCATAAGACTCAGAGCGGCGCCAGAGTCAACATAGGCGTCCGTGGCAATGGATGACAAAGAGCAAATCAGGGTTACAGACAAAATAAACTTAGACTGAATGGTGCCAATGGAAACAGACTTATCAAGCTTCTTTGTACGCCTAGAGCATGCTGATATAACATGAGTAGAATCCCCACAATAGAAACACAATCCATTCTTCCGTCTAAAATTCTGTCGCTCGCTCCTGGACAGAATTCTATCACACTGCATACTTTCTGGCGTCTTTTCCATAGACACCGCCAGATGGTGCACCGGTTTGCGCTCCCGCAGACGCCTATCAATCTGAATAGCCATTGTCATGGACTCATTCAGACCTGCAGGCACAGGGAACCCCACCATAACATCCTTAACGGCATCAGAGAGACCTTCTCTGAAAGTTGCCGCCAAGGCGCACTCATTCCACTGAGTAAGCACAGACCATTTACGGAATTTTTGGCAGTAAACTTCAGCTTCGTCTTGCCCCTGAGATAGTGCCATCAAAGTTTTTTCTGCCTGAAGTTCCAAATGAGGTTCCTCATAAAGCAAGCCCAAGGCCAGAAAAAACGCATCCACATCGCGCAACGCAGGATCCCCTGCTGGCAATGAGAAGGCCCAATCTTGAGGGTCACCCCTGAGCAAGGAAATCACAATCCTAACCTGCAGAGCAGGGTCTCCAGCTGAACGAGACTTCAGGGACAAATAAAGCTTACAATTATTTCGGAAATTCTGGAAGCTAGCTCTATTCCCTGTGAAGAACTCCGGCAAAGGAATTCTCGGCTCAGATACCGGAGCATGTACCACAAAATCTTGTAAATTTTGTACTTTCGTGATGAGATTATTCAAACCCGCAGTTACACTCTGAAGATCCATTATTGTCAGGTGCACACAGAGCCATACAGAGATTAGGAGGAGAGAGAGAAAAAAGACTGCAGCAAGGCAGACTGGAGGAAAAAAAAAAAAAAAAATTCCAGCAGACTTCTTATAACTCTCCTCTCTCAACCTGGGTCTTTAACACTTTATTGGCCGGTCAAACTGTCATGATCTCTGCAGGCAGAGATCATAGCAAGCCTATAGAGGGACAAGCTCTCGGAAGATGGAACTATACTGACCATGAACTAAGCCTGCCGCGCAACTAGAAATAGCCAGGTAGCATTTCCTATTTATCGCTAGATGCCCAGCTCTGGCCTAAGACCTAAATAGCTAGCAGAGGGAAATATAAGACCTGGCTCACCTCTAGAGAAATATTCCAAAGAAGACAATAGCCCCCCACATATAATGACGGTGAGTTCAGATGAAACAACAAACGCAGCAGGAAAATAGTCTTAGCAAATTTGAGGTCCGCTTACTAGATAGCAGAAGACAGATAGTATACTTTCATGGTCAGCAGAAAAACACTAACAAAAACACCATCCAGAGATTACCTTAAACTCTGGCATTAACTCATAACGCCAGAGTAGCAATCCCTGATCAACGAGAGCTTTCCAGACACAGTAACAAAACTTCAGCTGTGAACTGGAACAAATAGGCAAAACAAAACATGGACAAAAGTCCAACTTAACTAGTAGTTGTCTAGAAGCAGGAACAAGCACTGAGAGGCATCAGATAACATTGTTGACCGGCAAGAAACCACCAGAGAAATGAGCTTAAATAGCGACACCCACTACTGATGGAAACAGGTGAAACAGGAAAGAGGATGACAAGTCCAATTCCACAAGTGGCCACCGGGGGAGCCCAGAATCCAAATTCACAACACTGCTGGTACTGGGTGACTTTGGTGGGTTGCGGCCTTTGGTTTCCACCTGTCCATCAGAGGCTGGGTGGTTCCTATTTTACCTGGCCTTTCTGTCATTCCCTTGCCGGCTATCAATGTATTCAGATGTGCTCTGTTTGGTTCCTGCCTACCTGCTCCCAGATCTTTCAGGATAAGCTAAGTGCTGATTTTCAGTTGTTGGTTTTTTTGTCCAGCTTGCTCATTATGTCTCTATGCTAGCTGGTAGCTCTAGTGGACTGAGGTTCTCCCCATGTGCCATGAGTTGGCACATGGGTTCTTGTAATCTCAGGATAGTTTTTTTGATTAGGGTTTTTTGCTGACCGCTCAGACCCCTTTTGTATCGTTCTGCTTTCTAGTTTACAGCGGGCCTCAATTTGCTGAACCTATATTTATCATCTCTATGTGTGTGCCTTCCTCTCATTTCACCGTCAATACATGTGGGGGGCAACTATACCTTTTGGGGTTCATTCCTCTGGAGGCAAGTGAGGTCTTTATTTTCTCTGCAGTACTAGTTAGCTCTTAGGCTGGTGCGTGGCGTCTAGAACCAACGTAGGCACGCTCCCTGGCTATCTCTAGTTGCGTTTGTCAGGCGTAGGGCAGCGGTAAGCCCAGGTTCCATCACCCTAGAGCTCGTCCGATATTTTGTATTACTTTGCTTGTCCCTTGCTATCCCTAGCCATTGGGATTCATGACATCTCTCATTGTGTGCCACAGAAAACCTAGTGTGTAATACTGGGCCATTTTTTTTTAAATTCTCCCTAAAAAAATAAATAAATAGTGGGAGATAAAGATTGGCAAGTCTGCCTCTGTGCCAGTGCTGTGTGTGGCATCTGTCTCTCATTGTGTGCCACAGAAAACCTAGTGTGTAATACTGGGCCAATTTTTTTTTTTTAATTCTCCCTGAAAAAAAAAAATAAATAGTGGGAGATAAAGATTGGCAAGTCTGCCTCTGTGCCAGTGCTGTGTGTGGCATCTGTCTCTCATTGTGTGCCACAGAAAACCTAGTGTGAAATACTGGGCTATTTTATTTATTTTTTTAATTCTCCCTGAAAAAAAATAAATAAATAGTGGGAGATAAAGATTGGCAAGTCTGCCTCTGTGCCAGTGCTGTGTGTGGCATCTGTCTCTCATTGTGTGCCACAGAAAACCTAGTGTGTAATACTGGGCCATTTTTTTTTTATTCTCCCTGAAAAAAAAAATAGTGGGAGATAAAGATTGGCAAGTCTGCCTCTGTGCCAGTGCTGTGTGTGGCATCTGTCTCTCATTGTGTGCCACAGAAAACCTAGTGTGTAATACTGGGCCATTTTTTTTTTATTCTCCCTGAAAAAAAATAAATAAATAGTGGGAGATAAAGATTGGCAAGTCTGCCTCTGTGCCAGTGCTGTGTGTGGCATCTGTCTCTCATTGTGTGCCACAGAAAACCTAGTGTGTAATACTGGGCCTTTTTTTTTTTTTAATTCTCCCTGAAAAAAAATAAATAAATAGTGGGAGATAAAGATTGGCAAGTCTGCCTCTGTGCCAGTGCTGTGTGTGGCATCTGTGTCATGATCTCCATGGCCAGAGAACTAGCATAAGCCTCTATAGGAACAAGCTCTTGGAAGATGTAACTATACTGACCATGAACTAAACCTACCGCATCATCTAGAAGTAGCCAGGTAGCATGTCCTACTTTTTATCCCTATATGCCCAGCGCCGGCCGGAGAACTAAATAATGCTAGCAGAGGGAAATATAAGACCTGACTCACCTCTAGAGAAATGCCCAAAAAAAGGAGACAGAGGCCCCCCACATATATTGGCGGTGATATGAGATGAAACAACAAACGCAGCAGGAAAATAGTTATAGCAAATTTGAGGTCCGCTTTCTAGATAGCAGAAGACAGAAAGCATACTTTCATGGTCAGTAGAAAACCCTAACAAAACACATCCAGAAATTACTTTAGGACTCTGGCATTAACTCATAATACCAGAGTGGCAATTCCTGATCAACAAGAGCTTTCCAGACACAGTAACGAAACTGCAGCTGTGAACTGGAACCAAAATACAAAAACAAAACATGGACGAATGTCCAACTTATCTAGTAGATGTCTGGGAGCAGGAACAAGCACAGAGAGGCTTCTGATAACATTGGTGACCGGCAAGCATCTAACAGAGAAGCCAGGTTATATAGCGACACCCAGATCTAATCAGAACAGGTGAACAGGGAAGATGATGTCACAAGTTCAATTCCACCAGTAGCCACCGGGGGAGCCCAGAATCCAAATTCACAACAGTACCCCCCCCTCAAGGAGGGGGCACCGAACCCTCACCAGAACCACCAGGGCGATCAGGATGGGCCCTATGAAAGGCACGAACCAGATCAGAGGCATGAACATCAGATGCAGTGACCCAAGAATTATCCTCCTGGCCATATCCCTTCCACTTGACCAGATACTGGAGTCTCCGTCTGGAAACACGGGAGTCTAGGATTTTTTCCACAACGTACTCCAACTCACCCTCAACCAACACCGGAGCAGGAGGCTCAACGGAAGGCACAACCGGTGCCTCATACCTGCGCAATAACGACCGATGAAAAACGTTATGAATAGAAAAGGATGCAGGGAGGTCCAAACGGAAGGAAACAGGGTTAAGAATCTCCAATATTTTATACGGACCGATGAACCGAGGCTTAAACTTAGGAGATGAGACCCTCATAGGGACAAAACGAGAAGACAACCACACCAAATCTCCAACACAAAGCCGAGGACCAACACGACGGTGACGGTTGGCAAAAAGCTGAGTCTTCTCCTGGGACAACTTTAAATTGTCCATCACCTGCCCCCAGATATGATGCAATCTCTCCACCACCGCATCCACTCCAGGACAATCCGAGGATTCCATCTGACCGGAGGAAAATCGAGGATGGAACCCCGAATTACAGAAAAACGGGGAAACCAAGGTGGCAGAGCTGGCCCGATTATTGAGGGCGAACTCCGCCAATGGCAAAAAAGCAACCCAATCATCCTGGTCAGCAGACACAAAACACCTCAGATATGTCTCCAGGGTCTGATTAGTCCGCTCGGTCTGGCCATTAGTCTGAGGGTGAAAAGCAGACGAAAAAGACAAATCTATGCCCATCCTAGCACAAAATGCCCGCCAAAATCTAGACACAAATTGGGTTCCTCTGTCAGAAACGATATTCTCAGGAATACCATGCAAACGAACAACATTTTGAAAAAACAGGGGCACCAACTCGGAAGAAGAAGGCAATTTGGGCAGGGGAACCAAATGAACCATCTTAGAAAAACGGTCACACACCACCCAGATGACAGACATCTTCTGAGAAACAGGCAGATCTGAAATAAAATCCATCGAGATGTGTGTCCAAGGCCTCTTAGGAATAGGCAAGGGCAACAATAATCCACTAGCCCGAGAACAACAAGGCTTGGCCCGAGCACAAACGTCACAAGACTGCACAAAGCCTCGCACATCTCGTGACAGGGAAGGCCACCAGAAGGATCTTGCCACCAAATCCCTGGTACCAAAAATTCCAGGATGACCTGCCAACGCAGAAGAATGCACCTCAGAGATGACTTTACTGGTCCAATCATCAGGAACAAACAGCCTATCAGGCGGACAACGATCGGCAAAGGACCAATCCATAAGACTCAAAGCGGCGCCAGAGTCGATATAGGCGTCAGTAGTAATAGATGACAAAGAGCAAATCAGGGTCACAGACAAAATAAATTTAGACTGTAAAGTGCCAATGGAAACGGATTTATCAAGCTTTTTAGTACGCTTAGAGCATGCTGATATAACATGAGTAGAATCCCCACAATAGAAACACAACCCATTTTTCCGTCTAAAATTCTGCCGCTCGCTTCTGGACAGAATTCTATCACACTGCATGCTTTCTGGCGTCTTCTCAGTGGACACCGCCAGATGGTGCACTGGTTTGCGCTCCCGCAGACGCCTATCGATCTGAATGGCCATTGTCATGGACTCATTCAGACCCGCAGGCACAGGGAACCCCACCATAACATCCTTAATGGCATCAGAGAGACCCTCTCTGAAAGTAGCCGCCAAGGCACACTCCTTCCACTGAGTAAGCACAGACCATTTACGGAATCTTTGGCAGTAAATTTCAGCTTCATCTTGCCCCTGCGATAGGGACATCAAAGTTTTTTCTGCCTGAAGTTCCAAATGAGGTTCCTCATACAGCAAGCCCAAGGCCAAAAAAAACGCATCCACATTGCGCAACGCAGGATCCCCTGGTGCCAATGCAAAAGCCCAGTCTTGAGGGTCGCCGCGGAGCAAGGAAATCACAATCCCAACCTGCTGTGCAGGGTCTCCAGCAGAACGAGATTTCAGGGACAAAAATAGCTTACAATTATTTCTAAAATTCTGAAAGCTAGATCTATTCCCTGAGAAGAATTCCGGCAAAGGAATTCTCGGCTCAGATACCGGAGCATGAATAATAAAATCTTGCAAATTTTGTACTTTCGTGGTGAGATTATTCAAACCTGCAGTTACACTCTGAAGATCCATTATTAACAGGTGAACACAAAGCCATTCAAAGATTATAAGGAGAGAGAAAAAAAAGAAAGACTGCAGCATAGACAGACTGGCAAGTGATCCAATTAAGAGCACAGAGAAAAAAAAAAAAAAAAAAAAAAAAACTCTCAGCAGACTTCTTATTTCTCTCCTTTCTCAGCCAAGGATTTTAACCCTTTAGTGGGCCGGTCAAACTGTCATGATCTCCATGGCCAGAGAACTAGCATAAGCCTCTATAGGAACAAGCTCTTGGAAGATGTAACTATACTGACCATGAACTAAACCTACCGCATCATCTAGAAGTAGCCAGGTAGCATGTCCTACTTTTTATCCCTATATGCCCAGCGCCGGCCGGAGAACTAAATAATGCTAGCAGAGGGAAATATAAGACCTGACTCACCTCTAGAGAAATGCCCAAAAAAAGGAGACAGAGGCCCCCCACATATATTGGCGGTGATATGAGATGAAACAACAAACGCAGCAGGAAAATAGTTATAGCAAATTTGAGGTCCGCTTTCTAGATAGCAGAAGACAGAAAGCATACTTTCATGGTCAGTAGAAAACCCTAACAAAACACATCCAGAAATTACTTTAGGACTCTGGCATTAACTCATAATACCAGAGTGGCAATTCCTGATCAACAAGAGCTTTCCAGACACAGTAACGAAACTGCAGCTGTGAACTGGAACCAAAATACAAAAACAAAACATGGACGAATGTCCAACTTATCTAGTAGATGTCTGGGAGCAGGAACAAGCACAGAGAGGCTTCTGATAACATTGGTGACCGGCAAGCATCTAACAGAGAAGCCAGGTTATATAGCGACACCCAGATCTAATCAGAACAGGTGAACAGGGAAGATGATGTCACAAGTTCAATTCCACCAGTAGCCACCGGGGGAGCCCAGAATCCAAATTCACAACACATCTGTCTCTCATTGTGTGCCACAGAAAACCTAGTGTGTAATACTGGGCCTTTTTTTTTTATTCTCCCTGAAAAAAAATCAATAAATACAATAAATAGTGGGAGATAAAGATTGGCAAGTCTGCCTCTGTGCCATTGCTGTGTGTGGCATCTGTCTCTCATTGTGTGCCACAGAAAACCTAGTGTGTAATACTGGGCCATTTTTTTTTTTAATTCTCCCTGAAAAAATTAAATAAATAGTGGGAGATAAAGATTGGCAAGTCTGCCTCTGTGCCAGTGCTGTGTGTGGCATCTGTCTCTCATTGTGTGCCACAGAAAACCTAGTGTGTAATACTGGGCCATTTTTTTTTCTTTTAATTCTCCCTGAAAAAAAAAATAAATAGTGGGAGATAAAGATTGGCAAGTCTGCCTCTGTGCCAGTGCTGTGTGTGGCATCTGTCTCTCATTGTGTGCCACAGAAAACCTAGTGTGCAATACTGGGCCATTTTTTTTAAATTCTCCCTGAAAAAAAATAAATAAATAGTGGGAGATAAAGATTGGCAAGTCTGCCTCTGTGCCAGTGCTGTTTGGCATCTGTCTCTCATTGTGTGCCACAGAAAACCTAGTGTGAAATACTGGGCTATTTTATTTATTTTTTTAATTCTCCCTGAAAAAAATAAATAAATAGTGGGAGATAAAGATTGGCAAGTCTGCCTCTGTGCCAGTGCTGTGTGTGGCATCTGTCTCTCATTGTGTGCCACAGAAAACCTAGTGTGTAATACTGGGCCATTTTTTTTTAAATTCTCCCTAAAAAAAATAAATAAATACTGGGAGATAAAGATTGGCAAGTCTGCCTCTGTGCCAGTGCTGTGTGTGGCATCTGTCTCTCATTGTGTGCCACAGAAAACCTAGTGTGTAATACTGGGCCAATTTTTTTTTTTAATTCTCCCTGAAAAAAATAAATAAATAGTGGGAGATAAAGATTGGCAAGTCTGCCTCTGTGCCAGTGCTGTGTGTGGCATCTGTCTCTCATTGTGTGCCACAGAAAACCTAGTGTGAAATACTGGGCTATTTTATTTATTTTTTTAATTCTCCCTGAAAAAAAATAAATAAATAGTGGGAGATAAAGATTGGCAAGTCTGCCTCTGTGCCAGTGCTGTGTGTGGCATCTGTCTCTCATTGTGTGCCACAGAAAACCTAGTGTGTAATACTAGGCCATTTTTTTTAATTCTCCCTGAAAAAAAAAAATAGTGGGAGATAAAGATTGGCAAGTCTGCCTCTGTGCCAGTGCTGTGTGTGGCATCTGTCTCTCATTGTGTGCCACAGAAAACCTAGTGTGTAATACTGGGCCATTTTTTTTTTATTCTCCCTGAAAAAAAAAAATAAATAGTGGGAGATAAAGATTGGCAAGTCTGCCTCTGTGCCAGTGCTGTGTGTGGCATCTGTCTTTCATTGTGTGCCAAAGAAAACCTAGTGTGTAATACGGGGCCTTTTTTTTTTAAATTCTCCCTGAAAAAAAATAAATAAATAAATTGTGGGAGATAAAGATTGGCAAGTCTGCCTCTGTGCCAGTGCTGTGTGTGGCATCTGTCTCTCATTGTGTGCCACAGAAAACCTAGTGTGTAATACTGGGCCTTTTTTTTTTTATTCTCCCTGAAAAAAAAATCAATAAATAGTGGGAGATAAAGATTGGCAAGTCTGCCTCTGTGCCATTGCTGTGTGTGGCATCTGTCTCTCATTGTGTGCCACAGAAAACCTAGTGTGTAATACTGGGCCATTTTTTTTTAATTCTCCCTGAAAAAATTAAATAAATAGTGGGAGATAAAGATTGGCAAGTCTGCCTCTGTGCCAGTGCTGTGTGTGGCATCTGTCTCTCATTGTGTGCCACAGAAAACCTAGTGTGTAATACTGGGCCATTTTTTTTTTCTTTTAATTCTCCTTGAAAAAAATAAATAAATAGTGGGAGATAAAGATTGGCAAGTCTGCCTCTGTGCCAGTGCTGTGTGTGGCATCTGTCTCTCATTGTGTGCCACAGAAAACCTAGTGTGTAATACTGGGCCATTTTTTTTAAATTCTCCCTGAAAAAAATAAATAAATAGTGGGAGATAAAGATTGGCAAGTCTGCCTCTGTGCCAGTGCTGTGTGTGGCATCTGTCTCTCATTGTGTGCCACAGAAAACCTAGTGTGTAATACTGGGCCATTTTTTTTTCTTTTAATTCTCCCTGAAAAAAATAAATAAATAGTGGGAGATAAAGATTGGCAAGTCTGCCTCTGTGCCAGTGCTGTGTGTGGCATCTGTCTCTCATTGTGTGCCACAGAAAACCTAGTGTGTAATACTGGGCCATTTTTTTTAAATTCTCCCTAAAAAAAATAAATAAATAGTGGGAGATAAAGATTGGCAAGTCTGCCTCTGTGCCAGTGCTGTGTGTGGCATCTGTCTCTCATTGTGTGCCACAGAAAACCTAGTGTGTAATACTGGGCCATTTTTTTTGAATTCTCCCTGAAAAAAAAAAAAAAAATAGTGGGAGATAAAGATTGGCAAGTCTGCCTCTGTGCCAGTGCTGTGTGTGGCATCTGTCTCTCATTGTGTGCCACAGAAAACCTAGTGTGAAATACTGGGCTATTTTATTTATTTTTTTAATTCTCCCTGAAAAAAATAAATAAATAGTGGGAGATAAAGATTGGCAAGTCTGCCTCTGTGCCAGTGCTGTGTGTGGCACCTGTCTCTCATTGTGTGCCACAGAAAACCTAGTGTGCAATACTGGGCCATTTTTTTTTTTATTCTCCCTGAAAAAAAAAATAAATAGTGGGAGATAAAGATTGGCAAGTCTGCCTCTGTGCCAGTGCTGTGTGTGGCATCTGTCTCTCATTGTGTACCACAGAAAACCTAGTGTGTAATACTGGGCTTTTTTTTTTTTTTTAATTCTCCCTGAAAAAAAAATAAATAAATAGAGGGAGATAAAGATTGGCAAGTCTGCCTCTGTGCCAGTGCTGTGTGTGGCATCTGTCTCTCATTGTGTGCCACAGAAAACCTAGTGTGTAATACTGGGCCATTTTTTTTTAATTCTCCCTGAAAAAAATAAATAAATAGTGGGAGATAAAGATTGGCAAGTCTGCCTCTGTGCCAGTGCTGTGTGTGGCATTTGTCTCTCATTGTGAGCCACAGAAAACCTAGTGTGTAATACTGGGCCATTTTTTTTTCTTTTAATTCTACCTGAAAAAAATAAATAAATAGTGGGAGATAAAGATTGGCAAGTCTGCCTCTGTGCCAGTGCTGTGTGTGGCATCTGTCTCTCATTGTGTGCCACAGAAAACCTAGTGTGTAATACTGGGCCAGTTTTTTTTTTTTTTATTTCTCCCTGAAAAAAAAAAAAATAGTGGGAGATAAAGATTGGCAAGTCT
Source organism: Ranitomeya variabilis (assembly GCF_051348905.1). Lineage (NCBI taxonomy): Eukaryota > Metazoa > Chordata > Amphibia > Anura > Dendrobatidae > Ranitomeya > Ranitomeya variabilis. Next base: position 242,568,445 of record NC_135233.1, on the reverse strand, counting down.
GCCTCTGTGCCAGTGCTGTGTGTGGCATCTGTCTCTCATTGTGTGCCACAGAAAACCTAGTGTGTAATACTGGGCCATTTTATTTATTTTTTTAATTCTCCCTGAAAAAAAAAAAAATAGTGGGAGATAAAGATTGGCAAGTCTGCCTCTGTGCCAGTGCTGTGTGTGGCATCTGTCTCTCATTGTGTGCCACAGAAAACCTAGTGTGTAATACTGGGCCATTTTTTTTTTTTTGTAAATTCTCCCTGATAAAAAATAAATAAATAGTGGGAGATAAAGATTGGCAAGTCTGCCTCTGTGCCGTTGCTGTGTGTGGCATCTGTCTCTCATTGTGTGCCACGGAAAACCAGTGTGTAATACTGGGCCATTTTTTTTTTAATTCTCCCTGTAAAAAAATAAATAAATAGTGGGAGATAAAGATTGGCAAGTCTGCCTCTGTGCCAGTGCTGTGTGTGGCATCTGTCTCTCATTGTGTGCCACAGAAAACCTAGTGTGTAATACTGGGCCATTTTTTATTTTTTTTTTATTCTCCCTGAAAAAAATAAAAATAGTGGGAGATTAAGATTGGCATTTCTGCTTGAGAGCCGGTCCTGTGTGTGCCATCTGTCTCAAATTATTGGGGCACAGAAAACCTAGTGTGTAACATTGGGCCTGGTTTTCCTTTCAGTGTCAGCCACCTATAAAGGTGTATATAAATCCTACAGAAAATAGAGTTCACCTTATAAGTTGTTTTACAGTAACAAATACCGTTACTTTGGTTACGTTTTGCAAACAATGAGGAAGTCTGGTGGAAGAGGTCGTGGCCGTGGGCGGTCATTGTCAGCTGGTAATGATGGTAGTGGTGGTGGAGCATCAGGTGGTCGTGGTAAAAGCAGTACAGCACCTAAGTCTCGAGTTGTTGAGCCAGGTTCGTCGTCTGGCTACACAAGGCCTCGAACGCTCCCTTTTCTGGGAGTAGGAAAACCGCTTTTAAAGCCGGAGCAGCAAGAACAATTTTTGGCTTTCCTTGCTGACTCAGCCTCTAGCTCTTTTGCCTCCTCTTCTGAAAGTGCAAAATGTAAAAGCAGCGCGTCGTTAGTGGATGTTCACGGTCAGGGACAAGTCGCTTCCTTGTCTTCTTCACCCAGAACAAGAGAGAAGGATGCGTCAGGAGACACAACGGGTTACTCCATGGAGCTCTTTACACATACCGTTCCTGGGTTAGACAGTGAAACAGTTAACAGGCCATGCCCATTAGAAGTTGAATCGGACATGGAGTGCACTGATGCACAGCCACAGCCAGATTACTATGCTGTTCCTTTGACTCAGACCAGAACATTGCCCTCGCAGTGTACTGAGCCAGAATCAAACCCAGCTGAGACTATGGTGCCCCGTCACGAACGCTATACCACCGGCTTACACGGTGACACAGACGAAGTTGCACACGAGATAGAAGAGGAGGTCATAGATGACCCAGTTGTTGACCCCGATTGGCAGCCATTGGGGAAACAGGGTGCAGGCGGCAGTAGTTCTGAAGTGGAGGAGGAGGAGGAGCCGCAGCAGGCATCAACATCTCAACAGGTTCCATCTGCCGGGCCCGTATCTGGCCAAAAACGCGTGGCAAAACCAAAACCAGTTGGAGGACGGCGTGGCCATCCGGTTAAAGAAGCTCAGTCTGCAATGCCTGAAAAGGTATCCGATAGTAGAAAGAGTGCAGTCTGGCATTTTTTTAAACAACATCCAAATGATCAGCGCAAAGTCATCTGTCAAAAATGTTCAACTACCTTAAGCAGAGGTCAGAATCTTAAAAGTCTAAATACAAGTTGCATGCATAGACATTTATCCACCATGAATTTGCAAGCCTGGACTAACTACCAAACGTGCCTAAAGGTTGCAGCACCCTCGGCCAATGAAGCTAGTCAGCAACGCTACATCCCTTCCCTCACTGTAAGCCCACCATTTCCCGCAACACCTGCAGTATCTGTGCAGCTTTTGTCTCCAGGCCAAAGCAGTCAGGGAATCACCAGGTTCGAAGTAGGAAACACTGCATGTAGGGCACCGGCAAGAATACCATCTCCAACCCTCTCTCAGTCTGCCATGTCCACCGGCACCACCGCATAAGCCTGCCTCTGTGCCAGTGCTGTGTGTGGCATCTGTCTCTCATTGTGTGCCACAGAAAACCTAGTGTGTAATACTGGGCCATTTTTATTTTTTTTGTAAATTCTCCCTGAAAAAAAAAATAAATAGTGGGAGATAAAGATTGGCAAGTCTGCCTCTGTGCCGTTGCTGTGTGTGGCATCTGTCTCTCATTGTGTGCCACAGAAAACCAGTGTGTAATACTGGGCCATTTTTTTTTTAATTCTCCCTGAAAAAAATAAATAAATAGTGGGAGATAAAGATTGGCAAGTCTGCCTCTGTGCCAGTGCTGTGTGTGGCATCTGTCTCTCATTGTGTGCCACAGAAAACCTCTTGTGTAATACTGGGCCAGTTTGGCCATTTATGAAAAAAAGTTTGTGGCCCTGTGAAGAGTCAGGAGTCCGGGATACATGCGCAGTGATGTGGCTGTGGGCCGGCATGGCTTACCTCGCAGAGTTGCGTCATCGGTAGTGACGCTGCGGGGGGTGGAGCTATATGAGCCCTAGTATTGACGCACAGGTTGGTCTTATTTGTTTACATCCCATAGATCATATGTGTTAATGACAGCGGTGATCGCTCTAATTGGTTAGGGGGCGCTTTCCATGGGGAGAAGCGTCTCCCTGTAGAGTTATGCTTGGTGAACCTCCTTTAGATGTTTAACTCAGGATGTGTATGTGAGTACGTTTGGAGTCTGGAGCTATTGTTTAGTGGTGCGGCGGTGGGCGTGGTCTGTTCCCCTCACTATGCGGCGTCATTGGTGATGACGCAGATGTGGGTGGGGCCGTGTGGGGCCGCACGCCGGCACGCAAGCATGTAGCACCGCTCTCACATATTGGAGGTGTGTCTGCTGATTGGATGAAGCGAACATGCTGCTGCATTGAATGGCTCATCTATTGGTTCAGAGATGTTTGTAAACATTATTGACTAACGTGATGTGATAGGCCACCTTGGGACATGATGCATTTTGGGTGCTGTGTGGATTGGTGGAGCATAATACTGATGCAGATTGGTGGATCCTACACATGTGACCGAATGGGCTGTACAGTGGAATCTGATAGGCAGGATGATAATGGAACAGATGCTATACATGTTACCATTGGTTCATGGTTACCAAGGTTACAGGGATGGATCCTTAAGCAGGTTGTCTTATGGAGTTTATTGCCAGTTATATGATGATTTCTTGATATTTTGTCTGCAAATTTGCTATGTGTATGAAGTATAATATATGTATTTGTATTGTTATGTAATTTTATAAGGTATTTATGATGTGGGTGGATATCTTGTGGGGATTGGTGGATGGTAATCCATCCCCTATAAGAGTCCACCATTTTCAATGTATTTTATGCTTGACAAAGACCCATGTAGGGTCGAAACGTTGCATCGTGGCTAATAAAGGAAATCGTTTGTGAACACTTTCACCTGGATTGGATGCTGTCCTTCATCTCTATTCAGTTTGGCCATTTGTCTGAGGATGGAACGCCGAAGAAAAAGACAAATTAATCCTAGCACAAAAGGACCGCCAAAACCTGGAAACAAACTGGGAACCTCTGTCAGACACAATATTCTCCGGAATGCCATGCAAACGAACCACATGATGAAAAAACAATGGAACCAAATCAGAGGACGAAGGCAATTTAGGCAAAGGTACCAAATGGACCGTTTTAGAGAACCGGTCACAAACCACCCAGATAACAGACATCCTCTGAGACACAGGAAGATCCGAAATAAAATCCATGGAAATATGCGTCCTGGGCCTCTCAGGGACAGGCAAAGGCAAAAGCAACCCACTAGCGCGGGAACAGCAAGGCTTAGCCCGGGCACAGGTCCCACAGGACTGCACAAAAGAACGCACATCCCGCGACAAGGAAGGCCACCAAAAGGACCTAGCAACCAAATCTCTGGTACCAAAAATCCCAGGATGACCGGCCAACACAGAACAATGGACCTCAGAAATTACCTTACTTGTCCATCTATCAGGAACAAACAGCTTCCCCACAGGACAGCGGTCTGGTTTATCAGCCTGAAATTCCTGAAGCACCCGCCGTAAATCAGGGGAGATAGCAGAAAGAATCACCCCTTCCCTAAGAATGCCAACCGGCTCAAGAACTCCAGGAGAATCAGGCAAAAAACTCCTAGAGAGGGCATCCGCCTTAACATTCTAAGATCCCGGAAGATATGAGACCACAAAATCGAAACGGGAGAAAAACAGGGACCATCGAGCCTGTCTAGGGTTCAGCCGCTTGGCCGACTCGAGGTAAATCAGATTCTTATGATCAATCAAGACCACAACGCGGTGCTTGGCTCCCTCAAGCCAATGTCGCCACTCCTCAAATGCCCACTTCATAGCCAACAACTCCCAATTGCCGACATCATAATTGCGTTCCGCAGGCGAAAACTTTCGGGAAAAGAAGGCACATGGTTTCATCAAGGAACCATCAGAGTTCCTCTGTGACAAAAAGGCCCCTGCCCCAATCTCAGAAGCGTCAACCTCAACCTGAAAAGGAAGAGACACATCAGGCTGACGCAAGACCGGGGCAGAAGTAAATCGGCGCTTAAGCTCCTGAAAGGCCTCCACAGCCTCAGAGGACCAATTTGCCACATCAGCGTCTTTCTTCGTCAAATCGGTCAGGGGCTTAACCACACTAGAGAAGTTGGCAATGAAACGGCGATAAAAATTAGCAAAGCCCAAAAATTTCTGAAGGCTCTTCACAGATGTGGGTTGAACCCAGTCATGAATGACTTGGACCTTAACAGGATCCATTTCTATAGACGAAGGAGAAAAAATAAACCCCAAAAAAGAGACCTTCTGGACCCCAAATAGGCACTTAAACCCCTTCACAAATAGAGCATTATCACGAAGGATCTGGAATACCATCCTGACCTGCTTCACGTGAGACTCCCAATCATTGGAAAAAATCAAAATATCATCCAAATACACAATCAAGAATTTATCAAGATAATTGCGGAAAATATCATGCATGAAGGACTGAAATACAGAAGGAGCATTAGAAAGCCCAAAAGGCATCACCAGGTATTCAAAGTGGCCTTCAGGCGTATTAAATGCAGTTTTCCATTCGTCACCCTGTTTAATACGAACAAGATTATACGCCCCTCGAAGGTCAATCTTGGTAAACCAACTAGCCCACTTAATCCGAGCAAACAAATCAGAGAGCAAAGGTAAAGGGTATTGGAATTTGACCGTGATCTTATTAAGAAGGCGATAATCAATACAGGGTCTCAAGGAGCCATCCTTCTTGGCAACAAAAATGAATCCTGCTCCCAATGGTGACGAAGACGGCCGAATATGCCCCTTCTCTAAAGACTCCTTAACATAGCTCCGCATAGCGGCATGCTCTGGCACAGACAGATTGAAGAGTCGGCCCTTAGGGAACTTACAGCCAGGAACCAAGTCGATAGCACAATCACAGTCCCTATGAGGAGGAAGGGAACTGGACTTGGGCTCATCGAATACATCCTGGAAATCTGACAAAAATTCAGGAACATCAGAAGAGGGGGAAGAGGAAATTGACATTAAAGGAACGTCACTATGTACCTTTTGACAACCCCAACTAGTCACAGACATCGATTTCCAATCCAACACTGGATTGTGTACTTGTAACCATGGAAAGCCCAGTACAACAACATCATGTAAATTAGGCAACACCAGAAAACGACAATCTTCCTGATGTGCTGGAGCCATGCACATAGTGAGCTGAGTCCAATACTGAGGTTTATTCTTGGCCAACGGTGTAGCATCAATACCCCTCAAAGGAATAGGGCTCTGCAAAGGCTGCAAAGAAAAACCACAGCGCCTGGCGAAGTCTAAGTCCATTAAGTTCAGAGCAGCGCCTGAATCCACAAATGCCATGACAGAGAAAGATGACAATGAGCAAATCAGGGTCACAGACAGGAGAAACTTAGGCTGTACAGTACTAATGGTAACAGATCTAGCGACCCTCTTAATACGCTTAGGGCAATCAGAAATAGTATGAGCAGAATCACCACAGTAAAAACACAGCCCATTCTGACGTCTGTATCCCCTCTGTTCCGCTCTAGTCAGAATCCTATCACATTGCATAGGCTCAGGACTCTGTTCAGAGGACGCTGCCATATGGTGCACCACTTTGCGCTCACGCAGGCGCCGGTCAATCTGAATGGCTAGGGACATAGATTCGCTCAAACCAACAGGCGTGGCGAACCCCACCATAACATCTTTAAGGGCTTCTGAAAGACCCTTTCTGAAAATTGCTGCCAGAGCATCCTCATTCCATTTAGTGAGCACAGACCATTTTCAAAATTTCTGGCAGTACAATTCTGCCGCTTCCTGACCCTGACACAGGGCCAACAAGGTTTTTTCCGCATGATCCACAGAGTTAGGTTCGTCATACAATAATCCGAGCGATTGAAAAAATGCATCTACATTAAGCAATGCCGGATCCCCTGACTCAAGGGAGAATGCCCAGTCCTGAGGGTCACCACGCAGCAGAGAAATAACTATTTTAACTTGCTGAGTGGGGTCACCAGAGGAACGGGGTTTCAGAGAAAAAAACAATTTGCAGTTATTTTTAAAGTTCAAAAACTTAGATCTATCCCCGTAAAACAAATCTGGAGTAGGAATTCTAGGCTCTAAGGCTGGAGTCTGAACAACATAATCTTGGATACTCTGAACTCTTGCAGCAAGCTGATCCACACGAGAAAACAAACCCTGAACATCCATGTCCGCGCCCAAGTCCACCCAGAGATTAAGAGGAAGGAAAAAGACAAAACAGACTAAAGAAAAAAAAAATGGCTCAGAACTCTTTTTCTTTTCCTTCTTTTGAGATGCATTCAACTCATTTTTGGCCAGTTGTTATGGACTGGTAATTTAGGAGCGACATGCGACTAGCTCTGAGCAGGTGGTAACTATACAGACCGCAGTTCCTGATCTTAACACAACACTAGAAGTAGCCGTGGGATGTTCCTGTCACTCCCTGGACACCTCGTCACAGCCGGAGAACTAGCTACCCCTAAAGGTAGAAATAGGAAAGCTATCTTGCCTCAGAGAAAATCCCCAAAGGATAGGACAGCCCCCCACAAATAATGACTGTGAGAGGAGAAGGAAATTACATACGTAGTATGAAACAAGATTTAGCAAAGGAGGCCACTTCTAGCTAGATAGATAGTACAGGAAAGAACACTGTGCGGTCAGTAATAAAAACTAGAAAAAGTCCACCGCAGAGATATGCAAAAATCTCCACACCTGACTAAAGGTGTGGAGGGCAAAATCTGCAGCCCAGAGCTTCCAGCTTAGCTGAATAGATCCATTCCGATAAGCTGGACAAATGAACAAAACATAGAATGTGCTGAACAATAAGTCCACAACAAGTGGACTGCAAAAGGACAAGCAAGGACTTATCTTTGCTGAACAGGTCAGAGTGTCAGGGAAATCCAAAGAGCCGTGCCTCAAAGCTGTAACAATTGACAACTGGCATTGATTGAGGGATAAAGCCAGACTAAAATAGCCGAGCAGAAAGACGATCAGTGGAAGCAGCTGCTGATGCTAAATCCAAGAAGCAGCTATACCACTCAAAACCACAGGAGGGAGCCCAAAAGCAGAATTCACAAAAGTGCTACTTACAACCACCGGAGGGAGCCCAAGAGCAGAATTCACAACAAGTTGCCCTACTACTTTGGTTGGGGCCTAGTAACGGTGTCTGCCGCTCCTTGGTGTTCTCCTCCAGGTTTCCTTGTCTGAGCTTCAACCTTCAGGCTCTCATTAAGTAGTTGTTTATATAAGACAGCAGTTGCCCTACTACTTTGGTTGGGGCCTAGTAACGGTGTCTGCTGCTCCTTGGTGTTCTCCTCCTCCTTGGTGTTCTCCTCCAGGTTTCCTTGTCTGAGCTTCAACCTTCAGGCTCTCATTAAGTACTTGTTTATATAAGACAGCAGTTGCCCTACTACTTTGGTTGGGGCCTAGTAACGGTGTCTGCCGCTCCTTGGTGTTCTCCTCCTCCTTGGTGTTCTCCTCCAGGTTTCCTTGTCTGAGCTTCAACCTTCAGGCTCTCATTAAGTAGTTGTTTAGATAAGACAGCAGTTGCCCTACTACTTTGGTTGGGGCCTAGTAACGGTGTCTGCTGCTCCTTGGTGTTCTCCTCCTCCTTGGTGTTCTCCTCCAGGTTTCCTTGTCTGAGCTTCAACCTTCAGGCTCTCATTAAGTACTTGTTTATATAAGACAGCAGTTGCCCTACTACTTTGGTTGGGGCCTAGTAACGGTGTCTGCTGCTCCTTGGTGTTCTCCTCCTCCTTGGTGTTCTCCTCCAGGTTTCCTTGTCTGAGCTTCAACCTTCAGGCTCTCATTAAGTAGTTGTTTATATAAGACAGCAGTTGCCCTACTACTTTGGTTGGGGCCTAGTAACGGTGTCTGCCGCTCCTTGGTGTTCTCCTCCAGGTTTCCTTGTCTGAGCTTCAACCTTCAGGCTCTCATTAAGTAGTTGTTTATATAAGACAGCAGTTGCCCTACTACTTTGGTTGGGGCCTAGTAACGGTGTCTGCTGCTCCTTGGTGTTCTCCTCCTCCTTGGTGTTCTCCTCCAGGTTTCCTTGTCTGAGCTTCAACCTTCAGGCTCTCATTAAGTACTTGTTTATATAAGACAGCAGTTGCCCTACTACTTTGGTTGGGGCCTAGTAACGGTGTCTGCTGCTCCTTGGTGTTCTCCTCCTCCTTGGTGTTCTCCTCCAGGTTTCCTTGTCTGAGCTTCAACCTTCAGGCTCTCATTAAGTAGTTGTTTATATAAGACAGCAGTTGCCCTACTACTTTGGTTGGGGCCTAGTAACGGTATATGCCGCTCCTTGGTGTTCTCCTCCAGGTTTCCTTGTCTGAGCTTCAACCTTCAGGCTCTCATTAAGTAGTTGTTTATATAAGACAGCAGTTGCCCTACTACTTTGGTTGGGGCCTATTAACGGTGTCTGCCGCTCCTTGGTGTTCTCCAAGTTTCCTTGTCTGAGCTTCAACCTTCAGGCTCTCATTAAGTAGTTGTTTATATAAGACAGCAGTTGCCCTACTACTTTGGTTGGGGCCTAGTAACAGTGTCTGCCGCTCCTTGGTGTTCTCCTGCAGGTTTCCTTGTCTGAGCTTCAACCTTCTGGCTCTCATTAAGTAGTTGTTTAGATAACACTGCATCAGGCCTACTAGTTTGGTTGGGGCCTTCTAACGGTGTCTGACGCTCCTGGGTTTCCTCCTGTTTGGTTTTCTTGAGCTTCAACCTTCAGGCTCTCATTAGGTAGTTGTTAATGTAACACTGCAGTTGGCCTACTAGTTTGGTTGGGGCCTAGTAACGGTGTATGCCGCTGCTTGGTGTTCTCCTCCACTGAACAAAGCAGTGCCGCCTGTTTCCTACTGTTACCAATTTAGAACTGCATTTAGCCTAGTTACTTATTTGGCCCTACTCACTGTGTCAGCCTCTCATTACAGTTGTCCTCCACTGAACAAAGCAATGCCGCCTGGTTAGTCCTGTTACCAATTTTGAACTGCATTTAGCCCACTTTATTATTTGGGCCTACATCTGTGTTTCCTCCTCATCCTGCCCATTGCCCAGCCACTCCTAGATGAGTCCGCTGGTACATTGACCCAGACCACTACATTCCCCTTGCACTCTACACAGCCAGAATCTGACCCTGCTGAAAGTCAGGTTCCTCTTCCCGCATACTATACCACCTTACACGGGGACAAAGAGGAAGGTGCAGGTGAAAGTGCAGGTTTCTTCATCAGGTGGGGGGGCATACTCGTTGGCGACGTCACTGGTACAGGGCCCCTCATAGTACACAAAAGTGTCGCTGCCGGTGGGAGGCGCCCCCGCCGTGCAAACACACCGCCGTACTGTGAGGGGCCCTGTGCCAGTGCCAATGCGAACGAGTGGGCCCCCCTGCTTGCTCAGGATCACAGCACTTGCAACGTTGAAATACTTACCTCTCCCTGCTCCACCGCCGTGACGTAGTCCACGTTTCCTGGGCCCACTAAAATCTTTAACCAGCCCTACCCCCCACAACTTTAGCCAAATGACCCCCAATTTCCAATGCCTAACTATTATTATAAAGTAAATTAATATTGACAAGCTTCAGTAACAAGAATGGATGTTTTTGCCATTAAAATGAGCACTGTAGGTGTTTTCCTGGCCTCCACTCACTGCCGACTATGCTTCCCCATTGACTTGCATTGGGTTTCATGTTTCGGTTGATCCCCGACTTTTCGCGATAATCGGCCGATTTCACTCGACTCGACTTTTGACAAAGTCGGGTTTCGCAAAAACCGACTCGATCCCAAAAAAGTAAAAGTCGCTCAACCCTAGTGGGGAGTTCTTATCTCTTTGGCCTGAAGGAGGTGTCACACTGGCATACAGGGTATAGATCAAAAGCCTTCAGATAAGATTCAATGGTCAGTTTTAACATATAAATGGAAGTATTGCTTGAGACTAGGGAGACAGAGAGACACAGATTGGATGAGAGAGGACACATTGTGCTTGGGCTGGCTTTTGCTTCCTGGACGATCAGTGATGAACTCCTACCATGCTAATGTAATGAATGACTTATGACTTTATTGATTATGTGCTATTTTGAGTGACTGTTTATATTTATTATCTTTTATTAAGTAAATTCATTTTAGTTTATTCAATTTTCGTGTGAGCATTTATTTATTCATCACAATTCCTTGAAGTGCCAACTATATACAAGATAGTCTTGATCATGCTTAGTTCATAATTCTGCAGTTCTTTGCAACAAATAACTGAATGGTTAACGGAAACCTGGCCAGGATAAACAAAACTTTTAAACAATCAACTTATTTGCAGTCATATTTAAACGTCCAGATTTAAGGTACCTTCACACTAAACGATATCGCTAGCGATCCGTGACGTTGCAGCGTCCTGGCTAGCGATATCGTTGTGTTTGACAGGCAGCAGCGATCAGGATCCTGCTGTGATATTGCTGGTCGTTGGTTAAAGTTCAGAACTTTATTTGGTCGTCAGATCGCCGTGTATCGTTGTGTTTGACAGCAAAAGCAACGATGCCAGCGATCTTTTACAATGGTAACCATGGTAAATATCGGGTTACTAAGCGCAGGGCCGTAAAGTGAAAGCACAGCACAGCGGTGACGTCACCGCTCTGCTGTTAGGGCCAGCGCTCACACAGTGCAGGGAAGCGGATGCCGGGGGATGCGAAGGTGAGTATGTACGGTTTGTTTTTTTACATTTTACACTGGTACCCAGGGTAAACATCGGGTTACTAAGCGCGGCCCTGCGCTTAGCAACCCGATGTTTACCCTGGTTACCCGGGGACCTCGGCATCGTTGGTCGCTGGAGAGCTGTCTGTGTGACAGCTCTCCAGCGACCAAACAGCGACGCTGCAGCGATCGGCATCGTTGTCTGTATCGCTGCAGCGTCGCTTAGTGTGAAGGTACCTTTAGTCTTTCTTTTTCTTTTTCCATGGTAGCTCTGGACAGTTGCTACTTCCTGAATGGGAAAACTGAGGGTCATAGCGTTCCACTGGTACTGCACACCAGGGTCTGCTGGCTGGTTCCACCACTGGTGTCTGGGTGGATTGATCACATTTGGGCGATGGCCTGGCCTGGCCTGCTGCATTTGCAGGGACTGAGGATGTTACACATCTTTTGCAATCCAGCGCATACCACCCCTTTTCACCTATATGGCGGGTGTAGGTTACCCAGTCACCAGCCGTCAGGTCCCGATCAGAGTGTCCCTCCATTAAATGTGATTCCACATCCCTCCGGTTGACGAAGATCTCATTTATCATCCCGGCTTCCTTTATAAATCCCCAGCCTCTCTGTTTATTGAAAACCACTACTTCCCCCTGCCGCAGTGGTCCTCTTTCTGCCCATGGGATCTTACGCATCCGGGCCTTCCCTGCCAGATTCCGCTCCTCAAACGCTGCTTCACGGGCCAGTGATTCCTGTCTCTCCCTCTCCTCCTGATGCCTGCAGTACTCCCGCCATTTAATCATGGGGATCTCACCCTGGAGTGTGATCAAGTCCTCCTCTGCGGGTCCCCCTGCAAATACCATGGGTTCTGGGGTGTTAGCCTGGGGTCCACTGACTGGGATTAATGGAGCTGTCATCTGTCTCAGGCTGCTGTCGTTCCGCAGTAGCCGGTGACATGTCCATCCGGGTATCGGTGCTGGTGGGATCGGGCCGCCCATTAAAGAAAGGTACCGGCCTGCACCTCCCGCTCACTACCAATATGCCAAGAGTGTGTTACAAGAGATGAAGGAGGCTGGGGTAGTCAGAGATAGTTGTAGCCCCTGGGCAGCTCCATTAGTTCTCGTCAGGAAAATGGATGGTACAATGAGGATGTGTTGATTACAGGCAGATAGACCGCATTACACACAAGGATGCCTACCCGTTGCTGAGAATAGAAGAGTCATTAGCTGCTTTAAAATCTGCTAACTATTTCTCCACCTTAGATCTCACTAGTGGGTATTGGCAGGTTCCCGTGGCAGAGGAGGATAAAGAAAAGATCGCCTTCACAACACTTCTCTGAATTTAACTACATGCCGTTCGGACTGTGCAACGCACTAGGAACATTCCAGAGGATGATGGAGTGCTGTCTCAGGCACAAGAATTTTGAAACTGTCCTGTTGTACCTGGATGATGTCATCGTCTTCTCCAAGACATATGAAGACCACCTGAAACACCTGGCCGAGGTGTTTGAAGCTCTGTCTAACTTTTGCCTGAATGTAAAGCCATCTAAGTGTCACCTGTTAAAGCCCAAAGTGCAGTACCTGGGCCATGTGGTAAGTGCCGAAGGAGTGGCACCAGACCTTGACAAGGTCACCATGATCATGGACTGGCCGAAACCCAGCAAAATCCACGAAGTCCGGCAGTTCTTCAGGTTGGTAGGCTACTACCGAAGGTTCATTAAGGACTTCACTAAGATAGCCACACCTCTGCAAGACCTGTTAGTGGGCCAATCCAAGAAGACCAGGAGCAAGGGCCCTCCTTTTGAGTGGAATGACAGGCTGGAAGGATACTTCACTCGGTTGAAGTTGGCTCTCACGTGAGATGAGGTTCTGGCCTACCCTGATTATGACCAGCCATTTGTGCTCTACACAGATGCCAGCAATGTGGGATTGGGAGCAGTGTTGTCCCAGGTGCAGAAAGGCAAATAAAGAGTAATTGCCTACATCAGCAGGAAGCTTTTGTCCCACTGAAAGGAACCCCGAAAACTACAGTTCCTTCAAGCTTGAGTTCCTCGCCATAGTCTGGGCAGTAACAGAGCGGTTCAAGCACTATCTGGTCTCAGCAGCAGTCCGTCTGGTAAAAGAGCTGCTAACGCAAGCAGATTCACACCCTGGTCCAGATGCTCCACAAGAGACTCAACAGCTATGGAAGGAGAAGGGCAAATTGTTTATCTATGACGGTAAGCTGTGCCGGAGGAATGTTGACCCACACACTCACGAGTTGGTTGGTAGTCCTGAGACAAGATGCACCAATGGACTTGAAAGCGTACCACGATGGAACAGGACACTTCGGATGGAAGAAGTTAGAGATCCTACTTCGTGGAAGGTTTTACTGGATTGGCATGAGAAAAGCCATTGAAAACTGGTGCAGAGAGTGTGGCCCATGTAACTTGCGCAGAAAGGACCGTGACAGCCAGATGCTCCCCTACAGCCCATAATCACCAAACAGCCACTTGAATTGGTGGCCTTAGACCATGTGAAGCTAACTCCAAGCCGGGCAGGCTATGTCTATGCTCTGACCATTGTGGACCATTACTCCAGATTCCTGGTAGTCGTGCCTTTCAAGGACCAGACAGCGAAGAAGGCAGCCAAAGCCTTCCAACAACACTTTTGTCGACCACATGGTTACCCTGAGAATGTACTTACCGACCAAGGCTCAGCCTTTGAAGTGGAAGTGTTCCAGGAGTTCTGCAACCTGTAAGGATGCAAGAAGATAAGAACAACACCGTCTCACTCACAAACAAATGACATGTGTGAGAAGATGAATCAAGTGATAATCAACTTACTGAAAACCTTGCCTTTGGAAGAAAGAAACTTATGGCCAGAGAAGTTGCCAGACTTGGTAGATCTGTACAATCACATGCCAGTGAAATCCACCAACTGCACTCCAGCATACCTGATGAGAGGAAGATCTAGCAAATTACTTGTTGATCTTGAAATGGGAGTCCTCACACCAGAAACAGCATCACCAAGTACAAGAGTGTGTGGAAAGAAGCCTGTCCCAGGCAAGACAAAAACAAGAGAGAAACTATAACCAACGTGCCCCTGCAATTCCCTTGTCACCAGGTGAACAAATGCTAAAGCAAAAAAGAAGAATGCATAAACTTGATGACCAGTGGGAAGCAGAACCATATACCATCTTGCCATCCAACTTTGACAATACTAAAGTGTGCCTCATAAGCAAAGATGGAGGAGAAACCTCGACTGCGGTATCAAGGGATCATCTTAAAGTATGCAGTGACAAATTGAGAGACAAAGAAAAAAATCCAAGAACTATTCAACCCACGGTAGAAGAGGAAATGAAAATCCACACCGTTCTTGGAGATTTTCCCCAGTCTTGGACTCAAGTACATCAAGCTATAGTGATACCTGTCTTGACTTTTCCCCAGTTGGAAGTACCAGAAGAAGAAGTAATTCAGAACCGTCCTGAAACAGAAGAGACTTTGCACCAGCGGGCTCAAGCAGCAAACGCCACACCAGCAGTGGAGCCAGACAATCCACCCTCTGCTATCGGTGAATCTGTCAGACCCATGGTGAATCTAAGAAGTCGCAGACAGTTGCCTAGTTTACCAATACAACGCAGGCCTACAAGTAGCACAGACACTAGTGGGTATACAACAGCAGACATGAACTGCGGACAGGAATTGTGTAGGTCTACTCATAGTACCAAAGGCCAAATCCCAGCCTGTTACAGGGACTAAAAATGTCAATAATTGCTGTCACCTGTTTGAAATGTTTGTATATACTTATTAAAGGTTGAAAATGCACAATAGGGTAATGGACAGTGAATTGCCCAAAAAATGTCACTGTAGATAGTTGACACCCTCAAGGTGCACCCTTGTTCTACCCACTTTGCCGTCATGGGTAGGGCCCTGTTTCTTCATAGACCTGAAACTAAAACAGTCTGGCGCGGCCGAACACCGGGTCTGAACATACGCCTTGTAGCCCGCAGAAGACCTATGTTGGGGGTTTATTACGGCTCCCTCGCATCAGTACTGTTATTTATGAACAAGGACACCCTGGTATAAGACCAGTTGTATTTTGTAAATATGTTTGCAACATTAAAGTAAAAAATGTCTCCCGTAAGGAAAGAAAAAGCTTAAACCTGTTTAAATGTTTTTCAAAAATATATTGCACTATTTAACCTGTTTGTTTATGTTTCTGTTCCCAGTCCGGGAGTACTAGATTTAACGGGGGGGGGGATGTGGCACCCCAGGAGTTCAGGTGCCACAGTGGTGCTGCCTTCCTCTTGGGGAGCATAATGCCATGCCTGGAGACAGGAGGGATCCCTTTGGCAGGTAAACTGTACACACAACACATTTTGAATCCAGGTCAGAAGGGGGAGCTCTGAACCTGCTTTTAGGGGAGCTTCCCTGAATTTACCTCCTGGTCTGGAGGAGGAGCCTTGCCGAGCCTCCCCTCTGGAAACGTGCAGCAAGGCGCGGGATGCGCCGCTTACCCCCATAGGACCCACACCAGGTCCATGAAGTACACGACCCCTTCTGAATTAACTCTTTGGGATAATAACCCTTACTGGCCTTCTACCAAGGTTTTGCTCTCTGTATCAGGGATCGTTTTGGTCCTCGTTTACTACTGCCACCTTGTGTACATACATTCCTAAGGACTAGAGTAACCCCATGAATAAGACCCGGGAGGGTCGAAACGTCGGGTTCTACTCTATCACTGTGGCGAACTATCATTTTGTTTTTTCCTGAATAAAATTGGCATAAACCTTTTTTCTGCATTATATCAATATTGAGTGTGCGGTAATTTTTTTCTATGTTAGACTTGACCACACGGTCAGTTTACCAGCACCTCACTATCCTACGACCTGAGTGCACACCATTTTTCTTATCTTCATGGAGGAGGAGTCAGACAGTCAAGTGGAGACAAGAGACAGGGAAGGAGCAGAGGTGTGATTAGGAGCTAGAGGAGGCTGCGATAGGGCCCCTCAAAGCTGAGCGCAGAAACCGGGCACCGGGAGCCCGAGGTTGTGGACAACTGCAAGTCCCACAGGAGAACCGGAGGGCAGAGAGCTGAAAGTAACCTGCCCCATTAAACCTGTGGTACAGCAGCATTCCAGATCCTGCAGTCACCATATACAGAGACCCCAGAGAAATGGCTCAAGCTGCCCACCATACAGGTACTGTCCCAGGACAGGAGAGAACAAGGACCTTGTTAGGACATTTCAGGCAACAAGAGACTAATAGTCAGCACAAAGTGGAAGGCTCCCAACCTGATCTGCTGTCTTCAGGCTGCCTGGACTCTATTTACACCTGTTGTCGGTACCCTGGACTGTGGCCTGCTACCATCAGTAAACCAGGTAAAGCCTGCAACCCCGTGTCCTCTGTTTGTTTGCCAGCAATCTGTCATCATTGCCCACTCCACTGGGAGCCCTGGAGACCCCGCTTCATCTGTGGGAAGCGTCACCATCTATGCTGCAGTAACATCACCCCAGAGGACCCCTTTAAGCAGCGTCAGTCCCCTCTGACCAAGAACCACAGGTGGCATCACGAATACAAACTTTATTACAAAGCCCCTTAAAAGACTTTTCCTCTTTTATTTGAGTGCCCAGGGCCATGAACCGGGTCGCAGCCACCGTGACATCTCCTTTAAGTGCGACCGGACCCGGTACCGAGTATCCCCATTGCCCTAGCAGGTGACCCACAATAACCTACACATTGGTAACAATAGGAAAGTTTAAAGTAAAACTCCTATAAAGAAGCACAGAAAAATATCAAATGTGAGTCTAGCTGATTGAATAGAAGCAATGTTCAATTAAATCCCATGAAACAGCATAATACTAAAATCCGATATCAGATTCAAAATAATCCATAAATGACAAAATAAAGTGCATAAATAAGCAACGGATACAAATTGAACATAAGGTGCTTATCAGACACGAGATGTCCAAAACAAAATCAAAGGAAAGGACATCTAATTTCCACGTGAATAAAAGGGAGTAATGCCCAAGATCCTACAATACCTCCCAGGATAAAGATGGGCTAGGTGGTCATGCCTGAGAGAAATCCCATCAAGAGGGCTGGATAGATTCCCGACACGTGTCGCCACCGAAAGTGGCTTCGTCAGGGGCTGGTGATTTTGCTCTCCAGTACCGCATATATACTTTACATTAATAAAACAAATTAACAACAAGGAACAGCTGTGAAGCTTACTAGGGAAGCGGCAGTGGATCAAACCAGAAGTGCGTGGCGGTCATGTGACTGTGCCATAGCAACAAGACAACAGGTCAAAAGGCGCATGCGTGAACAACAAACATAATGGAGAAATCCCGTAGGGATATTGAATTGACAATGCGCAGGGGCTAAACAGAGGTATGTGCTGGTCATATGACGAAACCATGACGACTTGACAACTGGATTCGCACATGCGTGAAGGAAAATATAATGAAGACGACAATCAGGGAAAATGATTAACAATGCGCAGGCGCTAGAGCATAGTAAAATTTAATACAGCGAAGCCCAATATTAATACAGGACGCAAGTTTGATAATGAGTAAACACCGCCTGCATGGGAACAAATGCCAAAAAAATATTTATTAGCATACATGACAGAATAAAGGTACGTTAATGTTATGGTAACATGCCCCCAAGATATACTATTGAACACAAGTTAAGAATAAGTGCACGACCAAAAATGTGAACATAAGATTCAGATCTAGCAAGTATCCTGATATGTCTGTACAGTGTATATGGTGGAACAAAAACGTGGAATTATCCCAACAATAAATACGAGTCAACTATATATAGACATTTCACAAACTTAGGTATATATATGTGATAAGTGGCAGGTATCATTCAACTAGTACCAGTACCATATATATGCTGATGACACTCAGATCTGCCTCTCTGGCCCAGACATCACCTCTCTGCTGTCCAGAATCCCGGAGTGTCTATCAGCCCTATCCTCCTTCTTCTCCTCTCACTTCCTCAAACTCAATGTGGACAAATCTGAACTCATCATCTTTCCTCCATCTCACAGATCTTCCTTACCTGACTTATCTATCACAATTAACAACATCACGCTTTCCCCTGTACCGGAAGTCCGCTGCCTCGGAGTAACCCTTGACTCTGCCCTGTCCTTTAAACCGCACATCCAAGCTCTTTCCACCTCCTGCCGCCTTCAGCTCAAAAATATCTACAGAATCCGTCCTTTCCTCAACCGTCAGTCTACTAAAATGCTTGTGCATGCCCTCATCATCTCCCTCCTCAACTACTGCAACATCCTTTTCTGTGGCCTCCCTGCTAACACCCTTGCACCTCTCCAGTCCATCGTTAACTCTGCTGCCCAACTAATTCATCTCTCTCCTCGCTACTCCTCCACTTCCCCCCTGTGCAAATCTCTTCACTGGCTCCCATTCCCTCAGCATATCCAGTTCAAATTACTAATACTGACCTACAAAGCCATTCATAACCTGTCTCCTCCATGTATCTCTGAACTAGTCTCCCGATATCTTCCCTCACGTAATCTCCGGTCCTCCCAAGACCTCCTTCTCTCCTCCACACTTATTCGCTCCTCACCCAGCCGCCCCCAAGACTTCTCCCGAATATCCCCCATCCTCTGGAATTCTTTGCACAACAACTCCGACTATCAACCACATTCGGATTCTTCAGACGGAACCTTAAAACCCACCTCTTCAGGAAAGGTTACAGACTGCAATGACCCCGCTACCTCATCATCACTACCGGAGGTACCGCCTCACCAACACCAGAGCTGCTGCAACCCTCAACCTATTGTCTCCTTCCCCATCATCCTGTAGAATGTATGCCCACAAGGGCAGGGTCCTCTCTCCTCTGTATCAGTCTGTCATTGTTAGTTTGCTTACTGTAAGTGATATCTGTAATTTGTATGTAACCGCTTCTCATGTACAGCACCATGGAATCAATGGTGCTATATAAATAATAATAATAATAACTAGTTGCTTAGGCAAAAATATACCCAAATTAATCTTGTAGCATACTTATCGGCTAAAGTATGATA
Organism: Ranitomeya variabilis; assembly: GCF_051348905.1. Taxonomy (NCBI): domain Eukaryota; kingdom Metazoa; phylum Chordata; class Amphibia; order Anura; family Dendrobatidae; genus Ranitomeya; species Ranitomeya variabilis. The sequence continues at coordinate 242,549,105 of NC_135233.1, read as the reverse complement.
CAAATGATACCCATACACATGATAGGATACATGGAACGACAAACGGTGTCAAAGTAAATATTTAATTATTTAGTTATTTCCGAGTGGGAAGCCCACGGTATTATACCATGAATAAAAATCCAGAACTGAGAAAATTAGGTATCCTTTATTATAAAACCTATGTGCAATAAATATTTTATGAACATAATGAAAAAGCCACTAAGGCCACAAAGCTTTGTCAATGCTGATAATATTATGCAATCCCATAATATATTGGGCCAAAGGCTCAAGCTATAGTGATGGATTACCATTAGGTACAGTTACCCTCACATGTATTGGGAGCAAAAATATTCAAAGGTGACAAAAGTCCAAAAGATAAACCAGATAGAGGTCTCATAAAAAAATTACAATGGAGATGAAAAATGAGACAGACCATCTAGTCTTAAAAGCTGCAGTGAAAGTCAAAAGAAACAGAACAATGAAAAGGTAATTCACCCATGTAGGCACACTACTAAGTAAATCACAGGGAAACAGAGGTCATACGAACAGGAGGTCAAGAAGTCCAAACGAGTCTTGATGTACCAATACATTTCCTATGGTAAATAGAGTAAGTAGAACAAAAGCAAACAAAGTCAGAAAGAATGGTAACCAAAAGGTCACAAACAATGGAATAATCCAAGAGAAAAAATCTTTTGGTGTACTGACTATAAAAATCCTCACATGCAATCAACAAAGTGGAGAAATATATAAAATTGCTGAGTAATTGATATGCTGAGCTGTGGGTAAGTATGGAGAGGTAAACATGGAGACACCCACTCAAGATGAAAAGTGAACAGAGTCCAAATAGGCCATAAGCAGTCCAAGATGTGAAGATATCTTTCGCCCCTTTCTTGTAATAACATGATCATAAAAACTGACGTGATCTAGTAGAAAAAAAGAGAGAAAACGTGTGTAAATGGGTTAGTAACTGGCTTAGTGATAGAAAGCAGAGGGTGGTTATAAATGGTATAGTCTCTAACTGGGTCGCTGTGACCAGTGGGGTACCGCAGGGGTCGGTATTGGGACCTGTTCTCTTCAACATATTCATTAATGATCTGGTAGAAGGTTTACACAGTAAAATATTGATATTTGCAGATGATACAAAACTATGTAAAGCAGTTAATACAAGAGAAGATAGTATTCTGCTACAGATGGATCTGGATAAGTTGGAAACTTGGGCTGAAAGGTGGCAGATGAGGTTTAACAATGATAAATGTAAGGTTATACACATGGGAAGAAGGAATCAATATCACCATTACACACTGAACGGGAAACCACTGGGTAAATCTGACAGGGAGAAGGACTTGGGGATCCTAGTTAATGATAAACTTACCTGGAGCAGCCAGTGCCAGGCAGCAGCTGCCAAGGCAAACAGGATCATGGGGTGCATTAAAAGAGGTCTGGATACACATGATGAGAGCATTATACTGCCTCTGTACAAATCCCTAGTTAGACCGCACATGGAGTACTGTGTCCAGTTTTGGGCACCGGTGCTCAAGAAGGATATAATGGAACTAGAGAGAGTACAAAGGAGGGCAACAAAATTAATAAAGGGGATGGGAGAACTACAATACCCAGATAGATTAGCGAAATTAGGATTATTTAGTCTAGAAAAAAGACGACTGAGGGGCGATCTAATAACCATGTATAAGTATATAAGGGGACAATACAAATATCTCGCTGAGGATCTGTTTATACCAAGGAAGGTGACGGGCACAAGGGGGCATTCTTTGCGTCTGGAGGAGAGAAGGTTTTTCCACCAAAATAGAAGAGGATTCTTTACTGTTAGGGCAGTGAGAATCTGGAATTGCTTGCCTGAGGAGGTGGTGATGGCGAACTCAGTTGAGGGGTTCAAGAGAGGCCTGGATGTCTTCCTGGAGCAGAACAATATTGTATCATACAATTATTAGGTTCTGTAGAAGGACGTAGATCTGGGGATTTATTATGATGGAATATAGGCTGAACTGGATGGACAAATGTCTTTTTTCGGCCTTACTAACTATGTAACTATGTAACTATGTAACTATGTAAACCTGGTCAGGAAGATATGTCTGCTTATAGAAACTAGTAAACAATAGGTGTTCAATCAAACCTGATGGTGTCAAACTCCGAAAGTTGTAAATCCATTTGGACTCACACTTAAAAAGTTCATGGGTGACATTCTCCCCCCCCCTTCCCCCTCCTCATATTGGTCTGTATGGATTCCAGGCCCTTGATTCTAACTCCGGTGGTGCAACAATCATGCATGCCAAGAAAATGTGCCTCCACAGAAGTCAAAGTTTTACCTTTATCCCTATCCTTTTTGGCTGTTGTGATCTTATAGAAGTGCTGTTGTATCCTCTTTCTCAATTCTTGCGTGGTTTGTCATACGTAGATCTTTGGACATCTATAGATCAAAGCGTAGACCAAATTCCTGGACATGCAATGAAATTATGTTTTGGAATGAATCTGAAAGGGAAAGATAGAAAGTAAAATCCCATCACATCCTTTGGTGAAATGACATATATTGCAACCCCCACAAGGAAATTTACACCGTAGGTGATATCCCCTGTTAAAGTTTCTGTGTGGGTCATCTAAAGTGACTGTGGCTTAGATTGTCCTTAAAACATCTGGCTTTCATAGCCACAAGGCTGGGCTGCATAGAAATGTGAGGTGTCAATTTTGGTTCACTCAATAGGATTCCCCAATATTTAGACAGGATCCCACAAACATCTTGCCACTGGTTGTTATAAGTGGTAATGATACCAAGTGACTTGGATGTGCTGCGGAAACATGGCTGTAATGCGGAAACATGGCTGTAATAGCTGTCTTTTGCCTCCGTAAAGGCCTTGGAAATTACCTTGCGTGAGTCTCCTCTTTCCTTAAAACATTTAGTCAGATCATGAGCCTGCATCAGAAATTCTTCATGGTTAGTGCAATTTCATTTCAAACTAAAGAATTGTTCCTTAGGGATGCCATTCTTTAAATGTGAAGCGTGAAAACTTGAATAATGCAACAAGCTGTTGGTGGACTTGGGCTTTCGATATAGGGTGGTGGTAACACAAGAATTTTGATAGTCAGTCTCAAATCCAAAAATTCAACAGTATAAGGAAAAGGGATTGGCATTAAACTCTTCGATGAATGATTTGCATTCCTCCAAGGAACCTTTCCAAAACAATAGATTATCGTCAATGTAACAACACCATTTAAGGACATGTTTCTTATATATTCTCTCCAAACAGAAGACTTCAGTGAGCTCCCACCACCCAAGAAATAAATTAGCATACGAGAAATGCCCAAGATCCTACAATACCTCCTAGGATAAAGGTGGGCTAGGTGGTCATGCCTGAGAGAAATACCATCAAGAGGGCTGGATAGATGCCCAACGCATGTCGCCACCTAAAGTGGCTTCGACATTGGTCAGTGATTTTGCTCTCCAGTACCGCATATATATATATATTAATAAAACAAATTAACAAGGAACAGCTGTGAAGCTTACCAGGGAAGCGGCGGTGGATCAAGCCGGAACTTTGTGCCAGTCATGTGACCGTTCCATAGCAACAAGACAACAGGTCAAAAGGCGCATGCGTGAACAACAAACATAATGGAGAAATCCCATAGGGATAGAGAATTGACAATGCACAGGTGCTAAACGGAGGTACGTGCCGGTCATATAACGAAACCATGGCAACTTGACAACTGGAATCACGCATGCGTGAAGGAAAACATAATGAAGACTCCAATCAGGGCTTGCAATTAACAATGCGCAGGTGCTAGATCATAAAATTGAATATAGCGAAGCGCAATACTAATACAGGACACAAGTTTGATAATGAGTAAACGGCACCTGCATGGGAACAAATGCCGAAACCATATTTATTAGCAAACATGAGAGAATAAAGGTCCGTTGATGTTATGATAATATGCCCCCAAGATATACCATTGAACACAATGAAAAATGTGAACATAAGATTCAGATCTAACAAGTATCCCGATATGTCTGTACAATGTATATGGTGAAGCAAAAACGGGGAATTATCCCAACAATAAATACGAGTCAACTATATACAGTATAAACATTTCACATACTTAGGTATATATATGGGATAAATGGCAGGCATCAATCAACTAGGTGCTTATGCAAAAATATACCCAAAATAATCTTGTAGTATACATATCGAAGTGAGGCCAAAATATGAGTAAACGATACCCATACACATGATAGGATACATGGAGCGATAAATGGTATCAAAATAGATATTTAATTATTGAATTATTTTTGAGTGGAAAGCCCAGAGTATTATACCATGAATACAAATCTAAAAGTGAGAAAATTAGGTATCCTTCGTTTTAAATCCTATGTGCAATAAATATTTTATGATCATAATGAAAAAGCCACTAGGGCCACAAATCTTCGTCAATGCTGATAATATTATACAATTACATAACATATTGGACCAAACGCTCAAGCTATAGTACCATTAGGTACAGTTACCCTCACATGTATCGGGAGCAAAAATATTCAAAGGCGACAAAAGTCCAAAAGATAAACCGGATAGAGGTCTCATAAAAAATTACAATGGAGATGAAAAATGAGACAGACCATCTAGTTTGAAAAACTGCCGTGAAAGCCAAAAGAAAAGTATATACTCACATCAGATATCACAATCATACACAGTAAATTACACAAAATACAAAAGGTAATTGAGTTAAGGCTCCAGAACAATGAAAAGGTAATTCACCCATGTGGGCATATTACTAGGTAATCCACAGGGAAAGACAGGTTATACGAACAGGAGGTCAAGAAGTCGAAACGAGTCTTGATGTACCAATAAATTTCCTAGAGTAAATAGAACAAAAGCAAACAAAGTTGGAAAGAATGGTAACTAGTGATGAGCGAGTGTATTTGTTACTATTCGCTATTCGCACGGATAGTATGGTATTCGGGTTACTCGTTACATTGTGAGCAGGGGCTGGTTGGCACTTTTCAGCCTGGGGGGCAATCACAAGGCAGTGGCAACTCCTTTTCCCTGCTTATCTCTGGCCACTGCATTAATGTAGCAGAGATAACAGGCTTTAAAAACAGGCTGGTACATAGATATGGGAACAGAACGGAGCTTCCTGCATAGATATGGTAGCAGATCCAAGCTTACTCCAGAGATATGGGAGCAGAATCTAGCTTACTCCAGAGATATGTGAGCAGAACCGAGCTTACTACAGAGATATGGGAGCAGAACGGAGCTTACTACAGAGATATGGGCGCAGAACCGAGCTTACTACAGAGATATGGGAGCAGAACACTGGTAGAATGTTTACACAGTAAAATATCGATATTTGCAGATGATACAAAACTATGTAAAGCAGTCAATACAAGAGAAGAAAGTATTCTGCTACAGTTGGATCTGGATAAGTTGGAAACTTGTGCCAAAAGGTGGCAGATGCAGTTTAACAATGATAAATGTAAGGTTATACACATGGGAAGAAGGAATCAATATTACCATTACACACTGAATGGGAAACCACTGGGTAAATCTGACATGGAGAAGGACTTGGGGATCCTAGTTAATGATAAACTTACCTGGAGCAGCCAGTGCCAGGCAGCAGCTGCCGAAGCAAACAGGATCATAGGGTGCATTAAAAGAGGTCTGGATACACATGATGAGAACATTATACTGCCTCTGTACAAATCCCTGGTTAGTTAGACCGCACATGGAGTACTGTGTACAATTTTGGGCCCCAGTGCTCAGGAAGGATATAATGGACCTAGAGCGAGTACAAAGGAGGGCAACAAAATTAACAAAGGGGATGGGGAAACTACAATACCCAGAGAGATTAGCAAAATTAGGATTATTTAGTCTAGAAAAAAGATGACCAGGGGCGATCTAATAACCATGTATAAGTATATAAGGGGACAATACAAATATCTCTCAGAGAATCTGTTTATACCAAGGAATGTGACGGTCACAAGGGGGCATTCTCTGCGTCTGGAGGAGAGAAGGTTTTTCCACCAACATGTTAAATATTAATTGTTAATTTTTGACTTATTCTTCTTCTCAATTCTGTACTGAGCACATTGTCTCTCACTGACATTACAAAAGCTATTTCTGTAGATTTAGCTCAGAGTAAGTTAACACCATATAGAGAAAACACGTGTTCTATGGGATATATATAATTACGTCTCTTAGGAGGTGGGGGCTGTCACCTTGCGCCTTCTCTCCTTCACTCTCTATGGCAGTGATGGGCAACCTTTTGAGCTTGGTGTGTCAAAATTCGCCAAAAAACCGAGCATAACTTGGGTGGTGTGTCACCTTGATAAAAAACCATAATTTTGCGACATGTATAGTTTAAATAACAAATATGTATAATTAGAATTAACTTACCTGCTTAGTGACTTCTTTGTTCATCTGTCAGTTGGTTTCTTTTGTTGGTCTTGCTATTATTTAACTTGTGTGGGGTGCCGTGAACTAAGATAAGTGAGGGGGAGGGGGAATTCTTCCAGTGATGGCGAACCTGTGGCACTCCAGCTGTTGCAAAACTACAATTCCCATCATGTCTTCACAGCCAAAGCCTTTGCTTTGAATGGCCAGCCATGATGGGAATTGTAGTTTTGCAACAGCTGGACTGCCACAGGTTCGCCATCACTGACAGCCTCCCTCTCACTTATCTCAGTAATGGCCAATGACACCCCACAGTTCACTGGATGATGGTTGCTGTAGTAGTCACAGGGCCTCCAGACAGCAATCACAGGGCCTCCAGACAGCAATCACAGGGCCTCCAGACAGCAATCACGGGGCCTCCAGACAGCGATCACGGGGCCTCCAGACAGCGATCACGGGGCCTCCAGACAGCGATCACAGGGCCTCCAGACAGCGATCACAGGGCCTCCAGACAGCGATCACAGGGCCTCCAGACAGCGATCACAGGGCCTCCAGACAGCGATCACAGGGCCTCCAGACAGCGATCACAGGGCCTCCAGACAGCGATCACAGGGCCTCCAGACAGCGATCACAGGGCCTCTAGACAGCGATCACAGGGCCTCCAGACAGCGATCACAGGGCCTCCAGACAGCGATCACAGGGCCTCCAGACAGCGATCACAGGGCCTCCAGACAGCGATCACAGGGCCTCCAGACAGCGATCACAGGGCCTCCAGACAGCGATCACAGGGCCTCCAGACAGTGATCACAGGGCCTCCAGACAGCGATCTCCTCAGGCCTCAGAAGTGCAGCCTGGGACTTCTGGCCGGCGCAGCAGGGAGCAGCGAGCAGCGCAATGCCGCCCAAACAACACAGATCCGACGCAGAGGCCTGGGACTTCCGGGAGCTGCGCCTGGCCTACCGGAAGTCCCAGGCCTAGACGCTCTGCACCGGAGCTCTGTTGTTTGGACCCACAGACCTCCTGCATGGCATTAGTGTTGAGCATTCCGATACCGCAAGTATCGGGTATCGGCCGATACTTGCGGGTATCGGAATTCCGATACCGAAATCCGATACTTTTGTGGTATCGGGTATCGGTATCAAAACAACATTAATGTGTAAAATAAAGAATTAAAATAAAAAATATTGCTATACTCACCTCTCCGACGCAGCCTTGACCTCACCGAGGGAACCGGCAGCGTTGTTTGCTTAAAAATCGCGCTTTTCCTTCCTTACGTGAAGTCCCGGCTTGTGATTGGTCGCGTGCCGCCCATGTGGCCACACCCATTTCACAACTAGTCACACCCATATCCACGTCCCAACCACAGCCATTTAGCACTGCTGATCACACTGTTTTATATACAATAATTATAAACAAAAAAAAATATGGCCACAGTGCTCCATACTGTATAATGGCCACACATGATGCTCAATACTGTATAATGGCCACACATGATGCTCCATACTTTATAATGGCCCCACATGATGCTCAATACTGTATAATTGCAACACATGATGCTCAATACTGTATAATGGCCACCACACATGATGCTCAATACTGTATAATGGCCACACATGATGCTCCGTAATGTATAATGGCCACACAGTGCTCCATACTGTATAATGGCCACACATAGTGCTCCATACTGTATAATGGCCACACATAGTGCTCCATACTGTATAACGGCCACACACAGTTCTCCATACTGTATAATGATCCCACATGATGCTCAATACTGTATAATGGCCACACATGATGCTCCATACTGTATAACGGCCACACATGATGCTCCATACTGTATAATGGCCATTGGCCACACATGATGCTTCATACTGTATAACGGCCACACATGATGCTCAATACTGTATAATGGCGCACAGTTCTCCATACTGTATAATGATCCCACATGATGCTTAATACTGTATAATGACCCCCCTCCTGTATGCATGGCTCATATCCCCCCCTGTATGCATGGCTCATATTCCCCCTCCTGTATGCATGGCTCATATTCCCCCTCCTGTATGCATGGCTCATATTTCCCCCTCCTGTATGAATGGCTCATATTCCCCCCCCCCTGTATGCATGGCTCATATTCCCCCTCCTGTATGCATGGCTCATATTCCCCCTCCTGTATGCATGGCTCATATTTCCCCCTCCTGTATGCATGGCTCATATTCCCCCCCCTGTATGCATGGCTCATATTCCCCCCCCCGTATGCATGGCTCATATTTCCCCCTCCTGTATGCATGGCTCATATTCCCCCCCTTGTATGCATGGCTCATCTCTCCACCCCACCCCCCACTCCCATCTTGAATGGCGCGGCTTACCGTCCTCCTTCATCCCCCCTCCCCCTGTCCCCCCATCCCTCATACTTACCTGTTCCTCACCACGCGGCCGCGCCGACATCCCTCTGGTTCTGTCCCGACTCCCGGCGTAGCACCTTCTTCCTAGGTGAGCGGTCATGTGATACTGCTCATTAAGGTCATGAATATGCGCATATTCATGACCTTAATGAGCGGTACCACGTGACCGCTCATTCAGGAGCGCTGCAGAAGCCGAGACAAGGCATCACTGGAGCAGGGTGAGTATCGTCTTCAAGGAGGGTGGGTGGGAGGCGGGCGGCCGGGCGGCCGGGGGGGGGGGACGGGGTCGGTCAGGAGGTAACCCAGCTTTTATAAAAAAAACAAAACAAGAAAAAACACAACAAACCTTGCTCAGGTGCCGGCCCCTGCATTGTCCCCGCCCTAGGCACGTGCCCTCACGTGCCTAGTGGCAAATACGGCCCTGTACATAGCCCCCTATATACAATATGATGTCCCCACTGCCTCCTATATATAGTATGAGGCTTTACAGTTTTCTATATATATACTATAGCTCCCCACAAATAGTATGTCTCCAAAACTTCCTATATATAGTATGATGGTCCCCTACAGCTCTTTAATTGCGATATTATGTACCTCACAGCTTCCTATATATAGTATGATGATCCCGCACCCCCTCTATGTATAGTGTCATGTCCCTACAGCCCCTATATGGAATATGGTGGCCCCACAGCCCCCATATGATGGTCCCCAGTTTCTTTTATTTATATATATATATATTATATGGTATGAAGGTATTCCACTGCCCCACATATATAGTATGATGGTCCCCACAGCCCCACATATATAGTATATACTCTCACCCCTATAATCCTTCACTTTCTAATAACCCCAATAATCCCTACACCTAGTAAGGAACTGTTCATCTCTTCTTCAATCCTCCCCATCCATCTCAACTCCTCCTCTGATCTGTTCCTCAAAATACAATCCTGTCTCCAAACACAGACAGCCCCCTCATGCCCTCTCCTGCTCCCACCTGCTAACACTTTCTCTGCTCCTTCTCAGTGCTGGTGATATCTCTTCAAATCCTGGTCCTCCTCACTAGGGTTGAGCGAAACGGATCGTTCATTTTCATAAGTCGCCGACTTTTGGCAAAGTCAGCGTCTCATGAAACCGACCCGATCCCTGTGTGGGGTCTGCCATGCGGTACGCGACTTTCGTGCCAAAGTCGCCTTTCAATGACGCTAAAAGCGCCATTTCTCAGCCAATGAAGGTGGACGCAGAGTGTGGGCAGCGTGATGACATAGATCTCAGTCCCCACCATCTTAGAGAAGGGCATTGCAGTGATTTGCTTGCTTTCTGCCGCGTCACAGGGGCTATAAAGGGGCGTTCCCGCCGACCGCCATCTTACTGCTGCTGATCTGAGCGTAGGGAGAGGTTGCTGCCGCTTCTTCAGAAGCAGGGATAGTGATAGGCAGGGTACATAAAGCCACAAACCGCTTGTGCTGTAGCGATTTCCACTGTTCCACCTTTTGTTTGCAGGGACAGTGGAAGCTACATTTTTTTTTCCTCAGCGCTGTAGCTCATTGGGCTGCCCTAGAAGGCTCCCTGATAGCTGCGTTGCTTTGTGTGTACGCCGCTGTGCAAACCAACTGCTTTTTTCAAAGCACAAATCCTGTTGTTCCTTCCTTTCTGCACAGCTATCTTGTGTGTTTGTCCCCACTTTTGTGTGCAGCAGTCCTTTTTAAAGCTGCCTGCCATACTTTCCTGAGATTACTGCAGGGAGATAAAGATTGGCAAGTCTGCCTCTGTGCCAGTCCTGTGTGTGGCATCTGTCTCTCATTGTGTGCCACCGAAAACCACTGTGTAATACTGGGCCTTTTTTTTTTTTTTCTAAATTCTCCCTTTTAAAAAAAGAAAAAAATAAGTGTGAGATAAAGATTAGCAAATCTGCCTCTGTGCCAGTCCTGTGTGTGGCATCTGTCTCTCATTGTGTGCCACCGAAAATCACTGTGTAATACTGGGCCATTTTTTTTGGGGGGGGTAAATTCTCCCTGTAAAAAAAAAAATTAGTGGGAGATAAAGATTGGCAAGTCTGCCTCTGTGCCAGTCCTGTGTGTGGCATCTGTCTCTCATTGTGTGCCACCGAAAACCACTGTGTACTACTTGGCCATTTATTTTTTTTTGGGGGGGTAAATTCTCCCTGTAAAAAAAAAAATTATTAGTGGGAGATAAAGATTGGCAAGTCTGTCATGTTCCCAATGGCAGGGAATTTAACACATAACACGGGCAAATACAGGACGAGCTCTAGGGTGATGGAACCTGAGCTGACCGCGATCCTGAACCTCAACACACATCTAACAGTAGCCGGGGAACGTTCCTGGGGGGACTCTAGACGTCTCGCGCCAGCCGGAGATCTAGCTACCCCTATCAGAAGAATCACAGACCTATCTTGCCTCCAGAGAAATATTCCCACAGAAATAGCAGCCCCCCACATATAATGACGGTGAAATGAGAGGAAGGCACAAACGTAGTTATGAAAACAGATTCAGCAAAATGAGGCCCGCTTAAGCTAGATAGCAGAGGATACAAAAGGTGAACTGCGCGGTCAGCTTAAAAACCCTTCAAAATACCATCCTGAAATTACTTGAACTCATGTGCCAACTCATGGTACATGAGTGGTAATTTCAGCCCACTAGAGCAACCAGCAACAGAGAATTACATATCTGCAAGCTGGACTAGGGTTGAGCGAAACGGGTCGATCATTTTCAAAAGTCGCCGACTTTTGGCTAAGTCGGCGTCTCATGAAACCCGATCCGACCCCTGTGCTTGTCGGCCATGCGGTACGCGACTTTCGCGCCAAAGTCGCGTTTCAATGACGCGAAAAGCGCCATTTCTCAGCCAATGAAGGTGAACGCAGAGTGTGGGCAGCGTGATGACATAGATCCTGGTCCCCACCATCTTAGAGAAGGGCATTGCAGTGATTGGCTTGCTGTCTGCGGCGTCACAGGGGCTATAAAGGGGCGTTCCCGCCGACCGCCATCTTACTGCTGCTGATCTGAGCTTAGGGACAGGTTGCTGCCGCTTCATCAGAAGCAGGGAGAGCGTTAGGCAGGGTCCACTAACCACCAAACCGCTTGTGCTGCAGCGATTTCCACTGTCCAACACCACCTTCGGTGTGCAGGGACTGTGGAAGCTATTTTTTTTTTTTTTTCCCCTCAGCGCTGTAGCTCATTGGGCTGCCCTAGAAGGCTCCGTGATAGCTGTATTGCTGTGTGTACGCCACTGTGGAAACCAACTGCTTTTTTCAAAGCACATATCCTCTTGTTCCTTCCTTTCTGCACAGCTATCTTTTCTGTTTGTCCACACTTTTTATTTAATTTGTGCATCAGTCCACTCCTATTGCTGCCTGCCATACCTGGCTTACATTACTGCAGGGAGATAGTAATTGTAGGACAGTTTTTTTTTTTTTTTTGTTTTTTTTTTGTGGGAGATTAAGATTGGCATTTCTGCTACAGTGCCATCCCTGTGTGTGCCATCTCTCACTGAGTGGGCCATAGAAAGCCTATTTATTTTTTCCGTGATTTGTGTTCTAAAATCTACCTCAACACAAAAACACTACATCAATCAGTGGGAGAAAAATATTGGCCTCAGTCAGGGCTTGTGTGCCACTGCTGTGTGTGCTATCTCTCATTCAGTGGGCTATAGCAAGCCTATTTTTTTTATTTTTTTTTTTTTTAATATTATTTGGTTTCTAATTCTCCCTGAAAAAAAAAAAAAAAACCTAAAAAAACAGTGGGAGAATAATATTGCCCTTTCAGCTTGTGTGCCAGTCTTGACTCCTGGGTGTGCCACCTCTCTCCCTCTCATTCAGTGGGCCATAGAAAGCCTATTTATTTTTTTTTTTTAATATTATTGGGTTTCTAAAGTCTCCCTGAAAAAACAAAAAATACATAAAAAAACAGTGGGAGAGTAATATTGCCCTTTCAGCTTGTGTGCCAGTCTTGACTCCTGGGTGTGCCTCCTCTCTCCCTTTCATTCAGTGGGCCATAGAAAGCCTATTTATTTTTTCCGTGATTTGTGTTCTAAAATCTACCTCAACACAAAAACACTACATCAATCAGTGGGAGAAAAATATTGGCCTCAGTCAGGGCTTGTGTGCCACTGCTGTGTGTGCTATCTCTCATTCAGTGGGCTATAGCAAGCCTATTTTTTTTTTTTTTTTTTTTTTTAATATTATTTGGTTTCTAAAGTCTCCCTGAAAAAAAAAAAAAACCTAAAAAAACAGTGGGAGAGTAATATTGCCCTTTCAGCTTGTGTGCCAGTCTTGACTCCTGGGTGTGCCACCTCTCTCCCTCTCATTCAGTGGGCCATAGAAAGCCTATTTATTTTTTTTTTTAAATATTATTGGGTTTCTAAAGTCTCCCTGAAAAAACAAAAAATACATAAAAAAACAGTGGGAGAGTAATATTGCCCTTTCAGCTTGTGTGCCAGTCTTGACTCCTGGGTGTGCCACCTCTCTCCCTTTCATTCAGTGGGCCATAGAAAGCCTATTTATTTTTTTTTTTAATATTATTTGGTTTCTAATTCTCCCTGAAAAAAAAAAAAAAAACCTAAAAAAACAGTGGGAGAATAATATTGCCCTTTCAGCTTGTGTGCCAGTCTTGACTCCTGGGTGTGCCACCTCTCTCCCTCTCATTCAGTGGGCCATAGAAAGCCTATTTATTTTTTTTTTAAAATATTATTGGGTTTCTAAAGTCTCCCTGAAAAAACAAAAAATACATAAAAAAACAGTGGGAGAGTAATATTGCCCTTTCAGCTTGTGTGCCAGTCTTGACTCCTGGGTGTGCCACCTCTGTCCCTCTCATTCAGTGGGCCATAGAAAGCCTTGTTTTTTGTTTTTTTTTTAATATTATTTGGTTTCTAAAGTCTCCCTGAAAATAAAAAAAAAATACATAAAAAAACAGTGGGAGAGTAATATTGCCATTTCAGCTTGTGTGCCAGTCTTGACTCCTGGGTGTGCCACCTCTGTCCCTCTCATTCAGTGGGCCATAGAAAGCCTTGTTTTTTTGTTTTTTTTTTAATATTATTTGGTTTCTAAAGTCTCCCTGAAAAAAAAAAAAAACCTAAAAAAACAGTGGGAGAGTAATATTGCCCTTTCAGCTTGTGTGCCAGTCTTGACTCCTGGGTGTGCCACCTCTCTCCCTTTCATTCAGTGGGCCATAGAAAGCCTATTTATTTTTTCCGTGATTTGTGTTCTAAAATCTACCTCAACACAAAAACACTACATCAATCAGTGGGAGAAAAATATTGGCCTCAGTCAGGGCTTGTGTGCCACTGCTGTGTGTGCTATCTCTCATTCAGTGGGCTATAGCAAGCCTATTTTTTTTTTTTTTTTTTTTTTTTAATATTATTTGGTTTCTAAAGTCTCCCTGAAAAAAAAAAAAAACCTAAAAAAACAGTGGGAGAGTAATATTGCCCTTTCAGCTTGTGTGCCAGTCTTGACTCCTGGGTGTGCCACCTCTCTCCCTCTCATTCAGTGGGCCATAGAAAGCCTATTTATTTATTTTTTTAAATATTATTGGGTTTCTAAAGTCTCCCTGAAAAAACAAAAAATACATAAAAAAACAGTGGGAGATTAATATTGCCCTTTCAGCTTGTGTGCCAGTCTTGACTCCTGGGTGTGCCACCTCTCTCTCTCAAATTGTGGGCCATAGAAAGCCTATTTATTTTTTTCCTTGATTTGGGTTCTAAAATCTACCTCAACAAAAAAACACTACATCAATCAGTGGGAGAAAAATATTGGCCTCAGTCAGGGCTTGTGTGCCACTCCTGTGTGTGCCATCTCTCACTTAGTGGGCCATAGAAAGCCTATTTATTTTTTTCCTTGATTTGGGTTCGAAAATCTACCTTAAAAAAAAACACTACATCAATCAGTGGGAGAAAAATATTGGCCTCAGTCAGGGCTTGTGTGCCACTCCTGTGTGTGCCATCTCTCATTCAGTGGGCCATAGAAAGCCTTTTTTTTTTATTATTATTATTTGGTTTCTAAAGTCTCCCTTTAAAAAAAAAAAATTAAATAAAAAAACAGTGGGAGATTAATATTGCCCTTTCAGCTTGTGTGCCAGTCTTGACTCCTGGGTGTGCCACCTCTCTCCCTTTCATTCAGTGGGCCATAGAAAGCCTATTTTTTTTTTTTTTTTAATATTATTTGGTTTCTAATTCTCCCTGAAAAAAAAAAAAAAAACCTAAAAAAACAGTGGGAGAATAATATTGCCCTTTCAGCTTGTGTGCCAGTCTTGACTCCTGGGTGTGCCACCTCTCTCCCTCTCATTCAGTGGGCCATAGAAAGCCTATTTATTTTTTTTTAAAAATATTATTGGGTTTCTAAAGTCTCCCTGAAAAAACAAAAAATACATAAAAAAACAGTGGGAGAGTAATATTGCCCTTTCAGCTTGTGTGCCAGTCTTGACTCCTGGGTGTGCCACCTCTGTCCCTCTCATTCAGTGGGCCATAGAAAGCCTTGTTTTTTTTTTTTTTTTTTAATATTATTTGGTTTCTAAAGTCTCCCTGAAAATAAAAAAAAAATACATAAAAAAACAGTGGGAGAGTAATATTGCCATTTCAGCTTGTGTGCCAGTCTTGACTCCTGGGTGTGCCACCTCTGTCCCTCTCATTCAGTGGGCCATAGAAAGCCTTGTTTTTTTGTTTTTTTTTTTTATATTATTTGGTTTCTAAAGTCTCCCTGAAAAAAAAAAAAAACCTAAAAAAACAGTGGGAGAGTAATATTGCCCTTTCAGCTTGTGTGCCAGTCTTGACTCCTGGGTGTGCCACCTCTCTCCCTTTCATTCAGTGGGCCATAGAAAGCCTATTTATTTTTTCCGTGATTTGTGTTCTAAAATCTACCTCAACACAAAAACACTACATCAATCAGTGGGAGAAAAATATTGGCCTCAGTCAGGGCTTGTGTGCCACTGCTGTGTGTGCTATCTCTCATTCAGTGGGCTATAGCAAGCCTATTTTTTTTTTTTTTTTTTTTTTTTAATATTATTTGGTTTCTAAAGTCTCCCTGAAAAAAAAAAAAAACCTAAAAAAACAGTGGGAGAGTAATATTGCCCTTTCAGCTTGTGTGCCAGTCTTGACTCCTGGGTGTGCCACCTCTCTCCCTCTCATTCAGTGGGCCATAGAAAGCCTATTTATTTTTTTTTTTAAATATTATTGGGTTTCTAAAGTCTCCCTGAAAAAACAAAAAATACATAAAAAAACAGTGGGAGAGTAATATTGCCCTTTCAGCTTGTGTGCCAGTCTTGACTCCTGGGTGTGCCACCTCTCTCCCTTTCATTCAGTGGGCCATAGAAAGCCTATTTATTTTTTTTTTTTAATATTATTGGGTTTCTAATTCTCCCTGAAAAAAAAAAAAAAAACCTAAAAAAACAGTGGGAGAGTAATATTGCCCTTTCAGCTTGTGTGCCAGTCTTGACTCCTGGGTGTGCCACCTCTGTCCCTCTCATTCAGTGGGCCATAGAAAGCCTTGTTTTTTTTTTTTTTTTTAATATTATTTGGTTTCTAAAGTCTCCCTGAAAATAAAAAAAAAATACATAAAAAAACAGTGGGAGAGTAATATTGCGATTTCAGCTTGTGTGCCAGTCTTGACTCCTGGGTGTGCCACCTCTGTCCCTCTCATTCAGTGGGCCATAGAAAGCCTTGTTTTTTTGTTTTTTTTTTAATATTATTTGGTTTCTAAAGTCTCCCTGAAAATAAAAAAAAAAAAAACATAAAAAAACAGTGGGAGAGTAATATTGCCCTTTCAGCTTGTGTGCCAGTCTTGACTCCTGGGTGTGCCACCTCTGTCCCTCTCATTCAGTGGGCCATAGAAAGCCTTGTTTTTTTTTTTTTTTTTAATATTATTTGGTTTCTAAAGTCTCCCTGAAAATAAAAAAAAAATACATAAAAAAACAGTGGGAGAGTAATATTGCCATTTCAGCTTGTGTGCCAGTCTTGACTCCTGGGTGTGCCACCTCTGTCCCTCTCATTCAGTGGGCCATAGAAAGCCTTGTTTTTTTGTTTTTTTTTTAATATTATTTGGTTTCTAAAGTCTCCCTGAAAAAAAAAAAAAACCTAAAAAAACAGTGGGAGAGTAATATTGCCCTTTCAGCTTGTGTGCCAGTCTTGACTCCTGGGTGTGCCACCTCTCTCCCTTTCATTCAGTGGGCCATAGAAAGCCTATTTATTTTTTCCGTGATTTGTGTTCTAAAATCTACCTCAACACAAAAACACTACATCAATCAGTGGGAGAAAAATATTGGCCTCAGTCAGGGCTTGTGTGCCACTGCTGTGTGTGCTATCTCTCATTCAGTGGGCTATAGCAAGCCTATTTTTTTTTTTTTTTTTTTTTTTTAATATTATTTGGTTTCTAAAGTCTCCCTGAAAAAAAAAAAAAACCTAAAAAAACAGTGGGAGAGTAATATTGCCCTTTCAGCTTGTGTGCCAGTCTTGACTCCTGGGTGTGCCACCTCTCTCCCTCTCATTCAGTGGGCCATAGAAAGCCTATTTATTTTTTTTTTTAAATATTATTGGGTTTCTAAAGTCTCCCTGAAAAAACAAAAAATACATAAAAAAACAGTGGGAGAGTAATATTGCCCTTTCAGCTTGTGTGCCAGTCTTGACTCCTGGGTGTGCCACCTCTCTCCCTTTCATTCAGTGGGCCATAGAAAGCCTATTTATTTTTTTTTTTTAATATTATTGGGTTTCTAATTCTCCCTGAAAAAAAAAAAAAAAACCTAAAAAAACAGTGGGAGAGTAATATTGCCCTTTCAGCTTGTGTGCCAGTCTTGACTCCTGGGTGTGCCACCTCTGTCCCTCTCATTCAGTGGGCCATAGAAAGCCTTGTTTTTTGTTTTTTTTTTAATATTATTTGGTTTCTAAAGTCTCCCTGAAAATAAAAAAAAAATACATAAAAAAACAGTGGGAGAGTAATATTGCCATTTCAGCTTGTGTGCCAGTCTTGACTCCTGGGTGTGCCACCTCTGTCCCTCTCATTCAGTGGGCCATAGAAAGCCTTGTTTTTTTGTTTTTTTTTTAATATTATTTGGTTTCTAAAGTCTCCCTGAAAATAAAAAAAAAAAAAACATAAAAAAACAGTGGGAGAGTAATATTGCCCTTTCAGCTTGTGTGCCAGTCTTGACTCCTGGGTGTGCCACCTCTGTCCCTCTCATTCAGTGGGCCATAGAAAGCCTTGTTTTTTTTTTTTTTTTTAATATTATTTGGTTTCTAAAGTCTCCCTGAAAATAAAAAAAAAATACATAAAAAAACAGTGGGAGAGTAATATTGCCATTTCAGCTTGTGTGCCAGTCTTGACTCCTGGGTGTGCCACCTCTGTCCCTCTCATTCAGTGGGCCATAGAAAGCCTTGTTTTTTTGTTTTTTTTTTAATATTATTTGGTTTCTAAAGTCTCCCTGAAAATAAAAAAAAAATACATAAAAAAACAGTGGGAGAGTAATATTGCCATTTCAGCTTGTGTGCCAGTCTTGACTCCTGGGTGTGCCACCTCTCTCTCTAATTGTGGGCCATAGAAAGCCTTTTTATTTTTTTCCTTCATTTGTGTTTTAAAATCAACCTCAACACAAAAACACTACATCAATCAGTGGGAGAAAAATATTGGCCTCAGTCAGGGCTTGTGTGCCACTCCTGTGCGTGCCATCTCTCATTCAGTGGGCCATAGAAAGCCTTGTTTTTTTGTTTTTTTTTAAATATTATTTGGTTTCTAAAGTCTCACAGAGAAAAAAAAAAAAAAAAATTAGGTGGGAGATTAATATTGACATTAGTGCTTGAGTGACAGTCCTGCGTGTGTGTCATCTCTGTGATTTGGTGTCACAGAAAACAGAGTGTGTAACATTGTGCCTGATTTTCCTTGTGGTCTCACCAACCTGTTAAGGGATATTGAAATCATACTGAAGTTATAGCTCACCGTGTAAGTTGTTTGACAGCAACAAATAAAGTTAGTTTGGTTACGATTTTTAAACAATGAGGAAGTCTGGTGCAAGAGGTCGTCGTGGGCGTTCATTGTCAGCTGGTAATGATGGTAGTGGTAGTGGAGCATCAGGTGGTCGTGGGGATAAAAATATTCCACCTAAGTCTGGAGCTGTGGAGCCAGTTTCGTCGTCAGGCTACACAAGGCCTCGAACGCTCTCTTTTCTGGGAGTAGGAAAACCGCTTTTAAAGGCTGAGCAGCAACAGCAAGTTTTGGCTTACATTGCAGACTCAGCCTCTAGCTCTTTTGCCTCCTCTTCCGAAACTGGTAAATGTAAAAGCAGCGCGTCGCTTGTGGATGTTCACGGTCAGGGACAAGTCGCTTCCTTGTCCTCCTCAGCAAAAACTACAACAAGAGAGAAGGATGCAGCAGGCGACACAACGGGTCACTCCATGGAGCTCTTTACACATACCGTCCCTGGCTTAGAAAGTGAAACATTTAACAGGCCATGCCCATTACAAGTAGATTCTGACATGGAGTGCACTGATGCACAGCCACAGCCAGAGTACTATGCTGCTCCTTTGACTCAGACCACCACATTGCCCTCTCAGGGTACAGATCCACAATCAGACCCTGATGAGACTATGTTGCCCCGCCACGAACGCTATACCACCGACCGACACAGTGACACAGACGAAGTTGCACACGAGCTCGAAGAGGAGGTAATAGATGACCCAGTTATTGACCCCGATTGGCAGCCATTGGGGGAACAGGGTGCAGGCGGCAGTAGTTCAGAAGCGGAGGTGGAGGAGGGGCCGCAGCAGGCATCAACATCGCAACAGGTTCCATCTGCCGGGCCCGTATCTGGCCCAAAACGCGTGTCAAAGCCAAAACCTGTTGGAGGACAGCGTGGCCATCCGGTTAAAGCTCAGTCTGCAATCCCTGAAAAGGGATCCGAGTCTAGGAAGAGTGCAGTCTGGCATTTTTTTAAACAACATCCAACTGATCAGCGCAAAGTCATCTGTCAAAAATGTTCAACTAGCTTAAGCAGAGGTCAGAATCTGAAAAGTCTAAATACTAGTTGCATGCATAGACACTTAACCACCATGCATTTTCAAGCCTGGACTAACTACCAAACGTCCCTTAAGGTTGTAGCACCCTCGGCCAATGAAGCTAGTCAGCAACGCAACATCCCTTCCGTCACTGTAAGGCCACCATTTTCCGCACCACCGGCAGTATCTGTGCAGGTTTCTTTGCCAGCCAAAAGCAGTCAGGGTCAGGGAATCACCAGTTTAGTAGGAGGAAATATTGCATCTAGGGCACCGGCGGAAACAATACCGTCTCCAACCGTCTCTCAGTCTGCCATGTACACCGGCACACCCGAAAGTTCCACGATCTCCTGCTCTCCAGTCCAGCTCACCCTACATGAGACTCTGGTTAGAAAAAGGAAGTACTTATCCTCGCATCCGCGTACACAGGGTTTTAACGCCCACATAGCTAGACTAATCTCGTTAGAGATGATGCCCTACCGTTTAGTTGAAAGCGAAGCTTTTAAAGCCCTGATGGAGTACGCTGAACCACGATACGAGCTACCTAGTCGACACTTTTTTTCCAGAAAAGCCATCCCAGCCCTGCACCAGCATGTTAAACAGCGCATCGTCCATGCACTTAGGCAATCTGTGAGTACAAAGGTGCACCTGACTACAGATGCATGGACCAGTAGGCATGGCCAGGGACGTTATGTGTCCATCACGGCACACTGGGTGAATGTGGTGGATGCAGGGTCCACAGGCGACATCAATTTAGGGACAGTTGTGCCTAGCCCACGGTCTAGGAAACAGTTGGCTGTAGGCGTTCGCACCCCCTCCTCCTCCTCCTCGTCCTCCTGCAGAAGCTACAGCTCTTCCACAGAACGCAGTCGGCCAACCACTCCATCGGCAGATGACACTGTTGCACACCAGTTGTCCCATTATGGGCCAGCTACTGCCAAGCGTCAGCAGGCTGTATTGGCTATGAAGTGTTTGGGCGACAACAGACACACCGCGGAAGTTCTGTCCGAGTTCTTGCAACAAGAAACGCAGTCGTGGCTGGGCACAGTAGATCTTGAGGCAGGCAAGGTAGTGAGTGATAACGGAAGGAATTTCATGGCTGCCATCTCCCTTTCCCAACTGAAACACATTCCTTGCCTGGCTCACACCTTAAACCTGGTGGTGCAGTGCTTATTGAAAACTTATCCTGGGTTCTCCGACCTGCTCCTCAAAGTGCGTGCACTTTGCTCACATATCCGACGTTCGCCTGTACACGCCAGCCGTATGCAGACCTATCAGCGGTCTTTGAACCTTCCCCAGCATCGCCTAATCATAGACGTTGCAACAAGGTGGAACTCAACACTGCACATGCTTCAGAGACTGTGCGAACAGAGGCGTGCTGTTATTTATTTGTGGGAGGATACACGGGCAGGCAGTAGGATGGCAGACATGGAGTTGTCAGGTGTGCAGTGGTCGAAGATACAAGACATGTGTCAAGTCCTTCAGTGTTTTGAGGAATGCACACGGCTGGTTAGTGCAGACAACGCCGTAATAAGCATGAGCATCCCCCTAATGCGTCTGCTGATGCAAAGTTTGACGCACATAAAGGAGCAGGCGTCTGCACCAGAGGAAGAGGGAAGCCTTGATGACAGTCAGCCATTGTCTGGTCAGGGCAGTGTACAGGACGAGGTAGCGGGCGAAGAGGAGGTGGAGGACGAGGAGGATGATGGGGATGAGTATATTTTTAATGCGGAAACTTTCACGGGGGCACAGGAAATTGGTTGCGTGTCACGGCCGGGTTCTGGTTTTTTGAGGGACACAAGTGACGTAGATTTGCCTGCAACTGCCCCTCAACCAATCACAACCGGAGATTTGACAACTGGAACTTTGGCCCACATGGCGGATTATGCCTTACGTATCCTAAAAAGGGACACACGCATTACGAAAATGATGAACGATGACGATTACTGGTTGGCCTGCCTCCTTGATCCACGCTATAAAGGCAAATTGCAAAATATTATGCCACATGAGAACTTGGAACTAATATTAGCAACCAAACAATCAACTCTTGTTGACCGTTTGCTTCAGGCATTCCCAGCACACAGCGCACGTGATCGTTCTCACACAAGCTCCAGGGGGCAGCAGACTAGGAGTGTTAGGGGTGCACACATCAGAAGTGGCGTTGGACAGAGGGGTTTTCTGACCAGGTTGTGGAGTGATTTTGCTATGACCGCAGACAGGACAGGTACTGCTGCATCAATTGAAAGTGACAGGAGACAACATTTGTCCAGTATGGTTACTAACTATTTTTCATCCCTTATCGATGTTCTCCCTCAACCGTCATTCCCATTTGATTACTGGGCCTCCAAATTAGACACCTGGCCAGAATTGGCAGAATATGCATTGCAGGAGCTTGCTTGCCCGGCAGCAAGTGTCCTATCAGAAAGAGTATTCAGTGCTGCAGGTTCAATATTAACCGAAAAAAGGACTCGTCTGGCTACCCAAAATGTTGACGATCTAACATTCATTAAAATGAACCACAACTGGATTTCGAAATCTTTTGCCCCACCTTGCCCGGCCGACACCTAGCTTTCCTATGAAAAGCTCTTGCCTGTGAATTACTTTTCTAATGTCTAATTTGCTGCAGCTGATTGTACAGCATACGACATGTTTACACCTCCCTAAATGGCAAAACTCCCCACACGGGGCCGTGGTATCGCGACTTGGCGCAAGCACCCGTGAGACTGCTGTTTGTCTGAAGAGGTGGGTGTGCTCGCTTTTGGTTGACGGCATTGCTACTGGGTCCCTCATAGTACAATGTAGTGTCTCTGGCGGTGGTGGTGCGCACCCAACGTCAGACACACCGTTGTAACATGAGGGGCCCTGGGGCGGTCCCGCCGGCCTCAAGAGAGTTCCCCCCTACCCCAGCTCAAAATGTGCTCTACCACGTGCAAAATTATGTCGCACAGCTCCACCAATCTTTAGTCTATTCGCTGACATCATTCAATGTCTGGCACTGACAATACAAATTTGTAGACATCTATGATGCAACTTAAAGTAGTCTGTGTCTGTGTCCTATATTGGCACCATTAAATAGTTACTGCCAAATTACTATGTCAGAAACTCAGTAGATGAGCCCACCCCTGTACCTAAGTATGCCACCTTTTTTTTTTGTTTTGGTTGTTTTGCGAGACATTAACATCTATTTATATTTTGGGAGTACTGGGACAGACACTCCTTGCACTACTCCTCCACTCACCACCAAGCTGCCTGTGTATCCATGTAACCGCTGTAAAACTGCCATGAGCCTATTGTTTGTTATTTTAGGCCTTTGATAGCCTGTCTGCGGTCCCTACTTTAAATACTCCTCCACTGACCACCAAGCTGCCTGCCCGTGTATCCATGTAACCGCTGTGAAACTGCCATGAGCCTATTGTTTGTTATGTTAGGCCTTTGATAGCCTGTCTGCGGTCCCTACTTTAAATACTCCTCCACTGACCAGACCACTGCTGCCCGTGTACCCCTGGAACCAATTATAAAGTGCCTACAGCCAGCCCATTTTCTTATGTTAGGCCTTTGAAGCCTGTCTGCGGTCCCTACTTTAAATACTCCTCCACTGACCAGACCACTGCTGCCCGTGTACCCCTGGAACCAATTATAAAGTGCCTACAGCCAGCCCATTTTCTTATGTTAGGCCTTTGAAGCCTGTCTGCGGTCCCTACTTTAAATACTCCTCCACTCACCACCACCAAGCTGCCTGCCCGTGTATCCATGTAACCGCTGTGAAACTGCCATGAGCCTATTGTTTGTTATTTTAGGCCTTTGATAGCCTGTCTGCGGTCCCTACTTTAAATACTCCTCCACTCACCACCAAGCTGCCTGTGTATCCATGTAACCGCTGTAAAACTGCCATGAGCCTATTGTTTGTTATTTTAGGCCTTTGATAGCCTGTCTGCGGTCCCTACTTTAAATACTCCTCCACTGACCACCAAGCTGCCTGCCCGTGTATCCATGTAACCGCTGTGAAACTGCCATGAGCCTATTGTTTGTTATGTTAGGCCTTTGATAGCCTGTCTGCGGTCCCTACTTTAAATACTCCTCCACTGACCAGACCACTGCTGCCCGTGTACCCCTGGAACCAATTATAAAGTGCCTACAGCCAGCCCATTTTCTTATGTTAGGCCTTTGAAGCCTGTCTGCGGTCCCTACTTTAAATACTCCTCCACTGACCAGACCACTGCTGCCCGTGTACCCCTGGAACCAATTATAAAGTGCCTACAGCCAGCCCATTTTCTTATGTTAGGCCTTTGAAGCCTGTCTGCGGTCCCTACTTTAAATACTCCTCCACTCACCACCACCAAGCTGCCTGCCCGTGTATCCATGTAACCGCTGTGAAACTGCCATGAGCCTATTGTTTGTTATTTTAGGCCTTTGATAGCCTGTCTGCGGTCCCTACTTTAAATACTCCTCCACTCACCACCAAGCTGCCTGTGTATCCATGTAACCGCTGTAAAACTGCCATGAGCCTATTGTTTGTTATTTTAGGCCTTTGATAGCCTGTCTGCGGTCCCTACTTTAAATACTCCTCCACTGACCACCAAGCTGCCTGCCCGTGTATCCATGTAACCGCTGTGAAACTGCCATGAGCCTATTGTTTGTTATGTTAGGCCTTTGATAGCCTGTCTGCGGTCCCTACTTTAAATACTCCTCCACTGACCAGACCACTGCTGCCCGTGTACCCCTGGAACCAATTATAAAGTGCCTACAGCCAGCCCATTTTCTTATGTTAGGCCTTTGAAGCCTGTCTGCGGTCCCTACTTTAAATACTCCTCCACTGACCAGACCACTGCTGCCCGTGTACCCCTGGAACCAATTATAAAGTGCCTACAGCCAGCCCATTTTCTTATGTTAGGCCTTTGAAGCCTGTCTGCGGTCCCTACTTTAAATACTCCTCCACTGACCAGACCACTGCTGCCCGTGTACCCCTGGAACCAATTATAAAGTGCCTACAGCCAGCCCATTTTCTTATGTTAGGCCTTTGAAGCCTGTCTGCGGTCCCTACTTTAAATACTCCTCCACTGACCAGACCACTGCTGCCCGTGTACCCCTGGAACCAATTATAAAGTGCCTACAGCCAGCCCATTTTCTTATGTTAGGCCTTTGAAGCCTGTCTGCGGTCCCTACTTTAAATACTCCTCCACTCACCACCACCAAGCTGCCTGCCCGTGTATCCATGTAACCGCTGTGAAACTGCCATGAGCCTATTGTTTGTTATTTTAGGCCTTTGATAGCCTGTCTGCGGTCCCTACTTTAAATACTCCTCCACTCACCACCAAGCTGCCTGTGTATCCATGTAACCGCTGTAAAACTGCCATGAGCCTATTGTTTGTTATTTTAGGCCTTTGATAGCCTGTCTGCGGTCCCTACTTTAAATACTCCTCCACTGACCACCAAGCTGCCTGCCCGTGTATCCATGTAACCGCTGTGAAACTGCCATGAGCCTATTGTTTGTTATGTTAGGCCTTTGATAGCCTGTCTGCGGTCCCTACTTTAAATACTCCTCCACTCACCACCACCAAGCTGCCTGCCCGTGTATCCATGTAACCGCTGTAAAACTGCCATGAGCCTATTGTTTGTTATTTTAGGCCTTTGATAGCCTGTCTGCGGCCCCTACTTGCAATACTCCTCCACTGACCACAATGCTGCCTGGAGTGCCTGCCTGTGTATCCATGTAACCGATGTAAAACTGCCATGACTGCCTACTGTTTGTTATTTTAGGCCTTTGATAGCCTGTCTGCAGCCCCTACTTGCAATACTCCTCCACTGACCACACCAATGCTGCCCGTGTACCCCTGGAACCTATTTAAAAGTTCATAGAGCCTAGTTATATATTTTATTTACTATTAATAAGGCCATGATGGACTACGCTGTACCACGCTACAAGCTAACCAGTCGACACTTCTTTTGCGAGAAAAGCCATCCCAACCCTCCACCAGCATGTAGAAGACCGCATTGTCCATGCACTCTGGCAATCTGTGAGTACAAAGGTGCACCTGACAACAGACGCATGGACCTGTAGGCATGGCCACGGAAGATTACGTGTCCATTACGGCGCAATGGGTTAATGTGGTGGATGCATGGTCCACAGGTGACAGCCTACTAAGTCTGTCTGCAGTCCCTAATTCAAATTGTCCTCCACTGTCTAAATCGGAACTTCCACCTTCTGGCTTTCGGCCTATAGTATCAGAAATTAAACTGCATTTGGCCTTCAACTTTGGTTAGGGCCTACTAACGGCTTCTGCCCCTCCCTGGTGTTGTCCTCAACTAAATAAAGCTGAGCTTCAACCTTCCGGCTCTCATTATGTGGTTTTAAAAAAAAAAATGGTGGTTAGGGCCTACTAACGGCTTCTGCCCCTCCCTGGTGTTGTCCTCAACTAAATAAAGCTGAGCTTCAACCTTCCGGCTCTCATTATGTGGTTTTAAAAAAAAAAATGGTGGTTAGGGCCTACTAACGGCTTCTGCCCCTCCCTGGTGTTGTCCTCAACTAAATAAAGCTGAGCTTCAACCTTCCGGCTCTCATTAAGTGGTTTTAAAACAAAAATGGTGGTTAGGGCCTACTAACGGCTTCTGCCCCTCCCTGGTGTTGTCCTCAACTAAATAAAGCTGAGCTTCAACCTTCCGGCTCTCATTATGTGGTTTTAAAAAAAAAAATGGTGGTTAGGGCCTACTAACGGCTTCTGCCCCTCCCTGGTGTTGTCCTCAACTAAATAAAGCTGAGCTTCAACCTTCCGGCTCTCATTAAGTGGTTTTAAAACAAAAATGGTGGTTAGGGCCTACTAACGGCTTCTGCCCCTCCCTGGTGTTGTCCTCAACTAAATAAAGCTGAGCTTCAACCTTCCGGCTCTCATTATGTGGTTTTAAAAAAAAAAATGGTGGTTAGGGCCTACTAACGGCTTCTGCCCCTCCCTGGTGTTGTCCTCAACTAAATAAAGCTGAGCTTCAACCTTCCGGCTCTCATTAAGTGGTTTTAAAACAAAAATGGTGGTTAGGGCCTACTAACGGCTTCTGCCCCTCCCTGGTGTTGTCCTCAACTAAATAAAGCTGAGCTTCAACCTTCCGGCTCTCATTAAGTGGTTTTAAAACAAAAATGGTGGTTAGGGCCTACTAACGGCTTCTGCCCCTCCCTGGTGTTGTCCTCAACTAAATAAAGCTGAGCTTCAACCTTCCGGCTCTCATTATGTGGTTTTAAAAAAAAAAATGGTGGTTAGGGCCTACTAACGGCTTCTGCCCCTCCCTGGTGTTGTCCTCAACTAAATAAAGCTGAGCTTCAACCTTCCGGCTCTCATTATGTGGTTTTAAAAAAAAAAATGGTGGTTAGGGCCTACTAACGGCTTCTGCCCCTCCCTGGTGTTGTCCTCAACTAAATAAAGCTGAGCTTCAACCTTCCGGCTCTCATTATGTGGTTTTAAAAAAAAAAATGGTGGTTAGGGCCTACTAACGGCTTCTGCCCCTCCCTGGTGTTGTCCTCAACTAAATAAAGCTGAGCTTCAACCTTCCGGCTCTCATTAAGTGGTTTTAAAAAAAAAATGGTGGTTAGGGCCTACTAACGGCTTCTGCCCCTCCCTGGTGTTGCCCTCAACTAAATAAAGCTGAGCTTCAACCTTCTGCTCCAAATTACCATTTTAAAAAATGCAATAGGCTTTTCCGGCCTACTAAAGGTGTCTGCCCCTCCCTGGTGTTGTCCTCAACTGAACAAAGCTGAGCTTCCACATTCTGGCTTTCGCCCTATACTATCAGATATTAAACTGCATTTGGCCTACTAGTGTGGTTAGGCCCTTGAAACAGTGTCTGCTGCTCTTGGGTTTGCTACTCCACTGAACAAAGCAATGCCGCCTGTTTAGTCCTGTTACCAATTTTGAACTGCATGTAGCCTACTTTATTCTTTGGCCCTATATCTGTTTCCTCCTCATCCTGCCCATTGCCCAGCCACTGCTAAATGAGTCTGCTGGTACATTGACCTAGACCACTACATTCCCCTTGTACTCTACACAGCCAGAATCTGTCCCTGCTGAAAGTAAGGTTCCCCTTCCCGCATGTTATACCACCTTACACAGGGACAAAGAGGAAGGTGCAGATGAAAGTGCAGGTTCCTTCATCAGGTGGGGGGGCATACTCGTTGGCGACGTCACTGGCACAGGGCCCCTCAGAGTACGCAAAAGTGTCGCTGCTGGTGGGAGGCGCCCCCGCCATGCAAACACACCGCCGTACTTTGAGGGGCCCTGTGCCAGTGGCAATGCGAACGAGTGGGCCCCCCCCCTGCTTGCTCAGGATCACAGCACTTGCAACTTTTAAATACTTACCTTTCCCTGCAACACCGCCGTGACGTAGTCCGCATTTCCTGGGCCCACGAAAAACTTGAGCCGGCCCTACTCCCCCCACAACTTTTGCCAAATGACCCCCAATTCCCTATGCCCAACTATTATTATAAAGTTAATTAAGATTGACAAGCTTCAGAAACAAGAATGGATGTTTTTGGCATTAAAATGGGCACTGTAGGTGTTTTCCTGGCCTCCACTCACTGCCGACTATGCTTCCCCATTGACTTGCATTGGGTTTCGTGTTTCGGTCGATCCCCGACTTTTAGCGATAATCGGCCGACTGCACTCGACTCGACTCTGGACAAAATCGGGTTTCCCAAAACCCTACTCGATCTTAAAAAAATGAAAGTCGCTCAACCCTAAGCTGGACTAAAAACATGAAAGCAAACATGAAACAGGGAAATCCAGACTTAGCTTGTCCTGAAGGCTTTAGGAGCAGGTAGCAAAGGTAACAGAGACACACTGATACATTGATAGCCGGCAAGGGAATGACAGGAAAGCCAGGTTAAATAGGAAACACCCAGCCTCTGATGGACAGGTGGAAACCAGAGACCGCAACCCACCAAAGTCACCCAGTACCAGTTGTAACCACCAGAGGGAGCCCAAAAACAGAATCCACAACACAAGTCTGCCTCTGTGCCATTGCTGTGTGTGGCATCTGTCTCTCATTGTGTGCCACCGAAAACCACTGTGTAATACTGGGCCATTTTTTTTTGGGGGGGGTAAATTCTCCCTGTAAAAAAAAAAATTAATAGTGGGAGTCTGGGAGATAAAGATTGGCAAGTCTGCCTCTGTGCCAGTCCTGTGTGTGGCATCTGTCTCTCATTGTGTGCCACCGAAAACCACTGTGTAATACATGGCCATTTATTTTTTGGGGGTAAATTCTCCCTGTAAAAAAATAAATAAATAGTGGGAGATAAAGATTGGCAAGTCTGCCTCTGTGCCATTGCTGTGTGTGGCATCTGTCTCTCATTGTGTGCCACCGAAAACCACTGTGTAATACTGGGCCATTTTTTTTGGGGGGGTAAATTCTCCCTGTAAAAAAAAACAATAATTAGTGGGAGATAAAGATTGGCAAGTCTGCCTCTGTGCCATTGCTGTGTGTGGCATCTGCCTCTCATTGTGTGCCACCGAAAACCACTGTGTAATACTGGGCCATTTTTTTTGGGGGGGGGTAAATTCTCCCTGTAAAAAAAAAAATTATTAGTGGGAGATAAAGATTGGCAAGTCTGCCTCTGTGCCATTGCTGTGTGTGGCATCTGTCTCTCATTGTGTGCCACCGAAAACCACTGTGTAATACTGGGCCATTTTTTTTGGGGGGGGGGTAAATTCTCCCTGTAAAAAAAAAAATTAATAGTGGGAATCTGGGAGATAAAGATTGGCAAGTCTGCCTCTGTGCCAGTCCTATGTGTGGCATCTGTCTCTCATTGTGTGCCACCGAAAACCTAGAGTGTAATATTGGTTTTTTTTGTTTTTTTGTTTTTTTTTAAATTCTCCCACAAAAAAAAAAATAGTGGGAGATTAAGATTGGCATTTCTGCTTGAGTGCTGGTCCTGTGTGTGCCATCTGTCTCAAATTATTGGGGCACAGAAAACCTAGTGTGTAACATTGAGCTTGATTTTCCTTTCAGTGTCAGGCACCTATAAAGGTATATATAAATCCAACAGAAGTTTGAGTTCACCTTATAAGTTGTTTTACAGTAACAAATACCGTTACTTTGGTTACGTTTTGCAAACAATGAGGAAGTCTAGTGGAAGAGGTCGTGGCCATGGGCGGTCATTGTCAGCTGGTAATGATGGTAGTGGTGGTGGAGCATCAGGTGGTCATGGTAAAAGCAGTACAGCACCTAAGTCTCGAGTTGTGAGCCAGGTTCATTGTCTGGCTACACAAGGCCTCGAACGCTCTCTTTTCTGGGAGTAGGAAAACCACTTTTGAAGCCGGAGCAGGAGGAACAAGTATTGGCTTTCATTGCTGACTCTGCCTCTAGCTCTTTCGCCTCCTCCTCGGAAAGTGCCAAATGTCAGAGCAGTGCATTGTCAGTGGATGCTCCCGGTCAGGAACAAGTCGCTTCCTTGTGTCCTTCACCCAGAACAACAGTGAAGGATGCGTCAGTCGACAGAACAGGTTACTCCATGGAGCTCTTTACACATACCGTTCCTGGGTTAGACAGTGAAACAGTTAACAGGCCATGCCCATTCGAAGTTGAATCGGACATGGAGTGCACAGATGCACAGCCACAGCCAGATTACTATGCTGTTCCTTTGACTCAGACCAGAACATTGCCCTCGCAGTGTACTGAGGCAGAATCAAACCCAGCGGAGACTATGGTGCCCCGTCACGAACGCAATACCACCGGCTTACACGGTGACACAGACGAAGTTGCACACGACATAGAAGAGGAGGTCATAGATGACCCAGTTGTTGACCCCGATTGGCAGCCATTGGGGGAACAGGGTGCAGGCGGCAGTAGTTCTGAAGCGGAGGAGGAGGAGCCGCAGCAGGCATCAACATCACAACAGGTTCCATCTGCCGGGCCCATATCTGGCCAAAAACGCGTGGCAAAACCAAAACCAGTTGGAGGACAGCGTGGCCATCCGGTTAAAGAAGCTTAGTCTGCAATGCCTGAAAAGGTATCCGATAGTAGAAAGAGTGCAGTCTGGCATTTTTTTAAACAACATCCAAATGATCAGCGCAAAGTCATCTGTCAAAAATGTTCAACTACCTTAAGCAGAGGTCAGAATCTTAAAAGTCTAAATACAAGTTGCATGCATAGACACTTATCCACCATGCATTTGCAAGCCTGGACTAACTACCAAACGTCCCTAAAGGTTGCAGCACCCTCGGCCAATGAAGCTAGTCAGCAACGCTACATCCCTTCCCTCACTGTAAACCCACCATTTCCCGCACCACCTGCAGTATCTGTGCAGTTTTCGTCGCCAGGCCAAAGCAGTCAGGGAATCACCAGGTTTGCAGTAGGAAACACTGCATGTAGGGCACCGGCAAGAATACCATCTCCAACCCTCTCTCAGTCACCCATGTCCACCGGCACCACTGCTAGTTCCACGATCTCCAGCTCTCCAGTCCAGCTCACCCTACATGAGACTCTTGTTAGGAAAAGGAAGTACTCATCCTCGCATCCGCGTACACAGGGTTTGAACGCCCACAATGCTAGACTAATCTCATTAGAGATGATGCCCTACCGGTTAGTTGAAAGCGAAGCTTTTAAAGCGCTGATGGACTACGCTGTACCACGCTACAAGCTAACCAGTCGACACTTCTTTTGCGAGAAAAGCCATCCCAACCCTCCACCAGCATGTAAAAGACCGCATTGTCCATGCACTCTGGCAATCTGTGAGTACAAAGGTGCACCTGACAACAGACGCATGGACCTGTAGGCATGGCCACGGAAGGTTACGTGTCCATTACGGCGCAATGGGTTAATGTGGTGGATGCATGGTCCACAGGGGACAGCCTACTAAGTCTGTCTGCAGTCCCTAATTCAAATTGTCCTCCACTGTCTAAATCTGAGCTTCAACCTTCTGGCTCTCATTTTTTTTTTTTTTTTTTTTAAATTGGTGGTTGGGGCCTAATACCTCTGTTTGCCGCTCACTGGTGTTCTCCTCAACTGAATAAATCTGAGCTTCAACCTTCTGGCTCTCATTAAGTGCTTTTTTTTAAAAAATTGGTGTTTGGGGCCTAATACCTCTGTTTGCCGCTCCCTGTTGTTTGTCCTCAACTGTATAAAGCTGAGCTTCAACCTTCTGGCTTTCGGCCTATAGTATCAGATATTAAACAGCATTTGGCCTTCAACTTTGGTTGCGGCCTACTAACGGTGTCTGCCGCTCCCTGGTGTTTGTCCTCAACTGTATAAAGCTGAGCTTCAACCTTCTGGCTCTCATTAAGTGCTTTTTTTTAAAAAATTGGTGTTTGGGGCCTAATACCTCTGTTTGCCGCTCACTGGTGTTCTCCTCAACTGAATAAATCTGAGCTTCAACCTTCTGGCTCTCATTTTTTTTCTTTTTTTTAAATTGGTGGTTGGGGCCTAATACCTCTGTTTGCCGCTCCCTGTTGTTTGTCCTCAACTGTATAAAGCTGAGCTTCAACCTTCTGGCTTTCGGCCTATAGTATTGCAGCGCCCCCACCGCCGCAGGGCCGAGGGGTACCCAGTACCGGGCCTCTGAGTCTCTGCTCTGGGGTTGTCACGGTGGCTAGGCCCGGTCCGTGACCCTGCTGAGGGGCGCCCCAAATAATAGGTGTAGATGGTGGTGGTGGTGCGGTGCAGTAAATAATGAGGACACCAGGTTGCAGTCTCTTTACCTCTTTACTGAAGGCTTCTGGGTCCTCAGTCCGGAATACGGTTAGCCGGGCTGCGCAAGTCCGGCCGGTCCAATGGCACCTCCAGAGTTCCCTTCACAGGTAGTGCAACTTCTCAAGCCGCAAGTCCGTATGCAGCAAGGACTCCAGTGCAAGTTCCAAGAACCGTATCTTCGCAAAGAGTCCTTTCGTTTATAAAACCAGTAGAGAGCACCTTTAAGAAGGTGCAAACTATTTACAAGATCAGTTTTTGAATCATTCACCGTCCATGATTCGGCAGTCTTTTGATAACTGAGCAAAAGTAGAAAACAAACTAAAGCAATAGGGATCCCGGGTCAACAAAGGGATCCCTTTAAGAGTTAACCCTGAACGGGTTTTAGCAGCAACATAGCAGAGGAAAACAAGGAACTATTTACAATCATTAAAGCTTTTTTGCTTACTCTGATGGTGGCTGTGCAGGGGGTGGTCTCCTTCCAGGCCTCACCCGGCCAACAGGTCGCATTGGTGCAGCAAGGGCCGGTTCTGGCTCCAGCAGCGACAGAATCCCTCTGCGAGATGCCCTCCTTACTCGTGGGCAAGCGCGACCCAAGGGCACGGTGGACCTGGACCTCCTGAGGTTCCGCGGGGACGGGCTCCGACACCTTCCCTGCAGAAGGCTCGTCCTCCGGCGTTCCGGCAGCAGCCTGGAGGGCGACGCACCGCTGGACGCCTCGAGCTATCCAGCCGGTTTCGCCAGCTTCCCTCCTCCACCGGGTGTAGGTCACTGCGTCGCCAGGCTCCAGATCGGAACCGTACCTTCCCCCGCAGGGCTCCACTTCTTCCTGATCCACACGGACCTGCAGTGGCTCCCCGATCTCCTGGATAACTCCCCTTCCTTTCCGGGAGTTAAAGGATATTACTACACCCCAGTGCGACGGTGGAACCTCCTCAACGCTCCTCAGATTGACTTGGGCTGCCGGTTGGGGTCTGTTGCGCCACGTGGTCATCAGGTGCTGCAGGTGCTCCGCCTCTGGCAGGATCCTCAGGCCCTGTGCCTGCAGCTCACACTCCGCCGCGGCCGGGATAAAAGAAGCAGGGGACACCGGAGACAGGCGGACCTCCATAGGTTGGCCCAGCCGAGAGATCATACGGGCATCGGCTTCCAGGCGGCAGGCTACCTACCGAGCCTCGGCTGCAGCCACACACTCCTCGGACATCGGCCATGGGGGTCGGCCTATTGGTAGCTCTGTAAGGGTCAGTTCCCGCAATGATGGCATGTCCGGGGCTGTGTCGGGTTGTGCAGCCTCTTGCTGAGTCGGGTCATTCCCACGCGGTGCTTCCGGCATCGCCATCTTCGCTTCCTCTCTGGTGTCCTCTTCCCGCGGTCTCTTTCTTGGGCGGCCCCGTCTCCATGGTCTCCATCCTCCAAAGAGAATGAGGAGGCGGACCTCGGCTGCTGACGGACACGTCCTCAGGACACAGAAATATTTAGACTGGGCGGCCATTGTCGTTCGCGCTCTCCAGCTTGTCTACGCCCACTCCACACCCCTCTTCTGCTCCTGCGCTCTCCTCAGCGCTGTAATGGCGGCGGATTTTGGCGGCAAGTGGCACAGCACAGTCTTTGCAATAAGTCACAGTCCAAGTATAATAAATCACAGTTCCAAGGCACACATGACCTGATTCCTCAGGCTTAAGTAGATCCTGTTCGTGACGCCAAGTTTGCAGCGCCCCCACCGCCGCAGGGCCGAGGGGTACCCGGTACCGGGCCTCTGAGTCTCTGCTCTGGGGTTGTCACGGTGGCTAGGCCCGGTCCGTGACCCTGCTGAGGGGTGCCCCAAATAATAGGTGTTGATGGTGGTGGTGGTGCGGTGCAGTAAATAACGAGGACACCAGGTTGCAGTCTCTTTACCTCTTTACTGAAGGCTTCTGGGTCCTCAGTCCGGAATACGGTTAGCCGGGCTGCGCAAGTCCGGCTGGTCCAATGGCACCTCCAGAGTTCCCTTCGCAGGTGGAAATCTGTGCCTTCCTTCTAGCGCTATGTGTTGTGGTCCTCCCCTGCTGTGCTTACGGGATAGTCCCCACAACTGTTGTGTCTGTTTCTCGTGTTCCCTCACAACTCGATTCTGATGTTCTTCTTAATCTCATCCCCCAGATCTTATGGTAGGACGCACCCGTATGATGGGAAGGCTCGGAGCTCTTCCGGGACCCTAGAGTCGCCCCTCTCCCCAAGTTGCCCCCTATGTCTGCGTAGGTGATGTAGGTGAGACAGCCAGCCTATAGCTCTCTGTCCTGCCGTTGGTTTGAAGTAATGCTTAGAGCTCTGTACTTCCTCGGCGTTCCGGCCACCGGTTAGTTACGCCTCAGTAGGATGTTGCCTTGGTGTTACAGCACGACTCCTACTGGTATTTCTCCCTGTTGCG
Source organism: Ranitomeya variabilis (assembly GCF_051348905.1). Taxonomy (NCBI): domain Eukaryota; kingdom Metazoa; phylum Chordata; class Amphibia; order Anura; family Dendrobatidae; genus Ranitomeya; species Ranitomeya variabilis. Next base: position 242,514,282 of record NC_135233.1, on the reverse strand, counting down.
TTGATCTCGTTTCTCACTCAGCACAATAAATCTCGCTTCTTATCCTTTCTTAGGGCACCGCCGCTATGAAGTGCAGGCGTGGTCCCGTAGCTTTCTCTCTGATTGCCAGGCCTCTGTCAGGATCCCACCCCTGACAGGGACCCTACCGAATCTTCCCCTACAACACCCTCTGCCACAAGGTGTTGCCTGGTTCCAACCCAGTCAGCGTTCTCTCTAACTTCCTGCCTAACCCCCAGTTTTACCAGACTGTGAGGAGTGGCCTAATGAATAGTACCCTTAGCTCCCCCTGGAGGCCAGACTGTGAAATGTATTGGTGTCTGTGATACCTGGTCAGATGAACTCCTTCAGTGCCATCAGACGTACCATAGCCCCCCTTAGCGGCGGAGCCATAGTACTGCAACGACCAGGACTCTGGGGCGCTGCAGTATCAGATATTAAACAGCATTTGGCCTTCAACTTTGGTTGCGGCCTACTAACGGTGTCTGCCGCTCCCTGGTGTTTGTCCTCAACTGTATAAAGCTGAGCTTCAACCTTCTGGCTCTCATTAAGTGCTTTTTTAAAAAAGCTTGGTGGTTACGGCCTACTAACGGTGTCTACCGCTCCCTGGTGTTCTCCTCAACTGAATAAATCTGAGCTTTAACCTTCTGGCTCTCATTAAGTGCTTTTTTTGAAAACAATTGGTGTTTGGGGCCTAATACCTCTGCTTGCCGCTCTCTGGTGTTCTCCTCAACTGAATAAATCTGAGCTTCAACCTTCTGGCTCTCATTTTTTTTTTTTTTTTAATTGGTGGTTGGGGCCTAATACCTCTGTTTGCCGCTCACTGGTGTTTGTCCTCAACTGTATAAAGCTGAGCTTCAACCTTCTGGCTCTCATTAAGTGCTTTTTAAAAAAAAATTGGTGTTTGGGGCCTAATACCTCTGTTTGCCGCTCACTGGTGTTTGTCCTCAACTGTATAAAGCTGAGCTTCAACCTTCTGGCTTTCGGCCTATAGTATCAGATATTAAACAGCATTTGGCCTTCAACTTTGGTTGCGGCCTACTAACGGTGTCTGCCGCTCCCTGGTGTTTGTCCTCAACTGTATAAAGCTGAGCTTCAACCTACTGGCTCTCATTAAGTGCTGTTTTTTAAAAAGCTTGGTGGTTACGGCCTACTAACGGTGTCTACCGCTCCCTGGTGTTCTCCTCAACTGAATAAATCTGAGCTTTAACCTTCTGGCTCTCATTAAGTGCTTTTTTTAAAAAAAAATTGGTGTTTGGGGCCTAATACCTCTGTTTGCCGCTCTCTGGTGTTCTCCTCAACTGAATAAATCTGAGCTTCAACCTTCTGGCTCTGATTTTTTTTTTTTTTTTTTAATTGGTGGTTGGGGCCTAATACCTCTGTTTGCCGCTCACTGGTGTTTGTCCTCAACTGTATAAAGCTGAGCTTCAACCTTCTGGCTCTCATTAAGTGCTTTTTTAAAAAAAATTGGTGTTTGGGGCCTAATACCTCTGTTTGCCGCTCACTGGTGTTCTCCTCAACTGAATAAATCTGAGCTTCAACCTTCTGGCTCTCATTAAGTGCTTTTTTAAAAAAAATTGGTGTTTGGGGCCTAATACCTCTGTTTGCCGCTCCCTGTTGTTTGTCCTCAACTGTATAAAGCTGAGCTTCAACCTTCTGGCTTTCGGCCTATAGTATCAGATATTAAACAGCATTTGGCCTTCAACTTTGGTTGCGGCCTACTAACGGTGTCTGCCGCTCCCTGGTGTTTGTCCTCAACTGTATAGAGCTGAGCTTCAACCTTCTGGCTCTCATTAAGTGCTGTTTTTTAAAAAATTGGTGGTTAGGGCCTACTAACGGTGTCTGCCGCTCCCTGGTGTTTGTCCTCAACTGTATAAAGCTGAGCTTCAACCTTCTGGCTCTCATTAAGTGCTTTTTTAAAAAAAATTGGTGTTTGGGGCCTAATACCTCTGTTTGCCGCTCCCTGTTGTTTGTCCTCAACTGTATAAAGCTGAGCTTCAACCTTCTGGCTTTCGGCCTATAGTATCAGATATTAAACAGCATTTGGCCTTCAACTTTGGTTGCGGCCTACTAACGGTGTCTGCCGCTCCCTGGTGTTTGTCCTCAACTGTATAAAGCTGAGCTTCAACCTTCTGGCTCTCATTAAGTGCTGTTTTTTAAAAAGCTTGGTGGTTACGGCCTACTAACGGGGTCTGCCGCTCCCTGGTGTTGTCCTCCACTGTATAAAGCTGAGCTTTAGTCTTTAGGCTTTTGGCCTATAGTAGCAGATATTAAACTGCATTTGGCCTACTAGTGTGGTTGGGCCCTTAATACAGTGTCTGCTTCTCCTGGGTTTGCTACTCCACTGAACAAAGCAATGCCGCCTGTTTAGTCCTGTTACCAATTTTGAACTGCATTTAGCCTACTTTATTCTTTGGCCCTATATCTGTGTTTCCTCCTCATCCTGCCCATTGCCCAGCCACTGCTAGATGAGTCTGCTGGTACATTGACCTAGACCACTACATTCCCCTTGCACTCTACACAGCCAGAATCTGACCCTGCTGAAAGTAAGGTTCCCCTTCCCGCATGTTATACCACCTTACACAGGGACAAAGAGGAAGGTGCAGATGAAAGTGCAGGTTCCTTCATCAGGTGGGGGGAAGCATACTCGTTGGCGACGTCACTGACACAGGGCCCCTCAGAGTACGCAAAAGTGTCGCTGCTGGTGGGAGGCGCCCCCGCCGTGCAAACACACCGCTGTACTTTGAGGGGCCCTGTGCCAGTGCCAATGACATCGTTGGGCCCCCCCTGCTTGCTTAGGATCACAGCACTTGCAAACTTGACATACTTACCTCTCACTGCTCCACCGCCGTGACGTAGTCCACGTTTACTGGGCCCACTAAAACCTTGAACCAGCCCTACCCCCCACAACTTTTGCCAAATGACCCCCAATTTCCAATGCCCAACTATTATTATAAAGTTAATTAAGATTGACAAGCTTCAGAAACAAGAATGGATGTTTTTGGCATTAAAATGGGCACTGTAGGTGTTTTCCTGGCCTCCACTCACTGTCGACTATGCTTCCCCATTGACTTGCATTGGGTTTCGTGTTTCGATCGATCCCCGACTTTTAGCGATAATCGGCCAACTGCACTCGACTCGACTCTGGACAAAGTCGGGTTTCGCAAAACCCGACTCGATCTTAAAAAAATGAAAGTCGCTCAACCCTACTCCTCACCACATCCCCACAGTCATTTCTAACTCCCATCCATGCTCTATCACAAATTTCCGTAACCACTCTAACCTTATACTCATTTGCCCAGCCACTGCTTCCCCAGTCCCACTAACAGGAGAACGCTCGCTCTGTCTGCAACAAGCTTTCCTACATCCATGATCTTTTCATTACTCACAAACTTTCTTTCCTCGCCATCACTGAAACCTGGCTCACCCCTTCTAACACAGCCTCCACTGCTGCACTTTCATATGGCGAATTCCACCTTTCCCACACACCCTGCCCCAGCAGCAAGCATGGTGGAGGAGTTGATTTTGTCCTGTTAGATAACTGCTCCTTCACCCCAATCCAATTACCACCCTCTTATACCCTCCCTTCCTTTGAGGTGCACTCTGTGCGCATCTACTCCCCCTCCAACCTCCAACTAGCTGTCATTTACCACCCCCCAGGGCCAGCCACCACCTTATTTGACCACTTCACCACCTGGCTACTTCACTTCCTCTCCGCTGACATCCCCACTATCATCTTGGGTGACTTCAACTTCCCCATTGACACTTCCCTCTCAGCTGCCACTAAACTTCTATCTCTCACTTCCTCCTTTGGCCTCACTCAATGGTCTTCTGCATCCCCCACAAAGATGGCCACACACTGGACCTCATCTTCACCCGCCTCTGCTCCCTATCTAACCTCTCTAACTCACCTCTTCCTTTTTCTGACCACAACCTACTCACATTCTCTTCCCTCTCCACTCCTTGTCTACAATCCCCAACCCACAAACTTGCAGACCCTCGCAGAAATCTTAAACACCTTGATCTAAACTCACTCTCTGAATCCCTCTTACAGAAATAAGTTCCCTACACAATGCGCATGCCGCTGCCGCTTTGTATAACACCACAATAGCTGTAGCTCTGGAATCGGTTGCCCCTCTCACACATACCAAAGCTCGCAAAACCACTCAGACAGCCCTGGCACACCAGCTTGACCAAAGAACTGAGGCGAGCTTCCAGGGCTGCTGAGCGGAGATGGAAAAGATCCTACTCCAACGAACACGTCATTGCATTCAAACAGTCCCTCATTACTTTCATGGCCACACTCGCCAAAGCTAAACAAATCTACTCATATCCTCCCTGTCTCACAACCCTAAACAGTTATTCAACACCTTCAATTCTCTCCTCCGTCCCCCAGCACCTCCTCCCTCGACACTCATCTCAGCTGAAGACTTTGCCTAATTTTTCAAGCAGAAGATGATAACATCAGAGACGGTTTTGGTCAACAACCCCCAGAGCCCTTTCTCCTAACTGCCCAGCCCTTCTCTTCCAAAACCAACTTCTCCACCATTACAGAAGATCGACTCTCCACTCTAGTCTCAAGATCGCATCTCACCACCTGTGCACTTCACCCGATCCCATCCCACTTCATCCCAAACCTCGCCACAGTCTTCATCCCAACCCTAACCCATCTCTTCAACCTATCACTAACAACTGGTGTTTTCTCCTCAAGCTTTAATCATGACTCAATCACACCTATCCTCAAAAAGCCCTCTCTTGACCCATCCTCTGTATCTAGCTATCGCCCCATATCACTTCTCCCCTGTGCCTCAAAACTACAGGAACAACACGTCCATCTTGAGCTGTCCTCCCATCTCTCTTCTTTCTCCCTCTTCGACAGCTTCTAATCTGGCTTCCGGTCACACCACTCCACTGAAACTGCCCTAACTTAGGTCACTAGTGATGAGCGAACGTGGTCACCACTATTCTTTACTCGCCCGAGTGTCGGGGTACTCGGGGTACTTGCCAAGCAGCGAGCATTTCCGGGATTATTCGGCAGTAACTGCAGTCTCCTCCCAGCAGTTTTGGCAGACTTTAGAGACCCAATCACGGTGCAGGGATTGTCTGCCAGGCCATGAAACGCTGCAGCGATCTTTGTTGTGCTCGTGCAGTGATTGGCTGGGCCGTACAGCATCATCCCGAGTATAAGAGACCAGGCGCCGCCCTGCTCGCCACATTCTGTTCCTGTTTCAGCGAGAGTAGGGAGAACTGCTTTGGAGATAGGGTCAGAATCGTGGTTTTAGAGTTAGTGTAGATCTGCAACTCTTACATCCACAACTCCTGAGAAGCCAACAGTCCTTTTTAGGGCTAATTCGTGGGTCCCAATATTGCAGCGCTAGGCAGGCAGGGCACAGCATATCCACATCAGTGCAAGGCCTGCAGGCACTGTATGTGCGTCCATTGCTCCCACTGCATCCTTCCCAAAGCTCCATAACTGCTTGCTGCTGCAGCTTATTTACTGTAATTAGCAACAAGAATCCCATATACATATTTAAGGGACAGGGGTAGCGACACAAGTTGTCTGCACCCCCTGTTCAAACAAAATCAGCTCCAATGGACATATATAAGAATAGGAGAAAAAGGGAGCAAACTGATAACATCCAATAAAATTAGTCATATAATTTTATTATTTCATAGAAAAGATAAAACATCGTAACAGTGCATAGAAAGCCATGAACAATGCAGATTGCTATATACCCCACCCCCACCTATCACCACCTAACATGTAAACATGAATCCCTAAGGAAATAACGTAAAGGTCCAAGGACCGTAACCCTGGGGAAGAAGTGCATCCAGAAATGAGCGTCTGGAGGTCAGCATGCATCCAGAAAATGGCTGAAGATAAAATAACACCAGTCTATCTTTCATGTAAAATGCAAAAATAAACAGCCAAAGGTGCAATGCTTACCAGCAGATGGGTGAGGACAAGGGGGGTCGGATGGAGGGTCCCGACGCGCGTTTTGCGGCTGTAAAAGGGTGGTGCTGTTATGGACAGTAAAGAACACGCTGTCACTTTAAGAGGCTGCACCCCTTTGTCTGGCGTGATGGAATGTTCTACTTCTCCCCTGCAATAGTCGGTGTGATAAACTAGTCTGGCAGAGTGCAGGTGTGGAGCTGGAGCAGCGTGTGTGAACTGAGACTGCTGCAGAGAGGACTTTTTGTGCTGATAGCTGAAAGAGAGAAGAACTGTTTCCTGACATAGCTGCAAGAGAGCCACGAAGATACAGAGAAAGGGATTTACAGTTACCAGGAGCATCCCTAGGATCCAGAAGCAAGGAGAAGACCAAGTTTCACAGAGCTGACAGAAACCCATTGCGCACCACCATATTAGACTGCGGGGGGCCCCCCTGGGACTGGAGCTGATTCTCCAACATCACCGTGAGTTTGTTCCTGTTTGGTGCACCTGTTAGGGCCTAGTGTAGGCTTCAGTAGTCAGTACACGGGAGCCATGTGGCCTACTTAGTAAAGGCCAAGGAGGTTATACGTAGAGTAGCATCATCACTTGTTTATTGTTTACATTTGCTGGTTAGACATATTCTGAGTCTGTAATAGTTGGAGCACCGTGCTATTTTACGGGAAAGGTAATGTTTATAACTCTTGTAAATTGTCTTTTACCATTGTATACCCCTGTTTGCATCTTCCTTATTCACTTCGTTACTTGCCTTCCAATAAATCTACCCTTTGTTTGCACCTCATCTTGTGTACAGTAGTCTTCCTGCTCCGTGGTGGTCCCCCGGCCATCACTTCAAGTGGCGCTGCGAGCAGGGTACTGTCACCAAGATGGAGGCAGCAGACAGCAATGGCGGGAATGGAACCCCTGCAAGGACACTCCCTATGGGCACCATATTTAGTGTGCTACCAAAGTTTGACGGCAAGAATATGCCACTGTACGACTAGGTGTCCCGGCTGCAAAGCACCCTGAAGATTTATAACATCAGCCCAGACCTCGAAGTGGACATTGTGTTAACTGCCCTAGAGGGAGAAACCTGTAGAAACATCTGCCTACAACCAGAACTCACCCGCAGTACCCTGAAGGAGCTAGTGAAGTTCCTGGAAGAGATCTACGGCGAGACTGCTAGCGCCGGACACCTTCGCGCCAAATTTTTCTCTAGGCTGCAGCGGGAAGAAGAAGGAATTCCTCAGTATGCAACAGCACTGCAAGAAGTGTTAGCAGAGGTGCAGAGAAAGGAGGTGGATGGATTTGGTGGCATGGGCTCTAAAGACCAGATACTCTGGGAGCAATTCATTCTGGGACTGCACAGCACATCCTTGAGGCGAGCACTGTCAGAACGGGTCCAGGCAGATCCGGCTCTTACGTTTCGTCAAATCCTGGTGGAAACAGTGGCCCGAAGTAAAGAAGAGAGCTATGCGTCTGGAGTGATGCGTGTCCAGGGTGCCAATACCAGAGGGGACCCAAACCATCAGGAGGTGCTGGTCCAGGTGGTGCAGGACTTGCAGTGGTCCCTTGTCAACGTGCAAGAGAAGCTGACCCAGATGGAGCGAAGAGTGGGGGAACTACAACAGTCTGACCCACCGTACTCATGCAACCATTCTTCAGGCCGACTGATAAGGGATCAGTGGGAGCAAGCCCCCTCCCATCAGGCATCGGAGGCACGAGGACAGGCTCAAGGAACCCCCCGGCGAGGAAGAGGCATCCAATGCTGGGAATGTGGAGGACGGGGGCACCTTGCCAGAGACTGTCGGAACTATACTCAAGGTCAGTAGAAGCTGCCGTTAAACTACCAACCCCCCCAGTAGTGCAGCACTCCTGCGGGGGAGGCGAGAAGAGAGGCCGCTCCATATCATAACAAACACTTGATTGCTGGGAGCCCCATCCTACGTGCTGAATTCGAAGGAGTTCTAGTGGATTGCCTGATAGATACCGGGTCACAAGTGACAACGATGCCGGAAGCGTATTTCAAGCAGCATTTCCAGGACCTGGCCAAGCCAGAAAAAGAGACATTGATCCGGTTGTTTGCTGCCAACCAACAACCGATCCCGGTCACAGGGGTTGTGTGGATGAATATTCGAATCTGTGTGCAAGAATTTGGGAGAAAAGGGATCCTGCTAGTCCCTGAGCCTATCAAGGAAGATGTGCCTGTAGTACTGGGAATGAATATCCTACGTGACCTCGATCAGATTATGTTTACCAAACGGGGACCTGGATATTGGAAGAAGGCTACTACACATAAGCCCACTCAAGAAGCCCTTCAACGACAGATCCGCATCTGTGGGACGCATAAGAGTGTGCCATCTTATCAGACGGTAGGGGCCATCAGGGCTCCTGGCAAAGAACCTGTAATCCTACCTCCCGAGCGAGAAACTATAGTATACCTTCTAGAGGGGACTCACCACAACCTTGACGGGTTGGAAGTGGTTGTTCAGCCTGTGATAGGCGGAGGGGTGGACCAAGTCATGATAGCTCATACGATAGCTGTGTACCAGCAAGGACATGTCCCCATAAGAGCTTTGAATGTGGGCCCCGGGGAGGTCACCTTGCCATGAGGGACAGATCTGGCCCTGGTGTACCTACATAAGGGTGAAGTGGTGAGTCTGAAGGAGATGTCTTTATCACTGAAAGAAGGTGCGGGGTGGACCTTAGCAGTTGCTGCAGGGGACGAAGAGACGCCATCCCCGGAGTGGAGTGGACGGGTCATCTTTGATCAAATGGAAGTGGATGTGAAGGCTCTGGGCCCTGAGCGTGTGAAAGCAATGGAAACTACGCTGTGGGATAATCAGGACGCATTCGCCCTTCATGCCGAAGATTTCGGCTGTACTGATGCCATCACGCATGGGATACTGACTGGGGAAGCTCGTCCAATTCGAGAACGATACCGGCAGATCCCGCCCAAGATGTTTCAAGAGGTGAAAACATTATTGAGGCAGATGCTGGATTCAGGAGTGGTGCAGAGTAGTCAGAGCCCTTAGGCAGCCCCGGTGGTGCTATTCAAGAAAAAGGATGGGACCATCCGGTTCTGTGTAGATTACAGGAAACTCAATGCCTGCACTGTTCGAGACTCGTATCCGTTGCCCCGCATCGAGGAATCCTTGACAGCGTTGGGGAAAGCCAAGTACTTCTCCACCCTGGACCTAGCAAGCGGATACTCGCAGGTAGCCGTGGCAGAGAAAGACAAAGAGAAAACCGCCTTCATCCTCTCTATGGGGCTGTTCGAGTTTAACCGGATGCCCTTCGGGCTCTCCAATGCTCCAGGCACATTTCAACGGCTGATGGAAAAGTGTTTGGGAGACTTAAATTTTGAGGCTACCCTGATCTATCTAGATGACATCATTGTGTTTTCAGCCTCATTCGAAGAACACCTTGCCCGGCTTGGACAGGTACTTGGAAGACTGCGGGCTCATAACCTGAAGGTGAAGCCAAAGAAGTGCCACCTCTTCAAGAGAGAGATCGAGTACCTGGGCCACATAGTGTCACAAAAAGTGCCAGAAAAAGTGGCTGCTATCCAGAAGTGGCCAGTCCCTCGAACAGTGAGATAACTCCAGGCCTTCCTGGGACTCTCTGGGTACTACCGCCGGTTTGTTAAAGACTTCGCGAAGGTGGCAGGTCCTCTTAATGAGTTGTTGAGGGGGACCGCTGGAGTGCCGAAGACGCAGCGCATCCCCTGGGCACAGGGACAAGACGAGGCCTTCCAGGCTATAAAGAATGCCCTTACCTCAGCCCCGATTTTGGCCTACGCAGACTTTGATCAACCATTTCTGTTGTACACAGATGGTAGCCTTCATGGACTCAGTGCAGTACTTTCTCAAATACAGGATGGACATGAGAGAGTCATCGGGTATGCTAGCAGGTTCCTGCGAGACAGCGAAAGAAACCCTCACAATTACAGCTCCTTCCGGTTAGAACTCCTGGCCCTGGTGTGGGCCATGACAGAAAGGTTTGCAGGCTTCCTGACAGGTACCAAGGTACAAGTTCGAACAGACAATAATCCCCTGGCCCACCTTGAGAATGCCAAGGCTCGACCAATCAGCGACGGGCACAGTATCGACGTAGATGTCATAATGGTTGCCATGGCGACGATGATGTCATAAAGGTTGCCTCGACCAATCAGCGACGGGCACAGTCTGCCGCGAATTCTGGAATCATCATTGTCCATATACTACGGGGACATGCATATTCTAGAATACCCGATGCGTTAGAATCGGGCCACAATCTAGTATTTTTATAATTCCATTAGGATTACTATTATTGTCATCCCATTAGGATTATTATTACTATTGATATATATACTTTCTTCATTATTATTGTTATGTTGATTAATTTTGTGATACATATTGGATATTGTCATTTATCTGTATTCTATATGGTTTGTATAATACTAAAGCATTGATGACGGGGGCTATATGCTCTGAATGTATATATATATATATATTCCAATACTCTATGTTGCTCTATTGTTATACTTACTGGCCGCTTTGAGTATGTTTTACTCTATTGTTGCCCATATGGTTGTGCCGTATGCATAAATGTGTCGGTCATACATATGTGGGCATGATTTTCCCAAATGTAAAATGGCCGCGGCAGAGTTTTTACGCATGCGCAGATCACTAGTAGGCGGCGCTTTCTGGCTGTCCTCTGGCGTTTTGGTCGCATGGGCCCGTGCGTACAAGCGTCATCGGACAGGTTTGGATTGTGAGCACCGATTGGTATGTATGCAGACCTGTCAACTATAAAAGGAGGGGGATATTTTACTTTGGCACGCCCCCCTTGAGGAAGGATATTCCAAAATGCGCGTCGGGTGGGTGGGAGTCAGTACGGTACATTGCTCTCTGGTATCAGGTATGATAATGTTCTGCCAAAACTCTCGTTATGTTAAGATCTGCTTAGTTACATTGTTTTCTATATGGTAATGGTACGGCTCTTTGATTGTCTTATGCCGGTACCACAGCTGATTTTGGCTCCAATATTAGTGTTATACTTGTGCCGCCCTGTCTCCCTACTGCAGTGTGCAGGCGATTGCTGATTTTATCTTGTGTTGTCATTTTAGGGTACTGTCACACAGTGCAATTTTGATCGCTACGACGGTACGATTCGTGACGTTCTAGCGATATCGTTACGATATCGCAGTGTCTGACACGCAGCAGCGATCAGGGACCCTGCTGAGAATCGTACGTCGTAGCAGATCGTTTGGAACTTTCTTTCGTTGCTTGATCACCCGCTGACATCGCTGGATCGTTGTGTGTGACAGCGATCCAGCGATGTGTTCGCTTGTAACCAGGGTAAACATCGGGTAACTAAGCGCAGGGCCGCGCTTAGTAACCCGATGTTTACCCTGATTACCAGCGTAAACGTAAAAAAAACAAACAGTACATACTCACATTCCGGTGTCTGTCCTCCGGCGTCTCAGCTTCTCTGCACTGTGAGCGCCTGCCGGCCGGAAAGCGAGCACAGCGGTGACGCGGTGACGTCACCGCTCTGCTTTCCGGCTATGGTGCTTACACAGTGGAGAGAAGCAGAACGCCGGGGGACAGACACCGGAATGTAAGTATGTACTGTTTGTTTTTTTTACGTTTACGCTGGTAACCAGGGTAAACATCGGGTTACTAAGCGCGGCCCTGCGCTTAGTAACCCGATGTTTACCCTGGTTACCTGGGGACTTCGGCATCGCTCCAGCGCCGTGATTGCAAAGTGTGACCGCAGTCTACGACGCTGGAGCGATAATCATACGACGCTGCGACGTCACGGATCGTGCTGTCGTAGCGATCAAAATTGCACTGTGTGACAGTACCCTTAGACTGGTTTTTATTCTAATAAAGTTTTGATGGATTTATAAATTGTTTGGACTAGTACACTGTTTTTTCATGTGGTTATCTAGTTTCTATAGTGTGTCCTGCACATCCAGATATTTGGGCTTCGGTAATTGCTATTGTTATTATAATGATCTGCTGTGTACGAAGCCTTGTATGTTTTCTGCTTTTCTAACCAAGGTACAGACTGAGACTGGGGCATCCGCCCCTAGAGTACTTCACAGAAATATGCTGCAGCCTTGCCGGTCTGAGGTCTGTTCTACGCCATTGTCGCCTGAAGGCGCTACTCCACTTCCTGAATCTGTCATGCCTGATGGTGAAATCGATGATGAGTGGTGGACCATCCCTGACACAGGAGGGGGTCCTCAGCCGCACAGAGACGGTAATCCCCTGGATGTACCAGTACCGCCATGCGAGGACGAGACCAGACAAGAGCTCACAATGTCTCCTGCAACAAGTGTTCCTCTGGAAGATAGTCAAGCCTTGCCTGACAGCCAAGAGCTTCAGAGATCCCTGAGGTGCAGGGGTTCCACCAGTCCGATATGTAGAACAGTGTGCTCTGTCTGTTTTTGCAACTTTATTGCCTCCTCTATAGGTGCTGTTTCCGCATTGAACGTTCCTCCATTACACTTTGACCCTGATGCTGTGTGTAATAATTATAGGGGATAACTCAGGAGACTCTTTGCGTGGAACAAGACAACTACAGGACACAGTTTTATAAGTGGTAAAGTCTATATTATCACACGGTGATTCAAACAGGTGCAGAGAGAAACTCAAGTCCACAACACTTGGTGCAAATAATAAACGCAGCTTAGCAGTCTATAGGAAACTTCAGAGGAAATTGCAATCAAACAGAAAGTCTATGAAGCACAATTATTCTTGAGGATACTTGACACGAATAAATCCTTGTCTTGATCCAAGCACAGATAGATATGCTTATTAGGCAGTTCAAATTATATCTTAGCTCAACCAAGGAGGCCTGGTTAATAGTCTCAGGTTATTGCAAAGCAGAAACAGCTTACATGTCCAGCAAATGCAGATGGAAGTAAACACGAACAGCAGATGAAGGAGGATTACTGGAAACTTGTGTATGCAACAGGAACTCAGAGCAGAGTAGCAGGATCACCACACAGGTTCACAGGAGCAGGTGTATAGCCAGGGAGTAATCAGAGGTCAGGAGCTGGATGCAAGGCAGAATACTCTAGCACAGACTGAAGGCTGGGGTGGAGTGTTATAGCAGGAAGACACAGTGCACATGAGGCCAAAGACGCCATCTTGAAAAAGGGCAGTAATGCACAAAAGGTAAAAAATGTTTAGAGTTCTGACATTATTCCCTCTTTAGAAGCGGCCTCAGGATGATCCTGGACCTGGTTTCTCAGGGAAACTCTGATGAAAACGAGAAATCTTCTGTTGGGCATTGATGTTTTCCACAGGTTCCCAAGAGTCTGCCTCAGGGGGATATCCCTGCCATCTTATCAGATATTGGAGCCGAATCCTGGAATAAATAATTTCCTCCACCACAAATTGTTCTTGCCCATCAATCACCACAGGCTGCGGAGGTGGCACGACACGTCCCTGGAAGGTATTAGGAGATACAGGCTTTAGTAAAGATACTTGAAAAACTGGGTGTACCTTCATAGTCCTAGGCAGCTTCAGCCGGCAGGCCACAGAGCTCACAACACCGTTGATCTTGAAAGGGCCAAGGAATTTCTGTCCAAGTTTTTGTGAAGGAACGTTTAACTTCAGATTCTTAGTTGCTATCCACACGGAATCTCCTACCTTGAACATGGGTGCAGGTTTACGGAATCTATCAGCTGATCTCTTATAGCGTTCTTGAGCTGTGGTCAGGGATTCCTTCAGAACCTCCAGATTCTGTCTCATCGCAGTCAGCCTTTCCTCCACTGCCGGAACCGGAGAATTAATTGGAGACCTATGTAAAATACACGGATGATAACCCAGATTGGCAAAGAAAGGTGTAAATTTAGTGGAGGCACTCTAAGAATTATTATATGAAAATTCGGCTAACGGCAACAACTCCAACCAATCATCCTGGAGATGGCTGACATAACATCTTAGATATTGTTCCAGCGTCTGGTTGGTACGCTCTGTCTGACCATTTGTCTGGGGATGGTAAGCAGAAGAGAGACAGACATTAATATTGAGTGCAGAGCAAAACCCCTTCCAGAATCTTGAAGTGAACTGTACTCCACAGTCAGAGATGATCTCATCCGGAACCCCGTGCAACCGAAAGACATTCTGTATAACCAAGTTCACTGTATCTTTAGCTGAGGGGAGGCCAGTGCACGGAAAAAAATGAGCAGCTTTAGTCAGGCAATCAACTACCACCATGATTGTATTCATGCCCCTCGATGTAGGCAGCTCCACAATAAAGTCCATTGATATAGACCCCCAAGGGCGGTACGGAACAGGTAATGGTTGTAGAAGACCCGTAGGTGCCACATGAGGAGTCTTGTAATGGGCACATACCTCGCAAGAGAGAACATAGTCCTTGGTATCCTTCAGGCAAGTTGGGCACCAGAAGAATCGGCTCAGGAACTCTTGTGTATTCTATACCCCCCTGTGACCAGCCAACTTGGAGTCATGTACCAACTTGAGGATCTGTAGACGGACGACCTCCGGGACGTAGATACGTCGATCTCTGAACCACATGGCACCCTTAAAGACAAGATTAATATCCACAGGTGGGTTGGCCAGAAATACATCACCTTCATAGGCCTCCCTGCACTCCTTCCACAAGTCCTGATCGTGGATAACTCCGATGAAATTGGCATCAGATAGAATGGTCTTGGACGGGGCTCCAGGTACAGAATCCGCAGCATGGATTCGGGATAAAGCATCAGCCTTCCCATTACGAGAACCTGGACGGTACGAGATAACAAAGTTAAATTGATTTAAAAATAAGTTTCAACGAGCCTGACGAGGAGAAAGACATCTAGCGGATCTAAGGAACTCTAGATTGCGATGGTCAGTTAGCACTATGATCTGTTGTGCAGCTCCTTGCAGATGGTGCCTCCATTCTTTGAAAGCCGCAATAATAGCCAGCAATTCCTTGTCTCCCACGTCGTAATTCTTCTCTGCTGAGGTTAGTCTACGGGAAAAGAAAGCACAAGGATGTAGCAGACCCTTCTCTCTAGTTCTTTGGGAGAGAATAGCCCCCAAAGCATTATCAGAAGCGTCCACCTCCACAATGAAAGGAAGTGTTGGATCTGGGTGTATCAACAGCGGTGCTGATGTGAAACAGATCTTAAGCCGATCAAAAGCTTCTTGAGCCTGTGATGACCACTTAAAGGGCTTTTCCTTCTTTGTCAAGGAAGTAATGGGACGGACAATATCAGAAAAATTTCGAATGAAGCGTCTGTAGAAATTTTGCAAAACCAATAAAACGTTGGACCTCCTTAACGTTCTTGGGTACCGGCCAGTCAAGGATAGCCTGAATCTTACCAGATTCCATGTTCAGCCCCTGGGGAGAGATGATATAACCTAAGAACTGTATCTCAGAACGATGGAACTCGCATTTCTCTGGCTTAATATACAGATGGTTCTCTTTCAGACGTCTTAAAACAGTTTTGACATGTTCTTCATGTTCCTGTAGAGAGTCAGAAAAGATTAGTATATCGTCCAAATAGATCACTACAAACTGGTCCATCAAATCTCTGAAAATGTCATTAGCAAGGTGTTGAAATGTTGCAGGGGCATTACAAAGCCCGAAGGGCATCACAAGAGATTCAAAGTGTCCATACCGGCATCGGAATGCTGTCTTCCACTCATCCCCGGACGAATACGCACCAAATTATAAGCCCCACGAAGATCCAGTTTACAGAACACCTTAGCATGGCGGACTCTTTCCAGTAATTCGGGAATCAGAGGCAAAGGGTAACGGTTTCGTACGGTTACCTTATTGAGTTCTCGATAGTCAACACAGGGTCTCAGGGTTCCATCCTTCTTCTTTACAAAAAAGATAGGTGCCCCTGCTGGTGAGGAAGAAGGACGTATGAAGCCTTTGGCCAGATTTTCATCAATGTACTCTTTTAAGGCTTGAAGCTCAGGTGCCGCCAAAGGGTATACGTTACCAAAAGGAATGGCTGCCCCGGGACTTGAATGCCCCTCCCTTCACCATGCTGTGATTTTAATTACATCCAAACACAGTTGGTTCTAACCTTCCTATAAATGCAGGCTTTACCATGTTATTAGCCATAGGTAAGTGTTCACACTAGGCAGACAGGTTAGTTACCCATCCGATCTGAGATTAACTTGACGTTTGGTGGATGGGCTCACAATTTTTGCCCAAATCTTGTGCTAAGCATCTCATGTGTTTTTTCATAGATTTCACAAGCCAGTATGCTATTCACATTTCATGTATCGCACATTTCCTTGCTTTAGCACAGTACAATTGAGTGCAGCCATTATCTATTTGCTATGTAAGACTTTTTTGGTTATGCACCAGTTCAGACTATTGCTGTTCAGTCAGTTTTCCTATATTTAATAAGCTCAATGGGACAGTCATAATGCCTGTGTGGAGGAAGCTGATCTGCATTCTTCTTGTCACAGATGTCAGAGAACTCTTTATAAGCTGGAGGTAAAGAAAATACCTGTACATGTGGTTCCGTAGCCGTGGACTCAGGGACAGCTTCTGTTAACGCTGAGTTGCTCCTTGTTGGGAAGATAATCTCCTTGGTCTCCCAGTTGATAATTGGGTTCTGAGAACGCAACCAAGGAATGCCTAAAATCACAGGAAAATGAGGAGAAGAAATTAGCAAGAAAGAAAGTTGCTCCTGATGATTAGGCTCCAACAAAATTTCAAGGGGTACGGTCTTCTGATCCACAGGCCCAGAGATTAAAGGTGACCCATCCACTGTTTCCATGGTAATTGGAGAGGCTCTTTGCTGAATTTTAATACCATGTTCCTTGGCAAATGCGATATCCATGAAATTTCCACCTGCACCAGAGTCAATCATAGCTGAACTGGAAATCCACTGTCCTGAACACAGGATCTTAATAGGGAGAGAACAGTGAGAGTTCTTTTACCTCAGCTCCTTGGGGGGTGAAGTCATAGAAAGTGAATGGAATACAGAGTTTAAAGGCAGGCTACATTCAGAGATGTCAGATTCATCATCACAGTTGTCATACTCCCCTATTGCTGCTAGCACCTTGTTAGGCCGTCTAGGACACTTAGGACAATTGATCAAGAAGTGGTCAGACTGGCCGCAGTAGAAACATAGACTTTCACGAAGGCGATGCTCCCGGCGCTCATTGATCTCGCGCCTCTCAACGGAATCAATTTGCATGGGCACCTCCTCCACCTCTCAAGATGTTTTACCTGCAGGCTCTTTGGAAGGAAGGGAAAAGTTAGAAACACGGTTATATGCAGCAAATTTCTCCTGTCTTCTCAGTAAGGCGAATGTCTATGCGCACACAATGCTGTATAAATGTCTCTAGCTCTTGTGGTGACTCAGAGCGGGCTAGTTCATCTTTTACAATACTAGACAGACCCCTTTTAAAAATAGGCAATTGTGCATAACTGTCCCAATTGGTATCTACCGCCAATCTCCTGAATTCAGTGGCATACTCAATAACAGAACGTTTAGCCTGGCGTAAAGACAACAAAGCAGATTCAGTGGTTGCACGGCGATTAGGGTCATCAAACATTAATGCCATAGCGGCCAAGAAATCATCCAAGTCATTTAACCGTGGGTCACGAGACTCAATCATCGGATTCGCCCAGGCGAGCGCTCGTGAGGTCAGTAGCATTATTACACACAATACTTTGGATCTATCAGTAGGAAAACGGTCAGCATGCACATCAAAATATAGCATACATTGATTCACAAAGCCACGAAATTTGTCGCGATCACCATTAAATCTGAATGGGGGCAACATAGTTGGGCCAGCTGGTGGCGGTTGCCCAGAGGGTAAAGTCACTTGTGCAGCTATTTGCGTGCTTATGTCCTGAAAAGCCCGTCCATACTGGGACTCTATGCCAGCAAGTTTGTTTTCCTGGGCTGCCATGCGGTTGCTCAAGTCCGGCAAAGTTTGTCCAAACACTTGTTGATTGTGTTCAAAGCTTCCAAACTTCTTTTGCAGACCTTCCACATCTTTCTGCAGTGATCTAATTATGGAAAACATGTGCTCTAATTTGCTTTCTGCAGTCATTGTTCCAGCAGTCTCTTTTTTTTTTTTAGGCTAGAGTATCCTGTAATAATTATAGGGGATAACTCAGGAGACTCTTTGCATGGAACAAGACAACTACAGAACACAGTTTTAATAGTGGTAAAGTCTATATTATCACATGGTGATTCAAACAGGTGCAGAGAGAAACTCAAGTCCACAACACTTGGTGCAAATAATAAACGCAGCTTAGCAGTCTATAGGAAACTTCAGAGGAAATTGCAATCAAGCAGAAAGTCTATGAAGCACAATTATTCTTGAGGATACTTGACACGAATAAATCCTTGTCTTAGTCCAGGCACAGATAGATATGCTTATTAGGCAGTTCAAATTATATCTTAGCTCAACCAGGGAGGCCTGGTTAATAGTCTCAGGTTATTGCAAAGCAGAAACAGCTTACATGTCCAGCAAATGCAGATGGAAGTAAACACGAACAGCAGATGAAGGAGGATTACTGGAAACTTGTGTATGCAACAGGAACTCAGAGCAGAGTAGCAGGATCACCACACAGGTTCACAGGAGCAGGTGTATAGCCCGGGAGTAATCAGAGGTCAGGAGCTGGATGCAAGGAAGAATACTCTAGCACAGACTGAAGGCTGGGGTGGAGTTTTATAGCAGGAAGACACAGTGCACATGAGACCAAAGACGCCATCTTGAAAAAGGGCAGTAATGCACAAAAGGTAAAAAATGCTCAGAGTCCTGACACTGTGATGGCCGAGGACGACCATCATTAAGAAGGGAGGCATGTAAGAGGGTGGTGCTGTTATGGACAGTAAGGAACACGCTGTCACTTTAAGAGGCTGCACCCCCTTGTCTGCTGTGATGGAATGTTCTGCTTCTCCCCTGCAATAGTTGGTGTGATGAACTAGTCTGGCAGAGTGCAGGTGTGGAGCTGGAGCAACATGTGTGAACTGAGGCTGCTGCAGAGAGGACTTTTTGTGCTGATAGCTGAAAGAGAGAAGAACTGTGTCCTGACATAGCTGCAAGAGAGCCACAAAGATACAGAGAAAGGGATTTACAGTTTCCAGGAGCATCCCTAGGATCCAGAAGCAAGGAGAAGACCAAGTTTCACAGAGCTGACAGAAAGCGGTGTGCACCACCATATTAAACTGCTGGGGGCCCCCCTGGGACTGGAGCTGATTCTCCAACATCACTGTGAGTTTGTTCCTGTTTGGTGCACCTGTTAGGGCCTAGTGTAGGCTTCAGTAGTCAGTACACGGGAGCTGTGTGGCCTACTTAGTAAAGGCCAGGGAGGTTATACGTAGAGTAGCATCATCACTTGTTTATTGTTTACATTTGCTGGTTAGACATATTCTGAGTCTGTAATAGTTGGAGCACCGTGCTATTTTACAGGAAAGATAACGTTTATAACTCTTGTAAATTGTCTTTTATCATTGTATACCCCTGTTTGCATCTTCCTCATTCACTTCGTTCCTTGCCTTCCAATAAATCTACCCTTTGTTTGCACCTCATCTTGTGTACAGTAGTCTTCCTGCACCGTGGTGGTCCCCTGGCCATCGCATCACGGCTACCTGGGGCCGCTTTCTCAAGGGAGTGTACCTCAGGCCCCTACAGGACCTTCAAATAACCCGGCGAACTGAGTCACATGGCCAAATATAGCCAATCAAGATGGCTTTTTATCGGCGCATGCGCACTGCGGCCGTCAGGTCCTGAACTGCGAATAAGGCATCATGAAAAGTGCGCACACGCCGGGGAGAGAGCCACGGAGCGATGCACACACCATATAGATGCCCACCCGCAGACAGGAAAGAGCAGCTCACAGCGCGATGCGCACAACCATCTAAATATTTAAATAGGCAATAACCTGAATGGTCGGAAATAAGTACATAGCAAAGAAAAGAAGAAGAATTGTTATATATAATGTGGCATTACAAATAACATTAACAAACAGCCAAGTATTCAATTCATCAACAATCTCTGATAACAATCGTTGTGGTAGCTGTACTTTTCCCATATGATGTGGTAACAGTCCGAGATTATTTTCTGGTCCGAAGGAAGGGCCGGGTAGGGAAATATCAGAAAGCGCTAGAGATCAGCAGAGTCATAACCACTAAATAAACAGAAAAATAATATTAAAAAATAAAATTAAAAACACAGAAACACATCCGCGGGGTAAATAGACATGGGATCATGCGGGAACAGGAGGCTTAAAGGGCCAGAAGACGTATATTGGGAACACTAAAAAAAGGGGCGAAACTCAGAGATTCGTTGAGGCCTTTCGGTGTCATAGTATCCAATTGGACGATCCACCTTGTCT
Source organism: Ranitomeya variabilis (assembly GCF_051348905.1). NCBI lineage: Eukaryota > Metazoa > Chordata > Amphibia > Anura > Dendrobatidae > Ranitomeya > Ranitomeya variabilis. Next base: position 242,494,019 of record NC_135233.1, on the reverse strand, counting down.
CAAATTGTGAGAGTTTTTTATTGTCACCTCCTCTTATACCCAAGTGAAGGGCATCGATCCCCCTCACCTTCAAACTTTTGCGTCACTATTATGGTACAACTTAAAATGGCGAGGAATTGTTTTTAATTCCGAAATGTCGGACACTGTCTTGGCCGCGCCAATGTCCCGCACATGCTCACGCACCCGTATTCTTAATTCTCTTGTGGTAAGACCCACGTATATCTTGGGGCATGAACAGGTAGCGTAGTATATAACATTGAAAGTACCACAAGAGATACGTTGTCTAATTTTGAATTCCTTCGACCCATCTGATGAGACAAAGGAAGAGCAGCGTAGACAGTGCCCGCATGGCAGGAGCTTATTTACTGTCTATATACCTTTTTTTTCCCCACAAATTTCCTCCCCCCAGAAAAAAAAAATACAGTCTGTTCTGTCAGACTGAGGCCTGTTGAAAAGTGATAGTTTGTCAGGCAAATGTAGCGTAGTTGTGTGTGCTACCCTTGTGCCCCTTTTTTTTTTTTTGGTGTTTTAAATTTTTAAATTCACCGAAAAAGGCCTCATATATCTCTGTGCTCCAAGTTTGGTCAATGGAGGCTGGTCTTCTTATTTTGTGGCTGTGTGATACTCAAATTCTATACAGCGCTATTTAGCATAAAAAAAAATTGAAAGGCCACAGATTTGCCAATGTGGTATTTCCGTTACAGCCGTCATATATCTCTGTGCTCTAAGTTTGGGCATTGGAGGCCGGTGTACTTATTTTGTGGCTGTGTGATACTAAAATTATATACAGCGCTATTTAGCATCCAAAAAAATTCAAAGGCCACAGATTTGCCAGTGTGGTATTTCCGTTACAGCCGTCATATATCTCTGTGCTCTAAGTTTGGGCATTGGAGGCCGGTGTACTTATTTTGTGGCTGTGTGATACTAAAATTATATACAGCGCTATTTAGCATCCAAAAAAATTGAAAGGCCACAGATTTGCCAGTGTGGTATTTCCGTTACAGCCGTCAACTGTCATATATCTCTGTGCTCTAAGTTTGGGCATTGGAGGCCGGTGTACTTATTTTTTGGCTCTGTGATACTCTAATTCTATACAGCGCTATTTAGCATAAATTAACTTTAAAAAAAAAAAAAATTGAATACAGTCTGTTAGGTCAGGCTGAGGCCTGCCTGATGTTTGGGTTTGAAAACTCGTAGATTTGTAGGCATACTGATCACATATTATTTCGCTAGTAATAAAGACATTTGTGTTGAGCATTTGAAATAGTGCAGTAGTCCATAAAAAATGGTTAAGGCAAGGGGTAAGGGACGGGGAAGTGGACATGATGCTGATCAGAGGACGAGGCCGTGGGCAAGGCAAAAGTGGCAACGACAAAGACCCACATCTTCTCGCCCGACCTTCCTGTCCCAGTTTCTGGGGGACCGCAGCACACCACTATTGAAGCCAGAGCAGTGTGAAACAGTTGTTGGTTGGATAGCGGATAATGCTTTTAGTCACTTAGCCACCACTACCACCCTGTCTTCCACACGGTCAAGTCTGAGTAGCCGTGAGTGTGGTCAGGATATTCCTCACCCTGATCCTCCTTCCTCCCACCATGCCGAGTGCCCTGAGACAACTGATCCCACACTTGGACACTCTGAAGAGCTGTTCAGCTTTCCATTTCAAGATTCAGAAATCTCTGCCGGTCAACTTGAAGTGGGGAAAGATGAGATCGCATGTAGAGCTGCCCAAAGCTTTGACCAGCCCCGGTCACATGAAGGCGATGGTGGGAAAGTGTCACAAGAGGTAAACGATGAAGAGACATAAGTGCCAGAAAGTCTGGAGGAGGAGCAGGGTGCGGATGTAGAAGACGAGGTGGTGGATGACATAGTGACTGACCCAACCTGGCAGGAGGACATGCATAGCGAGGACAGCAGCACAAATGGGGAAGGAGGCATATCCCCCCAACAGGCAAGAAGAAGCAGTGTGGTGGCCACAGACAGAAGGCGTGCATCCATTCCCCGTAACACCAACATGAGTGAAGTTGCCATTCCACCTGTGAGATCTTCCTGAGTCTGGCTATTTTTTAAAGACTCTGCCGATAACCCCAAACAGGCGATTTGCAGCACCTGCCATGCCCGCATCAGCAGGGGTAGCAAAACAACCAGCCTGACCACCAACAGCATTATCAGGCACATGCAAGCAAAGCATCCGACTTTGAGGGCCGAACCCCATGCTCCAGGACCACTGCCTGCTGGTCACACCACTAGGGTTGAGCGAAACGGGTCGGCAATTTTCAGAAGTCACCGACTTTTGGCAAAGTCGGGTTTCATGAAACCCGACCCGACCCCTGTGTGGGGTCGGCCATGAAGTCGGCGATCTTCTGAATCTGGAATCGGAATTCCGATACCGATTCCCGATATGTATAAGATATCGGGAATTGGTATCGGAATTCAGATTTAAGTGTAAAATAAAGAATTAAAATAAAAAATATCGCTATACTTACCCTCTGACGGGCCCTGGTACTAACCGGGAACCTTCCTTCCTTAGAATCAGCCTTCCAGGACCTCGCGGTGACGTCGCGGTGACGTCGCGGCTTGTGATTGGTGCGCGGCCGCCCATGTGACCGTGACGTCACCGGAGGTCCTGGAAGGGCTGATTCTTAGGAAGGAAGGCTGCCGGAACGACGCAGGGCGTGTCCGAGAGTGAGTATATACCTAATAGGTATATACTCACCCTCGGCTTCGTTCCGGCAGCCTTCCTTCCTAAGAATCAGCCCTTCCAGGACCTCCGGTGACGTCACGGTCACATGGGCGGCCGCGCACCAATCACAAGCCGCGACGTCGCGGCTTGTGATTGGTGCGCGGCCGCCCATGTGACCGTGACGTCACCGGAGGTCCTGGAAGGGCTGATTCTTAGGAAGGAAGGCTGCCGGAACGACGCAGGGCGTGTCCGAGAGTGAGTATATACCTAATAGGTATATACTCACCCTCGGCTTCGTTCCGGCAGCCTTCCTTCCTAAGAATCAGCCCTTCCAGGACCTCCGGTGACGTCACGGTCACATGGGCGGCCGCGCACCAATCACAAGCCGCGACGTCACCGCGACGTCACCGCGAGGTCCTGGAAGGCTGATTCTAAGGAAGGAAGGTTCCCGGTTAGTACCAGGGCCCGTCAGAGTGTAAGTATAGCGATATTTTTTTATTTTAATTCTTTATTTTACACTTAAATATGGATCCCAGGGCCTGAAGGAGAGTTTCCGCTCCTTCAGACTCTGGGAACCATTGGAAACCCAATGCACTGCATTGGGTTTCGAGTTTCGGCCGACCCCGACCCCGACTTTTTTATAGGATCGGCCGATTTCACTCGACCCGACTTTTGAAAAAGTCGGGTTTCGTGAAACCCGACCCGATCCTATAAAAGTAAAGGTCGCTCAACCCTACACACCACTTCTTCTTCCACTGGTTTGCGTAGAAGCCAATCCCCAATACACCGTGCATGTGATGATGCCTCTAGCCCTGCACACAATCTTGATAAATGTTTGTTTATTCACTTCACAAACAGTTCTAAGCCTCTATATGTTTGCTGTTTGTCATTGTAAAACATTAAGGTTTACTGAAACTATGCCGGTGATGGTTTGATCTAAATCCTTGTGGCTTTTATTTTCTAGGGGTTTATGGCCCCTGGTCTGATGACTCCATGATATCTCAGTTTCATCCAACCTTGAAAAGTGGCCACTTGAAGGTGTGGGTGAAACTAGAGTTACTATATGGTGTTATTCACTATATGAGACCAGAGAAACAGGACTAGGACAGATGCCAAAACTGGGGTACCTGTACATGTACAGTGTGCTGATTCCTGCATAATCGGCGACGCCCATGCAGTGTAGGTAATCTCCCAGGGGTTCTCTGTCTTGGTGTTGCTTCTCTGATATTCCAGACGGATGATGTTTAAAAGCCTCTTGGTGATAATCTAACTATACTGTATGTAGTTAATCTTCATATATACGTAATCACTATATTTATTTAATCCTTATATGTACTGTAAGATTGCACTTACTGAGTGTATTGGGGGACACTTGCTTGGCACGGGATTCAGGCACTTAGGCACGGTTTTTCAACTTAAACAGTCCACACGGTTTATCATGGCATCATAAACCTGATTATGCACAGTTCATCATATACACTTCATAGAACACAATAGGCACCAACCGGTGACATTAAGCTTTATCTTTAAACACTTCATATTCGGCTTTATCTCACGGACACTAAACATGCTGGACCTCTCACTTCGTCCAGTTACCATGGGTGTCCGTACGCCAAACAGTTAATCAATGTCCCTAGTCATATAGCGTACATGACATTGGGTTGCGGTCGCTAAACATGCTGATCCTTAACTGACCAGTTGCCATGGGTGACCGCACAGCACCCCATATGCTGGGTTACCTTCTAGGAGCTCCTGCTCCATACACTGACTCCTGTCAGTACTCACTCTCTCAGGGAAGCTGCCGAACTGGGATCACCATCCTGGACAATGCCTTGCTCACCAGGCCTCCTGACAGTCCAGATCCTCAGACGGGCTGTAGCTTCCCCAAACGCAGTGCCATCACGAACTCTGCACACGCGTCCTCTCTGTGCGCTATTCAGGACGTCCATCCCCATCTGGGACCATCCAACACACAGGCCCCCAGGTCCAAGGCCTCCCCCATGTGCTTTTCAGGGATCTAGTCCTACTCCCAGGACCTCCCAACACAGAGGCCCTCGAGGACCTGGCACACAGACCACTCAAGTCCATCCATTCTTTTCCCATGTGACCACATGGTCACATTATATACTTGTAACCACTCCCATAGGTGGGAGGTGTGTGTGGCTAGTTCAACCATTGCAACTACAGATATGCATATCCTGAGGAGCACATGCAGCGCCCCCTAGCTGTAACAGGGGTCACTACATCACAGTATTTATTAGCCTGTGTATGTTAACATGTACAAAAGTGTACGCACTCACACTATTCAATTATACTATTCCTTGAATTTTGTAGTTTGCAATAAAATTGCCTTGTATTGCAAGTATTTGCCTTTTTTAAAGCCGTATCTGAACCTTAGTGTTAAAAACATGTCAAATAAAATTGCAAAATTCTCCTGAAAATAATTGTGCAAAGAGGGAACCATCATGACCGCATATCGCCAATAAAGGATCCTTTCCGTAAGAAATCCTCCGCCCCAACTACCCTGCTCCCTTTAAACCATTCCGTTTAATTACCTAAGAAATTCACACGAACACATTAATTTCTTTTGGATAATTTGGCCACAGCGGCCATTTTATTAACAAACAAATACATGAATAACAACTAGTGTTGAGCGATACCTTCCGATATCGGAAAGTATCGGTATCGGAAAGTATCGGCCGATACCGTCAAAGTATCGGATCTAATCCGATACCGATACCCGATCCCAATGCAAGTCAATGGGACGAAAATATCGGAATTAAAATAAACCCTTTCTTAACTTGTAGGTTCATTCTACATGAAGGAAAACAACTAAGAATAATGTAGGATGTATTGGGGGACGTGGCGGAGACATTAAAGGAACAGAGGTTTAGCCCAATCTAATAGAATAGCAGGATTTTGTTTTGTTTTTTATGACGTTCGGCGTTAGAAAGATTTTGACTATGTTAATTTTTTTTTTATTTTGTCAGATATTGATGTTTCACTACTTCCATGCCCTTCACCTTCTTTTTTACTTCTCCCACACTTTCTTCTTCATTATCCTCATCATCAGCTTCTTTGACATCAACTTCTTCACCTTATTCATCTTCTTCTTCATCTTCTACCTATTATTTTTTTTGTTACATTGTTCATATTCTTTTTATTTTACTATTATCTTCTTCATATTCAACTTCTTCATCATATTCTTATTTGTGACAGGCATTCCCGTAGTTGTTATCTATAAAAGTTTGAAGATTACACCTTCCGTTCTGCCTGTCACAAAACAGTTACATTTGTCCGCGTTCAGTTTGGCCTGCAGCATCAGGCTTTATCCAGGGGCACCACGAGGAGGAACGGACTCACCCCCATACACTGCTTAGTCTTCTTCTGCTTATAATTTAGATAATATCTTTTGCTCTGATATTTAGTCTTATGCTTAATGTTCTTCTGCTCTTTGTTCTGCAGCCTCTTGTTCTTCTGCTTCTCGGTCTTCCAGGTCGTCGTCGTCTCCAGGGTCGTCGTCTCCAGGGTCGTCGTCTCCGGGGTCGTCGTCATCGGGGTGGTCTTCAGGGTCATCGTCTCCAGGGTCGTCGTCATCTCAGTGGTTGTCGTCTCTGGTGTCGTCGTCATCTTAGGGGTGGTGTTCCGGGTCGTCGTCTTTAGCCGAGAAACAGCTGATGGAACTGGAACTCGGATGGCTACCCGAAGGTTCAAGAGCCAATGGAACTACCGAGGACCAGCTGACGTTACTGGAACCCGGTTACTAAGCAGGAGGTACCCGTGCTGAAAGCACTACCAAGGACCACCTGACGTTGGTGGAACTCAGATACCCAGAGGGAGGCACCTAAGCCAAAGGCTCTGCCCGGAACCAGCTGACGGTACTGGAACCAGGATGGGGAGCAGAAGGTACAAGAGCAAAAGACACTGCCGAGAACCAGCTGACGGTACTGGAACCCGGATGGGTAGCCGAAGGTCCAAGAGCCAATGGAACTACCGAGGACCAGCTGACGTTACTGGAACCCGGTTACTAAGCAGGAGGTACCCGTGCTGAAAGCACTACCAAGGACCACCTGACGTTGGTGGAACTCAGATACCCAGAGGGTGGCACCTAAGCCAAAGGCTCTGCCCGGAACCAGCTGACGGTACTGGAACCAGGATGGGGAGCAGAAGGTACAAGAGCAAAAGACACTGCCGAGAACCAGCTGACGGTACTGGAACCCGGATGGGTAGCCGAAGGTCCAAGAGCCAATGGAACTACCGAGGACCAGCTGACGTTACTGGAACCCGGTTACTAAGCAGGAGGTACCCGTGCCTGAAAGCACTACCAAGGACCACCTGACGTTGGTGGAACTCGGATACCCAGAGGGAGGCACCTAAGCCAAAGGCTCTGCCCGGAAACAGCTGACGGTGCTGGAACCAGGATGGGGACCTATTCAAGTTTGTCTTCCTAGAGCCCCAACTAGCGGTGTTGGAGCAAAGGGTCAGCAGGGGGAGCAGAGTGTAGGCCGAAGCCTGCACTGGAGGCATTTGTAGGTCTGTTGTGTCTGCATGGCATTTGCAGGACACGTTGCCAGCTACACAGCAGGGGAACAGCTGGCGGTGCTGAACCCCACTGACACATTGGCTGGTGTTTTTCTCTGTGCAGCTAGCAGTACCGGGCCCCAACTGGCGGTGTTAGAGCCCAGGGTCAGCAGGAGGAGAGGGAGCAGAGTGTACGCCGAAGCCTGCACTGGCGGCAGCTTTGTGTCTGCGTGGCTGTTGCAGGACACGTTGCCGGCTACACAGCAGGGGATCAGCTGGCGGTGCTGAACCCCACTGACACATTGGCTGGTGTTTTTCTCTGTGCAGCTAGCAGTACCGGGCCCCAACTGGCGGTGTTAGAGCCCAGGGTCAGCAGGAGGAGAGGGAGCAGAGTGTAGGCCGAAGCCTGCACTGGCGGCAGCTTTGTGTCTGCGTGGCTGTAGCAGGACACGATGCCGGCTACACAGCAGGGGAACAGCTGGCGGTGCTGAACCCCACTGACACATTGGCTGGTGTTTTTCTCTGTGCAGCTAGCAGTACCGGGCCCCAACTGGCGGTGTTAGAGCCCAGGCTCTGCAGGGGAACAGAGTGTAGGCCGAAGCCTAATTGAACCAATTTTAAAGGTAACCTTTAACCCCCCCTCAGTTGTTACAAACTAGAAGAGCCACAGCTTATGCAGTAGTAGTGCTGCACAAGTCAAAGGTTGCTCTTTTAATTTTTCTCCTTGCACACGCTGAATGAAACACGTATAACATTTAGCCCTTTATACAGTCAAACTGTGTTGGAGGCGAGAGTTCCCTTCATAATGAGACGCAGCACAGATGTCAAGAATCCCACCTTGGTGCTGGGCGCAGCCTCCTGAGCGTTGTTATTTGCTGTACAGGAGTCTGCGCTGTCGTTTTATCCCTTGGCCTTGCGCTGTTAGCACTGCCCATCTTCTGGCATCATTTAATGTCGGCCGTTGCGGTTTGCGATGACCATGAATCCCAGCCCCGCAGTGTCTTTACATAGTTAAAACACTGCGGGGCTGGGATTCATGGCCTGGCGCAGTACATATGTTCGCCTCTCACACTCGGGTCCTTACACCCGCTTCAGACTGTGCGGCGTCAGCTGATCCCTTATCGCATGCCGCGGCCATGAAGCCGCACAGTCTGAAGAAGGCGGAAGGAGATGAGGGACAGGCGAAGATATGCACTGCTCATGCCCATCAATCACACCCTCGCAGTCCAAATAAATAAGACACCGAGGGGCGTTGTGTGGGTCAGGGCGGCCGCAGAGGCGCAGGCAGCCAAACAATGATGCCAGAAGACGGGCAGCGCTACCAAGGGGGTTGCAGCGTGTCATTACAAAGGAAAGTCACACCTCCGGGACGGTTAAATGGTCACAGAGGACACATTTTAGACGTGTTCAGTTCCACATGTGCGAGGAGAATAAGTTTCTGAGCCACCTTGCACACATGCAGCATTACTGTCGTACAAGGTGGCTGTAAAACGTAAAAACGCCTGGGGGAGGGGGGACAGGTTTCCTTCAATTTCAGTTCTTGTGTCTGCGTGGCTGTTGCAGGACACGTTGCCGGCTACACAGCAGGGGAACAGCTGGCGGTGCTGAACCCCACTGACACATTGGCTGGTGTTTTTCTCTGTACAAGTATAGAGACAAAAATGGGGGCGCACTAATATCCTACATGCACATATAAGCTTAGAGGGGTGCAATACCGAGTCTGTATCATAACCAACAGCGAACCAAGAAAAAGACAGACTCATATGGTATGCACGACCACACAAAATCAAAACAGAACACATATATATGTGTATAAATATCATCAAGCCTTTATTACACCTCAAAAAAGACATAAAAACATTTAAAAAGGTATATATCTAAACAAACACCATAACCCAAGGTAAATAGAAAACCTGGTAGAAAATGTCCATAATGATGGATACCCCCAGATGGATCTGTGTATTCTCTATATGTGGGAAACCACAGAGCGAGACCCTAGAGGCCGACCCTAATACCATGTCTATCACACACCACGTCTGGTGTGTATAAACCAACCATCCGTGCAGGGCCCATGCCCTTACTGCCCATGTATATATACCACGTGGTAACAATAATAACAATAACACTGGTACAAGGTCATCCAAGTATATACGACCTGTCAATGATCATGAGCATATACATCAGGCTGGAGAAACAAGGGCAACGTGGATGGTGCGAGGGTGGTCAATCAAAATTAGGTCTCCATGTGGCAAGTGAAGGAGGCGGCAGAATAGCCGGAGGCAATACCAAGGGTGTGGTGGGAGCAGGCCCCACGCGTATCGCTGCCGCAGCAGCTTCGTCAGGGGAAGTGACCAGGGGTGTTTTTAGGCTGCTTTAAATAGAACATGAAATCATAATGAATTACATACCGCTGTGGAGCAGAAGCGGCATCAGGAGGCATGAGGGGCGGTGGCGCCGTGTACGCCGCATCAGATACACAAGCATAGTGCTGGGCGTAATGCAGCGTCCATAGGGTACACTGCGCGTGCGCACACCGCGACTCCTGATAGGATCGCGTTGCGCACGCGCAGTCCCGAGCCGGCCGGACCGAGCCACACAGGGATGATACAAAGTAATGGGTAGTATGGGGCTTGGAATAAGGGAGTACCGCCGTTGGTCCAAATGGAAGTGTGCCAATCAGGGGCAAAAAAGGGGAGAGGCACACTGATGGAAAAAATGGATGGGCACAGAACAGGACATGTCGATATGCGTAATGGCCACAGAGGACAACATGGGAGTTTCCCTATCATCTGGGGAAGAAAAACTGTTAATCGGCAACCAGTATATAAAACAGTATGCCACAATATATAATGTATCATGCAAACAGTACATAATCGAACCCTCTCAAAGTCCATAGTCGGGCCGTGATTAATTATTAATGAACAACAAAGTGAGTTAGTCCATGTGCCATCCCGGAAACGGATGCATCCAACTCTAATGGTCATGTTGTCGAGTTTTATTTCATCTGGGTCCAAAGTACTTCCATTCTCCTAGGTCACCATCCACATCCACCATTTCTTGAAACATTCTGAATCCGTGGTGGCTTCCGGAGTTGTACAATAACACTCAAGATGATAGTATCCCATACACATACATGTCGTAATATTCCACATATCCTCAGTTTCCCTGGAACAAGAGTAATTAGAAAAGATCTGGTCGTAAAAAAGAGAAAACATCCATAGAATCAAGTACGTCCGGGCTCATGCTGATAGTCTATCCAAGAAATCCCGTAAAGAGAAGCTCTTCATTGAGCCCCTGTGGCGTCACCGCCTGAAGGTCAAAAATCCATCTGGACTCCATGCGCAGGAGATGGCTATGTATATTGCCACCCCTTTCGCCACAAGAAACTTTCTGTAACCCCACAGTTTTGATATTAATGGGGGAGCCCCTGTGAGTTGATAAAAAGTGTGTTGCCACGGGGGTGAGTATTTTACCTTTTGCTTGATCTGTGGCTGCCAGACGTATGGTAGAGATATGCTTCTGTACTCTTTTCCGCAGTTCCTGGGACGTTTGCCCCACATAGATCCTGTTGCAAGGACATATAAGAGCATAGATCACGTTCCTGGTTTTACAGTTAATATATGCTTTAAGGTTATGTGTACTGGAGTTGATGGGGTGAATAAAGACATCTTGGGTGGGTACCATAAAGGGACAAACGTTACATTCTCCACAAGGGAACGATCCCTTCAAAATAATGCCCCTATTGAGTCGCACCGTGGGCCGAGAGAAGTGACTTCTGGTCAGCAACTGTCTCAAATTTGGGGCCCTCCTAGATGTTAGAAGTGGCCTGCTGCTGATGATATCCATAGTTTGGTTATCAGTTTGTAGCACCGGCCAGTGTCTGGCCAGGATGGTTCTTACCTGTCCCCAATTGTCGTTAAACTCCGTAATAAATCTTGTTTGTTGTTGCCGAGGACGTATAACCGGGGTCAATAGGGAGGCCTGGTCCCTTTGTCTTGCACGTTGGAAAGCCGTGGAGACCACACGTTTCGGGTAATTTCTCTGTCTGAAACGATCCGTTAATTCCCGTGCTTGTATTAGAAAATCCTGATCCAACGTACAGTTGCGTCTAATCCGCAAGAATTGCCCAGTAGGGACACCCACCTTGGTATGCCGGGGATGGAAGCTGTTATACTCCAAGAGTGCATTTGTCGCGGTTGGTGTTATGACCCCAATGGCGAGGGTCTCAGAGGAACGTGGAAGTCTGCAGAATACAAAAATCCAGCTCATAGGGCAGTGGTAACTGGGTTGACCATATATCTACTCCTAACGCCAACACTAGAAGTAGCCGGGGATCATTCCTACGTTGATTCTAGATGACACGCGCCAGCCGGAGAATCTAGCTACCCCTAGTAGAGGAAAACAAAGACCTTTCTTGCCTCCAGAGAAGGGGACCCCAAAGCTGGATAGAAGCCCCCCACAAATAATAACGGTGAGGTAAGAGGAAATGACAAACACAGAAATGAACCAGGTTTAGCACAGAGAGGCCCGCTTACTGATAGCAGAATAAAGAAAGGTAACTTATATGGTCAACAAAAACCCTATCAAAATCCACACTGGAAATTCAAAAACCCCCGAACCGTCTAACGGTCCGGGGGGAGAACACCAGCCCCCTAGAGCTTCCAGCAAAGGTCAGGATATAGATTTGGAACAAGCTGGACAAAAAATACAAAACCAAAACAAATAGCAAAAAGCAAAAAGCAGACTTAGCTGATATAACTGGAACCAGGATCAGTAGACAAGAGCACAGCAGACTAGCTCTGATAACTACATTGCCAGGCATTGAACTGAAGGTCCAGGGAGCTTATATAGCAACACCCCTAACTAACGACCCAGGTGCGGATAAAAGGAATGACAGAAAAACCAGAGTCAAAAAACTAGTAACCACTAGAGGGAGCAAAAAGCAAATTCACAACAGTACCCCCCCCTTAGTGAGGGGTCACCGAACCCTCACCACGACCACCAGGGCGATCAGGATGAGCGGCATGAAAGGCACGAACTAAATCGGCCGCATGAACATCAGAGGCGACCACCCAGGAATTATCCTCCTGACCATAGCCCTTCCACTTGACCAGGTACTGAAGCCTCCGCCTGGAGAGGCGAGAATCCAAGATCTTCTCCACCACGTACTCCAACTCGCCCTCAACCAACACCGGAGCAGGAGGCTCAGCAGAAGGAACTACAGGCACAATGTACCGCCGCAACAAGGACCTATGAAATACATTGTGAATAGCAAACGACACAGGAAGATCCAGACGAAAAGATACAGGATTAAGGATTTCCAATATCTTGTAAGGCCCAATAAAACGAGGTTTAAATTTGGGAGAGGAGACCTTCATAGGAACAAAGCGGGAAGAAAGCCACACCAAATCCCCAACGCGTAGTCGGGGACCCACACCGCGGCGGCGGTTGGCAAAGCGCTGAGCCCTCTCCTGTGACAACTTCAAGTTGTCCACCACATGATTCCAGATCCGCTGCAACCTATCCACCACAGAATCCACCCCAGGACAGTCAGAAGGCTCCACATGACCCGAAGAAAAGCGAGGATGGAAACCAGAGTTGCAGAAAAAAGGCGAAACCAAGGTGGCGGAACTAGCCCGATTATTAAGGGCAAACTCAGCCAACGGCAAGAATGTCACCCAATCGTCCTGATCAGCAGAGACAAAACACCTCAAATAAGCCTCCAAAGTCTGATTGGTTCGCTCCGTCTGTCCATTAGTCTGAGGATGGAAAGCAGACGAAAACGACAAATCAATGCCCATCCTACTACAAAAGGATCGCCAGAACCTGGAAACGAACTGGGATCCTCTGTCTGACACAATATTCTCAGGGATGCCGTGCAAACGAACCACGTTCTGGAAAAACACAGGAACCAGATCGGAAGAGGAAGGCAGCTTAGGCAAAGGAACCAAATGGACCATCTTGGAGAAGCGATCACATATCACCCAGATAACGGACATGCCCTGAGATAGCGGAAGATCAGAAATGAAATCCATAGAGATATGTGTCCAAGGTCTCTTCGGGACAGGCAAGGGCAAGAGCAAACCGCTGGCACGAGAACAGCAAGGCTTAGCTCGAGCACAAGTCCCACAGGACTGCACAAATGACCGCACATCCCTTGACAAGGAAGGCCACCAAAAGGACCTGGCCACCAGATCTCTGGTGCCAAAAATTCCCGGGTGACCTGCCAACACCGAGGAATGAACCTCGGAAATGACTCTGCTGGTCCACTTATCCGGGACAAACAGTCTGTCAGGTGGACAAGACTCAGGCCTATCAGCCTGAAATCTCTGCAACACACGTCGCAGATCCGGAGAAATAGCTGACAAGATAACTCCATCTTTAAGAATACCAACAGGATCAGCGACTTCAGGAGCATCAGGCACAAAGCTCCTAGAAAGAGCATCGGCCTTCACATTCTTTGAACCTGGTAAATACGAGACAACAAAATCAAAGCGGGAGAAAAACAATGACCAGCGGGCCTGTCTCGGATTAAGGCGTTTAGCAGACTCGAGATACATCAGATTTTTGTGATCAGTCAAGACCACCACACGATGCTTAGCACCCTCGAGCCAATGACGCCACTCCTCAAATGCCCATTTCATGGCCAACAACTCCCGATTGCCCACATCATAATTTCGCTCGGCAGGCGAAAACTTCCTAGAGAAAAAGGCACAAGGTTTCATAACAGAGCAACCAGGGCCTCTCTGCGACAAAACGGCCCCTGCTCCAATCTCTGAAGCATCCACCTCAACCTGAAAGGGAAGTGAGACATCGGGCTGGCACAAAACAGGCGCCGAAGTAAACCGGCGTTTCAACTCCTGGAAAGCCTCCACGGCAGCAGGAGCCCAGTTAGCTACATCGGAGCCCTTCTTGGTCATATCCGTCAAAGGTTTCACAATGCTAGAAAAATTAGCGATAAAACGACGGTAGAAGTTAGCGAAACCCAAGAACTTCTGAAGACTCTTAACTGACGAGGGCTGAGTCCAATCAAGAATAGCTCGGACCTTGACTGGGTCCATCTCCACAGCAGAAGGGGAAAAAATGAACCCCAAAAAGGGAACCTTCTGTACACCAAAGAGACACTTTGAGCCCTTGACAAACAAAGAATTTTCACGCAAAATTTTAAAGACCAACCTGACCTGCTCCACATGCGAATCCCAATTATCAGAAAAAACCAAAATATCATCCAGATAAACAATCAAAAATTTATCCAGATACTTCCGGAAAATGTCATGCTTAAAGGACTGAAAAACTGAAGGCGCGTTGGAGAGCCCAAAAGGCATCACCAAGTACTCAAAATGACCTTCGGGCGTATTGAATGCGGTTTTCCATTCATCACCTTGCTTAATGCGCACAAGGTTGTACGCACCACGAAGGTCTATCTTGGTGAACCACTTGGCACCTTTAATCCGGGCAAACAAGTCAGACAACAGCGGTAAAGGATACTGAAATTTGACAGTGATCTTATTTAAAAGCCGATAATCAATACAAGGCCTCAAAGATCCGTCCTTTTTAGCCACAAAAAAGAATCCCGCACCAAGAGGGGAAGAAGACGGACGAATATGTCCTTTCTCCAGAGACTCCTTGATATATGAACGCATAGCGGTATGTTCAGGTACCGACAGATTAAACAGTCTTCCCTTAGGAAATTTACTGCCTGGGATCAAATCTATAGCACAGTCACAGTCCCTATGAGGAGGCAGTGCACTGGACTCAGACTCACTGAAGACATCCTGATAATCAGACAAATACTCAGGAACTTCCGAAGGCGTAGAAGAAGCAATAGACACAGGCAGGGAATCCCCATGAATACCACGACAGCCCCAACTTGAGACTGACATAGCCTTCCAGTCCAGGACTGGATTATGGGTCTGTAACCATGGCAGCCCTAAAACAACCAAATCATGCATTTTATGTAAAACCAGGAAACGTATCACCTCGCGGTGTTCAGGAGTCATGCACATGGTAACCTGTGTCCAATACTGCGGTTTATTTGCTGCCAATGGCGTAGCATCAATACCCCTAAGAGGAATAGGATTTTCTAATGGTTCCAGAGTAAAACCACAGCGCTTAGCAAATGACAGATTCATAAGACTCAGGGCAGCACCCGAATCTACAAACGCCATGACAGGATAAGACGACAGTGAGCAAATCAAAGTTACAGACAGAATAAATTTAGGTTGCAAATTACCAACGGTGACAGGACTAACAACCTTAGCTATACGTTTAGAGCATGCTGAGATAACATGTGTAGAATCACCACAGTAGTAGCACAAGCCATTCCGGCGTCTATAAATTTTCCGCTCATTTCTAGTCAGGATTCTATCACATTGCATTAAATCAGGTGTCTGTTCAGACAACACCATGAGGGAATTTGCGGTTTTTCTATCACATTGCACCGAATTAGGTGTCTGTTCAGACAACACCATGAGGGAATTTGCGGTTTTGCGCTCCCGCAACCGCCGGTCAATTTGAATAGCCAGTGCCATAGTATCATTCAGACCTGTGGGAATGGGAAAACCCACCATAACATTCTTAATGGCTTCAGAAAGGCCATTTCTAAAATTAGCGGCCAGTGCACACTCGTTCCAATGTGTCAGCACGGACCATTTCCGAAATTTTTGGCAATACACTTCAGCCTCGTCCTGCCCCTGAGACATAGCCAGCAAGGCCTTTTCTGCCTGAATCTCAAGATTGGGTTCCTCATAAAGTAAACCGAGCGCCAGAAAAAACGCATCAATATCAGCCAATGCCGGATCTCCTGGCGCCAGCGAAAAAGCCCAATCCTGAGGGTCGCCCCGTAAGAACGAAATAACAATTTTTACTTGCTGAGCAGAGTCTCCAGATGAACAGGGTCTCAGGGACAAAAACAATTTACAATTATTCATGAAATTCCTAAACTTAAACCTGTCTCCGGAAAACAGTTCAGGAATCGGTATTTTAGGTTCTGACCTAGGATTTCTGATAACATAGTCTTGTATGCCCTGCACACGAGTAGCCAGCTGGTCCACACTTGTAATCAAGGTCTGGACATTCATGTCTGCAGCAAGCATAGCCACTCTGAGGTAAAGGGGAAGAAGAAAAAAAAAAACTCAGAATCTTCTTTCTTATAATCCCTCTTCTGCAATGCATTAAACATTTAATACTGGCCTGGCAAACTGTTATGACCCCAATGGCGAGGGTCTCAGAGGAACGTGGAAGTCTGCAGAATACAAAAATCCAGCTCATAGGGCAGTGGTAACTGGGTTGACCATATATCTACTCCTAACGCCAACACTAGAAGTAGCCGGGGATCATTCCTACGTTGATTCTAGATGACACGCGCCAGCCGGAGAATCTAGCTACCCCTAGTAGAGGAAAACAAAGACCTTTCTTGCCTCCAGAGAAGGGGACCCCAAAGCTGGATAGAAGCCCCCCACAAATAATAACGGTGAGGTAAGAGGAAATGACAAACACAGAAATGAACCAGGTTTAGCACAGAGAGGCCCGCTTACTGATAGCAGAATAAAGAAAGGTAACTTATATGGTCAACAAAAACCCTATCAAAATCCACACTAGTAATTCAAGAACCCCCGAACCGTCTAACGGTCCGGGGGGAGAACACCAGCCCCCTAGAGCTTCCAGCAAAGGTCAGGATATAGATTTGGAACAAGCTGGACAAAAAATACAAAACCAAAACAAATAGCAAAAAGCAAAAAGCAGACTTAGCTGATATAACTGGAACCAGGATCAGTAGACAAGAGCACAGCAGACTAGCTCTGATAACTACGTTGCCAGGCATTGAACTGAAGGTCCAGGGAGCTTATATAGCAACACCCCTAACTAACGACCCAGGTGCGGATAAAAGGAATGACAGAAAAACCAGAGTCAAAAAACTAGTAACCACTAGAGGGAGCAAAAAGCAAATTCACAACAGGTTGGTTTGCGAAACAAGTCCGTCACTATTCGATTATCTCTCACGAGAATCTTCAGATCTAGGAAATTAATCGAACTGTTAGAAATCGAGTAGGTGAGATAAATGTTATGGGGGTTGGAATTAAGCCCATTGATGAATTCAATGCAGTCCTCCCTGGTACCCAGCCACAAGAAGAAGACGTCATCGATATAACGATGCCAACTTCGAACCTGGTTTTGAAAGGTCGTGGATGGGTACACAAACAACTCCTCCCACCAACCCAAAAACAAATTTGCATAGGTTGGTGCACATTTAGCCCCCATTGCCACTCCTGCTATCTGTAAATAGAATGTCCTATCAAATAAGAAAAAGTTGTGATGGAGGACAAATCTAAGGAGGTCCAGAAGGAAGGAGTCGTGTCCCCGATCCGAGTTTGTATTCTTGTCCAGAAAGAAAGCGACTGCATGTAGGCCATCTTCATGCTCAATATTAGAATATAAAGCCTCTACATCACAGGTAACCAAGTAGCATTCCTCCGGTAGTTCGACCTGTCCACACACCTCAATGAAGTGCGCAGAGTCCCTGATGAATGAGGGTAAGGTAGTGACAATCGGTTGAAAGAAAAAATCCAGATACTCACTTGCCCGCTCGCATATACTGCCGATGCTGGAGACGATCGGTCTACCGGGTGGCCTCCTCTCATCCTTATGTATCTTCGGCAACATATAAAATGTTGCCGTGACCGGATTTTCGACCCAAAGATACTTTTTCTCTTGGAGTGAGATAATACCAAAACGCTGTGTCCTGCAAAGTAAAGCGTCAAGTTTAGAGGCAAAAATCTCTGTTGGGTCAGCAGGTAATTTTTGGTAGCACCTCGTATTAGTGAGTTGTCTATGTGCCTCAGTCAGATATGCTTCCACGGACCATAGTACCACATTCCCCCCTTTGTCAGCCTCTTTAATGACAAATTCTTTATTGTTTTGTAGGCCCCGCAATGCTCGTTTTTCCTCACGACTGAGATTAGGGAGCGTACCCACCTGCGTTGTCATGGCCAGTATATCACGTTTGGCTAGTTCGAAGAATATTTTAATGGCGGGTACCAGCGAAAATGAGGGGGTTTTCAAAGATTTATTTCTTCCCGGAAATCTTCTCCTGGTACATCCCGATTCACTTTCCTCCAGTAGTGCTAATAGGTCCTGGAAGGCTTGCCGTTCATCCGGAGGCATAGACTGTAACATATCTGGTTTTTTGTACATAACTTGAAATGTGAGATTCCTACAAAACAAATAGAGGTCTTTAACCAAGGTAAATTTGTCTACCGCATGCGTGGGGGCAAAGGTTAAGCCCCTCTGTAGGACAGCATGTTCAGCAGTGGTTAAAACATGGTTTGAAAGATTTATTACCTGCAGGGTGGGGATGGAAGGTTCTGGGGTCCGTGACGTATGAGGGGAAGCCGTTTCCGAATTCACTTCCGCCTCGTGGGATATTGATGATGAAGAGGTGGATTGCGGCTTTTGTAACGTGCCGTCCGTTTTCTTATGGCTCCTCCGTTTCTTCCCTTGTCTGGTCCATGGTCTATTTCGCTTCCGGTGGAAGATAAAAAATCACTAGAATTTTCTTCACTACGAGATGGTAAAGTGGATGTGATGGTGATTGCTGGAGAACTATTCCCATAGGCTCTAGTCCGGCGTGAGTTACCCCTGTGTGTCCATCTATATACCACATTTTGCTCATAATCCATCTTATCCCTGAGCAATTTTTTACGCTTTCTGTCGGTCACCTCTGCTTCATATTTATCCAGGGTCTCTTTAAGTGTGGTTTTAAAGGTATTGACCTTGGTTCCCTCAAACGTACCCAATTTGGTGTCCAGCTCTTTAATTTGCACTTTGATGGTGGCAAAAAGATCCTTATCATGCTCCAATAATAAGTTCAATAATATGTTTGAGCACCTAGTCAAGCCCTGTTCCCAGACCTGTTTAAATGATGCCGAGGGTTCCCATGCTGGGAAGATGGATACACGTAGACCACGGGGTATTAGGCCTATTTTGATATACTCTTCAAGACTCCTCATATTCCACCATAAACGGATGCCCGTCTTATGTGCCCTCATCAAGTCCGAACAAACTGTAGAGAAACCCGTATCAGACTCTGTAATAGCAGAGCCTGATAGATCAAAAGCATTAAATGGCTTAGCTAACCATGCCGCCTCCCTAGCCTCCCAGTCCATAATGCTCCACACTAATATGATAAACAATATGAGTATCCGTAAATATTGATAACGCTGAAATATGCGTGTGCCGCACCCCAAGAAAGCCCTGGAACACAGGGCCAAAGTGGCTGTACAAGTATAGAGACAAAAATGGGGGCGCACTAATATCCTACATGCACATATAAGCTTAGAGGGGTGCAATACCGAGTCTGTATCATAACCAACAGCGAACCAAGAAAAAGACAGACTCATATGGTATGCACGACCACACAAAATCAAAACAGAACACATATATATGTGTATAAATATCATCAAGCCTTTATTACACCTCAAAAAAGACATAAAAACATTTAAAAAGGTATATATCTAAACAAACACCATAACCCAAGGTAAATAGAAAACCTGGTAGAAAATGTCCATAATGATGGATACCCCCAGATGGATCTGTGTATTCTCTATATGTGGGAAACCACAGAGCGAGACCCTAGAGGCCGACCCTAATACCATGTCTATCACACACCACGTCTGGTGTGTATAAACCAACCATCCGTGCAGGGCCCATGCCGTTACTGCCCATATATATATACCACGTGGTAACAATAATAACAATAACACTGGTACAAGGTCATCCAAGTATATACGACCTGTCAATGATCATGAGCATATACATCAGGCTGGAGAAACAAGGGCAACGTGGATGGTGCGAGGGTGGTCAATCAAAATTAGGTCTCCATGTGGCAAGTGAAGGAGGCGGCAGAATAGCCGGAGGCAATACCAAGGGTGTGGTGGGAGCAGGCCCCACGCGTATCGCTGCCGCAGCAGCTTCGTCAGGGGAAGTGACCAGGGGTGTTTTTAGGCTGCTTTAAATAGAACATGAAATCATAATGAATTACATACCGCTGTGGAGCAGAAGCGGCATCAGGAGGCACGAGGGGCGGTGGCGCCGTGTACGCCGCATCAGATACACAAGCATAGTGCTGGGCGTAATGCAGCGTCCATAGGGTACACTGCGCGTGCGCACACCGCGACTCCTGATAGGATCGCGTTGCGCACGCGCAGTCCCGAGCCGGCCGGACCAAGCCACACAGGGATGATACAAAGTAATGGGTAGTATGGGGCTTGGAATAAGGGAGTACCGCCGTTGGTCCAAATGGAAGTGTGCCAATCAGGGGCAAAAAAGGGGAGAGGCACACTGATGGTGTTTTTCTCTGTGCAGCTAGCAGTACCGGGCCCCAACTGGCGGTGTTAGAGCCCAGGTTCAGCAGGAGGAGAGGGAGCAGTGTAGGCCGAAGCCTGCACTGGCGGCAGCTTTGTGTCTGCGTGGCTGTTGCAGGACACGATGCCGGCTACACAGCAGGGGAACAGTTGGTGGTGCTGAACCCCACTGACACATTGGCTGGTGTTTTTCTCTGTGCAGCTAGCATATCTGGGCCCCAACTGGCGGTGTTAGAGCCCAGGGTCAGCAGGAGGAGCAGGGGGAGCGGAGTGTAGGCCGAAGCCTGCACTGGAGCAAGTTGAAAGGGAACCTTTAACCCCCCCCAGGCGTTTGTAGCTGAAAGAGCCATCGTGTACAGCACTAATGCTGGAAAAGGTAAACTTAGCTCTTTGAATTATGGTCCTTGCACATGCTGAACCTAACACTTATGAAATGTGTCCCCTCACACCGTTAAACCATCCGGTAGGTGGAACTTTCCTTTGTCATGTGACACAGCACAGCCGTCATTCTTACCCCCTTGGCGCCGTGCGCCGCCTCCTCAGCGTTGTTTGAATCTGTCCCGGAGCCTGCGCTGTTAGGTTAGCCCTTGGCCATGCACACATTTTGCGCTGCCCGTCTTCTGACATCATTTGGTGTCAGGCTGGCTGCGCCTGTGCGGCCGCGCTGGCCGAGAGCCCGCCTCGCAGTGTCGTCTAATGTAATCCCACCGCGGGCCTGGGATCCGTGGCCATGCGCAGTGCATATCTTCGCCTCTCACTCCCCTCCCTACGGCTTCTTCAGACTGTGCGGCATCACGGCCGTGGCATGCTATTAGGGATCAGCTGACGGCGCACAGTCTGAAGAAGGCGTAGGGAGATGAGTGAGAGGCGGAGGTTCAGATATGCACTGCGCATATCCATGGATCTCAGGCCCCCAGTGGGATTAAATCAGAAGACAATGCGAGGCGGGCTCTCGGCCAGCGCGGCCGCACAGGCGCAGCCAGCCTGACACCAAATGATGTCAGAAGACGGGCAGCGCAAAATGTGTGCATGGCCAAGGGCTAACCTAACAGCGCAGGCTCCGGGACAGATTCAAACAATGCTGAGGAGGCGGCGCACGGCGCCAAGGGGGTAAGAATGACGGCTGTGCTGCTTCACATGACAAAGGAAAGTTCCACCTACCGGACGGTTTAACGGTGTGAAGGGACACATTTCATAAGTGTTAGGTTCAGCATGTGCAAGGAGCACCACGAAAAGAGGCACTTTTTCCATTTGCATCATTACTGCTGCACAAGGTGGCTCTTTCAGTAACAAACGCTTTGGGGGGGGGGACAGGTTCCCTTAAATTTAAGTTGTTGTGCCTGCGTGGCGGTCGCATGACACGTTGCCGTATACACAGCAGGGGAACAGCTGGCGGTGCTGAACCCCACTAACACATTGGCGAGGTGTTTGGCTCTGTGCGGACAGCACTTCTGGACAGCAACTAGCGGTGTTGGAGCCCAGGGACAGGAGGAGGAGGAGGAGGTGGAGGAGATAGGAGGGATTGCCACACACACAGCTGGGGAACAGCTGACGTTACTGAACCCCAATAACAGAGGAGTGACTGTTGGGACTGTGCGGACAGCACTTCTGGACAGCAACTAGCGGTGTTGGAGCCCAGGGACAGGAGGAGGAGGAGGTGGAGGAGATAGGAGGGATTGCCACACACACAGCTGGGGAACAGCTGACGTTACTGAACCCCAATAACAGAGGAGCGACTGTTGGGACTGTGCGGACAGCACTTCTGGACAGCAACTAGCGGTATTGGAGCCCAGGGACAGGAGGAGGAGGAGGTGGAGGAGATAGGAGGGATTGCCACACACACAGTTGGGGAACAGCTGACGTTACTGAACCCCAATAACAGAGGAGCGACTGTTGGGACTGTGCGGACAGCACTTCTGGACAGCAACTAGCGGTGTTGGAGCCCAGGGACAGGAGGAGGAGGAGGTGGAGGAGATAGGAGGGATTGCCACACACACAGCTGGGGAACAGCTGACGTTACTGAACCCCAATAACAGAGGAGAGACTGTTGGGACTGTGCGGACAGCACTTCTGGACAGCAACTAGCGGTGTTGGAGCCCAGGGACAGGAGGAGGAGGAGGTGGAGGAGATAGGAGGGATTGCCACATACACAGCTGGGGAACAGCTGACGTTACTGAACCCCAATAACAGAGGAGCGACTGTTGGGACTGTGTGGACAGCACTTCTGGACAGCAACTAGCGGTGTTGGAGCCCAGGGACAGGAGGAGGAGGAGGTGGAGGAGATAGGAGGGATTGCCACACACACAGCTGGGGAACAGCTGACGTTGCTGAACCCCAATAACAGAGGAGCGACTGTTGGGACTGTGCGGACAGCACTTCTGGACAGCAACTAGCGGTGTTGGAGCCCAGGGACAGGAGGAGGAGGAGGTGGAGGAGATAGGAGGGATTGCCACACACAGCTGGGGAACAGCTGACGTTACTGAACCCCAATAACAGAGGAGCGACTGTTGGGACTGTGCGGACAGCATTTCTGGACAGCAACTAGCGGTGTTGGAGCCCAGGGACAGGAGGAGGAGGAGGTGGAGGAGATAGGAGGGATTGCCACACACACAGCTGGGGAACAGCTGACGTTACTGAACCCCAAGAACAGAGGAGCGACTGTTGACTGTGCGTACAGCACTACCAGGCAACAACTAGCAGTGTTGGAGTCCCAGAGGAACACAATGTAGGCCGAAGCCTGATTGGAGAAAGTCGAAAGGGAACCTTTAACTCCCCTCCAAGGCGTTTGTAGCTGAAAGAGCCAGCTTGTGCAGCACAAAAGATGCAAAAGGAAAAGGTGGCTCTTTTCATTATGCTCCTTGCAAACACAGAACTAAACACTTATAAAATGTGTCCCCTGAAACCGTGAGACCGTCCCGGAGGTGGGACTTTCCTTCGTAATATGACGCAGCACAGCCGTCATTCTTACCCCCCCGGCGCCGTGCCCCGGCTCCTCAGCGTTGTTTGATTCCGTCCCGGAGCCTGCGCTGTTATGTTATCCCTTGGCCAGGCACACTTAGCGCTGCCCATCTTCTGACATCATTTGGTGTCAGGCTGGCTGTGCCTGTGCGGCCGCGCTGGCCGAGAGCCCACCTCGCAGTGTCGTCTAATGTAATTCCACCGCGGGCCTGGGATCCATGGCCATGCGCAGTGCATATCCTCGCCTCTCACTCCCCTCCCTACGGCTTCTTCAGACTGTGCGGCGTCACGGCCGTGGCATGCTATTAGGGATCAGCTGACGGCACACAGTCTGAAGAAGGCGTAGGGAGATGAGTGAGAGGCGGAGGTTCAGATATGCACTGCGCATGTCCATGGATCTCAGGCCCCCAGTGGGATTAAATCAGAAGACAGTGCGAGGCGGGCTCTCGGCCAGCTGTTATGATCCTTAGTGGCTGAGGATCACGAATAGACCAGCAAGTGAATAAACTAAGGACAAGCTCTAGGGAGATGGTAACTGGACTGATCGCAAATCTGAACCTATCCAAAACAACTAGAGGTAGCCGGTGAACGTGCCTAAAAAATTCCTAGACGTCTCGAGCCAGCCTGAGGAACTAGCTACCCCTAAAGAGAAAGAAAGACCTCGCTTGCCTCCAGAGAAATAATCCCCAAAGATATAGAAGCCCCCAACAAATATTAACGGTGAAGTAAGAAGAAGGCACATACGTAGGGATGAAATCAGATTCAGCAAAAGAGGCCCACTAGTACTAGAAAGCAGAAAATAGAGCAGGGGTCTATGCGATCAATAAAAAAACCCTTACAAAATATCCATCCTGAGATTTCAAGAACCCACGCACCAACTAATGGTGTGTGGGGAGAAACTCAGTCCACTAGAGCATCCAGCAAGCGAGGGGAGTCACATTTTAGCAAGCTGGACAAGAAAACATGATAAACACTGCTGATCAAAAAATGAGCAAACAAAACTTAGCTTGTCCTGGATGGACTGGGAGCAGGGTAGTCAGAAGGAATCTGAGTAGCACTGATTACATCGACAGCCGGCAACAAGTGGAAGTAAAACAGAGCTATATAGGAACCTCCCAGAGGATAACGAACCAGCTGATAGCCAGAGACCAGCAGGATAACAAACAAAGCCACCAGGGGGAGCCCAAAGCAAAAGTCACACCATACCACCAGTGACCACAAGAGGGAGCCCGAAAACAGAGTTCACAACAGTACCCCCCCCCTTAAGGAGGGGTCACCAAACCCTCATGAAAACCCCCAGGGCGATCAGGATGAGCCACATGGAAGGCACGAACCAAATCGGCCGCATGAACATCAGAGGCGACAACCCAAGAATTATCCTCCTGACCATAGCCCTTCCACTTGACCAAATACTGGAGCCTCCGTCTAGAAACACGAGAATCCAAGATCTTCTCCACCACGTATTCCAATTCTCCCTCAACCAGCACCGGGGCAGGAGGCTCAACCGGAGGAACCACAGGTACCACATACCTCCGCAACAACGAGCGATGGAACACATTATGAATAGCAAATGATGCTGGGAGGTCCAGACGGAATGACACAGGGCCAAGGACTTCCAGAATCTTATAAGGACCGATAAACCGAGGCTTGAACTTAGGAGAGGAGACCTTCATAGGAACGAAGCGAGAAGACAACCACACCAAGTCCCCAACGCGAAGTCGGGGACCCACACAGCGACGGCGGTTGGCAAAGAGCTGAGCCTTCTCTTGTGACAACTTCAAATTGTCCACCACATGATTCCAAATCTGATGCAACCTATCCACCACAACATCCACTCCAGGACAGTCAGAAGGCTCCACCTGACCCGAGGAAAAACGAGGATGAAACCCCGAATTACAAAAAAAAGGAGAAACCAAAGTAGCAGAACTAGCCCGATTATTAAGGGCAAACTCGGCCAATGGTAAAAAAGTAACCCAGTCGTCCTGGTCAGCAGAAACAAAACATCTTAAATAAGTCTCCAAGGTCTGATTAGTTTGCTTGGTTTGGCCATTCGTCTGAGGATGGAAGGCCGACGAAAAAGACAATTCAATGCCCAACTTAGCACAAAAGGTCCGCCAAAATCTAGACACAAACTGCGATCCTCTGTCAGAAACAATGTTCTCAGGAATCCCGTGCAAACGAACCACATTTTGAAAAAACAGTGGAACCAACTCGGAGGAGGAAGGCAACTTAGGCAAGGGCACCAAATGGACCATCTTAGAAAAACGATCACACACCACCCAGATGACAGACATTCTCTGAGAGACAGGGAGATCTGAAATAAAATCCATGGAAATGTGCGTCTAAGGCCTCTTCAGGACAGGCAAAGGTAACAGCAAACCACTGGCACGAGAACAGCAAGGCTTCGCCCGAGCACAAATTCCACAAGACTGCACAAAGGAACGCACATCCCGCAACAAGGAAGGCCACCAAAAAGACCTGGCCACCAAGTCTCTGGTACCAAATATTCCAGGATGGCCCGCCAACACCGAAGAATGAACCTCGGAGATGACTCTGTTGGTCCATCTATCCGGGACAAACAGTCTCTCCGGTGGACAGCGGTCAGGTCTATCCACCTGAAACTCTTGCAGCACACGTCGCAAATCTGGGGAGATGGCAGACAAAATCACCCCTTCTCTAAGGATACCAGCCGGCTCTGAATCTCCAGGAGAGTCAGGCACAAAACTCCTAGAAAGAGCATCAGCCTTCACATTCTTCGAACCCGGCAGGTACGAGACCATGAAATCAAAATGAGAGAAAAACAACGACCAACGAGCCTGTCTGGGATTCAGCCGCTTGGCCGACTCGAGATAAATCAAATTCTTGTAGTCAGTCAAGACCACCACACGATGTTTAGCTCCCTCGAGCCAATGTCGCCACTCCTCAAATGCCCACTTCATAGCCAACAGCTCCCGATTACCGACATCATAATTCCGCTCGGCAGGCGAAAACTTTCTTGAAAAGAAAGCACATGGCTTCATCACAGAGCCATCGGGGCTTCTCTGCGACAAAACAGCCCCCGCTCCAATCTCGGAAGCATCAACCTCCACCTGGAAGGGAAGTGAGACATCTGGCTGACAAAGGACCGGAGCCGAAGAAAACCGACGCTTCAGCTCCCGAAAGGCCTCCACAGCCGCAGAAGACCAATTAGTCACATCAGAACCCTTCTTGGTCAAATCCGTCAAAGGCTTAACAACGCCAGAAAAATTAGCTATGAAGCGACGGTAAAAATTAGCAAAACCCAAGAACTTCTGAAGACTCTTAACAGATGTAGGCTGCGTCCAGTCATGAATAGCCTGAACCTTGACTGGGTCCATCTCAATAGTAGAAGGAGAAAAAATGAAACCCAAAAAAGAAATCTTCTGGACTCCAAAAAGACATTTTGAGCCCTTCACAAATAAAGCATTGTCACGTAGGACCTGAAAGACCATCCTGACCTGCTTAACATGAGACTCCCAATCATCTGAAAAAACCAGAATATCATCCAGATACACAATCATAAACTTATCCAGATATTCACGGAAGATGTCATGCATAAAGGACTGAAAGACTGAAGGAGCATTAGAAAGTCCAAAAGGCATCACCAAGTACTCAAAATGGCCTTCAGGCGTATTAAATGCAGTTTTCCATTCATCACCCTGTTTTATACGCACAAGGTTATACGCACCACGAAGATCTATCTTGGTGAACCAACTAGACCCCCTAATGCGAGCAAACAAATTAGTTAACAATGGCAAAGGATACTGAAATTTGACCGTGATTTTATTCAAAAGGCGATAATCAATACAGGGTCTCAGGGAACCATCCTTTTTAGCCACAAAAAAGAATCCTGCACCAAGAGGGGATGAGGACGGGCGAATATGTCCCTTCTCTAAAGACTCCTTTATATAACTCCGCATGGCAGCATGCTCCGGCACAGATAAATTGAAAAGTCGTCCCTTAGGAAACTTACTACCAGGAATCAAATTTATAGCACAATCACAGTCCCTATGAGGAGGTAGAGAATTGAGTTTGGGCTCCTCAAATACATCCTGGTAGTCTGACAAAAACGTAGGGACTTCAGAAGGAGTGGACGAAGCAATTGACACCACAGGAGCGTCACCATGAATTCCCTGACAACCCCAACTTGACACATACATAGCTTTCCAATCCAGGACTGGATTATGAGTCTGCAACCATGGTAGACCCAACACGACGACATCATGCAAATTATGCAGTACAAGAAAGCGAATCACCTCCTGATGAACAGGAGTCATGCACATGGTCACTTGTGTCCAGTACTGAGGTCTATTCGTAGCCAATGGTGTAGAATCAATTCCCCTTAGTGGAATAGGGAATTTTAAAGGCTCCAAATCAAAACCACAGCGCCTGGCAAATGACCAATCCATCAGACTCAGAGCGGCACCTGAATCTACAAAAGCATTAACCGGGTAAGATGACAGGGAACAAATCAGGGTAACAGACAAAATGAACTTAGGCTGTAAAGTACCAATGGTGACAGATTTATCAACCTTTTTTTTGCGCTTAGAGCATGCTGAGATAACATGAGCTGAGTCACCACAGTAAAAGCACAACCCATTTTGCCGTCTATAATTTTGCCGTTCACTTCTGGTCAGAATTCTGTCACATTGCATAGATTCAGGTGTCTGTTCAGAAGACACCGCCAAATGGTGCACAGGTTTGCGCTCCCGCAAACGCCGATCAATCTGAATGGCCAGAGTCATTGACTCATTCAGACCTGCAGGCGTAGGGAACCCCACCATGACATTCTTAATGGCTTCAGAAAGACCTTCTCTGAAATTTGCAGCCAGGGCACACTCATTCCACTGAGTAAGCACCGACCATTTCCGAAATTTCTGGCAGTACACCTCTGCTTCATCTTGCCCCTGCGAGAGGGCCAATTGTTATGACCCCAATGGCAGAGGGTCTCAGAAATAATTACTAAGTCTGCAAACACAAAAAACCAGCTCATAGGGCAGTGGTAACTGAGCTGACCATATATCTAATCCTAGCACCACAAATAGCAGCAGCCGGGGAACGTGCCTACGTTGGTTCTAGACGTCTCGCGCCAGCCGGAGAACTAACTAACCCTAGAAGGGAAAAGAAAGACCTTTCTTGCCTCCAGAGAAAAGACCCCAAAAGTTGGATACAAGCCCCCAACAAATAATAACGGTGAGGTAAGAGGAAAAGACAAACGTAAGAATGAGCTAGGTATTTAGCAAAGAGAGGCCCACTAGCTAATAGCAGAATATAGTAAGATGACTTATATGGTCAGCAAAAACCCTATCAAAACCCATGCTGGATAGTCAAGAACCCCCGAACCGTCTAACGGCCCGGGGGGAGAACACCAGCCCCCTAGAGCTTCCAGCAAAGTCAGGAATCACATTTAGTACAAGCTGGACAAAAATAAGAGCAAAGCAATAACCAAAAAACAAAGAAGCAAGACTTAGCTTAATTTTGCACGAACCAGGACCAGCAGACAGGAGCAAACAGAAAGGATCTGATTACAACGATGCCAGGCACTGGACTAAGGATCCAGAAAGTTTATATAGCAACACCCCTGGACTA
Organism: Ranitomeya variabilis; assembly: GCF_051348905.1. Classification (NCBI taxonomy): domain Eukaryota; kingdom Metazoa; phylum Chordata; class Amphibia; order Anura; family Dendrobatidae; genus Ranitomeya; species Ranitomeya variabilis. The sequence continues at coordinate 242,464,889 of NC_135233.1, read as the reverse complement.
ACGACCCAGGTGGGTGCCAAACTGAGGAAAGACAATCCCAGGGTCATATCACTAGTAACCACAAGAGGGAGCCAAAAAGTCTAATTCACAACAGCCAATAACGTTTTCAGCCTGGTTCTCAAGATTAGGTTCCTCATAGAGCAATCCAAGGGCTAGAAAAAACGCATCTACACTAAGCAATGCAGGATCCCCTGGCGCCAATGCGAAGGCCCAATCTTGGGGTCACCACGCAAAAAGGAAATTATAATCTTAACTTGCTGAACGGCATCACCAGAGGAACGAGGTTTCAAAGAAAGAAACAACTTACAATTGTTCCTAAAATTCAGGAACCTAGATCTATCTCCAGAAAACAACTCCGGAATAGGTATTCTAGGCTCTGCCATAGGACTATGAACAACAAAATCCTGAATACTTTGAACCCTAGCAGCAAGATGATCCAGACTGGAAGCCAAGCTCTGGACATCCATGTCAACAGCTGAACTCAGAGCCACACCAAGATTAAGAGGAGGAGAGAAGCTAGCCACAGCAGCTAGACACACGGCAAAAAAAAAAAAAAAAAAATGTTCTCAAGGCTTCTTTTCTCCTGCTTCTGCCATGCAATTAACACTTTACTGGGGGTCCGGCTGTACTGTTATGATCCTTAGTGGCTGAGGATCACGAATAGACCAGCAAGTGAATAAACTAAGGACAAGCTCTAGGGAGATGGTAACTGGACTGATCGCAAATCTGAACCTATCCAAAACAACTAGAGGTAGCCGGTGAACGTGCCTAAAAAATTCCTAGACGTCTCGAGCCAGCCTGAGGAACTAGCTACCCCTAAAGAGAAAGAAAGACCTCGCTTGCCTCCAGAGAAATAATCCCCAAAGATATAGAAGCCCCCAACAAATATTAACGGTGAAGTAAGAAGAAGGCACATACGTAGGGATGAAATCAGATTCAGCAAAAGAGGCCCACTAGTACTAGAAAGCAGAAAATAGAGCAGGGGTCTATGCGATCAATAAAAAAACCCTTACAAAATATCCATCCTGAGATTTCAAGAACCCACGCACCAACTAATGGTGTGTGGGGAGAAACTCACTCCACTAGAGCATCCAGCAAGCGAGGGAGTCACATTTTAGCAAGCTGGACAAGAAAACATGATAAACACTGCTGATCAAAAAATGAGCAAACAAAACTTAGCTTGTCCTGGATGGACTGGGAGCAGGGTAGTCAGAAGGAATCTGAGTAGCACTGATTACATCGACAGCTGGCAACAAGTGGAAGTAAAACAGAGCTATATAGGAACCTCCCAGAGGATAACGAACCAGCTGATAGCCAGAGACCAGCAGGATAACAAACAAAGCCACCAGGGGGAGCCCAAAGCAAAAGTCACACCATACCACCAGTGACCACAAGAGGGAACCCGAAAACAGAGTTCACAACAGTCAGCGCGGCCGCACAGGCGCAGCCAGCCTGACACTAAATGATGTCAGAAGATGGGCAGCGCTAAGTGTGCCTGGCCAAGGGATAACATAACAGCGCAGGCTCCGTGACGGAATCAAACAACGCTGAGGAGCCGGGGCATGGTGCCAAGAGGGTAGGAATGACAGCTGTGCTACGTCATATTACGAAGGAAAGTCCCACCTCCGGGACGGTTTTACGGTATCAGTGGACACATTTTATAAGTGTTAAGTTCTGCGTGTGCAAGGAGCTAAACAAAAATAGCTACCTTTTCCTTGTGCAGCATTACTGCTGCACAAGGTGGCTCTTTCAGTAACAAACGCCTTGGGGGGGGGGACAGGTTCCCTTACATTTCAGTTGTTGTGTCAGCGTGGCGGTCGCAGGACACATTGCCGGCTACACAGCTGGGGATCAGCTGACGTTACTGAAACCCAATAACACTGGGTCGTATGTTTTGACTGTGCAGACGGCACTTCTGAGCCTCAACTGGCGGTGTTGGAGCCCAGGAATTTAAGTTCAGGTGGTAGAAAGATGAACACAACAGGAGACCTGGATAACGTAGACAGTCACCTAATTATTTAATCAGGAAGAGGAGTGGCAAATTCCTGCGAGATCCAGGCCTTGTTCATTTTCAGGAAAGTAAGCCGGTCAACGTTATCGGAGGATAGTCGCATGCGACGGTCAGTTAGTACACCACCTGCAGCACTAAAGACGTGTTCCGATAATACACTAGCCGCAGGGCAAGCCAGCACCTCCAATGCATACTGGCTTAGCTCTGGCCATGTATCCAGCTTTGAGACCCAAAACTTGAAAGGTGAAGAGCCGTCTGGGAGTACAGCAAGAGGGCAAGACATGTAGTCTGTCACCATCTGACGGAACCGTTGCCTCCTGCTGACTGGAGCCGTCTGTGATGGTGTAGACTTTTGTGGCGGGCACAGAAAACTGTGCCACAGTTGGGCCATACTGGTCTTGCCTTGGGCAGAGGCACTGCTTCTGCTCCCTCTTTGTGCAGAGCCTCCACCACTGCCTGGACGCACTGAGCTGCTTTGTAATGCACTAGCAGCATAATCAGACATGTTGAGAATGTGGGCGATGCGGCGGTCGTTTCTCAGGCACTGCAGCATGTAATCCACCATGTGCTGCAGACTGCCAACTGCCCAAGAAACGCTGTCCCCTGCTGGAGGCGTGATCTCTGCCCGCTCGTCATCACCCCACCCTCGCTGTACACACTGAGTACTGGACAATTGTGTAACTCCCTCCTCTGGACGGATGTCTTCCTCCTCCATTGACTCCTCCTCATCCTCCTCACAAACTGTCCCCTGCCTACGCGTTTGTGAGGAACCACGTGGCGCTGACTGTCCAGAAGATGATGGAAATGGTGAATCCTCATCCTCCACCTCTTCCACAACTTTCATCCCTTAGCGCTTGCAGTGATTTTTCAAGCAGGCAGATAAGGGGGACAGTCATGCTGACTAGTGCATCATCTGCACTCGCCATCCGCGTGGAATAATCGAAGGGACGCAAAACCTGGCAGACGTCATTCATAGTGGCCCACTCTGTGGTTGTGAAGTCTGAACGGCGCTGAGTGCGACTTCTTTGCGCCTGATGCAGCTGATACTCCATTACAGCTTGCTGCTGCTCACACAACCGCTCCAACATATGTAACGTGGAATTCCACCTGGTAGGTAGGTCACATATGATGCGATGTTCCGGCAGGCGGTGTCGGCGCTGCAGAGCCGCAATGCGCGCTTTTGCCGTGCTGGAACGCCGCAAGTGAGCACACTCTAGGCGGACCTTGTGCAGCAGTGCATCAAGATCCGGATAGTCCCTCAAAAAACTCTGCACGACCAAATTGAGCACATGTGCCAGACATGGGATGTGAGTGAGGTTGCCGAGGCCCAGAGCTGCCACCAGATTTCGGCCATTATCACACACTACCATGCCTGGCTGGAGATTCGCTGGCACAAACCACACATCGCTCTCCTGCTTGATGGCATTCCAGAGCTCCTGCGCTGTGTGGCTTTGATTCCCCAAAGAAATTAATTTCAAGACGGCCTGTTGACGTTTGGCCATGGCTGTGCTCATGTCGGTCGTAACAGGTAAACGTTCATCACGGGTCCATATGGAGGTGGACTGTGACGGCTCCTGCAGCGATGATTCTGAGGAACTGGTGTAAGAGGAGGAGTCAATGCGTACAGAATGGATTCCTGCAATCCTTGGAGTGGGCAGGACACGTCCTGCGCCACTCGCACGATCTGTACCCAGCTCAACGACATTAACCCAATGGGCAGTGAGGGAAAGGTATCGCCCCTGTCCATGTTGACTGGTCCACGCATCGGTGGTGAGGTGGACCTTGCTACTGACGGCATTCAGTAGCGCGTGTTTTATGTGTCCCTCCACATGCTTGTGCAGGGCAGGGACGGCTTGCCTGCTGAAGTAAAAGCGGCTGGGCACATTGTACTGTGGGACTGCCAATGACATCAAGTCACGGAAGCTGTCAGTCTCCACCAGCCTGAATGACAGCATTTCCAGTGACAGAAGTTTGGCAATGCCTGCAGTCAGAGCCTGTGCTCGTGGGTGGTTTGACGAGAAAGGCCACCTTTTCTCCCATGCCTGTACTACCGATGGCTGTACACTGGGCTGGGAGTGTGTGGATGACTGGGAAAGTGGTGCTGCGGGTGGAATTACAGCGGGTCTCTGGACAACAGGGCCAGAGGTTCTTCCACGGCGATCCTGGGAAGAAGCCGAACCAGCTGCGTGTGAGCTGGAGGAAGAGGCAACACGAGCTGAAGAGGTGGTAGCTGCCGCTGTTGGTTGGCCTAGCTCTTCAGTGAGTCTTTCTAACTCCGCCGCGTGCCTGGTGCGCACATGTTTCCACATGTTGGAGGTATTGAGGTTGCTGACATTTCGACCTCTTTTGACTTTGTGATGACACACCTTGCATTTGACATAGCAAATGTCATCTGCAACTGTGTCAAAAAAGGACCAGGCACTGCAAGTCTTGGGAGCGCCCTTTTTGGCTTTTGGAAGAGACATGCTCCTAACGGGTGCCAAAGCGGAGGCTGCAGGATCCGCAGTCTTCCCCCTCCCTCTCCCTCTTTGGGCCGTACGGGGAATCTCTTCCTCAGAGCTGCTCCCACCACCTTCCTGTACCTCAGAGATGGGTCAAGGACCTCATCATCTACACTACCCTCTGCCCCCAACTGCTCCTCCTGGGTAGTCTCAGCAGCAGAGCACGCACCAGAAAGTGGCACCTGAGTGTCATCAGCGGATGCGTCCTGCGATGTGGTGACTGGAGGCACTGGCCCACCCGCCTCTTCAGAGGAAGAGAGAAATAGCGGTTGGGCATCACTGCACCCTGCCTCTTCTTCCATTTTTCCAATGCTGCTTGGCTGGCCCCCTGTTTCCAAGCCAAGAGATTCAGAGAACAGAAGTAGAGACGGCTCCTGTCCTGGGATCTCTGTCTGCCTGGGCAATTTGGCAGGTGGTGAAGAGACAGATGGCTGCTCTCCAGTGCTCTGTGTCTGAGAGGATGTGGCACTAATTGAAGTTGATGCATTAGCTGCCATCCATCCGACAACGGCTTCAATTTGGTCTTCACGCAGCAGCGGTGTACGGCGCTCTGCGACAAAGCTGCGCATGAAGGACTGTTCCCTGGTGAAAGTGGGTGCTGATGAGTCACCGGTGCCCGCAGCAGGCACAGAATCCCCACGTCCTCTCCCTGCTCCGCGCCCACGCCCACGTGCCTTACTCACTGCCTTCTTCATCTTGGTTGACTGATAAAGATAAGCAGAAAAGTACTAACGGCTTTGTGTGCTTATTCCTGAACAACTCCTAACAGGTATAAGAAACACTAATTTTCTAAAGTGTGGACTAGACTTTAATATGAGCTAATGTGGCCTACACAAATGTAAAGTGGTGTCACTGGTGTGTTTGGTGAACTTTATTATTTATTTATTTTTTGGGGGCTGAACTGACAACAGGGCGAGCTACAGTCACACGGAGACCGTGCAGACAGCCGTAAACGGCGCTGCAAGGCCCAAAAACCCTCCTCTACGTTATCCTATGTAGTGTTTTTCCACAAGTTAGCTGGAGACGGGTGGAAAGACACTAATAGGAATTTTTTGAAAAAATGTGCAGCAGCCTGCACTACTTAAAACAAAAGGAAAATTGATTTTACGGTATGACGCAGTGAAGAACCCTGAGATGGAGACAACCAGGCTATGGCTGCTCACAGACTACAGGGCGAGCTGCAGTCACACGGAGACCGTGCAGACAGCCGTAAACGGCGCTGCAAGGCCCAAAAACCCTCCTCTACGTTATCCTATGTAGTGTTTTTCCACAAGTTAGCTGGAGACGGGTGGAAAGACACTAATAGGAATTTTTTGAAAAAATGTGCAGCAGCCTGCACTACTTAAAACTAAAGGAAAATTGATTTTACGGTATGACGCAGTGAAGAACCCTGAGCTGGAGACAACCAGGCTATGGCTGCTCACAGACTACAGGGCAAGCTGCAGTCACACGGAGACCGTGCAGACAGCCGTAAACGGCGCTGCAAGGCCCAAAAACCCTCCTCTACGTTATCCTATGTAGTGTTTTTCCACAAGTTAGCTGGAGACGGGTGGAAAGACACTAATAGGAATTTTTTGAAAAAATGTGCAGCAGACTACACTACTTGAAAAAAAAAAAAAAAAGAACAGTATGAGGCAATGAACCACCCTCCCTGAACTGAATACAACCAGCTATGGATGGCCTATGGCTGCACTCAGACTAGAGAGTGGGCTGCACTCACACACACACACACACAGACCTTGCAGATCGCTGTGAAAACAGCGCTACAAGGCAAAAGCAAGGTGATTAGTAGGTGAACACAGCGGTTGCTAAATTAGCCTTTGAAAAGCACAAAGAAGCAAATCGCTATCTCTAAACTGGCCCTCAGTCAGCAAACAGCGTCCTGTCACTAACTGAATTCACAGCAGAGTGAGCGCAAAATGGCGCCAGCGACTTTTAAACTGCATCATGACATCATTTCAGCAGCCAATCACAGTCTTGCCAGTAGTTTCAGGCCCTCCATGCTGAACAGGATGTGCCCACACTTGGAATCATTCTCATTGGCTGATTTCGTACAAATTTGTGCAGTTTGAATCCTGGGAACTTCCGATTCCGGTATCTGATACGCGGCAAGTATCGGATCTCGGTATCGGAATTCCGATACCGCTAAGTATCGGCCGATACCCGATACTTGCGGTATCGGAATGCTCAACACTAATAACAACATGTAAACATTGTAAATGTAAAAAACCTCGAGGGGAGGGTTCTTGGAGCTAAAAAATCTGGCTCATAATAGGCAGAAAGCCTACCACAAAATTTAACCAAAAAACACGTATTTACCCTCAGCCGTAACCACCAGCTCGAGGGCACCATGTAACCCATTTCGGGCAAACCAACCACAAAGCTCCCGAGGTAAACACCAAAGCCCGTAACAAAAGCCAGATCAACCCTATAAGCATCATCACCAACTCCAAGAACCCAACCCCCCGCCACACACGAACAGCCCTGACCACCTCAGGCTCGTGAGTGCCCCACCACCGCCAAAGCTCTTTATACTCCTTCCTGTAGACGGAGCGCCCATAAATCCATACCTATCTCGTTAAGATGCACCCCATCCACCCTCCAGAAATTACCGATCCCGGCCTCTAGTTCAAAATGTCTCACGGCAATACCACCGTTCCGAGACACAAAGCTCGCCACCGTCCTATTCAGTTTCACCCTGGCCCTATTAATCCCTTTAAGGGAACGGGCCTCCCGCCACGTCCGCCGTGGCACAATGTCCGACAACACCGTCAGTATACCAGGAAAAGATACCCACTGTCTCAACAAGTCAAACCGGATAACCCGAATCAGTTCCCTCACTGGTTTTGCCCCCAAATCGTTACCACCAAGATGTCTGGGGGGCGATCCAAACAGGCGGCGCGGGAGAATTCAGGCAACAAACTACGCCACAACATACCCCGGAAACCCATCCAACGAATGACCACTGCCTCCCGACCAAAACCCAATTGCCTACCATTCAACCTAGCATCAGTGCGGAGGGCACCCCAGTAAACGAAAGAGTGTCCAACAATCCAAGCAAAGAAGGGGGTCCGACCTGGAAAACATAACTACAATTAACAATACGTAAAAGCACGCCCCAGTATCGTTGACTCAATGTCGAACATAAGACAGATAACGATTTGAACTCCGTCTGCCTATTTTCTTAATCACATCCGGACCCAGGCCCAAACCATCGGCCTCAGACGCGGCCCCAATCCTAAAAGAGTACGAACCGAAATTATCCGGGTTGACACCCAGGGATCCCAAGCCTTTCTTCAAAATGGCTACAAATTGGAAACGTGACAGAAAATCCCCTTCTTGGTGTTGTAACAAAGGGCCTGACCTAACCTGGCACAAACTCCAATATGCTTCCAAACAGTGTTGCGGGCACATACCGCTACCAACCACACTTCCCAACACTACCTTCTTTCCCCTGCCCAGCTGATCCGTCTTTGAACGCCTGATCCAAAAAGCGATACCACCATCCCAAAAAACCACATCTTCCGCTAAAAGACCACCAGCCTTGTCTTTGCTCGGGGAAACCAACTCTCCCAAACGCAGAGCACCAAAAAATGCAAAAAGAAAAGGCCAACCGAAACAGTACCGCCTCGAACTGAGAAGAACAAATGAAACCTAATGCCTCACCTAACCGCTGCAACATCCCAAAAGAAATGGGCCTACGCTTATCAAAAGTCACATTACCTTTGCGAAAACCCTTCAACGCCTGCCGTATCACAAAGTCCTTTATAACATCCCTCAACCCTTGCAGCTGAAAACCGAAAGCCAAACCTGCTATAAACTTGTTTAACCTAGACACAGACCACCCCCACTCCACCACCTTACCTATCAGGGCCAATAACGCCATCGTCCTATCGCAATCGGACTCAGCCGAGCCACATTGGGCCACCCAACCTACCCACATAGCCCATGCCGCCGTATAATCTAACCATGTCCTGCTTGACACTGAAGCTTGGATCAATCAGCCTCCCCTTCCATAACAACCTGCCACAGATGCAAAGGACATGCTGCTCCTGTCGCCTCCGAATCTGGAGCCAATTCCCAGAATCGGTCCCACTGCAAACGAGACAAAGCGTCAGCTATAGTGTTTTGAATGCCTGGCACGTGCACCGCCGAAATCCATGCATTCAAATCCAAGCATCTCAACACCAATTCCCTGACGAGCCTGATTACTGGGGGGGGAGGAAGAAGATAAGCTGTTAATCACAGACACCACGCTCGAGTTATCACAATGAAAATGTACTCGCCGGTCCTTAAAAATGTCGCCCCAAATAAACACCGACACCACAATTGGGAACAGTTCTAACAACGCCAAATTCTTGGTAAGCCCATTCTTTCGCCAATTTCAGGCCACACCCCCACACTCCATTTTCCTCCACAATAGGCCCCATAGCCAACTCCACCCGCTGCGTCCATGTAGATCTCGCAGTCAAAGGCATTCAGATCCTCCCGCTGAATAAGCGACCTGCCATTATACTTTTCCAAAAAACGTTGCCAAACAAGAAGGTCGTCCTTATGCTCTCTACCCAAACGGATAAAATGATGGGCCGACCGGACTCCCGCCGTCGCCCTGGACAATCTGCGGCAAAAAATCCTGCCCATCGACATAATGCGGCAAGCAAAATTCAAGCGGCCCAGCAACGACTGCAACTCCTTCAGAGTTGTCTTCCGCAATTTCCCGCTCCTGACCACCTCCTGCTTAAGCAACAACAACTTATGGTCCGGCAACCTACACTCCATTTTTTCAGAATCAATGAGAATCCCTAGAAAACTCAAAAACTTGCAAGGGCCCTCCGTTTTATCCTATAAAAGGTACTGAAAATCTCAAACAATGAACAAGAAATCGAACATCCCATAGGCAAACACCTATCCAAGTAAAAACCACCCTCCCACCAACAACCTAACAAAGGAATGCTCTGCGGGTGTACCGGCAAAAGCCTAAACGCCGACTCGATGTCTGTCTTTGCCAACAAGGCCCCGGCCCCGTACCTTCGCACCCACTGTACAGCCGCATCAAATGACGTGTAAACCACGGAGCACAACTCCTCCGCAATCCCATCATTAACCGAGGATCCCTTAGGATATGACAGGTGCTGAATTAGCCGAAACAACTACACCAGCCATGGGCAACGAACCAAACGGCCCCGCCATTCTTCCCAATTTGACCTCTTTTGCCAACTTAGCCGAAACAACCTCCGAATGCAAACTAGCCGATCTCAAATGTTTTGTAGAAAAGGAGACCACATGCGTGAGGTGAGGGATCTTAAACCCCTCAAGAAAACCATCCCTAATAACCTCCGCCTTTTGAGAGTCCGGGTATCTATTTAGATAAGGGGCCATCTTTTGAAGCCTCACTGGAGTCACCCCCTTGACCATCACCCACTGATGGCTTACCCCTTGATTTTTTGAAACACTTAGCAGCCCCTTGTGAGGCCCCGTTGCAATGGGAGCACACGTGTTTAAACTTACAGGTGGCGCCATACTTACACTGGCCGTCGTTAAACTGCCAGCATGTCCCCGTTCTTTCCTTGTGACCCCTGTCCTCCCCCACCTTGTCCTGACTGCTGACTGCTTCCCCCCCACCGCCCCCCTGAAAGGACTGCCCATATCGCACCGGAGCCATCACCTTCAACCACAATCCAATGTCCTTTTGATCCCATTTTATCTCGGGCCTCACCGCTTTTCGCTGCCTGAACTGTTCATCGTATCGCAGCCAGGCCTGGCCCCCGTAGGTACGATGTGCTTCTCCAATGGCATCAAATTAACAGAACAGGCCCGAGCAATTCTCTGGGGCTTTCTCCCCTATAACACTTGCCAGAATGGCAAAGGCCTGCTGCCAGTTTACGAACGTCTGAGGAATAAGGCGCCAACGCCTCTTTTCTTCCTCCTCTTTTTTGCTATCGTCTTTCTTTCCTTTATCCAAATTAAATTTTTCTAAAGGAAGGAGAGAGAAAATCTCTACGTATTCGTCCTTCCAAATTTTTTCCTTCACTTCTTTCTTCAAATGGGCCCCCAGCGGGCCCTCAAAACACACATAGACCTCGCCTTTCGCCCTATCGTCTAACTTCACCGTATCGCCCTTCCTTGTTTCCGTCTGCACCGACACCGACACCCCCGCCGCTGAAGATGGCGGCTCGCTACCAAAACTCGCAATCACGCTCGAACCCCCTACTCCACAACCACCAACTGGCATCCAAGCCCCTGTGGGTGACGCTCCCACACTATCCACAACTCCACCATCCAATCTCTTCAGAATCTGCGACATACCCGCCAAAAGCTCTCTAACGCTCGGAACCTCACCACCACCCCGCTCAACTAACTCCGACACACCCGGCACCGGAAAAAGACTGGACATATACTCACGGGGCTGCGCACGTGCTGTGTCCCCACCACCTGAATCCTGCCATTCCCTTTCGTCCCGATGCTCGTTCCCGGAGTCGTCGCTGCCACTCATCTGCCCCAGGCCCACGCCCCTGGCCTCCACATCACCAGGGGGGACCGAGACTGGCGAAGGCGACCGGTCCCTCGACCTCCTGCTGGATCTGGACCTGGCAGCCTCCGTGGGTCCTCTGTGTGCTGCAGCCGGACTGGCCCCTCTGGCCGCCGCTCCCGCGGCGCGACCGCGACCCGCTCCCTGCCGCAGTGCTGCCACCAGCCTGCCCGACATCCTGCTCTGCCGACCTGTCCCCGAGCCAGGTGCACCGGGCGGCTGTGATACCGGTGCACCCGCCGCTGTCCGGCTCCTGGATGATGCCGCCGCCGCTGGGCTCCTCCCTTGCCCCGTCGCTGATGCCGCCGCCGCCGCTGGAGCTGCTCCCCGGTGGGTACTAGCTGGAGATCCTGGCACTGCGGCGCCCGCGCGCCCACTGCTAGGCCACACCGGAAGTGCGGCCCTGGCTTCCTGTGCAGCGCTGGTGGTCGGCCGCGCCTGCACCGCTCTCCCAGCACCTCGTCGCCTCGTGCCGGCAGGGCCGCCTGGTGGATTCCTGCCGGAGGGGGGGCGGGCGCGGTGGCTGCGCCGCGTCCCACAGCCCCCGCAGGTTCCCCGGAGGGGCTCCGCGGCCTGCGCCTGCCGCGCGGTGTCACATCGGGGGACAGCCTCTCCGGCGGCCTGGTCCTCCTGGTCCGGCCATGGCTCCCGCTGTCCCCTAGCAGCCCGGTGAGCTGCTCCTCCAGCCATCTGGCCCTCCTGGACCGTGCCTCCCTGCGAAGCTGAGCGACCAAGCTGTCCACTGTGGCCATGGTAAGTAACGCTGTGGCAGCAGGTCCACTCACTTTGCCTGTCTCTGACCAACTGATCCCCTTCCCGCACTTTTCCCAAGCCCCCTCCTCCCATTCCCACAAAATCCCCGCCCCATTCCTATCCTACCAATCCCGGGACCCCTTGTTTAATTTTCAAAAAATACTGCACTGCTCCCCATGGCAACGCAGTCATGTGGGGGCTTCCTTTTAGCTGCACCCCATACAGCCCCCCCTCTTACCATTAAAAAATACGAGTGAATTTTCCTGGACCCATGCAGTATGTGGGTTCCAAGGCCTAATTGGGTGCATATGACTATGCAGCAGGGCTTGCCTTCCTATCAGTGTATAAAACAAAGGAGTATGGAGCACACAATGCATATTGTGAAGTGGATTTTCATGCGTGCATCCACTATGTGGGTTCCAAGGCCTAATGGGGTGCATATGACTGACTATGCAGCAGGGCTCGCCTTCCTGTCAATGTAGAAAACAAAGGAGTATGGAGCACACAATGCATATTGTGAAGTGGATTTTCATGGGCCCATCCAGTATGTGGGTTCCAAGGTCTAATGGGTTGCATATGACTGACTATGCAGCAGGGCTCGCCTTCCTGCTGTTGTAGCTGTTTTCATTCTGACCCAATGTCAGCTGACAGATCACCAGTGAGACCCAAATCAAGTAGTTACGCCCGTTATTTTACAAGCGCGCTTGGAGACAAAAAGACACCTCACAGGATATCCTGTGAGCAAGTCACTTTTATCTGATATATAAAAAGCCAAAGCAATGTTTTATACAATTTACAACAAATGCATTTCAATGTAACTCATGTAGCCCCCACCATCACCCAGGGTCATCCTTTATTTACCATAACCCAGAACATGTTGCTGACTATTAGGGTATGTGCACACGTCCAGATTTCTTGCAGAAATTTCCTGAAGAAAACCGGAAAGGTTCAGGACCTTCCATGACGTCGCGGTCACGTGAGCGGTCACATGACCGGTCTCGCGACCAATCACAAGACTGCGACGTCATTGCAGGTCCTTCACCGCACACCAGCTATAGAAACCGAAGCGGCAGCATGCACCGGAGAGGCGGGAAGACTGCGGGGGGCATCAAAGGTGAGTATATCACTATTTTTTATTTTAAATCTTTTTTTTTGACCAAATATATGGTGCCCAGTCCGTGGAGGAGAGTCTCCTCTCCTCCACCCTGGGTACCAACCGCAAATAATCTGCTTACTTCCCGCATGGTGTGCACAGCCCCGTGCGGGAAGTAAGCAGATCAATGCACTCCTAGGTGTGCGGAATCCCCGCAATTCCGCATTTTAATGAACATGTTGCTTTTTTTTCCGCGATGCGATTTTTTTCGTGGAAAAAAAGGCTACATTTGCACAAAAAATGCGGAATACACTGTAAATAATAGGAGGCATATGTTAGCATTTTTTTCGCGTTTTTATCACGTTTTTATAGCGAAAAAACGCGAAAAAAAACGCGAAAAATACAGAACGTGTGCACATGGCCTTAAGAACATACATTGATAAGAAGTATAGTCTCCTTGAAAGGAGACCATCAGACTACTGAGTCAACAGATTCTAGTAATTCTAACACTTAAAGGCAAGAGGCACTTAAAGGCAAACTATTAACCCTTCTATAACAATTTCCCCCTTTTGTAAATGGTATAACCTTTGCTACGGGGTTAGCTGATGTCCACAAAGGAGCTACTGTCTCATGGGTCTAGTACCCACAAGGGGGCTTTCTACCTGCTTCGCCCATCCACCCTCAGTGTGGACACTCAACTCCCCCGTCAGCAGTGGCCATACGGGGCCTATGATACTCTACAGAAGGTTCAGCCTTAGGTAATACATATATTAGCGCTTTTACGGCTACATAAAACAATAAGCAAAGCAACAAGATTTGCATACAAGTCTGTAAAATACCAAAAATAATCCAATCGGCTGGATTTAAAAAGGAGTCTCTATATTGTATTATAGAAAGTAAATAACTTGGCACTCAACTTGTGTATAGTGATGATTTTAAGAATTAAATATTTATTACTTGGATCGCAGTCCAGCATAAACGTTTCGGTCAAAACAATAAGACCTTCTTCAGTAGACCGACTGCTTGTCAGATGTAGAGGGTCACAGAGTATAGGTGAGATCCTATATATTAATTGTAAATAGACCTCAGATTAATTGGATATGAACGCATAGTTCTTCAAATTGTGGTAAGGTTGGTAACTAAAATAGCCAGGACAGGTATGTATCCCATAGAATGAAAGAGCAGGGTAACTTTCAATGTGCTGGCATATAATAATGAGTTCCTCACCATAAATGTTATTGTATATAATGGCCAATAGTTACTTGTGTAGTGGCACAAAATTCTATTATGCAAGGTCTCCTTGAGAGTCCTGTAGGATAGGTGCCACTGTGTTACTGGCCCCAATAAGTTGTAAACGGATGGTGTGCATCAACGCGGTGTCCGCCGCTGGTTGAATCGCGGACACCGCGTTGATGCACACCATCCGTTTACAACTTATTGGGGCCGGTAACACAGTGGCACCTATCCTACAGGACTCTCAAGGAGACCTTGCATAATAGAATTTTGTGCCACTACACAAGTAACTATTGGCCATTATATACAATAACATTTATGGTGAGGAACTCATTATTATATGCCAGCACATTGAAAGTTACCCTGCTCTTTCATTCTATGGGATACATACCTGTCCTGGCTATTTTAGTTACCAACCTTACCACAATTTGAAGAACTATGCGTTCATATCCAATTAATCTGAGGTCTATTTACAATTAATATATAGGATCTCACCTATACTCTGTGACCCTCTACATCTGACAAGCAGTCGGTCTACTGAAGAAGGTCTTATTGTTTTGACCGAAACGTTTATGCTGGACTGCGATCCAAGTAATAAATATTTAATTCTTAAAATCATCACTATACACAAGTTGAGTGCCAAGTTATTTACTTTCTATAATCTTACTGGTGTGGGCAACCTATCTTGAGCACCAACACAGCTGTGCCACTATATACTTCTCTATATTGTATTAGTCTCATTAAGAACCTTAAGGAACCTAGAAAATCTGAGTCCAAGTCTCATTGTGTATGCGGTGTGGTGTTAATACCTTCCTTGGCTCCAGGGGTAAGGCTAAGTACAGCATAGTCCTTGCAGATACTGGGCTGTGTATACAGATCCAACAGTCCAGCAGTTTTTGTCCTTCTGCGTCTTTTATGAGAAAAGCAAGATGTTGAATAAGTTTGTTGTCCTTTTCAACCCTTAAAAGTTTATCCAGTGTCTCTGTAAGGTGCAAACATCCTACCACTGCCAGCAAGGTGATTAGGAGAACAGTTATTCTGCTGGTGAAAATATCTTTTTGCAGTGACGGGCATGGATCCAGGTGGGCTTTCCCTCAAGTGAATGTGGTGAGCTGGACTTTACAACGGGCCGTCAAACCGTGGATCTAGGCTCCTTCTCACGTGTCTGTGTATGACCACCCAATCACTTGGATTCAGCTGATGTACGTCTGCACTGGCATTAGGATCTGGAATGGATGAAAACACATGTTTATGCACCACATTAAGTCTTTTCTGCAGGCCTGGACATGGGCTGTCATAGCATCGTGTTGCATTTGTAGCACCTGTAGGAAGTACAGACCAGTCTCTGGCAAACTACTAAACAGGACTACAAAAGGAGACGAGCCTGTCTTTCTATTTGGAGTGAGTCTGACTGACAAGAGTGCAAGAGACAAGCACTCTACCCCGCTCTTTCCTGTGTCTGCCATGGCCTTTGAATTTTCAGTTTAAGTGTCCCATTTAGTCTTTCCACTTTCCCACTACTTTGTTGTCTATATGGTGTATGAAATGCTTGCTGTACTCCCAGGGCCTGCATGACTTCCCTCATTTTTTCTCCCGTGAAGTGCGTGTCCCTATTGCTCTCTATGGTTTCTGGGACACCATACCTGCAGATCAGTTCTTTCATCAGTTTGTCTGCAGTCACTTTAGCATTTGCACATTTTACCGGATAGGCTTCCAGCCAACCAGAGAAGAGATCTACACATACTAGGACATTTTTCACACACTCCTACCTTGGGTAGCTGTATGTAGCCAGTCTGCAGTCTCTGAAACCGGTAGAGAGGCCTGTGTGTCGCTTTCTTAGGGATTTTTACTGTTTTACCAGGGTTGTGCTGTGCACAGATGAGGCATGACCGTACGAGCTTTGCTGCTGCGTAACTGAAACCAGGAGCGATCCAGAAGGCATCTACCATGGACACATGTGAGATTTTGAGGTGTGAGTGGGGCCATCTGTTGCTTGCGCCATAATTAGGAACAGGGACCTTGGTATATACAATTCATCCTTATTCTCCCAAAACTCTTTTTGAGTTCAGCTCAGCTCCCATTCTCCCCCGTGTTCCTTCTCTGTTTGGGCAGCTGGAGGGATTTCAGGACATCTAGGCTCAGTGTGGCTGGAATAAGCTGACTCCCCGCCACTGTCCACTGCTCCCTAGGCCACCTTGCTGCTACTTTAGCAGCCTCGTCCGCCCTTCTGTTGCCCTCTACCTCCACAGAGTCACCGTCTGTGTGTGCTTTTACCTTGACGATGCCAACCTGGACTGGTAACGTCAATGCCTCCACTAATTGTTTCACCAGCTCTGCATTTTTAATGGGCTTACCGGCTGATGTAAGAAACGTTCTGCTTCTCCAGATAGGGCAATAATCATGGGATATTCCCCATGCACAATTCGAATCTGTGTAAATATTAGCGACTTTACCTGCAGCAGCTCTACACGCCTCAGTGAGTGCCTTCAACTCTGCCTCCTGCACCGACATGTGAGGAGGGAGTGGTTCAGCTCGGATTACCTCATGTGAGGATACTACTGCATATCCAATGTAGAATCACCCATCCTGGTGGTATCTGGAGCCATCTACAAAATAAAAACCTCAGAATATGCATTAGGAACAGGTTTTTCATGAACATATGTAAAACATACTGTCTCCTGACTCATCAGTTCCTATGCAGTCATGTTTGTGAATCATGTCAACGTACCAGAGTACTTTTTTTTTTTTTCTAATGCTATCACCAATTCCCCCTTTTCTGAATCCACAGGTAGATGAGTGACTGGATTCAGAACATTATGTCTTTTGAGGGTGACGTATTCAGGAATTAGTATTAGAGCACATTCAATTCTGATCTGTCTATCCATAGACAGGTGTTTTGGTTGAACTTGTACGAGTATGGCATTAATGTCATGTGGGGAACAAATTGTCAAAAGAAAAAGTCAGTGTGAGCTCACATGCCTAGCAGTAATACAGCAGCTTTTACAACACGGACACACGTAGGAGACCCTCTAATCACTGGGTCTAATTGTGTTGAGTAGTAAGCTATTGGTCTCTGTTTCTCTCCATGTTGTTGTGTCAGTACTGCTGTAGCATGTCCTCCCTGCTCTGTGCAAAATAAGAAAAATGGCTGATCATAGTTTGGAATGCCTAAGGCCGGGGCTTGACACAATGGGCAGCTTCAGAGAATAGAAGGAATCAATTGCTTCTTGAGTGAGATTGTAAGGGTCTGATGACAACCTGTCATAGAGTGGTTGCATCATTTGTGAAGCAGACCTTATCCAAGGCCTTCCAATAGGTCACCAAACCTAGGAAAATGCGTAGATGCTGGTGTGACCTGGGTAAAGGGAGATTTTGTATTGCCTGTTTTCTGTCTTCAGTCAGGTGTCTTGTACCTTCAGCAATACAATGTCCTAAAAATGTCACCTTTTGTTTGCAATACTGTAATTTGTCACGTGAGACCTTGCAACCCTTCTCTGCCAAAAAACACAGCAAGGGAACTGTAGCTTCCTTGCAGGACATCTGGTCCGGGCAGCAGAGCAAGAGGTCATCCACGTACTGCAATAGTACAGTCTGTGGATGAGGTGGTTGCCACTGCTCAAGAATCCCTGCCATCGCTGTTGAATAGATGGTTGGGGAGTTCTTTCCCCCTTGTGGGAGGACCGTCCAACAGTATTGTTTACCTTCGTGAGTAAAAGAGAAAAGATACTGACAGTCAGAGTGCAGGGGTACAGAGAAGAATGCATTTGCCAAATTAATGACTGTGAAACATTTTGTGACCGTACGGTGTGTGTATTAGGGACAACTGAGATCCCACTCACTGCAACATCATTAATAGCCTGTAAGTCATGAACTATTCTGTAAGTGTCAGGGGAACCCTTGGGTTCTTTTTCTTCTTAATGGGATACAAAGGGGTGTTGCAGGGGGAAGATCTTTGCACCAGAACCCCTGCCTTAACGTACTCTTTAATATCCCTGCTCAGGGCCATTGATTTGACTAGGGTCAAAGGGGTATTTGCTTTAACCAAAGAGGAGTGGTTCCTTCTTTTAATTTATCATGACAGGGGGAATGGTCAGCGGACCCACATCAGATTTTCTCCACCAAGGGTAGATCATGAGTAAGACTTCTTAGTTGAAACGCGTTGATCCTCCTCACTGGTGTGCCAGGTGTTTGCTATGTAAACATTTTTCATTTTGAAGAACTATTTATCGCTTTAGTTGTCTAATAAAGTCTCACAAAGTCTGAACTGCCTCCACTTCCAGCTGGATCATTTCTCTGTTTGTCTTCATTTACTGTCAGCCTACTCCCAAAAGTTAATGTCCCCACTATCCACCAACCACAATCCTGTGTCAGCTTCTTAAGTCACTACATGTGATCTTGTCTGGACAGGATTCAGTGCAATTCTCTTAGGTCGGGTTGCAGCACAGATCATACAAGTATTTCTCCAGTCTGGGTTTGTCTGACCACAGTGTTTAGAAATCCATCTGTCTTGTCTGGGTCTCTGGTTATACAAAGGTATGACCGTAGCAGTAATGTGTCAGTCATAGTCGGACTTTTAAGCATCAAAACATTCATAATACACCTTACTTCCGTCCTGCTGCACTCTCTCAGACGCCATTTATTCACTTGCTATTTTCTTCCCTTGTCTGTGCATTTTTGAACATCCAAACATCCACTCACTGGCATTTTTGCCTTTTTCAATATTGGTTTCACATCTTTCACTGCTTCCTTTTTCAATCTGTATAGCGGATCCCATTGGGGCACTGACTGCACACACAGAACAAGTTGCCCATGGCTTCAACTTATTCCTCAGACAGCTCACCTTTATTCTGCAAATGCCCTTTTTAGTGTGCCTTGCCATCTACGGGCGGCCACACGTAGCAAGTCAGAGCGAGTGTCAAGATTTAGCGGGAAGGCTTTTCTTGCCTCTCACCCGGTAGACCTAAAGGATGTAACGGGAAGGCTAAAACTGCCTCTCACCCGTTAGATCAACTGGCTAGAAAAGGAAGGCCCAGGTGTATTAGGCTTCTAACCTTTCAGCTCAGCTCCATGGAGCGGGAAGGCTTTTCTTGCCTCTCACCCGCAACAAAAACCAGCTGACTGTAGCAAGAAGGCCCAGATGTGTTAGGTGCAGCGCCCCAGAGTCCTGGTCGTTGCAGTACTGTGGCTCCGCCACTATGGGGAGCTACGGTGCGTCCGATGGCACTGAAGGAGTTCATCTGATCAGGTATCACAGACACCAATACATTTCACAGCTGGGCCTCTGGGGGGAGCTAAGGGTGCTATTCATTAGGCCACTCCCCACCATAGTGGGTAAACCGGGGGTCAGGCAGGAAGTTAGATCAGAAAGCTGACTGGATTGGACGAAGCAACACCTGGTGGCAGAGGGTGTTGTGGAGGAAGAGACAGTAGGGTCTCTGTCAGGGGTGGGATCCTGACAGAGGCTTGGCATTGGAAAGGACGTAACGGGTCCGCGCCAGCTCCGGGAAGCGGCGGGGCCCAAGAAAGGACTAGAAGCGAGATAGATTGTGCTGAGTGAGAAACGAGATCAAGCGATAGGAGAATACCAGTAGGGGTCGTGCTGTAAGACCGGAGCAACATCCTACTGAGGCGCACTACCGGTGGCCGGAACGCCGAGGGAGTATCATAACATTCAGCTTCAAGCAATACTCTAAACAGCGGCAGGACAGTCAGTCTAAGGCGGGCTGTCTCACACAAATCACCTATGAAGTCTTGGGGGGCACCTTGTGGAGAGGGGCGACTCTAGGGTCCCGGAAGAGCTCCGAGCCTACCCGTCAAACGGGTGCCGTCCCAACCAGAACAACAGGGAGGGACGGAGGATTAGAAGAACATCATTTAATCGAGTTGTGAGGGAACTTAAGAAACAGACACAACGGTTGTGGGGACTTTCCGTAAGCACAGCAGGGAAGGACCGCAACACATAGCGCTAGAAGGAAGGCACCGATTTCCACCTGTGAAGAGAACTCTGGAGGTGCCATTGGACCGGCCGGACTTGCGCAGCCTGGTGAACTGTATTCTGGATTGAGGACCCAGAGATCTTCAGTAAAGAGGTAAAGAGACTGCAACCTGGTGTCCTCGTTATTTACTGCACCGCACTACCTACATCCACACCTATCATTCACTGTGCGCCCCACGGCAGGGTCACGGACCGGGGCCTAGCCGCCGTGACAACCCCAGAGCAGAGACTCAGAGGCCCGGTACCGGGTAACCCCTCGGCCCTGCGGCGGTGGGGGCGCTACATTAGGCCTCTCACCTACTACATCAGCAGTGCAGTTGGCTACCTCCTCCGTTGATCCTCAATTTGCTATATATCAATCACTCAACTTGAAGCATGTGAATCTTTTTACCAATCTTTCAATCACACAAATTTCCTCTAAAATAGGCACAGTTCTTTTACTTTCAATACATACAGTACTATTGCCTTAAACTCAAATCTTACTTACACTGTACAATACCAAGGACAGAGAAACTTAGAATGCAGCTATGTGCCCCCCTTCCTCTGGCCCACAGCACAGAGGGGAGAAATTACAAGCATTCGCGCAGGGGTTCGACTCCCTCCTCCCATCTGGTATTCAGCACAGATAAGAGCTCGGTATCTTCTACACAGAAACGGATTGCAGCAGTTTTCAGACTTAATCTCTACAAACATTCATCCTCTCGGAATTAAAAACAGTTTCTCTATACAGGCAAATCACTGCATAACTTGAATAAGCTGATTCTGACCGCGTCCGGCCAAAACACACATATAGAAACCTATCCAATACCAAACCATATATAACACAGGTTTCACTGAATCTCAGATGTAAATTAAGTGTACATTAAAAATATCCACAACTCATTCATCCTGGACCCTCAACAACAGTCAGATAAGTAATGATACTTATGTGATCACTCATTCATACATGCTCATTCAGGGATTGTTTTTTCCTTTTTCCTTTCACTTTTTAGTTGATTTTTACAAGCAGAAAATCCCTTATCTCAATCACTCCACCTAATTCAGCTCAAACTGAGTTGAATAATGTCTTCTGTCACATACAGAGGACCACACCTAACGGAACTCCTCATCAATCAGGGATGGATCTCATGGACATACATACATACAAGGTTCACACAGCCTGCCTATTTTGCACTTTGGAATGAACACAACTCCATATAAATAAAACTGCAGCAGTGTCCACTGACACTCTGAAAGCACTTTAAGGCCAAACAACAAAAACCACGTCCTTACACAAAATACAGCTTCATATAATGTACTGCCAATCCAAAATGACCAAAATAACAACACTGCACAGAGCCTATCCCAGCTCTGTATTACACACACACACTAAACAACTACATAACCAATTAGGATATTGACAAATAATACAGATAACAATTATCATCTTATTACTCTATTATTCAACTCTCATACGGACATAAACAAACAAAACACAAAACTCACTGGTGATGTGGATTCTTTGAACCGTGTTGGCAGCCTTTTACCCAGAGGTATGGACAGATCCAGAAGAGAGATTGCAATTGCAAAACAAATTGTAAGAATAACATTTCTCACCTTGCTGCAGCTGGTGTTTTACATGTCCAATCTCTCAGGAAGCTCCCACATATGGATTCCGAATAAGGCTGGTTACCACGGCCCCCGTTCGGGCGCCAAAATTGTTATAGCTGTTTTCATTCTGACCCAATGTCAGCTGACAGATCACCAGTGAGACCCAAATCAAGTAGTTACGTCCGTTATTTTACAAGCGCGCTTGGAGACAAAAAGACACCTCACAGGATATCCTGTGAGCAAGTCACTTTTATCTGATATATAAAAAGCCAAAGCAATGTTTTATACCATTTACAACAAATGCATTTCAATGTAACTCATGTAGCCCCCACCATCACCCAGGGTCATCCTTTATTTACCATAACCCAGAACATGTTGCTGACTATTAAGAACATACATTGATAAGAAGTATAGTCTCCTTGAAAGGAGACCTGTTATGACCCCAGTGGACAGGGTCTCAGAGGAACGTGTAAGTCTGCAAGATACAAAAATCCAGCTCATAGGGCTGTGGTAACTGGGTTGACCAAATAGCTACTCCTAACGCCAACACTAGAAGTAGCCGGGGATCATGCCTACGGTGATCGCTAGATGACTCGCGCCAGCCGGAGAATCTAACTACACCTAGGAGAAGAAAACAAAGACCTCTCTTGCCTCCAGAGAAAGGGACCCCAAAGCAAGATACAAGCCCCCCACAAATAATAACGGTGAGGTAAGAGGAAATGACAAACACAGAAATGAACCAGGTTCAGCAAAGAGAGGCCAGCTTACTAATAGCAGAATAAAGCAAGATAACTTATCTGGTCAACAAAAACCCTATAAAAATCCACGCTGGAGATTCAAGAACCCCCGAACCGTCTAACGGTCCGGGGGGAGAACACCAGCCCCCTAGAGCTTCCAGCAAAGGTCAGGATACAGATAAGAACAAGCTGGACAAAAATACCAAACAAAACAAAAGCAAAAAGCAAAGAAGCAGACTTAGCTTGAAAAACAGGAACCAGGATCAGAGGACAAGAGCACAACAGATTAGCTCTGATTTCAACGATGCCAGGCATAGAACTGAAGGTCCAGAGAGCTTATATAGCAACGCCCCTGAACTAACGGCCCAGGTGAGCATATAGGAGAAGACAGAAGCTCCAGTGTCAAATCACTAATGACCACTAGAGGGAGTAAAACGCAAATTCACAACAGTACCCCCCCCTTAGTGAGGGGTCACCGAACCCTCACCACGACCACCAGGGCGATCAGGATGAGCGGCGTGAAAGTCACGAACTAAATCGGCCGCATGAACATCAGAGGCGACCACCCAGGAATTATCTTCCTGACCATAGCCCTTCCACTTGACCAGGTACTGAAGCCTCCGCCTGGAGAGACGAGAATCCAAGATCTTCTCCACCACGTACTCCAACTCGCCCTCAACCAACACCGGAGCAGGAGGCTCAGCAGAAGGAACTACAGGCACAACGTACCGCCGCAACAAGGACCTATGAAACACGTTGTGGATAGCAAACGACACAGGAAGATCCAGACGAAAGGATACAGGATTAAGGATTTCCAATATCTTGTAAGGACCAATAAAACGAGGTTTAAATTTGGGAGAGGAAACCTTCATTGGAACAAAGCGGGAAGAAAGCCACACCAAATCCCCAACACGTAGTCGGGGACCCACACCGCGGCGGCGGTTGGCAAAGCGCTGAGCCCTCTCCTGTGACAACTTCAAGTTGTCCACCACAAGATTCCAGATCCGCTGCAACCTATCCACCACAGAATCCACCCCAGGACAGTCAGAAGGTTCCACATGACCCGAAGAAAAACGAGGGTGGAAACCAGAGTTGCAGAAAAACGGCGAAACCAAAGTGGCGGAACTAGCCCGATTATTAAGGGCAAACTCAGCCAACGGCAAGAAGGTCACCCAATCGTCCTGATCAGCAGAGACAAAACACCTCAAATAAGCCTCCAAAGTCTGATTAGTTCGCTCCGTCTGTCCATTAGTCTGAGGATGGAAAGCAGACGAAAACGACAAATCAATGCCCATCCTACTACAAAAGGATCGCCAGAATCTGGAAACGAACTGGGATCCTCTGTCTGACACAATATTCTCAGGGATGCCGTGCAAACGAACCACGTTCTGGAAAAACACAGGAACCAGATCGGAAGAGGAAGGCAGCTTAGGCAAAGGAACCAAATGGACCATCTTGGAGAAGCGATCACATATCACCCAGATAACAGACATGCCTTGAGACACCGGAAGATCAGAAATGAAATCCATGGAGATATGTGTCCAAGGTCTCTTAGGGACAGGCAAGGGCAAGAGCAACCCGCTGGCACGAGAACAGCAAGGCTTAGCTCGGGCACAAGTCCCACAGGACTGTACAAATGACCGCACATCCCTTGACAAGGAAGGCCACCAAAAGGATCTGGCCACCAGATCTCTGGTGCCAAAAATTCCTGGGTGACCTGCCAACACCGAGGAATGAACCTCGGAAATGACTCTGCTGGTCCACTTATCAGGCACAAACAGTCGGTCAGGTGGACAAGAATCAGGCCTATCAGCCTGAAATCTCTGCAACACACGTCGCAGATCTGGAGAAATAGCTGACAAGATAACTCCATCCTTAAGAATACCAACAGGTTCAGCGACTCCAGGAGCATCAGGCACAAAGCTCCTGGAAAGAGCATCGGCCTTCACATTCTTTGAACCTGGTAAATACGAGACAACGAAGTCAAAACGGGAGAAAAACAATGACCAGCGGGCCTGTCTAGGATTCAGGCGTTTAGCAGACTCGAGATACATCAGATTTTTGTGATCAGTCAAGACCACCACACGATGCTTAGCACCCTCGAGCCAATGACGCCACTCCTCAAATGCCCATTTCATGGCCAACAACTCCCGATTGCCCACATCATAATTTCGCTCAGCAGGCGAAAACTTCCTAGAGAAAAAGGCGCAAGGTCTCATAACAGAGCAACCAGGGCCTCTCTGCGACAAAACGGCCCCTGCTCCAATCTCTGAAGCATCCACCTCAACCTGAAAGGGAAGCGAGACATCAGGCTGGCACAAAACAGGCGCCGAAGTAAACCGACGTTTCAACTCCTGGAAAGCCTCCACGGCAGCAAGAGCCCAATTAGCCACATCGGAGCCCTTCTTGGTCATATCCGTCAAAGGTTTCACAATGCTAGAAAAATTAGCGATAAAACGACGGTAGAAGTTAGCGAAACCTAAGAACTTCTGAAGACTCTTAACTGACGAGGGCTGAGTCCAATCAAGAATAGCTCGGACCTTGACTGGGTCCATCTCCACAGCAGAAGGGGAAAAAATGAACCCCAAAAAGGGAACCTTCTGTACACCAAAAAGACACTTTGAGCCCTTGACAAACAAAGAATTTTCACGCAAAATTTTAAAGACCATCCTGACCTGCTCCACATGCGAGTCCCAATTATCAGAAAAAAACAGAATATCATCCAGATAAATGATCAAAAATTTATCCAGATAGTTCCGAAAAATGTCATGCATAAAGGACTGAAAAACTGAAGGGGCATTAGAGAGCCCAAAAGGCATCACCAAGTACTCAAAATGACCTTCGGGCGTATTGAATGCGGTTTTCCATTCATCACCTTGCTTAATGCGCACAAGGTTGTACGCACCACGAAGGTCTATCTTGGTGAACCACTTGGCACCTTTAATCCGGGCAAACAAGTCAGACAACAGCGGCAAAGGATACTGAAATTTGACAGTGATCTTATTTAAAAGCCGATAGTCAATACAAGGCCTCAAAGATCCGTCCTTTTTAGCCACAAAAAAGAATCCCGCACCAAGAGGGGAAGAAGACGGACGGATGTGTCCTTTCTCCAGAGACTCCTTGATATATGAACGCATAGCGGTATGTTCAGGTATCGACAGATTAAACAGTCTTCCCTTAGGAAACTTACTGCCTGGAATCAAATCTATTGCACAGTCACATTCCCTATGAGGAGGCAATGCACTAGACCTGGACTCGCTAAAGACATCCTGATAATCAGACAAATACTCCGGAACTTCCGAAGGCGTAGAAGAAGCAATAGACACAGGCAGGGAATCCTCATGAATACCACGACAGCCCCAACTTGACACTGACATAGCCTTCCAGTCCAGGACTGGATTATGGGTCTGTAACCATGGCAGCCCCAAAACAACCACATCATGCATTTTATGCAAAACAAGAAAACGTATCACCTCGCGGTGTTCAGGAGTCATGCACATGGTAACCTGTGTCCAATACTGCGGTTTATTTTCTGCTAATGGCGTAGCATCAATACCCCTAAGAGGTATAGGATTTTCTAATGGTTCAAGAATAAAACCACAGCGCTTAGCAAACGAGAGATCCATAAGACTCAGGGCAGCACCTGAATCTACAAACGCCATGACAGGATAAGATGACAGTGAGCAAATCAAAGTTACAGACAGAATAAACTTAGGATGCAAATTACCAACGGTGACAGGACTAACAACCTTAGATATACGTTTAGAGCATGCTGAGATAACATGTGTAGAATCACCACAGTAGTAGCACAAGCCATTCCGGCGTCTATGAATTTTCCTCTCATTTCTAGTCAGGATTCTATCACATTGCATCAAATCAGGTGTCCGTTCAGACAACACCATGAGGGAATTTGCGGTTTTTCTATCACATTGCATCACATCAGGTGTCTGTTCAGACAACAACATGAGGGAATTTGCGGTTTTGCGCTCCCGCAACCGCCGGTCAATTTGAATAGCCAGGGACATGGTATCATTCAGACCTGTGGGAATGGGAAAACCCACCATAACATTCTTAATGGCCTCAGAAAGGCCATTTCTAAAATTAGCGGCCAGTGCACACTCGTTCCAATGTGTCAGCACGGATCATTTCCGAAATTTTTGGCAATACACCTCTGCCTCGTCCTGGCCCTGAGACATAGCCAGCAAGGCTTTCTCTGCCTGAATCTCAAGATTGGGTTCCTCATAAAGTAAACCGAGCGCCAGAAAAAACGCATCAATATCAGCCAATGCCGGATCTCCTGGCGCCAACGAAAAAGCCCAATCCTGAGGGTCACCCCGTAAGAATGAAATAACAATTTTTACTTGTTGAGCAGAGTCTCCAGACGAACAAGGTTTCAGGGACAAAAATAATTTACAATTATTCCTGAAATTCCTAAACTTAAATCGGTCTCCTGAAAACAGTTCAGGAATCGGAATCTTGGGTTCAGACCTAGGATTTCTGGTAACATAATCTTGTATACCCTGCACACGAGCGGCAAGCTGGTCCACACTTGTAATCAAGGTCTGGACATTCATGTCTGCAGCAAGCTTAAGCCACTCTGAGGTAAAGGGGAAAAGAAAAAAAAAAAAAAATGAGAGAGGGAAAAAAAAACTCAAAATTTTCTTTCTTATAATCCCACTTCTGCAATGCATTAAACATTTAATACTGGCCTGGCATACTGTTATGACCCCAGTGGACAGGGTCTCAGAGGAACGTGTAAGTCTGCAAGATACAAAAATCCAGCTCATAGGGCTGTGGTAACTGGGTTGACCAAATAGCTACTCCTAACGCCAACACTAGAAGTAGCCGGGGATCATGCCTACGGTGATCGCTAGATGACTCGCGCCAGCCGGAGAATCTAACTACCCCTAGGAGAAGAAAACAAAGACCTCTCTTGCCTCCAGAGAAAGGGACCCCAAAGCAAGATACAAGCCCCCCACAAATAATAACGGTGAGGTAAGAGGAAATGACAAACACAGAAATGAACCAGGTTCAGCAAAGAGAGGCCAGCTTACTAATAGCAGAATAAAGCAAGATAACTTATCTGGTCAACAAAAACCCTATAAAAATCCACGCTGGAGATTCAAGAACCCCCGAACCGTCTAACGGTCCGGGGGGAGAACACCAGCCCCCTAGAGCTTCCAGCAAAGGTCAGGATACAGATAAGAACAAGCTGGACAAAAATACCAAACAAAACAAAAGCAAAAAGCAAAGAAGCAGACTTAGCTTGAAAAACAGGAAACAGGATCAGAGGACAAGAGCACAACAGATTAGCTCTGATTTCAACGATGCCAGGCATAGAACTGAAGGTCCAGAGAGCTTATATAGCAACGCCCCTGAACTAACGGCCCAGGTGAGCATATAGGAGAAGACAGAAGCTCCAGTGTCAAATCACTAATGACCACTAGAGGGAGCAAAACGCAAATTCACAACAGAGACCATCAGACTACTGAGTCAACAGATTCTAGTAATTCTAACACTTAAAGGCAAGAGGCACTTAAAGGCAAACTATTAACCCTTCTATAACACTGCCAATGTATAAAACAAAGGAGTATGGAGCACAAAATGCATATTGTCAAGTGGATTTTCATGGGCGCATCCAGTATGTGAGTTCCAAGGCCTAATGGGGTGCATATGACTATGCAGCAGGGCTCGCCTTCCTGCCAATGTATAAAACAAAGGAGTATGGAGCACAAAATGCATATTGTGAAGTGGATTTTCCTGGGCCCATCCAGTATATGGGTTCCAAGGCCTAATGGGGTGCATATGACTTACTATGCAGCAGGGCTCGCCTTCCTGCCAATGTATAAAACAAAGGAGTATGGAGCACAAAATGCATATTGTGAAGTGGATTTTCATGGGCCCATCCACTATGTGGGTTCAAAGGCCTATTGGGGTGCATATGAATTGGTAGCAGGGCAGGCCTTGAATTCAATGCAACACTTTTTCAGGAGTCCCCCCTGGACATCTTATGACAGGGGTATTGTGGTGCATCATAATTCTTGGCTGCCCATCCACTCACAGCATAGGCTACAACAGCTTAAGAGACCCACTGTTTCACAATGGCCCTTTAAGAAGATTAATGCCACCTGATGCACCAGTAGAAATAGGTGCTGTGACTTTAAGAGTCCCTCCTTCGTAAATTAAACAAGATGGGTCTGCTTATGTGTCACATGGCCAGCTAGGGATGTTAAATGTTACAATGACATTTCCCAGTGAATGCATTTGCAGTGGTTGAAAGCAATGTTAAAGTAGAAAAACGCTTCAAAATCGCAGCGTCTGAACTAAACCTAAGTGGGAGAGGAAATTTTCGGTCTGGGGTTAAATATTTGGCCTTACAGGCAAGTTATTAACCTGCAAAGGATGTACCTTGACATATTTCCAAGCAAAACCCGTTTTGGTTTCGTTTTCGTGTGTTTTTTGAGGCACCGGGAAAAATGGCATGAATCTCGGAAAAAAATGATTAAGGTTGTGAACTAGGAGTCAGGAATGCTTCCAGGGGCGATCCCCATGAGGTCCCTGTGTCATTTGAGCAGTGTTTCCATCATTTTCAGACGTTTTTAGACCTTAAAAGGACCCCCGGGGGGATCGCGGTAAAAATACTCGGGTCTCCCATAGACTTACATTGGGCTCGTTGTTCTGGCCGAGTACCCGAGTATTCCAATTTGCTTGACCCAAGCAATGAGAACCCGAGCATTTTAGTGCTTGCCCATCACTAAAGGTCACCAATGACCTATTAACCAAGGCCAAGTGGCACTGCCCTGTCCTCCTCCTCCTGGACCTGTCCTCTGCCTTTGACACAGTGGACCATTCCCTATTATTACAGACCCTCTCATCCCCTGGCATCACAGACTTGGCCCTATCCTGGATCTCTTCATACCTAAGAGACCGGACATTCAGTGCCTCCCACTCACACATCACCTCCTCACCTCACCCCCTATCTGTTGGAGTCCCGCAAGGTTCAGTCCTAGGGCCCCTGCTCTTCTCCATCTACACCTTCGGCCTGGGACAGCTCATAGAATCTCACGGCTTTCAGTATCACCTCTATGCTGATGACACACAGATCTATATCTCTGGACCAGATATAACCAACCACCTTACTAACCAGAATCCCTCAATGTCTGTCCGCCATTTCATCCTTCTTCTCCACTAGATTTCTAAAACTTAATATGGACAAAACAAAACTCATCATCTTTTCCCCATCTCACGCGACCACCCCAACGGACCTATCCATTACAGTAAATGGCTGCCCACTCTCCCCAGTCCCACAAGCTTGCTGCCTCGGGGTAATCCTTGACACTGATCTCTCCGACTTCAACTCAAAAATATTTCACAAATACGTACATTCCTAAACCAAGAATTTGCAAAAACCCTTGCCCATGCCCTTATCATCTCCAGCCTTGACTACTACAACCTCCTGCTCTGTGGCCTCCCCTCAAACACTCTCGCACCCCTCCAATCTATTCTAAACTCTGCTGCCCAACTAATCCACTTCTGCTATTCCCCAGCCTCTCCCTTCTGTCAATCCCTTCACTGGCTCCCCATTGCCCAGAGACTACAGTACAAAACCCTAACCATGACATAAAAAGCCATCCACAACCTGTCTCCTCCATACATCTGTGACCTCATCTCCTGGTATTTACCTGCACACAACATCCGATCCTCACAAGATCTCCTTCTCTACTCCCCTCTTATCTCTCTACCGCAACATATCAGACTCTCGCCTACCATCGAAACCTTCATTAAGAACCTGAAGACCTACCTCTTCCGACAAGCCAACAACCTGCAGTAACCACCGCTCGACCAAGCAACTGCACGACCAGCTCTACCTTCGCCTATTGTATCCTCACCCAACCCTTGTAGATTGTGAGTCCTCGCGGGCAGGGTCCTCACTCCTACTGTACCAATCGTGACTTGCATTGTTTAAGATTATTGTACTTGTTTTTATTATGTATACCCCTCCTCACATGTAAAGCGCCATGGAACAAATGGCGCTATAATAATAAATAATAATAATATATAGTGCAATGGCCCCAGTTCCCACCCTAAATATAATATGATGGCACCAGTTGCCCATATATATATATAGTACTAGATGGTGGCCCGATTCTAACGCATCGGGTATTCTAGAGTATGCATGTCCATGTAGTATATTGCCCATTTACGTAGTATATTGCCCAGTCACGTAGTATATTGCCCAGCGACGTAGTATATTGCCCAGCTACATAGTATACAGCACAGCGACGTAGGATATTGCGCAGCTACGTAGTATATTGCACAGAGCCACATAGTATATTGCACAGCTTTGTAGTATATTGCCCAGCCTTGTAGTATATTGCCCAGCCACGTAGTATATTGCCCAGCCTTGTAGTATACAGCAGAGCCACGTAGGATATTGCCCAGTGACGTAGTATATTACCGAGGCACGTATAGGGCCAAAAAATAAAAAATAAACATACTCACCTAACGATCCAAGGGCCCCTTGTAGTGTATCATACTCACCATTCTTGTCGCTGCTCCTCGGCGTCCCGTGTCTCCTCTTCCTGGGATCCTGTGCAGATGGTAGTGGTCGGCTTCAGGAAAATGGCCGCTGGATGCTGCGCGTGCGCAGATCGAGATCGCGGCGGCCATTTTCCTGAAGCCGAGTTCCATTGCAAGTGCCAGGGCTGGTGGGAGCAGGACCTATGAAGACGTCGCGGTCACATGACCGTGACGTCACGGCAGGTCCTTGCCGCACACCAGCCCTGGGACGGGACCGGACCGCAAGCTGACGCTTGTAATGGAGCGGTCCGGGGAGCGTGGCGAGGAGCGAGAAAGGCGGCGGAGGGTGAGTATAGCAGGTTTTTTTTTTTATTTATTATTTTTAACATTACATTTTGTACTATTGATGCCGCATAGGCAGCGTCAATAGTACAAAGTTGGGGACACACAGGGTTAATAGCAGCGGTAACGGAGTGCGTTACCCGCGGCATAACGCGGTCCGTTACCGCCGGCATTAACCCTGTGTGAGCGGTGTATGCGGGCGCTGGCAGTGAGTGCGGGGAGTAAGCGGCCATTTTTTTCTGGACTGTGCGCGTCGCTGATTGGTCGCGGCAGCCATGACAGGCAGCTGCCGAGACCAATCAGCGAACGAATAACGGTGACAGACAGAAGGACAGACGGAAGTACCCTTAGACAATTATATATATAGATGATGGCCACAGTACTCCCCACATATCTAGTTTGATGGCAACAGTTCTCTGGACTGGCTGTAGCAGCACAGAACACGTTAACCCTAGTGATCTAGTGGCGGAGAATGAGGAGACATAATGATCAATCATACTGAAATCAAACAAATGAATAAATTATGTGTATCCACCTACGAAAGAAAATAACAAAAGGGAGGGGCGAACACAGGTTCATAGGTATGAAGCCAGAATGTGTCCAACGAGATATGTTGGTCCTTAGCAACGGCTCAGAGACAGGGATATAAATAGAAATATAATATAATAGTATTTTAATATTTTCTATATTGGAGAGGTATACACTACACCGTGTTCCAAATTATTATGCTAATTGGATTTAACCCCTTAGTGACAGAGCCAATTTGGTACTTAAAGGGCACCTGTCACCCCGTTTTTTGAAGATGAGCTAAAAATACCGTTAAATAGGGGCAGAGCTGGGCGTTACATTAGTGTCTTTGTGTGCCTTTATAACCTACCTAAGCTGCCTAAATACTTTTGTAAAGTCGCCGTTTTCTGCTGTCACTCACGCTGGTCTGGTCATATGGGTGTGGTGACAGCGCTGTTTCTCCCCCAGAAACCTGCTCATCATTACGTTGGTGGCGTAGTAGTGTGCGCATGTCCAAAGCGAAGATCCACTGCCCAGGAGATTCAAAACAGCGCGGTCTTCGCTATTCGCAGTTTACCGGTGGGCACGGCCATCTTTCCTGTGGCCGCGCGTGCGCAGATGGAGCGCTCTGCTGCCTGGGGCTTCAGGAAAATGGCCGCCGCGATCTCCATCTGCGCACGCGCGGAATCCCGTGGCCATTTTCCTGAAGCCCCGGGCAGCAGAGCGCTCCATCTGGCGATATCCAGCTCAACGATGCAGTGAAAAATCCATAACTTTATTCACTTCCAATAGTATAGTGTAAGGATAAAACATCAGCGTGCAATAGAATAAAATCCAAGATCAACGTGTTTCCGGTGGCACAGCACCCTTAGTCATGATACCTGGTACGTGTCAAATCTCATGCTTTTAATCTTGCTATTTTAAAAGAAGATTCTGATATAGCTGAAATCTTGAAAAATGGATGCAGAATTGTGTCCAGAAAAGCGCCCTCTTTAGGTACTAGTTTATCACCAAGCTCTCTTAAGGCTCCCTCTGCACGGCCCTCTCATTGGCTCAGTACAAAAGGCTTTTACAAATGTGGTGCTGTGGCATGTAAAACCTGTAAATTTTCGCTGAAGTGCTGTAATTTCACCGATGCTGGTGAACAGAATACTTATCCCATCAAAACATTTCTAAATTGCAACACCAAGAATGTAGTGTACATAATAGAGTGCACAGCTTGTCATCTTAAATATGTTGGGAGCACTATACGCTCCTTAAAAACAAGAATTCGTGAACACATCTATGATGTTGAGAATATCAACATCAATAGAAATACATCACAAGCCTCACAGCACTTTATCAACCATCATAAGTCTAACCTTGAGTCATTTAGAATTTATGCTATAGAAAAAATTTATAAACCATTTAGAGGAGGTGATATTGAAGCAACCTTGAGAAACAGAGAAACATGGTGGATTTTCAAGCTTGGGACTAGAATACCACATGGTTTGAATAAAAGGAAGGACATAATGCTTTGTTATTGATATTCTTGCAGTGTATTAATACCAATGCTGTTCCTCCATTAACTTGATTACCAAGCCTGTAGTCCACACCATTCTCATGTTCTCTCTAGTTTATTACCTTTCTAGTCATTCATTTTTTGACTAATTTAGTAATTTTTCTCTAAAAAATAGATGTATTTTTTCTTCTCTTCTTCTTCCCATAGTAGGATATGGAGAATAGAATCATCCTAGCATTACTGATCTTTAAAGCATGCTCATTTATTGCATACTCACCCATATGCTTCACTGTTCCCTCCTTATAGCTGATTCCATTGTTATTGTTAGGGCGTCTGCAGCTGTACTATAGCTTCTCTGGACGCGATAGTTTCTTGACCTGCAATGGTCTGGTTGCTGCTTGTTCTGCTCCCTCACCCGTAGCCGCCTATTAGTTTATGGATACTTCAAAGGCGACCTCCGAACTAAAGGAGCTTGTAGCTCTGCTGTCTATTAGGCTGACATGCATACTATATCTGCGAACACAGAAGGCATTTGCCGACATTTATAAAAGTCCGTGTTCGATCCTGGGCAGTCAGTTCTGTTTTAACCTCTTATTAAGTAAATATATAAAAAAATTCCCCTTTCTTTCTCAATGCTCAAAACATATAATTCCTATTTAGGAGTATGCAGTTTTCTTTGTTATATTGACATTATGCCACATAACATCATACCTTTGATTATGTGCCTTTATGGCACAAATACAAGTCAAATCAGGCATTAATCTTTGCATCACTATTGTATTTCATTTTTATTTTATGAGCTATTAAATTTCTCATTAATTATATTCAATTTTGTACAACTGTAATTACCCAGGTTTTCTCAATCGCTGCACACAGGATTGTATATATGTAGTTCTTGTATTTTTTGTATTTTTTGCTTTGTTCTGTTTTCTCTGCATTCCTATTTAGTGTTAAAATTTGTTTTTATAAACACGTTTAACTTGTGTTCACTCTCATGTGTTTCTACTTTGTTGGATTTACCAACTTAATTGCTATGCCGGTGTGTCCACCGGATCTCAGTATAAAAGCATGAGATTTGACACGTACCAGGTATCATGACTAAGGGTGCTGTGCCACCGGAAACGCGTTGATCTTGGATTTTATTCTATTGCACGCTGAATAAAGTGAATAAAGTTATGGATTTTTCACTGCATCGTTGAGCTGGATATCTTCTCTTTTCCTGTTCGTCCACGCCTTGACACAGCGGTTCCGTGCTCCGAGTCCTTGGGAATGTCAGTATGGTGAGCTGGACTTTGTTTATTTCTAGGTTATAAAGGCACACAAAAGACACTAATGTAACGCCCATCTCTGCCCCTATTTAATGGTATTTTTAGCTCATCTTCAAAAAACGGGGTGACAGGTGCCCTTTAATGACCGAGCCAATTTTTACAATTCTGACCACTGTCACTTTATGAGGTTATAACTGGAACGCTTTAAAAAATCCTGCTGATTCTGAGATTGTTTTTTCATGACATATTGTACTTCATGTTAGTGGTAACATTTCTTCGATATTACTTGCGATTATTTATGAAAAAAATGTAAATATGGCGAAAATTTTTAAAATTTTGCAATTTTCAAACTTTGTATTTTTATGACCTTAAGTCAGAGAGATATGTCACTAAAAATAGTTAATAAATAGCATTTCCCACATGTCTACTTTACATCAGCACAATTTTGGAAACAACATTTTTTCTTGTTAGGGAGTTCTAAGGGTTAAAAGTTGACCAGCAATTTCTCATTTTTACAACACCATTTTTTTTTAGGGACTACATCACATTTGAAGTCATTTTGAGGGGTCTATATGATAGAAAATAACCAAGTGTGACACCATTCTAAAAACTGCACCCCTCAAGGTGCTCAAAACCACATTCAAGAAGTTTATTAACCCTTTACGTGCTTCACAGGAACTGAAACAATGTGGAAGGAAAAAATTAACATTTAACTTTTTTTGCAAACATTTTACTTCAGAACCATTTTTTTTATTTTCACAAGTGTAGAAACAGAAATTTAACCACTGTTTGGGCGCACTGCAGAGCTTGGAAGAGAAGGAGCGCCGTTTGACTTTTTCAATGTAGAATTGGCTGGAATTGAGATTGGACACCATGTCGCGTATGGAGAGCCCCTGATGTGCCTAAACAGTAGAAACCCCCACAAGTGACCCCATTTTGGAAACTAGACCCCTTAAGGAACTTATCTAGATGTGTGGTGAGCACTTTAAACCCCCAAGTGCTTCAGAGAAGTTTATAACGTAGAGCCGTGAAAATAAAAAATCCTTTTTTTTCCCTCAAAAATGGTTTTTTAGCCTGCAATTTTTTATTTTCTCAAGGGTAACAGAAGACATTGGACCCCAAAATCTGTTGACCGGTTTGTCCTGAGTATGCTGATACCCCATATGTGGAGGGGCACTGTTTCGGCACCCATCGGGGCTCGGAAGGGAAGGACCGCCGCTTGGAATTCAGACTTTGATGGCATGGTCTGCGGGCGTCATGTTGCATTTGCAGAGCTCCTGATGTACCTAAACAGTAGAAATCCCCCACAAGTGACCCCATTTTGGAAACTAGACCCCCAAAAGAGCTTATCTAGATGTGTGGTGAGCACTATGAACCCCCAACTGCTTCACAGAAGTTTATAATGTAGAACCATGAAAATAAAAAAAATCATATTTTTTCCACAAAAATGATATTTTCAGCCCCAAATTTTTACTTTCACAAGGGTAACAGGAAAAATTGGACCCCAAAATTTATTGTGCAATTTATGCTGAGTAGGCTGATACCCCATATGTGGGGGTAAACCACTGTTTGGGCGCATGGCAGAGCTCGGAAGGGAAAGAGCGCCATTTTGGAATGCAGACTTTGATAGAATGGTCTGCGGGCGTTATATTGCGTTTGCAGAGCCCCTGATGTACCTAAACAGTAGAAACCCCCACAAGTGACCCTATTTTGGAAACTAGACCCCCCAAGGAACTTATCTAGATGTGTGGTGAGAACTTTGAATGCCCAAGTGCTTCACAGAAGTTTATAATGCAGAATCATGAAAATAAAAAATTTCCACAAGAAAGATATTTTAGCCCCCAAATTTTAATTTTCACAAGGGTAACAAGAGAAATTGGACCCCAAAAGTTGATGTCCAATTTGTGTTGAGTACACTGATACCCCATGTGTGGGGGGACCACTGTTTGGGCGCATGGCAGAGCTCGGAAGGGAAGGAGCGCCGTTTTGGAATGCAGACTTTGATAGACTGGTCTGCGGGTGTTATGTTGCATTTGCAGAGCCCCTGATGTACCTAAACAGTAGAAACCCCCACAAGTGACCCCATTTTGGAAACTAGACCCCACAAGGAACTTATCTAGATGTGTTGTGAGAACTTTGAATGCCCAAGTGCTTCACAGAAGTTTATAATGCAGAGTCATGAAAATAAAAAATATTTTTTTTCCACAAAAAAGATTTTTTAGCCCCCAAGTTTTTATTTTCACAAAGGTAATAGGAGAAATTGGACCCCAAAAGTTGTAGTCCAATTTATCCCGAGTACGATGATGCCCCATATGTGGGGGTAAACCACGGCAGAGCTCAGAAGGGAGGGAGCACCATTTGACTTTTTGAGCGCAAAATTGGCTGTGGCGTTTAGAAACCCCCTGATGTACCTAAACAGTGGAAACTCCCCAATTCTA
Organism: Ranitomeya variabilis; assembly: GCF_051348905.1. Lineage (NCBI taxonomy): Eukaryota > Metazoa > Chordata > Amphibia > Anura > Dendrobatidae > Ranitomeya > Ranitomeya variabilis. The sequence continues at coordinate 242,427,871 of NC_135233.1, read as the reverse complement.
ACTCCAACCCTAACCCCAACACACCCCTAACTCTAATCCCAACCCGATCCATAATCCTACACAAACCTAACCCCAAAACAACCATAACCCTAATCAGAACCCTAAATCCAACACACTCCTAATCCTAATCTCAACCCTAACCTCAAACCTAACCCTAATCCCAATACATCCCTAACCCTAATCCCAACCCTAACCTTAACCCTAATCCCAAACCTAACCCTAATCCCAAACGTAACCCTAATGCCAACCCTAATCCAAACCCTAAACCTAATCCCAACTCTAACCCTAACTTTAGCCGCAACCCTAGTCCTAACTTTAGCCCCAACCCTAACCCTAACTTTAGCCCCAACCCTAACCCTAAATTTAGCCCCAACCCTAACCCTAGCCCTAACTTTAGCCCCAACCCTTACCCTAGCCCTAACTTTAGCCCCAACCCTAGCCCTAACCCTAAATTTAGCCCCAACCCTAACCCTAACTCTAAAATTAGCCCCAACCCTAACCCTAAATTTAGCCCCAACCCTAACCCTAAACCTAAATTTAGCCCCAACCCTAACCCTAACCCTAAATTTAGCCCCAACCCTAACCCTAACTCAAAATTTAGCCCCAACCCTAACCCTAAATTTAGCCCCAACCCTAACCCTAACCCTAAATTTAGCCCCAACCCTAACACTAACCCTAACTTTAGCCCCAACCCTAACCCTAAATTTAGCCCCAACTCCTCTAGCTGCCGGCCGGCAGATCATGGCGGGCGCACTGCGCATGCGCCTGCCATTTTCTCACCGAAGGAAGAAGCTGGCGGCCAGGAGGAGACACAGGAGGACCCAGGGAGACCGGTTAGTATAACAGGGTCCCCGAATCCCCCTATTTCTCTGTCCTCTGATGTGTGATCGATCACATCAGAGGACAGAGAATTACACATCGCTTTTTTTTTTTTGCGGTTGCCGGTAAACAGTTAATTACCGGCGATCGCAAAACAGGGGTCGGTAAAAACCGACCCCGATCATGTTCTTTGGGGTCTCGGCTGCCGGGAGTAGATCTTCCGGGTGCCGGCCGGAAAAAGATGGCGGCGCCCATCGGGAGCCACGAGGAGCACCGGGGGAGACAGGTGAGTATCGGGGGGCGATCGGGGACCCCATTTCTCTGTCCTCTGATGTGCGATCACATCGGAGAACAGAGAAATTAAATGGGAATCGCTTTTTTTTTTTTTTTGCGACCGCCGGTAAACGGTTAATTACCGGCGATCGCAACCCGGGGGGTCAGTAATCATGATTTCTGGGGTCTCGGCTACCCCCAGTAACCGAGACCCCAGAGAAAATCCGACTCTGGGGGGGCGCTATTCACTTTTTCCACAGCGCCGTTAATTAACGGCGCTGTGGTTTAAGTACCCTTAACTGCCGCCGTTAAAAGGCGTGTCGGCGGTCATTAAGGGGTTAAGTGTCATAAAGATTTAATTGTTTTGTTTTTCAAATAAACTCATGGATGTATTGTGTCTCAGTACTCAATAGATCACTGAAGTCAATCTTAAACTTAAAATTAGTTTTCCACATGATTCTAATTAAAGGAAAACTACTTAAAAATGATGTTCCACATTATTAAGCAGGCCACAGTTTTGAAGTAACATGGGAAAGAAAAAGGATTTCTCTGCTGCCGAAAAGCATCAAATAGTGCAATGCCTTGGCCAAGGGATGAAAACATTAGATATTTCCCAAACACTTAAGCATGATTATCAATAATTATAAACAAAAAAAAATATGGCCACAGTGCTCCATACTGTATAATGACCACACATGATGCCCCATACTGTATAATGGCCACACATGACGCTCCATACTGTATAATGGCCACACATGATGCTCCATACTGTATAATGACCGCACATGATGCTCCATATTGTATAATGACCGCACATGATGCTCCATACTGTATACTGGCTGCACATGATGCTCCATATTGTATAATGACTGCACATGATGCTCCATACTGTATAATGGCCGCACATGATGCTCCATACTGTATAATGACCGCACATGATGCTCCATACTGTATAATTGACCGCACATGATGCCCCATACTGTATAATGGCCACACATGACGCTCCATACTGTATAATGAACACACATGACGCTCCATACTGTATAATGACGGCATGCATACCGTATAATGGCCGCACATGATGCTCCATACTGTATAATGGCTGCACATGATGCTCCATACTGTATAATGACTGCACATGATGCTCCATACTGTATAATGGCCGCACATGATGCTCCATACTGTATAATGACGGCATGCATACCGTATAATGGCCGCACATGATGCTCCATACTGTATGACTGCACATGATGCTCCATACCGTATAATGACCACACATGATGCCCCATACTGTATAATGGCCACACATGACGCTCCATACTGTATAATGGCCGCACATGATGCTCCATACTGTATAATGGCCGCACATGATGCTCCATACTGTATAATGACCACACATGATGCTCCATATTGTATAATGACCGCACATGATGCTCCATACTGTATACTGGCTGCACATGATGCTCCATACTGTATAATGGCCACACATGATGCTCCATACTGTATAATGGCCACACATGATGCTCCATACTGTATAATGACCGCACATGATGCTCCATACTGTATAATGACCGCACATGATGCCCCATACTGTATAATGGCCACACATGACGCTCCATACTGTATAATGAACACACATGACGCTCCATACTGTATAATGACGGCATGCATACCGTATAATGGCCGCACATGATGCTCCATACTGTATAATGACTGCACATGATGCTCCATACCGTATAATGACCGCACATGATGCTCCATACTGTAGGATGACCACACATGATGCTCCATACTGTATGCTGGCTGCACATGATGCTTCATACTGTATAATGACCGCACATGATGCTGCATACTGTATAATGACCGCACATGATGCTCCATACTGTATAATGGCCACAGTTCTCCATACTGTATAATGACATACAGGCACGCAGCTCACACACACGCTCACACACATGCACACGCACACAGCTCACACACACGCAGCACACACACAGCTCACACACGCACGCAGCTCACACACATGCAGCATCACACACACAGTATCACACATGCACACGCAGCATCACAAACGCAGCTCACAAACACATGCAGCTTTGACACAAATGCATCACATACGCAGCCATCACACACACACACACAGCCATCACACACACACGCAGTCATCACACACACACGCAGCCATCACACACACACGCAGCCATCACACACACACACGCAGCCATCACACACACACGCAGCCATCACACACACGCAGCCATCACACACACACACACGCAGCCATCACACACACACGCAGCCATCACACACACACGCAGCCATCACACACACACACCCAGCCATCACACACACACACCCAGCCATCACACACACACGCAGCCATCACACACACGCAGCCATCACACACACACACACCCAGCCATCACACACACACACCCAGCCATCACACACACACAGCCATCACACACACCAGATACCTCATACACACATGACACACACACAAATGCAGCATCACACACACACAATGACACACACATGCAGCATCAGACACACACACACATCACACACACACATCACACACACACATCACACACACACACAATCTCCTCTGTGTTGCAGGGGCGGCTGATCTGTCCATGTGCAGCTCTTCAGTTTCTCCGGCTGCTCACAGCTCTGCACTGTCCCGGCACCTCCCCCTTCTCTCCTTCTCTGCCGGGATAGCAGCTAAGAGCAGGAGAAGCCGGAGCTCCGTGCACACACAGGAGGAAGTGAGTCGCTGACCTCTCATCTTGATCGCTGCTGGCTCTCTGCCTCAGCGTGGCAGCGCCGCACACACAGGGGGCGGGGGGGGGGGGCGGGATCGGTCGGGAGGAGACCCAGCATGTATAAGAAAAAAAAACAGCCACAAACCTAAGCTACTCAGGTGCCGCCCCCTGCATTGTCCCCGCCCTAGGCACGTAGTGCGGGACATTAGTGTCCCGCCCGGGATCCCGGGGCTGACTGTCAAAATCAGGACAGTCCCGCGGGATCCGGGACGGTTGGGAGGTATGCTTAACAGACCAAATCAGGAAGCATATACCCATGTGTGGTTGTGAAGGGGTGCATAGACAATATATTTGAAATTATGTTTTGCTGTTTTCATTCGGTGGTGTACAGAAGTCTTGCCCAATCCAGCTCTTGTTCATTTTTATAAGAGTCAGCCTGTCAGCATTGTCAGTTGACAGGCGGATGCGCTTATCTGTTATAATTCCACCAGCAGCACTAAAAACCCGCTCTGACAGAATGCTAGCAGCAATGCAGGCCAGGACCTCCAAGGCGTAGAAAGCCAATTCATACCACGTGTCCAGCTTGGATACCCAATAATTAAAAGGCACAATGGAATCCCGGAGGACGTTTGTAAGATCTGCAAGGTACTCCCTCAGCATCTTCCCAAACATTGCACTTCTTGTGACAGCACCCCTTGCCTCTGTGCCACCACGATGGGAGGGTCTGAGAAAACTGTCCCAGAACTTTGCCATTGTTCCCCTGCCTGAGCTGGAGTGTACTTCTGTCTCTCTCGCTTGGACTTCTTGGTTGTACAACAAAGGCTGACGTCTGCTGCCAGTGTTCTCAGATGGGAATTTTTTAAGTAATTCTGCTACAAGGGCCCTCTGGTACTGCAACATTTTAGTACACCTGTCTGCCTCTGGAAGAAGAGATTGAAAGTTCTCCTTGTAGCGTGGATCTAGAAGTGTCACCAACCAGTAATGAGTGTCACCAAAAATTTTAATAACGCGAGGGTCACGGGAAACGCAGCGCAACAAAAAGTCAGCCATGCGTGCCAGACTGCTAACAGGCAAGACTTCCGTGTCCTCACCAATAGGACGAATGATCATGCTGTCCTCCTCATCCTCCCTGTCCTCAGACCATCCCCGCTGAACAGACCGTATGACAGCTGTACTTGTAGTACCGTCTATAGAAAGTAGCTTCTGTTCTTCCTCCTCCTCCTCATTGTTTACCAATCCACATTGGAATGACATGAGGCTGGGCTTAGTGTAATCACCCTGCTTGGTTCCTTGCTCCATGTCCTCATGCTCTGCGTGCAATGCATCCTCTTTAATTGTGAGCAGAGAGGTTTTCAGAATGCAGGGAAGCGGGATGGTGAGCCTAATTATGGCGTCATCACCACTCACCATCTTGGTGCAGTCCTCAATGTTTTGGAGAATGGTCCATATGTCTGACATCCATGTCCACTCTTGAGGTCTTATATGTGGAGTCTGAACTGAATATCGATGGACTTGTTGATGCTGGTAGTCAACAACTGCCCTCTTCTGCTCACAAATCCTTTCCAACATATGCAGTGTAGAGTTCCAATGCGTGGTGACATCACACACCAGTCAGTGAGCCGAAAGCTGCAAACGCTGCTGAAGCACGGCAAGGGCAGCTGAAGCTGTAGCTGACTTTCTAAAATGGGCAGACAGATGGCGTACTTTCCCTAGCAGATCCGGCAAACATTGAACCACGAGGTTAAGCACATGGGCCAGGCAAGGTACATGTGTGAGCTCACCTTGCCTCAGAGCCGCCACCAGGTTACGGCCATTGTCACACTTCTCATGCCTGGCTGTATGTTCAGCGGTGTCATCCAAATATCTTACTGATCTTTCAGCGCTGTCCACAACTCTTCAGCATTGTGTGATTTGTCACCTAAGCAGATTAGCTTCAGCACAGCCTGTTGCCGCTTGGCTGAGGCAATGCTGCAGTGCTTCCAGCTTCTGACTGATGTGTTCATTTCAGAAATGGAAGCTGAGGAGGAGGAGGTGCAGGAGCTGTAGACTGTGGGGGCAACCCTGATTGACATAGGGCCCGCAAACCTTGGCATGGGGAGGATGTGTTCCATTCCAAGGTCCAACTGGGTCCCGGCTTCCACTATGTTAGCCCACTGTGCCATCAGTGAGATGTACCGTCCCTGCCCAGAAGCACTTGTCCATGTGTCCGTGGTTAGGTGGACTTCCCAGTAATAGCATTGTTGAGGGCACATGTAATGTTGTGGGACACATGCTGGTGTAATGCCGGTACGGCACACCGGGAGAAACAGTAGCGACTGGGGACCGAGTACCTTGGGACGGCCACCGCCATCAGGTTGCGGAAAGCTTCCATCTCAATGAGCCTAAAAGGCAACATTTCGAGCGCAAGCAGATGAGAAATGTTAGCATTTAGTACTGTGGCCTGTGGGGCATTGGCTGGGTATTTCTGCTTGCATTCCAATGACTGGGGTATGGACAACTGAAGGCTGCGCTGGGACAAGGACGTGGATGGACTTGATGATGGTGCTGGTTGACTGTGGGCAATAACAGGTGCAGGGCCTGAGGCATCGTCACAGGCACGGTGAACTGGGGATTGGCTTCTATGCAAAATGGAAGAAGAAGTGGTGACACCTGCAGACAGTGTTCCTGGAGCCTGGGGTTTGGCCCACAAAGTTGGGTGCTTTGCTGCCATGTGCCTAATCATGCTGGTGGTGGTCAGGCAGGTAGTTTTGCTACCCCTGCTGATGCGGGCATGACAGGTGCTGCAAATGGCCTGTTTGGGGTTATCTGCAGAGTCTTTAAAAAATAACCAGACTCGGGAAGATCTAACAGTTGGAATGGCAACTTCTGTCATGTTGGTGTTACGGGGAACTAATGCACACCTTCTGACTGTGGCCACCACACTGCTTCTTCCTTCCTGTTGGGGTGATATGCCTCCTTCCCCATGTGTGCTGCTGTCCTCGCTCTGCATGTCCTCCTGCCAGGTTGGGTCAGTCACTATGACATCCACCACCTTGTCTTCCACATCCGATTCCTGCTCCTCCTCCTGACTTTCTGGCAATTGTGTCTCATCATTGTCCACCTCTTGTGACACTTTCCCACCATCGCCTTTGTGTGACCGTGGCTGTTCAAATCTTTGGGCATCCCTACATGTGATCTCATCTGGCCCCACTTCAAGTTGACCTGCTGAGAGTCCAGAATCTTTAACCCCTTAATCCCATCTGACGTACTATACCGTCGAGGTGGGGTGGGCCTTAATTCCCACCGACGGTATAGTACGTCATACGCGATCGGCCGCGCTCACGGGGGGAGCGCGGCCGATCGCGGCCGGGTGTCGGCTGCATATCGCAGCTGACATCCGGCACTATGTGCCAGGAGCGGTCACGGACCGCCCCCGGCACATTAACCCCCGGCACACCGCGATCAAACATGATCGCGGTGTACCGGCGGTACAGGGAAGCATCGCGCAGGGAGGGGGCTCCCTGCGTGCTTCCCTGAGACGATCGGTACAAGGTGATGTACTCACCTCGTACCGAACGTCTTCTCCCTGCAGGCCCCGGATCCAAAATGGCCGAGGGGCTGTATCCGGGTCCTGCAGGGAGCACTTCCGGGTCGGAGCAGGCTGCAGATGAAAGCTGCAGCCTGCTCCGATGAAAGTATGATCGCGGATCTGATAGAGTGCTGTGCACACTATCAGATCTGCGATCTGTGATGTCCCCCCCTGGGACAAAGTAAAAAAGTAAAAAAAAAAATTTCCACATGTGTAAAAAAAAAAAAAAAAAAATTCCTAAATAAATAATACAAAAAAAAAAAAATATTATTCCCATAAATACATTTCTTTATCTAAAAAAAACAAACAAAAACAATAAAAGTACACATATTTAGTATCGCCGCGTCCGTAACGACCCAACCTATAAAACTGGCCCACTAGTTAACCCCTTCAGTAAACACGGTAAGAAAAAAAAAAAAAAAACGAGGCAAAAAACAACGCTTTATTACCATACCGCCGAACAAAAAGTGGAATAACACGCGATCAAAAAGACGGATATAAATAACCATGTTACCGCTGAAAACGTCATCTTGTCCCGCAAAAAACGAGCCGCCATACAGCATCATCAGCAAAAAAATAAAAAAGTTATAGTCCTCAGAATAAAGCGATGCCAAAATAATTATTTTTTCTATAAAATAGTTTTTATCGTATAAAAGCGTCAAAACATAAAAAAATGATATAAATGAGGTATCGCTGTAATCGTACTGACCCGACGAATAAAACTGCTTTATCAATTTTACCAAGCGCAGAACGGTATAAACGCCTCTCCCAAAAGAAATTCATGAATAGCTGGTTTTTGGTTATTCTGCCTCACAAAAATCGGAATAAAAAGTGATAAAAAATGGTCACGTGTCCGAAAATGTTACCAATAAAAACGTCAACTCGTCCCGCAAAAAACAAGACCTCACATGACTTCTGTGGACCAAAATGTGGAAAAATTATAGGTCTCAAAATGTGGAGACGCAAAAACTTTTTTGCTATAAAAAGCGTCTTTTAGTCTGGTTTCACACTTGCGTTTTTATCTGCATGCGTTTTTTAAAAAAACCGCATGTGTGAAAAAATGCATGTAAACGCGGTAAAACGCATGCGTTTTTATAGAAAAACACAAGAAAACAAGAAAAAAACAAAAAACCCTAACCCCACCCCTAACCTGAAATACGTGGCACTGAAATATACGTTTATATACGTATATACGTATATAAGTGCCACGATATTTCAGTGGCCACGTATATAAGTGCCACGTATTTAAGTGCCACGTATTTAAGTGCCACGTATTTAAGTGCCACGTATTTAAGTGCCACGTATTTAAGTGCCACGTATTTACGTGCCACGTATTTACGTGCCACGTATTTTTCAGTGCCTGAAATACATGGCACTGAAATACGTGGCACTGAAATACGTGGCACTGAAATATCGTGGCACTGAAATATCGTGGCACTGAAGTATTTACGTGCCACGTATTTTTCAGTGCCTGAAATACGTGGCACTGAAATACGTGGCACTGAAATACGTGGCACTGAAATATCGTGGCACTGAAATATCGTGGCACTGAAGTATTTACGTGCCACGTATTTTTCAGTGCCTGAAATACGTGGCACTGAAATATCGTGGGACTGAAATACGTGGCACTGAAATACGTGGCACTGAAATATCGTGGCACTGAAATATCATGGCACTGAAGTATTTACGTGCCACGTATTTTTCAGTGCCTGAAATACGTGGCACTGAAATACGTGGCACTGAAATACGTGGCACTTAAATACGTGGCACTTAAATACGTGGCACTTAAATACGTGGCACTTAAATACGTGGCACTTATATACGTGGCACTTATATACGTGGCACTTATATACGTGGCACTTATATACGTGGCACTTATATACGTGGCACTTATATACGTGGCACTTATATACGTGGCACTTATGACTGTCAGAAAATGTTCAGTAAACGGTTAGGGGTGAGGTTAGGGGTAGGGTTTCAGGTAGAATTGGGGAGTTTCCACTGTTCAGGCACATCAGGGGCTCTCCAAACGCGACATGGCGTCCAATCTCAATTCCAGCCAATTCTGCGTTGAAAAAGTAAAACAGTGCTCCTTCCCTTCCGAGCTCTCCCGTGCGTCCAAAAAGGGGTTTACCCCAACATATGGGGTATCAGCGTACTAGGGACAAATTGAACAACAACTTCTGGGGTCCAAGTTCTCTTGTTATCCTTGGGAAAATAAAAATTTGGGGGGCTAAAAATCATTTTTGTGGGAAAAAAAAATATGTTTTATTTTCACGGCTCTGCGTTGTAAACTGTAGTGAAACACTTGGGGGTTCAAAGTTCTCACAACACATCTAGATAAGTTCCTTGGGAGGTCTAGTTTCCAATATGGGGTCACTTGTGGGGGGTTTGTACTATTTGGGTACATCAGGGGCTCTGCAAATGCAACGTGACGCCTGCAGACCAATCCATTTAAGTCTGCATTCCAAATGGCGCTCCTTCCCTTCCGAGCTCTGTCATGCGCCCAAACAGTGGTTCCCCCCCACATAGGGGGTATCAGCGTACTCAGGACAAATTGGACAACAACTTTTAGGGTCCAATTTATCCTGATACCCTTGTGAAAATACAAAACTGGGGGCTAAAAAATCATTTTTGTGAAAAAAAAAAAAAAAATTTATTTTCACGGCTCTGCGTTATAAACTGTAGTGAAACACTTGGGGGTTCAAAGTTCTCACAACACATCTAGATAAGTTCCTTGGGGGGTCTAGTTTCCAATATGGGGTCACTTGTGGGGGGTTTGTACTGTTTGGGTACATCAGGGGCTCTGCAAATGCAACGTGACGCCTGCAGACCAATCCATTTAAGTCTGCATTCCAAATGGCGCTCCTTCCCTTCCGAGCTCTGTCATGCGCCCAAACAGTGGTTCCCCCCCACATAGGGGGTATCAGCGTACTCAGGACAAATTGGACAACAACTTTTAGGGTCCAATTTATCCTGATACCCTTGTGAAAATACAAAACTGGGGGCTAAAAAATCATTTTTGTGAAAAAAAAAAATAATTTTTATTTTCACGGCTCTGCGTTATAAACTGTAGTGAAACACTTGGGGGTTCAAAGTTCTCACAACACATCTAGATAAGTTCCTTGGGGGGTCTAGTTTCCAATATGGGGTCACTTGTGGGGGGTTTGTACTGTTTGGGTACATCAGGGGCTCTGCAAATGCAACGTGACGCCTGCAGACCAATCCATTTAAGTCTGCATTCCAAATGGCGCTCCTTCCCTTCCGAGCTCTGTCATGCGCCCAAACAGTGGTTCCCCCCCACATAGGGGGTATCAGCGTACTCAGGACAAATTGGACAACAACTTTTAGGGTCCAATTTATCCTGATACCCTTGTGAAAATACAAAACTGGGGGCTAAATTTCATTTTTGTGAAAAAAAAAAATAATTTTTATTTTCACGGCTCTGCGTTATAAACTGTAGTGAAACACTTGGGGGTTCAAAGCTCTCAAAACACATCTAGATAAGTTCCTTAGGGGGTCTACTTTCCAAAATGGTGTCACTTGTGGGGGGGTTTAATGTTTAGGCACATCAGGGGCTCTCCAAACGCAACATGGCATCCCATCTTAATTCCAGTCAATTTTGCATTGAAAAGTAAAATAGCGCTTCTTCCCTTCTGAGCTCTGCTATGCGCCCAAACAATGGTTTACACCCACATATGGGGTATCGTCGTACTCAGGACAAATTGCACAACAACTTTTGTGGTCTAATTTCTTCTCTTACCCTTGGGGAAATAAAAAAATGGGGGTGAAAAGATCATTTTTGTGAAAAAATATGATTTTTTATTTTTACGGCTCTGCATTATAAACTTCTGTGAAGCACTTGTTGGGTCAAAGTGCTCAACACACATCTAGATAAGTTCCTTAGGGGGTCTACTTTCCAAAATGGTGTCACTCGTGGGGGGTTTCAATGTTTAGGCACATTAGGGGCTCTCCAAACGCAACATGGCGTCCCATCTCAATTCCAGTCAATTTTGCATTGAAAAGTCAAATGGCGCTCCTTCCCTTCTGAGCTCTGCCCTGCGCCCAAACAATGGTTTACACCCACATATGGGGTATCAGTGTACTCAGGACAAATTGCACAACAATTTTTGGGGTCCAATTTCTTCTCTTACCCTTGGGAAAATAAAAAATTGGGGGTGAAAAGATCATTTTTGTGAAAAAATATGATTTTTTATTTTTACGGCTCTGCATTATAAACTTCTGTAAAGCACTTGTTGGGTCAAAGTGCTCACCACACATCTAGATAAGTTCCTTAGGGGGTCTACTTTCCAAAATGGTGTCACTTGTTAGGGGTTTCAATGTTTAGGCACATCAAGGGCTCTCTAAATGCAACATGGCGTCCCATCTCAATTCCAGTCAATTTTGCATTGAAAAGTCAAATGGCGCTCCTTCCCTTCCGAGCTCTGCCCTGCGCCCAAACAATGGTTTACACCCACATATGGGGTATCAGCGTACTCAGGACAAATTGCACAACAATTTTTGGGGTCCAATTTCTTCTCTCACCCTTGGGAAAATAAAAAATTGGGGGTGAAAAGATCATTTTTGTGAAAAAATATGATTTTTATTTTTACGGCTCTGCATTATAAACTTCTGTAAAGCACTTGTTGGGTCAAAGTGCTCACCACACATCTAGATAAGTTCCTTAGGGGGTCTACTTTCCAAAATGGTGTCACTTGTTAGGGGTTTCAATGTTTAGGCACATCAGGGGCTCTCCAAATGCAACATGGCGTCCCATCTCAATTCCAGTCAATTTTGCATTGAAAAGTCAAATGGCGCTCCTTTGCTTCCAAGCTCTGCCATGCGCCCAAACTGTGGTTTACCCCCACATATGGGGTATCAGCGTACTCAGGACAAATTGTACAACAACTTTTGGGGTCTATTTTCTCCTGTTACCCTTGGTAAAATAAAACAAATTGGAGCTGAAATAAATTTTGTGTGAAAAAAAGTTAAATGTTCATTTTTATTTAAACATTCCAAAAATTCCTGTGAAACACCTGAAGGGTTAATAAACTTCTTGAAAGTGGTTTTGAGTACCTTGAGGGGTGCAGTTTTTAGAATGGTGTCACACTTGGGTATTTTCTATCATATAGACCCGTCAAAATGACTTCAAATGAGATGTGGTCCCTAAAAAAAAATGGTGTTGTAAAAATGAGAAATTGCTGGTCAACTTTTAACCCTTATAACTCCGTCACAAAAAAAAATTTTGGTTCCAAAATTGTGCTGATGTAAAGTAGACATGTGGGAAATGTTATTTATTAAGTATTTTGTGTGACATATGTCTGTGATTTAAGGGCATAAAAATTCAAAGTTGGAAAATTGCGAAATTTTCAAAATTTTCGCCAAATATTCGTTTTTTTCACAAATAAACGCAAGTTATATCGAAGAAATTTTACCACTAACATGAAGTACAATATGTCACGAGAAAACAATGTCAGAATCGCCAAGATCCGTTGAAGCGTTCCAGAGTTATAACCTCATAAAGGGACAGTGGTCAGAATTGTAAAAATTGGCCTGGTCATTAACGTGCAAACCACCCTCGGGGCTTAAGGGGTTAAAGGGAAAACTGAACAGCTCTTCAGAGTGTCCAAGTGTGGGATCAGTTGTCTCAGGGCACTCGGCACGGTGGGAGGAAGGAGGATCAGGGTGAGTAATATCCGGTCCACACTCACGGCTACTCAGACTTGACCGTGTGGAAGACATGGTGGTGGTGGCTAAGTGTCTGGATGCATTATCTGCTATCCAACCAACAACCATTTCACACTGCTCTGGCTTCAATAGTGGTGTGCTGCAATCCCTAAGAATCGGGGACAGGAAGGTCGAGTGCGAAGATATGTGTCTTTGTTGTGGCCACTTTCAGCTTGGCCATGACCTCGTCCTCTGCATGCACCATCAGCATCACATCCACTTCCCCGTCCATTGCCCCTTGCCTTGCCCATTTTAAATGGACTATGAAATACTTGAAAAGCTCAATATAAATGGATTTATTTGGAGCAAAATTATATGTGATCACTATGCCTGAAAAGCAAGTATCTGGAGACCACATATACACCGAGCATCTGACGGAGATAACAGACAGCTAAATACGTTTTTTTGGTTTTTTAAAATATTTTTTAAACAAAAAATAGTGAGTAGATGGAGCGCCCCCACTGCCGCAGGGCCGATACCGGGCCTCTGGGTCTCTGCTCTGGGGTTGTCACGGTGGCTAGGCCCCGGTCCGTGACCCTGCCGAGGGGCGCGCAGTAGAATGGTAGGGATCGGTGCCGGTCCAATGGCACCTCCAGAGTTCTCCTAGCAGGTGGAAATCTGTGCCTTCCTTCTAGCGCTATGTGTTGCGGTCCTTCCCTGCTGTGTTTACGGAAAGTCCCCACAACTGTTGTGTCTGTTTCTTAAGTTCCCTCACAACTCGATTAGATGATGTTCTGTTAATCCTCCGTCCTTCCCTGATGTTACGGTTGGGACTGCACCCGTTTGACGGGTAGGCTCGGAGCTCTTCCGGGACCCTAGAGTCGCCCCTCTCCACAAGTTGCCCCCCAAGACTGCATAGGTGATTTAAGTGAGACAGCCCGCCTTAGACTGACTGTCCTGCCGCTGTTTGGAGTATCGCTTGAAGCTGGATGTTGTAATACTCCCTCGGCGTTCCGGCCACCGGTAGTGCGCCTCAGCAGGGTGTTGCCTCGGTCTTACGGCACGACCCCTACTGGTATTCTCCTTATTGCTTGATCTCGTTTCTCACTCAGCACAATCTATCTCGCTTCTCGTCCTTCCTTGGGCACCGCCGCTATCCTGAGCAGGCACGGTCCCGTTACGTTCGCTCAAGTTGCCAAGCCTCTGTCAGGATCCCACCCCTGACAGAGACCCTACTGTATCTTCCCCCACAACACCCTCTGCCACAAGGTGTTGCCTGGTTCCAACCCAGTCAGCTTTCTGATCTAACTTCCTGCCTGACCCCCAGTTTACCCACTATGGTGGGGAGTGGCCTAGTGAATAGAACCCTTAGCTCCCCCCGGAGGCCCGACTGTGAAATGTCTTGGTGTCTGTGATACCTGATCAGATGAACTCCTTCAGTGCCATCAGACGTTCCATAGCTCCCCTTAGTGGGGGAGCCACAGTACTGCAACGACCAGGACTCTGGGGCTCTGCACTCCCCCCTGGTTAAACACAGTACTCCGGGACTGAGAAGAAAACAACAATACAAGTTAGCAAAAAGACATACAGTTTTGTTGAGTGCAATAACAGTAAGCATATTTAAACAGAGCTTCCCTTTATGGGAGGTGCGGACACTTGAACGTTACAAACATGGTTAAATATCATAGCAACATGCTATAACTAACTTTCTTTTACCCAACCGGGTATTCTACTAAGTGCAAAATTGTTGAACAATAATTTAACATCGCCTTTAAGGATGTACACTCTGAATCCTCTAAAGACCTTCTTATAATCACATTATAAGGCAATTTAACTTTTACATTCTCCTTCTTTAAATCTGCAGGACCGCCTGTCCTAACGGCACCAGACCTACTGCCTCTCCTTTCCCACAGGACCGCTCCTTTCAGCCCGAGCCTTCTGTCTTTTCAACTACTATACACAGTATAGAACATAACATCACTTTCAGTTTGAGAGCACCGAGCCATCTCTATATGGCTCCTAGGAGGACTCAGGGTTCACCTTCTATCCTC
The DNA here is from genome assembly GCF_051348905.1 of Ranitomeya variabilis. Classification (NCBI taxonomy): domain Eukaryota; kingdom Metazoa; phylum Chordata; class Amphibia; order Anura; family Dendrobatidae; genus Ranitomeya; species Ranitomeya variabilis. The sequence goes on along the minus strand of NC_135233.1, from coordinate 242,412,728 downwards.
GTTGTCTATCAACATTATCAAACATTTTTTTATAGAACATCAAACCTTCTCATTATTTTCTTACTGACATGTATGCTGGTCACTACGTCTACCCCTACGGGCCTACTGCATCCCTCATCTAGCTCTTACTTTCTTGCAGGGAACATTATCAGCATTTCTTTACAATTAACTAGTTGGATACATATAACTGTCTCATACAAACATTATCATCACTTTCTTTTCGTCAAAATATTATTGCTACCTGTCTTAAAGCAGTATCACCATTTAAGTGCAACAAATGAACATCCCCTTTAAGAGGGGACCAAGTCTCTATGAGGTAGCATATCTTCTCAAACTACCAGTCCGTACTCAGCAAAGGTTCCAGTGTGGTATCTTCACAAAGAGTCCTTTTTGAATTAAAACCAGTAGGGAGCACCTTTAATAAGGTGCAAACTATGTACAAAAAGTTTGTATCATGCACTGTTCATGATTGCGGCAGTTCTGGAAACTTTGTGCAAAAAACTCAGAAAAATAAACAAAACAATAGGGATCCCGGGTCAACAAAGGGATCCCCTTAAGAGTTAACCCTGGACGGGTCTAGCAGCAAACCAAGAAACGAACAAACAATTAAAGAACTATTTACATGTTTAAGAGTAGTATTATCTTACTCATCTTTCGGTACAGGAGGTGGTTCCCCACCCCTGGCTGAGGCAGCACCCATGCTGGTAGTTGATCTCTCAGGCGCCATCAGATCAGCCGGTGTCTGGATTTGAAGGCTAATCCTGCTTGCAAGTTCAGTAGCCGCTACAAGGCGCACGGTGGTGATAGGAACAAGATCTGGCAAATCGGGATCAGTCATAATCGGGGCAACAGGGGGCGCTCTCTCAGGCTCACACCGTCGAACGTTCCGGGCGCACCATCCTTGTGCATTCCGATGACGGGTGTAGGTCACCTGATCCCCCCTTTGTAATGGGTCACCATCTCGACTGCAGCAGGGGGTTTTCACGTTGTAACTAGTAACAAAGACATCAGTTGGTAGTCCCGGTTCCTGTATGGAGCCCCATCCCCTCTTCGGGTGGTAGGACAGCACAGTTCCCCGCTTTACCACGTCTTTCCTGCCATGCGCAGACTTTCTACGTTGTGTATCACGCTGTTCGGCCTCGTCTCGATCCTTCCAGTGGTGGATTAGACATTGCTTACCGTATATACTCGAGTATAAGCCGAGATTTTCAGCCCAAATTTTTGGGCTGAAAGTGCCCCTTCGGCTTATACTCGAGTCATGATCGGTGGTGGGGTCGGCGGGTGAGCACTGTTATATACTCACCTGCTTCCGGGGCTCCTGTCGCCCCCCCTGCACGTCCCACTGTCTCCGGGTGCCGCAGCCTCTTCCCCTGAGCGGTCACGTGGGACCGCTCATTAGAGAAATGAATAGGCTGCTCCACCTCCCATAGGGGCGGAGCCGCCTATTCATTTCTCTAATGAAGCGGTGCCGGTGACCGCTGATAGAGGAAGAGGCTGCGGCACCGAAGACAGGCAGGGGGAAGGAGCGGGACGCCGGGAGCAGGTAAGTATCGCATATTCACCTGTCCGCGTTCCACACGCCGGGCGCTGTCTCCATCTTCCCGGCGTCTCTCTCTCTCTGCACTGACTGTGCAGGTCAGAGGGCGCGATGACGCATATAGTGTGCGCGCCGCCCTCTGCCTGATCAGTCAGTGCAGGGAGACGCCGGGAAGATGGCGCCGAGGAGCTGCAAGACAGGTGAGTATGTGTTTTGTTTTGTTTTTTATTGCAGCAGCAGCAGCAGCACAGATTTATGTGGAGCATCTATGGGGCAATGGTGCAGAGCACTATATGGCAGAGCTATGGGGCAACGGTGCAGAGCACTATATGGCACAGCTATGGGGCAACGGTGCAGAGCACTATATGGCACAGCTATGGGGCAATAATGGTGCAGAGCACTGTATGGCACAGCTATGGGGCAGTAATGGTGCAGAGCACTATATGGCAGAGCTATGGGGCAACGGTGCAGAGCACTATATGGCACAGCTATGGGGCAACAGCGCAGAGCACTATATGGCACAGCTATGGGGCAAAGGTGCAGAGCACTATATGGCACAGCTATGGGGCAACAGCGCAGAGCACTATATGGCACAGCTATGGGGCAACGGTGCAGAGCACTATATGGCACAGCTATGGGGCAACGGTGCAGAGCACTATATGGCACAGCTATGGGGCAACAGCGCAGAGCACTATATGGCACAGCTATGGGGCAACGGTGCAGAGCACTATATGGCACAGCTATGGGGCAATGGTGCAGAGCACTATATGGCACAGCTATGGGGCAACGGTGCAGAGCACTATATGGCACAGCTATGGGGCAATGGTGCAGAGCACTATATGGCACAGCTATGGGGCAACGGTGCAGAGCACTATATGGCACAGCTATGGGGCAATGGTGCAGAGCACTATATGGCACAGCTATGGGGCAACGGTGCAGAGCACTATATGGCACAGCTATGGGACAATGGTGCAGAGCACTATATGGCACAGCTATGGGGCAATGGTGCAGAGCACTATATGGCACAGCTATGGGGCAATGGTGCAGAGCACTATATGGCACAGCTATGGGGCAACGGTGCAGAGCACTATATGGCACAGCTATGGGGCAATGGTGCAGAGCACTATATGGCACAGCTATCTATGGGGCAACGGTGCAGAGCACTATATGGCACAGCTATGGGGCAATAACGGTGCAGAGCACTATATGGCACAGCTATGGGGCAATGGTGCAGAGCACTATATGGCAGAGCTATGGGGCAACGGTGCAGAGCACTATATGGCACAGCTATGGGGCAATGGTGCAGAGCACTATATGGCAGAGCTATGGGGCAACGGTGCAGAGCACTATATGGCACAGCTATGGGGCAATGGTGCAGAGCACTATATGGCAGAGCTATGGGGCAATGGTGCAGAGCACTATATGGCACAGCTATGGGGCAACGGTGCAGAGCACTATATGGCACAGCTATGGTGCAATGGTGCAGAGCACTATATGGCACAGCTATGGGGCAATGGTGCAGAGCACTATATGGCACAGCTATGGGGCAACGGTGCAGAGCATTATATATATGGCACAGCTATCTATGGGGCAACGGTGCAGAGCATTGTATATGGCACAGCTTTCTATGGAGCATCTATGGGGCCATAATGAACGGTGCAGAGCATTATATATGGCACAGCTTTATGTGGAGCATCTATGGGGCCATAATGAATGGTATGGAGTATCTATTTCTAATTTTGAAATTCACCGGTACCTGCCGCATTTTCCACCCTAGGCTTATACTCGAGTCAATAAGTTTTCCCAGTTTTTTGTGGCAAAATTAGGGGGGTCGGCTTATACTCGGGTCGGCTTATACTCGAGTATATACGGTATATTGCTCCCAAGTGAGCACGGCAAGGGTGAGGCCGTCCTCCCGAGCCCCATCCGGCCCGGTCCAGGGGGTGTCCCACCGGAGGATCACTCCGTCTGGGCCCACATCTATGGGTTCTCTCATCTTGGTTGGTAGCGGAGGCACTAGCTTCCCCATCACGTTAGAGGTGAGGATCACCCGCTCCACCAAGAAGGAATGATTATTGCTGGGGAGAGGAGCGGTCACAGGAGCGGGATCGGTCAGGGGAGCCGGATCGGTCGGGAGAGCAGAATCGGCCGGGGGAGTAGGGGTGCCGTCCATACCTGCGCCTGATGTGATTCCACCGATGTCGATCTGTTCCGTTGACAAGGACACTGGAATCGGCTGCAGCCCGGACCGCGGCTCCTCCGGAGTCACCTCTCGATGTGGCTCCGCCCTCCATGGTTCCGTGGCTGGGATAGGTATAGGCTCGGCTCCTCCACTGGCGGCCCCAAGGAGTTCAGGTCCTTCACCGGCGGTGGACGCGAGTCCGCCTCTGATGGGTGAGGGCAAGCCGTGATCACCTCGCCGTTGCTCGGGCACTTGCTGCTCATCGTCGCTGTCTGGCATTCGGCGGCAACGCATGCACCCGGCTCCGCCATTTCTCCGAGGTCGGGCTCCTCCTTCACCTCGTTCCCGCCGTTGCAAATCAGGGGGCGGTTCTTCTCTGCTGCTCAGCAGGTCATCCTCTCGCAGCAGGAGTTGGAGGGGGCGGTCGCTACTTCTGGCGCCGTTCTGGTAGTCTCCTCCCATGGCACGCCCTTCTCCTTCTTCTGCGCTCCCTGTGACGCTGCAATGGCGGCGACTTTTGGCGGGAACTTTTGGCGGCAAATAGCGCAGCACAGTCCTTGCAACAAAGTACAGTTCCAAGCACAACAACAAATCACAGTTCCAAGGCACACATGACCTGATTCTTCAGGCTTAAGTAGATCCTGTTCGTGACGCCAAGTTTGGATCGCCCCCACTGCCGCAGGGCCGAGGGGTACCCGATACCGGGCCTCTGGGTCTCTGCTCTGGGGTTGTCACGGTGGCTAGGCCCCGGTCCGTGACCCTGCCGAGGGGCGCGCAGTAGAATGGTAGGGATCGGTGTAAATGGATGATGATGATAGTGGGTTGTGAGGCTGTGATGGTGCGGTGCAGTTGTGGGGTGCAGGTCGCGGTAAATAACGAGGACACCAGGTTGCAGTCTCTTTACCTCTTTACTGAAGATCTCTGGGTCCTCAGTCCGGATTCCGGATAACCAGGCTGCGCAAGTCCGGCCGGTCCAATGGCACCTCCAGAGTTCTCCTAGCAGGTGGAAATCTGTGCCTTCCTTCTAGCGCTATGTGTTGCGGTCCTTCCCTGCTGTGCTTACGGAAAGTCCCCAAAACTGTTGTGTCTGTTTCTTAAGTTCCCTCACAACTCGATTAGATGATGTTCTGCTAATCCTCCGTCCTTCCCTGATGTTACGGTTGGGACGGCACCCGTTTGACGGGTAGGCTCGGAGCTCTTCCGGGACCCTAGAGTCGCCCCTCTCCACAAGTTGCCCCCCAAGACTGCATAGGTGATTTAAGTGAGACAGCCCGCCTTAGACTGACTGTCCTGCCGCTGTTTGGAGTATCGCTTGAAGCTGGATGTTGTAATACTCCCTCGGCGTTCCGGCCACTGGTAGTGCACCTCAGCAGGGTGTTGCCTCGGTCTTACGGCACGACCCCTACTGGTATTCTCCATATTGCTTGATCTTGTTTCTCACTCAGCACAATCTATCTCGCTTCTCGTCCTTCCTTGGGCACCGCCGCTATCCTGAGCAGGCACGGTCCCGTTACGTTCGCTCAAGTTGCCAAGCCTCTGTCAGGATCCCACCCCTGACAGAGACCCTACTGTATCTTCCCCCACAACACCCTCTGCCACAAGGTGTTGCCTGGTTCCAACCCAGTCAGCTTTCTGATCTAACTTCCTGCCTGACCCCCAGTTTACCCACTATGGTGGGGAGTGGCCTAGTGAATAGAACCCTTAGCTCCCCCCGGAGGCCCGACTGTGAAATGTCTTGGTGTCTGTGATACCTGATCAGATGAACTCCTTCAGTGCCATCAGACGTTCCATAGCTCCCCTTAGTGGCGGAGCCACAGTACTGCAACGACCAGGACTCTGGGGCGCTGCACAGACCAAGGCTGGCAGACAGAAAAATGCAACGTATGCCTGCAAAACAAGGATTTTGACACCACGGATACACCAGGCATCACACTGATCAAAATGTGGCCTTGATTTTTTGGGGGCACACCAAAATTGTGTCAATAAGTTGGCTATCACACTAAAAAAAAAATTGGAGTACTAAAATTGAAAGATATTTAGGGCAATGATATGCGATGCATGTGGCGAACAACTCACAGTGATAAATATAAGAACTGTAGCTACATATTTTTGGGCCAGCTACAGATTTTTGGGGCAGCAAAATGGTGTTGAAAAATGTTGTAAAACACTACAAAATATTAGATAGTACCAAAAAAAGGACAGATTTTTGGCGCACTCACATCTGATGCCTGGGACAAAAATTATTAGTTTTTTAATTCTTAGATTTGCACACTCTTGTATTGCAATGACCTGGCTGTAGTCTGCAGTGTGACCAAGCAGATAAATGTAGAAAAAAGGGCGCTATGGATTGCTTTATAATAAAATGAGCAGGTATAAGCTGCAAAAAAGAAAAAAAAATTGCCACGGATAACTGCCGCTAGGTATATATTTATGCCTTTCTGCCTTTGGACGCACTATCTCATCCTTGTGACCTGGGACTTAATTCCCATGGATGGGATAGTACGTCATAGGCGATCAGTCGTGCTCACGGGGGGAGCGCGGCGGATCGCAGCCGTGTGTCAGCTGATTATCACAGCTGATTATCACAGCTGACATCCGGCACTATGTGCCAGAAGCAGTCACGGACCGCTCTCGGCCCTTTAACCCCCGGAACACTGCGATCAAACATGATTGCAGCATTCCGGTGGCATAGGGAAGCATCGTGTAGGGAGGGGGCTCCCTGCGTGCTTCCCTGAGATCCTCAGAACAACTCGATGTGATCGCGTTGTTACGAGGGTCTCCTTCGTTCTCCTCCCTGCAGGCCCGAATCCAAGATGGCCATGGGGGTCCTTCCGGGTCCTGCAGGGAGGCTGCTTGTCAGTGCCTGCTGAGAGCAAGCGCCAGCAAGCCTCCAGCACTGCCTGTCAGATCACTGATCTGACACAGTGCTCTGCAAAGTGTTAGATCAAAGATCTGACACTGTTTAGGGATGTCCCACCTTGGGACAATGTAAAAAAGTAAAAAAAAAATATTACACTGTGTAAAAGTATTTAAAAAAATCCTAAATAAAGAAAAAAAAAAATATTGTTTTAATAAATACATTTCTTTATGTAAATTTTAAAAAAATAAATAAAAGTACACACAGGGCCGTATTTGCCACTAGGCACTTGAGGGCACGTGCCTAGGGCGGTAAGATGCGGGGGGGGCGGCACCTGAGCAAGGCAAGGTGGTTTTTTTTTGTTTTTTTTTTAAATGGTCCGGGTCCGCCCGCCCTCCTTCCCTCCCTTCTCCCGCCCTCCCTTCGCCCGCCCTCCTAAGTCTTATGGCTGCTGCGGGGGTGTCAGATACAGCGCGCCGCCCTCATGTGTACTGCACAGGGATCCGGAAACAAGTCACAGTGCAAGCCCTACCCCCTTCCTCGCTGAGGCGCCAAGTTCAGTTTCTGCCTCATAGTCCTGTGTCGGGCCGCCCACCCACCTGTCTTCCGGCTGCTGTGGGAGTATCGGATCCCACCAGGGGCAGGCTGGGCTGGGGCGCAGGGCTCAGATGCCCCTGGGACGGTCCCCCAGCTTCTGGCTGCTTGCTGGGTTAAAGGCTGGGTGTCGGCAGCTGCATCCCTGCACTACAGACACGCCCACTCTGTGTGCAGTCAGTGTCTGCCGAACTCACCTGACTGGAAGGAGGAGATCCAGAGTGGCACAGTGCCCCCAGTCCAGATCGCAGCTGGTTAGGAAGGTCCTGGGATCTGACAGGTAGTGGAGAACACTGGGCCAGAGCGAGACCTCGACTTGAAGTGAGGCACTCATGCCGGCACACTGCTGCGGGGTTATCCTGCTGAGGCTCTGCTCTACTGCTCACTGGAGAGTGACTGCTGGGCACTGGTGGCACTGGCTTGTGATGGGTGTGTGCAGTCTGTGTGTGTGCCTACTGTGCCCCCCTGTGCAGTCTGTGTGTGTGCCTACTGTGCCCCCCTGTGCAGTCTGTGTGTGTGTGCCTACTGTGCCCCCCTGTGCAGTCTGTGTATGTGTGCCTACTGTGCCCCCCTGTGCAGTCTGTGTATGTGTGCCTACTGTGCCCCCCTGTGCAGGCTGTGTGTGTGTGCCTACTGTGCCCCCCTGTGCAGTCTGTGTATGTGTGCCGTCTGTGCAGTCTGTGTGCCTACTGTGCCCCCCTGTGCAGGCTGTGTGTGTGTGCCTACTGTGCCCCCCTGTGCAGTCTGTGTATGTGTGCCTACTGTGCCCCCTGTGCAGTCTGTGTGCCTACTGTGCCCCCCTGTGCAGTCTATGTATGTGTGCCTACTGTGCCCCCCCTGTGCAGTCTGTATGTGTGCCCCCTGTGCAGTCTGTGTGTGCATACTGTGTCCCCCTGTGCAGTCTGCGTGTGCATTCTGTGTCCCCCTGTGCAGTCTGTGTGTGTGCCTACTGTGCCCCCCTGTGCAGTCTGTGTGTGCCTACTGTGCCCCCCTGTGCAGTCTATGTATGTGTGCCTACTGTGCCCCCCTGTGCAGTCTATGTATGTGTGCCCCCCTGTGCAGTCTGTGTGTGCCTACTGTGCCCCCCTGTGCAGTCTGTGTGCCTACTGTGCCCCCCTGTGCAGTCTATGTATGTGTGCCTACTGTGCCCCCTGTGCAGTCTGTGTGTGCATACTGTGTCCCCCTGTGCAGTCTGTGTGTGCATACTGTGTCCCCCTGTGCAGTCTGTGTGTGCCTACTGTGTCCCCCTGTGCAGTCTGTGTGTGCATACTGTGTCCCCCTGTGCAGTCTGTGTGTGCCTACTGTGTCCCCCTGTGCAGTCTGTGTGTGCCTACTGTGTCCCCCTGTGCAGTCTGTGTGTGCATACTGTGTCCCCCTGTGCAGTCTGTGTGTGCCTACTGTGTCCCCCTGTGCAGTCTGTGTGTGCATACTGTGTCCCCCTGTGCTGTGTGTGTGTGTGTGTGTGTGTCTGTGTGTGTGTGTGTGTGTACATACATACACATGTCCCTGCCCTGTAATAGCGTCCCCGATCCAGTAATAGCGGTTTCCCGCCTTGTAAACAGGATCACAGGAGGCAGAGTCCCTTCCTCTGGAAGTCTGCAGTGGCAGAAGTGGGACAATGCAGCAGGCCCTGAATGGGAGGAGGGGGTGTCACATCCGTGCAATGCTGCGGGCCCAATGTTGGCGGTAAGAGCTAAGTGAAGCGCATTGCTTTCCTGCCGGCCATATTTCTGAAGCTGTGGGCCACCGAAGGTGGAGATTCGGATCTTGGTCCAGATGCGATCTCAGTCTGCACATGCGCCGCCTGTGGCTGCCGTCTTCCTGAATCCCTCCACAGGGAAAAAATGCACTTACGCCGTAGCCTGGAGCCCTCATTATCGTAGGAATGTCAGTAAATAAATTGTTTTTCTAAGCTTTATAGTGTAGTTTTAGGTCAGAGAGGGATGCTAGGGATGAGCTAGCAAGGTGCAGGGACAGGTAGTGATGTCTACTTGCGGACATATGCGGCACTTGTGGTGATACAAAAACACTGCTAGCAACTTTTCTTTCCATTGCTGCAAGTACCGCATTTTCTGGATCACGGCAAAACCGCAAGTGCTGCACATGTCTGCAAGTCCCATAGGGAATGAATGAGGCCGAACACAGTGTTGCCGTAAGTGATCTGCTATGTGGCAGATGCAGAAAAACTGCCAGATCTTCCGCAAATGGCAAAAATCGCTGATGTGAAAGTAGCCTAAGGCTACTTTCACACTTGCGTCGTGCAATGCACGTCGCTATAAGTCATTGCAGCGCACCGACGCTAGCATTGAAAGCGCCGCACAACGGGGGAAGCGGATGCTGTTTTTCATCGCATCCGCTGGCCAATTGTGAGGTGCGGGGAGGCGGGGGCGGAGTTCCGGCCACGCATGGCCGGTCGGAAAAGACGTTCTCGACGCACCAAAAAACGTTACATGCAACGTTTTTTGGTGGCGACGCAACCGTCGCTAATGCAAGTCAATGGAGAAAAAACGCATCCTGCAAGCACTTTTGCAGGATGCATTTTTTCTGCAAAACGACGCATAGCGACGTGCAGTGCACGGCGCTAGTGTGAAAGTAGCCTTAGTCACTGCCGAGAGGGTCTGCATTAGTCATACTCACCAATGGGGGAGGCACCACGAAAAGTGCCTAGGGCAGCATAAACTCTAAATACGGCCCTGAGTACACATATTTATTATCGCTGTGTCCGCAACTACCCGACCTTTAAAACTGTCCCACTAGTTAACCCCTTCAGTGAACACTTTAAAAAAAAAGGGGGGGGGGCAAAAAACAATGCTTTATCATCATACCGCAATCAAAACAACGGATATAAATAAACATGGTACCGCTGAAAAAGTCATCTTGTCCCTCAAAAAACGAGCCGCTATGCAGCATCATCAGCGAAAAAGTAAAACAGTTATAGCCCTCAGAATAAAGCGATGCAAAAATAATATTTTTTTTCATAAAATAGTTTTTATTGTATAAAAGCGCCAAAACATAAAAAAAATATAAATGAGGTATTGCTGTAATCGTACTAACCCGAAGAATAAAACTGCTTTATCAATTTTACCACACACGGAACGGTATAAACACCCCCCCAAAAGAAATTCATAAATTGCTGGTTTTTGTTCATTCTGCCTAACAAAAATCAGAATAAAAAGCGATCAAAAAATGTCATGTGCCCGTAAATGGTACCAATAAAAACGTCAACTAAAAACAAGACCTCACATGACTCTGTGGACCAAAATATGAAAAAATTATAGCTCTCAAAATGTGGTGACGCTAAAACTATTTTTTGCAATAAAAAGCGTATGTTAGTGTGTGACAGCTGCCAAACATAAAAACCTGCTATAAAAACCAGCTATAAATAGTAAATCAAACCCCCCTTTATCCCTGCCTTAGTTAGGGAAAAATAATAAAATTTAAAAAATGTATTTATTTCCATTTTCCCACTAGGGTTAGGGTTAGGGTTGGGGCTAAATTTAGGGTTACGGTTGGGGCTAAAGTTAGGGTTGGGGCTAAATTAGAGCTAAAGTTAGGGATAGGGTTGGGGCTAAAGTTAGGATTAGGGTTGGGGCTACAGTTGGGGTTAGGGTTTGGTTTACCTTTACAGTTGGGTTAGGGGTATGTCAGGGTTAGGGGTGTGGTTAGGATTATGGTTAGGGTTGGGATTAGGGTTAGGGGGTGTTGGGGTTAGGGGTGTGTTGGGGTTGGGATTAGGAGTGTGTTCGGGTTAGGAGTGTGGTTAGGGTTATGGTTATGGTTGGGATTAGGGTTGGGGGGTGTTGGGGATAGGGGTGTGGTTAGGTTTATGGTTAAAGTTGGGATTAGGGTTAGGGGTGTGTTGGGGTTAGGGTTGGAGTTAGAATTAGGGGGTTTCCAGTGTTAGGCACATCAGGGGCTTTGCAAATGCAACATGACATCCGATCTCATTTCCATCCAATTCTGCGTTGAAAAATTAAAACGGTGCTCCTTCCCTTCCGAGCTCTGCCTTGCTCCCAAACAGTGGTTTACCCCCATATATGGGGTATCAGCGTACTCAGGAAAAATTGGACAACAACTTTTGGCATCCAATTTCTCCTGTTACCCTTTGTAAAATACAAAACTGGGGGCTAAAAAATAATTTTTGTGGAAATAAAGATTTTTTATTTTCACGGCTCTGCATTATAATATTATATAATAATATATAACTGTAGTGAAACACTTGGGGGTTCAAAGTTCTCACAACACATCCAGATAAGTTCTTTGGGGGTCTAGTTTCTAATATGGGGTCACTTGTGGGGGGTTTCTACTGTTTAGGTACATCAGGGGCTCTGCAAATGCAACGTGACGCCTGCCGACCATTCCATCTAAGTCTGCATTCCAAACGGCGCTCCTTACTTTCCAAGCTCTGCCATGCACCCAAAAGGTGGTTTCCCCCACATATGGGGTATCAGCGTACTCAGGACATTTTTGCAACAACTTTTGGGGTCCAATTTCTTCTGTTACCCTTGGTAAAATAAAATTTGGGGACTAAAAATATTTTTTGTGGAAAAAATTTTTTTTTATTTTTACGGCTCTGCGTTATAAACTGTAGTGAAGCAATTGGGGATTCAAAGTTCTCACAGCACATCTAGATAAGTTCCTTAGGGGGTCTACTTTCCAAAATGGTGTCATTTGTAGGGGCTTTCCACTGTTTAGGCACATCAGGGGCTCTCCAAACAAGACATGGCGTTAAACGGTTAAACGGTGCTCCTTCCCTTCGGAGCTCTGCCATGCGCCCAAACAGTGGTTTACCCCCACATTTGGGATATCAGCGTACTCAGGACAAGTTGCACAACAACTTTTGGGGTCCAATTTCTTCTGTTACCCTTGGTAAAATAAAACAAATTGGATCTGAAGTAAATTTTTGATGAAAAAAAGTTAAATGTTTATTTTTTTTAACATTCCAAAAATTCCTGTGAAGCACCTGAAGGGTTAATAGACTTCTTAAAAGTGGTTTTGAGCACCTTGAGGTGTTCCGTTTTTAGAATGGTGTCACACTTGGGTATTTTCTATCATATAGACCCCTTAAAATGACTTCAAATGTGACGTGGCCCCTAAAAAAAATGGTGTAAAAATGAGAAATTGCTGGTCAACTTTAACCCTTATAACTCCCTAACAAAAAAAAAATCGGTTCCAATATTGTGCTGATGTAAAGTAGACATGTGAGAAATGTTACCTAATAAGTATTTAGTGTGACAATTCTCTGTGATTTAAGGGCATGAAATTCAAAGTTGCAAAATTGCAAAATTTTCTAAATTTCTATTTTTTTCACAAATAAATTTAAGTAATATCGAGGAAATTTTACCACTAACATGAAGTACAATAAGTCGCGAGAAAACAATGTCAGAATCACTGGAATTCATGCAAGCGTTCCAGAGTTATAACCTCATAAAGGGACAGTGGTCAGAATTGAAAAAATTGGCCCGGTCATTAACAAACCACCCTTGGGGGTTAAGGGGTTAAATAAGCAGCAGCAGTAGACAGTAATGGAGCTTTTTGAGGTATGCAGTGAGATCTATGTACTCACATACAGTGCCTGCAGGCCTTGCACTGATGTGGATATGTGCACATAGACTCCCCTGCCTACCTAGCGCTGCAATCTATGTACCCCCGAATTAGCCCTAAAAAGGACTGTTGGTTTAACAGGATTTGTGGACTGAACACTAGCAGATCCACACTATTAGGGCTCATACTCACTTGCGAGAAACTCGGATGAGTCTTGCACGGCAATACCCGGCACTGCACCCCGAACTCAGGAGCGGAGCGTGCAGCTGCATGTATTGCTATGCGGCCGCACGCTCCGATCTGAGTGCCGGCAGCAGCGCTGGGTATTAACATGCGAGACTCATCCGAGTTTCTCGCAAGTGAGTATGAGCCCTTAAAAGAACGATTCTGACCGTATCTCAGCAGCAGCTCTCCCTACACTAGCTAAGTCCAGAGCACAATGCGGCAAGCAGGGCGGCGCCAGGTCTCTCATAGACCTGATGACGCTGTGCAGGCAGCCAATCACTGTAAACCCACAACAAAGATGGCTGCGGCATTACAGTGCATGGCAGACAATCCCTGCATGGTCATTGGCGCTCTAAAGAGTGCCAAAATTGCAGGGCGGAGACCCGAGCTCCCGCCGAATAATCCGGAAATGCTCGGTGCTCGCCCAGTACACCGAGCATAGTGATACTTGGGCGAGTACCGAGCAGTGGCGAGCACGTTTGATCATCACTAGTTACTATCAAATAGTTCCCATATAACCCTTACTTTTCCTTGTTCGCGCTTGTATGCGCTTCTGGTGTCACATTCTCAAGGAATACTGTAGCAGAGATCAGTGCAAAATATGGTCTTATCCGAGAAATATAGTGAGCTTTACGCTCAGATTAAATTCACCTGTCTAATCCGAAAAAACAGCATATAGTGCAATATCAGCTGCAGCAGATCCACGGGTCAGCAAGTGACCATCAATAGGTTAGAGGGGTTTGTGGACAGTGTCCGCGTTCCTGCCAGGATTTTAAACATATATCCCAGTGTAGTAAAAGGATTGGTTAATTTTGACGCATTTTGAAGTACAAGTCTTCTTCTTCAGGAAAATACATGTATGATTAGCCAACGGCCTCTAAAAAAAAACATTTTGATTGGTTATTTGGCTTGCAGGGGAGACTTTATCCAAAATATATTATAAGTAGGCTTAAATGAAACTGGTGAAGTTGAGCTGTTCATTTATATCTCCAGGATTCATACTCTCCAACCAAAAGATCCACCTGCACTCCCTTTGCAGGATTTTTATATCCCAATCACCCTGACTGATAGATGGATTCACCACTTCTATGACCCAGAATTAGACACTATTATGGTTACCCCATTCGGAATTTACGTGTCTCGCTAGTGGGGTATCCATATTATTCCTGATGTCACCAAGGTGTTCCCCTATTCTGACACGTAACTGTCTCTTTGTTTTTCCCACATAATCCATGGGGCATGAACAGGTACACAAATACACCACTCCTTCTGTTTTGCAATTATGCTAAACTAGATGGCAGCCCGATTCTAAAGAATCGGGAGTCTAGAATCCATATATACTTTATTTATTCAAATGTCAGAATAATACAATTAATAAATAATAGTAAGAAAGAACAAAAAATGGCTGCACTCACCAGCTCTTGACAATTCTTGTTATTTAAGGTACAGTTACACAGGATCCATGAACATGCTTATGAGGGGAGTGATGAAAGACATCAGACAACAACTTTGCGTGTTGTGGCAAATGCCACAACAACGGATCTTTGCTTAACCCCTTAGTGACAGAGCCAATTTGGTACTTAATGACCGAGCCAATTTTTACAATTCTGACCAGTGTCACTTTATGAGGTTATAACTCTGGAACGCTTTATCGGATCCCGCTGATTCTGAGATTGTTTTTTCGTGACATGTTGTACTTCAAGTTAGTGGTAACATTTCTTCGATATTACTTGTGATTATTTATGAAAAAAATGGAAATATGGCGAAAATTTTTAAAATTTTGCAATTTTCAAACTTTGTATTTTTATGCCCTTAAATCAGAGAGATATGTCACAAAAAATAGTTAATAAATAACATTTCTCACATGTCTACTTTACATCAGCACAATTTTGGAAACAATTTTTTTTTTTGTTAGGGAGTTATAAGGGTTAAAAGTTGACCAGCAATTTCTCATTTTTACAACACCATGTTTTTTTTAGGGACCACATCACCTTTGAAGTGATTTTGAGGGGTCTATATGATAGAAAATAACCAAGTGTGACACCATTCTAAAAACTGCACCCCTCAAGCTGCTCAAAACCACATTCAAGAAGTTTATTAACCCTTTACGTACTTCACAGGAACTAAAACAATGTGGAAGAAAAAAATGAACATTTTACTTTTTTTTGCAAACATTTTACTTCAGAACCATTTTTTTTAATTTTCACAAGTGTAAAAACAGAAATTTAACCACAAATTTTGTTGTGCAATTTTTCCTGAGTACACCGATACCCCATATGTGGAGGTAAACCACTGTTTGGGCGCACCGCAGAGCTTGGAAGTGAAGGAGCACCGTTTGACTGTTTCAATGCAGAATTGGCTGGAATTGAGATCGGACGCCATGTCGCGTTTGGAGAGCCCCTAATGTGCCTAAACAGTGGAAACCCCCCACAAGTGACACCATTTTGGAAACTAGACCCCCCAAGGAACTTATCTAGATGTGTGGTGAGTAGGGTTGAGCGACTTTCATTTTTTTCAGATCGAGTAGGGTTTTGGGAAACCCGATTTTGTCCAGAGTCGAGTCGAGTGCATTCGGCCGATTATCGCTAAAAGTCGGGGATCGACCGAAACACGAAACCCAATGCAAGTCAATGGGGAAGCATAGTCGGCAGTGAGTGGAGGCCAGGAAAACACCTACAGTGCCCATTTTAATGCCAAAAACATCCATTCTTGTTTCTGAAGCTTGCCAATCGTAATTAACTTTATAATAATAGTTGGGCATAGGGAATTGGGGGTCATTTGGCAAAAGTTGTGGGGGGAGTAGGGCTGGCTCAATTTTTTCGTGGGCCCAGGAAATGCGGACTACGTCACGGCGGTGTTGCAGGGAAAGGTAAGTATTTAAACGTTGCAAGTGCTGTGATCCTGAGCAAGCAGGGGGGGGCCCACTCGTTCGCATTGGCACTGGCACAGGGCCCCTCAAAGTACGGCGGTGTGTTTGCATGGCGGGGGCGCCTCCCACCAGCAGCGACACTTTTGCGTACTCTGAGGGGCCCTGTGCCAGTGACGTCGCCAACGAGTATGCCCCCCCCACCTGATGAAGGAACCTGCACTTTCATCTGCACCTTCCTCTTTGTCCCTGTGTAAGGTGGTATAACATGCGAGAAGGGGAACCTTACTTTCAGCAGGGTCAGATTCTGGTTGTGTAGAGTACAAGGGGAATGTAGTGGTCTAGGTCAATGTACCAGCAGACTCATTTAGCAGTGGCTGGGCAATGGGCAGGATGAGGAGGAAACAGATATAGGGCCAAAGAATAAAGTAGGCTAAATGCAGTTCAAAATTGGTAACAGGACTAAACAGGCGGCATTGCTTTGTTCAGTGGAGTAGCAAACCCAAGAGCAGCAGACACTGTTTCAAGGGCCTAACCACACTAGTAGGCCAAATGCAGTTTAATATCTGATAGTATAGGGCGAAAGGCAGAATGTGGAAGCTCAGCTTTGTTCAGTTGAGGACAACACCAGGGAGGGGCAGAAGCCGTTAGTAGGCCCTAACCACCATTTTGTTTTTTCAAAACCACTTAATGAGAGCCGGAAGGTTGAAGCTCAGCTTTATTTAGTTGTGGGCAACACCAGGGAGGGGCAGAAGCCGTTAGTAGGCCCTATCCACCATTTTGTTTTTTCAAAACCACTTAATGAGAGCCGGAAGGTTGAAGCTCAGCTTTATTTAGTTGTGGGCAACACCAGGGAGGGGCAGAAGCCGTTAGTAGGCCCTATCCACCATTTTGTTTTTTCAAAACCACTTAATGAGAGCCGGAAGGTTGAAGCTCAGCTTTATTTAGTTGAGGGCAACACCAGGGAGGGGCAGAAGCCGTTAGTAGGCCCTATCCACCATTTTGTTTTTTCAAAACCACTTAATGAGAGCCGGAAGGTTGAAGCTCAGCTTTATTTAGTTGAGGGCAACACCAGGGAGGGGCAGAAGCCGTTAGTAGGCCCTATCCACCATTTTGTTTTTTCAAAACCACTTAATGAGAGCCGGAAGGTTGAAGCTCAGCTTTATTTAGTTGTGGGCAACACCAGGGAGGGGCAGAAGCCGTTAGTAGGCCCTATCCACCATTTTGTTTTTTCAAAACCACTTAATGAGAGCCGGAAGGTTGAAGCTCAGCTTTATTTAGTTGTGGGCAACACCAGGGAGGGGCAGAAGCCGTTAGTAGGCCCTATCCACCATTTTGTTTTTTCAAAACCACTTAATGAGAGCCGGAAGGTTGAAGCTCAGCTTTATTTAGTTGAGGGCAACACCAGGGAGGGGCAGAAGCCGTTAGTAGGCCCTATCCACCATTTTGTTTTTTCAAAACCACTTAATGAGAGCCGGAAGGTTGAAGCTCAGCTTTATTTAGTTGTGGGCAACACCAGGGAGGGGCAGAAGCCGTTAGTAGGCCCTATCCACCATTTTGTTTTTTCAAAACCACTTAATGAGAGCCGGAAGGTTGAAGCTCAGCTTTATTTAGTTGTGGGCAACACCAGGGAGGGGCAGAAGCCGTTAGTAGGCCCTATCCACCATTTTGTTTTTTCAAAACCACTTAATGAGAGCCGGAAGGTTGAAGCTCAGCTTTATTTAGTTGAGGGCAACACCAGGGAGGGGCAGAAGCCGTTAGTAGGCCCTATCCACCATTTTGTTTTTTCAAAACCACTTAATGAGAGCCGGAAGGTTGAAGCTCAGCTTTATTTAGTTGTGGGCAACACCAGGGAGGGGCAGAAGCCGTTAGTAGGCCCTATCCACCATTTTGTTTTTTCAAAACCACTTAATGAGAGCCGGAAGGTTGAAGCTCAGCTTTATTTAGTTGTGGGCAACACCAGGGAGGGGCAGAAGCCGTTAGTAGGCCCTATCCACCATTTTGTTTTTTCAAAACCACTTAATGAGAGCCGGAAGGTTGAAGCTCAGCTTTATTTAGTTGAGGGCAACACCAGGGAGGGGCAGAAGTCGTTAGTAGGCCCTATCCACCATTTTGTTTTTTCAAAACCACTTAATGAGAGCCGGAAGGTTGAAGCTCAGCTTTATTTAGTTGAGGGCAACACCAGGGAGGGGCAGAAGCCGTTAGTAGGCCCTATCCACCATTTTGTTTTTTCAAAACCACTTAATGAGAGCCGGAAGGTTGAAGCTCAGCTTTATTTAGTTGTGGGCAACACCAGGGAGGGGCAGAAGCCGTTAGTAGGCCCTATCCACCATTTTGTTTTTTCAAAACCACTTAATGAGAGCCGGAAGGTTGAAGCTCAGCTTTATTTAGTTGTGGGCAACACCAGGGAGGGGCAGAAGCCGTTAGTAGGCCCTATCCACCATTTTGTTTTTTCAAAACCACTTAATGAGAGCCGGAAGGTTGAAGCTCAGCTTTATTTAGTTGAGGGCAACACCAGGGAGGGGAAGAAGCCGTTAGTAGGCCCTATCCACCATTTTGTTTTTTCAAAACCACTTAATGATAGCCGGAAGGTTGAAGCTCAGCTTTATTTAGTTGAGGGCAACACCAGGGAGGGGAAGAAGCCGTTAGTAGGCCCTATCCACCATTTTTTTTTTTCAAAACCACTTAATGAGAGCCGGAAGGTTGAAGCTCAGCTTTATTTAGTTGAGGGCAACACCAGGGAGGGGCAGAAGCCGTTAGTAGGCCCTATCCACCATTTTGTTTTTTCAAAACCACTTAATGATAGCCGGAAGGTTGAAGCTCAGCTTTATTTAGTTGAGGGCAACACCAGGGAGGGGAAGAAGCCGTTAGTAGGCCCTATCCACCATTTTGTTTTTTCAAAACCACTTAATGATAGCTGGAAGGTTGAAGCTCAGCTTTATTTAGTTGAGGGCAACACCAGGGAGGGGAAGAAGCCGTTAGTAGGCCCTATCCACCATTTTGTTTTTTCAAAACCACTTAATGATAGCCGGAAGGTTGAAGCTCAGCTTTATTTAGTTGAGGGCAACACCAGGGAGGGGAAGAAGCCGTTAGTAGGCCCTATCCACCATTTTGTTTTTTCAAAACCACTTAATGAGAGCCGGAAGGTTGAAGCTCAGCTTTATTTAGTTGTGGGCAACACCAGGGAGGGGCAGAAGCCGTTAGTAGGCCCTATCCACCATTTTGTTTTTTCAAAACCACTTAATGAGAGCCGGAAGGTTGAAGCTCAGCTTTATTTAGTTGAGGGCAACACCACGGAGGGGCAGAAGCCGTTAGTAGGTCCTATCCACCATTTTGTTTTTTCAAAACCACTTAATGATAGCCGGAAGGTTGAAGCTCAGCTTTATTTAGTTGAGGGCAACACCAGGGAGGGGAAGAAGCCGTTAGTAGGCCCTATCCACCATTTTGTTTTTTCAAAACCACTTAATGATAGCCGGAAGGTTGAAGCTCAGCTTTATTTAGTTGAGGGCAACACCACGGAGGGGCAGAAGCCGTTAGTAGGCCCTATCCACCATTTTGTTTTTTCAAAACCACTTAATGATAGCCGGAAGGTTGAAGCTCAGCTTTATTTAGTTGAGGGCAACACCAGGGAGGGGAAGAAGCCGTTAGTAGGCCCTATCCACCATTTTGTTTTTTCAAAACCACTTAATGATAGCCGGAAGGTTGAAGCTCAGCTTTATTTAGGTGAGGGCAACACCAGGGAGGGGAAGAAGCCGTTAGTAGGCCCTATCCACCATTTTGTTTTTTCAAAACCACTTAATGAGAGCCGGAAGGTTGAAGCTCAGCTTTATTTAGTTGTGGGCAACACCAGGGAGGGGCAGAAGCCGTTAGTAGGCCCTATCCACCATTTTGTTTTTTCAAAACCACTTAATGAGAGCCGGAAGGTTGAAGCTCAGCTTTATTTAGTTGAGGGCAACACCACGGAGGGGCAGAAGCCGTTAGTAGGCCCTATCCACCATTTTGTTTTTTCAAAACCACTTAATGATAGCCGGAAGGTTGAAGCTCAGCTTTATTTAGTTGAGGGCAACACCAGGGAGGGGAAGAAGCCGTTAGTAGGCCCTATCCACCATTTTGTTTTTTCAAAACCACTTAATGATAGCCGGAAGGTTGAAGCTCAGCTTTATTTAGTTGAGGGCAACACCACGGAGGGGCAGAAGCCGTTAGTAGGCCCTATCCACCATTTTGTTTTTTCAAAACCACTTAATGATAGCCGGAAGGTTGAAGCTCAGCTTTATTTAGTTGAGGGCAACACCAGGGAGGGGAAGAAGCCGTTAGTAGGCCCTATCCACCATTTTGTTTTTTCAAAACCACTTAATGATAGCCGGAAGGTTGAAGCTCAGCTTTATTTAGTTGAGGGCAACACCAGGGAGGGGAAGAAGCCGTTAGTAGGCCCTATCCACCATTTTGTTTTTTCAAAACCACTTAATGAGAGCCGGAAGGTTGAAGCTCAGCTTTATTTAGTTGTGGGCAACACCAGGGAGGGGCAGAAGCCGTTAGTAGGCCGTAACCAAAGTTGAAGGCCAAATGCAGTTTAATTTCTGATACTATAGGCCGAAAGCCAGAAGGTGGAAGCTCCGATTTAGACAGTGGAGGACAATTTGAATTATGGACTGCAGACATACTTAGTAGGCTGTCCTCTGTGGACCATGCATCCAACACATTAACCCATTGTGCCGTAATGGACACGTAATCTTCCGTGGCCATGCCTACAGGTCCATGCGTCTGTTGTCAGGTGCACCTTTGTACTCACAGATTGCCAGAGTGCATGGACAATGCGGTCTTCTACAAGCTGGTGGAGGGTTGGGATGGCTTTTCTCGCAAAAGAAGTGTCGACTGGTTAGCTTGTAGCGTGGTACAGCGTAGTCCATCATGGCCTTATTAATAGTAAATAAAATATATAACTAGGCTCTATGAACTTTTAAATAGGTTCCAGGGGTACACGGGCAGCATTGGTGTGGTCAGTGGAGGAGTATTGCAAGTAGGGGCCGCAGACAGGCTCACAAAGGCCTAAAATAACAAACAGTAGGCAGTCATGGCAGTTTGAAATCGGTTACATGGATACACAGGCAGGCACTCCAGGCAGCATTGTGGTCAGTGGAGGAGTATTGCAAGTAGGGGCCGCAGACAGGCTCACAAAGGCCTAAAATAACAAACAGTAGGCAGTCATGGCAGTTTGAAATCGGTTACATGGATACACAGGCAGGCACTCCAGGCAGCATTGTGGTCAGTGGAGGAGTATTGCAAGTAGGGGCCGCAGACAGGCTCACAAAGGCCTAAAATAACAAACAGTAGGCAGTCATGGCAGTTTGAAATCGGTTACATGGATACACGGGCAGGCAGCTTGGTGGTGAGTGGAGGAGTATTTAAAGTAGGGACCGCAGACAGGCTTCAAAGGCCTAACATAATAAAATGGGCTGGCTGTAGGCACTTTATAATTGGTTCCAGGGGTACACGGGCAGCAGTGGTCTGGTCAGTGGAGGACTAGTGGAAGGAGGGAGCGCAGAAAGGCTTCAAAGGCCTAAAATAACAAACAATAGGCTCATGGCAGTTTTACAGCGGTTACATGGATACACGGGCAGGCAGCTTGGTGGTCAGTGGAGGAGTAGGGACCGCAGACAGGCTATCAAAGGCCTAAAATAACAAACAATAGGCTCATGGCAGTTTTACAGCGGTTACATGGATACACGGGCAGGCAGCTTGGTGGTGAGTGGAGGAGTATTTAAAGTATGGACCGCAGACAGGCTTCGAAGGCCTAACACAATAAAATGGGCTGGCTGTAGGCACTTTAAAATTGGTTCCAGGGGTACACGGGCAGCAGTGGTCTGGTCAGTGGAGGCCTAGTGGAAGTATGGACCGCAGACAGGCTTCGAAGGCCTAACACAATAAAATGGGCTTGCTGTAGGCACTTTAAAATTGGTTCCAGGGGTACACGGGCAGCAGTGGTCTGGTCAGTGGAGGACTAGTGGAAGGAGGGAGCGCAGAAAGGCTTCAAAGGCCTAAAATAACAAACAATAGGCTCATGGCAGTTTTACAGCGGTTACATGGATACACGGGCAGGCAGCTTGGTGGTCAGTGGAGGAGTAGGGACCGCAGACAGGCTATCAAAGGCCTAAAATAACAAACAATAGGCTCATGGCAGTTTTACAGCGGTTACATGGATACACGGGCAGGCAGCTTGGTGGTGAGTGGAGGAGTATTTAAAGTATGGACCGCAGACAGGCTTCGAAGGCCTAACACAATAAAATGGGCTGGCTGTAGGCACTTTAAAATTGGTTCCAGGGGTACACGGGCAGCAGTGGTCTGGTCAGTGGAGGCCTAGTGGAAGTATGGACCGCAGACAGGCTTCGAAGGCCTAACACAATAAAATGGGCTTGCTGTAGGCACTTTAAAATTGGTTCCAGGGGTACACGGGCAGCAGTGGTCTGGTCAGTGGAGGACTAGTGGAAGGAGGGAGCGCAGAAAGGCTTCAAAGGCCTAAAATAACAAACAATAGGCTCATGGCAGTTTTACAGCGGTTACATGGATACACGGGCAGGCAGCTTGGTGGTCAGTGGAGGAGTAGGGACCGCAGACAGGCTATCAAAGGCCTAAAATAACAAACAATAGGCTCATGGCAGTTTTACAGCGGTTACATGGATACACGGGCAGGCAGCTTGGTGGTGAGTGGAGGAGTATTTAAAGTATGGACCGCAGACAGGCTTCGAAGGCCTAACACAATAAAATGGGCTGGCTGTAGGCACTTTAAAATTGGTTCCAGGGGTACACGGGCAGCAGTGGTCTGGTCAGTGGAGGCCTAGTGGAAGGAGGGACCGCAGACAGGCTTCGAAGGCCTAACACAATAAAATGGGCTGGCTGTAGGCACTTTAAAATTGGTTCCAGGGGTACACGGGCAGCAGTGGTCTGGTCAGTGGAGGACTAGTGGAAGGAGGGAGCGCAGAAAGGCTTCAAAGGCCTAAAATAACAAACAATAGGCTCATGGCAGTTTTACAGCGGTTACATGGATACACGGGCAGGCAGCTTGGTGCTGAGTGGAGGAGTAGTGCAAGGAGTGTCTGTCCCAGTACTCCCAAAATATAAATAGATGTTAATGTCTCGCAAAACAACCAAAACAAAAAAAAAGGTGGCATACTTAGGTACAGGGGTGGGCTCATCTGCTGTGTTTCTGACATAGTAATTTGGCAGTAACTATTTAATGGTGCCAATATAGGACACAGACACAGACTACTTTAAGTTGCATCATAGATGTCTACAAATTTGTATTGTCAGTGCCAGACATTGAATGATGTCAGCGAATAGACTAAAGATTGGTGGAGCTGTGCGACATAATTTTGCACGTGGTAGAGCCCAGTTTGAGCTGGGGTAGGGGGGAACTCTCTTGAGGCCGGCGGGACCGCCCCAGGGCCACTCATGTTACAACGGTGTGTCTGACGTTGGGTGCGCACCACCACCGCCAGAGACACTACATTGTACTATGAGGGACCCAGTAGCAATGCCGTCAACCAAAAGCGAGCACACCCACCTCTTCAGACAAACAGCAGTCTCACGGGTGCTTGCGCCAAGTCGCGATACCACGGCCCCGTGTGGGGAGTTTGGCCATTTAGGGAGGTGTAAACATGTCGTATGCTGTACAATCTGCAGCAGCAAATTAGACATTAGAAAAGTAATTCACAGGCAAGAGCTTTTCATAGGAAAGCTAGGTGTCGGCCGGGCAAGGTGGGGCAAAAGATTTTGAAATCCAGTTGTGGTTCATTTTAATGAATGTTAGATCGTCAACATTTTGGGTAGCCAGACGAGTCCTTTTTTCGGTTAATATTGACCCTGCAGCACTGAATACTCTTTCTGATAGGACACTTGCTGCCGGGCAAGCAAGCTCCTGCAATGCATATTCTGCCAATTCTGGCCAGGTGTCTAATTTGGAGGCCCAGTAATCAAATGGGAATGACGGTTGAGGGAGAACATCGATAAGGGATGAAAAATAGTTAGTAACCATACTGGACAAATGTTGTCTCCTGTCACTTTCAATTGATGCAGCAGTACCTGTCCTGTCTGCGGTCATAGCAAAATCACTCCACAACCTGGTCAGAAAACCCCTCTGTCCAACGCCACTTCTGATGTGTGCACCCCTAACACTCCTAGTCTGCTGCCCCCTGGAGCTCGTGTGAGAACGATCACGTGCGCTGTGTGCTGGGAATGCCTGAAGCAAACGGTCAACAAGAGTTGATTGTTTGGTTGCTAATATTAGTTCCAAGTTCTCATGTGGCATAATATTTTGCAATTTGCCTTTATAGCGTGGATCAAGGAGGCAGGCCAACCAGTAATCGTCATCGTTCATCATTTTCGTAATGCGTGTGTCCCTTTTTAGGATACGTAAGGCATAATCCGCCATGTGGGCCAAAGTTCCAGTTGTCAAATCTCCGGTTGTGATTGGTTGAGGGGCAGTTGCAGGCAAATCTACGTCACTTGTGTCCCTCAAAAAACCAGAACCCGGCCGTGACACGCAACCAATTTCCTGTGCCCCCGTGAAAGTTTCCGCATTAAAAATATACTCATCCCCATCATCCTCCTCGTCCTCCACCTCCTCTTCGCCCGCTACCTCGTCCTGTACACTGCCCTGACCAGACAATGGCTGACTGTCATCAAGGCTTCCCTCTTCCTCTGGTGCAGACGCCTGCTCCTTTATGTGCGTCAAACTTTGCATCAGCAGACGCATTAGGGGGATGCTCATGCTTATTACGGCGTTGTCTGCACTAACCAGCCGTGTGCATTCCTCAAAACACTGAAGGACTTGACACATGTCTTGTATCTTCGACCACTGCACACCTGACAACTCCATGTCTGCCATCCTACTGCCTGCCCGTGTATCCTCCCACAAATAAATAACAGCACGCCTCTGTTCGCACAGTCTCTGAAGCATGTGCAGTGTTGAGTTCCACCTTGTTGCAACGTCTATGATTAGGCGATGCTGGGGAAGGTTCAAAGACCGCTGATAGGTCTGCATACGGCTGGCGTGTACAGGCGAACGTCGGATATGTGAGCAAAGTGCACGCACTTTGAGGAGCAGGTCGGAGAACCCAGGATAAGTTTTCAATAAGCACTGCACCACCAGGTTTAAGGTGTGAGCCAGGCAAGGAATGTGTTTCAGTTGGGAAAGGGAGATGGCAGCCATGAAATTCCTTCCGTTATCACTCACTACCTTGCCTGCCTCAAGATCTACTGTGCCCAGCCACGACTGCGTTTCTTGTTGCAAGAACTCGGACAGAACTTCCGCGGTGTGTCTGTTGTCGCCCAAACACTTCATAGCCAATACAGCCTGCTGACGCTTGGCAGTAGCTGGCCCATAATGGGACAACTGGTGTGCAACAGTGTCATCTGCCGATGGAGTGGTTGGCCGACTGCGTTCTGTGGAAGAGCTGTAGCTTCTGCAGGAGGACGAGGAGGAGGAGGAGGGGGTGCGAACGCCTACAGCCAACTGTTTCCTAGACCGTGGGCTAGGCACAACTGTCCCTAAATTGATGTCGCCTGTGGACCCTGCATCCACCACATTCACCCAGTGTGCCGTGATGGACACATAACGTCCCTGGCCATGCCTACTGGTCCATGCATCTGTAGTCAGGTGCACCTTTGTACTCACAGATTGCCTAAGTGCATGGACGATGCGCTGTTTAACATGCTGGTGCAGGGCTGGGATGGCTTTTCTGGAAAAAAAGTGTCGACTAGGTAGCTCGTATCGTGGTTCAGCGTACTCCATCAGGGCTTTAAAAGCTTCGCTTTCAACTAAACGGTAGGGCATCATCTCTAACGAGATTAGTCTAGCTATGTGGGCGTTAAAACCCTGTGTACGCGGATGCGAGGATAAGTACTTCCTTTTTCTAACCAGAGTCTCATGTAGGGTGAGCTGGACTGGAGAGCAGGAGATCGTGGAACTTTCGGGTGTGCCGGTGTACATGGCAGACTGAGAGACGGTTGGAGACGGTATTGTTTCCGCCGGTGCCCTAGATGCAATATTTCCTCCTACTAAACTGGTGATTCCCTGACCCTGACTGCTTTTGGCTGGCAAAGAAACCTGCACAGATACTGCCGGTGGTGCGGAAAATGGTGGCCTTACAGTGACGGAAGGGATGTTGCGTTGCTGACTAGCTTCATTGGCCGAGGGTGCTACAACCTTAAGGGACGTTTGGTAGTTAGTCCAGGCTTGAAAATGCATGGTGGTTAAGTGTCTATGCATGCAACTAGTATTTAGACTTTTCAGATTCTGACCTCTGCTTAAGCTAGTTGAACATTTTTGACAGATGACTTTGCGCTGATCAGTTGGATGTTGTTTAAAAAAATGCCAGACTGCACTCTTCCTAGACTCGGATCCCTTTTCAGGGATTGCAGACTGAGCTTTAACCGGATGGCCACGCTGTCCTCCAACAGGTTTTGGCTTTGACACGCGTTTTGGGCCAGATACGGGCCCGGCAGATGGAACCTGTTGCGATGTTGATGCCTGCTGCGGCCCCTCCTCCACCTCCGCTTCTGAACTACTGCCGCCTGCACCCTGTTCCCCCAATGGCTGCCAATCGGGGTCAATAACTGGGTCATCTATTACCTCCTCTTCGAGCTCGTGTGCAACTTCGTCTGTGTCACTGTGTCGGTCGGTGGTATAGCGTTCGTGGCGGGGCAACATAGTCTCATCAGGGTCTGATTGTGGATCTGTACCCTGAGAGGGCAATGTGGTGGTCTGAGTCAAAGGAGCAGCATAGTACTCTGGCTGTGGCTGTGCATCAGTGCACTCCATGTCAGAATCTACTTGTAATGGGCATGGCCTGTTAAATGTTTCACTTTCTAAGCCAGGGACGGTATGTGTAAAGAGCTCCATGGAGTGACCCGTTGTGTCGCCTGCTGCATCCTTCTCTCTTGTTGTAGTTTTTGCTGAGGAGGACAAGGAAGCGACTTGTCCCTGACCGTGAACATCCACAAGCGACGCGCTGCTTTTACATTTACCAGTTTCGGAAGAGGAGGCAAAAGAGCTAGAGGCTGAGTCTGCAATGTAAGCCAAAACTTGCTGTTGCTGCTCCGCCTTTAAAAGCGGTTTTCCTACTCCCAGAAAAGAGAGCGTTCGAGGCCTTGTGTAGCCTGACGACGAAACTGGCTCCACAGCTCCAGACTTAGGTGGAATATTTTTATCCCCACGACCACCTGATGCTCCACTACCACTACCATCATTACCAGCTGACAATGAACGCCCACGACGACCTCTTGCACCAGACTTCCTCATTGTTTAAAAATCGTAACCAAACTAACTTTATTTGTTGCTGTCAAACAACTTACACGGTGAGCTATAACTTCAGTATGATTTCAATATCCCTTAACAGGTTGGTGAGACCACAAGGAAAATCAGGCACAATGTTACACACTCTGTTTTCTGTGACACCAAATCACAGAGATGACACACACGCAGGACTGTCACTCAAGCACTAATGTCAATATTAATCTCCCACCTAATTTATTTATTTTTTTTTCTCTGTGAGACTTTAGAAACCAAATAATATTTAAAAAAAAACAAAAAAACAAGGCTTTCTATGGCCCACTGAATGAGAGATGGCACGCACAGGAGTGGCACACAAGCCCTGACTGAGGCCAATATTTTTCTCCCACTGATTGATGTAGTGTTTTTGTGTTGAGGTTGATTTTAAAACACAAATGAAGGAAAAAAATAAAAAGGCTTTCTATGGCCCACAATTAGAGAGAGAGGTGGCACACCCAGGAGTCAAGACTGGCACACAAGCTGAAATGGCAATATTACTCTCCCACTGTTTTTTTATGTATTTTTTTTTTATTTTCAGGGAGACTTTAGAAACCAAATAATATTAAAAAAAAAAAAAAAAAACAAGGCTTTCTATGGCCCACTGAATGAGAGGGACAGAGGTGGCACACCCAGGAGTCAAGACTGGCACACAAGCTGAAATGGCAATATTACTCTCCCACTGTTTTTTTATGTATTTTTTTTTTATTTTCAGGGAGACTTTAGAAACCAAATAATATTAAAAAAAAAAAAAAAAACAAGGCTTTCTATGGCCCACTGAATGAGAGGGACAGAGGTGGCACACCCAGGAGTCAAGACTGGCACACAAGCTGAAAGGGCAATATTACTCTCCCACTGTTTTTTTATGTTTTTTTTTTTTTTATTTTCAGGGAGACTTTAGAAACCAAATAATATTAAAAAAAAAAAAAAAACAAGGCTTTCTATGGCCCACTGAATGAGAGGGACAGAGGTGGCACACCCAGGAGTCAAGACTGGCACACAAGCTGAAATGGCAATATTACTCTCCCACTGTTTTTTTATGTATTTTTTTTTTATTTTCAGGGAGACTTTAGAAACCAAATAATATTAAAAAAAAAACAAAAAAACAAGGCTTTCTATGGCCCACTGAATGAGAGGGACAGAGGTGGCACACCCAGGAGTCAAGACTGGCACACAAGCTGAAATGGCAATATTACTCTCCCACTGTTTTTTTATGTATTTTTTTTTTTATTTTCAGGGAGACTTTAGAAACCAAATAATATTAAAAAAAAAAAAAAAAAAAAAGGCTTTCTATGGCCCACTGAATGAGAGGGACAGAGGTGGCACACCCAGGAGTCAAGACTGGCACACAAGCTGAAAGGGCAATATTACTCTCCCACTGTTTTTTTAGGTATTTTTTTTGTTTCAGGGAGACTTTAGAAACCAAATAATATTTTAAAAAAAAAAATAAATAAATAGGCTTTCTATAGCCCACTGAATGAGAGATAGCACACACAGCAGTGGCACACAAGCCCTGACTGAGGCCAATATTTTTCTCCCACTGATTGATGTAGTGTTTTTGTGTTGAGGTAGATTTTAGAACACAAATGAAGGAAAAAATAAATAGGCTTTCTATGGCCCACTGAATGAGAGGGACAGAGGTGGCACACCCAGGAGTCAAGACTGGCACACAAGCTGAAATGGCAATATTACTCTCCCACTGTTTTTTTATGTATTTTTTTTTTTATTTTCAGGGAGACTTTAGAAACCAAATAATATAAAAAAAAAACAAAAACAAGGCTTTCTATGGCCCACTGAATGAGAGGGACAGAGGTGGCACACCCAGGAGTGAAGACTGGCACACAAGCTGAAAGGGCAATATTACTCTCCCACTGTTTTTTTATGTATTTTTTTTTTTATTTTCAGGGAGACTTTAGAAACCAAATAATATTAAAAAAAAAAAAAAAAAACAAGGCTTTCTATGGCCCACTGAATGAGAGATGGCACGCACAGGAGTGGCACACAAGCCCTGACTGAGGCCAATATTTTTCTCCCACTGATTGATGTAGTGTTTTTGTGTTGAGGTTGATTTTAAAACACAAATGAAGGAAAAAAATAAAAAGGCTTTCTATGGCCCACAATTAGAGAGAGAGGTGGCACACCCAGGAGTCAAGACTGGCACACAAGCTGAAATGGCAATATTACTCTCCCACTGTTTTTTTATGTATTTTTTTTTTATTTTCAGGGAGACTTTAGAAACCAAATAATATTAAAAAAAAAACAAAAAAACAAGGCTTTCTATGGCCCACTGAATGAGAGGGACAGAGGTGGCACACCCAGGAGTCAAGACTGGCACACAAGCTGAAATGGCAATATTACTCTCCCACTGTTTTTTTATGTATTTTTTTTTTTATTTTCAGGGAGACTTTAGAAACCAAATAATATTAAAAAAAAAAAAAAACAAGGCTTTCTATGGCCCACTGAATGAGAGGGACAGAGGTGGCACACCCAGGAGTGAAGACTGGCACACAAGCTGAAAGGGCAATATTACTCTCCCACTGTTTTTTTATGTATTTTTTTTTTTATTTTCAGGGAGACTTTAGAAACCAAATAATATTAAAAAAAAAAAAAAAAAAAGGCTTTCTATGGCCCACTGAATGAGAGGGACAGAGGTGGCACACCCAGGAGTCAAGACTGGCACACAAGCTGAAAGGGCAATATTACTCTCCCACTGTTTTTTTAGGTATTTTTTTTGTTTCAGGGAGACTTTAGAAACCAAATAATATTTAAAAAAAAAAAATAAATAAATAGGCTTTCTATAGCCCACTGAATGAGAGATAGCACACACAGCAGTGGCACACAAGCCCTGACTGAGGCCAATATTTTTCTCCCACTGATTGATGTAGTGTTTTTGTGTTGAGGTAGATTTTAGAACACAAATGAAGGAAAAAATAAATAGGCTTTCTATGGCCCACTCAGTGAGAGATGGCACACACAGGGATGGCACTGTAGCAGAAATGCCAATCTTAATCTCCCACAAAAAAAAAAAAAAAAAAAAAACAGGGACTGTCCTACAATTACTATCTCCCCTGCAGTAATCTCAGCCAGGTATGGCAGGCAGCAATAGGAGTGGACTGATGCACAAATTAAATAAAAAGTGTGGACAAACAAAAAAGATAGCTGTGCAGAAAGGAAGGAACAAGAGGATATGTGCTTTGATAAAAGCAGTTGGTTTCCACAGTGGCGTACACACAGGAATACAGCTATCAGGGAGCCTTCTAGGGCAGCCCAATGAGCTACAGCGCTGAGGGGAAAAAAAAAAAAAAATAGCTTCCACTGTCCCTGCACACCGAAGGTGGTGTTGGACAGTGGAAATCGCTGCAGCACAAGCGGTTTGGTGGTTAGTGGACCCTGCCTAACGCTCTCCCTGATTCTGACGAAGCGGCAGCAACCTCTCCCTAAGCTCAGATCAGCAGCAGTAAGATGGCGGTCGGCGGGAACGCCCCTTTATAGCCCCTGTGACGCCGCAGACAGCAAGCCAATCACTGCAATGCCCTTCTCTAAGATGGTGGGGACCAGGACCTATGTCATCACGCTGCCCACACTCTGCGTTCACCTTCATTGGCTGAGAAATGGCGCTTTTCGCGTCATTGAAACGCGACTTTGGCGCGAAAGTCGCGTACCGCATGGCCGACAAGCACAGGGGTCGGATCGGGTTTCATGAGACGCCGACTTAGCCAAAAGTCGGCGACTTTTGAAAATGATCGACCCGTTTCGCTCAACCCTAGTGGTGAGCACTTTGAACCCCCAAGTGCTTCACAGAAGTTTATAACGTAGAGCCGTGAAAATAAAAAATCGCATTTGTTTTCACAAAAATGATTTTTTCACCCACAAATTCTTATTTTCACAAGGGTAACAGGAGAAATTAGACCACAAAAGTTGTTGTGCAATTTCTCCTGAGTACGTCGATACCCCATATGTGGAGGTAAACCACTGTTTGGGCGCACCGCAGAGCTTGGAAGTGAAGGAGCACCGTTTGACTTTTTCAATGCAGAATTGGCTGGAATTGAGATCGGATGCCATGTCGCGTTTGGAGAGTCCCTGATGTGCCTAAACAGTGGAAACCCCCCACAAGTGATACCATTTTGGAAACTAGACCCCTTAAGGAACTTATCTAGATGTGTGGTGAGCACTTTGAACCCCCAAGTGCTTCACAGAAGTTTATAACGTAGAGCCGTGAAAATAAAAAATCTCATTTTTTCTACAAAAATGATCTTTTTGCCCCCAAATTTTTATTTTCACAAGGGTAACAGGAGAAATTAGGCCACAAAAGTTGTTGTGCAATTTCTCCTGAGTACGTCGATACCCCATATATGGGGGTAAACCACTGTTTGGGCGCACCGCAGAGCTTGGAAGAGAAGGAGTGTCGTTTTACTTTTTCAATGTAAAATTGGCTGGAATTGAGATCGGACGCCATGTCACGTTTGGAGAGCCGCTGATGTGCCTAAACAGTAGAGACCCCCCACATATGACACCATTTTGGAAACTAGACCCCTTAAGGAACTTATCTAGATGTGTGGTGAGCACTTTAAACCCCCAGGTGCTTCACAGAAGTTTATAACGTAGAGCCGTGAAAATAAAAAAATCGCATTTTTTCTACAAAAATGATCTTTTTGCCTCCAAATTTTTATTTTACCAAGGGTAACAGGAGAAAATGGACCCCAGAAGCTGTTGTACAATTTGTCTTGAGTACGCCGACACCCCATATGTGGGGGTCAACCACTGGTTGGGCGCATGGCTGAGCTCGGAAGCAAAGGAGCGCCATTTGACTTTTCAATGCAAAATTGACTGGAATTGAGATCGGACGCCATGTCGCGTTTGGAGAGCCCCTGATGTGCCTAAACAGCAGAAACCCCCCAAAAGTGACCCCATTTTGGAAACTAGACCCCCCATGGAACTTATCTAGATGTGTAGTGAGAACTTTGAATGCCCAAGTGCATCACAGAAGTTTATAATGCAGAGTCGTGAAAATAAAAAATATATATTTTTTAACAATAAAGATTTTTTAGCCCCCAAGTTTTTATTTTCACAAGGGTAACAAGAGAAATTGGACCCCAAAAGTTGTTGTCCAATTTGTCCTGAGTATGCTGGTACCCCATATGTGGGGGTAAACCACTGTTTGGGCGCACGGCAGAGCTCGGAAGGGAAGGAGTGCCATTTTGGAATGCAGACTTTGATAGAATTGTCTGCGGGCGTTATGTTGCGTTTGCAGACCCCTAATGTACCTAAACAGTAGAAACCCCCACAAGTGACCAAATTTTGGAAACTAGACCCCCTAAGGAACTTATCTAGATATGTGGTGAGAACTTTGAAAGCTCAAGTGCTTCACAGAAATTTATAATGCAGAGTAGTGAAAATAAAAAAATATATTTTTTTCCAACAAAAAAGATTTTTAGCACCCAAGTTTTTATTTTCACAAGGGTAACAAGAGAAATTGGACCCCAAAAGTTGTTGTCCAATTTGTCCTGAGTATGCTGGTACCCCATATGTGGGGGTAAACCACTGTTTGGGCGCACGGCAGAGCTCGGAAGGGAAGGAGCGCCATTTTGGAATGCAGACTTTGATAGAATTGTCTGCGGGCGTTATGTTGCGTTTGCAGACCCCTAATGTACCTAAACAGTAGAAACCCCCACAAGTGACCAAATTTTGGAAACTAGACCCCCTAAGGAACTTATCTAGATATGTGGTGAGAACTTTGAAAGCTCAAGTGCTTCACAGAAATTTATAATGCAGAGTAGTGAAAATAAAAAAATATATTTTTTTCCAACAAAAAAGATTTTTAGCCCCCAAGTTTTTATTTTCACAAGGGTAACAGGAGAAATTGGACCCCAAAAGTTGTTGTCCAATTTATCCCGAGTACGCTGATGCCCAATATGTGGGGGTAAACCACTGTTTGGGCGCACGGCAGAGCTCAGAAGGGAGGGAGTACCATTTGACTTTTTTAGCGCAAAATTGGCTGTCGTGTTTGGAGACCCCCTGATGTACCTAAACAGTGGAAACCCCCCAATTCTAACTCCAACCCTAACCCCAACACAGCCCTAACCCTAATCTCAACCCGATCCATAATCCTAATCACAACCCTAACGATAATCACAACCCTAACCCCAAAACAGCCCTAATCTCAACCCTAACCATAACCCTAATCAAAACCCTAAATCCAACACACCCCTAATCCCAACCCTAACCCTAATCCCAACCCTAATCCCAAACGTAACACTAATCCCAACCCTAATCCAAACCCTAACCCTAATCCCAACTCTAACCCTAACTTTAGCCCCAACCCTAACTTTAGCCCCAACCCTAACCATAACTTTAGCCCCCGTCGTCACAAAAAAAGTTCAATGTAACCTTTTTTTTGTACGTCGCGTCCGCCATTTCCGCGGATGCGTGGCCGTAACTCTGCCCCCTCCTCCCCAGGACATAGACTGGGCAGCGGATGCGTTGAAAAACTGCATCCGCTGCCCACGTTGTGCACAATTTTCACAACGTGCGTCGGTACATCGGGCCGACGCATTGCGACCGCCCCGTACCGACGCAAGTGTGAAAGAAGCCTAAGGCTACTTTCACACTAGCGTCGTACTCGGCCCATCGCAGTGTGTCGGGCCGACGTACCGACGCTAGCGTTGTAAGCGCCGCACAACGGGTGCAGCGGATGCTGTTTTTTCAACGCATCCGCTGCCCCATTGTGAGGTGCGGGGAGGCGGGGGCGGAGTTCCGGCCACGCATGCGCGGTCGGAAATGGCGGACACGTCGCACAAAAAAGTTACATGTAGTTTTTTTTGTGTCGACGGTCCGCCGAAGCACGACGCATCCGTCGCACGACGGATGCGACATGTGGCAATCCGTCGCAATGCGTCGCTAATGCAAGCCAATGGAGAAAAAACGCATCCTGCAAGCACTTTTGCAGGATGCGTTTTTTCGCCAACGACGCATTGCGACGGAAGCCAAAAAACGCTAGTGTGAAAGTAGCCTAACCCTAACCCTAAATTTAGCCCCAACCCTAACCCTAACTCTAACCCTAACTCTAACCCTAACCCTAACCCTAACCCTAACTCTAACCCTAACCCTAACCCTAACCCTAATTTTAGCCCCAACTTGTCTTCTCCTGCCGGCCGGCAGATGGCAGCAGATGGCGGGCGCACTGCGCATGCGCCCGCCATGATGAAAAAGCCGGCTGGCAGGAGAAGACAGAAGAGGACCCAGGGACCCCGGGTGAGTATGATAGGGTCCCCGAATCCCCTATTTCTCTGTCCTCTGATGTGCGATCACATCAGAGGACAGAGAAATAACTGATCGCTTTTTTTTTTTTTTTTTTTTTTGCGGTCGCCGGTAAACTGTTAATTACCGGCGATCGCAAAGCAGGGGTCGGTGCAAACCGACCCCGATCATGTTCTTTTGGGTCTCGGCTACCCCCGGCAGCCGAGACCCCAAAGAACATCCGGGTGCCGGGCGGCGGGCGCACTGCGCGTGCGACCGCCATTTTTTCCCGGAAAAAAGATGGCGGCGCCCATGGGGAGACACGAGGAGCACCGGGGGAGGTAGGTAAGTATTGGGGGGCTATTGGGGGCCATCGGGGACCACATTAGAAATTAAACGGCAAATCGCGTTTTTTTTTTTTTGTTGCGACCGCCGGTAAACGGTTAATTACCGGCGATCGCAACTCGGGGGTCGGTAAAAACCCCCCGAATCATGTTCTCTGGGGTCTCGGCTACCCTCGGCAACCGAGACCCCAGAGAAAATCCGACTCTGGGGGGCGCTATTCACTTTTTCCACAGCGCCGTTAATTAACGGCGCTGTGGATTAAGTACCCTTAGCGGCCGCCGTTAAAAGGCGTATCGGCGGTCGTTAAGGGGTTAAGAACAATAATGTAAATAATATGTATCAATAACTATGTATATTGGTATGTTCTATGACATTTTAAAATATTTCATTATTATGTGGAAAAGCTCTTAGTACCCATACTGGCGCATACTTGTGTGCCCATCAGGTATTTTCACAGTAAAATTTTCACAGGTGGGGCCCGTCGTCCTCCGATTTGGTGGGCGGGGCCCCTCGGCCTCCGCTTTGGTGGGTGGGGCCGCTAGGCCTTCGATTTGGTGGGCGGGGCTCCTCCGCCTCCGATTTGGTTGGCGGGGCCCCTTGGCCTCCGATTTGGTGGGTGGGGACCCTCGGCCTCCGATTTGGTGGGCGGGGCCCCTCGGCCTCCGATGTGGTGGGCGGGGCCCCTCGGCCTCCGCTTTGGTGGGCGGGGCCGGGCCCCTCGGCCTCCGCTTTGGTGGGTGGGGCCGCTCGGCCTTCGATTTGGTGGGCGGGGCTCCTCGGCCTCCGATTTGGTTGGCGGGGCCCCTCGGCCTCCGATTTGGTTGGCGGGGCCCCTCGGCCTCCGATTTGGTGGGCGGGGACTCTCGGCCTCCGATTTGGTGGGCGGGGCCGGGCCCCTTGGCCTCTGCTTTGGTGGGCGGGGCCGCTCGGCCTTCGATTTGGTGGGCGGGGCTCCTCGGCCTCCGATTTGGTTGGCGGGGCCCCTCGGCCTCCGATTTGGTTGGCGGGGCCCCTCGGCCTCCGATTTGGTGGGCGGGGACTCTCGGCCTCCGATTTGGTGGGCGGGGACCCTCGGCCTCCGATTTGGTGGGCGGGGACCCTCGGCCTCCGATTTGGTGGGCAGGACCCTCGGCCTCCGATTTGGTGGTCGGGGACCCTCGGCCTCCGCTTTGGTGGGCGGGGCCCCTTGGCCTCCGCTTTGGTGGGCGAGGCCCCTCGGCCTTCGATTTGGTGGGCGGGGCCCCTCTGCCTCCGATTTGGTTGGTGTGGACCCTCGGCCTCCGATTTGGTGGGCGGGGACCCTCGGCCTCCGATTTGGTGGGCGGGGACCCTCGGCCTCCGATTTGGTGGGCGGGGACCCTCGGCCTCCGATTTGGTGGGCGGGGACTCTCGGCCTCCGATTTGGTGGGCGGGGCCCCTCGGCCTCCGATGTGGTGGGCGGGGCCCCTCGGCCTCCGATTTGGTGGGCGAGGACCCTCGGCCTCCGATTTGGTGGACGGGGACCCTCAGCCTCCGATGTGGTGGGCGGGGCCCCTCGGCCTCCGCTTTGGTGGGCGGGGCCAGGCCCCTCGGCCTCCTCTTTGGTGGGCGGGGCCACTCGGCCTTCGATTTGGTGAATGGGGCTCCTCGGCCTCCGATTTGGTTGGCGAAGCCCCTCGGCCTCCGATTTGGTGGGCGGGGACCCTCGGCCTCCGAATTGGTGGGCGGGGCCCCTCGGCCTCCGATTTGGTAGGCGGGGACCCTAGGCCTCCGATTTGGTGGGCGGGGACCCTCGGCCTCCGATTTGGATGGTGTGGACCCTCGGCCTCCGATTTGGTGGGCGGGGACCCTCGGCCTCCGATTTGGTGGGCGGGGCCCCTCGGCCTCCGATTTGGTGGGCGGGGACCCTCGGCCTCCGATTTGGTGGGCGGGGACCCTCGGCCTCCGATTTGGTGGGCGGAGACCCTCGGCCTCCGATGTGGTGGTCGGGGCCCCTCGGCCTCCGCTTTGGTGGGCGGGGCCCCTCGGCCTCCGCTTTGGTGGGCGGGGCCCCTCGGCCTCCGATTTGGTTGGCGGGGCCCCTCGGCCTCCGATTTGGTGTGTGCTCTGCCTGGGGCCACTGTGCTCTGCCTGGGGCCCCATATGCTGCCTGGGGCCCCTGTGCTCTGCCTGGGGCCCCATATGCTGCCTTGGGCCCCTGTGCTCTGCCTGGGGCCCCTGTGCTCTGCCTGGGGCCCCATGTTCTGCCTGGGGCCCCTGTGCTCTGCCTGGGGCCACTGTGCTCTGCCTGGGGCCCCATGTTATGCCTGGGGCCACTGTGCTCTGCCTGGGGCCCCATAAGCTGCCTGGGGCCCCTGTGCTCTGCCTGGGACCACTGTGCTCTGCCTGGGGCCCCATATGCTGCCTGGGGCCCCTGTGCTCTGCCTGGGGCCACTGTGCTCTGCCTGGGGCCCCATATGCTGCCTGGGGCCCCTGTGCTCTGCCTGGGGCCCCATATGCTGCCTGGGGCCCCTGTGCTCTGCCTGGGGCCCCATATGCTGCCTGGGGCCCCTGTGCTCTGCCTGGGGCCCCTGTGCTCTGCCTGGGGCCCCATGTTCTGCCTGGGGCCCCTGTGCTCTGCCTGGGGCCACTGTGCTCTGCCTGGGGCCCCATATGCTGCCTGGGGCCCC
Organism: Ranitomeya variabilis; assembly: GCF_051348905.1. Classification (NCBI taxonomy): domain Eukaryota; kingdom Metazoa; phylum Chordata; class Amphibia; order Anura; family Dendrobatidae; genus Ranitomeya; species Ranitomeya variabilis. Next base: position 242,375,371 of record NC_135233.1, on the reverse strand, counting down.
TGTGCTCTGCCTGGGGCCCCATATGCTGCCTGGGGCCCCTGTGCTCTGCCTGGGGCCCCATAGGCTGCCTGGGGCCCCTGTGCTCTACCTGGGACCACTGTGCTCTGCCTGGGGCCCCATATGCTGCCTGGGGCCCCTGTGCTCTGCCTGGGGCCCCTGTGCTCTGCCTGGGGCCCCATGTTCTGCCTGGGGCCACTGTGCTCTGCCTGGGGCCCCTGTGCTCTGCCTGGGACCACTGTGCTCTGCCTGGGGCCCCATATGCTGCCTGGGGCCCCTGTGCTCTGCCTGGGGCCACTGTGCTCTGCCTGGGGCCCCATATGCTGCCTGGGGCCCCTGTGCTCTGCCTGGGGCCCCATATGCTGCCTGGGGCCCCTGTGCTCTGCCTGGGGCCCCATGTTCTGCCTGGGGCCCCTGTGCTCTGCCTGGGGCCACTGTGCTCTGCCTGGGGCCCCATGTTCTGCCTGGGGCCACTGTGCTCTGCCTGGGGCCCCATAAGCTGCCTGGGGCCCCTGTGCTCTGCCTGGGACCACTGTGCTCTGCCTGGGGCCCCATATGCTGCCTGGGGCCCCTGTGCTCTGCCTGGGGCCACTGTGCTCTGCCTGGGGCCCCATATGCTGCCTGGGGCCACTGTGCTCTGCCTGGGGCCACTGTGCTCTGCCTGGGGCCCCATATGCTGCCTGGGGCCACTGTGCTCTGCCTGGGGCCCCATATGCTGCCTGGGGCCCCTGTGCTCTGCCTGGGGCCCCTGTGCTCTGCCTGGGGCCCCATATGCTGCCTGGGGCCACTGTGCTCTGCCTGGGGCCCCTGTGCTCTGCCTGGGGCCCCATGTTCTGCCTGGGGCCCCTGTGCTCTGCCTGGGGCCACTGTGCTCTGCCTGGGGCCCCATATGCTGCCTGGGGCCCCTGTGCTCTGCCTGGGGCCCCATATGCTGCCTGGGGCCCCTGTGCTCTGCCTGAGGCCCCTGTGCTCTGCCTGGGGCCCCATATGCTGCCTGGGGCCACTGTGCTCTGCCTGGGGCCCCTGTGCTCTGCCTGGGGCCCCATGTTCTGCCTGGGGCCCCTGTGCTCTGCCTGGGGCCACTGTGCTCTGCCTGGGGCCCCATATGCTGCCTGGGGCCCCTGTGCTCTGCCTGGGGCCCCATATGCTGCCTGGGGCCCCTGTGTTCTGCCTGGGCCACTGTGCTCTGCCTGGGGCCCCATAGGCTGCCTGGGGCCCCTGTGCTCTGCCTGGGACCACTGTGCTCTGCCTGGGGCCCAATATGCTGCCTGGGGCCCCTGTGCTCTGCCTGGGGCCACTGTGCTCTGCCTGGGGCCCCATATGCTGCATGGGGCCCCTGTGCTCTGCCTAGGTGTCTGGTGACACTGGTGACGTCACTTATCTCCGGACATTAGCTCCGGACATTAGCTCCGGACAATAGCTCCGGACAAAGCCACGGAAGTTGGCACAAATTGCAGGAAGTAGTATTCTAGGCAATTATATATTAGATATTTATTTTTGTATGTCCTCTTGGTCACTGAGCTTTGAAAGGTGTTAGATGGTGTAATACACCTACAGAAGCTACAGTGTCCACATTTGAAGGTGTCCACAGATCTATTCTCTAGCCATGTGTCAATTCTTTTTGGAGGGTCAAAATGGCTATTGACAACTTGATCCTTTATTGATCTCCCTTTTCTATATGTTATTGATGGATATGGGGAAATCCATTTGGCAAGATCAGGGTCTGTTTTAAAAATACCCAAATGTTTTCTGAGGATTCCCATAATTTTCATTTGTTGGTCATCATATGTCCCAATTAGTCTGGTTATGGGATACGCATTATTTCTAGAGCGTGAGTTAAGTAGTGTAGATCGTTCAATGATCTGGGCATCCTGACAGGCTTGGTCTATCAGTGCTCTGGGATAACCACGGTCAAAAAAACCTTTTCTTCAGGTCCTTGGCTTTGTTGTGGTAATCAGTACCCAAGCTACACAAGCCAGTAACCATCTAGAGGCCGGAGTACAGAGACAAAAAAGACGTCACAGCGACACACATTGACCTTTGTGACTGACTAATATATAAGGTGATTCTTCACTGACAGTGAATACCTGCAGTTGCATAAATAGAACGTACAGAGGAGTGATTCCCATGCGCAGCTGGTGAGGAGTGAGCTACTGACAATGTGTCAAACAAGTCCCAACTATGTACACTGCTCAAAACAATAAAGGGAACACTTAAACAACAGAATATAACTCCAAGTAAATCAAACTTCTGTGAAATCAAACTGGCCACTTAGGAAGCAACACTGTTTGACAACCAATTTCACATGCTGTTGTACAAATGGAATAGACAACAGATGCAAATTATTGGCAATTATCAATACACCCTCAATAAAGGAGTGGTTCTTCAGGTGGGAACCACAGACCACATCTCAGTACCAATGCTTTCTGGCTGATGTTTTGGTCACTTTTGAATGTTGGTTGTGCTTTCACACTCGTGGTAGCATGAGACGGACTCTACAACCCGCACAAGTGGCTCAGGTAGTGCAGATCATCCAGGATGGCACATCAATGCAAGCTTTGGCAGGAAGGTTTGCTGTGTCTGTCAGCGTAGTGTCCAGAGGCTAGAAGCACTACCAGGTGAAAGGCCAGTACACCAGGAGACAAATGAGGGGGCCGTAGGAGGGCAGCAACCTAGCAGCAGAACCGCTACCTCAGCCTTTGTTCAAGGAAAAACAGGAGGATCACTGCCAGAGCCCTGCAAAATGACCTCCAGCAGGCCACAAATGTGCATGTGTCTGCACAAATGGTTAGAAACCGACTCCATGAGGATGGTCTGAGTGCCCGACGTCCACAGATGGGGTTTGTGCTCACAAGCCCAACACCGTATAGGATGCTTGGCATTTGCCACAGAACACCAGGATTGGCAAATTCGCCACTGGCACCCTGTGCTCTTCACAGATGAAAGCAGGTTCACACTGAGCACCTGTGACAGACGTGACAAGAGTCTGGAGACGCTATGGAGAGCGATCTGCTGCTTGCAACATCCTTCAGCATGACCGGTTTGGCAGTGAATCAGTAATGGTGTGGGGTGGCATTTCTTTGGAGGGCCGCACAGCCCTCCATGTGCTCGCCAGAGGTAGCATGACTGCCATTAGGTACCGAGATGAGATCCTCAGACCCCTTGTGAGACCATATGCTGGTGAGGTTGGCCCTGGGTTCCTCCTAATGCAGGAAAATGCCAGACCTCATGTGGCTGGAGTGTGTCAGCAGTTCCTGCAAGATGAATCCGATTGAACACAACTGGGACATCATGTCTCGCACCATCCACCAATGTTACATTGCACCACAGACTGTCCAGGAGTTGACGGATGCTTTAGTCCAGGTCAAGGAGGAGATCCTTCAGGAGACCATCCACCGCTTCATCAGGAGCACGCCCAGGAGTTGTAGGGAGGTCATACAGGCACGTGGAGGCCACGCACACTCTACTGGGCATCATTTCCTTCTCTTGAGGCATTTCCACTGAAGTTGTATCAGCCTGTAATTTGATTTTCCACTTTGATTTTGAGTATCGTTCCAAATCCAGGCCTCCAGTGGTTAATAAATTTCCATTAATGATTCTTGTGTGATTTTGTTGTCAGCACATTCAACTTTGTACAAAACAAAGTATTCAATGAGAATATTTCATTCATTCAGATCTAGGATGTGTTATTTGAGTGTTCCCTTTGTTTTTTTGAGCAGTTTACTTATAGATGTCTTAAAATATAACCTTTAATGGATTCTGTTAAAATCAAACAAATGTGTAAAAACAGAATAGAGCCATCATCACCAAAAAAAGGGACAACATATAAAAAAGGAGCAAGGGGGCTGTGCCTTACCCTTGATCATATTGGTATACTCTCCCTGCCCTTCAACGGAGGTTGGAACCTTATAACAAACTAAATTGGGACCCCCAATCCCCAACGGCTAGCCTTTCTAGCCCTATAGAACCCTGATAGGGGAGTCTGAAGGGAAACATATAAATAATGAATATGTAAATTGATGTGTTGCCCACATTAACAGATAGTAGATAATGAGATAGTAGGAATAAGAATTTATTAGAAAGCATAGTTTTACTCAAAAAAAAAAAAATAGTTTATTAAATATTTTTAAAAAACCACAACCCTGTGGCTGTCCCAAAAATCAAACAAAACACACTGTGAAAAAACTGGTGATGGGAAATTAGAGACCCTATCTGCTGTCTGGCGTGTGATCTACCTGTCAGCGGGGGTTGGCACCCTATGGGATATCGTTATGGCGCCCCCGCTCCGCGTCGGCTCGCCCTATATTCCCTATAAGGCCCTGATCCAGCCGTTGGACCCCTCTACCCACACAGTATTGTAATAATGGACCCCTGCGGACTAATACAATAACCAAACTAACGTCTAGGGAAACCTATACCCCACACCATGATTGTAAAAACAATTAGAGCACATGTAGACAAAGGCATATGGCAATTATTATATAAAAAAGAAAATGCAGTTTACTCATAACTGTTTGCTCACACTGTCGTGGCTTGCTGTAGATTTGAATGGACCACAAATAAGTGCCACCGTGTGTTTAAGAAGATACAGCCCACTTTAATCCCATATCATGGGCTAGCGTGGCTTTCTATCGGTTAGTATGAACCATCTGACTTTGAGCAATTCACAGAAAATGTCCAATTGCCACGATGTTAATAGATATAACGCTTATATACTGATCATACCACACATGGTGTTGAAAGGGCTCTACAAATAAAATGAATTAATAGCCCATCAATCTCTGATCTATCCCCTCTGGGATGTCTATCATCAGAACACTGTCAAATGTGCCACATAGAGCATTTGCATATGATACCACTTATGCCCCTTGAGGCCGCAGAAGACCTCCCCATAAAGTTCACAACAGAAATATAGTCCACTAAGAAAACCACCACATTAGATACTCATCGTGGGGTTCATATGCCGTCCGCCTTGTCACTGTGTAGCCTCAACGCGTTTCGCCTCTCTGGCTCATCAGGAGGCTGGATATAGTGCCATGTGTCTCGATAGTTGATAAATCTTAGGAACAATGGTGCCGTTACCTCATTTTAAACAGACCGCCAATAAACCCTGCGCGTGTACTTCCTGTTTGGAGACCGGAGATGACATAGCGCGTGAAATCTCCCTTGCAAAGGCAGGCAGACTCTACTGCGCTTGCTCAGAGGTGGAGCGCTAAATTCATCCCTGCGCTTCACCGTGGCCAAGCTTCCTGTTCAAAGACCGGATGTGACGTATCGCATAAGGTCTCCCTTCCAGATATGGGAAGATTCATCTGCGCTTGCTCACTAGGTGGAACGCTCACTGCGCTCCACCAGGCACATCACGTGCCTACCCATGTGAGACCAGGGAGAGAGTTATCTACACGCCTATTGCCTGCGTACTGCCTGACGTAGAGACAGGAGCTCGAGCAGGCGAGAACCCGCATTTCGGACACCGATAGGTAGTGCGCCTGCTAGGGGTGGGACGATAAATCCATCTTTAGATACAGCCCTAGTATTATTTGCACATACCGCCCGATTGCCTTAGTTGCAATCACCTTACTATAATAGATGCATTTTCTATATATATATCATCCACATTCAAGTCTCCTAAGGCCCACATTGGGGGTAAAGGCAAAATTCAATTCATTGACTTAGATGCTGGGTTAGACGATCTACACCCAATTTTTTAAAATACTTAAATTGGAACAGTGCCCAGAATAGAGGGTATTTATAGTGCACCCCGCAGCAGGAATTGACCATCATATTCTATGAGGATTTCTATCATTCAAATAATACACATACTGATCTATGTATGCCCCTAAATCATGGGGACCAATAAAGGTAGAGAGCAAGGTCAGGTACCTACATATATCTTCCAAGTCCCTATAAACCAACAATAAAAAACATATACAGTTATTAATGTTTTCTATTGCACACATTTTAAGAAACAGGATACTACAAAAAGCAAGTGAATGACTGTTGTTCGTTTATCCCCTTGGGGGACATAGTATCCATTCTAAACGTCCATTCACATTCCCTCTGTAAAATCACTCTGTCCCAGTCACCCCCCCTGGGACTGGGTTTCACTACTTCAATTATGGCGAATTTGATATTCAGCGGATCGACCGCATGTTGTAATCTCATGTGTCGTGCCAGAGATGTGTCTTGTCCATTTTTAATATCCCCTATATGTTCCCCCACCCTCCTGCGAAATTCCCTCTTAGTTTTTCCAATGTAATCTTTGGGGCAGGGGCATGTGGCCATGTAAACGACCCCCACAGATTTGCAATTTGAGAAATCACGTTGATAAAAAATCTTTTGCGTTGAGGAACTCACAAATGATTTATTCGGTTTCATCCACCTACATAACTGGCAACCCCCACATCGATAGAAGCCACATGGTTTTCTCCCCAGCCAGGATGCCTCAGTCGTTGGTTTCATATAGTGGCTATGGACTAGACTGTCTTTAAGAGATTTACCTCTTCTAAAGGTGATGTCCGGGTGTGAGCTTAAGACACCTCTAAGATCCGGATCCATCATTAATATATCCCAGTGTTTATTGATAGCTTCTCTTACCCTTTGATGTTGATGGTCATATGTGCCTATAATTCTAATGGTCTCCTCCTTATTCACTGGGGTTTGCTGTTTGTGTAGGAGCCGCTGTCTATCCATCCTCAGACCCCTTGTGAGACCATATGCTGGTGAGGTTGGCCCTGGGTTCCTCCTAATGCAGGAAAATGCCAGACCTCATGTGGCTGGAGTGTGTCAGCAGTTCCTGCAAGATGAATCCGATTGAACACAACTGGGACATCATGTCTCGCACCATCCACCAATGTTACATTGCACCACAGACTGTCCAGGAGTTGACGGATGCTTTAGTCCAGGTCAAGGAGGAGATTCCTCAGGAGACCATCCGCCGCTTCATCAGGAGCATGCCCAGGAGTTGTAGGGAGGTCATACAGGCACGTGGAGGCCACGCACACTCTACTGGGCATCATTTCCTTCTCTTGAGGCATTTCCACTGAAGTTGTATCAGCCTGTAATTTGATTTTCCACTTTGATTTTGAGTATCGTTCCAAATCCAGGCCTCCAGTGGTTAATAAATTTCCATTAATGATTCTTGTGTGATTTTGTTGTCAGCACATTCAACTTTGTACAAAACAAAGTATTCAATGAGAATATTTCATTCATTCAGATCTAGGAAGTGTTATTTGAGTGTTTCCTTTGTTTTTTTGAGCAGTTTACTTATAGATGTCTTAAAATATAACCTTTAATGGATTCTGTTAAAATCAAACAAATGTGTAAAAACAGAATAGAGCCATCATCACCAAAAAAAGGGACAACATATAAAAAAGGAGCAAGGGGGCTGTGCCTTACCCTTGATCATATTGGTATACTCTCCCTGCCCTTCAATGGAGGTTGGAACCTTATAACAAACTAAATTGGCACCCCCAATCCCCAACGGCTAGCCTTTCTAGCCCTATAGAACCCTGATAGGGGAGTCTGAAGGGAAACATATAAATAATGAATATGTAAATTGATGTGTTGCCCACATTAACAGATAGTAGATAATGAGATAGTAGGAATAAGAATTTGGCTATAGGGCAAAATGGCCATAAAATATCTCTAAATGCACTACAGCCTCAGAATAATAACGTGCAATGTGCCAAAAATAAATTCTTGAATGCAAGTAAGGATAAATTCAATTTAATTTAGGTGTGTGTGTGGGGGGGGGGGGGGGTCACCCTTGCTTATTCCCTGCCTGTCAGAGGAGGTTGACACAATGGATATGCTTAAGTGGTGCCCCGCTCCCTATGGCTTACCCTTTTGTCTCTATTTTTACAATGATTAAACGGATAACAATCTAATTAGATAAGTAGATGTATACAATGGGAGGGGATATAATAGATTGGTCCAAATTGACAATAAATGTACAGTCAAAGTAGCAATGGTCAGTTTGATGACATGGAGTGTCCAGCAATTCAAATACACATAGTGAACCCCAGAACAATGATCTATCTATATAATCGTCTAAGGGTCACTTCCGTCTGTTTGTCTGTCACGGAAATCCCAAGTCGCTGATTGGTCGCGGCCGCGAATTCGCACCTTCCTACTTTCCATCAGTGCCCCCTCCATACTCCCCTCCAGTCAGCGCTCACACAGGGTTAATGGCTGCGCTACACCGCGTTATGCCGCGGTGTAACGCAGTCCGTTAACACTGCTATTAACCCTGTGTGACCAACTTTTTACTATTGATGCTGCCTATGCAGCATTAATAGTAAAAATACCTAATGTTAAAAATAATTTAAAAAATTAAAAATCATTATATTCTCACGAGATGATAACTTAGCGGTCTCGCGAGCCGCTACGTCATCATTTCGCGAGACCACAATGCATTCTTGGGACCGGAGCATCGCTAAACGCCTTGCCTGGATCCGGCGGCCGCCGGAAGGTAAGTATATTACTATTTTTTGTTTTAATTCTTTTTTTTTTTTAACAGGGATATGGTGCCTACATTGCTATATTCTACGTGGGCTGTGTGATATACTACATCTCTGTGCTATATACTACGTGGCTGTGTTATGCACTACGTGGCTGTGCTATGTACTACGTGGCTGTGCAATATATTACATGGCTGAGCAATATACTACGTGGCTGTTATATACTGCGTGGGCTGTGTCATATACTATGTGGGCTGTGCTATATACTACGTGGCTGTGTTATATACTAAGTGGGCTGTGTTATATACTACATGGCCTGTGTTATATACTGCGTGGGCTGTGCTATATACTACGTGGGCTGTGCTATATACTATGTGGGCTGTGCTATAAACTACGTGGATGTGCAATATACTATGTGGCAGTGCTATATACTACGTGGCTGTGCTATATACTATGTGGCTGTGCTATATACTACATGGCTGTGCTGTATACTACATGGCTGTGTTATATACTACGTGGGCTGTGTTATATACTACATGGGCTGTGTTATATACTGCATGGGCTGTGCTATATACTACGTGGGCTGTGCTATATATTATGTGTGCTGTGCTATATACTACATGGCCTGTGCTATATACTACGTAGGCTGTGCTATATACTACATGGGCTGTGCTATAAACTACGTGGATGTGTAATATACTTCGTGGCTGTGCTATATTCTACGTGGCTGTGCTATATACTATGTGGGCTGTGTTATATGCTATGTGGGCTGTTATATACTATGTGGCTGTGCTATATGCTACGTGGCTGTGCTATATGCTATGTGGGCTGTGCTATATGCTATGTGGGCTGTGCTATATGCTACGTGGGGTGTGTTATATACTGCGTGGCTGTGCTATATTTCTCTGCTGTATCTGTGCATGATGAATCGTGGTATGTGTTAAAGAGGGGGCCCACTGAGACTCTTTCGCCTGGGGCCCTCAAAAACCTGGAGCAGGCCCTGGCTTCACTGATTGGTCACACCCGGCCAGCCGCGAGCAATCAGCGACAGGCGCAGTCCGGCCGCGAATTGGAGTGGGATTTGAACCACGCTTCGCTAATTGGTCGCGCCCGGCCGGCCGAATCCTGTGTATAAATTGCATTTTTCTGAAAACTTCATAAATAAACTACATACATATTCTAGAATACCCGAAGCGTTACAATCGGGCCACCATCTAGTAAGAATCTGCCACCTTGGTGCGGCATGTTAACTGCACCCCCAGCTCCATATGGTAACAGTCCTATGGCGATATATTCATATTGTCCTATAACATTATGATATTGAAAACTCTTGTCACCGTTTTGCATCAAAGGTGGTCAATGTGGTAGCAACAGATTTTATCATTTTGGTCATTGATATCAAGAAAAAATTGATAAGCCACTGATCCGCTGAAAAATGAATAAAACATAAATATAGTTGACTAAACACTGCTTATTCACTCAACATGTTTCCCCTATACATTCATGAGTTAAGCAGTTGTATTGTAAATCAACTACTTAGCTGTCACCCCAGCCCTGCCCACTTTCCAAAAAGTGAGAGAAGGTGGCCAGGACTGTCGTAAAATTAATCTGAGTTGCAGAAGAAATTTGCGACATTTCAAGCAGTTTTATACCAAGATTCTGGAGTAAGCTACTTGATACATCTGAGCCAAAGACTGTATACTAAAATAGTGTCTTCCCCCAGTGCTAAACAGTCCATATTACCACCATTAAAGAGTGTTTGATCAAAAATATGCTTCCCTTAAGATCTACTTGAAAGCTTGATATTATCACCTCTGTTATGGGGGTAATCTGAATGCAAGCAGCTTAACAATATTACTCGGCTAGATTTTGTTTAGAAGAAGGTTGCATTGCTGTATATCCTATACATGCTGGTTATTTCAAGGAGACCGGACAATCTAGCATGCATGTAGGTCTCCTCACAATGAGGAAACATTACTTAGTTGTGTTGTATTTCAAAATCAAGACGTGTATAACAGTGACCTATTTCTCTTCCCATTGAAGACAAATATACATATAACCCCTTCATATATTTTTTTTCCATTGGCAGTAAATACAGTATGTCAACTCATTTATTTTCTTGTGGTTAATACAAGAAACACAGCGTAAAAAAATGAGATAGTAACTTGAGCACTAGTGAGATTGTATCACGCAGCATCCCACTATAGAGACATTGCCCTTTATTGATTCCCACTTGGGACTTTCCTCTATTCACTAGAATTGCTGCCAAATGGGTCTCTTGCCCTGAAGAATCACCATTTATTACAGGGTAGCCTATGTATTTAAATAGGCACCAGATAATATAACATTTGTGATTTCCATGGGTTTCAGCAGTTAAAGCTTTCAAGTGATTATGCCTTTTGAAAAGAAATTGTTGGAAAGGGACAATCATCTTATTTATCTTAAGTAATACAAAATAAGGAGTTTAGCAAAAAGATTTGCAGGACCCCCTCAGTAGCCTGTGGCTGCTGAACCAGAGTGCTTGGAACCTCCTACTACCAGTGCTCTTGCGACTGCGAACTATTGATGCGATTGGTGGACCATGGCCCTGCAAAACATTTTGCTCCATTCTATACAAAACATAAAATCTCAAAAGTAAATTGTATAGAACAACAGAACTGTAATCAAAACAGACAACAAATATAAAGTCCACAAACTTTAATTAAAATTGTTGCAAATTAATCAAAGTATAAAGCTTTTCTTCCATCTTTGCTTCATACAAACTCATTTTTCAGGCCCAATGGCATTAGTAGCTTCCAATACGTGTGGTTCATTTCATCACTGGAGAAATATTTCACTCAGAACTTTATTAACATTTCTTATAAGAGAGGCATTATGTTTCCATATAGTCTTGTCTTCTATTAATGAGGTCTTTGGTAAGTCCTTCTGAAGAGGTCCTCTGCAGTGGTAAACCAGGGCTGTTTCCAGTGAGACTTCCACATGGCCACCATAACCTTTTAAAATGGAGTGAACAGACGTTTGGATGACCTTTCGGGGATCCGCAATCATTTTCCGAGCATTGAAATAATTTGGTCTGTCTGGTTCCCGTTGGACATACTGGAGTATGTTATGTCCCGGGATGCCTTTCCATGATGAAATGTTAGAGAAACTTACATTAATGGACGCTGTTTGAGGAAAAATGTGATTTTCAAAAAGAAAAATTCCAACATTCGGCTTTTGTTGTTGAAGGCTTTTCATCATGGTGTCCCAGGACATGTGTGAGAATGGCAAAATGATCTCATCAACATCATTAAGTAGCACAAACCTCGTCCTGTACATATTCCTATAAATACAGTCATTGAGTGTTGCCAGCTGACCATAATAACCTATATCTTTTGGATCGACTGAATAGTGCCATGCTTTGCCAGGCCTAAGATAACGCTCGATTGGCCAATCTACCACCTCAAGGATTCCTCTTGCAATATAATACTGCATAGCTTTTTTTATTTGTGGGCTGCAATGATTAAAGTAGATCATGACCCGTTGTGCTCCCAGGATCAGGTACATCTCCATGGTCTGAATGAACTGTAAGACATTGCTGTAATTACCAAACATGGTGGAAATGCAGACAGTAAAATTGGCGGAAAATGGTTTCTTATCTCGGTTTTGGATTTGGAATAGAGGTAGTTGTGTCATTTCTTCTGAAGGAGTTGTGTGGACAGACAAATACTGAGGATGGCAGCCTGGTGGCTCCTCACATAAAAGGTCTGTTGTGACATAGGGAAAGCCAAAGCGATCACTGTGCATGTCTATGAGCGCCCTGGAAACCTTCACACTTTTGTCTTTGGAGCAGCAGAAATAGCAGTAAAGCTCCTTCACCTCTTGATGGTGGATAATGCTGAGGATCCGCACCATGGACTTGTTATCTCTGTTGTCATAGTAGGGTGATATAATGAACGTCCTGTTGTCTTCCAGGGCTGTAATTGTATCTGTGCTGAGACTGGTATCACAACATGGGCACTTGGCACTGTTTTCCACAGAAGGCGAGATCGATGTTTTGCTCCTCCGTACACCCAGTAAAAAGCTGATTGTCACTAATACCGATATACATAATAAGATCTTCTTTGGATATTTGTACATTGTATCAGTACCTTTAGGAAAAAGAAGGAAAAAAGACAGAATTAATATAAATATTTTAAAAACTAGATTATATTTCCTTATGTGGACCTTTTTTTTGCACTGATGGTTCTTCAACAATAATCACAATTAGTGATGAGCGAATATACTAGTTGCTCGGGTTTTCCCAAGCACGCTCGGGTGGTCTCCAAGTATTTATGACTGCTCAGAGATTTTGTTTTCCTTGCCGCAGATAGATGATTTGCAACTACTAGACAGCTTGATTACATGTGGGGATTGCCTAGCAACCAGGCAACCCCCACATGTACTTAGGCTGGCTAATAGCTGTAAATCAAGCAGCTGAATCAACAAAAATTAAATCTCCGAACACTAACAAATACTCGGAGACCACCCGAGCGTGCTCGGAAAACTAGAGCAACGAGTATACTGACTCATCACTAATCACAATGTGATTTCTGCCAAAAACCCATAGCAATTAGCTGTAATATGTCCTTTTAGCAAATGTTCAATTACCCCTCAGCCCCCCTGAAGGGAAAAGAATGTATTACACCTTTGTTTTTTTATGTGAAATTAAAGGGGTTGTCCAGTCCATATCAATAAGTTTGCAATCACTCTGTGTGACTGCAGACTTATTCCCCCCAGCGTACGCACTGTGCACTGTGGGGATTCGCCAGTTTCGGAGCTGGAACTGGAGGGTATGTATGCAGGGGTGAACCTAGCTTCTATGCTGGCTGAGGCGAACTGCAAAACGGCGCGCCCCCCATAGTAAAATCAGTATAAATAAATCTGGTTTACTCTTTACTTACATTCAATTTACATTACATTTACTCTTTACATGCATTCAGTAGTTTGAAGTCACAAAGAGTGCAGAAATATGTCTACAGCCCTGAACACTCCTTTAATTGCTACGTACTGTAAATCTATATTCAGATGTACGATAAATAATAATGATTGCAGGGGCCTTCACCATTTGACCCCCACTAATCACAGGCTGCAGTGGTCGTACTTTTATGTACAGCAAATGACTGTGAGGTCAGTGATTGGCTGCAGCGGTCATGTAAATAATGCACAGGTCGACATCACTTTTGGTACCAGAGGGGAACACCGAAACGAATGAGAATCACTAAGTAATGTAATACGGGGTTTTTAATTTTATTTTTTAAGACCATCCCTTACTCTTTTGAAAATTTGGCAAAATAAGAGAAAATTAAAGCCCACAACTGTTAGGTGACTGGCACAGGCCCCCCTTCAGAGAAACGTCTAAGGCTATGTGCACACGTTGTGGATCCGCCGCTGTGGGTCCGCCGCTGTGGGTCCGCAGCAGCTTTCCATGCGTTTACAGTACAATGTAAACCTATGGAAAACAGAATCCGCTGTGCACATGTGGATCGCCCCGTCAGGGCAGTGGGGTACTCGGTACCGGGTCCTTCGGTTCACAGGGGGATGTCACGATGGCTGACCCGGTCCGTGGCCCTGGGACGTCCGTGTAAAACGGGGGGAAAGGTCTTTAAAGGGAAATTGTTCGTGACGCCACCTGTGGTATTCGGTCAGGGTGACCGACGCTGCTTTAAAGGGTCCGCTGGGGTGATGTTATTGCAGCTAGATGGTATACCTTCCCACAAGTGAAGTGTATCCCCAGGGCATCCCAATGTGTAGATGGTGGATGGTGAGAGGCACAGTGAAGAAAGAGGTCACAAGGTTGCAGTCTCTTTACCTTTACTGGTGGCTTCAGCATCCACAGTCCAGAGCACCAGACCACAGGGCAGGCAGAGTCCGGCCGGTTTGGAGGCAAGTCCAAAGTCCCCTTATGCAGGTGGAAATCAGTAGCCTTCCTCTAGCGCCATAGTGTTGTAGTCCCTTACTGCTAAGCTTCTCATAAGGTCCTCACAGATGTTGTAGATGTTATGTCTCTCTCTCTCTCTGTCCCCCAGATGGATAGGAGAAACCCGTATGACCGGTGGCTTGAGGCATTTTGCAGGGACTCTATCATGCCCCAGCCTCTAAGGGGTGCCACCTTGCCTCCTGGGTGTAGGGGCGGACAGGTAACGTGAAATTAGCTGTCCTGCCGGTCTCTGGAGCAAGGCATAAAGGATCGTTGCTCCCTCGGTGTTCCGGCTACCGGGATCCTGCGCCTCAGAAGGAGGCAGCCTGTGTAGGGCAGAACTCCTCCTGGTATCCACTCCTTTGCTATGACTTCTTCTCACCCTCTCTGCAATACAGTTTGCTTTCAGTGTCTCTTTCTAGAAGCTGCCGCACTTAGGGCAGGCACAGCTCCGTGTCCTTCTTCCTAGATCTCTGACAGGATCCCACCCCTGTCAGGGACCAACTACCTGAGCAAAGCTCAGCCAGCAACTAACTAACTCCCTCTCCAGGCTACCAGTTTTACCTAAGTGTGAGGAGTGCCCTAGTAAATAGGAGCAGGGCTCCCCCTGGTGGCCTGGAGTATGAAATGTATTGCATATTTGTGATACCTGGATGCAGTTGTCCTTCTTTGCCTCCAAACGTAACATCACTCCCCCTAGAGGAAAATTACATTACTGCAACGACCAGGACCCTGGGGCGCTGCACATGCTGCGGGAAAAAAACGCGTGGAAACGCTGCGGTTTACATTCCACAGCATGTCAATTCTTTGTGCGGTTTCCGCAGCGGTTTACACCTGCTCCATAATAGGAATCTGCAGGTGTCAAACCGCAGGTGGAATCTTGCCAAAATACGCAAAAAAAACCCGGTAAATCCGCGGTAAAACGCAGTGCCTTTTACCTGCGGATTTTGGAAATCAGCTGCGGAAAAATCCGCAGCCCTCAAAAATACATGTGCACATACCCTTACAGTCACCTGACCGCTGCAGTTAATCACAGGTTTTATCTGTTCTTTTACATCCAGATGGTGCAGTCATCACTTCCAGAGCTGCTGTCGACCACCAGAGAGGTCTGTGGCTGAATTCCCGAGGGTGACAGGAGGGCAATATCTCTCTGTATAGAATTTATTTTAAATAAACTAGTATGTATATACTGTATATTTTCCCCATCTCCGATAACCCCATTAATACCAGGCAGGATACAATACAAACATAACACATCCTCTTCTATTTACCTTCATGGTCACACAGTCTCCTGCTGCCTGCGGCTCCTGTGCTTACCTGGTGTATACCAAAGAGGGCACACAGCAGACAGCCAGGGGTGACTGGTACCATTGTCATATTAAGGAAGCAATTTATGACTTGGGATTTACCCTGCTGGCATCACTGCTATATTCTAGTGACAGTGACAAGCGCATAATACCGGGGGCATAGGAGAACAGAGGAGGGCACGAGAGAACGGGGGGAGGCACAAGAGAACAGGGGACACCAGCTCCTCTCACCGGATCCAGGGGCATGTGCAGAGCATTGCTGAGCAGCTGCAGGGCAGTGGAGCCTGTAATATGAGAAGACCTGTTGCCTGGAGCCTCCATCACTTCCTTAGCACTGCCTCACCCCACAGCAGAGCAGACACCAAGCACCTGAGCTCCGCCCACCCAGGAAACCAAGCAGCTATCTGTAGCAGGCAAGCAGCCACAGTCCCCGCCCACAGGCTGTGCTTCAATCACAAGTAGCTCATCTTCCCTGGGTGGGGCCGCTCACCCCTTCCCCACCCCATCCCTTGACTAATAACCGGACGAGTTAGTGTGTGAGGAGGCAGCACCGTGCCCGTCATCCGCGCCACCTCCTGCTGGTGACACAGCCTAATGCTCATGGCTAGTACCCAGCACATCTGACTGCAGGGGGTGGCGCCGCGCTGCCGCCCCTTGTTTTGAGGGACTGGATGCCACTTGAGGCGAAGTGCTCAACTTGCCTCATTATAGCGGCGCCCCTGTATGTATGCATTATACATACTTCAAGTCAGGGGCTGTCTAGCGGGCACAGCCTTGCTTCAAACACTTGAGTAGAGCGAGGCCGCGCCCAGTCTAGTGAAGCAGCCGTCCAGTGGGTGTGGGTGAGTACAGGCACGGCCTCGATCCATACAAGTGTATGGAGCAAGGCCGTGACCACTGGACAGGCTCTGGCTGGAAGTGTGTATAACTCAGATATAACCCCTGGTCTCGACTTAGAAATCGTCGACTCCTCACAGTGCATAGTGCGCGCACTGGGGGGGATTCATAAGTCTGCAGTCGCACACAGTGACTGAAAACTTATTGATTTAGACCGGACAACCCCTTTAACTGACTTTCCATGAATGCAATGACATGCTGTGTCCTCTAGAACAAAATATGTACTTTCTAGTTATTCTCTGCTCTGGCTAATATTTGAAGGTCCTAAATGAAGGATTCTCCTACTACTCAATTAAGAAATAAAGAGTTAATTCCAAACTTTTTGACATCGTTAGCGTTTTTTTTCTAAATGAGAAATCTCATTAATTCGATATTGAGGATGGCTTGCCTGTAGAAACATTGCTGTTCTATCATGTTTTGCTTCAAAATAAAACCTATGGAAGTGGCTGGTGCCCTGGGCTATTTTGCTAATTGGACTTTTGTGTGAATTTATTTGGACCCCATGAAAAAGCATACCACAATTTGCCATAATACATCCTTGGAAACGGCTGCAGAGTCTCAATACACAATTGCAGATGAGGTACAAGTGAGGCCATACTGGGCCACCGGCCCTTTAAGGGGAGGCCGGCATGACAAGGAGACATGGGATATTAAAGGGAACCTGTCACCCCGTTTTTTCCGTATGAGATAAAAATACTGTTAAATAGGGCCTGAGCTGTGCATTACAATAGTGTATTTTGTGGACCCTGATTCCCCACCTATGCTGCCGAAATACGTTACCAAAGTCGCCGTTTTCGCCTGTCAATCAGGCTGTTTCTTCCCCCAGATCTTGCTTATTTTTCCGTTGTGGCGTAGTGGTTTGCGCATGCCCAAGTGCCGAATCCACTGCACAGGTGAGGAAAAAGAGCGCGATCTGCGCTATTCCCCTGGTGATCGGTGGGGGCGGCCATCTTCCTGTGGCCACGCGTGCGCAGCTGGAGCGCTCTGCTGCCCGGGGCTTCAGGAAAATGGCCGCAGGATGCTGCGCGTGCGCAGATGGAGATCGCGGCGGCCATTTTCCTGAAGCCGAGATGCGAACACGGCTTCAGGAAAATGGCCACCGCGATCTCCATCTGCGCACGCGCGGTATCCCGCGGCCATTTTCCTGAAGCCCCGGGCAGCAGAGCGCTCCATCTGCGCACGCGCGGCCACAGGAAGATGGCCGCCCCCACCGATCATCAGGTGAATAGCGCAGATCGCGCTCTTTTCCTTCAGCTGCGCAGTGGATTCGCCTGTTGGACATGCGCAGACCACTACGCCACCAACGGAAAGATAAGCAGGATCTGGGGGAGAAACAGCGATGTCACCACGCCCATATGACCAGACCAGCGTGAGTGACAGCCCAAAACGGTGACTTTACAAAGGTATTTCGGCAGCATAGGTGGGGAATAAAGGCACAAAAAATACACTAATGTAAAGCACAGCTCTGCCCCTATTTAACGCTATTTTTATCTCATCTTGAAAAAACGGGGTGACAGGTTCCCTTTAAGGTGCGATTAGTTTTAAAAGTAAATAAAAGGGTTAATGGGAATGCTGGGGTGATGAGATCACCGTTTGGGAGGGGCAGAGGGATTCAAAAAAGGCGGGTTTATAAATAGTGGCAGCCATATTGGTGGGACAACCAGTCAGGTACCCACCGGCTAGAAGAAGCTCCCACCCATCCTCCCTGTAATTTAGTCAGTGTTTATGTCATGCTTATATGGGGTCAAGATGTCAAAAGACCATTGGGGTGGTTGTTTACTCTTTGCTTGTAAATTTTGATATCATGTCATGGCAGTGTGGCATGGTGGGGAGGTCCTCGAAGTTGGTGGAAATGGAAATGGTGGATTGGTAGGGGGGATCTCACGAGGTCCTGGACTCCCCTAAGGAATTTCGGTTGGACGGGGTCTGTTCAATCCTATGGAAGGGTTAATCAAGGGACCCGTCAATTGTTTAGTGGTTCGGACAGGTAGGTTATCATCTGCCCCCGAGCTGGTGCATAGCGGCTGGGGGTAAGACTTGACCTGGGGCCACGGTGGGCTGTGGATACTTAAGATTAGGTTTTGGGGCTTCGAGGACCACACCCCCTCTTTTGGACTTTATTGTTAAATCGTTTTATTAAATGTTAATAAAAGGCTGCTGTGGCCATTTAATCCAATTTCAGTGTAAAGTTTTTAGTTGGCAATGGTCACCGCAACAGGTACTTGAGCAAGGGTTCGGTAAAAGAGGTGGGTATAGTTGATGGATGGGGAGAAGGTTAACTAACATCTAAGCTACTTTGACTCGCGGATACCATAATGTCTTGTGTCTACTACTTAATAACAGTTGAAAACCAGAATTTCCTGTAAAATATTTCAATCCCTAACTAAGCCTAGTGTGTTTACAGAGTTATGTTGAGTTTGAAACGGAGCTTAAAGAGTAACTAAACATTGGTACATTTAAAAAAATATTTTTAAGGCACTTAAATTGCTATGCAGATGGGTGGCCGTCCAGGTTCCCAAAGAATCGCTCAAAAGGACTGTACTCTTCCCTGTGTAGGTTCTCAGAAAGGACCTTAGGTCCCCTGAGCTGCGCACTTCTGAGCAATCTTTTGAGTGATCGATAGGGGTCCAGTTACAGGTAATTTTAAAATATTTTAAAAAATTCCATACTTGATTAAGGGCTCGCTCACACAATTGTATACATCGGACGAGTGCTATCCCATGTTTTATAAAATAACATTGGGCCTAGTACTATACTATGGAGACAGGGAAGATTTTTTCCCATGCCGATTCGCCATGAGAAAAATAAAATTGCAGCATGCTACAAATGGCTCCACAAATCAGGTAATGAGGTCAGCTACTAGCTCAGTAATGTGATAATGTGTATTCATTAGTGTTGAGCGATACCGTCCGATACTTGAAAGTATCGGTATCGGAAAGTATCGGCCGATACCGGCAAAGTATCGGATCTAATCCGATACCGATACCCGATACCAATACAAGTCAATGGGACTCAAGTATCGGACGGTATCCCTGATGGTTCCCAGGGTCTGAAGGAGAGGAAACTCTCCTTCAGGCCCTGGGATCCATATTAATGTGTAAAAGAAAGAATTAAAATAAAAAATATTGCTATACTCACCTCTCCGACGCAGCCTGGACCTCACCGAGGGAACCGGCAGCGTTCTTTGCTTAAAATGCGCGCGTTTACTTCCTTCCGTGACGTCACGGCTTGTGATTGGTCGCGTGCCGCCCATGTGGCCGCGACGCGACCAATCACAGCAAGCCGTGACGTAATTTTCAGGTCCTCAATGCCTAATTCTAGGCATTAAGTATTTTAAAATTACGATCCGGTTTGTGATTGGTCGCGTCGCGGTCACATGGGCGACGCAACCAATCACAAGCCGTGACGTCACGGGAGGCAGGAAACGCGCGCATTTTAAAATTACGTCACGGCTTGTGATTGGTTGCGTGCCGCCCATGTGACCGCGACGCGACCAATCACAGCAAGCCGTGACGTAATTTTCAGGTCCTCAATGCCTAATTCTAGGCATTCAGGATTTTAAAATTACGATCAATATGGCCATGTGAGGGCTTGTTTTTTGCGGGACGAGTTGTACGTTTGAATGGCACCATTGATTTTACCATATAATGTACTGTAAAAGAGGGAAAAAAGTCCAAATGCGGTGAAATTGCAAAAGAAGTGCAATTCCACAATTGTTTTTGGATTTTTTTTACTATTTTCACTAAATGCTAAAACTGACCTGCCATTATGATTCTCCAGGTCATTATGAGTTCACAGAGACCAAACATGACTAGGTTATTTTTTATTTAAGTGGTGAAAAAAAAATTCCAATGTTTGTAAAAAAAAAATGTTGTCATTTTCCGAGACCCATAGCGTCTCCATTTTTCGGGCTCTGGGTGAGAGCTTATTTTTTGGGCGTCGATCTGACGTTATTGATACCATTTTGTTATGTAGATGATCTATTGATTGCCCGATCTTGCATTTTATTGCTATGTTGCAGCAACCAAAAAAATGTAATTCTGGTGCTTCGATTTTTTTCTCGCTACACTGTTTACCAATTGGATTAATTCTTAGTTTATATTGATAGATCTGAAACACTTGATTCCAAATAAATGTATATTTGATTTTTTTTATTGTTTTATTTAGAATGGGGCGAAGGGGGTGATTTAAACTTTTATTTTTTTTATATTTTTAAAGACTTTTTTTGTTTACTTTTGGCATGCTTCAATAGTTTCCATGGAAGACTAGAAGCTGCTATAGCGCGATTGGCTCTGCTACATGCAGGCGATGATCAGATCAACTGCATGTACAGCTGAAGAATACCTCACTTGCTATGAGCGCCGTCCACTGGGAAGCAAACCCCGGGTTGTCATGCCAACACAACGGCGACCCGCTGTCATGTGACACATGCGCTGATGGGAGGAGGTAATGACGCGCTTCCTGCATGTGCATGTTAAATGCTGCTGTCAGAGTTTGACAGCAGCATTTAACATGTTAACAGCCGCGGGTGAATCGGCGGAGCCCGCATCAAACGGAGGGAGACGTCTAATGACGGACTCTGCCCATCAATGGACGTTAAAGCATCAAAATGTACAATAGCTGGCTGGATTAGGAGGGCCATCAGTTTAGCCTACTCGGTGAGTGGGAATGTTGTTCCAGCAGGGTTAAGAGCAGCGGCTACCTGCCGGGCTAAAAAGTTGGATGTTTCCATTTTAGCAAATTTGTAAGCCAGCAACATGGTCTTCTCACGCAAACTTCTATAAGCACTATAGGTTGGATCTGGCTTCCTCCTCTGATCTCACCATTTGGGAGAAGTGTTCTGCAGGCTGTGGTCCCTCCTCGAATTCAAATTCTCTGTAATTCTCTCCATGGTGTGGTCATGGGTGAGAGAAAAAAACATAATTACTTACCAGTAACGGGATTTTTCACAACCCATGGCAGCACCCTCATACTTCCTCCCGTCACGTATGGGTGAGCACACTTTGTTTTATTTTTTGTGGAAGTCACAAGGTGTCTAAGGAATTATGGTATTGATGATGGAATTGTTGTAGTAACCACATGAGGTCCTCTTGTGCTCTGTAATCCAACTGATGCAAGGGAAAGATACCATCCTTTCATTCTGTAGGTTTCATATGCTTGAAGGTTGAATTCCCTCTCTCCATGGTGATGTCATGGGTTCTGAAAAATCCCATGACCTTAAGTAGTTACATCTTTTGTCATGTTTTGATGTGTCATTCTTTAACCTCTTTGAGACGAAGCCCGTTTTCACCTTCCTGACCAGGCAAATTTGTTACAATTCTGACCACTGTCACTTTATGAGGTCATAACTCTGGAACGCTTCAATGGATCCTGGTGATTCTGAGAATGTTTTCTTGTGACATATATTATACATTTATTCGATATGACTTGCGTTTATTTGTGAAAAATACTGAAATGTGAAGAAATTTTTGAAAGTTTCCCAATTTTAAAATTTTTTATTTTTAGGCCCTTTAATCAGAGAGTCATATCGCACAAAATAGTTAATAAATAACATTTTCCACATGTCTACTTTACATCAGCACAATTTTGGAACCAAATTTTTTTTTTGCTAGGAAGTTATAATGGTTAAAAGTTGACCAGTGATTTTTCATTTTTTTTTCAACAAATTTTACAAAACCTTTCTTTTTAGGGATCACATAACATTTGAAGTCACTTTGAGGGGTCTACATGAAAGAACTGCCTTGTATTTGGCTTTTACAGAACTTGATATACTTAGGTGTGGATTACATGCATTTTTTAATGCCATGGAAACCACTAAAACTGTACATGTGTTTTTTACCTGTGGATTTTTCTGCATTTAAAGGGAACCTGTCACCTGTTTAAAGGGAACCTGTCACCATAGTGCGCCGGCGCACTATGTCCCGGAACACAGCAAAATACTTCCGGGACATAGTGTGCCGGCGCATGCGCACTAATGCTTTTCGGCTTTGCCCGCAGTTGGGCAAAGCATACTGCGCGTGCACACGGCAAGATTGCTTTGCGCAGGCGTGTACTACGGAGGACAGAGAATTAACTTCAATCCAATATTGCGGCCAGCATGCAGCCAGCGGGTAAGGAAAGGGTGAATCAAACACCTGAAAACCCCGCCCATATGACCGAAAACCGGTCCCGCCAAATTCCGGTGACAGGTTCCCTTTAAACGCAAGTCTATGGGGAAAATCTCCACTTAAAATTCAGCGCACTTGCAGGAGAAGTTGAAATGTTGCGGATTTTAAACACACACTGCAGGACAGTTTACACTGAGTAAAGAAGTACAGTGGGCATGAGATTTCTATAAGTCCCATCCACTTTGTTTGAACTGTAAGATGTTACATTTTTGATGCAGCAAAAATACACAGGGTCAAAAACGCACTAAAAGCTCACTGTGGGATCGTAGCTTAAGTTAATTCTTTTACGTAGCCAGGAGACTGAATATCTCCTGTAACTGGGGCTAATATACCAGCAGCAGTCACAGGGAATAAAAATTTTTTTGAATATTGAAATAATCCCTTATCAAAAAAATCAAATAAAATAAGGCATCTAAGTTGTTGTTACAAGCCCAAACCCAGTCGAAAAAAAAATAAACCTGTATCAAAAAATATAATCCTTAGGGCTCTTTCAGACATTCAATTTTTGCAAATGAGTGATTTCCATGATTTTCACAGATAGCACTCGTACTTGCGGTGGTCTATGAGGCCATTCTCATGTCCGTGATTTTTTGCAGACCGTGAGCTGTATGGAAAATCACGGAGGCAAATACAATTTTTATCCAAGGGTCAAAATCTGCATTGCAAGTCAACATGTGAGTGGAAAAATCAGACTGCAAGTGCTGTTCGATTTTCACGGACTGTCAGAATGGAGAAGGTGTAAACTTTTTTTCTTTTTTAATTTCTCCAGGTACAAGAAAATCAGTTGACACTCGATTCAAACTCTGATCAAAGTCTGATCAGAGTCCGATCAAAATAATCAGTCCTATTTTCTCAAAATTCAGTCCTATTTTCTCATAAGCAAGAAATCGGACATCTGAATGAGCACTTATGGAAAGCGGAACAACATATAAGATTAAGGTAAGATGAAAAAAAGGAAAGTATAAGGCTATGTGCACACGTTGCGGATTTGCCTCTGGAATTTTTTGTGCGGATTCTGCATCTCTTGGCAGAAAACGCAGGTGCGGATTTGATGCATTTTTTATGTGGATTTTGTGCGGATTTCATGCGTTTTTACCCCTGTGGATTTCTATAATGGAATGGGTACAAAAACGCTGCAGATCCTCAAAAAAGAAGTGACATGCTCCTTCTTTTAATCCGCAGCGTTTCCTCACAGAATTTTCCACCCCATTAGCACAGCTTTTTTTTTCCCATTGATTTACATTGTACTGTAAATCACTTGCGGATCTGCAGCATTTCTGTGCGGAAAAAAACGCTGCGGATCCGCAGTAAATCCGCAACGTGTGCACATAGCCTAAAAATAACATCTGGGATATCATTTAAAAAAATTATGCAAAAATTGTATGTTTTACAGTCATATACAAAAAAAAATGAAATGTGCTTGGCCATAAAGTGGTTAAGAAATGTTATCCGCATGCTGCAAATTTGAGTGTGAAAATTGACCTGCACTCTGGATTTTTAAATCTGTGTCAACTTTTTTAAGGGTATGTGCACACGCTGCAGATCCGCAGCAGTTTTGACACTGCGGATTCGCAGCTGTTTTCCATGAGTTTACAGCAGGGCCGGACTGGGACTAAAATTCAGCCCTGGCATTTGAAGTTACACAGGCCCACTTGTCACATGGTGACTGTGTAATATCTTTGTACACTTGTAGGCAGGGCCGGTTTTAGGCAAAGTGGGGCCCTAGGCAAAGTTTAAAATGGGTCCCCAAATGCTAACATATTGCACATCACACAAAAGCCTTTCTGTTGTATTTACGTGCGCTGAGTTCAGGCCGCTAAACGAGTTTGATCGACAATACTGAAGTTGTTCAACGCTTGTTTCCCGGCCTCTTTCCACCAGCTGAGGAATAATGATGAGACAGAACGATCACTAATAGATCACCATACAGTATCATGTTTTCAGCAGCACATCTACAGTTTACACTGGCAATGTGCTGCTGACAACAAGGCTTTTTGTTCCAGCAAAAACAATCCGAATATGCAGCATTTTACTTGTTTAGTAAAATACACCCCATAGTCCTCCATATATTATAATGTGCTCCATAGTCCTCCATATAGTATAATACACTCCCTATAGTCCTCCATATATTAAAATACATTGCTCAGTCCTCCACATAGTATAATACACTCCTCATAGTCCTCCATATAGCATAATACAATCCTCATAGTCCTCCATATAGCATAATACAATCCTCATAGTGCTCCATATAGTATAATGCACCGCCACAGTCATCCATGTAGTACAATTCACTTCCCATAGTATAATGCACCCCATAGTTCTTCATATAGTATAACGTATTCCTCATAGTCCTCGATACAGTATAATGCAGCCCACATATAGTATAATGCAGCCACCCCAGAGTATAATGCAACCACCCCAGAGTATAATGCAGCCACCCCAGAGTATAATGCAGCCACCCCAGAGTATAATGCAGCCACCGCACAGAGTATAATGCAGCCACCCCAGAGTATGTAACCCCCATAGAATATAATACAGCCCACCTCCCCATAATATATAATGTAGCCCCCCATAGAATATAATGCAGCCCCCCATAGTATATAACGCAGCCTCCCCCATAGAATATAATATACCCCCACAATAGTATATAACACAGCCACATAGTACATAACATGGCCTCCCCCATAGAATATAATATACTCCCCATAGTATATAGCAAAGCCCGCATATTATATAGCACAAACCGCATAGTATACAGCACAGCCTGCATACTATAGCACAGCTCGCGTAGTAGATAACACAGCCCACACAGCAGTATTCAGCACAGACCACACAGCAGTATACAGCACAGACCACACAGTAGTATACAGCACAGACCACACAGTAGTATACAGCACAGCCCACGTAGAAGTATACAGCACAGTCCACACAGTAGTATACAGCACAGCCCACAGAGTAATATATACAGCACAGCCCACAAAGTAATATATACAGCACAGCCCACAAAGTAATATATACAGCACAGCCCACAGAGAACTATATACAGCACAGCCCACAGAGAACTATATACAGCACAGCCCACAGAGAACTATATAAAGCACAGCCCACAGAGAACTATATAAAGCACAGCCCAGAGTACTATATACAGCACAGCCCAGAGTACTATATAAAGCACAGCCCAGAGAGTACTATATACAGCACAGCCCAGAGAGTACTATATACAGCACAGCCCACAGAGTACTATATACAGCACAGCCCACAGAGTACTATATACAGCACAGCCCACAGAGTACTATACACAGCACAGCCCACAGAGTACTATATACAGCACAGCCCACAGAGTACTATATACAGCACAGCCCACAGAGTACTATATACAGCACAGCCCACAGAGTACTATATACAGCACAGCCCACAGAGAACTATATACAGCACACAGTAGTATACAGCACAGAGCACAGCCCACAGAGAACTATATACAGCCCACAGTAGCATACAGCACAGAGCACAGCCCACAGATAACTATATACAGCCCACAGTAGTATACAGCACAGAGCACAGCCCACAGAGAACTATATACAGCACAGAGCACAGCCCACAGAGAACTATATACAGCCCACAGCAGTATACAGCACAGAGCACAGCCCACAGAGAACTATATATAGCACAGAGCACACAGTAGTATACAGCACAGAGCACAGCCCACAGAGAGCTATATACAGCCCACAGCAGTATACAGCACAGAGCACAGCCCACAGAGAACTATATACAGCCCACAGTAGTATACAGCACAGAGCACAGCCCACAGAGAACTATATACAGCCCACAGTAGTATACAGCACAGAGCACAGCCCACAGAGAGCTATATACAGCCCACAGCAGTATACAGCACAGAGCACAGCCCACAGAGAGCTATATACAGCCCACAGCAGTATACAGCACAGAGCACAGCCCACAGAGAACTATATACAGCCCACAGCAGTATACAGCACAGAGCACAGCCCACAGAGAACTATATACAGCCCACATCTCTTCTCTTCCTCCCCTCACCTCCTCCGAGAATGGCCCCACAGTCCAAAAAAAAAAAAACTCTCCTCACCTCTCCTCGTGCCCAGCGTTGCTTCCTGGTTCCTGCTCCTGTCTCAGCAGCTGCAGTCTGCCCGGGACACAGCAGGTGCGCGATGATATGACGTCATCGCGCACCCGCAGTGTCAGAGGCAGAGCGGGGAATGATGGGAGAGGAGCGTCTGTAGACGCTCTCTCCTCCATCATTGCATTCAACTGTACCGGCGTCTATACGCCGGTATAGTTGAATGCGACGGCGGGGGCGGCGGATTGAGCGGCCCACCACTGGCACCGGCCCTTCTGGCATTTGCCAGAAGTGCCCTATGGCCAGTCCGGCCCTGGTTTACAGTACCATGTAAACCTATGGAAAACAAAATCCGCAGTGCACATGCTGCGGAAAAAAACGCGCAGAAACGCTGCGTGTTTATTCCGCAGCATGTTTATTCTTTGGGCGGATTCCGCAGCAGTTTACACCTGCTCCTCTATAGGAATCCGCAGGTGTAAAACCGCAGTTGGAATCCGCACAAAAAACGCATAAAATCCTCAGTAAATCTGTAGGTAAACGCAGTGCTTTTTACCTGCGAATTTCTAAAAACAGGTGCGGAAAAATCCGCAGAGGTTCCATCCACGTCTGCACATAACCTAAAGAATATTTTCGTTGTGGTTTTTATCAGTTGCAATGAATAGGGTGAACTCTGCAGCAAAATCTGCATTTAGTACATGCATTTAGCACAAAGCTATAGTAACCCATAGCAAAATCAGACCGTCTACACAGATTTTTCTTACAGTCATGCCAATCTCTAAATATTTTTTACATGCAGTTTTCAATTCTGTGTGATTTTCTCCATTGAAGTCAATGGAGATAAGGAAAAGAGAAGCAAAAAAAATAACTGCATAGGGCAAACTGTGGATGATAATCACAGCAGAAAATGTATAATTGCATTTGGAGCAGTTGAACAATCAGAAGAAAAGTATAATAGAAACACATGCACTACTTCTGCATTTTTTACCCACTCCTGGTTTTGGCTTACAAAAAAAAAGCTCATCAAATACTTAATGTGTGTATGTGGCTTTAGGTTATTTTCCCACAATGAGTTTTTGTTAAGTTTTTGATGCTGCATAACTATGTCATGTTCATCATGTTCACCTATATAACCTCCAACCGCATCTTAACTGAAGCAAAAATGCACCGAGAACATGGCACACCTTACTGTATAATTGAATGAATACAATACGTATTACAAGCGTTGCTTTTTTTTCTGTGCACATTTTGTAGAAAAAAAGCACTGTACAAACGTGCCCTTAGATTATGATTACATGTGAATTTTTTGCTGCAGAAAATAAGCAATTTCTGCAGAAAAAAAAGACTATTCAAACATCACCTTGTACTGATTTCAATGTAAAACGTGTAACTTAGAGTTGTTCACAGGGCATGTTTTTCCCAACACGGTTTTAAAAACCATCACCGGTGGTAAGACTCGTACAGCGCACACCTTTTACATGGGGCAGGGGAATCTATTGTATTCATTACTGATAAGATTAAATGACAAATTATGTAGCATTTTCATTACCAAACAGTGGAGAAAAAATTGAGATCTATTTTACAAGATAATGAAGGTAAAGTCTAGAAGGAGAGCGATATCTCCATTACAGCAGGCTCCATGTTGTAATTATACTACTGCTGCACCTGTGAAGAGCCAGGGGATCACATGAGGTTACTTTGCAAAACCTCCAGGACTCTGGATGGGGCTCAGATTCGGATTTGGACAAACCTGCAATATAATATTATACAAGGTGAGTTTATTATTTTTATGCGGTGTGCTTACCTTGTGGCTGCTGATGATACATTTGTAACTTCTAGTATTATATATATACTGTTATATCTTACACCATGTAAGTGAAGCATGGATCAAGCTTGTCATTACTATGGTTAAGGCATTGTTCAAATGAGCTTACAAAAAAAAAATATTTTCATCCAGAAAAAAAAATGTCATCTGTTTTCCATCCGCATGACCGCTGTTTTTAAATATCAGCAGTGAATAAAACTTAGAAGACCTAGCACAGTTTCCTATGCTAAGAATTGCAATGTAGCCTTAAACATCAGATGGTGTACAGAGTTCATCCATATAGGGATTTTATTTTTTCGCAGACCCATGGATTCGAATAGGCGAGCCTCATCTGAATTTTGGAAGAGACTAGTGCATACTGCATTTTTTTTATATACATAGGTTTAATCTCCAAGTGGGGGAAAAAGTACCGTAATCTAAACCTCTCTACTGAATAACATTGGACCAAGTTCTTTCAGGTTTTTTTTTTCCACAGACAGCACTAGAAAAAAAAATACGGTCAGCACATTTTTTTAAGCATTTTTTTTTCTACTTCCTTTTCATTTCAAAGTCATACATGGTGCATTTTCCCATGTCAAGAGTTTGTGTCACTTTTTTTTCCACGTAGAAAAAAATGACTTGAACACAATGTGTTTTTTTTTTCCCCATTGCGGCTGGCTGAGTTTTATAACACTAATTTTGTCTCCAATGTAGTAAAAAAAAAAAGCAAAATAGCTCTGTCTGAACTTACCCATATAACAGAATCACACAAATACTTTCTTTGTGGAAATGGATCAGTGGTAATTTCTCACTACATTTTTTTTGCTGTGAATCAGGTGCACATACCATTAGTGCAACCTGTGCAGCTGCCACTGAGGCCCAAGAGGTAAGGGGCCCATTTCGACATGTAAAGCAGGTGGAGCTTTACTCTTAGGCTACATTTCCACTGGCGAGGAAAACGGACGAGTACAATCCGATAAAAAATCGGATTGCACTCGGACCAATGTTATTCAATAGGTGTCTTTTCATTTGCGATTTTTTTTCTCGGCCGAAATCGGACTGAGAAAAAAATCGCAGCTTGCTGCGATTTGCTGCGAGTCTCGGACGAGACTCGCCAATGCAAGTCAATGGGTGCGAGAAAAAAATCGCACAGCACTCGCACCATGCGAGTTCTGTCCGATTTTTACGCACCGGTGTCCTTTGAAAAGCCGGCAATTCAGCGCGGTGTACAGTAAAATCACACTGACAGGTTAGAATAGAGTAGATATATGCACATAGAATGTGTGTATATACATATATATATGTCAGTGAGACACCTATATATGTATATTTATATTTAATGCAGCGCTAGATAGCATAAAAGCCGCTAATTCAATTGCCGGCTTTTGCTCTCTCCTTCACAAACCCGACATGATATGAGACATGGTTTACATACAGTAAACCATCTCATATCCTCTTTTTTTTTGCATATTCCACACTACTAATGTTAGTAGTGTGTATGTGCAAAATTTGGCCGCTGTAGCTGCTCAAATAAAGGGTTAAAT
This sequence comes from Ranitomeya variabilis, assembly GCF_051348905.1. Taxonomy (NCBI): domain Eukaryota; kingdom Metazoa; phylum Chordata; class Amphibia; order Anura; family Dendrobatidae; genus Ranitomeya; species Ranitomeya variabilis. Next base: position 242,345,168 of record NC_135233.1, on the reverse strand, counting down.
GGCGGAAAAAATTGGCGTGGGCTCCCGCGCAATTTTCTCCGCCAGAATGGTAAAGCCAGTGACTGAGGGCAGATATTAATAGCCAGGAGAGGGTCCATGGTTATTGGCCCCCCCGTGGCTAAAAACATCTGCCCCCAGCCACCCCAGAAAAGGCACATCTGGAAGATGCGCCTATTCTGGCACTTGGCCACTCTCTTCCCACTCCCTGTAGCGGTGGGATATGGGGTAATGAAGGGTTAATGCCACCTTGCTATTGGAAGGTGACATTAAGCCAGATTAATAATGGAGAGGCGTCAATTATGACACCTATCCATTATTAATCCAATTGTTGGAAAGGGTTAAAAAACACACACACACATGATTTAAAAGTAGTTTAATGAAATAAACACAGCGGTTGTTGTAATAATTTATTGTTCTCTCAATCCATCAGGAACACCCTCGCTTGGAAAAATAATAAACGCACAAGATACATACCTTCTGGTGAACCGTCTCGTCCCACGAAGTAATCCATCTGAAGGGGTTAACTAATATTACAGGCACGAGCTGCGATAAACCACTGGCTCGTACCTGTAATCCCCGGGTGCTGAAAGGAAAGCAGGATCTATACTTACATTCAGTCGCGGTGAGGCGCCCTCTGGTGGATGTTCTCATGAACTGCAGCCTGGGAACTTTTTCCCACGCTCCAGGTCATATGAGGACATCCACCAGGGGGCGCATCACCGCGACTGAAGGAAATGTAGGTCAATGACCTACATTTCATTCATTCGCTGGGGAATTACAAGCACGAGCACCGCTGCATTTAGCAGGGCTCCTGCCTGTAATATTAGTTAACCCCTTCAGATGGATTACTTCGTGGGACGAGACGGTTCACCAGAAGGTATGTATCTTGTGCGTTTATTATTTTTCAAAGCGAGGGTTTCCTAATGGATTGAGAGAACAATAAATTATTACAACAACCGCTGTGTTTATTGCATTAAACTACTTTTAAATCATGTGTGTGTGTGTTTTTTAACCCTTTCCAACAATTGGATTAATAATGGATAGGTGTCATAATTGACGCCTCTCCATTATTAATCTGGCTTAATGTCACCTTACAATAGCAAGGTGGCATTAACCCTTCATTACCCCATATCCCACCGCTACAGGGAGTGGGAAGAGAGTGGCCAAGTGCCAGAATAGGCGCATCTTCCAGATGTGCCTTTTCTGGGGTGGCTGGGGGCAGATGTTTTTAGCCACGGGGGGGCCAATAACCATGGACCCTCTCCTGGCTATTAATATCTGCCCTCAGTCACTGGCTTTACCATTCTGGCGGAGAAAATTGCGCGGGAGCCCACGCCAATTTTTTCCGCCATTTAACCCTTTATTTGAGCAGCTACAGCGGCCACATTTTGCACATACACACTACTAACATTAGTAGTGTGGAATATGCAAAAAAAAAGGGGATATGAGATGGTTTACTGTATGTAAACCATGTCTCATATCATGTCGGGTTTGTGAAGGAGAGAGCAAAAGCCGGCAATTGAATTAGCGGCTTTTATGCTATCTAGCGCTGCATTAAATATAAATATACATATATAGGTGTCTCACTGACATATATATATGTATATACACACATTCTATGTGCATATATCTACTCTATTCTAACCTGTCAGTGTGATTTTACTGTACACGGCGCTGATTTGCCGGCTTTTCAAAGGACACTGGTGCGTAAAAATCGGACAGCAATACGGATGTCATACTGATGTCATACGGATGATGCGATTAAAAATCGCATTGCACTCGCATTGCACTTGCATGACAATCGCATACGTTACATCCGTTTTTTCGGTCCAGATTACGGACCGATTTGTCTCTCGGCAGTGGAAATGTACCCTTAGGGTGAGTTTCCACGGTCAGTAAACGCTGCATGTTTGACGCTGTGCAGAGCTGCAGCGTCAAACACGCAGCGTCCAGATGTTCCAGCATAGTGGAGGGGATTTTTGGAAATCCCGTGTCCACTATGCGTGGAAACCCGCATCCGTCTTCCCTGCGACTCCGGACATGCTGCGCGTCTTTTCAGATCGCAGCATGTCCGTACACCTTGCGGGGACGCAGCGTACCCGCAAGGCATATCACAGGGCGCTATGGGAGAGAGCGATGATCCCGGATGTGTACAGTTAACACATCCGGCATCATCGCGTCCCAGAAAGGGGGCGGGGCTTAGCGCCGAGCGGCTTCACCGCTCCAACGATACCGCCGGCCATCCTGACCATGGACACATACCCTAAGGGTACGTGTCCACGTTCAGGATTGCATCAGGATTTGGTCAGGATTTTTCATCAGTATTTGTAAGCCAAAATCAGGAGTGGAACAATTAGAGGAAAAGTATAATAGAAACATATGCTCCACTTCTGCATTTATCACCCACTCCTGGTTTTGGCTTACAAATACTGATGTAAAATCCTGACCAAATCCTGATGCAATCCTGAACGTGGACACATACCCTATGGGTATGTTTCCACGTTCAGGAAACGCTGCGTGTTTGACGCAGCGCTGAGCCGCAGCGTCAAACACGCAGCGTCCAGATGTTACAGCATAGTGGAGGGGATTTCATGAAATCCCGTCTCCACTATACATTAAAAGACGCATGCGGCACACCCGCGAAAACGGACATGCAGCCCGTCTTTTAAGAACACAGCATGTCCTTACAATGAGCAAAACACGCAAGAACACCGCAGGTGACCTGCCAGTGACCTCAGGTGCAGATTTAGTCAGGATTTTACCTGCATAAAATTCTGACCAAATCCTGATGCAATCCTGAACGTGGACACATACCCTTAGGCTATGTGCACACGATGCGGATTAAGTGCGGATCCGCAGCGGATTTTTCCACGCAGAAACGCTGCAGATCCGCACTGTGATTTACAGTACAATGTAAATCAATGGGAAAAAAAAAAGCTGTGCGGAAAAATCTGCACGGAAACGATGCGGATTTAAAAGAAGTGCATGTCACTTCTTTTGTGCGGATCTGCAGAGTTTCTGCACCCTTCCATTTTAGAAATCAGCAGTGGTAAAAAACGCAGAAAATCCGCGGAAAATCTGCACCTGCAGTTTTTGCCAGGAGATGCGGATTTTGCGCAGAAAATTCTGCACCCCATTCCTCAACGTGTGCATATAGTCTTAGGTTATGTGCACACGTGCAGGATTCTGCTTAGGAATTTCTGGTGCGGATTCTGTCTCTCCTGGCAGAAAACGCACCTGCGGTTTTTTGTGCGTTTCCGCAGCGCTTTTTTGTACGTTTTTGCTGCGGTTTTCTGGCGGATTTGCTGCGTTTTTTTACCCCTGCGGTTTTCTATAATGGAATGGGTACAAAAACGCTGCAGATTCACAAAAAAGAAGTGACATGCTACTTCTTTTAAACTGCAGCGTTTCCGCAGCGGATTTTCCGCAAAGTGTGCACAGCATTTTTATTTTTCTCATTGATTTACATTGTACTGTAAATCAATTGCAGATCTGCAGCGTTTCTGCACTGCAAAAAACGCTGCGGATCCGCAGAGAATCCGCAACGTGTGCACATACAATTAGACTGCAAAGGGCCTATATGCTGGTCTTGCAAGGGGCCTCTTCTGTCTGTGTATCTTACCCTTTGCAATGCATGGGTAAGCAAATCTATATAACCCATGTTAATTTTGTTGCTGATCTGGATCCCTATTAGCTTTTTCCTTTAATGTGTGGACGTCTTCTGTAACTAGATTTCCACGTACGGGTTTTTGAAGTCAAAGCCAAGAGTGAATTGGAAAAATTCTCAGTTTTTCTTTAATGCAGATGTGGGTAATCTTTCTTTTTTTTTTTTTTTTTAAACCAAGGGCCATTTGTATATTTATACCATCCTTCGGGGGTCGTACAAACTCCGTCCACAAAGTACATCCTGACTATGGTTTCAGGACGTAATCTTTCATTGCAAGCCCTTCCGTGTTCAGTAGTGAACACTGCATGTGTGTGCTAACAGAGCAAGAAGAAATTAATGAGCTCAATATACAGCCCCCTGCCCAAGAATGCGGTCCCTGAGAATCTGCTCGGGAGCCTGATAAAAGGTCATCGAGGTTATGGCCCTGCGGCCTGAGGTTCCCCATCCTTGCTTTAATGGTATGTGCACAGAGAGTTACTTTTGACATTAGTGACGGATCCCCCAGGGATTACATGGTGTTTTGTCACATGAGCCCTACAGCCAATATAGAGCCTTTAATGTGCTGCTTCACTCTCACTTTTTTTTACGAAGCTACTAACCTGAAAAAGTGAAAGCCACTGCTGCTTTCTGATGTTCTTTGATTTTGTCTGAAGGAAGGGACAATGAAGCAGTCCAGTAGTGACCGATGATTAGCTGCCTGGCTTATGTGTCTTTCCAGCTCCAGGAGACATTTGCTGGAATTGCATCAGCACCAGCAGTATTATGAACCTGTAGAAACACAAAGCAGTTGTTGTCCACCATGTCTGATGTTTCTTTCTGAAATCCCTGCACCTGCATTTGCAATATTATCATGACATTGGTATTGTCGATACCCAGGTAATGAGCATCCTCCCATGTGTCTCTGACCCTCTCCCCAACCCAAAATAACGACATGACTCCAAAATTGGATATAATTGGCCACAGAGGCCTTTATTATACACAAACAAACATATAACAGTAAAATAAGCTAAAAATCTGGTGTTAACCATAGGATAAACTAGTGGACAGAAAACCAACCATAGTTTACTCTCAGCCGTTACCCCACTGGCTCGAGAGCACCAAAGATACCCCGAAGGGTTACCATTGCCACTTCCAACTTAGGAATCTGGTCCACCGTTGCCAAGACTCCCCCAAATCACCAGACCCGAAACCAAAACTTACCACAACTGAAGAATCCATATCCCGATGGATCCCCCAGGCCAATTTAGCACCAACTCCAAGGACCCCTCCCACCGCCACAACGAGAGTACTTGACCCCCCTCAAGTACCCAAGACCCCACCACCCTTAACCGCTATGGCTCTTTCAATTCCGGTCTGCAGCCCCAGGGCCCACAAATCACTGCCCACGGCGTTCAGATGGACACCATCGCCCAGAAGAAATTCGTCACCTCCACGTTCGAACTCAAAATGACGAACTGCCAGGCCCCCATTCCGAACCACAAAACCAGACACAGCCCGATTCACTTTAATGCGGGCCTTATTAGCCTTGTCCGCCGACCTAGCATGCCTCCAAGATTTCCGCGGAACAATCTCCGACCACACTATAGACATCTCCCGAAAAGAAACCCATAATCTAAGTAAATCATGCTTGATGTCTCTAATCAACTCGCGACAAGGGCGAACTCCCAAGTCATTTCCCCCAACATGCAACACCAAGCTATCAGGCGGCCTGTCCAAACGAACTCCGTTATGCACCTCCTGCATAACCCTGTTCCAGCCCAAGCCCCGAAAACCTAACCACCTGATAACGGCCACTTCCCTGGAAAAACCGAGCTGTCTTCCATCCTGTCGGTTGTCTGCCCGCTTCGTGCCCCAATAAACGTAGGAGTGGCGAACAATCCAAACCAACAGCGAGGTTGAACCTGAAAAATACAAACAACTTAAAAATGTGCAAAGAAAACACAAGAGTCAAACGATCAGCCGACGCCTCTCAAGGCCTAACATAACTCCGATAACGGCCAGACTCCCACCGACCTATTCTCTGTGCTACTGCAGGAGCCAAACCACCCAGCACTGCCTCTGTAGCAGTCCCAATACGAAAAGAATGAGAGGCAAGCCTGGAAGAGTCAACACCGATGGCCACCAATGCCTGCCGAAAAACCGCCACAAATTGAAATCTGGAAAGAAAAGACCCGTCCTCGTGACGCAACAAAGGCCCGTCTCTGCTCGGTTGAAAACTATCAAAAACCTGCCAACAACAGATAGGACACATTTTGGAACCCGGAACAACACCCAATACCACCCTTTTACCTCGTCCCTCCTGATCCGTCTTAGACCTCCGAATCCAGAATTGTAAGGACCCCCCGGTAACCAAAACGTCCCCAGCCCAAAGCCCCCCTTGCCGAACTGTAGTAGGTGACACAAGCTCCCCAACTCTCAAAGCTCCGAAAAAGGCAAGGGAAAAAGCTAGACAAAATAAGGCAGCCTCGAAACTGGAAACACAAATATTAGCCAGCCGTGCACCCAACTGCTCTAACATCTCAAACGACACCGGGTGCCTACGATCACCTCGGGTACATGCTCTTCTCAGCCCCTTCGCCGCTTGCTTCACCAAAAAGGACTTTGTCAAATCGTGAAAACCCCTAAGCCGAAAACCAAACGCCAAGGCTGCAATTATCCTGTCGACCTTAGCCGCCGACCATCCTTGATCCGCCCCATGTCTCAACCCTTAGAAGCAAAGCCCCAACTTGATCCTGGCCCGTATTGGCAACCCCGCACGATGCCAACCAACCCTCCCAAGAACTCCATACCGACCAATAAGCCGACCACGTACTGGGAGCCAAGGATGCATGAATTAGAGGTTCCGCAGCCCGGACACCACGCTCCAAAGCTCCCCCGGGCATTCCAGCCCTGTCTCCTCGGCCTCCGGAGCCAGCAACTGGAAACGCTCCCACTGAAAACGAGACAAAGAGTCGGCAATGCAATTTTGAACACCAGGAACATGAGATGCCATAACATAAGCATTCATGGACAAACAAGACAGAACCAGTTGGCGAAGAACCCTAATCACAGGGGGCGAGGATGTAGTCAAACTGTTAATAGCACAAACAACTGCCATATTATCACAATTAAAACGGACCCTTTTGTTCCGGAAATCATTGCTCCATAAATGCACCGCCACCAAAATCAGGAAAATCTCCAGCAAAGTAATGTTCTTCACCAATCCATTTGCAAACCATTCATGCGGCCACCTGGCAGCACACCATCGGCCTCTAAAAAAGGCCCCGAAACCAATACCACCCGATGCGTCAGTGAAAAGATCCAAGTTGGCATTCCCCACTACATCCTCCATTAACAAAGAACGCCCATTGTAACAAGCCAGAAAACTGTCCCAAACCTCCAAATCGGCCTTGTGTTCCGCCGATAAACGAACAAAATGATGAGGGGCGCTAACCCCAGCCGTCGCACTAGCCAACCTGCATGAAAAAACTCTCCCCATTGGGATAATCCTACACGCAAAATTTAGTTTCCCAAGGAGCGACTGCGCCTCACGCAATGGCAATTTCTTCAAGCGTCTGGCCCGTGCCACCTCGCTCCTCAAACCAAGCACCTTGTCAACAGGCAACCTAAACTCCCATTTCACTGAATCGATAACAATGCCAAGGAAGGATAAACTCATACACGGACCCTCAGTTTTCCCCGGCGCTAATGGAACTCTGAACCGCTCAGCTATCCAAACAACCGTCCTCAAAAGGACCTCACAACATTGAGACTGATCCGGCCCTATGCACAGGAAGTCATCCAAATAATGAATCACAGAATCCAAACCAGACACATCCCGTATTGCCCATTCCAGAAAGGAGCTAAAGACCTCAAAATAAGCGCACGACAGCGAGCAGCCCATCGGCAAGCATCTGTCAACATAAAACCCGCTGTCCCAATAGCAGCCTAGCAACCTCATGCTATCAGGGTGAACCAGCAACAAACGGAAAGCAGACTCAATGTCGGTCTTAGCTAACAATGCCCCCCTGCCACAACTCCGCACCCACCTAGCAGCCTCATCAAACGACATATAAACAACGGAACAAAGCTCTGGGTCGATCCCATCATTCACCAACCTCCCTTTCGGATAAGATAAGTGCTGAACAGTGGCACCGCTGTAATGAGGCAAGTTGAGCACTTCACCTCAAGCGGCATCCAGTCCCTCAAAACAGGGGGCGGCAGCGCGGCGCCGCCCCCTGCAGTCAGATGTGCCGCAGGGGGTGCTCTCCTGTGGGGGGGTGCTCTCCTGCGGGGTGGAGGGCACTGTCCTGCGGGGGGGGGGGGGCGCAGCAGTTTTGAATGGCCGGTTTGTTATAATATAGACGGTATGCCTCTATCAAGTGACCTGCCGTCCGATCAGCTGTTTCCGGGTCACAGGTCACTTCCTTTTTCCATCATGGCCGCCTCCATGTGCGACGTGTTCTCCTTTTGTGGGGAGCCGGAGCCGGTGCGGCGGGCGGTGGAGATCCGCTACATCAACAGCGGTAAGGTACCGGGGACTGGAGAAGGGAGCCAGGGGGACCGGGGGGCTCCTCCGATGCACACACTCCATACGTCACCACCTGGCTGCCTCACACCAGCGCAGGACATATATGTGTGGTCTGTGTACATATATATATATATATATATATATACAGTGGGGCAAAAAAGTATTTAGTCATTCAGCAATAGTGCAAGTTCCACCACTTAAAAAGATGAGAGGCGTCTGTAATTTACATCATAGGTAGACCTCAACTATGGGAGACAAACTGAGAAAAAAAAATCCATAAAATCACATTGTCTGTTTTTTTTATCATTTTATTTGCATATTATGGTGGAAAATAAGTATTTGGTCAGAAACAAAATTTCATCTCAATACTTTGTAATATATCCTTTGTTGGCAATGACAGAGGTCAAACGTTTTCTGTAAGTCTTCACAAGGGTGCCACACACTGTTGTTGGTATGTTGGCCCATTCCTCCATGCAGATCTCCTCTAGAGCAGTGATGTTTTTGGCTTTTCGCTTGGCAACACGGACTTTCAACTCCCTCCAAAGGTTTTCTATAGGGTTGAGATCTGGAGACTGGCTAGGCCACTCCAGGACCTTGAAATGCTTCTTACGAAGCCACTCCTTCGTTGCCCTGGCGGTGTGCTCATTGTCATGTTGAAAGACCCAGCCACGTTTCATCTTCAATGCCCTTGCTGATGGAAGGAGGTTTGCACTCAAAATCTCACGATACATGGCCCCATTCATTCTTTCATGTACCCGGATCAGTCGTCCTGGCCCCTTTGCAGAGAAACAGCCCCAAAGCATGATGTTTCCACCACCATGCTTTACAGTAGGTATGGTGTTTGATGGATGCAACTCAGTATTCTTTTTCCTCCAAACACGACCAGTTGTGTTTCTACCAAACAGTTCCAGTTTGGTTTCATCAGACCATAGGACATTCTCCCAAAACTCCTCTGGATCATCCAAATGCTCTCTAGCAAACTTCAGACGGGCCCGGACATGTACTGGCTTAAGCAGTGGGACACGTCTGGCACTGCAGGATCTGAGTCCATGGTGGCGTAGTGTGTTACTTATGGTAGGCCTTGTTACATTGGTCCCAGCTCTCTGCAGTTCATTCACTAGGTCCCCCCGCGTGGTTCTGGGATTTTTGCTCACCGTTCTTGTGATCATTCTGACCCCACGGGGTGGGATTTTGCGTGGAGCCCCAGATCGAGGGAGATTATCAGTGGTCTTGAATGTCTTCCATTTTCTAATTATTGCTCCCACTGTTGATTTCTTCACTCCAAGCTGGTTGACTATTGCATATTCAGTCTTCCCAGCCTGGTGCAGGGCTACAATTTTGTTTCTGGTGTCCTTTGACAGCTCTTTGGTCTTCACCATAGTGGAGTTTGGAGTCAGACTGTTTGAGGGTGTGCACAGGTGTCTTTTTATACTGATAACAAGTTTAAACAGGTACCATTACTACAGGTAATGAGTGGAGGAAAGAGGAGACTCTTAAAGAAGAAGTTACAGGTCTGTTAGAGCCAGAAATCTTGATTGTTTGTTTCTGACCAAATACTTATTTTCCACCATAATATGCAAATAAAATGATCAAAAAACAGACAATGTGATTTTCTGGATTTTTTTTTCTCAGTTTGTCTCCCATAGTTGAGGTCTACCTATGATGTAAATTACAGACGCCTCTCATCTTTTTAAGTGGTGGAACTTGCACTATTGCTGAATGACTACATACTTTTTTGCCCCACTGTATGTGTATATATATATATATATATATGTATATGTATATATATGTATATGTATGTATGTATTTACGATATATATAAAAGAAAAAAATGAGCAGCACCGCCACCAGTTTACTGGGAATTGGGCATAGTCTGTACTTGGTGTTATCAGGAGCCCTCCTGCGGATATTGGATGCTCTCATAGAAAAAAACAATGTATCCATCCATGTGAAAGAAAAAAAGCGGCAGCACTCACCAATCCTTGAGGTAATGTGGTTCCTTTATTCAATCATGATGATAAAAAAAGCTTTTCACGGCTCGGGAGTGTGCATGATGGACAAGAGTGTGCAGGTGCCGACGACGGCCATTTCGCGCTGAGTGTAGCGCTTCTACGAGTCAATGTACGGCATTGACCCGTAGAAGCGCTACACTCAGTGCGAAACGGCCGTCGTCGGCACCTGCACACTCTTGTCCATCATGCACACTCCCGAGCCGTGAAAAGCTTTTTTTATCATGATTGAATAAAGGAACCACATTACCTCAAGGATTGGTGAGTGCTGCCGCATTTTTTCTTTCACATGGATATATATATATATATATATATATATATATATATATAGTATGTGTGTGTATAGTGCTGTATGTATATATAGTGTGTGTGTGTGTGTGTGTGTGTGTGTATTAAGGTGAAAAATAAATCCAAACCTTCATGTCCCGCGCGGCGACTCGAGCATAGTATTCGAGCACACTGAAATGCTTGATTACCACTTGAGCATGCTTAGATAACACCTTATCCGAGCACACTTGCTCCTCATCAGTTATGAAGCCATTTCTAGAGCTTTAGGACTCCAGCGAACCAAAGCGGGAGCCATTATCTATAAATGGCAAAAACATGGAACAGTGGGGAACATTCCCAGGAGTGTCCAGCCGACCAAAATCACCCCAAGAGTGCGGCGACAACTCATCCAAGAGGTCTCAAAAGACCCAGCAACAACATCAAATAACTGCCGGCCTCAGTTAAGGTCAGTGTTCATGACTCCATCATAAGAAAGAGACTGGGCAAAAATGGCCCGCATGGCAGAGTTCCAAGACGAAAACCACTGCTGAGTAGCGTTGAGCATTCCGATACTGCAAGTATCGGGTATCGGCCGATATTTGCTGTATCGGAATTCCGATACCGAGTTCCGATATTTTTGTGATATCGGAAATCAGAATCGGAAGTTCCCAGTGTATGGTTCCCAGGGTCTGGAGGAGAGGAGACTCTCCTTCAGTCCCTGGGATCCATATTCATGTAAAAAATAAAGAATAAAAATAAAAAATATGGATATACTCACCCCTCCGGCGGACCCTGGACCTTAGCGATGTAACCGGCAGCCTCCGTTCCTAAGAATACAGTGAGTGTAGGACCTGCGATGACATCGCGGCTTGTGATTGGTCGCGTGAGCGGTCACATGAGCGGTTACGCGACCAATCACAAGCCGCGATGTCATCGAAGGTCCTTCACTCTGCATTCTTAGGAACGGAGGCAGACGCTTCGACCGGTGAGAGCCAGGGGCCGTCCGAGGGGTGAGTATATCAATATTTTTTATTTTTATTCTTTATTTTATACATGAATATGGATCCCAGGGCCTGAAGGAGAGTTTCCTCTCCTTCAGACCCTGGGAACCATTCCGATATTTTGTGTCCCATTGATATGCATTGGTATCGGGTATCGGTATCGGCGATAACCGATATTTTTTCGGTATCGGCCGATCCAATCCGATACCGATACCTTTGCATATCGGAAGGTATTGCTCAACACTACTGCTGAGCAATAAGAACAGAGGAGAAACTCTTTACAAAAACTACAGAAACACTCTACAGGGCAGCTGCCAGGACACCTTGGCTTCATCAAGAGGGACACAGACTTGACATTCTTCAGGATGCCAACTTAGGAGACCATGGCCCCAGCTAGAAGAATACAAATATGCTATATTGACCATCACAAAACCAATGTAGATGTTCAGAGAAGCCGGATTGACACCCAATGGTCGCCTGAGTCCCATGTACAGTAGATGTTCAGAGAAGTCCGATTGAGACCCACCAGGGGCACTGTTATCATGAAGCAAGTTGAATACTTTACCTCAGGCGGTGGAGTATTTTTAAAGACAGGGAGCGGCAGTCAGAACACATGGTGCTGACTCTCCCTGTATTCCCTGCTCTGACACTTGCTGACAGTGCAGTGTCACAACAACCTAACGTGTGGTGTGCCTGGCAGGTGACTGTTACTTACCCGGGCTAAGGTGCAGAGGCGGTGCCCAGTCTCCTGACCTGCTGGGACACACACATTGCTGGGAGTCGGACTAGTTGCAGAGCTGCTGCACATCCCTGTCATGGATCACAGCTTCCCTCCATGAGACTGAAGTAGATAAGCTATGTGAACCAGCTGGGGTTTTCAGATCTGAAAGCAGTAAGGAAGTGGGATATAGCAGAGTTGGTGTGTGTTACCCTATGTGGATAAGCTGAGGTTGTCAGATATGGTCCTGCTAAGGCCTCTTTCACACTTCCGTTTTTTAGCCATACGTCGCAATCCGTCGTTTTGGCAAAAAAAGGTTCCTGCAAATGTGCCCGCAGGATGCATTTTTTTGCCATTCACTTTTATTGACGATGGATTGCGACGAATGGGCACACGTCGCATCCGTCGTGCAACGGACGCGTCGTGATTTTGCAGCCCGTCGTGACGAAAAAACGTTCAATGTAACGTTTTTTCGTCCGTCGAAACCGTGATTTCCGACCGCGCATGCGCGGGCGGAACTCCGCCCACACCTCCCCGGAACTCATAATGGGCAGCGGATGTGTCTGAAAACTGCATCCGCTGCCCACGTTGTGCACCATTTGCACAACCTCCGTCGGGCCGATGGTTTGCGACGGCCCCGTACCGACGGAAATGTGAAAGAGGCCTTAAACTTATTTGTACTGATTTTACTACGTGGAAGGGGGGGGGGGGGGCCGTTTTGCAGTTCACCTCAGGCAGCAGAGAGGCTAGGTTCACCCCTGGTGCTGAATAAGCCTTTTTGGGAACCACACCCAAAGGCGACACGACCAGGTCGTCCAAAGGAGGAATGGGAAAGGGTCCAGACATCTTACCTAAAGCAACTTCTTTACTCAATTTCTCTGACACAACCGGTGCATGTAACTCGGCCGATCTAAGATTTTTCAAACTCTGGGTTATAACAAAAGGTGGAGCGGGTATCCAAAAACCATCACAAAACCCCGCCCTCAACAACTCCGCCCTTTCCCTATCAGGGAACCTATCTAGATAGGGGACCATCGCGTCCAGCCTCACTGGCGTCACCCCCTTTGGAATTACTATCTGGCTTCCCTTTTTTCTTAAAGCATTTGGCCGCTCCATGGGAAGACCCATTGCAGTGCGAGCACAAGTTACAAGTGGCTCCGAACTTACGCTGGCCCTCGTTGAATTGCCAGCACATGCTGTGTTTTTGACCTCCAGGCTGCACAGACTGACCCCCGGCACCTGAAGAACTGCCTTGTGAAGCGGCCTGGCCAGAAGTTCCGGCCCCGCTTTGAAAGGAATGGCCAAATTTCGTTGGCGCCATAACTCGCAGCCATAACCCTATGTCCTTCTGATCCCACCGAATCGCAGGACGAACCGCCTTCGTTTGTCTAAACTGCTCGTCATAGCGCAACCACGCTTGGCCCCCATAAGTCCTATGCGCCTCCCCTATGGTATCCATGTAGCAAAATAAAGCAGAACAATTCTCAGGAGCCTTCTCTCCAATGACGCTTGCCAGAATCACAAACGCCTGGAGCCAATTCACAAAAGTCTGAGGAATGAGGCGCCATCTCCGTTTTTCCTCATCCTCCTTCTTACTATCCTCCTTCTTGCTCTTATCTAAATTAAATTTCTCCAACGGCAAAAGCGGAAAAATCTCCACGTACTCATCCTTCCAAATCTTTTCGCGCACCTCCGCCTTCAAATGAGCCCCTAACGGACCCGCAGTGTCTGTACGGATACAGATACTGGCTCGGCCGACCTGTCCCGCACCGCCGTACCGCTACTCGACAACTCCTGACCCAAATCGGAAGGTCCTACCCAAGCCAACAAAGGGGACGGCCCAGGCCTAACGCCGCCCAACCGCGATAACAGCTCACGAACATTTAACAAAAGCTCCCCCACCCTGACACCACCCGCATCGGACCACACCCCAACCCCATCACTCTGACCTACGGACCCAGGGGCGGATTATCAGAGGGTCAATATGGGCGGTAGCCCAGGGCCCAGTGGTGTGGGGGGGCCCTGGGCTACCGCACAGATTGACCCTCTGATAATCCACCCGAGTGTGACTGACACTGTGAATGCCCGCCGGCATTTATGTGCCCCCGGACCCCGTGGGCAGAGAGAGGGGGCCCGCATCGGGCCCCTTCTCATCTGCTCACTGGGCCCCTTCCGGCACGGCGGCGGTTTCCTATTGACCCGCACCTATTGACCCGCCCGCACGTCAATAGTTAACAACAGCCGCCAGCCAATTGGAGGCTGGCAGCTGAAGTCGGCCGCAGCGCACACGTCGCCGGCGTCTGACGTCATTGTCAGTCGCCGGCGAGTGTGCACTGCTGGAGGGAGCTCGCCGCCTGGAGCGCTGGTCAGGTGAGGAGACACTGGGGGCAATGCTGGAGGACACACTGGGGCAATGCTGGAGACACTGGGGCAATGCTGGAGACACTGGGGCAATGCTGGAGACACTGGGGCAATGCTGGAGACACTGGGGCAGATTGCTGGAGACACTGGGGCAATGCTGGAGACACTGGGGCAATGCTGGAGACACAGGGGCAGATTGCTGGAGACACTGGGGCAATGCTGGAGACACTGGGGAAGATTGCTGGACACAGGGGCAATGCTGGAGGACACACTGGGGCAGATTGCTGGAGACTCTGGGGCAATGCTGGAGACACTGGGGCAGATTGCTGGACACACTGGGGCAGTGCTGGAGGACACACTGGGGCAGATTGCTGGAGACACTGGGGCAAAGCTGGAGACACTGGGGCAAATTGCTGGAGACACTGGGGCAGATTGCTGGAGACACTGGGGCAGATTGCTGGACACACTGGGGCAATGCTGGAGGACACACTGGGGCAGATTGCTGGAGACACTGGGGCAATGCTGGAGACACTGGGGCAGATTGCTGGACACACTGGGGGCAATGCTAGAGACACTGGGGCAGATTGCTGGAGACACTGGGGCAGATTGCTGGAGACACTGGGGCAGATTGCTGGAGACACTGGGGCAGATTGCTGGAGACACTGGGACAATGCTGGAGACACTGGGGCAGATTGCTGGACACACTGGGGCAATGCTGGAGGACACACTGGGGCAGATTGATGGAAACACTGGGGCAATGCTGGAGACACTGGGGCAGATTGCTGGACACACTGGGGGCAATGCTGGAGGACACACTGGGGCAATGCTGGAGACACTGGGGCAATGCTGGACACACGGGCAGATTGCTGGACACACTGGGGCAATGCTGGAGGACACACTGGGGCAGATTGCTGGAGACACTGGGGCAATGCTGGAGGACACAATGGGGCAATGCTGGAGGACACACTGGGGCAATGCTGGAGGACACACTGGGGAAATGCTGGAGGACACACTGGGGCAGAATGCTGGAGACACTGGGGCAATGCTGGAGACACTGGGGCAGACTGCTGGACACACTGGGGCAATGCTGGAGGACACACTGGGGCAGACTGCTGGACACACTGGGGCAGATGATTGCTGGAGACACTGGGGCAATGCTGGAGACACTGGAGCAATGCTGGAGACACTGGGGCAGATTGCTGGACACACTGGGGGCAATGCTGGATACTCTGGGGCAATATGCTGGACATACTGGGGCATATTGTTGAACACAGTCTGGGGGCAATGCTGGAGACACTGGGGCAATGCTGGTGACACTGGGGCAATGCTGGTGACACTGGGGCAATGCTGGAGACACTGGGGCAATGCTGGACACACTGTGGGCAATGCTGGACAATTGGACATACTGGGGCAGATTGCTGGACCCACTGGTGGTAATATGCTGGACACACTGGGGCAGATTGCTGGACACACTGGTGGTAATATGCTGGACACACTGGGGCAGATTGCTGGACACACTGTCTGGGGGCAATGCTGGACACACTGGGGGCAATATGCTGGAGTCAGACACTGGGGCAGATTGCTGGAGACACTGTCTGAGGGCAATGCTGGACACACTGGGGCAGATTGCTGGACACTGGGGCAATATGCTGGACATACTGGGGCAGATTGCTGGACACAATGGGGGTAATATGCTGGACACACTGGGGGTAATATGCTGGACACACTGGGGCAGATTGCTGGACACACTGGGGGCAGGACTGGAGGCATGAGCAGAATGTAGACACGGGGCATGATTGGAGACACGGGGCAGAATGAAAGACATGGGGCAGGATTGGATCATGGGGCAGGATGGATACGATGGAGACAGATGGGGCAGGATGGGGAGATCATATGGTGTAGAATGGATACTCGTGAGTGCAGGATGGGAGAACATATGGCTGGAGCCAGGAATGAGACACACGGGGCCAGGGTGGGGAATATTATTATCTTAGGGGCTAATTAAGGGATATTATTACTGCAGTGATGTATTTATTTTATTTTTTGAGTATACTGTTTTAAATGGGGGGGCGGTCCTGTTACTGTGCAGAGTGACACTATATCGCCTTTTTTTCTCCATGTGGTGTAAGGTAGAAGTTGTGAAAAATTAAGTAATGTGTTCTGCAAGCAGAGCTCGAGATAACTGTGTTATTTCCTGCAGAAACGAGTCCTGGCTGGAAGAAATGATGGCGGTCTGTGCTGGATGAAAGATGAAGGACTTCACCTAGAGACGTCACTGGTGAGTCAGTGTTACCTATACACTGACACTATACACTGTATACTATATACAGAGGTCCTGTGTACAATGTCACCAGTGATCACTGTATTACCTATACATTATATACAGAGCTCCTGTGTATAATGTCACCAGTGATCTCTGTATTACCTCTACACAGACACTGCATACTAAGTACAGATCTCCTGTGAATACTGGCACTTATGGTGATAGTATTGTGTTTTTTTTTTTTTTTTTATTACTGATCAGTATTGTAGTATTCAGTCACTATGTGGTGGTAATATGTGGTCTGGAAATGGTGTTGTGGTATTTGTCTCTTGAATGTGCTATTTGGTCACCAAGTGGTGGTAATATGTGGTCTTGACATGGTGCGGTGGTATTTGCTCCTTGTATGTGATATTATTCGATCACTGTGGTTGTAATTTGTGGTCTGGTCATGGCGCGGTGGTATTTGTTCCTTGTATGTGATATTATTGGTCAAAATATACCTAAATTGTATTGCAGATTTTAACAAATATTTAATAGGTTACAGTAGAGTAGGGCCCGGCCATTTTTCTGGAATAATCTGGTTTGGGTATCACATGACCCCCGTCACATGACCCCCGTCACATGACCGGGGGGCCCACAGTGTCTAAACAGCCCGGGGCCCTGGCTACCCTTAATCCACCCCTGTACGGACCCCATAACCCGACTACCAACAACCAACGGAGATGTTGAAAACGCCGGTGACAAACAAGACATAGACTCATGCTCACCAGGCTGCAGGGGAGCTGTGATCCCCCCAGCCGCAGATGACATGGTTGTCCAGCTGTCTCCAGATGCCGATGCTGTCCTGGGACCCTCCTGAAGATGAGGTCCCTCTCCTGAAGAAGGTCTCGCCGTCCCAACAACAGCAGAGTGCGCTGCCACGGAGCCGTCCGCCACTAATGCAGCCCGGTGTGGGGGAGCCCCAATACCGTGCCCACCGACTATGCCGCTGCAATCCGATCCCACCGTGGTATACAGTACCGTCCCGGATGCAGGTGGAGTGTGGGGTCAGAGTTCCAAGGCCAGGTCCAGCCTCGCCGCCACAACTGGAGCACTGCCCGCCGCCGCATCAGAGCTCCCCTGCCGTCTCCTGGTGACAGGTGTAACAGGCCACCAGGCCGCCTGGTCATCCCGCCATGCATTGGTGATTCTGGCACGCGCAGGCCCCGCCCCCCAGAGCGAAGGAGAAGGCCTAACCGCCACCGCAGGCCCCAGCGCGGCTGGCGGTTTCCTCCCGGACCGCGGCCTGCTCGGGCGCTTACGAGCAGGCACACGATCCGAAGGGTCCCTTGAGGGGCTCCTGCGCCGTCGCTGAGAAGTCTGAGGGAGGTCGGGGGACAGCCGCTCCGGAGGCCTAACGCGCCGGGAGGGCCGTTCACCGGAACCGCTCGCCGTGGAACCTCCACTGCCGTCGCCCAGGATGGAAGACACCTGGGCCTCTAACCAGCCGGGAGGCTGGTTCACCGCTGCTGCCCGGAGCCGGGACAAAATCTGTTCCACAGAGCTCATGGTGAGTAGCGTGGGCTTCCTGCTTGCTGTCTCCTGAGCGGGAAAGTGACAGGCTCCACCCCCCCACCACCACTATAGCTCCCTTCTCCAAATAGAAAAACCCTCCCCCTTATTGAATTAACCCCCGCCTCACCTATTTCTGGCTCCAAACTACCTGTCATGACGGCTTCCACGTACCCCGCCCGTGGGGGGGGGGCGGCTCGCTCCAGCCTGCACTCTACCGCACTTTGATATTGTCCAGGATGTTAAGAAAATAAAAATGGATTGATTTACCTGCAGACTGGGTGAGTGCTGACATTTTTTCCTCTCCTTGAAAGTCAAATAAATATATAAAATATATATATATATATCTATATCCAAGCGTTCCCATGATTCCAAGAACTTGAAATGCTGGACAGCTCCTGGCCCAGAGATGATCCACACCTACTGGCTAAAGAAATTAACAGCGGTACATGAACGCATGGCAAAAGCAGATGAACCAACTTCTGGAAGTAGGCCATCACCTAGCTTGGCTAACTCAAGGAAGAACAGTGCTGATCATGAAGGATCCTCACAAAGGAACAGCTCCATCCAACTACCGCTCAAAAACCTGCCTTACAACAACATGAAAACTCTTGTCAGGCATCATAGCCACCAAGCTGCAGAACCGTAAGAACCAGTACATTAATCCAGCTCAGTAAGGCATTGGGACCTACACCAGAGGCTTTATGCACCAGCTCCTAGTAGATAGAGCAGTCGCTCAAGACTCAAGGTTAGACAGACCAATCTCAGCACAGCCTGGATAAGTTTTCCTGTAGTCAATGACAGAATGCCACACACATGGATATGTGAATGCGTGGCTCTCTATAATGTCAACAGGAAATTGAGAACCATCCTCAGAACAACATTGGAAGTCAATTCATGACAATTGACACAAGTGACCATCAAATGCGGCATATACCAAGGTGATGCACTGTCCCCATTGCTGTTCTGCATAGGTTTGAACCTCCTCGGTCAGATAATTATAGAGTCTGGCTATGTATACAAGTTCAAGAGTGGAAGCACCATCAACCACCTCCTCTACATGGATGACATCAAGCTGTATGGAAAAAACTAACAAGACATCAATTTACTCATCCATCTGACAAGGATCTACAGTGAAGACATCAGGATGTCCTTCAGACTGGAGAAGTGCGGCCAGTTGGTAGTAAAGAGAGGCAAGGTAGTCAAGACTGATGGAGTGTAATTACCAGCAGGGCACATAGCAGATGTACAGACATGCTTCAAGTACCTCTGTGTGCTATTAGCTAAACTTTTGCATAACTTTCAGCCATTATTGGACATTATCTGATGTATGGTTTAATTCCATTTATTGTATTTGTGACACCCCAGGAGCTCGGCTGTCACAGTGGTATTGCCTTCCTCACGGGGAGGGTGATGCCATGCTTGTAAGCAAGGAAAAGATCCCTTTAACAGGTAACACATACATGCAACACGTTCTGACTCCAGGCCAGAAGGGGGAGCTCTGATCCAGTTTGTGCGTGGCTCCCCTATATATATTCTGGCTGGAGGAAGAGTTAGCGGGTAGTCTGTGAGAGGAGAGTGAAGAGAGAGGAAGCAGACAGAGAGAGTTCAGGAAATTTGGGCTGTGCAGATGGGCAGATCTGCAGCTCTTGGAAAGGAAAGAGAGGAACAAAAGAGTTTGTAGCCAGTGTGAAGGAGGAAGGAGCAAAGGCGAAGTAAAGAGCTGGAGGGAAGCTGCGACTGAGCTTCCTCCATGCTGAAGCGCAGAATACCGGTAGCTGGAAGACCGAGGTTGTGGGGGTAACTCTAATCCCTATGGCAGAAACCAGCGGACAGGAGATTGCAGGTCACCTGTCCACCATTAACACATGAAGGCACAGTAACAGAGCCTGGAGTCATCTGAGAGACCCCCGTAAAAAGGCTCGAGTTACCTGTCATGCAGGTCGTGTCCTACCAACAAGGGGGGCAGAGAGAACGTAAGGACCTTGTGTGAGGCGTAAGGCAGCAAGGAACTACAACACAGTGCTGAAAGGATGGCTTCCAACCCCACCTGGCTAGGGGGATCGCAGAATCGCTTCCAGGCCGGCCAGACTGCACTATCCTCGTGATCCGGTACCCTGGACTGTGGCTGCCTTACACCAGTAAAAAGGTAAATAGACTGCAACCTTGTGTCCTCTAGTTCTTATTGGCACTACATAACCTTTATCTACTACACCGGGAGCCCTGGGGACCCAGCTTCACCGGTGGGAAGCCATACCATCACCCCTGTGGACTCCTTTAAGCAGCGTCTGTCATCCCTGACCAAATTCCACAGGTGGCGTCATGAAAATTTTTTATAAACTTTATTTCCTTTTACTTCAACCCCTTTTATTGGACCAAGGAGTATCCAGGAATACATCAGAAAAATGGCACCAAAAGATGAGATGCTGAGAGAAAGCCTAAGGCTGCAACAATAATAGATCTGGAAGGAAGAACAGGAACATGAAGCGCCATGGCAAGAAACATCGCTGCATGGGATGTACCATCGACAGATAATGGAGGTGGCTGACATGAAGAAATTCTACCCATGGCTGGAGAAAGATGGACTCTGAGACAGCACAGAGGCACTAATCATAGAGGCACAAGAGCAAGCACTAAGTACCAGATACATGGAGGCATGAATCTACCTCACAAGACAAGACCCAAGGTGCAGACTATGCAAAGAAACCTCAGGATAACACATAGTGGCAGGATAAAAATTGCAAGCAGGAACAGCATATACCGAACACCACAACCAAGTAGCGGGAATTGTATTCAGGAACATTTGCACAGCATATGGGCTAAGTCCAGGTGAGAGACTACAGAGAAAGTGGTGGAGAATAAAAGGGCTAAAATCCTGTGGGACTTCAAGATCCAGACAGATAAGCTGGTGTTGGCTAACCAACCAGACATTGTGATAGTAGACAAGGATCAGAAGACAGCAATTATAATAGATGTGGCAATGCCAAGTGACAGCAACATCAGAAAGAAGGAATATGAGAAGCTGGAGAAATACTAGAGCCTCAAAGGAGAACTGGAGAAGATGTGGAAGGTGAAGGCAACAGTGATTCCAGTGGTGATAGGAGCACTTGAAGCAGTGACCCCTAAGTTGGGAAAATGGCTATAACAAATTCCAGGAGCAACACCTGAACTCTGTCCAGAAAAGCGCAGTGCTGGGAGCAACTAAGATCCTGCGCAGAACCCTCAAACTCCCAGGCCTCCGGTAGAGGACCCGAGAATGAGAAAGGACAAAAAAAAGACCACCCCCATTGGGTGGAGAGAAGGCAGTTTGTTTATATATATATATATAACTAGCTGAAGAGCCTGGCGTTGCCTGGGCATAGTAAATATCTGTGGTTAGTTATAGCACCTCACTTCTCTTATTTTCCCATCACGCCTCTCATTTTCCCCATCACATCTTTAATTTTCCCCCTCACACCTCTCATTTTCCCCCTCACTCCTCTTATTTTCCCCCTCACTCCTCTCATTCCCCCCTAACACTTGTCATTTCGACCTCACATCTGTCATTTTCCGATCACTCCACTACTTTCCCTTACTCCTCTCATTTTGCACTCATACCTTTTCATTTTCACCTCACACCTCTCATTTTCACCTCAGTATATACATGTTTGTCATCTCCCTTATATATAGTATACACCTGTATGTCATCTCCTGTATATAGTATATACCTGTATGTCATCTCCCCTGTATATAGTATATACCTGTATGTAATCTCCTCCTGTATATAGTATATACCTGTGTGTCATCTCACCTATATATAGTATATATCTGTGTGTCATCTCCTCCTGTATATAGTATATACCTGTATGTCATCTCCTCCTATACATAGCATATACCTGTATGTCATCTCCTCCTGTATATACTATATACCTGTAGGTAATCTGCTCCTGTATATAGTATATACCTGTGTGTCATCTCCTCCTGTATATAGTATATACCTGTATGTCATCTCCTCCTGTATATAGTATGTACCTGTATGTCATCTCCTCCTCTATATAGTATATACCTGTGTGTCATCTCTCCTGTATACAGTTAGGTCCATATATATTTGGACAGAGACAACATTTTTCTAATTTTGGTTATAGACATTACCACAATGAATTTTAAACAAAACAATTCAGATGCAGTTGAAGTTCAGACTTTCAGCTTTCATTTGAGGGTATCCACATTAAAATTGGATGAAGGGTTTAGGAGTTTCAGCTCCTTAACATGTGCCACCCTGTTTTTAAAGGGACCAAAAGTAATTGGACAATTGACTCCAAGGCTATTTCATGGACAGGTGTGGGTAATCCCTTTGTTATGTAATTCTCAATTAAGTAGATAAAAGGCCTGGAGTTGATTTGAGGTGTGGTGCTTGCATTTGGAAGGTTTTGCTGTGAAGTAAACATGCGGTCAAAGGAGCTCTCCATGCAGGTGAAACAAGCCATCCTTAAGCTGCGAAAACAGAAAAAACCCTTCCGAGAAATTGCTACAGTAATAGGAGTGGCAAAATCTACAGTTTGGTACATCCTGAGAAAGAAAGAAAGCACTGGTGAACTCATCAATGCAAACAGACCTGGGCGCCCACGGAAGACAACAGTGGTGGATGATCGCAGAATAATCTCCATGGTGAAGAGAAACCCCTTCACAACAGCCAACCGAGTGAACACGATCTCCAGGAGGTAGGAGTATCAATATCCAAATCTACCATAAAGAGAAGACTGCATGAAAGTAAATACAGAGGGTTCACTGCACGGTGCAAGCCACTCATAAGCATCAAGAATAAAAAGGCTAGACTGGACTTTGCTAAAAAACATCTAAAAAAGTCAGCACAGTTCTGGAAGAACATTCTTTGGACCGATGAAATCAAGATCAAACTCTACCAGAATGATGGAAATAGAAAAGTATGGTGAAGGCGTGGTACAGCTCATGATCCAAAGCATACCACATCATCTGTAAAACATGGCGGAGGCAGTGTGATGGCTTGGGCATGCATGGCTGCCAGTGGCACTGGGTCACTAGTGTTTATTGATGATGTGACACAGGACAGAAGCAGCCGAATGAATTCTGAGGTATTCAGAGCCATACTGTGTGCTCAGATCCAGCCAAATGCAGCAAAACTGATTGGTCGTCGTTTCATACTACAGATGGACAATGACCCAAAACATAAAGCCAAAGCAACCCAGGAGTTTATTAAAGCAAAGAAGTGGAATATTCTTGAATGGCCAAGTCAGTCACCTGATCTCAACCCAATTGAGCATGCATTTCACTTGTTAAAGACTAAACTTCAGACAGAAAGGCCCACAAACAAACAGCAACTGAAAACCACCGCAGTGAAGGCCTGGCAGAGCATCAAAAAGGAGGAAACACAGCGTCTGGTGATATCCATGAGTTCAAGGCTTCAGGCAGTCATTACCAACAAAGGGTTTTCAACCAAGTACTAAAAATGAACATTTTATTTAAAATTATTGAATCTGTCCAATTACTTTTGGTCCCTTTAAAAACAGGGTGGCACATGTTAAGGAGCTGAAACTCCTAAACCCTTCATCCAATTTTGATGTGGATACCCTCAAATGAAAGCTGAAAGTCTGAACTTCAACTGCATCTGAATTGTTTTGTTTAAAATTCATTGTGGTAATGTCTATAACCAAAATTAGAAAAATGTTGTCTCTGTCCAAATATATATGGACCTAACTGTATAGTATATATCTGTGTGTCATCTCCTGTATATAGTATATACCTGTGTGTCATCTCCCCTGTAAATAGTATATACCTGTGTGTCATCTCCTCCTGTATATAGTATATATCTGTATGTCATCTCCTCCTGTATTAGACCTCGTTTACACGTTATTTGGTCAGTATTTTTACCTCAGTATTTGTAAGCTAAATTGGCAGCCTGATAAATCCCCAGCCAACAGTAAGCCCACCCCCTGGCAGTATATATTAGCTCACACATACACATAATAGACTGGTCATGTGACTGACAGCTGCCGGATTCCTATATGGTACATTTGTTGCTCTTGTAGTTTGTCTGCTTATTAATCAGATTTTTATTTTTGAAGGATAATACCAGACTTGTGTGTGTTTTAGGGCGAGTTTCGTGTGTCAAGTTGTGTGTGTTGAGTTGCGTGTGGCGACATGCATGTAGCGACTTTTGTGAGATGAGTTTTGTGTGGTGACATGCGTGTAGCAACTTTTTGTGTGTCGAGTTGCATGTGACAGGTTAGTGTAGCAAGTTGTGTGCAGCAAGTTTTGCACATGGCGAGTTTTGCGCGTGGCAAGTTTTATGTGTCGTACCTTTTGAGTATGTGCAAGTTTTGTGTGAGGCAACTTTTGCATGTGTTGCAACTTTGGTGCATGTGGCAATTTTTCCGCGTGTGCAAGTTTTGTGTGTGGCGAGTTTTCCATGAGGTGAGTTTTGCACGTGTGGCGAGTTTTGCATGTGGAGAGTTTTGCGCGTGGCGAGTTTTGAGCGGCAACTTTTGTGTTTCGACTTTTATGTGGCGAGGTTGGTGTATGTGTGGTGAAATGTGCGCTGAGGGTGGTATATGTGTTCGAGCACGTGGTAGTGTGTGGCGCATTTTGTGTGTGTGTTCATATCCCCGTGGTGGTGTGGTGATTATCCCATGTCGGGGCCCCGCCTTAGCAACTGTACAGTATATACTCTTTGGCGCCATCGCTCTCATTCTTTAAGTCCCCCTTGTTCACATCTGGCAGCTGTTAATTTGCCTCCAACACTTTTCCTTTCATTTTTTCCCCATTATATAGATAGGGGCAAAATTGTTTGGTGAATTGGAAAGCGCGGGGTTAAAATTTCACCTCACAACATAGCTTTGACGCTCTCGGGGTCCAGACGTGTGACTGTGCAAAATTTTGTGCCTGTAGCTGCGACGCCTCCAACACTTTTCCTTTCCCTTTTTCCCCATTATGTAGATGGGGGCAAAATTGTTTGGTGAATTGGAAAGCACGGGGTTAAAATTTCACCTAACAACATAGCCTATGACGCTCTCGGGGTCCAGACGTGTGACTGTGCAAAATTTTGTGGCTGTAGCTGCGACGGTTCAGATGCCAATCCCGGACATACACACATACACACATACATACACACATTCAGCTTTATATATTAGATTAGTCATTTTATTTTTTTTATGCACCTATAGACTTGAACAGGTGAGACACTCATTAAAAATGGAATAGACCAATGCATTTGTAGACACTGTGATCTGAACAGCTCTATTTGATGATAAAGAACCATGGGCAGTTTTTTTCATAAACTGCAGTTATACCAAAAATATGGTCATGTGAATATACCTTTACTCTTGTAGTTTCACCCAACAACAGATCGAATCTGAGAGATTAGTTTTGGATCTGTAACTAGATCCAATAGCCATGTTGTCATCTGTCCTCAGACTCGGCCAATTAAGACTAGGAGAGTCAGTAAAATGGAGAAGAAAAACAGAAGACAGATTTTGTCATTCAATTTCCATACAAATTTCATCCTATTTATAACCATTCAACGAGTCAATTGATAAAACTAGTTCACACAGCCTACCTGCTTCAGTTTTTTAAAATGGATGAAAAAAAAAATGGAGGCAAAACAGATGACACGAAGCGTTTTACACTGATATAAAAAGAAGACACGGATGTGTAAATGTACCAATAGGGAAGGAAGTCAACTCGCCAGATTAGCTTAAAGGGACCTGTCAGCACGATTGGGCTGAGTAACCTAAGTATCCGATTGGCACCATTATACTGATTAAAATGATACCTGGGTGATGAAATCTGTCTTGTGGTTGTTGTTTAAACTTTTTCAGTATTGAGTTAAAGATCTGACCATGCTCCGGGGCTGCCGGGGGGGGGGGGGAGGGTTGGGTTATCTGGTGCTCTGCTTAGGTTTTCATCAGTATGGCTTTTGACAGGTCACTGATCCCTCACTGACCTGCCTCCTATTTTACATAATGAATAAATATTATAAATATATAATATCTTGTGGTAGATCAACTCATGTAGGCGGTATTCAGAGATAGAAAAATAGGAACATCGTCTCTTTAAATCCTGGGTTGGTTTATTGTTAAGTAGCATAAACCAACACGAGGGGCAATAAACTGTCTTTCCGGCAAAAACAGGAAAAACCACAAAGAAAAAACAAAAATGCATTGCGAGTTGCACCCCGCTCTAGAGCAACATAGGTTCAGTCTATGCTCGACAAGACACAAATCCACTGGAGACTCCTCTCTCCAGTCTTGCTGAACCCAGACTGCCTGTAGAGCCCATTTACTTAAACTCCAGACCATGTGACACTTTCCATCATGTGACTGACTACATGATCATGACATCACACAGGCCCTGGCAGCTCAAATGGAGATAAAGTGGACCTTCTCCAACCCCCTCTATGAAGGTCCACTTGAAACCAGCCCATTATGCAACTTTAAGTTAACTCTCACAACACGTAGTGTGCAGGTTACGGGATGCAGTGACGCAAGGGAGGCAGAGCAGGGGTTAACAGAATAACAATTTAATTGGAACAATAAAGGACCTCCTCGCAGGGAGATAATAGTTAAATTGAGAACAGAAATTACAATGTAACAACAGTCCAGTTGTTAAACTTATCGTGTCTTTAGGTTCCTCACACGCAGGTGATCCGTTGGGGATTGCAGTACTGGCGTAGTGTCCTCCGATGGGGTCCCTCAATTTACGGCCCAACTTCTGGCGGCAGCGGGCGGTCTCCGGTTTTACCTGCTCAGCCCCTAATCCATAAGTATGTGAAGGAAGCTGCAGGAGTTTCTGTATCGGGAGTGGGCTGATGCACGGTGTCCAGCGAAGGGAAGCGCACCTCAGTGCCCTGTGTTGTGTATCTGCTTTTTGGGCTCCCCTGGTGGTTGCTGGTGGTACTGGTGACTTGTTTGCACTTTGCTGCTTCTGTTCACCTGCTTCCATCAGTGTTTGGGAGTTTCCTATTTAGCCTTGCTCTCCAGTCATTTCCTTGCCGGTCATCATTGTAACCAGAGCCTTCGGTTGCATGTTCCTGCTACTAGTCTGCTGATCAGCTAAGTGGACTTTGTCCTTTTGTTTTGTACCTTTTGTCCAGTTTGCAGTTTTTGTAATTCTCTGTAGCTGGAAGCTCTTGCGGACTGAAATTGCCACTCCTGTGTCATGAGTTGACACAGGAGTCTTAAAGTAATTTCAGGATGGTTTTTGAAAGGGTTTTCAGTTGACCGTGAAGTCCTCTTTTGTATCCTTCTGCTATCTAGTAAGTGGACCTCTCTTTGCTAAATCTACTTTCATACTGTGTATGTCTTTTCCTCTTAATTCACCGTTATTACATGTGGGGGGCTGCTATCATCTTTTGGGGTATTTCCCTAGAGGTAAGCCAGGTCTGTTTCTTCCTCTACCAGGCGTAGTTAGTCCTCCGGCTGGCGCGTGGCATATAGGAAGCCGTAGGTATGCTCCCTGGCTACTGTTAGTTGTGTGGTAGATTTAGCTCACGGTCAACTCGAGTTTCCATCACCCGAGAGCTCGTTCGTTACTTATATGTTTCTTACGTTCCCTTGCCATTGGGAACCATG
This sequence comes from Ranitomeya variabilis, assembly GCF_051348905.1. Taxonomy (NCBI): domain Eukaryota; kingdom Metazoa; phylum Chordata; class Amphibia; order Anura; family Dendrobatidae; genus Ranitomeya; species Ranitomeya variabilis. The sequence continues at coordinate 242,317,237 of NC_135233.1, read as the reverse complement.
ACAGTATGACCGGCCTGTGTTAAACTTATTGGCAGAAGAAAGGAGAGAAAAAAGAAGTCTGTAAAAAAAATTTTTTTCTCCCTTTTTCCTCTATGCTTGCTCCATAGTTGGATCAGTTGTATTTCAGCTTTAATTACAGCCTTTGCCTTTCTCTCCTTATAATCCTTGAATGGCTCTGAGCTCACCTGTTTAAAGATGGATCCTCAGAGTTTGGCTGCAGGTTTAAATAATCTTGCTACGAAGGTTCAAAATTTACAAGATTTTGTTATACATGCTCCTATTTCTGAACCTAAAATCCCTACACCAGAGGTGTTTTCCGGAGATAGATCTCGGTTTTTGAATTTCAAATATAATTGTAAATTATTCCTTTCTCTCAGACCTCACTCCTCAGGAGATCCTGTCCAGCAGGTTAAGATTGTAATCTCTTTGCTGCGAGGTGACCCTCAAAATTGGGCATTTTCATTGGCACCAGGGGATCCTGCGTTGCTCAATGTGGATGCGTTTTTCCTGGCTTTAGGGTTGCTTTATGAGGAACCTAATTTGGAGATTCAAGCTGAAAAAGCTTTGATAGCCCTATCTCAAGGGCAAGATGAAGCGGAGATATACTGCCAAAAATTTCGTAGGTGGTCTGTGCTTACTCAGTGGAATGAGTGCGCCTTAGCGGCAAATTTCAGAGAGGGCCTTTCTGATGCCGTTAAAGATGTTATGGTCGGGTTCCCTGCGCCTACAGGTCTGAATGAGTCCATGACAATGGCAATTCAGATTGATCGGCGTTTGCGGGAGCGCAAACCCGTGCACCATTTGGCGGTATCTTCTGAAGAGACGCCAGAGAAAATGCAATGTGACAGAGTTATGTCCAGAAGCGAGCGGCAGAATTATAGGCGTAAAAATGGGTTATGCTTCTATTGTGGTGATTCTGCTCATGTTATATCGGCATGCTCTAAGCGTACTAGGAAGGTTGACAAGTCCATTTCAATTGGCACTTTACAGTCCAAATTTATTTTGTCTGTAACCTTGATTTGTTCATTATCAGTTATTGCCGTGGATGCCTATGTGGACTCTGGCGCCGCTCTGAGTCTTATGGACTGGTCCTTTGCCAGGCGCTGTGGGTTTGATTTAGAGCCTCTGGAAGTCCCTATACCTCTGAAGGGTATTGATTCTACACCTTTGGCTTGTAATAAACCACAGTTCTGGACGCAAGTGACTATGCGTATGACTCCAGACCATCAGGAGGTGATTCGCTTCCTTGTGTTGTACAATTTACATGATGTTTTGGTGCTTGGATTACCATGGTTACAGTCTCATAACCCAGTCCTTGACTGGAAGGCTATGTCTGTGTTAAGCTGGGGATGTCGGGGGGCTCATGGGGACACTCCTATGGTGTCCATTTCGTCATCTATTCCATCTGAGATTCCGGCATTTTTGTCTGATTATCGTGATATTTTTGAAGAGCCTAAGATTGGTTCACTCCCTCCTCACATTGATTGTGATTGCGCCATAGATCTGATTCCTGGCAGTAAATTTCCAAAGGGTCGTTTGTTTAACCTATCTGTACCTGAACATGCTGCTATGCGCGAGTATATTAAGGAGTCCCTGGAAAAGGGACATATTCGTCCTTCTTCATCACCTTTAGGAGCCGGTTTTTTCTTTGTCTCTAAAAAGAATGGCTCTCTGAGGCCTTGTATTGATTATCGTCTCCTGAATAAAATTACAGTCAAATATCAGTATCCGTTGCCTTTGCTGACTGATTTGTTTGCTCGCATAAGGGGGGCTAAGTGGTTCTCTAAGATTGATCTTCGTGGGGCGGTTTTGTCGCAGAAAAGTTCCGACTGCTCAGTGATGAGACCTTGTGCGTTCTTTTCGCGAAAATTTTCGGCCGCCGAGCGAAACTATGATGTTGGTAATCGGGAGCTTTTGGCCATGAAGTGGGCATTTGAGGAGTGGCGTCATTGGCTTGAGGGTGCCAGACATCAGGTGGTAGTTTTGACTGATCACAAGAATTTAATTTATTTGGAGTCTGCCAGGCGCCTGAATCCTAGACAGGCACGTTGGTCGTTGTTCTTTTCCCGGTTTAATTTTGTGGTCTCGTACTTACCGGGTTCTAGGAATGTGAAAGCAGATGCTCTTTCTAGGAGTTTTGAGCCTGACTCTCCTGGGAATTCTGAACCTGCTGGTGTCCTTAAGGATGGAGTGGTTTTGTCTGCTGTCTCTCCAGATTTGCGACGTGCTTTGCAAGAATTTCAGGCGGATAGACCTGATCGTTGTCCGTCTGGTAGACTGTTTGTTCCTGACGAGTGGACCACTAGAGTCATCTCGGAAGTTCATTCTTCTACTCTGGCAGGTCATCCGGGAATTTTTGGCACCAGAGATTTGGTGGCTAGATCCTTCTGGTGGCCTTCCCTGTCTCGAGATGTGCGTGTTTTTGTGCAGTCTTGCGATGTGTGTGCTCGGGCCAAGCCTTGTTGTTCTAGGGCTAGTGGGTTGTTGTTGCCCTTGCCTATTCCGAAGAGGCCTTGGACGCACATCTCTATGGACTTTATCTCGGATCTCCCTGTTTCTCAGAAGATGTCTGTCATCTGGGTGGTGTGTGACCGTTTTTCTAAAATGGTTCATTTGGTGCCATTGCCTAAGTTGCCTTCCTCATCTGAGTTGGTCCCTCTGTTTTTTCAAAATGTGGTTCGCTTGCATGGTATTCCGGAAAACATCGTTTCTGACAGGGGTACCCAGTTCGTGTCTAGATTTTGGTGGGCAGTCTGTGCCAGGTTGGGCATTGATTTGTCCTTTTCGTCTGCATTCCATCCTCAGACCAATGGCCAGACGGAGCGAACTAATCAAACTTTGGAGACTTATTTGAGGTGTTTTGTGTCTGCGGATCAGGATGATTGGGTTGCCTTTCTGCCGTTGGCGGAGTTTGCTCTTAATAATCGGGCTAGTTCTGCCACTTTGGTTTCTCCTTTCTTTTGCAATTCAGGGTTTCATCCCCGTTTTTCATCTGGTCAGGTTGAATCTTCGGATTGTCCTGGAGTGGATGCGGTGGTGGATCGGTTGCATCGGATTTGGGGACAAGTGGTGGATAATTTGGAATTGTCCCAGGAGAGGACTCAGCAGTTTGCTAACCGTCGTCGTCGTGTTGGTCCCCACCTTCGCGTTGGGGACTTGGTGTGGTTGTCTTCCCGTTTTGTCCCTATGGGGGTTTCTTCTCCCAAATTTAAGCCTCGGTTCATCGGTCCTTATAGGATTTTGGAGATTCTTAACCCTGTTTCCTTTCGTTTGGACCTCCCGGCATCTTTCGCTATCCATAATGTGTTCCATCGGTCGTTGTTGCGGAGATATGAGGTACCGGTGGTTCCTTCTACTGAACCTCCTGCTCCTGTGCTGGTGGAGGGTGAATTGGAGTACGTCGTAGAGAAGATCTTGGACTCCCGTATTTCCAGACGGAGACTTCAATATCTGGTTAAATGGAAAGGCTATGGTCAGGAAGATAATTCTTGGGTAACTGCCTCTGATGTTCATGCCTCGGATTTGGTTCGTGCCTTTCATAGGGCTCATCCAGATCGCCCTGGCGGTTCTTGTGAGGGTTCGGTGCCCCCTCCTTAAGGGGAGGGTACTGTTGTGTATCTGCTTTTTGGGCTCCCCTGGTGGTTGCTGGTGGTACTGGTGACTTGTTTGCACTTTGCTGCTTCTGTTCACCTGCTTCCATCAGTGTTTGGGAGTTTCCTATTTAGCCTTGCTCTCCAGTCATTTCCTTGCCGGTCATCATTGTAACCAGAGCCTTCGGTTGCATGTTCCTGCTACTAGTCTGCTGATCAGCTAAGTGGACTTTGTCCTTTTGTTTTGTACCTTTTGTCCAGTTTGCAGTTTTTGTAATTCTCTGTAGCTGGAAGCTCTTGCGGACTGAAATTGCCACTCCTGTGTCATGAGTTGACACAGGAGTCTTAAAGTAATTTCAGGATGGTTTTTGAAAGGGTTTTCAGTTGACCGTGAAGTCCTCTTTTGTATCCTTCTGCTATCTAGTAAGTGGACCTCTCTTTGCTAAATCTACTTTCATACTGTGTATGTCTTTTCCTCTTAATTCACCGTTATTACATGTGGGGGGCTGCTATCATCTTTTGGGGTATTTCCCTAGAGGTAAGCCAGGTCTGTTTCTTCCTCTACCAGGCGTAGTTAGTCCTCCGGCTGGCGCGTGGCATATAGGAAGCCGTAGGTATGCTCCCTGGCTACTGTTAGTTGTGTGGTAGATTTAGCTCACGGTCAACTCGAGTTTCCATCACCCGAGAGCTCGTTCGTTACTTATATGTTTCTTACGTTCCCTTGCCATTGGGAACCATGACAGCCCTGTAACTGGCCCACACCTCTCCGTACGAGCGCTGCCCGATGTTTATCCGAGCGCCGGAATCTCCTGTCACTGCTCCGCTGGAGCGTTTGAGTAAGCCTAGTCACGACGCATCTCGGCTCTGCTGCGCTGAGTGCAGAGTGTGCTGCACACCCTGCTGCACTCTCTCTGCTGGCGGCAAACTCGCTGTTGCTTCGTGCGCTTTCAGCTCTGTTTCCGGATTAAACACGCCCCCTCTTCCCAGGTCATGGGGCCTGTCCGGTCCTCTATTCCTTCCCCTGGGCAGCATGGGACGCAGCCTCGACATTTCCGGACCCGGCTCAATGCAGGTACCCGCAGCCCGGTCTTCCTCCTTCCTCCTTATAATATCACTGATGCCATTAAGCACAGTGACACATATCTCCCCTCTATTACCTTACCAGTGACTTTGTCACATTGTGTGTGTATGGTAGTGGTGCCTGCGCTGCAGCATGATCGCATATGTAATGTGTATACAATTCATTTCTTTGCTGATATCCTTAAATTCATCAAAAAAAATTTTGGAAAAAAATGGTGACACGATAGCTGCTACTGCGCAGGCGTCGGCAGCGCCATCTTGCTAGAGAAAAAATGTCCTCCTCCAAGATGGTACCGCCTGTGCAGTAGCAGCTTTCAGTGATCGCCGAAAGCTGCTACTGCGCAGGCGACGGCAGTGCCATCTTGGAGGAAGACACTTTTTTTTTTCTCCAGCAAGATGCCACTGCCTATGAAGTAGCAGCTATCAGCACCACTTTCAATTGGATTTTTTTAATGAATTTAAGGATAGCAGAAAAGGAATGAATCACATATAAAATACATATGCGATCATGCTGCAGCGCAGGCGCCACCGCCGGTGCCTGCCTGCAGAAGGGGATTTTTTTTCAAGATATACAGTATATATTAACAGAGATATATTATATACACTGCTCAAAAAAATAAAGGGAACACTAAAATCCCACATCCTAGATATCACTGAATGAAATATTCCAGTTGTAAATCTTTATTCATTACATAGTGGAATGTGTTGAGAACAATAAAACCTAAAACATTATCAACGTGAATCACAACTAATATCCCACCGAAGTCTGGAGTTGGAATGCTGCTCAAAATCAAAGTGGAAGATAAAGTTACAGGCTGATCCAATGCCTCATGTCAAGGAAATGATGCTCAGTAGTGTGTGTGGCCTCCACCTGCCTGTAAGACCTCCCTACAATGCCTGGGCATTTTCCTGATGAGGCAGCGGATGGTCTCCTGAGGGATCTCCTCCCAGACCTGGACTAAAGCATCCGCCAACTCCTGAACAGTCTGTGGTGCAACGTGATGTTGGTGGATAGTAGTTGTGAATTCCGTTCTCGGGCTCCCTCCTGTGGTCATGAGTGGTGTTGTGTGAGTTCTGTTCTTGGGCTCCCTCTGGTGGCCTTTAGTGCTTACTGCGGGTCTGTAGCTGGAATCCAGCTGCCTCGTTTTCTGCTAGTCTGGCCTCTATTTAACTCCACCTGGACCTTCACTTTTTGCCTGCTGTCGTTGTATTCAGTACTGGTTCTGATCTCTCAGTTTGTGTCCAGATTTTGGCAGTCCTTTTGTGCTAAGATGGGCATTGATTTGTCGTTTTCGTCGGCCTTCCATCCTCAGACGAATGGCCAAACTGAACGAACTAATCAGACCTTGGAAACTTATCTGAGATGTTTTGTTTCGGCTGATCAGGATGATTGGGTGTCCTTTTTGCCATTGGCTGAGTTCGCCCTCAATAATCGGGCTAGTTCTGCTACTTTGGTTTCACCTTTTTTTTGCAATTCTGGTTTTCATCCTCGTTTTTCCTCAGGTCAGGTTGAGCCTTCGGACTGTCCTGGGGTGGATTCTGTGGTGGATAGGTTGCAACAGATTTGGAACCACGTAGTGGACAATTTGACGTTGTCACAAGAGAAGGCTCAGCGCTTTGCTAACCGCCATCGCTGTGTGGGTCCCCGACTTCGTGTGGGGGATTTGGTATGGCTGTCTTCTCGTTTCGTTCCTATGAAGGTTTCCTCTCCTAAGTTCAAGCCTCGTTTCATCGGTCCTTATAAGATTTTAGAAATCCTTAACCCTGTGTCATTTCGTTTGGACCTCCCAGCATCGTTTGCCATTCATAATGTGTTCCATAGGTCATTATTGCGGAGGTATGTGGTGCCTGTGGTTCCTTCTGTTGATCCTCCTGCTCCGGTGTTGGTTGAGGGAGAATTGGAGTATGTGGTGGAGAAGATCTTGGATTCTCGTGTTTCAAGACGGAAGCTTCAGTACTTGGTTAAGTGGAAGGGCTATGGTCAGGAGGATAATTCCTGGGTTGTCGCCTCTGATGTCCATGCGGCTGATTTGGTTCGTGCCTTTCATCTGGCTCTTCCGGATCGGCCTGGGGGCTCTGGTGAGGGTTCGGTGACCCCTCCTCAAGGGGGGGGTGCTGTTGTGAATTCCGTTCTCGGGCTCCCTCCTGTGGTCATGAGTGGTGTTGTGTGAGTTCTGTTCTTGGGCTCCCTCTGGTGGCCTTTAGTGCTTACTGCGGGTCTGTAGCTGGAATCCAGCTTCCTCGTTTTCTGCTAGTCTGGCCTCTATTTAACTCCACCTGGACCTTCACTTTTTGCCTGCTGTCGTTGTATTCAGTACTGGTTCTGATCTCTCTGGACTTTCCTTGTGACCTGTCTCCTCCTGAGAAGCTAAGTCTTGCTAGTTCATGTTTGCTCATTATTTCCTTGAAAATGTTTCTCTGTATATGATGAGTTCTGTCCAGCTTGCTTATATGTAAAATTCTCGCTTGCTGGAAGTTCTGGGGTGCAGAGTTGCGCCCCTCACATCGTGAGTCGGTGTGGGGGTTCTTGTAATCTCTGCGTGGGCGTGGATTATTTTTGATAGCATTTTATACTGACCGCACAGATCCCTTGCTGTCTTCTGTCTATTTAGTGTTAGCGGGCCTCATTTGCTAAAAAACCTGTTTTCATTTCTACGTTTGTGTTTTCCCCTTAACTCACCGTTATTATTTGTGGGGGGCTGTCTAAAACTTTGGGGTGATTTCTCCGAGGCAAGTGAGGCTTGCTTTCTCTCTAGGGGTAGCTAGTTTCTCAGGCTGTGACGAGGCGTCTAGGATTTTAGGTAACGCTCCACGGCTGCCTATAGTGTGTATTGATAGAATGAGGGTTGCGGTCAGTATAGCTCCCACATCCCCAGAGCTTGTCCTAAGGATTTCTGTTACTTAGCAGGTCAGTTTGCGATCCTTGCCACCAGGATCATAACAGTACAGCAGTCCATAAAAGAGTTAATGCATCGCAAAAGAGGGATAAGAGAGATCCTGAGTTCATTTTGTTTTTTCCTCTGCAGTGTGGCTAGCCTCTCTCCTCCCCTTAATCTCTGGGTGGTTCAGAATTCAGCTGCAGACATGGACATTCAGAGTCTGTCCTCTAGTCTGGATCATCTCACTGCAAGGGTACAAGGTATCCAGGATTATGTAGTTCACAGTCCTATGTCAGAGCCTAAAATACCAATTCCTGAGTTATTCTCTGGAGATAGATCTAGGTTTTTGAATTTCAAGAATAATTGTAAATTATTCCTTTCTCTGAGACCTCGTTCCTCTGGTGACCCTGTTCAGCAAGTTAAAATTATTATTTCTTTGTTACGTGGTGACCCTCAAGATTGGGCATTCTCTCTGCCGCCAGGAGATCCTGCATTACTAAATGTGGATGCGTTTTTTTTGGCGCTTGGATTGCTTTATGAGGAACCTAATCTAATAGACCAGGCAGAAAAGGTTTTGCTGGCTCTCTCTCAGGGTCTGGATGAAGCAGAGGTTTACTGTCAGAAGTTTAGGAAATGGTCTGTGCTCACTCAGTGGAATGAGTGTGCCCTGGCAGCAATTTTCAGAAAAGGTCTTTCTGAAGCCGTTAAGGATGTTATGGTGGGGTTCCCCACGCCTGCGGGTCTGAATGAGTCTATGTCGTTGGCCATTCAGATTGATCAGCGTTTGCGGGAGCTCAAACCTGTGCACCATCTGGCGGTATTTTCTGAGCAGAAGCCTGACTCTATGCAATGTGACAGGATTCTGACCAGAATTCAATGGCAGAATCACAGACATCAGAATGGGTTGTGCTTTTACTGTGGTGATTCTACTCATGTTATCTCTGATTGCTCTAAGCGCACAAATAGGTTCACTAAATCTGTCACCATTGGTACTGTACAGCCCAAATTCATTTTGTCTGTTACTTTGATTTGCTCCCTGTCATCCTACTCAGTTATGGCTTTTGTGGATTCAGGTGCTGCCCTGAACTTGATGGATTTGTCATTTGCCAGGCGCTGTGGTTTTATCTTGGAGCCTTTGCAATTTCCTATTCCACTAAAGGGAATTGATGCTACGCCATTGGCCAAGAATAAGCCTCAGTACTGGACTCAAGTGACTATGTGCATGACTCCTGCACATCAGGAGGTGATTCGTTTTCTTGTGTTACATAATTTGCATGACGTTGTCGTGTTGGGTCTGCCATGGCTGCAGGCTCATAATCCAGTCCTGGATTGGAAAGCAATGTCTGTGTCAAGTTGGGGTTGCCAGGGGATTCATGGCGATGCTCCTTTGGTGTCAATTGCTGCTTCTACTCCTTCTGAAGTCCCTGAATTTCTGTCGGACTACCAGGATGTATTTGATGAGCCCAAATCCAGTGCCCTACCTCCTCATAGGGATTGTGATTGTGCTATAAATTTGATTCCTGGTAGTAAGTTCCCTAAGGGACGACTTTTCAATTTATCTGTACCAGAACATACCGCTATGCGGAGTTATTTAAATGAGTCTCTGGAGAAGGGGCATATTCACCCGTCCTCGTCCCCTTTGGGTGCGGGGTTCTTTTTTGTGGCCAAGAAGGATGGTTCTCTGAGACCTTGTATAGATTATCGCCTTCTAAATAACATCACGGTCAAATTTCAGTATCCTTTGCCATTGCTGTCTGATCTGTTTGCTCGGATTAAGGGGGCTAGTTGGTTCACCAAGATAGATCTTCGAGGAGCGTATAATCTTGTGCGTATAAAACAGGGCGATGAATGGAAAACGGCATTTAATATGCCCGAAGGCCATTTTGAGTACTTGGTGATGCCTTTTGGGCTCTCTAATGCACCTTCCGTGTTTCAGTCCTTCATGCACGACATCTTCCGAGAGTATCTGGATAGATTTATGATTGTGTACCTGGATGATATTTTGGTATTTTCTGACGATTGGGAATCCCATGTGAAGCAGGTCAGGATGGTATTTCAGATCCTGCGTGCCAATGCCTTATTTGTGAAGGGCTCTAAATGTCTCTTCGGAGTCCAGAAGGTTTCCTTTTTGGGCTTTATTTTTTCTCCTTCCACTATTGAGATGGATCCAGTTAAGGTCCAGGCTATTTATGACTGGACTCAACCTACATCAGTGAAGAGTCTTCAGAAGTTCTTGGGCTTTGCTAATTTTTACCGTCGCTTCATCACTAATTTCTCTAGTGTGGTTAAGCCTTTGACGGATTTGACCAAGAAGGGTTCTGATGTGACCAATTGGTCTCCTGCGGCCGTGGAGGCCTTTCAGGAGCTGAAACGTCGGTTTTCTTCGGCTCCTGTCTTGCATCAGCCGGATGTCTCTCTCCCTTTCCAGGTCGAGGTTGATGCCTCTGAGATAGGAGCAGGGGCTGTCTTGTCGCAGAAAAACTCTGATGGCTCTATGATGAGGCCATGTGCTTTCTTTTCAAGAAAGTTTTCGCCTGCCGAGCGGAATTATGATGTTGGTAATCGGGAGTTGTTGGCAATGAAGTGGGCATTTGAGGAGTGGCGACATTGGCTTGAGGGAGCCAAACATCGTGTGGTGGTCTTGACGGATCACAAGAATTTGACTTATCTCGAGTCTGCCAAACGGTTAAATCCTAGACAGGCTCGATGGTCGCTGTTTTTCTCCCGTTTCAATTTCGTGGTTTCATACCTTCCGGGTTCAAAGAACGTGAAGGCTGATGCCCTTTCTAGGAGTTTTGTGCCTGACTCTCCGGGAGTTTCTGAACCGGCTGGTATCCTCAGAGAGGGGGTGATTCTGTCTGCCATCTCCCCTGATTTGCGGCGGGTGCTGCAGGAATTTCAGGCCAATAAACCTGACCGTTGTCCACCTGAGAGACTGTTTGTCCCGGATAGATGGACCAGTAGAGTTATTTCCGAGGTTCATTCTTCGGTGTTGGTGGGTCACCCTGGAATTTTTGGTACCAGGGATTTGGTGGCTAGGTCCTTTTGGTGGCCTTCCTTGTCGCGGGATGTGCGTTCTTTTGTGCAGTCCTGTGGGATTTGTGCTCAGGCCAAGCCTTGCTGTTCTCGTGCCAGTGGTTTGCTTTTGCCTTTGCCTGTCCCAAAGAGGCCTTGGACGCATATTTCCATGGATTTTATTTTGGATCTTCCAGTCTCTCAGAGGATGTCTGTCATCTGGGTGGTTTGTAATCGTTTTTCTAAAATGGTCCATTTTGTTCCCTTGCCTAAGCTGCCTTCCTCCTCCGATTTGGTGCCGCTGTTTTTTCAGAATGTGGTTCGTTTGCATGGGATTCCGGAGAACATTGTGTCTGACAGAGGATCCCAGTTTGTGTCCAGATTTTGGCAGTCCTTTTGTGCTAAGATGGGCATTGATTTGTCGTTTTCGTCGGCCTTCCATCCTCAGACGAATGGCCAAACTGAACGAACTAATCAGACCTTGGAAACTTATCTGAGATGTTTTGTTTCGGCTGATCAGGATGATTGGGTGTCCTTTTTGCCATTGGCTGAGTTCGCCCTCAATAATCGGGCTAGTTCTGCTACTTTGGTTTCACCTTTTTTTGCAATTCTGGTTTTCATCCTCGTTTTTCCTCAGGTCAGGTTGAGCCTTCGGACTGTCCTGGGGTGGATTCTGTGGTGGATAGGTTGCAACAGATTTGGAACCACGTAGTGGACAATTTGACGTTGTCACAAGAGAAGGCTCAGCGCTTTGCTAACCGCCGTCGCTGTGTGGGTCCCCGACTTCGTGTGGGGGATTTGGTATGGCTGTCTTCTCGTTTCGTTCCTATGAAGGTTTCCTCTCCTAAGTTCAAGCCTCGTTTCATCGGTCCTTATAAGATTTTAGAAATCCTTAACCCTGTGTCATTTCGTTTGGACCTCCCAGCATCGTTTGCCATTCATAATGTGTTCCATAGGTCATTATTGCGGAGGTATGTGGTGCCTGTGGTTCCTTCTGTTGATCCTCCTGCTCCGGTGTTGGTTGAGGGAGAATTGGAGTATGTGGTGGAGAAGATCTTGGATTCTCGTGTTTCAAGACGGAAGCTTCAGTACTTGGTTAAGTGGAAGGGCTATGGTCAGGAGGATAATTCCTGGGTTGTCGCCTCTGATGTCCATGCGGCTGATTTGGTTCGTGCCTTTCATCTGGCTCGTCCGGATCGGCCTGGGGGCTCTGGTGAGGGTTCGGTGACCCCTCCTCAAGGGGGGGGTGCTGTTGTGAATTCCGTTCTCGGGCTCCCTCCTGTGGTCATGAGTGGTGTTGTGTGAGTTCTGTTCTTGGGCTCCCTCTGGTGGCCTTTAGTGCTTACTGCGGGTCTGTAACTGGAATCCAGCTTCCTCGTTTTCTGCTAGTCTGGCCTCTATTTAACTCCACCTGGACCTTCACTTTTTGCCTGCTGTCGTTGTATTCAGTACTGGTTCTGATCTCTCTGGACTTTCCTTGTGACCTGTCTCCTCCTGAGAAGCTAAGTCTTGCTAGTTCATGTTTGCTCATTATTTCCTTGAAAATGTTTCTCTGTATATGATGAGTTCTGTCCAGCTTGCTTATATGTAATATTCTCGCTTGCTGGAAGTTCTGGGGTGCAGAGTTGCGCCCCTCACATCGTGAGTCGGTGTGGGGGTTCTTGTAATCTCTGCGTGGATTATTTTTGATAGCATTTTATACTGACCGCACAGATCCCTTGCTGTCTTCTGTCTATTTAGTGTTAGCGGGCCTCATTTGCTAAAAAACCTGTTTTCATTTCTACGTTTGTGTTTTCCCCTTAACTCACCGTTATTATTTGTGGGGGGCTGTTTAAAACTTTGGGGTGATTTCTCTGAGGCAAGTGAGGCTTGCTTTCTCTCTAGGGGTAGCTAGTTTCTCAGGCTGTGATGAGGCGTCTAGGATTTTAGGTAACGCTCCACGGCTGCCTATAGTGTGTATTGATAGAATCAGGGTTGCGGTCAGTATAGCTCCCACATCCCCAGAGCTTGTCCTAAGGATTTCTGTTACTTAGCAGGTCAGTTTGCGATCCTTGCCACCAGGATCATAACAATAGTGCAAGACATGATATCCCAGATGTGTTCAATCGGATTCAGGTCTGGGGAACAAGCGGGCCAGGTCCATAGCTTCAATGCCTTCATCTTGCAGGAACTGCTGACACACTCCAGCCACATGAGGTCTGGCATTGTCCTGCATTAGAAGGAGCCCAGGGCCAACCGCACCAACATATGGTCTCACAAGGGGTCTGAGGATCTCATCTCCGTACCTAATGGCAGTCAGGCTACCTCTGGCGAGTACATGAAGGGCTGTGCGGCCCTCCAAAGAAATGCCACCCCACACCATTACTGACCCACTGCCATACCGGTCATGCTGAAGGATGTTGCAGGCAGCAGATTGCTCTCCACGGTGTCTCAAAACTCTGTCACGTCTGTCACATGTGCTCAGTGTGAACCTGCTTTCATCTGTGAAGAGCACAGGGTGCCAGTGGCATATTTGCCAATCCTGGTATTCTGTGGCAAATGCCAAGAGTCCTGCACGGTGTTGGGCTGTGAGCACAACCCCCATCTGTGGACATTGGGCACTCAGACCATCCTCATGGAGTCGGTTTCTAACCATTTGTGCAGACACATGAACATTTGTGGCCTGCTGGAGGTCATTTTGCAGGCCTCTGGCAGTGCTCCTTCTGTTCCTCCTTGCACAAAGGCTATGGTAGCAGTCTTGCTCCTGGGTTGTTGCCCTCCTACAGCCCCCTCCACGTCTCCTGGTGTACTGGCCTCTCTCCTCGTAGTGCCTTCAGCCTCTGGACACTACGCTGACAGACACAGCAAATCTTCTTGCCACAGCTTGCATGGATGTGCCATTCTGGATGAGCTGCACCACTTGAGCCACTTGGGTGGGTTGTAGAGTCCGTCTCATGCTACCACTAGTGTGAAAGCACAACCAACATTCAAAAGTGACCAAAACATCAGCCAGAAAGCATTGGTACTGAGATGTGGTCTGTGGTCCCCACCTGCAGAACCACTCCTTTATTGAGTGTACCTTGATAGTTGCCAATAATTTCTATCTGTTGTCTATTCCATTTGCACAACAGCATGTGAAATTGATTGCGAAACAGTGTTGCTTCCTAAGTGGACAGTTTGATTTCACAGAAGTTTGATTCTGTTGTTTAAGTGTTCCATTTATTTTTTTTGAGCAGTGTGTGTGTAATATATATATATATATATATATATATATATATATATATATATATATATATATATATATATATATATATATATATATATATATATATATATATATATATATATATATATATATATATATCTACAGTATGGAGCAAAAGTTTCTACCACCTTCTCATTTAAAGATTTTTCTGTATTTTCATGACTATGAAAATTGTAAATTCACACTGAAGGCATCAAAACTATGAATTGACACGTGGAATTATATACTTAACAAAAAAGTGTGAAACAACTGAAAATATGTCTTATATTCTAGGTTCTTCAAAGTAGCCACCTTTTGCTTTGATGATTGCTTTAAACACTCTTGGCATTCTCTTGATGAGCTTCAAGAGGTAGTCAACGGAAATGGTCTTCCAACAATCTTGAAGGAGTTCCCAGAGATGCTTAGCACTTGTTGGCCCTTTTGCCTTTACTCTGCGGTCCAGCTCACCCCAAACCATCTCGATTGGGTTCAGTCTGGTGACTGTGGAGGCCAGGTCATCTGGCGTAGCACCCCATCACTCTCCTGCTTGGTCAAATAGCCCTTACACAGCCTGGAGGTGTGTTTGGAGTCTTTGTCCTGTTGAAAAATAAATGATGGTCCAACTAAACGCAAACCCGATGGAATAGCATGCTGCTGCAAGATGCTGTGGTAGCCATGCTGGTTCAGTATGCCTTCAATTTTGAATAAATCCCCAACAGTGTCACCAGTAAAGCACCCCCCCACCATCACACCTCCTCCTCCATGCTTCACGGTGGGAACCAGGCATGTAGAGTCCATCCGTTCACATTTTCTGCATCGCACAAAGACACGGTGGTTGGAACCAAAGATCTCAAATTTGGACTCATCAGACCAAAGCACAGATTTTCACTTGTCTAATGTCCATTCCTTGTGTTCTTTATCCCAAACAAGTCTCTTCTGCTTGTTGCCCGTCCTTAGCAGTGGTTTCCTAGCAGCCCTTTTACCATGAAGGCCTGCTGCACTAAGTCTCCTCTTAACAGTTGTTGTAGAGATGTGTCTGCTGCTAGAACTCTGTGTGGCATTGACCTGGTCTCTAATCTGAGCTGCTGTTAACCTGCAATTTCTGAGGCTGGTGACTCAGAAAAACTTATCCTCAGAAGCAGAGGTGACTCTTGGTCTTAATTTCCTTGGGCGGTCCTCATGTGAGCCAGTTTCTTTGTAGCGCTTGATGGTTTTTGAAACTGCACTTGGGGACACTTTCAAATTTTTCCCAACTTTTCTGACTGACTGACCTTAATTTCTTAAAGTAATGATGGCCACTCGTTTTTCTTTACTTACCTGTTTTTTTCTTGCGATAATACAAATTCTAACAGTCTATTATTCAGTAGGACTATCAGCTGTGTATCCACCAGACTTCTGCACAACACAACTGATGGTCCCAACCCCATTTACAAGGCAAGAAATCCCACTTATTAAACCTGACAGGGCACATCGGTGAAGTGAAAACCATTTCCGGTGACTACCTCTTGAAGCTCATCAAGAGAATGCCAAGAGTGTGCAAAGCAGTCATCAAAGCAAAAGGTGGCTACTTTGAAGAACCTAGAATATTAGACATACTTTCAGTTGTTTCACACTTTTTTAAGTATATAATTCCACATGTGTTAATTCATAGTTTTGATGCCTTCAGTGTGAATGTACAATTTTCGTAGTCATGAAAATACAGAAAAATCTTTAAATGAGATGTGTCCAAACTTTTGCTCTGTACTGTGTATATATAATATATACATACCTAATCAGAGCACCACATGAAGATCCCCCACAGGCCACCCTGGAACATGAGCATATCATTAACTCAACACTGAAAGTAAAGATTAAACAACAACTACAAGACGGATTTCATCAGCAAAGGTATCATTTTAATTAGTATAACGGCGCCGACTTGACACTGTAGGCTACCGTGCACAATCCTGCTGACAGGTTCCCTTTAATGCGCTCCAGAATTCAGAAAATCACCCCAGTGTGAATGTAGCCATGTGAGTAACCAGGAGATGTCAACAGCCCAGTGCAGCAGATAACCATTTGGGTGCAGTTTAAACTATTTTAACCCCTTCCCAACATGCGCTGTACATATACTGCTCTGCGGGAGCTGCGTTCCCACAAACGGCATATATGTACGGTGCCACAATTGCTCGGCTTCATGCTGATCGCCGCAGCGATCGGCTCTGTGTGAGACCCTGCAACAATGCCCATAATCGGTGCTAGCACTGATCGTGAGCGTTTAACCCCTCTGCTGCTGTCAATAGTAACAGCGACATAAATGAGATCACAAGCAGGGAGGGGGGCTCCCTGAGTGCTCCCATCAGAAGAATGTGATGTGATCGTGTTGTTCTGATAGTCTCCAAGATGGCCGCGGGGTCCTTTAGGGTCCTGCAGGGAAGGTGGCTTCCCTGCCTGTCAGATGGTGCTCCAATGCTCTGCGGTGCAAAAGCATTGCAGAGTATCAGATCAGCAATCTGTCACTATATAGTGATGTCCCATCCTGAAACAATGTGAAAAAAAAGTGTAAAAATATTTTTTAAAAATCCCCAAATAAAGAACAAAAATAAGAAACACATTTTCCCCTTCTCCCATGACAGCACCACCTGAGAGAGGGCATCCGCCCAGCAAGGACAGGAAACCTACTTAATAAAAGGGCAGTACCTCTCCTCCGCATCAGTTTGGTTTCATGTCCTTGTGGGAACCTGAAAATTGAGCGGTACTTGGACTTACCCAGAATCTGGAGGGTGTCCAGGACGAGATGCCTTCTGGAGGGTGAATTAACACTGGCCAGGAGGTCGTGCGATGCCATGCAGGCAGAGACCTCTTGGGGCAAAATCTCTTGCTGACATGAGGTCCGGGGCTGCGCGCGCTGGGTGTTGCAGGAGCACCCCATTGGAGTGTGCCAGAACTCTCTTCCGTGTCTGCGCATGTGCGGGGTGCACTGGTGGGATTCTGGTGCACCCTTGCAACAAGTGTGCCAGAAGGAAAGGCAGCCGGGTCTGCGCAGGATGTGGAGCGAATATTCAGCATGTACCGATGACATAGTGTAGCGCCCCCACTGCCGCAGGGCCGAGGGGTACCCGGTACCGGGCCTCTGAGTCTCTGCTCTGGGGTTGTCACGGTGGCTAGGCCCGATCCGTGACCCTGCCGAGGGGCATACAGTGAATAATAGATATGGATGGTGGTAGTGGTGGTGGTGGTGCGGTGCAGTAAATAACGAGGACACCAGGTTGCAGTCTCTTTACCTCTTTACTGAAGATCTCTGGGTCCTCAGTCCGGAATCCAGATAACCAGGCTGCGCAAGTCCGGTCGGTCCAATGGCACCTCCAGAGTTCTCTTAACAGGTGGAAATCTGTGCCTTCCTTCTAGCGCTAGGTGTTGCGGTCCTTCCCTGCTGTGCTTACGGAAAGCCCCACAACTGTTGTGTCCGTTTCTTAAGTTCCCTCACAACTCGATTAGATGATGTTCTGCTAATCCTCCGTCCCTCCCTGATGTTGCGGTTAGGACGGCACCCGTATGACGGGTAGGCTCGGAGCTCTTCCGGGACCCTAGAGTCGCCCCTCTCCACAAGTTGCCCCCCAAGACTACATAGGTGATTTGGGTGAGACAGCCCGCCTTAGACTGACTGTCCTGCCATTGGTTTAGAGTATTGCCTGAAGCTGAATATTGTAATACTCCCTCGGCGTTCCGGCCGCCGGTTGTGCACCTCAGTAGGATGTTGCCTCGGTCTCACAGCACGACTCCTACTGGTATTCTCCTTCTTGCTTTGATCTCGTTTCTCACTCAGCACAATCTATCTCGCTTCTAATCCTTCCTTGGGCACCGCCGCTATGCTGAGCAGGCACGGTCCCGTTACATTCCTTCTTGTAGCCAGGCCTCTGTCAGGATCCCACCCCTGACAGGGACCCTACCGAATCTTCTCCCGCAACACCCTCTGCCACGAGGTGTTGCCTGGTTCCAACCCAGTCAGCTTTCTGTCCTAACTTCCTGCCTGACCCCCAATTTACCCACAATGGTGGGGAGTGGCCTAATGAATAGAACCCTTAGCTCCCCCTGGAGGCCCGACTGTGAAATGTATTGGTGTCTGTGATACCTGGTCAGATGAACTCCTTCAGTGCCATCGGACGTACCATAGCTCCCCTTAGTGGCGGAGCCACAGTACTGCAACGACCAGGACTCTGGGGCGCTGCACTTCCCCCCCGGTTAAATCCAGTACTCCTGGACTGGGAAGAAAACAACAATACAGGTTAGCAAAAAGACATACAATTTTGTTGAGTGCAATAACAATAAGTATACTTGAACAGAGCTTCCCTTTATGGGAGGTGAGAACACTTGAACGTTACAAACATGGTTAAATACTTTTAAATAACTTTTCTATAAATAACTCTATTTACCCAACCGGGTATTCTACTAAGTGCAAAAATTTTTAGACATTAATTCAACGTTGCCTTTAAGGATGTACACTCTGAATCCACTAAAGACCTTCTTATAACACACTATAAGGCAATTAACTTCATTCCCCTTCTTTAAATCTGCAGGACCGCCTGTCCTAACGGCTCCAGACCTACTGCCTCTCCTTTCTTTACAGGACCGCCCCTTTCAGCCCGGGCCTACTGCCTTTTCAACTACTATACACAGTATAGAACATAACATTTACCTTCAGTTTGAAATCACTGAGCCATCTCTATCTGGCTCCTAAGAGGACTCACCACTAACCCCTACGGGTTCACTTCCTGTCCTCGTTCTTCCATCAACATTATCAAACACTTTTCACATTTAACTAGTTAGGTACATTTAATGTGTTCATATCAACATTATTACTTTCTCTTTCCAAGACATTATTGCCACCCAACTGTCTTAAGGCAATACGGTTCATCAGCGCAATACGTGAACATCCCCTTTAAGAGGGGACCAAGTCTTTATTAGGTAGCACATCTTCTCAAGCTACCAGTCCATACTCAGCAAAAGCTCCGGTGCGGTATCTTCGCAAAGAGTCTCTCTTTAAGTAAAACCAGTAGGGAGCACCTTTAATAAGGTGCAAACTATTTACAAGCAGTTTGTATCATGCACTGTTCATGATTGCGGCAGTTCTTGATAACAAAGAAGAAAATAGAAAAATAACCAAAAACACAATAGGGATCCCGGGTCAACAAAGGGATCCCTTTAGGAGTTAACCCTAAACGGGTTTTAGCAAAACAGTAGAACAGTAACTATTTACATTTGCAGAGCATTAATATCTTACTTAATCTTGTAGTGTAGGGGGTGGTCTTTGGTTCCCGGCCGATGCAACACCTGTGCTGGTAGTTGGTCTCTCAGATGCCATCAGATCAGCCGGTGTCTGGATTTGAAGGCTAACCCTGCTTGCAAGTTCAGCAGCCGCTACAAGGCGTACGGTGGTGACAGTAACAAGATCTGGCAATTCTGGATCAGTCATGATCGGGGCAACAGGCGACGCTCCCTCAGGCTCACACCGGTGTACGTTCCGAGCGCACCATCCTTGTGCATTCCGGTGGCGAGTGTAAGTCACCTGATCCCCCCTTTGCAATGGGTCACCATCTCGACTGCAGCAGGGAGTTTTCACGTTGTAACTAGTAACAAAGACATCAGTTGGTAGCCCCGGTTCCTGTATGGAGCCCCATCCCCTCTTCGGGTGGTAGGCCAGCACAGTTCCCCTCTTTACCACTTCTTTCCTGCCGTGCGCAGACTTCCTACGTTGTGTGTCATGTTGTTCGGTCTCGTCTCGATCTTTCCAGTGTTGTATTAGACATTGCTTATACTGTTCCCAGGTAAGTACCGCAAGGGTGAGGCTCTCCCTGGAGCTCCATACGGCTCATTCCAGGGGGTGTCCCACCGGAGGATCACCCCGTCCGGGCCTACATCTATGGGTTCCCCCATCTTGGTCGGTAGTGGAGGTAACAGCTTCCCCATCGCTTCGGGGGTGAGGACTACCCGCTCCACTGAGAAGAAACGGTTATTGTTGCTGGGGTGAGGAGCGGTCACAGGAGCGGGATCGGTCAGGGGAGCCAGATCGGTCGGGAGAGCAGAATCGGCCGGGGGAGTAGGGGTGCCGTCCATACCTGCGCCTGTTGTGATTCCACCGATGTCGCTCCGGTCCGTTGACAAGGACACTGGAATCGGCTGCAGCCCGGACCGCGGCTCTTCTGGAGTGGTCTCTGGATGTGGCTCCGCCCTCCATGGCTCCGTGGCTGGGATAGGTAAGCTCGGCTCCTCCACTGGCGGCTCCAAGGAGATCAGGTCCTTCACCGGCGGTGGACGCAAGTCCGTCTCTGATGGGCAGGGGCAGGCCAGGATCACTTCGCTGTGGCTCGGGCACTTGCTGCTCATCGTCGCTGTCGGGCATTCGGCGGCAACGCATGCACCTGGCTCCGCCATTTCTCCGAGGTCGGGCTCCTCCTTCACCTCGTTCCCGCCGTTGCAAGTCAGGGGGCGGTTCTCCTCGGCTGCTGGGTAAGTCGTCCTCTCGCAGCAGGAGTCGGAGGGGGCGGTCGCTACTTCTGGCGCCACTTTGGTAGTCTCCTCCCATGGCACGCCCCTCTTCTTCCTCCGCGCTCCCTGGGACGCTGCAATGGTGGCGACTTTTGGCGGGAACTTTTGGCGGTAAATGGCAACACACAGTCTTTGCAATAAAGTACAGTCCAAGCACAATAAATCACAGTTCCAAAGCACACATGACCTGATTTTTCAGGCTTAAGTAGATCCTGTTCGTGACACCAAGTTGTAGCGCCCCCACTGCCGCAGGGCCGAGGGGTACCCGGTACCGGGCCTCTGAGTCTCTGCTCTGGGGTTGTCACGGTGGCTAGGCCCGGTCCGTGACCCTGCCGAGGGGCGTACAGTGAATAATAGATATGGATGGTGGTAGTGGTGGTGGTGGTGCGGTGCAGTAAATAACGAGGACACCAGGTTGCAGTCTCTTTACCTCTTTACTGAAGATCTCTGGGTCCTCAGTCTGGAATCCAGATAACCAGGCTGCGCAAGTCCGGCCGGTCCAATGGCACCTCCAGAGTTCTCTTAACAGGTGGAAATCTGTGCCTTCCTTCTAGCGCTAGGTGTTGCGGTCCTTCCCTGCTGTGCTTACGGAAAGTCCCCACAACTGTTGTGTCCGTTTCTTAAGTTCCCTCACAACTCGATTAGATGATGTTCTGCTAATCCTCCGTCCCTCCCTGATGTTGCGGTTAGGACGGCACCCGTATGACGGGTAGGCTCGGAGCTCTTCCGGGACCCTAGAGTCGCCCCTCTCCACAAGTTGCCCCCCAAGACTACATAGGTGATTTGGGTGAGACAGCCCGCCTTAGACTGACTGTCCTGCCGTTGGTTTAGAGTATTGCCTGAAGCTGAATATTGTAATACTCCCTCGGCGTTCCGGCCGCCGGTTGTGCGCCTCAATAGGATGTTGCCTCGGTCTCACAGCACGACTCCTACTGGTATTCTCCTTCTTGCTTTGATCTCGTTTCTCACTCAGCACAATCTATCTCGCTTCTAATCCTTCCTTGGGCACCGCCGCTATGCTGAGCAGGCACGGTCCCGTTACATTCCTTCTTGTAGCCAGGCCTCTGTCAGGATCCCACCCCTGACAGGGACCCTACCGAATCTTCTCCCGCAACACCCTCTGCCACGAGGTGTTGCCTGGTTCCAACCCAGTCAGCTTTCTGTCCTAACTTTCTGCCTGACCCCCAGTTTACCCACAATGGTGGGGAGTGGCCTAATGAATAGAACCCTTAGCTCCCCCTGGAGGCCCGACTGTGAAATGTATTGGTGTCTGTGATACCTGGTCAGATGAACTCCTTCAGTGCCATCGGACGTACCATAGCTCCCCTTAGTGGCGGAGCCACAGTACTGCAACGACCAGGACTCTGGGGCGCTGCAATAGCGCGCCAGGATCTACGGTGGCTATTCGAGTTTGCACATGCACAGGGATGATTAAGGCTCCCTGCCCACAGCGCACCAGATTCAACGACCGGAAGTCAGGGGCCAGATGGAGCAGGCCTGGGCCATCCTGGTATAAAAGGGTATTTGCCGAGGATTACGGTGGCATTTTCTGTGGCAGTCCTGAACAGGGATGTTGAGCAGCCACCACAGCAGTAGCTGACATAGCAGCCATTACAGCATCGCCAGGAATGCAGCAGTGGCAGTCAGGCAGGTAGAAGGACCAGCCTGAAGAGCAAGGCAGGTTATGAGCCCACCTCCAGAGAAGAACGTTCTTCTGAGCCGATCCAGCCTCCATCTCCGGTACCCTAGATTGATCAGCTGAATGGTGAGTGATCTACGTTAAAGTTCGCCATATTAAATGGGTCCCGCCTTTCTTTATGTATTTTTTACTTGGAAAGGAGCCTGAAACGTAGCTCAAAGCAGAACAATAAAGAGTGTGCACTGTCCAGGGAAAATTTGCCCAGCAGTTATAGCAAATGACTCTGTCCTGACTGCATACAGCAGACCCGCTCGGAGGAAACCCCCGGGTTTGCTAAGAACCTAAAGTCCATAATTAGATCAGAAGTCCAGAAGTCATTAAAATACCTAATGAAGTATAAAGAGGAGGAAAAATCAAGACTGCAGTCATCTGAGTCTAAGAGATCAGTAACATTAAAGGATAGGGAAGATTCGGATTTATCTGGCTCCTTCTCCTCTGATTACATGGGGGTAGGCCTTGTTTTCCAGCAAAGGACACGGAAAGGCTGGTTAGAGCAATCAGGTCAACTATGGGCATAGCTGATGCCAAGGCCCCTAGAACAGTCCAGGACATCATGTCGGGGGCTTGGAACAGAGGAAACAGAGGAAAAGGCGCTCTTTACAGTCAATGAAAAGATCAAAATGCTGATGAGTAAGGAATGGAAGAGACCAGAGAGGAAAGGTTTGCAACCATCTTCGACAAAAGAAAAGATATCCGTTTGATGAAGAAGAAGCAGGCACATGGGAGAAAACTCCTAAAATTGATGTGGCATTAGCAAAATCAGTAAAAAAGTCTACATTGCCCTTTGAAGACCTAGGGGCCCTTAAGGACCCCCTGGACAAGAAGGTAGAGGTTTATTAGAAGCAGACATGGGAATCATCGGCAGGGTCGTTACAGCCTGCAAAAGCGGCAACCTGCACAGCCAGGTCCATGATGGTGTAGCTACAGCAGCTTGAGGACCAAATCAAGAACAACACCCATATGGAGAAGATCTTGGCAAACCTTTTGCTGATGCAGGGAGTGGCTGCCTTCCTTGCTGATGCCTCGGCAGATTCAGTCAGGTTGGCGGCTAGGTCAGCGAATCTATCAAATTATATTTATTATCCTTTATTAAGTAAATTCATTTTAGTTTATTCAATTTTCGTGTGAGAATTAATTTATTCATCACAATTCTTTGAACCGTAATAAAAAACAGAGCCGAAAGCCCTCTAAGTGATCGGCAGGTAGGAGGAAGGCTTTCCCATGTCCAACCTGCCTGGGAGGAAATCTCTTCCAATAATTGGATCCAGAATATAATAAAATCAGGATTAAAACTAGAATTCAGGTCCACTGCCAGGCACAGCTTCAAGATCTCGTCTCTCAGGACTCTGAAAGAACAACAGGCTCTAGAGGCGGAAGTGTTTAGGTTTGCTGCAGAAACAGTTTCTGGTGGAGGTACCGATTCAGCAGCAGGTGAAGGGTTTTTATTCTCCCCTGTTCATGATAAGGAAACCCGACTGGTCATTCAGGACTATTGTCAACCTATCGAGTCTGAACAAATTTCTGGTCTACAGACCTTTCAAGATGTAGTCAATAAAATCAACTATAAAGATGTTGTTGCCAGGCTGCTATATGAGTGTCCTGGATTTGAAGGACACATACTACCATGTACCAAACCATCAGAGAAACCAGCAGTACCTGAGAGTAGCTGTATTTATAGGCAGACAGCTCAGGCACTTTCATTACAGGGCACTACCCTTCGGTCTATCCATGACCCCAAGGATTTTCACAAAGATACTTCTGGAGGTGACTGCACGTTTCCGAGAATAGAATGTGTTAACAGTGCCATATCTGGATGATTTTTTAGTAATTGTCAGGTCAATGGAGGACTGCATTCGCTAGCTGAGGCAGACCCAAACCACTGTGACTTGGCTAGGATGGATGATAAATATAGAGAAGTCAAGACTGCAGCCTCTAAAGGTTCAGTCTTTCTTAGGACTCATTTTGGACTTGGAGAAACAAACCTGTCTTCTACCGGAAGAAAAGAAAAACAGGATCATAACCCTTGTATCAGCAGCGGTTACCAACCCGGTTATAACT
The DNA here is from genome assembly GCF_051348905.1 of Ranitomeya variabilis. Classification (NCBI taxonomy): domain Eukaryota; kingdom Metazoa; phylum Chordata; class Amphibia; order Anura; family Dendrobatidae; genus Ranitomeya; species Ranitomeya variabilis. The sequence continues at coordinate 242,293,168 of NC_135233.1, read as the reverse complement.
CTGAGGAAGGCTATGCCTTTACTAGGAACAATGACTTCCTGAAATCCAGCGGTCCAGTTGGCCCAGATTCACTCCAGGAGTTTGCAACAGGATGTCCTGGAAGGAGAAAGAAGACTCACACGCCATTTAGAAGGGAAAGCTATACTTTCCCAAAGACAATCGATTCCATGGCTTGGTGGCTGGGTTCGAGGAATCTGTTGCAGGGAATCCTGTGGTCCTACTGGGTAACATACGTGATTGTGACGGATGTGAGCTCGGAAGGATGGGGAGCACATCTCAGAGATTGCATAGTCCAGGGTGTCTGGTCAGAGACAGAAGTCGGCCATTCCTCAAATATGAAAGGGCTACTGGCTTTAAAAAGTGCAGTAGTAGAATTCTTTCCCCATCTAAAGGGACACCACATTCGAGTAGTGTCAGACAACCAGACAACGGTTGCTTATATCAACCATCGGGGGGCACAAGATCTCAGGCCCTGATGCTGCTATCACAGCCAATTCTTCATTTCGTGGAGAGACCTCAATTAAAACTAACCGCACTGTATATAAGAGGGAAGGAAAACGAAGAAGCAGATTTTCTCAGCCAAAATACCCTGAAGCAGGGGAAATTGGAACTGGATCTGCCAGTTTTTCAGCAGATTGTGGATCGATGGGGGCAGCCAGAGATAGACCTGTTTATCAACAAGAAAAACAGGAAATCAAAGATCTTCTGCTCTCAAAGATCTTTGAACCCACGATAAAGACCATATGCTGTGGACCTACTGCAGATTCCTTGGGATTTCGGGCTAGCTTACGCATTTTCCCCATTAGTGTTGATTCTGGCAGTCCTGAGGAAGATTCGGGAAGAGTAAGTGAAGGCCATCCTCATTGCTCCCTTTTGGCCCAAGAGGCCATGTTTTTTATGGATGAGGAGAATGTCCAGATCCCTGGATTCTCCTGAATACTACGGGTCTCCTCAGGCAAGGCCCAGTGTCTCACCCTTAGAGATCAGATCTGCATTTGACAGCCTGGATTATGAGAGGGTGCTATTAATACAAAAGGGCTTCTCCCCAGCCTTAGGGTACCGTCACACAGTGCAATTTTGATCGCTACGACGGCACGATCCGTGACGTCGCAGCGATCGTATGATTATCGCTCCAGCGTCGTAGACTGCGGTCACACGTTGCAATCACGGCGCTGGAGCGATGCCGAAGTCCCCGGGTAACCAGGGTAAACATCGGGTAACTAAGCGCAGGGCCGCGCTTAGTAACCCGATGTTTACCGTGGTTACCAGCGTAAAAGTAAAAAAAAACAAACCGTACATGCTCACCATCTGATGTCCGTCCGGTCCCTTGCCGTCCGCTTCCTGCTCTGACAGATCCGGCCGTACAGTGAGAGCAGAGTGCAGCGGTGACATCACCGCTGTGATCTGCTCTCACTTTCCGGCCGGCAGACAGTCAGAGCGGGAAGCGGACGGCAAGGGACCGGACGGACATCAGATGGTGAGCATGTACGGTTTGTTTTTTTTTACTTTTACGCTGGTAACCACGGTAAACATCGGGTTACTAAGCGCGGCCCTGCGCTTAGTTACCCGATGTTTACCCTGGTTACCAGCGAACGCATCGCTGGATCGCTGTCACACACAACGATCCAGTGATGTCAGCGGGTGATCAAGCGACGAAAGAAAGTTCCAAACGATCTGCTACGACGTACGATTCTCAGCAGGATCCCTGATCGCTGCTGCGTGTCAGACACTGCGATATCGTAACGATATCGCTAGAACGTCACGAATCGTACCGTCGTAGCGATCAAAATTGCACTGTGTGACGGTACCCTTAGTCTCTACCCTGCTGCAGAGTAGGAAGCCGGTAACTACTAGGATATATGGCAGGACATGGGCTAAATGCTTAGCTAGTTCGGGGAATACCGTGGGGGAATAAGGTCCCGATTTAAGGCTATATTGGAATTTCTTCAAACGAGTTTGGAGATGAGCCTATCCACTAGCACTCTTAAGGTGCAGGTGTCTGCTTTGGCAGCTCTATATAATTATAACATAGCAGCGGATAGATGGATAGTTAGGTTCATTAAAGCTTGTCATAGGTCGGGACCAAAACGAACCCCAAAGATGCCTCCTTGGGACTTATACCTAGTTGTTGAGGCACTGACAAAATATACCTCTGAGCCCTTGAATGAGTTACTGGCTACAGTACTAACACAAAGTACTAGGGTGCTTTGATCTATATAATTCTCTCAGGCAGTGCTGTCATGTGAGAAGAAGTGGAAAAAAATCTTAGTTACTTACAGGTAACAGGATTTTACAGAGCCCATGACAGCATCCTTAAAATTCCCTAAAATATTTATATTTTATCACTAGTGGTGCGCACTTTAAGAGTGTTTTAAAAGAATGTTTATTGGTGATGGTTATGTTACTTACTGTCTGGAGGTCCTCTCATGCTCTGAAATCCAAAATGATGGGGAGGAGAGGTACCACCCTTTTATTCAATAGGTTTCCTGTCCTTAATTGGTGAATACCCTCTCTCAGGTGGTGCTGTCATAGGCTCTGTAAAATCCCATTTATTGGTAAGCAACTAAGATTTTTTTTTCCAATAAATACTTTTCTGTAAAAAAAAAACAACAACAGGAAAAAGTACACAAATTTGGTATCGCTGTGACCGTAACGACGCGCTCTATAAAACTGTCCCACTAGTTAACCCCTTCAGTGAACACCGTAAAAAATATAAATAAAAAATGAGGAAAAAAACAATGCTTTATGTAACGGGTTGGGTGGAGGAACTACTGTGCCAAAGCCCAAGGAAAACCTGGAGGGGTGTTATTATGAGCCTCACCCAATCTGACTACGGACATGCAGCTGCTAACAAAACCGAGGTCTATGGAGAGACAAGGGAGGTGATCCAGGTGCTACTCCAGGACTGACCTTGGGTAGCTGACCCCTAGGAACTTGTAGCTGGAGTGCACTGAAGGAATGTCCAACAGATGCAGGCAGGCAGAGAAGATGACAGGAACCGCAGGTGCAGACAGGACAGTCTGACAGAGAGATGAGCACTGGCGGATGCAACAGGCTCAACTGCCATTGAGGTAAGCACTGGTGCATGCAGCTGGCTCGGCTGCCTTTGAGGAAAGCACTGGTGGGTGCAGCTGGCTTGGCTGCCTTTGAAGAAAGCACTGGTGGGTGTAGCAGCCTAAGATACAAGTACTGGGACCTGAGAACTGAAAAGCGTGTTAGGAACAAACTCACAACATTGCACAGGCACCTCCATGTTGGAGGAGACGCTTTAACCCCTTCATGACCCAGCCTATTTTGACCTTAATGACCTTGCCGTTTTTTTGCAATTCTGACCAGTGTCCCTTTATGAGGTAATAACTTAGGAACGTTTCAACGGATCCTTGCGGTTCTGAGACTGTGTTTTCGTGAGATATTGGGCTTCATGTTAGTGGTAAATTTAGGTCGATAATTTTTGCGTTTGTGAAAAAAATGGAAATTTTGGCTAAAATTTAGAAAATTTTGCAATTTTCAAATTTTTAATTTTTATTCTGTTAAACGAGAGTTATGTGACACAAAATAGTTAAGAAATAACATTACCCACATGTCTACTTTACATCAGCACAATTTTGGAAACCAATTTTTTTTTTACTAGGAAGTTATAATGGTTAAAATTTGACCAGCGATTTCTCATTTTTACAACAAAATTTACAAAACCATTTTTTTTAGGGACCACCTCACATTTGAAGTCAATTTGAGGGGTCTATATGGCTGAAAATACCCAAAAGTGACACTATTCTAAAAACTGCACCCCTCAAGGTGTTCAAAACCACATTCAAGAAGTTTATTAACCCTTCAGGGGCTTCACAGCAGCAGAAGCAACATGGAAGGAAAAAATGAACATTTAACTTTTTAGTCACAAAAATGATCTTTTAGCAACAATTTTTTTATTTTCCCAAGGGTAAAAGGAGAAACTGGAAACCAAACGTTAATGTACAAATTTGTCCTGAGTATGCCGATGCCCCATATGTGGGGGGAACCACTGTTTTGGCGCACGACAGGGCTCAGAAGGGAAGGAGCTCCATTTGACTTTTTCAATGAAAAATTTCTCCAATCTTTAGCGGACACTGTCGCGTTTGGAGAGCCCCTGTGTGCCTAAACATTGGAGCTCCCCCACAAGTGACCCCATTTTGGAAACTAGACCCCCCAAGGAGCTTATCTAGATGCATAGTGAGCACTTTGAACCCCCAGGTGCTTTACAAATTGATCCGTAAAAATGAAAAAGTACTTTTTTTTCACAAAAAAATTCTTTTAGTCTCAATTTTTTCATTTTCACATGGGTAACAGGATAAAATAAATCCTAAAATGTGTTGGGCAATTTCTCCTGAGTACACCAATACCTCATATATGGTCATAAACCACTGTTTGCGCACACGGCATGGGAAGGAGACACATTTGACTTTTGAATGAAAAATTAGCTCCAATCATTAGCGGACACCATGTCGCGTTTGGAGAACCCCTGTGTGCCTAAAAATTGGAGCTAGACCCCCAAGGAACTCATCTAGATGCATAGTGAGCACTTTGAACCCCCAGGTGCTTCACAAAATTTTATAACGCAGAGCCGTGAAAATAAAAAATCATTTTTTTCCCAGAAAAATAATTTTTTAGCCCCCATTTTATTTTCTCAAGGGTAACAGGAGAAATTAGACCCCCAAAGTTGTTGTGCAATTTTTCCTAAGTACGCTGACCCCATATGTTTGTGTAACCCACTGTTTGGGCGCACGTCTGGGCTTGGAAGGGAGGGTGCACCATTTGACTTTTTGAACGCAAGATTGGCTGGAATCAATGGTGGTGCCATGTTGCTTTTGGAGACCCCTGATGTGCCCAAACAGTGGAAACCCCATAATTCTAACTCCAACACTAACCCCAACACACCCCTTACCCTAATCCCAACTCTAGCCATAACCCTAATCACAACCCTAACCCCAACACACCCCTAACCACAACCCTAACCCCAACACACCCCTAACCCTAGTCCCAACCCTAACCATAACCCTAACCACAAGCCTAATCTTAACCCTATTTCCAACCCTAACCCTAATTCCAACCCTAATTCTAATTCCAACCCTAAGGCTATGTGCCCACGTTGCAGATTCGTGAGAGATTTTTCTGCACCATTTTTGAAAAATCCGCAGGTAAAAGGCACTGCGTTTTACCTATGGATTTACCACGGATTTCCAGTGTTTTTTGTGCGGATTTCACCTGCGGATTGCTATTCAGGAACAGGTGTATAACGCTGCGGAATCCGCACAAAGAATTTACATGCTGCAGAAAATACAACGCAGCATTTCTGCGCGGTGTTTTCCGCACCATGGGCATAACGGATTTGGTTTTCCATAGGTTTACATGGTACTGTGAATGTGATGGAAAACTGCTACAAATCCGCAGCGGCCAATCCACTGCGGATCCACAGCCAAATCCGCTCCATATTCACATAGCCTAATTCTAGCCCTAACCCTAATTCTAACACTAACCCTAGTTGTAACCCTAACCCTAGTTCTAACACTAACCCTAGTTCTAACCCTAGTTCTAACCCTAACCCTGATTCTAACTCTAGTTCTAACCCTAGTTCTAACCCTAACTCTAACCCTAGTTCTAACCCTAACCCTAGTTCTAACCCTAATTCTAACCCTAGTTCTAACCCTAGTTCTAACCCTAACCCTACTTCTAACCCTAGTTCAAACCCTAACCCTAGTTTTAACCCTAACCCTAATTCTAACCCTAGTTCTAACCCTAACCCTAGTTCTAACCCTAACCCTAGTTCTAACTTTAATCCTAGTTCTAACCCTAACTCTAGTTCTAACCCTAATTCTAACCCTAGTTCTAACCCTAACCCTAGTTTTAACCCTATTTCTAACCCTAGTTCTAACCCTAACCCTAGTTCTAATCCTAGTTCAAACCCTAACCCTAGTTCTAACCCTAACCCTAGTTTTAACCCTAATTCTAACCCTAGTTCTAACCCTAACCCTAGTTCTAACCCTAACCCTAGTTCTAACCCTAACCCTAGTTCTAACCCTAACCCTAGTTCTAATCCTAGTTCAAACCCTAACCCTAGTTCTAACCCTAACCCTAATTCTAACCCTAGTTCTAAACCTAACCCTAGTTCTAACCCTAAACCTAGTTCCAACTCTAACCCTAATTCTAACTTTAGTTCTAACCCTAGTTCTAACCCTAACCCAGTGGAAAAATAAAAGTAAATATATTTTCTTTATTTTATTATTGTCCCTACCTATGGGGGTGATAAAGGGGGGGTCATTTACTATTTTTTTATTTTGATCACTGTGATAGGTTTTATCACAGTGATCAAAATGTACCTGTAATGAATCTGCCGGCCGGCAGATTCGGCGGGTGCCCTGCCCATGTGCCCGTCATTTTGGAAGATGGCGGAGCCCATGGGGAAGACAGACGGACACCAGGAGGGACACCGGAGCTCGGTAAGTATGAGGTTTGGGATCAGAGCATGGAGGGTGGGATTGGAGCATGGGGGAGCGGACAGGAGGACAGAGGGGAGCGGAGGACAGGACGGAGGACTGGGGAGGAGATCGGTGGTGGCGGCGGGGGCAGATCGGGGTTTCCAGCCATGGCCGATGTTATTGCAGCATCGGCCATGGCTGGATTGTAATATTTCACCATGTTTCATAGGTGAAATATTAGAAATTGCTCTGATTGGCTGTTTCACTTTCAACAGCCAATCAGAGCGATCGTAGCCACGGGGGGGCGAAGCCACCCCCTGGGCTGAAGTACCACTCCCCCTGTCCCTGCAGGTCGGGTGAAATTACAGTTAACCCTTTCACCCGACCTGCAGGGACATGATCATTCTGTGACACAGCATATGCGTCACAGGTCGGATTGGCACCAACTTTCATGACGCATACGCTGTGTCACAGCTCGGGAATAGTAAGTGACCTCCAGCTATTGGCTGGGGACACTTTAGAGGAACTTATGTAGTCCCTTTAAGAAAGAGGAAGTGTGCGTGCACGCCCTAAGCACATTGCCTGGAGACCTGCTAGGAGTGCACACACCCCGTGCAACAGCAGACCGAGAAGGAGCAGGGTGGGAGCCTCGGCAGTGAGTTCACTGGTGTCTCTGCAGGGAAAGAGGGACCTGCAGGCAGAGATGGAGGTGCTACACTTTATCATCATACCGCTGAACAGAAAGTACAATAAATTGTGATCAAAAAGATGAATGTAAATCAAAATGGTACCGCTGAAAAAGTCACCTTGTCCTGCAAAAAACAAGCCACCATGCAGCTCTATCAGCAGAAAAATAAAAATAAAGTTATAGCTCTCAGAATAAAGCGATGAAAAAATAATTATTTTTTCTATAAAAGTTTTTGTGTAAAAGCACCAAACCTTAAAAAAATATAAATGGGGTATCGCTGTAATTGTACTGATCCGAAGAGTAAAAATGCCTTATCAATTTTACCACATGCAGAACTAAATATAAAAAAAACGAAAACAAAACAACAATTCCTGAATTGCTGGTTTTTGTTCGTTTTGCCTCCCAAAAATCAGAATACAAAGGGATCAAAAAATGTCATGAACCCGAAAATGGTACCAATAAAAATGTCAAATTGTCCTGCAAAAAACAAGCCCTCACAAGACTCTGTTGACCAAAATATGGAAAAATTACAGCTCTCAAAATATGGGGATGCTAAGGCTAAGTGCACATGTCACAGAATTGCCGCTGAAATTTCCGCGGCAATTCTGCAACTCCTGCGGCGAGTATATCGCATGCGGAAATGGCAAGCATATTCCTGCTAAAAACTAGCGTTTTGCAAGCATAATTAGCTTGCAGAATGCTAGCATTTTCCAAGCGATCTGTAGCATCGCTTGGAAAACTGATTGACAGGTTGGTCACACTTGTCAAACATAGTGTTTGACAAGTGTGACCAACTTTTTACTATTGATAAATACAAATACCACTGATGCATATCAGTAAAGATCTATCACAGGGATACACCCTTATAAAGGACATAGAAAAATTACAGGGCAAAAACTCTACTACTGATTATATCCTACAAAGACCACGGAGTACGGATAAACCCAGAGACATCTTTCACTAAAAAAGTAACAACTTTTATTATAAATATTGAATACACATAAGTACAGACTTAACATACAAGGTACACGTATAGCTTATCTACGGCGGACAAAAAACACAGAGTAACACCCAGGGCAAAAAGCAGACAAAGGCCTGTTATGACCCCAATGGCAGAGGGTCTCAGAAATAATTACTAAGTCTGCAAACACAAAAAACCAGCTCATAGGGCAGTGGTAACTGAGCTGACCATATATCTAATCCTAGCACCACAAATAGCAGCAGCCGGGGAACGTGCCTACGTTGGTTCTAGACGTCTCGCGCCAGCCGGAGAACTAACTAACCCTAGAAGGGAAAAGAAAGACCTTTCTTGCCTCCAGAGAAAAGACCCCAAAAGTTGGATACAAGCCCCCAACAAATAATAACGGTGAGGTAAGAGGAAAAGACAAACGTAAGAATGAGCTAGGTATTTAGCAAAGAGAGGCCCACTAGCTAATAGCAGAATATAGTAAGATGACTTATATGGTCAGCAAAAACCCTATCAAAATATCCACGCTGGATATTCAAGAACCCCCGAACCGTCTAACGGCCCGGGGGGAGACCACCAGCCCCCCAGAGCTTCCAGCAAAGTCAGGAATCACATTTAGTACAAGCTGGACAAAAATAAGAGCAAAGCAAATAACCAAAAAACAAAGAAGCAGGACTTAGCTTAATTTTGCACGAACAAGGAGCAGCAGACAGGAGCAAACAGAAAGGATCTGATTACAACGATGCCAGGCACTGGACTAAGGATCCAGGAAGTTTATATAGCAACACCCCTGGACTAACGACCCAGGTGGGTGCCAAACTGAGGAAAGACAATCCCAGAGTCATATCACTAGTAACCACAAGAGGGAGCCAAAAAGTCTAATTCACAACAGTACCCCCCCCCTTAAGGAGGGGTCACCGAACCCTAACCAAGACCACCAGGGCGATCAGGATGAGCAGCGTGAAAGGCACGAACTAAATCGGCCGCATGCACATCAGAAGCAACCACCCAGGAATTATCCTCCTGACCATAGCCCTTCCACTTGACCAGATACTGAAGCCTCCATCTGGAGAGACGAGAATCCAAGATCTTCTCCACCACGTACTCCAACTCGCCCTCAACCAACACCGGAGCAGGAGGCTCAACAGAAGGAACCACAGGTACAACGTACCGCCGCAACAAAGACCTATGGAACACGTTGTGAATGGCAAACGACACCGGAAGATCCAAGCGAAAGGACACAGGATTAAGGATTTCCAATATCTTGTAAGGACCGATGAAGCGAGGCTTAAATTTAGGAGAGGAGACCTTCATAGGAACAAATCGAGAAGACAGCCATACCAAATCCCCAACACGAAGTCGGGGACCCACACCGCGGCGGCGGTTGGCAAAACGCTGAGCCTTCTCCTGTGACAACTTTAAGTTGTCCACCACATGATTCCAGATCTGCTGCAACCTATCCACCACAGAATCTACCCCAGGACAGTCAGAAGGCTCCACATGTCCCGAGGAAAAACGAGGATGGAAACCAGAGTTGCAGAAAAATGGCGAAACCAAAGTAGCGGAACTAGCCCGATTATTAAGGGCAAACTCAGCCAACGGCAAGAAGGTCACCCAATCATCCTGATCTGCAGAAACAAAACACCTCAAATAAGCCTCCAGAGTCTGATATCGCTCCGTTTGTCCATTAGTCTGAGGATGAAAGGCAGACGAAAACGACAAATCAATGCCCATCCTAGCACAAAAGGATCGCCAGAACCTGGAAACAAACTGGGATCCTCTGTCAGACACAATATTCTCAGGAATGCCGTGTAAACGAACCACATTCTGAAAGAACACCGGAACCAGATCGGAAGAGGAAGGCAGCTTAGGCAAAGGCACCAAATGGACCATTTTAGAAAAGCGATCACATACCACCCAGATGACATGCCCTGAGACACCGGGAGATCAGAAATGAAATCCATGGAAATGTGTGTCCAAGGCCTCTTCAGGACAGGCAAGGGCAAGAGCAACCCGCTGGCACGAGAACAGCAAGGCTTAGCTCGAGCACAAGTCCCACAGGACTGCACAAATGACCGCACATCCCGTGACAAGGAAGGCCACCAAAAGGACCTAGCCACCAGATCTCTGGTGCCAAAAATTCCCAGATGCCCTGCCAACACCGAGGAATGAACCTCGGAAATGACTCTGCTGGTCCACTTATCAGGAACAAACAGTCTGTCAGGTGGACAAGAGTCAGGTCTACCAGCCTGAAATCTCTGCAACACACGTTGCAAATCAGGAGAAATGGCCGACAAGATAACTCCCTCTTTAAGAATACCAACTGGTTCTGCGACTCCAGGAGAGTCAGGCACAAAGCTCCTTGAAAGAGCATCAGCCTTCACATTCTTTGAACCTGGTAAATACGAGACCAAAAAGTCAAAACGGGAGAAAAACAATGACCAGCGGGCCTGTCTAGGATTCAGGCGTTTAGCAGACTCGAGATACATCAAATTTTTGTGATCAGTCAAGACCACCACACGATGCTTAGCACCCTCGAGCCAATGACGCCACTCCTCAAATGCCCACTTCATGGCCAGCAGCTCCCGATTGCCAACATCATAATTCCGCTCAGCAGGCGAAAACTTCCTAGAGAAGAAAGCACATGGTCTCATTACCGAGCAACCAGGGCCTCTCTGCGACAAAACGGCCCCTGTCCCAATCTCAGAAGCATCCACTTCGACCTGAAAGGGAAGTGAGACATCAGGCTGGTACAAAACAGGCGCCGAAGTAAACCGGCGCTTCAACTCTTGGAACGCCTCCACGGCTGCAGGAGCCCAGTTAGCAACATCAGAACCTTTCTTGGTCATATCCGTCAAAGGTTTAACAACGCTAAAAAAATTAGCGATAAAACGACGGTAGAAGTTAGCAAAACCCAAGAACTTCTGAAGACTCTTAACTGACGTGGGTTGAGACCAATCATGAATAGCTCGGACCTTGACTGGGTCCATCTCCACAGCAGAAGGGGAAAAAATAAACCCCAAAAAGGGAACCTTCTGTACTCCAAAGAGACACTTTGAGCCCTTAACAAACAAAGCATTCTCACGCAAAACCTGAAACACCATCCTGACCTGCTCCACATGTGAGTCCCAATCTTCAGAGAAAACCAGAATATCATCCAGATAAACAATCATAAATTTATCCAGATACTTCCGGAAAATATCATGCATAAAGGACTGAAACACTGAGGGAGCATTAGAGAACCCAAAAGGCATCACCAAGTACTCAAAATGACCTTCGGGCGTATTAAATGCTGTCTTCCATTCATCTCCTTGCTTAATGCGCACAAGGTTGTACGCACCACGAAGATCTATCTTGGTGAAGCACTTGGCACCTTTAATCCGGGCAAACAAGTCCGACAACAGAGGCAAAGGATACTGAAATTTAACAGTGATTTTATTCAGAAGCCGATAGTCAATACAAGGTCTCAAAGATCCGTCCTTCTTGGCCACAAAAAAGAATCCCGCACCAAGAGGGGAAGAGGATGGACGGATATGCCCCTTCTCCAGAGACTCCTTGATGTACGAACGCATTGCGGCATGCTCAGGTACAGACAGATTAAATAGTCTTCCCTTAGGAAATTTACTACCTGGAATCAAATCTATGGCGCAGTCACAGTCCCTATGAGGAGGCAGAGCACTGGACCTGGACTCGCTGAATACATCCTGATAATCAGACAAACACTCAGGAACTTCCGAAGGAGTAGAGGAAGCAATAGACACCGGCGGGGAATCAGCATGAATTCCCTGACAGCCCCAACTTGACACAGACATTGCCTTCCAATCCAAGACTGGATTGTGGGTCTGTAACCATGGCAGACCCAAAACGACCAAATCATGCATTTTATGCAGAACAAGAAAACGAATCACCTCCCGATGTTCAGGAGTCATGCACATGGTTACCTGCGTCCAAAACTGCGGTTTATTTTCCGCCAATGGCGTAGCATCAATACCTCTAAGAGGAATAGGATTTACCAACGGTTCAAGAACAAAACCACAGCGCTTGGCAAATGACAGATCCATAAGACTCAGGGCAGCACCTGAATCCACAAACGCCATAACAGGGTAAGAAGACAATGAGCAAATTAAGGTCACAGACAAAATAAATTTAGGTTGCAAATTACCAATGGCGACAGGACTAACAACCCTTGTTAGGCGTTTAGAGCATGCTGATATAACATGTGTAGAATCACCACAGTAAAAACACAACCCATTCTGACGTCTATGATTTTTCCGCTCATTTCTAGTCTGAATTCTATCACATTGCATTAAATCAGGTGTTTGTTCAGACAACACCACCAGAGGATTAGCGGTTTTGCGCTCCCGCCAACGCCGGTCAATTTGAATAGCCAGCGCCATGGAATCATTCAGACTTGTAGGAATGGGGAAACCCACCATCACATTCTTAATGGCTTCCGAAAGGCCCTTTCTGAAATTTGCGGCCAGAGCACACTCATTCCACTGAGTAAGCACGGACCATTTCCGAAATTTTTGGCAATACACTTCAGCTTCATCCTGGCCCTGAGAAATAGCCAGCAAGGCTTTTTCTGCCTGAACTTCAAGATTGGGTTCCTTGTAAAGCAATCCAAGCGCCAGAAAAAACGCATCAATATTTGCCAATGCCGGATCTCCTGGCGCTAGCGAGAAAGCCCAATCCTGAGGGTCGCCCCGTAAAAAAGAGATAATAATTTTAACTTGCTGAGCTGAATCTCCAGATGACCGGGGTCTCAGAGATAGAAACAATTTACAATTATTCCTGAAATTCCTAAACTTAAATCGGTCTCCAGAAAACAGTTCAGGAATAGGTATTTTAGGTTCAGACATTGGACTACTGGTAACAAAATCTTGTATGCCCTGCACACGAGCAGCAAGCTGGTCTACACTTGTAATCAAGGTCTGGACATTCATGTCTGCAGCAAGCACAAGCCACTCAGAGGTAAAGGGGAGGAAGAGAGGAAAAAAAAAAAAAAAAACTCAGAATTTCCTTTCATAGTTACATAGTTATTAAGGTTGAAGGAAGACTGTAAGTCCATCTAGTTCAACCCATAGCCTAACCTAACATGCCCTAACATGTTGATCCAGGGGAAGGCAAAAAAACCCCATGTGGCAAAGAGTAACTCCACCATGGGGAAAAAAATTCCTTCCCGACTCCACATACGGCAATCAGACTAGTTCCCTGGATCAACGCCTTATCAAGGAATCTAGTGTATATACCCTGTAACATTATACTTTTCCAGAAAGGTATCCAGTCCCCTCTTAAATTTAATTAATGAATCACTCATTACAACATCATACGGCAGAGAGTTCCATAGTCTCACTGCTCTTACAGTAAAGAATCCGCGTCTGTTATTATGCTTAAACCTTCTTTCCTCCAGACGTAGAGGATGCCCCCTTGTCCCTGTCTCAGGTCTATGATTAAAAAGATCACCAGAAAGGTCTTTGTACTGTCCCCTCATTTTATACATTAAAATAAGATCACCCCTTAGTCTTCGTTTTTCCAAACTAAATAGCCCCAAGTGTAATAACCTATCTTGGTATTGCAGACCCCCCAGTCCTCTAATAACCTTGGTCGCTCTTCTCTGCACCCGCTCCAGTTCAGCTATGTCTTTCTTATACACCGGAGACCAGAACTGTGCACAGTATTCTAAGTGTGGTCGAACTAGTGACTTGTATAGAGGTAAAATTATGTTCTCCTCATGAGTAGTGTTGAGCATTCCGATGCTGCAAGTATCGGGTATCGGCCGATACTTGCTGTATCGGAATTCCGATACCGGGATTCCGATACTCTTGTGGTATCGGATATCGGGTATCGCAACAACATTAATGTTAAAATGTGTAAAAGAGAGAATTAAAATAAAAAATATCGCTATACTCACCTGTCCGACGCAGCCGGGACCTCAGCGCAGGAACCGGCAGCGTTGTTTGTTTAAAATTCCCGCTTTTACATGGTTACGCGAAGTCCCGGCTTGTGATTGGTCAGGGCGGCCATGTTGCCGGGCCGCGGACCAATCACAGCAAGCCGTGACGAAAATACGTCACGGCTTGCTGTGATTGGTCCGCGTCCCGGCAACATGGCCGCCATTAACCAATCACAAGCCGTGACGTCACGGGAGGCTGGACACGCGCTCATTTTAAAAAGGGCGCGTGTCCAGCCTCCCGTGACGTCACGGCTTGTGATTGGTTGCGTCGCGGTCAACCAATCACAAGCCGGGAGGCTGGACACGCGCCCATTTCAAAATGAGCGCGTCCAGCCTCCCGGCTTGTGATTGGTTGATCGCGGCGCAACCAATCACAAGCCGTGACGTCACGGGAGGCTGGACACGCGCCCATTTCAAAATGAGCGCGTCCAGCCTCCCGGCTTGTGATTGGTTGATCGCGGCGCAACCAATCACAAGCCGTGACGTCACGGGAGGCTGGACACGCGCCCATTTCAAAATGAGCGCGTCCAGCCTCCCGGCTTGTGATTGGTTGATCGCGGCGCAACCAATCACAAGCCGTGACGTCACGGGAGGCTGGACACGCGCCCTTTTTAAAATGAGCGCGTGTCCAGCCTCCCGTGACGTCACGGCTTGTGATTGGTTAATGGCGGCCATGTTGCCGGGACGCGGACCAATCACAGCAAGCCGTGACGTATTTTCGTCACGGCTTGCTGTGATTGGTCCGCGGCCCGGCAACATGGCCGCCCTGACCAATCACAAGCCGGGACTTCGCGTAACCATGTAAAAGCGGGAATTTTAAACAAACAACGCTGCCGGTTCCTGCGCTGAAGTCCCGGCTGCGTCGGAGAGGTAAAGTATAGCGATATTTTTTATTTTAATTCTTTCTTTTACACATTTATATGGTTCCCAGGGCCTGAAGGAGAGTTTCCTCTCCTTCAGACCCTGAGAACCATCAGGAATACCGTCCGATACCTGAGTCCCATTGACTTGTATTGGTATCGGGTATCGGTATCGGATTGGATCCGATATTTTGCCGGTATCGGCCGATACTTTCCGATACCGATACTTTCAAGTATCGGACGGTATCGCTCAACACTACTCATGAGCATCTATGCCTCTTTTAATACATTCCATTATTTTATTTGCCTTTGTAGCAGCTGCCTGACACTGGCCACTGAATATGAGTTTGTCATCCACCCATACACCCAGGTCTTTTTCATTGACGGTTTTGCCCAGAGTTTTAGAATTAAGCACATAGTTATACATCTTATTACTTCTACCCAAGTGCATGACCTTACATTTATCCCCATTAAAGCTCATTTGCCATTTATCAGCCCAAGCTTCTAGTTTACATAAATCATCCTGTAATATAAAATTGTCCTCCCCTGTATTGATTACCCTGCAGAGTTTAGTGTCATCTGCAAATATTGAAATTCTACTCTGAATGCCCCCTACAAGGTCATTAATAAATATGTTAAAAAGAAGAGGGCCCAATACTGACCCCTGTGGTACCCCACTGCTAACCGTGACCCAGTCCGAGTGTGCTCCATTAATAACCACCCTTTGTTTCCTATCCCTGAGCCAGCTCTCGACCCACTTACACATATTTTCCCCTATCCCCATTACTCTCATTTTATGTAACAACCTTTTGTGTGGCACCGTATCAAAAGCTTTGGAAAAGTCCATATATACTACGTCCACTGGGTTCCCTTGGTCCAGTCCGGAACTTACCTCTTCATAGAAGCTGATCAAATTAGTCTGACATGAACGGTCCCTAGTAAACCCGTGCTGATACTGGGTCATGAGGTTATTCCTCTTCAGATACTCCAGCATAGCATCCCTTAGAATGCCCTCCAGGATTTTACCCACAGTAGAGGTTAAGCTTACTGGCCTATAATTACCGAGTTCAGTTTTTGCCCCTTTTTTGAATATTGGCACCACATTTGCTATACGCCAGTCCTGTGGTACAGACCCTGTTATTATGGAGTCTTTAAAGATTAAAAATAATGGTCTATCAATGACTGTACTTAGTTCCTGCAGTACATGCGATTCCGCAAATTAATGAACATGCTACGTTTTTTTCTGGAATGCGTTTCCGCTTAGGAAAACAACGCAGCATGTGCACAAAAAATGCGGATTGCATTCTATTAAATAGGATGCTTAATGTGAGCATTTTTTTCGCGGTTTTATAGCGTTTTTATAGCGAAAAAAACGCGACGTGTGCACACAGGCTAAAACTAGTTTTTGCAGTAAAAAGCATCTTTTAGGGTATGTGCACACATAGAATGGTCCACTGAGGATTTTTCCGCAGCAGATTTGATAAATCTGCAGGGCAAAAACGCTGCGTTTTTGCTGCAGATTTATTGCGGATTTACCGCGTTTTTTTGCGATTTCACTGCGGTTTTAAACCTGCGGTTTTCTATTGGAGCAGGTGTAAAACCGCTGCGGAATCCGCAGAAAGAAGTGACATGCTGCGGAATGTAAAACAGCTGCGTTTCCGCACGTTTTTTTCCACTGCATGGGCACAGCGTTTTCTGTTTCCCATAGGTTTACATTGTAATGTAAACTCAGGGAAACTGCTGCAGACCCGCAGCTGCGGAAACGCTGCGGATCCGCAGCAAAATCCGCATCGTGTGCACATAGCCTTAGTGTGTGACAGCAGCCAAACATAAAAACCCAAAATAAATCTGGCATCACTGTAATCACACCAACCCCAAGAATAAAGTCACCTAGTAACTTATACCGCATGAGGAACGGAGTAAAAAATAAAACAAATTCTTCACCTGCTGTTGATTTGTTCATTCTGCGTCCCAAAGATCACAGTAAGACTCAGCGCACATTTATCCTGCGCTCTGCGCTGAGTGCTTAAACCAGGGTTTCCGTGTAAATCTCTGAAATACTTGATTCAGATGGAACCCCTTGAGGAAGATTACCTATAATGAATCATATGGAGGCACTCTGGACGCCATAGGACCTGTGATCCGGCTGTGTCCGTCTTTTTAGGATTGCATAAAAGTGCCGTTGGCCACAGTTTTATGCACTTATGGAAAGAAGGGCACCACTAAACAGAGGTCAGATGGAGTCCAGAGTAACTGTGCTGCCTCATAAATGGATCCCTCGGGGTTTCATCTGAATCATGACACTCAGAGATTTAGATGGAAACCCCGAAGTAAGTGGTCAGTGTAGAGCTCCAGATAAATGTGATCCCAAATGTTATGTAAAATGTTCCCAATAAAAGTCTCAACACAACCCACAAAAAAAACAAGTCCCCACTCAGGTCCGTCATCTGTTAACAGAAATATAGGGGGCTTCCACATTGCTGGTAGTAAA
Source organism: Ranitomeya variabilis (assembly GCF_051348905.1). Classification (NCBI taxonomy): domain Eukaryota; kingdom Metazoa; phylum Chordata; class Amphibia; order Anura; family Dendrobatidae; genus Ranitomeya; species Ranitomeya variabilis. The sequence continues at coordinate 242,275,757 of NC_135233.1, read as the reverse complement.
AAGGCTCTGGAAAAGTGAAATAGCTCCTCACCCTCCAAAAGAAATTCAGCAAATTCTGCACTCTCAAATTCAAATGCCCCCTCCCTTCTGAGACCCAGTGTACGTAAACCACATATAGTGCCCACGTGTTTGGCATTTCTGTAGTGATGAGAGCTCGTCTAATTTACAGGCGCGTGTCTCCAGTAACACGGGCTGCGCATAACATACTGGTCACTGCAACCTACTGGTCACTACAGCGTACTGGTCACTTGTCACTACAACAGCAGTTTGCAATTTTCAGTCAGCAACATCCTCTGCTGCTTGTTTCTGGAAAACACCCATGGAGTCAAAATCATCACTATACCTGTAGATAAATTCCCAAATGGGTATAATTTCCAAAATGGTATCACTTGAGCGGGGATTCTGCTTTTCAAGCACTTAAGGGCTCTGTATACGTAGTCTGCAAACTATTCTAGGAAAATCTGCACTCCAGGAGGCAAATAGTGCTCCCGAATCACACTGTGTGGCTAAGCAGTACTTTACATCCACATATGGGTTATTTCTACATTCTACAGAAATTGTAGGACTCATTTTGGTGCCATTTTAACCATTTCCCAGTATGAAAATGTAGATAAGTTCCCAAAGGGGTCTAGTTTCCAAAATGGTGTCACTTGTGGGGGGTTTCCACGATTTAGGCACATCAGGGGATCTTCAAATGCAACATGGCAACCGCTAATTATTCCAGCAAACTTTGCATTCAAAAAGTCAAATGGCTGTCCTTCCCTTTCAAGCCCTGCCGTGCACCCAAACAGTAGTTTTCCCCACTAGTTGGGTATCTGTGTACTCAGGAGAAATTACACAACAAATTGTATGGTTAATTTTCTGTTGTTACTCTTGTGAAAGTTAAAAAAAATTAGATCTAAAGGAACATTTTTGTAAAAGAAAAGTAAATGTTAATTTTTTCCTTCCACATTCCAAAAATTTCTGTGAAGCACTTGGAGAGTTAATAAAGTTTTTGAATGTGGTTTTGAGCACCTGGAGGTTTTTTTTGAATGGTGTCACTTTTGGGTACTTTCTGTCATATAGGTCACTCAAACTCACTTCAAATGTGAGGTTGTCCTAAAGAGAAAAAAAAAAAAAAAAGATTTTGAAAATTTTGTTGTAGAAAAAAGAGAAGTTGCTGGTCAATTTTAACCCATATAACGTCCTAACAGAAAATAAAACATATGTTTCGAAAATTGTGATGATGTAAAGTAGACATGTGGGAAATGTTATTTATTAACTATTTTGTGTGATACGACTCTCTGATTTAAGGGCTGTAGCGATTCTCCACTATCTGTGGATGGGGAGTATTTACCTCGCTGGTCGTTGAGGAATGTACCGGGACATTCAGGGTTAAAAAGTCCATTCGATTTATTAGTACACAGCATAAACCTCTCTTCAGGAACTTGGTAACACACAGCAACCCATGCATCATACGGCAGCCAATCGGCTTCATAGAACCCACGGTCATCACTGAGCCCCAGTATGCCTGATACGGATTAGTGTCCATTAACTGTCCGCACAGGTGCCTGGATACCTCTTACTCTGAGTGATCCTTCCAACATGTCTCACCTGGCTCACACTAGCCAGCATTACCACCCATGCACAAACACACAGACTCCATCATGGGTCTCTAGACACACCCCATTGGTTGGGGTATGTACGTGATTGGACCCACCCATCTCTCCAAGTCACTTAGAAGCCTTCCCAATATATAGCAAACCCTCAGCAGTAGATCTGAGAAAACAAGCTCAGGCTTCCATCAAAAGGCCATCCACCTCTGTGATACATACCACCCAATTAACCACATGACCAGTCGCCATACCACATACCTCCCCCTCTGCCTAAAGCCATGGGGCTTGGCACTTTCTATTAACTGATCAGAGACCCTTCTCGGTCACCTCTGAAAGTCACACTGTCTGTCACAATCGGGCCCTGTCACTGCCTTTCTGCAGCCGTCATGTCCCCGGCAACGAGAGGAAGACTTGCCATTTGTACCCAGCTCTACATTACCGAACTCTCTTTCCCTAGCATTAGAGTCACAGTCTGAATGGGAGTCACCACTACTCACCCTGTCACCCTGGCACAATAAGTCCCCACTTAAGCAGGTGTTGGACCCCTTTTCTGGAGCTACCCCGTTTTCAACGGTCACTGTGTTGATCGACTCTGCTAAGTCCCAGAGTTGGTCAGACCCACACTTTCTTCTGGTCACCCATAACTCTAGACTATCGACCTCAGGAGATGCTAGCTCCACCCCTTTACACAGCAAAAGTATGAACAGGAACTCCTTCAGCCACTTGCTGTGGTGGGGTTCTCTTATGAGCGTTCCGGCTCTTCTCTGAGCAACCAAACACTACATCAATTTCCCATAAGTCCTTAAATAACTCAAAGTCCTGGCCCCTCGCAAAGGGGTTCAGCAAATTCGGTATTACACCGACATCTTGGTACTCAAAACTTTTGAACATTTCAATGGTTGCTCTTTCCATCGCAGAATCCACAGTGACCCTATGGATGCAGCGAACCTTGACCTTTTTCTCGATCAGACTGTCCTATGGGATTTGGGATGCTCCACCCCTTTTGTGGGTACCCACCCCATTTGGGACACTGCACCCTTTTGGGCAACCATCCCTCCCTGGGATTCTGCCTCCCTTTGGGCAACCACCCCTCTTTGGGACACCACCCCTATTTGGGTCACCGACCCCTTTTGGGATTCCACCCCTTTCTGGGCAACTATCCCTGTTTGGGTTACTGCCCCTTTTTGGACTCCACTCCCTTTCGGGCAACCATCCCTCCTTGGGGTGTACGCCATCGACTCCCCATGTCCTCTCAGACCCCTCACCGCCTGTGCATGGCAGTTTATTTGCCCCAACAGTACCTCACAGCAAGGCTATGCACTGTTCTACAAGGCTCCGTCATCTCCGCAAGACACTGCACAGTTCTGTACAGCGAGGCTCTGCACTGGTCTGCAAGGCTCTGCATGGCTACCCAAGGCTCTGCACCTCTCTGCATGGGCCCTGCATGGCTCCGCACCTCTCCGCATGGCTCTGCGGACCTCTGGACGGCTCTGCTGTCAATCTTGGTCCTGGCACGCTCCTTTGAACCACTGCAAATCTTCATAACCACGCTGAGTTACCACCAGAAGCTTGTAATCTTCATGGACCTGCCGATCCACAGCAAATACCTGCTGTAGTCCTCCCAGGTACCTCCTGGACAGATCCCTGCAGTCTAGCACCAAATGTAGCAATTCTCCACTATCTGTGGACGGGGATTACTCACTTGGCTGGTCGTTGAGGAACATACCAGGACACTCAGGGTTACAAAGTCCATTCGGTTTGTTAGTACACAGCATAAACCTCTCTTCAGGAACTTGGTAACACACAGCAACCCGTGCACCATCCAGCAGCCATTCAGCTTCATAGAAACCACGGTCCTCGCTGAGCCCCAGTATGCCTGATACGGATTAGTGCCTGTTAACTGTCAGCGATACCACACAGGTGCCTGGATACCTCTTACTCTCAGAGGCATCCTTCCAACATGTCTTACTCTGGCTCACATTAGCCAGCACTGCCGCCCATGCACAAACACACAGACACCATCACAGACACACCCCCTTGGGTGGGGTATGTAGGTGACTGGACCCACCCATCTCTCCAAGTTACCTAGACGCCTTCCCAATGAATAGTAAATCCTCAGCAGATCGCCTGAGAAAACAAGCTCAGGCTTCCATCACAGGGCCATGCATCTCTGAGATACATACTGCCCATTAACCACATGACCAGATGCCATACCACGAGGCATAAAAAAATTGCAAAAATTTTCACCAAATTTGTTTTTTTCACAAATAAATGCAATTCATATCAAAGAAATGTTACCACTATTATGAAGTACAATATGTCATGAGAAAACAGTCTCGGAATCAGTGGGATCCATTGAAGCATTCCCAAGTTATAACCTTATAAATTGACTGGTCAGAATTTTAAAAATTGGCCTAGACAGGAAGGTGAAAACAGGCTTCAGGGAGAAGGGATTAAGCTTCAAATTTTACGTGCGTGTAGTAAAGGTAGTCATGTTTTGCCTGCATCCCAGATGTTAAGTCTCCTTTACTGAATAAATAGTTGTCTTTTATACAGTCAGCATCCAGCATTCCACACATCAAGCATTCCACACATCAAGCATTACTGAGTGATGAGAGGTGCTTCCTAAGGCTGGAGTCACACATAACGTATAAAAAATCAGCCCGTTTTTCACGGCCGAGAATTGCATCAATGTTCCCTGAATGAACAGTGATCTGTATATCACCCATGTGCAATGTGAGGATGCGATTTTCTCGCATCTATGCATCCGTGTGACATCCGTATGCTGAGATTTTCTCGCCGGCTTGCAAAATGGACATATAGTGGATCCCGGGCCAGAAAATATGAATAAATAATGTGAAAGCCTATTTATTGGCTCCACAAGTTCCATCCTACAAGTGAAAAAAATTGTGTTGTCTCATGCACAATTTTCTTCGCCAGAGAGGGAAAGCCGGGGACGGAATTTGTAGCCTGGGAAGGGGTTGATACCCATGGATCTTCCCAGGCTAGGAATATCAGCCCGCAGCTGTATATTTAGCCTTTACTGGCTATTCTAATAGGGGTACCCTAAAAAAAAATGTGGGGTCTCCCTATAATTAATAGCCTGAAAGGCTAAGCAGACAGCTGCGGCGTGATATTCATAGCCTAGGAAGGGGCCATGGATATGGCCCCCCCGGCTAAAAATACCAGCACCCAGCCACCTCAGAAAAGGCGCGTGTGTAAGATGCGCCAATTCTGGCACTTAGCCTCTCTCTTCCCATTGCCCTGTAGCGGTGGCATATGGGGTAATAAGTCATTAATGTCACCTTGCTATTGTAAGGTGACATTAAGCCCGGTTAATAATGGAGAGGGGTCAATAAGACACCTATCCATTTTTAATCCAATATTATGCAAGGGTTACAAAAATACACACACATTAAGAATAAAGTCTTTTAGTGAAATAATTAAACACACAGGTTTTCCATTTTTATTACACCCTCAATCCAAGCGAAGCCCAAGTTCTCCTGTAATCCAAAATAAAAAAGCGTCGGTCATACAGTCAAGTCCCACGCTGCAATCCATCTCAAGGGGCTAAATAGTTTACAACCAGGAGCGGTGCTAATGCTATCGGCCCAGCTGTAAACCACTGTGTAATGATTAGCTGCCTGCGCAGCCTCCCCACCTGATCAGACATGAAATCTGTAGCATGGGAACGTTTCTGAACTTTTTCCCATGCTGCTACATTCACTTCAGGTCAGGCGGGGCCGCTGCTCGGCCTCAGTGACTACCGCTGACGTCACTGAGCATGCACAGACTCACAGCCTGACCTGAGGTGAACTCAGCAGCGTGGGAAAAAGTTCAGAAACTTTCCCACACTACAGAGTTCATGTCCGGTCAGAAGGGGAGGCTGTGCAATTTTTTTCCATTAACAAATTCGCTAATTTAACACCTACATCTCCAAAATTTAACACACACATAGTACTAACATTATTAGTCAGGGACTTATATAAATATAACTGATATGCAATGGTTTACTATATGTAAACCAAGTGTCATATCCTGTTGGCTTCTGCAATGATTTAACAGAAGCCGACAATTGAATTATCGGCCATTCTACTACCTAACGCTCTATGAAATATACAGGGTGGGCTATTTATATGGATACACCTAAATAAAATGGGAATGGTTAGTGATATCAACTTCCTGTTTGTGGCACATTAGTATATGGGAGGGGGAAACTTTTCAAGATGGGTAATGACCATGGCGGCCATTTTGAAGTCAGCCATTTTGGATCCAACTTTATTTTTTCCTATTGGAAGAGGATCATGTGACTTATTATTATTATTGTTATTATTATTATTATTTATTGTTATAGCGCCATTTATTCCATGGCGCTTTACAAGTGAGGAGGGGTATACATAATAAAAACAAGTACAATAATCTTGAACAATACAAGTCATAACTGGTACAGTAGGAGAGAGGACCCTGCCCGTGAAGGCTCACAATCTACAATCAAACTTATTGACATTTTCACAAGAAAAACAATGGTTTGCTTGGTTTTAACATACCTTTATTCTTTCATGAGTTATTTATAAGTTTATGACCACTTATAAAATGTGTTCACAGTGCTGCCCATTGTGTTGGATTGTCAATGCAACCCTCTTCTCCCACTCTTGACACACTGATAGCAACACCACAGAAGAAATGCTAGCACAAGCTTCACCGCATACACAATTGCCTTCAGATGACCCCAAAGATAAGAGTCTAAGGGGGTCAGATCGGGAGACCTTGGTGGCCATTCAACTGGCCCATGATGACCAATCCACTTTCCAGGAAACTGTTCATGTAGGAATGCTCGGACCTGACACCCATAATGTGGTTTTTCTGAACCCTGCTTTGGTGTATGCTGATGTTAATAAACCAGCAGGTGTTTTAGCACCAAAAAGTTCCTGTGTCTACCTGAAGAAGCAGCTAAGTGTGTCAACCCCTCACAACAGTAACTTTTTTTCTATCTTTGCGTGCACATTGCGGCTAGCCAATCAGGGTGCAGGAAACATCCACAGTGTCCTGACACAACGGCTTGTGTCATTGGCTGCTGAAATAATAATAATAATAATTTTTATTTATATAGCGCCAACATATTCCGCAGCGCTTTACAACTTATAGAGGGGACTTGTACAGACAATAGACATTACAGCATAACAGAAATCACAGTTCAAAACAGATACCAGGAGGAATGAGGGCCCTGCTTGCAAGCTTACAAACTATGAGGAAAAGGGGAGAAATCACATGTCCCCCTCCATATGAAGAGCGGACATCTTGTTTTAGCACCATTTTGACACCGTAACAACGCAGAGAGGCTGCTCCTGATGCTGGCACTGCTAGCAGCTAGATATCATGTAGTTAGCTATGCGGTTGATTCTTACTCAGATAGTTTAGCTAGGTAGTGTCCTGTGTGGTTGTGAAATCGACCTACCAGCAACATTTTTTTTTTCCTTTTATTTGCTATTACTAATGTCCACAGACAGACCGCAGGGTACATGTCATATAATTGTGTTGTGCACTGCTTCTGTTGTGCTCCATGCACGAGTATACCGTTCTAAATCGTATTTTTTCACTAGCTAAATGTGAAACAACATGCCATATGCCACCTTGTCATTTCATGCTCTGGTGACTTTGTTCTGTGATTTGAGCTGTTGTGCATGAAGAAATTTAGGTGGGGGCAGTTGCTACAGTGATTTACCGTGCCATATCTCACCTTGCTATTTAGTGGCTGTGAAATTCCACAGAGTGGATACCTCATGCACATTAAAAAAATAATATTTTTTTTCTGTTGCTAGACGTGATACAGACCGCCATACCCCACGTTGTATTTTCGTGGCGGTGAAATTGTAGTGTGTGCAGAGCTGTTGCACATAAAAAAACAAATTTTTTTTTTAGTTTTACAGATGTGATACAGCAGGGTAAATCCGATTTTGAAATTGTTTGGAGCATATCTTATAGGTTGCCCACAGTAAAAAAAAAAAAAAAAAAAAAGTTCACTTACTAACGTCATACAGTAGGGAACATCTCAATTTTCATATTGTTTATAGCAACTACCCTATGTTATAGAGACCTCATCCACAGGATTAAAAAAAAAATCTTGTGTCACTAATGTCGTACAGTAGGGGAGATCTAATTTTAAAATTGTTTTGAGCTTATCTTCTTTGTCATAAAGGCATCATCCACACTCAAACTTTCTTCTGTGACTACTGTAATGCGATTCAGCAGGCCTTTTTTCACCTTGTCAATTACTGGCACTGAAATTCAGCTGTTTGCAGAGCTAGTGCAGAGTTGAACATTTAGTTTTTTGTTGCTAATACTGTGCTCCTACCACAGTATCTGAGCAACATGACTGGAAAAAAGTGAGGTTGTGGTGGAAGGGAGATTAGGCTTGGTGTTCAAGGTGTACATGGGGAAGGTGGTAAAGTTTATGAAAGCACTAGTGAACCAACAAGTCACGTCCTGTACATAGATAACTGACAACTGTTACTGGTTGGGCTACTTCACTACCTTTCTTTGGCAGACGTACAGCATAACAACTCTCCAACCGTACAACTGATTGTAGGGAACCACAGATGTTTGCATCTGAAAAGCTGTTCACACGTTCTATGCCATGCGCAGCAGAAGTGTACTCAAAAGCTTCACAGACTCAAGAGGAGGAAATCTGCATCAATGCCAATTTTTTAAGCTTGTTTTCGGAGCAGGGCGAAGTAGGGTCTGAGCAGCATCATGAACCAGACGTTAACCCTGGGGGTGGGTGGGGTTGTGTTCCTACTGAGACACAGATATCTGAGGCTCATGCAGACTGTACTGTGCTGTGAGGGCAGGAAGAGGAGGAGGAGGGCGCCTCCAAAGGTGAGGAATATGATAACAGAGGATAATGACAATGAGGTGTTAGATCTCAGTTGGCTTGAACACAGAGGCACACAGCTGAGTAGGTCATCTGAGGAGGAAGACGAGGAGTTCACGTTGCACCATACATCGCAGACACGTAGTGATGCAGCCACAATGAGCAATGCATCCTCAACCACAACTGTGGCTGTGGCCAGCTGCGTTCATGGGTCTGCAGCTCGCAGGGGTGGCAAGAGTTGCCTAGCATGGGCCTTTTTTTAATACCACAAAGGATGAGCCAAATCACATAATCTGCCAACTTTGCAAAATAAATGCAGTAGAGGGAAAAGTGCAATAATTTGGCTACTTCATGTGTGAACCTTCACATGCGCAATCAAGATGCGTTACTCTGGGAATCCCACTGCACCAAAATGCAAACCTCAACAACCATCAACTGCCCCATCAATAGCTGCTGCTGCTGCTTCTTCCTCCTCCTCTGTTACCGTGCCAAATATTGTGAGGCAGGTCTCTGACCGCAGAACCTCAGGTTCTTTACCCACTCCAGTCACGCTGACTGAGAGCCTGCCATCAACTGCAACAGAATCGGACTTGCCTACTAGTTTTGACCGATCTCCAAGAACGAGCACACCACAAATTTCTCAATCCACCGTAACCTCTTTGCCTGCTCTTCCCTCATGGTCCAGCAGTTTGTCCAGTTCACCATACTCTGCCCTCTCTCAGCACTGCAGCCAGCCCACGGTCCTGCAGTTGTGGTCACGTAGAAGATTCTTTCCTCCTAAGCATGACAAAGTTAAGAGGTTGAACTCCACCATCTCCAATCTGTTGGCCACAGAAATGCTGCCTTTCCGCCTGGTAGATACAGAAGGTTTCCAAAAGCTGATGGCCATCACAGTCCCCCAGTACCAGATGCTAAGTCGCCATTACTTTTCTAAGAAAGCTGTGCCTGCGCTACACTAGCATGTCGCAGACAACATCACCTGTTCCTTGACTAAATCTATGTCTGGTAGGGTGCATTTCACCACAGACACTTGGACCAGTAAACATGGCCAAGGGCGTTACATCTTGCTGACTTGGCACTTGGTGACTTTGGTGGCTGTGGAGACAGGCGCTGCTCCACAAGTCTTGGAATCCCCAAGGCTTTGCAGGACAAACTTCTATATTTCACACTTCCTCCACTGCTTCTGCCGCCTCCTCTACCTCCTCTAGGGCCTTCACCTGTGCCCTCATCCTCTGAGTTAATGAGACACGAGTTCCAACAGTGCAGAGCAAACCCCCAACAACTCCATACCGCATGGCCAGGGCTCCCCACAATCAGGCAGTGTTAACATTGATATGCCTTGGAGATCATAGACATATAGCTGAAGAGTTGTGGACAGCTCTCCAGCCTGAGTTTGAGCAATGGCTGTCTTTACTGAACCTGCATCTATGGAAGGTCGTGTCTGATAACTGTGCGAACCTGGTGGCGGCCCTACGCCCAGGCAAGCTCCCATACATGCCTTGCATGGCTCACATCCACAACCTGGTGGTACAGCATTTCCTCCACCACTATCCTGGCCTGGATGAGCTGCTGCAGAAAGCACGGAAGCTGTGTTCTCCCTTCCGCTGTTCGCACCTCTCAGGTCATCGACTTCCATCGATACAAAGGTTTTTGTAGTTGTCAGTTAACAGGTTGATATGCGATGTACCGACAGAGTGAAGTTCTTCTCTGCACATGTTGCAGCGACTGTGGCAGCGGCAATGAGCTTTGACACAGTACGTCATGTAGTATAGCCTGGGCCAACGCAGTACGAACGTGTTGCATATCATGTTTGCGGAGTGGGCACAGATTAAGGACCTCTGCACCCTTCTGCACAGTTTAGAAATGGCTACAAAGATGGATAGTGCTGAGGATGCTGTCATCAGCCTCACTATTCCGGTCATCTAAATGCTGGAGCAGATTTTGAATAGCCTGTGGGAGGAGGTGGTAGTCCCAGAGGAAGAGCAGGAAGCAGAGGATTAAGCAGAAAGTTCAAAGTTCCAGACTGTCTTCACACAGGCGGGTGTTAAGGGAGGGTGGATTACTCCTATGGAGATGGGCTGGTGATAACAGACAAACTGTTAGTGAAGGTGCATGAGCCAAGGAACAAATGAAGGAGGAAGAGCTGATGGGCGAGTAACTGTCAAGAGATGAAGAAGATAATCATCCCTTCTCTGTTGTTCATGATTGGCGGGAGGGGATGGAGGAAACAAGCAACCGTGTTGCCCATCCACCAATACAGCATAGGCTTGGTTCTCATGGAAGAGATCAATATATGAGTGACTTCTTGCTGCACTATCTGCAATATGATCCCTGTATAGTTATGATTCGAAATAATGCTGATTACTGGGTTAGATCCACTTTATAAAACCACATTTTGCCAGATGCTTCCCGCCCTGGAAAGGGACACGCAAATGCTGCAGTATCAAAACACTCTTTTACACAACATTAAGAGAGATTTTCCCCAAGACAGCAGTGAGGCACACTGTGCATAGCAGCTCTAGACTTCCATCCTCTGGCACGTCAATTAGTCAATGCCAAAACATGACTTTTGGATATGAGATGGACCCCACTCCATCTTAAAACCACCATAACTACTGTAAACCTAGGTACTAAAATAAATACACAAAACACATTATTTTGGTTGTCAAAATGGCCACAGCTTTTATTCAAATCACAGGATTAAATAATCACAGTAGGAGTCAGGTGGAGTGCTAGTACATTGGGATTCACAAGTACTGCGATATCCCCAGCTGTCTGACATACAGCACCAGGACAGACAGCCATAAAGGGTCGGCACGCACTGGCTTGCCATTCAAGCAGAGCCAGTAAACTTTCAGGGCACCAATGACCCTATTATCCTCACTCCTGTGCTTAACCACTGTGCCCGCCCCTGATTGATGTTACTATTACAACGTCCTTGAGGCTGGCCACCAAAGCCGAGCCTGCTCACCACCATGAGGTTTTACATCCTCTATTAGTTAAAATGTGTCCACCTTAACTTGTCTGCATCTTCCACCTGACTCCTAAACCACCACCAGCGAGGCCATTTGACACCTTGAATGGCTAAACATCCTACAATGAGGATCCTATAATGGGGAATGCGGAAACTAAACCATAATAAAGGGGTAGCCACAGTCTGACCACCTGTATAATGACATCTGTCATGCCCCAAAAACTATTATACCGCATGTATTGTAGCCAGCTCTAATAACTCACCAATTCACAGATTTTAGTTCTAGAAACCACCATTACATACAGTAGCTGGGATGCAGTAACCAATTCTTAAACCCACTTACTATTACTACCCAAAAAGTGATGAGTGTATATAAAGAGAAAGATACTATAAACAAGGAGTAATTAAAAGCCATACACAATATAATATCGACAGTATAACCGATCATTAAATAATTTAAATAATTTCTGTAATATTTGGACATAGTAAATGAAATAAGCCTATAGCAGAAAAGTCTACAAAGGCATTATTAATAACCTTGCCATGCCATTGTTAATTGCTTTACAGGCACTTGATAACATATACCATTAACCCTCTCCAACTGGGACAAAGGCATTGGGAATAGGCACATTGCCCTTCATGTTAATGCGCTTGATTACTTCACTCTTAGCCGCTCCCACTGGCTCAAGGGCATCGGGATGCACTTTATTACTTTTCCCTTAGTCACTCTCACTGACTCCAGGGCACCCATATTAGGCACCTTGCTCTTCAGTTTAATGTCCCATATTACTGCATTGTCCAGATGACAACCTTGAAAGAAACAGGAGTTGGTCAATATAAACAGTCAAAATCTGTGCATCAGCATTCTCAAGTCACATGAAAAAAGAGAGCGTCCTTGAAGCTACCGATTGTATTGAAATTTTTTTTTTTGTTCCAGCTATTGTTCCTAGCTCATAGGACCCAATTTAATTTGTAGGCATGTAAAATATGATTGCCTTGACCACAGAGACTTTACCCTAACAGGGTCTTGTAAGATATAAATGCTTCTGGAGACCAGGGGGGCCATACCACGATGGTCACTCCTCCACACCAGGGGGCCATACCGAAGATGGTTACCCCTCCATACCAGGGGGTCACACTATGATGTACACCCCTCCATCCAGGGGCCATACCCGAGATGTTTACTCCTCCACACAAGGGGTCATACTATGATATGATATGTATGATCCATACCTGAGATGGTTACCCCTACTGACCAAATTATAATTGGCTTCAAGGGCCCACTAAAAAAGAAACAAATAAGTGCTTTTCTTTTAAATAGACACCTTTATTAAAACAAACATACAATAACCCAACAAAGCATAAATAACCTTAGCTCGCTGGCAGGAGTCCTTGAAGCTCATTAGATCTGGCGATTACCAAACATAAAGTGAACATAAAATGTACCAATTACTCCCAGCCGTTATTACCCCATTGGCTCGGGAGCATCATAACCACAGGGTTCCAATGTTCACTTGAACTTCCTGAGGATCCGACAAACCCTTGCCAAAACTCCCCTACACATTGCACCAGATCCAGAACCATACTTAATACCAAAAGGAGGAACCATATCCCAATGGATCCCCCAGACCAATTTGTAACCAACTTCAAGGACCCCCCCAACTGCCCAGCTCCAGGTAATCCACTCAGTCTGTGCTATCCACCATCTTAGGTAATATAAAATGAAGCACTCGGTGGGTATACACCATTGCTGCAAATATATGAAGGGGACAATATAAAAATTAAAAAAAACATACCATAAAACATCAAAACATAAAGAACATTAACATGCTGGGAGGAGCCCTTGAAGCTCATAAGATCTGGTGATTACCAAACAAAAAGTGAATATAAAATGTACCAACAATTACTCCCAGCCGTTACCCCACTAGCTCGGGAGCACCACAACCACAGGGTTCCAATGTTCACTTGAACTTCCCGAGGATTCAACAAACCCTTGCTGAAAATCCCCTCTACCATTCACCAGATCAAGAACCAAATTCAATTCCAAAAAGAGGAATCCATATCCCAATGGATCCCCCAGACCAATTTATAACCAACTTCAAGGACCCCCCCCCCCCAACGGCACAAGATGTGGGATAAGTGAAGATGAAAACACCATGTAAGTTTACAACCAAGGTATATTACAGGTTGATACTGGAAAATGTCCCATCATAAGGTCAGATAAATTCGATCATGGGCAATGCTGTGTAACTGTAACAATAAAGACGCCGCCTGCTCCTCTACAGCAGTTACAGACAGGCTCTCTAATCACCAGCTGCACATATATCGTAAGAAAATATAATATGTGCGTCTAGTATAAGCTGCCTGCAGCTATAAGTGTATGTGCAGAAAACTGCAAGGTCTGTGTCCCCAGTCAGTCACACCACCTACATACAATAGACAGGGCTGAAAACTGGGCCCATGATGTGTTCTCCAGAGCAAGGTGCAGCATCACACTAGGAGTGCCCACTCGCTGCCCGCCATGACTGCGTTAGTAGTGCCCACTCACTGCATGCCATATGCTGCCTTATTAGTGCCCCACTCACAACCCCATGCGCTGAATTACTCCCCGAATAATTATTGACACCTGATAAAGTATATATAGTAAGGCTCCAGGTAATCCACTCAGGCTTGTGCTATCCACCATCTAAAGGCCCCGTCTCACTAAGCGATTTACCAACGATCACGACCAGCGATATAACCTGGCCGTGATCGTTGGTAAGTCGCTGTGTGGTCGCTGGGGAGCTGTCACACAGACCGCTCTCCCCAGCGACCAACGATCAGGGGAACGACTTCGGCATCGTTGAAACTGTCTTCAACGATGCCGAAGTCCCCCTGCAGCACCCGGGTAACCAGGGTAAACATCGGGTTACTAAGCGCAGGGCCGCGCTTAGTAACCCGATGTTTACCCTGGTTACAAAAAAAAACAAACACTACATACTCGCCTTTCGGTGTCCAGGTCCCTTGCCGTCTGCTTCCTGCTCTGACTGAGCCGCCGTACTGTGAGAGCAGAGCGCAGCGGTGACGTCACTGCTGCGCTCTCACTTCTCACTGTACGGCCGGGAGTCAGTGAGAGCAGGAAGCAGACGGCAAGGGACACCGAAAGGCGAGTATGTACTGTTTGTTTTTTTTGGTAACCAGGGTAAACATCGGGTTACTAAGCGCGGCCCTGCGCTTAGTAACCCGATGTTTACCCTGGTTACCAGTGAAGACATCGCTGGATCGGTGTCACACACACCGATTCAGCGATGTCAGCGGGGCCTCAACGACCAAAAAAAGGTCCAGGCCATTCTGACACGACCAGCGATCTCGCAGCAGGGGCCTGATCGCTGGTACGTGTCACACATAGCGAGATCGCTATGGAGGTCGCTGTTGCGTCACAAAACTTGTGACTCAGCAGCGATCTCGCTAGCGATCTCGCTATGTGAGACGGGGCCTTAAGGTAATATAAATAAGCGCTCAGTGGGTATAACCCGATCTTGCAAACATATGAAGGGGACAATATACAAAGAAAGGGGTGGATCTATCAGGCAGGACAGCATGCAACATAATAGGACTAAAGGCTGCCATATCTCCAGAAATAAAGCACGGATTTGGAAGTCATGCACAGATTATATGTGCAGCATGGAAAATAACCTGGAGACTCAGGATCTAACATGTACTCAAAGTCTGTATACATGATAAGCATGCTGCGCAGAGATGGAGCCTTTACTCATATATCACATATATAGTGAGAGTAACCTGTTATGGAACTGTACACCCAGCATCATCAGACTGTACTGTAGCAGAGATGAGATCACATACAGGTCACCAGACTCCATAAATGGGAAGGGGGGGGAATCAGCACACTGCAGCATGCAATGCACAGACATGAAGTGCAGCCTCTTGCCCTCATATACATACAGTGTATACACTCACCGGCCACTTTATTAGGTACACCTGTCCAACTTCTTGTTAACACTTAATTTCTAATCAGCCAATCACATGGCGGCAACTCAGTGCATTTAGGCATGTAGACATGGTCAAGACAATCTCCTGCAGTTCAAACCGAGCATCAGTATGGGGAAGAAAGGTGATTTGAGTGCCTTTGAACGTGGCATGGTTGTTGGTGCCAGAAGGGCTGGTCTGAGTATTTCAGAAACTGCTGATCTACTGGGATTTTCACGCACAACCATCTCTAGGGTTTACAGAGAATGGTCCGAAAAAGAAAAAAAATCCAGTGAGCGGCAGTTCTGTGGGCGGAAATGCCTTGTTGATGCCAGAGGTCAGAGGAGAATGGGCAGACTGGTTCGAGCTGATAGAAAGGCAACAGTGACTCAAATCGCCACCCGTTACAACCAAGGTAGGCCTAAGAGCATCTCTGAACGCACAGTGCGTCGAACTTTGAGGCAGATGGGCTACAGCAGCAGAAGACCACACCGGGTACCACACCTTTCACCTAAGAACAGGAAACTGAGGCTACAATTTGTACAAGCTCATCGAAATTGGACAGTAGAAGATTGGAAAAACGTTGCTTGGTCTGATGAGTCTCGATTTCTGCTGCGACATTCGGATGGTAGGGTCAGAATTTGGCGTAAACAGCATGAAAGCATGGATCCATCCTGCCTTGTATGGAGCATCTTTGGGATGTGCAGCCGACAAATCTGCGGCAACTGTGTGATGCCATCATGTCAATATGGACCAAAATCTCTGAGGAATGCTTCCAGCACCTTGTTGAATCTATGCCACGAAGAATTGAAGCAGTTCTGAAGGCAAAAGGGGGTCCAACCCGTTACTAGCATGGTGTACCTAATAAAGTGGCCGGTGAGTGTATATATATACCATCCCCTGTTACTGCTCCCCCTCACCAGTGACTAGGACCTGTAACTGCCCAGCTCCGCGCTAGCAATAGCAGACACTGTATGTGTCAATGCTCTGACCTATCATACAGATACCCAAAACTCATGAAGACTCTGCATAATACAGCAGAAATGTGATACAACAGCCATGTCAGTAATGAGATCACACAGTAGCTGTCTCTGCAGTGTGTGAGGCAACTTGTAACAGACCCATGAAGGAACATGGCGGCTACATGAATCTCTGAGGTAATATTGCTCCCAAATAAGATGTAAGAGCCGATACCACACTAATACATGATGAATGTGGAGTAGTATATCAGCCATGTCTGCAGGAAGGAACTCATGAGGGAACATGGCGGCTACATGAATTTCTGAGCTAAAATTGATCCCATATATGATGTAGGAGCTGATACTACACTAATACATGATGTGTGAGGTGAATGTACTCCTATCAGCTATAATGTGAGGTGATAACCCCAGTATTATACTCCCTGACACTGCAGACATGTTTCCTCCTGTCCATCCTGTGAGAGAAAGAGGGAGAGCCAGAGTTGCCTCCCCTATATAAGCCCCACCCTCCTCACAGTACTACACCAGGCACAAACATCTAAACTCCTTCCTCTTAAAGCAACAACACTCTTGTTTAAAATCTACACCGCAATAGAAACAAAAGCTGCAGGAGTTCTCGGTCCACCCATCCCCAAGTCATGTCCACCTCCGTCTAGTGTCCGGTGGTTTTCATTAGCAGCAGCAGCTGCAGTAGTGTAAGTGGAAGAAGCAATTTTTGTGAGTCCTTTTGACACTTTTTTTAGACCAGCTCGTGCACCAGCTCAACAGAGCTCAAGTCTCACACGTAGTGAATGAATGGAGAGGATGATGCTGGAGTTTCTAGAACTGAATATGAATACCATCAGGGAAGGTTTGAACCCTTTCACATTTTGGTTTTCAAAAATGGATGAGTGGCCTCACACGCCTTGGAGGTTATCATGCCTGGCAGCGAGTGTTCTCCCAGAATGTGTCTTCAGCGCTGCTGGTGGTATCCTGATGGATAAGCATAGCCGACTGTCCCCTGAATGTGTATCTCCAAGGACTTTTGCACTCCAATCACAGACTGTACAGACTAAGTAATGTTGCATTTTTTAGTGTGCTGCATTATTCTCCTGTAACTGCAGTCTGTGATATCTTTAGTGTGGCTTGTGTGCCTGCTGTTCATGCTGCTACTGCTACAGATGTCAGCACAAACTTGTGGAAATGTGAAGTCATGGTTGGTCTACATTTGCCTGGTTGGCTGTAGTGAAAGAAGTGTCGGTCCCTGTTATACTATTTCTACTCTTGTGAAATTTATGCCACTTTGGTGGTGTCAGTCTCTCATTTTTTGAAATTTAACGACTCCTGATTGAGTCGACAACTGCTAGGTAGACTGTAGTGAAAGGTGTGTCGGTCCCTATTATACTATTTCTACTCTGGTGAAATTGATGCCACTTCAGTGGTGTCAGGCCCTAATTTTTGGAAATGTGAACACTTCTGGTTGGGTGTGGTGGAAGACCTGTCAGTCCCTATTATACTATTTCTACTGTGGTGAAATTGATGCCACTTAGTTGGTGTCTGTCAATAATTTTGGCATATGTGTAGACTCCTGGTTGGGTCTCCTTCATGCGTGTTGCCTGTAGTAGTAGGCCTACGAGACCATCAGGCCTCCACTTCCTTTGAGTCATCTACCCTTGTCACTATCTTTCTTTAGAGTTTTCTGATAATAATAGTCTACAAAACTGATATTTGTGCCACCTAAGTGTGGCTGAGCATGAAAGCAGGTTGAGCAACAGCATGTGGTATCAATGCTCTCAGCACAGCAGGCCTACACCCAGGGTTGGCGTTTGGCACAGGCAGACCAGGCAGACGCCAGGGGCCCCCACCTACAAGGGGGCCCCTGCATCTGCAACCCCTGTATGAAGTGCCCAGAGAGTGTTCAGCAGTGAATAATGCTGTGCATTGCTTTGTAGTCTCAGAGCGTCTCCCAAACCCCCCTTGAGACCCCCTCAGTGCAGTGATTTACTCATGTGGTCCGGAGATCTGTGCTGATTGCTGTAGGATCAGGTTTCACAGTCACATACAACAGGGATCAGCATGGGCTCTGACCACAGTCACTGAATCATTGCTTGTAATCTGACAGGGCGACCTGCTGTCACTACTGTCTGGATGACACAAGACAGGAATATTGTCTGCTGAATCAGGGCATTTATTATATAGAAATAAATGAATTCCCACGTGAAACAATAAGGGTAAACTATACACATATAGTACAGGTGTGCATAGGAATCAGCGTTTTTGGTGCATTTTTTTGCAGCCAAAACCTGCTCTCTTGGCAGTAAAAACACTGCTTTCAAAATGCCCATTTTGTAGGGTATGTGCAGAGGATTCGGAAATGGCAGCCCTTTGGATGCAGTGGATATTTGCTGTATCCAAAGTGCTGCCATCTTTTGAACACAGGTGATTCCGCATGTGTTCATTGATCTGTGCTGAATCCCTGTGTCCTATACATTGCAGGGGTGAGATTTCTCTGGTGGAGACTCGCGTCTACGCCATGTAAATTGGCATGCTGGGGTCTGGAGAGATGTGTCCCATGTCCGTCTCTGCGGGTGAGGTGCAGGTGTCAGTGCACGCACAGTAGAGATGGAGTTTCTTGAAATCCCATCCACTGTACTGTACCATGTGGCCGCTGCGGGTCGGATGCTGCACAAGTACACAGCAGCGTTTACTGACTGTGTGCACACATCCTTAGAGATTTTGCTGTTTGTTTTTTACAGTATGCATTTTGTCTACAGTACATGTTTAATAAAGTTAGTTTTATTCACCAAAAACGCAGTGAAAAACAACGTTGCAACATTTGCAGCATTTTCTAAACTTTTTCATTGCTTTCTACGGGTGAAAAAAATTGCTGAAAGTGACACGCTGCAGATTTAAAAAAGGCTGCAGTTGTGAAATTCAGTCAGGAGAATTTTAGCTTGTGCTGTAAAATGCTGTAAACTTCTTATTTGCAGAAGAAAAAGCTGCAAAAATTCTGCATATGAACATGGTGAAAAGCTGCTTTTCAAAGTGCCAGCAAAGATATGAAATTTCCGAAATCTCCTGCAGGCGCTTGTTTGTTTTCTGACTGGATTTCAGAACTGTAGCGCTTTTTAAATCTGTAGCGTGTCACTTCTTTCAGTGCGTTTTCACCCGTAGAAAGCAATGAAAGAATAAAAAAGCTGCAGATATTCCACTGGCATTTTTCACTGCAATTTTTTAAGTGGTTTTGGTGAATTAAACTATAGGTTTCGTTCACATGTTCAGTATTTCACATCAGTACTTGTAATGCAGAAACAGCAGTGGAACAATGAGGCTATGTACACACATTGCGGAATCTGCTGCGGATATTTCCACGCAGATTCCTAAAAATCTGCAGGTAAAACGCAGAATTATCGAGTTTTTTGTGCGGATTTCACCTGCGTTTTTACACCTGCGGATTCCTATTATGGAGCAGGTGTAAACCGCTGCGGAATCCGCACAAAGAATTGACATCCTGCAGAAAATACAACGCAGCGTTTCCGTGCTGTATTTTCCACAGCATGTGCACTGCGGATTTTGTTTTCCATAGGTTTACATGGTGCTGTACAACGCATGGAAAACTGCTGCAGATTCACAGCAAAATCCGCAGCGCGTGCACATAGCCTGAGAAACACGTCACTACTTCTGTATTTATCACCCTCCTGGTTTTGGCTTACACATACTGATGTGAAATACTGACCAAATACTGATCGTATGAATGTGGTCTGAGGCTATGTGCACACGGTGCGGATTAGGCTTAGGAATTTCTGGTGCGGATTCTGTCTCTCCTGGCAGAAAACGCACCTGCGTTTTTTTGTGCGGTTCCGCAGCGTTTGCTGCGGTTTTCTTGCGGATTTGCTGCGTTTTTTACCCCTGCGGTTTTCTATAATGGAATGGGTACAAAAACACTGCAGATTCACAAAAAAGAAGTGACATTCTACTTCTTTTAAACCACAGCGTTTCCGCAGCGGATTTTCCGCAAAATGTGCACAGCATTTTTTTTTTCTCATTGATTTACATTGTACTGTAAATCAATTGTGGATCTGCAGCGTTTCTGCACTGCAAAAAACGCTGCGGATCCGCAGAGAATCCGCAACGTGTGCACATACCCTGAAACATACTGTACACAAAGCAAACATCCTCACTCCAAAAAAAGGCTGAAAAAAGTGTGAAGAACACCACAAAACAAGCTGAAAAACAGGTGTTTACAACGCAACATTTTTACTGCTAATAGAAAAGGTTTTGGCTACTGAAAAAAAATGCTGCATGTGAACATAGTTTTACTCTGAAACGCTATGTCTGTCTGTGGTGTTACATAGGACTGCATGTGATATATACTAAATTATCTGTACTCAGAGAGTTATCACTGCATTATCTGCGGTGTTAAAAAAAATTAAGAGGGGGTTGGGGGCAATTCTTTGTCTTGGGGCTTGGGCCCCCAATCTTTTCTGACCCTAGCAACGCCCCTGCATACAGCTAATAGTGGCAGACCTGTTGGCCGATTTAAGGCCCCTAAAAATGGGGGCCACAGTGTGAGCACTGGCTCCAGGCCCCTCCACCAACTGTATCCCCATCCTGCTCATGTAGTGTTACCTAAATGTTTGTGTGATTTTACAATGTTAGCATTTGGGGCCCAACTTTAAATTTTTGCCTAGGGCCCCACTTTGTCTAAAACCGGCCCTGCCTACACCGATCCATCACCCACCTTGTCTTACTTCAACATTCAATTGAAAGCGGTAAATGCTCCCCCAGACCCGATACCTCATGCATGGCTGATTGCTGTCATGCCATGCTACAATTTGTACTCTGGGTGAATTGAGGCCACTTTCCTGGTGGCTCCCCCTATTTTCATATGTTTTGGCAGCTTTTGGGGCAGTTTGAAGGTGTTATGCATGCATTTCTTTTTGCCTCCCATTGACTGTAATGGCGTTAGTTATGTTTGATGAATTAATACTGCTAATTCGGCGATCCTAATCCCTACCAAACATTGAAATATTCGCTTATCTCTAGATCTCAACAAATTATACAATGTATCAGTAAAGATTTTCAACTTGAATCTTTTTTTTTTCATTGATATCTGATGTGAGATTGAAATGTTTTCTTAATATTTTTAATTTTAATTTCATTCTTTTACAGCTGAGCAGTGTTAATCCCAGATATGTTTGAAGCCATGGGTCTGATCTAGAATTTGGTCTGATTCAGGCATTTCTCAGGTTCCATCTTTCAAATTGCAGATTTCTAGTTGCATTACTCTGAATTAGACTTGAATTCTAGAATGCATTTGGGCAATCATCACTGCTACAATATTATCAGCATCACCATCTGTACCATCTAACTCGAGCTATTCTCCTCTTCTCACAGGTATGAACTGAATGTCCACAGCTCTCCCTAGCTCCTGAATGTCTCTCTATATTTCATTGATTTTCTATAGTATGAACTGAATGTCCACATCTCTCCCTAGCTGCTGAATGTCTCTGTATATTGCATTGATTTTCTATGATATGCTGTGCTTACCCCATCACTCTGTGTCAGTGCCGTAACTATAAACTTCGGGGCCCCAGGGCAAAACTTCATAGTGGGGCCCCTCAACATTTCAATCACTAGAGGTTGTGCGGAACGTGGTGAAGCCTGCTACGCATTGTTGTATACAACACACAGGCCTCGCAGCAGTATAGACCTATAGCAGGGCTTCTCACAGTTTGTCACAGAGATATTTGTGTCTGCTGAGACTGCCTCCTCTCAATGATGCTGAGAGTTTGTTACAGTCAGTGTGCACTGTGCCTGCCTTGCCAACTCTCTGTGATCTCCAGACTAACATATTGTTACAAATCTTGTGCTATGACATTCTCCAGGCCAGTGCAGGTTTCCATTCATTGACAGCTGGCAGAGCTCCTGGAAATTATTGAAACGATTGTCACCCGGAGGACAGGAGAGACTTTGTCTGACAGGAATATAGGAGCTGGGTATTTTATGAGAAATTAAAGTATTAAAATACAATTTTTTGCCATCAGTTTGGGGCCTCTTAGGTGGTTGGGGCCCCGGGGCAGTGCCCCGGCTGCCCCGGTTGTAGTTACGGCCCTGCTCTGTGTCCACAATATATATTTCACTGCCCCTGTGTTTGCAGGCATAGCTAAGTGGTCAGTGTAACCCCTCGCCCCTGCTTTTATGACCTTAGCTTAACTGTGAACATGTGTTCTGGGCCCACTCACCCACATCCTCTCACAGCTGAGCAGTGTTAATCCCAGATATTCGAAGCCATGGGTCTGATCCAGATTTTGGTCTGATTCAGGCGTCTTTTGGGTTCCATCTTTCGAATTGCCGATTTCTAGTTACATTACTCTGAATTAGACTTGAATTGGACTGGAATTTGAATGTAAGGTAACAGAATATCAAACCACTACAATGTTTTGGTTTCTTTTCTCTTTCACACCTATACTACTCTATTTTTCCTTACTTCCTGTAATTCCCGACCTAGTAAGGAATTAGTAATTTCCCTCTCCATCCACCCCTGCCATCTCACCTCCTCCTCACAGCTGTTCCTCCACATACAATCCTCTTTCTCAGACACACATGGCCCCATCATGTCCTATCCTGCTCCCACCTTCTAACGCTCTCTCTGCTACTCCTCATTGCTGGTTATGTATACCGAAATCATGGCCCTCCTCGAACCCATCTCCACACTCATTTCTACCCCCCTGCCACGATCCTTTACATGTTTTCCCAACTATGATAACCTCATACCCATTCATCCAGCCCCCACTCCCCCGGTCCCCCTACCTGGAGAACTATGGAACGCACGCTCCGTCTGCAACAAACTGCCATTTATCCATGACTTTTTCATCACCAACAAACTCTCCTTCCTCGGTATCACTGAAACCTGGCTCACCCCCTCTGACTCAGCCTCTCCGGCTGCACTTTCCTATGGCGGAGTCCACCTCTCTCACACCCCTCGCTCCAGCACCAAACGTGGTGGAGGAGTTGGCTTGCTCCTGTCCTACACCTGCTCCTTTACTCCAATTCCGCTACCACCCTCCGCTACTCTTCCCTCGTTTGAGGTGCACTCTGTCCTCATCTATTCCCTCTCCAACCTCCAGCTGGCTGTCATCTACCGCCCCACAGAACTAGCCATCTCCACCTTTCTTGACCACTTCACCACCTGGCTACTTCATTTCCTCTCTGCTGACATCCCCACTATCATCATGGGTGACTTCAATATCCCCATTGATACTTCCACCTCAGCTGCCTCTAAAGTTTTATCGCTCACTGCCTCCTTTGGCCTCACTCAATGTCCTCTGCAGCCACTCACAAAGATGGTCACACACTAGACATTATCTTTATCTGCTTCTGCTCCCTTACTAATCTCACTAACTCACCCCTCTCCCTGTCTGACCACAACCTACTGACATTCTCTTCCCTCTCCTCTCCTAGTGCGCAACCCCCACTCCACAAACTCACTCTCCCTCGCAGAAATCTCAAACAACTCAATTTACAATCTCTCTCTGAGTCCCTTCTCCCTCTTAGAGACATAGCTTCCCTTCATGACACAGATGCTGCTGTCTCTTTTCATAACAGCACAATAACAGTAACACTCGATTCGGCCGCCCCACTTATGCATAGCAAAACTCATACAATCAACAGGCAGCCCTGGCTGACCAGTCTGACCAAAGAACTGAGACGGGCTTCCAGGTTCGCTGAGCGGAGATGAAGGCGATCCGGCTTTGCCGACCACTTCATTGCATACAAGGAGACCCTCCCCACTTTCAGTCCACACTCACTGCCGCAAAACAAGCTTACTTCTCATCTCTCATATCCTCCCTGTCTCACAACCCTAAACAGCTTTTCAACACGTTCAATTCACAACTCCGTCCCCCAGCACCTCCTCCCTCCCCTCTCATTTCTTCTGAAGACTTTGCATCTTTCTTTAAACAGAAGATCGATACGATCAGAGAAAGCTTTGGCCCACAACACCCAATGCCCCTCTTAGCTGCTCAACCCTGTTCCTCCAAAACCAGCTTCTCCACCATGACAGAAGATCAGCTTTCCACCCTCTTGTCAAGATCACACCTCACCACTTGCACGCTTGACCCGCTTCCGTCCCACCTTATCCCCAACCTCGCCACAGTCTTCATTCCATCCCTAACACACCTCTTTAACCTCTCACTCACAACTGGTGCCTTCCCCTCATCCTTCAAACATGCCAGGATCACATCCATCCTCAAAAAGCCCTCCCTCGACCCATCCTCTGTGTCTTGCTATCACCTGATATCTCTTCTCCCTTATGCCTCAAAACTACTGGAACAACATGTCCATCTTGAACTGTCTTCCCACCTCTCCTGCTGCTCCCTCTTTGACCGGCTACAATTTGGCTTCCGACCCCATCACTCAACTGAAACTGCCCTAACTAAGGTCACCAATGACCTACTAACCGCCAACAGCAAGTGACACTACTCTCTCCTCCTTCTCCTGGACCTGTCTTCTGCCTTTGACACTGTGGACCACTCCCCCCTGTTACAGATTCTCTCATCTCTTGGCATCACAGACTTAGCCCTATCCTGGATCTTGTCATATCTAACACACCGAACATTCAGTGTCTCCCTCTCCCACACCAACTCCTCACCTCGCCCCTTGTCTGTCGGTGTTCCTCAAGGCTCAGTTCTAGGACCCCTACTCTTCTCCATCTACACCTTCGGCCTGGGACAGCTCATAGAATCCCATGGTTTGCAGTATCATCTCTACACTGATGACACACAGATCTACCTATCTGGACCTGACCTCACCTCCTTACTCACCAAAATCCCACACAGTCTATCTGCTATCTCGGCCTTCTTTTCTGCTCGCTTTCTAAAACTAAACATGAGCAAAACAGAATTCATCATCTTTCTCCCATCTCATTCTACCCCTCCACCAGACCTATCCATCAATGTCAATGGCTGCTCACTTTCCCCAGTCCTGCGTGCTCGGTGTCTTGGGGTGATCGTTGACTCTGCCATCTCTTTCAAGCCACATATCCAAGCCCTTGCCTCTGTCATGTTGGACGCTGTTCAGACGAGGTCGTTCGACAGACAGCGGTAATTCCGCTTTTGACCACTATTTGCTCATTGGGGTCGGCTAGATTTTATCTAGCTGTTCCGGGGTTAGTTTACCTGATCCTCGGATTGGAAGCTGGGCCATGCCCATTGCCTTTAAATAGCTCTCCTGATCATT
Source organism: Ranitomeya variabilis (assembly GCF_051348905.1). Taxonomy (NCBI): domain Eukaryota; kingdom Metazoa; phylum Chordata; class Amphibia; order Anura; family Dendrobatidae; genus Ranitomeya; species Ranitomeya variabilis. The sequence goes on along the minus strand of NC_135233.1, from coordinate 242,250,152 downwards.
GGGCGTCGCCGATTATAGCTTCTGTCTTGTGCGTTGTTATCTCGGTCTGGAGTGGAGAGCTGGTTGTTGGAGATTCGTTGCTGGTGGTGTATTTTCCTTTGTCTCATCAGTGTAAGCTTCAGGTAGAGGGTCAGCCAGGATTTCCCTAGTGTGAGGGAAATTGCAGGGGCCCGGGTTATTAGCTCTCGCTCACCTAGTCTCCCCGTGACAGCCTCCTCCTGCCGTCTCAAACTCAAAAATATTTCCCGGATCCACGCATTCCTTGACCACAAAAGCACAAAAACACTAGTGCACACCTTTATCATCTCCCGCCTTGAATACTGCAACCTACTCTCTGGCCGCCCCTCTACCACTCTGGCACCACTCCAATCCATCCTACACTCTGCTACCCAACAAATCACCTGTCTTCCCGTTATTCCCCAGCCTTTCCCTTATGCCAAGCGCTTCACTGGCTTCCTATCGTCCAGAGACTCCAGTTCAAAACCCTTACTATGACATACAAAGCCATCCACACCCTGTCTCCTCCATACATCTGTGACATGGTCCCCTGGTACTAACCTACACGCAACCTACGATCCTCACAAGATCTCCCTCTCTACTCCCCTCTCATCTCTTCTTCCCACAACCGCATCCAAGACTTCTCCCGTACTTCCCCCATACTCTGGAACTCTCTACCCCAACACATCAGACTCTCGCCTACCAAAGAAACCTTCAAAAAGAACCTGAAGACTCACCTCTTCTGACAAGCCTAAAGCCTGCAGTGATCCTCAACATACTGAACCGCCACACAACCAGATCTACCCTCTCCTAGTGTATCCTCACCCATCCCCTGCAGACTGTGAGCCCTCGCGGGCAGGGTCCTCCCTCCTTCTGTACCTGTAAGTGCCTTGTTTTTTGCTCATGTTTATTGTATTTGTCTATATTTGCCCCTTTTTCATATGTAAAGCGTCATGGAATAAATGGCGCTATAACAATGTATAATAACATAATAATAATTTTAAAAATTTGGAGCGGTAACATTAAGTAGGAAAAATAAGTATTTGCTACGTTGCCAATTTTGAAAGTTTTCCCACTTACAAATAATTAGAGGTTTGTAATTTTTATAATAGATACACTTCAACTGTGAGAGACAGAATCTCAACATAAAAAAAAAAAAAAAACAGAAAATCACACTGTATGATTTTTAAATAATCAAGTTGCATTTTATTGCATGAAGTCAGTATTTGATCACCTACCAACCAGCAAGAATTCTGGCACTCACAGACCTGTTCGTTTTTTTTGTAAGAAGCCCTACTACTCTGCACCTGTTTGAACTCATTACCTGTATAAAAGACACCTGTCAATACACTCAATCACCCTTCAACCTCTCCACCATGGCCAAGACCAAATAGCTGTCTAAGGACACTAGGGACAAAATTGTAGACGTGCACAAAACTGGGATGGACTACAGAACAATAGGCAAACAGCTTGGTGGGAAGGCTACAACTGTTAGCACAATTATTAGAAAATGGAAGAAGCACAAGATGATAGTCAATCTTCCTCAGTCAGGGGCTCCTTGCAAGATATCGCCTCGTGGGGTAAGGATGATTCTGAGAAAGATCAGGAATCGGCCAAAAACTACACAGTAGGACCAGGTCAATGACTTGAAAAAAGCTGGGACCACAGTCTCAAACATTACTGTTAGTAGCACACTATGCCATCATGGATTAAAATCCTTTAGGGCACACAAGGTCCCCCTGCTCATGCCAGCACATGTTCAGGCCTATTTGAAGTTTGCCATTGACCATCTGGATGATCCAGAGGAGGCATGGGAGGAGGTCATGTGGTCAGATGAGACCTAAATAGAACTTTTCGGTATCCACTCCACTCGCCGTGTTTGGAGGAAGACGGATGAGTACAACCCCAAGAACACCATCCCAACCGTGATAAATGGTGGGGGAAACCTCATACTTTGGGGGTGCTTTTCTGCAAGGGACAGGACGACTGCACCATATTTAAGGGAAAATGGATGGGGTCATGTATCGTGAGATTTTGTCCAACAACCTCCTTCCTACAGTAATAGCACTGAAGATGGGTCGTGACTGGGTCTTCTACCATGACAACAACTCAAAACACACAGACAGGGGAACTTAATGAGTGGCTCCTTAATAAGCACTTGAAGGTCTGGAGTGGTTTAGCAAGTCTCCAGACCTGAAACCAATGGAAATTCTTTGGAGGGAGCTGAAACTCAATTTTGCCCAGTGACAGCCTCGAAACCTGAAAGATCTGGAGAAGATCTGTATGGAACACTGGGCCTGCTGCAGTGTGGGCAAACTTGGTCAAGAACTACAGGAAATGTTTGACCTCTGTAATTGCAAACAAAGATTTCTGTACCAAATATTAAGTTCTGCTTTTCTATTGTATCAAATACTTATTTCATGAAATAATATGCAAATTCTGTAAAAATTCTAAAATGTGATTTTCTTTATTTTTTTTCTTAGATTTTGTCTCTCACATTTGAAGTATACCTACAATATAAATTACAGACCTCTACATTCTTTGATGGTGGGAAAATTTGCAATATCGACAGTGTAGCAAATACTTATTTTCCCCACTGCATTTTTTAAATTTAAAATAGGTCAAACACCTCCATGCTGAAATGATGTTAAAGTGACCATCCAATACGGACATATGAAAGCAATAATAATAATAATTTTATTTATATAGCGCCAACATATTCCGCAGCGCTTTACAAATTATAGAGGGGACTTGTGAAAGTATTGAATAACAAGAGAGGAATGATAAAATATACTAAAAATATTATATGATGTCCGTCACCGTACCTCAGTGTTGCTGCCAATGACAACAATAAAGAAGAATGTACTGAATGCAGGATTAGAATAACCAAGAGTTTGGAGCACAGAATAAGCTCAGCAATTAGGATGTGAAAAATATAAAGGTAATTATTTAAGATACCAAACGTATAAAAAAAAATCTAATGATTGTATTATATAAGCACAAACGGCTGAGCTAAAGGAAGCTGCCAGTCAACTGTAACAACATACACTCACCGGCCACTTTATTAGGTACACCATGCTAGTAACGGGTTGGACCCCCTTTTGCCTTCAGAACTGCCTCAATTCTTCGTGGCATAGATTCAACAAGGTGCTGGAAGCATTCCTCAGAGATTTTGGTCCATATTGACATGATGGCATCACACAGTTGCCGCAGATTTGTCGGCTGCACATCCCAAAGATGCTCCATACAAGGCAGGATGGATCCATGCTTTCATGTTGTTTACGCCAAATTCTGACCCTACCATCCGAATGTCGCAGCAGAAATCGAGACTCATCAGACCAAGCAACGTTTTTCCAATCTTCTACTGTCCAATTTCGATGAGCTTGTACAAATTGTAGCCTCAGTTTCCTGTTCTTAGCTGAAAGGAGTGGTACCCGGTGTGGTCTTCTGCTGCTGTAGCCCATCTGCCTCAAAGTTCGACGCACTGTGCGTTCAGAGATGCTCTTAGGCCTACCTTGGTTGTAACGGGTGGCGATTTGAGTCACTGTTGCCTTTCTATCAGCTCGAACCAGTCTGCCCATTCTCCTCTGACCTCTGGCATCAACAAGGCATTTCCGCCCACAGAGCTGCCGCTCACTGGATTTTTTTTCTTTTTCGGACCATTCTCTGTAAACCCTAGAGATGGTTGTGCGTGAAAATCCCAGTAGATCAGCAGTTTCTGAAATACTCAGACCAGCCCTTCTGGCACCAACAACCATGCCACGTTCAAAGGCACTCAAATCACCTTTCTTCCCCATACTGATGCTCGGTTTGAACTGCAGGAGATTGTCTTGACCATGTCTACATGCCTAAATGCACTGAGTTGCCGCCATGTGATTGGCTGATTAGAAATTAAGTGTTAACAAGAAGTTGGACAGGTGTACCTAATAAAGTGGCCAGTGAGTGTATATCTCCAGAAAGAGCATAAAAATATCAGAGCAATGTGTAGATAACAATCTCAATATTATAATAATATGCAATACATAAGTAATAACATAGTGGAGCTGGAGATATGAGCCCGACTCACTGCTGCTGATACAAGTCCAAAAGAACCTAGAAGAAAATCGTTTAAGTACTAAATCCCTCGACGATGACACAGACTGCTCAAGCTGAACAGAAGTGTGCTGCAACTGTTTGGGCAGTCAGACCAGCATGGGTCGAGATGCAGAGAGCCCCGGCCGGTGGCATCACCTGAGGGGGATTACAGAACGAGGATGGCGAATGGCGCTGACATCACAAAGTTTGATATGGGATCCGTAATAAGCGTGCTTCCATACGAGTTTCAGAAACAACTGATTCAGTGATCAGAGGATCGCACGCCACCCGCGATCATTCTCTAACAAGCATAGGGAATATAATATACACCTGTTTATGTGGGATATGTGTTAAATTCCCTATTATCTTCAAATATTCCATGTTTTTTCTTTGTCTAACATGCCAAAGAAACCTATTATGCCTCTCAGAAATTTTGACAAGTTCTGTTTTTTTTTTTCATTTATTTATTTTCTTCATTCCTTTTTACTACGTCCAGATATTTACATTCTGCAGGTTTAGAATTTACAATTTGTGTTTTGTGCTAGCTTTAGAATTTACAGCAAATAGTAACTTATTCCACATAATTCACTGGTTATAATTCACAGCAGATGATAACTCATCCTATAAATGTTGATCTTTCTATTACAACGTGCATGAATTCATTTGATACTTTGTGAAATGTATAATTAACAGCAGATATCTTATAAGCAGGAACGTACCCAGCGGAGAGCAGGTCCCATAGCAAATATTAAATTCGCAGGTCGGCCAGCAATATATAAAGTGACTTAATATTATATGGAAAACAACTTTAATATAGACTCCATTCCGGTGATATTTAACCCTTACCACCCCATCTCCTTTCCATCATCTTTTGATTTAATATTCTATATCTCTGCATAAAGAACCTGTCGAGAGGGGAACCCTGAATATTCATTAGGACAAGGGATGCAGAATATGTGATTGTGGCCCCAAATGCTCTTGTTCATCCCATCGATTTTACTGATGCCTATAAATCACAGTAGATTATAACTTTAATATTTTTCCTATATTTCAGGGTCGGAGGAGCCATCTCAACAAAATCCATAACAGGACAGGCATATATTGTCATACACGGTGAGTAATTGCAGAATAATTTTTAAATTCAAGTAGTATACTTGACAGGGGAGAGAGGATTGAAATTAGATGAAAAAACTCAGGAAAAAAAACATGAACGATATTATTCAAACGACTATAAAAATCCATGATTTATATTATAGCATCAACACAATAACTGAACAAACTACCACAAGGAGGGAAATGAAACTGAAGGGATTCAACGTCCACAATGTGTAATAATCCAAAACCTCCTAGGATGTAGGATAAAGTAATCACATCGTCTACTGTAGATATAATATAGAATCCATAGACTGTTACCTCGTCAGACGAGCACGCTCCGCCGTGTCTTCTTTCATCTAGTATTATTAGGATTGTGTCTCGTGGTCTAACGTAGCAGTAAAACTTGTATCCCTGGAACTGAAATTTCTTGTTTGTCCAGTGCAGAGAGGCTGGGAAATGCCATGTAGACCTGACTCCATTCAACTCCCACAATTTAAGTGTAAAAAGTTGAGGTAGATTGTGAAATCATTCACTTTGCAACTTTGCACCAATTTTGACTTATTTCACTCAGTCTTCTTGTTTGTTTGTTTTCTGATTAAATTTGTACCAGTTTAGCATTCTTATGTAGGGCAATTTGAAGTTTCTTTTTTCTTTTTTTGACCCCACCCTCCCCCATAAACTTACTAATTATTTTAAATATTTAAACAATGAAAACGTACATTAAGCAGTCTAAAAAGAAAGTCAGATCTATCACAGTGGCTCTCGCTGAAGCATTTAGTTCACCTTTAATCACATTTGTCAAAAGACATGGGGATCGGTAAAGATAGCTGCTCAACCTCATAGCTAAGGGAATATTGCCACAAGCCTGCATAAGCAATCACTGACCGACCAATCGCAGAAACTGTACATTAAAAGCCCTATCCTGGTGCCTTATTCACAATGGTGATGATGAATGGCACAACACTACTTAAGGAGCGGGCCACTGACTGCAGTGCCCCGCTCCCCCATCCTATTAGATTGTTCTCCCCACCTCCCCATCTCTTCTGTTTTGTTGAGTGGTCTGCCCCAATTTAATATGGCCAGTGGAAACCTGTTGGGGCTAAGTTCAACCCCATCCCCTGTATATAGAGGCATTGGGAACTCTTCTTCTTCTTTTCCCCTTGTGGGTTTCATTATTGTTAGATGGGATGTTCAGAAGGAAAGGTGGGGGATTATCTGGGAGCATTCGCACAGATCGCTGCAGTCTTGCTGCTTGTGGTTGTACCACAATCATTTGATGCTCTGCTGCTGCTGTTGCCATACTGTCCTGTTTCACAGCTGAAGACCTCCTTTGCCCTGCCCTTTGCTCCAAGCCCTAATCCCTAATTCCCCCTTACCATCCCTCACCCATGTGCTTCCTGCTGCTGCTGTGCGTTGATCAGTGACGCAAGTTGCTGATCACCATTTGCACATAATTTTTTGCCACAGAGAGATTTTTCTTTGTTTATATCCATATGTTTTATTATTTCTACTACCTCTGTCCTAAGGCCACTGAGTGCTTATCAATGACACACATCACTGATCGGAGTCTGTTCTCAATTTTTGTCCAGGACGTTTTTCCTCTTGTCAGGATTTACTGCTCTGATCAGTACTGCAACCTACTGATCAGAGTCCGCAGCAGTCTTTTTTTTTTTTTCTCCAAAATTTTAAAATCATACACATATATAATATAATAGAAATATATTTAAATTATATTTAGGGACAGCATAATCTGCAGTAAAGCTTTACTGCAGTAATTCGCTTATGCTACAGTATTTGTTTATTAAAACGTAGAATTACAGTTTGAGTCACTTTCAGGCGCTGAGTACCGTAATTATTTACTGATGTCCACCTAGTAAAACTAATTTGGTTTAGTTTCAGAAATTTACTAGAACATTTTTATAGGACAAGTTTTTTTCTGCTAAAATATTTTAGTTGCGTGTCCAGTTTTTTTTTTTTGTTTATTTCTTTTACTGACGTCCATTGTCTGTGGTTTTTATTTATTGTAGCTTCAAAAAACTTATTGGAAAATAACTTTAGTAATTATTTTGCTACTAGATGGTAGCCCGTTTCTAATGCATCGGGTATTCTAGAATATGTATGTAGTTTATTTATGAAGATTTTAGAATAATGCAATTTATACACAGGATTCGGCCAGCCGCGACCTATTAGGGAAGCGTGGTTCAAATCCCGTGCCAATTCGGACTGCGCCTGTCGCTGATTGTTCGTGGCCGGCCACGTAGTATATAGCACAGCCACGTAGTATATAGCACAGCTACATAGTATATAGCACAGCCATGTAGTATATAACACAGCCCACAGAGTGTATAACAGCCCACATAGCATATAACACAGCCACTTAGTATATAACAGCCCACGTAGCATATAACACAGCTCACGTAGTATATAACAGCCCACGCACACAGTGTATAACACAGCCCATGTAGTGTATAACACAGCCCACGTAGTGTATAACACAGCCCACGTAGTATATATCAGCCCACGTAGTGTATAACACAGCCCACTTAGTATATAGCACAGCCCACATAGTATATTGCACAGCCCACGTAGTATATTGCACAGCCCACGTAGTATATGGCACAGCCCACTTAGTACATTGCACAGCCCACTGTTGTGAATTCCGTTCTTGGGCTCCCTCCGGTGGTTGTAAATGGCACTTTTGTGAGTTCTGCTCTTGGGCTCCCTCCGGTGGTTTTGAGTGGAACTGCTGCTCCTTGGGTTTAGCATTGCAGCTGCTTCCACTTATCATCTCTCCTGGCTCTGCTATTTAGCCTGGCTCTAGTCTTCAGCCAGTGCCAGCTGTCAATGTTTCTTGGTTGGATTCAGATCTCTCCTTGGATTTCTCTGATAGCCTGTCCATTTCAGCAAAGATAAGTCATTGCTTTTCTTTTGGTTGTCCACTTGCTGTGGACTTAATCGTTCAGCTCATGTTGTGTTTTTTCTTGTCCAGCTTGTCTGTATGATATATTCTGCTTAGCTGGAAGCTCTGGGGAAGCAGATTTGCCCCTCCACACCGTGAGTCGGTGTGGAGATTTTTTGTAAAATCTGTGTGGATTTTTAGCTTTTAATACTGACCGCACAGTATCCTTTTCTATCCTGTCTATTTAGTTAGAATTGGCCTCCTTTGCTAAATCTTGTTTTCATTCTGTGTATGTCATTTCCCTCTCCACTCACAGTCAATATTTGTGGGGGGCTATCTTTCCTTTGGGGTTTTCTCTGAGGCAAGATAGCTTTCTGTTTCCATCTTTAGGGGTAGTTAGTTCTCAGGCTGTGACGAGGTGTCTAGGGAGTGACAGGAACATCCCACGGCAACTTCTAGTGTTGGTGTTAGGATTAGGAACTGCGGTCAGTACAGATACCACCTCCTCAGAGCTCGTCCCATGTTGCTCCTTAACCACCAGGTCATAACAGTACAGCTGGCCAGCAATGTGTTGAATGCATCTCAAAAGAGGGGAAAAAAAAGTTCTGAGCCATTTTTTTTTCTTTGCAGCCTGTTTTGTCTTTTTTTTCCCCTTACCTCTGGGTGGCTCAGTGGTTAGGTGCTAGCATGGATATTCAGGGATTGACGTCTCGTGTGGATCATCTTGCTGCTAGAGTACAGGGTATTTCGGATTATATCATTCAGACTCCTGTTTTAGAGCCTAGAATTCCTACTCCTGATTTGTTTTTTGGGGATAGATGCAAATTTTTGAACTTTAAAAATAACTGCAGATTGTTTTTTGCTTTGAGACCCCGTTCCTCTGGAGACCCCATTCAGCAGGTGAAGATTGTCATTTCTCTGCTGCGTGGAGACCCTCAGGACTGGGCATTCTCCCTTGAGTCAGGGGATCCTGCATTACTCAATGTAGACGCATTTTTTCAAGCGCTTGGTTTGCTGTATGACGAACCTAATTCTGTGGATCAGGCAGAAAAAACCTTGCTGGCTCTGTGTCAGGGTCAGGAAGCGGCAGAAGTGTACTGCCAGAAATTTAGAAAGTGGTCTGTGCTCACAAAATGGAATGAGTATGCCCTGGCAGCAATTTTCAGAAAGGGTCTTTCTGAAGCCCTTAAAGATGTTATGGTGGGGTTCCCCACGCCTGCTGGTTTGAACGAATCAATGTCTCTGGCCAATCAGATTGATCGGCGCCTGCGCAAGCGCAAGGTGGTGCACCATATGGCAGTGTCCTCTGAGCAGAGTCCTGAGCCTATGCAATGTGATAGGATTTTGACTAGAGCAGAACGGCAGGAATTCAGACGTCAGAATAGGCTTTGTTTTTACTGTGGTGATTCTGCTCATGCTATTTCTGAGTGCCCTAAGCGTACTAAGAGGGTCGCTAGGTCTGTTACCATTAATACTGTACAGCCTAAATTTCTCTTGTCTGTTACCCTGATTTGCTCATTATCATCCTTTTCTGTTATGGCATTTGTGGATTCAGGCGCTGCCCTGAACTTAATGGACTTAGAGTTCGCCAGACCCTGTGGTTTTTCCTTGCAGCCTTTGCAGAGCCCTATTCCCTTAAGGGGGATTGATGCTACACCATTGGCCAAGAATAAACCTCAGTACTGGACACAGTTGACCATGTACATGGCTCCAGCACATCAGGAAGATTGTCGTTTTCTGGTGTTGCATAATTTGCATGATGTTGTTGTGCTGGGTTTTCCATGGTTACAGGTGCATAATCCGGTGCTGGATTGGAAATCTATGTCTGTGACTAGTTGGGGTTGTCAAGGGATACATAGTGATGTTCCTTTAATGTCAATTTCCTCTTCCCCCTCTTCTGAAGTTCCTGAGTTTTTGTCGGATTTCCAGGATGTATTTGATGAGCCCAAGTCCAGCTCCCTTCCTCCTCATAGGGACTGCGATTGTGCTATTAACTTGATTCCTGGCTGTAAGTTCCCTAAGGGACGACTTTTCAATCTGTCTGTGCCAGAGCATGCAGCCATGCGGAGTTATGTAAAGGAGTCTTTGGAGAAGGGGCATATTCGCCCGTCTTCGTCACCGTTGGGAGCTGGATTCTTCTTTGTTGCCAAGAAGGATGGCTCCTTGAGACCCTGTATAGATTATCGCCTTCTCAATAAGATCACGGTCAAATTCCAATACCCTTTACCTTTGCTTTCTGATTTGTTTGCTCGGATTAAGGGGTCTAGTTGGTTTGCTAAGATTGACCTTCGAGGGGCGCATAATCTTGTTCGTATTAAACAGGGTGACGAATGGAAAACAGCATTTAATACGCCCGAAGGCCATTTTGAATACCTTGTGATGCCATTCGGACTCTCTAATGCTCCATCTGTGTTTCAGTCCTTTATGCATGATATCTTCCGGAATTATCTTGATAAATTCATGATTGTATATTTGGATGATATTTTGTTTTTTTCCGATGATTGGGAGTCTCATGTGAAGCAGGTCAGGATGGTATTTCAGATCCTTCGTGCTAATGCTTTGTTTGTGAAGGGGTCTAAGTGCCTTTTTGGAGTTCAGAAGGTTTCTTTTTTGGGTTTCATTTTTTCTCCCTCAGCTATAGAAATGGATCCTGTTAAGGTCCAGGCCATTCATGATTGGATTCAACCCACATCTGTGAAGAGCCTTCAGAAATTTTTGGGCTTTGCTAATTTTTATCGCGGTTTCATTGCTAACTTTTCCAGTGTGGTTAATCCCCTGACCGATTGAACGAAGAAAGGCGCTGATGTGATGAATTGGTCCTCTGCGGCTGTTGAGGCCTTTCAGGAGCTTAAACGTCGTTTTACTTCTGCCCCTGTATTGCGTCAGCCGGATGTTTCTCTTCCTTTTCAGTTTGAGGTTGACGCTTCTGAGATTGGGGCAGGGGCCGTTTTGTCTCAGAGAAGTTCTGATGGTTCTTTGATGAAACCGTGTGCCTTCTTCTCCAGAAAGTTTTCGCCTGCTGAGCGTAATTATGATGTCGGCAATCGGGAGTTGTTGGCTATGAAGTGGGCATTCGAGGAGTGGCGACATTGGCTTGAGGGAGCCAAACATCGCGTTGTGGTCTTGACCGATCATAACAATCTGATTTACCTCGAGTCTGCCAAGCGGTTGAACCCTAGACAAGCTCGATGGTCCCTGTTTTTCTCCCGTTTTGATTTTGTGGTCTCGTATCTTCCGGGATCTAAGAATGTGAAGGCTGATGCCCTCTCTAGGAGTTTTTTGCCTGATTCTCCGGGAGTCCTTGAGCCGGTTGATATTCTCAAGGAGGGGGTGATTCTTTCTGCCATCTCCCCTGATTTATGGCGGGTGCTTCAGGAGTTTCAGGCTGATAAACCTGATCGCTGTCCAGTGGGGAAACTGTTCCTGATAGATGGACTAGTAAGGTAATTTCTGAGGTTCATTGTTCGGTGTTGGCTGGTCATGCTGGGATTTTTGGTACCAGAGATTTGGTTGCTAGGTCCTTTTGGTGGCCTTCCTTGTCGCGGGATGTGCGTTCTTTTGTGCAGTCCTGTGGGACTTGTGCCCGGGCCAAGCCTTGCTGTTCCCGTGCTAGTGGGTTGCTTTTGCTTTTGCCGGTCCCTGAGAGGCCCTGGACGCATATTTCCATGGATTTTATTTTGGATCTTCCTGTTTCCCAGAAGATGTCTGTTATCTGGGTGGTTTGTGACCGGTTTTCTAAGATGGTCCATTTGGTACCTTTGCCTAAGTTGCCTTCCTCCTCTGATTTGGTTCCATTGTTTTTTCAGCATGTGGTTCATTTGCATGGCATTCCGGAGAATATTGTGTCTGACAGAGGTTCCCAGTTTGTTTCTAGGTTTTGGCGGTCCTTTTGTGCTAGAATGGGCATTGATTTGTCTTTTTCTTCAGCATTTCATCCTCAGACAAATGGCCAAACTGAGCGAACCAATCAGACCTTGGAAACCTATTTGAGATGCTTTGTGTCTGCTGATCAGGGTGATTGGGTGACCTTCTTGCCGTTGGCCGAGTTTGCCCTTAATAATCGGGCTAGTTCGGCTACCTTGGTTTCGCCTTTTTTTTGTAATTTTGGTTTTCATCCTCATTTTTCTTCAGGGCAGGTTGAGCCTTCTGACTGTCCTGGTGTGGATTCTGTGGTGGACAGGTTACAGCAGATTTGGACTCATGTGGTGGACAATTTGACGTTGTCTCAGGAAAAGGCTCAACGTTTTGCTAACCGTCGTCGGTGTGTTGGTCCCCGGCTTCGTGTTGGGAATTTAGTCTGGTTATCTTCTCGTCATGTTCCTATGAAGGTTTCTTCCCCTAAGTTCAAGCCTCGCTTTATTGGTCCTTATAAGATTTCTGAAATTATCAATCCGGTATCTTTTCGTTTGGCCCTTCCAGCTTCTTTTTCCATCCATAATGTTTTCCATAGATCTTTGTTGCGGAGATATGTGGTGCCCGTGGTTCCCTCTGTTGATCCTCCTGCTCCGGTGTTGGTTGAGGGGGAGTTATAATATGTGGTGGAGAAGATATTGGATTCTCGTTTTTCGAGGCGGAAGCTTCAGTATCTGGTCAAGTGGAAGGGTTACGGCCAGGAGGATAATTCTTGGGTTGTTGCCTCCGATGTCCATGCTGCCGATTTGGTTCGTGCTTTTCACTTGGCTCATCCTGATCGGCCTGGGGGCTCTGGTGAGGGTTCGGTGACCCCTCCTCAAGGGGGGGGTACTGTTGTGAATTCCGTTCTTGGGCTCCCTCCGGTGGTTGTAAATGGTACTTTTGTGAGTTCTGCCCTTGGGCTCCCTCCGGTGGTTTTGAGTGGAACTGCTGCTCCTTGGGTTTAGCATTGCAGCTGCTTCCACTTATCATCTCTCCTGGCTCTGCTATTTAGCCTGGCTCTAGTCTTCAGCCAGTGCCAGCTGTCAATGTTTCTTGGTTGGATTCAGATCTCTCCTTGGATTTCTCTGATAGCCTGTCCATTTCAGCAAAGATAAGTCATTGCTTTTCTTTTGGTTGTCCACTTGCTGTGGACTTAATCGTTCAGCTCATGTTGTGTTTTTTCTTGTCCAGCTTGTCTGTATGATATATTCTGCTTAGCTGGAAGCTCTGGGGAAGCAGATTTGCCCCTCCACACCGTGAGTCGGTGTGGAGATTTTTTGTAAACTCTGTGTGGATTTTTAGCTTTTAATACTGACCGCACAGTATCCTTTTCTATCCTGTCTATTTAGTTAGAATTGGCCTCCTTTGCTAAATCTTGTTTTCATTCTGTGTATGTCATTTCCCTCTCCACTCACAGTCAATATTTTTGGGGGGCTATCTTTCCTTTGGGGTTTTCTCTGAGGCAAGATAGCTTTCTGTTTCCATCTTTAGAGGTAGTTAGTTCTCAGGTTGTGATGAGGTGTCTAGGGAGTGACAGGAACATCCCACGGCTACTTCTAGTGTTGGTGTTAGGATTAGGAACTGCGGTCAGTACAGATACCACCTCCTCAGAGCTCATCCCATGTTGCTCCTTAACCACCAGGTCATAACAGCCCACATAGTACATTGCACAGCCCACATTGTATATTGCACAGCCCACGTAGTATATTGCACAGCCCACGTAGTATATTGCACAGCCCCCATAGTACATTGCACAGCCCATGTAGTACATTGCACAGCCCATGTAGTACATTGCACAGCCCACGTAGTACATTGCACAGCCCACGTAGTACATTGCACAGCCCACGTAGTACATTGCACAGCTCACGTAGTATATTGCACAGCCCACGCAGTATATTGCACAGCCTACGGGGTACATTGCACAGCCCACGCAGTATATTGCACAGCCCACGTAGTATATTGCACAGCCCATGCAGTATATTGCACAGCCCACGTAGTATATTGCACAGCCCACGTAGTACATTGCACAGCCCACGTAGTACATTGCACAGCCCACACAGTATATTGCACAGCCCACGTAGTACATTGCACAGCCCACGTAGTATATTGCACAGCCCACGTAGTATATTGCACAGCCCACATAGTACATTGCACAGCCCACGTAGTACATTGCACAGCCCACGTAGTACATTGCACAGCCCACGTAGTACATTGCACAGCCCACGTAGTACATTGCACAGCTCACGCAGTATATTGCACAGCCCACATAGTACATTGCACAGCCCACGTAGTACATTGCACAGCCCACATAGTACATTGCACAGCCCACGTAGTATATTGCACAGCCCACGCAGTATATTGCACAGCCCACATAGTACATTGCACAGCCCACGTAGTATATAGCAATGTGGGCATCATATCCCTGTTAAAAAAAGAATTAAAATAAATAATAGTTATATACTCCCCTTCCGTTGGCCCCCGGATGCAGGCGAAGCGTTTACCGATGCTCCTCGCCTGCTCCGGTCTCAAGAGTGCATTGTGGTCTCGTGAGTAGTGTTGAGCATTCCGATACTGCAAGTATCGGGTATCGGCCGATATTTGCTGTATCGGAATTTCCGATACCGAGATCCGATACTTTTGTGGTATCGGGTATCGGGTATCGCAACAACATTAATGTAATAATGTGTAAAAGAGAGAATTAAAATAAAAAATATTGCTCACCTCTCCGACGCAGCCTGGACCTCAGCGAGGGAACCGGCAGCGTTGTTTGTTTAAATTTCGCGCTTTTACTTGGTTACGTGAAGTCCCGGCTTGTGATTGGTCAGGGCGGCCATGTTGCCGGGACGCGGACCAATCACAGCAAGCCGTGACGAAATTACATCACGGCTTGCTGTGATTGGTCCGCGTCCCGGCAACATGGCCGCCATTAACCAATCACAAGCCGTGACGTCACGGGAGGCTGGACATGCGCGTATTTTAAAAAGCGCGCGTGTCCAGCCTCCAGTGACGTCCCGGCTTATGATTGGTCACGGCGCCATGTTGCCGGGACGCGGACCAATCACAGCAAGCCGTGACGAAATTACGTCACGGCTTGCTGTGATTAGTCCGCGTCCCGGCAACATGGCCGCCATTAACCAATCACAAGCCGTGACGTCACAGGAGGCTGGACATGCGCGTATTTTAAAAAGCGGGGTCGACGGACGGTGAGTATATAACTATTTTTTTTTTTATTATTATTTTTAACATTAGATCTTTTTACTATTGATGCTGCATAGGCAGCATCAATAGTAAAAAGTTGGTCACACAGGGTTAATAGCAGCGTTAACGGAGTGCGTTACAACGCGGCATAACGCGGTCCGCTAACCCTGCCATTAACCGTGTGTGAGCGCTGACTGCGGGGAGTATGGAGCGGGCACTGACTGCGGGGAGTATGGAGCTGGCGCTGACTGCGGGGAGTAAGGAGAGGCCATTTTGCCGCCGGACTGTGCCCGTCGCTGATTGGTCGTGGCTGTTTTGCCGCGACCAATCAGCGACTTGGGATTTCCGTTACAGACAGACAGACAGAAAGACGGAAGTGACCCTTAGACAATTATATAGTAGACAGTTTTTCTCTAGTATTCCATAGTATTAGTGCGTGCGTCCAGTAACTTTATTTTTACTGATGTTGGTTCACTGTGGTTGCTTCCCTGAGGAAGCCCGTGTGAAAGGTGCATAGGAGTGTGAAGTAAGGGAGGTGTGCATCACCATGAACAAAGGTCAGTGCCTTTCCATGTTCATTTCTGTTCATCATTTTTGTTAATTCTACTCTTTGCTGTTTGCTATTTTATCTGGCGTTATTTGTACCCATGTGAACAATATGGGTTTATATAATTTATGTATGCTACTTCTTGGTGCCTATATACTCACTTGAGTATACCTTTTTTACTTGCCCTCACTACCTACTTGTCATTTAAGACAATTTATTTTTGTCCAGGCACATTTACTTCACACATCTAATTTGTACAATAGTTATCACTTGATTTTTTTACATTTTGATTATTCCTTGAATCGGTTGTCAATTACTTTGTGTGTTCAGATCCATCACTATTTTTTATTGCCTCATTTATTTTTTGTACTGTTTCAGTTTTCATGGTGTGCACTGCCCCCCACCTCCTTTCCAGTTTTGACATTTTTTTGTTTCCTATACGTTTTTAATACATCATTGTTTGTCAATTGGGTCTTTGTTATAAAGAACGATGTTTTATAATTTAAGTTGTGACACCTTTAATTCAATGCAGGTATTTAGGTTATTTTAAATTCTGACCATAATTGTCCAGTAAGAGGGCAGGGTGCCGAATCAAATTGTGCGAGAATACATCAGGATATACCCACAGATTTCAGAGTTGTCAAGGGAGGGACTCACAGATTGAATGCCCCTCTATCCTGGGAGTGAATGGAGAAAATATTGAGTGAGTGGGGAATGGTGTCCCACTGTTCAATTCCCTCTCTGCCAGACCTACATGCGGTACTTTGCACAAAAATCAGAGAGAACTCCCTAGTTCGCTAATTAGGCAACTGCTGATAAAGAGCGAAAGCAGAGTCCAGTGTAGCGACAACATGCTGGTGGTCAAGTTCAAGGACAAAAGGCTATCCTTATCTTGACCACAGTACATGGAAATAGCAGCACTCCCACCGCTGAGCAAGGTACCTGTCATGACCCTGTTGTCATGTGTGGCACCCCAGGAGTTCGGGTAACACAGTAGCGCTATACCTGGAGACAAGTGAGATTCCCTTTGATAGGTTATTGCACACGCAACACCTTCCAAATCCAGGCCAGGAGGGGGAGCTCAAAACCCTGTTTTAGGGCAACTTCCCTGGATAAAGATCCTGGTTTGGAGGAGGAGTCAGTTCAGTTTGTACAGACAGTCTGTGAGCGAGGACAGACTGGAAAGGAGCAGAGAAGAGATTCAGGGCTCAAGGAAGCTGAAGATAGGCCTCCGAGGAGCCAGTGCGCAGAGACCAGGTACCGGGAGCCCGAGGCTAGAGTGGAACTACAAGACACTTGGCAGAACCGGAGGGCATAAGATCATACAGACAATGCCCAAATTTACACCTGTGGTACAGCAGCATCTTGGAGCCTGGGGTCACCGTGTAAAGACCCCTGTAGGCACGGCTCAAGGTGCCTACCATACAGGTACCTGTTCCAGGACAGGAGGAAGAATTAGGACCTTTCTTGGAGCACTTCAGGCAGCAGAGACTTTAGCAAGTGCAAAATGGAAGGCTCCCAACCTGACTTGCCAAGGGGATTCCACTTGTTTCGGGGCTGCCTGGACTCCTATGTACCTGTTGCCGGTGCCCTGGACTGTGGCCTTCCAACTACAGTAAACCAGGTAAAGACTTACAACTTGTGTCCTTTACTAATTTACTGACAACCGTCATCACCTTAAGACCCCTGGGGACCCCGCTTCACCTGTCGGAAGTGTACATCAGTCCTGCAATAACATCCCCCAGAGGACCCCTTTAATGCAGTGTCGGTCCCACTATTGACCGAACACCACAGGTGGCGTCACGACAGACTTATAAACATTTTTCCCTTAAAAGACCGTTCAGTGAGCACCCAGGGCACGGACCGGGTTGCAGCCACCGTGACATCCCCTTTAAGCGACCAGACCCGGTGCCGAGTACCCCAGGCCCTGGTAGGGCGACTCACATGTGTCACAGAACAAGGGGCTCCTTCCCTGTTAACAGATGCATATCTAGGGGGGATCAGCTGGGGCATGTACCCCAGACGCAGCCGGCAGGGGTGCGCGGTCAGGCCACCTAATGCAGCGGTCCAAAGTGTCTTCCCCAGCAGCTGCATTCTGCTGCCCCCCACCCCCCCCCCCCCCCGTCGGCAGCTCTCTGAGACTGCTGTCAGGGTGACATCCGGGAGAGAGAAGCTGCAGCGCGATGGCTCCAAGAGATCACAATTGAGGCTCTGACTGCCTGGTCAGAGCGACGCCAGCAGCATGATCAGGTCATGTGATCATTCTGCTGACGTCACTTGCAGTGTGCAGAAGATTGAAGAGGTCGGTCATGAGTGCTTCTGTGGCTGAGAAGCTGAAGACGCCGAAGATTCAGGGTGGGGGATTTATTGTGTGTGTGTGTGTGTGTGTTTATTGTGTGTCCGTGTAGATTTATTGTGTGTGTTTTATTCAGTGTGTGGGGGGCAGGGATTTATTGCGTGTGTGTATGTGTGTGGTTTGGGATTTATTCAGTGTGTGAGGGGGATTTATTCAGTGTGTGGTGGGGTGGATTTATTCATTGTGTGTGGGGGTGGGGTGGATTTATTCAGTATTTCGGGGAGATTTATTCAGTGTGTGTGTGGGGGGGATTTACTCAGTGTGCGTGGGAGAGATTTATTTATTCAGTGTGTGTGGGGTGGGTGAATTTGTTCAGTGTGTGTGGGGGTGATTTATTCACTCTGTGTGTATGTGTGGGGGGGTGGATTTATTCAGTGTGCGTGTGTGTGGGGGGGATTTATTCATTGTGTGTGGGGGGGTGGATTTATTCATTGTGTGTGGGGGGATTTATTCAGTGTGTGGGAGGTGGATTTGTTCAGTGTGTGTGTGGGGGGGATTTATTCAATGTGTGTTGTGGGATTTATTCAGTGTGTGCGTGGGGGGGATTTATTCAGTATGTGTGGGGGAGTTTGTGTGTGGGGGTGGATTTATTCTGTGTGTGTTTGGGGGGATTTATTCAGTATGTGTGAGGATTTATTCAGTGTGTGTGGGGATTGATGCAGTGTGAATTTGAGTCGCCCACCTGGGCCGTGGGGTAAGAACTGTAAGAACTTTCAGCAAACATTGTTCTTGTTAATTGAAGTCTTACCATTTGGATCACCTTTTTTGAATAAAACCTATTCGCATAATTTTCAGCGTGCCAGAGTTTATCTATTTCTCTTGGGCCGTGGGGTACTCGGTACTGGGTCCGGTACTTAAAGGGGATGTCACGGTGGCTGCGACCCAGTCCGTGGCCCTGGGCGCCCAAATAAAGAGGAATGTCTTTAAAGTGGATTTGAGAATAAAGTTTGTTTGTGACGCCACATGTGGTATTTGGTCAGTAGGGACCAACGCTGCTTAATGGGTTTCCCTGGGGTGATAGTATGGCAGGCAGGTGAAGTAGGTCCCCAGGGCTCCCGTGTATGTAGATGGAGATGGTGAATGATGCAGTAAAGAACGAGGACACTGGTTTGCAGTCTTTTATCTAGTTTACTGAAGCTTCAGGCAATCGTAGTCCAGGGCACCAGATCACAGGTACAGGCAGGGTCCGGCCGGCTTGGAAGCGAATCCAGAGTCCCCTTCATCAGGTGGAGATGAAAGCTTTCCTCAAAGTTGTTCTAGTCTCTTACTGCCTATGGCTACTGATAAGGTCCTCACAGTTCCTCTCTGTCCCCTATATAGGTTAGGACACAAACCCATATGACAGGTGACTCAAGCCTTTTTATAAGGTCTCTATCATGACCAGGGCCCTATATGTCACTGTGCCTCCTGGGTATAAAGGCGGACAGGTAACTTAAAGTTCAGCTGTCCTGCCGGTTTCCGCTATGTCCCTTAGGCTGAGTTCACACTACGTTATGGGCGTCCGTTAGATAGACTACGTTACACCGCGGTATAAACACGGTGTAACGTAGTCCTTAACTGCCGCCATTAATTCCTATGTCGGACGCATCACTAGCGCACGCCCACAATGGGGCCCACAATGGGGCCCACAATGGGCATGCGCTAGGGATGTGCCATCATTGAATGACGGACCTCGAGACGCAGGCTGCAGCGTTTCCGGGTCTGTCACTGCTAGCGCAGATAGAGCTAGAAGGTGCTCTGTCTGCCCTAGCGTGCTGCCATACCGGCACTTACGTTTACAGCAGCCCGTTACCGTATGTGTTGAATGGGCTGCTGTAAACGTAATGTGAACCCAGCCTTAGAGTCCGACATGGCATCGGTCTTCCAGCTACCGGAATCTGCGCTTGCCAGGGAGGTAGCCAAATCACAAAGACACTGGCACCGGTGAGACAGGTATGCAAACTGCCCTGGTATCAGGTAGTTAACACAGCTATTACCTGGGACCGCATTACAGACTATGGGGATAAGTTAGCTGATCCTATAGTACCCGTACAAACTCCCCTGAAGTCATGCAGGCCAAAACGTTGGAAGCACCCACAGACAGACCTTATGGGATGCCTAGTAGAGGCCCTATAAGCAGCTAATGGTGTACAACTGATCGATAAGGAGGAGAACTGCAGACAGCAGATATTAAAACTTGAAGCAGAGAAGAAAACACGTAGAGCTAGATGGGAAGCTATGGAACAAAGGAACCTGCTAGCTAAAGCCCAGTCCCGTACAGCTAGATCAATCAATAGTGGACATATCAGAATAGGAACTGTTGTTTCCTTCAACTTGGACAAAGGATGGGGATTTATCAGGGAACAAGTAGGACACAGGGAATTTATTTGTCAACCGCAGAGACGTGGAATCACACCTCTTAAGGGGACACCCTGACCGTGACTTATACCCTGGAGACACAGTGACCTATACCCAGCACCATGTAGAAAGAGGATACTAAGCTCTTCTTGTTAAATGTTGCCTAGGACAGCATGCCTATACCCGTGTAGCCACTGCGTTTGGACAGAAAACCCAGGCTACACAGACCTCTTATGAACACTTTTCTAAGGAGTCACCTGTTGACCTCTGTGTTAAAGAACTTCCCCAGTCAGGAAGCTGTACACGCCAGGACCAGCCCTGGAAAAGGAACAAGTAAAGAGACATTCACCTGCGTGAAAGCAATGTTGATTATGTTTGATTATGTTTTGCTGATATTTTTCATTACAGTTTAAAAAGGACAGTATTATAAATAGATTGGCACCTGTTCCGGTGCCCCTCATTGATATTGCCACGTGCTGGTAGTGTGAGCAGGACTGTATGTTTACCTGTTTTGCTTTTCAGACCTGGAGCAGAACTGCATGGCGTAGCGGAGACCAGGATTGGTCAATGCGCCTTTGTGTATATATATATGTTTGCACTTTCTTCACCTGTGTGCACTTATGATAAATATTATGGTTATGTAAAGTTTTGTTATGCAACATTCAAGAACCACACCTCCTATTAACCCCTTAGTGACAGAGCCAATTTGGTACTTAATGACCAAGCCACTTTATACAATTCTGACCACTGTCCCTTTATGAGGTTATAACTCTGGAACGCTTTAACGGATCCCGCTGATTCTGAGATTGTTTTTTTCATGACATATTGTACTTCATGTTAGTGGTAACATTTCTTCGATATCACTTACGATTATTTATGGAAAAAATGTAAATATGGTGAAAATTTTTAAAATTTTGCAATTTTCAAACTTTGAATTTTTATGCCCTTAAATCACAGAGATACAGTACAGACCAAATGTATGGACACACCTTCTCATTTAAAGATTTTTCTGTATGTTCATGACTATGAAAATTGTAAATTCACACTGAAGGCATCAGAACTATGAATGAACACATGTGGAATTACAGTGGGGCAAAAAAGTATTTAGTCAGTCAGCAATAGTGCAAGTTCCACCACTTAAAAAGATGAGAGGCGTCTGTAATTTACATCATAGGTAGACCTCAACTATGGGAGGCAAACTGAGAAAAAAAAATCCAGAAAATCACATTGTCTGTTTTTTTATCATTTTATTTGCATATTATGGTGGAAAATAAGTATTTGGTCAGAAACAAAATTTCATCTCAATACTTTGTAATATATCCTTTGTTGGCAATGACAGAGGTCAAACGTTTTCTGTAAGTCTTCACAAGGTTGCCACACACTGTTGTTGGTATGTTGGCCCATTCCTCCATGCAGATCTCCTCTAGAGCAGTGATGTTTTTGGCTTTTCGCTTGGCAACACAGACTTTCAACTCCCTCCAAAGGTTTTCTATAGGGTTGAGATCTGGAGACTGGCTAGGCCACTCCAGGACCTTGAAATGCTTCTTACGAAGCCACTCCTTCGTTGCCCTGGCGGTGTGCTTTGGATCATTGTCATGTTGAAAGACCCAGCCACGTTTCATCTTCAATGCCCTTGCTGATGGAAGGAGGTTTGCACTCAAAATCTCACGATACATGGCCCCATTCATTCTTTCATGTACCCGGATCAGTTGTCCTGGCCCCTTTGCAGAGAAACAGCCCCAAAGCATGATGTTTCCACCACCATGCTTTACAGTAGGTATGGTGTTTGATGGATGCAACTCAGTATTCTTTTTCCTCCAAACACGACAAGTTGTGTTTCTATCAAACAGTTCCAGTTTGGTTTCATCAGACCATAGGACATTCTCCCAAAACTCCTCTGGATCATCCAAATGCTCTCTAGCAAACTTCAGACGGGCCCGGACATGTACTGGCTTAAGCAGTGGGACACGTCTGGCACTGCAGGATCTGAGTCCATGGTAGCGTAGTGTGTTACTTATGGTAGGCCTTGTTACATTGGTCCCAGCTCTCTGCAGTTCATTCACTAGGCCCCCCCGCGTGGTTCTGGGATTTTTGCTCACCGTTCTTGTGATCATTCTGACCCCACGGGGTTGGATTTTGCGTGGAGCCCCAGATCGAGGGAGATTATCAGTGGTCTTGAATGTCTTCCATTTTCTAATTATTGCTCCCACTGTTGATTTCTTCACTCCAAGCTGGTTGGCTATTGCAGATTCAGTCTTCCCAGCCTGGTGCAGGGCTACAATTTTGTTTCTGGTGTCCTTTGACAGCTCTTTGGTCTTCACTATAGTGGAGTTTGGAGTCAGACTGTTTGAGGGTGTGCACAGGTGTCTTTTTATACTGATAACAAGTTTAAACAGATGCCATTACTACAGGTAATGAGTGGAGGAAAGAGGAGACTCTTAAAGAAGAAGTTACAGGTCTGTGAGAGCCAGAAATCTTGATTGTTTGTTTCTGACCAAATACTTATTTTCCTCCATAATATGCAAATAAAATGATAAAAAAACAGACAATGTGATTTTCTGGATTTTTTTTTGTCAGTTTGTCTCCCATAGTTGAGGTCTACCTATGATGTAAATTACAGACACCTCTCATCTTTTTAAGTGGTGGAACTTGCACTATTGCTTGAATGACTAAATACTTTTTTGCCCCACTGTATATACTTAACAAAAAAGTGTGAAACAACTGAAAATATGTCTTGTATTCTAGGTTTTTCAAAGTAGCCACCTTTTGCTTTGACTGCTTTGCACACTCTTGGCATTCTCTTGATGAGCTTCAAGAGGTAGTCAACGGAAACGGTCTTCCAACAATCTTGAAGGAGTTCCCAGAGATGCTTAGCACTTGTTGGCCCTTTTGCCATCACTCTGCGATCCAGCTCACCCCAAACCATCTCGATTGGGTTCAGGTCTGGTGACTGTGGAGGCCAGGTCATCTGGCGTAGCACCCCATCACTCTCCTTCTTGGTGAAATAGGCCTTACACAGATTGGAGGTGTGTTTGGGGTAATTGTCCTGTTGAAAAATAAATGATGGTCCAACTAAACGCAAACTGGATGGAATAGCATGCCGCTACAAGATGCTGTGGTAGCCATGCTGGTTCAGTATGGCTTCAATTTTGAATTAGTCCCCAACAGTGTCACCAGGAAAGCACCACCACACCATCACACCTCCTGCTCCATGCTTCACGGTGGGAACCAGGCATGTAGAGTCCATCCGTTCACCTTTTCTGCATCGCACAAAGACACGGTGGTTGGAACCAAAGATCTCAAATTTGGACTCATCAGACCAAAGCACAGATTTCCACTGGTCTAATGTCCATTCCTTGTGTTCTTTAGCCCAAACAAGTCTCTTCTGCTTGTTGCCTGTCCTTAGCAGTGGTTTCCTAGCAGCTATTTTACCATGAAGACCTGCTGCACAAAGTCTCCTCTTGACAGTTGTTGTAGAGATGTGTCTGCTGCTAGAACTCTATGTGGCATTGCTCTGGTCTCTAATCTGAGCTGCTGTTAACCTGCGATTTCTGAGGCTGGTGACTCAGATAAACTTATCCTCAGAAGCAGAGGTGACTCTTGGTCTTCCTTTCCTGAGGCGGTCCTCATGTGAGCCAGTTTCTTTGTAGCGCTTGATGGTTTTTGCAACTGCACTTGGGGACACTTTCAAAGTTTTCCCAATTTTTTGGACTGACTGACCTTCTTTTCTTAAAGTAATGATGGCCACTCGTTTTTCTTTACTTAGCTGCTTTTTCCTTGCCATAATACAAATTCTAACAGTCTATTCAGTAGGACTATCAGCTGTGCATCCACCAGACTTCTGCTCAACACAACTGATGGTCCCAACCCCATTTATAAGGCAAGAAATCCCACTTATTAAACCTGACAGGGCACACCTGTGAAGTGAAAACTATTTCCGGTGACTACCTCTTGAAGCTCATCAAGAGAATGCCAAGAGTGTGCAAAGCAGTCATCAAAGCAAAAGGTGGCTACTTTGAAGAACCTAGAATATAAGACATATTTTCAGTTGTTTCACACTTTTTTGTTAAGTATATAATTCCACGTGTTATTTCATAGTTTTGATGCCTTCAGTGTGAATTTACAATTTTCATAGTCATGAAAATACAGAAAAATCTTTGTGACGGAGTGTGCTGCCTTATTTATTTTCCTGGTTTGGGATGGCGGGAAGAAGAAGAAGAACTGCCCTTTAAAGGCAGGCGTGGTGGCGTGAAACCGCGAGAAACCAGACCGAGAAGGAAGTGTCAGAAAGCAGCATGGCGGAGGGAGGTGAGTGAGCACCAGAGCATGGGGTGGAGCAGGAGGACTCCCCCAGCTGGGACCCACAAGAACTGTACCAGCCACCGACGTTGGATCTGGACCTCCTGTGGAAGGAAGTGGAGGAACTTATGCGACAGCTCATGCAGCTGCAGCTGGAGGCTGTGGCCGGATGGAAAGAGGCCTTCCTTGGACACCTTACCGGGCGACCGCCAGCAACCTTATCCGGCCTGGAGAGAGAACCCAGTGCTCCGGAAGAAAAGGTAAGGGGTGCGACCCTGACCCCGACGGCGGAAGGTCCAACGGTGAGGCCCGAATCACTTCCACCACTGTACATACTTGACCAGGGTTTTGGGTTAAATGTCACCATACACTGAGGGTACCCTGGCCTCAAGTCCCACTGCAACCCCTGCGCCAGACTACACCCTGGTGGGCCCCCTACTGACCCCTCTGACTCCAAAGCCCGGGGGAGCAGGCCTTCGACTGCACTGGGACGGGGGGGATCATAGCTTGGACCAGATGTCAGCTCCACTAGTTCCAACTAGTGGGCCCCGGGTTAACTATACTGAACCGTGGTGTTTGAAGAGGGACCCACGGAGGAGGACATGATAGCGCTCCAAGGAGAAATCCCCATTATAGCATGGCGGGAGCATTGTAGACGGCGGGAGGAGCAGGAGAGACAGCAGTCCCTTGCCTGGCAGGTGGCGTATGAGGAGAGAAACCTGCAGGCAAAGGCCCGAACCCGTAAAATCCCTCGGGCAGACGAGGGACCACTAAGGCAGGGAGAAGTGATTGTCTTCAATCAGAAGAGAGGCTGGGGTTTTATTAAAGAAACGGGGATGATAAACCAGATTTTCGTTAATCGGAGAGACATTGAATCCCACTTAATGGAAGGACACCCTGACAGGGACCTGTACCCGGTGATAGAGTGACACATACCTGCTATATTGGCGACAAAGGGTGGTACGCTCTGGATTGCAAAAAGTGTGTTAAAGTGCAGAAACATTTAAAGCATGCCGACCAGGCTGCAGTAGCAGTTCCAGGAGGAGCAGCAGCAGGCCAGGCCAGTTAACAAATGCCACCAGTCCACCCAGACACCAGTGGTGGAAACAGCCAATATGCCCTGGTATGCTGTACCCGTTGAGAGATATGACCCTGAGTTTTCCCGGTCAGGGAGTAGAAGCCACCAGGAGCTACTCTGGCAGAGGAAATAGACAGCTTCTAAATGTTACTATAATACTATAATTGTTTAAGTTTAAAAGTTCATTTGTTTGAAAAGACACTGAGGCCATGGACAGTGACTAGTCCACAAACTTTCCCGTGTAAATAGTTTGCATTTCCTAAGGTGCTATCTACTGGTTTTACAAGAAACCACTTAAGATACTGTTCATTGTTTGCATTAAATTTTATTTGTCTTAAAGTGACCGAGAAGAAAAACCCGTTTGGTGTAGCCAAATAAACGGTTCAGAGAGGAGACCAGTTATGCCTTGCAGCACGCCAAAGGCCATGTTGGGGGTTTGGAGCGGATCCCCCTTGCTGCTGTTGTTGGTGAGAGAGATCTCATAATTTGCTGAATGAAACGGTTATTAATATAATGCTGAAATACTTGAATGTTTGCACCTTTAAATGCTACACTACCTCAGTACAGAAAAAAAAAGTTGACCTTGTTGCACTTTATTAAAGGAAATCTGTCACCCCAAAATTCGCCTATAAGCTAAGGCCACCGGCATCAGGGGCTTATCTACAGAATTCTGTAATGCTGTAGATAAGCCCCCGACGTAACCTGAAAGATAAGAAAAACGAGTTAGATTATACTCACCCAGGGGCAGTCCCAATGCGGTCCGGTTTGATAGGCTTTGCGGTGCGGGTCCAGCGCCTCCCATCTTCATACAATGATGTCCTCTTCTTTGCTTCATGCCGCGGCTCCTGCGCAGGCGTACTTTATCTGCCCTATTGAGGGCAGAGCAAAGTACTGCAGTGTGCAGGCGCCGGGAAAAGTCAGAGAGGCGAGACCGCTAAGTCATCGGGTCATTTCGCAAGGCGTTACTGGGAACGGGAGCTGCTGGCAGCATCGTGAGCATCGGGAAGGCCACGGGAAGGCTGCGGGTGATGCCAGATGGTAAAAATATCAGGATTTTTTATTTTTTTAAATTATTTTTAACATTATATCTTTTTACTATTGATGCTGCATAGGCAGCATCAACAGTAAAAAGAGAGAGAGAATTTCCCTGACGGGAAATTCTTCCGCGCATTCTCAGTTACAAAAGATGGCATCCGTCGCTGGATTCCTGCTTTTGACAGTCAGTGACGGATCCTGCTTCTATGGGCTTCCATTATAGCGATTTTCCGACGTACAGAAAAAACGTTCCTCTGTGCGTTGTGTCCGCCTGACGGACAGCAATTTTAGGATGGATCCAGTATACAACGGATGAATCCGTCGCTAATACAAATCTATGAGAAAAAAAACCCACCCCCACACACACTGAATAAATTCCCATAAACACACACACTGAATAAATCCCCCCCACACTGAATAAATCCCTCCCCACACACACTGACTAAATACCCCTCTCACCCCACAACTGAATAATTCCCACACACACACATGAAACGCCCCCCAGGGCTGTGGGGTACTCGGCACCGGGTCTGGTTGCAGTTAAAGGGGATGTCACGGAGGCTGCGACCCGGTCCGTGGCCCTGGGTGCCCAATTAAAGGGGAACGTTCTTTTAAGGGGATTTGTGAATGAAGTCTATTGTTTGTGACACCACCTGTGGTCCCCAGTCATCAGGGACAGACGCCGCTTAAAGGGGTCCCCTGGTGTGATGGTATGGCGGCTAGATGGTGACGCTTCCCACAGGTGAAGCGGGGTTCCCAGGGCTCCCAAAGTGTGTGGCAAGGATGTTGTATGCCGACAAATAAGTGGAGGACACAAGTTGTAAAGTCTTTACCTGGTTTACTGGTGGTTGTAGTCCACAGTCCAGGGTACCAGGTACAGGTGTCCTGTGGTCCGGCCGGCTCGGAGGCAATGGGAGAATCTCCTTACCAGTTGAGGTCCGTGAGCCTTTCTACCTTGCGCTGTTGTATGAGGTCCCTGCTGCCTGAAGCTTACTGGCAAAGTCCTCTTTTCCCCTGTCTTAGAACAGGTACCTGCATGATGGGCAGCTTGAGCTGTTTTATAGGGACTCTATCATGCCCCAGGTTCTTCAGGTGCTGCTGCGTCTCAGGTGTGGTGTGGCATATCACATACAGTTCTTAGCCCTCCGGTTCTGTCGTGGACCTTAGTTATCCACAACCTCAGGCTCCCGTTACCCGGCTGCTGCGCTCTGGTTCTGAGGGTGCCCGATCACAGTTACCCTCTGAGCCCTTTCTCTCTCCTCTGCTCCTTTCCTCTGTAGCCCCACCACATTCAACCCTTCAGGTTCTCTGTCTTTCCTGGAGCTGCAGCTCAATCCTGGCTGCCAGCTCTGCATCTTTCCTAGACGTCTGCTCTGCTTGGTCTCCCTGGACCAACTGCCTAACTCCTCCTCCACACCAGGATATTTCTATCTGAGGGAAGCTCCCCTGAATCCAGGTCCTGAGCTCCCCCTCCTGGCCTGGATTCAGAATGTGTTGTATGTGAGTGCCTTACCTGGTAAAGAGAACTCCATTGCCTCCAAGCATGATATTGCCCTCCCCGAAAGGAAGGCAACATCACTGTAACAACTGGTTACCTGGGGTGTTACACCTCCCCCCTGTTAACTCCAGTACTCCCAGACTGGGAAAAGAAAACATAAGCATACAGGTTAAAGACATTAAAGCATTTTTAGACATGTATGTCAACTGGTTAACTGGTGAAAAACTGAGGCCATGTTCATATGTTGCCGATTTTACTGTGGATCTGCAGTGTTTTTGACACTGCGGATCTGCAGCAGTTTCCCATGCTTTCTACAGTACCATGTAAACCTATGGAAAACCCAATCCGCTGTGCACATGCTGTGGGAAAAAACCAGCGGAAACTCAGCGTTGTTTTTTCCGCAGCATGTCAATTCTTTGTGCGGATCTGCATCGTTTCTGCACCCATTGACTTACATTGAGTTGGGCACATCCACAGCAAAACCGCAGATGTAAAAAAGATCTTCGGTTTAGCTGCGGATGAAACGCTGCAGATCTGGAGGAGGGAAGTGTGTGGGCGGAGTGTGGGCGGTGACTGTGTGTGTGTATGTGTGTGCGGGCGGGGTCTGCGGGCTGTCAGTGGGTCTGTCGGTGTGTCTGCAGGGCTGTCGGGGGTCTGTGCGGGGCTGCCAGTGCGTCTACGGGGCTGTCAGGGGTCTGCCGAGGCTGTCGGGGGTCTGTGCGGGGCTGTTGGGAGTCTGTTCGGGGCTGCTGGTGCGTCTGCCGGGGCTATCGGGGGTCTGGGCGGGGCTGTCAGGGGTCTGCGGGCTGTCCAGGAATCTGCGGAGCTGTGCGGGGGTGTGTGTGTGTGTGTGCGCGTGCGTGCGTGCGTGCAGGCATTGTCCGATGGGACTACAAGTCCCATCAGGCTATGCCTGCTACAGTGACAGTGATTGACACATTAGTCAATGATGGGACAGTAGTAGTCCCATCATCTGGCTAATGTGTTGAATGTAAAAAATAAAAACAAAAAACACATACACACATACACACATACAGTACATACAACATATAACAAGTACATACAACATACAGTACATACAACATATGACATACTGTTCATACAACATACAACAGAACATACAACAATTCATACAACATACAACAGTACATACAACAGTACATACAACATATGACATACAATAGTACATACAACATACTACAGTACATACAACATATGACATACAACAGTACATACAACATATGACATACAACAGAACATACAACAGAACATACAACAGTACATACAACATACAGCATACATTACATACAACACAACAGTACATACAACATATGACATACAGAACATACAACAGTACATACAACATATAACATAGAGTACATATGGAGCGTCCCCAGACGCAGGGCCGTGGGGTACTCGGTACCGGGCCTCTCTGTCTCGGTCCTGGGGTTGTCACAGTGGCTAGACCCGGTCCGTGACCCTGCTAAGGGGCGTCCAATGAAAGGTGTGATGATGGTGCGTGGTGCAAGGTGCGATGAATAACGAGGACACAGGGTTGCAGTCTCTTTACCTCTTTACTGAAGGCTTCAGGGTCCGCAATCCAGAGCACTGCTAACAGGGCTGGCTGAGACCGGCCGGTCCGAAGGCACATCCAGAGTTCCCTTTGCAGGTGGAAATCAGTGCCTACCTTCTAGTGCCTGTGTGTTGTAGTACCTCCCTGCTGAGCACCACGGGATAGTCCTCACAACTGTTGTGTCTGTTTCTGATGTTCTTTCTCGCTCCGTCCCCCAGATGATATGGCTAGGCGCACCCGTATGACGGGGTAGGCCTGGAGTTATTTTATAGATACCCTAGAGAGGCCCTCTCCCACAATTGCCTCCGTTGTCTGCTTAGGTGATTTAGGTGAGACAGCCAACCTAAAGTTAACTGTCCTGCCGCTGTTTGAAGTAATGCTTGGAGCCCAATACTTCCTCGGCATTCCGGCCACCGGCTACGCGCCTCAGTAGGATGTTGCCACGATCTTAGGGCACGACTCCTACTGGTTCTATTCTCCTTTGTGCTGTGATCTTGTTTCTCACTTCTCCACAATAAACCTCGCTTCTTATCCTTTCTTAAGATACCGCCGCAATGAAGTGCAGGCGCGGTTCCGTAACAATTTGTCCTTTTCGCTAGGCCTCTGTCAGGATCCCACCCCTGACAGGGACCCCCCTGAATCTTCCCAGGAACTCCCTCTCTCACAGGATGTTGCCTGGGCAAAACCCAGTCAGCTTCTCCCTAACTTCCTATCCAACCCCCAGTTTTACCAGAGTGTGAGGAGTGGCCTAATACATAGAACCCTTTGCTCCCCCTGGCGGCCGGAGTGTGAAGTGTAATGTGTGACTGTGATACCTGGTCAGGTGAACTCCTTTAGTGCAATCAGACGTAACATCACTCCCTTTAGTGGCAGAGCAACATTACTGCAATGACCAGGACTCTGGGGCGCTGCACTCCCCCCGGTTAAATCCAGTACTCCCGGACTGGGAAGAAGAACAACAATATATGTTAAAGACATACAAAATTTTGAAATGCAATGAACAAGTAAATTTAACAGTGCTTCCCTTTATGGGAGGTGAGGACACTTGAACGTTACAAACGGAAACATATTTACATTTTTACTCAAGACTATAAATAACACTTATGACTAACTTGACTATAAATAACCATCATTACCCAGCCGGGTATTCTATCTACTAAGTGCAAATTTTGAACAATAATTTAACTTTTCCTTTAAGGGCGTATAAGCTGAACCCACTAAAGGCTTACTATAAAACTCTAAAATATAAATTAACTTTGTCTTTATTCTCTGACTTTGAACATGCAGGACCACCTGGCTACTCGTCCGGGCCTACTGCCTCTTTTCTTCTACTAGCTCAATTTTTATTCACAGTACAAGATCAATCAACCATCTCTCTATGGTTTCCAGGAGGACTCACTAACCCCTACGGGTTCACTTTCTTTCAACTTTTTCCTGTCCTCAATCTCTAGTAACATCATCAAACATTTTCTATTATTTCTTAAATAACTACACACTATTCACTACTATTCAACATTCTTAAAGTAACATTATACTTAAGTGCAACACATGAACATTCCCTTTAAGAGGGAACCAAGTCTCTTTGGAAGTAGTGCAGACTCTCTATCTGCAAGTCCGTTTAAGGCAAGAACTTCTGCGCTGTATTCAAGAACAGTCTCTTCAAAAAGTTCTCCTTTTTGTAAAACCAGTAGGGGGCACCTTTAAGAAGGTGCAAACCATTTACAACACAGTTTGTGAACCATTCACCGTCCATGATTCGGCAGTCTTTGTAAACAATGATGAACAAAAGCAAAAACAAAAAGCAAAAACAATAGGGATCCCGGGTAAACGAAGGGATCCCTTTAAAGACAACCCTGGTCGGGTACTAGCAGCACAACAGCAGGAAAACAAACAGTTAACTATTTACAGTGGTTCCGGTACTGAGGTTTATCCTCATAGTAGGTTGCAAGACACCAGCCGGTAGCGAACACTTCCTGCCCGAGGAAGCTCCGGTTCCCTGTTCCCGGCTGCTGCGGCATCAGTATCAGGGGTTCGTCCCTCAGGTGCGGCCAGGTCACCTGGTGTCTGGATTCGAATGTCAGCTTTGGTTGCAAGTTCAGTAGCAGCAACAATGCACACAGTGGTGATAGTGGTAGAATTTGTCAGGTCAGAGTTAGTCGTAGTCAGGACAGCAGGTGGCGCCACTGCAGGCTCGCATCATTGGACGTTCCGAGCGCACCACCCTTGCGCACTCCGATGGCAAGTGTAGGTCACCTGGTCCCCTTAGCATAGTAGTGGATTGTCGCATCTGTTGCGGAACGGGGTCTTCACATTGTAGCTGGTAAAGAAGATTTCAGTCGGCAGTCCCGGTTCTTGTATAGAGCCCCAACCCCGTTTCGGGTGAAAGGCTGGTACAGTCCCCCTTTTTACCAAGTCCTTCTTACCGCGTGCAGTCTTTGGGTTTTGTACTTTCGGTGGGTCACTTTGTTCTGTCTCTTTTCGGTTTTTCCAGTGGAGAATTAAGCATTGTTTATACTGTTCCCAGGTGAGCACAGCAATGCTGAGGCCCTCCTGCCTGGCCCCGTCTGGCCCAATCCTCGGGGTATCCCATTGGAAGATCACCCCCTCCGAGCTCACATCTCTCCGTTCCCCCATAGTTGTCGGTAACGGAGGAACCAGCTTCTCCATAGTGTCGGGGGTTATCACTACCAGCTCAGTGGAGAGGAATTGGTCATTGTCGGGACAGGGAGCCGTCGCGGGAGCAGGATTGGTCGGGAGAGCAGAGGCGCTTTCCATACCTGCGTCTGATGTGGTTCCACCGATGCCGGTCTGTTCCACTGATGAGAACACTGGAGTCGGCTGCGGCTCGTACCGCGGCTCTTCCAAGGCGTCCTTCTGGCACAGCTCCGACTTCCATTGCTTCGCATCGGCTGGCTCCATGTCTGGGATAGGTTGACTCGGCTCCCCCGCCGGCGGCTCCAAGAAGTTCGGGTCCTTCAGCTGCGTTGAGTTCGGACCCGCCTCTGGTCGATGGGGATAATCCGGGATCACTCCGTCGTCATTCAGGTACTCGCTGGTCACCTTCTTGGTCTCGAGATCGGTAGCTGCACATGCACCTGGCTCCGCCATTTCTCGGGGGTCGAGCTCCTTCTTGTCTTGGTTCCCGCCGTTGCACTCCAGGGGGCGGTTCTCCTCTGCTTCGGGGCAGGTCATCATCTTGCAGCAATAGTTGGAGGGGGCGGTCGCCACTTTTGGCGCCGCTTTGATAGTCTCCTCCCATGGCAAGCCCTTCTTCTTTCTCTGCGCTTCTCGTGGCGCGGTAATGGCGGCGGTTTTGGCTGGAACTTTTGGCGGCAAATAGCAATACACAGTCTTTGCAATAAACCACGGTTCAAGCACAATTCAGACACAGTTCCAAGGCACACATGACCTGATTCTTCAGGCTTAAGTAGATCGTGTTCGTGACGCCAACTTGGAGCGCCCCCAGATGCAGGGCCGCGGGGTACTCGGTACCGGGCCTCTCTGTCTCGGTTCTGGGGTTGTCACGGTGGCTAGACCCGGTCCGTGACCCTGCTAAGGGGCGTCCAATGAAAGGTGTGATGATGGTGCGTGGTGCAAGGTGTGATGAATAACGAGGACACAGGGTTGCAGTCTCTTTACCTCTTTACTGAAGGCTTCGGGATCCGCAATCCAGAGCACTGCTAACAGGGCTGGCTGAGACCGGCCGGTCCGAATGCACATCCAGAGTTCCCTTTGCAGGTGGAAATCAGTGCCTACCTTCTAGCGCCTGTGTGTTGTAGTACCTCCCTGCTGAGCACCACGGGATAGTCCTCACAACTGTTGTGTCTGTTTCTGATGTTCTTTCTCTCTCCATCCCCCAGATGATATGACTAGGACGCACCCATATGACGGGGTAGGCCTGGAGTTATTTTATAGGGACCCTAGAGACGCCCCTCTCCCACAATTGCCTCGGTTGTCTGCTTAGGTGAGACAGCCAACCTAAAGTTAACTGTCCTGCCGCTGTTTGAAGTAATGCTTGGAGCCCAATACTTCCTCGGCGTTCCGGCCACCGGCTACGCGCCTCAGTAGGATGTTGCCACGATCTTAGGGCACGACTCCTACTGGTTCTTTTCTCCTTTGTGCTGTGATCTCGTTTCTCACTTCTCCACAATAAACCTCGCTTCTTATTCTTTCTTAAGATACTGCCGCAATGAAGTGCAGGCGCGGTTCCGTAACGATCTGTCCTTTTCGCTAGGCCTCTGTCAGGATCCCACCCCTGACAGCGACCTCCCTGAATCTTCCCGGGAACTCCCTCTCTCACAGGATGTTGCCTGGGCAAAACCCAGTCAGCTTCTCCCTAACTTCCTATCCAACCCCCAGTTTTACCAGAGTGTGAGGAGTGGCCTAATACATAGAACCCTTTGCTCCCCCTGGCGGCCAGAGTGTGAAGTGTAATGTGTGACTGTGATACCTGGTCAGGTGAACTTCTTTAGTGCAATCAAACGTAACATCACTCCCCTTAGTGGCAGAGCGACATTACTGCAACGACCAGGACTCTGGGCGCTGCACTTACAACAGTACATACCACATACAACAGTACATACAACATATGACATACAGAACATACAACATACAACAGTGCATACAACAACATACAAGAGCACTGTCACAGGGTCCTACTCCTGTACCACACAATCAACAGAGCAAGAGAATAGTGAACAATTCCACGACCTTTATTTAGGCAAAGATACGAAAGGTCCATATATACGATCCACCACAGCGAGGATAAAATATTCCAGAACACGAATGCAGTTCAGTAATAGGATAAAAGTCCAACAATCCAGCAGAGGATAGCATAGTCCTTATACTCTTCTTTCTCTCTGATATATCTTCACATAATTGTTCCACACAGGATCTGAATTCCCCCCAGCTCCTGTCCTCTCCTTATGTCCAGAAGTAGTCAGACAGGTTGGGGTGGTTTTCAGGCATCCCACACCTGACAAAGGTGCCTGGTGGATTAAGGCACTACAGGGGGTCATTGTTTCAACAAGCTATTTCAGTATGTCATTAGCATATTAGCAAACAGGTTTATTCACTCACCCTGTGGAGAGATAACAGTACAGGAATGTGGGGGCTGATTTCAGATGGTAAATAACAGCAATTTATCAATTGGCAAATAACTCATACTACAAGAGAACACCATGATAATCAGTAAAATATAAATATACACAAAATGATACCCACATAATGTATCACACCATCACAACCTCTCCCCCCTCATAATAAGTGAGCATGCCATTAGGTCTACACAGACCTCTGGCCTGCTCACTTTAGTCCACATTGCTCAATATTTTATAGTTCCTTGTACAGTGGCAGGGGTTGCAATAATCATGAGCACTTGTCCCTAAATTCCCAGTTCCTGGATTTACGGTCATACCAGGTTTATTGTCTGGACTGGGCCTTTCGCTGATGTTCATTAGCCAAGGTAGCTAGCTGGGCGAGACAGTCTCTGAACTCTAGAACGTAGGGAATGATGGGCGTTACAGTATCTGCGATATCTCCCTCCAATTGTTCTTTCAGAAGAGTGAGAGGCCCACGGACCTTCTGCTCCCACAAAATGACTTTGTAACTCCTCAATGTCATTTCCAAGGAGGATGTCTGCAGGAAGTCCTCCCATAACTCCAATCCAACACAGTTTTTCTCCAAAACCATAATCCAAACGTACCAAAGCTCGCTGTATATATTTGCAGACACCCCCTGCCAGGACAATGGGAATTCCCGGGCCCTGGTGAATTGCCTCGGTTCGAACCAAACGGGGGTCAATGATAGTCAGGAATGCCCCCGTGTCTCTAAATCCCGACACTTTGTATCCATCAATTAAGACATCCTGCAGGTGGCAATGCCGTTGCTCTGTATTTCTGATGGACAAAGGCCGGAGTCCGTACACTCCAGGAGGGGTATATATGGTGCCGTGGTCGGTGGCCCACTCTGGTGGGGGTGGTGGTAGCTCTTCCTCAGGCGGGATGGAGTGCACAAAATGCACTGGACGAGTTGGGGCTGTGTAGGGCTCCCTCCGAATCCTTGAGGGACAGCTAGACTGCAAATGTCCAGGTTGCCCACACCCGTAACATCTCCTCTCTGTGATACCCCCAGGTCGTGGTCGGAACTGTTGGGGTCCAGGATTGTGAGCTGTGATTGTCATCAGCCTGCGGCTGGGTGGAGGGGCAGATATAATTGGAGGGGGACGGTGCGCCGGAGAAGGCCGTGGTTCATTGTCCAGAAGCCTCCTCCATTGCGGTCGGATAGTAAGGGCTTCATCGGCCACGGCTGCAGCTCTATCCACGGTGCACGGCGTGCGCTCCCGGGCCCATTCCCGTACCTCAGTGGGGCACTTGGCAAGAAATTGTTCTATAAGGAACGCCTGTATAACATCTTCCACAGTAAAGGCGTTTTCTGTTTCCAGCCATCTCCGACATACCTGGGACATCTTATGTGCATTCATCCTAAACGATCCCCCCGTAGTGCATGGGAGGTCTCGGAACTTGGCCCTATATGAGTCTGGGGTGATAGTATGGTATTCCAGGATAGTCTGCTTTACAATGTTATAATCCCGATTCCGCTGTGAGTCAATGGTTCGGTAAGCCTCCGCCAGGCTACCGTTCAGGAGTCCCACTAACAAACGCATCCAGCTAGAGTGGGGCACCTCCATCACAGCACAATGCTGCTCAAAGTCCTTGAAGAACCCCTCCACATCTCCAGAAGCCTCATCAAATGGCTTAAACTCTGTCCGGGTGATCCATACAGGCTCCCAGATCGTTGGGTTTACATTCCACATTGCGTTACTCCCTCTTTCAAGCTCCTTTGCTTCTTGTCTCCGCTGTGCCCAGCGGGCAGCTCCTCCTTGTACTCCTGAAAGACGGCTGGGCCCAGAACCGCCATCTCTTCTTCGTACCACACCACCCACTGGCTTTTTTGGGTGGGGGTCCTCGTCTCCAGTGCTCGTCCTTCAGACATATGGGAGTAGGTGGTCTGGCTAGCACCCACCAGTAGATCAATTAAGGCCTCTTTAGTCAGTCCCTGGTAATTCAGGCCCAAGTCTCTGGCTCTCTCCTGTAAACTGCATACAGTCCAATTTCTGTACTCACTCTGTGGGTGGTTCTCCATTAGATTACGCTCTGTTGATCCCGCTGCTGCCACCAGTTGTCACAGGGTCCTACTCCGGTACCACACAATCAACAGAGCAAGAGAATAGTGAACAATTCCACGACCTTTATTTAGGCAAAGATACGATGTTCATATATACGATCCACCACACTGAGGATAAAATATTCCAGAACACAAATGCAGTTCAGTAACAGGATAAAAGTCCAACAATCCAGCAGAGGATAGCATAGTCCATATACTCTTCTTTCTCTCTGATATATCTTCACATAATTGTTCCACACAGGATCTGAATTCCCCCCAGCTCCTTTCCTCTCCTTATGTCCAGAAGTAGTCAGAGAGGTTGGGGTGGTTTTCAGGCCTCCCACACCTGACAAAGGTGCCTGGTGGCTTAAGGCACTACAGGGGGTCATTGTTTCAACAAGCTAGTTCAATATGTCATTAGCATATTAGCAAACAGGTTTATTCACTCACCCTGTGGAGAGATAACAGTACAGGAATGTGGGGGCTGATATCAGATGGCAAATAACAGCAATTCATCAATTGGCAAATAACTCATACTACAAGAGAACACCATGATAATCAGTAAAATATAAATATATACAAAATGTTCCCCGCATAACATATCACACCATCACAACCACATTCAACATACAACAGTACATACAACATATGACATGCAGAACATACAACAATACATACAACATACAACAGTACATACAACATACAACAGTACATACAACAAATGACATACAGTACATACTACATACAACTTACAACAATACAGTACATACAGTGCATACAATACATACATATAGACATACAGTACATATACACAACACACAGTACATAAAACATAGAGTACATACTCACCATCATCTTGATCCCCGAAGTCCTTGCTCACCTGTAAAAAATATTAAAATAATAAACAAACAATATACTTCCTGATCCGCAGATATCCAATTAATATGAGTGTCCCACAACAATCTCCTGTGGAGAGCAGCCACATCAGCTGATGCGATCGCTCTCCAGGGGCTCTGACGATACAATGACGGAAGGTATCCTTCTGCACTGTATCCCTCCGCCTCTGTGTGAAATATTCCCTATTCTCACTTGTGGCACTGCTGTGTGTCAAAATTCCCACATAGCTTTGCCATATAGTGAGACCAATGAACTCAGGTAACCTCTTCAGTGATGCACTGCAGGAGACCCTATAGAGCAGTGACATCCGATGTCACTGTTCTAAAGGGGAGATCGTCATGGGACACTGATTATTAATTGGACTACGGCAGAGACTGAGTATATGGTTGGTTTATTATTTTTTATTTTTTGCAGGCGATTGAGTATGGTAAGTATGGTGAAATTAAGAGTATTAAAATACTTTTTTTCTGGCTGTGTCTTTTTTTAACTCTTTCACTACTATAGGATTAGTATTGGATAGGCATCTTATTGACGCCTCTCCATTACTAACCGGGCTTAATGTGACCTTACAATAGCAAGGTGACATTAACCCCTTATTACCCCATATCCCACCGCTACAGGGGAGTGGGAAGAGAGGGGCTAAGTGCCGGAATTGGCTCATCTTACAGATGCGCCATTTCTGGGGTGGCTGGGGGCTGGTATTTGTAGCCGGGGGCAAACATCCATGGCCCTTCTCTAGGCCATGAATATCAGCCCGCAGCTGTCTGCGTAGCCTTTCTGGCTATAAAATAAAGAGGTACCCCACATCATTTTTGGGGGTCCCCTTACTCATAGCCTGGGAAGGGGCAATGGGTATTATCCCCTTCCCTCCCTCTGGCGCGGAAAATTGCGCAGGAGCCCACGCCATTTTTTTCTCCGCTTTTTTTAAAAAAATTAAACCTGTTCATTAATCAACATCAGCCTTGCCATTATATATCTATGGATATATCTATGGATAAATCTATATATCTATAGATGGATATCTATTGATATAACTATGGATATACTGTATCTATAGATATAACTATGGATACATCTACCTATAGATAGATAATAGATACATAGCTATATATCCATATACAGTACAGACCAAAAGTTTGGACACACCTTCTCATTTAAAGATTTTTCTGCATTTTCATGACTATAAAAATTGTACATTCACACTGAAGGCATCAAAACATATGGAATTATATACTTAACAAAAAAGTGTGAAACAACTGAAAATATGTCTTATATTCTTTGTTCTTCAAAGTAGCCACCTTTTGCTTTGATGACTGCTTTGCACAATCTTGGCATTCTCTTGATGAGCTTCAAGAGGTAGTCACCGGGAATGGTCTTCCAACAATCTTGAAGGAGTTCCCAGAGATGCTTAGCACTTGTTAGCCCTTTTGCCTTCACTCTGTGGTCCAGCTCACCCCAAATCATCTCGATTGGGTTCAGGTCCGGTGACTGTGGAGGCCAGGTCATCTGGGGTAGCACCCCATCACTCTCCTTCTTGGTCAAATAGCCCTTACACAGCCTGGAGGTGTGTTTGGGGCCATTGTCCTGTTGAAAAATAAATGATGGTCCAACTAGTGGTTGTAACCAAAGATCTCAAATTTAACTCATCAGACCAAAGCACAGATTTCCACTGGTCTAATGTCCATTCCTTGTGTCCTTTAGCCCAAACAAGTGTGAACAGGTGCTGAACCTAGAGTCACCAACTCGTATACAGTCAAATAAATAAGGCAGCACACTGCGGCGCTAAAACATGCAAACATGAAGATGGAACTGCATTACTGCACTAGAAATCTGAAAAAATTAGAGCGTTTAGCGCATAAATTGGCCAATTCATGTGTACCTGGTAGCCACATTAGGGCATCTCTCGTATACCAGGTCCTAAACTTTCCTCACTGAGAATAAACATCTTTATCTAAATGGGTACCTGTGAAACCCCTTCTTAAGACTAAAATTCTCTCTCTCTGTGGAGGGGTAATGGACCTGTTGCGATCAAAACACCTGCGGCTAAGAGGCGGAGTGCTCAGTCAGCTTTATTTGACTGTATACGAGTTGGTGACTCTAGGTTCAGCACCTGTTCACACTTAGTCTATGTTTGGATGTGACGGTCAGTTTTTTGAAATTTGTATTCATTAGCCTTCTGACTGAGCACTCCGCCTAATGTGGCTACCAGGTACACATGAATTGGCCAATTTATGCGCTAATCGCTCTAATTTTTTCATCTTTCTAGTGCAGTAATGCAGTTCAATTTTCATGTTTCATGTTTGCATGTTTTAGCGCCGCAGTGTGCTGCCTTATTTATTTGACTGTATACGAGTTGGTGACTCTAGGTTCAGCACCTGTTCACACTTAGTCTATGTTTGGATGTGACGGTCAGTTTTTTGAAATCCCTGACCAGGAGGCGGACTTCTCTAGTTGATGGGCATACTTCTCTCACATAGTAGTATTGATGAGAGGCGGCCATGGTTTTTGTGCCATTCCTCCAAGCTCCACCCACAACAACATGCCCTTCTCCTCCTGCACGCCACATGGTGCTATAATGGCAGCACTTTTGGCGATAATTAGCAGTTCAATAGTCTTTCAACAAATCACAGTCTCTTAAGTGCACAAGACCCGATTCTTCTGGTCGGTCCATCCTGTTCGTGGCGCCAAGTTTGGAGTGCCTGCCAGGGCCAAAGGGTACTCGGTACTGGGCCGATACTTAAAGGGATGTGTCACGTGGCAGTGACCAGGTCCGTGGCCCTGGGCGTCCAAGTAAAAGGAAAAGGTCTTTTAAGGGGTTGTTGAATAAAGAAATAAAGTTTGTTCGTGACGCCACCTGTGGTATTCGGTCAGGGATGACCGACGCTGCCTGAAGGGGTCCATTGGGGTGATGTTATGGCAGCAGGGATGGTATGGCTTCCCACAGGTGAAGCTGGGACCCCAGGGCTCCCAGTGTACAGATAAAGATGGTAGATGGTGTAGCAAGAAACGGAGGACACAGGGTTAAAGTCTCTTTACCGGTGTAAGGCAGCCACAGTCCAGGGTACCGGATCACAGGTACTGGTATGATCCGGCCAGCTTGGAAGCAATTGAGGAATCCCCTTAACCAGGTGGGATTGGAAGCCTTCCACTACACGCTGTGTTGTAGTCCCTTGCTGCCTTAGGCCTTATGCAAGGTCCTCACATTCTCTCTGTCCCCCTTGTTAGTTATTAAGGTTGAAGGAAGACTTTAAGTCCATCTAGTTCAACCCATAGCCTAACATGCCCTAACATGTTGATCCAGGGGAAGGCAAAAAAAACCCATGTGGTAAGAGTAAGCTCCATCATGGGGAAAAAAATTCCTTCCCGACCCCACATACGGCAATCAGACTAGTTCCCTGGATCAACGCCTTATCAAGGAATCTAATATATATACCCTGTAATATTATACTTTTCCATACTTTTGTTGGTAGGACACTACCCTCATGACAGGTAACTTGAGCCTTTTTACAGGGTCTCTCAGATGACACCGGGCTCTCTGTGCTACTGTGCCTTTGGGTGTTAATGGTGGACAGGCTGTCAGCCGGTTTTTGTTGTGGCACATGAAGTTACCCCCACAACCTTGGTCTTCCAGCTACCGGTATTTGCGCTTCAGCATGGAGGGAGCCCAGTCGCAGCTCCTCTCCAGCTCCTTACTTCTCCTGTGCTCCTTTTCCTCCTTCACTGTCTCTACAACTTGTTCCATTTTTTTCTTTCCTTGCAGGAGCTGCAGCACCTCACGTGGCTGCACGGCCCTACTCCTTCCTCAGACTCTCTGTCTGCTTCCCCTCTCCTCTGTCCTTCTGACAGACTCCTCTCACACACTCACTTTCCCTCCAGCCAGACTATATAGGGGAGCCACCCACAAACTGGAGCTCCCCCTTCTGGCCTGACGTAAGAACATGTTTCATGTATGTGAATACCTGTTAAAGGGATCCTTCCTCGCTTCTAAGCATGGCATTACCCTCCCCGAGAGGAAGGCAATACCACTGTAACAACCAGGAACTATTCAGTGTGTGTGTGGGGAGGGATTTACTTACAGTGTGTGGGGGGGATTTATTCACTGTGTGTGCAGGGGATTTATTTACGGTGTGTGAGGGGGATATGTATTCAGTGTGTGGGAGAGAACTTATGCAGTGTGTGTGTGTGGGGGGAGGATATATTCGTGTGTGTGCGGGGGGATTTATTCAGTGTGTGGGGGATTTATTCAGTGTGTGTGTGTGTTCAGTGTTTGTGTGGGGGCAGTGTCTGTGCGTGTGTAGGGATTAATTCATTGTGTGTAAAGGGGATTTTTTCAGTGTGTGTATGTGTAGGGGGTATTTATTCAGCGTGTGGGGGGTATTTTTTTACAGTGTGTGAAGGGGTATTCGGTGTGTGGGAGGGAACTTATGCAGTATGTGTATGCAGGGGGGATTTAGTCAGTGTGTGTGGGAGGGTGGATTTATTCAGTGTGTGTTTGTGGGAGGATTTATTCAGTGTGTGTAGGGGGTGGATTTAATGTGTGTGTGGGGTGTAGTGCAGCGGTGTCTACGCTATACAGTGATGAGGCTATGACCCAGGAAAGTTCAAAGTAAAAGTAGGTTTAATGTCCAAAAATGTACAAACAAAAGAAATGGTATCCTCCGGATCGCAGCTGGGAAACAAAAGTCCATAAATGCGTCGGGCTCCCGAGGGTGACTGCACCACCGTATTATGCTGCAGGGTGCCAGGAGTTTGTTCCACTGGGCTCTATGTTCCCTCACAGAGGTAGTGCTCTTGCAAAGCTGTCTGCTGTACACCATGCAACTCCACACTGATACACCCAACCCTCTTCTGCAAGGGTTTTTCTCTAAACCGGAATCTGTGGCCATGGGCCACTTGCAAGATCCGGGCTGGAGGAAACGGACCGTCCCCACTACCTTCCAGCAGTCCGTTTAAAAAATAAAATCCCATACCGGGTTTCCTGAACAATTCCTTGGCCAAATATCTTAACCAGGTTCATGCTTACTTCTATTTTGAAAAACACCAAAGGAAAAATTCAAGAAAACACACCAAAAACAGGCAGAGATGCACTAAGATACACACTCTGTATGTGGCGTGTTCACACAAGGAATGCAGAGCATCTGGTTCTCAGCCTATTAATGACGCTCTATGGCGGGCTGCCCAGTGCAAACTATAATGCATCCTGTGTGAACAGAGGCCACAGTGTACAGAACCATCTTATGTATCTTCGTGCATTGGTGTACCACACGGCCAATCCCTGATTGAAGGCTGGCTGTTTCATTAGGTATTGCACCTGTGCATTTGCTATTTTATTTGGATCCGCTGCACCCTGCTTGTGCATTAGTATTGAGGCCCATTTAGACAGGTAAACATCTCTGCCTGTTTTTGGTGTGTTTACTTCTATTTTGCCCTGTGACTCAAAGGCGTCCTGCTGTGACCACAAGGCACTCCAGCAGATCTAATATGCTTCTGAGCACATCCTGGGGGACACATAGTGACCCTTGCAAATAACACCAGTCGCTACCTCACATACCCTCCTCTGTTCAAACTTGTGGTGTTGAACATTTGTCACCATACAGGGGGCCCTTGACAGGGCATCCGCATTTCCCTGTGATTTCCCCGCTGATGTTCTACTGAATAACTAAAGTTTTGTAGGGATAGGAACCATCTGGTGACTCAAGTATTCCTCTCTTTTGCGTTTCTCATCCAGACGAGGGGTGAATGGTCCATTACAAACGAAACTGATGCCTGAGCAAATAGTGGCGTAGGGACTCCAAGGCCCACTTAATCGCCAAACACTCCTCCACTACGCTAATTTTTCTCTCCCGGGGTCAGTTTCCTGCTCAAGTAGGTGAACGCTGTATGGCTGCCGGCAGATTCCTCACCAGTCGGTCGACCACCACCCTCTCTACTGTTAAGTCCTTCTCAGTCCCTGGCTTACTAGAGGTAGGGATCCCATAGAAATGACACGCAGCACAAAAGGTTGTGTGATCATATACAGGGGAAGCCCAGGAGCACGTCTGACTCACTGGGCTCTACCCCCTCCTTTTATATAGAAAAAAGTTAAACATTTTACAGACATGCGTACAAGCGCTCATATTTCACATCCTTATACAATAACAGCCTATACTAGAGATAAGGTTCAGCTTGGTATGTAGGTAAAAGGTTACAACACAGAAGGAATGCGTCCATAAAAGGAAATGTCAACTTTGCTTAAGTTTCTTGAAATAAGCCAGATGTCTCAGGAGAAAGACACAATGGATTCTTTCAGTCTGATCTCCACAATTCCCCCCTTTGACATATTCTTTTATTTTTATTACCACAGGGCTAAAGACAAAGCCTTTATTTTTGGTATTACACATGCACACACTTATATTATTAATAAGAGAATCAAATCTAGTATTAATTCTTCTATCGCAAATTATTTTCTTCTTTAGCAGTATACTAAAATATAAAAACAAAAATTAGTACGGTAATATTAATTTATACTCTTGCATCTATTACACAAAGTTTATCTGTGCATACTGAGATACCCTTGAGCACAATCTGGAATAGTACGTATATGACTACAATAATCATAACTATATGTATTATGCTCTGCATAATCCCAGCAACCCACCCACCGATTCCTCTGAACCAGTTGGCTGGGTTAAGAAAAGAAAAGGTATCTGACCACCAGCTATCCTTATTCTGGTCATTATCTTTGTCATACTGATCTCTGAGTCGTTGTACGTCCTTTAATTTAAATGTCATACTCATCAGATTCATTACAAACCAGGTTCCCCGG
Organism: Ranitomeya variabilis; assembly: GCF_051348905.1. Taxonomy (NCBI): domain Eukaryota; kingdom Metazoa; phylum Chordata; class Amphibia; order Anura; family Dendrobatidae; genus Ranitomeya; species Ranitomeya variabilis. The sequence continues at coordinate 242,205,406 of NC_135233.1, read as the reverse complement.
TTTGCTTGTACAACTGTTTACATCACCTTGGGGGAACAACTCAGAATGTTCCCATTTTCTATTATGTATGTATCTTTCCAATACTACAGGTTTGAAGGCATCAGAGGAAGGGACGGTTGTACTGAAACTGAGCTGTAGATTTTCAGTGGGGACCTGTCCTAGATCAGTTAATCCAGTCTTATTCCTAGGTACCCATTTTCCTCCCTTGAATGCTAAATATTGTAGATGTGTATTACTCCCTGAGAGATTACCCTGCCACCAAGGAAATTCTACCCATCCCACAATTGGTATGGCGATTGTAGTATTCCACAGCCTAGCATTACCAGTTTGGTTATTGGCCAGTTTGTCTGAACAATTAGGCCAAGCGAATATTTCTTCTGCTGATACGGGAACTGCTAGAAAAGGTATACTTGTGGCTGATACCGGTGAATGGGTACAGATCTGTTGTGAATTTGGATTCTGGGCTCCCCCGGTGGCCGCTTGTGGAATTGGACTTGTCATCCTCTTTCCTGTTTCACCTGGTTCCATCAGTAGTGGGTGTCGCTATTTAAGCTCATTTCTCTGGTGGTTTCTTGCCGGTCAACAATGTTATCTGATGCCTCTCAGTGCTTGTTCCTGCTTCTGACAACTACTAGATAAGTTGGACTGTTGTCCATGTTTCGTTTGCCTATTTGTTCCAGTTCACAGCTGAAGTTTTGTTACTGTGTCTGGAAAGCTCTCGTTGATCAGGGATTGCTACTCTGGTGTTATGAGTTAATGCCAGAGTTTAAGGTAATCTCTGGATGGTGTTTTGTTAGTGTTTTTCTGCTGACCATGAAAGTATACTATCTGTCTTCTGCTATCTAGTAAGCGGACCTCAAATTTGCTAAGACTATTTTTCCTGCTGCGTTTGTTGTTTCATCTGAACTCACCGTCATTATATGTGGGGGGCTACTGTCTGCTTTTGAAATATTTCTCTAGAGGTGAGCCAGGTCTTATATTTCCCTCTGCTAGCTATTTAGGTCTTAGGCCAGAGCTGGGCATCTAGCAATAAATAGGAAATGCTACCTGGCTATTTCTAGTTGCGCGGCAGGCTTAGTTCATGGTCAGTATAGTTCCATCTTCCGAGAGCTTGTCCCTCTATAGGCTTGCTATGATCTCTGCTTGCAGAGATCATGACAGTTTGACCGGCCCGTAAAGTGTTAAAGACCCAGGTTGAGAAAGGAGAGTTATAAGAAGTCTGCTGGTATTTTTTTTTTTTTTTTTTTTTTTTTTTTTTTTTTTTCCCTCCAGTTTGCCTTGCTGCAGTCTTTTTTCTCTCTCTCCTCCTCATCTCTGTATGGCTCTGTGTGCACCTGACAATAATGGATCTTCAGAGTGTAACTGCGGGTTTGAATAATCTCATCACGAAAGTACAAAATTTACAAGATTTTGTGGTACATGCTCCAGTATCTGAGCCGAGAATTCCTTTGCCGGAGTTCTTCACAGGGAATAGAGCTAGCTTCCAGAATTTCCGAAATAATTGTAAGCTTTATTTGTCCCTGAAGTCTCGTTCAGCTGGAGACCCTGCTCAGCAGGTTAGGATTGTGATTTCCTTGCTCAGGGGTGACCCTCAAGATTGGGCCTTCTCATTGCCAGCAGGGGATCCTGCGTTGCGCGATGTGGATGCGTTTTTTCTGGCCTTGGGCTTGCTTTATGAGGAACCTCATTTGGAACTTCAGGCAGAAAAAACTTTGATGGCACTATCTCAGGGGCAAGACGAAGCTGAGGTTTACTGCCAAAAATTCCGTAAATGGTCTGTGCTTACTCAGTGGAATGAGTGCGCCTTGGCGGCAACTTTCAGAGAAGGTCTCTCTGATGCCGTTAAGGATGTTATGGTGGGGTTCCCTGTGCCTGCAGGTCTGAATGAGTCCATGACAATGGCTATTCAGATTGATAGGCGTCTGCGGGAGCGCAAACCGGTGCACCATCTGGCGGTGTCTATGGAAAAGACGCCAGAAAGTATGCAGTGTGATAGAATTCTGTCCAGGAGCGAGCGACAGAATTTTAGACGGAAGAATGGATTGTGCTTCTATTGTGGGGATTCTACTCATGTTATATCAGCATGCTCTAGGCGTACAAAGAAGCTTGATAAGTCTGTTTCCATTGGCACCATTCAGTCTAAATTTATTTTGTCTGTAACCCTGATTTGCTCTTTGTCATCCATTGCCACGGACGCCTATGTTGACTCTGGCGCCGCTCTGAGTCTTATGGATTGGTCCTTTGCCAATCGTTGTGGTTTTGATTTAGAGCCTTTGGAGACTCTTATTCCTCTGAAGGGGATTGACTCCACCCCATTGGCTAATAATAAACCACAATACTGGACACAAGTAACCATGCGTATCAATCCGGATCACCAGGAGATTATTCGTTTCCTGGTGCTGTATAATTTACATGACGATTTGGTACTGGGATTGCCATGGTTGCAGTCTCACAATCCAGTCTTGGACTGGAGAGCAATGTCTGTGTTGAGCTGGGGATGTAAGGGTATTCATGGGGACTTACCTTTGGTTTCTATTTCGTCGTCCATTCCCTCTGAAGTCCCTGAGTTCCTCTCAGATTATCAAGACGTCTTTGACGAACCCAAGCTTGGGTCGTTACCTCCGCACCGTGAGTGCGATTGTGCCATAGATTTGATACCGGGTTGCAAATATCCAAAGGGTCGTTTGTTTAATTTGTCCGTGCCGGAACATGCTGCTATGCGGGAATATATAAAGGAGTCTTTGGAAAAGGGACATATTCGTCCATCTTCTTCTCCCTTGGGAGCTGGGTTTTTCTTTGTCTCAAAAAAGGACGGCTCTTTGAGACCATGTATTGATTATCGGCTTCTGAATAAGATCACTGTTAAGTACCAATACCCATTGCCATTGCTTACTGATTTGTTTGCTCGTATAGAGGGTGCTAAGTGGTTCTCTAAAATTGATCTTCGTGGGGCGTATAATTTGGTGCGGATCAGGCAGGGGGATGAGTGGAAGACCGCATTTAATACGCCCGAGGGCCACTTTGAGTATTTGGTCATGCCTTTTGGTCTTTCTAATGCCCCTTCAGTTTTCCAGTCTTTTATGCATGATATTTTCCGCGATTTTCTGGATAAATTTATGATAATATATCTGGATGATATTCTGATTTTTTCTGATGACTGGGACTCTCATGTCCAGCAGGTCAGGAGAGTTTTTCAGGTTCTGCGGTCTAATTCTTTATGTGTGAAGGGGTCTAAGTGCGTTTTTGGGGTCCAGAAAATTTCCTTTTTGGGGTATATTTTTTCTCCCTCTTCCATTGAGATGGATCCCGTCAAGGTGCAAGCTATTTGTGACTGGACTCAGCCCTCCTCTCTTAAGGGTCTTCAGAGATTTTTGGGCTTTGCCAACTTTTACCGCCGATTTATTGCTGGTTTTTCGGATGTCGTTAAACCACTGACTGATTTGACCAGACATGGCGCTGATGTTGCTAATTGGTCCCCTCATGCTGTAGAGGCCTTTCAGGAGCTTAAGCACCGTTTTGCCTCTGCCCCTGTGTTACGTCAGCCTGATGTGAATCTGCCTTTTCAGGTTGAGGTTGACGCTTCGGAGATCGGAGCTGGGGCAGTGTTGTCGCAGAAAGGTTCCGACTGCTCCGTCATTAGACCTTGTGCCTTCTTTTCTCGCAAATTTTCGCCCGCAGAGCGGAATTATGATGTTGGGAATAGGGAGCTTTTGGCCATGAAGTGGGCGTTTGAGGAGTGGCGCCATTGGCTAGAGGGGGCTAAGCATCAGGTGGTGGTATTGACTGACCACAAAAATTTGATTTATCTTGAGACTGCCAGGCGCCTGAATCCTAGACAGGCGCGCTGGTCTTTATTTTTTTCTCGCTTTGATTTTGTGGTGTCATACCTACCGGGTTCTAAGAATGTTAAGGCAGATGCCCTTTCTAGGAGTTTTGACCCGGACTCTCCTGGTAATACTGAACCCACAGGTATCCTTAGGGAGGGAGTAATTTTGTCGGCCGTTTCTCCTGATCTGCGGCGGTCCTTGCAAGAGTTTCAGGCGGATAGACCGGATCGTTGTCCGCCTGATAGACTGTTTGTTCCGGATGATTGGACCAGTAGAGTCATCTCTGAGGTACATTCTTCTGCATTGGCAGGTCATCCCGGAATTTTTGGTACCAGGGATTTGGTGGCAAGATCCTTCTGGTGGCCTTCCCTGTCACGAGATGTGCGAGTCTTTGTGCAGTCATGTGACATTTGTGCTCGGGCCAAGTCTTGTAGTTCTCGGGCTAGCGGACTGCTGTTGCCCTTGCCTATTCCTAAGAGGCCTTGGACACACATCTCGATGGATTTTATTTCAGATCTGCCTGTTTCCCAGAAGATGTCTGTCATCTGGGTGGTCTGTGACCGTTTCTCTAAAATGGTCCATTTGGTTCCTCTGCCCAAGTTGCCTTCTTCTTCTGAGTTGGTTCCTCTGTTTTTTCAGAATGTTGTCCGATTGCACGGTATTCCTGAGAATATTGTTTCTGACAGAGGTACCCAATTTGTGTCTAGATTTTGGCGGGCATTCTGTGCTAGGATGGGCATAGATTTGTCTTTTTCATCTGCTTTTCACCCTCAGACTAATGGCCAGACCGAGCGGACTAATCAGACCCTGGAGACATATCTGAGGTGTTTTGTCTCTGCTGACCAGGATGATTGGGTTGCTTTTTTGCCATTGGCAGAGTTCGCCCTCAATAATCGGGCCAGCTCTTCCACCTTGGTGTCCCCGTTTTTCTGTAATTCGGGGTTTCACCCTCGATTTTCCTCCGGTCAGGTGGAATCCTCGGATTGTCCTGGAGTGGATGCGGTGGTGGAGAGATTGCATCACATCTGGGGGCAGGTTATGGACAATTTGAAGTTGTCCCAGGAGAAGACTCAGCGTTTTGCCAACCGTCATCGTCGTGTTGGTTCTCGGCTTTGTGTTGGAGATTTGGTCTGGTTGTCTTCTCGTTTTGTCCCTATGAGGGTCTCTTCTCCTAAGTTTAAACCTCGGTTCATCGGCCCTTATAGAATATTGGAGATTCTTAATCCTGTTTCTTTCCGTTTGGACCTCCCTGCGTCCTTTTCCATTCATAACGTTTTTCATCGGTCGTTATTGCGCAGGTATGAGGTGCCTGTTGTACCTTCAGTTGAGCCTCCTGCTCCGGTGTTGGTTGAGGGTGAGTTGGAGTACGTTGTGGAGAAAATTTTGGACTCTCGTGTTTCCAGACGGAGACTCCAGTATCTGGTCAACTGGAAGGGTTACGGCCAGGAGGATAATTCTTGGGTCAATGCATCTGATGTTCATGCTTCTGATCTTGTTCGTGCCTTCCATAGGGCTCATCCTGGTCGCCCTGGTGGATCTGGTGAGGGTTCGGTGCCCCCTCCTTGAGGGGGGGGTACTGTTGTGAATTTGGATTCTGGGCTCCCCCGGTGGCCGCTTGTGGAATTGGACTTGTCATCCTCTTTCCTGTTTCACCTGGTTCCATCAGTAGTGGGTGTCGCTATTTAAGCTCATTTCTCTGGTGGTTTCTTGCCGGTCAACAATGTTATCTGATGCCTCTCAGTGCTTGTTCCTGCTTCTGACAACTACTAGATAAGTTGGACTGTTGTCCATGTTTCGTTTGCCTATTTGTTCCAGTTCACAGCTGAAGTTTTGTTACTGTGTCTGGAAAGCTCTCGTTGATCAGGGATTGCTACTCTGGTGTTATGAGTTAATGCCAGAGTTTAAGGTAATCTCTGGATGGTGTTTTGTTAGTGTTTTTCTGCTGACCATGAAAGTATACTATCTGTCTTCTGCTATCTAGTAAGCGGACCTCAAATTTGCTAAGACTATTTTTCCTGCTGCGTTTGTTGTTTCATCTGAACTCACCGTCATTATATGTGGGGGGCTACTGTCTGCTTTTGAAATATTTCTCTAGAGGTGAGCCAGGTCTTATATTTCCCTCTGCTAGCTATTTAGGTCTTAGGCCAGAGCTGGGCATCTAGCAATAAATAGGAAATGCTACCTGGCTATTTCTAGTTGCGCGGCAGGCTTAGTTCATGGTCAGTATAGTTCCATCTTCCGAGAGCTTGTCCCTCTATAGGCTTGCTATGATCTCTGCTTGCAGAGATCATGACACAGATCCAACAATCTGTCAGGGTTTGTGTATTGTTTAACAAGTCATGCACTAATTTTCTATGATGTTGTACGAATCTGTTGTTCAAAGGGGTTAGAGAATTTAGTCTTTCCCATGCCTTTGTCGTGGTTAATACTATTAACATCAATATCATGAGTTTATACTGCTTTTTTTGCAATGGCTTGCATGTATCCATGATGCCTTTCCTTCAAGCTTGACTGATGTAGGTGTTGTCAACAGGACTTGGAAGGGTCCGTCAAACCTTGGTTCTAGAGCCTTTCTGGTGTGTCTTTTTACATAGACTTGATCACCTGGTTCCAACTTGTGACTTCCTTCAATGTTGTCAGGATCTGGAAGGGAAGCAAAAACTTGTGCATGCACCTTAGTTAATTGTTTCTGAAGATTTTGCACATAAGAAGTCAATGACTCAATATTTAACACAAGTTGCTGTGGAAAATAACATCCTAAATTGGCAGTCCTACCAAACAAAATTTCATATGGAGACAGTTTAGTCTTACCCCTTGGGGTATTGCGTATTGAGTAAAGGGCCAGTGGAAGGCATTCTGTCCAAGGCTTTCCTGTTTCAGCCATGGCTTTCTGTATTTTTAATTTTAAAGTTCCATTCATGCGTTCCACCTTACCAGAACTTTGAGGATGATACGGAGTGTGTAACTGACTTTCAACACCCAACATTTTCAGTACATTTTGAAATATTTCTCCAGTGAAATGAGTACCCCTATCTGACTCGATCACTTCAGGGAGACCGTAACGGGGTATCAGTTCGGCAACTAGCTTTACAGCAGTGTTTTTAGCTGAAGCCTTCCGAACTGGATAGGCCTCTGGCCACCCTGAGAACATGTCCACACACACCAACACATACTCATACCCATTACTTTTTGGCAGCTGGATAAAGTCTATTTGTAATCGCTGAAACGGATAGAGAGGTCGGACGTGGTGCTTCATAGGGGTCTTTGTTGTCTGTCCGGGATTATGTGCCAGGCATATAGCGCATGCAGCACAATAGTCTCTTGCATAGTTGCCAAAACCTGGAGCCAACCAGACTTGCTTTGCCAGTAGTGTCATTGCATTTGCAGACACATGAGTAGGGTGGTGCAGTCCACCAACTACAATCGGGTACCAGGCTCTAGGTAGACATATTAGTCCATCTTTCTTCCAAATTCCTGCTTGTTCTTCTGCCCCTTCCTTTTTCCATCTATCCCTCTCCTCTTCTCCTGCATCTTCCTGTGCTTGTCTCAGTCTATCTTCAGTATTTTCTGTGAGGTTTACAGTATGAACCTGTCGTAAGGGTTTGACTGCCGCTGCTTTGGCTGCTTTATCAGCCCTATCATTTCCCCTAGATTCCCTAGTGTCGAGTCTCACATGTGCAGCTACCTTAATTACTGCTACTTCTTTTGTTTCTTGTGCAGCCTCTAAGATCTGTTTGATCAAAGAAGCATGTTTTACAGGTTGTCCTGATGCTGTCATGTAACCTCTAGCTCTCCAGATTACTCCAAAATCAAACACAATACCATGTGCATACCTAGAATCAGTGTATATATTAGCTGTCTGATTCTCAGCTATTTTTAGCACTTCAATCAATGCTGTTAGTTCTGCTTCTTGTGCAGACTGTTTTGGTGGAAGTGGTTCTGCTTTGAGAGTTTCAGATTCTGACACAACTGCATACCCTGTATGGAAGTTACCTGTGTCATCTGCAAACCTACTACCGTCTATAAACAGCTCTAAATCTGGATTTTGAAGTGGTGTTTCGGATACATTGGGTAAGCCTGCCGTTTCTTGTAAAATGAGCTCTGTACAATCATGTGTGTCTGTAGGGAAAAAATTTGCGAGAGGTAGCAGTGTTGCTAAATTAAGAGTCTGAAGCCTTGCAAATGTGATAGTAGAGGGGAGCAGCAAAGAACACTGTAGCCGCAAATGTCTGGCCATGGAAATGTGTTTTGGTTGGACCTGGTTTAATATCCCATAAACATCATGTGTAGTTTGAACTGTGAGTGGATGCTCACGGATGTACCATACGATATTTGGGCATAGAACCCTTATCAAGAGTTCTCTTCTTGACTGGATACAGAGGAGTGTTAGCAGGTGATTGTATCTCTACCAAAACTCCTTTCTCTCTATATCCCTCTATCTGTTTTGTAATTGCTAATTCCTGCTGGGCACTCACAGGGTATTGTCTGAGCTGTGGGAGAACAGTTCCTGGTTGCACAGATAATTTTACAGGAGAAATATGCAATAATCCTACATCAGTATCTCCCTGTGCCCACAGTGTTTCTGGGACCACTGAGAGGTCTAGATCTGTGGTGTACTCTTTTTCTTCAGTATAATCCTCAAAAGCCTGAATTCTAACATATTGTTCTAATGATTCTGCATCATCAGGGATAGTCAGCATAACTGTGCCATCTTCCCTAAAATTGATGTTAGCTTCTAATTTCTTTAGTACATCAGTTCCTAACAGACATGTTGGGGCACCTCTGGCATACAAAAATCTGGATGCAAAACATTTAGGTCCTAATGAGACCTCTAGGGGCACAGTATATGGCAGTGTTCGAATTACCCCATCATAACCCTCAGCAAAAGTTGTTTGTTCTGAAATATCTTCCGGATTCGGAAGAAAATCTTGATTCAAAATTGAGGAAGTTGCACCTGTATCTATCAAAAATGGAATCTCTCTCCCCCCCACATTCACCTGTATCATAGGTCTTCTAGCTGGTAGGGAAGTTTGTAACACATCGAGTCAATCTAAATCTGGTATGGGACCATCTATGATGGTAGATTTCTGCTGGTTGTCCGTTTGGGAAGGGTTATTTCTGGGAACAAATTTGCCTGACTTTATATCTGCCAACTTCTTCCTGCACTCTCTTTGGAAATGACCTGGCTTTTTACAGTAGTGGCAAGGAAAATCGTGTCTCACTCTTCCTCCTGTATTAGCTTGTGCTATTCTAACAGGCTTACGATTCTCTCTCATATCCATGACTATTCCTAAACATCGTTGTTTCACAATATTTGGTTGTTCAATTGTTCTCCAATCTGGAGTAGAGGATTTAAATTTTTCTCTGATTTTCGGATCTAGCCCCTCTATTAATTGTTTTGTAAAAAGTCTCCTTACTGAAGCATCAGTCAAATCCAATCCTTCATCCCTAAAACTATTTTCTAGTTCTTGACTATATTCTTCAATACTTTGCCCAAATTTCTGCATAATCACACCTGTAGACCCCCTTTCCCTCTGTTTTCCTCTCATGAAAATTATTAATGCCTCTGTGAACTGGGTACCTGATGCTTCTGTCTGTAAGGCACCCCCTTCTGCCACTGGTCTATTGGGCTGTAGGTGTGTCAATAATTCCTGAAAAAGTCCAGGGGACATTTTCATTCTACATAATTCTTCCCCGTCCGCCCAGACACCAGCATGAGTCTGCATGATTTGTTGTATATACTGCGCAAACCTTATGGGGTATTGAGTGGGATCCGGTGCATTATGCAAGAGTGACATACCCTCAGCAGGGGACCAAGGAAAGTATTGTCTGGTCTGATGATATCTGGTGTTCATTACCCCGTCAGCACCAGGTTCCCTAAAGGGTCTTGGTACTACCCTAACAGGGGCAAGTACAGCGCCATATCTAGGTGTACCACAGGCTAGGCAATCATTTCTCCAATCTGGATTTTGTTGTCCACAGTGTGAACATTCCCATCCTCCTACCCCACCAAGATTGGGATACAAGGCTGGAAATTGTTTTCCTCCTTCTGCTCTTCCAGATGGTACAAATGATTGGGCTTTTGGATCTAGGTAAGGTGGCGGGATTATGTCACAACTTTTTCCCTTCCCCATGATCCATTTGGAAGTGTCTGGATCGTACTTCCAATTCTCCTCTTTAGCTGTTTTTGAGACCTCTATCATACAGTGTATGATTTCTTCCCACCCATTGTCTTTGATAATTCCACCTCGTTCTTTACTCAGTTTTTCCCATTCTGTACTGAACATAAGTGCTTCTGAAATTCCCAATTTTTCTCTTACCCTTCTAATCTGCCTTCTGACTGTCTTTCCACATCTTTCCTGTATGATATCTGCTGCTTCCACTTGTCCTAAGACGGTTTTTGTCTGTTTATTTCCCATTTTTCTTTTTCAATATTAGCTATGACTACCCTAGGTGACGTTTGGACAACCACTTCCTCTGTTGGTGGCGTCTCGTTGCCTTCTCTCCTAGGGAGCTAAAATATTGAAAGGCTCGTCTGCTCCGTTTCTTCTAATATGCAGGACGTACTTAAGTGCTATTATGCACGCAAACAGACCCAGCAACACCATACAGATCACAAAACTTTCTGTGTCAGTTAGCATACTTGTCCCAGGCTCATGAAACCGCGTCCTGGGCTCATTCTATCAAACCTTATCCAGAAATGAAGGAGGTTAAGCACTTAATTAAGCACTCAAGCATGGGCGGAGGTCTCCCAGAAGGACGCAACCACATGACCCAGTTAGGCTGACTTCCGTGTATAAGGCTTATACCCCAACTATTTCGGCTTATTTTTCTACGCACTTTTGCTCTTCTTTCACAACATACCACAACCTTCACACTGTTCACACACTGCCAGGGACAGGACTCATAAATCTATACAATATGGTAACCCGAGTTTTATAGGTATCTACTCACTACTAGACTAACCCAGCGTGACACGGCTCATAGAGATCTTTCGGATAATACAGGGCAGATAAAAGAGAACTAATAATGTCTCTTACCTGGCCAGGTTTTTCAGTTCATTTGCCGTCCATTATCCCAGATCTCCGTTGTCCGTATCCGCAGGTAAATCTCGAGCAAATACTCTCACCTCAGGTCCCTGTTCGGTGCGCCAAAGTAATGTTAAGTCCTTCTCAGTCCCTGGCTTACTAGAGGTAGGGATCCCATAGAAATGACACGCAGCACAAAAGGTTGTGTGATCATATACAGGGGAAGCCCAGGAGCACGTCTGACTCACTGGGCTCTACCCCCTCCTTTTATATAGAAAAAAGTTAAACATTTTACAGACATGCGTACAAGCGCTCATATTTCACATCCTTATACAATAACAGCCTATACTAGAGATAAGGTTCAGCTTGGTATGTAGGTAAAAGGTTACAACACAGAAGGAATGCGTCCATAAAAGGAAATGTCAACTTTGCTTAAGTTTCTTGAAATAAGCCAGATGTCTCAGGAGAAAGACACAATGGATTCTTTCAGTCTGATCTCCACACTACCATCTGGAGTCGGGTTAAGGTCTCAGGCTGGAGCCATTTTTTTTACAGCTGCAGCAAGTCATATGCCTGCAGGGGCGGGCTGGGCCAGGTGGCACAGGGGCAAGCGCCCCCCGGGCCTGTCTCCTCAGCAGCAGATGCGGGCCGCCGGGCTTTCTGCTGCCTAGAAGATGGCTTTTGACACTGTTGTACTTTATCCTGTAAGTGGTGGCCGGCCATCCCTGAATTGTAGACACACCCACTCTGCACACTGTGTGGCCGTGCACTGTCTTCTGATCTCACACCTCAGCAGCGCGCTGGCCGGGTTGCTTCCTCGTGGAGGACTGGAGAGCAGTTTGAGAGAAGAGGTCTGCAGGGGTCAGGAGATCAAGGACCCGGCCGGATCCTGCTTCTTGTGTCTGCAGTCGCTCTGAGGCACAGTGAGTGTGATGATTTATTGCACCCATTTGACCTTTCATGCAGCTCAGGTCACTATCAGTGGAGTTTTCGGCTCCTGCATCACCCGTTCAAGCTGATGCAATAACTCCCAGTCAGGGTCAGACACAAGTATACAGTCATCCTGACTGCTCATGAGCCTGGCTCCAGGACACCATATATCATATATAATTCCATCCATTATAATGTGAGGTCCAGGTATAATCCGTGCATGTAACACTGCAGGCATGTGCACATAGTATAGTACATCAGTGCACAGATTAGTGTATGCCTTGGATGTAATATTGTAATACAGACACCAGACGTCTCATGACTGTAGTCACAGTATATCATACACTAGACTTGGGCAAAGTGCAGTCTAAGGCTATATGCACACGTTCGGAATTGCCACAGAACTTTCTGTGGCAATTCCGCAACTCCCTGCAGCGAGAAATAAGCATGCGGAATTCGCACGCATTTTCCCGCTAAACACTAGCATTTTGCAAGCGTAATTAGCTTGCAGAATGCTAACATTTTCCAAGCGATCTGTAGCATTGCCTGGAAAACTGATTGACAGGTTGGTCCACAAACATAGTGTTTGACAAGTGTGACCATCTTTTTACTATAGATGCAGCCTATGCAGCATAAATAGTAAAAAGATATAATGTTAAAATAAAAAATTGTTCTATTCTCACCTTCCGGCAGCCGCTGCAGCCTTCTTGCTCCTTGTGATGCTCCCGGCAGCTCCTGTTCCCAGCGATGCCTCGCGGCAATGACCCCAGATGACGTAGCATCACACAGGACCGCTACGTCATCACAGGTCATTGTGCAAGGCATCACTGGGAACGGGAGCTGCCGGGAGCATTGCTAAGGCCTGGGCTGGATCCGGGGGCCAGCAGAAGGTGAGTATATAACTATTTTTTATTCCCATGGCCTGGAGGAGAGTCCCCTCTCCTCCACCCCGGGTACCATCCGCACATGATTCGCTTACTTTGTGTATGGTGGGCATAGCCCCATGCGGGAAGTAAGCAGATCAATGCACTCGTATGTGTATGGAATCGCCGTGATTCCTCACAAAGAATGAGCATGCTGCATATTTTTCCGGAATGCGATTCCGCCGCAGAAAAATATGCAGCATTAGCACAGCATTGCGGAATCCCATTGAATTCAATGGGTTGTGTTGTGTATGTGTTTATGCCGTGAAAAAAACTTGGCAAAAACGCATACAATCCGCAATGTATGCACAGCCCAAGGCCGGGTTCACATTTGCAAGCTCGCGCTTCACCCCCCGGTGCTGCTGGCGCAACTGGGGACCGGAGTGTGCAACTGCATAGAAATACATACACCCGCACGCTCCGGTCCTGAGTGCCGGGTATTGATGCAAGAGACTCGCGCAAATTTCTCGCATCACACTCGCAAATGTGACCCCAGCCTTAGGCCTGAAAACTGTGGTCCACGGGCTGCACTATGCCCTCCCAGGCCTGCATCCCTCAGGATGCAGACAGCGGTGAATACATTGGTGGAGCATGCAATAGAAATACTTGGCACTCAGGAAGTTGTAGTGAAAGAAAGCTAATTATATTTGGCAATCCTTATTATTCTTTTGGTCCTACATATGGGCTTTCATCAGAACTGACTGCATCTTGAGACAAGGATATTTAGACTGCATATATCAGCGCATTGTAATGCAACCCTGGTCACTAGCTAATGGCGCAATGCCACATGCTGCTGCACACGGTATAAACATTCTTATCGCAAGAGGCAGTCAGTTCTGATGAAAGCCCATATGTAGAACCAAAACATCAACAATAATAAGGATTGCCAAATGAAATTTGCTTTCTTTCACTGCAACTTCCTCAGTGCCAAGTTTTTCTATTGCATTATCTATGGGTTGAAACTCTACTTTGGCAGCTCATCTCACAGCAAGGAGTGCCGTATATCGTTTCTACACAATACATTGGTGGAGCACAGAGCCGCCAACACCTTCTTCCACCAATCAATGTGTGCGACTGAGCGCGCAGACGTGATGATGTCACTTCAAAGTGTCTGCTGTGCAAAGACTCCAGGGGAACAGGAGCAAGATGAGTGTGTTTATTTATGTGTATAGGATGTACGCCTATATATAGGAGGCTATGTGAGGACCCATACTGAATATAGGAGACTATGTGAGGGCTCATATTGTATATAGGGACATACTGTACATAGAGAGGCTACCGTATGTGAGGGCTCATGCTGAATATAGGGGAACATGTGGGGAATCACAGTGTATATAAAGGGCTATGTGGCTGTTTGTACTGTACATAGAGAGGTTATGTGAAGGCTCATACTGTGTCTAGGAGGCTATGTCAGGACTCATACTGTATATAGGGGCTATATGGGGCTCATACTGTATAAAGAGGCTATGTGAGGGCTCATGCTGAATATAGGTGGGTCTTGTGGGGCTCACACTGCATATAAGAGGCTGTGTTACAAATCATACTGTAGATAGAGAGGTTATGTGGAGGCTCATATTGCATATGGGGGGCTGTGTGTGGACTCATACTGTATATAGGGAAGATGTCAGGATACTTAAAGAGATCCTGTCACCAGGTCTTTCCCATATAACTTATGACCACCACCTTTCAACCCCATGTGACAGTGTTATGGAATGCTGTATATGATGCCCTGTAAGGTAAAAAAAAAGGGTTTGATTATACTCACATACGGTGCGGTCCAGACCAATGGATGTCTCTGCTCTTGATCCAGTGCCTCTTCTCTTCTTGCGATGACGTTCTCTTTCCCTGCTTCGTTTGGATGACATGTCCTGCGTCATCCATTCAGTTCTCACCATCGCACTTCTGCACAGGCAGCAGGCACACGTCTATGTGCCTTATCAAGGGCAGAGCACAGTACTGCAATGTGCATGCGCCGATGCTCTTTGGCCTTTCCCGCACATGTGCAGAACAGCACTTTGCTCTTCCCTCAGCAGGGTAGATAGAAGGGCCCCTGCCGCCTGCACAGGAGCGTGATGGGGAACACTGTTTGGATGATGTAGGATGTGTCATCCACATGAAGCAGAGCCCCCACATGACCTTTAATATTATATGATATAATTATTAGATTTTAATATAAATTGTAATTAATATGTTAATAATAATATTGAGCAGAATTCATTTCAGTCTTTTGGTTTGTCCTCCATGACAGTTGTGGTGTCATGTGGCCCCTCTGAAAAATGATTCGCCCATACTGCGTACAGAGACATAAGATGGTTAGAACAGGATAATACGTGACTAATGTAATGTCTGATGTCTGTATATCGCATACCAGTCATATATTGTCCTGTACAGTATACTTTATGTAATTTACTGTGTGCATAAACATCTGATGTTCTATCCAGGATAAAGTGGGAATAGTATAATATATGATGTCTGTACTCAGAGTCATAGCACAATATATAAGTAACATATTATCCAGTACATACCATTTGTCGCCTGTAATCCTCCCATTAACAGTTTTTCCCCTAGTTTCCTTGTAGATGTTAGAGAAGTGTCAGTGTGTTAATATACTCACCTAGCGTCGTGTTCTCCAGTATCCATCACCGCTCTGCTTCTCCTCTGAGTGACGTCTACTCTTCACTCTTCAGACTCCGGCTCCCGCTATGCTTTATGTGACCTGGACATGTCTTTACAATGTAATCCTATGGATCCTCATTGTGAGCCTCATTCTCACGCTCCATAGACTTATATTGTAAAAGCCACTTATGTGTCATATAGAGCCCAGCATGACCTGGAGAGTTTGAATAGCCGTCAGGTGACTTAGAAGAGTGGAGCAACGCTAGACACAGGAGAAGACGGCGATATGTGAGTATACTACCACACTTACACGCTGCAATCAGTGAGTATCTTAACACACTGAAACAACACTAAACTAAAATTTACACAGGTTTGGAGAAAACAAGTTAATGGCGGCTTCTTAATGTGGACTGTTTTGTCTGTTTCACAATGGAGGTGAGTGTATATGAATCAATGCTATGAGGACAACATGCAATTTCCAAGCCTCATACTTTTTTTTCTAACACTGATTTCTGGGCTCTAGACAAATTTCTGCAGTCAGTCTGTGTGTGGCAGGTTATTGAATTGTGATAGAGTGCTGTGCACACACTGTCACGTGTTTGTGTTCCCAGCGTAGTGATTGCAAGTATGAGTTTGCATAGTTATAGTCAGGTGTAGTGTTGAGCATTCCGATACCGCAAGTATCGGGTATCGGCCGATACTTGCGGTATCGGAATTCCGATACCGAGATCCGATATTTTTGTGATATCGGAAGTTCCCAGTGTATGGTTCCCAGGGTCTGGAGGAGAGGAAACTCTCCTTCAGGCCCTGGGATCCATATTCATGTGTAAAATAAAGAATAAAAATAAAAAATAGGGATATACTCACCCTCTGACGCGCCCTGGTTGTAAACGCTGCAACCGGCAGCCTCCGTTCCTAAGAATGAATGAGTGAAGGACCTTCAATGACGTCGCAGCTTGTGATTGGTCGCGTGAGCGGTCACGTGACCGCTCACGTGACCAATCACAAGCCGCGACGTCATCGTAGGTCTTTCACTCCCTGCATTCTTATGAACGGAGGCAGACGCTTGGACCGGTGAGAGCCGGGGCCGCCGGAGGGGTGAGTATATCAATATTTTTTATTTTTATTCATTATTTTACACATGAATATGGATCCCAGGGCCTGAAGGAGAGTTTCCTCTCCTTCACACCCTGGGAACCATCCAGGATACCTTCCGATACTTGTGTCCCATTGATTTGTATTGGTATCGGGTATCGGCGATATCCGATACTTTCAAGTATCGGAAGGTATCGCTCAACACTAGTCACATGCCAACCAGGGCCGGTTTTAGACAAAGCAGGGCCCTGGGCAAAAGTTTAAAGTGGGTCCCCAAATTCTAACATATTGCACCATCGGATAGAAACATTTCAGCTGTATTTACTTGTGCTGAGTTCAGGCTGCTAAACGAGCGTGATCGACAATATTGAAGTCGTTTGACACTTGTTTCCCGGCCTCCTTAGGGTATGTGCACACGTGCACAATACAGGGCATCTTAGCTTCAGAGGCAGAGGGGGAGTGATGGGAGAGGTAGTGTCACCTGACGCACTCTCATCCATCACTGCTTTCAACTGTATCAGCCAATAAGTGGAATGCACGATGCAGGGGGGCGACACCGTGCCCCTCTTACTCGGGCCACTGGAGGTGCGGGGGCCCTAGGCAGCTAACTGGTCTGCATGCCCCTAACGCTGACCCTGGTGCAAACTAGTCTCAGACACCTCTCTGAGTAGCTGACTGATAGAAGTGGATGAGAATTTAGTCGCCATTTGACCACAAATATCCCATCATTTTTCCAGCTTTATCTTTTTATAGCCTTGTTACCTCTACTCCCTTTATGAATCAGCCACAGGTAAACACAGTAAGGATGGGCTGCCGGTAATGGGCCACTGCTGTGTACTTGCCCCCCAGGCCAAAATTTGCCAGCCAGCCCCTGTATGCCTGAGACCTGACGGGATGAGACTCCACAAAGGACCACTCGTACACCCACTGAGCCCGCACATAGGTATTAACCCCCAGTCGTGCAAGGATCTCACCTCTCCGCTTCTCATAGTCCAGGGCATCCTCCCAACTGAGGTACAGGTAGGCCTTCTGGGCATCTCCCATTAGGAAGGGGGCCACCACTTCAGCACACTGTGACGTCGGTAAGCTCTCCAGCTCTGCTGTGCGTTCGAAGATGGTGAGGAAGGCCTTCATGTCTGTAACGCCGCTGGGTTTATACCTCGTTTCTTCGGCGTTACTTTTGCATTTCTCTGCTTTAACCCTTTCTCCTCTCCCCCTAATGTGCAGGGATACTGTTGTCTGTTACCTGTATGGATGCTGCTCAGTTCCCTGCCACCGCTGCGTAGCTGTACATGTGCTGTGATGACTTTGCTCTGCTGCATGGCCACTCGCATGTGCGGTCCCTGGCTGCCGCTTGGAAGCTAGCCTTGGCTTGCGAGGTCCTCTGCAGCTGGTGCATGGCTTCTCACGTGTGTCCAGGCTAGCAGCCGCTGCCAGGTGCCCTAAGCCACAGTTCCTGTGCTGTCAGTGCTATAATGGTTTCTGTTTGTGCTTAGGGTGCGCGCGGCCACACCTACCCTGCTTTTATCAGGGTTTGAGTGTGCACCTGTGTTGCTTCCTCAGCCTATTGCTGAGGAGCAGCTCCTATATAAACTTCCTCTTTGCTACTGGGCGTTGCCAGAGCATTGCATTGTGTTTCTGTGTCTTGCCTTGTGAGGTATCCAGCTCCCGTTCTGTCTGCAGTAAGTTCTGGGAGAGCTGATGCCTGTCTCTCGCCTGTTCTGGGGGCTGAGTACCCAGATCCGCCTATCCTGGAGGCTGTATATCCAGATCCGTTTGTGTCTTGTTTACCCGCCTGTTCTGGGGGCAGAGTACCCAGATCCGCCTATCCTGGAGGCTGAATATCCAGTACCTGATCCTGTCTCTGTTATGTTTCTTAAGTCCTATTGTGTCTGGCACCCCGCACCCTGTGACTGAACTTTCCGGGCTCATCTTTCAAAGATGGAGTTCGGTGTTCTTGCTGAGCGTTTACTATTCTGTGCTCAGTCTTCCATGCGGTGCTAACCCTGTCTGGCCCAGTTCCAGTCCAGCGGAGCTAGCACCATCACGCTTGAGTTCCTTCCTAGGTCTGATGTCCGGAGCCTGACGGCCGAAGTTATGAACCTGATTACCTCCGCTACCTGGTCCTGTGCCCTCCGTGTCCCAGCCGATGACCTGGGCTGCCACGCCAGTGTCCAGCCTGTGTCTGATGTCCCTCCGGTGTCTGATGTCCTGATTCCTGGGCTGCCACGCCAGTGTCCCAGCCGATGACCTGGGCTGCCACGCCAGTGTCCCAGATGTCTTTCCGGTATTCCCGATGTCCTTTCGGTGTCCGATGTCCTGATTCCTGGGCTGCCACGCCAGTGTCCCAGCCGATGACCTGGGCTGCCACGCCAGTGTCCCAGATGTCCTGCCTGTGTCCAGATCTTCTGTCTATGTCCGGATGTCCTGGCTGTGTTCCTGATGTCCTGCCTGTGTTCCTGATGTCCTGGCTGTGTTCCTGATGTCCTGCCTGTGTTCCTGATGTCCTGCCTGTGTTCCTGATGTCCTGCCTGTGTTCCTGATGTCCTGCCTGTGTTCCTGATGTCCTGCCTGTGTTCCTGATGTCCTGCCTGTGTTCCTGATGTCCAGCCTGTGATCCTGATGTTCTGCCTGTGTTCCTGATGTCCTGAGGTCCACCCCGAGATGACGTCCTTCTGGGATCGGTGTCTGATGTTCTCCTGCTGAGCCTGTGCTACGTCCTAGGCCTGAAAGATTGGCTGTCCTAGTATGCCCGTGCCAGATGACCCTGGACTGCATCAACCCGTGATGACTCCTGCCATCGTCAGACGTCCATCTAAGCCTGTGTTCCTGATGTCCTGCCTGTGTTCCTGATGTCCTGCCTGTGTTCCTGATGTCCTGCCTGTGTTCCTGATGTCCTGCCTGTGTTCCTGATGTCCTGCCTGTGTTCCTGATGTCCTGCCTGTGTTCCTGATGTCCTGCCTGTGTTCCTGATGTCCTGCCTGTGTTCCTGATGTCCTGCCTGTGATCCTGATGTCCTGAGGTCCACCCCGAGATGACGTCCTTCAGGGATCGGTGTCTGATGTTCTCCTGCTGAGCCTGTGCTACGTCCTAGGCCTGAAAGATTGGCTGTCCTAGTATGCCCGTGCCAGATGACCCTGGACTGCATCAACCCGTGATGACTCCCGCCATTGTCTGACGTCTGAGTCGTGTACCCTTCCTAGACATGTGGAATCGGGATCCTGACATCATTATGTTCTTGTTATGTACTGTGCTATCATTTAAGTAAACTTTGTTTCTTCATACCTGAAGTTGTGCGGTGTAGTCTAGTTCTGCATATCTACATCTTGTTCACATGCTCAGCTGCCACAGACCCTGCTCGCTACCGTTCCCTAGTCTGGGTAGGTCCAGGTTACTCTGTGGTCCAGTGGGTCCACATTGCGTTCCTTTTTGGGACGCTCGCCCACGTCGTCATGGTCTGGCGACGTGGAGGTGTCGGCTCGGCCACGTTTGTGGTCGCAGCCGCAACAATGTCATCCTCAAGACTCATCTTCTTCAACGCTGTCTGGACTTTGTACCGGGCCTCAGAACGGATTGGGGTCACTGTGGAGGGTGCCTCTCATATAGCCGCAACCTGCTGCAGAATCAGCTCATTAGTCTTTTGCTGCTGCTGATACATCAACTGCAATTGTAGCTGCTCCTGCTGCCTATGCTTTTCCTGTTACCGCTGAAACTGCAGCGCCTCTTGCCACTGCCGCAACTGCAGCGCCTCTTACTTCTGATGCTGAGAGAGACCAACTGCTTCAAAAACTCCTCCATTTTGTCAGCCAGCTTGAGCTGTAGCGTTGCAGGCTTAATCACTGACATGCAGCATGCTTTGGGGGTATGTCTCAGTTCATACTGCTCCGCATTCTCCACCATATGCAGTGCAGCCGTGTCCACGCTATGCAGTGATGAGGCAGTGACCCAGGAAAGTTCAAAGTAAACGTAGGTTTAATGTCCAAAAACTTACAAACAAAAGAAACGGTATCCTCCAGATTGCAGCCATAAATGCGCCCGGTTGCTGAAGGTGACTGCACCACCGTATTATGCTGCAGGGTGCCAGGAGTTTGCTCTGCTGGGCTCTGTGTTCCCACACACAGGTAGTGCTCTTGCAGAGCTGTCTGCTGTACGCCATGCAACTCCACACTGACACTCCCAACCCTGTGCTGCAAGGGTTTTTCTCTAAACTGGAATCTGTGGCCATGGGCCACTTGCAAGATCCAGGCTGGAGGAAACAAACTGGCCCCACTACCTTCCTGCAGTCCGTTTCAAAAATAAAAGCCCATACCAGGTTTTCCTGAACAATTCCTTGGCCAAATAACTTAACTAGGTTTATGCTTACTTTTATTCTGCCTTGTGGCTCACAGGCCTCCTGATGTGACCACAAGGCACTCCAACT
This sequence comes from Ranitomeya variabilis, assembly GCF_051348905.1. Classification (NCBI taxonomy): domain Eukaryota; kingdom Metazoa; phylum Chordata; class Amphibia; order Anura; family Dendrobatidae; genus Ranitomeya; species Ranitomeya variabilis. Next base: position 242,184,567 of record NC_135233.1, on the reverse strand, counting down.
GATCTTATACACTTCTGAGGTATCCTGGGGGACACAGCACACTCAAAAATAACACCAGTTGCCGCCTCACAGGGGATTTATTCAGTGTGTGTGTGGGGGGGATTTATTCATTTTGTGTGTGTTTTATTCTGTGTGTGTGTGGGGGGGGATTTATTCAACATGTGTGGGGGGATGGGGAGGGGGGATTTATTAAGTGTGTGTGTGGGTGATTTATTCAGTGTGTGCGTGAGGGGATTTTTTGAGTGTTTGTGGGGGTGATTTATTCAGTGTGTGTGGGGAGATTTATTTAGTGTGTGTGTGGGGGGATTTATTCACTGTGGTGTGTGAGCGGATTTATTTGCTGTGTGTGAGGGGATTTATTCAGTGTGTATTTGAAGAATTTATGCAGTGTTTGGGGGGATTTATTCAGTGTGTGTGAGTGGATTTATTTGCTGTGTGTGGGGGAGGGTATTTCTTCAGTGTGTATTGGGAGAATTTATGCAGTGTGTGTGGGGATTTATTCAGTGTGTGGGGGTGATTTATTCAGTGTGTGCGTGAGGGGATTTATTGAGTGTTTGTTTGTGGGGGGATTTATTCAGTGTGTGGGGGGGATTTATTCAGTGTGTGGGGGGATTTATTCAGTGTGTGGGGGTGGGTTTATTTGCTGTGTGTGAGGGGATTTATTCAGTGTGTATTGGGGGATTTATGCAGTGTGCGTGAGTGGGGGGATTTATTCAGTATGTGTGAAGGGATTTATTCAGTGTGTGTGGGGGGATTTATTCAGTGTGTTTGCGGGGGGATTTTTGCAGTGTGTATGGGTGTGTTTTATTCAGTGTATGTAGAGGGGCTTTATTCAGTGTGTGTAGGGGGATTTATTCAGTGTGTGGGGGTGATTTATTCAATGTGTGTGTAGGGGGGGGATTTATTCAGTGATTGTGGGGGGGATTTATTTTGTGTGTGGGAGGGGGATTTATTCAGTGTGGTGTGTGAGCGGATTTATTTGCTGTGTGTGAGGGGATTTATTCAGTGTGTGTGGAGGGATTTATTCAGTGTATTTGTGGGGGGTTGCAGTGTGTGTGTTTTATTCAGTGTGTGGGGGATGTATTCAGTGTGTGTGAGTGAATTTATTTGCTGTGTGTGTGCGGATTTCTTCAGTGTGTATTGGGGGAATTTATGCAGTGTGTGGGGATCTATTCAGTGTGTGTGGGGTATTTATTCAGTGTGTGGGGGGGATTTATTCAGTGTGTGTTGGGGGATTTATTCAGTGTGTGTAAGGGGTTACAAAAGACATTATTATTCCCCACACTCGTCCCGGTAAATTGACGATTCCTGTCTTACTGTGCAAATAGTGTTGTATACTGCATACTGTAAGATGTGCGTTATGTTGTAGCTTAGGGAGAGTGAAGTTAGGCTACTTTCACACTAGCGTCGTGCACTGCACGTCGCTATGCAACGTTGAGGCGCACCGACGCTAGCAGTGAAAGCGCCGCACAACGGGGGCAGCGGATGCTGTTTTTCAACGCATCCGCTGCCCCATTGTGAGGTGCAGGGAGGAGGGGGCGGAGTTCCGGCCGCGCATGCGCGGTCGGAAATGCTGCAGACGATGCACCAAAAAACGTTACATGCAACGTTTTTTGGTGGTGACAGTCCGACGCAACACGATGCAACCGTCGCACGTCTTCACCTGTGGGAAGTGTAACATCTGTGCTGCCACAACATCCCCCAGGGGATCCCTTCAATACAGCATCGGTAGTACTACTGACCGAACTCCACAGATGGCGTCACGACAATCTTTGAACACTTTCCCCTTTAACGTTGAGGCCCAGGGCCATGGACCAGGTCGCAGCCACCGTGACACCCCCCTTGCGACCGCACCCGGTACTGAGTACCCCACTGCCTGTGGGCGACTCAGATTTATTGGAGGGGGGTGTATTTATTCTGTGGGAGGTGTGTGGGCAGATGGGTGTTAACACAGTGAGTAGCAAGGGGAAAAATGTGTGCTAATACAGTATGGGGAGCGAGGGTGATAAGATATGTGCAGCTACAATATTGGAAGTCGGGGGGATGTATGAGGAGGAAGTGCAGCGCCCCAGAGTCCTGGTCGTTGCAGTACTGTGGCTCCGCCACTATGGGGAGCCATGGTGCGTCCGATGGCACTGAAGGAGTTCATCTGATCAGGTATCACAGACACCAATACATTTCACAGCCGGGCCTCCGGGGGGAGCTAAGGGTTCTATTCATTAGGCCACTCCCCACCATAGTGGGTAAACTGGGGGTCAGGCAGGAAGTTAGATCAGAAAGCTGACTGGATTGGACGAAGCAACACCTAGTGGCAGAGGGTGTTGTGGAGGAAGAGACAGTAGGGTCTCTGTCAGGGGTGGGATCCTGACAGAGGCTTGGCATTGGAAAGAACGTAACGGGTCCGCGCCAGCTCCGGGAAGCGGCGGGGCCCAAGAAAGGACTAGAAGCGAGATAGATTGTGCCGAGTGAGAAACGAGATCAAGCGATAGGAGAATTCCAGTAGGGGTCGTGCTGTAAGACCGGAGCAACACCCTACTGAGGCGCACTACCGGTGGCCGGAACGCCAAGGGAGTATTATAACATTCAGCTTCAAGCAATACTCTAAACAGCGGCAGGACAGTCAGTTTAAGGCGGGCTGTCTAACACATATCACCTATGAAGTCTTGGGAGGCAATTGCGGGAGAGGGGCGTCTCTAGGGTCCCGGAAGAACTCCAGGCCTACCCGACAAACGGGTGCCGTTCTAACTGTAACATCAGGAAGGGACGGACGATTAGAAGAACATCATTTAATCGAGTTGTGAGGGAACTTAAGAAACAGACACAACAGTTGTGGGGTACTTTCCGTAAGCACAGCAGGGAAGGACTACAACACATAGCGCTAAGAAGGAAGGCACCGATTTCCACCTGTGAAGAGAACTCTGGAGGTGCCATTGGACCGGCCGGACTTGCGCAGCTTGGTGAACCGTATTCTGGACTGAGGACTCAGAGATCTCCAGTAAAGAGGTAAAGAGACTGCAACCTGGTGTCCTCGTTATTTACCGCGACCTGCACCCCACAACTGCACCGTTACAACACCACTTACTGCACCGGACGTCCCCCACTGACAGACAGGGCCACGGACCGGGTCTAGCCACCGTGACAACTCCAGGACTGAGACCCAGAGGCCCGGCTCCGGGTACCCCTCGGCCCTGCGGCGGTGTCGGGGGCGCTCCAGAAACATGGAGAGCGAGGGGTAAATATGTGAGGAGACAGTACTGTTAGCAGGGGGGACGTACATGAGGAGGGAAGGGGAAATGTGAGGAGAGTGTGGGGGAAGGAAAGTGTGAGTGGTGTAGTGCACCAGTAGCACCGTCCGCAGTGAAGAGGCAGTGACCCACAAAGTTCTAACACAAAGTATCTTTAATGTGTTACTTCACACAGTCCATTTCTCACAAGTGCATAGAATTCATGTTTAGTTCACATAAACATTGCACTATATAATACACGGCATCTTCCAAGTCACAGTCCCTACACATGCCAGACTTCTCTTTGCCCAGTTTCCGTGTGGCGACTGCAGGTTGTGACCAAGTCTCTTACACACACAGCTTCATATGTTGCAGACACTACATACTCCAGTCCTCCTCTGACTAGTTCCCGTGAGTGTCCTGCACTGCTGTATCACAGTCTCTTTACTCACACAGCCGTTCACAGTCCAGGATATCCTCCGGATCGTAGTCGGGCACCATATCCACCTGTGTTGCAATCATTACACATGCCAGTCCTCCTTCGGGCACTGGACATCCACCTTCAGTTCACCTCCGGCCACAGGACATCCACTTCCGCGACCAGTTACCATGGATGACTTGAATAGCTGTGTACGCTATGGGTGCCAGTCCTATTGGCTATGCTCGAATACTGTGCTCTGCACCACCAACTGTTCTGCACAGTAGCAAGCATCAACTCACTCTGGTCTCGACACACCCAAACCCTCTACTGCAGGGCTTTTAGCAAACAAACCTGTGGCTTCCTGCCACATGGAAAACCTGGACCGGAAATGAAACGGACTGCACCATTAACATACTGCAGTCAGTTTCATAACACAAAACACAGAGCAGGTTTTTCCTAAATATGTCTTGGACAAACAGTATGTCCAAGACTAACCTTATTTATTATTACATTTAACCTGCATTGCAGTCACCGCTATGCCCGTGACTGCTATGCACATCTATGGACTTCATACGTCTCCATGCACAACCTGGGGAGAACACACAGCGACCCCTACCTGTGACATTGGTCACTGCTTCACCATCACAATCACAGCTACACCTGCAACTGCAATACCCCCTCATGGCCTCACTACACCTCCGTGCGTATTCTGGGGAGCACTGCCTGTGAAGAAACCAGATTGTATCTTAATTTCCCAGACAGCCATGTTTTTGCAAAGTCAAAAGAACTGGCTTTTTGTCTGTATATTGGCTTGTGAATTTAGGTGTTTGTGTCTGGTGGGTCAAGAGGACAAACTTGCCCACTGATATACTATCTAACATACTATGTAAGGGTATGTGCACACGTCCGGATTTCTTGCAGAAATTTCCTGAAGAAAACCGGAAATTTTCTGCAAGAAATCCGCATATTTTTTTTTTGCGTTTTTTTTCCGTTTTTTTCGCGTTTTTTTTAGCATTCTGCAAGCGTAATTAGCTTGCAGAATGCTAAAGTTTTCCAAGCGATCTGTAGCATCGCTTGGAAAACTGACTGACAGGTTGGTCACACTTGTCAAACATAGCGTTTGACAAGTGTGACCAACTTTTTACTATAGATGCTGCTTTTGCAGCATCTATAGTAAAAGATAGAATGTTTAAAAATAATAAAAAAAATAAAAAAAATACTTATACTCACCCGCAGACAGCTGATCTCCTCACCGGCGTCCGTTCCGTATAGATGGTGTGTGCGCGCAGGACCTTCCATGAGGTCGCGGTCACGTGAGCGGTCACATGACCGGTCTCGACCAATCACAAGACGGCGACGTCATCGGCAGGTCCTTCACCGCACACCAGCTGCAGGAACCGAAGCGACAGCGTGCAGTGGAGAGGCGGGAAGACATCGAAGGTGAGTATAGGACTATTTTTTATTTTAATTCTTTTTTTTTTGACCAATTATATGGTGCCCAGTGCGTGGAGGAGAGTCTCCTCTCCTCCACCCTGGGTACCAACCGCACATAATCTGCTTACTTCCCGCATCGTGGGCACAGCCCCGTGCGGGAAGTAAGCAGATCAATGGACTCCCAGGTGTGCGGAATCCCCTGCAATTCCGCATTTTAATGAACATGTTGCTTTTTTTCCGCGATGCGATTTTTTCGCGGAAAAAAAGGCTACATTTGCACAAAAAATGCGGAATACACTGAAAATAATGGGAGGCATATGTAAGCGTTTTTTTCGCGTTTTTATCACGTTTTTATAGCAAAAAAATGCGAAAAAAACGCGAAAAATACTGAACGTGTGCACATGGCCAAAGACCCTGGGTAATTCTAAAAATAGCTTACATGCCTTGGGTATAAAAAAAGACTCAGAGATCACATTCTGGGACTCTGAAGTTATACAGAGCTACCAGCCAGACATTCTAAGTAACACAAGACCTCTCTAAGAAATTCATATAGATAGGCCACAAGAATGTATAGTTAAAAAATACAAACTTTATTTCAAACAAAAGAGAAAAAGTATCTCAATCATAAATATAAACACATAAATGTAATGTTAATGATGCCTCCAATCTAACATAGGTCCTGGTGAAAAAAATCCACAGTATCTAAATCTCATACAGTATAAACATATCATTCGATATGCCACCTAGTAGCTATTAATATAGATGCATCAATATGATAACGGCAGCTATACAGACAGGTTAAAGTGCATGGTGCCTATGTTTTATTTTATGGCTTATTTTTTGTTTTATTTTATAACGATACCACACATGATTGGAAAAACATCTATGGTGTACCCATACATATAATTAGCCACTGATATGCCTCAGATACTCCAAAGCCAAATACCGATATCAAACTTATTGGACTGATCTGCTCAGCCTCCCTGTAGTCAAGTGCAAATGTGCTGACAGGAGGTATTATAGAGGAACCTGTGTCAGAGATCTAACAATAGTGTTGTAGCATAGCAGACCAAAGTCCTCTGCATGCGGTATAAAGGCTCCCTATAATAAAGTGCAAATGTGCTGACAGGAGGTATTATAAAGGAATCTGTGTCAGAGATCTAACAATAGTGTTGTAGCATAGCAGACCAAAGTCCTCTGCATGTGGTATAAAGGCTCCCTATAAAATGCAAATGTGCTGACAGGAGGTATTATAGAGGAATCTGTATCAGAGATCTAACAATAGTGTTTTAGCATAGCAGACAAAAGTCCTCTGCATGCGGTATAAAGGCTCCCTATAATAAAGTGCAAATGTGCTGACAGGAGGTATTATAGAGGAACCTGTGTCAGAGATCTAACAATAGTGTTGTAGCATAGCAGACCAAAGTCCTCTGCATGTGGTATGGGGCTCCCTATAAAATGCAAATGTGCTGACAGGAGGTATTATAGAGGAACCTGTATCAGAGATCTAACAATAGTGTTTTAGCATAGCAGACAAAAGACCTCTGCATGCGGTATAAAGGCTGCGCACTGAAAGAACTGAAACCTGTGGCATAGTTACCAGGATAGAAGACACCGGACCTGAGGGTCCTGAGGGGGTTCTCAGGTCCGGTGTCTTCTAATTGTTAGATATTGTTAGATCTCTGATACAGGTTCCTCTATAATACCTCCTGTCAGCACATTTGCATTTTATAGGGAGCCCCATACCACATGCAGAGGACTTTGGTCTGCTATGCTACAACACTATTGTTAGATCTCTGACACAGGTTCCTCTATAATACCTCCTGTCAGCACATTTGCACTTTATTATAGGGAGCCTTTATACCCCATGCAGAGGACTTTTGTCTGCTATGCTAAAACACTATTGTTAGATCTCTGATACAGATTCCTCTATAATACCTCCTGTCAGCACATTTGCATTTTATAGGGAGCCTCTATACCACATGCAGAGGACTTTGGTCTGCTATGCTACAACACTATTGTTAGATCTCTGACACAGATTCCTTTATAATACCTCCTGTCAGCACATTTGCACTTTATTATAGGGAGCCTTTATACCGCATGCAGAGGACTTTGGTCTGCTATGCTACAACACTATTGTTAGATCTCTGACACAGGTTCCTCTATAATACCTCCTGTCAGCACATTTGCACTTGACTACAGGGAGGCTGAGCAGATCAGTCCAATAAGTTTGATATCGGTATTTGGCTTTGGAGTATCTGAGGCATATCAGTGGCTAATTATATGTATGGGTACACCATAGATGTTTTTCCAATCATGTGTGGTATCGTTATAAAATAAAACAAAAAATAAGCCATAAAATAAAACATAGGCACCATGCACTTTAACCTGTCTGTATAGCTGCCGTTATCATATTGATGCATCTATATTAATAGCTACTAGGTGGCATATCGAATGATATGTTTATACTGTATGAGATTTAGATACTGTGGATTTTTTTCACCAGGACCTATGTTAGATTGGAGGCATCATTAACATTACATTTATGTGTTTATATTTATGATTGAGATACTTTTTCTCTTTTGTTTGAAATAAAGTTTGTATTTTTTAACTATACATTCTTGTGGCCTATCTATATGAATTTCTTAGAGAGGTCTTGTGTTACTTAGTAATTTTGAATGTGTTATGCTATATATTTATGGACTAATTATGTACAGCCAGACATTCTGCAAACCACCCAACAGACAAGAGAAAGGACTGCAGCCAATTCATCATGGCACCATCACGAGGGACACTGATCTATGATTCTATAGGATACAACCTAGGGGTTTTCAGCTCCGGTTGGAAGGACACAGATCTGATCCAGTGACCATCTCTGAACCATGGATATGTTTGGAGAAAGCCAGGGTTGGGACCCGCTGGTCGCCTGGTTCCATGGAGATGGTCAGATAAGCCAGGTGGTGACTCTCCTGTCAACTGGCTTTGGACCTTGTATGGACTCTATGGACAGTTCTTGGTCATCTCCCTATGCTTGTCGTTACCGCTTCTCTGTGCGTTCATCCACAGATGGAGTAGCGACCCTGGGAGCTCTGACATCGTGTCATACTGGAAATACGTGGAGACGCAGTGATATTTTATATGCGCCCATGTAACCAAACAGTTCCAGCCATGGTGAGATTGTTCTGTTTACTATTGTGTGTTGTGGTTCAATAAAGTATTGCCACACTGTTTTACCTTAACCCTGTGTTGTCTGTGTAGTGTATTGCCCACGGGGAGATAGAGCGGGCGTTCAGGGGTATGAGCCATGGTCCATGCAGTCTTGCTAAAGACAGCCGGGCCAGCGGACAAGAGCACCCACTGAACCCGTTTCTCCACACTGCCTCACAGTGGGCACAAAATAGAGACTGAGTAGTGTCGGGAATAGTGTAAGGACAAAGCCAGGAGGGGACAGGAAGGAGGAGGAATGTAATGAAAGGGCATATTAAAGAGACTAGGCCCTATAGAGGGGACACAGTACGGAACCATGGTGCGAGCGATGTTCTTCGATTTCTCGAGTGCATTTAACTCCCTGCAGCCACTTTTACTACACAAAAAGATGACTGATATGAAGGTTGAGGAAGGGATGAGAAATTGGATAACTGACTACCTATCAGATCGGCCACAGTTTGTACAGATGGGAGCTGTTGTGTCAAGCAGATTATTGAGCAGTGTAGGTGCCCCCCAGGGAACGGTGCTTGTGCCCTTTCTTTTCACACTGTATACTTCAGACTTTCAGTATAAATCTGATCTTTGCCACCTTCAAAAATTTTCGGATGACTCCGTGGTTGTGGGATGCATTAGGGGAGATCAGGGGGATGAGGAATACAGAAGGGTGGTGTCGAATTTCGTGGATTGGTGCAATGGTAACTATCTACAACTAAATGTTAAGAAAACTTAGGAGTTTGTGGCCAACTATAGCAGGATTAAGTTGGAATGCTTACCGATCACTATTGGTGGTCAGGAGGTAGAGCAGGTGGAGAGTTACAAATATTTGGGGGTCCATTTGGATAGCAAACTGGACTGGAGATGCCACTCAGAATTTGTCTAAAAGAAGGGGATGAGCAGATTGTATTTCCTAAGGAAACTGAGGTCTTTTAATGTGTGCAGCAAAATGTTAGAAATGTTCTACCAGTCTGTAGTGGCAAGTGCCATCTTTTTTGCAATCATATGCTGGGGTAGTAGTGTGCGGGCCTCTGATGCTAATAAGCTGAATAAGATTATCAAGAAGGCAAGTTCTGCTGTGGGCTGCAATCTGGACTCTTTTGAGGAGGTAGTGGAGAGAAGAACTCTGAAAAAGTGTATGGCAATTATGAACAATAATGCACATCCATTATATGAGCTATTCATGAGACAGAAGAGCACCTTCAGTAACCGGCTAATACTTCTGAGGTGTAAGAAGGAAAAATATAGGAAATCGTTTGTGCCAACTGCTATGGGAATATACAACAATAACATTAGGGTTAAATCATCAAGGTGAATGTCTACTTTATTTCTCTACATTTCAGTTCACTCGTTGTGTATGTCCTATTCTAATGTATAATGTTCTTCTGTCAACTCCACTGTCATGTCAATTAAGTAATTCATTTATGATTTTTATGATTTAAGTTGTGCTGCTCTGATACACTTTATTGATCCCGTGGGAAATTATGGTATCGTATCGTATGAGAGGGCCAAGTATGGAAATGATATGGCAGTATGGAGGGCGTGTACCATAAGAGGAACAGTGTGGGGTCATATTTTATGCAGGGAATATAGTGAGGGGCAATTATTTATTTAGGGGCTCAGTGCAGGGCAGATTTTTTTTTTTTTCAAGAGCATTATAGTGACACTGCTGTCTTAAAGTGCATCACGTTGGGATGTGCTAGAGAAGACTGGAGAAGATGGAAGTCTGCAGAGATGAGCTGTGGATGAGAAGTCATGATGGTGTCTGGACAAGATGAAGATGAAAAGAAAGAGAATGACTCCAGAGACGACATCCTCTATCAGGCACCTGAATGTAAATTTTCAGTGATACTGACTAATTTTAATATTGTTGTTTATGTAAGGGGAATTAAAGGGGTTGTCCAGGTTCGTGATGAGTCTGCAAACTGATTTTTTGCCCCGGGTGCCAGAAAACCAAGATACACCTCTGCCTGTTCCTAACGCTAAGGGTGCCCTAGCTCACCTTGTTCCCCAGATTACTTCTGATGGTGAAGTCACTGGGGCCATATGCCTTGCCTTAGCTCCTGAATCTGGCCTCAGTCTGTATCATTCCCCCACCCAAGGAAAGAGGGGAGTAGTAGTGTACCGTCATACACCAACCAGACTAACAAGGTACTATGAACAGAGAGAAACGAAAATGTCTGTCAGGAATCCCACCGTACTGCCACCAATATGTCATGGATCCCACCGGGATCCCATCAATCTGTCACGGTTCACGGGGAAGATACGTTTATCATCCCCAGCACTCACACCAATTTGCCACGAACTGGGGTTGTTTGGTTGCCCCTGGTTCCTTCTGAAGGGGAATTATCTATTTCCCACTTCCGATTTGGAACTTTCAGCTCTCTGGCGCCCCCCTTACCCTCAGGTCAGTCAGGGTACTGCACCTAGGGTAACTAGTCACCAGAAAGGCTGCCTGCTATGTACTGGCTATTGGGCCTGCTGCAGCGAGGGCGTTATAACTACTCCCACACAGATGGGAGCAATAATTATCAACGCCGCAGGTCGCCGCAAAGACAACAGATTGCACAGGAACAAAGTATGCTGCCACCAGCTCCGATTTTCCAAGGATTAACAGGTCCGGAGCCAACCCAAATCAGTAGCGTAATTTGTTATGATCTGGTGGCCTAAGAGCAGTATGAGACGTACTCTGGAGAAGGTGGTACCTGTACTGACCGCAGACCCTGAACTTAACACCGCAACTAGAAGTAGCCGTGGAATGTACCTAGCACTCCCTGGACATCTCGACACAGCCGGAGGACTAATTACCCCTAGAGATAGAAAAGGGAAAACTATCTTGCCTCAGAGAAAATTCCCAAAGGACAGACAGCCCCCCACAAATATTGACTGTGAGAGGAGAGGGAAAAAACATACACAGACTGAAATCAGAATTTAGCAAAGGAGGCCACTTCTAGCTAAATAGAAAGGATAGGACAGAGTACTATGCGGTCAGTATTAAAACACTAGAAAATATCCACCACAGAAAATACAAAAACTCCACAGCTAACTAAAGATATGGAGGGTATATCTGCATCTCCAGAGATACCAGCTTGGCTAAAGGTACCTTCACACGAAACGACATCGCTAGCGATCCGTGACGTTGCAGCGTCCTGGCTAGCGATATCGTTTCGTTTGACACGCAGCAGCGATCAGGATCCTGCTGTGATGTTGCTGGTCGCTGAATAAAGTCCAGAACTTTATTTGGTCGTCCGATCGCTGTGTATCGTTGTGTTTGAAAGCAAAAGCAACGATACCAGCGATGTTTTACACTGGTAACCAGGGTAAACATCGGGTTACCAAGCGCAGGGCCGCGCTTAGTAACCCGATGTTTACCCTGGTTACCAGCGTAAAAGTAAAAAAAACAAACAGCACATACATGCGTCCCCCAGCGTCTGCTTCCTGACACTTACTGAGCGCCGGCCCTAAAAGTGAAAATGAAAGCACAGCGGTGACGTCACCGCTGTGCTGTTAGGGCCGGAGCTCAGTCAGTGTCAGGAAGCAGACGCTGGGGGACGCATGTAAGTATGTGCTGTTTGTTTTTTTTACTTTTACGCTGGTAACCAGGATAAACATCGGGTTACTAAGCGCGGCCCTGTGCTTAGCAACCCGATGTTTACCCTGGTTACCCGGGGACCTCGGCATCGTTGGTCGCTGGAGAGCGGTCTGTGTGACAGCTCTCCAGCGATCAAACAGCGACGCTGCAGCGATCGGCATCGTTGTCGCTATCGCTGCAGCGTCGCTTCGTGTGAAGGTACCTTAAACAAATCCTTATACAGACCAAGCTGGACAAGACAAAAAAACATGGAAAATAACTGAACAATAAGGCCACAGCATGTGGACAGCAAAAAATCAAGGCCAGAACTTATCTTTGTTGAAAAGAACTGCAAAGCAGGAGAGACCAGGCAGAGATGTGAATCCTCCAGGAACAATGGATAACTGGCATTGACTAAAGGGTGAAGCAGGACTAAATAGCCCAGTCAGATTTGCAAAAAGTGAACACACCTAATAACTGCTGCGATTCAGAGATAGCAGCGCTACCACTTACAACCACCGGAGGGAGCCCAAGAGCAGAATTCACAACAGTACCCCCCCCCCCTTGAGGAGGGGTCACCGAACCCTCACCAGAGCCCCCAGGTCGATCCAGACGAGCCAAATGAACGGCACGAACCAAATCATCAGCATGAACATCGGATGCAACAACCCAAGAATTATCCTCCTGGCCATAACCCTTCCATTTGACAAGATACTGAAGCTTCCGCCTCAAAAATCGAGAATCCAAAATCTTCTCAACCACATACTCCAACTCCCCATCAATCAACACCGGGGCAGGAGGATCAACAGAGGGAACAATGGGCACCACATATTTCTGCAACAAAGATCTATGAAAAACATTATGGATGGAAAAAGAGGCTGGAAGGGCCAAACGAAAAGACACTGGATTGATAATCTCAGAAATCCTATAAGGGCCAATAAACCGAGGCTTAAACTTAGGGGAAGAAACCTTCATAGGGACATGACGGGAAGACAACCAGACCAAATCCCCAACCCGAAGCCGGGAACCAACACACCGACGACGGTTAGCAAAACGCTAAGCCTCCTCCTGAGACAACACCAAATTGTCAACAACATGAGCCCAAATTTGCTGCAACCTGTCAACCACAGAGTCCACCCCAGGACAATCAGAAGGCTCAACCTGCCCCGAAGAAAAACGAGGATGAAAACCAGAGTTACAAAAGAAGGGTGAAACCAAGGTAGCAGAAGTAGCCCGATTATTAAGGGCAAACTCGGCCAATGGCAAGAAAGCCACCCAATCTTCCTGATCAGCAGACACAAAGCATCTCAAATAAGTTTCCAAAGTCTGACTAGTTCGCTCGGTCTGGCCATTTGTCTGAGGATGAAATGCGGAAGAGAAAGACAAATCAATGCCCAGCCTAGCACAAAAGGCCCGCCAAAACCTAGAAACAAACTGGGAACCTCTATCGGACACAATATTCTCCGGAATGCCATGCAAACGAACCACATGCTGAAAAAACAACGGAACCAAATCAGAAGAGGGAGGCAACTTAGGCAAAGGTACCAAATGAACCATCTTAGAAAACCGGTCACAAACCACCCAGATAACTGACATCCTCTGGGAAACCGGAAGATCCGAAATAAAATCCATAGAAATATGCATCCAAGGCCTCTCAGGGACCGGCAAAGGCAAAAGCAACCTACTAGCGCGGGAACAGCAAGGCTTGGCCCGCGCACAAGTCCCACAGGACTGCACAAAAGAACGCACATCCCGTGACAAAGAAGGCCACCAAAAGGACCTACCAACCAAATCTCTGGTACCAAAAATCCCCGGATGACCAGCTAGCACAGAACAATGAACCTCCGAAATCACTTTACTAGTCCATCTGTCAGGAACAAACAATTTCCCCACTGGACAGCGGTCAGGTTTATCAGCCTGAAATTCCTGAAGAACCCGTCGTAAATCAGGGGAGATGGCAGAAAGAATCACCCCTTCCTTCAGAATACCGACCGGCTCAAGGACCCCAGGAGAATCAGGCAAAAAGCTCCTAGAGAGGGCATCAGCCTTAACATTCTTAGAACCCGGAAGATACGAGACCACAAAATCAAAACGGGAGAAAAACAGGGACCATCGAGCCTGTTTAGGATTCAGCCGTTTTGCAGACTCGAGATAAATCAGATTCGTATGATCGGTCAAGACCACAATACAGTGCTTGGCCCCCTCAAGCCAATGTCGCCACTCCTCAAATGCCCACTTCATAGCCAATAACTCACGATTGCCGACATCATAATTGCGTTCCGCAGGCAAAAACTTTCAAGAAAAGAAGGCACACGGTTTCATCAAGGAACCATCAGAATTCCTCTGAGACAAAACAGCCCCTGCCCCAATCTCAGAAGCGTCAACCTCAACCTGAAAAGGAAGAGAAACATCCGGCTGACGCAACACAGGGGCAGAAGTAAATCGGCATTTAAGCTCCTGAAAGGCAGAAACAGCCGCAGAGGACCAATTCGTCACATCAGCGCCTTTCTTCGTCAAATCGGTCAGGGGTTTAACCACACTGGAGAAGTTGGCAATGAAACGGCGATAAAAATTAGCAAAGCCCAAAAATTTCTGAAGGCTCTTCACGGATGTGGGCTGGATCCAATCATGAATGGCCTGAACCTTAACCGGATCCATTTCTATAGATGAGGGAGAAAAAATGAAGCCCAAAAAAGAAATCTTCTGTACTCCAAAGAGGCACTTAGACCCCTTCACAAACAAGGCATTATCACGAAGGATCTGAAATACCATCCTGACTTGTTTCACATGAGACTCCCAATCATCTGAAAAAATCAAAATATCATCCAAATATACAATCATGAATTTATCAAGATAATTCCGAAATATATCATGCATGAAGGACTGAAACACAGATGGAGCATTAGAGAGTCCGAATGGCATCACAAGGTATTCAAAATGGCCTTCGGGCGTATTAAACACAGTTTTCCATTCGTCACCCTGCTTAATACGAACAAGATTATATGCCCCTCGAAGGTCAATCTTAGTAAACCAACTAGCCCCCTTAATCCTAGCAAACAGATCAGAAAGCAAAGGCAAAGGGTATTGGAATTTGACCGTGATCTTATTCAAGAGGCGATAATCAATACAGGGTCTCAAGGAGCCATCTTTTTTGGCAACAAAGAAAAACCTGCTCCCAATGGTGAAGAAGATGGCCGAATATGCCCCTTCTCCAAGGACTCCTTAACATAGCTCCGCATGGCGGTATGTTCTGGCACAGACAGGTTGAAAAGTCGGCCCTTAGGGAACTTACAGCCTGGAATCAAGTCAATAGCGCAATCACAGTCCCTATGCGGTGGAAGGGAACTGGACTTGGGCTCATTGAATACATCCTGGAAATCTGACAAAAACTCAGGAATTTCAGAAGAGGGGAGGAGGCAATTGACATCAAAGGAACGTCACCATGAACCCCCTGACAACCCCAACTAGTCACAGACATAGACTTCCAATCTAATACCAGATTATGCACCTGTAACCATGGGAAACCCAGCACAATAGCATCATGCAAATTATGCAACACCAGAAAACGACAATCTTCCTGATGGGCTGGCGCCATGCACATGGTCTGCTGTGTCCAAAACTGAGGTTTATTTTTAGCCAATGGTGTAGCATCAATGCCCCTCAAAGGAATAGGACTCTGCAAAGGCTGCAAGGGGAAACCACAACGTCTGGCAAATTCTAAGTCCATTAAGTTTAGAGCGGCGCCTGAATCCACAAATGCCATGACAGAAAATGACGATAATGAGCATATCAGGGTCACAGATAACAGAAATTTAGGTTGTACAGTACTGATGGTAACAGAACTAGCGATTCTCTTGGTGTGCTTAGGGCAATCAGAAATAACATGAGCAGAATCGCCGCAGTAAAAACACAACCTATTCTGACGTCTGAATCCTTGTCGTTCAGCTCTAGACACAATCCTATCACACTGCATAGGCTCAGGACTCCGCTCGGAAGACAATGCCATAGCGTGCACAACTCTGCGCTCGCGCAAGCGCCGATCAATCTGAATGGCCAGAGACATAGAATCACTCAGACCAGCAGGCGTGGGGAACCCCACCATAACATCTTTAACGGATTCAGAAAGACCCTTTCTGAAGATTGCCGCCAAGGCATCCTCATTCCATTTAGTCAGTACAGACCATTTTCTAAACTTCTGGCAATATGGTTCTGCCGCTTCTTGACCCTGAGACAGGGCCAACAAGGTCTTCTCAGCATGATCCACTGAATTAGGTTCGTCATACAATAACCCAAGCACCTGAAAAAAGGTGTCTACATTAAGCAACGCCGGATTCCCAGGTTCCAGGCCAAATGCCCAATCCTGGGGGTCACCACGCAGCAGAGATATAACAATTTTCACCTGCTGGATGGGATCACCAGAGGAACGGGGTTTCAGAGCAAAAAACAGTTTACAGTTATTTTTAAAGCTCAGAAATTTGGACCTATCCCCAAAAAACAAATCAGGAGTTGGAATTCTAGGCTCTAAAACCAGAGTCTGAACGATATAATCGGAAATACCCTGTACTCTAGCAGCAAGTTGATCCACACGAGAAGCCAATCCCTGAACATCCATACCAGCGCCGAACTCCTGAGCCACCCAGAGGTAAAGAGGGAAGAATAAAAAAAAAACACAACAGACTACAGAAAAAAAAAGGCTTAGCACTTTCCTTCCCTTCTTCTGAGATGCGGTTAACTCATTGTTGGCCAGTTGTACTGTTATGATCTGGTGGCCTAAGAGCAGCATGAGACGTACTCTGGAGAAGGTGGTACCTGTACTGACTGCAGACCCTGAACTTAACACCGCAACTAGAAGTAGCCGTGGAATGTACCTAGCACTCCCTGGACATCTCGACACAGCCAGAGGACTAATTACCCCTAGAGATAGAAAAGGGAAAACTATCTTGCCTCAGAGAAAATTCCCAAAGGACAGATAGCCCCCCACAAATATTCCCTCTCCTGTGAGAGGAGAGGGAAAAAACATACACAGACTGAAATCAGAATTTAGCAAAGGAGGCCACTTCTAGCTAAATAGAAAGGATAGGACAGAGTACTATGCGGTCAGTATTAAAACACTATCCACCACAGAAAATACAAAAACTCCACAGCTAACTAAAGATATGGAGGGTATATCTGCATCTCCAGAGATACCAGCTTGGCTAAACAAATCCTTATACAGACCAAGCTGGACAAGACAAAAAAACATGGAAAATAACTGAACAATAAGGCCACAGCATGTGGACAGCAAAAAATCAAGGCCAGAACTTATCTTTGTTGAAAAGAACTGCAAAGCAGGAGAGACCAGGCAGAGATTTGAATCCTCCAGGAACAATGGACAACTGGCACTGACTAAAGGGTGAAGCAAGACTAAATAGCTCAGTCAGATTTGCAAAAAGTGAACACACCTGATAACTGCTGCGATTCAGAGACAGCAGCGCTACCACTTACAACCACAGGAGGGAGCCCAAGAGCAGAATTCACAACAGTAATTCACTTCAGAGGACGCAACAGATCGTTTAGAGCATGGAGAGACAAGATAGTAATTTTATATCTTACTCCATAAAAAGGTAGGCAGTGTTTACAAAGTATAAAAAGATATTAGAAAGGAGACAATATCATATGTACAATACAAATTACAAATAAAATGGGATTAAAATTTAAATGAACACTTACAAGTCGTTCAGATCATTTCATATCATCATGGCTGGCTGTGAGCTTTGTAGGATGCACACATCTAGATGCATATCACATCTGTACGCAGCTAGACCCTGGACACAAAAGACACTGCAGGAATGCTGTCTCACTAAGGAATTCCTAGCCCAAAACCCAGACACTCCCCCTGGGGTGAAATCACTTAGGGGCTGAAACCTCCCATTTTCTTAGAATATGAAAACTATTTTTACGCATATCTCGCTGAAGGAATCTCGTATCCGGAATACACCCGGATCACGAGGTGCGCCACGTCGGGGCGATTATTTTAAGTGTAAATACGGAACTTTTTTTCGGCAGCATGTCAATTCTTTTTGTGGATCTGCAGCGTTTCTGCACCCATTGACTTCCATTGTGTCAGGCCAATCCGCAGCAAAACTGCAGGCTTAAAAAAGATCTGCAGTTTTGCTGCAGATATGCCTGCGAAAAACGCTGCAGATCAGGAGGGGAGAGAGTGTGTGGGTGGAGATTATGTGTGTGGGCGGAGACTTTGTGTGCGGAGATTTGCCGGGTTATGTGCTGGTGTTTGTGTGTGTCTGCGTGGGGCTGTGTGTGTGCAGAGATGTGCGGGGCTGTGTGTGTGTGTCCGGGGCTGTGTGTGTACGTGCAGGTCTGTGTGTAGGCAGGCATCATCCGATGGGACTACTAGTCTCATCTGGCTATGCCTGCTACAGTGACAGCTAGCCGGATGATGGGACAGCAGTAGTCCCATCATCTGGCTACTGTGTTCAAGTGTAAAAAAAAAAAAAACAATACACACATATACAATACATACATATAGACATACAGTACATACAACATACAGTACACTCACAAATCACCTAGTCCCCAAAGCACTTGATCACCTGTAAAAAAATTAAAAATAATTAACTAATCGTATACTCCCTGATCCGATGTAAACCATTTAATAACGAGTGTCCCACGACGAACTCCCATGGAGAGCTGTCACATCGGCAGATGTGACCGCTCAGGGGCTCTGGGATACAATGACGGAAGGTATCCTTCCGCACTGTGTCCCTCCACTGCTGTGAGTGCAGAGTTCATACTGTCACTTGCGGCACCGCTGTGTGGGAAAATTCTCACGCAGCAGTGCCGTAAAGTGAGAGGCCATTGAACCCTCATTGATAACACTGCAGAAGCCAATGTCTCCTGATGTTACAGCTCTATAGGGGAGATCATCATGGGACACTCATTATTAATTGGACTGCGTCGGAACAGGGAGTATACTGTTGATTTATTATTTTTAATTTTTTTGCAGGTGATCGATGCTTCGGGGAATTAGGCGTGGTTGTAAGTATGGTAAAATTAAGAATATTAAAATACTTTTTCCTGGCTGTGTCTTTATTTAACTCTTTCACTACTATAGGATTACTAATGGATAGTGTAATGTGCTGCTGCAGTGCAGTATAGTGAAACCTCCACCAGGAGGTGCTGGTGAGGGAAGAAAGGTTGCACACACAGCGTAGCAACACTGAGCAACAGCACAGGTGCCACAGGTAATAAAAAAGTAGTCAGATAAGCCGAATCCAAAACTGTCAGGAGCTGAAGCACCAAAGATAACAGAAAAACACATAGTCAGGGACAAGCAAGAAGTCAGAGCCTACCGGGAACGTGGTAACCAAAACGTGAGACGTAAGACAAAGTCTGGGTACAAGCCAGAGTCGAAACCAGTCGGGGAGCATGGTATTAGAGATGGAAAACAAGGGGCAAAGTCCAGAGATCAGGTCAAGTCATACATGAGTACAGGCAGTCAGAGACACAAGGATCACTAATACAGGTATACAGATCAGGGGCTCAAGCCAGGAAGCATGAACTATAGCTGACACTGGCCTGCAGAGGACTGAAATAGCCCCGCCAGCTTCAAAACGAGGCAGAGGGGATTAACTCCCGCATGACCAGTCCAGAGACAGGACAGCTGAAAGCAAACTCAGGACTGGATCATGACAGATAGGTATCTTATTGACGCCTCTCCATTACTAACCGGGCTTAATGTCACCTTACAATCAAAGGTGATATTAACCCCTTATTACACCATATGCCACTGCTATGGTGCAGTGGGAAGAGAGAGGCTAAGTGCCAGAATTGGCACATCTTACAGATGAGCCATTTCTGGGGCAGCTGAGGGCTGATATTTGTAGCCTGGTGGAGGGCATTATCCATGGCCCCTCTCTAGGCTATGAATAACAGCCTGCAAATGTCTGCATAGCCTTTTCTGGCTATTAATTATAGGGGGACCACGTGTCATTTTTTTTGGTGGGGTCCTCTATTTTAATAGCCAGTAAAGGCTAAACATACAGCTGCAGGCTGATATTCATAGCCTGGGAAGCTCCATGGGTATTAACCCCTTCCCAGGCTAGAAACATGGGCCCCCAGCCATCGGATTTCCCTCTCTGGCACAGAAAATTGCACTGGAGCCCACGCCATTTTTTTTTTTCACTTTTTTTTTTAATTAAAGATATTGCATGCAGATTTTGTGTGTGTCTTCATTTACCTATTTATGTACAATTTTATTAGGTTCATTACTAAACATCGGCCTTGGTATTGTCTATCTATTATTTATCTATTTATCTATCTGCTATCCATCTATCTATCTATTATCTATCATCTATCTATCATCTGTCTGTCCATATGTGTCTGTGTTTGTGTGTGTGTGTAAATATTATTCTTCAATGGAGTATGTAAATGAAGAGGTTGGACAAAAATTACATCACAATTTTTTTGTTAAATAATAGATCTTTATTTAGGTTACAAAAACGCAGACAAATCTACATGAAAAAACGCATGAAAATCTGCACAAAAAACGCAGCAAAAACGTATTAAAAAGTGTGGATTTTTACCTGCGTTTTCTGCCAAGAGATGCAGATTCTGTGCAGAAAATTCTGCAGACAAATCTGCAATGTGTTCACATACCCTTACATGACTTGAGTCCTGTTACGAACTTTTCTTGCCATTTGCTGTTCGTTTTGTAGGTCATTTGATGTCATTCTGCAGTTGCTGAGTGACATTCGAATAAGACGACGGTTTTCCTGGTCAGTGGAGAGTCGTTTTTGCCCTCTGCCATCTGTAGCTTTGTTGTCCCCAATTTTAAGGATGGAGGTGTGGTGCCCCTGAGGGTCCAGTCACCACAGAGGTACTGCATCTCAGCCAGAGGTGTGGTGCCCCAACTCTCTGGTAAGGAGAGGACATTGCACAGAACCCTAACACTTGCACCCAGCACTAGACCTCTCCAGGCCAGGGAGGGATTAGATAAAAGGTGTGGGTGGAGAGAGCGGACAAGGGGATGAGAGAGTTATAAAGGAAGTGAGGAAGTTGATGAGGAGAAGGGGAGCAGAGCAGACATGTGGGTCTGAAGTTCCTGACAGTCTGAAGAGAGAGAGTAAGGAGAGAAGTTCCCAGTTGAAACGAAGGGGTTCTAGGGGCACGGAAGGTGTGGAAACCACCCATGGGGCCCACATCCATGCTGACCATCGCCAGGTGGAGGGACCAGGTCACAGTAGGGGAACTGGCCCCTGATCTAGTGGAGGAACTATAAGTTCCAGCTAGGAAGCCGAAGGCTGTTGTGTCTGCAAGTGTGACAGCCACATGCACATCTATTTAGCTGAAAAGGTAGACATAAAGGGGCCAGGGGACAGTGAAGACATCGCTCGACAGGACCCGTGACTACTGGCTTGGGACACTGGGTGTAAAGTGCAGGACAGTTGAGGAGAGAGCCAGCACAGTGAGTCAGCCAGGAAAGGTAAGGGGGTCCTGGACAAGTACCCCAAGTAACTGGAGAGTTGGCTGGACCACTAACCCAGAGGACACAGCACCCGACTGGATACCGTACTCGAACTGTGAGCAAAACTGTGAAGACTGCACCCTGCTGTGTCCTCTCCATTCTTTACTGCATCACCACATCCTCCTTTTCAATTAACACCTTTAACTGCCCTGGGGTAAAACTCAGCCTATGGAGAGCTGTAACAACTTTGCTGCCTCCCCATCTGCCCCAGAGGACCTCAACTGCAGCGTCGGCTATTTCTGGCTGAGTACCACAGGTGGCGTCACAGCAAACCCCTTTCCTATATAAACTTTATTCCAATTATTCATTCTTCATCTTTAGTTGTGTGCCCAGGGCCACGGACTGGGTTACCACCGCAGTGACTATCCCTTTAAGAACCATCCGACCTGGTGCCGAGTACCCCACGGCCTTAGTGGGTGTCGCAGAGGCAATATGATGCTCACTGTGTCCCTCTGCTAGTAAAGCCAGAATTGAGCCCTTCTTTTCCTCACTCAAGACTTCTCTTTTCAACTCCTTTGGCATGGTTAACCCCATTCCCGACCTGTGACGCCACGTAGGCGTCATGAAAGTCGGTGCCAATCCGACCTGTGATGCCTATGTGGCGTCATGGCAGGATCGAAGCTTCCTGCAAATCGGGTGAAGGGGTTAACTAAAATTTCACCCAACCTGCAGGGACAGGGGGAGTGGTACTTCAGCCCAGGATGGTGGCTTTGCCCCCACATGGCTACGATCGCTCTGATTGGCTGTTGAAAGAGAAACAGCCAAATCAGAGCAATTTGTAATATTTCACCTAGGAAACTTGGTGAAAAATTACAATCCAGCCATGGCCGATGCTGCAATATCATCGGCCATGGCTGGAGACCGTGATCTGCCCCCGCCACCGACTGACTTCGGCGATCTGCCACCGCCATCAGTCTTTCCTCCCCTCCATCCTGTCCTCCGCTGCCCTCCTCCCCTCCGCCCCCCTGTCCTCCCCTCTGCCCCCCCGCTGTCCGATCCCACCCCCCATACTTACTGAGTCCCGGTGTCCCTCCCGGTGTCCGTCCGTCTTCAGTGATGGGCGCTGCCATCTTCCAAAATGTGCACCCGCCGAATCTGCCGCCGGCAGATTCATTCAAGGCACAATTTGGTCATTGTGATAGAACCAATAACAGTGATCAAAATAAAAAAATAGTAAATAAAGCCCCCACTTTATCACCCCCATATGTAGGGAAAATAGTTAAAAGAAAATATATTTTTATTTTTCCACTAGGGTTAGGGTTAGAATTAGGGTTAGGGTTGCAATTAGGGTTAGGGTTAGAATTAGGGTTGCAATTAGAGTTAGAATTAGGGTTAGGGTTGCAATTAAGGTTAGAATTAGGGTTAGGGTTGCAATTAGGGTTAGAATTAGGGTTAGGGTTTCAATTAGGGTTAGGGTTAGAATTAGGGTTAGGGTTGCAATTAGGGTTAGAATTAGGGTTAGGGTTGCAATTACGGTTAGGGTTAGAATTAGGGTTAGGGTTAGAATTAGGCTATGTGCACACGGTGCGGATTGGCCACTGCGGATTCATGGCAGTTTTACATCACGTTTACAGTGCCATGTAAACCTATGGAAAACCAAATACACTGTCCCAATGGTGCAGAAAATACCGTGCGGAAATGCTGCATTGTATTTTCCACAGCATGTCAATTCTTTGTGCGGATTCCGCAGCGTTTTACACCTGTTCCTCAATAGGAATCCGCAGATGAAATCCGCACAAAAAAACACTGGAAATCCACGGTAAATCCGCAAGTAAAACAGTGCGTTTTACCTGCGGATTTTTCAAAAACGGTGCGGAAAAATCCGCACACGAATCCGCAACGTGGGCACATATCCTTAGGGTTAGGGTTGGAACTAGAGTTAGGGTTGGAATTAGGGTTAGGGTTGGAAATAGGGTTAAGATTAGGGCTAGGGGTGTGTTGGGGTTAGGGTTAGGCTTGTGGTTAGGGTTATGGTTATGGTTGGGATTAGGGTTGGGGGTGTGTTGGGGTTAGGGTTGTGGTTAGGGTTAGGGTTGGGATTAGGATTAAGGGGGTGTTGGGGTTATGGTTGTGGTTAAGTGTGTGTTGGAGTTAGGGTTGTGATTGTGGTTATGGTTAGAGTTGGGATTAGGGTTAGGGGTGTGTTGGGGTTAGTGTTGGAGTTAGAATTGAGGGGTTTCCACTGTTTAGGCACACCAGGGGGTCTCCAAAAGCGACATGGCACCACCATTGATTCCAGCCAATCTTGCATTCAAAAAGTCAAATGGTGCTCCCTCCCTTCCACGCCCCGACGTGTGCCCAAACAGTGGTTTACCCAAACATATGGGGCATAAGCGTACTCAGAAAAAATTGCACAACAACTTTGGGGGTCCAATTTCTCCTGTTACCCTTGTAAAAATAAAAAAATGGGGACTAAAAAATAATTTTTGTGGGAAAAAAATGATTTTTTATTATCACGGCTCTGCGTAATAAAATTCAGTGAAGCACTTGGGGGTTCAAAGTGCTCACCACACATCTAGATAAGTTCCTTGGGGGGTCTAGTTTCCAAAATGAGGTCACTTGTGGGGGGTTTCTACTGTTTAGGTACATCAGGGGCTCTGCAAACGCAACGTGACGCCGGCAGACCATTCCATCAAAGTCTGCATTTCAAAACGTCACTACTTCCCTTCCGAGCCCCGACGTGTACCCAAACAGTGGTTTACCCCCACATATGGGATATCAGCGTACTCAGGACAAACTGGACAACAACTTTTGGAGTCCAATTTCTCCTGTTACCCTTGTGAAAATAAAAAATTGCAGGCTAAAAAATAATTTTTGAGGAAAGAAAAATGATTTTTTATTTTCATGGCTCTGCTTTATAAACTTCTGTGAAGCACTTGGGGGTTCAAAGTGCTCACCACACATCTAGATAAGTTCCTTGAGGGGTCTATTTTCCAACATGGGGTCAATTGTGGGGGGTTTCTACTGTTTAGGCACATCAGGGGCTTTGCAAACGCGACATGGTGTCCGCTAACGATTGGAGCTAATTTCTCATTCAAAAAGTCAAATGGCGCTCCTTCCCTTCTGAGCCTTGCTGTGTGCCCAAACAGTAGTTTACCCCCACATGTGAGGTATCAGTGTACTCAGGAGAAATTGTCCAACAAACTTTAGGATCCATTTTATCCTGTTACCCATGTGAAAATGAAAAACTTGAGGCTAAAATAATTTTTTTGTGAAAAAATAAATACTCTTTCATTTTTACGGATGAATTTGTGAAGCACCTGAGGGTTGAAAGTGCTCACTATGCATCTAGATAAGTTCCTTGGGGGGTATAGTTTTCAAAATGGGGTCACTTGTTGGGGAGCTCCAATCTTTAGGCACACAGGGGCTCTCCAAACGCTACATGGTGTCCGCTAAAGATTGGAGCCAAGTTTTCATTCAAAAAGTCCCTTCCAAGCCCTGTCGTGTGCCCAAACAGTGATTCCTCCCCACATATTGGGTATCGGCGTACTCAGATCAAATTGTACAACATTTTTTGGCATCCAGTTTCTCCTTTTACCCTTGGGAAAATAAAAAATTGTTGCTAAAAGTTCATTTTTGTGACTAAAAAGTTAAATGTTAATTTTTTCCTTCCATGTTGCTTCTGCTGCTGTGAAACACCTGCCATGCCATGGCAACGGGTACGCCGAGCCGCCGCCTCTCCATTCATCTCCTGAAAAGGAACTTGCATCAGAAGCCGTACTGACCAGAAGTGTGGTAAACCATTTTGGGTCACCGTGAACCGGAAATGTAACCGGTGTGTTGTCCTGGCAACAAATACGCCGAGTGGCTGCCTACAGATCGAAGGTATAGTATGCTGTCTCAGGTTACATGACAAAAAAATGCAACCTAGTGCGTTGTCAAGGCGACAGGCCACCTGAACACAGAACCTAATAACATACATTGTGACCAGAGTACACTAATCAAACCATGATTAAGGAGAAGGGCTTAGCTGATCTTCGACGCCTCCCCTAATTAAATTAAAAGGCGTCATAGATCTGAAAGCCATGCACTATAAACAAGAGACGCTACTTAATTTAAATAGGTCAAACAAACAACATGTTAATTGTAAGCCAGCTTTTAGCATGAAAAATGTATATTAAACGCAGCACAATATAAACCTTATTATTTATTTAGGAAGATTAGCATCGAAACGTGCGTCAAGGGGTACACTGGACTGTTTTTAGACTTCAGGTATGACTGCCCCTAGCTCTTATCCTATCATACTATATTTTTTATGCAGATGATTTTTCTTAAGCTATGGTGTGCACTATTTGTTCCTGATTTCCTCTTTGGCTTGCTCATTTATCTTTCATAATACACTTGTGAGTCATTATGCCCAAAAGGAGTTAATCAGGAACAAATTTCAACAGTGTCCAGAGTCTTTAATTCATTTTTTTGTGTCTTATAATTTTTCATATAGCACACTTATACTTGCACTAAGCACTTTATTAATGAGTGCTATTTTGGGAATATCTTTTTTATATTTATCTTAAAGGCACAGACTTTTTTGAATTTGATTCACTTGATATTTCCTTTCCCCGCACACAGGTGTCAATAATTTGTCTAGTGATTTCCTTTCCCATTTCTGTATGGCTCATCTTCATCTCCAACAACTTTTTTATGAATTTTTTTTTTAATTGTGAATTTAAATAAAGATCATGTTATTTTATGATTCATGCATGGAGAACTTTTGTTCTTTCATATTTGGCTATTTCACGGTCCTCTGTGCGTAACTATTGGGGCATTTTTTTCATGAAGTACAACATGTCACAAAAAATAGTCTCAGAATCACTAGGATATGTTGAAGCATTATGACACTTGTTAGAATTGAAAAATTTGGCCTGGCCACGAAAGTGAAAACAGTCTTCGATTGTATAGCATTAGAATAAAGGGACTTAAAAAATCAGACCTGCTAAATTGGAAGGAATGCACAGCATTCAGGAAAGGTATATATAAAATCCAACTGTGTACATGCAAGAGGCGAACAATCTAGCAAGGTCCCCTTTTGCTATGCCGCTGCTATATCTCCGTATAATGCAGGTCAATGAGGAAGAATTGCCACCAGCAGGGTACTGTAACCAGGTTGTGCTCAATGTCATTGTGCAGCCCCAGCCTAGTGGTCACAGATGAAAAGGTATAAGATGACAAGTTCAAGACAGATATGTCATGCACCTGGATATACAATGCAGCATGGCACGAATTCATGGGACCTCGTAAAAAAAGGTCCCTGATCCGCCTCCTATCTCGATGACAGAAAACTGTCTTTTAGTTATGCAAACAGCAGCACATGATTGAATAGAAAAATATTTGCTTTCCTTTAAAAGAAGAACACTCTAAAAAGTTGAAAAAAAGACCACAATAGTGCAAACTTACTATAGATTACCTTTTAAAAATATATATATATACATTTGTATTTTTTTTAAAGACACCCTTTTTGTTCTGCCTCCTTCTCTACTTGATAAATGAACAGAAAAAGGGGTTGAACCCCTTAATAAATACAGTGTGTCTACAACATTGTGGAGGAATTCATCAAGGCTTTTGAGTCTAAATTTGCAACATTTTGAAACCAAAACTGTCAAGTCGTTTTACACAAAATATGTGACTTTTTGCATACTTATGCTACACTCACTATTTTTTAAATGTGAATGGGAAAGTGTGCATGGTAAGTTAAGCGAACAAGTTTAGGCCAGATTTAAGAATTGAAACTTTATAGTTATAGCTAAAAAGGAGCAATTCTTCTTCGGAGTTTGTATCGATTGCAATAGTTCAACATTGGCATTTAAAAGGCCTTGACAGGCCCCTGAGGAAGCCACATTTGTTTGGCGACACGCCTTGGGTGTTGTGCCCTGTCTTTGTTCCTGAACTTACCTGACCCAAGCCACCGTGCTTGTCTTATGATCAACACCATTGGCATAGTGACCGTCATAGAAAGAAAAACAATGGCGAAATTTCAGTGCTTCATTTTCACCCACTGGTATTGTTTTTTGGGGGGTTTCAGTACATCTATAATATAATGGTAGGAGCGTCACTCTGTCCGAAGCCTTTATGGACTGCGCAAGCGCAACGCTCCTAGCGTTAGATTATAGCCAGTGTCCGTATTCTAGAAAAAAAAATGGCGTGGGAAAGCGCAGACTGCGCAGGCGCCGATTTCGGGAGCAGGGGGACATTTAGGAACCGTAAACAGGGGACGTGGGGACACGGTGGACTTGATCCCGCCCTCATGATGCTGTGGCAGTTCATGCCACAGCAATTTCTTACTTACGCCACCTGATTCCGGGCCATGAATGTCCCTCTGCTCCCGGAATCGGCGCCTGCGCAGTCCGCGCTTTCCGGTGCCATTTTCTGGAAGACTGCATCTTCAAGAAAATGTCGCCGGAAAGCGCGGACTGCGCAGGTGCCGATTCCGGGAGCAGGGGAACATTTATGAGCCGGAAACAGGGGGCGTGTGGATACGATCCCGCACTGATGATGCTGTGGCAGTTCATGCCACAGCAATTTCTTACTTACGCCACCTGATTCCGGCCCATGAATGTCCCTCTGCTCCCGGAATCGGCGCCTGCGCAGTCCGCGCTTTCCGGCGCCATTTTCTTGAAGACTGCAGTGTGTCTTCAAGAAAATGGCGCCTGAAAGCGCGGACTGCGCAGGCGCCGAATCTGGGAGCACGGGGACATTTATCAGCCAGAAACAGGGGGCGTGTGGACAGATCCCGCACTCAGGACGCAGCAATTCAAACTTACGCCACCTGATTCCGGGGCCATGAATGTCCCTCTGCTCCCGTAATCGGTGCCTGCGCAGTCCGTGCTTTCCGGCGCCATTTTCTTGGATACTGCAGTGTGTCTTCAAAAAAATGGTGCGCACTCACCACAGCCACGCACAGCCACCCGCACTCAGCACCGCCACGCACAGCCGCCTGCACTCAGCACCGCCACGCACAGCCGCCCGCACTCAGCACCGCCACGCACAGCCGCCCGCACTCAGCAGCACCACGCACAGCCGCCCGCACTCAGCACCGCCATGCACAGCTGCCCGCACTCAGCACCGCCACACACAGCCGCCCGCACTCAGCACCGCCACGCACAGCCGCCCGAACTCAGCACCACCACGCACAGCCGCCCGCACTCAGCACCGCCACACACAGCCGCCCGCACTCAGCACAGCCGCACTCAGGCAGTAGAGCCGGAGAGAGAAAGATGGGAGCAACATATGGCAGAATGGAAACAGGAACAGGCAGAATGGATGCAGCACATTACAACAGAATGGGGGCACAGGATGGGAGCAGCACATGACAGAATGGGGGTGCAGGATGGGAGCAGCACATGACAGAATGATTGCACACGATGGGAGCAGCACATGACAGAATGGGGGCGCACACATAACAGGATGGGGGTGCAGGATGGGAGCACATGACAGGATGGGGCGCGGGATGGGAGCACATGACAGGATGGGAGCAGCACATGACAGAATGGGGGCACAGGATGGGAGCAGCACATGACACAATGGGGGCACACATGACAGGATGGGGGTGTAGGATGCAGCAGCATATGACAGGATGGGGGCGCAGGATGGGAGCACATGACAGGATGGGGACGCAGGATGGAGCAGCACATTATAGGATGGGGGCGCAGGATGGAGCAGCACATGACAGGATGGGTGTGCAGGATTGAGCAGCACATGTGTTGTGAATTCCGTTCTCGAACTCCCTCCTGTGGTCATGAATGGTACTTCGGTGAGTTCTGTCCGTGGACTCCCTCTGGTGGCTGTGAGTGGAGCTGCTGGTTCTGAGATTCCTTTCCCACCTGCCCTCGTTTAGGGCTAGGCTGGATTCTCTATTTAACTCCACTTAGATCATTACTCCATGCCAGCTGTCAATGTTCTAGTACTGGTTCAGATCTCTCCTGGATCTTTCTGAGGACCTGACTACTCCAGCTAAAGCTACGTTCCAGCTTGTTCATTTGTTACTTATGGTTTTTCTTGCTAAGTTCTAGTCCAGCTTGCTATCATGAAACTGCCTGGCTAGCTGGAAGCTCTGGGGGTGCAGAGTGGCACCACCGCACCGTGAGTCGGTGCGGGGGTATTTTTTGCACACTCTGCGTGGTTTTTTGTAGTTTGTTGTGTTGACCGCAAAGATCCCTTTTCTATCCTCAATCTGTTTAGTTAGACTGGCCTCTCTTTGCTAAAGCCTATTTCATCCTGTGTTCGTGATTTCCTCTTAACTCACAGTCAATACTTGTGGGGGGCTGCTTTTACCTCTGGGGAAATTTCTCTGAGGCAAGTGAGGCTTTGTTTCCTTTCTTTAGGGGTAGTTAGCTCTTAGGCTGTGAAGAGGCGTCTAGGCAGAGTCAGGCACGCTCCACGGCTATTTCTAGTTGTGTTGATAGGAGTAGGGTTTGCGGTCAGCAGAGTTCCCATTTCCCCAGAGCTCGTCCCGATTCCGTGTTTAACTATCAGGTCATTCCTGGTGCACCTAACCACCAGGTCCATAACACACATGACAGGACGGGAGAGCAAGATGGGAGCAGCACATACCAGGATGGAGACCATATACCAATATAAATGCTCGCCACCCGGGCGTAGAACGGGTTCAATAGCTAGTCTATAATATAACGCTGTCCGAAGCCTTTATAGACTGTGCAAGGGCGACGCGCCTGCACAGTCTGTATAAGAAGAGAAGAGCACCAAGTGCACTACCATAGCATAAATATATATCATACGGGGTGCAAAACAGTGGTAAAAATCGAATCGTATAACAACAAAAAGCGCCACTGTAATAATGCACACCTCGTAAATATGTACAAAAACACTTATATACAGCATGTGAAAAAAAGAGGTCTTTATTAACCCCTTTCTGACTTTGGACGTACTATTCCGTCGAGGTGGGGTGGACCCATATGACCACCGACGGGATAGTACATCATATGTGATCGGCCGCGCTCACGGGGGGAGCGCGGCCGATCACGGCCGGGTGTCAGCTGACTATCACAGCTGACATCCGGCACTATGTGCCAGGAGCAGTTACGGACCACCCCCAGCACATTAACTCCCGGCACACTGCGATCAAACATGATCGCAGTGTTTCGGCGGATAGGGAAGCATCGTGCAGGGAGGGGGCTCCCTGCGTGCTTCCCTGAGACCCCCGGAGCAACACGATGTGATCGCGTTGCTCCAAGAGTCTCTTACCTCCTCCTCGCTGCAGCAGGCCCGGATCCAATATAGTCGTGGCATCCGGGTCCTGCAGGGAAGTGGCTTCACAGCGCCTGCTCAGAGCAGGCGCCGGGAAGCCTGGATCTGTGCACGTCAGATCGCCGATCTGACACAGTGCACAGCAAAGTGTCAAATCGGCGATCTTACACTATAACATGATGCCCCCCCCCCCAGGGCAATGTTATAGTGTAAAAAAAAAAAATATTCACATGTGTAAAAATAATTAAAAAAAATTCCCCAAAAAAACTTCCCCCAAAAAATATATATTGTTCCTATAAATACATTTCTTTATCTAAATAAAAAAAAAAACAATAAAAGTACACATATTTAGTATTGCTGCGTCCGTAACGACCCGACCTATAAAACTGTCCCACTAGTTAACCCCTTCAGTGAACACCGCAAAAAAAAAAAAAAAAAACGAGGCAAAAAACAACGCTTTATTATCATACCGCCAAACAAAAAGTGGAATAACACGCGATCAAAAAGACGGATATAAATAACCATGGTACCGCTGAAAACGTCATCTTGTCCCGCAAAAAATGAGCCACCATGCAGCATCATCAAAGAAAAAATAAAAAAGTTATAGTCCTCAGAATAAAGCGATGCAAAAATAATTATTTTTTCTATAAAATAGTTTTTATCGTATAAAAGCGCCAAAACATAAAAAAATGATATAAATGAGGCATCGCTGTAATCATACTGACCCAAAGAATAAACTGCTTTATCCATTTTACCAAACGCGGAACGGTATAAACGCCTCCCCCAGAAAAATTTCATGAATAGCTGGTTTTTGGTCATTCTGCCTCACAAAAATTGGAATAAAAAGCGATAAAAAAAAGTCACATGCCCGAAAATGTTACCAATAAAAACGTCAACTTGTCCCGCAAAAAAGAAGACCTCACATGACTCTGTGGACCAAAATATGGAAAAATTATAGCTTTCAAAATGTGGTAACGCAAAAAATATTTTTTGCAATAAAAAGCGTCTATTAGTGTGTGACGGCTGCCAATCATTAAAATCCGCTAAAAAAAGCTATAAAAGTAAATCAAACCCCCCTTCATCACCCCGTTAGTTAGCGAAAAATTAAAAAATTTAAAAAATTTATTTATTTCTATTTTCCCATTAGGGTTAGGGCTAGGGTTAGGGCTAGGGTTAGGGCAAGGGTTAAGGTTAGGGTTAGGGCTAGGGTTAGGGCTAGGGTTAGGGTTGGGGCTAGGGTTAAGGCTACAGTTAGGGTTGGGGCTAAAGTTAGGGTTAGGGTTGGGGCTAAAGTTACTGTTAGGGTTTGGATTACATTTACGTTTGGGAATAGGGTTGGGATTAGGGTTAGGGGTGTGTCAGGGTTAGGGGTGTGGTTAGGATTACCGTTGGGATAAGGGTTAGGGATGTGTTTGGATTAGGGTTTCAGTTATAATTGGGGGGTTTCCACTGTTTAGGCACATCAGGGGCTCTCCAAACGCGACATGGCATCCGATTTCAATTCCAGCCAATTCTGCGTTGTAAAAGTAAAACAGTGCTCCTTCCCTTCCGAGCTCTCCTGTGCGCCCAAACAGGGGTTTACCCCAACATATGGGGTATCAGCGTACTCAGGACACATTGGACAACAACTTTTGGGGTCCAATTTCTCCTGTTTCCCTTGGCAAAATACAAAACTGGGGGCTAAAAAATCTTTTTTTTCCACAAAAATTATTTTTTATTTTCACGGCTCTGTGTTATAAACTGTAGTGAAACACTTGGGGGTTCAAAGTTCTCACAACACATCTAGATAAGTTCCTTGGGGGGTCTAGTTTCCAATATGGGGTCACTTGTGGGGGGTTTCTACTGTTTAGGTACATTAGGGGCTCTGCAAACGCAATGTGATGCCTGCAGACCAATCCATCTAAGTCTGCATTCCAAATGACGCTCCTTCCCTTCCGAGCTCTGCCATGCGCTCAAACAGTGGTTGACCCCCACATATGGGGTATCAGCATACTCAGGACAAATTGTACAACAACTTTTGGTGTCCAATTTCTTCTCTTACCCTTGGGAAAATAAAAAAATCGGGGTGAAAACATCATTTTTGTGAAAAAATATGATTTTTTATTTTTACGGCTCTGCATTATAAACTTCTGTGAATCACTTAATGGGTAAAAGTGCTCACCACACATCTAGATAAGTTCCTTAGAGGGTCTACTTTCCAAAATGGTGTCACTTGTGGGGGGTTTCAATGTTTAGGCACATCAGTGGCTCTCCAAACGCAACTGTCAGGACTCTGAACATTTTTTACCTTTTGTGCATTACTGCCCTTTTTCAAGATGGAGTCTTTGGTCTCATGTGCACTGTGTCTCCTGCTATAAAACTCCACTCCAGCCTTCAGTCTGTGCTAGAGTATTCTGCCTTGCATCCAGCTTTTGACCTCTAATTACTCCCTGTCTATACACCTGCTCCTGTGAACCTGTGTGGTGATCCTGCTACTCTGCTCTGAGTTCCTGCTGCATACACAAGCTTCCAGTAATCCTCCTTCATCTGCTGTTCGTGTTTACTTTCATCTGCATTTGCTGGTCATGTAAGCTGTTGCTGCTTTGCAATAACCTGAGACTATTGACCAGGCCTCCCTGGTTGAGCTAAGATATGATTTGAACTGCCTAATAAGCATATCTATCTGTGCCTGGACTAAGACAAGGATTTATTCGTGTCAAGTATCCTCAAGAATAACTGTGCTTCATAGACTTTCTGCTTCATTGCATTTTCCTCTGAAGTTTCCTAAAGTCTGCTGAGCTGCGTTTATTATTTGCACCAAGTGTTGTGGACTTGAGTTTCTCTCTGCACCTGTTTGAATCACCGTGTCATAATATAGACTTTACCACTTATAAAACTGTGTCCTGTAGTTGTCTTGTTCCACGAAAAGAGTCTCCTGAGTTATCCCCTATAATTATTACAGGATACTATAGCCTAAAAAAAAAAAAAGGAGACTGCTGGAACAATGACTGCAGAAAGCAAATTAGAGCAGGTGTTTTCCATAATTAGATCACTGCAGAAAGATGTGGAAGGTCTGTAAAAGAAGTTTGGAAGCTTTGAACACAATCAACAAGTGTTTGGACAAACTTTGCAGGACTTGAGCAACCACATGGCAGCCCAGGAAAACAAACTTGCTGGCATAGAGTCCCAGTATGGACGGGCTTTTCAGGACATAAGCACGCAAATAGCTGCACAAGTGACTTTACCCTCTGGGCAACCGCCACCAGCTGGCCCACCTAAGTTGCCCCCATTCAGATTTAATGGTGTTCGCGACAAATTTCGTGGCTTTGTGAATCAATGTATGCTATATTTTGATGTGCATGCTGACCGTTTTCCTACGTTTTCTTTAGTGTTTTTAGTTTACGTAAAGGTAGAATTTTTCTGCTATGGCTTCCCCTGTGAATATCTTAGTTTGCTGCACCATCAAGAGGACCCTATATGGATGCTGCGGAAAAGCACTATTGTAACTGTATGTGGTTAAAGTTTACAATTTATCTGTTGTACATAGTCACGTTTTTTAATAGTATTAATCTCCTTTTTGTATATTAAAAATGTCACTGTGCATACTTTAACATATTGTAAGCACTGCTGCACTAGTGCATATATATATATATATATATATATATTTTTATATGCATATATTAATGATCCTCTGTTTGCATCTATATGATCTTGTCCCTATGTATTCCTTATCTGGCCTGTGCGCATGCCCGTTGGGGCTGGTCGCTTACCATCGCTGACGGCGTCTCCATCGCAACTAACATCATGTGCGGGCAGGGACCTGCCCACGTCCCTGTGGGAGGTTCTCTGCTTGATCACATGGCGATGACGCACCCGATGACGTGGCACGCTTCCTACCTCCGACTGGGCATGCGCCGCTACACGGCCAGTTTTTTTGGTATGGCTTGGAAACCTTATTGGGTGGCCTTGTGTATTTATATCACAACAAGACCTAACGACGCCACTCCCCCGGAAGAAGGCACGCACGCCGAAACGCGCGTTGGGGTGGTGGTGCCGCAGGTCCGAGGTAACTATGCTCTGCTTTAGCCTTTATATTTCTTTGATGTCTGCCTTAGGTGTTGTTGCTGGATGCCCTCCACCAGCTTAGCGTATTGTTCCTATTCATGGACTTGCTATTTACACCACTGTATGTAGTATGTGGACATTGGCAATTATATTAGCATATGTTTAGCCTCCGATCTGCGGCCCCCTTTGTAGTTTTCACCTTTTAAGTATCCTGTTTTTGTGTATGTCACTATAATCTTTTATATTGATTCAATAAAATTAAACATTTTTGTATATTCCCGGTTTACGCAGTATGTCTCTGTAGGGTTTATACCGTTTTCCTACTGATAGATCCAAAGTATTGTGTGTAATAATGCTACTGACCTCACGAGCGCTCGCCTGGGCGAATCCGATGATTGAGTCTCGTGACCCACGGTTAAATGACTTGGATGATTTTTTGGCCGCTATGGCATTAATGTTTGATGACCCTAATCGCCGTGCAACTGCTGAATCTGCTTTGTTGTCTTTACGCCAGGCTAAACGTTCTGTTATTGAGTATGCCACTGAATTCAGGAGATTGGCGGTAGATACCAATTGGGAAAGTCATGCACAATTGCCTATTTTTAAAAGGGGTCTGTCTAGTATTATAAAAGATGAACTAGCTCGCTCAGAGTCACCACAAGAACTAGAGACATTTATACAGCATTGTGTGCGCACAGACATTCGCCTTACTGAGCGTAGGCAGGAGAAATTTGCTGCATATAACCGTATTTCTAACTTTTCCCTTCTTTATTTATTATTTATTATTATTTATTTATATAGCACCATTAATTCCATGGTGCTGTACATGAGAAAGGGGTTACATACAGGGTTATAGCTATCATTTACAGTAAACAGGTTTACAGTGACACACTGGTACAGAGGGGAGAGAACCCTGTCCTTGCGGACTTACATTCTATGGGATAGTGGGGAAGATACAGAAGGTAGGGGTGGGCGGCGGCGGCTCCTTCCAAAGAGCCTGCAGGTAAAACATCTCGGGAAGTGGAGGAGGTGCCCATGCAAATTGATAACGTTCAGAGACGCGAGATCAATGAGCGCCGGGAGCATCGCCTTCGTGAAAGTCTATGTTTCTACTGCGGCCAGTCTGACCACTTCTTGATCAATTGTCCTAAGTGTCCTAGACGGCCTAACAAGGTGCTAGCAGCAATAGGGGAGTATGACAACTGTGATGATGAATCTGACATCTCTGAATGTAGCCTGCCTTTAAACGCTGTATTCCATTCACTTTCTATGACTTCACCCCCCAAGGAGCTGAAGGAAAAGAACTCTCACTGTTCTCTCCCTATTAAGATCCTGTGTTCAGGAAAGTGGATTTCCAGTTCAGCTATGATTGACTCTGGTGCAGGTGGCAATTTCATGGATATCGCATTTGCCAAGGAACATGGTGTTAAAATTCAGCAAAGAGCCTCTCCAATTACCATGGAAACAGTGGATGGGTCACCTTTAATCTCTGGGCCTGTGGATCAGGAGACCGTACCCCTTGAAATTTTGTTGGAGCCTAATCATCAGGAGCAACTTTCTTTCTTGCTAATTTCTTCTCCTCATTTTCCTGTGATTTTAGGCATTCCTTGGTTGCGTTCTCAGAACCCAATTATCAACTGGGAGACAAAGGAGATTATCTTTCCAACAAGGAGCAACTCAGCGTTAACAGAAGCTGTCCCTGAGTCCACGGCTACGGAACCACATGTACAGGTATCTTCTTTACCTCCAGCATATAAAGAGTTCTCTGACCTCTGTGACAATAAGAATGCAGATCAACTTCCTCCACACAGGCATTATGACTGTTCCATTGAGTTGCTTCCTGGGGCAGATATTCCTTTTGGTCACGTATACCCTTTGGCGGCACCTGTGCTTCAAGCCTTAAAGGAGTATATTGATGAAAATTTGGCCAAAGGCTTCATACGTCCTTCTTCCTCACCAGCAGGGGCACCCATTTTTTTTGTAAAGAAGAAGGATGGGACCCTGAGACCAAGTGTTGACTATCGGGAACTCAATAAGGTAACCGTACGAAACCGTTACCTTTTGCCCCTGATTCCCGAATTACTGGAAAGAGTCCGCCATGCTAAGGTGTTCTCTAAGCTGGATCTTCGTGGGGCTTATAATTTGGTGCGTATTCGTCCAGGGGATGAGTGGAAGACAGCATTCAGATGCCGGTATGAACACTTTGAATCTCTTGTGATGCCCTTCGGGCTTTGTAACGCCCCTGCAGCATTTCAACACCTTGTTAATGACATCTTCAGAGATTTGTTGGACCAGTTTGTGGTGATCTATTTGGACGATATACTAATCTTTTCTGACTCTCTACAGGAACATGAAGAACATGTCAAAACTGTTTTAAGACATCTGAAAGAGAACCAACTGTATATCAAGCCGGAGAAATGCGAGTTTCATCGTTCTGAGATACAGTTCTTGGGTTATATCATCTCTCCCCAGGGGCTGAACATGGAATCTGGTAAGATTCAGGCTATCCTTGACTGGCCGGTACCCAAGAACGTTAAGGAGGTCCAACGTTTTATTGGTTTTGCAAATTTCTACAGACGCTTCATTCGAAATTTTTCTGATATTGTCCGTCCCATTACTTCCTTGACAAAGAAGGAAAAGCCCTTTAAGTGGTCATCACAAGCTCAAGAAGCTTTTGATCGGCTGAAGATCTGTTTCAAATCAGCACCGCTGTTGATACACCCAGATCCAACACATCCTTTCATTGTGGAGGTGGACGCTTCTGATAATGCTTTGGGGGCTATTGTCTCCCAAAGAACTGGAGAGAAGGGTCTGCTACATCCTTGTGCTTTCTTTTCCCATAGACTAACCTCAGCAGAGAAGAATTACGACGTGGGAGACAAGGAATTGCTGGCTATTATTGCGGCTTTCAAAGAATGGAGGCATCATCTGCAAGGAGCTGCACAACAGATCATAGTGCTAACTGACCATCGCAATCTAGAGTTCCTTAGGTCTGCTAGATGTCTTTCTCCTCGTCAGGCTCATTGGAACTTATTCTTAAATCAATTTAACTTTGTTATCTCGTACCGTCCAGGTTCTCGTAATGGGAAGGCTGATGCTTTATCCCGAATCCATGCTGCGGATTCCATACATGGAGCCCCGTCCAAGACCATTCTATCTGATGCCAATTTCATCGGAGTTATCCACGATCAGGACTTGTGGAAGGAGTGCAGGGAGGCCTATGAAGGTGATGTATTTCTGGCCAACCCACCTGTGGATATTAATCTTGTCTTTAAGGGTGGCATATGGTTCAGAGATCAACGTATCTACGTCCCCGAGGTCGTCCGTCTGCAGATCCTCAAGTTGGTACATGACTCCAAGTTGGCTGGTCACAGGGGGGTACAGAAGACACAAGAGTTCCTGAGCTGATTCTTCTGGTGGCCAACTTGCCTGAAGGATACCAAGGACTATGTTCTCTCTTGCGAGGTATGTGCCCGTTACAAGACTCCTCATGTGGCACCTACGGGTCTTCTACAACCATTACGTGTTCCATCCCGCCCTTGGGGTCTATATCAATGGACTTTATTGTGGAGCTGCCTACATCGGGGGGCATGAATACAATCATGGTGGTAGTTGATCGCCTGACTAAAGCTGCTCATTTTGTTCCGTGCACCGGCCTCCCCTCTGCTAAAGTTACAGTGAACTTGGTTATACAGAATGTCTTCCGGTTGCATGGGGTGCCGGATGAGATCATCTCTGACCGTGGAGTACAGTTCACTTCAAGATTCTGGAAGGGGTTTTGCTCTGCACTCAATATTAATGTCTGTCTCTCTTCTGCTTACCATCCCCAGACAAATGGTCAGACTGAGCGTACCAACCAGACGCTGGAACAATATCTAAGATGCTATGTCAGCCATCTCCAGGATGATTGGTTGGAGTTGTTGCCGTTAGCCGAATTTTCATATAATAATTCTCAGAGCGCCTCCACTAAATTTACACCTTTCTTTGCCAATCTGGGTTATCATCCGTGTATTTTACCTAGGTCTCCAATTAATTATCCGGTTCCAGCAGTGGAGGAAAGGCTGACTGCGATGAGACAAAATCTGGAGGTTCTGAAGGAATCCCTGACCACGGCTCAAGAACGTTATAAGAGATCGGCTGATAGATTCCGTAAACCTGCACCCATGTTCAAGGTAGGAGATTCCGTGTGGTTAGCAACTAAGAATCTGAAGTTGAATGTTCCTTCACAAAAACTTGGACATAAATTCATTGGCCCTTTCAAGATCAACGGTATTGTTTGCTCTGTGGCCTGCCGGCTGAAGCTACCTAGGACAATGAAGGTACACCCAGTTTTTCATGTATCTTTACTAAAGCCTGTATCTCCTAATACCTTCCAGGGACGTGTTGTGCCACCTCCGCAGCCTGTGGTGATTGATGGGCAAGAACAATTCGTGGTGGAGGAAATTATTGATTCCAGGATTTGCAGGAATCGGCTCCAATATCTGATAAGATGGCAGGGATATCCCCCTGAGGAAGACTCTTGGGAACCTGTGGAAAACATAAATGCCCAACAGAAGATTTCTCGATTTCATCAGAGATTCCCTGAGAAACTAGGTCCAGGATCGTCGTCCTAAGGCCGCTTCTAAGGAGGGAGTAATGTCAGGACTCTGAACATTTTTTACCTTTTGTGCATTACTGCCCTTTTCCAACATGGTGTCTTTGGTCTCATGTGCACTTGTCGTCCTGCTATAAAACTCCACCCCAGCCTTCAGTCTGTGCTAGATTATTCTGCTTTGCATCCAGCTCCTGATTACTCCCTGGCCTTGCACCTGCACCTGCTCCTGTGAACCTGTGTTGGAGATCCTGCCACTCTGCTCTGAGTCCCTGCTGCATACACCAGTGTTCAGTAATCCTCCTTCATCTGCTGCTCGTGTTACTTCCATCTGCATTTGCTGGACATGTAAGCTGTTTCTGCTCTGCAAAACCTGAGACTATTAACCAGGCCTCCCTGGTTGCGCTAAGATATGATTTGAACTGCCTAATAGCATATCTATCTGTGTCTGGACTAAGTCAAGGATCTGTTCGTGTCAAGTTTCCTCAAGAATAACCGTGCTTCATAGACTTTCTGTTTGTTTGCATCTACCTCTGAAGTTTCCTATTGACTGCTAAGCTGCGTTTATTATTTGCACCAAGTGTTGTGGACTTGAGTTTCTCTCTGCACCTGCTTGAATCACCGTGTGATAATATAAACTTTACCACTTATAAAACTGTGTCCTGTTGTCTTGTTCCACGCAAAGAGTCTCCTGAATTATCCCCTATAATTATTACAACCCCCAATAGGCAGATCCTGTATATAAGGCAGCACCCCCCCAATAGGCAGATCCTATAAATAAACAATAAATACCTCTCTTCCTCCTTGTTCCAGCGGCGCTCCCTGCTCCCGCTCATCTACTGACAGCGGGCGCCGGGCGGTGACGTCATCGCGCCTGCTGTCAGTGTGGGGGATGATGGGAGAAGGAGCGCTCCTTCCCTTATCACCGCGGTCAGCTGTATCGGCTAGATGCCGATACAGCTCACCTTGCGATAAGGGGCGGGGGCCCACTGCTGACATCGGGCCCCCCCCCCGCTTGCTCAGGGGCCCCATGGCGGCAGAGCAGGGAGATTGATTCTCCCATCTCTGCCGCAGAATGTAACTGCAGACATGCGATAGCCTGAAGCAAGCAATGGAAAAGATGAAGTTTTGTTGTTTTTTTTTTAAACCACAATGCAGTTACAGTAGCGTAGCTCCAGGTGGGCCCCCTCAGAGCACCGGGCCCGGGGCGATGGCCCCCTCTGCCCCCCCGGTAGCTACGCTACTGATGTAGGTGAGTATGATGCTTGAGTGAGAGCCACGATAGGGAAAATTTTGGAGGCCAAGAAAGGGGTATTAATCTGTGTGAGAACATGATTTGGCTTCACTAGGAGCAATATTTCCATGTGGGTAAATATGTAGACCTAGGCAAGGTTAAGGAAATAGCTTGGCGTAAAACAAAAATAACCACATCGTGCTAAGCAGTATGTGTCCCTCCTTTCTTAACCTTGAAAGTTGGGAGGTATGTGTTCTGAAATCCTTCAGTATTAGCATATTTGTACGTAGTGTTGATTTTTGCAGAATTATCATCCTAAATGAGCCCCCTCCAAGATGCAATTTGTCTTATTTGTAAGAAATGAGGCACTTTTGTACGATTTTTGATACTATTGGCAGTGCTTAAAGTATTCCATTACTTGCTACGTATTAGAAAGATTCAGAAATTAACTTGTCCAAAGACTGAACTTTATTTACATATACAATTAGAAAACAATTTTAATCCTTAATATGCAATTTAGGCCACCAAACATTAAATCTTTTATACATATGATCTGTTAAGAATGTGAACCCGGTGTTGACCCACAAACAAAATACAGATGGTGTGGATACATTTCATAGATGTTCAGACTTTTTGGAAAGTCCAGCAGCAATTTATTTGTTACCAAGAAATACTGTATGTCTAGAAAATCAACACATTTGATTTATTGGTGTGTTCAAGTTTTGTTCTTCTCCGAGTGGCATGTTATAATACCTTGGGAAGGAAGAAAGCTTCAGACCAGACCCGTTAATCTGTAAACTGTCTTAATCCAAGGATCAGACACACTCATTGTGGTTTTTATAAAAAAAACAAAACAAAAACAAAACAAACCCAAATCTTCATCTTTTCCATTCCTTGTTTCAGGTCATCGCATGTCTGCAGCCGTGTTCCTGCAATGGAAGCGCAAAAGCCAAGTGTAAGTTTATATTTACTGAGCCTTCCCGGTATAATGTACAATGTATAATTAAAGGAGTATATCCATCTCAGGAACTTACGGCATACCATAAATGTATGACTGATGTGAGCATTATCTCAGGATCAGCAGATATTGGTGTAAAAGGGGTTCTCCAATGCTACAATACTACTAGATGAGATGAGCACATCCAGAAAAATCACAGGAGAGGGCTGTCTGACTCTGCTGTTTCTACTGTAGCAGTAAATAGAGAGTTCCCCATGGAAGGCTAATTCTCCATTTATTCTTCACCTGCATTCGGAGCCCCACCAGGTTGGCCATGGATATCCTGTTGTCTATTTAGATGTGGATGCCAACGTTGGGAATACCCCTTTAACTTGATAACAACCAAGTGGCGTCAATTTATGGTGTCTAGTTCTGGACTTTAGTTTCTCGCCATTGTAAATTTACCCTGTGGAATTAAAACTCTCTGACAGTGAGTAGATGCATCAGCAATGCCCATGCTTCTGAATCTAAAGATTATTAAAAAAAAATTCACCCAAAAATTCACCCATTCAATTTTTTTTTCATGTAAAATACATGTTTTTAATAAGTGTATAAAAAAATTAACCTACACA
Organism: Ranitomeya variabilis; assembly: GCF_051348905.1. Classification (NCBI taxonomy): domain Eukaryota; kingdom Metazoa; phylum Chordata; class Amphibia; order Anura; family Dendrobatidae; genus Ranitomeya; species Ranitomeya variabilis. The sequence continues at coordinate 242,142,554 of NC_135233.1, read as the reverse complement.
GACTAGCTCAAGGGCAGACATATCGCTGGTTTAACCCCTTCATGACCTTGGGATTTTCCATTTTTCCGTGTTCGTTTTTCTCTCCCCTCCTTCCCAGAGCCATAACTTTGTTATTTTTCCGTCAATTTGGCCATGTTAGGGCTTATTTTTTGCGGGACGAGTTGTATTTTTGAACGACATCATTGGTTTTACCATGTCATGTACTAGAAAACGGGAAAAAAATTCCAAGTGCGGTGAAATTGCAAAAAAAGTGCAGACCCACACTTGTTTTTTTGTTTGGCTCTTTTGCTAGGTTCACTAAATGCTAAAACTGACCTACCATTATGATTCTCCAGGTCAGTACGAGTTCATAGACACCTAACATGACTAGGTTATTTTTTATCTAAGTGGTGAAAAAAAATTCCAAACTTTGCTATAAAAAAATAAATTGCGCCATTTTCAGATACTCGTAGCGTCTCCATTTTTCATGATCTGGGGTCGGTTGAGGGCTTATTTTTTGCGTGCCGAGCTGGCGTTTTTAATTATACCATTTCATTGGGGATACGTTCTTTTGATCTCCCGTTATTGCATTTTAATGCAATGTCGCGGCGACCAAAAAAACGTAATTCTGGCGTTTCAAATTTTTTTCTCGCTATGCCGTTTGGCGATCAGGTTAATGCTTTTTTTTGCTTGATAGATCGGGCAATTCTGAACGCGGCAATACCAAATATGTGTAGGTTTGATTTTTTTTATTGATTTATTTTGATTGGGGCGAAAGGGGGGTGATTTAAACTTTTAGATTTTTTTTTTTTTTTTTTTTTTTACTTTTGCCATGCTTCAATAGCCTCCATGGGAGGCTAGAAGCTGGCACAACGCGATCGGCTCTGCTACATAGCAGCGATCATAAGATCACTGCTATGCAGCAGAAATGCAGGTGTGCTATGAGCGCCGACCACAGGGTGGCGCTCACAGCTACCGGCGATCAGTAACCATAGAGGTCTCAAGGACCTCTATGGTTACTATTCAGAAGCATCGCTAACCCCCGATCATGTGACGGGGGTCGGCGATGCGCTCATTTCCGGCCGCCCGGCCTGAAGCGCCGGTTAAATTTCCGCTGTCTGCGTTTGACAGCGGCATTTAACTAGTTAATAGTGGCGGGGGAATCGCGATTTCACCCGCCGCTATTGCGGGCACATGTCAGCTGTTCAAAACAGCTGACATGTCCCGGCTTTGATGCGGGCTCACCGCCGGAGCCCTGCATCAAAGCGGGGTATCTGACCTCGGACGTACTATCCCGTCCGAGGTCAGAAAGGGGTTAATGCAGCTGCACCGGGACCCTGAAGGAGGGGGGTCCAAAACAACTACCGACGATGTTTGATCCATAATTGAGACAGCAGCAGCAGGAACATTATGAGGAGAGACGGGGCTGTCATTTGCAGAAGGAGGGGGCCCTCTCCACTTCACTCTGCAATGACAGCGTCAAGGGCCCCTGCAATTCCTGTTACTCTTGGCCAGAGATTAGCGAATTTGATCGGCGAATGTTTGCCAAATATAAATTCGGCATGAATATGGCACATTCGGATCCGTGATTGGAAAGCCGAGCAAAATTTCATAAAATCGGTAAAAATCGGTATAATTCGGTAAAAGTGAGGGAAAATATTTGTGCGATCACAAAAATATTTCCTGCACTTTAGCAACGATAATGATGGTGTATCATGAGTGTTTGGCGCGTGAATGATGAGGGGGGTTGCAGAGCTCAGAGGCGCAGCGTTCTTGTAAGCACATCACAGCAGCCATTTTTTTTCCCCTAACTTTATGTGTGCACATTGCGGCTAGCCAATCAGAGCGCAGGAAACACCCACAATGTTCAATAGTGGACATGTTGTTTTAGCGTCATTTTGAAACTGATACAGCGCAGAGAGGCTGCTCCTGCCGCTGCCACTGTTTGCATCCAAAATTCAGCTGTTTAGTTAGGCGGATGTATAGCAGTCAGGTAGTGTAGGTAGATAGTGTCTGGTGTGGCTGTAAAATGTACCTAGCGGGATTTTTTTTTGAGGGGGGGCATTACTGAGGTTGTCAGACAAAGCTGGCAGGCACATGTCCTACAAGTGTGTTGTGTTGTGCACTGCTTCTATTGTGCTCCGTGTGCACGAGTATAGCATTCTAAATAATATTATTTCAGTAGGTAAATCTGAAAAAGCATGCTGTATCCCACATTTTAGCTAGTTAGATAGATAGATAGGTGGTTGTATATCAGTCAAATAGTGTAGGTAGCTAGTGTCCAGTGTGGCTGTAAAATTTAACTTAATTATTTATTTATTTTGGTCATACTGAGGAGCACAAACAAATCCAGCAGGGCACGTGTTGTGCAGTGCTTCTATTGCGATCCACGCACAAGTATAGCATTCTAATTCACATGTAGCTAGTGAAAAAAAAAATAAACAGCCAGCTGTATTCCACCATGTAATTTAGTGCTGTGGCAAAATAAAACTGTCTGCAGACCTAAAGCACATAAAAAAAATATATATATAGTTTTTCCAGGTTCTAAATGTGAAACAGCTGGCTGTATCTCACGTAGTCATTTTGTGGCGGTGATAGTACCTGTCTGGAGACCCTTAGGTCTTAGCACATTAAAAGAAAATTATAATTTGTCAGTTGCAAAAGTTAGACAACCAGCTGTGGCACACTTTGTCATTTGTTTAGGTTGAAATAAAGCTGTACAGGCCTGATCGAGAGGCCACAAACAAAATTCCTCTGTTGGTAACATCATACAGTAAGGGACCTGACTTGAAAAATATTTTTGTAGCATCCTAGTGTGTTATAGAGGGCTGATACATAGGCCACAAAAAAATTATTGTTATTAATGTCATACAGTAAGGGACCTGAGTTTAAAAGAGTTTGTAGCATCTAGTGTGTTATAGAGACCTGCTACATAGGCCACAAACAAATACTTTGGTTATTAATGTCATATAGTAAGGGACCTGACCTGAAAAATATTTTTGTAGCATCTAGTGTGTTCTAGACGCTTGATTCAAGGTCAAAAAACAAAAATATTCTACGACTAACACGATACAGCACGCGATATTGCAACTTTGAAATTACGGTTGCTGAAAATCAGCTGTTTGCAGAGGTGTTGCAGAGTTTAAAATCTTATTTTTGGGTGCCAATACTGTGCTCATAGCACACAATCTGAGCAACATGACTGGGAAAAAGCGAGGCCGTGGTGGAAGTGGAATTAGGCTTGGTGTTCGAGGTGTACGTGGGGTAGGTGGTAATGTTGGTGAAAGCACTAGTGAAGCAACATCACGACCTATTCAAAGACAACTGACAACTTATGTTACTGGACAGGCTGCAGCACTACCTTTCTTAGGCTTTGTGCACACGTTGCAGATTTGACTGTGGAATTTTCTGTGCAGATTCTGCATTTCTTGGCAGAAAATGCAGGTCAGAATCTGCGCCTTTGTTTGGTATGTGCACACGTTGCAGATTTTTGTGCGGATTTCTTCCTTTTTTAACCCCTGCAGATTTCGAGTATGGAATGGGTGCAGAAACGCAGCAGATCTGCAAAAAGAATTGATATGGTCCTTTTTTGAATCTGCTGCGTTTTCTGTGCAGATTTTTCTGCACCATTAGCACAGCATTTTTTTTTTGCCATTGATTTACATTGTACTGTAAATCACTTGCAGATCTGCAGCGCTTCTGCGAGGAAAAAAAAAGCTGCAGATCTGCAGGAAATCTGCAACGTGTGCACATACCCCTGGGCTGCTGCACAGTGGTGCGGAGAAAGTTAGGCAGCTCAGGCATATAGCCCACCCGAGCACAAAGGCGTCAGGCCCTCGACTGGGCTCTTTCAGCTCCCTAGCCAGACATACCCAAAAACAGAAGCTTTCCTACCTTACTTCCCAGCTAACCCCTCCTATGCGGTTAAAGGGAACCTGTCACCAGCCCCCCCAGGCCTATTAAAGTAAAAGAGCCACCTTCAGCAGCACTAAGGCTGCATTCTGTGAAGATGGCTCCTATGTTTATTATCCCTAGGAACACTGAAATAATGAGTTTTATAAATTTCCCGCCATACCTCTATTGAGTCAGGGAGGTATGTTTTCTCCCCCTGACTCAACCGCATCGCAGCCGTCCAACATCCCGCTCTGTTCTCCGGGCACCGCCTCCTCTCTTTCTCGTGATGCCACGGGCACCTGCGCTCTGCAATCAGTTCTCGGGCATGTGCCGTGCGCACTACCTGGTAACTTACATCAGGGGATGTAAGGATATCGCACCTGCGTGTAGCGGAGGCCCCAGATCCCGCCCCGCAGTGTGGTATGATGTATTGCATGAAAGCAGGTAGAGGTGTTGCATGTGGTATCAGGGCTCCCAGCACAGTAGGCCTACACCGATCCCTCACCCACCTCGTCTTTCTGTGACGTTCAATGTAAAGCTGTAAATGCTGTCACAGACCCCGATACCTCATGCCTGGCTGATTGCTGCGGTGCCATGCTGCAATTTATACTGTGGGTGAACTGACGCCACTTTCCTGGTGTCTGTCCCTCATTTGATGTGTTTTGGCAGAATTTGGGGCCATTCTAAAGTGTTGTGCATGCGTTTGTTTTTGCCTCCCATTGACTATAATGGTGTTCAGCTATGTTTGGCAAATATTCGCTGAATTAATCGGCGAATAAGTGCTCATTCGGCGAACGTGACCCGAACCGAATATTGAGATATTCGCTCATCTCTACTCTTGGCACCGTGGCTGACAGGAGCTCTGCAGGGGACGAGCAGTGCTGCAGGGAGAGTGCGGTCACACTGAGAAGCGCAGCGCGGTAACTTGTGTGTAAGGCCCCTTTCACACTAGCGTCGTGCACTGCACGTCGCTATGCGTTGTTTTGCAGAAAAAACGCATCCTGCAAAACTGCTTGCAGGATTCGTTTTTTCTCCATAGACTAGCATTAGCGACGTAGTGCGACGCATTGCCACACGTCGCAACCGTCGTGCGACGGTTGCATCGTGTTGCGTCGGCACAAAAAAACATTACATGTAAAGTTTTTTTGTGCGTCCTCAGCGTCTTTTCCGTCCGCACATGCGCAGCCGGAACTCCGCCCCTGCCTCCCCGCACCTCACAATGGGGCAGCGGATGTGATGTAAAACTGCATCCGCTGCCCCCATTGTGCGGTGGTTTCACTGCTAGCGTCGGTGCGCCGCAACGTCGCATAGCGACGTGCGGTGCACGACGCTAGTGTGAAAGTAGCCTAAGCCCCTCTGCTCCTCCTGCTGGGGTCTCTGTGGAGTCGGGGTTGCCCTGCACTCGGAGTATCAGCCTCCATACACACTGCAGGTGAGCGGGTGACTTTTTGGACTACTGTCATGATCATCTGCAAAGTAAGTGACTGGCCAGTGGAGGGATAATTGTGCTTAGTGAAGACATTAGCCACAGCCACTATAAAGGGGGAGACTGGAGAGGGGCCCCTTAGGCTACTTTCACACTAGCGTTGTACACTGCACGTCGCTATGCGTCGTTTTGGAGAAAAAACGCATCCTGCAAAAGTGCTTGCAGGATGCGTTTTTTCTCCATTGACTTGCATTAGCGACGCAGTGCGACGCATTGCCACACGTCGCAACCGTTGTGCGACGGTTGCGTCGGACCGTCGCCACCAAAAAACGTTGTTTGTAACGTTTTTTAGTGCGTCGTTCCCGTATTTTCCGACCGCGCATGCGCGGCCGGAACTCCGCCCCCGCCTCCCCGCACCTCAAAATGGGGCAGCGGATGCGTTGAAAAACTGCATCCGCTGCCCCCGTTGTGCGGCGCTTGCACAGTATGCGTCGGTGCGCTGCAACGTCGCATTGCGACGTGCAGTGCACGACGCTAATGTGAAAGTAGCCTAAGGGTATGTGTCCACGTTCAGGATTGCATCAGGATTTGGTCAGGATTTTACATCAGTATTTGTAAGCCAAAACCAGGAGTGGAACAAGTAGAGGAAAAGTATAACAGAAACATATGCACCACTTCTGCATTTATCACCCACTCCTGATTTTGGCTTACAAATACTGATGTAAAATCCTGACCAAATCCTGATGCAATCCTGAAGGTGTCGTGGACACATACCCTTAGGCTACGTTCACACTAGCGTTGTGCGCCGCTGCGTCGGCGACGCAACGCACAACGCACGCAAAAACGCGGCAAAACGCACGCAAAAACGCTGCGTTTTGCGACGCATGCGTCGGTTTTTGCCGAAAATCGGACGCAAGAAAAATGCAACTTGTTGCGTTTTCTTGGTCCGACGCTTGCGGCAAAAAAGACGCATGTGTGGCACAACGCAACAAAAAAAACGCATGCGTCCCCCATGTTAAGTATAGGGGGCGCATGACGCATGCGTCGTAGCTGCGTCGCCGACGCAAATCCGACGCACATTAGCTTAACGCTAATGTGAACGTAGCCTTACACAGCGCTGCAGTGTCCCTGTGCTGCAGTGTCCCTTGTGCCTCACCACACAGACTCCGCTTTCTGTGCACTCTTGTGATTGGCTGACACTTGATATCAGACAGGTGTCTGCCTTGCCATGTTTTCACACCAGGCCCTAGTGGACAGGTTCATAGTGGACGCTCATTTTTTGGACTTTCTGACTTGTCCCTGTACAGGCCAGGGAAACTCTGTGTCCAGGGCAGCTCAGTGTATGGAAGCCTCAGTATTTACCGCATGTCTTCTCTGAGAGAAAACATCATTATGTCCACTCCAGCAGGTGGCGCCATCACAGATTGATCGATGCTGCTTCCTTGTGAGACTGGACTTGTGAGAACTGTGCAGCTGCAGCAGTATGGGGCGCAGGAAGGAGCCCGCCCAGCACCCGAGTACACACTACACAGGCTCCCTCACCTCCATGATAGCAGTGCCCCTGCTTCACAGCTGCCTGTGTACAAGCCGTGTCCCGTCCTCTCCGGCCATCATTAGACAGGCAGTCGGGACAGAGGGAGAGGGGGGACGGGCATTGGCAGCTGTGTGCAGAGGCGGTGACAGGAAACTGCTCAGCTCTCGCCCTGCTCTGCTGTGTCCCCAATATCCTGCTGACCACTCATGACTGCTGTGCTGGGAGTGGGCAGGTGTGTGAAGACCCCGACTGCTTCTGAAGACCGACTATAGCGAAGGTAATTATATGTGACTGTATACAGTATATAGCGTATGTAAGAGTTTGTAATAGTATGAGTATGGTATATAGCGTATGTAAATGTATATAGAGTTTATAGTAGTATGAGTATGGTATATAGCGTATGTAAATGTATATAGTTTATAGTAGTATGAGTATGGTACAGGGCTGGCGTCAGCACCCGGCATACCCAGGCAAGTGCCAGGGCCCTGAGCAGGTGGGGGCCCACTCGCCTTCGGGGACACCTGTGCACACCCGTGAGTGGGCCCATCCGCTTGATCAGGGTCCCAGCACTTGTGATACTTGCCTCTCCGAGCTCCACCACTGCGGCGTTTGATGACTGTGACTTTAAGGTCAGAGGGCGCGATGAAGTCACGTCTGTGTGCCCTCTGCCTGGGCAGTCACAGTTCAGAGAGCTGGAAGATGAAGACGCTGAGGAGTCCGGAGCAGAGCAGCAGCCAGCGATGAGAGGTGAGTATTTATTTTTTTTATGTTTGGAGCATTATATATGGGGACCATCATACACTGGAGCATCATATATGGGGCCCATCATATATGGGGCTCATTATACACTAAAGCATCATATATGGAGCCCATTATACACTGTAGCATCATATATGGAGCCCATTATACACTGGAGCATCATATATTGACCCATTATACTGTGGAGCTTCATATATGGGGCCAATTATATATAGAGCATGATATGGGCACATCATACACTGGAGCATTATATATGGAACTTTATATGGAGCATTATATGGGGCCCATCATATACTGTATGGAGAATTATATGAGGCTTATTATACTATATGGACCATTATTTGGGGCTCATTATACTGTATTGAGCAATATATGGGGCTCATTATACTCTATGGGGCCCATCCTATACTGTATGGAGCATTATATGGAGCCCATCCTATACTGTATGGAGCATTATATGGGGCCCGCTATATATGGAGTATTATATGGGGCCCGCTATATATGGAGTAATATATGGGGCCCATCATATACTGGAGCATTATATGGAACCCATCATATACTGTATGGAACATTATATGGGACCCATTATGTATGGAGCAATATATGGGGCCCATTATACAGTACAGAGTAATACATGGGGCTCAATATACTGTATGGAGCAATATATGGGGCCTATTGTTCTGTATGGAGCAATATATGTGGCTCATTATACTGTATGGAGCACTATATGAGGTCTATTATTCTGTACTAGATGGTGGCCCGATTCTAACGCATCGGGTATTCTAGAATATGTAGGTAGTATATAGCACAGGCTACGTACTATATTGCAGTGACGTAGTATATAACACAACCGACGTATATAACAGAGCTACGTAGTATATAGCAGAGCTACGTAGTATATAACACAGCCACGTAGTATATATCATAGCCACGTAGTGTATTGCACAGGTATGTAGTATATTGGTCAGCCACGTAGTATATAGCAGAGCCACATAGTATATAACATAGCAACGTAGTATATTGTAGAGCCACGTAGTATATTGCACAGCCACGTAGTATATAACACAGTCACGTAGTGTATTGCACACCTATGTAGTATATTGGTCAGCGACGTAGTATTTAGCAGAGCCACGTTGTATATAACATAGCCACGTAGTATATTGTAGAGGCACATAGTATATTGCATAGCTGCGTAGTATATTGCACAGCCACGTAGTATGTAACAGAGCCACATAGTATATTGCACAGTCGACGTAGTATATAACAGAACCGACACAGCCACATAGTATATTGCACAGCTACGTAGTATATAACACAGAGCACGTAGTATATTGCACAGCCCACGTAGTATATTGGACAGTCACGTTGTATATTGCACAGTCACGTTGTATATTGCCCATCTACATAGTATATAGCACAGAGATGTAGTATATAACAGCCCATGCAGTATGTAACACAGCCCACATAGTATATAGCAATGTAGGCACTATGTGCGTGGTTAAAAAAGACTTAAAATAAAAAATAAACATATACTCACCTTCCGAAGGCCCCTTGAAGTCCTGGCGGCTGTGTGCGGTGCACGCGGCAGCTTCTGGTCCCAGGGTTGGTATGAGCGCAGACCTGTGATGACGTCGCGGTCACATGACCATGACGTCATGGCAGGTCCTTCTCGCATAGCATCCTTGGCACCGGAACCTGCCGCTTGCACTGCCGAGGACAGCATGCGATGTCGGAAGGTGAGAATAACCTTTTTTTTTTTTATTATTATTTGTAACATTAGATCTTTTTACTATTGATGCTGCATACGCAGCATCAATAGTTAAAAGTTGGTCACACAGGGTTAATAGCTGCGTTAACGGAGTGCGTTACACCGTGGACCGTTAACGCTGGCATTAACCCTGTGTGAGCGCTCAGCGCTGACTGCAAGGCAGTAAAGCAGCGGCCATTTCGCTGCCAGACTATGGCCGTCGCTGATTGGTCGTGGGCGTTTTGCCACGACCAATCAGTGACTTGGATTTCCATGACAGACAGAGGCCGCGACCAATGAATATCCGTGACAGACAGAAAGAAAGACAGAAGGACAGACGGAAGTGACCCTTAGACAACTATATAGTAGACTAGATGGTGGCCCGATTCTAACGCATCGGGTATTCTAGAATATGTATGTATATAGCAGCCACATAGTATATAGCACAGGTCACGCAGTATATAGGAGCCATGTAGTATATAGCAGACAAATACTACGTGGCCTGTGCTATATACTATGTGGCTGCTATATACATACATACATACATATTGTAGAATACCCGATGCGTTAATACAGGCCACGCAGTATACAACACAGCCCAAACAGTATATAACACAGCCCATGCAATATATAGCAGCCACGCAGTATATATCACAGGCGACGTAGTATATAACACAGGCCATGCAGTATATAACAGTGGCCACGTAATATATAGCACAGGCCACGCAGTACATAACACAGCCCACATAGTATCTAACACTGGCCATGTAGTATATAGCAGCCACACGGTATATAACACTGCCCACGTAGTATATAGCAGCCACACGGTATGTAACGCTGCCCGCGCGGTATGTAACGCTGCCCGCGCGGTATGTAACGCTGCCCGCGCGGTATGTAGCATTGTGGGCACATATCCGTGTTAAAAAAAGATAATTAAAACAAAAAATAGTTATATACTCACCCCCTGGGATCTAGCGAAGCTGTCCTTATGCGCGCGGCTGCCGCCATCTAATGTTCCCAGGATGCATTGCGAAATTACCCAGATGACTTAGCGGTCTTGCGAGACCGCTAAGTCTTCTGGGTAATTTCGCAAAGCATCTCTGGTAACGGAAGATGGCGTCCGGCGCGAGCGCATCGTCGGACTACAGAGGGTGAGTATAGCAGGTTTTTTGTTTTTTTATTATTTTTAACATTAGATCTTTTTACTATTGACGCTGCATAGGCAGCATCAATAGTAAAAGGTTGGGGACACACTGGGTTAATAGCAGTGGTAACGTTACCCGCGGCATAGCGCTGTACGTTACCGCTGGCATTAACCCCGTGTGAGTGGAGGGGAGTATGCGGGCGCCGGGCACTGACTGCGGGGAGTATGGAGCGGGTGCCGGGCACTGACTGCGGGGAGTATGGAGCGGGTGCCGGGCACTGACTGCGGGGAGTATGGAGCGGGCACCAGGCACTGACTGCGGGGGAGTAGGGGAGGGACTAATCGGACTGTGCCCATCGCTGATTGGTCGCGGCAGCCATGACAGGCAGCTGGCGAGACCAATCAGCGACGCGGGATTTCCGTGACGGAAGTTGCAGACAGAAAGACGGAAGTATTTTTTTTTTTTTTTTCATCACTCCCTGAGGAAGCAAGACGTGTGAAACGCGCGTTGGAGTGTGAGGAGGCAGTATCGGCACATTCATCATGAGTACTGGTTAGTAATAGCAATATGCACTATGCACTTTCTTACCTATAAAAGCTGCTTAAGTTTGGGGAATATTTGTAGCATATTAGACGCTAATGTGTCTAGGCATATATATTTTTATACACATTTCCCTCTAACTATGTCCCATTGTGGATTAATATTAATTAGATCTTACAGCTAAAAATCCCTTCTTTTTGCCAGTATTTCATGTCACCAAAGAAATATATCTTTATGTATTTATATATACTTGGACATTTTTTGTATATTATGAACTGCCCCTCTTGTTTTTAACTATTTTTGTGTTTGGTTCTATTTGGTGTCAAATAAAATATTTAAAATTTTATATGATTTTTTCTGTTATTATTTTCAAGTGGTTATTTGGTTGTATAATAGAAAGACGGAAGTACCCCTTAGACAATTATATATATATATATATATAGATGGATAAATATATGGGGCTCATTATTCTGTATTGAGCATTACACTGTGTTCCAAATTATTATGCAAATAATATTTCCTCATATTTTCTCTAAATTACCTATCTGAATTGCAGTCATTGTTATTTTCCAGTCATCTGCTATTCTAGTATAATTGCAATGTTTTGGAACAAACTGCCTATGAAAACAGTATCTTTTTACAAAAAATAAACACTCAAAATGCATGTTCCAAATTATTATGCACAGCAGAGTTTTCAACCTTTTTTTTTATTTTGAACAAAAAATGATCAACTGTGAAGTTATAAGCATTATCAGCTTATTACAAAATGAAATCAAACAGTTTTCAAGTGAAAACTTTATTCTAGGTGATGTTACATTTGGACATAGGACCCCTTGTTCGAAAGAAGCTTCTGAACTCTCTCGTCCATTGAATTTGTCAGTTTTTAGATGGCTTCTGCTTCAATTGTTTTGCATGTGGACAGAATACCCTCCCAGAGCTGTTGCTTAGATGTGAACTGCCTCCCGCCATCATAGACACTCCTTTTGATGATGCTCCAGAGGTTCTCAATGGGGTTGAGGTCAGGGGAAGATGGTGGCCACACCATAAGTTTGTCCTCTTTTATGCCCATAGCAGCCAGAGATGCAGATGTGTTTTTTGCAGCATGAGACGGTGCATTATCATGCATGAAAATGATCTTGCTGCGGAAAGCACGGTTCTTCCTCTTGAACCATGGCAGGAAGTGTTGTTTTAGAAACTCCACATAGATTATGGAGTTCATCTTTACCCCTTCAGGGATCATAAAGGGGCCGACAATCTCTCTCCCCATGATTCCAGCCCAAAACATTACTCCACCTCCTCCTTGTCGGCGCCTTAGCCGTGTTTTCATGGGGTGTTCATCAACCAGCCATCCTCCACTCCATCCATCTGGACCATCGAGCGTTGCACGGCACTCATCGGTGAACAAAACAGTTTGGAAGTCAGTCTTCATGTATCGTTTGGCCCACTGGAGCTGTTTCTGCTTGTGTGCAGTGGATGGAGGTGGTCAACAGGATGGATTACGCACAGCTGCAAACCTCTGAAGGACCCTGCATCTTGTTGTTCTGGGGACGTTGGAGGCACCAGCAGCTTCAAAAACTTGTCTGCTGCTATGACAAGGCATTTTTGCAGCTGCTCTTTTAACCTTACGCAGTTGCCTGTTGGAAAGAGTCCTCAATTTTTCCTTATTAGCACGCACACGTGTGTGCTTGGAATCAGCTACATACTTCTTGATTGTGCGATGATCACGATGAAGTGTCTTGGCAATGTTGAGTGTAGTCATGCCTTGACCTAAATACTCCACAATTTGTTGCTTCTCAGCAGCCGACACATCCTTTTTCTTTCCCATTTTGGCAAAAAATGTAGGCTGCTTAATAATGTGGAACAGCCTTCTTAAGCAGTCTTGCCTTTATTTGGACACACCTGCCAAACTAATTTGCACAGGTATCTGCAATTGCTTTCAGTGATATAAAGAGCCCTGACACACATCACCATCAATGAGTTTAAATGACAAACAAAAAAATTCTAACCTTATCACTCCTAAACTCTTTGTGCATAATAATTTGGAACACAGTGTATATGGGGCCTATTATTCTGAATGGAGCAATATATGGTGCCCATAATACTGTACAGAGCAATATATGTGGCTCATTGTACTGTAGGGAGCATTATATGTGGCTCATTATATTGTATGGAGCATTGCATGGGGTTCATTATTCTGTATGGAGCATTATGTGGTGCCCATAATAATGTATGGAGCAATATATGGGACACATTCTACATGGAGCATTATGTGATGCCCATAATACTGTATGGAGGACTATAGTTTCCGGTTTCTGACCTATTGAAGAATTTACAATAGATATCACTCATGTAATGTAAGAAGTGAAATCTTTGGCAATGTACTATACCTATATTTCCAGGACGTCCCTCCTGACAACACCACCAGGAGGTTGTCCTTCTTATCCTTGATAGGGACAGGAACACAGAAGAGGTTAAATAGGTCCTCCCCACCTTCACCCTTCAGTGTTTTTCCTGTCCCTATCAGGGACAGACGCAGAGGAGTTTTGGTGCGGCTTACCGTGCCGAAGATTCTAAGACAGCCGGTTGAGCAGGGCTCCCGGGAAGCTTCATCCCTCTCCAGAGGGCTCTGAGCAGCATAGGCTTGCTCCAACAGCAGACTCTGCAGAACGCGCTGACACCAAGGGAGGTCCCTCAGCGGGGGTCGAGCTGTGTGCTCCCATCTTCAGCGCACCCCTCTCCAGAGGGCTCTGCGCCTGCAGCTGTGTACCCGGCCAACTTCTGGTTCCGGTGACTACTTCCGGGGATGGGGTTCCGGCCCGGGCCTCGTTGCTGCCGGCGGGGACGCCAAAGAAGTACGGCCTCGTGGGACTGTGCTAGTGGGGCCGGGGGGAGAAATTCCCGCCCACGGTTCAGCGCGCGTTCCATCAGGGACGTGTGCATGTCCGTCGCAGATCATCAGGAGGATCACCAGCAGCTGAGCTCGGAAGGAGGACGAGTCATATGATTTGAAGCCTGGTAAGGCAGTCTATTTAAACACAAACATCTGACAGCACACTTGTCCTAGGAATGTGGAAGGTGCAAGTCGTTCAGACATTCAGTCCTCAGAGCTCGCCCCAGAACATGTAAGTTATACATAGTGGGGTCTTTTTTTCACAGCACTAGTCACAAACGAGCTATAGGTCGTTCTTATATCTCTATTGCAGGATAAAGAAGCGCCCAAATGTTCAGCGGCACTTCCTAAACGCAAGACGAATAGATGTCCACTATGTTCTAACAGACTTCCAGAAGGACATTCTAAGAAATTGTGTGACAGCTGTATGTCGGGACTACTTAAAGAGGAGCAGTCCTCCTTTCTATATAGTATTAAAACTATGATTAGAGAGGAGGTACAGTCCACGGTATCAGCCCTGATGCCGGTTGAATCCCCCCGTCCTAAAAGGCCCAGGTGGGAGCAGGATCCTAGCTCAGAAGAGGGTGAGCTTTCAACTTACTCTATCTGATTCCATGGAAGGTAAATGTTCTTCAGCCATCCTCCCAGAAGAGAGAAAGAGTTATATGTTCTCTTCTGAAAACACGGACATACTCCTGCAGGCCGTTAGAAACACCATGAAGGTGGAAGAGGCCACAGAACCCCTTACGGTCCAAGATGAGATGTTTGGCGGGCTCAGAGCTCGCAGAAACAGGGTGTTTCCGGTGAATCACTATATAACAGAAATGATCCTGGAAGAATGGGAGGATGTCGGAAAGAAGCTAGTAGTCCCAAAAGATTTTAGATACCGACTCCCTTTTGATCCAGATGAGACCAAAGTATGGGAATCTGTACCTAAAGTGGATATACCAGTGGCCAAAGTCTGAAAAAAAGACCGTTATACCATTTGAAGATTCCTCTGGTCTCAAAGACACAAAAGATCAGAAGATCTCCTCAAGAAGGCCTGGGAAGCATCATCAGCTATCATGAAGACTAATATCGCGGCTACCTCAGTGGCCAGGTCAATGACTCTGTGGGTAGAAAAATTAGAAACCCAAATTAACAATAAAACACCCAGAGAGGAAATCCTAAAGTCTTTACCGTTATTGAAGATGGCGCCAGACTTTATGGCCGATGCTTCGGCGGAATCAGTTCGGTTCGCAGCAAGGAACAACGCCTTATCTAACGCAGCAAGAAGAGCTCTATGGCTCAGGTCATGGTCTGGCGATACACAGTCAAAGAATAAACTGTGTTCAATAACCTTCTCCGGCCTTCATGTTTTTAGTGCAGTATTGGACGAACTTCTTGAAACAGCAGCAGACAAAAAGAAAGGCTTTCCTGAAGTAAAGCCGAAAAATCCACTGTCCTTTCGTAGGACTCGTTCCTATCCCAGACAGGACTATAGAGGGAAAGGGAAAGGTGGAAGATGGAGCTACCCGAAAGGGGGTAGAGATAGAGGTACCTTTCAGGATCAGAAGCCAAGAACCAACAGACAATGATGCCAGCTTAGTGGGTGGAAGACTCCAGTACTTCTTACAGGGCTGGAAAAAGATCATTCAAAATTCTTGGATCTTAAGTACGATAGAACGGGGGGTACAGAATAGAATTCAGCCAGTTACCCCCCAGAAGATTTTGTCTGACTCAGACCCAGTCCTTGACAGTTCACCAGAGACTTCTAAAGGATATTCACGAACTTATCCAGATAAAAGCAATCATTCCGGTACCCCACTCTCAAAGGTTCAAGGGATACTATTCAAGCCTGTTCTCCATAAAGAAACCAGGTGGAGAATACCGTACAATCATAAATCTAAAACCACTAAATCTGTCGGTAACTTACAAACAGTTCAGGATGGAGTCCCTCAAATCCGTAATACCTCTAATCCAGAAAGGATCAGTAGTGCGCTCTTTAGACCTAAAAAGCGCTTACTACCAGGTTCCCATCTACGCCTCACACCAACAATATCTCAGATTTGCTATAAAAGACGGAGATCACATTCTACACTTTCAGTTCACGTGCCTGCTGTTCAGCCTCTCGTCTGCTCCCAGAATCTTCACCAAACTCACGGCAGAGGTGATGGCCTTTTTAAGAGAAAAAGAGATCCTGATCGTCCCTTATTTGGACGACATCCTGCTTATAGCAAACTCCTCTCAACAGATGGAGAAGAATTTAACAACGACGATGTCCGTTCTAAAAAGCCTAGGATGGCTAATAAATCTAAAAAAATCAAACTTCAAACCCGAGACAAGGAAGTCGTTTCTCGGAGTGATCCTAGACTCAACATACGTACCTCCCGCAACACAAGCAAAAATCATTCAAAAAAGATTGAAATATTGCAAAAGCAAAAACAGACCTCCATAAGGAAGGCCATGCGGGTGCTGGGGTTAATGACATCATGCATTTCCAGCGTTCAATGGTGTCAGTATCACTCAAGACCCTTGCAGCAGGAAGTCCTTTCACTTTGGGACGGCAGAAACACAACCCTGGACAACAAAGTGCGTCTATCCAGAGACGCAAAAAGATCAGTGTCATGGTGGACCATACCAACAAACCTCAAGAAAGGAAGACCTTGGAGAACATCTCCGTGCGTGAACATCACTACGGATGCAAGTCTCAGAGGCTGGGGAGCCCACATAGAGGAAGACTACTCTCAAGGAACTTGGGCCGCGACAATGCGAAGCAGGTCTTCAAATTACAGAGAGCTCAGGGCCGTCTGGGAAGCCTTTAAAAACATATCAGGAAAAGTTAAACGACCAACACATCCTTTTTTTTTCAGACAATTCAACAACAGTAGCCTTCCTACTTCACCAAGGAGGTCCAAAATATTGCCATTTACAGGACCTGTCAGATACAATATTCTCCTGGGCAGAGCTCACAGTCAAATCAATAACGGCAGTTCACCTAAAAGGCACCAAAAACCAGGTAGCAGACTTTCTGAGCAGACAAACGTTATGCCCCACAGAATGGTCCTTAAATCTGGAAATCTTCCTCCACTTAACCCAACGTTGGGGTTCCCCGGAGGTGGATCTATTTGCCTCAAAGAAAAATACAGAAACAGAAAGGGTTCTTTTCTCTAAATCCAGGAGACGGGCTGTCAGGAATAGACACCCTGGCTCAGAAGTGGGATATGAATCTGGCATATGCTTTTCCACCATTGGCTCTAATACCGAGAGTCTTGAGGAAGATCCAGGAGAGCCAGACATCAGTAATCCTAATAGTTCCATACTGGCCCAAAAGGAGCTGGTTTCCTCTACTGAAATGGATGTCCTTGGAAGAGCCAATCCATCTACCAGCAAGACCGGATCTTTTATCTCAAGGCCCTCTACTTCATCAAAACCCAGATCTGCTAGAGTTAACAGCATGGATCCTGAAAAAGAGATCCTAAGGTCAAAGGGCCTCTCGGATCCAGTCATTGCCACTATCCAGAGCAGCAGGAAGCCTGTGACTTCTGCAATATACGGGAAAGTATGGAAGAAGTTCTGCTCCCAGAGTACAACTCCTGTGTCGGTCCCTCAGGGCCCAGATATCCCTAAGATCCTAGATTTTCTCCAGTCAGGCTTTGATAAAGGACTAAGACCTAGTACGTTAAAAGTACAAATTTCAGCCCTTAGTTCCTTCTATGACTTTCAGTTAGCTACTCATCCATGGATAGTGAGATTTCTTAAGGCCATCCAAAGACTTAGGCCTACAATACGCAGTACAGTACCTCCCTGGGATCTAAACCTGGTTTTGAATGAACTTTGTAAAGAACCATACGAACCACTAAATCAAGCAGACTTAACAGCTGTAACCCTTAAAGCCCTCTTCCTAGTGGCAATAACTTCAGCGAGACGTATTGGCGAGATTCAATCCTTATCCATTAAAGATCCATACCTGAAAATTCAAGATGATTGCATCATCCTTAAACTAGATCCCGGTTTTCTCCCTAAGGTCGTTTCCGACTTCCATAGAAGTCAAGAGATTCTTCTACCCACATTTTGCCAAAATTATAGTAATGAGAAGGAGCGTTCTCTTCACGCCTTAGATGTTAAAAGGACAATTCTACACTACCTAGAGATCACAATCAATTGGAGAGTGGACTCTAACCTATTCATCCAGATGGCCGGAAGAAACAGAGGGAAGAAAGCGTCCAAAGCTACTCTAGCTAGATGGATTAAGTCAACTATCAGGGCAGCCTATATCTCGGCAGGGAAAACCCCACCGGAAAGTCTCAAAGCACACTCGTTGAGAGCAGTCTCGGCCTCATGGGCAGAAAGCGCTGGGGCTTCTATGGACCAAATATGCAGAGCTGCAACTTGGTCTAGATCAAATACTTTCTGTAGGCATTATAAATTAGACGTTACAGGAAACCAACAAACTACATTTGGGAGGAAAGTCCTCCAAGCTGTAATCCCACCCTAAAATAGGAGTTATTTGGTATTTCTCCTGGTGGTGCTGTCAGGAAGGACGTCCTGGAAAGTAGGAATTAGTCCTACCGGTAATAGTGTTTCCAGGAGTCCATCATAACAGCACCCCTTATATACCCTCCCTTGAGTTCCTGTTCGATAGGGTGGAGGTGGGGAGGGGCTATTTAACCTCTTCTGTGTTCCTGTCCCTATCAAGGATAAGAAGGACAACCTCCTGGTGGTGCTGTCATGATGGACTCCTGGAAACACTATTACCGGTAGGACTAATTCCTACTTTCTCTGCTGTAACCGTGCATTATGAATTGTGGTATGTGTTAAAGGGGCCCACTGAGACTCTTTCGCCCAAGGCCCACGAAAACTTGGAGCCGGCCCTGGTATAGTATATAGACGAGGCAGAAGTTGGTTTCTTATTCGTTCAGTTTCTTATTCGGAGCTGAATTTGGTTTCTTATTCGGCAATTCTTTCTTTTCTGTTTTTTATAGGTTTAACAGCAAAAAATAATCATCACAATAATAACATAGAATGCAGCGAGGAGCCTGATGTGAATACACTTAAAAACAGCTACAAATGTTATAAAAGTGGCACAAAAATGGGCATCAAAGTGGACACCGAAGGGCGTTAATGAAAGGGTTAAATGACTTTGGGCCACTGATACCACAGTGCATACATATAGAACAGGGCGCCCCACATCAAAACCAGGTCTCTCCAGCCTGACTCAAATGTGTTGTGGGCATAAGAACTGGCACCAAAGTGGGCAGTCGATTTTGGCCATTTGAATAAGTAACTGGCGTTTTTGAGGGGTTAAATGACTTTGTGCCACTGATCTCACACTATGAATACACAGATAGTGATGGCCTACAACAAATCCATGTCCCTCTAACCTGGCACAAATGTGTTCTGGGCATCAGAATTGGCATCAAAGTGGGCAAACTGCCCATTTTCACAGATTTGAATAAGTAACTGATATTTTTAAGGGTATGTGTCTACAGGCCGGTTTACATCCGGATTAGCTGCAGATTAAACTCTGCATACAACCGCAGCGTTCAACCCGCAGTGCCCAGATGTTACAGCATAGTGGAGGGGATTTTATGAAATCCCGTCTCCACCATGCGTGCAAGCACGCACCCGGCGGCCCTGCGTTTACGGACATGCGGCACGTCTTTTTAGAACGCAGTATGTCTGTTTACCTTGCGGTGACGCTCCGTCGCCCAAGGTAAATCACAGGGCCCTATGTATGGGGTGTGGAGATTCCGGATGTGTGCAATGAACACATCCGGAATCACCGCGCGTTCAGAAGGGGGCGGCTCTTTGGGCGGAGCGGGTTTTCCACTCCGTCAAAAGCGCCGTAAATCCGGACAGTGGACACGCACCCTAAGGGGTTAAATGACATTGAGCCACTGATATCACAGTGCAGACATATAGAACAGGGAGCCCCACATCAAAACCAAGTCTCTTCAGCCTTGCCCAAATGGGTTCAGGGCATCAGAATTGCCATCAAAGGGGGCAAACAACCCATTTTCACAGATTTGAAAACGTAACTGATATTTTTAAATGGTTAAATGCCTTTGGGCCACTGATCTCACACTAAGAATACACAGATAGTGATGCACTGCATGGAATCCAGGTCCCTATAGCCTGGCCTAAATTGGTTCTGGGCATCAGAACTTCCCAGTTCTGGTTTGGAATATGCACCTCTCTGGCTCCCCCTTACCCTCAGGTCAGTCAGGAAACTGCACCTAGGATAATTAGTCGCCAGAAAGGCTGCCTTAAGGTACCTTCACACGAAACGACGCTGCAGCGATAGCGACAACGATGCCGATCGCTGCAGCGTCGCTGTTTGGTCGCTGGAGAGCTGTCACACAGACCGCTCTCCAGCGACCAACGATGCCGAGGTCCCTGGGTAACCAGGGTAAACATCGGGTTGCTAAGCGCAGGGCTGCGCTTAGTAACCCGATGGTTACCAGCGTAAAATGTAAAAAAAACAAACAGTACATACTCACCTGCGCGTCCCCCGGCGTCCGCTTCCTGCACTGACTGACTGACTGAGCGCCGGCAGTAGCAGGGCACAGCGGTGACGTCACCGCTGTGCTGTGCTTTCACTTTGCGGCGCTCAGTCAGTGTGGGAAGCAGACGGCGGGGGATGCGAATGTAAGTATGTACTGTTTGGTTTTTTTATATTTTACACTGGTAACCAGGGTAAACATCGGGTTACTAAGCGCGGCCCTGCGCTTAGTAACCCGATGTTTACCCTGGTTACCAGTGTAAAACATCGCTGGTATCGTTGCTTTTGCTGTCAAACACAACGATACACGGCGATCGGACGACCAAATAAAGTTCTGAACTTTATTCAGCGACCAGCGACATCACAGCAGGATCCTGATCGCTGCTGCGTGTCAAACTAAACGATATCGCTAGCCAGGACGCTGCAACGTCACGGATCGCTAGCGATATCGTTACAAAGTCGTTTCGTGTGAAGGTACCTTTACTTTGTACTGGCTAATGGGCACACTGCTGTGAGGGCGATAGAACTACTCCCACTCAGACAGGAACATATTTATCCACGCTGCCAGTCGCTACAAAGTCTCCCAAATGCACAGGACAAATCTGCTGCCACCAGCTTCGATTTCTTAATTAATAATGGGTCCGGAGCCCACCCAAATTAGTATCATAATTCACTTCAGAGGACGTGACAGTACGTTATAGAGCCAGGAGAGACAATGATAGTAATTTTATATATTTTACTCCAAAAAAGGTAGGCAGTGTTTACAGAAGTATAAAAATATATTATAAAGAAGACAAGTATCGTATGTACAGTACAATTACAAATAAAATGGGATTAAAGTTGAAAAAAAACACTTACATTTCATTCATATCAGTTCATCTCATGGCTGACCCTGACCAAGGCACTCCCCCTGTGGTGACCTCACTCAGAGGCTGAATCCTCCCTTTTCGTAGAGTTATGACAAACCATTTCTATACATAACTCGCTGTATGAACCTCGTATGAGAATGACACAATGATCAGGATGTTCACCACGTCAGGGGGCTTCTTTTAAGTATAAACACAGGGTAGATACGTGACCCGCTTACGGAGAAATCCACTCCTTGCAACTCGTGGGGTTTAGCTCCTAGCGATTTCAGGGAGCTATAGATCTCTTGATGGACATCCGGAATATATAATCCTTATATCTCTAGCCCGGATTGGTGCCAGTATACATAACTTTAAAAGAACAATAGAGTCCTATGCATTCTGGAACAGGCTGTACCAGTTTTAGCTAGTATCAGGTGGGAGGGGGGAATGAGGGATTTACACAGACTGGCTTTCGAAGCACAGAGCCATATAAATTCTGCAGCGGTCCCAGTGTTGGCACACTGGGCTCACATTACAATTATATAGCAGGGGGGAGGGAGTTGCCTGCAGGCTTAGAATTCCAGCCTTCTGCTGGCAGGCACAGGAAACTGCAGCTGAAAGCCCTCTATGTGTAATTGAAATAATCAGAACTTCTTCCTATTTCCTGACACCCAACGTCATTTAACCCCTTAAAAACTAAAAACATCCGTTACTTATTAAAATCTGTGAAAATTGGCTGTTTGCCCACTTTGATGCCAGTTATGCTGCCCACAGCTCATTTGGGTCAGTCTACAGGGACCTGGATTTCATGCGGTGCATCACTATCTATATTCTTAGTGTGAGATCAGTGGCCCAAAGTCATTTAACCCCTTAAAAATGTCAGTTACTTATTCAAATCTGTGAAAATGGGCTGTTTGCCCACTTTGATGCCAATTCTGATGCCCAGAACCCATTTGGTCAAGGCTATAGGGACCTGGGTTTGATGCGGGCCATCACTATCTGTGTATTCTTAGTATGAGATCAGTGGCCCAACGTCATTTAACCCTTTAAAAACATGTTAATTATTCAAATCTGCGAAAATGGGCTGTTTGCCAACTTTGATGCCAATTCTGATGCCAAGAACCCATTCGGGCCAGGCTGGAGGGACCTGGGTTTCATGCAGGGCATCACTCTCTGTGTGTTCTTAGTGTGAGGTCAGTGGCCCAAAGTCATTTAACCCCTTTAAAACGTCAGTTACTTATTCAAATCTGAGAAAATGAGCTGTTTCCCAACTTTGATGTCAGTTCTAATGCCCAGAACCCATTTGGGTCAGGTTAGAGGGACTTTTGATTTGGGGCTCCCTGTTCTATATGTCTGCACTGTGAGATCAGTGGCTCAATATCATTTAACACCTTAAAAATATCAGTTACTTATTCAAATCTGTGAAAATGGGCTGTTTGCCTACTTTGATGCCAATTCTGATGCCCAGAACCCATTTAGGCCAGGATAGAGGGACCTGGGTTTAATGAAGGCATCATTATCTATGAATTCTTCGTGTGAGATCAGTGGCCCAAAGTCATTTAACCCCTTAAAAACACCAGTTACTTATTCAAATGGCCACAATCTACTGCCCACTTAGATGCCAGTTCTGATGCCCAGAACACATTTGGGCCAGGCTGGCGAGACCTGGTTTTGATGTGAGGCGCCCTGTTCTATATGTCTGCACTGTGATATCAGTGGCCCAAAGTCATTTAACCCTTTCATTAACACCCTACGGTGCCCACTTTGATGCTTATTTTAAGCGTATTCACACCCGGGCGCCTCACTGTATTGTATGCTATTATTGTGGTGATTATTTTTTGTTGTTAAACCTATAAAAAACAGAAAAGAAAAAATGCCGTATAAGAAACCAACTTCAGCTCCGAATAAGAAACCAACATCAGCCTCGTAGTATATAGTGTATGTAAGTGGGTATATGATTTATATATAGTGTGCATGACTGTGTATATGGGATACAGCATTTGTAAGGCCGGGTTCACATTTGCGTATCTGTGCGCAGCGTTTGATCCGCATAGATCCGCATGTGCCTTGTGTACCTATCTTTAAGATGGTGAACGCAGGGACATGCGTTTGCATCACTTCACAAGCGGATGCGTACGCATGCGTCGTTTCGCAGTGTGCGGTGGGGTCCGGCAAACGCAACATGTTGCATTTTTTTTGAGGCATCAATTATGCGCAGTCATCTGCATACGGATGATTGCAGGATGGAGTGTGTCAAAACAATGCATTACTGTCTATGGTATTGGGAATGCATGCGTTCAATGCGCTTGCGTACTTCGGACTGCGCGTGTCCAGAAACGATTGATACACACCCTCCTGAAAATATCGAAAGCATGTGCATAAACAACGCAAACGCAGGCAAAAACGCAGGCAAACGCAGCAGGGGTTTTTTGCCGTCATGCGTCAGCTGATGCAGATAAAAACGCTGTGTAAACATGCATTTGCATGCGTTTTGGCATGCGTTTGCGCATGCAGATGATATTCTGCACACAGGAATGCTAATGTGAACCTAGCCTAATATTGTGTACATAGTGTATTACACATGCTACAGTGTGTATGTACAGTAAACTGTGTTTCTCTGTAGGTGCGTGCATGTGGGTATACTGTGTGTGTGTTTGTGTACCTCTGGTCAAGGCCTGGGTTGATGCGCTGCCCTACATGGCAGATTTACAGTGGGTCACTCCTGTAGCCAGACCCCCCCGTGAAATAATGATTTGCATCTGACAGGATTTAACATGCACTCAGGACATTGTGGGCCAAGGCAGCAGCTTCGGACCCTTTAAGAGTGGGCACTAGTGATGATGAGCGAACATGCTGAGATAACATCTTATCCGATTTTGCTCAGGTGTTATCCAAGTATCTCAGGCGTGCTTGTATATTATATATATTCAAAAGTCCAATCATATAATGCCAACCTCCAAATATTGAATACCAAACAAATCCCCCATGTATACCACAGAGAAAAAGAGGCAAGACCAAAATATAGTACTATTAAAATTCAATAATTTATTCCACATATAGGTTAAATAAACAAGGGAATCTCACAATAACAACTGAGGGGAAAAACAGAGAACAGGGACATATAAGCAATAGAACATATATGATTCCTGCCATATAGCACCTAATCACTTTAATGCCCCGCTAACAATACTTTGTATTAAAAGCCCAATGGCTATATTAGCTGTATTATAGCATAGTATAAGGTATAAAGTGCATAGTATGAATTAGTGCCCAAATATGCAAATGACCATAAATCAATTAAATGGTATTTACTTACATAAGTGTTAGTCCCGTTGCCTGCACCCTCAGATACCCCGACTTCGCCGTACTGGCTTCCTCAATAGGGGGCATGTGTGGTACTTGTATATTATGTTCGAGTCCCCGCGGCTGTTTGTTCGCAATTCCCACGTGTCCAGGCTGTCTAACAGCCGCAAATCATGCAGCTATGTATTATCCATCACAGGTAACATACGGCCATGTTCCCAGGCTTCAGGTATGGGCACATAGCAAAATTTTACAAGTGTGTGATCCCAATGAGTTTTTCAAACAGAAGACGCGTCAGGAAATGTCAGCAGTGTTTTTTTTTCCTGAAGTGTCATTGCAGATTTTTTTACGTCTTTGTTGCTTCTGTTTTTTTTTTTTTTTTAAATCGTATTGAATAAACCGGTGCGTGGCGTCCAAACAGAATCCTCCTGAAGAATGGTCAGGTCACTTCTTTTAACCACTCGGTGTCTTTGAAATCCCAAAGCTAAAAGAAGCTAAAATGTCTGAAGATGTGCACAGCAAGTTGTTTAAAATTGCAGTGCATATGTTCATTCGTTTTAGCATTTATTTAGCACTTTTTCAGATTATGAAGCATATTTGCCTGAAAAAGATGTGTGCACATGCCATTTCAGTGAATGCTATACTAAGTCACTGTATGCCTCTGCTATATCGCAGCCCAGGATTGAGGTCACACAAGTGAGATGACGCCACAAGGAAGATGCAAAAAATCCAAATTATTCTATTTGCAACTTGCTTGTCATAATCCTGGCACCTTGTGGGTTGCAATGTAGCAATGGCATAGAATGATCATTGGTCGTGTGTCTCAGCCAAAGTCACTGTGTAGCCCTGGTCTAATGTCACAGGTGGGATGTCACGTGTGACTGCTGTACAATGATGGGGCAGGGTAAGGATCTGAACCTGTGCCCCCAACAGTGGGGTCCACCATCACATGCTGCTCTTAGCCTTTTAACCACTTAGGGAATACACTCCCTGACAGCAGTTATGTCGCTTAACCATGTTGTGTAAATAAAAGCGTATAACCTGATGTTAAATTCATCCATTGCTTGTATAAATTATTCTTTTGAAAGCTGAAACCCTCCGAAATGTGGTTTAGGTTAAGAAAATAAATTGCCATCAAATGCAGAAATATTAGACAAAAGTTTTGTCGCCTCGTCATATAATGCACCCAATCCTAGTTTACATTCTCACCTGTACTCAGTAAATGATCGGTTAATTAGTGTGTGTGTGTGTGTGTGTGTAAAAAGAAACCCAGCACCCCAGACCTTCACTTGAACTTCAACTTGGGCTCTGACAACATGCCAAAAATCCAACCTGCGACCAAAGCCTGGATTATCAAGAGGCTGAAGACCAGATCCACTGCAGAGGTGTCTGGCACCTTTAGACTGTGTGCACACGTTCCAGATTTTTCATGTTTTTTCCCTATAAAAACATGAAAAAAAACGCTTCCATTAAGCATCCTATTAAATAGAGTGCAATCCGCAATTTTTGTGCATATGTTGCTTTTTTTTTCCGCGAATAAAACGCATCGCGGAAAAAAGCGCAGCATGTTTATTAATTTTGCAGATATTTCACGGATTTCCCACTATTTAATGCATTGGGAGGCTCCGGAAAAATCCACACAAAAACCGTGCAAAACAGCGCAAAAAACGCATGCGGATTTCCTGCAGAAAAAGGCCGGTTTTGTTCAGGAAATTTCTGCAAATAATCCTGACGTGTGCACATAGCCTTCATGTGTCTCAGCGTCAAGTACAGAGAATTAAAAAAAGATTTGAAGAGACTGGAGATGTGTTTGACAAGCCCAGGTCCGGCAGACCCCGCAAGACAACCGCTCAGGAGGAACATTTGTTGGTTAGAAAATCCAAAGCAAGCCCATCTTCCACTGCAGCAGAGCTCCAACCGGCCTGGTCACCTCAAGTCCCTGTGTCAACTACAACAGTTTCTAGGATTCTGTCTCGAAATGGCCTCCATGGTGGAATCAGTGCCCAGAAGCCAGCACTAAACAAAAGGCAAATAAAAAACCATGTGGCATTTGCAAAGTCCCACAGCCTGCTAAACAGATGGACGCTGGAAAAGTGGCAGAAGGTGGATTTCTCTGATGAATCTTCAGTAGAATTACACCACAGCTGCCGCAAATACTGCAGGAGACCTTTTGGAGCCCGTATGGATCCAAAATACACCCAGAAAACAGTTAAATGTGGTGGTGGAAAGATCATGGTCTGGGGTTACATTCAGTATGGGGGTGTGCGAAACATTTGCAAGGTGGAAGGCAATATCAATAGCCTAAAATATCAAGAAGTATTAGCTACCTCTTATATTCCAAATCATAAAAGGGGTCAAATTCTTCAGCAGGATGGTGCTCCATCGCAGGCCGGTTTCACACGTCCAGATAATTCCGGTACCGGAGTTATCCGAGTGCGTGTGTCCGTGTGCTCACGTGGCAAACGTGCAGCAGCCGTGTGCCGCCCGATGACCACACAGACCGTGCAGGAGAGACAGCGCTACAGTAAGCGCTGTCCCCTGCTTGTGGTGCTGAAGCCGGCATTCATCCCTTCTGTCCTGCTCGGCTGAAAGCAGCGCTTGCAGGAGAGAAGGAATGAAGGATCAAGTTTTTGTTTTTTTTTGTTTAAAATAAAGTTTGCTGGTCACCTCCCGCATATGCGCATATTCATCATTGTAATGAGCGGTACCACGTGACCGCTCACACAGGACAGGCTGCCAGCGCTGAGAGGAGACATCGCGGGAGCTGGGTGAGTATTTCTCTGCAAGCGGGCGGGCGCACGGGGGATGGGAGGCGGGAGGTGACCAGCAAACTTTATTTTTAACAAAAAAAAAGCCCAAACTTGATTTTTCATCTCTTCTCTCCTGCAGGGGAGAAGAGATGAATGCCGCCTTCAGCACCACACGCAGGGGGGACAGCGCTTACTGCAGCACTGTCTCTCCTGCGGGCGGTACGTGCACACGGGGGAGAGTGCACACTGTACACGTGTGCGGGACGTATTGCAGTACGTGCTGCCGGGGATAAGCAGACATGTCTCCATGTTGTCAACACGGACACACGGTCCGTGAAAACACAGATACATGTGCGTAGACCCATTCATTTGAATGGGTCTACGTGTGTCAGTGTCTCCGGTACGTGGGAAAACTGTCAGTACATGTACCGGAGACACTGACGTGTGAAAGAGGCCTCATACATCCAAAAAAGATCAAGGTGCTCAATGACTGGCCAGCCCAGTCACCAGACATGAACATCATTGAGCATGTTTGGGGTAGGATGAAAGGGGAAGCTTGGAAGACAAAACCAAAGTTTCTAGATGAACTCTGGGAGGCATGTAAGACTGCACTCTTTGCTATTCCTGATGACTTCATTGGTAAATTGTATGAATCATTGTTTAACCGCATGGATGCAGTCCTTCAAGCTCATGGAAGTCATACAAAATATTAAACTTGACTCTAATAGAACCACAACTTCATTCACCAATGTTATGCAACCTATATTTGTATTTTTCCTTGTAAAGTTTTTTATTGAAGGATATAATATTCATACTTACAGAATCATGCAATACAGAGATCTATGCATCAGTCTATAATTCAGCATCTCATGGGCAACAAATAGTTGAAACATGTATAGATACAATCATTAACCATGAGAATAGTAAACTCAATAGTATCACATATTCAAAGAAAAAAATTTCCTTCATTTTAACTTATTTTTTGTTTCATTTTTAAACACCGAAATAAAAATTAGAAAACAAACAATAACTTTTCCTTATTGAAACTATCATAATCATCAAGTAATAATTATTTAGTGTAATGTCACTTCCGTCACACACCATCATGTCTATTAATCAAACCTACAATATCCCTACATTGTAGAAACCATCCAACCCACTGGCAACAATTATTTGATGCTTTGTCACTCCTATCCCACCCTATCCCCTATCCTGTCCATTAGATCGGATCGGGGGATCGCCTGCCACCATCCTAGTAATATACCATGGGGACTGTTCAAAACAAGCTATAAGATGAATTCTTATCTCCTCAGAGAACATGTCAATAAAACTCTCCCAAGTATCAAAAAAACGGGGTACCATGCGATCTTCCCCTAACTGTGTCTCTATCCATTCCATACGAAATACATGTTTTAACTTATTCAAAAACATTGTCAGTGTTGGAGGTTCCACTGTTATCCATTGTTGTAATATACATTTTTTCCCTACCATAGACACTATAGATGCCAAACGTTTGGCTCCTCTTGTGATTCTTAAAGCTTCTTCAGGCCATATTCCCAAAATCGCCCACTCTGCCGTGGAAGGTATATAATTCAAGAGGTGATTTAAACAGAAGCTCCTCACCTCTCCCCAAAACCTCATAATAGCCGGGCAATCCCAAAATTGATGAAAAAGATCTGCCCCAGGAGCTGCACACTTTAAACAATTAGCCGATTGAGATAGGCCCATGAGAAACGAACGATGTGGGGATATATATGTGCCATGGTACAATCTAAGCAACATTTCCCTATAAGAAGAGGCCGGTAAAGCCTTCCAAGCATAAAACATTGCCTTAAGGATATGCTCTGGAGTTAAGGCTGGGAAACGAGAGAGCCATCTTGGAAGACCTGTTTTTCGTTTAGCGTAGTCCATCCCCTTTTTCAAAAAGAGATAAAATCTGGAAGTAGAGTGGAATAGTGAAGATCTATTACGTAGCATGGTATCAAATGGGTTTTCCCAATCTATATCCGATAACCTCTCTCCCACCTTTGTAACATAGACCTCTACGGTCACACAATTCGCAAGGCATCCCATTGTCAAGGGCAGGTATCTCCTAGTAATTGACCAGGAGTGTGGCCTACGTGTCGAAGAGTCCAATATGGAACCCACTGTTACAATCCGAAATCTGGCATCTAAGTCCTCCCTCCCCCTTATCAACCTAACATCTCGATTTCCAAATATTGGTAAAAAAAGTGAAGAATGTGCATTAAGAAAAAGTCTATGTCGTAACTTATGCCATACTCTCCATATCACCATTAGCAAAGGATTATCTAGCACTGAGGAGGGTAACAGTTCCTTATGTGTATGTAGTAGATATAATAAGTTAGTATGAGGTATCAGGTTCTGATCTACTTGAGTGTCAGTGAATATGGAAGTATCATGAATCCAGTCTTTAAGGTAACGAAGCAGCGCCGCCAGATTGTAATTTTCCAAATTTGGAAAATTAATACCTCCATTTGATGGGTGCTGTTCCAATATAGCCATACTAATAGCATGATGCTTTTTTGCCCAGATAAAAGTACGAAGCATACCATTTATTACCCGCAAATCACTAGGAGAAAGCAATATTGGGAGGGATTGTATAAAATAAAGAATCTGTGGAATAACAACCATTTTTAACAGATATGCCCGACCCAAATATGAAAGGGTTAGATGTTGCCATCCTTCCAGTTCTTTTTTAATTTTTTGTATGAGAGGAAAAAAATTACTTTTCTGAAGATCATGAGGGTTTTTAGTTATAAGCACACCCAGGTAAGGCAATGCCCTTTTGCACCATTCAAAAGCATACAATTCTGCCCATGGTGGTTTGCGCGGAGCGCGCAGATTAAGTGCCTTAGATTTAGTTGGGTTAATAGAGTAGCCAGACATAGCCCCCAGTCTTTCCATAAGGGCTATAATTCCAGGGAGGGCCTCCTCTGGGTTGGCAATGTAAAGCAAAATATCATCTGCGAATGCCGTGAGCTTTAAACTAAGTCTCCCAACCCGTATCCCTTTAAACAATGACAGGGACTCTAACGCTCGTATAAGAGGATCAAGGGCAAGATTGAACAGGATAGGGGAAAGTGGACAGCCCTGACGAGTGCCTCTGGTCAACTCCACCCCTTCCGTTAGTTGTTGATTAACTATAATTTTAGACTTAGGTGAATTATATAAAAGTCTAATCAATGTCGCAAATTTCTCACCAAATCCCTGATTCTCAAGCACCGCGTGTATCCAATGCCACTCCACACTATCAAACGCAGCCTCCGCGTCCAGACTAAGTAAGATATTAGGAGAGTTTTTGTTTCTAGCTGACACTATAGTGGCCGCAATTGCCGTGCGGATGGCAATGGTCGAATGTCTACCTCGGGTAAAACCATACTGGTTCGGCGAAAGAATCTCGGGAAGAAACATCTGTATTCTATTAGCCATAATCTTTGCCAACAACTTATAATCCAGATTCAACAAGGATATGGGTCTGTATGATGTTATCTGTGTTGGGCTTCTACCCGGTTTTAAAATTAGGGAAGTTAACGCAGAATTAAAAGAGGTTAGGGATGTACCCCCTTCTAAATAATGGTTAAGTAAGTCTTTGAGGAGGGGGTCTATATCAGGAGAGAGCAATTTGTAATATTCCACAGGTAAACCATCCGGTCCTGGTGATTTGGAGTTTGCCATTGTTTTGATAGCTGAGCGTATCTCTATTAATGTAATAGGCATCTCAAGGGTTGTGCGCTGGGAGTCTGTCAATATGGGTAACTGTAAAGAATTTAAAGAATCTTTAATAGAAGATATGTCTCCTCCCCGTGTAGAATAAAGAGCCGTGTAGTGAGCATGAACAGCCTGTAGTATGTCCTCACTGTCAGTCAGATGAGCCCCTGAAATAGGGTCTACTAGAAGTGGGATTTTCTGTCTGGGACCTCTTGGATTTGCCAGTCTAGCCAGTAGGGTTCCTATTTTATTACCCCATCGGAAGAAATGCTGTTTATCAAAGTCTACTTTCTGTTGGGCTATCTTAGTCAAATGTGCATTTAGTAATGATAAAGCATCCTGCCATTGTGTCCAGTCCTCTGGAGCAGCAGATCCCAAGTACCGTCTATAGGCTAGTATGGCCATAGTCTGAAGGTCACTCGTCTCCTGTCCAGTCTTTCTCTTTTTCCCTGCCACATATGCTATAATTCTCCCTCTCATAACTGCCTTACTCGTCTCCCACATGAGTACAGGATCATCCCAATGCTGGATATTGTCATCAACAAAATTACCCCATTCTTGTTTGAGGAACGTCTCAAACTCTCTACTCTTAGCCAAATAAGTTGGGAATCTCCATGTTCCTGGCTGATGTGCGCTCCGGCCACAGCGAAGAAGCAAAATAATAGGTGTGTGATCAGAGATCCCAGCATCCCCTATACTTGCTTCCACCACCTCCGACAAAAGGGACTCACCCACCAGGAACATATCAATGCGTGAGAGGGACTTATGTGCCTTAGACATACAGGTATAATCTCTCTCCATCGGATGCAACACTCGCCATATGTCCACCAAAGGAGTGTCACGCATGAGATTAATCAGGCCAGGTCCCGAACCAGAGCAGGAAGCAGGCAAGCCCACCGATCTATCCAGTCGAGGGTCTAGTACGGCATTAAGATCACCTCCCACCACTAAGTTAGGCAAATTTTCCGATAAGATCATCTGGGAAACAGAGGCAAAAAAGGCAACATTATCAGCATTCGGGGCATAGATGTTCAATAATGAGTAGGGGGTATCATCAATAGTCACTTTCATAAGAAGAAATCTGCTCTGGGGGTCACTGACTATGTCTCCCGGGATTATCCGTAAGTGTCTAGCAAACACTATGGCCACTCCCCGCTTTTTTGATGAGTATGTGGTAGCATAAGTCTGGCCTAGCCAATTATCTCTCAAATGTAAAGCATCTTTATGCGACCAATGGGTTTCCTGCAAGAATATAACATCAGGTTTAGCTCGTTTAAGTGCCTGTAGTACACGACGTCGTTTTACCGGTGAATTGAGGCCCGCCACATTCCATGATAAAATTTTTAAAGGATTACCTGTCCCTTTCCGACTCAGTAATTGCGAAGTTGCCATCATGGTGGATAGAAGTGGCACAAAGGCAGAGTACTTCCAATGTAAAATAACATATAGGGTTTCGGAGTCCCAGCTGCTCCGCGACCCTTTAAATTAAATAGGTGTGTGACATCATTAGCAACAATACACTTATACAAAAACATAGTAACCAATTTTGTACTATTATAAAAAAGCAATGTTAACCAAAATATATTCATCAATACTATACAACTTATGTTCCTTGTCATTTTTACTTATTTAAAGAGAGGTCTGTTAGTATCATATCTAGCCTCATCCCAAATGTTAAGGTGTAATTTCAAGTGTCTGGGGGAGCAAGGTCTCGTTTCAGCTGATCTAAAGCAAGCTTAGGGTCTTCAAACACCTTTGTCTCTGCACCCAAGGTTACTCGGAGTCTAGCTGGATAAGTCAAAGCAAAACGGACCCCCTGATCAATGAGGAGCCGACAAACCGGGCCAAACTCTCTTCTACGCTGGGAGATAGCTGCCGAAAAGTCCTGAAACACCAAGATCTTAGACCCCTGAATAGTAACATTTCTAAGTTTCCTAGCTGCTGCCAGAACCCTCTCTTTGTCATGGTAATGGAAATATTTAGTAATGACCGGGCGAGGTCTCGCCCCAGACTCTCTCCTCTCCGGTCCCACCCGGTGTGCCCTCTCAATTTGTCTAGAAGAGCCAGGCTCTAGCTGGAGGGCCGCCATTAAGTCAATCGTGAGGAACCGAATAAGGTCCGCACCTCTACAACTCTCAGGGATGCCAATAAACCTAAGGTTGGACCTCCTGCTACGATTCTCAAGATCCTCAACTTTGTCCAACAAGGAACCAATAAGAATCTTTTGTGCCTCCACCGTGGTCTGAGTATTCACCACTGTGTCTTCCACATCACTAATCCGCTGCTCAGCTACTGTGATCCGAGAGGTATTAGCTGACACAGCAGTTACTGTTGCCTCAAGGGCCTTATTCCAGGTTTCAAATTTTTTGTCAAAATATGGGAGGAGAATATTCGATACAGCCTGGGCCGTAGCAGTGTGAGGCCCGGGTGGGAGCTGCGAATCAGAGGCATCCTGTGACCCCTCCTCCGGCCACATCTGATCAAGGGACCCCTCAGCCAGAAGCTCCCCCTCCTGTCCATTTTTATTTTTTTGTTTAGTCCGTCTAGTCATAGCCCCTTTCTGTGAAGGTGTTTGCGTTTTTTCCAGATATTTTTCCATAAAGCAATAACACCAAGACTCTCCCAGCACTAAGGGCTTCAGTGACAAGTCTTAGTTATGGACCAATTAGGTCTAACTACACCTATTATTCAGTAAACTAGATTAGAATTCTAAAATAGCGATTATGGGGACATAGAATCCAATCCTCTTAGTAAATAAAGTAATTACTTATATAACAAAATAACTGTCAGAAAGAGTTAGTAGATATGTACCTCCTATTAATACAAGCAAAATATCAGGCGTTATTTAACCCCTTCCCGACCCATGACGCCTATGTGGCGTCATGGAATGATCGCATCCCTGCAGATCGGGTGAAAGGGTTAACTCCTATTTTACCCGATCTGCAGAGACAGGGGGAGTTGTACTTCAGCCTAGGGGGGGTGGCTTTGCCCCCACGTGGCTACGATCGCTCTGATTGGCTGTTGAAAGTGCAACAGCCAATCAGAGCAATTTGCAATATTTCACTTATGAAAATGGTGAAATATTGCAATCCAGCCATGGCCGATGCTGCAATAGCATCTGCCATGGCTGGAAATCATGTTCTGGCCCCACCCACCGCCCCCGATCTCCTCCCCAGTCCTCCGTTCTGTCCGGTACCCCCCTCCGTCCCCCTGTTCGCTCCCCCGCGCTCCTGTCCGCTCCCCCGTGCTCCTGTCCGCTCCCCCTGTCCTCCGATCCCCCCCCCCTGTGCTCCGATCCACCCCCCCACCATCCCCTCATACTTACCGATCCTCCCGAAGTCGGTCCGTCTTCTCCCTGGGCGCCGCCATCTTCCAAGATGGCGGGCGCATGCTCAGTGCGCCCAAAGAATCTGCCGGCTGGCAGATTCGTTACAAGTACATTTTGATCGCTGTGGTAGGTTCTACCACAGCGATCAAAATAAAAAAATAATAAATAAACCCCCCCCCCCCTTTGTCACCCCCATAGGTAGGGACGATAATAAAATAAAGAAAATATTTTTTTTTCTTTTTCCACTAGGGTTAGGGTTAGAACTAGGGTTAGAACTAGGGGTAGGGTTAGGGTTACGGGTAGGGTTAGGGTTAGGGGTAGGGTTATGGCATGTGCACACAGAGCGGATCGGCCGCGGATCCGCAGCGGATCGGCCGCGGATCTGCAGCGGATTGGCAGCGAATTGGCCGCGGATCCGCAGCGGATTGGCCGCGGATCCGCAGCGGATTGGCCGCTGCGAATTCGAAGCAGTTATCAGGTTTACAGTACAATGTACACCTAAGGAAAACCAAATCCGCTGTGCCCATGGTGCGGAAAATTCCGTGCAGAAACGCTGCATTGTATTTTCCGCAGCATGTCAATTCTTTGTGCGGATTCCGCAGCGTTTTACACCTGTTCCTCAATAGGAATCCGCAGGTGAAATCCGCACAAAAAAAACACTGGAAATCTGCTGTAAATCCGCAGGCAAAACGCAGTGCCTTTTACCTGCAGATTTTTCAAAAATCGTGCGGAAAAATCTCACACGAATCCGCAACGTGGGCACATAGCCTTAGGGTTAGGGTTGGAATTAGAGTTAGGGTTGGAATTAGGGCTAGGGTTTGAAATAGGGTTAAGATTAGGCTTGTGGTTAGGGTTACGGATAGGGTTAGGGGTGTGTTGGGGTTACAGTTGTGGTTAGGGTTGGGATTAGGGTTAGGATTAGGGTTGGAATTAGGGTTACGGTTGTGTTGCGGTTAGGGTTGTGGTTAGGGGTGTGTTGGGGTTAGGGTTGTGATTAGGGTTATGGCTACAGTTGGGATTAGGATTAGGGGTGTGTTGGGGTTAGTGTTGAAGTTAGAATTGAGGGGTTTCCACTGTTTAGGCACATCAGGGGTCTCCAAACGCAACATGGCGCCACCATTGATTCCAGCCAATCTTGCGTTCAAAAAGTCAAATGGTGCTCCCGCCCTTCCAAGCCCCGAAGTGCGCCCAAACAGTGGTTTACCCCCACATTTGGGGTACCAGCGTACTCAGGACAAACAGGGCAACAACTGTTGGGGTCCAATTTCTCCTATTACCCTTGCAAAAATAAAAAATTACTTGCTAAAACATAATTTTTGAGGAAAGAACAATTATTTTTTATTTTCACGGCTCTGCGTTATAAACTTCTGTGAAGCACTTGGGGGTTGAAAGTGCTCACCACACATCTAGATAAGTTTCTTCGGGGGTCTAGTTTCCAAAATGGGGTCACTTGTGGGGGGTTTCTACTGTTTAGGCATATCAGGGGCTCTGCAAACGTAACATGATGCCCGCAGACCATTCCATCAAAGTCTGCATTCCAAAACGTCACTACTTCCCTTCCGAGCTCCGGCATGTGCCCAAACAGTGGTTTACCCCCACATATGGGGTATCAGCGTACTCAGGAGAAACTGGACAACAACGTTTGGGGTCCAATTTCTCCTGTTACTCTTGCAAAAATAAAAAAATTCTGGGCTAAAAAAATATTTTTGAGGAAAGGAAACACATTTATTATTTTCACGGCTCTGCGTTATTAACTTCTGTGAAGCACTTGGGGGTTCAAAGTGCTCACCACACATCTAGATTAGTTCCTTGGGAGGTCTAGTTTCCAAAATGGAGTCACTTGTGGGGAGTTCCTACTGTTTAGGCACATCAGGGACTCTGCAAACGCAACCTGATGCCCGCAGAGCATTCCATCAAAGTCTGCATTTCAAAACGTCACTACTTCCCTTCCGAACCCCGACGTGTGCCAAAACAGTGGTTTACCCCCACATATGGGGTATCAGCGTACTCAGGAGAAACTGGACAACAACTTTTGGGGTCCAATTTCTCCTGTTACCCTTGGGAAAATAAAAAATTGTGGGCTAAAAAATCATTTTTGAGAAAAGAAAAATTATTTTTTATTTTCATGGCTCTGCGTTATAAACTTCTGTGAAGCACTTGGGGGTTCAAAGTGCTCACCACACATCTAGATTAGTTCCTTGGGAGGTCTAGTTTCCAAAATGGGGTCACTTGTGCGGGAGCTCCAATGTTTAGGCACACAGGGGTTCTCCAAACGCGACATGGTGTCCGCTAATGATTGGAGCTAATTTTCCATTCAAAAAGCCAAATGGCGTGCCTTCCCTTCCGAGCCCTGCCGTGCGCCCAAACAGTGGTTTACCCCCACATATGAGGTATCGGCATACTCAGGAGAAATTGCCCAACAAATTTTAGGATCCATTTTATCCTGTTGCCCATGTGAAAATGAAAGAATTGAGGCTAAAAGAAATTTTGTGTGAAAAAAAAGTACTTTTTCATTTTTGCGGATCAATTTGTGAAGCACCTGGGGGTTTAAAGTGCTCACTATGCTTCTAGATAAGTTCCTTGGGGGGTCTAGTTTCCAAAATGGGGTCACTTGTGGAGGAGCTCCAATGTTTAGGCACACAGGGGCTCTCCAAATGCGACATGGTGTCCGCTAAAGATTGGAGCCAATTTTTCATTCAAAAAGTCAAATGGCGCTCCTTCCCTTCCGAGCCCTGCCGTGCGCCCAAACAGTGGTTTACCCCCACATATGAGGTATCAGCGTACTCAGGACAAATTGGACAACAACGTTCGTGGTCCAGTTTCTCCTTTTACCCTTGGGAAAATAAAAAATTGTTGCTAAAAGATCATTTTTGTGACTAAAAAGTTAAATGTTCATTTTTTACTTCCATGTTGCTTCTGCTGCTGTGAAACACCTGAAGGGTTAATAAACTTCTTGAATGTGGTTTTGAGCACCTTGAGGGGTGCAGTTTTTAGAATGGTGTCACTTTTGGGTATTTTCAGCCATATAGAACCCTCAAACTGACTTCAAATGTGAGGTGGTCTCTAAAAAAAATGGTTTTGTAAATTTTGTTGTAAAAATGAGAAATCACTGGTCAAATTTTAACCCTTATAACTTCCTAGCAAAAAAAAAATTTGTTTCCAAAATTGTGCTGATGTAAAGTAGACATGTGGGAAATGTTATTTATTAACTATTTTGTGTCACATAACTCTCTGGTTTAACAGAATAAAAATTCAAAATGTGAAAATTGCGAAATTTTCAAAATTTTTGCCAAATTTCCGGTTTTTTCACAAATAAACTCAGAAATTATCGACCTAAATTTACCACTAACATGAAGCCCAATATGTCACGAAAAAACAATCTCAGAATCGCTAGGATCCGTTGAAGCGTTCCTGAGTTATTACCTCATAAAGGGACACTGGTCAGAATTGCAAAAAACGGCAAGGTCATGAAGGGGTTAACTTAAAGATTATAACCATCCATATACATATAAAAAAAAAAGATACACAATAAGTACAATAGGTTTCCACCATGTAGTAATAGGAATCTATAGTGTTAAAGGGAAAGGACCACTAGATGGCGTTGTTGAACAACACAACCTAAATTGCGACTCCAAGAGCCGTCCACTAAGGGCGGGAAAGGGAGAGGACAGAACCAGCGAGAGTTAATGGCTATTGTCTCTCTGCCTCCCTTATTTTTTTGTCACAAAGCAGAATATAATAAAACTACTCTCCCCTTTCCCTCCTCCACAAAATCACCTGTCACACCCTCAAAAGGGGAGATAAAATTATAAAGGGAGGAACTACCGCTACAAAAATGTAAAAAGAAAGAAAAAAAAAAAAGAAAAACTTAAAATTAAAAGAAAAAGTTCAGTAGAAAATGAAATTGACTCTGCCTTTGCTTCCCAATGGTAAGGAAGTCCTTATTCTTCCTGCAGGTAAAGTCCAAAGAGTTTTCACTCAGAGTTAAGACAAGGTCTGAAACAGTGGGGCTTATAGGCAGCCACGAGCATCCAACAAGGGCTTAACAAGTCAGGAGGGCCTCCTAATCACTGGCACCACGATATATAATCAGCTGAGCAAGACGGCTCCGCTCACCACCGCCCTGTCAGGTATTTCACCTTCAATGGCGCCCCTCAGATCAAGGTAAACTCCGGACTCTGGGATCAGCCGCTGCACCAGAGGGCCAAATGTCCAGCCCCAATCTGAAGCTTAATACGGCGGGAAAGCGCCTCCACACCACAGCCCCGATATCTTTCTGCCTTCAGCTTGTATAGAGCCTCTCACCGCCACTCCGCCTGACAGGTACTCCACTCCGCTCCAGCGATCTCACCCAAGGCTGACCAGGTCCGTCCGGTAGGTGCGCCGATCAGGTGTAACACCTATGCGTCTCCCGGCTCCCGTTTGTTCCTCTGTGAAACCGCAACTCCTCCACGTCTCTCCCAGTCGTTCTCCGGTCACAGCTGAAGCCCCTACGGATCCTGTTCCTCAGCCAGGTATCTCCGGGCACTTTCTCGCCTCCACGTGTCTCACTCTCAGGCCTCAGGTCAGGCCCCTCTCCCCAGGAAGGATAGTAGACGGCAGGGACTCCCGGGTACAATAATGCGCGTACCCCTATGATCCTCTCTCCGTGGCAAATCACATCCAGTATGATCTGCCAATATTAGAGGATTGTGATCAAGGATGATTCCCGATTGAGTTTCTTGCTGATAGGGAACGCTTCTAAAATGCGGCCATCTTAATTGGCTCCGCCCCCGGAAGTAAAATGCTATATTTGTATTTTAAGTTAATTATTTGTTTGAATATAACATTACTTTCTGTGGACGACTAAACTTTTGTCTTGCCAAAATCTGACTATTCTGTGTCCATTAAATGATTAATATTTCTGCATTGATGCCAATTTATTTTCTTAATCTAAACCACATTTCGGAGGGTTTCAGCTTTCAAAAGAATAATTTATACAAACCAATGGATGAATTTAACGTCAGGTTATAAGCTTTTATTTACATAACATGGATAAGCGACACAACTTCTGTCAGGGAGTGTAGTACCCATTGCTGCTGTGCACCTAAGTGGCTAGAAAGAGAACGGGAGCCACCTTTGACAGGACAGCAGATTGTTGGTAGCTTTCATGGCAATTTGGGGCCGAGCAGCTCTGCAACCTTATCATAAAATAATTTTTTAATGGCACTACCCCTTTAAAGGGAATCTTTTAGCTAATTCTACCCCCTCTGCCAAACGTATGATGTTTGTCAAAATGAATCCTTAACCGTATTAAACAAAACGTTGGTCTGCTGCAGAGGTATCCACTTTAGGCCGGCGTCACACTCAGCGTATGAAAATATGGTCCGTTTTTTTATGGCCGTAATACGCAGAAATGTTCCCAAAATAGTGATCCGTATGTCATCCGTAGGCAGGGTGTGTCAGCGTATTTTGTGCATGGCATCCTCCGTATGTAATCCGTATGGCATCCGTACTGCGATATTTTCTCGCAGGCTTGCAAAACTGACATCTAATGGATTTATGTGCTCAAATGTTCGGTAAAACATATATACAGTGTGTGTATGTATATGTATATGTGTATATGTATATATATATATATATATATATATATATATATATATATATATAATATTCAGTCGCCGCCTGATCTCGGGTGCTTAAGCCTGTGTAAATAGCCAGTGAATCCAACGCTGAAGAGAAAGAAAAGGCAGCACTCACCGATCTTCCGAGACAGTTTCTTTATTTACTCACATAAAATTCTTCACGGCCGGGGGTACATTCGCACAGAGTGCTGCAAGCCTGACGACGGCCGTTTCACGCCTGCCTGGCGCTTCTACGGGTCAGTGAGTGAGCACTCCCCGAGCCGGGGGAAGTAGACATCCGGAGGCTGAACTCCTCCTCTGTCCAGATCACCCGGCCCCGCCGGAACGCCCACCCACACACAAACACGGTAAAAACATTTAAAACCATATTTAACACCATCTTCTGCACCGAACGCTCTAACAAAACTACCATTGCACTAAGATAACTACATTTTTAGGTTATACATTATGCTTCCAATATTAACCCCTTCCCGACCCATGACGCCACGTAGGCGTCATGAAAACCCGTGCCAATCCGACCCATGACGCCTATGTGGCGTCATGGAATGATCGCGTCCCTGCAGATCGGGTGAAAGGGTTAACTCCAATTTCACCCGATCTGCAGGTACAGGGGGAGTGGTACTTCAGCCCAGGGGGGGTGGCTTCACCCCCCCCCCCCCGTGGCTACGATCGCTCTGATTGGCTGTTGAAAGTGAAACTGCCAATCAGAGCGATTTGTAATATTTCACCTGAAAAACTGGTGAAATATTACAATCCAGCCATGGCCGATGCTGCAATATCATCGGCCATGGCTGGAAACCCTGATGTGAGCCCCCTCACCCCACCGATCGCCCCTCCAAGCCACTGATCTGTCCCGTAGTCCCCTCCGTCCTGTGCTCCGCTCCCCCCGTGCTCCTATGCCACCCCCCTGTGCTCCGACGCCCCCCACCCGTGCCCCGATCTCCCCCCCCTTATACTTACCGAGGCTCCCGGTGCCCGTCCGTCTTCTCCATGGGCGCCGCCATCTTCCAAAATGGCGGGCGCAGTGCGCCCACCGAATCTGCCGGCCGGCAGATTTGTTACAAGTACATTTAGATCGCTGTGATAGGTTCTATCACAGCGATCAAAATAAAAAAATAATAAATAACCCTCCCCTTTATCACCCCCATAGGTAGGGACAATAATAAAAAAAAGAAAATTTTTTTTTTTCTTTTTCCACTAGGGGTAGGGTTAGGGGTAGGGTTAGGGCATGTGCACATAGTGCGGATTTGGCTGCGGATCCGCAGCGGATTGGCCGCGGATGCGCAGCGGATTGGCCGCTGCGAATTCGTAGCAGTTTTCCATGAGGTTTACAGTACCATGCACCCGGAAATCCGCTGTAAATCCGCAGGTAAAACGCAGTGCCTTTTACCTGCAGATTTTTCAAAAATCGTGCGGAAAAATCTCACACGAATCCGCAACGTGGGCACATAGCCTTAGGGTTAGGGTTGGAATTAGGGCTAGGGTTGGAAATAGGGTTAAGATTAGGCTTGTGGTTAAGGTTACGGATAGGGTTAGGGGTGTGTTGGGGTTACAGTTGTGGTTAGGGTTGGGATTAGGGTTGGGATTAGGGTTACGGCTGTGTTGGGGTTAGGGTTGTGGTTAGGGGTGTGTTGGGGTTAGGGTTGTGATTAGGGTTATGGCTACAGTAGGGATTAGGGTTAGGGGTGTGTTGGGGTTAGCGTTGAAGTTAGAATTGAGGGGTTTCCACTGTTTAGGCACATCAGGGGTCTACAAACGTAACATGGCGCCACCATTGATTCCAGCCAATCTTGCGTTCAAAAAGTCAAATGGTGCTCCCTCCCTTCCAAGCCCAGACGTGCGCCCAAACAGTGGTTTACTCCCATATATGGGGTACCAGCGTACTCAGGACAAACTGGGCAACAACTATTGGGGTCCAATTTCTCCTGTTACCCTTGCAAAAATAAAAAATTACTTGCTAAAACAATTTTTGAGGAAAGAACAATTATTTTTTATTTTCACGGCTCTGCGTTATAAACTTCTGTGAAACACTTGGGGGTTGAAAGTGCTCACCACACATCTAGATAAGTTCCTTGGGGGGGTCTAGTTTCCAAAATGGGGTCACTTGTGGGGTGTTTCTACTGTTTAGGCACATCAGGGGCTCTGCAAATGCAACATGACGCCCGCAGACCATTCCATCAAAGTCTGCATTTCAAATGTCACTACTTCCCTTCCGAGCCCTGACGTGCGCCCAAACAGTGGTTTACCCCCACATATGAGGTATCAGCGTACTCAGGACAAATTGGACAACATCGTTCGTGGTCCAGTTTCTCCTTTTACTCTTGGGAAAATAAAAAAAATTGTTGCTAAAAGATCATTTTTGTGACTAAAAAGTTAAATGTTCATTTTTTACTTCCATGTTGCTTCTGC
This sequence comes from Ranitomeya variabilis, assembly GCF_051348905.1. Taxonomy (NCBI): domain Eukaryota; kingdom Metazoa; phylum Chordata; class Amphibia; order Anura; family Dendrobatidae; genus Ranitomeya; species Ranitomeya variabilis. The sequence goes on along the minus strand of NC_135233.1, from coordinate 242,100,165 downwards.
TGCTGTGAAACACCTGAAGGGTTAATAAACTTCTTGAATGTGGTTTTGAGCACCTTGAGGGGTGCAGTTTTTAGAATGGTGTCACTTTTGGGTATTTTCAGCCATATAGAACCCTCAAAAAGACTTCAAATGTGAGGTGGTCCCTAAAAAAAATGGTTTTGTAAATTTTGTTGTAAAAATGAGAAATCACTGGTCAAATTTTAACCCTTTTAACTTCCTAGCAAAAAAAAAAAATTTGTTTCCAAAATTGTGCTGATGTAAAGTAGACATGTGGGTAATGTTATTTATTAACTATTTTGTGTCACATAACTCTCGAAATTATCGACCTAAATTTAACACTAACATGATGCCCAATATGTCACGAAAAAACAATCTCAGAATCGCTAGGATCCGTTGAAGCGTTCCTGAGTTATTACCTCATAAAGGGACACTGGTCAGAATTGCAAAAAACGGCCAGGTCATTAAGGCCAAAATAGGCTGGGTCATGAAGGGGTTAACTCTGCCTCTACTGGCCGATACTGCAGCGGGCAGGCGATCCTCATTAATTGGAGAATACCTCCTATCTAGTGTTCTGACAGAGGGAAGACAACGACAGTCTCCTCACCCACTCTGTCAACATTATCTAATGCACTCCGTATAACACTATATGTCTGTACCTGAATATGTAAGCTGGGACTGACAACCTATTGGGAAAAACATGCCACTAATTATGCAAATATCTTTATAGAAAAATGGACATATCCACCCGATCATTGAAACCTAACGGACCCATGGCTCCTGTCTGCATAATCCATCTTGCCTCTCTTCTCAACAACATGTTATGCAGATCGCCTCCCTTCCCAGGTAAAGTGACTTTCTCAATTCCTGCAAACTTCATCACTTTGGGGTCTCCTCCGTGAGTGTCTAGGATGTGACTAATCAGTCTAGGTACTCCCTTGTTTGTGGTGACTGATTTGTAGTGTTCATGGAACCGTACATACAGGCATCGTATGGTTTTCCCTATATAAAAACGCCCGCACGGACAATATGTTACATACACTACATACTTTGTTTTGCAGGAAATGAACTCTTTCACTGTGTGTTTTATTGCACCCATAGTCAGGGTATGCCCTGTAATATGATGACTACAATACGCGCAATGTCCGCATCGATGGTTACCCTTCAGGGTACTTTGTTCCAACCAATTGTTTTTGTCTACGGCTATTCTATTGCGGACCAAAAGATCCCTTAGTCTCGTGCTCCGCTTATTTGATATTAGCGATCCTCGGGTTACTATTTCCCCTAAATCTCTGTCCTGCTCTAGAAGATGCCAATTCTTTCTAATAGCCGCCCGTATATGCTGATCCATGGGGCTATATTTGAAGTAAAAGTTAAAACACTTACCGCTAATTGTGCCTGCTTCCCTTCCTCTATCTTCTGTGAGAGTTCTTCTCATTGCCTTCTGCATCAGTGTTTGTGGGTACCCCCTTCTTTTCAGTCTGTGGCCCAGTTCAGCTGATTGCGATTCAAATCCTTTTTGTGTGCTATTTACACGCTGAACTCTTAATAACTGACTATACGGTAATGACTGTTTTGTGTGGTGGGGGTGGTAACTGTGGTAATGAAGTACTGAATTAGATGCTGATGGCTTACGATATAATGACGTGCACAGGCCTTCCTCTTTAACTTCTACAGTCACGTCTAGGAAGTCCAACCGTGATCCCCCAAAAACTGATGTGAACGCCATATTTAGCGTATTGATGTTAAGATACTCGACAAACTCAACAAAACTACTTTCTGACCCGTCCCACACAAAAAACATGTCGTCGACATAACGACAGAATAATTTGATATGCTTCAAAAATTTGTTGCTGGTGGCATACACATATTTTTCTTCAAACAGGCCTAAAAATAAATTTGTGAACGTGCATGCTGCCGGAGTCCCCATGGCAGTCCCGGTTGTCTGGATATACCATTGGTCCATGAACATGAAGGCATTGTGTGTCAATATAAATCTTAATCCTTCACAAACAAAGTCAACAAAACTTTCGCTTCGATCTGTGGTATTCAATATACATCTAATGGCTTCTACTACTTCCTCTTGTGGTATCCTCGTATACAAGTTAACTACATCTACTGATGCCAGTGCAAACCCCGGTTGCCACTGAAATCTTTTAATTTGCCTCAGAAATGCATCAGTATCCTTTGTGTATGATGGGATACTAGTTAACATAGGTTGTAGGAGCCAATCGATATACCTGGACAACGGTTCAGTGACCGATCCTATCCCGGACACTATGGGTCGTCCGGGTGGGTCAGTCACTGACTTGTGTATCTTCGGGACATGGTACCAGTGTGGTTTAACAGGGAACTCCGGCAGCAATTTCTCGGCCTTACCCTGTGTAATGACGTTCCTCTCAACTGACTGTTTCAGGAGTGTTCGTAGTTCACCCTTAAATTTTCATTACCACAGTTACCACCCCCACCACACAAAACAGTCATTACCATATAGTCAGTTATTACGAGTTCAGCGTGTAAATAGCACACAAAAAGGATTTGAATCGCAATCAGCTGAACTGGGCCACAGACTGAAAAGAAGGGGGTACCCACAAACACTGATGCAGAAGGCAATGAGAAGAACTCTCACAGAAGATAGAGGAAGGGAAGCAGGCACAATTAGCGGTAAGCGTTTTAACTTTTGCTTCAAATATAGCCCCATGGATCAGCATATACGGGCGGCTATTAGAAAGAATTGGCATCTTCTAGAGAAGGACAGAGATTTAGGGGAAATAGTAACCCGAGGATCGCTAATATCAAATAAGCGGAGCACGAGACTAAGGGATCTTTTGGTCCGCAATAGAATAGCCGTAGACAAAAACAATTGGTTGGAACAAAGTACCCTGAAGGGTAACCATCGATGCGGACTGTTATGTCCCGGTGGTAGGATCACCAAACTGACCTGATAGGTAAACCTGAATAGTAGGACAAGCTCCGGGGATGTGGGAACTATACCGACCGCAATCCTGATCCTATCCACACACACTAAAGGCAGCCGTGGAGCGTTACCTAAAAACCTAGACGCCTCTTCACAGCCTGAGAAACTGGCTACCCCTAGAGAGAAAGCAAAGCCTCACTTGCCTCAGAGAAATAACCCCAAAGTTTAGACAGCCCCCCACAAATAATAACGGTGAGTTAAGGGGAAAATACAAACGTAGGAATGAAAAACAGGTTTAAGCAAATGAGGCCCGCTAACACTAAATAGACAGAAAATAGCAAGGGATCTGTGCGATCGGTACAAAAACTATCAAAAACTATCCACGCAGAAAGTACAAGAACCCCCACACCGACTCACGATGTGAGGGGCGCACTCTGCACCCCAGAGCTACCAGCAAGCGAAAAATCACATATAAGCAAGCTGGACTGAACAAATCATATACTGAGAAACATTTTCAAGGAAACAATGAGCAAAAAGAACTAGCAAGACTTAGCTTCTCAGAAAGAGACAGGTCACCAAGGAAATCCAGGAGAGGTCAGAACCAGTACTGAATACAACGACAGCAGGCAACAAGTAAAGGTCCAGGTGGAGATAAATAGGAACCAGCATAGCAGGAAATGAGGCAGCTGAGCCCAGCTCCAGACCCGCAGTATCGCTAAAGGCCACCAGAGGGAGCTCAGACGGAATTCAAAACAGCGGACATTGCGCGTATTGTAGTCATCATATTACAGAGCATACCCTGACTATGGGTGCAATAAAACACACAGTGAAAGAGTTCATTTCCTGCAAAACAAAGTATGTAGTGTATGTAATATATTGTCCGTGCGGGCGTTTTTATATAGGGAAAACCATACGATGCCTGTATGTACGGTTCCGTGAACACTACAAATCAGTCACCACAAACAAGGGAGTACCTAGACTGATTAGTCACATCCTAGACACTCACGGAGGAGACCCCAAAGTGATGAAGTTTGCAGGAATTGAGAAAGTCACTTTACCTGGGAAGGGAGGCGATCTGCATAACATGTTGTTGAGAAGAGAGGCAAGATGGATTATGCAGACAGGAGCCATGGGTCCGTTAGGTTTCAATGATCGGGTGAATATGTCCATTTTTCTATAAAGATATTTGCATAATTAGTGGCATGTTTTTCCCAATAGGTTGTCAGTCCCAGCTTACATATTCAGGTACAGACACATAGTGTTATACGGAGTGCGTTAGATAATGTTGACAGAGTGGGTGAGGAGACTGTCGTTGTCTTCCCTCTGTCAGAACACTAGATAGGAGGTATTCTCCAATTAATGAGGATCGCCTGCCCGCTGCAGTATCGGCCAGTAGAGGCAGAGTTAATATTGGAAGCATAATGTATAACCTAACAATGTAGTTATCTTAGTGCAATGGTAGTTTTGTTAGAGCGTTCGGTGCATAAGATGGTGTTAAATATGGTTTTAAATGTTTTTACCGTGTTTGTGTGTGGGTGGGCGTTCCGGCGGGGCCGGGTGATCTGGACAGAGGAGGAGTTCAGCCTCCGGATGTCTACTTCCCCCGGCTCGGGGAGCGCTCACTCACTGACCCGTAGAAGCGCCAGGCAGGCCTGAAACGGCCGTCGTCAGGCTTGCAGCACTCTGTGCGAATGTACCCCCGGCCGTGAAGAATTTTATGTGAGTAAATAAAGAAACTGTCCCGGAAGATCGGTGAGTGCTGCCTTATCTTTCTCTTCAGCGTTGGATATATATATATATATAGATAGATAGATAGATAGATAGATAGATTTATTTAATTCAGCGCAAAATAGCATAAAAGCCGGTAATTCAATTGCCGGCTTTTGCTATCTCCTTCACAAACCCAACATGATATGAGACATGGTTTACATACAGTAAACCATCTCATATCCCTTTTTTTTTGCATATTCCACACTACTAATGTTAGTAGTGTGTATGTGCAAAATTTGTGCACACTAGCTATTAAATTAAAGGGTTAAATCACGGAAAAAATTGGCGTGGGCTCCTGCGCAATTTTCTCCGCCAGAGTGGTAAAGCCAGTGACTGAGGGCAGATATTAATAGCCTAGAGAGGGACCATGGTTATAGGACCCCCCCTGGCTAAAAACATCTGCCCCCAGCCACCCCAGAAAAGGCACATGTGGAGGATGCGCCTATTCTGGCACTTGGCCACTCTCTTCCCACTCCCGTGTAGCGGTTGGATATGGGGTAATGAAGGGTTAATGTCACCTTGCTATTGTAAGGTGACATTAAGCCAGATTAATAATGGAGAGGCGTCAATTATGACACCTATCCATTATTAATCCAATAGTACGAAATGGTTAATAAAACACACACATTATTACAAAGTACTTTAATGAAATAAAGACACAGGGTGTTGTAATATTTTATTATACTCTTAATCCACCTGAAGACCCTCGTTATGTAAAAAAGGAAAAATAAAAAATCAACAATATCCCATACCTTCTGTCGTTCTTGCAAGTCCCACAATGTAAATCCATCTGAAGGGGTTAAATCATTTTACACCCAGGAGCTCTGCTAAAGCAGCTGTGCTCGTGGTTGTAAAAATACGGGGAATGAATGAAGTGCAAGGGAATGTCCTGTAGTTACCTTGAGTCGCGGTGATGCGCCCTCTGCTGGATGTCCTCATATGAACTCAAGCCTGGGAATTTTTCCCACGCTCGAGTTCATATGAGTTCATCCAGCAGAGGGCGCATCACCGCGACTCAAGGTAACTACAGGACATTCCCCTGCTTTCCATTCATTCCCCGGGGTTTTACATCCAGGAGCACAACTGCATTAGCAGAGCTCCTGGGTGTAAAATGATTTAACCCCTTCAGATAGATTTACATCGTTGGACTTGCAAGAACGCCGGAAGGTATGGGATATTGTTGATTTTTTATTTTTCCTTTTTTACAGAACGAGGGTCTTCAGGTGGATTAAGAGAATAATAAAATATTAGAACACCCTGTGTCTTTATTTCATTAAAGTACTTTGTAATAATGTGTGTGTTTTATTAACCATTTTGTACTATTGGATTAATAATGGATAGGTGTCATAATTGACGCCTCTCAATTATTAATCTGGCTTAATGTCACCTTACAATAGCAAGGTGATATTAACCCTTCATTACCCCATATCCCACCACTACACGGGAGTGGGAAGAGAGTGGCCAAGTGCCAGAATAGGCGCATCTTCCAGATGTGCCTTTTCTGGGGTGGCTGGGGGCAGATGTTTTTAGCCAGGGGGGGCCAATAACCATGGACCCTCTCTAGGCTATTAATATCTACCCTCAGTCACTGGCTTTACCACTCTGGCGGAGAAAATTGCGCGGGAGCGCACGCCAATTTTTTTCTGCGATTTAACCCTTTAATTTAATAGCTAGAGCGCACAAATTTTGCACATACACACTACTAACATTAGTAGTGTGGAATATGCAAAAAAAAAAGGGATACGATATGGTTTACTGTATGTAAACCATGTCTCATATGTCGGGTTTCGGAAGGAGATGGCAAAAGCCGGCAATTGAATTACCGGCTTTTATGGTATCTAACGCTGTATGAAATATACCTATTCTATGTGTAGACATTTATTCTACCAATTCTATTCTATTCTGTCAGTGTGATTTTACTGTACACCGCACTGAATTGCCGGCTTTTCTAGAGAACACCGGTGCGTATTTCTCGCAAGTCACACGCATGGTCCGTGTGTAATCCGTAATTCTCACCCCCATAGACTTTCATTGGTGATTTTTTTTTGCGCAATACGGTGACAAACGCAGCATGCTGCGATTTTCTACGGCCGTACAAGACCGTATAATACGGATCAGTAAAATACGGCAGATAGGAGCTGGGCCATAGAGAATCATTGTACCGTGTGCAATCCGTATTTTCTGCACTCATACGTCCGTAAAACTCTCTAGTGTGACGCCGGCCTTAGAAGTGGTATGCAAATGACTTTGCAAGTGATACAGCACTTCCACTGCCTCAGCTCCCAGCTCCATTTTATACCTAAGGCTATGTTCACACGTTGCATTTTTGCTGTGTTTTTTGTGCAGGTAAAACTGTCTTTCTTGGCATTTAATACTCTGCGTACAAAAAGCACTTTTTTCTGCAGTTTTGCTGCGCTTTTATTGTCTCTTGTGTATGCTGATAGTTTTATTTCCCCCTCAAGAAACATGAAGAAACTTCCTTAGGTCTTTGCAAGAAAACACAGCAAAACCTGATTCCTGCATTTTTTGCTGCATTTGTTGCCACTTTGCTTTCTGTGGGTGAAGAAAATGCTGCAAAAACGCTGAAAGAAGTGGCATGCTGATGTGTTAGAAAAACCCAGCAGTTTTCCAATCCAGTCAGGGAAAAAGAACAATGTGTGCAGGAAATTTCTGAAATCTCGTAGTTTTTGCTGGTACTGTAAAGGGTCATTCCATGGTAACTTGCGTTACATTCACAAGGCAAAAACTGGCTACAGACTGTTCTTTGAAGGCAGGCACAAAAAAGGAGTGAACGTATATTGTACATTAAACTATTCTCAATAGATTTCAACACAGTTTGCTTTTTCAACAATAAAATTAAATACAAAATACAGTGTTATTACTTGGTAACTTACGTTACAAAAAAAGGAAAGGCAATTGTCCTTCATGAGTCTGCCAAATTTTCTGTTCTGGTAAACAGGGGGAGAAACCACTATTTTCATTGTATTAAAACACCATACTCCAAGCAACTTAAACATTTTTATTTTAACCTCTGACGTTAAAAGCAACAGTTTTTATTACAAGAAATATAGATAACTTACGTTACCGCACAGTATAGTAACTTTAATTACTAAGCTGATGGTAACTTGCGTTACAGTATGTTACCATCCAATGGATTAAACGTATTGTAACGCAAGTTACTATATTGTGTTGTAACGTAAGCTACCATGGAATGACTGTAAAAGGCATCTTACAATTTGCATAAAAAAGCAGCGAAAATGGAACGTGTGACCATAACCTAACTGCCCTTATTGTATCCCGGTTACATGAGTTGTGTGTGTTCTGTCAAATATAGAACTTCAGTTTATTGCTTAGATTTGTTACTTGTGTTCTATACTGTAAAATTGACCTTGTATATGTTTCGATAGCATCATTGTGGTACGGAGGGGGGCACCTATGTAATTCTTGCACAGGGGCCCTCTGCAGTCTATGTCCGCCCCTGAACTAGCTATAAAATACATTCATGTGTACATCGACCAGAACAGTGCTAAAATATAATACAATTTTGTTTTGCATAAAACAAGACCTCATATAGCCACTATCAGGAAAAAAAGGTATAGCTGTGTTAAAAAGCTGGGAGGAAAAGATAGAGAAAAAAAAGAAAAGCTGTTTATTAAAGGATTAGGAAAGCCTTTATATAGGCTTGAGAAAGGTTCTCATTTTTTTTAACCAAAATGTCACAATCATTATGGGCTATTAAACTACAAATTTTTCCATTATTCTATTTGGTGGGCTGCCTCCATTTTTTTGACTCTATATTTAAGGTTTGGTAATTGCCTGGGAAGCTTGGCATCTTTTGAGATTTTTTAGCTGCTGCTCCTTAAATTTTTCTTGTAAATATATATACCGTAGTTTCTTTATTTTTATTATAGTGTGTATTGTTAAATGCATTATTGGAAAATAGACACTAGAGGGCGCCCAGCTGCAGAATAAATGGAGTGATTTGGGGTTTCTATACATGTTGTTTCCTTTTTACTTTGTGATCAGTGTATGCATAGGGAAAGCCAATAATGTTGCTGAAGGTTCCCATAGGTCCCCAATGCATTTATTATATGCAAAAAAAAAAATAGTGGTAGTCTATGAATGTCCATTTTAACATGGACTTGTGCATCATGGTTACGTTTTTTTTCTGCAACAGTCACAAGCCAGGTTGTAACTTTTCAACACAAGACTTTGCATTATGGCACGGGTTACAGTAAAGTGATAGGTTTACTCTGACTTACAGGTGACTTATGGAGTCATTATACTAGTACTCTGCGACGGGGACCTTCTGCCGGTGTATGATGGCCTCATCCAGTGTGGATTCTTTTTCATGTTTTCTTCCTTGAAGAGCCAATGAAATAAACTGGCCTAGAGAGAACCTGAGCTATGATTCGCTCCACTCTTCCTGATTTATTAAAGTATAATACATTTGGTGCGCTAAGGCTACGTTCACATTTGCGTTATGCGCCGCAGCGTCGGCGCCGCAACGCACAACGCAAACAAAAACGCGGCAAAACGCATGCACAACGCTGTCCTTTTTTGTCCACAATGCGTCCTTTTTTCTATTGATTTTGGACGCAGCAAAAATGCAACTTGCTGCGTCCTCTGCGCCCGGACGCAAGCGCCGCAGTGACGCATGCGGCGCAAAACGCAAGTGCACCGCATGTCCATGCGCCCCCATGTTAAATATAGGGGCGCATGACGCATGCGGCGCCGCTGCGGCGCCGACCGCAAATGTGAACGTAGCCTTACCCATTTATTTACACTTCATATTTTTTTATTTTTTTTTTGAATATTTCCATTGTCGGTATGAAAAGTACTGGAGAGAAGGGGCATCTCTGTCGGGCCCCGTTCCTAATTTTGTTACTAGGTGAAGGTTTGTTAATAATTTTTAATTTAGCTGAAGGCTTAGAGCCAGTATTATGTCGGTAAAAGGTGTAGGGTTTGTTCTCTGAATGTCCTGTCAACATGATTGAATACTTTTTCATCATCTGCTGTAAGGATAACGGAGTATTTCTTTGTTCTGCTAGTTTTCATAACCTAAAGAAAATGTTATCAGAATTATCTTCCCTTTATGAAGCCTTCAAGGTGAATTAGATTGGGTAGGATTCTTTGTTTTCTATTATGTTAGCTAAGCTCTTCACGTGTGATGTCGTCGTTATTGATTAGAGACATTGGTCTGTAACTGCCACAGATGGTTGGATCGTTTCCTTCTTTTCAGATAAGAGTGGTATGTTCTGAAAGAGCGTCTTTGGTAAAAGAATTCGATTTATTTAAGTGGTTAAAATATTTAGTCAGTCAAGGTATTCTTTGAAGGTTTTGTAGTATTTTAGTATCCATCAGGTCCTGGACTTTTACCCCCAGTAATTGTTTTTAATAGCTAGTTCTTTTTCATTTGCTGTTATTAGGTCACATAGAAATTGTTTTTGTGGGTCAGTAAGTGTCAGTAGGTGACTTGTTTTTAGGATCTTTTCAGTCAGTCCTGATTTTTCTTAATTTTTTTTCTTCTGATTTCAGGTTATACACGCAAGTGGGGGTGCACGCGTCTCAGAAGCAAAGTGTCACGGAAGATAAGCGTCGTGATACAGCAGTTATTCCATGCCACAGAACTAACATCCATCTTCTCTCTTCACACATGTATAACTTCCCACCTCTGCTTGCTGTCTCATCTGCTGCAATAGACTCTAATGGTATAACTTCTCACCTCTGCTTGCTGTCTCATCTGCTGAAATAGACTCTAATGGTATAACTTCCCACCTCTGCTTACTGTCTCATCTGCTGCAATAGACTAATGGTATAACTTCCCACCTCTGCTTGCTGTCTCATCTGCTGCAATAGACTCTAATGGTATAACTTCCCACCTCTGCTTGCTGTCTCATCTGCTGCAATAGACTCTAATGGTATAACTTCCCACCTCTGCTTGCTGTCTCATCTGCTGAAATAGACTCTAATGGTATAACTTCCCACCTCTGCTTGCTGTCTCATCTGCTGCAATAGACTCTAATGGTATAACTTCCCACCTCTGCTTGCGGTCTCTTCTGCTGCAATAGACTCTAATGATATAACTTCCCACCTCTGCTTGCTGTCTTATCTGCTGCAATAGACTATAATGGTATAACTTCCCACCTCTGCTTGCTGTCTCATATGCTGCAATAGACTCTAATGGTATAACTTCCCACCTCTGCTTGCGGTCTCTTCTGCTGCAATAGACTCTAATGATATAACTTCCCACCTCTGCTTGCTGTCTCATCTGCTGCAATAGACTCTAATGGTATAACTTCCCACCTCTGCTTGCTGTCTTATCTGCTGCAATAGACTATAATGGTATAACTTCCCACCTCTGCTTGCTGTCTCATATGCTGCAATAGACTCTAATGGTATAACTTCCCACCTCTGCTTGCGGTCTCTTCTGCTGCAATAGACTCTAATGATATAACTTCCCACCTCTGCTTGCTGTCTCATCTGCTGCAATAGACTATAATGGTATAACTTCCCACCTCTGCTTGCTGTCTCATCTGCTGCAATAGACTCTAATGGTATAAACTCCCTCTGCTTGCTGTCTGTCATCTGCCACTCTACCATCTAGCAACATATTTTAATGTGCCTGCTTAATGTTTGGTATAATTAATTGGTTGCATTGTAGTATTTACACACTGTTTGATGTATATCCATGACTGTGGCCACTCTAGATACTATCAGTTTGAAGGTGTTACAGCATGTTGCCAGCCAAAATGTGTTTGATCATTTAACCACCCCCTGGTGTGCTGGTCCCAGCTGCCAAATTATCCCCACCCTGGTCCCACAATCCATCTCTTCTGACCCTGCATTGGACTATAAATGTAGAACCATCCTTAGGGGTGCACGCGTCTCAGAAGCAAAGCGTCGTGATACAGCAGTTATTCCATGGCACAGAACTAACATCCATCTTCTCTCTTCATACAGGTATAAAGCCCCTCTGCTTGCTGTCTCCTGCAACATATTCAAATGGTGCAACTTCCTACCTCTGATTGCTGTCTCATCTGCTGAAATAGACTCTAGTGGTATAAACTTCATCTGCTTTCTGTCTGCTGTCTGTCATCTGCCACTCTACCCATCTAGCAACATATTTTAATGTGCCTGCTTAATGATTGTTATACTTCATTTGTTGCATTGTATGATTTACTCACTGTTTGATGTACAGTATATCCATTACTGTGGCCACCCTAGATACTATCAGGTGAAAGTGTTATAGCATGTTGCCAGCCACAATGTGTTTGATCATTTAACAACCCCCTGGTGTGCTGGCCCCAGCTGCCAAATTATCCCCACCCTGATCCCACAATCCATCTCTTCTGACCCAGCAGTCTGGACTATAAATTTAGAACCATCCTTAGGGGTGCACGCATGTGGTGGTGCACGCAAGCATCCCAGAAGGAAAGCATCACGAAGATAAGCGTCGTGATACAGCAGTTATTCCATGGCAGTTGGTCAGGGCAGGAGTCAGGTAACCCACACTCTGCTCTCCCTTCTATCAATGTGCTTTATTCCTATCCTCCTATGTTCCCTTGCAATCCACTTTCACCGCCCAATCCCCCCTCCATCACGACTCATATACATCAGCTCCTCTCTCCTTCCCTCTCCCATGTACAGCTCCCATGCGCTTCTCACCTTCCTGGAAAACCTCAGCCCATCTTGCCCAAACACACTGCACAAAAAAAGTCATACACTTCCAAAAACTACTTGCTTTTTATCTTCTTACTCCTACTGATTTCGGGGTCATCTCCCCCAACCTCAACCGCTACCCTACCTCATATCAAAACCATACTAACCTTATTAATATTACTTTCACTCCCTCACCTCTCTCTTTCAATTGTGCCCTTTGGAATCCACGGTCTGTATGTAAAAAGCTTCCTTTCCTGCACAACTACTTTCTGAACAACTCTCTAAATCTGTTGGCCCTCACTTAAACCTGGATCCAGGACTCTGAGACTGTCTCCCCCGCTGCCATTTCTCATGGTGGCTTACAATTCTCCCATTCCCCGAGACCCACAAACAGACCTGGTGGTGGAGTCGGCATACTCCTGTCCCCACAATGCACGTTCCAGGTCATCCCCCCAGTTCCATCACTCTCATTCCCTTCTTTTGAGGTCCACACCATCAGGCTCTTTCGTCCCCTCTCCCTCAGAGTAGCGGTCACATACCGGCCCCCAGGCTCACCCACCCACTTCTTGGACCACTTTTCAGCCTGGCTGCCGCACTTCATGTCCTCAGAACTTCCAACCCTCATCCTGGGAGACTTCAACATCCCCATTAACAGCCCTACTTCCACATCTGCATCCCAGCTTCTATCATTAACCACTTCTCTAGGCCTCTCACAGCTCTCAACCTCTGAAACACACAAAGACGGTAATACCCTGGACTTGGTCTTTGTCCGGCTCTGTTCAATCTGCTACCTAACCGCTTCCCCTCTCTGACCACAACATTCTCTCCTTCACACTCACAATTCCTCGCCCACCCCAGCACTCTCCTACCTACAACACATTCAGAAATCTACATGCCATTAACCCTCATACACTTTCAGACTCCCTACACTCATCATTGTCCCCAATCTCTTCTTTTTCATGTCCTGATCTGGCTGTACATCACTACAACGACACTCTTGAATCAGATATTTTTATTGTGCAAAATAAAGACATCAGTATCCATACACATAAACAGGGTACATTTGTGTTTTTGATTTAAAGGAAACCTCCCTTTCCCCCCCCCTCCCCTCTGAAGACCCAACTCCGCCCAAACATTACTCCTGGAAAAAATAGAAAAGAAAAGATATAACACATACATATTATAATATATGCAACTTTTTACCACAGTCTCTTAATTGTTCCCATCCAGCCATGGCTGGCACAGCTTTTGAAAGAAGCTCATTCTGTTCCTTTTATTATATATACTTTTTTCGAGCTGGACAATATGATTAGCCTGTGCAATAAACTCCCGTCTAGTAGGAGGTTCCTCCCTAATCCAATACCTTGCAATCACCTTTCTCGCAATGAACAGTAATCTAGCTATAGCCATTTTGGCAATTTCGTCGGTCAGGATTTCCTCCACATACCCAAGTACACAAACCACCGGATCCCTGGGAATCGAGCACCCATAGATCACCCCAATTTGGTTCAGCACAACAACCCAGAACGCAAATAGTCTGGGACAAAGCCATAGCATGTGTAGTATGCCCGCCTGAGACTGAGAGCACCTAGGACACCCAGAATCGTCTTTCAATCCGGCTTTAAACAACATATCAGGTGTCCTATAGGTCCTATATATCACATACAATTGTGACATTCTCCCAGGTTCACTCATTGATAACCTGGGTACGTATTCTAAGATAGATTCCCACCTATCATCTTCTATTTCCCCCAATTCGGCCTCCCACTTCCCTCTGGCCTTTATAGGGTAATCTAGTAGAAAGGTGTGTAGCAGATCTCCATATACTTCGGATATAGCCCCTTTTGTTCCATTATTATTTAATATAAAGTCCAACATTAGATCCTTCTGGATCACTATAGGCCCCCTCCTCTTCTGTGCCTGAAATGCGTGTTGAACCCGTCTGTATTGGTATAGTTTTAACCCCGGGAACTGGAACTCTTGCTGCAGCATATCGAAAGGCTTAAGGCTCCCATTCTGCATCAACTGACTTATCAACCCAATGCCTTTTTCTCTCCACTCCCCCAATCCTTCCATGTGGTTGAATTCTTGAAAGGAAGGGTTATCCCAAATAGGTGAAAATTCTGTGAAACCCTCAACCCTTCCTATTCTTTTAAGCGTCTGCCATACCTTATGAATTAAATTTATAGTGTGAAGACGAGCCCCCAATTTCTTGAATAGTCCTGATTCTAGGCCCTGACCCAAGGGCCACATGCCAATAATATACATCAAACTGTTATGACCCCGGCCTTCCTCAAGCTCTTTCCCCCATCCCCTAAGATGTTGGCTCTGCGCCGACAAAAAATACAACCAGGGATTTAGGTCGCTGCAGTATCTCTTGCCTAATTCTCGGGCACCTCCCACCCCATACCAACTCTCCAAATAATGATTTAAGTTTACGAAATCTAGTCCGTGGGATCCAAACCGGAGAGTTATGTAAAATATACAAAACCTGTGGCATCACAACCATCTTCAGGAGATTTACTCTACCGACAAATGCAGCTTATTCCACGCTGTGATTTTGGCACGTAATTTGGTTATTAATGGCTCAAGATTGAGCTCCTCAAATCTATTCAAAGGGAGAGACACCTGAACCCCTAGATATTTAAATTGTGAAATCACCCTTAATTTTGTACCCTCTTCCACCTCCCTAGTACAATCCACTCCTCTATCCACCTGTAAAACACTTGATTTGTCCCAATTGATATAATCAACCCTGAAATTTGCCCAAATTTTCCAATTAATGTAATTACATTCCTCAAGGGTTCCCCAGGACCCTCAAGAAAAAGCAGAATGTCGTCAGCATACAGAGCAATTTTTTCCTCCGTTTTCCCATACACAAACCCTTTTACCAACTGAGACCTTCTGATAGCCGCTGCCAGAGGCTCCACCGCTAGAGCAAACAGCAACGGGGACAATGGGCATCCCTGCCGCGTACCCCGAAACAACTGAAAACCATCTGACAGTGCATTGTTCACCCTGATTTTAGCCACTGGAGAGGAGTACAGGAGCCTCACCCACGATACAAAAACCGGCCCAAACCCAAAGCGACTCAGAACCGACCACAGGTATTGCCATTCTATACTATCAAAGGCTTTATGCGCATCGAGGGAGACCACCACCCTCCCCCCAGCATTCTCCGCCGGTATCTGCATATTAAGAAATAACCTTCTCAAGTTGAAGGCAGTGGATTTATTAGGCATAAAGCCCGATTGGTCCGAATGAACCACCTTTTCTATCACCCGGGTCAGTCTGTTCGCCAAGGCTTTAGCCAAGATCTTAACATCTGTTGTTAGGAGTGATATTGGTCTATATGACTCCGGCAGTCGTGGGTTCTTCTCAGGTTTAG
Organism: Ranitomeya variabilis; assembly: GCF_051348905.1. Lineage (NCBI taxonomy): Eukaryota > Metazoa > Chordata > Amphibia > Anura > Dendrobatidae > Ranitomeya > Ranitomeya variabilis. The sequence goes on along the minus strand of NC_135233.1, from coordinate 242,084,431 downwards.
GGATGACCACAATAATGGCCTCCCTCATGGAATCAGGCAATATTCCCCTCTCCAGTGACTCCTCAAACTTCCCCAACAATCTGGTCAACAACTCCTCAGAAAGGACACCGTAGATTTCAACAGGGATGCCGTCGGCCCCGGGGCCTTCCCCCCCGCCATGGACCTCAAGGCACCCTCCAACTCCTCCACCGTAAGCGGCCCATCTAACCATTCTCTATCCTCAGCTTCTAATCTAGGTAAACTTGCCTCTTCTAAAAATCTGTCAATGTCGCCTTCTCCCTGCCCGGTATGCGATTCATACAGTTTGCTATAGAATCCCTTAAAACCATCTAAGATTTGGGCCCCCTGTGGTACAATACTACCATTCTCTAGTTCTAGAGCATGTACGTGTGAAGAATCCCTTTGTGCAGACGTTACCACTGAGAGAAGGTGACCCCACCCTCTCTCCTTCCGCGTAAAAGGCCTCTCTTTGAAAAGCTCTCGCCCTTTCTGCTTTGCGTAGATGTAATTTGTTTACCTCCTCCTGAGCCGTTTTCATACGATTCACGGTGTCCTGTGAACGTAAATTACTAAGTGCGGCCTCTGCTGCCCTCAATTCTTCCAATATCACTTTGTCAGCTTCCCTTGTTTGTGTTTTATGTCTAGATATCTCTTTAGATAATATACCCCTCAAATAGGCCTTCATGGTGTCCCAAACCACATGTTTCCCTGCACTACCATCATTAAATTTAAAGAATTCCTTTATCTCTTCCCCAATCTTCCCCATATCAATAATTTGCAACCAGAAGGGATTCAACTTCCAACCCAATTTAGCCATCCCCCCAAGGCCGTCAATTTGAATTGTTACTACCACTGGACTGTGATCCGACACTATTCTAGGCAAATAATTCACCTCTTGTACCAGCCTATCCATTTCTTCATTACCTAGGGCCATGTCAATACGAGATAAAGAGCCGTATGTCGCTGAATAGCATGAGAAACAGTATGTATTAGTATTGCGCACTCTCCACAAGTCTTTCCATGCCACTTCTTTCAAATAACTACCAAAAGCTGTCAGATTCCCCTCCTTCCTCAACATAGCATGCTGCCCCCTATCCCAATGATCATCAATGATATTGTTAACATCCCCTATTATAAAACAGGAGAAAAACGAGTCACATTAAGCCTGGATACAATCAAAATATCCTTTATTATAAGACTAGTATCAATTCCATTTTAAAAACAGATATACAGCACAGTGCATGAGTATAAGTAAATTCACTATGTAGCTAAACAGTGATTGGGGTACGGGACCGGGACCCAGTTCAGGATATTCTACTATAAATGGGTAACTAATACATCTATCTATGTTTATACAAGCAGCATGGGCGTAGTTATGTGGCACATGATGGCGGTATGTACTGTAGCAATTTAGCCGTGCAAGGACATTTTACTCTGCCATGTGCTGCTGATTGTGGGCCTTTACTTTTGTTTGTATGCATTGGATCCTCTTGTACATTATTTTCTTATTTTCTCAATACCTATATCCTGTTATGTGTCCCGGTTTAAGGGTTGCACCATAGTAATCACTGTTTAGCTACCTAGTGAATTTACTTATACTCATGCACTGTGCTGTATATCTGTTTTTAAAATGGAATTGATACTAGTCTTATAATAAAGGATATTTTGATTGTATCCAGGCTTAATGTGACTCGTTTTTCTCCTGTTTTAGTAAGCTTATGATCGAGTGGCCTTTAATGTAAAAGAAATTCTCTGACGCTTAATTTATATCCCCTATTATAAGTAATGGAACTCCTCCCCACCTACCAGATATATTTAGGATTTCCTGTAGTTTTTTCCCTGAGTACGGTGGAGGAATATACACCGACACGACACATACCAGTCTAGCAAACACCTTACACACAAGGAATACGTACTGTCCATCACTATCTATTACCACCTCTACCTCCTCGGAACGGTACGCCTGTATGCACGAGGATTGACACTCCCCTAGCATAGGCCGAGAATGTCGCATGGTAAGCCTTCCTCACCCATCTCTTATCCAATATACCGGTTTTTTCCTTTACTAAGTGAGTTTCTTGAAGGCACACCAGCGAGGGTCTCTGTTTTACAATATACTGCAAAATAGCCTTACGTTTTGTAACATTCGATAATCCTCTAATGTTCCAGCTCAAAATTTTAACTCTATCTCCCATCATTTTGCATAATAGTTAACCTTCTCTTCTTTTTCCCATTGGTCTTCTTTACCCCCCTAAACTGGGCCCACCTACCCAAACCTCCCCCCCAGCCCCTCATTATTACAAAATAACCCCTAACCCTACCCTTCCCTTCCCTTAATAACTTCTCCCCCAACAACGTTATAACAATCAATGTATAAACTCCTACTCCCTCTCTGTATGAGAAAGGGGAACGCGCTGTTGCTATCCCAGCAGTGGCTCAAAAGCCGATACCACCACAAATAGATTTCCCTCTATCTTCCAGTCGTTCCTCCCCCCGCCCTTTAGAAACAGGATATATAAACAGTTGCGCCGCCGAACACAACCCTAGCGAACAAGGACCATACCCCAAATCCTTTTAGTAACAGATCACTATTAACCATCAACTCAATTTTCTCTCCCCCATCTATCACAATAACCAGAAGACCGCATTTAAACCTCTTCAGCGGGTCTTTTCTGCTCCAATACGTTTGGTATTCAAGTCCAGCCAATGTGACACTTCCTCAGGATTTTGAAAAAAGTGAACCCTGTCCATGGCCACCACACGTAATTTAGCTGGATACAGCATAGAATAGGCCAGTCCTAATTCACGCAAGCGTCTTTTAGCCTCTCCAAACTTCATCCTGAGCTTCTGTACAATTGTAGAATAGTCAGGATATATAGATACACGGTTACCGTCAATAGTCAATTCTTCCATATTTCTGGCCTTCCGTAGCAGAATGTCCCGGTCTCTGTAATTAAGGATTTTAGCTAGAAAGGTCCGTGGGGCGGAGCAAGGGGGCAGAGGTCTAGTCGGCACCTGGTGAGCTCTTTCAACCGCAAAAAGGTTTGTGAGACTGTCCCCTCCAACCTTAGTTTTTAGCCATGTCTCTATGAACTCAGTGGGATTATTTCCTTCTGCCTTTTCAGGTACACCAATAATTCTCAAGTTGCTCCTGCGCGAACGATTCTCCAAATCATCAGTTTTAAACTCTAACTCCGCAATGCGCTGGTCATATTTTTTCTCTCTCTTTGCCATTTCAGCAATCTGATCTTCCGCACCTCCCACACGTTCCTCCAACAGTTCAACTCTCCCCTCCATTTTATGCATAGCTGTACGAAAAGAGGCAACTTCCCCTTTAAGGTCGTCCACCTGGACAGTTAGGGTTGTCAATGCAGTTTTGCAGAATAAGGCTACTTTCACACTAGCGTCGGGAACAACCCGTCGCTGTGCGTCGGGCCGACGTTCCCGACGCTAGCGTGGTCTCCGCCGCACAACGGGGGCAGCGGATGCATTTTTCCCACGCATCCGCTGCCCCATTGTGAGGTGGGGGCGGAGTTCCGGCCGCGCATGCGCGGTCGGAAAAAACGGACCGTCGGGAGCAAAAAACGTTACACGTAACGTTTTTTTCTCCCGACGGTCCGCTACCACACGCCCAAGCGTCGCAAAACGGACGCAACGTTTGGCAATGCGTCGCAAATGCGTCGCTAATGTTAGTCTATGACGAAAAAACGTATCCAGCAAGAACTTTTGCTGGATGCGTATTTTCAGCAAAACGACGCATTTGCGACGTATTGCAGTTAACGCTAGTGTGAAAGTAGCCTAATACTGCAGAAAATATATCCTTCAGGGTTGGCTCCCCAGTCCCATCAGCACTGCCAGTCTCCATTTGTGAAACATATTCTGGAGTCAGCTCAGCTACATCTTTCAATGGAGGATTTCTCACATCTGGTGTAGCAATAGGTGTTATAGGGGATCCACTCACCATCCCCTCTGCCTGTGCCCCAGACCTCGTCCCAACCTGCTCCCCTGAGATCCCCTCCTCTTCTATCACCTTTCCAGCGGCTCCCTGCATCATCCGTCCTGCCTCCTCTGTCCTCGCAAACTGCTCCAACCTGGCGATGACCTCCAGCCTCTTCTGGTATGCAGCACTTGCTTTTGCCGCGTCTTCAGCAGCGCTGTCGGCGCCATCTTGGGAGCGCGTGCTGCCCGCCATCCCGTCTTCTTTCTGCCTCCTTCTTGTCATCCTGCTGTGTGCGCACAGCGCGGTCAGCTCCCTCCACTCTCCGGGCACTCCGGAGTTCCTCCACCGGTATGTGGCGTTCGGCGGCGCCTCTGATATTACCGGATCAGCGGTCAGGCAGCGGGAGAGGTCCGACACGCGTCCTCTCACATCTCCTGCTAGGCCACGCCCCTACAACGACACTCTTAGAAGCACCCTTGAACAAGTAGCTCCCCTCACCCTCAGAACCTCCAAACACAGAGTGAAACAGCCCTGGCTCACATCGCAAACCCGATTTCTCCAGCGATGCTCTAGGAGTGCTGAACGCTTATGGAGGAAAACAAGCACACTATAACCTATAACTCTGCCCTTCACCTCGCCAAACAGACCTACTACACCACGCTGATCTCCTCACTATCCAGCAACCCCAAGAAACTATTTAACACCTTTCACTCCCTCCTCAGGCCAAAAGCACAAGATCCTATCACAGACATTTGTGCTGATGACCTGGCCTCCCACTTTATAGAGAAAATAGACAATGCTCCCAGACACCAAGTGCAATGACTCCCATCCCTCCCTGCATCTCCCCTGGCTCACTCTCCACATTCGATCCCATCACAGAAGAAGAAGTCTCCAAGCTCCTCTCCTCTTCTCGTCCGACTACATGCACTACCGACCCCATTCCCTCACACCTCCTCCAGTCTCTCTCTCCAGTTGTCACAACTCACCTAACCACAATCTTTAATCCCTCCCTCTCCTCTGGCATTTTCCCCTCCTCCTTCAAACACTCTATCATTACTCCATTACTAAAAAAACCCACCCTCGACCCATCCTGCACAAACAACTACAGACCGGTCTCCAATCTCCCCTTCATCTCTAAACTCTTGGAGCGCCTGATCTACTCCCGCCTTACCCGTTACCTCTCCACTCATTCCCTCCTAGACCCCTCACAGTCCGGTTTCCGCCCCCTACATTCGACAGAAACTGCACTCATCAAGGTGACCAATGACCTGACAGCAAAATGTAACGGTGACCACTCTCTGCTCATTCTTCTCGACCTTTCTGCAGCCTTTGACACTGTTGACCACCCTCTCCTACTCTCTAGGCTCCAGTCACTAGGCATTAAGGACACTGCTCTCTCCTGGTTCTCCTCCTATCTTTCTGACCGTTCCTTCAGTGTTCTGTTCTCTGGTTCCACTTCATCTCCTCTTCCTCTCACTGTTGGGGTACCCCAGGGCTCAGTCCTTGGCCCCCTTCTCTTCTCCCTCTACACAGCCCCAATTGGACAGACCATCAGCAGATTTGGCTTTCAGTACCATCTTTATGCTGATGACACACAACTATACACGTCATCCCCTGACCTTACCCCCGCTGTACTACAGAACGCCACTGACTGTCTGTCCGCAGTCTCCAACATCATGTCCGCTCTCTATCTGAAACTCAACCTCTCCAAAACTGAACTTCTTCTGCTCCCGCCATCTACTAACCTCCCTAAGTCTGATATTTCCCTCTCCGTGGGTGGCACCATAATAACACCCCGGCAGCAGGCACGCTGTCTGGGTGTTTTGTTTGACTCCGATCTCACCTTCACATCCCATATACAATCTCTTGCCAGCTCGTGCCGCTTACACCTAAAGAACATCTCTAGAATCCGCCCTTTTCTTACCATGGAGACAACAAAAACCCTCACTGTCGCCCTGATCCACTCCCGCCTGGACTACTGTAACGCTCTACTAATTGGCCTCCCTGTTACTCGACTTTCCCCTCTCCAGTCTATCCTTAATGCGGCAGCTAGGGTCGTCCATCTGGCTAATCGTTATTCGGACGTGTCCGCTCTTCGCCAGTCGTTACACTGGCTGCCCATTCATTACAGGATACAATTCAAAGTACTTGTTCTCACCCACAAAGCTCTCCACAGTGCGGCACCCCCTTACATCTCCTCCCTCATTTCTGTCTATCGGCCTAGCCGACCACTGCGCTCTGCAAACGACTTTCGACTAACCTCCCACTTCCGACTCCAAGACTTCTCCCGTGCTGCGCCAATCCTCTGGGATTCTCTACCCCAAGATATTAGGACCATCCGCAACTTGCATAGTTTTAGGCGCTCACTCAAAACACATTTGTTCAGAGCTGCCTACCACATTAACTAATCAGTCATTTTATGTTTGTGTGTGTGTGGGTGTGTAGCCCATTCACTATCTCCATCTACCCCCCCACCCCCTGAAGATGGCTGGACCATCATTGTAAATACATCATTGTAAATACACACCTGTACTTTGTATCTCCCCCACCTCATTGTAGATTGTAAGCTCTCACGAGCAGGGTCATCTTATTTTGTCTTATTTTGCTTTATTACTGTATTCACACAACGCCTATTAATATCCACAATGTATAGCCATGAAGTAACTAATACAACACCAAAGACAAACTTCACTTGAGGCAAAAATATAAAACAAACAACTTTATTGAGTTACAATGATAAAAATCAATCAATATCCAAGTGGCCTCCTAAGACACAGAAACATGGAGGACAACCAGCAAACACTCGTGTAAATACAATAGTCATAATACATACACTGCTAAAGTGGTAATAATTCAAAGTGTTAATGGTCATGTTTCTGTGTCTTAGGAGGCCACTTGGATATTGATTGATTTTTATCATTGTAACTCAATAAAGTTGTTTGTTTTATATTTTTGCCTCAAGTGAAGTTTGTCTTTGGTGTTTTATTACTGTATTGTTAACGTTGTTACCTACACTATGTTCCAAATTATTATGCAAATGACATATTTCTCAGATTTTCCTAAATGGTCAGTGCAAATGACAGTCAGTCTAGTAAAAGTCATCACCCATTAGAGTATACATCGAATTTTTTTGAAGAAACCTCCCAATGATAACAGTATAATCTCCAAAATGAATAAAAACTCAAAATGCACTGTTCCAAATTATTAGGCACAGTAGTATTTCTAAACATTTGATATGTTTTAAAGAACTAATGCTCATTTGTGGAATTTGCAGCATTAGGAGGTCACATTCACTGAACAAAAAAGCTATGTAACTCCAAAACATCCTAACAGGCCAAGTTACATGTTAACATAGGAGCCCTTCATTGATATCACCTTCACAATTCTTGCATCCATTGAACTTGTGAGTTTATGGAGAGTTTCTGCTTGTATTTCTTTGCATGAAGTCAGAATAGCCTCCCAGAGCTGCTGTTTTGATGTGATCTGCCTCCCACTCTCATAGATCTTTTGTTTGATGATACTCCAAAGGTTCTCTATAGGGTTGAGGTCAGGGGAAGATGGTGGCCACACCATGAGTTTATCTCCTTTTATGCCCATAGCAGCCAATTACTCAGAGGTATTCATTGTCATGCATGAAGATGATTTTGTTCCTGAAGGCACGTTTCTGCTTTTTAGACCATGGAAGAAAGTTGTCAGTCAGAAACTCTTATTTACTTTGCTGAGGTCATTTTCACACCTTCAGGAACCTTAAAGGGCCCTACCAGCTGGTTCCCCATGATTCCAGCCCAAAACATGACTCCTCCACCTCCTTGCTGATGTCGCAGCCTTGTTGGGACATGGTGGCCATCCACCAACCATCCACTACTCCATCCATCTGGACCGTCCAGAGTTGCTTGACACTCATTAGTAAACAAGACTGTTTGAAAATTAGTCTTCATGTATGTCTGGGCCCACTGCAACAGTTTCTGCTTGTGAACACTGTTTAGGAGTGGCCAAATAGTAGGTTTATGCACCACAGCAAGCCTTTGAAGGATCCTACACCTTGAGGTTCAAGGGACTCCAGAGGCACCAGCAGCTTCAAATAACTGTTTGCTGCTTTGTAATGGTATTTTGGCAGCTGCTCTCTTAATCCAATGAATTTCTCTGCCAGAAAACTTCCTCATTATGCCTTTATTTGCATGAACTCTGTCTGTGCTCTGTTTCAGTCACAAATCTCATCAGAGTATGATGATCACTCAAGTTTTCGTGAAATAGCTAATTTTTTCATACCTTGTCCAAGGCATTGCACTATTTAACGCTTTTCAGCAGCAGAGAGATCCTTTTTATTTCCCATATTGCTTGAAACCTGTGACCTGCATAATAATGTGGAACATCATTTTTGAGTAGTTTTCCTTTAATTAGAATCACCTGGAAAACTAATTATCCCATGTGTTTAAGATTGATTTCAGTGATTCATTGAGCCCTGAGACACAATACCATCCACGAGTTTATTTTAAAAACAAAACAATTAAATCTTTATGACACTTAAATCCAACTTGCATAATAATTTGGAACACAGTGTATGACTGTTGTGTTTGAAACTGTTAAACTGTAAAGCGCTGCGGAATATGTTGGCGCTATATAAATAAAGATTATTATTATTATTATTATATAAGTCGGAATAGCTTGAGGAAATATTTTAGCAATATCTTCCACTTTATGATGTAAATTGTCTTATTTATCTTTCATTTTTGGTATGTAGGTCAAATTCATTTATTTTTTTCAAATTATGTTTGCCAAATGCTTACCACATTTATTAGCCAGAGTATAATATTTAAAGGGAACCAGTCACCCTCAAAATCGATGGTGAGGTAAGCTCACCGTCATCAGGGGCTTATCTACAGCATTCTGTAATGCTGTAGATAAGTCCCCGATGTTACCTGAAAGAGGAGAAAAAGACGTTAGATTATACTCACCCAGGGGCGGTCCCGGTCCGATGGGTGTCTCAGGTCCGGTCCGGCGCCTCCTATCTTCGTTCCATGACTTCCTCTTCTGGTCTTCACGCCGCGGCTGCAGCACAGGCGTACTTTTTCTGCCCTGTTGAGGGCAGAGCAAAGTACTGCAGTGCGCAGGCGCCGGGACAGGTCAGAGAGGCCCGATGCCTGCACTACAGTACTTTGCGCTGCCCTCAACAGGGCAGACAAAGTACGCCTGCACTGGAGCCGCGACAGAAGCAAGGAGCATGACGACATCATATGAAGATGGGAGGCTCTGGACCTGAACCTGCGATGCCCATCGGACACGAACCGGACCGCCCCTGGGTGAGTATAATCTAACTTGTTTTTCTTATCTTTCAGGTTACATCGGGGGCTTATCTACAGCATTCCAGAATGCTGTAGCTAAGCCCCTAATGATGGTGGCAGCAGATTATAGTGGTAAAATGAGGTGACAGATTCCCTTTAATGCTACTGGACAATACTCTGTGCTCCTCCTTCTAGACCTGTCCTCTGCTTTTGACACAGTTGACCACTGCCTGCTACTACAGATCCTCTCCTCCTTTGGCATCAAAGACCTCGCCCTATCCTGGATCGCCTCGTACCTTTCCAACCGCACATTCAGCGTCTCCCACTCCCACACTACCTCCTCATCCCACCCTCTCTCTGTTGGAGTCCCCCAAGGCTCTGTTCTAGGACCCCTACTCTTCTCAATCTATACACTTGGCTTGGGACAACTCAAAGTCCCATGGATTTCAGTACCACCTCTATGCTGATGACACTCAAATCTACTTCTCTGGCCCAGACGTCACCGCTCTGCTGTCCAGAATCCCAGAGTGCCTATCAGCCATATCCTCCTTCTTCTCCTCTCGCTTCCTCAAACTCAATGTGGACAAATCTGAACTCATCATCTTTCCTCCATCCCACAAATCTTCCTTACCTGACCTATCTATCGCAATCAACGACATCATGCTTTCCCCGTACCCGAAGTCCGCTGCCTCGGAGTAACCTTCGACTCTGCCCTGTCCTTCAAACCGCACATCCAAGCTCTTTCCACCTCCTGTCGCCTCCAGCTCAAAAATATCTCCAGAATCCGTCCTTTCCTCAACCTACTAAAATGCTTGTGCATGCCCTCATCATCTCCCGCCTTGACTACTGCAACATCCTTTTCTGCGGCCTCCCTGCTAACACCCTTGCACCTCTCCAGTCCATCCTTAACTCTGCTGCCCGACTAATCCATCTCTCTCCTCGCTACTCCTCCGCTTCCCCCCTCTGCAAATCTCTTCACTGGCTCCCATTCCCTCAGCGTATCCAGTTCAAATTACTAATACTGACTAAGCCATCCATAACCTGTCTCCTCCATATATCTCTGAACTAATCTCCCGATATCTTCCCTCACGTAGTCTCCGGTCCTCCCAAGACCTCCTTCTCTCCTCCACACTTATTCGCTCCTCATCCAATCGCCTCCAAGACTTCTCCCAAATATCCCCCATCCTCTGGAACTCTCTGCCCCAACACGTCCGACTATCAACCACAGTCGGATCCTTCAGACGGAACCTGAAAACTCATCTCTTCAGGAAAGCCTACAGCCTGCACTGACCTCGCTGCCTCCTCATCACTACCGAAGCTACCGCCTCACCAACACCGGAGCTCCCTCAACCCCCAACCTACTGTCTCCTTACCCATAATCCTGTAGAATGTAAGCCCGCAAGGGCAGGGTCCTCGCCCCTCTGTATCAGTCTGTCATTGTAAGTTTGTCTACTGTAAGTGATATCTGTAACCTGTATGTAACCCCTTCTCATGTACAGCACCATGGAATCAATGGTGCTATATAAATAAATAATAATAATAAAATGCAATCTGTTACTATTGAGCAGAATTCATTTCAGCCTATTCGTTCAGCCCTCCACAACAGACATGATCTCTCATGTGGCTCCTTGGTAAAATTGATTTCCTACATCTGCTCTATTATATATAGCACTATGTTATGTATAGCGCTGTACATAAGGGGAAAAAAAACTCTCGTTTCGCATCTATAGATGTGCACCAGAGCAACAGTGTGCTAATCACATGACTTATCACATTTTCTATCAAAGGGGGTCATGTGACATGTCACGTAATACATTGGGGGATGGATGGCCCACACCTTCTAAACTGCCATAGGCCCTGGCTGCACTTAATCCACCCCGATAGCATCCTCTATACAGGATGAGCCCCCACACAGCCCCCCTATGCACAGCATGATCCATAATATATCCCCTATATACAGTATGAGCCTTCACATAATCACTATATACAATATGAGCCCCCTCATAACCTCTCTATTTACAGGATGAGCCCACACATAGCCTCCTATGTACAGTAGGAGCCCTCACACAGTCTTTATATATGCTGGCTAAGCCGCCACATAGCCTGTCTATATACAGCAGGAGCCCTCACATAGCTCCCTATATATAATATGAGCTCTCACATTTCATCCTATGCACATTATGAAACTCCACATAGCCTCCTATATACAGTAGGGTCCCTCACATTCTTTATTTATACAGGATAAGCCTCCACATAGCCTCTCTACACAATGTTCCAAATTATTATGGAAATTGGATTTAAGTGTCATAAAGATTTATTTGTTTTGTTTTTCAAATAGACTCATGGATGGTATTGTGTCTCATGGCTCAATGGATCACTGAAATCAATCTTAAACATGTGATAATTAGTTTTCCAGGTGATTATAATTAAAGGAAAACTACTTTAAAATGATGTTCCACATTATTAAGCAGGCCACAGTTTTCAAGTAACATGGAAAAGAAAAAGGATCTCTCTGCTGCCGAAAAGCATCAAATTGTGCAATGCCTTGGTCAGGGGATGAAAACATTAGATATTTCCCAAAAACTTAAGCGTGATAATCGTACTGTTAACCCCTTCATGACCCAGCCTATTTTGGCCTTAATGACCTTGCCGTTTTTTGAAATTCTGACCAGTGTCCCTTTATGAGGTAATAATTCGGGAACGCTTCAACGGATCCTAGCGATTCTGAGATTGTTTTTTCGTGACATTGGGCTTCATGTTAGTGGTAAATTTAGGTCTATAATTTCTGAGTTTATTTGTGAAAAAAACGGAAATTTGGAAATACAGCTGCAGCTTGAAGAACCCAAGCTGTTGCAAAACTCTTAGGGAGAGCAATAGTAGTCAGCTAGAAGAGTGTAACCCCTATATATAAAACATAACTTTTACTAATGATGATTAAAATGAACAAACAAATAATAAACAAAGGTGCTCACGTCGATAACAGTGCAGTTAAAAAACTGGTTGTATCTCACCAATTGCAGACTGGAGTACCATATAGATGAATTAAGGGTCTCCGGGAGGGTCCAGCAATAAAGAAAAATATGGAGCAATGTGTACAGGGATGGGGAACCGTTACCTACTCCCCTGTCGTGCCCCAGCATTGACTCCTGTCCTTACAAGGACAGGCCCAAATGAGCCCTATACTGGACACCCCCCCCAAGTATGTTAGAAAGTAACGCCTCCCAACGCGTTTCTTCTCCACTCGCAGAGATTCATCAGGGGAGTTTCAAAAGTCCGTGAGCTCAATTTTGCTCAGGTATATAATTCTGAGGACACCAGCAGTGGCTATGTGTCCTCTGGTCCCAGAAAGGTTTCTGTGTGGCCGTCTGCCACAACCGGTGAGTGAACCGGTTGTGAAAAAAACGGAAATTTGGCAAAAATTTTGAAAATTTCGCAATTTTCACATTTTGAATTTTTATTCTGTTAAACCAGAGAGTTATGTGACACAAAATAGTTAATAAATAACATTTCCCACATGTCTACTTTACATCAGCACAATTTTGGAAACAAATTTTTTTTTTGCTAGGAAGTTATAAGGGTTAAAATTTGACCAGTGATTTCTCATTTTTACAACAAAATTTACAAAACCATTTTTTTTAGGGACCACCTCACATTTGAAGTCAGTTTCAGGGTTCTATATGGCTGAAAATACCCAATAGTTACACCATTCTAAAAACAGCACCCCTCAAGGTGCTCAAAACCACATTCAAGAAGTTTATTAACCCTTCAGGTGTTTCACAGCAGCAGAAGCAACATGGAAGTAAAAAATGAACATTTAACTTTTTAGTCACAAAAATGATCTTTTAGCAAAAATTTTTTTATTTTCCCAAGGGTAAAAGGAGAAACTGGACCACAGACGTTGTTGTCCAATTTGTCCTGAGTACGCTGATACCTCATATGTGGGGGTAAACCACTGTTTGGGCGCACGGCAGGGCTTGGAAGGGAAGGAAGCCATTTGACTTTTTGAATGAAAAATTGGCTCCAATCTTTAGCGGACACCATGTCGCGTTTGGAGAGCCCCCGTGTGCCTAAACATTGGAGCTCCCCCACAAGTGACCCCATTTTGGAAACTAGACCCCCCAAGGAACTTATCTAGAAGCATAGTGAGCACTTTAAACCCCCAGGTGCTTCACAAATTGATCCGTAAAAATGAAAATACTTTTTTTTCCCAAAAAAATTATTTTAGCCTCAATTTTTTCATTTTCACATGGGCAACAGGATAAAATGGATCCTAAATTTTGTTGGGCAATTTCTCCTGAGTACACCGATACCTCATATGTGGGGGTAAACCACTGTTTGGGCACATGGTAAGGCTCGGAAGGGAAGGAGCGCCATTTGACTTTTTGAATGAAAAATTATCTCCATCGTTAGCGGACACCATGTCGCTTTTGGAATGCCCCTGTGTGCCTAAACATTGGAGCTCCCCCACAAGTGACCCCATTTTGGAAACTAGACCTCCGAAGGAACTAATCTAGATGTGTGGTGAGCACTTTGAACCCCCAAGTGCTTCACAGAAGTTTATAACGCAGAGCCATGAAAATAAAAAATAATTTTTCTTTTCTCAAAAATGATTTTTTAGCCCACAATTTTTTATTTTCCCAAGGGTAACAGGAGAAATTGGACCCCAAAAGTTGTTGTCCAGTTTCTCCTGAGTACGCTGATACCCCATATGTGGGGGTAAACCACTGTTTGGGCGCACGTCAGGGCTCGGAAGGGAAGTAGTGACATTTGAAATGCAGACTTTGATGGAATGGTCTGCGAGCGTCACATTGCATTTGCAGAGCCCCTGATGTGCCTAGACAGTAGAAACACCCCACAAGTGACCCCATTTTGGAAACTAGACCCCCCAAGGAACTTATCTAGATGTGTGATGAGCACGTTCAACCCCCAAGTGCTTCACAGAAGTTTACAACGCAGAGCCGTGAAAATAAAAAATCATTTTTCTTTCCTCAAAAAAGATGTTTTAGCAAGCAATTTTTTATTTTCACAAGGGTAACAGGAGAAATTGGGCCCCAATAGTTGTTGCCCAGTTTGTTGTGAGTGTGCTGGTACCCCATATGTGGGGGTAAACCACTGTTTGGGTGCACGTCGGGGCTTGGAAGGGAGGGAGCACCATTTGACTTTTTGAACGCAAGATTGGCTGGAATCAATGGTGGCGCCATGTCGCGTTTGGAGACCCCTGATGTGCCTGAACAGTGGAAACCCCTCAATTCTAACTTCAACACTAACCCCAACACACCCCTAATCCTAATCCCAACTGTAGCCATAACCCTAATCACAACCCTAACCCCAACACACCCCTAACCACAACCCTAACCCCAACACACCCGTAACCCTAATTCCAACCCTAATCCTAACCCTAATCCCAACCCTAACCACAACTGTAACCCCAACACACCCCTAACCCTATCCGTAACCCTAACCACAAGCCTAATCTTAACCCTATTTCCAACCCTAGCCCTAATTGCAACCCTAACTCTAAGGCTATGTGCCCACGTTGCAGATTCGTGTGAGATTTTTCCACACGATTTTTGAAAAATCTGCAGGTAAAAGGCACTGCGTTTTACCTGCGGATTTACAGCAGATTTCCAGTGTTTTTTTGTGCGGATTTCACCTGCGGATTCCTATTGAGGAACAGGTGTAAAACGCTGTGGAATCTGCACAAAGAATTGACATGCTGCGGAAAATACAACGCAGCGTTTCTGCACGGAATTTTCCCCACCATGGGCACAGCGGATTTGGTTTTCCATAGGTGTACATGGTACTGTAAACCTGATGGAAAACTGCTACGAATTCGCAGCGGCCAATCCGCTGCGGATCCGCGGCCAATCCGCTGCGGATCCGCAGCCAAATCCGCACTGTGTGCACATGCCATAACCCTAACCCTACCCCTAGTTCTAACCCTAACCCTAGTTGAAAAAGAAAAAAAAAAATATTTTATTATTGTCCCTACCTATGGGGGTGAAAAAGGGGGGTTTATTTATTATTTTTTTTATTTTGATCGCTGTGATAGAACCTACCACAGCGATCAAAATGTACTTGTAATGAATCGGCCGGCCGGCAGATTCATCGGGCGCACTGAGCATGCGCCCGCCATTTTGGAAGATGGCGGCGCCCATGGAGAAGACGGACGGGCACCGGGAGCCTCGGTAAGTATAAGGGGGGGGAGATCGGGGCACGGGGGGGGGGGGCGTCGGAGCACGGGGGGGTGGCATAGGAGCAGGGGGGAGCGGACAGGAGGAAGGGGGAGCGGAGCACAGGACGGAGGGGACTACGGGACAGATCGGTGGCTTGGGGGGGCGATCGGTGGGGTGGGGGGGCTCACATCAGTGTTTCCAGCCATGGCCGATGGTATTGCAGCATCGGCCATGGCTGGATTGTAATATTTCACCAGTTTTTTAGGTGAAATATTACAAATCGCTCTGATTGGCAGTTTCACTTTCAACAGCCAATCAGAGCGATCGTAGCCACGGGGGGGTGAAGCCACCCCCCCTGGGCTGAAGCACCACTCCCCCTGTCCCTGCAGATCGGGTGAAATTGGAGTTAACCCTTTCACCCGATCTGCAGGGACGCGATCATTCCATGACGCCACATAGGCGTCATGGGTCGGATTGGCACGGGTTTTCATGACGCCTACGTGGCGTCAAAGGTCGGGAAGGGGTTAAAGAGATTTGTGGCCGAATCTGAGCACAGACGTGTTCGTTCTGATAAAGGCATAATGAGGAAGGTTTCTGCCAGGCAAGTTCATCGGATTAGGAGAGGAGCTGCTAAAAAGCCATTACAAACCAGCAAACAGATATTTAAACCTGCTGGTGCCTCTGGAGTCCCTCGAACCTCAAGGTGTAGTATCCTTCAAAGGCTTGCTTTGGTTCATAAACTTACTATTCGGCCACCCCTAAACAGTGTTCACAAGCAGAAACGGTTGCAGTGGGCCCAGGCATACATGAAGACTAATTTTCAAACAGTCTTGTTTACTGATGAGTGTCAGATGGATGGAGTAGTGGATGGTTGGTGGATGTCCACCATGTCCCAACAAGGCTGCAATGTCAGCAAGGAGGTGGGAGGAGTCATGTTTTGGGCCGGAATCATGGGGAAACAGCTGCTAGGGCCCTTATAAGGTTCCTGAAGGTGTGAAAATTACCTCTGCAAAGTATATGGAGTTTTTGACTGACAACTTTCTTCCATGGTATAAAAAGCAGAAACGTGCCTTCAGGAGCAAAATCATCTTCATGCATGACAATGCACCATCTCATGCTGCAAAGAATACCTCTAAGTCATTGGCTGCTATGGGCATAAAAGGAGATAAACTCATGGTGTGGCCACCATCTTCCCCTGACCTCAACCCTATAGAGAACCTTTGCAGCATCATCAAGCAAAAGATCTATGAGGGTGGGAGGCAGTTCACATCAAAACAGCAGCTCTGGGAGGCTATTCTGACTCCATGCGAAGAAGAACAAGCAGAAACTCTCCAAAAACTCACAATTTCAATGATGCAAGAATTGTGAAGGTGATCTCAAAGAAGGTTCCTATTTTAACATGTAACTTGGCCTGTTAGGATGTTTTGGAGTTAAATAGCTTTTTTGTTCAGTGAATGTGACCTCCTAATGCTGCAAATTCCACAAATGAGCATTTTCAGTTCTTTAAAACATATCAAATGTTTAGAAATTCTACTGTGCCTAATAATTTGGAACAGTGCATTTTGATTTTTTTATTCATTTTGGAGATTATACGGTTATCATTGGGAGTTTTCTTCAATAGAATTCGATGTATACTCTAACGTGTAACGACTTTTATTAGACTGACTGTCATCATTTGCACCGACCATTTAGGAAAATCTGAGAAATATCATTTGCATAATAATTTGGAACATGGTGTATATACAGGATGAGCCCCCACATAGCCAACTATGTACAATATGAGCCTCTTCATGCAGGGCCGGCGTCAATACCCGGCGCACCCGGGCAAGTGCCGGGGCCCTGGCGAGACGGGGGGCCCACTAACGCTGTCTGGGATACAGCCAGCTCACCCCCCTTCCCGCCAGCGCCGACTCACCCCCCCCGCCAGCGCCGCCCAATTCAACTATACCGGCATCTGACGCCAGTACAGTTCAATGCAATGATGGAGGAGAGCGCGTCAGAGGACGCTCCCTCTCCCACCATTCCCCTCTGCATCTGACACTGCGGGTGCGCAATTATGTCATATCATCGCTTACCTGCTGTGTGCCGGGCAGACTGCAGCTGCTGAGACCATGGGGGGGCTGTATTACATTACATTCAATGGGGGGGCTGTGCTGTATTATATTCTATGGGGGCTGTATTATATTCTATGTGGTTTTGTGCTATAGTCTATGGGGGGCTGTATTATAGTCTATGGGGGGCTGTATTACAGTCTATGGGGGGCTGTATTACATTCTATGGGGGGGCTGTATTATATTCTATGGGGGGCTGTATTACATTCTATGGGGTTCTGTGTTATATTCTATGGGGGCTATATTACATTCTATGGGGTGCTGCATTATATTGTATGGGGTGCTGTATTATATTGTATGGGTGCTGTATTATATTCTATGGGGGGCTGTATTATATTCTCTGGGGGGCTACATTATCTTCTATGGGAGATGTATTATATTCTATGAGGGAGGATTGCATCATACTCTTATGGGGCTACATTATATTCTATGGGGAGGTAGGCTGTATTATATTCTATGTATTAAATGTATTCTATATTAAATTTAGTATATTCTATGAGGGGTGATTGTGTCATACTCTATGAGGGGGCTACATTATATTCTATGGGGGGCTGCATTATACTCTATGAGGGGGCTACCATATATTTGCAGGGGCTGCATTATACTATATGAAGGGGTTGTATTATATTCTCTGGGGGGTTACATTATAATCGGGGCTACAATATATTCTGTGAGGTGGCTGCATTATACTCTGTGAGGTGGCAGCATTATACTATATGTGGGCTGCATTATACTGTATCGAGGACTATGGGGAATACATTATACTATATGAAGAACTATGGGTTGCATTATACTATGGGAAGTGAATTGTACTAAATGGATGACTATGGTGGTGCATTATACTATATGGAGCACTATGAGGAGTGTATTATACTATATGGAGTACTGAGCAGTGTATTTTAATATATGGAGGACTATGAGGGGTGTATTATACTATATGGAGGACTGAGGAGTGTATTATTGTATATGGAGGACTGAGGAGTGTATTATACTATATGGAGGACTGAGGAGTGCATTATACTATATAGAGGACTATGGGGCACATTATAATATATGGAGGACTATGGGGCACATTTTATTATATGGAGGACTATGAGGAGTGTATTATACTATATGGAGGACTGAGGAGTGTATTATACTATATGGAGGACTGAGGAGTGCATTATACTATATGGAGGACTATGGGGCACATTATAATATATGGAGGACTATGGGGTGTATTATACTAAACAAACAAAATGTTGCCTATTCATCAAGTTGTATGCATACAGGTGCTGCTCACAAAATTAGAATATCATCAAAGTTAATTTATTTCAGTTCCTCAATACAAAAAGATGAAACTCCATATTATATAGTCATTATAAACATAGTGATCTATTTCAAGTGTTTATTTCTTTTAATGTAGGTGATTATGGCTTACAGCCAATGAAAACCCAAAAGTATTCTATAATGTTGATTCGCCTCTAATATTACAGGTACTGATACCCTGAGACCTGTGGACCTTAGAGTTAGCCATCTGCCAAAGCACAGGATCTACATGTCACCTACTCCAAGAGTGACACAGTGCAGAAACGCCACTATCAGGACTTATTTTCCAGAACACACACGTGGACTAGTAAGTGACTAAGTGACCAAACATTACTATATATTTGGTCGGACACCGAGTTCCACTTGCGAGAGCCTCGCATCACTTCACCTTGCACAGCCGCCTGTTCTTTGGACAAGAGTGTGCAGCTGCATAGAAATACGGACGTTTCGGGTGATGCAATGCAAGGCTCGCGCATTGCTCTCGCATAATTGGCATATAAGGGGTTGACTTATATAAAGCCCCTCTGCTGTATGGTATTGTAGAATTTACAATAGCTACCACTCATGTAAGAAGTGAAATCTGGCATTGTACTATACCCATATTTCTCTGCTGTATCTGTGCATCATGAATCGTGGTATGTGTTAAAGGGGGGGCCCACGGAGACTCTTTCGTCCGGGGCCCTCAAAAACCTGGAGCACTGCCTTCATGGCGTCCTATATATACAGTATGAGCCCTCACATAGCCACCTCTATACAGTATGAGCCCTCACATAGCCAGCTATATACAGGATGAGCCACACACACAGAGCTGCCACCAGGAATTTCATGGCCCCATACTGGTAACATTTTTGGACCCCTTGAGACTCTGCCCAGGCTCCACCCCAGCTCCGCCTTTACCCTTGAACCATCCATAGTCCCACCACCCTATTCTTGGAAAAAGAACACTTCTGCACCATGGCCTCATCAATCACACGTTAACAGTTCCTATCTAACATCATATCACATACATAGCCATCAACTTTTGTTTTGGCTAAAGGATTTTTTTAAGTAGCCACCACGTCAGTGTAGGCCATTTTGGACAGGCCCTACTCTACTCTAACCTATTAAACATTTCTTAAAATATTCAATACTCTTTTTAGGTATATTTGTATTTATTTTTCTTTAAGGGAATGTATTGCATAATTTTTTTTTCAAATGACCAATAATGTCACATACAGTATAAGGAACAAATACAGTCACACCATAACCAGACCACATATTACCACCTCATAGGGACCGAATAATACCACATTCAAGGAACAAATACCACAACACCATGACCAGACCATATATTACCAGCACGTAGTGACCAAATAATACTACTTAGAAAGAAATACATACCACCACACCGTGACCAGACCAAATACTACAATACTGATCATTAAAAAAAGAAAACAATAGTAATGTAATGCAGGTGCCTGGATGCAACGTACAGAGATCACGAGGAGGAAACAGACAGGGGTTGATATATTTTTATTTTTATACAACATAACTTCAAAACAATTAGGGTTAGTAAATATGCAATTTTACAATATAGAGAGTTATAACAGGTTATAAACAAGCTAGAAAGTCTCTCAGTACTTAACGTTATTGGTGTGCCCTATCTTAGGAGACACCACGTGAGTCCTCACTTGAAGTTCTGGCTCTAGCGGGGGTCACCAGGTTTTCCCATTAGGCCACAAGTCTCTTCCTGACATAGTCTATTAAAGCCCGTTGAGCCTCCCACACACCAACCAGCCCCCTCCCAACCTGTAATCCTAGTCCCAGCCGACCTGGTGATAGCTGGAACTGACGGCCCTGCTCACTTGCACTGTCTCTCCTCTCTCGCAGACATGCCCCTCCTGTCACAGTCGCCGCATGGCTCTTCTAGGCTTGACTGTTGGCAAAAGTCTCTCAGGCTCTGGGGCAGAGAGGACAAGGCCTCAACTCTTGACAGGCGTAGTGCGACATTGGAGGCTTGACCAGCACAGGACACAGAATATGGCTCTGACCAGCGTAAGCTTCTTTGGGATCTGGACCTTGCCAGGTGGTGACCGACACCCAGGTAGCACAGACTCCCTGCTGAGGCCTGTCAAGTTGGTCTCAGTTGAGTCTCTGGAGCGCGTCTGCCCTGCTCTCTGTCCTGGCACCAAATCCACCTGTGGTTTGGCGCTCTGGGCTTTAATATCAGGGCAGTTATTACAGAGGGTCGCCTGATCAGGTCCAGCACACAAGGTTCCTCTCTTTGCAAATCTTCCAGCACACTTTGGTTCTTCTTGATTTTGGCTGACCAGCAGATGGCAGTCTTTCCTCATTAATGGCACATCTTGCACCAATTTTCCAGAGTGCTCATGTTGTCTGGTTACACTAATCTATCTATAGAATCGTCTAAGGGGTACTTCCGTTTGTCTGTCTGTAGTGGAAATCCCGCGCCAATCAGGGATGGGCACAGTCCGGCCTGGAAGTCCGCCCCTCCATACTCCACTCCAGTCAGCGCTCACACAGGGTTAATGGCAGCGTTAACGGACTGCGTTATGCCGCGGTGTAACGCACTCCGTTAACGCTGCTATTAACCCTGTGTGACCAACTTTTTAGTATTGATGCTGCCTATGCAGCATCAATGGTAAAAAGATATAATGCTAAAAATAAAAAAAATTAAAAATCGTGCTATTCTCACCTTCCGTCGTCCACCGATGCATCGCTGGGAATGGAAGCTGGCGGCCACATCGCGCGCATCGGGACAGCTTCGCTGGACGCCGGAAGGTGAGTATATAACTATTTTTTATTTTCATTCTTTTTTTAACAGGGATATGGTGCCCACACTGCTATATAGTACTTGTGCTGTGTTATATACTGCGAGGCTGCTATATACTACATGGGCTGTGCTATATACTGCGTGGCCTGTGTTATATACTATGTGGGCAGTGTTATATACTACGTGGGCAGTGTTATATACTACATGGGCTGTGTTGTATACTGCGTGGGCTGTGCTATATACTACGTGGGCAGTGTTATATACTGCGTGGCTGCTATATATTACGTGGGCTGTGTTATATACTACGTGGCCAGCCTCTGCTATATACTATGTGGCTGCTATATATATATACATACATATTCCAGAATACCCGATGCGTTAGAATCGGGCCACCATCTAGTATTACCATAAGTGCCATTATACATAGGATCTCTGTATATAGTGTACAGTCAGTATACAGGTAATACACTGACTCACAAGTGACATTATACACAGGAGCTCTGTATATAGTGTCAGTGTGTAGTGAAAGTGTGCAGGTAATACACTGACTCACCAGTGACGTATCTAGTTGAATATTTTCATCTTCACTTTCACTTTGCTTCTACATGCAGTGCAGATTGCCATCACTTCTTCCAGCCATCACTAGTTCCTGCAGAAAATAAGTTATCTAAAACACATTCCCCAACTTCTACACTACGTCAGATGAAGAAAAAAACGACAGTGCCATCCTGCACAGTAACAGTCCCCCACCCCCACTGAAAACAGTATGCTCAAAAATAAAATACACTGCTCAAAAAAAAATAAAGGGAACACTACAACCCCACATCCTAGATATCACTGAATGAAATATTCCAGTTGTAAATATTTATTCATTACATAGTGGAATGTGCTGAGAGCAATAAAACCTAAAAATGATCAATGTAAATTACAACTAATATCCCACAGAGGTCTGGAGTTGGAATGATGATCAAAATCAAAGTGGAAAATGAAGTTACAGACTGATCCAACTTCAGTGGAAATACCTCAAGACAAGGTAATGAGGCTCGGTAGTGTGTGTGGCCTCCACTTGCCTGTATGATCTCCCCACAACGCCTGGGCATGCTTCTGATGAGGCGACGGATGGTCTCCTGAGGGATCTCCTCCCAGACCTGGACTAAAGCATCCGCCATCTCAAGGACAGTCTGTGGTGCAACGTGATGTTGGTGGATGGTGCGAGACATGATGTTCCAGATATGTTCAATCGGATTCAGGTCTGGGGAACAGGCGGGCCAGGCAATAGCTTCAATGCCTTCATCTTGCAGGAACTGCTGACACACTCCAGCCACATGAAGTCTGTCATTGTCCTGCATTAGGAGGAACCCAGGGCCAACCGCACCAGCATATGGTCTCACAAGGGGTCTGAGGATCTCATCTCTGTACCTAATGGCTGTCAGGCTACCTCTCGCGCTTGGAGGGCTGTGTGGCCCTCCAAAGAAATGCCACCCCACACCATTACTGACCCACTGCCAAACCCGTCTTGCTGAAGGATGTTGCAGGCAGCAGATCGCTCTCTAAGGTGTCTCCAGACTCTGTCACGTCTGTCACGTGCTCAGTGTGAACCTGCTTTCATCTGTGAAGAGCACAGGGCGCCAGTGGCGAATTTGCCAATCCTGGTGTTCTGTGGCAAATGCCAAGCATCCTGCACGGTGTTGGGCTGTGAGCACAACCCCCATCTGTGGACGTCGGGCGCTCAGACCATCCTCATGGAGTCGGTTTCTAACCGTTTGTGCAGACATTTGTGGCCTGCTTGAGGTCGTTTTGCAGGGCTGTGGCAGTGCTCCTTCTGTTCCTCCTTGCACAAAGGCTGAGGTAGCGGTCCCGGTCCTGCTGCTGGGTTGTTGCCCTCCTACGGCCCCCTCCACGTCTCCTGGTGTACTGGCCTGTCTCCTGGTAGTGCCACCAGCCTCTGGACACTACTCTGAGAGACACAGAAAACCTTGCCACAGCTCGCATTGATGTGCCATCCTGGATGAGCTGCACTACCTGAGCCACTTGTGTGGGTTTTAGAGTCCGTCTCATGCTACCACGAGTGTGAAAGCACAACCAACATTCAAAAGTGACCAAAACATTAGCCAGAAAGCATTGGTATTGAGATGTGGTCTGTGGTCCCCACCTGCAGAACCACTCCTTTATTGAGTATGTCTTGATAATTGCCAATAATTTCCATCTGTTGTTTATTCCATTTGCACAATAGCATGTGAACTTGATTGTCAAACAGTGTTGATTCCTAAGTGGACAGTTTGATTTCACAGAAGTTTGATTTACTTGGAGTTATATTGTTTTTAAGTGTTCCCTTTAATTTTTGAGCAGTGTACATCACAAGAGTATTAATATCCCTTAATTAGCCACTACAGTAATAATATCCCACATCCTGTCCCAGGTATCATCCTGCCCCATGTGATCTCCCATCCTGCCCCATGTGATCTCCCATCCTGCCCCATGTGGCCTCCCATCCTGCCCCATGTGGCCTCCCATCATGCCCCAGGTGTCTCCCATCCTGCCCAGGTGTCTCCTGCCCACAGAATCCCCCATATACAGAATGAACCCTTACATAGCCCCTATATAGAGTATGAGCTCTCACATTTCCTCCTATATACATGAGCCCACACACAGCCTCTCTATATACTGGATTAGCTCCCACATAACCACTATATACAATATGAGCCCCCACTTAGCCTCCTATATACAATATGAGCCCTAAAATAGCCTCATGTGTACAATATGAACCCCAAATGGCTTATGATATACAGTATGAGCCCCTACATAGCCTTTTTCAGAGGTGTATCTAGGCTTTTTGGCACCCAGGGTAAGAATTCAATCTGGAGCCCTGAAACCCCCCCCCCCCCCATTCACATTTGCAATTTGCACACTTAGTCACATGCCAACGACCTGCTCGCCCTATTTCAATGTTCAGGGAAGAACTGAGAGAAGCAGGAAGAAAAGCTTGCTGTCGCGTAACAGCGTAAGTATGAAAATCGCATATGAGTGAAGCGGCCATGTGATGACTGCTTGAATCTGCAAGCAGAGCTGAATCCTGACAGTATATTTCATGCTGTTAGATTTGGCTACAGGGCTTCATTTTATAATTAAAGGGTGCATCAATGTTTGAGGTGAAAGTCTGCAGTTACTATAGGTAGCTGCAGGCTTCTGAATTCTCACAGTGCATGTACTGCACACTTTTAGGATTCTCCCTTGCACAAGTATGTGATATATATACTTCTGGACACATTCCGACTAGACGTGTCCGGCCTCGCTCAATTCATTTTCATTGAGTGAGGCCACGCATGTCTAGTCGGCATGTGACTACATGTATGCAATCGCAGGCAAGAGGCAATCCTGACAGCATGCAGTGAGCACTATGAGAATTCAGAGGTCTGCAGTCACATACTGTAGAATGAATGACTGCAGACTCATCAGAAACTTGGACAACCCCTTTAATGCTCCTAACAAGTAAAAGCATGAGCATTAGTCAGTATCACAAAAAAACATCCAGGTACCTGATAGATGATGTTGTCTCTGGAGTCGTTCTCTTTCTTTTCTCCTTCATCTTGTCCAGACTCCATGAGTTTTCTCATCCACAGACATCTCTGCAGATTTCCATCTTCTCTTGTATTCTGCATCACATCCCCACACGACGCCCTTAAAGATAGCAGTGTCATTATAATGCGCCTGAATAAAAAACATCTGCCCTATACTGAGCCTCTGAATAAATAATTGCCCCTCACTATATTCCCTGCACAAAATATGACCCCCACCCTGTCCCTCTTATGGTACAAACCCTCCACACTGTCCTCTCCTTTCCATACTGGGCCTCCTCTTCACACTGTCCTCCCACACTTAGCCCCCTATAGGGCCCAGTCTCTAAACTGTGCCCCCTTATCACTCTCCCCCTCCATGGTATACTGTTGCCTCCTGGCTGTGCCCTTACACTCTTCCTCCATGTTAAACCCCCCTACACACTACTCAGTCTCTATTCTGGCCACACTTGCATTTTTTTCCCGCTATACTGTCTCCTTGGACTATTCCCCTTAAGTCTCCGCACACGTTTCCCCATCCCTCCTCATACATATCCCTCTCACTTTCCATACTGCCTCCTCACACATCCCTCATTCCCCATACTGTGTCCACATACATTTTCCCCTCGCTCCTCATACTGTGTCCGCACCCACACCACTACTCACCATACTGTGTGTACCCATCCCTTCATACATGCCCCATCTCAAGCCTTCCTTCTCATATTGTGTCTTCAAATTTCTCCCACTCATATTTTCCACACCTGTCCCTTCCTTGCTCTCCAAACTTGTCCTCAAATCATCCCCTCGTTACACTAAATAATCCCATCATAGTAAATCTCCTTCAGCCCTGTTACATTAAATACCCCACACACAAAAACGCACATTAAATACCCCCACACACACAGTATTACCCCACCACACACACACAGTGAATACCACACACACGAAATACCCCCCCACACACACTAAATACCCACCATACACACTAAATACCCCCACACTAAATATTCTCTCACATACACACTAAATACCCACACACACAGTAAATATCACACACGCACAGTAAATGCACTCCATTCCCAGTAAACACCACCCACCCCAGCAAATACCACCCCCACATAGTAAATACATCCCCAGGATTGAAATACCCCCTATATCTTTGTGTCTTCAGCTCCACTAACATGGAGCACTTAACACCAATCTGCGCCTCTGGTCACCGGTGAGTGACATCAGCAGTGTGATCACATGACCTGATCACACTGCTGGCGTCGCTCTGACCCGGCGGTCACAGCTTCAATTGTAAGATGTGAGTACAATTGATCACTGGGAGCCCACGCGCTGCAGCTTCTAGCGTAACCACTTAAAGTGCCTAGATCAGCATGAATGCAGATTTCACACTATGCATTTGAAAAGGTGAAATCTATGGAGAAAATTTGCGCCAAACTAACATACTTGTGCTGTAACATCTACAAAGCAGCTCAATTTCTCCATATTTTATTTAGCAGTATGTAGGTGAGATTTTTTAATACCACGTCTACTATGCTGTGTGAGATAGCGCTTACTGCATGTGTTGGGGGACACTTGCTTAGCAACGGGACTCAGTCAAACAGGCACGCTTTTCTCACAAAAATAGTCCATGCGGTTTATTATGGCATCATAAACCGGGTCATGCACAGTCCATTACACTAAATGGAACACAATAGGCACCAACAGATGACATTTAGTTGCGGCTTTAACTCACAGTTCAGACACTACACCTGCCAGCCCTCCTTGACACCCGGGGGTGTCCGTACGCTGTATCAATGTCTCTAGTTATATAGCCCACATGACATTGATTCGTAGTCTCTAAACACGCTTGACCTCACTTCGTCCAGTTACCGTGGGAAACCACACAGTTCATTACTGACCCCCTGTCAGATCACACAGTTTCACATACTCTGGGTTACCTTCCAGGAGCTCCTGCTCCACACGCTGACTCCTGTCAGTACTCTCTCAGGGAAGCTGCCGACCTGGGATCCCCATCACAGACAATGCCTTGCTCACTAGGCCACCTGACAGTCCAGATCCTCAGATGGTCTGTAGCTCCCCCAGTGCAGTGCCATTGCAGACTCTGCCTCTATTCCTTCCCATGTGCTCTTCAGGAATCTTATTCCCTGGACTTCCAACACAGGCCACTCAGTGCGCTATTCAGGACATCCGTCCCTACCTGGGACCGTCCAACACGCAAGTCTCTAAGTGTGCTGTTCAGGGATCTGATCCAACTCCCAGGATCTGCCAACACAGCTACTCAGGGATCAAGTCCACTCAGGACCTCCCAACATACAAGCCGTCCAGGATCTCACACAGTCTCCATTACAGAGACCACTACACCACCATGTGACCACACCATGGTCACATTATGTAGTTGTAACCACTCCCATAAATGGGAGTTGTGTGTGGCTAGTTCAACCCGCCCAGCTCTCATAACTAGCCCTGTAAGCCTCCCTTGACTATTATACAAACACTTGTGGGACTACAGGTCCCAGAACAACAACATTACTTCAGGCTTACAGCGCAGACTCCCTCTGCGACACACATCTGCCATTTACAACTCTGCCAGTCACTGTTCACCATCATTATAACCACAGATATGCCTCCATGCATATCCCGAGGAGCACACACAGCGCCCACTAGCTGTAACAGGAGTCACTGCATCACAGCTGATACAGGTCTTCCAGCAAATCAAGATGTTGAAACACACCACTGCCTTTTTTTTTTTTCTTTTTCATTTTACCCCAATCTTATTTACGTGAACACAGGAAATATACATGTCTTGAAACAGTATAGAAGTCCGTCCGTAACACTTATTGCTCACAAAAGGCAGTGTAACAGAAGTAGCACACAATTCTCATAAAGTATAAAAATAATATTTTATTAAACCAATTAAAATTATACACTTATAATAATGACAACCTTTCCCTAAATACCTCAGACGTGAGGGACCTGCAGGCTACTAATTTGACCTAACACAGTATTGAGGCAATACATCCGGTCACAATCAATGCAAGGATAGCGCCTATTGCACTGGTCAGTTAACAATTAATCTCCCAAGTACCGCAGCATTGGATATCATATTATTAGCATATAGCCCTCATAAATCTCCGGGATAAACTAGTTCCCAAAAGCCAAGTGGGGAGAAAATGGAAACCACTGCAATACTTACTATGTGTCAAAGAGTGCCCGGTCCCTCTGCCCCGACGCGCGTTTCGTCCTCTTCTTCAGGGGGCGTGTCAGGGAGAGGGAGATCCGGTCTATTATAGTGCCCTATATCCAATGCGTTGCCTGCCTTACAAGTCATGTGATCGCCGGTTGTCATGGATACCCGGCGCATCTCTTCGTTCCCCCTCCATTCAGAAATGACTCATCCCCCTCGGCCGACGAGAAAGCGATCGGGAGCGGAGTGTCCTAAGAACTCACGTGCCTGTCAGCTATCTCTAATGGCCGAGAGAATCAGAGTCTATGGATGGGAGGAACTGAAACAGCGCGCACAGCCAAACCACCATCGATCACAGGACGCTGCTACAAAAACTCATGTAATACTATAAATAACGCCAGCTGTATCCCCCATACTATTAGGTGAATTGATTGGCTTGTAACATAGTTAGTTATTAACATGATAAAGGTGAAAAATATAAAAGTGAAAATTATTTACCTAATATATTAATATACAAGTTAAAGTGTACTGTGCCATTATATTAAGAGTGCCAATAGTTGTGACAAAAGGTCAACTACACTTAATTTACTTATTACAATATAACAATCAATATTTAAAGTGTCCTTGTATTTTAGTGATACAGTGAATACAATTAGTAAAATATTTAATTATAATATACGGTAATACAGATAATATTATACAATATCTCAATAACATTACTGAATATAAATTACCCCTACCTAAATATGACATAAAAAACTAACAAAACAAAACAACCAATAGATCTAATTATTTTACTTATTCATAATAATTTATATATTTCACCGGGTACAGCCACAACACAGTTCATAGATTTTATATATAGCTCTTCAATTATATTTTGGCAATTTCTTGTTGATAGCAGCTTTATATCATGCAGGATACCGCTCATGGAAGCAAACAGAGCAAATGAATATATCCTATAAGAGACTAAAGAATATAAAAAGTAATATTACAAATTTACATTAAAATAAACCCTCTACCCCTAAAACCAGTTAAAACCATATATCAAAACTCAGATATCTAATAAGACAGTGTACATTATAATTACAAAAAGGCACCAAAGCCAAAACTTTCGTTTAATCCCCCTGGGGCCACTGTTCCCAACCTATAGATCCATTTGCATTCTAATTTGGCCAAAGTTTTGACCAAATCTCCCCCTCTCGAACCCATTTGAACTACATCAATGCCTTTGACCTTTAACAGATTAGAATTACTGTTGTGATGTTGAAAAAAGTGCCTTGGTATAGTTTTGAGCTGGGATGGATCTTCACACGTCTGTGCCTTATCAATATCTCTGCGGTGACGTCACCGCTGTGCTCTGCTTTCACTTTACAGCCGGGAGTCAGTCAGTGCGGGAAGCAGACGGCAAGGGACCTGACGGACACCGGAATGTGAGTATGTACTGTTTGTTTTTTTTTACATTTACGACGGTAACCAGGGTAAACATCGGGTTACTAAGCGCGGCCCTGCGCTTAGTAACCCGATGTTTACCCTGGTTACAAGCGAACGCATTGTTGGATTGGTGTCACACACACCGATCCAACGATGACAGCGGGAGATCCAGCGACGAAAGAAAGTTCCAAACGATCTGCTACGACGTACGATTCTCAGCAGGGTCCCTGATCGCTGCTGCGTGTCAGACACAGCGATATCGTATGGATATCGCTGGAACGTCACGGATCGTACCGTCGTAGCGACAAAAGTGCCACTGTGAGACGGTACCCTTAGACTAATGTTGGCTGAACCCACTGATATCGACAGATTCAGCCTATAGTCTGACGTGTATGGGAGCACCGGACAATTTACTGTCTGGGGAAATATTATCCGGCATCTCCTGTTTTGTACTAATGACCGTATTGTCTCCAGGAGATAAGCTGCCGCCAGACATGTCAGGTGATGACTTTCTCATAGAGAACAGATGAGCGCTTAGCCAAGTGAGCACTCCTGAGTATGCGAGAGATGACTGAGATTGCTGCTGGCTGAATGATCTGCCATCTAATATGAATGGATGGCATATAATGCTGACAAACACCTCTGATGGTAGCTTATCTTCTCAAAAATATGATCAGTTGAGAAATTTGTCAAGTTTCCATACACATCGTCTCCCAGTCTCCATGACATTAGTGGATTTGCCCGATACACAACTACTGTGTATGACCAGCTTAAAATATGGCTAAATAAAATTTGTAACACATTGTGGCCAAGTTATAGCCTCATATTTACAGAGTATTTTTCAGCTAGGTTTATTCTACTGGAAAGCTATTTGGTTTAGCACTTGATTAACATTTCTAATCAGTGAAACATTAAATTTCCAAATTGTCTGATCATCAATTAGTAGTGATCTGTTGAGTCCTGGTTGATGAGGCCCTCTGCAGTGATGAACAAGGGCAGTCCTTAGGGGAACATTTAGAGTCTTTCCATAATTTTTTAAAACCGAGTGAACAGAAGTCTGAACAACTTTTCTTGGATCCACGATCATCTTCCTTGCATTGAATACGTGTGGTCTTATGGGTTCTCTGTGGACATGGCTCAGTAAGTTGAAACCAGGGACATCTTTCCATGATGATGTATCAGGAAAGTTTTCAGCAGTGACTGCAGTTTGAGGGAAATTGTGGCTTTCAAATAAGAAAACTCCTACATCTGGGTTTTCTCTTTGAAGCTTTTCCATCATGCTGTCCCATGTCATATCCTCAAATGGTAAAATGATCTCATCAACGTCATTGAGCAACACATACTTACTTTTGTACATATTTTTATAAAGGCAGTCATTCAAAGTTGATACTTGCCCATAGTAGCCAATGTCTTTGTCATCCTTGTCATCATGACGCCACTTTTGAGATGGCCGTAAAAACTTTTCAATGGGCCATGGTACAATTTCAACAGTGCCTTCTTTGCTGTAGTAGTCCAAGATTTTTTCCACCTGCTGGCTGCAGTTTTTCAGATAAATTGTAACCCATTGTGCCCCGAGCAATTTATACATCTCAATGGTCTGAATGAACTGTAAAGTGTTGCTGTAATTTCCATACATGGTGGAAATGCAGACTGTAAAATTTGCAGTAAATGCCTCCCGTTCTCGATTTCTGATTTCAAACCTGGTCAATGATGAGAGTCCTCCGCCTGAAGACTCATCGAGATACATATGGTTTGCTTGACATTGCGTCGGCTCGTAACATTTTATATCAGCTAAGCCAAAAGGAAAGCCAAAGTGATCTTCATGGATATCTATCTTTGCCTCAGTTATAACCAAATATTTCTGCCCATAGCAAGAAAAATAACACATGAGTTTTTTCACTTTTGCATGATGCACGATTCCTAAAACTCGAACCAGGTTTTCTTCTCGGTTGTCGTAGTAAGGGGCAATGATGAAAGTTTTATTGCCTTTGAGCGGTGTGATGGTGTCCTGAGCTATGGCGCTCATGTTGTATTCCGACAAAATAAAGAGATTGTAATCAATCCTCTTACGTGAATAGCTCTTGATAAATAGTATCAAACAGATTGATACCAGGAAGCAGACCACCGTGAAGATTCGTTTTAGTGAAGTCATAATCTTAATGGCTCCCAAATTTGATATCTGCTGAAAAGAACATCCTGAATTATTAATTTTACCGAGCAGAGATGCATCAATTAACACTTAAAAGTTTCATAAGTATTTGACAAGAAAACCATGTACCAGTGAATATTATTTTTTATACATCAGAGATTATACTTCACATACTAAAATCACTTCTTGAAGTCTCTGCCCCAACATGGACTTAAATGTCTCAGATTGATCAAACAGATTGATACCAGGAAGCAGACCACCATGAAGATTCGTTTTAATGAAGTCATAATCTTAATGGCTCCCAAATTTGATATCTGCTGAAAAGAACATCCTGAATTATTAATTTTACCGAGCAGAGATGTATCAATTAACACTTAAAAGTTTCATACGTATTTGACAAGAAAACCATGTACCAGTGAATATTATTTTTTATACATCAGAGATTATACTTCACATACTAAAATCACTTCTTGAAGTCTCTGCCCCAACATGGACTTAAATGTCTCAGTAGTTCCAAGTTTGGTACCTGGGCAGTTCCACTCAAACCTCTTCACGATCTCCACCTGATCTCCTATATTTAGCTGAGAACACATGACTTTTTCAGCTTTGTTTTTTGTGGCCAGGATGTCCCTGGCTTGGTGCCCCAAATCGGAGGCAGCTGTCAGAATGAAGGAAATTAAACTCTTGACTACAAAAAGAATTTAGCTGTTGGTTTTTCTAGTGGGGCTTAGTGGCTAATAAGCACAAATGTCTCTTGGGGAGTGCTATTATTGTGCATAGTCCTTTGGTTTCATACTGTAAATCTCTGTGAAACTACTAATCTATTTGCTGTGGATCTTCCATGCGGATTGGCAAGCAGCATAATACTCGGGAGATGAGATTTAAGAAAAAAATCCTTAAAACTAACTTACACAATGCTTTAACCTATTTTTGGGTTACAGTTTCTACCCCAAAACTCCAAAGAGATGCATATTTTTTTTTTTAAATACAAAATTATTTATTAGACATATTTAAATAACAATCAAGTTAAAAAAAAGAAGTGCCTCTGTTTATAAGTCTGATACTATACATGATAGAATAAAGGTAAATGTGTCATTCAGGAACCACACATAGGGGGTACTAGAAAAGTAAAAAAATCTTGTGTTCACGAAATCAAGCACAATGGCTACCCCTAAATTCGGCTGTTGCTATGATGGCTTGTCAAGTTGTTATCCTAAATGAAGATGAAGGAAGGGCCTCAAACTCCACCTGCAATATATTAGCTATAGAGAGAAAAGAGGGGGAAGGATTTAAATAAAAATAATAACCAGTGTTTCCTCCTATATGTATGAATTCATGTATATATATTTATGTAAAAAGTTATAAAAAAGTATAGAATATATTCAATCTATTCATATAGATCTATCAGGCTAACAGTTAATATAGTTTGTGATTATCGTGTTTTACACCCACAGTGCATGTGTAAAGTGCACATAAAATATGGCTTCAGGTAACTATGGGTCGATCCGTATATCGCTATCATCCAAAAACAGGGAGGAATAAATGAATCCGTGACCCAACTTATTTATAGAAAATAAAGCCAATATGAAAAGCTATATGTTATCTGATGGAATGGCAGACAGGACCAAGGAGGTATTGATTGTGGTCCCTCACCCCTACGCACGTTTCTCCTTGATTCTTCCTAAAGTGGGTTCGCAAATTAATTTATTCCTCCCTATTTTTCGATGATGGCTATATACAGATAGACCATTGTAGAGAACTGGAAGAATTCTCCAACTCCCCCACACTCCCGCTGTCCCTAGCTACGTAATGCATCTACCTGGGATTGCGACCTAAACATACCTGTCATTCTATTAGGGTGATCTTCTATTCTAGTCTCCTGATTGTGACTATTATCATCGCATGAAAATTAAATAAAGAGGACCAGTATAATATACTACAATGTCATTCTTTACTATCCATGAAAGTACTCCTAGGATGCTATCTGGCTATACCTGCCCCAACAAAGAGGAAACAAACATAAAAAACAAAGAAACACGGGATTGTGGTTTTTATATTGAGATGTTTTATACCATAACTTCCCTTTGATGTTGGCTATTAAGCTTTAGGTCTTTGGTCTATCAGTGGGGAAGTAAGCTTTTATGTTTTCTTCTGGAGGAGCTGCCTATCCTCTGAAGTATGAAAATTTTATAAACAGTTAATTCTAATCTTTATTATATTTCTTCTATGAGATGTGATTAATACTGTGTAATTCCCAATAGTGGGTTTCTTCCATCGATGTGCAGGTAGGTGATGTGATTCCGCCCCGGCATAAACTGATGAGTAGAAGTTACTTTTGCTGATAAAACTATTTTTTCTGTGCTGTACAGGAAAAGTAAATTATCAGTGAGTTGTCACAGCCTGCAACCACGTGCTGGAAGAAGAAAGCAGTATAGAGTTGTGACTGGCTGCAGTTGTGGAAAGGTGGCTTGTACTGGGATGGGGTCATGATGATGGGTAGAGTCATGGGGGCATGGTGCCTGACAGTCAGGAGGGCATCATGACTAGCACTGTTATGGGCCATGTACGATGACACTGTCTTAGACAACAAGTCACTCTAAGGCTGGAGTCACACTTGGCGTAAGACAATACGCCACGTATTATACGTCCGTACTACGGCCGTAATACGGAGAAATGTTCCCAAAATATTGATCCGTACTCAGGGTGTGTCAGCGTATTTTGCGCATGGCATCCTCCGTATGTAATCCGTATGGCATCCGTACTGCGAGATTTTCGCGCAGGCTTGCAAAACCGACATCTAATGGATTTATGTGCTCAAATGTTAGGGAAAACATATATACAGTATATATATATATATGTCATTGAGACACATATATATATTCTGTATTTAGATTTCATTCAGCGCGATATCTGTGAACAGCCGGTAATTCAATTGCCGGCTTTTCATTTCTCCTGCACAAACCCGACAGGATATGAGACATGGTTTACACACAGTAAACCATCTCATATCCCCTTTTTTTTTGCATATTCCACACTACTAATGTTAGTAGTGTGTATGTGCAAAATTTCAGCGCTGTAGCTGCTGAAATAAAGGGTTAAATGGCAGAAAAAATTGGCGTGGGCTCCCGCGCAATTTTCTCCGCCAGAGTGGTAAAGCCAGTGACTGAGGGCAGATATTAATAGCCAGGAGGGGGTCCATGGTTATTGGCCCCCCCGTGGCTAAAAACATCTGCCCCCAGCCACCCCAGAAAAGGCACATCTGGAAGATGCGCCTATTCTGGCACTTGGCCACTCTCTTCCCACTCCCTGTAGCGGTGGGATATGGGGTAATGAAGGGTTAATGCCACCTTGCTATTGTAAGGTGACATTAAGCCAGATTAATAATGGAGAGGCGTCAATTATGACACCTATCCATTATTAATCCAATTGTTGGAAAGGGTTAAAAAACACACACACATTATTAAAAAGGATTTTAATGACATAAACACAGCGGTTGTTGTAATAATTTATTGTTCTCGCAATCCATTTCCAGGCCCTCGCTTGGCAAAATAATAAACGCACAAGATACATACCTTCTGATGTCAGATCACGTCCCACGAAGTAATCCATCTGAAGGGGTTAACTAATATTACAGGCACGAGCTGCGATAAACCACTCGCTCGTGCCTGTAATCCCCGGGTGCTGAAAGGAAAGCTGGATCTGTACTTACATTGAGTCGCGGTGAGGCGCCCTCTGGTGGATGTTCTCATGAACTGCAGCCTGGGAACTTTTTCCCACGCTCCAGGTCATATGAGGACATCCACCAGGGGGCGCATCACCGCGACTGAAGGAAATGTAGGTCAATGACCTACATTTCATTCATTCGCCGGGGGATTACAGACACAAGCACCGCTGCATTTAGCAGGGCTCCTGCCTGTAATATTAGTTAACCCCTTCAGATGGATTACATCGTGGGACGTGATCTGACATCAGAAGGTATGTATATTGTGCGTTTATTATTTTGCCAAGCGAGGGTTTGCAAATGGATTGCGAGAACAATAAATTATTACAACAACCGCTGTGTTTATTTCATTAAAATCCTTTTTAATCATGTGTGTGTGTGTTTTTTAACCCTTTCCTACAATTGGATTAATAATGGATAGGTGTCATAATTGACGCCTCTCCATTATTAATCTGGCTTAATGTCACCTTACAATAGCAAGGTGGCATTAACCCTTCATTACCCCATATCCCACCGCTACAGGGAGTGGGAAGAGAGTGGCCAAGTGCCAGAATAGGCGCATCTTCCAGATGTGCCTTTTCTGGGGTGGCTGGGGGCAGATGTTTTTAGCCACGGGGGGGCCAATAACCATGGACCCTCTCCTGGCTATTAATATCTGCCCTCAGTCACTGGCTTTACCAGTCTGGCGGAGAAAATTGCGCGGGAGCCCACGCCAATTTTTTCCGCCATTTAACCCTTTATTATAGCAGCTACAGTGCACAAATTTTGCACATACACACTACTAACATTAGTAGTGTGGAATATGCAAAAAAAATGGGGATATGAGATGGTTTACTGTATGTAAACCATGTCTCATATTATGTTGGGTTTGTGAAGGAGAAGGAAAAAGCCGGCAATTGAATTACCGACTTTTCACTAACACCGCTGCGTATTT
This sequence comes from Ranitomeya variabilis, assembly GCF_051348905.1. Taxonomy (NCBI): domain Eukaryota; kingdom Metazoa; phylum Chordata; class Amphibia; order Anura; family Dendrobatidae; genus Ranitomeya; species Ranitomeya variabilis. The sequence goes on along the minus strand of NC_135233.1, from coordinate 242,047,856 downwards.
CTCGCAAGTCACACTGCAGGTCCGTGTGGAATCCGTATTTTTCTCGCCCCATAGACTTTCATTGGCGTATTATTTGCGCAATACGCTGACAAACGCAGCATGCTGTGATTTTGTACGGCCGTAGAACGCCGTATATTACGGATCCGTAATATACGGCTAATAGGAGCAGCCCCATTGAGAATAATTGTGCCGTATGTAATGCGAGTTTTACGGACGTAGTTTCTGCGCTCTTACGTCCGTAAAACTCGCATGTGTGACCCCGGCCTAATGATGACTGTTACTATGTCCATGATTTATTTATTTTTTTAATCTATGCACTAACCTCCTTCTTAAAATGTAATTTTTCTACAGATTTTTTTTTTCCGCTTTTTGTTCAGAAACTGAGTTTTTACTGTACTGTGTCTGGTATTACATTTAGTAGGAAAATCTGCAATATCACAGTCCAATACCAAGAGTGTACTGTTTCTGATAAAAACAAAATAGAACAGATTTTTTTCTTACCCTGGATAACCCTGTAAGGGCTTTTATCTGTTTGTCAACTAGCAATGAATCTCTGGAAATAAAGCAATTACACAGCCCTGGAAGTAAGAAAGCATCAAATATTTAGCATCAGTTTAAAATGAAATAATGGGATGGTAATGCTGTATGGATCATGACTAGTGATGAGCAAGTATACTCGTTGCTCGGGTTTTCCCAAGCACGCTCGGGTGGTCTCTGAGTATTTGTAACTGCTCGGAGATTTAGTTTTTGTTGACACAGCTGCATGATTTACGACTGCTAGCCAGCCTGAGTACATGTGGGGGTTGCCTAGTTGCTAGGGAATCCCACATGTATTCAAGCTGTCTATCAGCTGTAAATCATGCAGCTGAGGCAACGAAAACTAAATCTCCGAGCACTTACAAATACTCGGAGATCACCCGAGCGTCCTCGGGAAAACCCGAGCAACGAGTATACTCACTCATCACTAATCATGAAATATGAGGAGCATTAAAAAAGGAAAGAAACATAATTGGTGGAAGAAATAATCGACAGCAGTAAGGGACGTAATTGAATTGAAAAGAACCCTAGGAGCCAATGTTCACATGTTGACTCCTAGGAGGTATGGTCTCAGGGGCACGTCAGGTGGAGAGTTTTATAATTGCCACTATACTGCACAGTGATGGAGTTTATACCCTGGTACCACATACATTATAGGCAATTACATTTTTTCGGTCCTAGTACATTATGGGAGGTAAAGAAATTTAGCAAAGCATATATCACAAACTTAAAATACACCGTACCTAAGCAGTGAATTTACCTGGTGGTTAGAGGAGGGTAGAAAAATGCATAGTTTGCATAACCCTTGCTGTGACCTCTGTTATTTACGAAGAATTTCAACCAAATATTTTGAAGGAAATGATAAGTGCACTTTATACTGTGACCATTATTCTTTCACATATCTGACATATAAAAGTCAAATGATGAATATTCACTAGAGATTCCCTCCCCTGTCCATAGAAAACACAACCATACCTGGATATACTCGGACTGACCTGATTTTTTAGAAACAGTTCTGGTAAATTTGGGAGACAGAATGAGGGTAGATACTATAAGAATGGGTAAGAGGCAGAGAGAATCTATCTCAATAAACTTTATAATAATTCTGCAACTGTCTTCGGCCAAGACTGGAGCTGCTGTCAAGCAAAAGTGTTGCAGCCATTGTTGGGGGTCTCTGGTCGAATTACCACTTGTCACCTATCCCTTGGCGCCAGGTCTGCTAAAGCAGATGAGGCACTGGGGGGTGCCAACATGTAGGAAGAGGAAAGCAGGGCTCTTGTCCAGCAGCCATGTACTACCAACCTAGCCACTGACCTTGGTCCTGTGAATGGTTTTGGCCAACTCTCCTCGAGGCTTTTCAGAACTTAAATATTATTAAGCTATATTTAGCCTAGGTGCTCAATATCAGATCAGACTGAGATGAGGGAGGAGATGTAGGGTGGTGCTTACCCTCAGAGTGATTTATGGGTGAGAGTGAAAGGTTTATATTTAATTCTGTGCCAGATGGGCAACCAGTGCAATGACGAGTACAGTGTAGAGACATCAGTGTAGTGGTTGGAAAGGAATATGATCCTGGCTACTGCATTCAGGATGGATTAGAGAATACAGAGTTTAGTAAGCAGGAGACCAATTAGTAGAGAGTTGCACTAGTCCAGACGAGAATAAATAAGAGTAAGGCCGGCGTCACACTAGAGAGTTTTACGGACGTATGTGAGGCGCAAAAACAATGCATTGCACACAGACCAATGATTTTCTATGGGGCAGCTCCTATTTGCTGTATATTTCTCGGCCGTATTTTATGGGTGTAGAAAAACGCAGCAAGTTTAGACACACCTCATTTAAAGATTTTTCTGTATTTTCATGACTATGAAAATTGTACATTCACACTGAAGGTGTCAAAACTATGAATTAACACATGTGGAATTATATACTTAACAAAAAAGTGTGAAACAACTGAAAATATGTCTTATATTCTAGGTTCTTCAACGTAGCCACCTTTTGCTTTGATGACTGCTTTACACACTCTTGGCATTCTCTTGATGAGCTTCAAGAGTTAGTCACCGGACATGGTTATCACTTCACAGGTGTGCCCTGTCAGGTTTAATAAGTGGGATTTCTTGCCTTATAAATGGGGTTGGGACCATCAGTTGTGTTGTGCAGAACTCTGGTGGATACACAGCTGATAGTCCTACTGAATAGGCTGTTAGCTGCTTTTTTCTTGCCATAATACAAATTCTAACTAAAGAAAAACGAGTGGCCATCATTACTTTAAGAAATGAAGGTCAGTCAGTCCGCAAAATTGGGAAAGCTTTGAAAGTGTCCCCAAGTGGAGTGGCAAAAACCATCAAGCACTACAAATAAACTGGCTCACATGAGGACGCCCCAGGAAAGGAAGACAAAGAGTCACCTCTGCTTCTGAGGATAAGTTTATCTGAGTCACCAGCCTCAGAAATCGCAAGTTAGCAGCAGCTCAGATTAGAGACCAGGTCAATGCCACACAGAGTTGTAGCAGCAGACACATCTCTACAACAACTGTTAAGAGGAGACTTTGTGCAGCAGGCCTTCATAGTAAAATAGCTGCTAGGAAACCACTGCTAAGGACAGGCAACAAGCAGAAGAGACTTGTTTGGGCTAAAGAACACAAGGAATGGACATTAGACCAGTGGAAATCTGTGCTTTGGTCTGATGAGTCCAAATTTGAGATCTTTGGTTCCAACCAGCGTGTCTTTGTGCAACGCAGAAAAGGTGAACGGATGGACTACTCTACATGCCTGGTTCCCACCGTGAAGCATGGAGGAGGAGGTGTGATGGTGTGGGGGTGCTTTGCTGGTGACACTGTTGGGGATTTATTCAAAATTGAAGGCATACTGAACCAGCATGGCTACCACAGCATCTTGCAGCGGCATGCTATTCCATCGGGTTTGCGTTTAGTTGGACCATCATTTATTTTTCAACAGGACAATGACCCCAAACACACCTCCAGTCTGTGTAAGAGCTATTTGACGAAAAAGGAGAGTGATGGGGTGCTACGCCAGATGACCTGGCCTCCACAGTCACCAGACCTGAACCCAATCGAGATGGTTTGGCGTGAGCTGGACCGCAGAGTGAAGGAAAAAGGGCCAACAAGTGCTAAGCATCTCTGAGAACTCCTTCAAGATTGTTGGAAGACCATTCCCGGTGACTACCTCTTGAAGCTCATCAATAGAATGCTAAGAGTGTGCAAAGCAGTCATCAAAGCAAAAAATGGCTACTTTGAAGAACCTAGAATATAAGACGTATCTTTAGCTGATTCACACTTTTATATTAAGTATATAATTCCACATGTGTTTGCTTTCTCCTTTTCAAACCCGACAGGATATGAGACATGGTTTACATACAGTAAACCATTTCATATCCCTTTTTTTGGCATATTCCTCACTAATAATGTTAGTAGAGTCTGTGTGCAGAATTTGGGGCTCTAGCTGTTAAAATAAAGGGTTAAATCACGGAAAAAAATGGCGTGGGCTCCCACACAATTTTCTCCGCCAGAGTGGGAAAGCCAGTGACTGAGGGCAGATATTAATAGCCTAGAGAGGGACCATGGATATTGCCCCCCGGCTAAAAACATCTGCCCCCAGCCACCCCAGAAAAGGCGCATCTGTAAGATGCGCCTATTCTGGCACTTAGCTTCTCTCTTCCAATTCCCCTGTAGCAGTGGGATAAGGGGTAATAAAGGGTTAATGTCACCTTGCTATTGTAAGGTGACATTAAGCCTGGTTAATAATGGAGAGATGTCAATAAGACACCTATCCATTATTAATCCAATAATAATAAAGGGTTAATAATACACACACATTAAGAATAAAGTATTTTATTGAAATGAAAACACACATGGGGTTGTAAATTCTTTATTATACGCTTAATCCACCTGAAGACCCTCGTTCTGTAAAAGAACAAAAATAAAAAAAGCAACATTATCCCATACCTTTCCGGTGCTCAGTCACGTCCCACGCTGTAAATCCATGTGAAGGGGTTAAATAATTTTACAACCACGAGGCTGCTAATGCAGCTGTGCTCCTGGCTGTAAAATCTGGGGAATGAATGGAATGCAGGGGAACGTAGCATTGTAGACTTGCGTTGCTGCGCCCCCTGCTGGTATAAACTCATGTGAACTTGAGCGTGAGAAAATAGTCTGAAAAATTCCCACGCTAGAGTTTGGGATGGGATATTGTTGCTTTTTTATTTTTGTTCTTTTACAGAACGAGGGTCTTCAGGTGGATTAAGTGTATTATAAATATTTTACAACCCCATGTGTGTTTTATTTCAATAAAATACTTTATTCTTAATGTGTGTGTATTATTAACCCTTTAATATTATTGGATTAATAATGGATAGGTGTCTTATTGACATCTCTCCATTATTAACCAGGCTTAATAACACGCCAGTTTTTTTCGTTATTTAACCCTTTATTTTAACAGCTAGAGTCCCCAGATTTTGCACACAGACTCTACTAACATTATTAGTGAGGAATATGTAAAAAAAAGAAAAGAAAGGGATATGAAATGGTTTACTGTATGTAAACCATGTCTCATATCCTGTCGGGTTTGATAAGGAGATGGCAAAAGCCGGCAATTGAATTACCGGATTTTCTGCTATCTAGCGCTGTATGAAATATAAATATATATATATATATATGGCTGTATATATTTTCATATTTGAGCCCATGGGTCCATTATATGTCCATTTTGCAAGGTTGCGAGAAAAAAACGCAGTACGGATGCCATACGGATTACATACGGAGGATGACATGCGTAAAATATGCAGCCACACCCTGCCTACGGATGACATACAGATCACTGTTTTGGGATCATTTCTGCATATTACGCCTGTAAAAAACGGACCGTATTTCCCTACGCTGAGTGTGACGCCGGCCTAACAGTAAGGGTATGTGCCCATGATCAGCTGCGGGTTTGACGCTGTGTTTATATTGGATGGAATTTCTAGAAATCTCATGTCCATGTGTGCCTAGTCGCCTGCGGATCACCCGCGGACATTGACATGTGGCGCGACTATCAAGACCGCAGCATATCAATTTCTCTTGTGGAGACACTGGTCTCCGCAAGAGAAATGATATCAATACTGATTGTCGATGTGACATTAGTGGTGCACTCAATAACAGTTCAGCGTTGGTGACTCACTCTGGACTTGGGGAGGGTAAGGAAAGCTGTTTGATTTTTTTTTATTTAAAACTAAAACCAACTGGGGAGCAGGGAGCTTATGGAAACCAGAAAATCCATTCTTTATAGCTGAGAATTGTAGTCTTCAAATCAGTATTAAGTTTAAGGGTGTGGACTGTACTTTTGGGTTCCTGCCTCTGAAGATAGCAATTGCATTATCTGAATAACGTTGTATGTCTTTTACGGGTATAATGTGTTATGCAAAATATGTTGTGATTTTTTTTGGATGTGATAAGTATAGAATGTTACAAATAATATTGCTAATGTACAAGTCCTGTAATGTAATGCCAAGGGTGAGTAGTGTACAGTATGGGAGGACATAAGACAGTAACTGTACGAAGTTAGTGACACATACAGTTCCAGAATGAGAGGGGCAACTTCCAGTAAAAGGAGACCACTTCCTGATAGTAGATAGTGAGAATAGTGAGAGAGGAAGAGAGTTGGAGTTAGTTGAGTAATGTGATCAGATGAAGTTCAAGGTGGTGCAGTGGGCTGACAGCACGAGTAACTTATGAAATTCTCTCCCAACATTTCTGCAACGTCCAGAGCTCAAGTCTCCAGACAGGTGCTATGGAGTGCACCTCAAACCCTTTCGTACAGAGGAAAATGAATGTGGAACCGCATGTGGGAAGGGTAACAGATCTCGGGTGTACTGCAGATCTGGATTGGGAATCCCTGAGGCTGACAGGATCAGTGGGCAAAGGGACAGTACAGGTAGAATGGAAGGAAAATCTGGAAGTGTACTGTATTATGGAAACAATAAACGGAAAGTGCTGTGCCCATTACAACGTGTTGCAATATGATGCATACGGACTTTTGAGTAAATGTCTTTGTCCTGAAACAAATTGGGTGTCCCCTGATTCATGTGTGGAGATGGCTGAGGCCTACAACCTGCAAGTGAATGTGACGCACCACACACATGACAGCACACTGTGTCTGGGACACAATGTTCCTGTAAAGTGTCCTATGGCACGTTACAAGAGCAAGTCAAGGAGTGGTATATTGGTTGTGTGTTTCTGGAAGAAAATGGGAGAACTGCAAGTTACATCAGGAATAAAGATCATCCACCTGTTACGGTCATCTGTTCCCCTGTTTGGTCACCACTTACTTTTCTTGAGTATAAGAACTTTTCTTTGTGGTATCACCCCTTTTAACAATCTGAGAAGATATGTGCTCTATTGTAACAGTGGTGGGAGCTAATAGATTACTCCCTGATACTTAAGGGTTAACTGTAATTTGATGCATTTGTATGTGATAAAGGTATATACTCCTGGGGCGGCAGTTAGCTGGGACAGCGTTAATTGAAGTTGCCAGTCCAGTTGGGAGGGATAACAGTGTTAGTGACAGAGGTAGGAAATGACAGTCAATGCGAGGGCAGCAGTGAGTACGCAGCAGGATTTTTGGCTGCTAGGGACAAGGTGAGCCTAATACTCGGGGCAGTGGATTGCCACAAATACCCTTCCGCGTGATTCCGTCTAATGGCCAAGGGCTACCTCGAGATGGACATCGAGGGCCAGGGGCACACTCAGCTTGTGAAGCTACAGGAAGAGAGGGACTCGGACCACATGGGCCGGAAGGTATTGCAATCCAAATATACTGCTAGAGGTGAAGAAGATCCCCAAGGGCTAGGAAAGCCAGACAGGAGGATATGCCACCTATCCTGAGAACCAAGGCTGAAGTTTTATCCAGTACCTGTGGGAAAGATGACAACCCGTTGGGCCTTATGCTTTGAACCTGCTTGTAAATACTGTACAGACTGCCATTCACAAAGTAAAAGTTTGTTTTTTATTAACCATTTGTCTCCTGGATTATTTGCTGAATTGGGTCCAGAAGAATTCCTGGGAGCACCACAAACACAGCAGCACACCAGGACTGAGACATACCTTTTCTGTAGAATGCCAGAGCGAGTGGGGACCAAAGCTCGCCCATGACTTCCTCGCTTGGGCATCTTACATTATAATTGTCCCACATAGAAGGGTCTTTTTTTCTACTAAAGACTAAAGAGATATGAATAGAAGTTGCATAGTTACGGACATCCTACGACTAAACTGCTTATTTGTGAATGTTAACCACCATATGAATATTCAGCAAAAAATTTAGTGAATGGCACCAGGACGCACAATGCTATAATGGAGCGGATGTATGCAACCCTTTTCCAACCCGCAGCATGCGGTATAAATTATAACTGCAGAGTGGTGCTCAGCTTTCAAAAATCCAAAGACATGCAACACAAACAGAGAGTGGGAAAAAGCGGCACTCACCAGAATCAGCGCAGTGAAGTTCTTTAATGTGTCATATTGTTAAAATACAACAGCAGGTTGTAGGCGATGAGGGTGCGGGGAGGGTGAGCTGGACGACGGCCGTTTCACGCAATCAGCGCTTCCACGGGTCAACGTCGTCCAGCTCACCCTCCCCGCACCCTCATCGCCTACAACCTGCTGTTGTATTTTAACAATATGACACATTAAAGAACTTCACTGCGCTGATTCTGGTGAGTGCCGCTTTTTTCCGCTCTCTGCTCTCTGTTTGTGCACCATATGAATATATTTTTGGTCTATTTCGTTCTGATGATTTTGTGTAGATACCGCGTGCATCCTGAACTTCTGTGTAAGAAGGTGTTGAGCGTGTCATTTCTGCAGTGTTCAGACATCCACAAACATAAATCTCCAAATTTGGTGCTTTTTTTTTACTTTCCTCTTTTGTATTTTTAAACCTGTTAACACAGTATATCTTATAATATCTCTTCATAATTTTATATATGTTTGATGGTCATTGCTTGACTTGCTAAGACTTATCCATCAGTAGTCATATTGCTCCTTGGTGACATTTCAATAGTTCTTAAGTACAGGTGTAATTACATTTCTCAAGAAATAAACAAATATGTTACATGAAAATGCAGCGCTGGAGTCCTGGGTTAAAATCCCACCAAGCACAACATCTGCAAGGAGTTTGAATGTTCTCCCCATGTTAGTGTGGGTTTCCACTGGGTACTTCGGTTTCCTCCCACACTCCAAAGACATACTGATAGGGAATTTAGATTGTGAGCCCCATTGGGGACAGCGATGATAATGTATGCAAACTGTAAAGTGCTGCGGAATATGTTAGCGCTGTCTAAAAATAAAGATTATTATTATTAAAGATTATTATTATTAAAAGTCCTGAATTGACTTTGCTTAGAAATGCCTGGCTCTTATAGGCCCCCTTACATCTGTGCATACACCAAACCACCTCCTAAAATAACCACTCAACATTGCTCTATTTTGCATGTGACGGCCACAGCACCCTCTTTACCAAATAACATATTAAAACATACATTACATAAGTATATTACCTCAGAATGAGCATAAGTAGACAAAAATATAAAGTATATAGGAAAAAAATCGGCTTACCAGTTCAAGCGTTTTGACCTCCTGTTTGCAAGCCAATGGACAAGGGTGAAGCAGCCACAACCAGATCCAATAGAGAAAAAGTCAAGCGAATGGCATATGTTGCTAAAAAATAGCTTTTATTCCATAAAAATAAAATGACCAACATGACACACTAGTGGGAAAAGCACGATCAGTGCGTTTCGACTTCGTCTTATTCATTCATTCATGAATGGATCTCCACCGGTATAGCATAGGTGATAACTTGGATCATGTGGATAGGTGATAATTTCTCTTCAGCAAACAACCTCTTTAATGTGATATTATACAGTGGTGTAATGTGGTTATTTAATGCATATTGTTAGGAACAAAGCAAAAAAAAAAGACAAGGCTTAGTATATTATATTTAAAGTGAGGACTACCTACCCTACCAGGGTCAACACATGGTTACTCACCTTTTTCATGTAGTTATATCTTGCATAAATCACATATCGGGAAGGAGTGGTGGTGCCCAGTGTCCAAGTGCAGGATCCCTAGTCAGAGATTAGTAGAGCCAGAGATGCCTCTGGTGAGCTTAAAGATGATTATGGTTTTGGAGAAAATACATATTTTCGGCACTGCTGGATAACCAAATGGATTGTCAGAATTACAGAAGAGTCAGTGTGGAGATGCCTTTTGTAATAAAAAGCTCTCCTTTATTTACATTTCCAGTGACGTATGTCAGGGAGTAGTTCATTTTGTCTGTTGAAGGATAACTATTCCATGAAGCGTGTCACTGGAAATTTAAATAAAGAAGGTTCATTAATTACAAAACACGTCTCCACAGTGAATCTTCTGCAACACAATCCATTGGGTTATTCAGCTTTGCCCAGCAGGTTTCTTTTCCAAAGTCTCATGACGGCACATCTAAGGCTACGTTCACACTAGCGTTGTGCGCCGTTGCGTCGGCGACGCAACGCACAACGCACGCAAAAACGCGTCAAAACGCACGCAAAAACGCTGCGTTTTGCGACGCATGCGTCGGTTTTTGCCGAAAATCGGACGCAAGAAAAATGCAACTTGTTGCGTTTTCTTGGTCCGACGCTTGCGGCAAAAAAGACACATGTGTTGCACAACGCAACAAAAAAAAACGCATGCGTCCCCCATGTTAAGTATAGGGGGCGCATGACGCATGCGTCGCCGCTGCGTCGCCGATGCAAACCCGACGCACATTAGCTTAACGCTAATGTGAACGTAGCCTAAGATTGCCTTAAAATGGAGAGGTTTAAAGCCCCATCCGTCCCAATTTTCCATTCTTCTCCATGTTTAGTGTTTTTCCTGTCCGTCTGTAGACAGGTAACCTCAGAAAAGTGCTGGGACGGGTCTTCTTTTTCTTTCTACCATTTTTAGGTTAGGTTTGTCATTATGTTTTACTCTTGAGTGACTTGTGTCCATGGTAACTCAAGAAGTTGATCTCCATCAATATGTAATAACATCTGCTCTGATTATTGTGTTTTTTGCTTCATTTGTTATGCATTTTTTGTGCAGATTTGACTAAGCGGGTTTCTTTTTAAGGCATTTTTTATTATAAGGCTATGTGCACTCGATGCGTAATGGGGTGCAGAATTTTCTGCACAAAATCCGCATCTCCTGGCAGAAACCACAGGTGCAGATTTGCCGCGGATTTTCCGTGGATTTTGTGCGTTTTTTATGCGGAATTGATGTGGATTTTCTGCGGATTTTCTGCGGTTTTTACCACTGCGGATTTCTATAATGGAAGGGTGCAAAAACGCTGCAGATCCGCACAAAAGAAATGACATGCACTTCTTTTAAATCCGCAGCGTTTCCGCGTGGATTTTTCTGCACCATCTGCACAGCTTTTTTTTTTTTCACATTGATTTACATTGTACTGTAAATCACAGTGCGGAACTGCAGCATTTCTGAGCGGAAAAATCCGCTGCGGATCCGCACTAAATCCGCATCGTGTGCACATAGCCTAAAACTTAGGAAGTATGCACTTAAAATGCAATTGCATTTTTACGGCTCTCTATTGGAGCTTATAGGAAAAAAATGCACCTAAAAAAGACAGCTCAACAGGGCCTTTAAACCCACAATGGGCGTGGGTGTTCATGAAGTCACATCCACTTTGCTCGAACTCTTAAACACAGCAGATTTTCTGCTTGGGGAAAAAAAGCAGCGGAATCATAATGAAATATTTACGCTACATGAGAACATGGCCATAAAGTGTAGGTTTCAGCTTCTTGTGCATCATTTGATACTAGGTTGAGTGAGAACCCCTGAACATCTGTGTTCCTTGACCCCTTAGTTTTCGTTAATTGCTTTTTTTCCCTCCTTTTTTTTTTCCCAAAAAAAATCATAACTTTTTTTTTTTTTTTTACTTCTATGTTGACATACCCATACGAGGGCCCATTTTTTTGTGGGTCAAGTTGTAGTTTTCATTGACATAATTAATTTTGTCATATAATGTACCAAGAAATCTGCAAAAGTCAATCATCTTTTTATGGCAATAATTGTGTAGTAAAAATCATGATACTCCAGGTCTGTACAATTACTGCAGTTTGATTGCTTTTTATTGCATTTTTTGTTGGCGGTGGGTTGACAAAAGAAAAAGTTAAATTTTGGTGTTTCATGTGTTTTTTTTTGTCTCTTTTTTTTTTATCACATTACGCATGCAGATCAGACCATTTTATTTTTTAATAGCTCAGACTCTGGCGAAGTTAAGGGTTTGTTTCAGGTGGAGCGAAACTTCTGAGTGGGCACCTAACCATGTAACCGTGATTACAACTATGGTGGGCACCCTAATAGTAGATGGAGAACCTCAACAGATGACCATGTAAGGGGGTGACTGGAAGATGTGGCAACAAGAGGGTTATGTGCTAATTTTTGCTGTTTATTTGTGTGTGATAAAAGTTGTATTTTATCCTTATGGTCGGTTTTGTGTCTCGGTTCTCCTGGAGGCTCTGCCTCAGGGCCGTCCCTGGGAATGGGAAAGATCTATCCACTAGGGCAGTGGCGGTGAACTAATGGCACATGTGCCAGAGGGGGCACGCTCGCCATCTCCTTAGGACTAGTGGCGCCACCACTCTTCTCAGCCCCCTCACCATCTCCCTCATCACTGGCACTGTGGCCACACTCCTCTACATGGGTGCCGTCTAATCAGGTCACGCATCCTCCCATCAGTCTGCGTGCGGGCTGAGGAGAGTGGCGGCGCTAGTGCCCACAGGTAGTATTGTGATTTATGAAGAGAACAGATCAGCGTTGGAACAAACAGAAGTGAGTAGATACAGTATATACTCGTGTATAAGCCAAGTTTTTCAGCACGAGTAATTGTCCCAGAAGATGGAGGGGGAGGCAGGATCCGGCAGCTGCGGCTAAATCCTGTGCACGCTTCTAAAGAGAAATGAATTTCCACTGCACTGGCAGTGAATATTCATTTCTCTTTTAGCACACATAGTGTGAGCCGCATCCGCCGGCTTCCAGCAGCTACCGAGCGATCACAGGTGCCCCCTCATTAAGGTAATGAATATTCACATCTCTCCACTCACACAGGCATGGAGAAAGGTGAATATTCATTACCTTAATGAGCGGAGACATGTGATAGCTCAGCTGCAGATGCTGCTGGCACACAAACAAGATGCTGTGAGGGTGTGCAGGGAAGTTAAGTAGGATTTTTTTAAAGGGACTCTGTCACCTGAATTTGGAGGGAACAATTTTCAGCCATAGGGGCGGGGTTTTCGGGTGTTTGATTCACCCTTTCCTTACCCGCTGGCTGCATGCTGGCTGCAATATTGGATTGAAGTTCATTCTCGGTCCTCCGTAGTGCATGCCTGCACAAGGCAATCTTGCCTTATGCAGGAGTATACTATAGAGGACAGAGAATGAACTTCAATCCAATATTGCAGCCAGCATGCATCCAGCGGGTAAAGAAAGGGTGAATCAAACACCCGAAAACCCCGCCTCTATGGCTGAAAATTGTTCCCTCCAAATTCAGGTGACAGAGTCCCTTTAATGCTTTTCTCATGGGGTCATACATACAAGGATAGGGATGAGAGACCATGCATACAGGATGGGGATACGGAGCCATGCATACAAGGATGGAGATAAGGAGCCATGCATACAAGGATAGGGATGAGGAGCCATGCTGACAAGGATGGGGATGAGGAACCATAAATATCAGAATAGGGATTAGGGGACAGTGCATACCTGGCTTTTTCTCGAGTCAATACGTTTTCCCAGTTTTTCGTGGCAAAATTAGGTGCCTCGGCTTATACTCTGGTTGGCTTATACACAAGTATATACAGTATTTTTTTTTAATGTGAGGCCATTATACTGTATGCAGCACTATGTTGGCACATTATACAGTATAAAACATTATGTGGGGCCGTTATACAGTATGGAGCGTCACGACGGGCCATTATACAATGTGGAGCATTACGTGGGGCCATCATACAGTATGGAGCACTGTGTGGCCGTTATGCAGTATGGAGCATCATGTGGGGCCATTATACAGTATGGAGCATCATGTGTGGCTATTATACAGTATGGAGCACTATGTTGCCATTATACAGTATTGAGCATCATGTGTGGCCATTATACAGTATGGAGCACCATGTGTGGCCATTATACTGTATGGAGGATTGTGTGGGGCCATTATGCTGCATGGATCACTGTGAGGTTCATTATACTTTATGCAGGACTATGTGGGAGCCATTACATTGTATGGAGAACTATGTGGAGCCATTGTACTTTATGGAGGACTTAATGTGGCCATTGTACTGTATGGAGGGCTGTGTGGGGATTACATATCATACTGTGATGGGGGTCACCATTCTTTGTTGGGGGAACTGAGGGGGGGTACTGTAGAGTTATACTGTGCGTGTGGAGGAGTTCACTGTGGGGGTGTCATATTTCTTTGCATCATACTTTATCTGTTTTAGTCAAGATTTTTTTAATCCTTTGTTATTACATTTTTTAATTAGGCTATTGGGCCATATGCTTTTTACTTCTGTTACATAACATATTATATTATTCCACTATAATTCCAAAAGTTAATCATTTTATTTGATAAAAAAACCTTCCTCAATTGTAGACTTTTTTTAACAAATATCAAGGCTGGCCTGCAACTTTCTGCAAGCTTTTAACTTTGGCCCAATGTGTATTTGAGTTTGATATCCCTGCCTTAAAGGGTTTGTTCTCAGCATGATAAAGGGTTACAATTGCAAGATGGTTGTAAAAACAAACTCCTCAATTTTATTTTTGACTAAAATTCCTCTCCATTCTCAAGAACAGACCTTTACTACAATTGGTGGCTAGTATCGTAGGCTTGGAGTGCAGCGCTTACCAGCCCTTTGATATTAACTCTAAAGTGCGCTAATGTATGAGTTGTCTTTCTAATCTAAAAGCTCAGTATTCAGGCCACTTTGCGAAAAATAGGTGGGTTTTGGATTGCAGTTTGGGCACTCGGTCTCTAAAAGGTTCGCCATCACTTCACTAGGGGGACCATTACCAGCATAGGGATATAGTTTGCACCACACAGGGGAACACACAATTAACATATGGGTTTAGCCCATCAATTGGGAGGGGTTAGTTCAGTTAATCGGGAAGCATTTCCTACTTTTAGTCAGTCAGACTAGGAGAGTCAAGTGTGTGAGGGAGTTCTGAGAAGTGCTAGCTAGACATTGACTTGGTCAATGGGTTCTAAGAAAGCAGATGCAGGAGAGGCAAGAGTTCTGTCAGTGCAAGTCTTCTAACAGTATGAGGACACATCCAAAGTTTCATGTGGAAGCCGGGTAAGTCTTAGACTTAAGGCCTGGAAGAGGTATTGAGTGCCATATCTCTGTCTCCTTTGTGAGGAAGATGTCAGCCAGGTAACACTGAAAGGGAAGGATGATGGACTTTAGAAAAACTATGATGCTGCATAGGAAGCTCCTGGGACCAACAGAAGATGTTGAGGTGGGGGCAGGACTGATAGTACACAAAACAAAGGGAATATCATCAAAGAAGGACTCTGTCTGAATATGTATGCCACAACTGCATTTATCCGAATTGCACAGTAAAGCCGAACCTGTTGATCCAGACCTATGGTCTCCTGTCATATCTGTAGCTGCAGCCGGTCCCATGGATGAGGAGGTAACAAGTACCGTATTTTTCAGACCATAAGACGCATCCCAAATTTTCAGAAGGAAAATAGGGAAAAAAATTAATGTGTCAAATGGGGGTCCATCTTACAGTCCGAATTCAGCTTACTGGGGGGGATCGACAACGCTGGTGGAGTGTGGCCACAGTGCGTGTTTGGTTGTCCGGCGATATGACTCCCATCCCAGGCTGGTGTGAGGCTGGTGTGGGCAGGTGAGGGGGTGGTGTGCTGGGGGGCTCCGCCAGCATTTTGTGAAAGTCCGGAGACCCCACACATCCAGTGCAGTGATGCGGTGGCTTCCGGGAAAATGGAGGCCGGGGGCGGCGCATGCTAAGATTGAGATCTCAGGACGAGATCTCGTTGCTGGAATCTCAATCTGAGCATGCATCGGCCCTGGCGGCCTTTTCCCCAGAGGCCATCGCATCACAGAAATGGATGCGTGGGGCCTCCAGGCTTTCACAAAAGAGCACCACGGCCGAACCTGCTGCACCAGCCTGGGAAGAGAGTGTGATCATCGCCCAACAGTATCGGACTGGGACCACTGCAGAATCGCACGACTCCTGCTGCCACCACAATATTTGTAAGTATATTCCGACTATAAGACGCACCCCCATTTCTCCCAAAAAAATTTTGGGAAAAAAGTGCGTCTTTTAGGCTGATTTCACACTAGCGTCGGTACGGGGCCGTCGCGCTGCGTCGGCCCGACGTACCGACGCATACTGTGAAAAAAATGCCCGACGTGGGCAGCGGAAGCAGTCTTACGACGCTTCCACTGCCCCATTGCAAGGTCTGGGGAGGAGGGGGCAGAGTTTTGGCCACGCATGCACGGTCGAAAATGGCAGACTCGACGCACAAAAAAAGTTACATGTAACATTTTTTTGTGGCGGCGGTCCGCCAAAGCACGACGGTTGCGACGTGTGGCGATACGTCGCAATGCGTCGGTAATGTTAGTCTATGGGGAAAAAACGCATCCTGCAGACAACTTTGCAGGATGCGTTTTTTCTCCTAAACGATGCATTGCGACATGCAGCCAAAAACGCTAGTGTGAAAGTAGCCTTATAGTCCAAAAAATACGATACTCTCAAATGACAAGTGAATACAGAATGAACACCACAGCACCTCACATACAAGTCAAAGACACCTGTATAGAAGGGGGGTTTCAAGGCAAAGAGAACTTGGTTCCGGCCCACAGCAAACCAGCCCTGTGCCCCCCTTCAAGTGGTGCTGCGAGCAGGGTACAGTCCCACAGATGGATACAGCCACAAGCATGGTAGTGTTTGTTATTGTAAGTACTGCAGGCAATGGTGGAGCCCCAGACCATCACAAACATCCAGTGCATAAAGAATGAAGAAGCTCTGATCAGAGAAGTACAATATCTGCAGAGTTCCTTGAATGTTATGCAAGAAAAATTAGCTCAAATAGAAAAGCGGATGGGAACCAGATCCACCTCTGAGGCCTACCTGGTGTTACAGAATCATTATCGGGCCTTCCTCAGGCTCCTACGCAAGTCTGCTGAACCTGTACAGTCCTCTACGTACTAAGCCTGTATGTGGACCGTTCTACTAAGTTCCTCAATATTATCCATGTATTATAGTCCTCGGTCTAAGCCGATCTATCTGGAGCCCCAGCGTTTTCCACCGAGGCTATCTAGTCAGGTTCCAAGATCGCCTTCTACACGCAGAAGAGAGGATCGTCAGGACACAGTGTTGGTGGTGTTGAAATAGAGGACACTTTGCTGGAGGGTGTCTGAGTGATTTGCAAGGACAAACCATTAAACTTAAGGCCCCTGGAGTAGTGAGGCGTACTGCGGAGGATGTAGAAGGGCATACCACCCAGGACAACTCCGAACATCTGGTTGTAGGTTGTCCCATCCTTAGAGATGAGTTTGAAGGCATCCCAGTAGACTGCTTAGTGCATACCGGGTCACAGATAACGACCATGAGTCGACCTGAGTTGTACTTCAACCATTACTTTTAAGCTATGGTCAAGCCAAAGAAGTGTCATGTTTTTAAGAAGGAGATCGAGTACCTGAGCCATAAGGTATCCCAGGATGGATTACTGCCTTCGTAAGACAAAGTAGGTGAGATACAACAATGACCAGCATTCAGAACCCTGTGAGAGTTGAAAGCCTTCCCTGGATTGGCCGGGTACTATCGGTGATTCATCAAAGAGTATGTGAAAATAGCAGGCCTTCTGAATGATCTGCTAAGAGGGACAGCTATGGTACCCGAGAACCAAAGCATTCTCTGGGGACAGAAGCATGAGGAGGCCTTCCAGACCTAGAAAGAGGCCCTGACATCAGCCCCTTCCTGTCTTATGCAGATTTTGATAGGCCATTCCTCTTATATACTGATGGCAGTCTCTATGGACTTGGCCAGTGCTTTTACAGATACAGGATAGGCATGAAAGGGTTATCACCTATGTCAGTAGGTCCATACGGGATACCGAGCTAAACACTCGATGCTCCAGCTCAAGCTGTAACTCCTTGCCCTGATGTGTGACATGACGGAGAAGTTTGCAGAATACCTGACAGGGGCCAAAATCCTTGTGCGAACTGACAACAATCCTCTGTCCCATCTGGACACAGCCAAGCTAGGATCTCTGGAATAGCGTTGGGTAACTCGCCTTACAAAATTTGACTTCTCGATCTGCTACCGCTCTGCCACAGAGAAAACGAGGGCTAATGGCCTGTCAGAGGTAAACTTTGAAAGTCCATCAAGGGACCTCGATGAACACCTGGAAGAAGTACTGCCTGGCCATGACCACTAGGGATGAGCAACCAATAAACATGCGGGAATTGCCTGTGAGTCACTGTAATTCAGTAGCCATCTTGGTGGTTGCATTACTGTGATTAGCTGGCCATCTGACATCATTAGAGATTATAAAAGAGCAGGCGGCACCTGGCTCGGCACACTGACGTCATTGCACAGCTCTGTGACAGTTCATATCGGAGGGAGAGAGTGCTTGTACAGGCATGTGTGCACAATATAACAATTCAAAGTCCTGTAATGTTGATACTGGTGCTGAAGCTGAACCAGAATACTAACAGCCCTTGTCAGGGCTTTTATTGTTTGTATCACATACATTGTGCATTTAGTGTAGGTAGGGAGACAGAGTCGCAGGAGCAGGAAGAGTGACAGAATACAGTCAGTAGACAGTGATTAGGTCTGTGCAGTCTGTTGGCAAATATATAGCTGCAGCTTTTTTGTTGTGACTGAATAAATTGAATATATTTTGATCCATTAAGTGTTGCATGCTTTGAGGTCCTTTTTCTGTTATATAACACTCCCAAAAAATGTTGAAACATTTTACTGGGTTCTATTTCTCAGATATACAGTGTTCAGTGGTCTGTGAACATTTCTGTGATCTCAAAAGCTTGCACAAATTATTTTAGGGTTCCATTTCTCAGCCACAAAGTGTTGCATGGTTTGTGAACATTTCTGTGATCTCTACAACAGAAAAAAAAGCGTTGAAACATTTTTCTGGATTGTCATCCAAACACTATTGCGTTTTTTCTGTTACATCACAGTGGAGTAAACTCCCATAAGCCGCTTTGATTGCTGCAGGTGACCAATTTTTTTATTTTATTAAATATATATATATATATATATATATATATACATATATATATATATATATATATACATACAGCACAGACCAAAAGTTTGGACACACCTCATTTAAATGAAAATTGTAAATTCACACTGAAGGCATCAAAACTATGAATTAACACTTGTGGAATTATATACTTAACAAAAAAGTGTGAAACAACTGAAAATATGTCTTATATTCTAGGTTCTTCAAAGAAGCCACCTTTTGCTTTGATGACTGCTTTGCATACACTTGGCATTCTCTTGATGAGCTTCAAGAGGTAGTCACCGGAAATGGTCTTCCAACAATCTTGAAGGGGTTCCCAGAAATGGTTAGCACTTGTTGGTCCTTTTGCCTTCCCTCTGCGGTCCAGCTCACCCCAAACCATCTCGATTGGGTTCAGGTCTGGTGACTGTGGAGGCCAGGTCATCTGGCGTAGCACCCCATCACTCTCCTTCTTGGTCAAATAGCCCTTACACAGCCTGGAGGTGTGTTTGGGATCATTGTCCTGTTGAAAAATAAATGATGGTCCAACTAAATGCAAACCAGATGGAATAGCATGCCGCTGCAAGATGCTGTGGTAGCCATGCTGGTTCAGGATGCCTTCAATTTTGACTAAACCCCCAACAGTGTCACCAGCAAAGCACCCCGACACCATCACACCTCCTCCTCCATGCTTCACGGTGGGAACCAGGCATGTAGAGTCCATCCATTCACCTTTTCTGCGTTGCACAAAGACACGGTGGTTGGAACCAAATTTGGACTCATCAGACAAAAGCACAGTTCATTCCTTGTGTTCTTTAGCGCAAACAAGTCTCTTCTGCTTGTTGCCTGTCCTTAGCAGTGGTTTCCTAGCAGCTATTTTACCATGAAGGCCTGCTGCACAAAGTCTCCTCTTAACAGTTGTAGTAGAGATGTGTCTTCTGCTAGAACTCTGTGTGGCATTAACTTGGTCTCTAATCTGAGCTGCTGTTAACCCATTATACATTCTGTGGCTGGTGACTCGGATAAACCTATCCTCAGAAGCAGAGGTGACTCTTGGTCTTCTTTCCTGGGGCGGTCCTCATGTGAGCCAGTTTCTTTGTAGCGCTTGATGGTTTTTGCCACTGCACATGGGGACACTTTCAAAGTTTTCCCAATTTTTCGGACTGACCTTTATTTCTTAAAGTAACGATGGCCACTCATTTTTCTTTACTTAGCTGCTGTTTTCTTGCCATAATACAAATTCTAACAGTCTATTCAGTAGGACTATCAGCTGTGTATCCACCAGACTTCTGCACAACACAACTGATGGTCTCAACCCCATTTATAAGGCAAGAAAACCCCATTTATAAGGCAAGAAAACCCACTTATTAAACCTGACAGGGCACACCTGTGAAGTGAAAACCATTCCCGGTGACTACCTCTTGAAGCTCAACAAGGGAATGCTAAGAGTGTGCAAAGCAGCCATCAAAGCAAAAGGTGGCTACTTTGAAGAACCTAGAATATGACATTTTCAGTTGTTTCACACTTTTTTGTTAAGTTTATAATTCCACGTGTTAATTCATAGTTTTGATGCCTTCAGTGTGATTTTACAACGGTCATAGTCATGAAAATACAGAAAAATCTTTAAATGAGGTGTCCAAACTTTTGGTCTGTACTGTACACACCTGTACACAGTGCTTATATGTATCTATGTGTACTGTGGTTATCTGTGTATGTATGTGTCTATACACACAAACAACAGTACAATATATATTATATAAATGTGTATATATATATATAAATATGTATATACCGTATTTTTCTGACTATAAATAAGACGCACCGGACCATAAGATGCACCTAGGTTTTAGAGGAGGAAGTTAGGAAAAAAAACTGAAGCAAAAAATGTGGTATTTTCTGTACTAAAGATCACCTATCCTGGTAAATATGGTCCCCTCATCCCTATCCTGGTATGCATGGCCCCATCCTTATTCTTGTATGATTGGCCCCATCCCTGTCCTGTCCATGGTCCCATTCTTATTCTGATATGATTGATTGACCCCATCCCTTTTCCTGGTATGAATGGTTGGCTCCATCCCGTTCCTGGTATGAATTATTGATTGGCCCCATCCTGTTCCTGGTATGATTGATTGGCCCCATCCCGTTCCTGGTATGATTGATTGGCCCCACCAGTTCCTGGCATGATTGATTGGCCCCATCCAGTTCCTGGCATGATTGATTGGCCCCATCCAGTTCCTGATATGATTGATTGGCCCCATCCTGTTCCTGGTATGATTGATTGGCCCCATTCAGTTCCTGGTATGATTGATTGGCCCCATCCAGTTCCTGGTATGATTGATTGGCCCCATCCAGTTCCTGGTATGATTGATTGGCCCCATCCCCTTGCTGGTATGATTGGCCCCATCCCAGTCCTGGAATCCATGGTCCCATCCCAGTCCTGGAATCCATGGCCCCATCAGAAAAGATTAAGAAAAAAAAAACCTTTACTCTTGCCTTCCTCCACTCCCTTGCAGTCACAGCGTCCTGCTCCGGAGCCAGCAGCTGATTAATGAATGTAAGCAGCGCATGGAAGGGACATCATGCGCTGCTCACAAGCAGAGCACAGCTGCCGGAATACTCACCGGGTGTTCATCAGAGATCGCGGTGAGTATCCATTCCTCTTCACTAGCGTGCACTGTCAGCCGCCTGCTGCCGGCGGTCACGTGTGTCGATACTTGAGAGAAATTAATATTTTGAATATTAATTTCTCTTAAGTATCGGCACACGTGAGCGCAGGCCGCAGCAGGAAGTCTCCAGCTGACAGTGCGCGCTACTGAAGAGGAATGGATACTCGCCACGCTCTGCGATGAATGGTCCTGGTGAGTATTCCAGCAGCTGTGATCTGCTTGTGAGCAGCGCATGATGTCCCTTCCATGTGCTGCTTACAAGCATTAAGCAGCTTTTGGCACCGGAGCAGGATGCTGCGAGGGGGCGCCGTGTAGGTGAGTGTAATGTTTGTTTGTTTTTTTTTAAATTTCCTGATGGGGCCATGGATACCAGGCATGGTATGGGGCCAATTATAAAAGAAAAAGGATGGGACTAATCATACCAGGAACGGGATGGGGCCAATCATACCAGGAACAGGATGGGGCCAATTATAAAAGAAAAAGGATGGGGCCAATCATACCAGGAACAGGATGGGGCCAATCATACCAGGAACAGGATGGGGCCAATTATAAAAGAAAAAGGATGGGGCCAATCATACCAGGAACAGGATGGGGCAATTATAAAAGAAAAAGGATGGGACCAATCATACCAGGAACAGGATGGGGCCAATCATACCAGGAACGGGATGGGGCCAATCATACCAGGAACAGGATGGGGCCATGGATACCAGGATTGGTATGGGGTCATGCATACCAGGACCAGGATGGTGCCAATCATACCAGGATAAGGATGGTGCCATGCACACCAGGATAGGGATGAGGGGGCCATGCATACCAGGATAGGGATGAGGGGGCCATATATACCAGAATTGACCTTTTTTTTTGCTTCAATTTTTTCCCTAATTTCCTCCTCTAAAACCTAGGTGCATCTTATTGTCCGGAAAATACGGCACTTGTAAATCAAGGATTAAATTCCACTACCAAATAGTAGTATTATAAGGCTTTGATCAGCGGTATAAGATAACAAAACATTATTTGCTCTCTGCTCAGGGGACCCCCAGGGGGATGTGATCATTAGTTTTTTTCTTTATTAATTGATTTGTTCCCATTTATATATTTTTATGCCTAATTTTTAATCATACTTTGGGTTTTGCATATAATTGATTAATTAATCAATCACACCAGTGTGTCTATATAAAGTGCTGAATGATGCCTAGTGTTTTATACTCACTGGATGAAGGGGACGGATTGTCCCTGAAACGCGTAGTGTTTAATAAATCGTTACCTTGATCTGGTCTGGCTGGCTTCCTCACTTAGAGTGGTTCCCTTAATATATCTGGCTGTCCAATACTCCCATCATATTTCCCCTGCTACTGCTCCTGTACTTGACCCCAGGGGAAGGTGCTGCATCACTCCAGGACTGCTGGCTTCAAACAATTTTTGACAGTGTTGTGCCTGCTATACGCAACAAATGGAGGGGAGTGTGATATCCCCCACCTTGCCCAGGGTGATCTCTACATGGAGGACTCTCCCCTTTTTGTATTTTCACGTGTTATTATATGTGCAATAAGGACCTACCTTATTATGTACCACTCACTCCAGTTATATATGGGGTGGTCCCTTATTATGTAGCGTCCTCTGTTGTTATGTACTGTTCAATTCCATTACTACATAGTGTTATTTCTTATTCTATAAAGGACTGTCCCTTATATGGCCTATTCTCGTTATTTTTGTTAATCATAGCACCCTCTCTTTATTATGTAGTCTGTCATGATTCCCAATGGCAGGGACAGAGGCAAAAACAGGACTAGCTCTAGGAAGATGGAATCTAAGCTGACCGCGATGCTGAACCTAACGCACAACTACCAGTGGCCGGGGAACGTACCTGCGTTTTATCCCTAGACGTCTCGCACCAGCCGGAGATCTAGCTACCCCTACTAGAGGAAACACAGACCTGGCTTGCCTCCAGAGAAAACCCCAAAGTAATAGTAGCCCCCAACATATAATGACGGTTAGTTAAGAAGAAAACACATACGCAGTATGAATACAGGTTCAGCAAAGAGAGGCCCACTAACTAGATAGCAGAAAATACAAAAGTGGACTTCGCGGTCAACTCAAAACCCTACAAAATACCATCCTGAAATGACTTTAAACTCCGGTATCAACTCATGACACCGGAGTGGTCACTTCAGTTCACTAGAGCTTCCAGCAGCAAGGTTAATATAAATGCACGCTGGACAAAAGGTACAAATGATCAAACTTATCTGACTCAGCAGACTTGGAGCAGGTAGCAAGTAACAGAGGAGCTCTGGTAACATTGATAGCCGGCAAGTAAATGAGTGAGAAGCCAGACTATATAGGAAACTCCCATTTCCTGATGGGAACAGGTGCACTGGAGATAGAAGACAGAAGTCAACCAGTACCACCAGTAGCCACCAGAGGGAGTCCACAAACAGAATTCACAACAGTACCCCCCCCCCTTGAGGAGGGGGCACCGAACCCTCGTGAGAACCACCAGGGCGATCTGGACGAGCCCTATGAAAGGCGCGAACCAAATCAGAGGCATGAACATCAGAGGCAGTCACCCAAGAATTATCCTCCTGACCGTATCCCTTCCATTTAACCAAATATTGAAGTCTCCGTCTGGAAATGCGAGAGTCCAAAATCTTCTCCACAACATACTCCAATTCACCCTGCACCAGCACAGGAGCAGGAGGCTCAACAGAAGGAACAACCGGTATCTCGTACCTCCGCAACAAAGACCGATGGAAGACATTATGAATAGTGAAAGATGCCGGTAGGTCCAAACGAAACGATACAGGATTAAGAATCTCCAAAATCTTATAAGGACCTATGAACCGAGGTTTAAACTTAGAAGAGACCTTCATAGGGACAAAACGAGAAGATAACCACACCAAGTCCCCAACGCGAAGACGATTACCAGCACGACGATGACGATTAGCAAACTGCTGAGTCTTCTCCTGGGACAACGTCAAGTTGTCCACCACATGACTCCAAATCTGGTGCAATCTATCCACCACAGTGTCCACTCCAGGACAATCTGAAGATTCCACCTGACCAGATGAAAAACGAGGGTGAAACCCCGAATTGCAGAAGAAAGGAGAAACCAGAGTGGCAGAACTAGCCCGATTATTAAGGGCAAACTCCGCCAACGGCAAAAAGGCGACCCAGTCATCCTGATCAGCAGACACAAAACACCTCAAATAAGTCTCCAAGGTCTGATTAGTACGCTCTGTCTGGCCATTCGTCTGAGGATGGAAAGCAGACGAAAAAGACAAATCAATGCCCATCCTGGCACAGAACACCCGCCAAAATCTAGACACAAATTGGGATCCCCTGTCAGAAACGATGTTTTCCGGGATACCATGTAGACGAACCACATTTTGAAAAAATAGAGGAACCAACTCCGATGAAGAAGGCAACTTGGGCAAGGGTACCAAATGAACCATTTTAGAAAAACGGTCACACACCACCCAGATGACGGTCATTTTCTGAGAAACCGGGAGATCCGAAATAAAGTCCATAGAGATGTGTGTCCAAGGCCTCTTCAGAATAGGCAAGGGCAACAACAATCCACTAGCCCGAGAACAACAAGGCTTGGCCCGAGCACAAACATCACAAGACTGTACAAAATTACGCACATCCCGAGACAGGGAAGGCCACCAGAAGGACCTGGCCACCAAATCTCTGGTACCAAAGATTCCAGGGTGGCCTGCCAACACAGAAGAATGAACTTCCAAGATGACTCTACTGGTCCACTCATCTGGAACAAACAGTCTCCCAGGCGGACAACGATCAGGCCTATCCACTTGAAACTCCTGCAAAGCACGTCGCAAGTCTGGAGAGACAGCAGACAATATCACCCCATCCTTAAGGATACCCGTAGGCTCAGAATCACCAGGGGAGTCAGGCTCAAAACTCCTAGAAAGGGCATCTGCCTTCACATTTTTTGAACCTGGTAGATATGAGACCACAAAATTAAACCGGGAGAAAAACAACGACCAGCGCGCCTGTCTAGGATTCAGACGCCTGGCTGACTCAAGGTAAATCAGATTCTTGTGATCAGTCAAGACCACCACCTGATGCCTAGCACCCTCAAGCCAATGACGCCACTCCTCAAAGGCCCACTTCATAGCCAAAAGCTCCCGATTACCAACATCCTAACTTCGCTCGGCGGGCGAAAATTTTCGAGAAAAGAACGCACATGGTCTCATCACCGAGCAATCAGAACCTCTCTGCGACAAAACCGCCCCCGCTCCGATCTCTGAAGCATCAACTTCAACCTGAAAAGGAAGTGAAACATCAGGTTGGCGCAACACAGGAGCAGAAGAAAAGCGGTGCTTAAGCTTCCGAAAGGCCTCCACAGCCGCCGAGGACCAATTGGAAACATCAGCACCCTTCTTAGTCAAATCCGTTAGAGGCTTAACGACACTTGAAAAACCAGTTATAAATCGACGATAGAAATTAGCAAAGCCCAAGAATTTCTGAAGGCTCTTAAGGGAAGTTGGTTGCGTCCAATCACAAATAGCCCGAACCTTGACAGGATCCATCTCAATAGAAGGGGAAAAAATATACCCCAAAAAAAGAGATCTTCTGAACCCAAAAAATACACTTTGAACCCTTCACAAACAAAGAATTAGCCCGCAAAACCTGAAAAACCTTCCTGACCTGTTGAACATGCGACTCCCAGTCATCGGAAAAAATCAAAATATCATCCAGATACACAATCATAAATTTATCCAGATATTCACGGAAAATATTGTGCATAAAGGACTGAAAGACTGAAGGGGCATTAGAAAGACCAAAAGGCATTACCAGATACTCAAAATGGCCCTCGGGCGTATTAAACGCAGTTTTCCACTCATCTCCCTGCTTAATCCGCACCAAATTATACGCACCCCGAAGGTCAATCTTAGAGAACCACCTTGCCCCCTTAATACGAGCAAACAAATCAGTCAACAGTGGCAAAGGATACTGATATTTGACTGTAATCTTATTCAACAGCCGATAATCAATACAAGGCCTCAGGGAACCATCTTTTTTACCCACGAAAAAAAAACCTGCTCCTAAAGGGGATGAGGATGGACGAATATGTCCCTTTTCCAAGGACTCCTTAATATACTCTCGCATAGCAGTATGCTCAGGCACAGACAGATTGAACAAACGACCTTTAGGAAATTTGCTGCCAGGAATCAAATCTATAGCACAATCGCAATCCCTGTGAGGAGGGAGCGAACTAAGTTTAGGCTCCTCAAAAACATCACAATAGTCAGACAAAAATGCCGGAACCTCAGAGGAAGTAGATGAAGCAATGGAAACCAAGGGTACTCCCCCATGAACCCCCTGACATCCCCAGCTTAATACGGACATTGTCTTCCAGTCAAGAACTGGGTTGTGAGTTTGTAACCATGGCAATCCAAGCACTAAAACATCATGCAAATTATGCAACACAAGGAATCGAATCACCTCCTGATGGTCTGGGGTCATACACATAGTCACTTGTGTCCAGTATTGAGGTTTATTCCAAGCCAATGGTGTGGAGTCGATACCCTTCAAAGGAATAGGGACTTCCAGAGACTCTAGACTAAACCCACAGCGCCTGGCAAAGGACCAATCCATAAGATTCAAGGCGGCGCCAGAGTCCACATAGGCATTCACATTAATAGATGATAATGAACAAATCAAAGTTACAGACAAAAGAAACTTAGACTGCAAGTTGCTAACTGCAAAAGACTTATCAACCCTTTTAGTGCGTTTAGAGCATGCTGATATCACATGAGCAGAATCGCCACAATAGAAACACAACCCATTTTTACGCCTATAATTCTGCCGTTCACTTCTGGACAGAACTCTATCACATTGCATATTCTCCGGTGCCTGCTCAGAAGACACCGCCAAATGGTGCACAGGCTTGCGCTCCCGCAAACGCCGGTCAATCTGAATAGCCATTGTCATGGACTCATTCAGACCTGTGGGCGTAGGAAACCCCACCATGACATCTTTAACGGCGTCAGAGAGACCCTCTCTGAAATTCGCCGCCAGGGCGCACTCATTCCACTGAGTAAGCACAGACCATTTACGAAACTTTTGACAATATATTTCAGCTTCATCATGCCCTTGAGAGAGGGCTATCAAGGCCTTTTCAGCTTGAATCTCCAAATTCGGTTCCTCATAGAGCAACCCCAGCGCCAGAAAAAACGCATCCACATTGAGCAGCGCAGGATCCCCTGGCGCCAATGCAAATGCCCAATTCTGGGGGTCACCCCGCAGCAAGGAAATAACAATCTTAACCTGCTGAGCAGGGTTTCCAGCGGAGTGAGGTCTCAGAGAAAGATACAATTTACAATTGTGCTTGAAATTCAAAAAACGAGATCTATCTCCAGAAAAAAACTCTGGTATAGGAATTTTAGGTTCAGACATAGGAGCATGTATGACGAAATCTTGTATATTTTGAACCTTAGAAGCAAGATTATTCAGATTTGAAGCTAAACTCTGGATATCCATTTTTCAGAAGCTGAGATCTGAGCCATTCAGGGATTAAGAGGAGAGAAAGAAGCAGACTGCAATTATGGCTAAACAGACTTAAGAGTAAAAAAAAAAAAAAAAAGGTGTCAGAGACTTATTTTCTCTCCTACTTCAGCCAATACTTAACACGTTTGAGGCCGGCTATACTGTCATGATTCCCAATGGCAGGGACATAGGCAAAAACAGGACTAGCTCTAGGAAGATGGAATCTAAGCTGACCGCGATGCTGAACCTAACGCACAACTACCAGTGGCCGGGGAACGTACCTGCGTTTTATCCCTAGACGTCTCGCACCAGCCGGAGATCTAGCTACCCCTACTAGAGGAAACACAGACCTGGCTTGCCTCCAGAGAAAACCCCAAAGTAATAGTAGCCCCCAACATATAATGACGGTTAGTTAAGAAGAAAACACATACGCAGTATGAATACAGGTTCAGCAAAGAGAGGCCCACTAACTAGATAGCAGAAAATACAAAAGTGGACTTCGCGGTCAACTCAAAACCCTACAAAATACCATCCTGAAATGACTTTAAACTCCGGTATCAACTCATGACACCGGAGTGGTCACTTCAGTTCACTAGAGCTTCCAGCAGCAAGGTTAATATAAATGCACGCTGGACAAAAGGTACAAATGATCAAACTTATCTGACTCAGCAGACTTGGAGCAGGTAGCAAGTAACAGAGGAGCTCTGGTAACATTGATAGCCGGCAAGTAAATGAGTGAGAAGCCAGACTATATAGGAAACTCCCATTTCCTGATGGGAACAGGTGCACTGGAGATAGAAGACAGAAGTCAACCAGTACCACCAGTAGCCACCAGAGGGAGCCCACAAACAGAATTCACAACAGTAGTCCTTCCTTGAGTTAGGTATAAAATGCCTGCTGATGGGGCAGTATCTGACCAGAAGACCAGTCAATCAGCCTTCTCCATCAGAAAAAAAAGCCTTACTATGTTCAATCAGCCGTCATTATAGTTTATATCTAACGAGAGGATGGTATGTAATAAAGAACAGGCGCTATAAATAACAAAAATAATGAGAATCCGATATCTAAAGAACAGTGCTCTACATATCAAGAGTGGGCATTGTGTAAATAGGGATGGCAATATCCATAACGAGAGGCACACCTCGTTAGGTCAAAGTTACTGTGATTGTGAATAATTGAGCTAATTGAAGATGAAATGATCTCTGAAAGGCCTAAAGTTAAAGATGACACATTTCCTTTGTAGCTAAGAGACAAAAAAAAAAATCCTTTTTTACATTTTAAAATGTACAATAAGGAAAAAGGGCCATTGCAAATGTTTAGGCACCCTGCATGTTTAGTACCTATCAGCATTCCCTTTTCAAAGTATGTTACCGCTTGTAAACGCTTTTTTGTAGCAAGCCAAGAGTCTTTTAATTCTTGTATGAAGGATTTCATCCATTCTTCCTTGGAAAATTATTTCAGTTCTGTGGTATTCCTGGGTCGTCTTGCATGTGCTGCTATTTTCAATGATGTTCAGATCAAGGGACTGTGGGACTGTGAGGGCCATTGTAAAACCTTCAGCTTGTGCCTTTTTGAGGTCATCTATTGTGGATTTTGACGCATGTTTAGGATCATTATCCATCCATCCATTTTTACAGATGGTGTTTTGTTTGCATCAAGAATTTGTTGAAATTTCATTGAATCAATTCTTCCTCTACCCGTGAAATTTTCTTTTCCTGAAATACTGTACCCTTTTTTCTCAACACTTTCCTTTGATCATTGCGAGGAAAGAGTTCTATTTTAACCTCATCGGTCCACAGAACTTGTTTACAAAATGTATCAGGCTTGTTTAGATGTTCTTTTGCATACTTCTATCTCTGAATTTTATGGTGCGGATGCAGGAGGGGTTTTCTTCTGATGACTTTTCCATGAAGGCCATATTTGTGCAGGTGTTTCTGAACAGTGGAACCATGTACCATAACTCTAGAGTTAGCAAAATCCTTCTGAAGGTCTTTTGCAGTCAAGTGGGATTCTGATTTGCCTGTCTAGCAATCCTACAAGCAGCTCTCACACGATCTGAAGGCAGAGGGAGCTCCTGTCCCTCTGCCTGCCTCCTGAATATTGTGATCTCGCTCAATTGCTGCATTTAGAGGACTGCGCTGACACCACTCCTGGCTGTTTAGTGCAGAAGCTCGGCCACTGGCAGCGCTGAGTTTGTGCTCTGCTCGGACGGGAGGTGCTGATATTTCATCATCTCCTGCGCGATCATGTGGAGATCCATTGGCAGAATGGCTGTTGGCGCCTTTTCCCTTCTTATAATCCCATATACCACACCCCTAAATTAAGAATGCAGCCACATTATTTCCAACATTTTTATTAACGTCTAATGGCCCACAAACAACAACTCCCTCACAGTCCTAGGCCCTTTTTTAATTCAGCTCAGGGCCATATATGAACAGAGGTGATATATTTTTGATAGGTAATCTTAAAGTACTAGGCTATGGGATAATTGGGGTGACATTACTGCAGGCCAGGAACATTGGCTATAGACCAGTTTAAGATTAAAATCAGATAATGTTTTAAACACCATTGAAACCCAACGTGGCAAAGAGTGCATAACACTAACTGAACTAATCTGTATAACTCCTCATCTCTGTGGTATACCCATGTTATCTTTATATGGCTGTGGAAAGTATTAGACCCACATGTATTTATGCTGGCTAACAGATGTAAATCATTCAACTGCGGCAAGAAAAACTAAATCTCCGAGCACTAAAAAATACTCAGAGGACCCCCGGGCATGCTCGAGAAATCTCGAGTAACGAGTATATTCACTCATCACTACATATTACCCATGATGATTTTAGCTTTCTATAGATAGGAGACATAGCATATCCAACTTTGTCCATCTGGCTGATATTAATTCTGGGCTGATCGTCAAGCAGCAGTGATGTAAGTAAATACGTTATGTTTGCCACTTCGTCAGAATGCAGAAAATATGTCTCCCGTAACTATAGAACCTACGACGGTCACAAAAAAAATAATATTCATAACTGGAACCTGTGTCATGTTCTCAATGGCAAGAGAACATAGCATCAGCATATATAGGAACTAGCTCTTGGAAGATGGGAACTGAGCTGACCATGAACTAAACCTAACACACAACTAGCAGTGGCCGGGTAGCATGCCTACGTTGATTCTAGATGCCCAGCACCAGCCGGAGGACTAAATAATGCTAGCAGAGGAAAATATTAGTCCTAGCTCACCTCTAGAGAAATACCCCAAAAGGAGACAGAGGCCCCCCACATGTATTGGCGGTGAATTAAGATGAAATAACAAACGTAGTATGAAAATAGGTTTAGCAAATTTGAGGTCCACTTACTACATAGCAGAAGACAGAAAGGACACTTTCATGGTCAGCTGAAAACCCTATCAAAACACCATCCAGGAATTACTTTAAAACTCTGGCATTAACTCATAACACCAGAGTGGCAATTCCTGTTCACAAGAGCTTTCCAGACACAGTAACGAAACTACAGCTGTGAACTGGAACAAAAATGCAAAAACAAACATGGACAAGAGTCCAACTTATCTAGTAGTTGTCTAGGAGCAGGAACAAGCACAGAGAGGCTTCTGATAACATTGTTGACCGGCAAGCAACTAACAGAGCAGCAAGGTTATATAGCGACTCCCACATCTTGATGGGAACAGGTGAACAGAGAAGATGAAAACACCAGTTCAATTCCACCAGTAGCCACCGGGGGAGCCCAGAATCCAAATTCACAACAGTACCCCCCCCTCAAGGAGGGAGCACCGAACCCTCACCAGAACCACCAGGGCGATCAGGATGGGCCCTATGAAAGGCACGAACCAGATCAGAGGCATGAACATCAGATGCATTCACCCAAGAATTATCCTCCTGGCCGTATCCCTTCCACTTGACCAGATACTGGAGTCTCCGTCTGGAAACACGAGAGTCTAAGATTTTCTCCACAACGTACTCCAACTCACCCTCAACCAACACCGGAGCAGGAGGCTCAACGGAAGGCACAACCGGTACCTCATACCTGCGCAATAATGACCGATGAAAAACGTTATGAATAGAGAAGGATGCAGGGAGGTCCAAACGGAAGGAAACAGGGTTAAGAATCTCCAATATCTTATACGGGCCGATGAACCGAGGCTTAAACTTAGGAGAAGAGACCCTCATAGGGACAAAACGAGAAGACAACCACACCAAATCCCCAACACAAAGCCGAGGACCAACACGACGGTGGCGGTTGGCAAAAAGCTGAGTCTTCTCCTGGGACAACCTCAAATTGTCCACCACCTGCCCCCAGATCTGATGCAATCTCTCCACCACAGCA
This sequence comes from Ranitomeya variabilis, assembly GCF_051348905.1. NCBI lineage: Eukaryota > Metazoa > Chordata > Amphibia > Anura > Dendrobatidae > Ranitomeya > Ranitomeya variabilis. The sequence goes on along the minus strand of NC_135233.1, from coordinate 242,015,504 downwards.
TCCACTCCAGGACAATCCGAAGATTCCACCTGACCAGAGGAAAATCGAGGATGAAACCCCGAATTACAGAAAAACGGGGACACCAAAGTGGCAGAGCTGGCCCGATTATTGAGAGCGAACTCTGCCAATGGCAAAAAAGCAACCCAATCATCCTGGTCAGCAGACACAAAACACCTCAGATATGTCTCCAGGGTCTGATTAGTCCGCTCGGTCTGGCCATTCGTCTGAGGATGGAAAGCGGACGAAAAAGATAAATCTATGCCCATCCTAGCACAGAATGCCCGCCAAAATCTAGACACGAATTGGGTCCCTCTGTCAGAAATGATATTCTCAGGAATACCATGCAAACGAACAACATTTTGAAAAAACAGAGGAACCAACTCGGAAGAAGAAGGCAACTTGGGCAGAGGAACCAAATGGACCATCTTAGAGAAACGGTCACACACCACCCAGATGACAGACATCTTCTGAGAAACAGGCAGATCTGAAATAAAATCCATCGAGATGTGCGTCCAAGGTCTCTTAGGAATGGGCAAGGGCAACAATAATCCACTAGCCCGAGAGCAACAAGGCTTGGCCCGAGCACAAACGTCACAAGACTGCACAAAGCCTCGCACATCTCGTGACAGGGAAGGCCACCAGAAGGACCTTGCCACCAAATCCCTGGTACCAAAAATGCCAGGATGACCTGCCAACGCAGAAGAATGAACCTCAGAGATGACTCTACTGGTCCAATCATCAGGAACAAACAGTTTATCAGGTGGGCAACGATCCGGTCTATCCGCCTGAAACTCCTGCAAGGCCCGCCGCAGGTCTGGAGAAACGGCTGACAATACCACTCCATCCTTAAGGATACCTGTGGGCTCAGAGTTACCAGGCGAGTCAGGCTCAAAACTCCTAGAAAGGGCATCCGCCTTAACATTCTTAGAACCCGGTAGGTATGACACCACAAAATTAAACCGAGAGAAAAATAATGACCAGCGCGCCTGTCTAGGATTCAGGCGCCTGGCGGTCTCAAGATAAATCAAGTTTTTGTGGTCAGTCAATACCACCACCTGATGTCTGGCCCCCTCAAGCCAATGACGCCACTCCTCAAAAGCCCACTTCATGGCCAAAAGCTCCCGATTCCCAACATCATAATTCCGCTCAGCGGGCGAAAATTTACGGGAAAAGAAGGCACAAGGCCTCATCACGGAGCAGTCAGAACTTTTCTGCGACAACACTGCCCCAGCTCCGATCTCAGAAGCGTCGACCTCAACCTGAAAAGGTAGAGCAACATCAGGCTGACGCAACACAGGGGCAGAGGAAAAACGGCGCTTAAGCTCCCGAAAGGCCTCCACAGCGTCAGGGGACCAATCAGCAACATCAGCACCCTTCTTAGTCAAATCGGTCAATGGCTTAGCAATATCCGAAAAACCAGCAATAAATCGACGATAAAAGTTAGCAAAGCCCAAAAATTTCTGAAGACTCTTAAGAGAAGAGGGCTGCGTCCAATCACAAATAGCTTGAACCTTGACAGGATCCATTTCAATGGAAGAGGGAGAAAAAATATATCCCAAAAAGGAAATCCTCTGTACCCCAAAAACACACTTAGAACCCTTCACACACAAAGAATTAGACCGCAAAACCTGGAAAACCCTCCTGACTTGCTGGACATGAGAGTCCCAGTCATCCGAAAAAATCAGAATATCATCCAGATACACAATCATAAATTTATCCAAATAATCGCGAAAAATATCATGCATAAAGGACTGGAAAACTGACGGAGCATTTGAAAGACCAAAAGGCATCACTAAATACTCAAAGTGGCCCTCGGGCGTATTAAATGCGGTTTTCCACTCATCCCCCTGCCTGATTCGCACCAAATTATACGCCCCACGAAGGTCAATCTTAGAGAACCACTTGGCCCCCTTTATGCGAGCAAACAAATCAGTCAGCAACGGCAATGGGTATTGATATTTTACAGTGATTTTATTCAAAAGCCGATAATCGATACATGGTCTCAAAGAGCCGTCTTTTTTTGACACAAAGAAAAAACCGGCTCCTAAGGGAGATGACGATGGACGAATATGTCCCTTTTCCAAGGACTCCTTTATATATTCTCGCATAGCAGCATGTTCAGGCACAGACAGATTAAATAAACGACCCTTTGGGTATTTACTACCCGGGATTAAATCTATGGCACAATCGCACTCTCGGTGCGGAGGTAATGAACCAAGCTTGGATTCTTCAAAGACGTCACGATAGTCAGACAGGAACTCAGGAATTTCAGAGGGAATAGATGATGAAATGGAAACCACAGGTACATCCCCATGAGCCCCCTTACATCCCCAGCTCAACACAGACATAGCTCTCCAGTCGAGGACTGGGTTGTGAGATTGCAGCCAAGGCAATCCTAGCACCAAATCATCATGTAGATTATACAGCACCAGAAAGCGAATAATCTCCTGGTGATCCGGATTAATACGCATAGTTACTTGTGTCCAGTATTGTGGTTTATTATTAGCCAATGGGGTGGAGTCAATCCCCTTCAGAGGAATAAGAGTCTCCAAAGGCTCTAAATCATACCCACAGCGTTTGGCAAAGGACCAATCCATAAGACTCAAAGCGGCGCCAGAGTCGACATAGGCGTCCGTGGTAATAGATGACAAAGAGCAAATCAAGGTCACAGATAGAATAAACTTAGACGGTAAGGTGCAAATGGAAACAGATTTATCAAGCTTTTTAGTGCGCTTAGAGCATGCTGATATAACATGAGTAGAATCACCACAATAGAAACACAACCCATTTTTCCGTCTAAAATTCTGCCGCTCGCTTCGGGACAGAATTCTATCACACTGCATACTCTCTGGCGACTTCTCAGTGGACACCGCCAGATGGTGCACTGGTTTGCGCTCCCGCAAACGCCTATCGATCTGAATAGCCATTGTCATGGACTCATTCAGACCCGCAGGCACAGGGAACCCCACCATAACATCCTTAATGGCATCAGAGAGACCCTCTCTGAAAGTCGCTGCCAGGGCGCACTCATTCCACTGAGTAAGCACAGACCATTTACGGAATCTTTGACAGTAAATTTCCGCTTCATCTTGCCCCTGAGATAGGGACATCAAAGTTTTTTCTGCCTGAAGCTCCAAATGAGGTTCGTCATAAAGCAACCCCAAGGCCAGAAAAAACGCATCCACATTGAGCAACGCAGGATCCCCTGGTGTCAATGAAAAAGCCCAGTCTTGAGGGTCGCCCCGGAGCAAGGAAATCACAATCCTGACCTGCTGTGCAGGGTCTCCGGCAGAGCGAAATTTCAGGGACAAAAATAATTTGCAATTATTTCGAAAATTCTGAAACCCAGATCTATTCCCCGAGAAAAATTCCGGCCAAGGAATTCTCGGCTCAGATACAGGTGCATGAAAAACAAAGTCTTGCAAATTTTGTACCTTCGTGGCGAGATTATTCAAACCTGCAGTTACACTCTGAAGATCCATTACAAACAGGTGGACACAGAGCCATACAAGGGTTAAGAGGAGGTAAGAAGCAGCTAGACAGCAATTAAGGGCTAGGCAGCAAAACTCTGAGGGGAAAAAAAAAAAAAAAATTCCCTTAAACACTTCTTTTTCTCCTGCTTCAGCCCAAACAATTAACACTTTGTGGGCCGGTCAAACTGTCATGTTCTCAATGGCAAGAGAACATAGCATCAGCATATATAGGAACTAGCTCTTGGAAGATGGGAACTGAGCTGACCATGAACTAAACCTAACACACAACTAGCAGTGGCCGGGTAGCATGCCTACGTTGATTCTAGATGCCCAGCACCAGCCGGAGGACTAAATAATGCTAGCAGAGGAAAATATTAGTCCTAGCTCACCTCTAGAGAAATACCCCAAAAGGAGACAGAGGCCCCCCACATGTATTGGCGGTGAATTAAGATGAAATAACAAACGTAGTATGAAAATAGGTTTAGCAAATTTGAGGTCCACTTACTACATAGCAGAAGACAGAAAGGACACTTTCATGGTCAGCTGAAAACCCTATCAAAACACCATCCAGGAATTACTTTAAAACTCTGGCATTAACTCATAACACCAGAGTGGCAATTCCTGTTCACAAGAGCTTTCCAGACACAGTAACGAAACTACAGCTGTGAACTGGAACAAAAATGCAAAAACAAACATGGACAAGAGTCCAACTTATCTAGTAGTTGTCTAGGAGCAGGAACAAGCACAGAGAGGCTTCTGATAACATTGTTGACCAGCAAGCAACTAACAGAGCAGCAAGGTTATATAGCGACTCCCACATCTTGATGGGAACAGGTGAACAGAGAAGATGAAAACACCAGTTCAATTCCACCAGTAGCCACCGGGGGAGCCCAGAATCCAAATTCACAACAAACCTGGCTCCAAAGAGTCTGCTTGTAGCTTTTGGACAATAAAACACCGTCTCATATTTCAGACATTATCTCTATGATGAGTGACACTCCTTTGTTTCATTACTCACTTAAGCTGTATAAGTTTGTGTTCTTCCGCCATCATTTGCCTATGTAACATTTCTACTATAATGGTACCAGAAAACAATTGGCAAGTGAAAAAAAGTTGTCTTTTGAACGTAGCAATGCAAAAAATTGCCTGGTACTGATTGTCGAAAATAGACCGGTGTATAATATAAAAAATGTCCAATTAAGTTTTGCCATAAGTCAAAATCATATGTGAAAGGGGGAAATTTACTTCAAATCAAATAACACAATTTCATCATTTTTTTCCCCTTTTTTGTTTAGGAGACATTTTTCAATTGGAAAATTTGGAAAAATAAACCCTGACTAAAAGGTAGGTTACTTATTATAATTGTAAATTTTTCAATATAGTTTTACAAAATGTGGAAATTGAACTGTCTCCAATTATAACATGTTTAACATGGTTTATATAGAATTATCATTTTTTAGACGCACTTTATCTTTGGGGCTCCGTTGTCCCCAAAGAGGATCTAATTCCAAAGTAAGTTATGGCTTCTGTCTTGTAGATGGTACCCATTCCAATCTACTTACTGATGGTGGTCTTTACAGTATGTATTTTTATTTCTACCGCTCATGTAGGTATTTTATGTCAAATATTTAAAGTTGTCCCAATGAATAAACCATACCAGCATGTGTTTCCTATATATGATTGGGTGCCTGTGTTAGAGGGGTCGTCTCACCTTCTTAAGTGGGAAAAAAGATTGAAAACACAAGCAACTTTGAAATTTACTTCACATTAAAAATACCGTATATACTCGAGTATAAGCCGACCTGAGTAGAAGCCAAGACCACTAACTTTGCCACAAAAAACTGGGAAAACTTTATGACTTGAGTATAAGCCTAGGGTGGAAAATGCAGCAGCTACCGGTAAATTTAAAAAAAAAAAAATAGGTACCAATAAAAGTAAAATTAATTGAGACATCAGTAGGTTAAGCGTTTTTGAATATCCATATTGAATCAGGAGCCCCATATAATGCTCCATACAGTTCATGATGGGCCCCATAAGATGCTCCATACAAAATATGCCCCATATAATGCCCCATACAGTTCATGATGGGCTCCAATAAGATGCTCCATATTAAAATATGCCCCATATAATGCTGCATAAAGGTTAATAAGGGCCCCATAAGATGCTCCATAGAGACATTTGACCCATATAATGCTGCACAAATGGTGATTATGGCCCCATAAGATGCTCCATAGAGATATTTGCCCCATATAATACTGCACAAATGGTGATTATGGCCCCATAAGATGCTCCAAAGAGATATTTGCCCCATATAATGCTGCACAAATGGTGATTATGGCCCCATAAGATGCTCCATAGAGATATTTGCCCCATATAATGCTGCACAAATGGTGATTATGGCCCCATAAGATGCTCCAAAGAGATATTTGCCCCATATAATGCTGCATAAATGCTGATTATGGCCCCATAAGATGCTCCATAGAGATATTTGCCTCATATAATGCTGCACAAATGTTGATTATGGCCCCATAAGATGCTCCATAGAGATATTTGCCCCATGTAATGCTGCACAAATGCTGATTATGGCCCCATAAGATGCTCCATAGAGATATTTACCCCATATAATGCTGCACAAATGCGGATTATTGCCCCATAAGATGCTCCATAGAGATATTTGCCCCATATGCTGTTGCTGCCATTAAAAAAAAATAAAAAATGACATACTCGCCTATCGTCGCTCAGGCCCTCAGCACTTGCTATATTCACCTGTCCTTGTTCCACCGCCGGGCTCCGTCTTCAGCATCCTCTGCACTGACGTTGAGGCAGAGGGCGCACACTAACTACGTCATTGCGCCCTCTGACCTGAACGTCACAGCAGAGGACGCGGAAGACGGAGCCCGGCGGTGGACAGGTGAATATCGCGCAATGCTGCTCACCCTCCCCATTATACTCACCTGCTCCCGGCGCGGTCCCCGGCAGCTTCCCTGATGGTCTTCTCCGGGCACTGACAGCTTCTTCCAGCGTTGAGCGGTCACCGGTACCGCTCATTAGTAATGAATGTGCGGCTCCACCCCTATGGGAGTGGAGTCGCATCCATATTCATTACTGTAATGAGCGGTACCACGTGACCGCTCAACACAGGAAGAAGCTGTCAGCGGCTGGAGACCATCGGACATGCACGGACCGCGCCAGGAGCAGGTGAGTATGTGGCAGCCGCCGCCCCCCTCCCTCGCTGACCCCGCTGGGACAATGACTCGAGTATAAGCCGAGGGGGGCACATTCAGCCTAAAAAAATGGGTTGAAAATCTCGGCTTATACTCGAGTATATACGGTAATTTCCGTTCATGAGGTTTCCTAGACAAAGGCGCTATACAGTCCACTACTGCTGCTCTGAAGCCTCTAGGATACCCAGCTTCAGTACCCTTGCGTTTCAGAGAGCGTACAGTTCAGGCTAACAGCCACAACTGTCAATCATCAGGAGCGCACTACCCCCCAGCAAGTAGGAAGCCAGGAGGCAGTGGGGCGATGCGCTCCTGAAGATAGAATCCTTCCCATCATGAAGTTTGCATTGTAATACACAACTGCTGCTATACAAGCTCCATCTGATTAAAGTTGTAAAATACACTGCTCAAAAAAATAAAGGGAACACAAACAACAGAATATAACTCCAAGTAAATTAAACTTCTGTGAAATCAAACTGTCCACTTAGGAAGCAACACTGTTTGACAATCAATTTCACATGCTTTTTATGCAAATGGGATAGACAACAGACGGATATTATTGGCAATTATCAAGACACCCTCAATAAAGGAGTGGTTCTGCAGGTGGGGACCACAGACCACATCTCAGTACCAATGCTTTCTGGGTGATGTTTTGGTCACTTTTGAATGTTGGTTGTGCTTTCACTCATGGTAGCATGAGACGGACTCTACAACCCACACAAGTGGCTCAGGTAGAGCAGCTCATCCAGTGTGGCACATCAATACGAGCTGTGGCAAGAAGGTTTGCTGTCTGTCAGCATAGCGTACAGAGGCTGGAGGCACTACCAGGAGACAGGCCAGTACACCAGGAGATGTGGAGGGGGCTGTAGGAGGGCAACAACCCAGCAGCAGGACCGCTACCTCAGCCTTTGTGCAAGGAGGAACACTGCCAGAGCCCTGCAAAATGACCTCCAGGAGGACACATATGTGCATGTATTTGCCCAAATGGTTAGAAACAGACTCCATGAGGATGGTCTGAGTGCCAGACGTCCACAGATGGGGGTTGTGCTCACAGCCCAACACCGTGCTGTGTGCTGGACGCTTGGCATTTGCCACAGAAGACCAGGATTGGCAAATACGCCACTGGTGCCCTGTGCTCTTCACAGATGAAAGCAGGTTCACACTGAGCACATGTGACAGACGTGACAGAGTCTGGAGATGCCGTGGAGAGCAAGCTGCTGCCTGGAACATCCTTCAGCATGACCGGTTTGGCAGTGGGTCAGTGATGGTGTGGGGTGGCATTTCTTTGGAGGGCCGCACAGCCCTCCACATGTGCTCTCCAGAGGTAGCCCGACTACCATTAGGTACCGAGATGAGATCCTCAGACCCCTTGTGAGACCATATTGCTGGTGCGGTTGGCCCAGGGTTCCTCCTAATGCAGGACAATGCCAGACCTCATGTGGGTGGAGTGTGTCAGCAGTTCCTGCAAGATGAAGGCATTGAAGCTATGGACTGGCCCGCCCATTCCCCAGACCTGAATCCGATTGAACACATCTAGGACATCATGTCTTGCACCATCCACCACCGTCACGTTGCACCACAGACTGTCCAGGAGTTGGCAGATGCTTTTGCAGCGCCCCAGAATCCTGGTCGTTGCAGTAATGTCGATCTCCCACCAGGGGGAGTGATGGTACGTCTGATGGTACTAAAAGAGTTCACCAGACCAGGTATCACAGTCACACACTACACTTCACACTCCGGCCACCAGGGGGAGCAAAAGGGTTTTATCTATTAGGCCACTCCTCATACTCGGGTAAAACTGGGGGTTGGATAGGAAGTTAGTGAGAAAGCTGCCTGGGTGAAACCCAAAGAAGACCTGTCAGGCAGACAGGGAGAGAAGGAGGAACATCTGAGCTGCAGACAGAGGTCCCTGTCAGGGGTGGGATCCTGACAGAGACTTAGCAAGAGATAGAACGTTACGGAGCTGCGCCTGCACCTCATTGCGGCAGCATCCTAAGGAAGGACAAGAAGCGGAGTATATTGTGGAGAAGTGAGAAACGAGATCACAGCACAAGGAGATAATACCAGGAGGAGTCCTGCCTTAAGATCGGCAACATCCTTCTGAGGCGTGTAGCCGGTGGCCGGAACACCGAGTGAGTAATAGGCTCTACGCATTACTTCAAACAACGGCAGGACAGTTATTTCCAAGTTGGCTGCCCAACCTTTAACCTAATGAAGACAACGGAGGCAAATTGTGGGAGAGGGGCGTCACTAGGGTCCCTATAAAATAGCTCCAGGCCTACCCCTTCATACGGGTCGTCCTAGCCATACCATCTGGGGGACAGAGAGAGAACATCAGAAACATACACGACAGTTGTGAGGACTATCCCGTGGTGCTCAGCAGGGAGGAACTACAACACACAGGTGCTAGTAGGAAGGCTACTGATTTCCACCTGCAAAGGGAACTCTGGATGTGCCTTCGGACCGGCCGGACTCAGCCAGCCCTATGAACAGTGCTCTGGACTGCGGACGCTGAAGTCCTCAGTAAAAGGTAAAGAGACTGCAACCTTGTGTCTTCGTTATTTACTGCGACCTACAATCACCACCTACCCTACCGGGAAGCATCCTTCTGAGGCGTGTAGCCGGTGGCCGGAACACCGAGTGAGTAATAGGCTCTACGCATTACTTCAAACAACGGCAGGACAGTTATTTCCAAGTTGGCTGCCCAACCTTTAACCTAATGAAGACAACGGAGGCAAATTGTGGGAGAGGGGCGTCACTAGGGTCCCTATAAAATAGCTCCAGGCCTACCCCTTCATACGGGTCGTCCTAGCCATACCATCTGGGGGACAGAGAGAGAACATCAGAAACATACACGACAGTTGTGAGGACTATCCCGTGGTGCTCAGCAGGGAGGAACTACAACACACAGGTGCTAGTAGGAAGGCTACTGATTTCCACCTGCAAAGGGAACTCTGGATGTGCCTTCGGACCGGCCGGACTCAGCCAGCCCTATGAACAGTGCTCTGGACTGCGGACGCTGAAGTCCTCAGTAAAAGGTAAAGAGACTGCAACCTTGTGTCTTCGTTATTTACTGCGACCTACAATCACCACCTACCCTACCGGGAAGCCCTGGGGACATACTTCACCTGTGGGAAGGTACACCATCTAGCTGCTATAAGATCACCCCAGCGGACCCCTCAGCAGCGTCGGTCACCCTGACCGAATACCACAGGTGGCGTCACGAACACTTGACAAACTACACCTTTGATTGGGCGCCCCTTAGTAGGACCACAGACCGTGTTGGGCCACCGTGATATCCCCAGAACCGAGACAGATGGACCCGGTACCGAGTACCCCACTGCCCTGCGCCTGGGGGCGATCCACTTTAGTCCAGGTCTGGGACGAGATCCCTCAGGAGACCATCCGCTGCCTCATCAGGAGCATGCTCAGGCGTTGTAGGGAGCTCTTCAGACCTCCGTAGGATATTAGTTGTGATTTAAGTTGATAAATTTTAGGTTTTATTGTTCTCAACACATTCCACTATGCAATGAATAAAGACTTACAACTGGAATATTTAATTCAGTGATATCTAGGATGTGGGATTTTAGTGTTCCCTTTATTTTTTGAGCAGTGTATATTACCCCCCTTACTGCACCTCGATTTTCCTTATGTTCTATGTTGGCATCTACATATATTTCTAGAGAGTCTTGCGGCTTCTTACATTACGCACATGTGTTTTCTCTTCATTGTTTATCCCCAATAATAGTCAGGGATATGCACAAACTAAGACAATGTTACCAGTTTCAGTCCACAATATAATATTGAATCATGCCATTATGGGAAATAAATGCACAAAAACAAATCTTCGTCAAGTCACCGGAATGCAAATCTGAAATCCTAATCTGTGCAATCACTCTAGTCTGGTGTAAGGAGGAAGAAGCTCAGTGCAGGTATGGATTTCAGTCACGCAATATAAAGCACCTGGAAAACAATTTTTGCCACATTTATTATTTTTCTCACTGTGTCCTTATTTTCTTTTTCTTGTATATACATACGGTAATTTGTTGTTAGACTGAAACAAGAAAGTTCACATCGGAACTATGCCTATAACAATGTATTTCTAACATGTCCCATTGACCTGTAACAATAATGCTATAAACTCCATTATTCTTGAGCCGTTTAGCGACTGTCCACACTGAATATTCACTCATAGTCCTGTGCCAGTGAGGTTGATGAGATTCCATCAGTTTTCATTCATACATAAAAGAAAGTTTGTTGCGCAGAAATTGACCTTCAGTGTTGGTTTCAAAATGTTTTCTTGTGAATTGGAATGACAAAAGAGGAAATCTGTTGCAAATCCACAAGGAAATCTGAAGCTAAATTCTTCATGTAACACATTTAGGGTCTGCAATGGATTTTGCTAAGCTGCAGATATGCGGAGGAATCTGCGGCAAATAGGCCTTATGTAAGGCCTGAGGAAGGGATCCGTAGTAATCCTGAAACGCGTTGGTTAACATTATTGGCTCCCATCGTGATCCATACTCTTCAAAGAACAGCACCACGTGACTGCTGAACACGTGACCCGAAGGTCCTTCACTACCTCCGGCGGAGATCCTCAACTACGCGCGTGTCCGTCACCGGCCGGGACGGCGTGCGCTGAAGATCCAAACATTCAGCCGCTGCAAGACTACAATTGAAAAGGGACAGATAAGTAACTTTGCTGCGTGATCTATTTTTCTAGTGCGATGTGCTAACTCCGGATTTGGCTCTTCCTATCCCAGCCGCAATTTTCGGATACATAAACAGCCGACTATTTGCGGCATCTCTCTCATACATCTCTAGCCTTATAAACAGGTACAAAGCAGCCACCAGCCCTGTTAATATCAGGGTTGCTTCAAAGTGTCCTAATCATTTAAGTGTATATATCTTTGCAGGCTTATATTCAGAATATCCATCTCCATGCCTAAGATATCCTGGAAACAGGCTATATAGCCCTCCATCACATAGTGACTATATCAATGTGTGTATACATATATATTCAAGCACGACATTTGAATATATACCAAATACTTACCCTTGTCTTCCTTTTAGAAAGCATATTCACACTACTATCGATCTGATTCACGCTCCAATTAGAACAAATTCAAGCGCTCCATTCCCGTAAGCAGGTAAATTCCATACTAATGGTATTTCTATTTATAACAATATAGGACGTAGCGCAGGTGCATACATATTTTGTATATATTATTACTTATGTAAACATACCCTAACCCCCTATAGACATCAGACTTCTGTCATGAAAATAAAAATGCAAAAAAAAACCCTTGCGTGCAAAGTGGATTGTCCATAGAAATGAAAAGTATTTCATGTGTTTTTTACACAGCTTTTAAGGAGCATTGTGGAATAGATCCACTCCACAAAATAAAAAGTCATAGTTACTCACCGTTAACGGTGTTTCTCGGAGCCCATGACAGCACTACGGAGAGAGGGGATCCGCCCTTCAGGGACAGGAAACCTACAGATAAAAGGGCGGTACCTCCCCCTCGCATCAGTTGGTTTACAGAGCATCAGAGGACCTCCAGGTTAGTTGCAACAGAGAGAACATTATTTTATAACATTTCTTAATAGAGGAACCCCGTGCCTAAACTTATAGTATATACATCATATAAATTATATAAATTATATTTAAAAAGGTGCTCACCGCACTCGTGATGGGAGGGAATAAGCAGGTGCTGTCATGGGCTCCGAGAAACACCGTTAACGGTGAGTAACTATGACTTTCTCGGTCTCCCATGACAGCACTACGGAGAGAATTGCAGAGATTAAGCTTAGGGAGGGACCACCGCCTCAAGGACCCTTCGTCCGAAGGTTAAGTCAGATACAGAGGCTAGATTTAGTCTATAGTGCCTAAAAAACAGGGGCGTAACTACCGCGGTCGCAGGGGTCGCAATTGCGACGGGGCCCGCAGTGCTTAGGGGCCCACCCAGTCCAGCAGACTGGGCGGGCTCCTAAGAACTCTAAGCTACAAAATGGGCCGCCGGCCCTTTAAATAATTCTTCCTTACAGGCCCTGCTGCGCGTGCACTCGCGATCACGGGTGGGACTGCACTTGACCCGCAGCAGAGCCCCTCCACCGCAGAGAGCCGCACACCACTACTATAGCTGCCACTGCTCTGTGCGCACAGGACCTGTGATGAGGTCACAGGAGGGGAGGAGTTGGAGTCACATGATCAAGGGCTTCCGTGTAGTGCAGGACAGTAGTGCAGTGCTGTTTGTCATCATGCCGGAGGAGGGTAAGCTTTTGTGTGAGGTCAGGAGGGGTTTGGGTGGATGTAGCAGAGCAGTGTGTGTATGAGGTGTACAGAGCGGAGCCGTGTGTGTATGAGGTGTACGGAGCGGAGCCGGGTGTGTATGAGGTGTACGGAGCGGAGCCGGGTGTGCATGAGGTGTACGGAGCAGAGCTGGGTGTGCATGAGGTGTACGGAGCAGAGCCGGGTGTGCATGAGGTGTACGGAGCAGAGCCGGGTGTGTATGAGGTGTACGGAGCAGAGCCGGGTGTGCATGAGGTGTACGGAGCAGAGCCGGGTGTGTATGAGGTGTACGGAGCGGAGCCGGGTGTGCATGAGGTGTACGGAGCGGAGCCGGGTGTGCATGAGGTGTACGGAGCGGAGCCGGGTGTGTACGAGGTGTACGGAGCGGAGCCGGGTGTGTACGAGGTGTACGGAGCGGAGCCGTGTGTGTACGAGGTGTACGGAGCGGAGCCGTGTGTGTACGAGGTGTACGGAGCGGAGCCGTGTGTGTACGAGGTGTACGGAGCGGAGCCGTGTGTGTACGAGGTGTACGGAGCGGAGCCGTGTGTGTACGAGGTGTACGGAGCGGAGCCGTGTGTGTACGAGGTGTACGGAGCGGAGCCGTGTGTGTATGAGGTGTACGGAGCGGAGCCGGGTGTGCATGAGGTGTACGGAGCGGAGCCGGGTGTGCATGAGGTGTACGGAGCGGAGCCGGGTGTGTACGAGGTGTACGGAGCGGAGCCGGGTGTGTACGAGGTGTACGGAGCGGAGCCGTGTGTGTACGAGGTGTACGGAGCGGAGCCGTGTGTGTACGAGGTGTACGGAGCGGAGCCGTGTGTGTACGAGGTGTACGGAGCGGAGCCGTGTGTGTACGAGGTGTACGGAGCGGAGCCGTGTGTGTACGAGGTGTACGGAGCGGAGCCGTGTGTGTACGAGGTGTACGGAGCGGAGCCGTGTGTGTACGAGGTGTACGGAGCGGAGCCGTGTGTGTACGAGGTGTACGGAGCGGAGCCGGGGGTGTACGGAGCGGAGTCGGGTGTGTACGAGGTGTCGCATCTCTGCTTCAGGAAAATGGCCGCCGCGATCTCCATCTGGGCACGCGCGGCATCCTGCGGCCATTTTCCTGAAGCCGCGGCCAGCAGAGCGCCGCTTCTGCGCACGCGCGGCCAAAGGAAGATGGCCGCCCCCACCGATCACCAATGAAATGTCGCACATCACGCTATTTTCACTCCCCTGTGCAGTGGATTCGGGACCTTGGGCATGCGCACACCACTACGCCACCAACGGAAAACTAAGCAAGATCTGGGGGAAGACACCACGCCCATCTGACCAGACCAGCCTGATTGACAGGCGAAAACGACTACTTTGGTAACGTATTTCGGCAGCATAGGTGGGGAATCGGGGTCCACAAAATACACTATTGCAATGCACAGCTCAGGCCCTATTTAACAGTATTTTTATCTCATACGGAAAAAACGGGGTGACAGGTTCCCTTTAAGAGAAAGCCAAAATAACCCCAGGACAGAAGGCGAGAGCAGGGGGGAGGTGCGGGACAGAGCCGCTTTAGGCTAGTTTCACACTAGCGTTAACTGCAATACGTCGCAAATGCGTCGTTTTGCCGAAAATACGCATTCCAGCAAAAGTTCTTGCTGGATACGTTTTTTCGTCATAGACTAACATTAGCGACGCATTTGCGACGCATTGCCAAACGTCGCGTCCGTTTTGCGACGCTTGGGCGTGTGGTAGTGGACCGTCGGGAGAAAAAAACCTTACATGTAACGTTTTTTGCTCCCGACGGTCCACTTTTTCCGACCGCGCATGCGCGGCCGGAACTCCGCCCCCACCTCCCCGCACTTCCCCGCACCTCACAATGGGGCAGCGGATGCGTGGGAAAAATGCATCCGCTGCCCCCGTTGTGCGGCGGAGACCACACTAGCGTCGGGAACGTCGGCCCGACGCACAGCGACGGGTTGTTCCCGACGCTAGTGTGAAACTAGCCTTAGTCAGGAGAAGCTGAGGAGCTGCAGCCGGTTTACATCAGCCACCCCTGTACCAGAGAGGAGATTGTGAGTTGTGTATATGAGCTGGTATCTCTGGTGTGTGTGTGTGGTATCTGTAGTGTGTGTGTGATAACTGTAGTATGTGTGTGATATCTGTAGTATGATGTGTGTGTGTGTGATATCTGTAGTGTGTGTATGTGTGTGTGTGTGTGTGATATCTGTAGTGTGTGTGTGTGTGTGTGTGTGTGTGTGTGTGTGATATCTGTAGTGTGTGTGTGTGTGTGTTATCTGTAGTGTGTGTGTGTGATATCTGTAGTATGATGTGTGTGTGTGTGATATCTGTAGTATGTCTGTGTGTGTGTGTGATATCTGTAGTGTGTGTGTGTGATAACTGTAGTATGTGTGTGATATCTGTAATATGATGTGTGTGTGATATCTGTAGTGTGTGTAATAACTGATGTGTGTGTGTGTGATATCTGTAGTATGATGTGTGTGTGTGATATCTGTAGTGTGTGTGTGATATCTGTAGTATGTGTGTGTGTGAGGCAGCGGCGTAACTACTACGGTCGCAGCTGCAAGCGGCTCTGGCAGGTCAGGGGGCCGTGAGTCCCCTTGAGCCTGTCTCCCTTATGCTTGTGTCCCCATGTGCCAGTCTCCCTTGCCCATTAGTCCCTGTGTGTCCCCATGTGCCTGTCTCCCTTGTCCCCTTATGCTTGTGTCCCTTGTCCCCGTGTGCCAGTCTCCCTTGCCCATTAGTCCCTGTGTGTCCCCTTGAGCCTGTCTCCCTTATGCTTGTGTCCCCGTGTGCCAGTCTCCCTTGCCCATTAGTCCCTGTGTGTCCCCATGTGCCTGTCTCCTATGTCCCCTTGTGCTTCTGTCAGTCTCCTTTGTCCCCTTGTGCTTGTGTCAGTCTCCTTTGCCCACTAGTCCCTGTGTGTCAGTCTCCCTTTCCCACTTGTCCCTGTGTGTCCCCTTGTGCTTGTATCCCTTGTCCCCTTGTGTCAGTCTCTTGCTCACTAGTCCCTATGTGTCCCCTTGTGCCTGTCTCCCTTGTCCCCTTGTGCTTGTCCCTTGTCCCCGTGTGTCAGTCTCCATTGCCCACTAGTCCCCTTGTATCAGTCTCCCTTGCCCACTATTCCCCGTGTGTCAGTCTCCCTTGCCCACTAGTCCGTGTCCCCGTGTGCCAGTCTCTCTTGTCCACTAGTCCCCGTGTGCCCTTTGTGTCAGTCTCCCTTGCCCACTTGTGTCAGTCTCCCTTGCCCACTAGACCCCTTGTATCCTTCTCCCCTGCCTCCTAGCCCCCATGTGTCCCCTAGTGCCTGTCTTCCTTGCCCCCTTGTTCCCTCTCCTCTGCCCCCTCGTCACCATTTGCTCGTGTCTTTGTCACTGCCCCTGTATGGAGGGGCTGCATTATACTATGAGGGGGGCTGCATTGTATTCTATGGGGCTTACATTGAATTTTATGGCGGGGGGGGCCCCATTTGGAAGTTCGCACCGGGGCCCATAACTTTGTAGTTACGCCACTGCTAAAAAAGGTTGATGGTGATGACCAGGTGGCCGCCTTACAGATTTGCTCTATTGATACCTCTGACCTCTCAGCCCATGAGGTAGCTACTGCTCTTGTGGAATGCGCTTTTATACCATCCGGGATTGTATTCCCCGAGGATGAATATGCCAAGGCTATTGCCTCCTTAATCCATCTGGCTAAAGTCCCCTTGGATGCCCGGAATCCTTTTCTGGGACCCTGAAAACAGACAAACAAAGAGCCTTCCTTCCTATACTCCCTGGTGGAATCTAGGTATTGGATTAGGCATCTTCTAACATCTAGATTATGGAAGTTTAGTTCTTTCTCGTTTTTTGGGTTTGGACAGAAAGATGGCAGGGATACTTCTTGTGACCTATGAAATTTTGATGTCATTTTTGGCAAATAGGCTGGGTCGGGTCTAAGAGTGACTCTATCATCCAAGATTTTAGTGAAAGGTGGATTAGAGGAAAGGGCTTGAATGTCACTTATTCTGCGAGCAGATGTTAATGCTACTAAGAGAATAGTTTTGAGTGATAACGTTTTTATGGGAATCGTCTGTATAGGTTCAAATGGAGGGCCCGTTAATGCTGAAAGGACTAAATTTAGGTCCCAAGAGGGTATCTTTTGAATAACTAGGGGTTTTGATCTTGTAACCGCCTTGATAAATCTTATTATCCAAGGGTTAGCTGCAATGTTTTGGTTATATAGAGCTCCTAAGGCTGCTATTTGCACTTTAAGAGTACTGACTGCCAACCCCTGCTCCAGACCTTTTTGTAGGAACTCAAGGATTTTAGGGATTGAAGGCCCGTCCTGGATCTTTACCTTGGAGACAGATAGGAATTTCCTCCATGTTTTCCCATATATTTTAGTAGTGATGGGTTTTCTACTTTTTAACAGCGTAGCCACTAAGTTATCCGAGAAACCCCTTTCTCTTAATAGTCCCCGTTCAAAAACCAAGCTGCCAAATGGAGGTTCGACTCCTGTGGGTGGAAGATTGGTCCTTGATGTAGAAGGTCTGGCATATCCGGTAGAACCCACGGGTCTGATATCGATAGCATCCTTAGCCAGGAAAACCATGTCCTTTTTGGCCAGAATGGGGCAATCAGGATCATTCTTGTTTTGTCCTCTCTGACTTTCCGAATGACTGCCGGAATCAGAATGGTTGGCGGAAAAGCGTATGCTAGTTTGTGTGTTCATGGAATCAGAAAAGCATCCAGAGCCTGGGGATTCCCTTCTGGGTTTAGAGAACAAAATTTGACTACTTTTTTGTTTTTGTAATTGGCGAACAGGTCTATTGTTGGTGTCCCCCACATTTTTGTGATCTGATTGTAGATGGATTGGTTTAGGGACCACTCGCCTTGTTTCAACTGAGTGCGGCTCAGGTAATCTGCCCTTTCGTTGTTTGAACCCTGGATGTGTAGTGCCGAGAGGGATAGTAAGTTTTCTTCCGCCAGTTTGATAATTTTTGGCTGAAGAACTCATTAGTGAACGAGACCTTGTTCCCCCCTGGTGGTTTATATAGGCTACAGTCACTTTGTTGTCTGAAAGAATTCGGACATGGTGTCCCTGAATGTCGGCTAGGAAAAATAGAAGAGCATGATATACCGCCAAAAGTTCTTTTTGGTTTGAGGATGCTAACAGTTTTTGATCTGACCAATCTCCCTGAGCTACTTTGTCCCCCAGGTGGGCCCCCCACCCTCTGGGGCTCGCATCGGTTGTTATTATCCGAGAGATATTTGGTACCCAAGGGACCCCCTTTGACAGGTTTTGGTCTTTTCCCCACCAAAGAAGGGAATGAATAACTGATGAATCTAGGGTGAGCCGGCTTTCTAATTTGTTTTTTAGTAACAATTGCCATTCCAGGATGTGCCACTGAAGCTCTCTTGTGTGAAATTGTGCGAAGGGTATCGCTGGTAGGCATGAGGACAGAGAGCCCAGAAGCGACATTGCTCTCCTTAGAGTCATTGAGGGATTGTGTAACGTTCGCGCTATCATGGACAATATGTTGTCTTTTTTGGGACTCGGAAGTCGACATTCTTGGACCCGAGAGTCTAATGTTAGTCCTAGGAACTCTTGTACTTGACAGGGTTCCAACTTCGATTTTTTTACATTTATAAGCCATCCCAAGTCCGTCAGGATGGTCATCACTTGGTCTCTCTTTTCCCTGCAACTTTGTGCTGAGTTGCTTGCGATAAGAAAGTCGTCCAGGTAAGGGATTATTAGTATATCTTGTTCCCTCACGTGGGCCATCATTTCCGCTATTATTTTCGTAAATATACGTGGGGCTATTGAAATCCCGAATGGAAGAGCTTTGTATTGAAAGAACCTTATTTGACCCTTTATGGAGACTGCCATCCTGAGGAATTTTTGGGATTGATTGTGGATGGGCACATGGTAGTATGCGTCGGTTAGATCTATTACGACCATGTAGCAGTTCGGGAAGAGAATCTTTATAGTGGACCTTATTGTCTCCATTTTGAATTTGTAATTTAAGACGTATCTGTTTAGGTTTTTTAGATTTATGATCGTCCGAAAGGACCCGTCGGGCTTTGGTACTAAAAATAGAGGGGAGAAAAAACCTTCCCCTATCTCCTGAGGAGATATTTCCCGAATCACTGATTTTTGAAGTAGGGACATAATTTCCTCCTCTAATGCAGTTTGTTCTGCAGCCGAAGATCTTGTTTTTGTTGTTACATAATTCCGGGGAGGGAAAGAGACAAAATCTATTTTTAGACCATACCGTATGATATTTAAAATCCAGATGTTGTTGGAAATTTTTTCCCAGGCGGGAAGGAATGATGTCAGCCTTCCTCCCACCGGAGGGTAAATGTCATTTGGAGAACTTTTTATCACGGGAGGTGTTGCCAAAGAGGTAACCCCTATCCCTTCTCCTTCCTTCTTCCCACTTATTCTGCTCTCTGGGGGGTCTACGGCGAAAAAATCTGCGGCTCCGAAAAGACTGTTTAAATGGAGTCGGACCCAGATTTGGAAACCCCTTTTTCTTATCTCCCGCCTTTTGGAGGATGTCATCCAGGGTTTCTCCGAATAAAAAATTTCCCTCACATGGGATAGAACATAATTTTAATTTTGTTTGTAGATCTCCCGGCCAGCTCTTTAGCCACAAGGTTCTTCTGGCAGCGTTGGAAAGAGCAGCGGCCTTAGATGTTAGGCGTACAAAGTCCGCCGAGGAGTCCGCCAGGAACGCTGCTGCTGCTCTCATTGCAGGGAATGAATCCAGCAATTGTTTTCTGGGTAACCCGTCTTTAATCTGACTTTCCAGCTGGTCGATCCACACCATAAGGGATCTGGAGGTGCAAGTAGCTGCAACTGCAGGTCTCAGGCTACCCCCAGCTGATTCCCATGCTCCCTTGAGGAAAGTATCCGCTTTTTTATCTAACGGGTCTTTGAGGGTACCCATGTCCTCGAATGGCAGCGCAAATTTTTTCGAGGCTTTGGCTACTGCAACATCTAGTTTTGGTGCCTTATCCCAGAAAGAGGAAGCCTCATCCTCGAAGGGATATTTTCTTTTAAGGGAGGGTACCGAGGAATTTCTTCTATCCGGTTTCTCCCATTCTTTTTTAATTAATGTTTGGACATTAGGATTTAGGGGAAAGGTTCTTCTCTTTTTTTGTCCCAGACCTCCAAACATCACATCTTGGGCCGTTTTGTCGGGTTTGGGTTCCTCCACCCCCATAGTAGCCCTAACTGCTCTCACTAAGGAATCCACTTCTTCTAGTGGGAAGCAATGTCGGCCAGACTCTTCCTCAGAAGAGGATAGGGGGGATTTTGAATCGTCCGAATCAGCATTTTCGGATGACGATCGGGCCGAGTGGGAATGTACCGACTCCTTCACCCTCTTCACCTCTTTTTTGGAGGATAGAAGGGCATTCTGAACCTCAGTCCTGATTACATTTTTAAGTTCAGAAGCGGTCGGGGGTCTCCTCACATAGTAAGCTCTGGATGCATGACTTGCAAAGCTTTTTCTCCCAGGCTACTGGTAAAGCTTTGTTGCAGGTAGGGCAGACCCTATTTTTCCTTTTCTCCAGGCTCTTCTTACCCGAGTAAGGGAGAAGAGGGAGCCCCATTATAAACTATGTACATTCACGAAGATCACTCACCACTCGGATGTGGAGGCAGGTACCGGTTCTGGAGGGGGTGGGCCTGTTAAGGAAGGTGCTTGAGATGGAGTGTCAGTCTTCGCAGCTGATCTGCTACGTCGTGTGGAACGGCTGCTAGATCCACTCCTGCTCTTTGTGTGGCGCTGCTGTCCTGGCTGCAGCTCCTGTGGATCGCTGTCCTCCATGGTTACAGGGAGAAAGTGCGACCCCCATGTGCGCACAATCTCCCTTTTTGTAACCGGCGCCAATCCCCCGGCGTCTGCCGCACTTCCGGTTCCTGCGTGCTCCCAGGGAGAAGATATTACTGCGCATGCGCGCGCGATGACCCGGAAGTCCTGCCGCATTTCCGGAGCGGCGGCCATCTTTGTGCACCCGGAGTGTGCGCTTGTCGGCGCAGGAGCTCCGGTGATCCAGCGCCCCTCCTCATTTGATTCGGCGGCGTTCTCCCCTCGCTCACCCTGAAGGACCCCTCGGTCCCAGTGGTGGCGGCTTCGGGAGCCGGACAAGCCGCGGCAGGAGCCTCCTCGCTGCCGGAACTCGACCGCCCGGTCCCGGTCCATCGGTCTTCATGCAGGTACCGTCCGAAGAGAGGTTCCCTGTCAGGGACAGGAAACCAACTGATGCGAGGGAGAGGTACCGCCCTTTTATCTGTAGGTTTCCTGTCCCTGAAGGGCGGATCCCCTCTCTCCGTAGTGCTGTCATGGGAGACCGAGAAAAATAAAATAAATAAAAGAAAACTCAGTGTGACCATAGCCTAAGGCTACTTTCACACTAGCGTTGTTGGCTGAACGTCGCAATGCGTCGTTTAGGAGAAAAAACGCATCCTGCAAAGTTGTTTGCAGGATGCGTTTTTTCCACATAGACTAACATTAGCGACGCATTGCGACGTATGGCCACACGTCGCAACCGTTGTGCGACGGTTGCGTCGTGTTTTGGCGGACCGTCGGCACAAAAAACGTTACATGTAACTTTTTTTGTGCGTCGAGTCCGCCATCTTCGACCGCGCATGTGCGGCCGAAACTCCACCCTCACCTCCCTGCACCTCACAATGGGGCAGCGGAAGCGTCGTAAGACTTCTTCCGCTGCCCACGTCGGGCATTTCTTTCACAACGCGCGTCGGCACGTCGGGCCGACGCTAGTGTGAAAGCAGCCTAAGACAAACATTGACTGTGGCTTAAACAGCTGCTGATTAACTTCATGCAAGGTAAGGCTGGTTTCCAGGACCAGACTGGGACTAAAATTCAGCCCTGGCATTTGAAGTTACACAGGCCCACTTGTCACATGGTGACTGTATGATATCTTTGTACACTTGTAGGCAGGGCCGGCTTTAGGCAAAGTGGGGCCCTAGGCAAAGTTTAAAATGAGCCCCAAATGCTAACATATTGCCCATCACACAAAAGCATTTCGGTTGTATTTAAATGCGCTGATCTCAGGCCGCTAAATTAGTTTGATCGACAATATTGAAATCGTTCAACGCTTGTTTCCTGGCCTCTTTCCACCAGCTGAGGATGGGACAGAACGATCACTAATAGATCATTAACACATCCCCATACAGTATCATGTTATCAGCAGCACATCTACAGTTTACACTGGCGATGTGCTGCTGAGAACAATGATTTTTGTTCCAGCAAAAACAATCTGAATATGCAGCATTTTACTTGTTTAGTAAAATACACCCCATAGTCCTCCATGTATTATAATGTGCACAACAGTCCTTCATATAGTATAATACACTCCATATATTAAAATACACTGCTCAGTCCTCCATATAGCATAATACACTCCTCATAGTCCTCCATATAGCATAATACACTCCTCATAGTGCTCCATATAGTATAATGCACCACCATAGTCATCCATGTAGTACAATTCACTTCCCATAGTATAATGCACCCCATAGTTCTTCATATAGTATAACGTATTCCCCATAGTCCTCAATACAGTATAATGCAGTCCACATATAGTATAATGCAGCCATCACCCTACAGAATATAATGCAGCCACCCCATAGAATATAATGCAGCCCCCTCATAGTTTAATGCAGCCCCCTCAGAGTATGATGCAATCACCCCTCAAAGGATATAAATATAATACAGTCCCCCATAGAATATAATGTAGCCCCGAATAGAATAGAATACAGCCCACCTCCCCACAGAATATAATGCAGCCCCATCAAAGAGTATGATGCAATCATCCCTCCTAAAATCTAATACAGCCCCCCATAGAATATAATACAGCCCACCTTCCCATAATATATAATGCAGCCCCCCACAGTATATAACACAGCCTCCCCATAGAATATAATATACCCCCATAGCATATATAACAGCCTCCCCCATAGAATATAATATACCCCCACAATAGTATATAGCACAGCCACATAGTATATAACATGGCCTCCCCCATAGAATATAATATACCGCCCATAGTATATAGCAAAGCCTGCATAGTATATAGCACAATCCGCATAGTATATAGCAAAGCCCGCATAGTATATAGCACAACCCGCATAGTATATAGCAAAGCCCGCATAGTTTATAGCACAACCCGCATAGCATATAGCACAACCCTTATTAGCAGATAACACAGCCCACATAGTAGTATATAGCACAGCCCACACAGTAGTATATAGCACAGCCCACATAGTAGTATATAGCACAGCCCACACAGTAGTATACAGCACAGCCCACACAGTAGTATATAGCACAGCCCACACAGTAGTATATAGCACAGCCCACATAGTAGTATATGGCACAACCCAGCCCACATAGTAGTATATAGCACAGCCCACATAGTAGTATACAGCACAGCCCGCATCTCTGCCCCCCCTGAGAATGGCCCCACAGTCCAGTAAAAAAAAACAAAAAACAAGCCTCACCTCTCCTCGTGCCCGCGTTGCTCCCTGCTCCTGTCTCGGCGGCTGCCGCTGCACTGCCTGGGACACAGTGAGTGCGTGTGCACCCATAGTGTCAGAGGCAGAGCGGGGAATGATGGGAGAGGGAGCGTCATCTGATGCTCTCTCCTCTATCATTGCATTCAACTGCAAGTTGAATGCGGCGGCGCTAGTGGGGGAGGTTGGGGGGTGAGTCAGCGTGCAGCGGCCCACTACTGGCACCGGCCCTTCGAGCATTTGCCAGAACTGCCCGATGGCCAGTCCGGCCCTGCTGGTTTCTCACTTGCGTACGAGAGGGCTGCGGATGGCAGCATACGTCCTCCCTTCAACCCAGCCTACGCTCCGCCTACTTCTCCATGTGTCCTGCATTGCCCTGCATTCCTATCTTTAACATTGGGTTGTATACAGATGCATCCGCATGTGGCGATTTGAGGTGTGTGGCGACCGCACGGAAATGCAACATTTTCCGTTTCCATGCGGTCGCCGCACACCTCAAATCGCCACACGTCCCTGTATACCCAATGTTAAAGATAGGTACGCAGGGCAATGCAGGACACATGGAGAAGTAGGCGGAGTGTAGGCAGAGTTTCAGGGAGGAAGAAGGGAGGAAGTACGCTGCCATCCACAGCCTCCTGTACGCAAGTGTGAAACCAGCCTAACCCATTGGCTGTTGAATGACCTGTTAAGACAGGCCGACCGTACTTCTGGGTACACAGGACAAGGGCTAATACAGATAATGTAGAATATCATTATTATGGCAGCACATCAGCTGCTTACACAGGACATGGGCTGATTTTTAAGCCTGTTTAAAGACCATCATCGCAGCCAACGAACAAGCATTTTGCTTCTTCATTGAGTGATTGCCAGCCGGTGCACAGTAGACGGCATGATAGTCGCCAACAAGTGTTCTCCTATTACCGGCCAGTATAAAAGTAGCATAAGACTTTTACACTGGAAATATTCTGTCCATATTGGTCTCCACTCATTTAAGACCCTTTCACATGAATCAATAAAAAATGAACATACAATTGTTAAGTTTGCTTATTGTCGGCAGCACTTCCTCTAATTACAAGGTACTACTTTCTTCAGGCAAAAATGGTTTTACGGCCTGCATAACCAATATAATTAGCTGATGAACGAGCAAAGTACTGGTGAATAAGAAACGAGCTGTCAGCCTCTGTCATGCGGGTACTGGGTAGACTACAGCTGATTACCCGGGCCCCTGCGATATCCCTCAGACTAGGGTAAACCCTGTCTGTCCCTCTCAAAGAATTTACACTGATGGTGTGCTTGTCTGGGCCGCCAGGCCTGACCCTGACTCCTGTTTCAGTCCTATGCTGAAACCTCCACACGCTACCCAGTGATTAGACCACACACCAACCCCTACAGAAAGCACAGACAGGGAAAACTAAAAACGCACCACGCCGCAGACACACTGGAAAATACTATAACACAGGGGAACAATTTGAAAAAAAATTTCTGTTGAGTTAGGTTTTTGAGCTGATTTATACTAAAATTGGCATGCTGATTCCAAAAATGTAGTCAGTTTTTTTCTAGCACGTCAAGTTTTTCCTACACAACTTACCTGCCAGAGAAGCACAATTGCACTGATATCTGTAATAAGACTTGTTATCTGATTACAATTCGACTCATATAGAGCTACGTGGCAACTTGTAAGAGTAGTCACTACTTTGTCATGCCTATTTCTTATATATTTCATTTTTTGTTCATATTTGTACTATTTAAAAAAAACAAAACACTTTTTAGGTACAGTAGTTTACATAGTTTTGAGAAGACAAAAATCCTATAGTTCAAAAACTTGACGTGATAGAGAAAAACTGAGATCATTTCTGGATTCAGCATCCAAAAATTAATTAAGAACAGTTGTCTGACCTAACTAAAAATTGTGTTCCCCAGTGTAATGTGCACAGGGCAAAACAAATACAAATATAGGAAGGAGAAATATGACAAAGGATAATACACCACCAGATACGATATTTCTTCTCCTAGACCACCACTCCAGACCGAGATCACCAGGCACAAGACACAAGCTATAATCGGCGACGCCCAAAGTCCAGAAAGACTATTTAAAGGCCACGGGCGTGACCCAGCCTCCAACCAAAATACCAGCTAGATTAACCCCGGACAACCTGGATAAAATCTAGCCGGCGCCACTGAGCGTATAGTGGACGAATGTGGAATTACCGCTGTCTGTCGGATGCCCTAGAGTGAATAGCGTCTGACATGACAGCCTCAAGAGTTTTCACTCCATGGAATAAATTATAATTTTCTGAAACCACAGAAAAAAATACATTTGGCCATGCTTCTTAAAAAGAGAAAAAAAGTTGCATGTGAACTTTTTAGCAATAATCTCTTAAACCATAAATTAGAAGCCTTCATGGAAACATGCAGCATGTGCCTATCTACAACACAGTGAAAGAAGCCACGATAAATGCAGCTGACAGCTCCTTACCTTATGTCTCTGTCTGTAGCAAGATCAGGCTGATGTGGAAACAATTCTTGAATGCTTTCATTTGCTGATCTGTGTTTTGTTTTTTTTTATCATGCATGAATAATAAACTGTGGATTAAGGAGCGGTATCTTACATGGAATGTGCAACAAGTTATGTTTGGCCTTTCCTAATTCATACTTGGGTGAAGACTCTTCCTGCTATCTCTAGTACTGGGTGAGCTTTTTCCATCCATCTGTACGGTTAGTTGCAGTCCCAGTGAAGAGGTTACTGTAGTAGCAGCTTTCTATGATGTGCAGGGTGCGGTGCAGTCAGCAGCTATGACCTTTAACCACTTCTTTTTTTTTGGCCTAGATGAATCCTTGTAGCCATGAGACACTTAGAAGTGAAACCTGATAGCAAGTCAAGATTATAAGACATACAATATGTGCATGATAGTGTATGGCCAATTCGTTCCATTCAAAATGTACCCCCCAC
The DNA here is from genome assembly GCF_051348905.1 of Ranitomeya variabilis. Classification (NCBI taxonomy): domain Eukaryota; kingdom Metazoa; phylum Chordata; class Amphibia; order Anura; family Dendrobatidae; genus Ranitomeya; species Ranitomeya variabilis. The sequence continues at coordinate 241,989,056 of NC_135233.1, read as the reverse complement.
CCCATTAACTCTCTTTGCAGCACTATACACCTTAAATTATAATAATAAAACAGAGGAGACTTTACTTTGGATACAACTGGCCACTGCGGCTGTAGCGATACAGGGTTAGTGGGTACTCTCATCCACAGGCCCGGCTGTCCTTAGAAAGACTATGGACTATGGCTCATACCACTGAACACTCGCTCTCTCCCCCTGTGGGCAGAACACTACTCAGACCACACAGGGTGAGGGTAAAACAGAGTGGCCATAATTTATTGAACCTCCAACACACAATAGCATATAGAACAGTCCCTGCAAATGCCCAAGATGGTGCAAAATACAGAGTCTCGCCCTTCTACTAATATCCCCCTTCCGTCAACAAGCTGTGACGGAGCTTACACAGTCACAGCTCTCTGGCGTCCCCCTTACCCTCAGGTCAGTCAGGGAACTGCACCTAGGATGAGTAGTCGCCAGAGAGGGTGTCCTGTAACTTACTGGTTATCGGGGCACTCTGTAGTGAGGGCGGTATATGTATCACCAGTCCCAGGCCGGGAATATATACAGTGTGCTCCAAAAGTAGGTGGACAGTATGTGTAATAGGGTTATGAAGGGGGAGATTTATCAAACATGGTGTAAAGTGAAACTGACTCAGTTGCCCTTAGCAACCAATCAGATTGCACTTTTCATTCTTCACAGACTCTTTGGAAAATGAAAGGTGGTATCTGATTGGTTGCTAAGGGCAACTGAGTCAGTTTCACTTTACACCATGTTTCATAAATTTCCCCCTTCATAACCCTATTACACATACTGTCCACCAACTTTTGGACCACCCTGTACTGTCCACCTACTTTTGGACCACCCTTTTTGACCACCCACCTTTGGTCCAGCACTGCCAGGATCCCCCAATAACACCAGAACGGTATGCTTCCACCAGTTCTTCGTTAGATATAAGCCCGGTCCTTTAACACGTTTATATCAAGTCAGAAACCAACCCCAGGTAGCGTATAAGTACGTACTAGCCGGACTCACGGATGTGGGAAATCGGGTTTCGAGATAAAAGAGCAGCCCAAAACTAATTGATATTTTAATTGCCAAAAGGTGCACTAGATACTACAAATATATACAGATATTACAGCTAGAAGTACAGACAAAAGTAGGGTACAGGTTGGGATTGCAGTTAGCTGTATGTGTCACTTTAAGGAGGCAAGAGGGAGTCAGGGAGCTGCACGCCGTAGCAATCCAATCCAAATGAGGCCATGTCCAATGTGTAACAGGTGAGTGCTGGTCCCTCTGAGAAGCACATCCAAGTAGAAAGGAGGAGAGGGATATAGTCGGCACCTCAACTTGTAAATAAAATCCCAAACTTTGTTAGGATGTCAAGCCATGTTAAAAATATTAAAAAAGGTGTTTTTTAATATTTTTAACATGGCATGACATCCTAATAAAGTTTTGGATTTTATTTACAAGTTGAGGTGCAGACTATATCCCTCCCCTCCTTTCTATGTGTCATGTTACTGTTTCTTATCACTTGTGAATGAAAGGAAGCTCTCCTATCCACAGGCTTAGTTCTTATTTTCTGGTCCATGAGATAATTCCCAATATCTAGGATGGGTTATAACTTCCTCGCAGGAGGTCCAAATGGGACGACTGACGTCGCCAGGGGTTCGTTGGGGCTGGACCGATATGGAGAGTCCAAACTTGGGTCGGCTATGTGGTTCTGGAGAGCCAGTCTCGATAGCTCAGTATCCCGGACAGTCGGAGAAATATGAGACACTGGGGTGTGTGCGGAGGGCTCCCAGGGTTCTGGTGGTATACTGGAGTTACCCCTGAGATGCACTGTACTCTCGTAATTCATCTCTGGGTGTCAGTGCCCAAGTGTCTAGTAAATATAAGTAAACTGACTGAACAGCAATTTAGTCTGAACTGGTGCATAACCAAAAAAGTCTTACATAGCAAATAGATCAGTGGCTGCACTCAACTGTACTAAAGCAAGGAAATGTGCGATACATGAAATGTGAATAGCTTAATGGCTTGTGAAATCTATTAAAAAACACATGAGATGCTTAGCACAAGATTTGGCCAAGAAATGTGAGCCCATCCACCAAACGTCAAGGTAATCTCATATCGGATGGGTACCTGACCTGACTGCCTAGTGTGAACACTTACCTATGGCTAATAACATGGTAAAGCCTGCATTTATAGGAGGGTCAGAACCAACTGTGTTTGGATGTAATTAAAATCACAGCATGGCAAAGGGCGGGGCGTTCAAGTCAGAAAAAATAGTACATAGTAAATATAAGTAAACTGACTGAACAGCAATTTAGTCTGAACTGGTGCATAACCAAAAAAGTCTTACATAGCAAATAATCAGTGGCTGCACTCAACTGTACTAAAGCAAGGAAATGTGCGATATATGAAATGTGAATAGCTTAATGGCTTGTGAAATCTATGAAAAAACACATGAGATGCTTAGCACAAGATTTGGCCAAAAAATGTGAGCCCATCCACCAAATGTCAAGGTAATCTCATATCGGATGGGTACCTGACCTGACTGCCTAGTGTGAACACTTACCTATGGCTAATAACATGGTAAAGCCTGTGGTTTGGGATTCCATGAAAGCTTATTTGAGGGGAATATTATCTAAAGGGATATCTAGGCATAAAACACAAACAAGGAAGTCTGACAAAGCCATATTGGAGGAATTGAAGGCAGCAGAGGCTGCATTGAGTAATTTACGTTCTCAGGACACCATGAACCGTATGAAGATGGCTCAGGAGGAGGTTAACAAATTATACTTACGCAAGGCAGAGAGGGCGAGAGCTTTCCAAAGAGAGGCCTTTTATGCGGAAGGGGAGAAGGTGGGTCACCTGCTATCAGTGGTGACGTCTGCTCAGAGGGACTCTACACACGTACATGCTCTGGAATTAGAAAATGGTAGCATTGTAACACAGGGGGCCCAAATTCTGGAAGGTTTTAAGGGGTTTTATAGTAAATTGTATGCATCACACACGGGACAGACGGACGGTGACATTGACAGATTTCTGGAGGAGGCAAATTTACCTAGGCTGGAAGCCGAGGATAGAGATTCGTTAGATAGGCCGCTTACGGTGGAAGAGTTGGAGGGTGCCTTGAGGTCAATGGCGGGGGGGAAGGCTCCGGGGGCTGACGGCATTCCTGTTGAGATCTATGATGTCCTTTCTGAAGAGTTGTTGACCAGATTGCTGGGGGTATTTGAGGAGTCACTGGAGAGGGGAATATTGCCTGCTTCCATGAGGGAGGCCACTATTTTGGTCATTCCTAAACCCGATAAAAACCCACAGTTGCCGGAGTCATACAGACCGATATCACTCCTGACAACAGATGTTAAGATTTTGGCTAAGGCCTTGGCGAACAGACTGACTCGGGTAATAGAAAAGGTGGTTCATTCGGACCAATCCGGTTTTATGCCTAATAAATCCACTGCCATCAACTTGAGAAGGTTATTCCTCAATGTGCAGATACCGGCGGAGAATGCTGGTAGGAGGGTGGTAGTTTCCTTCGATGCACATAAAGCCTTCGATAGTATAGAATGGCAATACCTATGGTCGGTTCTGGGCCGCTTTGGGTTTGGGCCAGTTTTTGTGTCATGGGTGAGACTCCTATACTCCTCTCCAGTGGCTAAACTTAGGGTGAACAATGCACTGTCGGAAAGCTTTCAACTGTTTCGAGGTACGTGGCAGGGGTGTCCGTTATCCCCGTTGCTGTTTGCTCTGGCGGTGGAGCCTCTGGCAGCGGCTATCAGAGGGTCTCAGTTAGTAAAGGGGTTTGTGTATGGGAAAATGGAGGAGAAAATTGCTCTGTATGCCGATGATATTTTGCTTTTTCTTGAGGGTCCTGGGGAGCCTTTAATTAATGTGATTTCATTAATTGAAGGATTTGGGCAAATTTCTGGATTGATTATCAATTGGGACAAATCAAGTGTTATGCAGGTGGATAGGGAAGTGGCTGTACGGGTGTAAAAGAAATGGTTAATCTTCATCTTCATTTATAATAGCAAAAAACAAAGTATTGCACAAGGTCATCATCTGAGTCTCATTTCCCGGATATCTTTCCCAGAAAATGTTAAGAACATCTGGTTGTTAGGTTGTTATTGCCCAGATTATGTTTTTCTATCCGAAAAACATCCAGAAATGTCAATGTCCAGCCAACATCTCATAAAACCACAGGCATGTGCAAAGACTCCCTACATTCTTTTTACCTAATCTATCTTGTGTCCCAGGATGTATATGACAACCCATTGTGTAACCCATGTATATGTGCCAATTTATTATGTAACTCTACATTTCCTTTTGATCTTGGGCCTTTAAAAGCCCAGCCCTAAAAATAAAGACCAGAGACTATTTGGACAGACAACGAGCGTGTGTCTCTCTGATTATTGCTTCATTGCGTAGGTACCTAAAAGACAGAATACCTGAGTAGGTTGGAAATCCCTTTTCTGACAACTTGGAGGCCCTCAGCGGGATATACTTTCTCCTTCGACATTCATCTTAGACTGAACAATTGACTGCCTCCGTCCTGAACAGAAAACCAAATCCCGGGTAAGTGAGTAGATTTATTACTCACACAGTTTTCTCTCCGGGAAAGGAGGCTTTCTAGAGTCAGTCTTTGGGGATTTCTAACGGGAAAAGCCCTCAGGTAAAAGAAAGTATCTGTTATTTGTTTTGTTGTCTCTTGTTTGTCTGTTTTATATGTTTGTTTAAGTGCTGTTAACAGTTGTTTTTGTTTCATTATGAAGTACAATGATTTTCCATCATTTGTTTTGTCTGTACCTATAATAAGTGTTCCTGTTTGTAAAGATGTCAATGTTTGTTGATACTGTAAATATTGTAATTACATTGTCTTGATCCTGCTCTGCTATGCTCTGCTATACTTGTCCTATGTTTGTTCTATCGTTTTTTTCCTTTACCACTGTTATTGTGCTTTTGGTTAGCTAATTATATTAGTTGAGTTTATTGGTGCCTTGTCAGTTGATAATTGATAAGAAGTAATGATAGAGCTGTGCTGAACTGTTCTGATTACACTGGGTTTCTGATATATTGCTGAATCTGTGTTGTGGGGTACGGAGCAGCGCTCATATGATGTATGGAAACTAAATGATGTGTGCTCAGTGTATAAATAGCCTTCTAATTAAAAGCAGTGAGTAAAATAAAACTCTCCGGTTAGTTGCTACTTGAAAAGACTTACAGGAAGGTCCCGGGTGGGAGTTTGTAGTGAAGTGGGAAAGATCACATGAAGACAATCTATGTGAACATAAATGCTCATTTTTGTATACAATCCTGTACTCAGATAGGAAATGAATTAGAGGATACAGTGAACCAAGTAAGAGATTCCACAGATAGATGTGATTTATGTTTTTGTCCATTGGCACTAGAGCATTTTGATAAAATGTGAGGAGTGAGAAAGTACAGAAGTACTGTGTGTATGGATGTGTATGTGGAATTGTTGAATTGCTGAGTGCGATAAGAACCAGAGTCAATAACTGATAGAAAGTTCTTTGTTTGTTTTGAATTGGAAATGCTCCTCATTTTCATGCTTCATGCTGTGTGAAAACTGTTTGTGTTCAGTCACTATAGTTGAGAAATGAGTGGCAGGGGTGGTGGACTGGTTTTTAGAAAGAGTACATTTGACGCCTGTGTAGCTCCGCACTAATATAGGCGGGGGAATAGGCTATATAGAGTGTTCTCTTGTCACGTAGTACCACACCCTCATGCGCTGTCGAAAAGTTGGACATACATCGTTGATACTAGATGGTATATGCCACAGTGGCAGGATATTGTCACGCTTGATTATTACTTTGGAATCTCAGGAATAGATTCAGGAATAGATTTGGCATATTCAGGGTCAAGTGAAGACTCGGATATCTAGTGAGTAGTGAGACTCGGATATCGATGTATGAGGAATATATAGCGCTTGCCTTTGGAACTGTGTGGTGCTTATAGGGATATACATCTACTTATTCAGGAGAATTTGTATCAGCATTAGAAGAGAACAGAGAACTGCGGTTCAGCTTATTGCTTTGAAAGCAGGATTGCTGGCTATCATAGTAGACCAGTGGGATCCAGCTTATACATAACAGGGCTGAAGATAGGGGTCGCTACCTTTGACAGCTGTTATGGGTGATAGATTATCCAGGTCAGGATAGATTACGGATCTGAGATATAAGATAAAGGACCTGGTGGGAAATAAAGCAGATAAGGATACCGCTAATAATTCTAGAAAAGGCAGGAATGCCAAGGAATGGATTTTTGGATGCTGAGAGATGGAAGCATTTAAGTAAGAAGCATGCCACATGGATTGATAAAAATGACTATGGGATGCAAGTTGCAGTGTGGATCAGAACCTCTGAATGACATGACCCATATTTTAATATTGAGAAGGATGATGAGGATGATAGTGATGAAGCACATTTGAGGAGCAGGATGTATGTAAAGAAATCTGCAGCTTCGTCCCCCCCTGGAACAGGCAGCCCCTCCTTTACAGACCTAGCCAGCGCAGGCACAAGCAGCCCCTCCTTCATTGAGTCAGACAGAACAGATATCTCCCTCCGCCCCTGCAGCGGGAGGGAGAGCCCTGTCCCCTCTAACATCAGCTCAGCAAAGAATAAGTGTAAAAGAAAAAAAAGGAGCAATCTCTAGTTCTAGCTTCTCTGAGTCCCCAGTTTCAACCTCTGTGGCTAGTACAATAACTTATTTGCCTAGTTTCATATCCACCCCTTCATTCCCATCTCCCATTGGGGTGCAGACCCCGGTAATTTGTCAGCAGCTGCTTCTCCAGCAAGTGACACCATGGATGTCTGAGATGGGAGGAGGGTGGATGCCGATGCCAGGGCAGGTACAGTTAGCATATCCAGATTGAGAGGCTTCCCCTCCGGGGTATTCAGCTACAAACCAATACCCTGGACTACAGGATTAAAGGGTCCCCGGATAGTTTCTCCACCCCAGTAAACAGTTCCCGACAGCAGAAGAAGCCCTTACCAAAAAGTCAGGACAGGTTTCACTTACAGATTACCCCTACACCTCCTCCGGGTGACAATAAAGCAGAGTAGACAGCGAATGGAGGTGTATAGGAGATGACTAGTCAAATGAAGGGTTGGTGGGGGCTACAGAAAGTAGTCCCACTCACCCACAACCCCCAGTGCACGCAGGCAATCAACAGGATAGGCAGAGGGATAAAAGAGCCATGGGATCCACTACCTGGATCTGTAATAAATGTAACAAGCCACAAGGTAAAGGAAAAATCCAATATGACTTCTGTGCTATGACTGAGAGGGATGACACTGCATTAGCCCTCTCTGTAATAACACAGACCACCAGCAGACAAGGAAACTAGGGAGTCGAGACAGCAATTTCTAGCCAGGATACTTGTGGTTGCCAGAAAGCAGACAGAGGACTTAGCTTCAGGATTACCAGAAGTATTCCAGGGTTCAGAGGAGCCTACTGACAGATTTTATGCTAGATGTACAGCAGTGTTCACAGATCAGGATTATGACCTGAAAAATCCTAGGGAAGCTACAGTAGGTTTCTTAAAAATATGTTCCTGACAGGATTAAGAGAGGAGTGAATGTATCTCTGCTACACTCGATCAGTCCCGTCCCATGTTTAGGAGGATAGAGTACCAGATTAACAGTAGGAAAGCAAAAGAAGCAGCAAAAGCCAACCCCTGTTATGGTGAATATGCCTCCGGATGTATTTAATAATGCTGAAAACTGCGGTGCAGGGGACAGGTATATAACACAGGGGAACAGGTGGAGAAAAGAAAAGGAAAGATGGGAGTTCGCCAAGAGTAAACAAAAATAGTGGTCCCCCCACAGGATGGCAATCACTATCACACAATTAAAACGCCTGATTGATATATGGGTGTCGTACTGATATAAGAAAAAGTATATGCCACAACGATTCATGACAGGGAAAACAGTAAAGGGTGTAGGGACAGATGGGGCAGTCCATCCCTTGCAAGAACAGAACCCAAGAATGTGTGAATGGCACGTACTACAGACTTGTGTGCCCAAGTGCTGGTTTCAGATAAATGTCCTAAGCATGATAGGTGCTGATATTCTGAGTGCAATGAATGCAGTTATTAATTATTTGGAAGAAAAGTATTACTGTTACAGACCCATTGTCTGGAGCAACCCTCTCCACTATGATGTCACTAATTCAGTTAGATGACGCAAAAGCTGCAAATTGACAAAGATGAGGACATTCTGCAAATGATCGAGCAAATATCAGCTGCAGTATGGGTAAAGGATAAGAGAGATGTTGGTTTGTTAACCCCTTCACCCCCGGAGCTTTTTCAGTTTTTCCGTTTTCGTTTTTCGCTCCCCTCCTTCCCAGAGCCATAACTTTTTTATTTTTCCGTCAATTTGGCCATGTGAGGGCTTATTTTTTGTGGGACGAGTTGTACTTTTGAACAACATCATTGGTTTTAGCATGTCGTGTACTAGAAAACGGGAAAAAAATTCCAAGTGCAGTGAAATTGCAAAAAAAGTGCAATCCCACACTTGTTTTTTGCTTGCCTATTTTGCTAGGTTCACTAAATGCTAAAACTGACCTGCCATTATGATTCTCCAGGTCACTACGAGTTCATAGACACCTAACATGACTAGGTTATTTTTCACCTAAGTGGTGAAAAAAAATTCCAAACTTTGCAAAAAACAAAACAAAACAAAATTGCGCCATTTTCCGATACTCGTAGCGTCTCCATTTTTCGTGATCTGGGGTCAGGTGAGGGCTTATTTTTTGCGTGCCGAGCTGGCGTTTTTAATGATAGCATTTTGGTGCAGATACGTTCTTTTGATCGCCCGTTATTGCATTTTAATGCAATGTTGTGGCGACCAAAAAAACGTAAATCTGGCGTTTCGAATTTTTTTCTCATTACGCCATTTAGCGATCAGGTTAATGCTTTTTTTTTATTGATAGATCGGGCGATTCTGAACGCGGCGATACCAAATATGTGTAGGTTGGGGGTTTTTTTTATTGATTTATTTTGATTGGGGCGAAAGGGGGGTGATTTAAACTTTTATATTTTTTTTATTTTTTTCACATTTTTAAAAACTTTTTTTTTTTTACTTTTGCCATGCTTCTATAGCCTCCATGGGAGGCTAGAAGCAGGCACAGCCCGATCGGCTCTGCTATGCAGCAGTGATCATAAGATCGCTGCTACACAGCAGATTTGCAGGTGTGCTGTGAGCGCCGACCACAGGGGGGCGCTCACAGCCACCGGCAATCAGTAACCATAGAGGTCTCAAGGACCTCTATGGTTACAATGGAGGAGCATCGCCGACCCCCGATCATGTGACGGGGGTCGGCGATGTGCTCATATCCGGCCGCACGGCCGGATGCGGTAGTTAAATGCCGCTGTCTGCGTTTGACAGCGGCATTTAACTAGTTAATAGGCGCGCGCAGATCGCGATTCTGCTCGCGCCTATTGCGGGCACATGTCAGCTGTTCAAAACAGCTGACATGTCCCGGCTTTGATGTGCGCTCACTGCCGGAGCGCACATCAAAGCGGGGGTCCCGACATGTGACGTACTATACCGTCAGATGTCGGGAAGGGGTTAAGGATAATACAAGTATCCATCAAATTGAAACCAGGTACTGTACCAATGTGTATTAGACAATATCCCCTGAGCAGAGAGCAACCAGGTATGTCTAATTGAAGCAGATTCTTTGCTAATCTTTTGTACCATGAAAGATGTAAGGTTCCAAGAGATAAACAGCGAAAGAAAAAAAAAAAAAAAAAGGAAAAAGTTGTTTTCTTAGGTCGCTGCATTTCACCTCAGCTGAAACACATAACACCAGAAAGGTAAAAGGCCATAAGCTTAGCAATTGTGCCCACGTCCATCAGTACACTGATGGCCAACTGACCCCAGAAGCAAAAGAGGGGTTTAAGGACCGTAAGGAAGCCATTCTCTCAGCCCCAGCACTAAGAATCCTAAGCTATGTCCTCCCTTTCCGTTTGTACTGTCATAAATCCGGGGGGACATGTTAAGGGTGCACGGTTTTGCCACAAATACTTGCCAATATGCAAGAGCCACCAATATCTAATGTAAATCTAGAGCTTTATGTAAATGGGTCACAGTTTTTTTTTATATAGCACTTCATAGAAGTTGTGCAATAGTTGATCAACATGAGGTGGTAAAAAGTGAAGCTTTACCTTCTAGGATGTCTGCTGGGGAAGCTGAACTGAAAGTACTCACTGAGGCATGTATAATGGCAGAGCATTTACTGATGGTGCCACGCATTCGGCATTTTCCATTATTGCGGTCCCATATGGAAGAGCAGAAAGTTTATTGGTTCTTCTGGTAAACCAGTTAGAAATGCAGACTTGGTTGCTCAGCTCCTCAGGGAGCTAGAACTACCAGACAAAGGTGCAATAATCAAGGTGCAGGCTCATACTAGAGAGCGCACTAGGGAAGCCGAAGGCAACAGCAGAGCTGACCTTGCAGCAAAAGCTGCTGCGCTGCTACCTCTCCCCGCAGAAATATACACTGTACAGGTGTCCGGGGGGATGGACTTACAACTACTTCAGAGCCTGCAAGATCAGGTCTCTGCAACGGAAAAAGAAGATTGGCAAAGGCACTCCTGTGTGAAGGAAGAAGATGGTTTGTGGAAAATGGACAGTAAGTACTGCCTTCCTAGGGCACTGTTCCCCATGATGTGCGCTCTCTCTCATGGACTATCCCATCAGTCCAAAGACGCAATGGTAAGTTAGGTAAAAGCTAATTGGGTGACCCCAGAATTCCATTGTGCTGCTGCTAGATTCGTATAGGGATGCGTAGTCTGTGTATGCCTAAATGTGGATAAGTGCACCGCCTGACCATTGTACCTGCTCCAGCTACCTCAAATTAATTTCATGCAGCTTCTAGAGGTAGGCATCTATGAATATGTGTTGGTATATATCGACTAGGTGACATTTTTGATAGTATAACTGATTATTTATTTGGTGCTCTAAATGTTGAATCAGCCTACATGAAACAGCTTATAGCTATTATTAATCATCATTCTATAGAACATAATTTTGTCACAGCCTCTCAAGGAGGAGTCTGTCAGGTGGTAGGACCTGCCTGTTGCCGCTATATAGATCCTTCCGGACTAATGAGAATTACTCCTGATATAGAATAACTTGAAATGATAAAGGAAAGGGGTGAAAAAGCTAATTCACTGGATGATTTACCCCTCCCTGAATGGCTCTTATGGTTAAACCTTATGAACCTGTTCAAAGGAATAAGTGGATGGATATCAGGTGTAATTCATGTCCTAATTCAAGCAGCTTTAGTGATACTAATCCTTGCAATGATGATAAAGTTATTTGTTATGTAATAAAGAAAATTCTCAGTTCTAATTGTAAATGTTTTCCAGGTAAACGTAAAGCTAAAATTAATCATTACCTTGATAATAAAGCAAACCCAAGTGATGACTACCTCAATAACTGCACTCCAACCTGAATGCATATTCTGCAACAAGCAACCTTCAGTAGACTTGGCGGATTGTATTTCAGAAGACCAAAGGACTGATAAAAGACAAAGAGCCCACAGAGAACTTACAAAGACTCATTGACAATATGGACTCTATGAATTATACTAACCAACAAAAACTATATTCTATTTTCTAACATATATTTTAACCCCTTCCCGACATTTGACGTACTATCCCGTCGAGGTGGGGTGGGCCCGTATGACCGCCGACGGGATAGTACGTCATACACGATCGGCCGCGCTCACGGGGGGAGCGCGGCCGATCGCGGCCGGGTGTCAGCTGCATATCGCAGCTGACATCCGGCACTATGTGCCAGGAGCGGTCATGGACCGCCCCCGGCACATTAACCCCCGGCACACCGCGATCAAACATGATCGCGATGTGCCGGCGGTGCAGGGAAGCATCGCGCAGGGAGGGGGCTCCCTGCGGGCTTCCCTGAGCCCCCCGCAGCAACGCGATGTGATCGCGTTGCTGCGAGGGTCTTACCTCCCTCCCTGCCTGCTCCAGACCCGGATCCAAGATGGCCGCGGATCCGGGTCCTGCAGGGAGGGAGGTGGCTTCACAGAAGCCTGCTCAGAGCAGGCACTGTGAAGCAGCCTGCACTTCTCGCAGATCGGTGATCTGTCAGAGTGCTATGCAAACTGGCAGATCACCGATCTGTATTGTCCCCCCCTGGGGCAAAGTAAAAAAGTTAAAAAAATTTTTTCCAAATGTGTAAAAAAAAAAAAAAAAAAAATATTCCAAAATAATGAAAAAAAAATAAATATTATTCCCATAAATACATTTCTTTATCTAAATAATAAAAAAAAAACAATAAAAGTACACATATTTAGTATTGCCGCGTCCGTAACGACCCGACCTATAAAACTGGCACACTAGTTAACCCCTTCAGTAAACACCGTAAGAAAAAAAAAAAAAAAAAACGAGGCAAAAAACAACGCTTTATTATCATACTGCCGAACAAAAAGTGGAATAACACGCGATCAAAAAGACTGCTATAAATAACCATAGTACCGCTGAAAACGTCATCTTGTCCCGCAAAAAACGAGCCGCCATACAGCATCATCAGCAAAAAAATAAAAAAGTTATAGTCCTGAGAATAAAGCGATACCAAAATAATTATTTTTTCTATAAAATAGTTTTTATCGTATAAAAGCGCCAAAACATAAAAAAAATGATATAAATGAGATATCGCTGTAATCGTACTGACCCGACGAATAAAACTGCTTTATCAGTTTTACCAAACGCGGAACGGTATAAACGCCTCCCCCAAAAGAAATTCATGAATAGCTGGCTTTTGATCACTCTGCCTCACAAAAATCGGAATAAAAAGCGATCAAAAAATGTCACGTGTCCGAAAATGTTACCAATAAAAACGTCAACGCGTCCCGCAAAAAAACAAGACCTCACATGACTCTGTGGACTCAAATATGGAAAAATTACAGCTCTCAAAATGTGGTAACGCAAAAAATATTTTTTGCAATGAAAAGCGTCTTTCAGTGTGTGATGGCTGCCAATCATAAAAATCCGCTAAAAAACCCGCTATAAAAGTAAATCAAACCCCCCTTCATCACCCCCTTAGTTAGGGAAAAATAAAAAAATTAAAAAATGTATTTATTTCCATTTTCCGGTTAGGGTTAGGGCTAGAGTTAGGACTAGAGTTAGGGCTAGGGTTAGGGTTAGGGCAAGGGTTAGGGCTAGTGTTACGGCTAGTGTTAGGGCTAGTGATAGGGCTAGGGTTATTGCTAGGGTTAGGGCTAGAGTTGGGGCTAGGGTTGGGGCTACAGTTAGGGTTGGGGCTAAAGATAGGGTTAGGGTTTGGATTACATTTACGGTTGGGAATAGGGTTGGGTGTGTCTGGGTTAGAGGAGTGGTTAGGGTTACTGTTGGGATTAGGGTAAGGGGTGTGTTTGGATTAGAGTTTCAGTTATAATTGGGGGGTTTCCACTGTTTAGGCACATCAGGGGCTTTCCAAACGGGATATGGCATCCGATCTGAATTCCAGCCAATTCTGCGTTGAAAAAGGAAAACAGTGCTCCTTCCCTTCCGAGCTCTCCCGTGTGCCCAAACAGGGGTTTACCCCAACATATGGGGTATCAGCGTACTCAGGACAAATTGGACATCATCTTTTGGGGTCCAATTTCTCCTGCTACCCTTGGGAAAATACAAAACTGGGGGCCAAAAAATAAGTTTTGTGGGAAAAAAAAGGATTTTTTATTTTCACGGCTCTGCGTTGTAAACTGTAGTGAAACACTTGGGGGTTCAAAGTTCTCACAACACATCTAGATAAGTTCCTTGGGGGGGTCTAGTTTCCGATATGGGGTCACTTGTGGGGGGTTTGTACTGTTTGGGTACATCAGGGGCTCTGCAAATGCAACGTGACGCCTGCAGACCAATCCATTTAAGTCTGCATTCCAAATGGCGCTCCTTCCCTTCCGAGCTCTGTCATGCGCCCAAACAGTGGTTCCCCCCCACATATGGGGTATCAGCATACTCAGGACAAATTGGACAACAAATATTGGAGTCCAATTTATCCTGATACCCTTGTGAAAATACAAAACTGGGGGCTAAAAAATCATTTTTGTGAAAAAAAAAAGAATTTTTATTTTCACGGCTCTGCGTTATAAACTGTAGTGAAACACTTGGGGGTTCAAAGTTCTCAAAACACATCTAGATAAGTTCATTGGGGGGTCTAGTTTCCAATATGGGGTCACTTCTGGGGGGTTTGTACTGTTTGGGTACATCAGGGGCTCTGCAAATGCAACGTGACGCCTGCAGACCAATCCATTTAAGTCTGCATTCCAAATGGCGCTCCTTCCCTTCCGAGCTCTGTCATGCGCCCAAACAGTGGTTCCCCCCCACATGTCAGGTATCAGCATACTCAGGACAAATTGGACAACAAATTTTGGGGTCCAATTTATCCTGATACCCTTGTGAAAATACAAAACTGGGGGCTAAAAAATCATTTTTGTGAAAAAAAAAAAAAGAATTTATTTTCACGGCTCTGCGTTATAAACTGTAGTGAAACACTTGGGGGTTCAAAGTTCTCACAACACATCTAGATAAGTTCCTTGGGGGGTCTAGTTTCCAATATGGGGTCACTTGTGGGGGGTTTGTACTGTTTGGGTACATCAGGGGCTCTGCAAATGCAACGTGACGCCTGCAGACCAATCCATTTAAGTCTGCATTCCAAATGGCGCTCCTTCCCTTCCGAGCTCTGTCATGCGCCCAAACAGTGGTTCCCCCCCACATATGGGGTATCAGCATACTCAGGACAAATTGGACAACAACTTTTGAGGTCCAATTTATCCTGATACCCTTGTGAAAATACAAAACTGGGGGCTAAAAAATCATTTTTGTGAAAAAAAAAAAGAATTTTTATTTTCACGGCTCTGCGTTATAAACTGTAGTGAAACACTTGGGGGTTCAAAGCTCTCAAAACACATCTAGAGAAGTTCCTTAGGGGGTCTACTTTCCAAAATGGTGTCACTTGTGGGGGTTTTTAATGTTTAGGCACATCAGGGGCTCTGCAAACGCAACATGGCATCCCATCTTAATTCCAGTCAATTTTGCATTGAAAAGTAAAATAGCGCTCCTTCCCTTCCGAGCTCTGCTATGCGCCCAAACAGTGGTTTACCCCCACATATGGGGTATCGTCGTACTCAGGACAAATTGCACAACAACTTTTGTGCTCTAATTTCTTCTCTTACCCTTGGGGAAATAAAAAAATCGGGGCGAAAAGATCATTTTTGTGAAAAAATATGATTTTTTATTTTTACGGCTCTGCATTATAAACTTCTGTGAAGCACTTGTTGGGTCAAAGTGCTCACCACACATCTCGATAAGTTCCTTAGGGGGTCTACTTTCCAAAATGGTGTCACTTGTGGGGGGTTTCAATGTTTAGGCACATCAGGGGCTCTCCAAATGCAACATGGCGTCCCATCTCAATTCCAGTCAATTTTGCATTGAAAAGTCAAATGGCGCTCCTTCCCTTCCGAGCTCTGCCCTGCGCCCAAACAATGGTTTACACCCACATATGGGGTATCAGCGTACTCAGGACAAATTGCACAACAATTTTTGGGGTCCAATTTCTTCTCTTACCCTTGGGAAAATAAAAAATTGGGGGCGAAAAGATCATTTTTGTGAAAAAATATGATTTTTTATTTTTACCGCTCTGCATTATAAACTTCTGTGAAGCACTTGTTGGGTCAAAGTGCTCACCACACATCTAGATAAGTTCCTTAGGGGGTCTACTTTCCAAAATGGTGTCACTTGTGGGGGGTTTCAATGTTTAGGCACATCAGGGGCTCTCCAAATGCAACATGGCGTCCCATCTCAATTCCAGTCAATTTTGCATTGAAAAGTCAAATGGCGCTCCTTTCCTTCCGAGCTCTGCCATGCGCCCAAACAGTGGATTACCCCCACATATGGGGTATCAGCGTACTCAGGACAAATTGTACAACAAATTTTGGGGTCTATTTTCTCCTGTTACCCTTGGTAAAATAAAACAAATTGGATCTGAAATAAATTTTGTGTGAAAAAAAGTTAAATGTTCATTTTTATTTAAACATTCCAAAAATTCCTGTGAAACACCTGAAGGGTTAATAAACTTCTTGAAAGTGGTTTTGAGTACCTTGAGGGGTGCAGTTTTTAGAATGGTGTCACACTTGGGTATTTTCTATCATATAGACCCCTCAAAATGACTTCAAATGAGATGTGGTCCCTAAAAAAAAATGGTGTTGTAAAAATGAGAAATTGCTGGTCAACTTTTAACCCTTATAACTCCGTCACAAAAAAAATTTTGGTTCCAAAATTGTGCTGATGTAAAGTAGACATGTGGGAAATGTTACTTATTAAGTATTTTGCGTGACATATGTCTGTGATTTAAGGGCATAAAAATTAAAAGTTGGAAAATTGCAAAATTTTCAAAATTTTCCCCAAAAATTCGTTTTTTTTCACAAATAAACGCAAGTTATATCGAAGAAATTTTACCACTATCATGAAGTACAATATGTCACGAGAAAACGATGTCAGAATCGCCAAGATCCGTTGAAGCGTTCCAGAGTTATAACCTCATAAAGGGACAGTGGTCAGAATTGTAAAAATTGGCCCGGTCATTAACGTGCAAACCACCCTTGGTGGTGAAGTGGTTAATATATTAATATAAATGTCTGTACTTCTATGTCATAAAAATTTATCTATATCATCCCCTTATAATAATCCCTCGATAGAAATAGGGTTAGAATGAACAGAAGGTCTGACCCACAAGTATAATTTGAATGGATACACAGCATGTCGGTATCCCATGATATACACTGGATAAGCCATGTATTTCGTGAAGTAGGGTTATCTTGCAGACCTAAGTAACAGGAAGGGTTCAGCTAGGGCAAGGTAGATCAGATGATAAAAAGAGGGGAATTGTTAAAGAAATGGTTAATCTTCATCTTCATTTATAATAGCAAAAAACAAAGTATTGCACAAGGTCATCATCTGAGTCTCATTTCCCGGATATCTTTCCCAGAAAATGTTAAGAACATCTGGTTGTTAGGTTGTTATTGCCCAGATTATGTTTTTCTATCCGAAAAACATCCAGAAATGTCAATGTCCAGCCAACATCTCATAAAACCTCAGGCATGTGCAAAGACTCCCTACATTCTTTTTACCTAATCTATCTTGTGTCCCAGGATGTATATGACAACCCATTGTGTAACCCATGTATATGTGCCAATTTATTATGTAACTCTACATTTCCTTTTGATCTTGGGCCTTTAAAAGCCCAGCCCTAAAAATAAAGACCAGAGACTATTTGGACAGAATATGTAAACATATGACCCAAGCCCATCTCACCAAGCCAAGGGATGGGCTACACTCCAATCAACTGTTGAACATAAAGATCCATAGAGCAACTATTAAGGTGCATATTGAATCAAGAAGTGTTAGGCTTTTAAAACGTTATAACTTTATTAATATACAAAAACTACACACAATAAAACACAAAGTAAAACAATGCCTCATCAACTTGAAAAAATTTTCCAAGAGGAAGCTGTCGCGAAACACGTGTCGGGGTTAGGCAGAGACTGGTGTGCCTCACGTGGCTGGCAGCAGGAAGCATAGCATCGCATTATACTGCCAGGTAATATGTATTTTTGTAGTTTTTGTTTATTTTTTCCATTCGCATATGCTATGTACTGATTAGCAGCGGATCTTGTCTTTGCAAGACTTATTTTACATTGGCAAAGTGACGCCTTGAATTCATTGGTGTTCGTTGTTGTTATGATGTATACTAAAGGAATTTAGCTGCTGCCTTACAGGTGCACATGGAGATTGCATTGCATTGTGTGACTTAAAGGCCGGCTTGTCGGCATTTGTTTTTCAGAAACCTACTGCTGAAATCTATGCATAGTGCTCTGACTTAATACTGTGTTGCTGAGCACAATTACTGTGTTAGTCCATTTTTATATGTTACAAAATTGAGTAACTGCAGCTGTCCTGTAAGAACTTTTTAAACTTCATAATATTGAAAGCTCGGGTATTAGTGTACTGATAAGGTGCTGCAATATATTTCTATTACATCAAATACTATTAAAGGACATGGTAAATTCTAGCTGTATTTACCCAACTATGTAACCATACTATATTGAACTATTGGGTCAGATTAAATTTAACTATAGAAATTTCATTATTACCGTTTGCTCCTGCTAGCCTTTGAATTTTTCTGCATTTTTCTGCCTTTTTCTGCCATAATATTTTAAAAAATTTTTTTCAAGTTGATGAGGCATTGTTTTACTTTGTGTTTTATTGTGTGTAGTTTTTGTATATTAATAAAGTTATAACGTTTTAAAAGCCTAACACTTCTTGATTCAATATGCACCTTAATAGTTGCTCTATGGATCTTTATGTTCAACTATTTGGACAGACAACGAGCGTGTGTCTCTCTGATTATTGCTTCATTGCGTAGGTACCTAAAAGACAGAATACCTGAGTAGGTTGGAAATCCCTTCTCTGACATGGGGGAGGTGGAGCAGAATACGAAATTAAGGGTGGTGTCGCAATTTAAATATCTAGGGATCCAGGTTTCTCTTCCCTTAACTAGATTTGAGGAGCTTAATCTTGAGCCCTTAATAAACAAATTACGCGCCAAAATCTCAGCTTGGAATAAGTTGCATCTGTCGGTGGTGGGTAGAGTAAATCTCCTTAAGATGGTTGTGATGCCACAGGTTTTGTATGTTTTGCATAACTCTCCGGTATGGATCCCTCTGACCAGATTTCGTAAACTAAGATCATTATTCGGGGAATTGGTGTGGGGTGGGAAGAACCCTAGAATTAGGCAGGAGATACTGCAGAGACCTAAAGATGAAGGGGGACTTGCCCTGCCTAATCCCTGGTTATACTTTTTATCTGCGCAGAGCCATCATTTTAGAGGATGGGGGGAAGATCTTGAGAAAGGTCAGGGACATAGTAGCCTGGTACATATTATCGGCATGTGGCCCTTGGGTCAGGGTCTAGAAGCAGGACTATTTAAGAAATTGGGAACTTGTTTTCACACTATAAATTTAATTCATAAGGTATGGCAGACGATTAAACGTATAAGGGGGGTAGTGAAATTCACTGAGTTTTCGCCTATTTGGGATAACCCCTCTTTTCAATAATTTAATCATATGGAAGGAATGGGAGAGTGGAGGGAAAAAGGCATTGGGTTGATAGGTCAGCTGATTCATAACGGGAATCTTAAATCTTTTGAGGTGCTGCAGCAGGAATTTCAGTTCCCGGGGTTAAAGTTGTATCATTATAGACGGGTTCAACACGCATTTCAGGCACAAAAAAAGAGAGGGCCTATAGTGATTCAGAAGGATCTAATGTTGGACTTTATACTAAATAATAACGGAACAAAAGGGGCAATATCCGAAGTATATGGCGATTTACTACATACCTTTCTAATGGATTACCCTATTAAGGCCAGAGGGAAGTGGGAGGATGAACTGGGACAAATAGACGACGATAGGTGGGAGTCTATACTGGAATACATACCCAGGCTGTCGATGAGTGAACCTGGGAGACTGTCGCAACTATATGTGATAAATAGGGCCTATAGGACACCTGACATGTTGTTTAAAGCCGGGCTCAGAGATGACTCTGGGTGCCCTAGGTGCTCCCAGTCTCAGGCGGGGATACTGCACATGTTGTGGCTGTGCCCCAGATTATTTGCATACTGGGTGGTTGTGCTGAACCAGATAGGGGTAATTTATGGGTGTTTGATTCCCAGGGATCCGGTGGTTTGTGTACTTGGGTATGTGGAGGAAATCCTGACCGACGAAACTGCCAAAATGGCAATTGCTAGATTATTGTTCATTGCGAGAAAGGTGATTGCAAGGTATTGGATCAGGGAGGAACCTCCTACTAGACGAGAGTTTATTGCACAAGTGAATCATATTGTCCAGCTCGAAAAAAGTATATATAATAAAAGGAACAGGATGGGGTTTTTTCAAAAGCTGTGGCAGCCATGGCTGGATGGGAATAACTGAGGGGTGGTGGTAAAATGATGCTAATAGTAAATGTGTATGTAATGTTTACTCTCTTCTTTCCAAGAGTATTGTATGGTTGGAGTTGGTCTTCAAGGAGGGAGGGGGGTGGGTGGGTATGTTTCTTTAAAATCAAAAACACTAATGCACCTTGTTTTTAAATGGATTTTATTGTATTTCTTTTGCACAATAAAAAATATTTGGTTTAAAAAAAAATAACATGGTAAAGCCTGCATTTATAGGAAGGTCAGAACCAACTGTGTTTGGATGTAATTAAAATCACAGCATGGCAAAGGGCGGGGCGTTCAAGTCAGAAAAAATAGTACATAGTAAATCTGTAGTGTATAAATAGTGATCTATTTGCTATGTAAGACTTTTTTGGTTATGCACCAGTTCAGACTAAATTGCTGTTCAGTCAGTTTACTTATATTTACTATGTACTATTTTTTCTGACTTGAACGCCCCGCCCTTTGCCATGCTGTGATTTTAATTACATCCAAACACAGTTGGTTCTGACCTTCCTATAAATGCAGGCTTTACCATGTTATTAGCCATAGGTAAGTGTTCACACTAGGCAGTCAAGTCAGGTACCCATCCGATATGAGATTACCTTGACGTTTGGTGGATGGGCTCACATTTTTTTGGCCAAACCTTGTGCTAAGCATCTCATGTGTTTTTTCATAGATTTCACAAGCCATTAAGCTATTCACATTTCATGTATCACACATTTCCTTGCTTTAGTACAGTTGAGTGCAGCCACTGATCTATTTGCTAAGTGCCCAAGTGTCTACGCTTTCATGGTACTCTCATAATTCATCTCTAGGTTGGCCGCCTTGCACAAAAGACAGCAGGGGGTCCTAGCTCTGCTCCTCCTTGACTTCATTAACATGTGGCCTCTAAAGGTACCGTCACATTTAGCGACGCTGCAGCAATCTAGACAACGATGCCGATCGCTGCAGCGTCGCTGTGTGGTCGCTGGTGAGCTGTCACACAGACAGCTCTCCAGCGACCAACGATGCCGAAGTCCCCGGGTAACCAGGGTAAACATCGGGTTACTAAGCGCAGGGCCGCGCTTAGTAACCCGATGTTTACCCTGGTTACCAGTTTAAATGTAAAAAAACCCAAACACTACATACTTACATTCCGGTGTCTGTCGGGTCCCCCGGCGTTCTGCTTCCCTGCACTGTAAGCGCCGGCCGTAAAGCAGAGCGGTGACGTCACCGCTGTGCCCTGCTTTACGGCCCGCCGGCGCTGACAGTTTTTTTTTTTTATACATTTACACTGGTAACCAGGGTAAATATCGGGTTACTAAGCGCGGCCCTGCGCTTGGTAACCCGATGTTTACCCTGGTTACCAGTGAAGACATCCCTGAATCGGCGTCACACACGCCGACTCAGCGATGTCTGCGGGAGATCCAGCGACAAAATAAGGTGCTGGCCTTCTAGCTCCGACCAACGATGTCACAGCAGGATCCAGATCGCTGCTGCGTGTCAAACACAACGATATCGCTATCCAGGACGCTGCAACGTCACGGATCGCTAGCGATATCGTTGTTAAGTTGTTCAGTGTGAAGGTACCTTAATTCCCTGTCTAAATAGGGAAGTTCTGTTCTTTTGGGGATTTGTCTACTTATCCCAAGGGTGGGGGTCCACTTCAGGAGTGGGAAGGGAGATCTCTGGATAATCTATGGGGCCTGAATGAATAAATCCAAAATGGAGTCTCCCTTGTCCCTCACACTATGTCTGACCAAACAACTACCATTTTTGGAGATGCTGAGCAGCTGTTCGGCCCCGCAGCTGCATGTGTCATGGCTGTTTCACAGTCACAACACATGCATAAATAGCCCAACAATCAGGCTCTCCATGCATGTGTTGTGACTGTGAAACAGCTGCAACACATGCAGCTGCAGCGCCAAACAGCTGATTATCGGGAGCGCTCCAGGTATCCAGGTTACCCGCCAAATGGCTGATTATCGGGAGCGCTCCAGGTATCCAGGTTACCCACCAAACGGCTGATTATCCGGAGCGCTCCAGGTATCCAGGTTACCCGCCAAACAGCTGATTATCAGGAGCGCTCCAGGTATCCAGGTTACCCGCCAAACAGCTGATTATCGGGAGCGCTCCAGGTATCCTGGTTACCCGCCGAACAGCTGATTATCGGGAGCGCTCCAGGTATCCAGGTTACCCGCCGGCATTTTTAAACAGTGGTAAGTAGTTGATGCACTATATAATAAGCATTATTACAACAAGAACCCTCTCAAACTCTGAAATACAGTCAAAAAACAATTATCCAAAAAGCCTTTTCAAAACATCAAATGAAACCAGACGTTGTTTATCCATCTTTAACTAACACTACTGATAGCCCTTTAAAACCTGACTGACCATGAATTCCTTAGTCACATCCTTCTGCCCACAAAGTTTAAACAGAAAGCCAATGCTGCAGCAAAACTATTCATTTTTGCTACCGACCGATGCATGTCTGCCGCCCGTCTAATAAAAAACAAAACAGCAAAAATTCTATCCTTATTAGAAAAAACAGCACCCCAATACACCAACTATCTCCTCCATACTCACCAAGCTGTCTCGTATGCCTCTCACTTAAGGTCAGGAACCAAACCACAAATCAAGGTTTTCGCTTCTCAATAACTATCCTTCACAAGTGCGATGGGAACTCCAATCCCCACTGCATCTGGAGCCAAACGGCGGAAGCGATCCAACTGAAAATCTACACAAAGAATCAGCAATGGAATTCTTTACTCTAGGGACATGAACTGTCACAATACAAGCAATCAGCTCCAAGCAACGCAAGGTTAATTCTCTAAGGAATCTTATTAGTGAGGAGCGAGTATAGTCGTTGCTCGGATGATCTCCGAGTATTTGTTAGTGTTCGGGGATTAAGTTTTCATCACCGCAGCTGAATGATTTACAGCTACTAGCCAGCCTGAGTACATGTGGGGTTGACTGGAACGGGAATCCCCGCATGTAATCAAGCTGGCTAATAGCTGTAAATCATTCAGCTGCTGCGATGAAAACTTAATCTCCGAACACTAACAAATACTCGGAGATCACTGAAAACCCGAGCAACGAGTATACTTGCTCATCACTAAATCTTATCACAGGTAGAGAGGAAGCCGTGAGGATAATAATAATAGCAACCACCCCCATCCTATTGCAATGAAACCTTATCTTGCGGTTTTTGAACTCTTCTCCCCAAATGGACACTGTTACCAAAATTGGAAATGGCTCCGGTAATGCCAAATTCTTTAAGAAACCTTGCTTTTTCTATTCGCCACGACAGCACCCACTAGAGAGAGGGGATCCGCCCCTAGGAACAAAAAACCTACAGAGATAAAAGGGGCGGCCCCCCCTCGCTCCTCAGTTGGTTTCCTGTTCCTAGACGGGAACCCACAGAGAAGACTCTATTGAGTAGCTACGAAGAGGAAAACCCGCTTGGACTGCTGCCTGTACGACTCTGCTGAGCGGCAGGGGCTCCACAGCAGGTAGACAGAGTCAAGGGAATGATCCTGCTGGCTCCCCCCTCATCTGCTGATGCTGCTGCGATGCCTGGAGGTTAGGCTACTTTCACACTAGCGTCGTGCACTGCACGTCACTATGCGTCGTTTTGCAGAAAAAACACATCCTGCAAAAGTGCTTGCAGGATGCATTTTTTCTCCATAGACTTTTATTAGCGACGCAGTGCGACGCATTGCCACACGTTGCAACCGTCGTGCGACGGTTGCGTCGGACCGTCGCCACCAAAAAACTTTGCTTGTAAACTTTTTGGAGCATCGTCTGCAGCATTTCCGACCGCGCATGCGCGGCCGGAACTCCACCCCCACCTCCCCGCACCTCACAATGGGGCAGCGGATGCGTTGGAAAACTGCATCCGCTGCCCCGGTTGTGCGGCGCATTCACAGCTAGCGTCGGTGCGCCGCAACATCGCATAGCGATGTGCAGTGCACGATGCTAGTGTGAAAGTAGCCTTATCAACAGTCTCCCTGCTGGGACACCGTTGTATGAGGCTACCAATGATGCGGAGCGGCACCTACCTCATCCGGCCCGGACCTGGGTCAGGTAAATGGTGTACACTCCTGGGGTATGTGGAGCCGCTGTGCTTCTGGCGTCTTCCCGGTGGAGTTTTCCCCTCCTGGTCCCTCCGGAGTGTAGGTATTGAATTGCTGACATAGCTGCGGGCAGCGCTTACCACGGCGTCTTCCGGCGTGCAGCAGAGACGCGGGCGCATGCGCAGTAGCATCGGCGTCCCAGAAGTGGTTGGTTGAACTTCCGGGATCGCGAGGTTAGAGTACCATTTCCGGGGGAACTGCCATATTTGATTCCTCTGAGCGGCTCCATCCACCCTGGCGCTGTTCTGGATGATATACTCAGTGAGGCCCGATTCATGAGACACAGGTAAAAAAAAAAAAAAAAAGAGGCAGGAAGGGGTGTGTATTGTGGAAGGTCCTGCATTATAAATTGCATCTCGGCAGAGGATAGTGTGTGCTATCATGTCGTCCCAAGAGGAAGTCACTGAGCGCCCTATGGAGGAGCTAATGTTACCCGGTGGTGATACCAAGAGAAAGAGTAGTGGACACTCGAAAGTGAGTGACTGACAAATCAGGGGAAAAGTCGTCCCGTTCCACACCCCAGGCCGATCAAGCAACCCGACAGCCGGTATATAAATATATTTCCGGGTGAGTGTATACACGGCTTCATGGAAGCTTATGGTAGTCTCTTCTGCTTGTATTTTCTCTAGGCAAAAAAGACGGGGAAGTCTAAGCACAAGCAGTGTGCGATATGCACCGAGCCCCTGCCTGATTCTTATATTAAAAAGTTGTGTCAGAGTTGTTTAAATAACACCTTGCAGCAGGAGGGGTCGGTCAAAATGAATGAGATACGTCTAATGATCCGTGAAGAGCTTCAGTCCTTAGGTGGCCCATCTATGAATATTGAGAAAAGAAGCAGGAGAGCATCTTCACCTAGAGCAGACACGTCTGCAGAAAGTGGGGAGATTGATTCAGACATTTCTCAGATCTCTTGTTCCTCAGAAGAAGAGGACTATGTCTGTTTTCCTACTGATGGGGTGAATAATTTGGTGAAATCAGTAAAGAGTACAATGGGGCTATCCGAGTCCAAGGAACCTCAGACGCCGCAGGAGGTTATGTTTGCAGGTCTCGCTCAGCGGAAGGGTCATGTGTTTCCTGTAAATCAGGCCATTAAAGACCTTGTCAAAAAGGAATGGAGTAAGCAGGGACAAAAGAGGTTTGTGCCAATATCTTGTAAGAGGCGTTACCCCTTTGACGATGAGTACTTGGCCACCTGGGTTAAAGTGCCTAAAGTTGATGCGACTGTAGCATCCACCTCTCGCCGTTCCTCCTTACCTGTACAGGATACGGGCTCTTTGTCTGATCCTATGGACAGAAAATCGGACGCACTTCTTAAAAGATCGTGGGAAGCTTGTGTCACCGCATTTAAACCAGCAATCTCAGCCACATGCACTAGCAGGTCTATGCTGGTTTGGCTGGAGCAGCTGGATCAAGACATCAAGAGTGGCGTATCCAGGGAAAAATTGCGTGCCTCTATTCCTTTGATTAAGGGTGCTGAGGCTTTTATATCCGATACCTCAATAGATTCGCTCCGCTTGGCAGCCAGAACAGCTAACCTTACTAATACAGCTCGTCGAGCGTTATGGTTAAAGAACTGGAAGGGGATGCCCAGTCCAGGTCTAAGTTGTGTGCCATACCCTGTCAGGGTGAGTATCTCTTTGGAGCTGTTCTGGATGATATACTCACTAAGGCGGGTGAGAGGAAGAAGGGGTTCCCTAATCCCTTTATTCCTTCTTACAGAAGGGCCTTCATAAAGCCACCATTTGGCAAGAAAAGAGACTTTAAAGGGCCACTGTCACCCCCCTCCAGCCGTTATAAACTAAAAGAGCCACCTTGTGCAGCAGTAATACTGCATTCTAACAAGGTGGCTCTTTTAGTTTTTGGTTCAAGTATTCCCAAAATAAAGCATTTTCAAACTTAGCCAAAATACCTGTCTCTAGCCAGGGAGGCAGGTCCTCACTCCCCAGCTTGAACCGCTACTCTGCCGTCACTCCAATCTTCAGGGGCTTTCGTCGCCGCCCCCTCAGCGCTGTTTATGCTTCAAAACCGGCGCCTGCGCTGTGTACTACTGTGCTGCGCAGGCGCAGTAAGCTCTGGCCATCTGACATCCCAGCCAGGCTTGCAGACTGCGCGGGCAGTGTGGCCACCCACCTTTGGAATCCCAGCCCCGCACTGTGTTATGCATTATGCAGAGTGCGGGGCTGGGATTCACAAGCAGGGCGGCCGCACAGGCGCAGTCTGCAAGCCTGGCTGGGACGTCAGATGGCCAGATCTCACTGTGCCTGCGCAGCACAGTAGTACACAGCGCAGGCGCTGGTTTTGAAGCGTAAACAGCGCTGAGGGGACGGCGACGAAAGCCACTGAAGATTGGAGTGACGGCAGAGTAGCGGTTCAAGCTGGGGAGTGAGGACCTGACTCCCTGGCTAGAGACAGGTATTTTGACTAAGTTTGAAAACGCTTTATTTTGGGAATACTTGAACCAAAAACTAAAAGAGCCACCTTGTTAGAATGCAGCATTACTGCTGCACAAGGTGGCTCTTTTAGTTTATAATGGCTGGAGGGGGTGACAGTGGCCCTTTAAGGACCGCTGGAGTAACAAGGAGTTCAGGCAAAAAGGAAATTTATTCAATAAACGTCCCTTCAAACCAGCGGATAAATTCTGTTAATCCTATTATACCTGTGGGAGGTAGATTACTAAGATTTGTTAATCAATGGAAGGAAATAAGGGTACTGTTACACTAAAAGACTTACCAACGATCACGACCAGCGATAAGACCTGGCCGTGATCGTTGGTAAGTCATTGTGTGGTCGCTGGGGAGCTGTCACACAGACAGCTCTCTCCAGCGACCAACGATCAGGGGAACGACTTCGGCATCATTGAAACTGTCTTCAACAATGCCGAAGTCCCCCTGCAGCACCCGGGTAACCAGGGTAAACATCGGGTTACTAAGTGCAGGGCCGCGCTTAGTAACCCGATATTTACCCTGGTTACCATTGTAAAAGTAAAAAAAAAAAACCACTACATACTCACCTTCTGATGTCTGTCACGTCCCCCGCCGGCGTCCACAGGGTTACGCGCTGCTGCCGAGAGCTTTCTGCACTGAATGTATCAGCGCCAGCAATAAAGCAGAGCACAGCGGTGACGTCACCGCTGTGCTCTGCTTTATGGCCGGCGCTGACACAGTCAGTGCAGGAAGTTCTCGGCAGCAGCGCGTAACCCTGTGGACGCCGGGGGACGTGACAGATATCAGAAGGTGAGTATGTAGTGTTTTTTTTTTTTACTTTTACAATGGTAACCAGGGTAAATATCGGGTTACTAAGCGCGACCCTGCACTTAGTAACCCGATATTTACCCTGGTTACAAGTGAACACATCGCTGGATCGGCGTCACACACGACGATCCAGCGATGACAGCGGGTGATCTGACGACGAAAGAAAGTTTCAAACGATCTGCTACGACGTACGATTCTCAGCGGGGTCCCTGATCGCAGTAGCGTGTCAGACACAGCGAGATCGTAAGTATATCGCTGGAACGTCACGGATCGTGCCGTCGTAGCGACCAAAGTGCCACTGTGAGACGGTACCCTAACAGCTAATTCATGGGCCATAAATTTGGTATCTTCAGGCCTCACCTTAGACTTTATCCGGACACCTCCGGATTCTTTCCTTCTGACTTCCTTAAAATCCAGGCTACAGCAAGAGGCACTTGAACTTAAAATAAAATCCCTCTTAGCCAAACAGGTTTTAATAGAAGTTCCGTCATCTCAGATAGGGAAGGGGTTTTACTCTCCCTTGTTTCTGATTACTAAGCCTGATGGGTCTTTCAGAACTATAATTAATTTGAGGAGATTGAACACATTCATAAAATCCAAAACACTTAAAATGGAATCCATTCGTTCAGCTATAAAAAATGTATTTCCAAACTGTTATATGGTAGTATTGGATCTTAACCCCTTCACCCCCGGAGCTTTTTTCATTTTTCGCTCCCCTCCTTCCCAGAGCCATAACTTTATTTTTTCGTCAATATGGCCATGTGAGGGCTTATTTTTTGCAGGACGAGATGTACTTTTGAACGATACCATTGGTTTTACCATGCCCTGTAACAGAAAACGGAAAAAAAATTCCAAGTGTGATGAAATTGCAAAAAAAGTGCAATCTCACACTTGTTTTTTTGCTTGGCTTTTTTGCTAGGTTCACCAAATGCTAAAAATAACCTGCCATTATGATTCTCCAGGTCATTACGAGTTCATAGACACCTAACATGTCTAGGTTATTTTTTATCTAAGTGGTGAAAAAAAATTCCAAAGTTTGCTAAAAAAAAAAAAAAAAAAATTGCGCGATTTTCCAATACCCGTAGCGTCTCCAATTTTCAAGATCTGGGGTCAGTTGAGGGCTTATTTTTTGCGTGCCGAGCTGACGTTTTTAATGATACCATTTTGGTGTAGATACATTCTTTTGATTGCCCGTTATTGCATTTTAATGCAATGTTGCAGCGACCAAAAAAACGTAATTTTGGGGGTTTGATTTTTTTTCTCGCTACGCCATTTAGCGGTCAGGTTAATCCTTTGTTTTTATTGATAGATCGGGCGCTTCTGAACGCGGCGATACCAAATATGTGTATGTTTAATTTTTTTTTAATTGTTTTATTTTGATTTGAACTTTTATATATTTTTTATTTTTTTTATATTTTTAAACACTTTTTTAATTTTGGCATGCTTCAATAGCCACCTTTGGAGGCTAGAAGCATGCACAACTCGATCGGCTCTGCTACATAGAGGTGAAGTACAGATCACCTCTATGTAGCAGAAATCCAGGTGTACTTTGAGCGCCGACCACAAGGTGGCGCTCAAAGCAATCGGCCATCAACAACCATAGAGGTCTCAAGGAGACCTCTGGTTGTTATGGCAATGCACCGCTGACCCCCGATCATGTGACGGGGGTCAGCGGTGGGAGCACTTCCGGCCGCGCGGCCGGGAGCGCTAGTTAAGTGCCGCTGTCAGTGCTTGACGGCGGCATTTAACTAGTTAATTGGCGCGGGCGGATAGCGATTCCGCACGCGCTCATTGCGCGCACATGTCAGCTGTACAAAACAGCTGACATGTCGCGGCTTTAAGGTGGGCTCACCACCGGAGCCCACCTTAAAGCAGGGGATCTGCCAGCTGACGTACAATTCCGTCAGCTGGCAGAAAGGGGTTAAGGATGCTTATTACCATCTTCCTATACACCAGTTGCATCAGCAGTTTCTTCAGGTGGCAGTTTCAATAGATGGTCAGGTTCGTCATCTACAGTACAGAGCAATGCCCTTTGGGTTGTCTAAGGCCCCGAGAGTTTTTACCAAATTGATATTAGAAGTAATGTCCTTTCTAAGGATAAAAGACACTCTGGTCATTCCGTATCTAGATGACCTGCTGATTATAGGAAAAAAAACCCTCCAGTGTGAGCAAAGGTTGGAGGAAGTTGTGTTCTCTTTGCAAACACTTGGCTGGATTATCAACTGGGAAAAATCCAGACTCCAACCTGTAACATGTCAAAAATTTCTTGGGCTCCTTCTAGATTCAGTGGGCCAAAATGTTTGCTTCCTAAAGATAAGAAGGCCTCCGTAATTGATAAAGTGAACTTAGCGATTAGAAAACGCAGTATGTCATTAAGAAGTGCCATGTCCTTGCTAGGTTCACTGACTTCATGTATTCCTGCGGTTCAGTGGGCACAATTTCATACGAGACAACTTCAGAAATTTGTGTTAGAAGATGACATTAAAACACATGGACATTTAGATCAGACAGTTTTGTTAACTTTAGAAGTGGTTCACTCCCTTACATGGTGGTTGGATTGGGAAAATCTTTCGAGAGGAGTTCTGTGGATGATAACTCCTTCAAGCATAGTGACCACATATGCTAGTCCTGAAGGCTGGGGGGCACATTTTCAGAATCAGATGGTTCAGGGTCTTTTGTCCAGATCAGAATCTTATAAATTCTTCTAATGTTAAAGAATTAAGAGCTATATATTATTCCATACTCCACTTTCTTCCTCAGCTGCAAGGCTGTCACACAAGGGTCCTTTCCGACAACACCACTGCGGTGGCCTATCTAAACCATCAAGGAGGTACACGGTCAGACACTCTCATGGATGTTACATCAGACATCATGAATTTAGTCGAAAGTCATCTGTTGTCCCTGTCAGCGGTACACATCAGAGGCATTGACAATTTTCGTGCAGATTTCCTCAGCCGTCACACCCTTCATCAAGGAGAATGGATGCTCAACAGGAGGATTTTCAGACTAATAACAGCTCGATGGGGCGTACCTCAAATAGACTTGTTTTCAACAAAATCCAACAGTCAGGTCAGAACATTTGCCTCGCTATGCAGACAGGACTATCCGGACATATTCGATGCCCTTCAAGTGACATGGACATTCAGTCTGGCTTATGCTTTTCCCCCATGGAATCTATTGCCCATAGTTATAAGAAAATAAGAGAAGAGGGGGGAAGCGTTCTGTTGATTGCCCCATTCTGGCCCAAGAGGCCATGGTTTTCGTGGCTCAGGGCAATGTCAATTACAGACCCTTGGATTCTTCCTCAGACCAAGGACCTGCTCTCTCAGGGACCATTCTTCCACCCTCAGGTAAAGGGCATGAACTTGACTGTCTGGAGTTTGAGAGGCAGTTATTAAATCTTAGAGGATTTTCTAGAGGGTTAATAGATACCCTCATGAGGAGTAGAAAACCTTCTACTACCAAAATTTATGTCAGAGTCTGGAGAAAATGTCTTGAATTCCATACAGCACAATTTTCTTCTGAGGTTCCCATATTTTCAATATTAGAGTTTCTGCAGAAAGGTCTTGAATTAGGGCTCTCTGTAAGCACTCTGAAGGTTCAGATTTCAGCTCTAGGAGCTCTTTAATTATGATGTTGCAGGTGATAGATGGATATCCCGTTTTATATCTGCATGTGAGCGATCAAGACCAATCAATATAACACAGGTCCCTCCCTCAGTGGGATCTAACTTTACTCCTAGATGCATTAACTCAGAGCCCTTTCGAGCCTCTTCATACAACCTCATTGAAAAATATTTAGTTAAAAACGGTATTGTAAGTAGAATTGGTATCTGCTAGAAGAGTGAGCGATCTCCATGCCTTATCAATAGATCCTCCATTCTTATCTGTAGCATCTGACAGGATAATTTTGAAAACGGACCCATCTTATCTACCTAAAGTAGCCACTAGTTTTCATAGATCCAAGGAGATCTTCCTACCTACTTTTTATAAAGACCACTCGACTCCAGAAGAAGTGAGACTTCATACCCTAGATGTAAAAAGGACTATTTAGAGAGGACTAGGGACTGGAGGGAGAGTAGGGTTCTCTTTGTAACTTTCCAGGGTAAAAACAAAGGATCCAGAGTAGGGTTGAGCGAAATGGATCGGACATTTTCAAAAGTCGACGACTTTCAGCAAAGTCGGGTTTCATGAAACCCGACCTGATCCCACTGTGGGATCGGCCATGCGGCCGGCGATCTTCGCGCCAAAGTCGCGTTTCATATGACGCTTTCCCCGCCATTTTTCCAGCCAATGAAGGAGTGTGGGCAGCGTGATGACATAGGTTCCGGCTTGCTTTGTGCGGCGTCACAGGGGGTAAAACCGCCATCTTAACGTTTGGGATATAGCGATTTGCACAGTGAAACACAAACTTTGCAGGGACGGAGGAGAGAGAGAGAGAGAGAGAGAGAGAGAGAAAAAAAAAAATTAAATAAATACCCATTGACCTGCATTGGGTTTCGTGTTTCGGTTGGCCCCCGACTTTTCACAATAATCGGCCGATTTCACACGATCCGACTTTCAAGACAGTCGGGTTTAACGAGACCCGACTCGATCCTAAAAAAGCAAAAGTCGCTCAACCCTAATCCAGAGTCACAAAGAATACGTTATCACGCTGGATCAGAGATGCCATAATCTTGGCGTATAAAGCTTGAGGAAGAGATCCTCCACTGCATGTGGGAGCACACTCTACAAGAGCCTTGTCGACTTCCTGGGCAGAGAAGGCGAACGTGCCAATAGACCTTATATGTAAGGCCGCAACCTGGTCTTCGCCTAGTACCTTCTATAAGCACTATAGATTAGACCTATCTTCTGCCTCTGATCTAACCTTTGGGATATCGGTCCTTGACTCAGTAAACCCACCCAATCTATAGGTCACTGAGTAAGAAAACAGCTGACCACACCATCCAATTTCAGGCTTTGTGAACACTCCGGCTGTCAGCAGATGCTGGCCAGCTGATCTCGGGTGCCGAGCCCAGA
Source organism: Ranitomeya variabilis (assembly GCF_051348905.1). NCBI lineage: Eukaryota > Metazoa > Chordata > Amphibia > Anura > Dendrobatidae > Ranitomeya > Ranitomeya variabilis. The sequence continues at coordinate 241,956,652 of NC_135233.1, read as the reverse complement.
AAACACTGCTTTGAAGATCGTGAGTGCTGCCACTTCTTCCTTCTAATGATCCACCCAATCTATAGTCTCTGTAAATCTCTCTAGTGGGTGCTGTCGTGGCGAATAGAAAATACCGGATTACTTACCGGCAATGCTCTTTTATAGAGCCCACGACAGCACCCATTCACATCCCTCCCTTTTTATAGTAGCACGTGGTGCCGTTGTGGTGAGGTGTAGATAATAGAACAATATAGTATAAGGTTGTAAATATGTACATATACCTGAGCCTATTAACTAAAACCTGGCGGCGGTTCCTCCTATTCTCTGTAATACAACTGAGGAGCGAGGGGGCCACCCCTTTTATCTATCTGTAGGTTTCCTGTTCCTATGGGCGGATCCCCTCTCTCTAGTGGGTGCTGTTGTGGGCTCTATAAAAGAGCATTACCGGTAAGTAATCCTGTATTTCCCACTCATTGGGCAATGCACCAGCACATTATTGTCCCTTATAATAAGCCTCAAACCTGTGCCATCTTCAGCATCCATGTAAATCTTACAATTTAAATTATTCTGCACCTCATTCCGTCTGTTATAGTTTCCCAAAAATATTCTCCAACCACCAAGTCATCCTTATGCTCCTTTTTTAAGTGCACGTAATGGTGTGGAGAAACAAAAAGTCATCCAAATAATGAATGATAGACTAAATGGTGGAAACATTCCTCCCCCCATTCCAAAAAAGAGCTGAAAGTTTCAAATAGCGAACAAGAAATTACACAACCCATCAGCTAACACCTGTCAGGGTAAAATCCTCCTTCCCAATGACACCCTAGTAAACGTATACTCCATGAACTGGTAGCAGCCTAAAAGCTAATTCAATATCCATCTTAAATAATATCGTCCCTGACCTGTAGTGCCGCACCCACTGAACAGCCTCATCAAATTATGTGTAAGCCAACATAAAGCCATCCTTACATTTTTATGAAAATGGGACTTGATGCCTGGGAGGATGAATTTTAAAACTTCTTTAAAACCCTGAAAAATAAGCTCCTCATCTCTACCCGAGAATCTATTTACACAGGAGTCCCTTGCAGAAAGACACACCGTCGCCTCATCCTTTGCTATTGTTGTTACCACCTTTTCTGTTCCCTTTTTTGAAACATCTCGCCGCCCCATGGAATGATCCATTGCAATGTGAGCACATGCCTAAATTTGTAACTGGAACCGTATTTGCAGTTCCCCTCATTAAAGGGAACCTGTCACCCCCAAAATGGAAGGTGAGCTAAGCCCACCAGCATCAGGGGCTTATCTACAGCATTCTGGAATGCTGTAGATAAGCCCCCGATGTATCCTAAAAGATGAGAAAAAGAGGTTAGATTATACTCACCCAGGGACGGTCCCGGTCCGGTCGGTATCGCGGTCTGGTCCGGCGCCTCCTATCTTCGTCAGTTGACGTCATCTTCTTGTCTTCACGCTGCGGCTCTGGCGCAGGCGTACTTTGTCTGCCCTGTTGAGGGCAGAGCAAAGTACTGCAGTGTGCAGGCCCTCTCTGACCTTTCCCGGCGCCTGCGCACTGCAGTACTTTGCTCTGCCCTCAACAGGGCAGACAAGTACGCCTGCGCCGGAGCTGCAGCGTGAAGACATGAAGAGGACGTGATCGTAAGAAGATGGGAGGCCCCAGACCGGGCCGTGACGCCCACCGCAGCGGGACCGCCCCTGGGTGAGTATAATCTAACCTCTTTTTCTTATATTTCAGGATACATCGGGGGCTTATCTACAGCATTCCAGAATGCTGTAGATAAGCCCCCAATGCTGGTGGGCTTAGCTCACCTTCCATTTTGGGGGTGACAGGTTCCCTGTAAGACTACTGTAGACCTAGCATATAGAGCCCAAGGGAAGGATCCCCCAGACATCCTTAGAGCCCATTCAACCCGAGCTATAGCTACATCATGGGCAGAAAGGGGGGGGGAGCTTCAGCAGAACAGATCTGTAGATCCGCTACTTGGACCAGTCTTTCTACATTTGCCAGACACTATAAGCTAGATGTTGATTCAGAGCTGTTAGCTTTTGGTAAAAAGGTATTACATGCAGTAGTCCCACCCTAAGATTACCATTCGTTGGTATTTCTCCAATGGTGCTGTCAGGTGGTGAACTGGAAAACGGTAATTAGACCTACCGGTAATCGTATTTCCAGGAATCCATCCTGACAGCACTACTAGTTCCCTCCCACTGCAGGATTTGTGTTGTATACTAATGGGATATAACATTGGTGTAGAAGTTGTTAATAGACTCTCTCTTTTTGCATCCATCCAGATGTGGTACTTTGGAAAATCACTGGTGGGTGATAAGGGGAGGGTCCTTTTATCCGCTTGTTGTTCCTGTCCCACTGACGGTAAGAAGGACATCCTCCAATGGTGCTGTCAGGATGGATTCCTGGAAATACAATTACAATTACCGGTAGGTCTAATTACCGTTTTTTTGCAAAAAAAAGTATTAGCCAAATACCCTGTGTTTTTCCATCTTTTTACTAGCACTTGCTGTTTACTGATGTTTTCTGCAACAGAGTATTTTTTGGTTTTACTGTGTCTTTTTGTGTTCCATTAGTAGCAGTCGGTTGGTGTTGTTTTCAGTAGATTTCTGCATGAATTTGGTTTCTTGGTTTATCCTAATCCTCTTCCCATTTGCTTTGTCCCTCCTACTGGTCCCTTGATTTCCACTCTGTTGTTTTGTGAGTGTATTTGTATGATTGTGGTCTTTTTCCCTGGTCTGGCAGGCTTGTGTTATTCTATACATTTCAGTCCCATACCTCCCTGAGTGGAGAGAACAATTGAGCGTGCATATAGTTGCATAGTAAGGTACGAGACCCGAGCATCCCCATCTTCAGGGGTAATCTGGTGAACGGAGTTAGCCTTGGGTCCTCCTAGCTTAAGGGACAGGGAAGGAGTCAATAGCCCCAGGAAATCATTGTACAGTATCGTGACATTTGGGTTCTAAAAATAAAAAATATCCCAATCTCTGCTGATCCCCGGGAGCACCATCATCATCAAATGGAAAGAACATGGTACAACAACAAACGTACCAAGAAACGGCCGCCCACCAAAACAAGTTTTGGCCACAAAAACGCCAAACAAGCACAGCTCATCACTCCAAGAACACCATCCCCACAATGAAACATGGTGGTGGCAGCATCATGCTGTGGGGATGTTTTTTGGTAGCAGGAACAGGGAAAATGGTCTGAGTTGAGGGTAATATGAATGGTACGAAATACAGGGATATTCTTGAGCAAACCCGGTTTCAGTCTGTCACTAGTTTGAGACTGGGACAGAGGTTCACCTTCAAATAAGACAATGACCCAAAGCATACTGCTAAAGGAACACTCGAGTGGTTTAAGGGCAAAAGTGTAAATGTTTTGCAGTAGCCTAGTCAAACACCAGACCTTAATTCAATTGAGAATATGTAGCCAGACTTGAAGATTGCAGTTCACCACCAAGGGGGTAGGAGTGGGTGTAGGGGAAAGGACAAAGGTGGAGTGGAGGAGAGGACAATGAGAGATGTAGGGAGAGTACAATGAGGGATGTAGGGGGGCAGGACAATGAAATGGGGAAGAGGACAATGTGGTGGAGGAAAATGAGGGCAATAAGGGGGGAGAGGACAATGAGGGGGAGTGGGAGAGAGGACAATAAGGGGAGAGGAGGTAAGGGACAGGACAATGAGGGGAGGTAAGAAAGAGGACAATGATAGGAGGTAAGAAAGAGGACAATGAGATGGGGTAGGAGGACAATGATGTAATGTAAGAAGCGGGGATAATGAGGAAGGGGAGGAGTACAATGAAGGGATGTGGGGAAGAGGACAATGAGGGGAGGTAAGGGAGAGAACAAATGGGGTGGACGAGAGTACAATGAGGGGTGTAGGGAAAGGAGGACAATGAAGGGGAGTGGGACAGGGGGTGAGGACAATGAGGTAAGGGAGAGAATAATGAGTTGGAGGTGAGGACAATGAGGGGATGTAGGGGAGAGGATAGTGAGGGCTGCAGGGGAAAGGACAAGGAAGGGGAGTTGGAGAGAGGACAATGAGGTAAGGGAAAGAATAATGAGGTGGGGGTGACGACAATGAGGGGATGTAGGGGAGGTGACATTGAGTGGGGCTGGGAGAGAGGAAAAAAATCAAAACTCCTGAATTACATTTTTTTGGTCCCTGCAACATTGTAATAACATGCAAAAGATCGTATACACGCACAAAAAATAAGCACTCACCCAGCATCAGATCAAGAAAAATGGAGACGTTACAGGTCTCAGAAAATGGTGACATTTTGTTTTGTTTTGACAAACTTTGGATTTTTTTTCACCACTTAAATAAAAAAGAACCTCTACATGTTTGGTATCTAAGTACTTGTAATGACCTGGAGAATCAAAATAAGTTTTAGCATTTAGTGAACATGGTAAAATAAAATCCCCAAAATTGTGAAATTGCACTTTTTTGTCATTTCACTGCACTTGGATTTATTTTTCATATTTTCCAGTACACGATATGGTAAAATCAATGCTGTTGTTCAAAAGTACAACTCGTCCCACAAAAAACAAGCCCTCACATGGCCATATTGATGGGAAAATAGCAAAGTTATGGCTCTGGGAAGAAGGGGAGCAAAAAAATGGAAACTGAAATATCCCTGGTCCTTAAGACTGCAAATTTTAGAAGATGGAAATATTTAGCCAATCCTCAGCCTTGAGTTTTCAAACCATCGATTATTGTGGTGTGAGCGCCAATGAAGACAGAGCACAAAAATGAAGGTTTAGTTTTGTGAGTTGCTTTATAGATTTATAGAGATCTTTCATTTTAATGGCATTCTTGAATTTGTCACCAGGCTCATTTGCTTTAACTTTGGATGCCCAGTATACAAGATACTTCTTAAAAGAGCTGAGGATCACAAGATCTCGCTCTGAAAGTGTTAAGAACATTTTTTGAAAAGTTGCCTCAAATAAAAATAAACCAAGGCTGTGTGCTGATAATTATGTAGATCTAGACTTACCAAGTGTAGCTACTTAAATTAAGTCAATATGAAATTCTGCCTACCACTACCCTTTTCACATTCCTGTCTCAAAGACTTCACTCGTGCTGCACCCATTTTATAGAATTCATTAGACTGGCTCATCTCCGAGAAAACATAACCATAGTCCATGCAATAGCTGACCCAGTCACAAATATTTTGCCGTCACTTTGACCTTATTTATTTCCTCTTGTCATTTCACTACCTCAACATCTGCTCCTTGAGGAAGCAAGGATCGGACAGGTTGATTTTAGTAGTTCACGCAGATATGATGACACAAGTAGTCGTATTACTGTCAAGTAATCTTTATTGTTTACAGCTTATGAACAACTTTACAAAGTGAGTGAATCTTCACATGAGATGGAGGTAAATCTCATACTGTAAGACTAAACATTGCAGCACAACATGGAACAATAACCTGCGACTCTTGTATGTTCTCATGGTAAACTGCTATCCTATTACACGATTCCTACAAGTGGCATGCAATGAGCGGGGCTGTACACAGGGCCCCCCATAGAGCACCAGTGATGGCAACATTACAAGGGAAAAATACTGTAATGACAAAAAGTCTAAAATAATGTTGAAAGATACCGTAACTATTGATATAGAAGGCTGCCACCGCGTATTGTTCTCCTTCAAGGGTAGCAGCCATTGCTGGCGTCATTGAGATTTAGTTAATCTTCTACTCATGAATTTTGGCACAAACTATATAAATATTATTTTTTTTTAACTGTAAACCCATCATCAATAACCGTATATAAAATGATGGTCTGATCAGGCCAGTTCCTGTAGGTCAGTTGATAAAGTTCCTGTAGGTCAGTTGTTAACTGATGGTCTGGCTACTGCATCCAAGAAAGCTGCAGCTGCGCCACACTTAGGGATAGGTAATATTAAGGGGCTTTGCAATGGCACTCAGCTCTGATTAATGGGGGGCATATGGTAAGAGGTTGTCCTAAAGAGAGCATAATGACTGTGGATGTGTTTGGTTGGGAAGGAATCTCAAAGGAGTTATCTCAGCAATTACTTGACCCCAAAGTTTTCTCCTTCTGCAGTCCCAGTAAGGACATTATTTTCAGATTTCTCCCACAGATAAAGAAATACTCCTGTATAAATGAGATACTCAAAATATTAATTCACAAAGCTCTTCACACTGTAAGTCAGAAACTTTTGTTATGTTTTGAGGCTTTTGGACTACCTGTAGCCCACTGGTGATTTCCATAAGGTAAGCTGGTAAATGACCATTCCCTATATAATAATAATAATGAAATTGCTGCCTGGGGATGGGTTTGTAATCTGCATATGAAATAGAGACAATAGTACAAGACAACCTGCAGGAAATCGGGGGGCTCCTTAGTCTGCACTTTTTGTGAGTCCCTCTAAACCTGGAATGTTAACACCTGAGTTATCTCCCCTATACTGGGACGCTGGGCTTTGGACTGCTTATCTTTCAGAGATAAAAAGAACTAGTAACTGAACTGAGGTTCTTACTATAAGCTACATGACTAATTGTCTTTAATTCCAGAAATACCACTCCATAATACATAGGAGTCACCTAGATTATTCGCAAACTTATCTCCACATTTCCCATCTTTGCTGATTGACAAGTGGAATGGTAACGAACCCCATCAATTTCATACCAGGAGTAATAGAGAAACGGCAACATTCAGAATTCTAAGTGAAAAATAAGTGATTCTATGGACTCTGTAAATAATTGTTAAAACAGACACAACAGGAAAGCTAACTATTATTCTTTATTGTTATTCTTTAAAAACGGCAATTAATTATTTTCTGTGTGACATTTTCAAGATCCAACTTCTATGACTTGAAACAAAATCGGTCAGAAGTGCAGCCCACAGCAGATGAAGGGGGACCTTCAAATCCACCATAAGCCTGTCCTCTAAGCCTAGCTATAGTATCAGTGCTCGATGAATGTGATGTACACCAGGACCTCATGTTCTCATGTCACCAACTGACAACCCTGATGTAGGTTGGTATCTCGGCCTGCTCTCACTACTGATGTTCTCTTTAAGGATGTGTAGTACAATTTAGGGAGGGTTAGAAAGAGATAATGAGAAGTTGTGACCAAGGATTTCTCATGGTGGCTTATGTGTAAACAGGGTCATAGCCTCATGTAAAAGCAGATGTTTTCTTACAGACTTGCCTGTAGGAAGCAAAAATAAAACCTTGATCCAAAGTTATCCAAAATCCAAAGCTATGATAAAGGAGGACTAATCGCTTCACCCATGAACGCAGGAAAAACCATGTGATATCGGATTCAGCTGCAACAAAATAAGTACACATTTACAGTTTTTCACAAAAATGCAAAACATCATAGAAAAAAAATCCCTCTGAGTGCTCCCAGGGAAATCCGGACTTTGACATTGTTCCTCAGCTGAATCTCATTGCACTTCCAAGAAATGTAATTTTGATCTTCTTGAATTATGTTGTCTGTGCAATCTTTGTGACCGGCGCCGTACGGGTGTACCGTGTGTTGCTACATGATGGACCCAGACTTCATGCAGACGTTCTATCCAACCAATACAAGTGAATGTAGCGGCTTGTGAGATTTAGGGATTTTCTTGCCCCCAACCTTAGGCTCTGTGTTTCTCGGGTTGTTTATGGAACTCAATGCTTGTACTCCACACAACAAATTAACAACCATGTAGACATATATTACTTTGTTATTTCAGGTCAGTGCTGGCACCGTGGTTGTTATATAGACTGTGAAACACAGCTGTCTGAATTCAGCTTTAGGTATAAGGAATAATAATGATTTTCAGGCAGACCGCATAAATATTGGGCTATTGAAAAGGACATTTAAGCCCTGACTCATTTAAGAAATGCATTTGATACACTAGTCTTAATGAAGATGGCAGGAATAAGATGCGCCTTACCAGAAAAGTTACTCCAGTCTGGAACTGAAGTTTCTGGCATGATGAATGCCACTTTTAAAAAATTTGTTGACTCTGCCCCATCCTCTCTCAGTAGACCCAACAGATTTGGCAAAGCTGCCCAAACCTAGTGTTAAAATGCCAAAAATACCTAAATTTTTGCACAACTTTGTGTTGTGCAAAACTTCTACCCCATTTGAAGCTGTTTTAAAACATGATTCTGGTATAAAAACCATGATGAATCGGGGTCTTACTGTCAATTACAGTACAATTTCCCTACTACTATCTTTATCCATGAGTGGATACTTGTTGTAATTGTTTCCTATGAGGCAGATAAGTGACAATTGTAAAACCAATGTGGAGGCCACTGCTGGGACCCTCTTAAATGGAGCAGCTAGTTGAGAATGTGTCCTGCCACTCTATAAAGTCTATGGAAATAAGGTCATTTATATGAACCAAAATACCCCTATGTACATTCACAAACAGTCCTTTTGTTGTCCCAATATATCTTAAATGAAAAGATTAAGCAATTTTGCAAATAGTCTTGATTGAAAATCTCCTGCCGTTTTATGTGTATAGCTCAGAGGCAGAACTGTGTGTCTCTCTGGTTGCAATAAGTCTGTACTCTGCTGCTATATTCTATATGTCCTCAGATATGTGATAACATGGAACTCGTAGCTTCATAAAAAGAATGAGACAAATGGACGTATGATTACAGGATCAGAAACTACAGAAACACATAGGTCCACCTGCGAGCTATGTAAATCAGATTTTGGCTTTTAAAAATAAATACTGTTAGCAAAATAGCATAATTTTTAATTTATGGTGCAGTGAAAACACATGAATAGATAGACATTCAGGGAATGGTTTTTGCTACGGACTATATTGATTTTCCAGGTCCTAAGGGTACCGTCACACAGTGCTATTTTCGTCGCTACGACGGCACGATCAGTGACGTCGCAGCGTCGTACGATTATCGCTCCAGCGTCGTAGACTGCGGTCACACGTTGCAATCACGGCGCTGGAGCGATGCCGAAGTCCCCGGGTAACCAGGGTAAACATCGGGTAACTAAGCGCAGGACCGCGCTTAGTAACCCGATGTTTACCCTGGTTACCAGCGTAAACGTTAAAAAAACAAACAGTACATACTTACATTCCGGTGTCTGTCCTCCAGCGTCTCAGCTTCTCTGCACTGTGTTAGCACAGCGGTGACGTCAGACGTCACCGCTGTGCTCGCTTTCTGGCTGGCCGGCGCTCACAGTGCAGAGAAGCTGAGACGCCGGAGGACAGACACCGGAATGTATGTACTGTTTGTTTTTTTACGTTTACGCTGGTAACCACGGTAAACATCGGGTTACTAAGCGCGGCCCTGCGCTTAGTTACCCGATGTTTACCCTGGCTACAAGCGAACACATCGCTGGATCGCTGTCACACACAACGATCCAGCGATGTCAGCGGGTGATCAAGCGACGAAAGAAAGTTCCATACGATCTGCTACGACGTACGATTCTCAGCAGGGTCCCTGATCGCTGCTGCGTGTCAGACACTGCGATATCGTATGGATATCGCTAGAACGTCACGGATCGTACCGTCGTAGCGATCAAAGTGTGACTGTGTGACGGTACCCTAACACGTCATGTTTATTCTGTCACTTCATTCTCATGTTTGTCAGACCTTACCGGATAATGGGTTGTGTAAATACTTTGCTAGATTCAGGCCATGTGCACACGTTCAGCATTTTTTTTCGCGTTTTTTCGCTATAAAAACGTGATAAAAACGCGAAAAAAACGCTTACATATGCCTCCCATTATTTTCAGTGTATTCCGCATTTCTTGTGCAAATGTTGCATTTTTTTCCGCGAAAAAAATCGCATAGCGGAAAAAAAAGCAACATGTTCATTAAATTTGCGGAATTGCGGGGATTCCGCACACCTAGGAATGCATTGATCTGCTTACTTTCCGCATGGGGCTGTGCCCACCATGCGGGAAGTAAGCACATCATGTGCGGTTGGTACCCAGGGTGGAGGAGAGGAGACTCTCCTCCACGGACTGGGCACCATATAATTGGTAAAAAAAAAAAGAATTAAAATAAAAAATAGTCATATACTCACCTTCGATGGCCCCCGGAGTCTTCCCGCCTCTCATCGGTGCACGCTGCCGCTTCCGTTCCTATAGATGGTGTGTGTGAAGGACCTGCGATGACGTTGCGGTCACATGACCGCGACGTCATCGAAGGTCCTGTACACACACACCATCTATAGGAACGGAAGCCGCTGAGGAGATCGGCTGTCTGCAGGTGAGTATAACCATTTTTTTTATTATTTTTAAACATTCTATCTTTTACTATTGATGCTGCATAGGCTGCATCTATAGTAAAAAGTTGGTCACACTTGTCAAACACTATGTTTGACAAGTGTGACCAACCTGTCAATCAGTTTTCCAAGCGATGCTACAGATCGCTTGGAAAACTTTAGCATTCTGCAAGCTAATTACGCTTGCAAAAAGCTAAAAAAACAGCGAAAAAAACGGAAAAAACGCAAAAAAAAAAAATGCGGATTTCTTGCAGAAAATTTCCGGTTTTCTTCAGGAAATTTCTGCAAGAAATCCTGACGTGTGCACATACCCTGAGATTTTCCTTTCAGGGTATGTTACCCAAAACGGTATTTGTTTTAAGGCCCTTTTCATCCCGACTTCATAAATGTAATACTTGTACATGTATTTATGATCCCTGCAGTCACATACGGTAGTGACAATGCGTTTTTTTAATTTTTTTTTTGCTGTCATGGCGACAACATGAACACAGTCTAATCCTCCTAATATCATATTAAGTTACAAAAGACATGTAAAATTAAAAAAAAACAGCAGGTGTCTAGAGGCAAGACCCAAAAAGTTATGCCTGTGAGACATAAGTTGGCATTCCCCTGTAAATATTGCTAAATAAAACCTGAACCTTTAATTAAGCACTGTACACCTTCCATTGGGTACAATCAGTCCCTACTAATTTTATACTAATATAGTACATAAATAAAAACTGAAATATTCATCAGCAAAGTCTCTCCCATTCTAAAACCAAAAACAAACTAAATAATTTTTTTCTTTAAAATCATTATTATTTTTTGTGCCAAAATACATGTTCAGGGAATTGATCAGATGACACATATATGGGAAGTTAATTATCTTTTTTTTGTTTTTTTTACAAAAGTATGAGGCGGCCATAGAGGTAAGTGTTCGCTGCACTGGAGTTATAAAACAGTTTGACAAGTTGTAATAGTAACACTGAAGATTTGAGAAAAAAATTAAAACCCAACATGGGTTAATAAAACACAGCACAGCTTCCATTTAAAAATCAGTGGTAAAAAAAAACAGTAGCCAAAAAAGGAGGGTGGCCTGTAGTCCAAGGTCTGTACATGGCTCCCGACGAACACAAGATTTAGTCAGTGACTAATGTGTTAAGTAAAGCCCGGTTAGAAAAAAAACAAAAACAAATAGTCTTCTATGTGCAAGACTCTCTCCTGCCTCCATGGAGAATCTGCTTTTTACTTTCACTTATAAATAGAAGAAAGTGCAAATGTTCTTGTCCCCCCTAGAGACTTTTGGCTTGTAGTCTCTTCGGTAGCGGAGTTCTGCCTTCATTTGGCACTTTTTGTCATGAAACTGACTGGCGAGTTCACTCAAAAGACATGAGATTAGTTGGGGCCTGCGAGAAGAAACAAGCAGAGAAGTCATTTCTCCAATAGACAAATAGATGAATTATAACATCAGTATGCCATAAGAATTCAAGAAAGGCTAGATGAAGATACATGAATATACACTGCTCAAAAAAAATAAAGGGAACACTAAAATACCACATCCCAGATATCACTGAATGGAATATTCCAGTTGCAAATCTTTATTCATCACATAGTGGAATGCATTGAGAATAGTGATGAGCGAATATACTTGTTGCGTGGGTTTTCCCGAGCACGCTCGGGTCGTCTCCGAGCATTTGTGAGTGCTCGGAGATTCAGTGTTTGTCCACTGCAGCTGCATGATTTACGGCTGCTAGCCAGCTTAAATACATGAGGGGATTCCCTAGCACCCAGGCAACCACCTCATGTACTCAGGCTGGCTAGCAGTCGTAAATCATGCAGCTGCGTGGACAAAAACGAAATCTCCGAGCATTCACAAATACTCAGGAGACCACCCGAGCAACCAGTATAATCGCTCATCACTAATTGAGAACAATAAAGCATAAAAATGGTCAATGTAAATCAAAATGAATATCCCATGGAAGTCTAGATTTGGAGCGATACTCAAAATCAAAGAGGAAAATCAAATTACAGGCTGATCCAACTTCAGTGGAAATGCCTCAAGACAAGGAAATGATGCTCAGTAGTGTGTGTGGCATACATGTGACTGTATGACCTCCCTACAGCGCTTGGGCATGCTCCTGATGAGGAAGTGGATGTTCTCCTGAGGGATCTCCTCCCAGACCTGTATTAAAGCATCAGACAACTCCTGGACATTCTGTAGTACAATGTGGCATATGTAACGAGACATGATGTCCCAGATGTACTCAGGGTACCTCTGGCTACCTCATGGAGGGCTGAACAGCCTCCCCACACTATTACTGATCGACTGCCAAACCGGCCATGTTGGAGGATGTTGCAGGCACCAGAACATTCTCCATAGCGTCTCCAGACTGTCACGTGTGCTCAGTGTGAACCTTCTCATCCGTGAAGAGCACAGGGCGGCAATGTTGAATCTGCTAATCTTGGTGTTCTCTGGCAAATGCCACTTACCCAGCACAGTGTTGGGCTGTAAGCACAACACCCACTTGTGGACGTCGGGCCCTCATACCACCCTCATAGAATTGGTTACTGAAAGTTTGAGCAGACACATGGATGGTAGTGGCCTGCTGACAGTCATTTTGCAGGGCTCTGGCACTGCTTCTCCTTGCACAAAGGAGGAAGTAGTTGTCCTGTTGCTCGGTTGTTGCCTTTCTATGGACCCCCTACATGTCTGCTGGTGTACTGGCCTGTCTCCAGGTATCTGCTCCATGCTCTGGACACTGTACAGACAGCTACTCTTCTTGCCACAGTTCACATTGATGTGCCATCCTGGATGAGCTGCACTACCTGAGCAACTTCTGTGGGTTGTAGACACTGCATCATGCTACTGTACAGTACCTCTAGGGGTGAGAGCAATAACAAAATGCAAAAGTGACCAATAACAGCCAAAAAGAATGAGAACAGAGAAATGGTCTGTGGTCACCCCTTGCAGAACCACTCCTTTATAGGGGTTGTCTTGCTAATTGTATATAATTTCTACCTGTTGTCTGTTCCATTTGCACAACAGCAGGAGAAATTGACTCACAATTGGTGTTGTTCCATAACTGGATAATTTAATTTCACAGAAATGTAATTGACTTGGGAGCTACATTGAATTGTTTAAGTGTTCCCTTTATTTTTTGAGCAGTGTATAAGACCATTGTTTCAAGCTATGTAACACATTTGAACTGAGTTTCAATTAATTCACTTCCTACATATAAAATTAAGAAACTTTCTACAGTATCTAAATTAAAATGTTTCTACCGTTTTGCCATTGTAGAGCTGTGTGACTCCTACACATACACACGTGGTCAAAATTGTTGGTACCCCTCATTTAATGACAGAAAAACCCACAAGGGTCACCTAAATCCTATTGAGCATCTTTGGAAAGAGGTGAAACATGCCGTCTGGAAAAAGCAACCTTCAAACATGAGACTACTGGAGCAGTTTGCTCTTGAGGAGTGGACCAAAATACCTGTCAAGGTGTAGAACTCTCATTGACACTCACAGGAATCGTTTGATTGCATTGATTGCCTCAAAAGATTGTGCAACAAAATATTAAGTTAAGGGTACCATCATTTCTGTCCAGGCCTATTTCATGAGTTTTATTTTTGTTTAAATTCTGTGGAAGCATGGTTGAAAAGCAATGTCTGTCTTTCATTTGTTCATTTTCAAAGATGTTTTATTTATTATTACTTTTGACAGATTCAAGTTATTTCTGTGACCATTGTGGCTTTTTCTGTTATTAAACGAGGGGTACCAACAATTTTGACCACATGTGTAGTTGGCTGTGCAGCTGCATCTGACATAGACCCAGTTATACAGATAAGGTTATGTAAGGAGACTTGTAAGTAACCTACAGTACAGACCAAAAGTTTGGACACACCTTCTCATTTAAAGATTTTTCTGTATTTTCATGACTATGAAAATTGTACATTCACACTGAAGGCATCAAAACTATGAATTAACACATGTGGAATTATATACTTAACAAAAAAGTGTGAAACAACTGAAATGATGTCTTATATTCTAGGTTCTTCAAAGTAGCCACCTTTTGCTTTGATGACTGCTTTACACACTCTTGGCATTCTCTTGTTGAGCTTCAAGAGGTAGTCACGGGAAATGGTTTTCAATTCACAGGTGTGCCCTGTCAGGTTTAATAAGTGGGATTTCTTGCCTTATAAATGGGGTTGGGACCATCAGTTGTGTTGTGCAGAAGTCTGGTGGATACACAGCTGATAGTCCTACTGAATAGACTGTTGGAATTTGTATTATGGCAAGAAAAAAGCAGCTAAGTAAAGGAAAACGAGTGGCCATCATTACTTTAAGAAATGAAGGTCAGTCAGCCCCAAAAAATTGGCAAACTTTGAAAGTGTCCCCAAGTCCAGTGGCAAAAACCATCAAGCGCTACAAAGAAACTGGCTCACATGAGGACCGCCCCAGGAAAGAAAGACCAAGAGTCACCTCTGCTTCTGAGGATAAGTTTATCCGAGTCACCATGGCCTTCATGGTAAAATAGCTGCTAGGAAACCACTGCTAAGGACAGGCAACAAGCAGAAGAGACTTGTTTGGGCTAAAGAACACAAGGAATGGATATTAGACCAGTGCAAATCTGTGCTTTGGTCTGATGAGTCCAAATTTGAAATCTTTGGTTCCAACCACCGTGTCTTTGTGCGACGCAGAAAAGGTGAATGGATGGACTCTACATGCCTGGTTCCCACCGTGAGGCATGGAGGAGGAGGTGTGATGGTATGGGGGTGCTTTGCTGGTGATACTGTTGGGGATTTATTCAAAATTGAAGGCATACTGAACCAGCATGGCTACCACAGCATCTTGCAGCAGCATGCTATTCCATCCGGTTTTGCGTTTAGCTGGACCATCATTTATTTTTCAACAGGACAATGACCCCAAACACACCTCCAGTCTGTGTAAGGGCTATTTGACCAAGGAGGAGAGTGATGGGGTGCTTCGCCAGATGACCTGGCCTCTACAGTCACCAGACCTGAACCCAATCGAGATGGTTTGGGGTGAGCTGGACCGCAGAGTGAAGGCAAAAGGGCCAACAAGTGCTAAGCATCTCTGGGAACTCCTTCAAGATTGTTGGAAGACCATTTCCGGTGACACCTCTTGAAGCTCATCAAGAGAATGCCAAGAGTGTGCAAAGCAGTCATCAAAGCAAGTGGTGGTTACTTTGGAGAACCTACAATATAAGACATAATTTCAGTTGTTTCACTCTTTTTTCTTAAGTATATAATTCTACAAGTGTTAATTAATAGTTTTGATGCCTTCAGTGTGAATGTACAATTTTCATAGTCATGAAAATACAGAAAAATCTTTAAATGAGAAGGTGTGTCTAAACTTTTGGTCTGTACTGTATATTAGCCAAGAAATAGTGGAGAAATTTATAGATAAAGTGTAAACCACTATCTAGCAAGTAATAAAGATACACTATATATATATATATCCTAGTTGGCCCGTGCGAAATTTTCGCACATTGGTTGTCGGGGGCGCAGGCAATTTCAGGAAAATCAAGCTGGTCAAATGTTAATGTATTTAATGAGATGATGAACACCAGGGCTGTGGAGTCGGTAAGCCACAGTTGCGACTCCGTCTCCTGGATTTTATCAGGTTCCGACTCCGACTCCTTCATAAATGGCCAATTCTCCACAATAAATTTACTGTTGTAAAATATTAACATCGTGTTTATTCAGTTTCTCACCATCATATAAGTAATCAGACCACTTAGAGCAAAAACTATATTTATTAGAATACAATTAGAATATAGCAAATAACTTTTATAAACTTTTCTAAACTCTTGTAAGTAAATATGCAATAAACACTCTTATGCAGTTAATAAGAAGAAATCTATAAATTTGTCCTCAGAAAAAGTATTGCCTCTGTCAGATCCTCCTTCATGGATGCCCTCAAATCTGATCTAATTATTTTGAGAGCAGAGAACAACCTCTCTACACTAACTTGGGTTGGTGGCAAAGCAGTAACCACTAGGGCAACATCTCTGACAATGTCAGGATACAGAGGAATCGCTTGTTGCACTGTTATTTTTGATGACCGGTCAAATTTCTCAATTTCTTTTAGTGCACATGAAAAATTCTGCTGAAATGTACTGGCTGTGTTCTTTGATGGGGATTACTCTTCTTCTATGCGGGAACGCTTTGCACGGTCCTTGTGATCCAAATATTTTTCTAAATTAAATTCTTCATCAGTTGATGAGGGTGAAGATGTGGCAGGACGACCAAATTCTTCTTGTTCCTCCTGACTGTTCTGCAACCCTTTCATCCTTACTGCTATTTCAAACAGAGCTTCTTTTCCTTTAGTTAGCTGTTGATCATCTAGAAGAATCCGATGCATTGGGTCTACATAAACAGCTGCCAAAACAATGTTATTTTGCAATAGTAGCTCATCTCTCCGTTTCATTGATGTAGCAATGCCACTTGCAATTAACCCTCCTCTTTGGGACAGGCGAAACATCAGGTTCTTCCACTCCTTTAAGAAAATACCTGGAGTTAAGTCCTCTGCTTGTAATTTTTTAGTCACTGTAAATGAGTGCTCTAGCAATTTTTCCAGCTCAGTCACCTGATTCCACTGACTTTCATTTAGCGTCAGTTGAGGGTTAGCCATGTCTACAAGAAAGGTTTTCAGTTCAACCAAGCGCTGAATCACTAAGTACTGCCCCATCATGTGGCTTGATCAATAATTGCCCCTTTTCCAGCACGTCTCTTCAAAATTGAGTCAACTTTAGGGGTTCTGGCAACAGTAGCCAATTTTCTCACCTTGCCAATCAGTGCAGCAGAATGTCCTTCTTGCAGACTGTCTCTTATAGCCAGCTGTAGCGTATGGACAACACAGCGCATGTGATGAATGAAAGAACGTATTGACACAGTTTCAACAAGATCATCTAAACTATCATGTTGCTGTTCATCTGAAGCAACTTCAGTTTGCTCCCCAGTTACAATACTGTGTTCCCAGTGGCGTAACTACAAAGTTATGGGCCCCGGTGCGAGCTTTCAAATGGGGCCCCCCCACCATGCCAAAATATATAGGTGAATTAGAAATGGCGACACGCACGAACGAACACGATCTGCGTTAGTATACATGCACCATTACAGAATTAGTTGTAGGCTCTGTTCACAAGACTGAAGTTCACTGTCTGTATACAGACCACAACCTCCAGCCTCGTGGAGGGTATCCCGATCCAAACTCACACCCTCATCCTGGACTTCCCCTTCACGTTCAGTTTGTCCAAAGATGGAGACAGCGACACCAGCGCTGATTGGTGCCTGGCATCACAACAGCACATCACAGCCACTGTGGGAACGGCACAGGCACAGGAGGTGAGTATAGGCTTTATTATTTTATTGGGGTGAACATTTAGTTTAACACGAGGTTGTCCTAGTGGGAGACAATCCCTTTAAATATCCAGGCAAAGAAAAAACAGAAGTGCACTCACCGGTCTCTTGTGCGAAAGTCCTTTATTACATATTACATATGCGGGCACACTTGGGGAGAACATGGACAAAGGACAAAGTCTTTTGTCCACGTTCTCCCAAGTGTGCCCGCATATGTTCTAAATAAAGGACTTTCGCACAAGAGACTGGTGAGTGCACTTCTGTTTTTTCTTTGCCTGGATTTTTACATTCCACTTTTTATGTGCACCCAGTGTCTAAGGTCAGGCATACATGGCATAACAGCGGCAATCAGTTGTACTATTTATTTGTGGAGGCGGTGACACGTAGGCACATCGGTGCTGTGTATTTTTTCTATATCTCCACAATCCCTTTAAACAGTGGACTCTTTATTAGCCCATGTGGCAACATTTCAGTTTCATATCAGAGAAATGTTCTGTTATTGATCCGAAACGTTGCCACGTTGGGCCAATAAAGAGTCCGACACTTTTATCACAATCAATCAGAGTGGTCTGTGTGTGTATGTATATATATATATATATATATATATATATATATATATATATATATATATATATATATATATATATATATATATATATATATATATACACATATACACACAGACCCACACACACATTATATAAGTGAAACTGCGACTGAGGTATGTACGTTATATAGGTTATACCACTGTGTGTAATATACTGTGCCCCCTGTGTATAGCCCATATAGGCCAGCTGCAGTGTGTGTATATAACATGCACACTGCGGCTGGCCTATATGGGCTATACACAGCGGTCGCAGTATATTACACACAGTGGTATAACCTATATAACGTACATACCGCAGTTTCACCTATACAATGTATATAGACTGCTGCACATACATTATATAGGTGATACTGTGATTGCAGTGTATAGTCGCACGATATATACACAGCAGTATCACCTATATCACGTATATACACATTAGTCACAATGTCACCTATATAATGAATATAGACTTCTGTATATACATTATATAGGTGATTATGTACAGTAGTGTCACCTATATATTGTACATACAGCAGTCTATACACAGTATACAGGTCAAACTGCAAATGCTGCGTATACGTAAAAAGATTTCATGCTGGTACTCACCTGAGATGGAGGAGGATGAGGAGGGTCCACTGTCCAGCCAGCGTCTGAGGTGCTGAGGACTTGGGAGCGGATGCCGGCCGGGGATTGGTGAGGAGAGCGCTGTTCAGAGTGAGGCTCAGACGTCAGTGCGGCCTTTTCACACTTCTGCACAGGCCCTGGTGTGCACACGCTCTCCTGTTTGCCCGCACTGACCAGGGCTGCAGACGCACACCCAAGCACGAACGAGGGCCGCGCTCACAAAGGGCACAGAAATCACAGGGGGCACATAGCTGGGGGGCACAGATCATATTGGTGCATACAGCAGGGGGGGCACAGATCATATTGGGGTACACAGCGTGGGGGCACAGAGATCATATTGGTGCACACATCGGGGGGCACAGAGATCATATTGGTGCATACAGCGGGGCACAGAGATCATATTGGTGCATACAGCGGGGGGCACAGAAATCATATTGGTGCACACAGCAGGGGGCACAGATCATATTGGTGCACACATCGGGGGGCACAGAGATCATATTGGGGCAAACAGTGGGGCACAGAGATCATATTGGTGCATACAGCGGGGGGCACAGAGATCATATTGGTGCACAAAGCATGGGGCACAGAGATCAAATTGGGGCACACAGCGGGGCACAGAGATCATATTGGTGTATTCAGCGGGCACAGAGATCATATTGGTGCACACAGCGGGGGGCACAGATCATATTGGTGCATACAGTGTGGGGCACAGAGATCATACTGGTGCATACAGCGGGGGGCACAGAGATCATATTGGTGCACACAGCGGGGGGCACAGATCATATAGGGGCACACAGCGGGGGGCACAGAGATCATATTGGTGCATACAGCGGGCACAGAGATCATATTGGTGCACACAGCGGGGGGGCACAGAGATCATATTGGTGCACACAGCGGGGGGCACAGATTATATAGGGGCACACAGCGGGGGGCACAGAGATCATATTGGGGCACACAGCGGGGGGGGGGCACAGAGATCCTATTGGGGCATACAGCGGAAGGCACAGAGATCATATTGGAGCATACAGTGGGGGGCACAGAGATCATATTGGTGCACACAGCGGGGGGCACAGATCATATTGGGGCACACAGCTGGGGGCACAGAGATCATATTGGGGCACACAGCGGGGGGCACAGATCATATAGGGGCACACAGCTGGGGGCACAGATCATATTGGGGCACAGAGATCATATTGGGGCACACAGCAGGGGGCACAGAGATCATACTGGGGCACACAGCAGGGGGCACAGAGATCATATTGGGGCACTCAGCGTGGGGCACAGAGATCATATTGGGGCACACAGATCATACATCAAACAGTGGGGAGTGGCACAGATCACTTGCAAAGAGGCACAGAGCTGGCAGCACAAAGATCGCTCTGGAGTCTGGACTCTGTTGGGCAGCAGCTCCTATTTCCGGAGTTGGGACAGGACAGGAGAGCATTGGGTGGTAACTCCGCCCACCCCGATGACATCATTCCTGTGCTGCTGTGCAGGAGAGGCAGCGTTCTGTAATGAACGCTGCTTACCCTGCACTCGGGGGTCAAAGGGTCGGCAGCCGGCACGATGCGGCAGGCTGCCCCCGGAGAATTGCGGACCTGCCGGCTGGCCGCATTTAAAGCCACCCACTGATTTAAAGGGCCAGCGGACAATTTTGTAGCTCAGTGCTTAGGGGCCCGCCCAGTCTTTGCTGGACTGGGCGGGCCCTAAGCACTCCGGGCCCGGTCGCAGCTGCGACCCCTGCGACTGCGGTAGTTCCGCCCCTGTGTGTTCCTCTATTTCAAACATTTCTGTGTCTGTGGACCCAGAATGTTCTTCTAGCTGCTGGTCACCATCATTACTCTCATTCATTAGCTTAATAGTACTTATCATATTTGAAGCATTGTCAGTTACGACAGAAAGAACTTGCTCTTTTTTAAGTTCATAGTCTTGCAGAACCTTTTCCACCAAGACCTGGAGAAACTCACTGGTATGATGAGCTTTGGTGTCTTTTACTGCCAATGTCTTCGTAACTATTTCATTTTTGTCACAAACAAATCGGACATTGATGGCAAAATAGTTCACTCTGTGACGTGTGCAGGCATCCATTTTAAGAAACAGAAAGCGTCCCTTGAGAGTTTTTTTAAGTTCTTCCTTTTGTTTAAAAGCTTCTTCGATTACTAATTTTCTAATACTCTCTCTCTCTCCAGAGAAACACCAAGCTTGCGGGCCATTTCCCCATTCAGACACATAAAAGCTGGTCGTGAAAATAATGAAATAGGCACACTATGCTTTACAACAAGCTCTATGATCTTTTTTTTTAAATGTATCTACTGTCATTGTCACAGAAACTTTGTAACTGAAAAAATATCTTGCAACTGATGACTGCAAAATTCTCTGCTCCTTTGTTTGGCTGGAAGAGCTGGGCACTGGTTCCTTGGTTTGGATGCAGTCTTTTTAATCCACTGCTTTCAGTACTTCTGGATGAAAGCGCTGTAAATGTCTCTTTAGATTAAAAGTTCTGGTAGGAGCATTTTTATCTTTGCCTGAATATGCACTGATCTTGGCTTCACAGCATTTGTTTTCGTCTGGATCATTTGTCATACACTGACAGACATAATGTTTTCTATCTTGAGTGATGGTGAAATGTTCAAATACAGCTGATTTAATGTGACGCTTCTTTGACATTCTCAGGTTTTTAATTCTGCATTCACAATCCAAATGACAATTGTTTTTCCTAAAAACAATTGTACAAAATTATTGCCAGGTCGTACAACTGATATAGTGGTCAGTAATACTGTTATTCCTCATGTACTCACAGTTAACTGATGCAAAGTTTGTTGAAAGGATAATACTTCTTACAGTCTTCCTCTTCTGAGTAGCAGCTGTGAGATGCTTGGAAGACGCACACCTAGTAAACATCTAGTCTAGAGGAGGAGCTTTACTACTAAGAATTTGCAACACATTTTCACTTTCAGTTTCATACATTGTAAGTAGTGGGGGTTGGGGCAGCATGAGGTTAACCAAGTATAAGATTACATAAGGGCAGTGGAGAACAGTGACACACAAGAAGTAAGAAATGTCTCTATCTCCAGCAGAACGGCTTATCACTGTTGTTCATAGTTTGATAGAACATATATATTTGAGTAACATTTATAAAATTCATATGAAAGTTCAATTATGAAATATTAATACATTTTTTTTTAAAGCTGGAGTCGGAGTCGGTACATTTCTACCGACTCCGACTCCAACCAAAACTAACTCCGACTCCACGACTCTGACTCCACAGCCCTAATGAACACAGGTATCTATATATGTAGATTGGTAATACAATAAATTGGTTTGATAGGTAGAGGCTAAATACATGTCTTGAGGTTGTGGTGCATTTTTTTAATGCAGGTTTCTGAAAAAAGAATGTTTAAACTGTATTTATTGATCAAATTGTGAATGTGAGGTTTGTTTTTGTCTTTTCTTGCTGAATGGGGGCAAGTTTACCTTTCAAATGGTGTACCATTTGTGTGTGTGGGGCGAAATAATCACTGAAAAAGTAGTGCATGTTTACAAATGTGTTTGCATATGTGAGTCACCTGCAGTGAAGTGTGCAATCCTCGAATTTGCCTGAAATAGGCTGGGCAAACACTTCGGCAAGCTGGAAAGACCCCAAGGCAAATGCCACCTGCAGGAAATTTGACTTTTGAAATGGTGTATCATTTGTGTGTGTAGTTGGAGTATAAACGGAGCAAGTGTGCAATTGAATAGGCAGTGCATGTTTACAAATGTGTTTGTATATGTGACTCACCTGCAGTGAAGTGTGCAATCCTCCAATGTGCCTGAAATCAGCTGGGCAAGCTGGAAAGCCCCCAAGGCAAATGTTAGGATTTGTTTGTGATGTCTGTAAGCAGTTTTGTGGCAGTGTGCTTTGGGGTAGTGTGGTGCCACCTGCAGATCATTTTTCCTTACTGCAGATTTATGAAAATTAATGTTTAAACTGTATTTTGTTATCACATCATGGATGTGTGGTTTGTTTGGCTATTTTCTTGCTGAAGGGTGCAAGTTTATCTTTCAAGTGCATCATTTGTGTGTGTTAGTCTTTGCACTTAGATCTTTTTGAGGACACTTGCATATCAGGCTTTAGGTGCCACATGGGATACTCTAACCCAGGGGTGGGGAACCACAGGCCCCAGGGCCATTTACGGCCCTCGATGACCTTTTTATCAGGCCCCTGAGCAGATTCTCAGGGACCGCATTCTTGGGCAAGGAGCTGTAGTTTGATTACCACCAGCTCATTAATTTCTTCTTGCTCTGTTAGCACACACATGCAGTGTTCACTACTGAACACTGACGGGCATGCAATGAAAGATTACCTCCTGAAATCAGTGCCAGAGTCAGGATGCACTTTGTGGGCAGAGTTTGTACGGCCCCCGAAGGATGGTATAAATACCCGTATAGCCCTTATCATAAAAAAGATTTCCCACCCCCAATATTTGTATACTTACCTGTTATGTAACCCTGTGTAAACTCAGCTGTACATCTCCCCGTGCTGGCTTTGTTGCCCTAGATTATGTTTTCTTGTTCACTTCACTTTATGTAATTTCAACAATAAAGATTTATATTTGATTATATTTCTGACTATATAATTTTGCGTATAGGTTTTTTATGTAAGGAGACTGACTGCAGATACACAGCACCATAATGTCTTGTTTGTCCTCTGTATCTTTACCTTTTGTAATTAACACAATGAACGAAAAAAAAAAATGTCCTGCTCCAGAAGCTCCAACTTTCTGTTTGTGGTAGTCACATTTCACATTAGCTTCTTGTGACTAGTCTTATGGTAAACCATATATTTGCTCACAGAGCACCACTTCTCTTTTGGATTTGGAAACCACATAAGCCACTTCTTGTCCAAAACTGCATTTCCTGCAAATGTTCTTGCACAGATTTCCTGGCTTTGTGCCCTGCAGCTGTTGTGACGCCTTGGTCCATGTATTCAGCCATTTGAAATGGATCAAGCAAACAAAAAATTGCATCATTTTGAAACTGTTGTACAACTTATTGGTTCACATTGACTTTAATGATTTAAAAAAAAAAAAAAAAAAAAATGAAAAACTGATCCAGTTTTTTTCAACTGGAATAAAAAAATATCTACACAACTTTTTTTTTTTTTTTACACTAAATTTTTATTTTTTAAATCATTAAAGTAAATGTGAACAGATCAGTTTGAAACTGATCTTTTTTGTGCTGGATTTCATACAGATGGTCATTTGTTTCGTCATCTATTGAGGGGTCCAGTTTTTTACTACACGTGTTTAATGAACAACTCTAGGCATCTGGCCATGTACAATTCTAAAAACGGATCTGTTAATGGCGGACATAAAAGATGGCCGTCCGTTTTGATTCACCCCCCTTAGCTTTAAGTGTTAAAAAGTGATCCAGATGCTGTCTGTTTTGATACACCTTTTTTAGCTGGTCCCAAAAGTTGTACAGTAATGCTGCTGGATTTTAGTGAAAACATTTTGGTACATTGCTGTCCCCGTTCAAATGATTGATGCAGTACTGTATTATTTTATTTCTGTTCTTGTATTTACAAAACGGATAAAAAATAGAAATAACAACTCTGCCTTAGCATGCTTCCACAACAGATGCTGGCCTCTGCGGTAATGCATACCCCCATCTTGTCTTATGTACCAAGCTCATTCAGGAATCTGGGGCCACTGAACACTTCTATGGAAGGTATGGGAGAACATTTCTCATTGTGGAGCACGTCTAGCTGGCATAAGGAGATTTAATGGCCATGCACTGCTCCTG
The DNA here is from genome assembly GCF_051348905.1 of Ranitomeya variabilis. Lineage (NCBI taxonomy): Eukaryota > Metazoa > Chordata > Amphibia > Anura > Dendrobatidae > Ranitomeya > Ranitomeya variabilis. Next base: position 241,932,072 of record NC_135233.1, on the reverse strand, counting down.
TGAGAAGTTAAATATGCAATAGTCTCTTCTGAGAGGAAGAGGACTAGAACTCTAATGTCAGGTATTGTGGATAGAAATCCTATAAAAGTTAATATTGGTCCAAATGTAACTTGTAACATTATTAATCTGCAGGTCAATTGCTTTATGAAAGTGTCCGGTCGCAGTACTGATAGTGTGGCACCCGGGAGAAAATTAACCGTATTCCGCCTGGGAGCTGCTGGCTTTCAGTCATGCAAATGTGTCCAGACCAATTACAGCACTGACAGCGGTGGCTGTAGGCACACCCTAAGGCTATGTGCACACGTCAGGATTCTTTGCAGAAATTTCCTGAACAAAACCGGACTTTTTCTGCAGGAAATCCGCATGCGTTTTTTTCGCGGTTTTTGTGCGGATTTTTCACGTTTTTTTCCAGAGCTTCCCAATGCATTAAATAGCGGGAAATCCGCGAAAAATCCGCAAAATTAACGAACATGCTGCGTTTACCGCGATGCACAACATGTGCACAAAAATTGCAGATTGCATTCTATTAATAGAATGCTTAATGGGTGTGTTTTATTCACGGTTTTATAGCGAAAAATCCGGAACGTGTGCACACAGCCTGATACTGGAAAAAGGGTCCATGAGGACTGCACAGCAGCACCAATGAGAAAATGTTGAAACATAACTTTTACTGTGCAATTAAAAACATGGTGAGAAAAAGCAAACAAAGATTAAAGGGAACCTGTCACCCCCAAAATCGAAGGTGACCTAAGCCCACCGGCATCAGGGGCTTATCTACAGCATTCTGTAATGCTGTAGGTAAGCCCCCGATGTAACCTGAAAAATGAGAAAAAGAGGGTAGATTATACTCACCCAGGGGCGGTCAGAGAGGCCCGGCACCTGCGCAGTGCAGTACTTTGCTCTGCCCTCAACAGGGCAGACAAAGTATGCCTGCGCCGGAGCCGCAGCGTGAAGACAAGAAGAGGACGTCATCCTATGAAGATGGGAGACCCCGGATCGCGATGCCCATCGGACCCGGACCGCACCGGACCACCCCTGGGTGAGTATAATATAACCTCTTTTTCTCAGCTTTCAGGATACATCGGGGGCTTATATACAGCATTACAGAATGCTGTAGATAAGCCCCTGATGCCAGTGGGCTTAGCTCACCTTCGATTTTGGGGTGACAGGTTCCCTTTAAGGATCCATAAGCTCCCACATTTCGGGTTAGTAACCCTTATACATAGCTCTGAATGTTTTTAATTGCACAGCAAAAGTTATATTTTAACACTTTCTCAATGTCACTGGAGCCTAGTCCTTATGGAATCTTTATTTTTTACTTTCTAAGCGGCTGAGCAGGATACCAGCATGGTGTGTTCCTACACTACCTGCACCACATCCTGTCCAAACAAGGTCTACCAGGGTTCCTATGTGAATACATCTGGTTTTCACACAGAATTATTCTACCTGGAAGGTTAGCTGATTACCGTATTTTATGGACTATAAGAAGCACCCCAAATTTTGGGGACAAAAATAGGAAAACATTTTTTTATAAAATGGTTGTCCGCTTTATAGTCTGAATTTACGGTAGCTTACTGGGTTGGAAGGAGGGGGTGTCTTAGCGGTGCAAGACTGCGAGCTCTGGGCTTCTGCGCCATATCCAGCAGCCATTTTACTGAAGCCCACCACCGGGAAACCAATGGACAGATCAGGGACTCTGCTCCTGCTTGCCGACATTTTCTTGAAGCCCAGGGTCCACAACCTCACACTGCTGGGACTCTCCCCTCCTCCTAGCCCAGGGCTCGCAGCATCACATCACTCCTGCTGCCTCCACAAACTTCCTGCAGCAGCGACCCTGCTTCTTGCCGCCACCCAGTAAGTAACATTAGGACTAGAAGACGCACCCCTCTTTTCCTCCTAAATTTGGAGTGGGGAGGAGTGCTTCTTATAGTCTGAAAAATATGTTTTTGTTTTTTTTTTCCTACACCCTGGTACCAACTGTCTGCTGGAAGTGTGGTGCACCAGTGCTGAGCAGGCTGTCAGTCAGTGCGTGTTTACAGACGCCGCTCTCACTGCTGTGAATGGTTTCCAGGCATAACTGAAAGCCGGCTTCTCCTGGGTGGAATAGTAAAGTGTGGCTCTCAGGAGAAACTTAAAGTACCAAGGCCCCTTCTTCATACTTGCAAGTTAACAGTGTTACGGGATCTGACAGGTTCCCTTATCGAGCCTTGCCACATGACTTAGGATAAAAATTCAAACCAGATACTGTATTCCATTTGTAGACATCTGTTATGGGATGTTTGCCACTTATCAGTGCAAAGCAGGATGTCCGATGTGGCTGGGTGAGAGGCCTCTGACAGGGTAGGCTACTTTCACACTTGCGTTTTCTGCTGTAAGTCGTTGTCCAGCAAAATGACGGATGTCATGAAAATAGTGAAAAACGTGTGCGACGCAGCCAGTGTAATGACGGATGCGTCGTCCACAAATTTCCAGGAATTAAATGTCCGGGGACGAGAGAGAGAGAACGTGATACGTTGCTGGATTGCTGTGTGTGATGGTCAGCGATGGATCCTGCGTCCTTAGGCTTCCATTGTAGCCGACGACGGGCAGCACCGGATCCGTCGCTGACCGATTTTCCGACGTGCACAAAAAAAAAACAACGTTTTCTCCGCACAACGGACCGCTATTTTACGACGGATCCAGTGCACGACGGATAAAACTGATGGCCATCCGTCGCTAATACAAGTCTATGGGAAAATGCAGGATCCTGTAAATTTTTTTGCAGGATCCTGCAAGTTCAGGGAGTCACAAAAACACTGAACTTTAGGAAGGCAAAGTTTGACCAGCTTAGAGATGCCCTTAATCTGGTAGACTGGGACAATATCCTCAGAAATAAGAATACAGATAATAAATGGAAAATGTTTAAGAACATCTTAAATAGGCACTGTAAGCGGTTTATACCTTGTGGGAATAAAAGGACTAGAAATAGGAAAAACCCAATGTGGCTAAACAAAGAAGTAAGACATGCAATTAACAGTAAAAAGAAAGCATTTGCACTACTAAAGCAGGATGGCACCATTGAAGCTCTAAAAAACTATAGGGAGAAAAATACTTTATCTAAAAAACTAATTAAAGCTGCAAAAAAGGAAACAGAGAAGCACATTGCTAAGGAGAGTAAAACTAATCCCAAACTGTTCTTCAACTATATCAATAGTAAAAGAATAAAAACTGAAAATGTAGGCCCCTTAAAAAATAGTGAGGAAAGAATGGTTGTAGATGATGAGGAAAAGGCTAACATATTAAACACCTTCTTCTCCACGGTATTCACGGTGGAAAATGAAATGCTAGGTGAAATCCCAAGAAACAATGAAAACCCTATATTAAGGGTCATCAATCTAACCCAAGAAGAGGTGCGAAACCGGCTAAATAAGATTAAAATAGATAAATCTCCGGGTCCGGATGGCATACACCCACGAGTACTAAGAGAACTAAGTAATGTAATAGATAAACCATTATTTCTTATTTTTAGGGACTCTATAGCGACGGGGTCTGTTCCGCAGGACTGGCGCATAGCAAATGTGGTGCCAATATTCAAAAAGGGCTCTAAAAGTGAACCTGGAAATTATAGGCCAGTAAGTCTAACCTCTACTGTTGGTAAAATATTTGAAGGGTTTCTGAAGGATGTTATTCTGGATTATCTCAATGAGAATAACTGTTTAACTCCATATCAGCATGGGTTTATGAGAAATCGCTCCTGTCAAACCAATCTAATCAGTTTTTATGAAGAGGTAAGCTATAGGCTGGACCACGGTGAGTCATTGGACGTGGTATATCTCGATTTTTCCAAAGCGTTTGATACCGTACCGCACAAGAGGTTGGTACACAAAATGAGAATGCTTGGTCTGGGGGAAAATGTGTGTAAATGGGTTAGTAACTGGCTTAGTGATAGAAAGCAGAGGGTGGTTATAAATGGTATAGTCTCTAACTGGGTCGCTGTGACCAGTGGGGTACCGCAGGGGTCGGTATTGGGACCTGTTCTCTTCAACATATTCATTAATGATCTGGTAGAAGGTTTACACAGTAAAATATTGATATTTGCAGATGATACAAAACTATGTAAAGCAGTTAATACAAGAGAAGATAGTATTCTGCTACAGATGGATCTGGATAAGTTGGAAACTTGGGCTGAAAGGTGGCAGATGAGGTTTAACAATGATAAATGTAAGGTTATACACATGGGAAGAAGGAATCAATATCACCATTACACACTGAACGGGAAACAACTGGGTAAATCTGACAGGGAGAAGGACTTGGGGATCCTAGTTAATGATAAATTACCTGGAGCAGCCAGTGCCAGGCAGCAGTTGCCAAGGCAAACAGGATCATGGGGTGCATTAAAAGAGGTCTGGATACACATGATGAGAGCATTATACTGCCTCTGTACAAATCCCTAGTTAGACCGCACATGGAGTACTGTGTCCAGTTTTGGGCACCGGTGCTCAGGAAGGATATATTGGAACTAGAGAGAGTACAAAGGAGGGCAACAAAGTTAATAAAGGGGATGGGAGAACTACAATACCCAGATAGATTAGCGAAATTAGGATTATTTAGTCTAGAAAAAAGACGACTGAGGGGCGATCTAATAACCATGTATAAGTATATAAGGGGACAATACAAATATCTTGCTGAGGATCTGTTTATACCAAGGAAGGTGACGGGCACAAGGGGGCATTCTTTGCGTCTGGAGAAGAGAAGGTTTTTCCACCAACATAGAAGAGGATTCTTTACTGTTAGGGCAGTGAGAATCTGGAATTGCTTGCCTGAGGAGGTGGTGATGGCGAACTCAGTCGAGGGGTTCAAGAGAGGCCTGGATGTCTTCCTGGAGCAGAACAATATTGTATCATACAATTATTAGGTTCTGTAGAAGGATGTAGATCTGGGGATTTATTATGATGGAATATAGGAATATAGGCTGAACTGGATGGACAAATGTCTTTTTTCGGCCTTACTAACTATGTTACTATGTTACTATGCATTCACAAATAACGACGGATTGTGACGGATTAAAAAAAACGCAAGTGTGAAAGTAGCCTAAGGGGGGAACATTTCTCTTTGTGGAGAAGGGTCGATACTGACTGTTAGGATTGCTACCCCCAATAGGTGGCATTAGAGTTGTAGTCCTCTTCCTGCGGGGAGGATGTTTGCATACTTCTATGGAAGCTGAAATTTTTGATAAGCTGGTCAGCACCTCTGCATTACTTTTATTGATTAGTATTATTTTAGCTTAGATCTGGCAGATCCATCTGATGAGTCACTTTGAGTGTTTTGAAAAGCTTTTACAGACAGCTGATAGAAGACACAAAGGAGTCCTATAAAAATAGAAACTGACAAATCGCCAAATGCAATTTTGCAAACATGATGGAAAATCACATGAATTGGACAAGAGTTAGGACCCTTATTATGGTAAATTAGACTGAAAATCTCATTATATGGGACTAAAGCAATGAACAGCTGTGGTAAAACTACAAGTCCCCGTATACACCAGTTAATACTTGCTGCACGTTATACCTAGTCTAAAGAAACTATTTACCGTATATACTTGTGTATAAGCCGAGATTTTCAACACATTTTTTGGTGATGAAAACGCCCCCCCCCCCCCCCTCAGGGTTATACACGAGTCATGGTCCAGAAAGCCGCGGCGGGGAGACGGCTGCTGTAGCACAATGACAGCTGCAGCCGCCGGCTTTCAGAAGACATCAATACTCACCCTCCGTCGCTGCACCTTCATCCCAGTACCTCTGACCCGGTGTTGCCAGCTCTTTCCTGTTCCATGTTCAGCGGTCAGGTGTACTCATTAAGGTCATGAATATGGACGCGACTCCACGCGTGGAGTGCATATTCATGACCTTAATGAGCGGCACCACGTGACAACTCAGCACAGGAAGAACTGCTGCGCTGGGACAATGGAGATGCAGGGACATTCAGTGACAGAGCGAGGAGGGTGAGTATGACGGGGGAGGACAGGGGAGCCATGCATACAAGGATGGGACCGAGGGAGCTGAGCATGCAACATGCAAGGATGGGATCGGGGGAGCCGAGCATACAAGGATGGGACCGGGGGAGCCGAGCATACAAGGATGGGCCGAGGGAGCCGAGCATGCAAGAATGGGACCGGAGGAGCCGAGCATACAAGGATGAGACCGGAGGAGCTGAGCATACAAGGATGGGACCGAGGGAGCGGAGCATACAAGGATGGGACTGAGGGAGCGGAGCATACAAGGATGGGACCGAGGGAACGGAGCATACAAGGTTGGGACCAGGGGAGCCGAGCATACAAGGTTGGGACCGGGGGGAGACAAGTCATGCATACAACATATGCACATATGCATATATGCATATATACATATATACACACACACACTGCTCAAAAAAAAATAAAGGGAACACTTAGACTACAGAATATAACTCCAATTAACTTCTGTGAAATCAAACTGTCCATTTAGGAAGCAACACTGTTTGACAATCAATTTCACATGCTGTTGTGAAAATGGAGTAGACAACAGATGGAAATGTTTGGCAATTATCAAGACACACTCAATAAAGGAGTGGTTCTACAGGTGGGGACCATAAACCGCATCTCAGTACCAATGCTTTCTGGCTGATGTTTTGGTCACTTTTGAATGTTGGTTGTGCTTTCACACTCGTGGTAGCATGAGACGGACTCTACAACCCACACAAGTGGCTCAGGTAGTGCAGCTCATCCAGGACGGCACATCAATGCGAGCTGTGGGAAGGTTTGCTTTGTCTGTCCGCGTAATGTCCAGAGGCTGGAGGCGCTACCAGGAGACAGGCCAGTACACCAGGAGACGTCGAGGGGGCCGTAGGAGGGCAACAACCCAGCAGCAGGATCGCTACCTCAGCTTTTGTGCAAGGAGGAACAGAAGGAGCCCTGCAAAATGACCTCCAGCAGGCCACAAATGTGCATGTGTCTGCACAAATGATTAGAAACCGACTCCATGAGGTTGGTCTGAGTATCTGACGTCCAGAGATGGGTGTTGTGCTCACAGCACAACACCATGCAGGACACTTGGCATTTGCCACAGAACACCAGGATTGGCAAATTCGCCACTGGTGCCCTGTGCTCTTCACAGATGAAAGCAGGTTCACACTGAGCACATGTGACAGACGTGACAGAGTCTGGAGACGCCGTGGAGAGCGATCTAGTGCCTGCAACATCCTTCAGCATGACCGGTTTGGGTCAGTAATGGTGTGGGGTGGTATTTCTTTGGAGGCCCGCACAGCCCTCCATGTGCTCGCCAGAGGTAGCCTGACTGCCATTAGGTATCGAGATGAGATCCTCAGACCCCTTGTGAGACCATATGCTGGTGCGGTTGGCCCTGGGTTCCTCCTAATGCAGGACAATGCCAGACCTCATGTGGATAGAGTGTGTCAGCAGTTCCTGCAAGATGAAGGCATTGAAGCTATGGACTGGCCCGCCCGTTCCCCAGACCTGAATCCGATTTAACACATCTGGGACATCATGTCTCGCACCATCCACCAACGTCACGTTGCACCACAGACTGTCCAGGACTTGGCGGATGCTTTAGTCCAGGTCTGGGAGATCCCTCAGGAGACCATCCGCCGCCTCATCAGGAGCATGTCCAGGCGTTGTAGGGAGGTCATACAGACACGCGGGGCCACATACACTACTGAGCATCATTTCCTTGTCTTGAGGCATTTCCACTGCAGTTGGATCAGCCTGTAACTTCATTTTCCACTTTGATTTTGAGCATCATTCCAACTCCAGACCTCCGTGGGATATTAGTTGTGATTTACGTTGATAATTTTTAGGTTTTTTTGTTCTCAACACATTCCCCTATGTAATGAATAAAGATTTACAACTGGAATATTTCATTCAGTGTTATCTAGGATGTGGGATTTTAGTGTTCCCTTTATTTTTTTGATATATATAAAATAAAGAGGGCTGACGGACAAGTCCTGAGAGGAGATAAAGTGGGTACGGAAAGTATTCATACCCCTTTAAATTTTTAACTCTTTATTTAATTTGCAGCCATTTGGTAAATGTCTCTGCACCCCATCTTGACTGAAAAAAAATTAAATGTAGTAATTTTTGCAAACTTATTAAAAACAAAAACTGAAATATCACATGGTAATAAGTATTCAGACCCTTTGCTCAGTATTGAGTAGAAGCACACTTTTGAGCTAGTACAGCCATGAGTCTTCTTGAGAATGATGCAACAAGTTTTTCACACCTGGATTTGGGGATCCTCTGCCATTCTTCCTTGCATATCCTCGCCAGTTCCTTCAGGTTAAATGGTGAACGTTGGTAGACAGCCATTTTCAGGTCTCTCCAGAGATGCTCAATTGGGTTTAAGTCAGGGCTCTGGCTGGGCCAGTAAAAAATGGTCATAGAGTTGTTTTGAATTGACTCCTTTGTTATTTTAGCTGTGTATTTAGGGTCATTGTCTTGTGGGAAAGTGAACCTTCGGACAAGTCTGAGGTCCAGAGCACTCTGGAGGAGGTTTTCATCAGGATATATCTGTACTTGGCCGCATTCTTGTTTCCTTCAATGACAACCAGTCGTCCTGTCGCTGCAGCTGAAAAACACCACCATAGCATGATGCTGCCACCAACATGTTTCTGTGATGACCCTGGATGGGCTGGTTCTGGCTCCATCCTGGTCAGGTCTGGGTTAAATTAGTCCGCCTCTCTTTGGTTCTGGGGGGCTATTTAATGCTGGTGGTTCCTGGGTTCAGAGACGGTTATACTTCCGTCTACTCGGTTTGAGATAGCTGACCCAGGTTATTTGTCTGTAATCATTGTGCCTTGCTGTGTATGACCCGGTCTGCTTCCTGACTACTGCCCCTGTTTTCCGCTTGGTACTTTTCTGTCTGTCCTGGCTTTCTGACCCCTTGGCTTGTCTCTGACTAATCTGCTGTTTTGCCCCTCGGTACCTCACTCCCGACCCTCGACTTGTTCTTTGACTACGTCTCTGTCTTAGTACTCTGTGTCCTGCGTTTTTTGTAGAAACTCCGTTCTCGCGTGGTAGCTCCACCCCCATCGTCCCTGCAGTGACCTGTCTAGTTCAGGTCCTGTGTGCACTGCGTCTCATTCCTCCCTCTCCCTGCGCTCCCGCTAGCGCCCCCTTAGGCTGCCTTCTCTACGACACCAGGCAGCGTCATCACAGTTTCACTATTGGGATTGTATTGGGCAGGTAATGGGCAGTGCCTGGTTTTCTCCACACATACCGCTTAGAATTATCACCAAAAAGGTCCAACTTCATCTCATTAGACCAGAGAATCTGATTTCTCATAGTCTGTGAGTCCTTCATGTATGTTTTTTTTAGCAAACTCTATGCGGGATTTCATATGTCTTGCACTGAGGAGACGCTTCCGTCGGGCCACTCTGCCATAAAGGCCCCACTGGTGGAGTGCTGCAGTGATAGTTTACTTTGTGGAACTTTCTCCCATCTCCCTACTGCATCCCTGGAGTTCAGCCACAGTGATCTTGGGATTCTTTTTTACCTCTCTCACGAAGGCTCTTCTCCGACGATTGCTCAGTTTGGCTGGATGGCCAGGTCTAGGAAGACTTCTGGGGGTCCCAAACTTCTTACACTTAAGGATTATGGAGGCCATTGTGCTTTTAGGAACCTTGAGTACCGCTGAAATTCTGTTGTAACCTTGGTCAGATGTGTGCCTTGCCACAATTCTGTCTCTGAGCTCCTTGGACAGTGCCTTTGACATCATGATTCTCATTTGGTCTGACATGCCCTGTGATGTCTTATATAGACAGGTGTGTGCCTTTCCAAATCAAGTCCTATCAGTTTATTTAAACACAGCTGGACTCCAATGAAGGACTAGAACCATCTCAAGGAGGATCACAAGGAAATGGACAGCACGTGACTTAAATATGAGTGTCTGAGCAAAGGGTCTGAATACTTATTGACCATGTGAGATTTCAGTTTTTCTTTTTTATAAAAAAAATTCTACATTTCTGTTTTTTTTTTTCAGTCAAGATGGGGTGCAGTGTTAGGTGTCGAGTTCCCGCCTCTGCACAGGGGGAATCTCAAGCCATCTCCACTGCGGTCTCCCATCTTTCTCCAGCCGCAGTGGAGCCTGCTCAGCGGAGACGTCGGTCCCAGTGTCTGACTCAGGCAGATACTCTGCGCCTGGTTACTGCTGTTCTTCCAGGTTCTGCCATTAAGACCAGTGCTGGGCAGCGGCGAGCAGACACTTTTGGGACTAAGTCCTGCTTTTCACCTTCTGAGCATGCCCAGGGTGAGATCTCTTATTGGAGGTCGAGGGTCACATGCTTTGATACTGCAGCAAAACCCATTGGCCCTTCAGGAAGGTCCTGAAGGTGCTCAGGCTCTGTGGTAGCCTCTCATTGGTCCTTCTTGGAAGGTCATGTACCTGCTGCAGCTATAAAGGGATCCCATGGCCGCACGGCCATGCGCTAGTATCAAATCTGTTATGTGCATGCGCCAGTGTGGTCACATTTATGTGTGTTCAGGGACTCGGCTGAAATAAGCCCCTAGAATGCCAGCACCTCCGGCGAGGAGATTGTGTGCGTGGATTTAGGGCCCCGGCTGAAATAAGCCCCTAGAATACCGGCTCCTCCCGTGAGGAGATTGTATGTTTGCGTGACCACAGACTGCCTTCAGCTCGGCAGTTAGCTGTGAACTCCTGTGGGGTTAACAGGGCACAGCGTCTTGTTTCCGTGCGACTCTGTGAAGTAACAGAGTTCGCTTAAACCGCCATATAGTGCCGTCATTTGCTAGCAGCAGGTTCCTCCTGCACGGTGGACCCCGGGCTGCAAACGCACCAATAATAACATCTATATTTACTCGGTGCGTTCCGCTAGCCCTAACATAATACTAGCGTCAGGGTCTGGCTAGCAATGGCGGACAAACAGCAATCTTTGCGGTACATCCAGCAACTGGAGGGTAGGTTGGCGGCTCTCGAGTGCACAACCTCAGCTGTGGATGTTACCGCAGTAGCTGTTCAGGCTGCTAGCGCGGCTGCAGCAGCTTTGTCAACTGCCACTCCTGTTCCGACCCTATCTCGACTCCCGCTGCCAGAAAAATTCTCTCGTGATGGCAAATCATGTAGGGGTTTCGTAAGCCAGTGCTCTATACACCTCGAGCTCCTGGCTGCACGTTTCCCTACAGAGCGGGCAAAGGTGGGATTCATTATGTCTCTTCTGTCGGACAGGGCGTTGAAGTGGGCTACGCCGCTGTGGGAGCGTGGCGATCATGTGGTGCAGAGTGCTCCGCTGTTTCTGAGCACTCTGAAACAGGTCTTTATAGGACCTCGAGTCACCCATGATACGGCGCTCCAACTGTTGGCATTGACTCAGGGCTTGTCCTTGGTCAGCCATTTTGCCGTCCACTTCCGCACCTTAGCATCTGAGCTGGAGTGGTCGGATAAAGCCCTCATCCCTATATTTTGGAGGGGGCTGGCTGACCATGTTAAGGACGCTCTGGCCACTAGGAAGATTCCCGCCACACTGGAGGAGTTAATAGCTATATCTACTCGTATTGACCTCCGTTTTAACGAGCGGAGGTTAGAGCGAGCCCAGTGTAGGCAGAGGTTTCGGCTGGCTCCCACCTTCGCCAAACCTTTGGAATCTCCGGCCCAGGCACCTGAGTCACATGAGGCCATGGAGGTGCTACGAGCGGGACCTAAGTCCCGGACCGCTCGTGCACTTAGGGTATGTCATGTTTGCCGGCAGTCAGGACATTTTGCCACCAGATGTCCTCAGCGGTCGGGGAAACGTCAGCTTCTAGTGGTAGTAGGTGGAGGTTCACTAGACACGGCGACGTTTGCCTCCAAATTGTCCTTTAAGGGGACAATTACAATTGGCCCATCCACTCATTCGGTAGAGCTTTGCGTGGATTCTGGGGCGGAGGGCAATTTTATGTCTTCTGCCTTCGCCCAACGACACGCAATACCTCTGGTGATGCTCGCCCAACCAGTGACCGTACGAGTGGTGAATGGGTCGACACTGCCCTCACAGATTACACACCAGACCATCCCATTTACTCTATCCATGTCGCCATCTCATCAGGAGATAATATCTCTGCTCGTCATTCCTGAGGGAATTGATGAGGTCCTCTTAGGGATACCTTGGCTACGGTACCACTCTCCTCATATTGAGTGGTCCACAGGCAGGATTTTGGGATGTAGTGAATCTTGTGGGGGGTAGATGTCAGAGGGAATGCGTTCAGGTTGCTACTACAGAGGTACCCGCAGATCTCTCCTCTATCCCCAAGCAATATTGGCCCTATGCGGACGTGTTCTCCAAAAGGGCTGCGGAGACTCTTCCGCCTCACCGCCCCCTATGACTGTCCTATTGACCTCTTGCCTGGTGCTGAGCCTCCCCGGGGTCGAGTCTACCCATTGTCTCTCCCAGAGACGGAGGCTATGTCTCAGTACATCCAGGAGAATCTGGCAAGGGGATTCATTAGGAAGTCTGTGTCACCTGCAGGGGCTGGTTTCTTCTTCGTGCAGAAGAACGGAGAATTACGTCCATGCATAGATTACAGGGGTCTTAACGCCATCACCGTTAAGAACAAGTACCCTCTGCCCCTGATATCTGAGCTTTTTGACAGGCTTTGGGGAGCAAGAGTGTTTACTAAACTAGATCTGTGGGGTGCTTACAACCTGATTCGCATCCGTGAGGGGGACGAATGGAAGACTGCTTTTAACACCAGGGATGGGTACTATGAATATCTGGTGATGCCCTTCGGGCTCTGTAACGCCCCAGCCATTTTCCAAGACTTTGTGAACGACATCTTCCGGGATATGCTCTCCACCTTGGTTGTAGTCTACCTGGATGATATTCTCATCTACTCTCCAGATATAGACTCCCACCGGAGAGATGTGTGCAAAGTCTTCAACCTCCTACGGGCAAATTCCCTCTATGCCAAGTTGGAGAAGTGTGTGTTTGAGCAGGAGTCTTTGCCTTTCCTGGGCTATATCATCTCGGCCCAAGGATTGGCTATGGATCCTGCCAAGCTACAGGCTGTGATGGACTGGCAAGAACCCCATTCTCTCAAAGCGGTGCAGCGCTTTATGGGGTTTATTAATTACTATCGCCAGTTCATTCCCCACTTCTCAACTTTGGTAGCTCCTTTGGTTGCCCTCACCAAAAAGGGAGCAAATCCCAAGTTGTGGTCGGAAGCGGTCTCCAAGGCCTTCCTCTCTATTAAGTCCCACTTTGCTAGTGCTCCCATTCTACATCGCCCCGATGTAGATAAACCTTTCATAATGGAGGTGGATGCCTCATCTGTCGGTGCTGGAGCAGTCCTGTTCCAAAAGGATGCTCAAGGTCGGAAGCATCCCTGCTTCTTATTCTCTAAGACCTTCACACCGGCGGAGACTAATTATTCCATCGGGGACAGGGAGTTGCTAGCTATGAAGTTGGCCTTCTCGGAGTGGAGACATCTCTTGGAGGGGGCTCGTTTTCCCTTCCAAGTTTTCACCGACCACAAGAACTTGGTCTATATTCAGACTGCCCAGCGGCTAAATTCTCGCCAGGCCAGATGGTCCCTGTTCTTCTCCCGGTTCCATTTCACCCTCCATTTTCTCTCCGGGGAGAAGAACATTCGTGCCGATGCTCTCTCCCGCTCCGTAGTGTCATCAGCGAAGGAGGAGGAGGAACCTCAGCTTATTGTCCCCTTCTGAGAGTCTGAGGACCGTGGCTCCGGTTTTGCTAGAGTCTGTGCCCCCGGGTAAGACTTTCGTGCCAGCAAATTTGCGACCGGAGGTTCTCTCTTGGGCTCACTCATCCAGGGTGGGTGGACACTTTGGGACCAAAAGGACATCTGAGCTTCTGGCGAGGACGTACTGGTGGCCGCATATGGCCCGTGACGTCGGAGACTATATTCGGGCGTGTGTCTCCTGTGCCAAAAATAAGTCTCCTCGACAACGGCCAGCTGGCTTACTTTATCCCATGCCGGTGGCAGACAGGCCCTGGGAGATGGTCGGGATGGACTTTGTGGTGGGCTTACCCAAGTCCCGTGGCTGCACCATTATTTGGGTGATCACCGACCATTTTTCCAAAATGGTGCATTTGGTGCCTCTTCCACGGCTACCTTCTGCACGGGCTCTGGCAGCGTTGTTTATTAAACATGTCTTTCGCCTACACGGTATGCTGGACAAAACTGTCAGTGACCGGGGTCCCCAGTTTGCGTCTCGGTTCTGGAGAGAGCTTTGTCGTCTACTCAGCATTGAGTTGAATCTCTCTTCAGCATATCATCCCGAGACGAATGGGTTGGTAGAGCGGGCCAACCAGACTCTGGTCACATATCTGCGACATTTTGTCTCTGCTAGGCAGGATGACTGGGCATCCTTGCTACTGTGGGCGGAGTTTGCGCTTAACAACGCCGTAGCCGACTCCACTGGTCAGACTCCATTCCTCCTCAATTACGGTCAGCATCCGCGGGTTCCTGTGCCTATGCCCGTGTCTTCTGCCGACTCCAGGGTGGCAAACTGGGCTGTGGAGGCACGGGACATTTGGGACCACACTCAGGATGCCATCCGGGCCTCCAAGGAGAGAATGAGGTTCTCCGCCGATGCACATCGGCGCCCCGCTCCGATCTTTGCTCCTGGCGACTTAGTGTGGCTCTCTGCCCGTAACATCAGGCTGCAAGTTGAGTCCACTAAGTTTGCCCCTCGCTACATGGGTCCCTTCAAGGTGCTCGAACAGGTTAACCCTGTGGTCTACCGTCTGGCCCTTCCTCCACGCCTGGGTATCACCGACACCTTTCATGTGTCCCTCTTAAAGCCCGTATACATGTCCCAGTTTTCTGAGTCATCTGCCGGGACATCGGGTTCATCTTCGGATGATTACGAGATGAACGCTATCTTGGGGTGCAAGGTGGTACGTGGCAAAAAATTTTATTTGGTGGATTGGAGGGGTTATGGCCCAGAGGACAGGTCCTGGGAGCCTGCTGAGCATATTCGAGCTCCGCAGCTCATTGCTGCATTCGAACGTAGCGAGGTCAAAGGAGGGGGGGGCCCTAGGAGGGGGGGTAATGTTAGGTGTCGAGTTCCCGCCTCTGCACAGGGGGAATCTCAAGCCATCTTCTCTGCGGTCTCACATCCTTCTCCAGCCGCAGTGGAGCCTGCTCAGCGGAGACGACGGTCCCAGCGTCTGACTCAGGCAGATACTCTGCGCCTGGTTACTGCTGTTCTTCCAGGTTCTGCCATTAAGACCAGTGCTGGGCAGTGGCGAGCAGACGCTTTTGGGACTAAGTCCTGCTTTTCACCTTCTGAGCATGCCCAGGGTGAGATCTCTTATTGGAGGTCGAGGGTCACATGCTTTGATACTGCAGCAAAACCCATTGGTCCTCCAGGAAGGTCCTGGAGGTGCTCAGGCTCTGTGGTAGCCTCTCATTGGTCCTTCTTGGAAGGTCATGTACCTGCTGCAGCTATAAAGGGTTCGCATGGCCGCACGGCCATGCGCTAGTATCAAATCTGTTATGTGCATGCGCCAGTGTGGTCACATTTATGTGTGTTCAGGGACTCGGCTGAAATAAGCCCCTAGAATGCCGGCACCTCCGGCGAGGAGATTGTGTGCGTGGATTTAGGGCCCCGGCTGAAATAAGCCCCTAGAATACCGGCTCCTCCGGTGAGGAGATTGTATGTTTGCGTGACCACAGACTGCCTTCAGCTCGGCAGTTAGCTGTGAACTCCTGTGGGGTTAACAGGGCACAGCGTCTTGTTTCCCTGCTACTCTGTGAAGTAACAGAGTTCACTTAAACCGCCATATAGTGCCGTCATTTGCTAGCAGCAGGTTCCTCCTGCACGGTGGACCCCGGGCTGCGAATGCACCAATAATAACATCTATATTTACTTGGTGCGTTCTGCTAGCCCTAACACAGTGTGTACATTAATGTGAAAAAAATTGAAATTTTTTGAAAATACCAAATGGCTGCAATGAAGCAAAGAGTGAAAAATTTAAAGGGGTACGAATACTTTCTGTACCCACTGTTTGTGTCATCGCACCTGCTAGCTGCAGTGATGTGAGCTCGGAAGCATGCTCCAGCACATATAGTGCTGAGAGAAATATTTGGCCAATCCAGGGCCAGGTTTTTACGAACGGTCACAAGAGATGGGTGGGAATGACCGCTCACATATCCCAACCCTGGGGTGTGGTTTGGCAGTTAAAATGGAGGCCTGGTCTCTCATTCAGTGTCTGTGGCTGGAGGTGAGGAGACCTCCAGTTTGTGTTGTTTAAGTCACTAACCTTAGCGGGTGGACCCGCAGGGCTATATGGACTACTTACCTGCAGTTCTTCTGTACCTTCAGTGTGTGTTGCAAAAGGCACTGACCTGAGCTGGCGGGCCTGCAATATTATACGGACTATTTGTTTTAAGTTTTGTTTTCACTTTGTGCCACAAAACCTCTTGTGCCAAGCTCTTTTCACCCACCTCCTCTCGCCTCCAGCTCAAAAATATCTCCAGAATCCGTCCTTTCCTCAACCGTCAATCTACTAAAATGTTTGTGCATGCCCTCATCCGACTAATTCATCTCTCTCCTCGCTACTCCTCCGCTTCCCCATCTGCAAATCTCTTCACTGGCTCCCATTCCCTCAGCATATCCAGTTCAAATTACTAATACTGATCTACAAAGCCATCCATAACCTGTCTCCTCCATATATCTCTGAACTAATCTCCCGATATCTTCACTCACGTAATCTCCGGTCCTCCCAATACCTCCTTCTCTCCTCTACACGTATTCCCTCCTCACCCAACCGCCTCCAAGACTTCACCCGAATATCCCCATCCTCTGAAATTCTTTGCACCAACACGTCCGACTATCAACCACATTCGGATCCTTCAGATGGGACCTGAAAACTCACCTCTTCAGGAAAGCCTTCAGCAAGCACTGACCCTGCTGCCTCCTCACCACTACCGAAGCTACCGCCTGACCAACGCCGGAGCTCCTACAACCCTCAACCTATTGTCTCCATCCCCACCATCCTGTAGAATATAAGCCCACAAGGGCAGGGTCCTCTTCCCTTTGTATCAGTCTGTAACTGTTAGTTTGCTTACTGTAAGTGATATCTGTAATTTGTATGTAACCCCTTCTCATGTACAACACCATGGAATCAATGGTGCTATATAAATAATAATAATAAAAAGGCCCTGTTTTGTTTTGCCTCCCAGAGGCAGTTTATGAAGTGAAATGAACTTGCATGTACTATTGAATGAAACTGTCTCCTGTGCCTACCTCTAGCGCGGCTGATTGAGTATAGATCCCTAATCTGTTTTTTTATCTTCGGTTTACTGAAGAACTGCTCACACCTTCTGATGGCATTTCTCGTGAACAGTCTGCAAGACCAGTCTACAACTGGGACCTCTAAGCTCATTTCTTCCTTCATCTAATTCATTGCTGTTGGATTAAATGTGTGATCACGGACCTCATACCTGGCTCATGTGTCCTTACTCTTCTGTACTGTGGTAACGCAACTCAAAAAAAAAGTCTTACACTACACTTTAATCCTTTCAGGATTCAGCAGCCAGAACACATTTCATAAAATAGAGGCAACCCATGCTGCTTATTGGTGGCCTTGAGAGTGAGTTAATCCCTTATTTTACATGTGAGATCCCCACTATACAGGACATAACCTGTAAGCGATGCATGGGGTACAGGTGTAGTGATATTACACAGCACTAGAAGGGGGCGATATATGCCCCTCACAGGAAGTGTTGATGTAGGGACGCAGGAAGATGAGCTTGATAAAATTTCAGAATGGAAGGTACGATCTAATTAATATGCACTGCAATGACTAATAGATGTGGTATTCATATAGAATAATCCTTCTTACCAGCTGCTCCGTGTCACTCACCGACGGCCTGTTGCTTTTACACGCGTCATCCAAGTGCTTGTGCCATAAAATCGCATGGAAGCGGGAGCCAGTCTGAAACTTGTAAACATTTCCTGGAAAAGAATAAGAACGGATCATCTCTTGCTGACAGAAATGTTTTTCTCCTTTAAAGAAACAATGCACCTTTATGGTTGAATTAGTATACAAAAAGCTAAAGGGTCGACATTGACTGTTAGGATTGCTACTTCCAATACGTGGCACTAGAGTTCGAGTCCTCTTCCTCTCTGAAGAGACAATTTGCATATTTCCCAGAGGAGCATTGTGGCTTTAAGTCTCCTCACCTCGACGTGCTTATCATGTCACTCTCCGCAAGGAGAAACGATACTTCTTGGATTCCTATACAAAAAGCTAAAATACATCTCTTATACTCTAGGATTCCAGGCTGGTAATAAATTGGCCATTTTATCAGACCAGCTGGAAAAACTGATATCTGCCTCATCAGGCCTCAAAAAAAAAAAATCTCATTAGAGACCCTTCTAAAGAGGACACTCGAAGTAGAACAAATCACACCGGTTTTGGGAGCGTTGCTCCAGGCTATCAGAACATGTAGGCAGTTGTAGTTCCACAACAACTGGCATGCTGCCCTTTTCTTTTGGGGCGGGTGACATGGTGCTCATTCCTTTTACCAGGTGCAGGAGCTTTGAAGATGAGAGGAAACTTGACTAAGGCCAGTCTCACACGTCCAGATAATTCCGGTACCGGAAAAATCGGTACCGGAGTTGTCCGTGTCCGTGAGCGCACATAGGCCATCCGTGCGGCACACGTGCGGCAGCCGTGTGCCGCCTGGGTACCACACGGACCGTGCAGGAGAGACAGCGCTACAGTAAGCGCTGTCCCCCCAGCATGGTGCTGATGCCGCCATTCATCCGTTCTCTCCAGCGCTCGCTGGGGAGAAGGGATGAAAAATCTTTTTTTTTGTTGTTTTTTTGTGTTTAAAATAAACTTTAGGGCATCCTCCCCGCTCCCACCCCCTGTGCGCCCGGCCGCCGGCATTAAAATACTCACCCGCCTCCCTCGACGCTTGCTCTCCGCCCCGCAGCTTCTCCTGTATGAGCGGTCACGTGGTGCCGCTCATTACAGTTGATGAATATGCGGCTCCACCTCCCATAGTATTTTTATTTTTTCATCAATATGGCCATGTGAGGGCTTATTTTTGCCGACGAGTTGTACTTTTAAACGACACCATTGGTTTTACCATGCCTTGTACAATAAAACGGGAAAAAATTTCAAGTGCGGTGAAATTGCAAAAAAAAGTGCAATACCACACTTTATTTTTTGTTTGGCTTTTTTGCTAGGTTCAATAAATGCTACACCTGACCTGCCATTGCGATTCTCCAGGTCATTACGAGTTCATTGACACCAAACATGTCTAGGTTATTTTTTATCTAAGTGGTAAAAAATATTCCAAACTTTGTTATAAAAAAAAAAAAAAAAAATTGCACAATTTTCCGAGACCCGTAGCGTCTCCATTTTTTGTGATCTCGGGTCGGGTGAGGGTTTATTTTTTGCGCGCCCATTTTGGTGCAGATACGTTCTTTTTATCGCCTGTTATTGCATTTTACTGCAATGTCGCTTAGACCAAAAAAGCGTAATTCTGGCGTTTTGAATTTTTTTTCTCTCTACGCCGTTTAGCGATCAGGTTAATCCTTTTTTTTAATGATTGGGCAATACCAAATATGTGTTTTATTTTTTTGTTTGATTTTGAATGGCGTGAAAGGTGGGTGATTTGAACTTTTATATTTTTTAAAACATTTTTTTTTTTACTTTTGCCATGCTTCAATAGCCTCTATGGGAGTCTAGACGCTGGCATAGCCTAATCGGCTCTGCTACATAAGAGCGATGCTCAGATCACTCCTATCTAGCTGAATTACAGCATTGCTATGAGCGCTGACCACAGGGTGGCGCTCACAGCAATCTGGCATCAACAACCATAGAGGTCTTCAGAAGACATCTGGTTGACAAGCCGACGCATCGCTGACCCCCTATCAGGTGACGGAGGTCAGCGGTGCGCGCATTTCCAGCCCAATGGCTGGAAGCGCTTGTTAAATGCCGAGTCTGACAGCGGCATTTAACTAGTTAATAGGCGCGGGCGGATCGTGATTCCACCCGCGCCTATTGGAGGCACTTGTCAACTGTTCAAAACAGCTGAAATGTCCCGGCTTTGATGCGGGCTCACCGCCGGAGCTGGCATCAAAGTAGGGGTTCTGCCATTGGTAATACTATTCCGTCCGATGGCAGAAATGGGTTAAGGCAATAGAAGGTAGGACCCACTAAGAAGTTCACCATGACGCGGCGGTGGGCTTTACACAGTCTGATGAGAATGTTAAACTAAGAACTTCATGTTTAGTTATATACACTGCTCAAAAAAATAAAGGGAACACATAAACAACAAAATATAACTCCAAGTAAATCAAACTTCTGTGAAATCAAACTGTCCACTTAGGAAGCAACACTGATTGACAATCAATTTCACATGCTGTTGTGCAAATGGAATAGACAACAGATGGAAATTATTGGCAATTATCAAGACACACTCAATAACGGAGTGGTTCTGCAGCTGGGGACCACAGTCCACATCTCAGTAGCAATGCTTACTGGCTGATGTTTTGGTCACTTTTGAATGTTGGTTGTGCTTTCACACTCGTGGTAGCATGAGACGGACTCTACAACCCACACAAGTGGCTCAGGTAGTGCAGCTCATCCAGGATGGCACATCAATGCGAGCTGTGGCAAGAAGGTTTGCTGTGTCTGTCAGCGTAGTGTCCAGAGGCTGGAGGCGCTACCAGGAGACAGGCCAGTACACCAGGAAACGTGGAGGGGGCCGTAGGAGGGCAACGCACAGCAGCAGGACTGCTACCTCAGCCTTTGTGCAAGGAGGAACAGGAGGAGCCCTGCAAAATAACCTCCAGCAGGCCACATGTGCATTTGTCTGCACAAATGGTTAGAAACCGATTCCATGAGGATGGTCTGGGTGCCCGACATCCACAGATGGGGGTTGTGCTCACAGCCCAATACCATGCAGGACGCTTGGCATTTGCCACAGAACACCAGGATTGGCAAATTCGCCACTGGCGCACTGTGCTCTTCACAGATGAAAGCAGGTCCACACTGAGCACATGTGACAGACGTAACAGAGTCTGGAGACGCCGTGGAGAGCGATCTGTTGCCTGCAACATCCTTCAGCATGACCAGTTTGGCAGTGGGTCAATAATGGTGTGGGGTTGCATTTCTTAGGAGGGTCGCACAGCCCTCCATGTGCTCGCCAGAGGTAGCCTGACTGCCATTAGGTTCCGAGATGAGATCCTCAGACCCCATGTGAGACCATATACTGGTGCGGTGGGCCCTGGGTTCCTCCTAATGCAGGACAATGCCAGACCTCATGTGGCTGGAGTCTGTCAGCAGTTCCTGCAAGATGAAGTCATTGAAGCTATGCAATGGCCCACCCGTTCACCAGACCTATATCCGATTGAACACATCTGGGACATCATGTCTCGCACCATCCACCAACATCACATTGCACCACAGACTGTCCAGGAGTTGGCGGATGCTTTAGTCCAGGTCTGGGAGGAGATCCCTCAGGAGACCATCCGCCGCCTCATCAGGCATTGTAGGGAGATCATACAGGCACGTGGAGGCCACACACGCTACTGAGCATCATTTCTTAGTCTTGAGGCATTTCCACTGAAGTTGGATCAGCCTGTAACTTCATTTTCCACTTTAATTTTGAGCATCATTCCAACTCCAGACCTCCGAGGGATATTAGTTGTGATTTACGTTGATCATTTTTAGGTTTTATTGTTCTCAACACATTCCACTATTTAATGAATATTTACAACTGGAATATTTCATTCAGTGATATCTAGGATGTGGGATTTTAGTGTTCCCTTTATTTTTTTGAGCAGTGTATATATTTTTGACTAGCGGCATTAGATCATTGTATGATTTTTGGAGGTGCTGTCCATACTTTTTTTTCAGTAGGAGCACAGACCACTCTCACCTTTATCAGGGTTGTTGAGCTGGAAAATATTTGGATGTTCAGGATCATCTGGTAACACCACCATCCATCCTAATACAGACACTTTCTTACTAGGTGTAGACTTGTACTGGAAATAACAAAATTGGGTAATTAACAATCAAGGGAGCGCTAACAGCAGCCATTACAAAGCTGTGGTTGCCCAACTTTCCAGGGATCCACAAAGGCGTAGTTCTGCAGAGTTACTGCCCTTCCTGCCTTGTCTGTGATTTTGATGCACTTCCATCAAAATGTCTATCCTCTTAACATATTGCAGTCATCATATTATAAATCACTGTTTACTTACAATTGCTCAATTTGCCTTTCTACCCAGCTAGTTCTTTTCTTTTCCATTAGGTCTATGACATCATGTGATTAAAAACTAACTAGCTGAATCTTGTAAGATCAATGTAGATACAGGTCAATTTTCCCTGCATGACTCCTCAGTCACTGCAAGTATCAAAATGGGGGGCTTATAGTGGAGCAGCTGGGTCAGGAGTTGAAGAGGGGAATGATAAATACAGGGAAAAGAGACTTCATGTCTCTACATAAAGCAGAAAAAAATAGAATTAGCTGGCTAGGATTGCAAAATGAGCAAATGTAAGTTCACAGTGCTATTTAATATGATGAGTGCAGCATATTAAGAGGCTAAAAATTTGGATGGGAGTGCCTCTTCAATGACATTACCATAGAGCTATAGAGCGAAGGTGATTGTGGTGGGAATGATTAAAGCTAAGTTTGGCTGGAATGTGCTCACATTCAGGGAATGTGCACACGTTGCGGATTCCATTGCGGATTTTTCTGCGCAGATTCTACATAATCCGCAGGTAAAATTACCTGCTGATTTTGTGCAGATTTTGTTCGGATTTCGCCTGCGTTTTTACACCTGCGGATTCCTATAAAGAAATAGGTGTAAAACGCTGTGGAATCCGCACAAAGAATTGACATGCTGCGGAAAATAAACCGCTGCGTTTCTACGTGGAATTTTCCGCAGCATGTGCACTACGGATTTGGTTTTCCATAGGTTTACATGGTACTGTACACCACATGGAAAACTGCTGCGGATCTGCAGGGCCAAATCCGCTGCAGATCCGCTGCCAAATCCACAACGTGTGCACATACCCTTACATTTCGCTGACCTGTAATTATGACATTCCTATGAGAGTTTAGTTTAACAACTGCTTTGAGACTGCACATCAGTATCCAAACCTGGAGCGCAGCAATCCGATCACCAAGCGGGCATCCTACTGTTCTACTGTTAGCGATTGTAATTACTGGCTATAATATGATCGGTAACCGAAAATGTGTATTATAGGGATCTTTTCTCCAGGAGCAGGTAAGGGCAGGGTTATATTTCATACAAGAATATGTATATCGTCCCCCCACAACACCAAAAATAAAGCCATTAGGCAGACAGCTTCCACTCCCAGCTCTGCTTCTCGCCCCAAAGTCTGACCTAGATCACCTTCTGTAAGTGAATGGTCTCACAACTGTCTTGTAGCAGACCCATACCTTCCTATTTGCCCATAGCACTGCTCATCCTTGGCCTTTTGGTTCATGGATAGAACTGTAACATGTTGGCAGAGCAGGAGAGAAATAAAACTGCATGAACGTGTGAACACTTAGGCTACATTCACATTAGCGTCGTACGACGCACGTCGCAATGCGACGTGGCGACGTACCGACACATACTGTGAAAGCGCCGCACAACGGGGGAAGCGGATGCAGTTTTTCAACACATCAGCTGCCCCATTCTGAGCTCCGGGGAGGAGGGGGCGGAGTTCCGGCCGCGCATGCGCGGTCGGAAATGGTGGACACGATGCACCAAAAAACGTTACATGCAACGGTTTTTTGTGCCGACGGTCTGACGCAATACGATGCAACCGTCGCACGACGGTTGCGACGTGTGGCAATGCGTCGCTAATGTTAGTCTATGGAGAAAAAACGCATCCTGCAAGCAATTTTGCAGGATGCGTTTTTTCTCCAAAACGACGCATTGCGACGTGCGTCGTACGACGCTAGTGTGAAAGTAGCCTTAGCTATTTTCACAGGCCAATATTCGGAAAACAAGTATTCATTCCTGATCATCAGTTGCTGTAAACATGCTTGATCTTTGGCTGACTGGATCTGTGGGCTATTTGGTAGCACATCAATCCCTGTAAACAAGAGATGTGCTGCTGACAACATTATACAGGGAAGGAACGACAGTACTAACAGTTCTACCATCAGCCTGTGAAGGCCGGGCCGTAAACACGATTGACTTTTATATAGAAGACTGGCACTTGTTTATGGGCAGAAATCAGTCCATGTAAGTGTGCCTCTAATTTTCTACCATTTGGGACCTGTGGAAAGCTGGATGCTTACTGTCGTGGCAGCCATTATTTCTTACTCTTCCACTAGAAATACTCACATGCTTTCTTTCATTGCCTCTCAATGACTTGGCCCCAAAGTAGAGAAGTGTTGATTCTGTAAGTGTCACCCAATAACGCGTCCATGACGAGAGCTAACACACAAAACAAAGAATTAAAATAACAGAAGAGAAAAAAACAACAAATAAATCCCTCTGAAGAAACACATTCTAAAATTTTAAGCTTAAGAGCAGAATTGAAAACTTTGCTGTAGGAGGATTATAACAAAGTAATGAATGCAATCAAACTAAACCACTACTACTTGTATAATAAAATGAGTAGGCTCATGGCCAATAAAGTTAAACAGCAACGCTTAAAATCTAGAGTTTTATCTATCAAAAACGCAGGTAATTCCTATCTTCATCCTCAAGATATAGCAGAGTAATTTATTATACTACTCCTCTCTATACAATCTAAAGGATGACTCTTCTACTCCACAACCCAACTGTAATGAAATTAACCAATTCCTCACTAATATTAGCCTTCCCCAGCTCAATTTAAAACAAATTAATCAGCTAAACTCTCTCTTTACTACAGATGAAAAATTCAACAATTTATAAATTAAAGGAAAATAAGTCACTGGGCCCAGATGGGTTACCTAATTAATATTATAAGATATTTAGTCAGCATCTTTCATCTCCATTAACTTCCATGTTAAACCATGCAGTCAAAGAGACTTCTTTTCTCAAAGAATCTCTCCCAGCCACTATAGTAGTGATTCCAAAACAAGGCAGCGATCCCTCATCGGTATCGAGCTATAGGCCTATCCCATTGTTAAATTCAGATATAAAGACCTATGCTAAAGCGATTGCCTAAAGACTGCAAAAAGTTCTCCCGGGGCTTATACAGTCAGACCAGGTCGGCTTTGTTAAGGGAAGGCAGGCTTTGGATGGAACAAGTAGAATTTTGAATTTGCCATCATCCATAGAGGAGAGAAGAGCCCCCTTAATTCTATTATCACTGGATGCCGAAAAGGCATTTGACCATATAAACTGGAACTACACATTTGCAACCCATGAAAAATTGGGTTTAAAGGGCAAATTCTAAGAGCCATCTTTGCTTTATACGCATTTCCTTTCGGCAAAAGTTTCTGTTAACAGTAATTTTTCAAATTACTTCTCCATATCTAACGGTACTCGGCAAGGGTGCCCACTATCCCCATTACTCTTTACCTTGATAATTGAGCCATTTGCTGAATCTATTAGGTATAATCATTTAATAAGAGGTATCACTGCAAATTCTAAACAGCATAAAATAGGATGATACTCTAATTACCGTTTCAGACCCTATAAATTCATTACGAGCAGTTTTCTCAGTGATTAAGTCCTTTTCCTTGGATTCTCATTATAAAATAAATATAAAGAAATTAAAAAGACTGTGCTTTTTCATAGATTCCAGCCTAAGGAAATTGCTGAAAAAGGAATTTCCTTACTCATGGGAGAAATTTTGTAATCTTAGATGAAAAGCTACGTAATATTCAGAACTCCATACAAGATGACCTTGACAACTTTGATAAATCCAATACATCTTGGTTAGGCTGGAATATTCTTTTTAAGATGATGATCCTTCCTAAACTCCAATACATATTTCGTACTATCCCCATCCAAATCCCTGACCATTGGTTTAATAAACTGCAGAAACAATTATCCATTTTTATATGGCAATTTAAACCCGCAAGGATCTCAAAACTTTCGTTGTTTAAACATAAGAAAAATGGTGGAATCGGCCTACCTAATATCTATGCCTACCATGCTTCTAATATCATTATTCAAAGTAGATCCTGGTTCCTTGAATCCGGCAAACCGAGCTGGACAGAACTTGAAAAAGCTTCTAATAATAACTCCTCTTTATCATCATTGATAATATCCCATTTATTGGATCCATCTCTTCCTTTACCTAATCACTCAAAGATAAAATCTTCAATCTCACTTTGGAAAAAGCTATATAGTATCTCAAAAACTAATAAATGTAACATTAATCCCAACAAACTTCCTATCTCAATTTTTCATACTGCTCTACCGAATTTTCCATGTAAAAAATGGGAAAAGTTTGGAATTATAGACGGTTCTTCACTTATAACGGGGCATAAGTTAGACTCGATTATAAACTTTCAGTCATTGAAAACCCATTACAATCTTCCTGATGAAGAATTCTATAATTTTTTAGAGTTAAGGAAATATATTAGAAATAAATTCACTTTACCTTTGACCCTTTCAAGAGAAATTGTTACTCTTTTAGAGAAGCCTACGAATAACTCAATTTGGAATATGAGGAGTAGCTATTCGATTTTTAACTCTGATGTCTCTTTTGAAAAACTGAATTATACGTGGAGATGGGAAAAAGGGCGCATGTTAGGAGCAACAGGGTCAGCCGCCGAGGAGTGGGGGCGCCAGTCTCGTATTTGTGTGTAGGGTGCCAACCTCCGCTGTCAGGCAGTGGTCATGCAGTACCCCATGTAGGGCTTTGTCAGAGAGCACGGTTGTGTGTTTTATGTGTACATCTGTTGTAGCTGTCTCATGGTTTTTTAGCTTATTTCTAAATAAAGGTACATGTTTTATCTATATTATAAACTAAGGGTATAGGTTATTTGCTTTATAGAGACTTGATTATTAACCTTAGCTGCAGCATCAGCACTTGTTTTCTTGAGATGGGAAAAAGAGCTCAATAATAATTTCCTCGTAGATAAATGAGAAAAAGCGGTGGAACTAGCGTACAAATCTTCTATTAACGCAAACT
The DNA here is from genome assembly GCF_051348905.1 of Ranitomeya variabilis. Lineage (NCBI taxonomy): Eukaryota > Metazoa > Chordata > Amphibia > Anura > Dendrobatidae > Ranitomeya > Ranitomeya variabilis. Next base: position 241,905,018 of record NC_135233.1, on the reverse strand, counting down.
TACACGAAAATTATTTTAAAATTGTATCTAGGTGGTTCTACACCCCGCTAGACTTGAAAGCAAATTTCCCGATCAATCTGATTTATGCTGGAGGAATTTTGGTCAAAGAGGTAATCTTCTTCACATATTCTGGGAATGTTCCAAACTTTCGATACTTAGGAAAGATGTGTCTTTACTATTGAATAAAATAAATGAGTCTCCAGTAAAAATTTCTCCTCAATTAGCTCTCCTTTTTCTGGAAGCTGATGACCTCCCTCAAAAAAATCAGACAAGTTTCTTTACATATTTTTTCTGTCATAAAAGCTTGTATTACATCAAAGTGGAGATCGATGGATACTCCATCTATTTCTGACATAATTGATATTATGTTCTCTCATAACTCCTTTGAAATATCCTTAGCTTTAAGGAATAACTATCTACCTAAATATAAATCCAAATGGTCCTCTTGGAACATAATATTTTCTCCAAGCAAGAAAAGACACTTTATTTGATGTCTTATTACTTTGCCAGAATACTTTTAATCTATACTTTATTTTATGTTGTTTTTGCACTTGGTATGTTAATTGTTGTGGTGCAACAGTTGATCTTTATTTCTCTTCATTTTCCTCCTCTCCTCTTCCTTCCTAACCCCTTTTCTCTTTTCCTTTGTTTGGATTCCTTCCTTGCTTTCCATGGACCCGTAGAAGGGTCTTTCATGCGAAACGGCTGTCGTCTTTCCCCGCATTGCTCCATCTTTTCTGCTCTTGCACATTTTATAGACGGATGTTTTTTCATTCATGCTATGCACCTATGCCCAGAGCTTATATACCGCTGTTCTTAAAGTGCCAGCCATCCGGAGCGACAGGTGTTAAATTTGCATGACCTTGGTGCCATTCATTTTTTTTCTTTTTTGTGATCTTTATTATCACTGATCTGATTGCTGCGTTAAGACATAATTAAAGGTAATTTTTAAGTACAGTTTTTTGACAATGTGAATTATTTGTTTTGATATATCTGTACAGATAATACTTTTTAAACTGCAACTCCCACTTCCTCCTTCAATATGGTTTCCTGTCCTTTGGATGTAGGAGCCTTGAGTACATGACTGGAGCAGCCGTGAATCACAGAACACCATATCGTGTTCTATAGCGACCTCTAGTAAGAATAGCAGTGCGTACACTGCCCCAAGTTTGGGGCTCAAATGCTAACATCAGTTTAGGAGAATCTACATTTAATGCTTCAGTACCTACTTATGTTTGATGTCAGTCCTAGGGCCCGGTGTCTGACCTGGGGCCTTGTGTTTTAGTAGTCCTGCAGCCTTGTGATTCTCGTATGTCTTGCAGCCTTGTGTTTCTTAGTTGGTCTGCAGCCTGACGTGTGGCCTTGAATTTCTCGTTTAGGTGCTGTTCACTTGCTTGGTTAAAGTGCCTGTTTTTCAACAGATCCTGTGTTCGAATCTCATTAGTGTCTGACCTTGTGTGTTGGGCCTGCCGCCTCATGTCTGGCCTTGTGTCTTGTGTTAGGCTAGCCACCTCATGTCATGTGAGTTGGGCTTGCCGCCTCATGTCTGGCCTCATGTCTTGAGTGTTTGGCGTGCTGCCTCATTTCTTGTGGGTTGGGCCTGCCACCTCGTGCCTTGGGCCTGCCACCTCATGTTTGGCCTTGTGTCTTGTGTGTTGGGCATGCCACCTCATATCTTGTGTGTTGGGCCTGCGGCAGTCTCGTGTCTTGAACCTGCCACCTCATGCCTGGCCTTGTGTCTTGTGTGCTGGGCCTGCCACCTCATGTCTTGTGTGTTAGGCCTGCTGCCTCGTGTCTTAGGCCTGATGCCTAATCTGGTCTGGCATCGTGTCTTGTGTATTGGGCCTGCCACCTCATGGCTTGTGTTGGGCCTGCCACCTCGTGTCTTAGTCTGCCACCTCATCATGTCTGGCATCGTTTCTTGTGTCTTGGGCCTGCCACCTCATGTCTTATGGATTGAGCCTGTCTCCTCTTGTCTTGTGGGTTGAGCCTGCCGCCTTGTGTCTCGCTTAGTGTCTTGTGTGTTGGACCTGCCACCTGGTCTCTTGTGGATTGGGCCTGCCGCCTGGTCTCTTGTGGGTCGGGCCTGCCGCCTTGCACCTTGTGTGTTGAGCCTGCCGCTTTGTGTCTTGTGTGTTTGGCCTATCACCATATGTTTGGTCTTGTGTGTTGTGCCTGCCACCTCATGCCTGGCCTGTTTTGTGTGTTGGGCCTGCCGCCTCATCTTGTGGGCTGGGCCTGTCGCCTCGGGTCTTGTGTGTTGGGCCTGCCACCTCATGTCTTGTGGGTTGGGCCTGCCAGATTGTATCTGGCCTCATATCTTGTGTGTTGGTTTTGCAGCCTCGTGTCTTGTTTTAGCCTGCCACCTCGTGTCTTGCCGGTTGGGCCGGTCACCTTGGGTCTTGTGGGTTAGGCCTGCTGCCTTGGGTATGGTCTCATGTCTTGTGGATTGGGCCTGTCTCCTCGTATCTTGCATGTTGGTCCAAACGCCTCGTGTCTTGCATGTTGGGCCTGTCGCCTAGGGTATGGCCTCATTTCTTGTGGGTTGGGCCTGCCATCTAGGGCCTCATTTCTTGTGGTTTGGGCCTGCCGCCTATGGCCTCATTTCTTGTGGGTTGGGCCTGCTGCATCAGGTATGGCCTCATGTCTTGTGAGTTGGGCCTGCTGCCTAGAGTATGGCCTCATGTCTTGTGGATTGGTCCTGCCGTCTCGTGTCTTGGGCCTGCCGCCTGGGGTCTTGTGTGTTGGGCCTGCTGCCTCGTTCTTGTGTGTTGGGCCTGCCGCCTCGGGTCTTGTATGTTGGGCCTGCTGCCTCGGGGTTTGTATGTTGGGCCTGCCGCCTCAGGTCTTGTCGGTCGGGCCTGCCGCCTCGGGTCTTGTGAGTTGGGCCTGCCACCTTGTGTCTTGTGGATTGGGCCTCCTTCGTGTCTTGTGGGTTGGGCCTGCCGTATTGGGACTTGTGGATTGGGCCTGCTGCTTAGGGCCTCATTTCTTGTCTGTTTGGCCTGCCGCCTCAGGTCTTCTGGGTCAGGCCTGCCGCCTTGGGTCTTGTAGATTGGGCCTGCCTCGTGTCTTGTGAGTTGGTCCTGCTACCTTGGGTCTTGTGGGTTGGGCCTGCCTCATGTCTTGTGGGTTGGGCCTGCCGTATTGGGACTTGTGGATTGGGCCTGCCGCCTAGGGCCTCATTTCTTGTCTGTTGGGTCTGCCGCCTTGGGTATGGCCTAATTTCTTGAGAGTTGGACCTTCCACCTGGGGCCTCATTTCTTGTGGGTTGGGCCCGCAGCCTAGGGCCTAATTTCTTGTGGGTTGGGCCTGCCGCATCTGTTATGGCTTCATGTCTCATGTTTGCCATGACACCTCATGCCTGGTGTTTGGTTTGCTTGAAGGTTTGCCAGCAGCTTCATAGTTATTAAATAGCTAGTTTTCTTCTGTCTCAAGGCATGACTGTGGTGATTCTATTGAACAACAAGGAGGGGCCTTAATAAAACGCAGTCCTAAGGGTAGCTGGGAAGTCCAACAGATTTCCAGTCAATGCCTCATACTTGAATAGTATATTGAACAGGTCAACATTTAACATGTATGTCCTCTAGGTAGGAGGTGTAAATGGTTGAGATAATCAGAATGAAATCATTGTTAAATCCAGTGTGGGGAGTCTCAAAATGGACAGGTCAACTTTTAGCTTAACAAAATATCTACATCCCAGTTATCCTTCTACAGTAGTTGGAGTTGGTCATGGTTGTGATAAGCCAAATGAAATCATAAGTCCAGTTAGTCTTAAGGGTCTGGAGTCATAATTTGGACTGCTTGGCATTTAAGTTGGTTAATCATTTAGGGTCCAAGTTATCATTCTAATGGGATTTGTAGCATAGGCATGGCTAAGGGTACTTTCACATTTGCATTTCCCTGATCTGCGGACGGCTGCGGACTTCCTCCGTGAAGCCCTGCCCTCAGCCGCACCTCCGCCACTAGCTCCGCCTACTTCTGCATGCCGCCCGCATGCGGCCTGCGTACCTATCTTTAACATTAGGTACGCAGGTCGTGCGGCTGTATGCGGAGGCTGCCACATGCGTCGTTTTGATGCTGCGGCGACCAGCGTAGGACGCAGCCTGTAGCATTTTTTTTTTATCCGCAGCGTCAAAACGACGCATGCGGCAGCCTCCGCATACAGCCGCACGACCTGCGTACCTAATGTTAAAGATAGGTAGGCAGGCCGCATGCGGGCGGCATGCAGAAGTAGGCGGAGGTGCGGCCGAGGGCGGGGCTTCACGGAGGAAGTCCGCAGCCATCCGCAGATCAGGGAAACGCAAATGTGAAAGTACCCTAAGCTGAACAAAACTAGTATAAGTGCAGTGATGCTCCCTGTCTGGTGTCATAAGATGGACTGCTAAGCATTTAAGTTGGTAAACATCTACATTTCAGTTTACCTCCTAGTTGGAGGTGCAAGATGGACATGGCTGCGCTAAACTGCATAAAACCACCGGAAGTCCAACTAAGGATTCTAGTTGAATTCACAAAATGGCCTTGTGGATGCTAAGTGATTAAACTGTCAATACCGTAATCTACCCTATTGGTATGGAGTGTTAAGAAGAACTTGATTGTGCTAAGTCGGTCTGCCCTCCTAATGGCGATGTGAGTTGGACTCTCAGGTATGGGGGCTGATAAACCATCAACATCCTAGTCTATCTAACCATCAACATCCTAGTCTATCTGCCTAATTGGAGTTACATGAAAAAGACATAATTATACCGGGTCTGGTGAAAATATTCCAAGGACAGTTTATATTGCTTGGTGAAGTTGGAAAATGGTCTTATTGGGTATAATGTTTCCACCAACTTAATTTCCAATAAGTATTTCTGGATTTAAGTCATAAAACTAGTAGATTGCACTAAGTGGTGAGTTGGTTAAATATCCAGTCAATGCGCTTTTGGAGAGAAAACACGGCAACTCTGCAATAAACTTATATGGGGAGGACTTAATGGACAAGTGCATATGTCCCCTCACCTATCAGACTCCTGTGGCGAAGGAGGATCATCTTCTATAGTGGAGATGAATGCCTTCACACTGAGGTAAGACCATTCTATTTATTACTCTATAACAGTATGATACATCCATAAGGCACATGGTTGACAGGACGGGTTTTAACACCTTGATTTAGGACCATCTGAGCTTTGACCAATAATATATGAGATCTATATTTCTTTCTGACCAAGTTGCTTTCTCATGGGGGAGGGGAAATGGAGCATCAGAGGGGATGGTTATCACTTGGTTTTCTTAAAAACGAATCTATTTTGCATTTAACGGTTTTCAACTAACAATCTTCATGGTTGGATTGCATTATTGGCATCTATTTAAGGTGCGGAACAGATGCCATTATAGAGAATAGGATAAATGCCATCATTTCTAAATGCATGTGTGATCGTGCTATTCTTTTATATTGAATAGCCAAGATCTCTCTTTTTTTGCCTGTTCTAGTTATATCTGCTCTTGTCTGCCATTTCAGCTTAAATACATTTCTTAGGACTATTTAACGTTACATCCTAAGGCCCCCTTCACACGGCCATTTTGCGTCCGTATGCAGCCTATTTTTAAGGACCGCAAATACGGACACGCACACCCATTGTAGTCAATGGTTGTACGCACGTCAGGTTTTTCACACAGACCGTATGTTCATGTTAAAAATCTGCAGACATGACAGTTTAAGCGCAGCATGGACAAAATGCGTGCCACACACGTGCACACTAGTGATGAGTGAATGTGCTCGGATAATGTCTTATCTGAGCACGCGTGGGTGTTATCTGAACATTTGGGCTTGCTCCTATATTATGTTCGAGACTCTGCCGGCTACAAGATTTGCGGTTGTTAGACAGCTTCAATACTTGGGGATTCCCTAGACGCTGCAAATCATGCAGCCACAGGGAGTTGAACATAATATACGAGTACTCCCAGATGCTCGGATAACACCCGAGCATGCTCAGATTAGACGTTATCTGAGCAAGATTGCTCACTACTGCACATGGATGACATCCATGTGTCATCATGACACGTACCAGCACCTGGAAAGAAGTTCACTATTGAAGGCAGCTCTCATCATTGTCGCCTGGTCTCCCTGTGATCAGTGCGACAATGATAGGAGTTGTATTCAGCCCCCACTGTGTACCATTTGTGTACAATTAAGAATTACGCCGGTTTCACATTTGCAATCGAGTCCGCAGCTTCTTGTCCGCAACCGAAAACGCATGCTAACGCAGCGTTTTTTTTCCGCATCAGCTTACGCATGACGGCAAAAAAACCCACTGCGCTTGCATGCTTTTACGCTTTTTATGCGCATGCGTTCGATATTTCAAGGAGGGTGTCTCAATGGGCGTGTCTAAGGCTGGTTTCACACTTGCGTTTTTATCTGCATGCGTTTTTAAAAAAAACGCATGTGTGAAAAACGCATGTAAACGCGGTAAAACGCATGCGTTTTTTAGACGCATGCGTTTTTATAGAAAAACACAAGAAAACACAAGAAAACACAAGAAAAAACAAGAAAACCCTAACCCTACCCCTAACCCTAAACGTGACTGAAATACGTGGCACTGAAATACGTGCAACTGAAATACGTGGTACTTAAATACGTGGCACTTAAATACGTGGCACTTAAATACGTGGCATGTGGCACTTAAATACGTGGCACGTGGCACTTAAATACGTGGCAGGTGGCACTTAAATACGTGGCACGTGGCACTTAAATACGTGGCACGTGGCACTTAAATACGTGGTACTTAAATACGTGGCACTTAAATACGTGGCACGTGGCACTTTAATACGTGGCACTTAAATATGTGGCACGTGGCACTTAAATACGTGGCACGTGGCATACGTGGCACTGAAATACGTGATACGTGGCACTTAAATACGTGGCACGTGGCATACGTGGCACTGAAATACGTGATACGTGGCACTTAAATACGTGGCACGTGGCACTTTAATACGTGGCACTGAAATACGTGATACGTGGCACTTAAATACGTGGCACGTGGCATACATGGCACTGAAATACGTGATACGTGGCACTTAAATACGTGGCAATATGACTGTCAGAAAATGTTCATTAAACGGTTAGGGGTGAGGTTAGGGGTAGAGTTAGGGTTAGGATCCCTTTATCACCTTGATGGTGGTGGGTGGCTTTTCAGTGTGTTTTCTGGTTTTTTTCTATAAAAACGCATGCGTTTTTAGCGCAAACAAACGCATGTGCTTAAAAACGCATGCGTTTAGGCTACGTTCACATTTGCGTTGTGCGCCGCAGCGTCGGCGCCGCAACGCACAACGCAAATAAAACGCATGCACAACGCTGCGTTTTGCGCCGCATGCGTCGTTTTTTTCATTGAATTTGGACGCAGCAAAAATGCAACTTGCTGCGTCCTCTGCGCCCCGACGCGGGCGCCGCAGCGACGCAAAACGCAAGTGCGCCGCATGTCCATGCGCCCCCATGTTAAATATAGGGGCGCATGACGCATGCGGCGCCGCTGCGGCGCCCGACGCTGCGGCGAGGACCGCAAATGTGAACGTAGCCTTACATAGACAGCAATGCAACGCGCAAGAAAATACTGCAGGTAGCATTTTTGAAAATGAACGCATGCAGACAAAAAACGCATGCGTTTGAAAACGCGACCAAACGCATGTGCAAAAAACGCTGCAGTCAAAAACGCAAGTGTGAAACCAGCCTAAATCAGTTCCTGGACATGTGCAGTCCGAAGTACGCAAGCGCATCGAACGCATGCGTACGCAAAGACCTGCGTACGCATGCGTTCCCATAGACAGTAATGTGTTTCTTTAACGCACTCATGCGCATGCCTGCGCATATTTGATGGAAATTTGCCGCCTCAAAAATTGCAACATGGTGCGTTAGCCGCGCCCCGCCCGCCGCGAAAAGACGTATGCGTAAGCAACCGCAAGCGAACACTTTCAAACGCATGTACCTGCATCCACAATGTAAAAGATATGAAATCAAGACGCATGCGGATGTATGAGTCAGAAACGCTGTGGACACAACCGCAAATGTGAAACTGGCCTTAAATTTAAAAAATGGCGTGGGCTCCCGTGTAATTTTTATAACCTGCAGATGTAAAGCCCACAGCTGGGGGCTGATGTTAATAATCTAGGAAAAGGGACAATATCCCAAAAGATTCCCAGGGCAATAATAACAGCTCACAGCTATTTAACTTAGCCTTTACTGGTGAGTTTACGGGACTCCCCCACCCCACAAAAAATAAAAATAAATAAAACACTCAAACCAGCAAAGCTTAAACAGAAAGCAGTGGGTTTATATTAATAGCCTGGGAAGGGACAATGGATATTGCCCCCCTCACCACCGTCAGTCCTTAGCAGCTGCTCCAGAAATGACTCATCCATAGGATGCACCAAATCTGGCATTTAGCCTTGTTCTTTCGATTTACCTTGTGGGGGTGGCAAGTGGGGTAATAGGGTTTGGGTTAATGTTACCTTTCTATTGTCAGGTGACATCAAGCCCAGGGGTTAGTAATGGAGAGGCGTTTATAAGATGTGCCCATTGCTAACCAAATAGTAAGCTTTGAAATAAATACAGAGCAAGAATAAAGTCCTTTATTTGAAACTAAACGCAACACCCTGTTTTAGATATTTATTGAAGAACTAGATGGAGGCCCGATGCTATCGCATCAGAAGGGTGATGACGTGCGGATGGGGGCATGCTGCAAAGCCTGCCCCTGTCGGCACGTCACCACCCTCCCGATGCGATAGCATCGGGCCTCCATCATAGCATACAGTATTTTCTCCTCTCCCTGGGGGACACGCCCTGTTACAGCCGGTGATTACCACCCCTCAATGTCCCCGCTTTGGGATCCATCTGCCACGCCTGCTGTCATCCATGTGAGCGGTGATAAGCACTCTGTCCCGCCAACATGGCCGCTGCTGATAGGCTGATCGGCGGGAGGAGTGAGGGGAGACGGGGGGCTGCGGAGAGGAGCGACGGAGAGGAGCGAGGGGAGCGACAAAGAGGAGCGGGAGGAGATGGGGAGCAACAGAGAGGAGCGGGAGGAGAGGAGATGGGGAGCGACAGGCAGAAGAGAGGGGGGACGGGGAGCGACGGACAGAAGAGAGGGTAGACTGGTACCACCAGCGGGTGCTATATTGCAATACCCATCACTTGGGTATTCCAATATGGCGGTCGGCGTACTTCCGGTGCGGCGCGGTGGATTGTGGGATTCGAGGACGTCCAGACGGAAGTGGATGACAGACAATTTAAGGTAATTATATAAATAGATAAACAAAGTTATACTCACCTTTGCGTCCATGTCCCCTGTAAAAGACCAAAAATAGTAAACAACCATATTCCTCACCTGTCTGACGAGAAGATAATCCGTACTGTCCCACGCCGTAATCCATCTCTGCTACATCTGGATTTCAAACTGAATAGTGGGTGGCATGATGCGACCTTTCTGCGTGAAATCCAGGAGCCAATGAGCTGCTTAGAGCGTAGATTCAGTGAAAAGCGGTGACGTCAAGAGAGGTTACCGCAGGTCACTGAAGCTGTGATTCTATGGGCCGCTCACTGGGCCTCAATGAGATCACCGCTAAATAAAGTACTAAATATCTAAATATTTCTTCTGGTTTTTGGGATTCTGGGATGCTCAATCTACACTTGATTGCATCGAGTTGGGTAGATATTTTAAATCATTTGATAATTATTGACAGCAGAAGGGCTACTTATGGTCCAGATCTTGGCCTCGGGGGAAGCCTTAATTCAGTGGAAATTGTCAACAATATTGGGTTTGACGTTACATAATATTTTAAGCAGGTGCTGTTTCTGGAGCCATTGTCCACTAGGAACCCTACTCAAGGCCTTACTAAAGTTTCCAGGTTCGTCGAATCACTTGACTTCTGTGATAAGTATAGACCCTCTCTGATTAAAAAAAAAAAGTTGTTGTAATCAGTAAAAGAATTTCTTTTTTTTTTTTTTACTCTTGTTGGCATTTTTTATTGGAGCTCTAAATTGATAAAGACATTATCTTGAATGACATATCTAAAACTTTCATAATCTTCCTTCCTTAAAGGAAACCTGTCACCCCCAAAATCGATGATGAGCTAAGCCCACCAGCATCAGGGGCTTATCTACAGCATTCTGTAATGCTGTAGATAAGCCCCCATGTATCCTGAAAGATAAGAAAGAGGTTAGATTATACTCACCCAGGGGCGGTCCCGCTGTGGTGGGCGTCGTGGTCCGGGGCCTCCCATCTTCTTACGATGACGTTGTCTTCTTGTATTCATGCTGTGGCTCCGGCGCAGGCGTACTTTGTCTGCCCTGTTGAGGGCAGAGCAAAGTACTGCAGTGCGCAGGGCCTCTCTGACCTTTCCCGGCGCCTGCGTACTGCAGTACTTTGCTCAACAGGGCAGACAAAGAACGCCGAACAAAGCATGAAGAGGACGTCATCATAAGAAGATAGGAGGCCCCGGACCGCAGTGGGACCGCCCCTGGGTGAGTATAATCTAACCTCTTTTTTTCATCTTTCAGGTTACATTGGGGGCTTAGCTACAGCATTACAGAATGCTGTAGATAAGCCCCTGATGCTGGTGGGCTTAGCTCATCGTCGATTTTGGGGGTGATAGGTTCCCTTTAAGCACTATTTGTTGAGCTAGGATATTCTTGGGATCTTTCTTCAGGATTAAAATTTAAGAGGCTTGCTCCCTCCCTATCAGAGGATTCCTTGTTCATCAACTCTCAGGTGCTGTCATGGGTGAGGGGAAAAATGATAATTATCTAGTGGTAATTTGATTTTAAGAAAATGATGGTAAAAACTGAAGAAAATCATATCAAACACACTGATGAAAAATGGTTAAGTCACTGATGCCTGAAAAAGGCCTAATAGTGGATCTGTCTTATACTGAAATGACCATGTACCCCACAAAATGCTACAACAGAAGAAACAAAGAGCTAACCGAGAAACATAGAGATATTACTATGGAGCGTTGTTTTGTGACAATTCTATGGAATCTGATTTTCTGCTGATTAGACTGTACGTACACAAGTTGTATCAAAGATATGACACTTAAATAAATGCTTATTGGAAGACTAATTTAAGCGCTTTCTGTATGTCACCTGTAGATCCACCTGGGATATCCCATTAAGTAAACCTTGTGGTTGTGCTGCAGCTTTACTCCAAAGTCACACCTCATTACACAGAATAGTTGTGTGCAGCAGGTGCCCTCTTGTGTGTCTTTTATTAATGCACAGATATTGCTTTGTACTTGGAGAGCCCTCTAGTGAATATTTTCAAATAGTGCACTACATAACACATTTGTCATGTAATTTTCACCAGACACAGACGTAAATGGATGGCACACCCAAATGTAACTAAATATGTGCATATTCATTCAGCAGATGAGAAAAAAGTTTTACTGACAAATTAGGCTGTGATCACATGGTGTTTGCAAACTATGTTTTATCTCAAGTACTGAGAACGTATCCATGGGTCCTCAGTCCTTTTGGTTCACACTGGCATATATGCATTGACTTTACTACTTTGACTGATATTCTATGCAGGAGCCATTTTAGTTTTACAATGAGGGGCTATTAAGGACATATGTATTGTGTACAGGTGCTTCTCAGAAAATTAGAATACCATCAAAAAGTTAATTTATTTCAGTTCTTCAATACAAAAAGTGAAACTCATACATTATATAGAGTCATTACAGAGTGATCTATTTCAAGTGTTTATTTCTGTTAATGTTGATGATTATGGCTTACAGCCAACGAAAACCCAAAAGTCATTATCTCAGTAAATTATAATACTTTATAACACCAGCTTGAAAAATTATTTTAAAATCTGAAATGTTGGCCTACTGAAATGTATGTTCAGTAAATGCTCAATACTTGGTCGGGGCTCCTTTTGCATCAATTACTGCATCAATGCGGTGTGGCATGGAGGCGATCAGCCTGTAGCACTGCTGAGGTGTTATGGAAGCCCAGGTTGCTTTGATAGCAGCCTTCAGCTCTTCTGCATTGTTGGGTCTGGTGTCTCATCTTCCTCTTGACAATGCTCCATAGATTCCCTATGGGGTTAAGGTCAGGCGAGTTTGCTGCCAATCAAGCACAGTGATACTGTTGTTTGTAAACCAGGTATTGGTACTTTTGGCAGTGTGGACTGGTGCCAAGTCCTGCTGGAGAATGACATTTCCATCTCCAAAAAGCTTGTCGGCAGAGGGAAGCATGAAGTGCTCTAAAATTTCTTGGTAGACGGCTGCGCTGACTTTGGTCTTGCTACCTCTCCCTGAGGAAGCCGCAACTTTTGCGGCGATACGCGTGGGTTTCTTTTCCCACATCTCCTTCCCTCCTCTCTTTTCCATCGGTACACACATGGCCCTAGCCTGATCTCAACATTTGGATCCCACATGGTGTATGTATTTGATTCTTTTTTGACATACAGGACCTTATCATACTTTGTGGTCTTTTCATTTAGCATGGCTGCATTGGGTAAAGGCCGTTTAGGCATTGATCTTTATTTGCCTGTGGGGTCCATTGTTTTCCATTTATACCTATAGGGCTATATGATACTGTGATACTAGCAGGCCTACACTTACTGCTCATATTGTTGTGTTGTTTTGATCTGTGAACCATATACATATAACTAATTGTTTCTGTATACTAAGCACATTGTACATGGTTATACCACAGGCCATTATATTGTATTGTATGACCATAAAGACAAAAGAAAAAAATCCAGCTCACCATAGTTGTAGTCCCTGGAGGCTCGGAGCACGGAAACGCTGTGTCAAGGCGTGAGGAAAGCAAAATATAAGAAGAATCTAGCTCAACGAGGTAGTGAAAAGCAAAGTCTTGGTACTTTATTCACTTCATATCAAAAATAGAGGATAAAACAGCAGCACAATAGGGTTAAAAACACTATCTACGCGTTTCTGGTGACATAGCACCCTTAATCATGATAACTTTGGTAAAGCCTGTTCTATGCTTTTTATACTGGCAACCGGTAGGCACACCGGTGCTATGACTGATTGCAAAAGTAATCTAGTCAAAGTAAGAACACATGATAGTGTGTGCAAGCTGCGATTAGCCGCACAAGACAAAAATAGAAAAAAAGCACAAAAAAACAAGCAAAATACATATAAATTTTGGTTTTGTGAAGTAACAGATAAGAGATAAAGAATAAATATATGTCATTACATAATAGTTAATTATTAACAAATAAAGTATACAGGATTGTATGGCATAATAGAATAGATATCAAAAAAGTTATGATGTGTCGAATTCTTTATGAAGTGGCTGGAAATAATAGGAACAATATCAACATAGAGGACCTGATGAATGTTTCGTTTGTATTTTCCAAAATAATCATTCAAAAGAGATTTTTTAAAAAGGATCTTGAACGATCTCTAGATCAAAAACCTGTGAAAATATATAAATAAAGATTATGATTTATAATATGGTAGTAATTATAAGGATACAAAAAAAAGAGAAAAATATATGTTGCACAGAGTAATGTAAGAAACACATGTTAATTTACTGAAAAAAGAACCTATGGATTGCAGTAAGGACATTCTGAAACAAAAATTAAACGTGACACAATGGAGCAGCGGTCAGCTGCGCAAGAAAGAAAAGAGCATCGCAAATCTATGGATCTGGCAGCGTTACACTGAATATCATGAGGCAAGTTTGAGCACCACAAAAGTTGAACGTGACACAATGGAGCAGCGGTCAGCTGCGCAAGGAAGAGAAGAACATCGCCAATCTATGGATCTGACAGCGTTACACCGAATATCATGAGGCAAGTTCGAGCACCACAAAGACGCCGATGCATGTCATTAGGGAAAAATTATTGATGTAAATACCTAATAGAGCACCTCAATTGTACATAGGAACCTATGTCCGACAAAAGCAGCAGAAGAGAAAGACTTTAGAGATAATATTAAATACTGCAATCTCCTCAAGCTAGATCTATTATAAATGTTAATTGTTTTTTTGTTAATTATTTTGTCTTGTTGTTGTTCTTACATAGGGGCCCCATGAAGAAAAAAAAAAAAAAAGAAAAAAAAGAATAGATAACATACATTTGAGAGACAATGTCACTAGTAAAAAGGCTTAGTGTTCTTTCTTAAATTAGGGCCGTGAGGTGTTCTAGGTACTAGAAATACAGGAAAAATATATTGAAATAAATAATTTGATTATAATTTGCTGAAAAAGAAGCTTATAAATCGCAATGAGAGCATTCAAAAAAGACTTGAAAAATGATGTTGAATAATGCGGTCTCCCCAAAATCAATCTATTGTAAATATTTGCTATATTGACTTATTATTGTTATTACATGGGGGCTCCGAAGGAGAAAAGAGTAAATAATGTGCATTTTAAGGGCAATGTCACTAATAAAAAAGCATGATGTCCTTTCTCTTATTGAGGCCATGAGGTATTCTGGTTCCCAGTTTGAAAATCCACCAGGCCTCTCTATTTCTAAGGGTCACCTCAGTATCCCCTCCTCTGAAGGGTTTGTATGTCCTCTCAATAGCATAAACTTTTAGTGAGTTAAGATTCGATTGATGTTGATTAATAAAGTGTTGTGACACTTGTGAGATATTTCTATGGGTATTCCTGTTTTCCACATCATATATATGCTCACGGATTCTTGTTTTAAGTGGATGTATCGTACTCCCCACATACTTGAGATGGCAAATTATACATTCCATAATGTAAACCACGTTAGTGGTATTACAATTGAAGAATGTTTTATGTTTAATCTCTTTTTTATTAAAGTATTAAAATAGTACAACATATCACAAATACAAACATACATATAGACTAATGTAGTTACAAAACTTCTCAAAATAGTACGTGTTTTTTACTTCACGCAAATATGGTATCATCACAGAATCATATTTATTAGTTACTAGCTGTACTACCCGGCTTCGCCCGGGTTAATGACTGCTGTTAGCAAAATAGAATGTGTTAACAAAAATTTATTCTGCACACAAAAACCACAAAACAAATAGATAGAAATGTAATTATTAAAAGGCAAAAACTAAGCAAATAGAAGCATTTCACAACATATATTAGCTTTGTTATACTGAGAATGTCTTTGTTGCCTATATTAACCAATCAGAGCTCAGGTTAATTAACTGTAGCAAAATAGAAGCTGAGCTGTGATTGGTTGCTATTGGCAGCCTGATAAATCCCCAGCCAACAGGAAGCCCTCCCCCCTGGCAGTATATATTAGCTCACACATACACATAATAGACAGGTCATGTGACTGACAGCTGCCGTATTTCCTATATGGTACATTTGTTGCTCTTGTAGTTTGCTTATTAATCAGATTTTTATTTTTGAAGGACAATACCAGACTTGTGTGTGTTTTAGGGCGAGTTTTATGTGTCAAGTTGTGTGTGTTGAGTTGCGTGTGGCGACATGCATGTAGCGACTTTTGTGAGATGAGTTTTGTGTGGCGACATGCGTGTAGCAACATTTTGTGTGTTGAGTTGCATGTGACAGGTTAGTGTAGCAAGTTGTGTGCAGCAAGATTTGTGCATGGCGAGTTTTGCGCGTGGCGAGTTTTATGTGTGGTGCATTTTGAGTATGTGCAAGTTTTGTGTGAGGCAACTTTTGCATGTGGTGCAACTTTTGTACATGTGGCAATTTTTCTGTGTGTGCAAGTTTTGCATGAGGTGAGTTTTCCATGAGGTGAGTTTTGCACGTGTGGCGAGTTTTGCGTGAGCCTAGTTTTGCATATGGCGAGTTTTGCATGTAGCGAGTTTTGAGTGGTGACTTTTGTGTTTCGACTTTTATGTGGCGAGGTTGGTGTGTGTGTGTGGTGAAATGTGTGCTGAGGGTGGTATATGTGTTCAAGCACGTGGTAGTGTGTGGCGCATTTTGTGTTTGTGTTCATATCCCCGTGTGTGGTGAGTATCCCATGTCGGGGCCCCACCTTAGCAACTGTACGGTATATACTCTTTGTCGCCATCGCTCTCATTCTTTAAGTCCTCATTGTTCACATCTGGCAGCTGTCAATTTTCCTCCAACACTTTTCCCTTCACTTTTTCCCCATTATGTAGATAGGAGCAAAATTGTTTGGTGAATTGGAACGCGCGGGGTTAAAATTTCACCTCACAACATAGCCTATGACGCTCTCGGGGTCCAGACGTGTGACTGTGCAAAATTTTGTGGCTGTAGCTGCGACGGTACAGATGCCAATCCCGGACATACACACATACATACATACACACATTCAGCTTTATATATTAGATATACCTGTATGTAATCTCCTGTATATAGTATATACCTGTGTGTCATCTCACCTATATATAGTATATATCTGTGTGTCATCTCCTGTATATAGTATATACCTGTATGTCATCTCCTCCTATACATAGCATATACCTGTGTCATCTCCTCCTGTATATACTATATACCTGTAGGTAATCTGCTCCTGTATATAGTATATACCTGTGTGTCATCTCCTCCTGTATATAGTATATACCTGTATGTCATCTCCTCCTGTATGTAGTATGTACCTGTATGTCATCTCCTCCTCTATATAGTATATACCTGTGTGTCATCTCTCCTGTATATAGTATATATCTGTGTGTCATCTCCTCCTGTATATAGTATATACCTGTGTGTCATCTCCCCTGTAAATAGTATATACCTGTGTGTCATCTCCTGTATATAGTATATAGCTGTATGTCATCTCCTCCTGTATTAGCCCTCGTTCACACGTTATTTGGTCAGTATTTTTACCTCAGTATTTGTAAGCTAAAATGGCAGCCTGATAAATCCCCAGCCAACAGTAAGCCCACCCCCTGGCAGTATATATTAGCTCACACATACACATAATAGACTGGTCATGTGACTGACAGCTGCCGGATTCCTATATGGTACATTTGTTGCTCTTGTAGTTTGTCTGCTTATTAATCAGATTTTTATTTTTGAAGGATACCAGACTTGTGTGTGTTTTAGGGCGAGTTTCGTGTGTCAAGTTGTGTGTGTTGAGTTGCGTGTGGCGACATGCATGTAGGGACTTTTGTGAGATGAGTTTTGTGTGGCGACATGCGTGTAGCAACTTTTTGTGTGTCGAGTTGCATGTGACAGGTTAGTGTAGCAAGTTGTGTGCAGCAAGTTTTGCGCATGGCGAGTTTTGCGCGTGGCGAGTTTTATGTGTGGTGCCTTTTGAGTATGTGCAAGTTTTGTGTGAGGCAACTTTTGCATGTGTTGCAACTTTTGTGCATGTGGCAATTTATCTGCGTGTGGCAATTTTTCTGCGTGTGCAAGTTTTGCGTGTGGCGAGTTTTGCACGTGTGGCGAGTTTTGCATGTGGAGAGTTTTGCGCGTGGCGAGTTTTGAGCGGCGACTTTTGTGTTTCTACTTTTATGTGGCGAGGTTGGTGTATGTGTGGTGAAATGTGCACTGAGGGTGGTATATGTGTTCGAGCACGTGGTAGTGTGTGGCGCATTTTGTGTGTGTGTTCATATCCCCGTGGTGGTGTGATTATCCCATGTTGGGGCCCCACCTTAGCAACTGTACAGTATATACTCTTTGGTGCCATCGCTGTCATTCTTTAAGTCCCCCTTGTTCACATCTGGCAGCTGTTAATTTGCCTCCAACACTTTTCCTTTCATTTTTTCCCCATTATGTAGATAGGGGCAAAATTGTTTGGTGACTTGGAAAGCGCGGGGTTAAAATTTCACCTCACAATATAGCTTTGACGCTCTCAGGGTCCAGACGTGTGACTGTGCAAAATTTTGTGCCTGTAGCTGCGACGCCTCCAACACTTTTCCTTTCACTTTTTCCCCATTATGTAGATAGGGGCAAAATTGTTTGGTGAATTGGAAAGCGCGGGGTTAAAATTTCACCTCACAACATAGCCTATGACGCTCTCGGGGTCCAGACGTGTGACTGTGCAAAATTTTGTGGCTGTAGCTGCTACGGTTCAGATGCCAATCCCGGACATACATACATACATACATACATACACACACACACACATTCAGCTTTATATATTAGATTGCTGTATATGTTCCTTGCTCAACTCTTCTGTTCTTTCTTAGCATCTCGTATTGTCCACCACCTGTTGCCCCATTTCGATAATTATTTCGCTAAGCGGAAGTCTATTTCCAATTGCTATATTTATCCATAGAATCCGCCCAATATATTATTTATCCCTGACAGCAGCTTGCTTATGGTATAACGTCAGACTTAAAGGAAAGATAAGAAGAAAAGAGGAAAAAGAAAGGAAAAATGAGAAAGGTAAAGGAAGGATCATGCCTCCGCAGCCCTCTGAAACCAGCCCAGGAAAGACGAGGAGAAACCTCACTGCCGGGAAAGTACCTCCCATTTCTCCATGAGAGCCCCGAAACTCCCAGAGTCCCTAAATAAAATCCAGGGTTGCCATGTCCGCAAGTACTTCGAGTTATCACCCAAAGCCTGTGCAAACAATTCCTCCATATGGTGGATATGTGAGAATTCTGTTAACCATTCAATCATGGACGGAATTTTTGTTGTACGCCAATGTCTAGGTATAACCATGCGGGCTGCCGTCAAGCAAAACCTCAGGAGACTACTTTTTTGTTTGGCTATTGGTCCCGGTAGCATGGACAAGATGGCCATGTGCGGAGTAAGATTTATATCCTCTCCTGATATTTTATTGTAAGTTGAGAATACTTCTCCCCAGAAACTCTTTATCCCTGGACACTGCCACCAAATATGGAACAAAGTTCCCCTTGCGTTCCCACAGCGCCAGCACCCATCCGCCACCGAGGGGAATATGGCATGCAACCTCACAGGATATTAGTACCATCTAGTAAGAATTTTGAAATTCTTCTCTTGGGCATGGCTGGCCGGAGACATCCCATGAGCGCAGCGGTATGCCGATGTGATTTCCCTCTCAGTAAATGTGCATCCCATTTCCGCCTCCCATGCTCTAATATATCCCGGGATAACTGTTGAAGTCTCCTCGTTTAGTAATTTGTACACAAGAGAAATCTGATGCGATGGGGGTGTCTGCTGGGCGAATATCCTCTCAAACTGTGTCAGAGAAGGTGGTGGTCTCTCTCCACCAGAAATTCGTCTGACAAATGATTTTAATTGTTCATACTCTAACCAAGATAGTGTACGAGTAGGACATTCGTCCTGCAGCTCGTTGAGAGAGGAAAGACCCTTCTGCGATATTATTTGATATATTCTTTGATTGGATTCCACCCTCCATCCCAAAAACCTCTTGCAGTGAAGGCCCGGTGGAAAATCAGGATTAGCGAATATAGGAGACAATGGGACAGTTGCGCTCATTAATTTTTTCTTATATTTTAGCATGTCCCAACTCTTAAGGATCTCGCCAGCCATCATATCCCGACAACCCTCCCCTATTTTCTCTTTATTTCTGGTCACTATCCACGGTAAATTCCGCAATGGAACTAGGTACCAATCCTGTTCCAGTCCAACCCATTGTTTGGTCTCCCGTCTATAATGGCAATCAAAAAGATGGATCAATTGTGAGGCCTGGTGGTATGTCTTTAAGTCTGGAAGTCCCGCCCCCCCTTGTGATTTAGGTCTCGTCAATGTTCTGTAACTCAGCCTAGATCTGTTCTGACGCCATATAAAATGTATTAGAGCTGATTTAATAGTCTTAAAAAAACTTCGAGGTGGCGTGATCGGTACCGTCTGGAACACATAAAGGAATCGGGGAAGCACATCCATCTTGAATGTGTTTATGCGGCCAAACCACGAAATCATTTTTTGATCATACTTTTTTAGATCCCTTATAGTTTTATTCAGTAGGGTTTCGTAGTTTAGTGTGTATAGTTTATTTAGATCTGAGGGGAAC
Source organism: Ranitomeya variabilis (assembly GCF_051348905.1). Taxonomy (NCBI): domain Eukaryota; kingdom Metazoa; phylum Chordata; class Amphibia; order Anura; family Dendrobatidae; genus Ranitomeya; species Ranitomeya variabilis. The sequence goes on along the minus strand of NC_135233.1, from coordinate 241,885,183 downwards.
TGTATGCCCAAGTATTTAATGGCGCCAGCCTGCCATTTGAATGGGAAATTCTCCTTCGCCCTATCCACATCTCCCGATGGCAAAGTAATATTAAGTGCCTCAGTTTTGGTGTAGTTTATCTTAAAATTACTGACCTCTCCGTACTTTTTGAATTCAGACATTAATGCAGGTATGGTGATATGAGGTTGGGAGATGTATAGAAGAAGGTCATCTGCATACAATGAAGTTTTATAATGCTTCTGGCCTATCTTGATACCCCATACACTACGGTTATTTCTCACTGCTACTGCTAAATGTTCCATTGCCACCGTGTACAACAAGGGCGAAAGAGGACACCCCTGTCTTGTTCCATTATGAATCCTAAAGGGGTCCGAGAGCCATCCATTAATTTTAATTGTAGCTGACGGGTTCGTGTATAGGGCCGCAATTTTGTATAAGAATCTATCCCCCAGCCCTATCTGAAGAATGTTTTAATGAAATTAATTTCAGAATGTCCTTACTGCAATCCATAGGTTATTTTTTCAGTAAATTAACATGTGTTTCTTACATTACTCTGTGCAACATATATTTTTCTCTTTTTTTTGTATCCTTATAATTACTACCATATTATAAATCATAATCTTTATTTATATATTTTCACAGGTTTTTGATCTAGAGATCGTTCAAGATCCTTTTTAAAAAATCTCTTTTGAATGATTATTTTGGAAAATACAAACGAAACATTCATCAGGTCCTCTATGTTGATATTGTTCCTATTATTTCCAGCCACTTCATAAAGAATTCGACACATCATAACTTTTTTGATATCTATTCTATTATGCCATACAATCCTGTATACTTTATTTGTTAATAATTAACTATTATGTAATGACATATAAATATTTATCTCTTATCTGTTACTTCACAAAGCCAAAATTTATATGTATTTTGCTTGTTTTTTTGTGCTTTTTTTTCTATTTTTGTCTTGTGCGGCTAATCGCAGCTTGCACACACTATCATGTGTTCTTACTTTGACTAGATTACTTTTGCAATCAGTCATAGCATCGGTGTGCCTACCGGTTGCCAGTATAAAAAGCATAGAACAGGCTTTACCAAAGTTATCGTGATTAAGGGTGCTATGTCACCAGAAACGCGTACATAGTGTTTTTAACCCCATTATGCTGCTGTTTTATCCTCTATTTTTGATATGAAGTGAATAAAGTACCAAGACTTTGCTTTTCACTACCTCGTTGAGCTGGATTCTTCTTATATATTGTATGACCATGCTGGAGTAGTTGGGGATGTGGGTTGTCACTCTTTTCCTACATTATCATATTAGGATATGACTTGTGTACAAGATTTGTGCTGTTGCTGCAATTTTAATGTTTTTATCCGTTTTTCTGTGTGATGAATCTTTTTGTGTGTTGCGTTATTTTTTGTAAAAGCTTACTAATAAAAGATTTTGTATTTTTTACATATGGTTGTGGTGCTCCCTTCCGTGTGGACTTGATCTTTTTCTATGGGTTAAGTGACTTTGGTCTTGATAAAACACAAACACTTTAGAAAAAACGATGATATTAGGTCAAAGAGTAGAATATAAAAATTAATCCATTATTCATTAAAAATTGACAACCAGTGAATGGAGACAATATATAGAACAAAAACAGCTGAGTGTCATGAAACAATAGCAGGAGGCGAGTATACAGGAGGTCCGAATCAACAACCTTATCATAAAAGGAACAAAGTCCAAAATACTTAATACTGCACTGCAATGGGATACCCAATAGAATATACACTGTGTTCCAAATTATTATGCAAATTGGATTTAAGTGTCAAAGATTTAATTGTTTTGTTTTTCAAATAACCTCGTGGATGGTATTGTGTCTCAGGGCTCAATGGATCACTGAAATCAATCTTAAACACATGTGATAATTGGTTTTCCAGGTGATTCTAATTAAAGGAAAACTACTTAAAAATTATGTTCCACATTATTAAGCAGGTCACAGTTTTCAAGTAACATGGGAAAGAAAAAGGATCTCTCTGCTGCTGAAAAGCATCAAATAGTGCAATGCCTTGGTGAAGGGATGAAAACATTAGAAATTTTCCAAAAACATAAGCGTGATCATCGTACTGTTAAGAGATTTGTGGCTGTATCTGAGCACAAATGTGTTTGTGCTGATAAAGGCATAATGAGGAAGATTTCTGCCAGGCAAGTTCATCGGATTAAGAGAGCGGCTGCTAAAAAGCCATTACATAGCAGCAAACAGATATTTGAAGCTGCTGGTGCCTCTGGAGTCCCTCGAACCTCAAAGTGTAGGCTCCTTCAAAGGCTTGCTGTGGTGCATAAACCTACTATTCGGCCACCCTTAAAGGGAACCTGTCACCCCATTTTTTCGGTATGAGATAAAAATACCGTTAAATAGGGCCTGAGCTGTTGTGAATTTGCTTTTTGCTCCCTCTAGTGGTTACTAGTTTTTTGACTCTGGTTTTTCTGTCATTCCTTTTATCCGCACCTGGGTCGTTAGTTAGGGGTGTTGCTATATAAGCTCCCTGGACCTTCAGTTCAATGCCTGGCAACGTAGTTATCAGAGCTAGTCTGCTGTGCTCTTGTCTACTGATCCTGGTTCCAGTTATATCAGCTAAGTCTGCCTTTTGCTTTTTGCTATTTGTTTTGGTTTTGTATTTTTGTCCAGCTTGTTCCAAATCTATATCCTGACCTTTGCTGGAAGCTCTAGGGGGGCTGGTGTTCTCCCCCCGGACCGTTAGACGGTTCGGGGGTTCTTGAATTTCCAGTGTGGATTTTGATAGGGTTTTTGTTGACCATATAAGTTACCTTTCTTTATTCTGCTATCAGTAAGCGGGCCTCTCTGTGCTAAACCTGGTTCATTTCTGTGTTTGTCATTTCCTCTTACCTCACCGTCATTATTTGTGGGGGGCTTCTATCCAGCTTTGGGGTCCCCTTCTCTGGAGGCAAGAAAGGTCTTTGTTTTCCTCTACTAGGGGTCGCTAGATTCTCCGGCTGGCGCGTGTCATCTAGAATCAACGTAGGAATGATCCCCGGCTACTTCTAGTGTTGGCGTTAGGAGTAGATATATGGTCAACCCAGTTACCACTGCCCTATGAGCTGGATTTTGTATTCTGCAGACTTCCACGTTCCTCTGAGACCCTCGCCATTGGGGTCATAACAGTTTGCCAGGCCAGTATTAAATGTTTAATGCATTGCAGAAGAGGGATTATAAGAAAGAAGATTCTGAGTTTTTTTTTTCTTCTTCCCCTTTACCTCAGAGTGGCTATGCTTGCTGCAGACATGATTGTCCAGACCTTGATTACAAGTGTGGACCAGCTGGCTACTCGTGTGCAGGGCATACAAGACTATGTTATCAGAAATCCTAGGTCAGAACCTAAAATACCGATTCCTGAACTGTTTTCCGGAGACAGGTTTAAGTTTAGGAATTTCGTGAATAATTGTAAATTGTTTTTGTCCCTGAGACCCTGTTCATCTGGAGATTCTGCTCAGCAAGTAAAAATTGTTATTTCGTTCTTACGGGGCGATCCTCAGGATTGGGCTTTTTCGCTGGCGCCAGGAGATCCGGCATTGGCTGATCTTGATGCGTTTTTTCTGGCGCTCGGTTTACTTTATGAGGAACCCAATCTTGAGATTCAGGCAGAAAAGGCCTTGCTGGCTATGTCTCAGGGGCAGGACGAGGCTGAAGTGTATTGCCAAAAATTTCGGAAATGGTCCGTGCTGACACATTGGAACGAGTGTGCACTGGCCGCTAATTTTAGAAATGGCCTTTCTGAAGCCATTAAGAATGTTATGGTGGGTTTTCCCATTCCCACAGGTCTGAATGATACTATGGCACTGGCTATTCAAATTGACCGGCGGTTGCGGGAGCGCAAAACCGCAAATTCCCTCATGGTGTTGTCTGAACAGACACCTAATTCGGTGCAATGTGATAGAAAAACCGCAAATTCCCTCATGGTGTTGTCTGAACAGACACCTGATTTAATGCAATGTGATAGAATCCTGACTAGAAATGAGCGGAAAATTCATAGACGCCGGAATGGCTTGTGCTACTACTGTGGTGATTCTACACATGTTATCTCAGCATGCTCTAAACGTATAGCTAAGGTTGTTAGTCCTGTCACCGTTGGTAATTTGCAACCTAAATTTATTCTGTCTGTAACTTTGATTTGCTCACTGTCATCTTATCCTGTCATGGCGTTTGTAGATTCAGGTGCTGCCCTGAGTCTCATGGATCTCTCATTTGCTAAGAGCTGTGGTTTTACTCTTGAACCATTAGAAAATCCTATTCCTCTTAGGGGTATTGATGCTACACCATTGGCAGCAAATAAACCGCAGTATTGGACACAGGTTACCATGTGCATGACTCCTGAACACCGCGAGGTGATACGTTTCCTGGTTTTACATAAAATGCATGATTTGGTTGTTTTAGGGCTGCCATGGTTACAGACCCATAATCCAGTCCTGGACTGGAAGGCTATGTCAGTCTCAAGTTGGGGCTGTCGTGGTATTCATGGGGATTCCCTGCCTGTGTCTATTGCTTCTTCTACGCCTTCGGAAGTTCCGGAGTATTTGTCTGATTATCAGGATGTCTTCAGTGAGTCTGAGTCCAGTGCACTGCCTCCTCATAGGGACTGTGACTGTGCTATAGATTTGATCCCAGGCAGTAAATTTCCTAAGGGAAGACTGTTTAATCTGTCGGTACCTGAACATACCGCTATGCGTTCATATATCAAGGAGTCTTTGGAGAAAGGACATATTCGTCCGTCTTCTTCCCCTCTTGGTGCGGGATTCTTTTTTGTGGCAAAAAAGGACGGATCTTTGAGACCTTGTATTGATTATCGGCTTTTAAATAAGATCACTGTCAAATTTCAGTATCCTTTACCGCTGTTGTCTGACTTGTTTGCCCGGATTAAGGGTGCCAAGTGGTTCACCAAGATAGACCTTCGTGGTGCGTACAACCTTGTGCGCATTAAGCAAGGTGATGAATGGAAAACCGCATTCAATACGCCTGAAGGTCATTTTGAGTACTTGGTGATGCCTTTTGGGCTCTCCAATGCGCCTTCAGTTTTTCAGTCCTTTATGCATGACATTTTCCGGAAGTATCTGGATAAATTTTTGATTGTTTATCTGGATGATATTTTGGTTTTTTCTGATAATTGGGATTCGCATGTGGAGCAGGTCAGGTTGGTCTTTAAAATTTTGCGTGAAAATTCTTTGTTTGTCAAGGGCTCAAAGTGTCTCTTTGGTGTACAGAAGGTTCCCTTTTTGGGGTTCATTTTTTCCCCTTCTGCTGTGGAGATAGACCCAGTCAAGGTCCGAGCTATTCTTGATTGGACTCAGCCCTCGTCAGTTAAGAGTCTTCAGAAGTTCTTGGGCTTCGCTAACTTCTACCGTCGTTTTATCGCTAATTTTTCTAGCATTGTGAAACCTTTGACGGATATGACCAAGAAGGGCTCCGATGTAGCTAACTGGGCTCCTGCTGCCATGGAGGCTTTCCAGGAGTTGAAACGCCGGTTTACTTCGGCGCCTGTTTTGTGCCAGCCTGACGTCTCACTTCCCTTTCAGGTTGAGGTGGATGCTTCGGAGATTGGGGCCGGGGCCGTTTTGTCGCAGAGAGGCCCTGGTTGCTCTGTTATGAAACCTTGTGCCTTTTTCTCTAGGAAGTTTTCGCCTGCCGAGCGAAATTATGATGTGGGCAATCGGGAGTTGTTGGCCATGAAATGGGCATTTGAGGAGTGGCGTCATTGGCTCGAGGGTGCTAAGCATCGTGTGGTGGTCTTGACTGATCACAAAAATCTGATGTATCTCGAGTCTGCTAAACGCCTTAATCCTAGACAGGCCCGCTGGTCATTGTTTTTCTCCCGCTTTGATTTTGTTGTCTCGTATTTACCAGGTTCAAAGAATGTGAAGGCCGATGCTCTTTCTAGGAGCTTTGTGCCTGATGCTCCTGGAGTCGCTGATCCTGTTGGTATTCTTAAAGATGGAGTTATCTTGTCAGCTATTTCTCCGGATCTGCGACGTGTGTTGCAGAGATTTCAGGCTGATAGGCCTGAGTCTTGTCCACCTGACAGACTGTTTGTCCCGGATAAGTGGACCAGCAGAGTCATTTCCGAGGTTCATTCCTCGGTGTTGGCAGGTCACCCGGGAATTTTTGGCACCAGAGATCTGGTGGCCAGGTCCTTTTGGTGGCCTTCCTTGTCAAGGGATGTGCGGTCATTTGTGCAGTCCTGTGGGACTTGTGCTCGAGCTAAGCCTTGCTGTTCTCGTGCCAGCGGTTTGCTCTTGCCCTTGCCTGTCCCGAAGAGACCTTGGACACATATCTCCATGGATTTCATTTCTGATCTTCCGCTATCTCAGGGCATGTCCGTTATCTGGGTGATATGTGATCGCTTCTCCAAGATGGTCCATTTGGTTCCTTTGCCTAAGCTGCCTTCCTCTTCCGATCTGGTTCCTGTGTTTTTCCAGAACGTGGTTCGTTTGCACGGCATCCCTGAGAATATTGTGTCAGACAGAGGATCCCAGTTCGTTTCCAGGTTCTGGCGATCCTTTTGTAGTAGGATGGGCATTGATTTGTCGTTTTCGTCTGCTTTCCATCCTCAGACTAATGGACAGACGGAGCGAACCAATCAGACTTTGGAGGCTTATTTGAGGTGTTTTGTCTCTGCTGATCAGGACGATTGGGTTACATTCTTGCCGTTGGCTGAGTTTGCCCTTAATAATCGGGCTAGTTCCGCCACCTTGGTTTCGCCTTTTTTCTGCAACTCTGGTTTCCATCCTCGCTTTTCTTCGGGTCATGTGGAGCCTTCTGACTGTCCTGGGGTGGATTCTGTGGTGGATAGGTTGCAGCAGATCTGGAATCATGTGGTGGACAACTTGAAGTGGTCACAGGAGAAGGCTCAGCGCTTTGCCAACCGCCGCCGCGGTGTGGGTCCCCGACTACGCGTTGGGGATTTGGTATGGCTTTCTTCCCGCTTTGTTCCTATGAAGGTCTCCTCTCCCAAATTTAAACCTCGTTTTATTGGGCCTTACAAGATATTGGAAATCCTTAATCCTGTATCTTTTCGTCTGGATCTTCCTGTGTCGTTTGCTATTCACAATGTATTTCATAGGTCCTTGTTGCGGCGGTACATTGTGCCTGTAGTTCCTTCTGCTGAGCCTCCTGCTCCGGTGTTGGTTGAGGGCGAGTTGGAGTACGTGGTGGAGAAGATCTTGGATTCTCGCCTCTCCAGGCGGAGGCTTCAGTACCTGGTCAAGTGGAAAGGCTATGGTCAGGAGGATAATTCCTGGGTGGTCGCCTCTGATGTTCATGCGGCCGATTTAGTTCGTGCCTTTCATGCCGCTCATCCTGATCGCCCTGGTGGTCGTGGTGAGGGTTCGGTGACCCCTCACTAAGGGGGGGGTACTGTTGTGAATTTGCTTTTTGCTCCCTCTAGTGGTTACTAGTTTTTTGACTCTGGTTTTTCTGTCATTCCTTTTATCCGCACCTGGGTCGTTAGTTAGGGGTGTTGCTATATAAGCTCCCTGGACCTTCAGTTCAATGCCTGGCAACGTAGTTATCAGAGCTAGTCTGCTGTGCTCTTGTCTACTGATCCTGGTTCCAGTTATATCAGCTAAGTCTGCCTTTTGCTTTTTGCTATTTGTTTTGGTTTTGTATTTTTGTCCAGCTTGTTCCAAATCTATATCCTGACCTTTGCTGGAAGCTCTAGGGGGGCTGGTGTTCTCCCCCCGGACCGTTAGACGGTTCGGGGGTTCTTGAATTTCCAGTGTGGATTTTGATAGGGTTTTTGTTGACCATATAAGTTACCTTTCTTTATTCTGCTATCAGTAAGCGGGCCTCTCTGTGCTAAACCTGGTTCATTTCTGTGTTTGTCATTTCCTCTTACCTCACCGTCATTATTTGTGGGGGGCTTCTATCCAGCTTTGGGGTCCCCTTCTCTGGAGGCAAGAAAGGTCTTTGTTTTCCTCTACTAGGGGTCGCTAGATTCTCCGGCTGGCGCGTGTCATCTAGAATCAACGTAGGAATGATCCCCGGCTACTTCTAGTGTTGGCGTTAGGAGTAGATATATGGTCAACCCAGTTACCACTGCCCTATGAGCTGGATTTTGTATTCTGCAGACTTCCACGTTCCTCTGAGACCCTCGCCATTGGGGTCATAACACTGAGCTGTGCATTACAATAGTGTATTTTGTGGACCCCGATTCCCCACCTATGCTGCCGAAATACGTTACCGAAGTAGTCTTTTTCGCCTGTCAATCAGGCTGGTCAGGTCAAAAGGGTGTGGTGTCCTCCCCCAGATCTTGCGTAGTGTTCCGTTGGTGGCGTAGTGGTGTGCGCATGCCCAAGGTCCCGAATCCTCTGCCAGGTGTGTGAAAACAACAGCGATGTCCGTTATTCCATTGGTGGTCGGTGGGCGCGGCCATCTTGCTTTAGCCGCAGAATCGGCGCTCTGCTGGCCGCGGCTTCAGGAAAATGGCCGCGGGCATCCGCGCGTGCGCAGATGGCTATCGCGGCGGCCATTTTCGTGAAGCAGAATTCGCATCTCGGCTTCACGAAAATGGCCGCCGCGATAGCCATCTGCGCACGCGCGGATGCCCGTGGCCATTTTCCTGAAGCCGCGGCCAGCAGAGCGCCGATTCTGCGGCCAAAGCAAGATGGCCGCGCCCACCGACCACCAATGGAATAACGGACATCGCTGTTGTTTTCACACCCCTGGCAGAGGATTCGGGACCTTGGGCATGCGCACACCACTACGCCACCAACGGAACACTACGCAAGATCTGGGGGAGGACACCACACCCTTTTGACCTGACCAGCCTGATTGACAGGCGAAAACGACTACTTCGGTAACGTATTTCGGCAGCATAGGTGGGGAATCGGGGTCCACAAAATACACTATTGTAATGCACAGCTCAGGCCCTATTTAACGGTATTTTTATCTCATACCGAAAAAACGGGGTGACAGGTTCCCTTTAAACAGTGTTCACAAGCAGAAATGATTGTATTGGGCCCTCACATACATGAAGACTAATTTCCAAACAGTCTTGCTTACTGATAAGTGTTGAGCAACCCTGGATGGTCCAGATGGATGGAGTAGTGGATGGTTGGTGGATGGCCACCATGTCCCAACAAGGCTGCAATGTCAGCGAGGAGGTGGAGGAGGCATGTTTTGGGCCAGAATCATGGGAAACAGCTGGTAAGGCCCTTTAAGGTTCCTAAAGGTGTGAAAATGACCTCTGCAAAGTATATAGAGTTTCTGACTGACAACTTTCTTCTATGGTCTAAAAAGCAGAAACGTGCCTTCAGGAGCAAAATCATCTTCATGCATGACAATGCACCATCTCATGCTGCAAAGAATACCTCTGAGTCATTGGCTGCTATGGGTGTAAAAGGAGATAAACTCATGGTGTGGCCACCATCTTCCCCTGACCTCAACCCTATAGAGAACCTTTAGAGGATCATCAAGCAAAAGATCTATGAGGGTGGGAGGCAGTTCACATCCAAACAGCAGCTCTGGGAGGCTATTCCAACTTCATGCAAAGAAATACAAGCAGAAACTCTCCAAAAACTCACAAGTTCAATGGATGCAAGAATTGTGAAGGTGACATCAAAGAAGGGTCCTATGTTAACATGTAACTTGGCCTGTTGGGATGTTTTGGCGTTAAATAGCTTTTTTGTTCAGTGGATGTGACCTCCTAATGCTGCAAATTCCACAAATGAGCATTTTCAGTTCTTTAAAACATATCAAATGTTTAGAAATTCTACTGTGCATAATAATTTGGAACAGTGCATTTTGAGTTTTTCTTCATTTTGGAGATTATACTGTTATCATTGGGAGGTTTCTTCAATAAAATTAGATGTATAATCTAACAGGTGATGACTTTTATTGGACTGACTGTCATTTGCACCGACCATTTAGGAAAATCTGATAAAAATGTAATTTGCATAATAATTTGGAACACAGTGTAGTTAGGGTTGAATACTTAATCCTTTAAATTATGGGATAACCACCAGACATTGTATTTGGGCGGCCCGATGTAGCTGTCTTAGATGGTCATATAGCCGCTAAACACACTCATATCACTATATTAAGTATTTCTGTTTGTACACTATTATAATAGATGAATATATGAGTGTGTTTAGCAGCTATATGACCATCTTAGACAGCTACATCGGGCCGCCCAAATACAATGTCTGGTGGCTATCCCATAATTTAAAGGATTAAGTATTCAACCCTAACTATATTCTATTGGGTGTCCCATTGCGGTGCAGTATTAAGTATTAAGTATTTTGGACTGTAAGAGTCATGTCGGTCTGGTAGTCGGGGGCAGGTATATCTCACCCAGGTACTTGTCCTATGTGAATTAGGCCGCTCAGTATTTTCAGGATACTCAGGGGTTAATAAGTGTAGGAATAAAGGATGACCAGCTGGGGGTTTTCAGCGTCAGCCTGGGGCACACAGAATGCCTGTCTGTGTGAGACAAACGTGAGTGAGAGCTGTGCTCATGATCTGTGTAATGTTAGCTGGGAGGGAGAAGCCCCCCCAGTTGTTAGATAGCAACGTATTTGTTTAGTTAGCGCCGGACAGGCTAGGATTTATTTTTATGTTTTGTTTTCTGTATTTGCTTTCACTTTAATAAACCTGACCTGAGGTCAGTCAACTTGGAAACCTGCTGTCGCCTCAGAGTTCAATGCACAAACCACGTGACCTTTGACCCCCAGCAAAGGCGATCCTGGAGCGTTTTGTTACATTGTGGTGGAGAATGCGGGCATCGCGTGGCACAGGCGACAGTATGGAAGACGTGGTGAAAGCCCTAGTACAGTCCACTGCCGTACAGCAGCAGACCACTGCCGCACAGCATGAAGCTAATCGCTTGATGGCCGCACAGCTGAAGGAGTTAGTGGACATGACGGCTGCAGACCGCCACCTTCTCCAACAGGTGGCGCAGCGCCTGGTGAGCATGCCTGAAGTGGACCCGGAAGCAGAGTCCAGAAGGATCCATGTGAGTCGATACTGGCAAAAGCTGACTGCAGAAGATGACGTCGAGGCATACCTGACAACGTTTGAGCGGACGGCGTTGAGGGAGAAGTGGCCGAAGGCACGTTGGCCCGATTTGATTGATCCGTTTCTCTCCGGTGAGGCCCAAAAAGCTTACCATGACTTAGACCCGGAAGTCGCTCAGGACTTTGAGAAGCTGAAAGTTGAGATCCTGGCCCGGCTAGGTGTGACAACGGCTATCCGTGCACAGAGGGTACATCAGTGGACATACCAGCCAGATAAACCGCCGCGGTCTCAGATGTTCGACCTGATTTACTTGACAAAGAAATGGCTGCAACCCGAGGTACTGACAACCCCAGAAATAATCCAGCGGGTTGTCCTGGACAAGTATCTGAGAGTGCTACCTCCAGCGCTGAAAAGATGGGTAAGCCAAGGAAATCCCACGACAGCGGATCAACTTGTGGAGTTGGTCGAGCGTTATTCCGTGGCAGAAGGACTTCCCGACGAAACCGCTAGCACCCGGTCTGTGCCTTCTCCTCGTGGAACCGGTAAGACTGTTTCAGCGACTACGGGTGAAGGAAAATCGCCAAAAACTGTGGGGGAGGAACCCGGGACTGCTCGCACTCCGAGACCGAGAGTGTGGGACGGTGGTCTCAGTAGGGGGCCTGTTACGTGTTTTCGTTGCCATGAGAGGGGCCATGTTTCTGCGAACTGTCCTGTTACCACCGAACCCATGCAGTGCGAAGTTACAGACTCTAAAAAACGCATGTCTTTGGTGACCCGGCTAGTGAGTGTGAATGCGGGTCAAAATGATACAGCGAAACACCTGTGTGAATTATCGGTTGGTGGGAAAAATGTTGTGGCATTACTAGACTCTGGAAGTGTGGTGACTCTGGTGAAAGCTAGTCTGGTGGCACTTCCATCTGGTTCGTCTGACAAATTTTCTGTAACGTGTGTGCATGGTGACACCTGCTCGTACCTAACAGCGGTCATACCGATTTCCACTCCCTATGGGTCTGTGCAACACAAAGTGGGACTCGTTCCCGCATTGTTACATGATATAATCCTGGGCAGGGATTTCCCCCATTTCTGGCAGTTATGGGAGAATCAGTTGCTCCTTCACTGTAGCTGTGAACCTTCCCCCATGCCATCTGGAGGTCCCGAGTTCCTAGACGAGACCCCACAAGAAGATGTTGCTGGGGAGGTTATTGATACTAACCCTCAGTACCCCTTCTCCGTTATGGCAGGGGAAACTGAGGAAACTGAGGAAACTCAGCGAGGGGCAGAGGCAGACAGCCATCCAGCACCCTGCCTGCCCGATTTGGGGGTCCAGTTGGATGACTTCCACAGCGAACAAATGAAAGATCCTACCCTGACTCAGGCTAAGAAAAATGTAAAAATGATAGATAGTGTACCCGTAGAACCTGACACTAGGCTAGCGTACCCGTACATGGTTCTTAAAAATGATTTACTCTACCAGGTAGAAAAAAAAGGGGAAGACACTGTGCAGCAGTTAGTGGTACCCAAACCTTATCGGCGGAAGGTACTGGACCTGGCCCACGGACATATAATGGGGGGACATCTGGGGGTACAAAAAACCATAGAAAGGATATCGCATTGTTTTGTGTGGCCTGGAATACACAATGATGTGCGTAACTATTGTGAGTCCTGTCCAGAGTGCCAAATCTCGGCACCTAAACCTCGGTTCTGTAGCCCTTTGGTACCCCTCCCTATCATTGGGGTCCCTTTTGAGAGAATTGGGATGGATTTGGTTGGGCTCCTTCCCCGGTCCGCACGTGGGCACCAACATATCCTCGTCATCATGGACTATTCCACTCGCTACCCGGAAGCCATCCCTTTGCGTAACACTGCTACCAAAACGATCGCCAAAGAATTGGTGCAAGTGTTTAGTCGGGTAGGAATTCCAAAACAGATACTCACCGACCAGGGGACTCCCTTTATGTCGAGGGTAATGAAGGAGCTCTGCAGACTCTTACAAATAGATCCGTTGCGTACATCTGTCTATCACCCTCAAACAGATGGGTTGATTGAGCGGTTCAATAAAACCTTAAAACAGATGCTCCGGAAGGCGATAGACAAAGATGGGAAGAACTGGGATTACTTGTTACCCTATTTGCTGTTTGCCATTAGGGAAGTTCCCCAGTCTTCCACAGGATTCTCGCCTTTCGAGCTATTATACGCCCGTCGTCCCCGTGGACTGTTGGACGTCGCAAAAGAAACCTGGGAAGGTCAAGTCACTCCCTTTAAAACGGTGATAGACCATGTAACGCAAATGCAGGACCGTATTGCTGCTGTCATGCCCATTGTTAGGGAACATATGTTACAGGCCCAGGGAGCCCAGAGGCTAAGTTATGATAGAGGCGCCAAGGTCCGTACGTTTGCACCCGGGGATAGGGTGTTGATCCTAATCCCTACGGTGGATAGTAAATTTCTGGCGAAATGGCAGGGCCCCTTTGAGGTTGTGGAACGAGTTGGTGAAGTGAACTATAAAGTGCACCAGCCTGGTAAGAGAAAACCAGAACAGATTTATCATGTGAATCTGATAAAACCCTGGAAAGACCGCGCTGCCCTAACAGCGGATCTGCCCCGTCCGGTTTGCTCACCGACCGTAACGGAGGTGCAGATTGCCGAGACTCTCTCTGAACGACAAAAATCTGAGGTTAAGCAGTTTTTGTTACAGAACCAACAGTTTTTCTCGGAAAAACCTGGCCAGACTAGGCTAGTGAAACATGAGATTGTCACAGAGCCTGGTGTCACAGTTCATGTGAAGCCATACCGGATTCCGGAAGCACGCCGTGAAGCCGTCTCCCGGGAGGTGAAGGCAATGTTGGAATTAGGAGTCATTGAAGAGTCGCACAGCGCCTGGTCCAGTCCAATCGTGTTGATACCTAAGCCGGATGGCTCTATACGGTTTTGCAATGACTTTAGGAAACTGAATGCGGTTTCTAAATTTGATGCGTACCCTATGCCCCGGGTCGATGAGTTGATCGACCGGCTTGGTAAAGCCCGATACATTACGACCCTGGATCTAACAAAGGGGTACTGGCAGATCCCTCTGGCCGAGGCGGCCAGAGAGAAGACGGCATTTGCTACACCGGAAGGGCTGTTCCAGTATATCTACATGCCGTTTGGACTTCACGGAGCCCCAGCAACGTTCCAGAGATTGATGGATCGAGTCTTGAGGCCCCACAGGCAGTACGCTTCTGCCTACCTAGACGACATCATAATTTACAGCACGGACTGGGAAGCTCACCTCCGGAAGGTACAGGCGGTGATTGATGACCTTAGAGACGCAGGCTTAACGGCGAATCCCAAGAAATGTTACATCGGCCTTGAAGAAGCCCGATACTTGGGCTACGTGATTGGCAGAGGAGTGGTTAAACCCCAGATTGACAAAATACAGGCAATTCAGGGCTGGCCGCAACCAGTGAACAAGAAACAAGTTCAAGCTTTCCTGGGCATTGCCGGCTATTATCGCCGGTTCATACCCAACTGTGCGGCCATGGCTACCCCCTTGACGGATCTTACCAAAGGGAGGGATTCCGTCATGGTAAAATGGACCTCAGCGGCTGAAGAGGCCTTCCACAGTCTGAAACGGGCTTTGTGCTCTCAGCCCGTACTAGTGACTCCTGATTTCAGCAGCGAGTTTGTGGTGCAAACTGATGCTTCTGATACTGGTGTCGGAGATGTACTTTCCCAGGTAAGGGACGGAGTCGAACACCCGGTCCTCTACCTCAGTCGGAAACTGAATGTACATGAGCAGAGGTATGCCGTGGTTGAAAAAGAGTGCCTAGCCATCAAATGGGCTCTCGACTCCCTCAAATATTACCTGGCAGGTAGGAAGTTTAGGCTGGTCACGGACCATGCCCCTCTCAAGTGGATGCACCTCCACAAGGACCGTAATAGTCGGGTAACCCGGTGGTTCCTTGCCCTGCAGGCTTACTCTTTCACGGTGGAGCACCGCCCCGGGGTGCAGATGGGGAACGCTGATGCCCTGTCCCGTGTACACTGTTTCGAGAGTATTCTTGCTCGACCTGAGTGGTCTGAGCAGGGGGGGAGGATATGTAAGAGTTATGTCGGTCTGGTAGTCGGGGGCAGGTATATCTCGCCCAGGTACTTGTCCTATGTGAATTAGGCCGCTCAGTATTTTCAGGATACTCAGGGGTTAATAAGTGTAGGAATAAAGGATGACCAGCTGGGGGTTTTCAGCGTCAGCCTGGGGCACACAGAATGCCTGTCTGTGTGAGACAAACGTGAGTAAGAGCTGTGCTCATGATCTGTGTAATGTTAGCTGGGAGGGAGAAGCCCCCCCAGTTGTTAGGTAGCAACGTATTTGTTTAGTTAGCGCCGGACAGGCTAGGATTTATTTTTATGTTTTGTTTTCTGTATTTGCTTTCACTTTAATAAACCTGACCTTAGGTCAGTCAACTTGGAAACCTGCTGTCGCCTCAGAGTTCAATGCACAAACCACGTGACCTTTGACCCCAGCAAAGGCGATCCCGGAGCGTTTTGTTACAGGACTTTGTTCCTTTTATGATAAGGTTGTTGATTCGGACCTCCTGTATACTCGCCTCCTGCTATTGTTTCATGACACTCAGCTGTTTTTGTTCTATATATTGTCTCCATTCACTGGTTGTCAATTTTTAATTTTTAATGAATAACTGATTAATTTTTATATTCTACTTTTTGACCTAATATCGTTTTCTCTAGTGTGTTTATGTTTCATATTTGATGATAGGTTGTATGATGGTCCTATCTATGGGTACTAATTATCTATAATTATTTATGTACCATGCTTAAAAACGCTATAAGTGGCTATTGATAAAACACAGTGGACCTACACCAGCAGATGACATGGCTCCCCCAAACCATCACTGATTATGGAAACTTCACACTAGACCTCCAGCAGCTTGGATTGTGGCCTCTCCACTCTTCCTCCACTATTTCCAAATTAAATGCAAAATTTACTTTCATCTGAACACAACACCTTGGACCACTGACAATTGTGCAGTTCTTTTTCTCCTTGGCCCAGGTAAGACGCTTCTGGTGTTGTCTATTGGTCATGAGTGACTTGACACAAGGAATGCGACACTTGTAGCCCAGGTCCTGGATACGTCTGTGTGTGGTGGATCTTGAAGCAATAACTCTAGCAGCAGTCCACTGTTTTGAGTCACCCCCACATTTTTGAATGGCCTTTTCTTCAAGGCTGCTGTTATCCTTGTTTCTTGTGCACCTTTTTCTACCACACATATTCCTTCCACTCAACTTTCATTATTTGGTACTAAATGACCAAGCCAATTTTTACAATTCTAACCACTGTCACTTTATGAAGTTATAGCTCTGGAACGCTTCAACGTATCCCACTGATTCTGATAATTTTTTATCGTGACATATTGTACTTCATGTTGATGGTAACATTTCTTTGATATAATTTGCATTTATTTATGACCAAAACGGAAATTTGGCAAAAACTTGGAAAATTTTGCGATTTTCAAACGTTTTTAATTTTTGTACCCTTAAATCAGACAGTCATATCACACAAAACAGTTAATAAATAACATTTCCCACATGTCTACTTTACATCAGCACAATTTTAGAAACATTTTTTTTTGTTAGAACGTTATTAGGGTTAAAATTTGACCAGCGATTTCTCATTTTTCTAACAAAATTTACAAAAGCAATTTTTTAGGGACCACCTCACATTTGAAGTGACTTTGGGGGGTCAATAAAACATAAAAGACCCAAAAGTGACACAATTCTAAAAACTGCACCCCTCAAGGTGCTCAAAACCATATTCAAGAAGTTTATTAACTCTTCAGGAGCTTCACGAGAACTAAAGCTATGTGGAAAGAAAAAAATGAACATTTTCCTTTTTTTTTTTCCAAATTTTTTTTCTTTGGAACCGATTTTTTTATTTTCACAAGGATATCAGGAGAAGAAGGACCACAAAATCTGTTGTGCAATTTCTCCTGAGTACGCCAATACCCTGTATGTGGGGGAAAGCCACTGTTTTGGTGCATGGCAGGGCTCAGAAGGGAGGGAGCACGGTTTGACTTTTTGAATGCAAAATTGTCTGGAATCAATGGTGGTGCCATGATTCGTTTGGAGACCCCCTGATGTACCTAAACAGTGGAACCCCCCAGTTCTAACTTCAACCCTAACCCCAACACACCCCTAATCCCAACCCTAACCATAACCCCAAACCTAACCCTAATCCCAACCATAACCACAACCCTAGCCTTAGCCCAACCCCAACCCTAACTTTAAGCCTAACTCTAACCCTAATGGAAAAATATATATATTTTTTATTTCATTATTTTTACCTGACTAAGTGGGTGATAAAAGGGGGTTTTAATTACTATTTTTTTTATTTTGATCACTTTGTTAGGGTCTATCACAGTGATCAAAATGAACCAACACGAAAAATTTCCTATTGTTCCCGGGTGCCAGCTGGCAGACCTCTGCGGGTGCACTGGGCATGCGCCTGCCATTTTCTTCCCTTAGCAAGACGCCGGTGGCCTGGGGGACTTCACAGGGGGGTTGCAGGGACATCGGAGGTACCGGGGGAGAGGATCGGGGACCCTATTTCTCTCTCCTCTGATGTGCGATCACATCAGAGGAGAGAGAAATTAAATGGGATATCAGACTTTTTTTTAATTTTTTGCAGTCGCTGTTATTTAGTTAATAACGGCAATTGCAACAATGGGGTTGGTAAATACCGACCCAAATCATGTTCTCTGGGGTCTCGGCTACCCTCAGTAGCTGAGACCCCAGAGAAATTCCAACTGGGGGGGCTATACACTTACCTATCAGCGCTGTTAAAAAGCGGCGCCGAGGCACGAGTACCCTTAATTGCCGCCGTTAAAAGGCGTATCGGCAGTCGTTAAGGGGTTAATATGCTTGGATACAGCACTCTGTGAACAGCCAGCTTCTTTAGCAATGACTTATTGTGGCTTACCCTCCTTGTGGAGTGTGTCAGTGACTAACTTCTGGACATCTGTCAAGTCAGCCGTCTTCCCCATGATTGTGGAGCCTACTGAAACAGACTATGGAACCTTTTTAAACGCTTAGGAAGCCTATGCAGGTGTTTTTTGTTAATTATTCTATTTTACTGAGATAATGACTTCTGGGTTTTCATTCACTGTAAGCCAAAATCATCAACATTAACAGAAATAAACACTTGAAATAGATCACGGTTTGTAATGACTCTATATAATATGAGTTTCACTTTTTGTATTGAAGAACTTAAAATAAATTAACTTTTTGATGATATTCTAATTTTGTGAGAAGCAACTGTGTGTCTAATACCGCTATCTGAAAGGCTCTAGAGCACTGGATAATTGAGGCATTGCCGCTACATGTTCACATGACTTTACCGTGGGCTTTTTCCCTTCTTTGAGTAAAGTTTTTCTTCTGAGTGGCCCTTCCATGGAAATGACTCCAGATGAGCTTCCCAGAATGCAGCTGCATGCACCCGATGGCCTGTGATAAGAAGAAAAACAGATCTCGTTTTTAATGATATAGGTAGAGGTGGACCCTCCCTATTACATTCAGTGTATGTGCCCCATGTATATCTATAGAACTCCGTGTCGCTGGCTTATGGAAAAACTGTCCTATTTTTCACACTAGGAGTAAATGGGCGACATGTACTGCTGTTTATTGATGGATATACAAGTCCAGCCAGGATCTAGAGGTGACCCTGAAAACTTTGCACCAATTCTAAATCACAAAGGTATAATGTTCCCTTACTGAATACGCATGTAGGGTTGTCACCCCATTACTTATGGCCTCAATTTGTTAGTGCCGCCCTTCTGTGAATGACGAAAAAGACTGCTCATTTCTAGTATTGAGAGTGTCTGTCTTTGTTTTTCTTGTGCCCCTTTATTGTGTGTTATTAGGGTCCATATCTGCAGGACAGGTTAGCAGCACAATGGATCGCTTGTCATCTGATTGGTGGCATATCCACACTGGCTAATGATGGGAAACAAGAGTCCTTATGAACTTTTATGAGTCCTTGTAAAAGAGCCTTAAGGCTGGCCCCACGCATTAAATGGCACACTTGAGATATAGCTATCATCAGGAAGAAAGGTAAGCCATTGCTAGAATCCTTTGGTGGTGGCTTATCTCTCTCAGATAAAGTATCCGGTAAATAAAATCCTACTCTGGATCCTTATCTACTCCAACATTAGTCAGGAGGCCACCAACAACTCGTGGCCAATGTTTTCTATTTGTCAGGTGTGTATAAGGCCACATTGCAGCATGGATACTGTTTGGTTCACAATATCTGGCATGACCTTTTATGTTTTTTTTTTAATCTGAGCTAACTGTCTTAAACATTGGGGAAAATTAATATTTCATACACTGCCAATTTTGAAACTTTTCCCAGCTACAAAAAATGGAGAGGTCTGTAATTTTTATCGTAGGTACACTTTAACTGTGAGAGACAGAATCTACAAATAAAAATCAGAAAATAACATTGTATGACTTTTAAATAATTAAATTGCATTTTACTGCATGAAATAAGTATTTGATCACCAACCAGCAAGAATTCTGGCTATCACAGACCTGTTGGTTTTTCTTTAACCCCTTCACCCCGAAGCCTGTTTTCACCTTCCTGAGCAGGCCAATGTTTACAATTCTGACCAATGTCACTTTATGAGGTCATAATTCTGGAACGCTTCAATGGATACCGGTTATTTTGAGATTGTTTTCTCTTGAACTCATGAAATATTGTACTTTATAGTGGTAAAATTTCATTGATATATGACTTGTGTTATATCTTAAATCAAGAGTCATATCGCACATAAATAAAGTTAATAAATAATATTTCCCACATCTCTACTTTACATCAGCACAATTTTGGAAACATATTTTTGTTTTTGTTAGGAAGTTATAAGGGTTAAAAATTGACCAGCGATTTCTCATTTTTACAACAAAATTTGCAAAACCATTTTTTTTAAGGACCACCTCACATTTGAAGTGACTTCGAGGGGTCCATATGACAGAAAATACCCAAAAATGACACCATTCTAAAAACTGCACCCTAAAGGTGCTCAAAACCACATTCAAGAAGTTTATTAACCCAAATTTTTGGAATGTGGAAGAAAAAAATAAACATTTACTTTTCTTAAACAAAATTTTTCCTTTAGACCTATTTTTTTTACTTTTGCAAGGGTAACAGGGAAAAAATGGACCATACATTATGTTGTGCAATTTCTCCTGAGCATGTCGATAACCCATATATGGGAGAAATCTACTGTTTGGGTACATGGCAGGGCTTGGAAGGGAAGGAGCTTTCACTTTTTGAATGTAAAATTTGCTGGCATGATTAGCGGACGCCATGTCATGTTTTGAGAGTCTCTGATGGGCCTAAACATTGGAAACTCCAACAAGTGACACCATTTTGGAAACTAAACCCCTTAGGGAACCTATCTAGATGTGTATTGAGCACCTTGAACCCACAGGTGCTTCACAGAAGTTTATAACGTTAAGCCATGAAAATAAAAAAAAATCACATTATTCACAAATGAATCTATTTATCTTTAAATTTTGCATTTTCATAAGGGTAACCAGAGAAATTGCTCCATGTAATTTGTTGTACAATTTTTCCTGAGTACGCTGATATCCCATATGTGGGGGAATACTACGGTTTGGGCGTACGGCAGTGCTCGGAAGGGAAGGAGCGCCATTTGACTTTTTGAATGCAAAATTCGATGGAATAATTAGCGGACACCATGTCGCGTAAAGAACCCCTGATGAGCCTAAACAGTGGAAACCCAACACAAATCACACCATTTTGGAAACTAGACCCCTTTGGGACCTTATCTAGATGTGTATTGAGCACCTTGAACCCACAGGTGCCTCACAGAAGTTTATAATGCTAAGCCGTGAAAATAAAAAATCAAATTTTTCCGACAAAAATCTTTTTTATCTACAAATTTTGCATTTTCACAAGGGCAAAAGGAGAAAATAGACCCCAAAGTTTCTTGTGCCATTTCTCCTGAGTACGCCGATACCCCCCATATGTGGTCGAAAACTACTTTTGAGGCACAGTGCAAAACTCAGAAGGGAAGTAGCGCCATATTACAGTGCAGATTTTGCTGCACTTGTTTGAGGGTGCCATCTTACATTGGCAGAGATTCTGAATTGCCGGAACAGCACAACCCACCAGAAGGGACCGCATTTTGGAAGTTAGAACCCTTTGGGAATTTATCTACAGATGTAGTGACGATTTTGACTCCATGTGTGTTTTCCAGAAACAGGCAGCAGTGGATATTGCTGAGTGAAAATTGCAAACTGCCAAAGTAGTGACCAATACCTTGCAGTCACCAGTACATTATGCCCAGCTCATGCTTCTGGAGACACGCACCTGTAAATTATGTGGGCTCTCATCACTACAGAAATGCCAAACATATGGGCGCTAAATATTGTTTAGGCACACTGAGGCTCAGAAGGGGGGGGGGACGGGGATTGGATTTGAGAGTGGAGAATTTGCTGAATTTTGTTTGGAGGGTGAGGAGTAATTTCGCTTTTCCAGAGCCCTTGTGCTACCAGTAACGTGGTAGACTCCTATATTACCATTAACCCTCTGTCAGGGGCAACTGATCTGACAGGCGCATGTTGTGAACTGTGTTTCTGGGCTCCCTCTGGTGGTCACTAACGGTATTGTGTTAGGCATGTCTTGTTGCAGGCCTGAGCTCCAGCTGTGTCGTTAAGCAGCGGGTGTTCCCTATTTAAGTCTCCTCCGGACTCAGTCTCTTGCCTGGCATCATTGTATCCAGACCTATATGGTCTCCTCCGGATTCCTTTCAGTCTGTCTCATGCAAGAAAAGCTAAGTCCGTTTTGTATAATTTGGATCGTTTGCATTTTTCAGTGTCTTTGTCCAGCTTGCTTAATATTTGATTTTCTGGCTCGCTGGAAGCTCTAGGGGGCTGATATTCTCCCTCCGCACCGTCAGTCGGTGTGGGGGTTCTTGAATGTTCAGCGTGGATGTTTTTGTAGGGTTTTCTGCTGACCGCATAGTCCACTATCTATTTTCTGTCTATCTAGACTAGTGGGCCTCACTTTGCTGAATCTAGTTCATCTCTACGTTTGTGTTTTCCTCTTGCCTCACCGTTATTATTTGTTGGGGGCTTTCTATATCTTTGGGGTTCAATTTCTCTGGAGGCAAGTGAGGTCTTATTTTCCCTCTAGGGGTAGTCAGTTCTCCGGGTGGCTCGAGACGTCTAGAACCAACGTAGGCACGTTCACCGGCTGCTTCTAGTTGTGTGTGTTAGGATCAGTTATGCGGTTAGCCCAGTTTCCACCTCCCTAGAGCAGTATTTATGTTTTTGCTATCTTGCCGGAATATCAGAGATCCTCTACCACTGGGATAATAACAGTATGCCAGGCCAAAAGAAAATGTTTATTGCATCGCAGAAGCGGGATTAAAAAGAAGTTCTGAGTTTTTGGTTTTTTTGTTGCTGCAGTTTGCCTAGCTTCTTCCATCCCCTTTTTCTCTGAGTGGCTGGAACTCTGCTGCAGATATGAATGTCCAGACTCTGACTTCTAGTGTGGATCAGCTTGCTGCTAGGGTGCAAAGCATTCAGGATTTTGTTATCCATAGCCCTATGTCTGAACCAAAAATACCTATTCCTGAGCCGTTTTTTGGAGATAGATCTAAGTTCCTGAATTTTAGGAATAATTGCAAATTGTTTCTGTCTCTGAAACCTCGTTCCTCTGGTGATTCCGCTCAGCAAGTTAAGATTGTTATTTCCTTCTTGCGCGGCGACCCTCAAGATTGGGCCTTCTCTCTGGCGCCAGGAGATCCTGCATTGGTGAATGTTGATGCATTTTTCCTGGCACTTGGTTTGCTTTATGAGGAGCCTAATCTTGAAAATCAGGCTGAAAAGATGTTGCTGGCTATCTCTCAGGGTCAGGAGGAAGCTGAGGTATATTGTCAAAAATTTCGGAAA
This sequence comes from Ranitomeya variabilis, assembly GCF_051348905.1. Classification (NCBI taxonomy): domain Eukaryota; kingdom Metazoa; phylum Chordata; class Amphibia; order Anura; family Dendrobatidae; genus Ranitomeya; species Ranitomeya variabilis. The sequence continues at coordinate 241,862,204 of NC_135233.1, read as the reverse complement.
TGGTCCGTGCTTACTCAATGGAATGAGTGTGCACTGGCCGCAAATTTCAGAAATGGTCTTTCTGAAGCCATTAAAGATGTGATGGTGGGGTTTCCTATCCCTACAGGTCTGAATGATTCAATGGCTCTGGCCATTCAAATTGATCGACGTTTGCGGGAGCGCAAATCTGTTAATCCTTCGACGGTGCTGTCTGAACGGTCACCTGATTCTATGCAATGTGACAGAATTCTGACCAGAGTCGAGCGACAAAATCATAGACGTCAAAATGGGTTGTGTTTCTACTGTGGTGATTCTACACATGTTATCTCAGCATGCTCTAAACGCTTAAAAAAAATTGTTAATCCTGTCGCCATTGGTACTTTTCAGCCTAAGTTTATTTTGTCTGTGACTTTAATTTGTTCATTATCTTCTTACTCAGTTATGGCTTTTGTGGATTCTGGTGCTGCTTTAAGTCTGATGGATTTGTCGTTTGCCAAGCGCTGCGGTTTTGTCCTGAAGCCTTTGGAAAATCCTATTCCTCTTAGAGGAATTGATTCTACGCCATTGGCAGAGAATAAACCTCAGTATTGGACGCAAGTGACCATGTGCATGACTCCTGTACATCAGGAGGTGATTCGTTTTCTGGTACTGCATAAAATGCATGATGTTGTCGTTTTGGGTCTGCCATGGTTACAGGCCCATAATCCAGTTTTAGATTGGAAATCTATGACTGTGTCTAGTTGGGGGTGTCAGGGGATTCATGGCGATTCTCCATTGGTGTCTATTGCTTCTTCTACTCCTTCTGAGATCCCTGAGTTTTTGTCAGACTTTCAGGATGTATTTAATGAGGCCAGGTCCAGTGCCCTTCCTCCTCATAGGGACTGTGATTGTGCTATAGATTTGATTCCTGGTAGTAAGTTTCCTAAGGGACGACTCTTTAATTTATCTGTGCCAGAGCATGCCGCGATGCGGAGTTATATAAAGGAGTCTTTGAAGAAGGGACATATTCGCCCATCCTCTTCTCCTCTTGGTGCAGGATTCTTTTTTGTGGGCAAGAAAGATGGGTCTTTGAGACCTTGTATAGATTATCGTCTTCTGAATAAGATCACGGTTAAATTTCAGTATCCTTTGCCATTGTTGTCTGATTTGTTTGCTCGGATTAAGGGATCCAGTTGGTTCAACAAGATAGATCTTCGTGGTGCGTATAACCTTGTGCGCATAAAGCAGGGAGATGAATGGAAAACGGCATTTAATACGCCCGAGGGTCATTTTGAGTACCTGGTGATGCCTTTTGGATTATCGAATGCCCCTTCTGTGTTTCAGTCCTTCATGCATGACATCTTCCGGAAATATCTGGATAAATTTATGATTATTTATCTGGATGATATTTTGTTTTTTTCTGATGATTGGGAGTCCCATGTGAACCAGGTCAGGATGGTGTTTCAGGTTCTGCGGGAGAATGCTCTATTTGTGAAGGGCTCAAAATGTATCTTTGGGGTACAGAAGGTTTCTTTTTTGGGTTTTATTTTTTCCCCTTCTACTGTGGAGATGGACCCAGTCAAGGTCCGTGCCATTCATGACTGGACTCAGCCCACGTCTGTTAAGAGCCTGCAGAAGTTCTTGGGCTTTGCTAATTTTTACCGTCGTTTTATCGCTAATTTTTCCAGCGTGGTTAAACCTTTGACGGATATGACCAAGAAGGGTTCTGATGTTGCTAATTGGTCTCCTGCGGCCGTGGAGGCCTTTCGGGAGCTGAAGCGTCGGTTTACTTCAGTGCCAGTCTTGTGCCAGCCGGATGTCTCTCTTCCCTTCCAGGTTGAAGTTGATGCTTCTGAGATTGGTGCAGGGGCTGTTTTGTCGCAAAAAAGTTCTGATGGCTCCGTGATGAAGCCATGCGCCTTCTTTTCAAGAAAATTTTCGCCTGCTGAGCGGAACTATGATGTTGGTAATCGGGAGTTGTTGGCTATGAAGTGGGAATTTGAGGAGTAGCGACATTGGCTCGAGGGAGCTAGACATCGTGTGGTGGTCTTGACTGATCACAAAAATCTGATTTACCTCGAGTCTGCCAAGCGCCTGAATCCTAGACAGGCTCGTTGGTCGTTGTTTTTCTCCCGTTTTGACTTTGTGGTCTCGTACCTGCCTGGTTCGAAGAACGTGAAGGCTGATGCACTTTCTAGGAGTTTTGTGCCTGACTCTCCGGGAGTCTCGGAGCCGGCTGGTATTCTCAGAGAGGGAGTGATTTTGTCTGCCATTTCCCCAGATTTGCGACGAGTGCTGCAGAAATTTCAGGCTGATAGGCCTGATTGTTGCCCACCAGAGAGACTGTTTGTCCCTGACAGATGGACCAGCAGAGTTATTTCTGAGGTTTATTCTTCAGTGTTGGCGGGACATCCTGGGATTTTCGGTACCAGAGATTTGGTGGCTAGGTCCTTTTGGTGGCCTTCCTTGTCGCGGGATGTGCGTTCTTTTGTGCAGTCCTGTGGGATTTGTGCTCGGGCTAAGCCTTGCTGTTCTCGTGCCAGCGGGTTGCTTTTGCCCTTGCCTATCCCGAAGAGGCCTTGGACGCACATTTCCATGGATTTCATTTTGGATCTTCCGGTATCTCGGAAGATGTCTGTCTTCTGGGTGGTGTGCGATCGTTTTTCTAAAATGGTCCATTTGGTGCCCTTGCCTAAGTTGCCTTCCTCCTCTGATTTGGTCCCTTTGTTCTTTCAGAATGTGGTTCGTTTGCACGGCATCCCTGAGAATATTGTGTCTGACAGAGGATCCCAGTTTGTGTCCAGATTCTGGCGATCCTTTTGTGCTAAGATGGGTATTGATTTGTCTTTTTCGTCGGCTTTTCATCCTCAGACTAATGGCCAGACCGAGCGAACTAATCAGACGTTGGAGACGTATTTGAGATGTTTTGTTTCTGCTGATCAGGACGACTGGGTTACCTTTTTGCCACTGGCCGAGTTTGCCCTTAATAATCGGGCTAGTTCTGCCACTTTGGTTTCACCCTTTTTCTGCAACTCTGGTTTTCATCCTCGTTTCTCCTCGGGCCAGGTTGAACCTTCTGACTGTCCTGGGGTTGATTCTGTGGTGGATAGGTTGCAGCGGATTTGGAACCATGTGGTGGACAATTTGAAATTGTCACAAGACAAGGCCCAGCGTTTTGCCAACCACCGCAGCGGTGTGGGTCCCCGACTTCGTGTTGGGGATTTGGTTTGGTTGTCTTCTCGGCATGTTCCTTTGAAAGTCTCCTCTCCTAAGTTCAAGCCTCGCTTTATCGGTCCTTATAAGATTTTGGAAATCCTTAACCCGGTGTCTTTTCGCTTGGACCTTCCAGCGTCATTTGCTATTCATAATGTGTTCCATAGGTCCTTGTTGCGGCGGTACGTGGTGCCTATGGTTCCTGCTGTTGAGCCTCCTGCCCCGGTTTTGGTTGAGGGCGAGTTGGAGTACGTGGTGGAGAAGATTCTGGATTCTCGTATCTCTAGACGGAAACTCCAGTATTTAGTTAAGTGGAAAGGCTATGGTCAGGAGGATAATTCCTGGGTTGTCGCCTCTGATGTTCATGCGGCTGATTTGGTTCATGCCTTTCACGCTGCTCATCCTGATCGCCCTGGGGGTCTTGGTGAGGGTTCGGTGACCCCTCCTCAAGGGGGGGGGTACTGTTGTGAACTGTGTTTCTGGGCTCCCTCTGGTGGTCACTAACGGTATTGTGTTAGGCATGTCTTGTTGCAGGCCTGAGCTCCAGCTGTGTCGTTAAGCAGCGGGTGTTCCCTATTTAAGTCTCCTCCGGACTCAGTCTCTTGCCTGGCATCATTGTATCCAGACCTATATGGTCTCCTCCGGATTCCTTTCAGTCTGTCTCATGCAAGAAAAGCTAAGTCCGTTTTGTATAATTTGGATCGTTTGCATTTTTCAGTGTCTTTGTCCAGCTTGCTTAATATTTGATTTTCTGGCTCGCTGGAAGCTCTAGGGGGCTGATATTCTCCCTCCGCACCGTCAGTCGGTGTGGGGGTTCTTGAATGTTCAGCGTGGATGTTTTTGTAGGGTTTTCTGCTGACCGCATAGTCCACTATCTATTTTCTGTCTATCTAGACTAGTGGGCCTCACTTTGCTGAATCTAGTTCATCTCTACGTTTGTGTTTTCCTCTTGCCTCACCGTTATTATTTGTTGGGGGCTTTCTATATCTTTGGGGTTCAATTTCTCTGGAGGCAAGTGAGGTCTTATTTTCCCTCTAGGGGTAGTCAGTTCTCCGGCTGGCTCGAAACGTCTAGAACCAACGTAGGCACGTTCACCGGCTGCTTCTAGTTGTGTGTGTTAGGATCAGGTATGCGGTTAGCCCAGTTTCCACCTCCCTAGAGCAGTATTTATGTTTTTGCTATCTTGCCGGAATATCAGAGATCCTCTACCACTGGGATCATAACAGGCGCAGCTCAGTTAGTTTCATTTCTCTATTTTCAGTGGTTTGTCTGGGAAACACCCTCCTCCCAGTACCTTCCTAACTTTAAAAGCTGTGTAAAACCTGAGAAGCCTCTTGTGCTGCAGAGCTGCAGGAGATCAGATATCAGTGTTTTGGCTTCTCCGGCTCATTGCCCCTGAACGCGTCACACCTTTGACGGTTAGAATTTGCTGTTTTTATTCATCCCAATTGTTTTTTTAGCTTGTTTTATGAATAGCTAGTGCTAAATTTGTGGATTTGTCATAGAAGGTGTTGTTAGAAATAAGAGTGTGCTTCTCAGGCACATTGCGCCCTAACACATATTCTCTCTCTTGCTTCAGCTTTTCTTATGAAATGGCGAGGAGAATATTTGACTTGTCAAATGCCCTTCATGTTGAGCAAGTGCAAAATATACTGCTTGATGATGAGACAGACCCCTTACAGTAAGAAGATTTAGGGGAAGAAAGTGACATTGATTCAGAACATGATGTGGAAGAATGTCCAGATGTGTCTGATACAGATCAAGATGGAGAGAGTGAGGAGGATGCTCAAGACATAGAAACATATTACTTTTCTGGTTATTAAACATTTTTTTTCCACCTGATTATGTGTATTCTCATTTATTACATTCCTATTAAGGTAACTGATCACTTTTAGAGCATTGCAATTTTTAAAAAAGGAAAATATAGCCAATTTTCTAGCCTGTGCCGGACAGGCGCAATGCCCCTAAACTCGTTATGAAACATATTGCCCCTGACGGAGGGTTAACAGATGACAGACCTGAGGGGTGACTTGCTTTTTTTGTGGATTGAGTTGAAGCTTTTTATTAGGAACATTTTACATAATGTCTGGGATCACATTTATCTGGCGCTCTGACTAATTACTTTGCGGTTTCCATCTAAATATCCGAGTGACGTCACAGATGAAACCCCCGAGGGATCCATTCACTATAAAGAGGCAGCAGAGTTACTCTGGACTCCCTCTGGCCTCTGTTCAGCGGTGTCCTTCTTTTCAGAAATGCACAAAACTGTGACCAACGGCACTTTTATGCAATTCTAAAAAGACAGACACCACCGAATCACAGGTCAGACAGCGCAAACAGTGATTCCATCTGCCTCATTATAGGGAATTTTCCACCAGGGGTTCTGTCTGAATCACGCATTTCAGAGATTTACACGGTAACCCCAATGTAAGCGCTCCAGCGCAGGATAAATGTGCCCTGAGCCTTACTGCGATCTTTGGGATGCAGAATGAAAAAAAATCTACAACATGTGAAGAATTGGTTTCATTTATTTTTTTACGCTGTTCCTCGTGCAGTATAAGTGATTAGGCGAATTTATTCTTTCAGTCGGTGCAATTACAGCGATACCAGATTTATATCGGGTTTTTATTATTGGCTGCTGTCACACACTAAAAGTTGCTTTTTATTGCGAAAACTAGTTTTTGCATGACAATATTTTGAGAGTTATAATTTTTTCAGATTTTGGTTGAGAATCATGTGAGGACTTGTTTTTTACGGGAAGAGCTGATGTTTTTATTGGTATGATTTTTGGGCACATAACATTTTTTGATCGATTTCTATTCTGAATTTTGAAAGACAGAATGAACAAAAACCAGCAATTCAAGAATTTTTTTTTTTTTTTTAATACTGTTCCGCGTGTGGTAAAATTGGTAAGACCGCTTTATTCTTCGGGTCAGTACGAATACAGCGATACCTCATTTATATATTTTTATGTTTTGGCACTTTTACACAATAAAAACTATTTTAGAGAAAAAATTATTATTTATGCATCGCTTTATTCTGAGCACTATAACTTTTTTATTTTTCTGCTGATGGAGCTGTATGGCGACTCAAGATAACGTTTTCAGCGGTACCATTTTTATTTACATCTGTCTTTTTTATCTCACTTTTTGTTCGGTGGTATGATGACAAAGCATTGTTTTTTGCCTTGTTTTTACAGTGTTCATTGAAGGGGTTAACTAGTGGGACAGTCTTATAGAGCGGGTTGTTACGGATGCGGCGATACCAAATTTGTGTACTTTTTTTTTTTACATAAATGTATTTATTGGAAAAATACATATTTTTCTTTATTTAGGGATTTTTTAAAACATTTTTACACTTCGTAAAATGTTTTTTTTTTTAAACTATTTTACATCAGGATGGGACATCACTGTATTACATCAGATCGCTGAACTGCCACTGCCACGCAATCGTGCTGCCATACTAGTACTGCTGTTTGTGGGCACGCACCTCCTGCAGAGCAGTACTAGTACAGCTCGTGTCAGGAAGGGGTTAAAAAGCCCTCCTACTCTGCACTCTGCATTAATTGCACCTATGCATATTCAATTGCAGTCCACCATGACCAAGTCCAAAGACCTAAGGACACCAGGGACAAAATTGTAGATCTGCACAAGGCTGGGATGGGCTATAGGACAATAGGTAAGCAGCTTGGTGAGAAGGCAACAACTGTTGACACAGTTATTAGAAAATGGAAGAAACACAAGATGACTGTCAATTTTCCTCAGTCTGGGGCCCCATGCAAGATCTCGCCTCGTGGGGGTGAGGATGATTCTTAGAAAGGTCAGGAATCGGTCCAGAACTGGGAGAACTTGGTTAATGACTTGAAGACAGCTGGGACTACAGTTGCAAACGTTTTCGTAAGTAACACAGTACGCCGTCATGGGTTAAAATTCTGCAGGGCACGCAAGGTCCCCCTGCTCACACTAGCACATGTCCAGGCCTGTTTGAAGTTCGCCAATGACCATCTGGATGATCCAGAGGAGGCATGGGAGAAGGTCATGTGATCAGATGAGACCAAAAGATAACTTTTTGGTGTCAACTCCACTTGCTGTTCATGTATAGTGGAATTTTGGCCAACAACATCCTTTCCTCAGTAATATCATTGAAGTTGGGTCTTCCAGCATGACAATTACCCAAAACACAATGCCAGGGCAACTAAGGAGTGGCTCCGCATTTCAAGGTCCTGGAGTGGCCTAGCCAGTTTCCAGACCTGAACCCAATAGAAAATCTTTGGAGGGTGCTGTAACGTAATGTTGCCCAGCAACAGCCCCAAAACCTGAAAGATCTGGAGAAGATCTGTATGGAAAAGTGGGTTAAAATCCCAGCTGCAGTGTGTGCGAACTTGGTGAAGAACTAAAGGAAGCGTCTGACCTCTGTAATTGCAAACAAAGGTTTCTGAACCAATTATTAAGTTCTGTTTTTCTATTGTATCAAATACTTAATTCATGCAATAAAATGCAAATTAATTATTTAAAAACCATACATTGTGATTTTCTGGATTTTTTTAAGGTTCTGTCTCTTACAGTTGAATTGTACCTATGATAAAAGTTACAGACATCTCCATTTTTTGTTGTTGGGAAAACTGCAAAATCGGCAGTGTATCAAATAGTTATTTTCCCCACTGTAGGTATATAGGTCAAGTTAGGAGACCTAATGGTCTGGCCGGGTATCGCAATCCGAACAAGAGTCTGTGTTTTGTTGATGTGTGAATCTACCCTAAATCTGTAATGTGGGTCGCTCTTCTTTCAACATTAGTAATGATCGTACTCACCGCCCCCGGGCCACTCCTGTCTGTATCCAGGCACTGGTACATTCAGAGCGTGTGGAGCTGAAAGATAAATACACAATACATGTGTGCTAAAAAGGCTGCACTGGACAACTTAAGTATAGAGAAGAGACAAAATATAATACAATAAATGTATCACTGAAATTGTAGGATTCTGCCAGTGTCACAAGGAAAGGAGGGTTGTACAATTAAGGTACCTTCACACTAAGCGACGCTGCAGCGATACAGACAACGATGCCGATCGCTGCAGCGTCGCTGTTTAGTCGCTGTGTGGTCGCTGGAGAGCTGTCACACAGACGGCTCTCCAGCGACCAACGATGCCGAAGTCCCCTGGTAACCAGGGTAAACATCGGGTTACTAAGTGCAGGGCCGCGCTTAGTAACCCGATGTTTACCCTGGTTACCATTGTAAAAGTAAAAAAAAAAAAAACACATACTCACATTCCGGTGCCCGGTGTCCGCTTCCCTGCACTCCTCCTGCATCCTGTGTCAGCGCCGAACATCTCCGGCATCTCCCACAGAGCAGAGCGGTGACGTCACCGCTCTGCTTTACGGCCGGCACTTACACAGGATGCAGGAGGAGTGCAGGGAAACGGACGCCGGGCACCGGAATGTGAGTATGTGTTTTTTTTTTTTACTTTTACAATGGTAACCAGGGTAAACATCGGGTTACTAAGCGCGGCCCTGCGCTTAGTAACCCGATGTTTACCCTGGTTACCAGTGAAGACATCGCTGGATCGGTGTCACACACACCGATTCAGCGATGTCAGCGGGAGATCCAGCGACGAAATAAAGTTCTGGACTTTCAGCAACGACCAGCGATCTCACAGCGGGATCCTGATCGCTGCTGCGTGTCAAACACAACGATATCGCTATCCAGGACACTGCAACGTCATGGATCGCTATCGTTATCGTTGTAAAGTCGCTTAGTGTGAAGGTACCTTTAGTCAAGAAAACAGATTACAAACAGACTGGTGTCTGCTAGGATTTCCCTCTTCCCATCTCATTAATGGATAAAAACATGAAGGTTTTGTTGGTGCATTGCCAATGAAAATAAATAAATACCTTTTATTTACAGTGGCATGTTAAAGTTTGGGCACCCCTGGTCAAAATTACTGATATTTTGAAGTCAGTCAAGTTGATGAAATGATCTCTAAAAGGCCTAAAGTTAAAGATGACATGTATTTTTTGCCAAAAATACAAAGGAAATCTATTTTATTTTTTTATATTTTAAAAATTACAAAAAGTAAAAGTTTGGGCACCCATGGAGATCCATGTGCTCAGATAACTTTGACCAAGGTGTTTCAGACCTTAAAAGCCCTGTTAGGGTTATTGCTTGTTCACTGTCGTTGTTAGGAAAGGTCAGGTGATGCAAATTTCCCAGTTTTGTAAAAACCTAGCTTCCTCTAACCTTGTGCCAAAAATAGCAATCATGGGTTCTTCTAAGCAGCTGCCTAGCACTCCGAAAATGATTGAGGCAAACCAAGTAGGAGAATTGAATAAGAAGATAGCAAAGCGTTTTCAAGTTGCCATTTACTCAGTTTGAGTAAAAAGATTTATTAATTAAAAAATGGCAGTTAGCAGGAACAGTGGAGGTCAAGATGAGGTCTGGAAGACCAAGCAAAATTTCAATGATAACTGCTCACAGGATTGCTAGAGACAAATCGGAACCCCCGCTTAACTGCAAAAGATCTTCATAAAGGTTTAGCAGACTCTGGAGTTGTGGTACATTGTTCAACTGTTCAGAGACACCTGCACAAATATGGCCTTCATTGAAAAATCATCAGAAGAAAACCTCTTCTGTGTCCTAACCATAAAATTCAGCATCAAAAGTATGCAAAAGAACATCTAAACAATCCTGATTCATTTTGGAAACAAGTCCTGTGGACCGATGAGGTTAAAATAGAACTCTTTGACCACAGTGATCACAGGTATGTGTGGAGAAAAAAGGGCACAGAATTTCGAGATAAAGACTTCTCACCAACCATTAAGCATGGTGGTGGATGAATCATGCTTTGGGATTGTGTAGCAGAATGGATCCAATGAAATTTCAACAAATTATTGATGCAAACATAACACCATCTGTAAATAAGCAGAAGTTGAAAAGAGGATGGCTTCTACAAATGGATAAGGATCCTAAACCCGTTTTCCTTTTTGTAATTTTTAAAATGTAAAAATGAAATATATATTTTTTTTGCCTAAAATACAAAGGAAAGGTGTCATCTTTAACTTTAAGCCTTTTAGAGATCATTTCATTTTCAACTTGCTTAACTGTTCACAATAACCGTAATTTTGACCAGGGGTGCTCAAACTTTTACATGCCACAGCAAGATTCAAAATCACAAACCTGTTATCGGCTCTGGACTGGAGCCTTCATCAGGTGCCGAAAACTGGTTTATGATTTTGAATCACAAATTAAAGGTATTTAAATTACAACATCATCACTGAGATCATTGGCAGCGCACCAACATAACCTTCATGTTTTTATCTTTCCCCTTTCCCGGTTCCCTAGGTGTACCACGCATATTCTCTGGCGCTGCACCTCACCGCCTTCACTCCAAGTGCTACATTCTTGAACCATTGGAAATAATAAGCCATTTTAGTGCTACTATTACCATCTATTTTTTTGCATCCCATTAGTGGGGCGGTTTAGTCTCAGTTGTCTTTGGGGCAAGTGTAGTAACAAAGTTTATAGATATGAGCAGGAGGTACAGAAACAGCTGAATGCTCTTCCTCTACATATTTTAATGACCATGAACAGCTGGCTTCAAGACTGGGCCATTCTGGGGATAGGTGGGACCCTGTATATCCGTATTTACATGCCACCATAACCCATAAAATTGAAACCACTTAATAGTGTGCGATATTTCCCTTGTGCTGCCCAAATAACTGTGAGCCGTCCAGGCATGGACTCCGCTGACCTCTGAAGACATCCTGTCCTTACTGGACCATATTAATCCTGTAAATTGCTTGGTGTGGCCTCCATGAATCTGACTTGTTTTATGTGCACATTCACCAGATGATCAATCTCTGTCATGTTTTCCCATTCCTGATCAGTTTTTGAAGTGTGGCAGGGGCATTATCCTGCTGAAAGAGGTATTGCCATTTTGAGATCCTGCTCCCACCAAGGGGGGTACTTGGTGTGTACAATGTTTAGGTAGGTGGTACATATCACATGATGCCAGGACCCGATGTTTCCCAGCAGAACATTGCCCCGTCACCTGGCTCCACCGGAATGTTTTCTTCCTATCGCCATCTCTTTCTCATGACGTAACACATGATTCAATAGACCAGGTTACCCTCCTCCATGGTCTAGTTCTGATGATCATGTGCGTATTTTAGGTAATTTTGTTGGTCAGGGGTTGTAAGCTGTGCAGCTTTCAGTGTTCTGACCCATTTCTATCACAACAATTTATGTTACAGTATCTCTTCTTCGGGACCAGACGGGCTAGTCTTCTCTCCCCACAGGCATCACTGCTATCTAGTTATCATAATTTACCTTAGATACTAAAGACAAATTTAGACTTCCATGAAATGCATCAAAGTACGGACTGCGATGTCCAGACTGGCTGCAGATCTCCTGGACTCGAACATGCACAGACTGTGTTTCATTGATCTCTTAAGTCTGCTTCTCTGTTCGCTGTCTGTCGTGTATATCCCGCCGCCGAGATAATAAACGTTGTTCAATTGCCTTGTCAGTGGTTTTAATATTATGGCTAATTCATGTATAACTCAATTACAGTAATTTGGGAAAAACCGTTTTAGTGAAATGACTCTGCAGTTTAAAAAAATATCTAGTTCACAAGGTCCATACACAAAGCGCCACCACAGACAGATAACGCTGTCTCCCATTCTGTCCTGAAAAACCCCTGAAGACAATAAAAAAATTATCACTTTGTGCCACTGGAAAGGAAAATGGAAAACTGCTTGGCCAACAATGGTTCAATTCAGTTACGACAGGCACATTAATAAGGGTGGGTTGGTCTAAAAACCAATGTGTGCAGTCACTCAGACTACAAACTGTTGCATCGTGACAGTTTGCAAAGCGCACACTATCATGATTCCTCTGTATGCTTCGTGCAAATGGGCGGTCATGTGACGGTATGTATGTGATCTGCGCTGCTATCAATTCTCTTCTACTGAGAGAACCGGGATCAGACTAGTTGACACATAACCACAAAATGCGGTAATGTGACCGCTCACTCACAAGGGGGCATATAGGTGAATTGTGACAGTGTGAGCAATGCAGAAGGGACAAAAGAACAGTCATAGGAGCGCATGCGAGATGGTGCGCTGATATAAAATCTTCATTTATTAGATTCCACAACACGTTTCAACGAAATAGCTTGGTCTTCCTCAGGTGGCTATAACTGCCACCTGAGGAAGACGGAGCTATTCTTTGAAACACGTTATGGAAACTAATAAACTAAGATTTTATATCAACTCACCCTCTCGCATGCGAGCGCTCCTATGACCGTTTTTTTGTCCCTTCTTGTTTGATCCTCTTGCAAGGCATCTGGCTGGAGCTGCAGCGTATCTTCCGTTTTAACCACTCCTAACACCAGCTTGGCGCTCCTGTGAAGCCGTTCGTCATTTTCTTTTTCTATATAGTGTGAGCAATGCAGACTGTCTCAATTCAGCAGTCTGTAGTCACATACTGTGACTTTGCTTCTGAGACCGAGCAACCCCTTTAAAGGGAACCGGTCAGCAGGATTGTGCTGAGTAACCTACAGATAGTGTCAGGTTGGCGCTGTTATACTGATTACAACTATACCTTGGTTGATTAAATCCATCTTGTGGTGGTTGTTTAATCTATACGTTCAGTGTTGTGTTAATGATATGATCGTGCTCCGGGGCAGTCTGTGGGGGGGGGGGGGGGGGGGGGTCTTCAAACGGTGCTCGAATTAGGTATTCATCTGTATGGCTTCTGATAAGCCACTGATCCCTCAGTGACCGGCGCCCTAGTTTACATAATGAATATTTTATACATATTGAAAAATAAAAAATCCCCTTCTGCAGGCAGGCACTGCCACCTGCACTGCAGCATGATTGCATCTATAATATGTATTTAATCATTTTCTTTGATGGTATACATAAATTAATTAAATTAAAAAAAAAGCTGTGGCCGTGCCTGTGCATTGGCAGCTATTGGCGATTCGATAGCTGGTACTGGGCAGATGGCGCCATCTTGCTAGAGAAAAAAAATTGCCTCCTCCAAGATGGCGCTGCCACATCTATCAGATCGCCGATATATTCTACTGCGCAGGCATGGCCGGCGCCATTTTAGTTGAGACAATTTTTTTTGCTCTAGGAGTCCGATAGATGCTACTGCGTATGCGCCATCTTGGAGAAGGCAATTTTTTTTCCCTCTAGCACAATGGTGCCACCTGCGCAGTAGCAGCTACTGGATCGCCGATAGCTGCTACTGCGTAGGTGCGGCAGAGGCCATTTTCATACTGATTTTTTTAATGAATTTATGGATCCCATCAAATAAAAGAATTAAATGCATATTATATATGCGATCATTCTGCAGTGCAGGCACAGCTGGCAGTGCCTGCCTGCAGCAGAGGATTTAATATATACAGTGGGGCAAAAAAGTATTTAGTCATTCAGCAATAGTGCAAGTTCCACCACTTAACAAGATGAGAGGCGTCTGTAATTTACATCATAGGTAGACCTCAACTATGGGAGACAAACTGAGAAAAAAAAATCCAGAAAATCACATTGTCTGTTTTTTTATCATTTTATTTGCATATTATGGTGGAAAATAAGTATTTGGTCAGAAACAAACAATCAAGATTTCTGGCTCTCACAGACCTGTAACTTCTTCTTTAAGAGTCTCCTCTTTCCTCCACTCATTACCTGTAGTAATGGCACCTGTTTAAACTTGTTATCAGTATAAAAAGACACCTGTGCACACCCTCAAACAGTCTGACTCCAAACTCCACTATGGTGAAGACCAAAGAGCTGTCAAAGGACACCAGAAACAAAATTGTAGCCCTGCACCAGGCTGGGAAGACTGAATCTGCAATAGCCAACCAGCTTGGAGTGAAGAAATCAACAGTGGGAGCAATAATTAGAAAATGGAAGACATTCAAGACCACTGATAATCTCCCTCGATCTGGGGCTCCACGCAAAATCCCACCCCGTGGGGTCAGAATGATCACAAGAACGGTGAGCAAAAATCCCAGAACCACGCGGGGGGACCTAGTGAATGAACTGCAGAGAGCTGGGACCAATGTAACAAGGCCTACCATAAGTAACACACTACGCCACCATGGACTCAGATCCTGCAGTGCCAGACGTGTCCCACTGCTTAAGCCAGTACATGTCCGGGCCCGTCTGAAGTTTGCTAGAGAGCATTTGGATGATCCAGAGGAGTTTTCGGAGAATGTCCTATGGTCTGATGAAACCAAACTGGAACTGTTTGGTAGAAACACAACTTGTCGTGTTTGGAGGAAAAAGAATACTGAGTTGCATCCATTAAACACCATACCTACTGTAAAGCATGGTGGTGGAAACATCATGCTTTGGGGCTGTTTCTCTGCAAAGGGGCCAGGACGACTGATCCGGGTACATGAAAGAATGAATGGGGCCATCGTGAGATTTTGAGTGCAAACCTCCTTCCATCAGCAAGGGCACTGAAGATGAAACGTGGCTGGGTCTTTCAACATGACAATGATCCAAAGCACACCGCCAGGGCAACGAAGGAGTGGCTTCGTAAGAAGCATTTCAAGGTCCTGGAGTGGCCTAGCCAGTCTCCAGATCTCAACCCTATAGAAAACCTTTGGAGGGAATTGAAAGTCCGTGTTGCCAAGCGAAAAGCCAAAAACATCACTGCTCTAGAGGAGATCTGCATGGAGGAATGGGCCAACATACCAACAACAGTGTGTGGCAACCTTGTGAAGACTTACAGAAAACGTTTGACCTCTGTCATTGCCAACAAAGGATATATTACAAAGTATTGAGATGAAATTTTGTTTCTGACCAAATACTTATTTTCCACCATAATATGCAAATAAAATGATAAAAAAAACAGACAATGTGATTTTCTGGATTTTTTTTTCTCAGTTTGTCTCCCATAGTTGAGGTCTACCTATGATGTAAATTACAGACGCCTCTCATCTTTTTAAGTGGTGGAACTTGCACTATTGCTGAATTACTAAATACTTTTTTGCCCCACTGTATATAGGTGGCGGTCACTGAGGGATCAGTGACTTGTCAGAAGTCATACATATCAGAGCACGACATGAAGACCCCCGACAGACTGCCCCAGAGCACGGGCAGATCATTAACTGAACACTGAAAATAAAGTTTAAACAAGACGGATTTCATCAACCAAGGTGTCACTTTAATCAGTATAACGGCGCCGACCTGACACTGTTTGTAGGTTACTGTGCACAATCCTGCTAACAGGTTCTCTTTAATGGTTAAAATAACATAGTGCTTATAACTTTGTGATTGACCTTTTATTAAAAATCTACAAAAACAGAGGGATTTTCAATTCTATAGTGTGCAGCTTTAGGTCTTTTAGGCTACAAGTTCTTGCTAACAAGCGCCACTCTAAATCTGTCTGGATTGCTGAATCTGGCCAGCTTGATTCCCTCTACTTCTCCTCCGATGCTAGCAGTGATGCTAGCAACACAGTTCAGAGGAGCAGAGAAACCGAGCCACTGGTCTGAAATGTCAATCTTCAGTAGCGAGAACTTTCTACCCGACACCTTTGTCCCCTTCATATATTTGTCCCTCTGCAGCTGCTTACAAAAGGATTGAACATTAAAATTCAAGCAGTTTGATACTCATCTTCCCCGATATCGACAGGTTTAGCCAACTTTAATCTATTGTGAATGGGGGCTTTTAAAGGGAACCTGTCACCCCCCCCCCCCAGGTGTTTGAAACTAAAAGAGCCACCTTGTGCAGCAGTAATGCTGCATTCTGACAAGGTGGCTCTTTTAGTTACTGGTGCTGTAACTGCCTGTGCAGCCGCCCTGCCTGTGAATCCCGGCCCCGCAGTGTCTCCTGATTTATTCACACTCCGGGGCTGGGATTCATAGGCAGGGCGACCGCACAGGCGCAGTCAGCTAGACTGCATATGAGCACAGAGGACGGGCAGCGCTAACTGCGCCTGCCCAAGGCATGACAAAAGAGCGCAGGCTGATTTCAAAACAGCGGTGAGGAGGCGGCGCCCGGCGCCAAGAAGACTTGAGTGACGGCTGTGTGGCGTCTGCAGCAGGGGGGAAAGGCCTGCCTCCAGGACTGAAGAAAGGTATTTAGGACAAATTACAAAACTGATTATTTCTGCAGTTACAGCACCAATAACTAAAAGAGCCACCTTGTCAGAATGCAGCATTACTGCTGCACAAGGTGGCTTTTAGTTTCAAACGCCTGGGGGGGTGACAGGTTCCCTTTAAGGCCCCCACATATACATTAGACTAAAGTTGTCCAAACCCGCCAATATCGTTGAGATTTTCCGCCAGTTTAATGTGTAGGTAGGATGCTTGACTCTTCCTGACAAATGATGTTTGGGGAGAGAAGTACCGTATCCATCATGTTGGATTTCCAAACTGAGCCGATTGTTTGGTTGACTTCTATTTAATGCGAATGGGGACCTTGACTTTTTGACTGGATTGGTAAATCCGTTCATTGTCTTGAAAAGCCACAATGAGGTGAAAAGCTGCACTGTTAGGTGGTGTGGAAGTGATAAGATATATGGTAAGCAAATACGCAGTGTATCAGCCATGTGTGAACATACCCTAAATGTTAGTAAGAATGTAAAAAGGGGTAACAGCACCCAAGTGATGAGGTGACCACAAACATTATTTTGCCCGTAAAGATGCTTAGATCCTACGTGAAACATGTCCACATATCATTAATGTAGGAAGAGTAACAATGGAACATATCAGACTTGTGTGACCATGTAGTCAGCGACAAAACAAACATTAGCAGGACAAGGACGGAGGGTTAGGAAACAGGACGGTATTAGATTTTGTCAAGATTTGAAAAACTTAATAGAAAACAGTTACATTGTCATGGGGCACAGATTACAGGGTGGCCGGTGATACACTTTGATTTATGATAAATCTGATACTAAATATCTCCCAATATGCAAATAAGATACAAACTGACTAAAGCAGAACAGGCAGAATCACACGTCAGAATTGTGTGGTACTCCAGATCAAATTCTGCAAATTGATTAGTTTTCACATCCTTTCTTTTACCTCACATTGTTTAAATGAATGCACATATAGAGCCCCCCATTCCTGCTATGGGAAAGGGTGTCCGCAATGGTTTGGTATAGCAGTAAGCTAAGAAGAGGTAAGCTGTTCCCAATACTGAAGCTCCATTGGTAGTTTCAGAAGATACAGCAAAATACCCAGACGCCTGCGTTTCTGCACTAAACTTAGGTGGCCACAGTGATCTATGGTGGTCTATGTTCTGTTCAGCAGATGGATGAAGAGCCTGGGTGTTGTAGCTGTGATACGGACTCTGCACTCATATATGGCACAGTATATGCCATAAATGTTAGACAGACGCAGGATGCTCAGCTGGGACTAACATCTATCTGAAGAATGAGGTACAGCCAGAGAGGGAGGGTCCAGTCTGTGTCTCTACTAGGCTAGTTTCACACTAGCGTTTGGAGGAGCTGCGGAGGGCTGCGGACTTCCTCTGTGAAGCCCCGCCCACGGCCGCACCTCCGCCGCTAGCTCTGCCTACTTCTGCATGCGGTCTTCGTACATATCTTTAACATTAGGTACGCAGGTCGTGCGGCTGTATGCGGATGCTTCCGCATGCGTCGTTTTGACGATGCAGAGAAAAAAAGAAATTGCTACAAGCTGCATCCTACGCTGGTCGCCGCATCGTCAAAACGACGCATGTGGAAGCATCCGCATACAGCCGCACGACCTGCGTTCCTAATGTTAAAGATAGGTACGCAGGCCGCATGCAGAAGTAGGCAGAGCTAGCGGCGGAGGTGCGGCCGAGGGCGGGGCTTCACGGAGGAAGTCAGCAGCCCTCCACAGCTCCTTGAAGCGCTAATGTGAAACCGACCTTATGTGTACATTACCCCTATATACAGTAATCAGCTGTCCAGTCTGTGTCTCTATTATATGTACATTACCCCTATATACAGTAATCAGCTGTCCAGTTTGTGTCTCTATTATATGTAGATTACCCCTATATACAGTAATCAGCTGTCCAGTCTGTGTCTCTATTATATGTACGTTACCCCTATATACAGTCATAAGCTGTCCAGTCTGTGTCTCTATTATATGTACGTTACCCCTATATAGAGTAATCAGCTGTCCAGTCTGTGTCTCTATTATATGTACATTACCCCTATATGCAGTAATCAGCTGTCCAGTCTGTGTCTCTATTATATGTACATTACCCCTATATAGTCATAAGCTGTCCAGTCTGTGTCTCTATTATATGTACGTTACCCCTATATACAGTAATCAGCTGTCCAGTCTGTGTCTCTATTATATGTACCTTACCCCTATATACAGTAATCAGCTGTCCAGTCTGTGTCTCTATTATATGTACATTACCCCTATATACAGTAATCAGCTGTCCAGTCTGTGTCTCTATTATATGTACGTTACCCCTATATACAGTCATAAGCTGTTCAGTCTGTGTCTCTACTATATGTATGTTACCGCTATATACAGTCATAAGCTGTCCAGTCTGTCTCTATTATATGTACGTTACCCCTATATAGTCATAAGCTGTCCAGTCTGTGTCTCTATTATATGTACGCTACCCCTATATACAGTCATAAGCTGTCCAGTCTGTGTCTCTATTATATGTACATTACCCCTATATACAGTAATCAGCTGTCCAGTCTGTCTCTATTATATGTACATTACCCCTATATACAGTCATAAGCTGTCCAGTCTGTATCTCTATTATATGTACATTACCCCTATATACAGTCATAAGCTGTTCAGTCTGTGTCTCTATTATATGTACGTTACCCCTATATACAGTAATCAGCTGTCCAGTCTGTGTCTCTATTATATGTACCTTACCCCTATATACAGTAATCAGCTGTCCAGTCTGTGTCTCTATTATATGTACATTACCCCTATATACAGTAATCAGCTGTCCAGTCTGTGTCTCTATTATATGTACGTTACCCCTATATACAGTCATAAGCTGTTCAGTCTGTGTCTCTATTATATGTACGTTACCGCTATATACAGTCATAAGCTGTCCAGTCTGTCTCTATTATATGTACGTTACCCCTATATAGTCATAAGCTGTCCAGTCTGTGTCTCCATTATATGTACATTACCCCTATATACAGTCATAAGCAGTCCAGTCTGTGTCTCTATTATATGTACATTACCCCTATATACAGTAATCAGCTGTCCAGTCTGTCTCTATTATATGTACATTACCCCTATATACAGTCATAAGCTGTCCAGTCTGTGTCTCTATTATATGTACATTACCCCTATATACAGTCATAAGCTGTTCAGTCTGTGTCTCTATTATATGTACGTTACCGCTATATACAGTCATAAGCTGTCCAGTCTGTCTCTATTATATGTACGTTACCCCTATATAGTCATAAGCTGTCCAGTCTGTCTCTATTATATGTACGTTACCCCTATATACAGTCATAAGCTGTCCAGTCTGTGTCTCTATTATATGTACATTACCCCTATATACAGTCATAAGCTGTCCAGTCTGTGTCTCTATTATATGTACATTACCCCTATATACAGTAATCAGCTGTCCAGTCTGTGTCTCTATTATATGTACATTACCCCTATATACAGTAATCAGCTGTCCAGTCTGTCTCTATTATATGTACGTTACCCCTATATAGTCATAAGCTGTCCAGTCTGTGTCTCTATTATATGTACATTACCCCTATATACAGTAATCAGCTGTCCAGTCTGTCTCTATTATATGTACATTACCCCTATATACAGTCATAATCTGTCCAGTCTGTATCTCTATTATATGTACATTACCCCTATATACAGTCATAAGCTGTTCAGTCTGTGTCTCTATTATATGTACGTTACCCCTATATACAGTAATCAGCTGTCCAGTCTGTGTCTCTATTATATGTACCTTACCCCTATATACAGTAATCAGCTGTCCAGTCTGTGTCTCTATTATATGTACATTACCCCTATATACAGTAATCAGCTGTCCAGTCTGTGTCTCTATTATATGTACGTTACCCCTATATACAGTCATAAGCTGTTCAGTCTGTGTCTCTATTATATGTACGTTACCGCTATATACAGTCATAAGCTGTCCAGTCTGTCTCTATTATATGTACGTTACCCCTATATAGTCATAAGCTGTCCAGTCTGTGTCTCTATTATATGTACGCTACCCCTATATACAGTCATAAGCTGTCCAGTCTGTGTCTCTATTATATGTACATTACCCCTATATACAGTCATAAGCAGTCCAGTCTGTGTCTCTATTATATGTACATTACCCCTATATACAGTAATCAGCTGTCCAGTCTGTCTCTATTATATGTACATTACCCCTATATACAGTCATAAGCTGTCCAGTCTGTGTCTCTATTATATGTACATTACCCCTATATACAGTCATAAGCTGTTCAGTCTGTGTCTCTATTATATGTACGTTACCGCTATATACAGTCATAAGCTGTCCAGTCTGTCTCTATTATATGTACGTTACCCCTATATAGTCATAAGCTGTCCAGTCTGTCTCTATTATATGTACGTTACCCCTATATACAGTCATAAGCTGTCCAGTCTGTGTCTCTATTATATGTACATTACCCCTATATACAGTCATAAGCTGTCCAGTCTGTGTCTCTATTATATGTACATTACCCCTATATACAGTAATCAGCTGTCCAGTCTGTGTCTCTATTATATGTACATTACCCCTATATACAGTAATCAGCTGTCCAGTCTGTCTCTATTATATGTACGTTACCCCTATATAGTCATAAGCTGTCCAGTCTGTGTCTCTATTATATGTACATTACCCCTATATACAGTAATCAGCTGTCCAGTCTGTCTCTATTATATGTACATTACCCCTATATACAGTCATAAGCTGTCCAGTCTGTATCTCTATTATATGTACATTACCCCTATATACAGTCATAAGCTGTTCAGTCTGTGTCTCTATTATATGTACGTTACCCCTATATACAGTAATCAGCTGTCCAGTCTGTGTCTCTATTATATGTACCTTACCCCTATATACAGTAATCAGCTGTCCAGTCTGTGTCTCTATTATATGTACATTACCCCTATATACAGTAATCAGCTGTCCAGTCTGTCTCTATTATATGTACGTTACCCCTATATAGTCATAAGCTGTCCAGTCTGTGTCTCTATTATATGTACATTACCCCTATATACAGTAATCAGCTGTCCAGTCTGTCTCTATTATATGTACATTACCCCTATATAGTCATAAGCAGTCCAGTCTGTGTCTCTATTATATGTACATTACCCCTATATACAGTAATCAGCTGTCCAGTCTGTCTCTATTATATGTACGTTACCCCTATATAGTCATAAGCTGTCCAGTCTGTGTCTCTATTATATGTACATTACCCCTATATACAGTAATCAGCTGTCCAGTCTGTCTCTATTATATGTACATTACCCCTATATAGTCATAAGCTGTCCAGTCTGACTCTATTATATGAACGTTACCCCTATATAGTCATAAGCTGTCCAGTCTGTGTCTCTATTATATGTACATTACCCCTATATACAGTCATAAGCTGTCCAGTCTGTGTCTCTATTATATGTACGTTACCCCTATATAGAGTAATCAGCTGTCCAGTCTGTGTCTCTATTATATGTACATTACCCCTATATACAGTAATCAGCTGTCCAGTCTGTGTCTCTATTAGCAGTGCTTGTCTTCCAATCCTCTAGATATGTCTCTGCTTCAATCCTTTCCTCCCCTGCCACTTCCCTTTAGCTCCCTCTATCCAGGTTTTCAGATTTACTATTTCTACTCCAGAAAATGCACATCATAGAAGGAGATGATTATTTCTGTAGATTTCTGCCTACCTGCACCTCCAAGAGGTGATAGTGATTTAGTCTCCACTAGACCTTTTGCTCATTGTTCCCTGCCCCAACACCCTCCCTATTTGATTAATGTATTTATTATTTATCATTTTTGTACATATTTCTTTGTATATATCATCTGAAACACTGTATATTCTATCTTGCAATTTCACGCACTTCAGATGTCCTTGACAAAAACCGTCCCCGGTCGAAACTTTGGATGAGATCTGTTTTTGACTCCTTTGATTGACCAAAATAAATTAACACCGCAGCAAGACTTACAGTCTGACCTCATTTTCTTTTGTAAAGCTGAGGTTCCAACCTCAATAGGGATGTAGGGTAAGCTATGCATGCACTGCTCGCTGTACTTAAATGGGAATTCCAAAAATAGCAGAACCCTCGTCTGCCTGGCTATTTTCAGATTATGATACACATAAAAGGACGAAGCAGCGCATGTTTATTTTAAAGCATTTCTGTCATATCTTATTGATAATGCAATATCTGTCTGAGATGCTGAATACCCCTTTAACCACAGTTTTATACATTGCAGCCAATCATTTCACTGCTTTTATTTTTCATTCTGTTCTTTGTCAATGATTCAAAATGTTTCCTTCATAAAGAAACTATAGAGATACAATGACAAGCTAATTACGTGGAATAATAGCAGTGAAATAAAGAGTGATAACTGCTATTATTTCATTCACCTCAGCTCAAACATCACCTAATTTTGAAGTTACAATATTTGGGTTACGGTAGGTCCAGAAATAGCCAGTGTGCAGCACAGATCTCACCCTTTGTAATGTAGTAAGGAGACTTTGCTTCTGCAGCACATCTAAGGCCGGTTTCACACTTGCGTTTGTAGCAGCTGTGGAGGGCTGGGGACTTCCTCCGTGAAGCCCCGCCCTCCGCCGCTAGCTCCGCCTATTTCTGCATGCGGCCGGCATGCGGCCTGTGTACCTATATTTAACATTAGGTACACAGGTCGTGCCGCAGTATGCGAATGCTTCCGCATGCGTCGTTTTGACGATGCGGAGACCAGCGTAGGATGCAGCTTGTAGCAATTTTTTTCTTCCGCATCGTCAAAACGACGCATGCGGAAATAGGCGGAGCTAGCGGCGGAGGGCGGGGCTTCACGGAGGAAGTCCGCAGCCCTCTGCAGCTGCTACAAACGCAAGTGTGAAAGTAGCCTAAATTCATTGCAGATTCACAGCCAAATGTCACTGGAAATGATCAATCACGTCTGGACCCAATGTTATTCGCAACAAAAGATATTTTTTTTTTCAACTTTTTTTTTGTAAAATATTGTAATAATAAGTAGGACGGTTTTCATTTTTAGCCTCACAGGGGTTTATCCCGTTTTATAAAAACCTTTATATATTAACGTAAAAAAATGTTTTATGATGTTGCAATCTAAAACTTGCATGAATGCGATCACTGTAGATAAGGCAAATCAGAAATACAAGTAGTAATAGGTTACTACAGAAAGTTCAGATTGTGATAGTTTCTTAATCAAGCATGCAAGAGAGGTCCAGCTGATTACATATACTGGAGGCAGCCATATTGTCAGCTGAAGCAGAGTTCATGAGGATGGGTATATGCCACTGCTGAGGCGTGGTAGAAAAACTATAGGGGAACAGAAGCAAACAAGACCATCGGGTCATACCCTTTTGGGCACAAAGGAAAGTAAAAGGAAGGTGAGCAGGTTGTGTGCAGGAACAACTCCTATTAACACCTGAACAAACCAGCTGCTGCTGCCTCGAGGCTTGGGATGATCTCCTCCAGGATAGTTGACCAATTTGGACGATGACACAATATCTGGTTATGCTGCTATAATGAAGAATCCTTAAGACAAAGATGAGTTAAACAGTTATTTTACAACGCATTTCAACACTGGACTAGCATCTTTTTCAAGTGAAAAAAACAAGTTCATTGCAATTGTTTTTTTCACTTGAAAAAGATGCCAGTTCAGCACTGAAATGTGCTGTGGAAATAAAAAATGTTCAACTCATCTTGGTCTTAAGAATTCATCATTACAGCAGCATAACCAGATATTGTCATCATCCAAACTGGTGAAATACTGAGGCGTGAGGTTACTCTGTGCCTCTGCTGTACAGCTAGCTGTTATAGTATATGGTGCAGCAATGGTTCAGGCAACAAACATGGCTGCTTCCGCTGTATCAAGTTGCACTTTAAGTCTTTATTCATAGAAGAGGATAGACCCACCACCTATATGTACCTGTACACACAGCTTCGACTCCTGGGAGAGTTCCGTACCGGGACCCTCCAGTTGGGACCCAGCGTGGCATACATACGACCCCTGTTTGCAAATTTAAACATGAGTTCGAAAACCGTGCATGGTGCAAAAAAAGCATACCCAAGTAACATGCAGCTCTACGCATATAACAATACTACTCGGCCAGCCCCCTAGGTACCCTCATGTAAGGAAGATCCATCTGATTTTGCTTTCTTTTAAAGGGGTTGTACCAAGGTTTTAAGCCATCTCCTTAGTCATAGGATAGGGGATAACTTCCTGATCGCTGGAACTCCCACCAATCATGTGCACCTCTGCTCCATTCGTTTTTAATGTGACCGCTGGAGATAGCCAAGCGCAGTGTTCGAATGGTCTTCAGTGCTCCCATTAAGAATGAATGTAGTGAAGGTGCACATGATGGATAACCTCTCCATCTCCAGGTTCTTGAGATTGGTGCGAGTTCCAGAGGTCAGATATCCAAGCAATCAGGAAGTTATACCCAATCCTATGGATAGAGGATAACTTCCCAATTTGGTACAACCCATTTAATAACACCACTCAGAATGTATATAATAGCAGGAGATTCTTAGTTGGATTTATCAAAGTGCACAGACATTTACATGGACCATACACCTATATAACAGTCCTAGATGTGCACCTATTAGTGATGAGCGAATGTGCTTGTTACTCGAGATTTCCGAGCATGCTTGGGTGTTCTCAGAGTATCTTCGGCGTACTCGTAGATTGTTTGAGTCCCCGCAGCGACATGATTTGTGACTGCTAGACAGCCTGAATACATGTGGGGATTCCCTAACAAATAGGCAATTCCAGCATGTGTTCAGGTTGTCTATCAGCTGCAAATCATGCAGCTGCCGGGACACAAACATAATCTATGAACACGCCCAAGAGACTCGGAGATAACCCAAGCATGCTCGGAAATCTTGAGTAACAAGCACACTCGCTCATCACTAGCGCCTATCTTACTAGTGTGGTGCAGTCTCTTCTTATTTTTAATTATTTTTAGCCATTTACTTATTTTTTGTTATGGTTCCTAAGGAGCTGAATGTTTGCACATCCCAACTTTAGGGGCTTGGCTGACATTGTCTTGGTTCAGGGGATCATAATAAATCAAAGCTATATAGCGTTATTATTGACAAATTCACATAGTATAAAATGCAGCCTGAGGGGTGACCTGATATTCACATTTGATTACACAGGATTTGCACTGATAGGAGTTTCTATATAATATACAGTATTAGCATGTGATGGCAGAAAGTGCTCAGGATCTGCTTCCTGTACTGTGCAGCATATATCTTGGAGGGATGGGAAATGATTCAGATATTATTGGCAGGGCTTCCCTGTGTCTGTCATGTCCAGTAATGCATATAATTTGCTGACTATTCCACCAGCTACCATCTAGCTGATCACATCTTCTCGTTACCTCCAAGGTATAAACGCAGTGAGAACCCACCCAGACCAGGGGATGTGTGAATGTTCACCAATTGAGTTTATGGTTGCAATTAATTGAAATTCATTAATCTCTCATGCTGAACGGCATTTATAGCTGGCAGGGAATTTCACAAATATCTATAATGTATTTCACAGAACAAAATGATGAACGCTCATGCGTTTTGGAGGAATGAGCGGGGGGCAGTGATATCAACGCTAAAATACAGAAACTACAGCTTCTGATGATATCAGGGGATAGAAGGATCCGGCCAGCTGAATTTATGTGTCCAATCTTTTTGTTTTCCAGGGAATAAGCCACCACCAATGGAGTCCGGCAGTGACTCTGTCATATAGAGCACAGAGTGCTCCCCCCAAGCTGTTCGCAGAACAGCTATCTAACGTTTAAGAGTGCATAAGGCACAAAAGCCATGTAATGTCTTAAAGATGCGTAATACTGGCTTGTAAATTAGAACAACAAGAATAAGCTCTGTATTTATAAAATCAGTTTACGGCTGTTAGTTGACTCATAGAAACAAACATATTAAAGTCGCCTGGAGGTTCAGCGCCCTACTAATCCTCATTAGTGGAACTAGGTATCCTGTGATGGCAGATGGACAGAAAACACTGAACACCACAAAACACATGGAACAACCTTGATGGTAACAGTGACACCATACAGCGCAATCCTGGCTCCCACCAGTATGTGTAGTGTTTGAGGGGAGAACGCAGGTAGAACGTCTGAAGATAGCTACCATGAGTTCTCTGACTAGCATACCAACACAAACGAGTTGGACAGTATATGCATTTACGTGTAGCAGCATCAGATAAAGACGCAGCGACTCACCTGTCCAGGACAGAAGACACCTCTTCACTAAACTCTGAACTTTCACTGCTTCCTACAAGACAAAAAGAGGATAGAAAATTTACTACAATTATCCGATTAATTATTGCCAAACTTCTAAATGTTTAGTCATGATCATTATACTATTTATACATAGATCACTACAACTCCCAACATGACCGGAGTACTGGACATGATCTGATAGAATTCTCTTCTTCTCTATACATGAATCACTGCAACTCCCAACATCACTATATTACATATAACCCCAACATAAATAAACAATGAATTAATGTAGTACAGATAATACCGATTTTCTCTGGCAGCAGATAGGATGAGATCTTTTCCAGACAGACAATGCAGAATCTCCTTTCCTACCATGCACATATATGTTATTAGTCCCATCTGCAAGATATAGGACAGGCAGCCCCTGACCCCACATTACAGTCTAATGTAACACTCCTATCTGTGCATTATAATAGCACTGTATAACGTACATATAGGACTTTTGTCATGATCCAGGTCGGGCGTTTGCTTTTCTCTGCCCGGCTTGGTTATGGTGGAGTTAACCTTTCCTGTCTGGTTCTGATTTCTGGCTTGTCTCTGTGCATTGCTGTGACTTCTGGTACTTCGTCTTCCTGTTTGTTGCTGACCGGCCTGTCTGACTACTCTGCCGCCACCTAGTGGCGCTCTGCGCCCTGCACTGTGGTGCTTCACGGTGAGGGATACCTTTTTCCCCTTACCTGCGCCCCCTGGTGGAGGTTGCATGCAACTGCCTTGCAGTTGCATTACAACTTTTTTCTACAACTCCCAGCATGCACCAATAGGATGGCATGCTGGGAGTTGTAGTTTTGAAACAGTTGAAGGCCACTATTCTAAATAAAACGTATTCCTGGAAGGAATCTCTCATGCTCCCAGTAACATGTAGATAATTCTGTATATTACACAACATTAATCTCATAGGGTCTCCTTCCACTTGGAAATGAAAAGTCTACCAGGTCACGATTGTCAAGATCATCTGAACCAGGGTCCTGTAAATCTCTAGAATATGAGCATCAGCATAAAAAATGATGGGTAGATTACACCCCCATCTTCATAAGATAACCATAAAGAAATTTCCATCCTCTGATCTCGCCACAGAGAAGCCACAAGATATTAGGGATAAGGCAGTTGTTAATCACGAGAACCATGTCAGAGTATGCCATAGAGAAAAATAAAAATCTATACAGACATCTCCAGAGAAAGCGCTTGCAATCTACAAGTCACCTTCACTTTGACCCCTTTTAGCAGCTGCTCCCCTCCCTTGGAAACAGGTAATTATTGAAAATCCTAATGTCTAGTAGATGTGGAGAAAGGCAGATTTACGGTGAACGTAAAACATGGTTTCACGTCCCTGGACAATGACCGGCATACTGCCAAATGGATAACGGTCAGATAATATCTATGCCATGTCTCCTATCTATGAACAGAGCAAATCAAGATAAAAATATGATGATGATGTCTCCTGCGGGAGACCTTCAGGAGTGGAAATATTGTAAAAGTTGAGAATCTCAGAATTTCTTAAGACTAATACACATCCTACAGTATAGTTCTCTGCAGTCCAGCCCTGTTATGAGTCACAACTGGGGAGGTATATGTAATTTGTGCTAATAAAAAGCCAATGCCAATAATGATCATTGTTCAATACCAGGAAGATACATTGCTGTGTAGGATTGATCCATGTTCCACCAGACGTTTTCACTAGGAGTTCTTCTCTCCATAAATTCAGTGACCAACTTTAGCGACTTTCTTTCATTATTCCTTTTTATTTTAAAGGGAACCTGTCACCTGAATTTGGCGGGACCAGTTTTGGGTCATATGGGCGGGGTTTTCGGGTGTTTGATTCACCCTTTCCTTACCCGCTGGCTGCATGCTGGCTGCAATATTGGATTGAAGTTCATTCTCTGCCCTCCGGAGTACATGCCAGCGCAAGGCAATATTGCTGCTGCTTCTCCTGCCATTGAAGCCAGTGTTGGGCAGCGGCGAGCAGATGCTTCTGGGACTAAGTCCTGCTTTTCCCGTTCTGAGCATGCCCAGGGTAAGATCTCTCAGTGGAGATCGAGGGTCACATGTTCAGATACTGCAGTCTAATCTATTTCTTTCTAGGAAGGTCCTGTAGGTGCGCAGGCTCTGTAGCAGCCTCTCATTGGTATTCCTAGGAAGGTCCTGTACGTGCTGCAACTATTTAAGGCTCGCATGGCCACACGGCCATGCGCTAGTGTCTTTCTAAAGTTATGTGCTTTGCGCCAGTGTGGTCATGTGAGTGTGTGTTCAGGGACCCGGCTGAAATAAGCCTCTAGAATGCTGGCACCTCCGGCGAGGAGATTGTGTGTGTATGTATTCAGGGACCTGGCCAAAATAAGCCCTTAGAATGCTGGCACCTCCGGCGAGGAGTTATGTGTGCATGCATGAGCACTGACTGCTCTCTTTTGGGTAGTTAGCCTGTGCCTCTGTGAAGTCAAACAGGACACAGAGCTTTGCTTTCTCGGCTACTCTGTGAAATTAACAGAGCTAGTTCATACCGCCATATAGTGCCGCCGTTTACCAGCAGCAGATTCTCCTGCACGGTGGACCCTGGGCTGCGAACGCATCTACTTCAATAAAACATTTATATTTACTCGGTGCGTTCCGCTAGCCCTAACAGTACACTAGCGCCAGGGTCTGGCTAGTAAATGGCGGACGATCAGCGTCTACAGCGGTACGTCCAGCAGCTAGAGGGTAGGTTGGCGGCTCTAGAGCGTACAACCTCAGCTGTGGACGTGACGTCGCTGTCGCTGTTCAGGCTGCGAATGTAGCTGCAGCCAGTTTGTCCACTGCCACTCCTGCTCCGTCTATATCCCGTCTCCCGCTTCCAGAAAAGTTTGCTGGTGATAGTAAGCTATGTCGGGGATTCGTGAGCCAGTGCTCCATACATCTCGAGCTTCTGGCTGCACGTTTCCCTACGGAACGGGCGAAAGTGGGCTTCATTATATCTCTTTTGTCAGGCAGGGCGTTGGAGTGGGCAACGCCGCTTTGGGAGCGTGATGATCGTGTGGTACAGAGTGCTCCTCTCTTCTTGGACGCTCTGAGGCAGGTCTTTTTGGGACCACGTGTCACCCACGATACCGCGCTCCAATTGTTGGCAAATACTCAAGGTTTGTCCATGGTCAGCCAGTTTGCCATCCAATTCCGGACTCTAGCCTCTGAGCTAGAATGGCCAGATAAAGTCCTTATTCCAGTGTTTTGGAAAGGTCTGGCAGATCATGTAATGGACGCCTTAGCCACCAGGGAGATTCCCGCCACACTGGAGGAGCTCATTTCCATCTCTACCCGCATCGATCTCCATTTTAACGAGCGGAGGTTGGAGCAGATCCAGTGTAGGCAGAGGTTTCGGCTGGCTCCCACCTTTGCCAAACCCCTAGAATCTCCTGTTCCGGCGTCCGACTCCCATGAGGCCATGGAGGTTTCTCGAGCGGGACCTAGGTCTCAGACCGCTCGAGTACCAGTGGTGTGTAAAAATTGCCAACAACTGGGACATTATGCTAATCAATGTCCACGGCGGTCGGGAAAACGATCGCATCTAGTGACCATAGGAGGGGGTTCACTAGACTCAGCGGCATTTTCCTCCAAGTTGTCCTTTAAAAAGAGACAATCCTCTTAGGCTCATCCACTCATACAGTTGAGCTTTGTGTGGATTCTGGAGCAGAGGGAAATTTCATGTCCTCTGCTTTTGCTTTGCGCCACACAATACCTGTGGTAATGCTTGCTAAACCAGTAACAGAGTGGTGAATGGGTCAACACTTCCATTGCAAATCACACATCAGACTGTCCCTTTCACGTTAGCCATGTCTCCGTCCCACCAGGAGATAATTTCCCTTCTTGTCCTTCCCGAGGGAATGGATGAGATTCTGTTGGGGATACCCTGGCTCCGTTTCCACTCCCCACATATTGAGTGGACCTCAGGGAGGATATTGGGTTGGAGTGAAGCTTGTAAGGGCAGATGTGTCAAAGAGTGCGTTCAGGTTTCCACCACTGAGATACCCGCAGATCTCTCTTCTCTTCCCAAATGCTATTGGTCCTATGCAGACGTCTTCTCCAAAAAGGCTGCGGAGACCCTTCCGCCTCACCGTCCCTATGACTGTCCTATTGATCTCTTGCCTGGAGCAGAACCTCCTCGGGGACGTGTCTATCCCCTCTCTCTCCCGGAAACGGAGGCTATGTCCCAATACATCCAGGAGAATTTGGCAAGAGGGTTCATTAGGAAGTCAGTGTCACCTGCAGGGGCGGGGTTCTTCTTCGTGCAGAAGAAGAATGGAGAGTTACGTCCTTGCATAGATTATAGGGGTCTTAACGCCATCACCATAAAAAATAAGTACCCGCTGCCCCTCATTTCTGAGCTTTTTGATAGGCTTCGGGGAGCAAGGGTATTTACCAAATTAGATCTGCGGGGTGCGTATAACCTGATTCGCATCCGTGAGGGGGCCGAATGGAAGACGGCGTTTAACACCAGAGATGGGCACTATGAGTATCTGGTGATGCCCTTCGGGCTCTGTAATGCCCCAGCCGTCTTCCAAAACTTTGTCAACGACATCTTCCGGGATATGCTCTCCACCTCGGTCGTAGTCTATCTGGATGATATTCTCATCTTCTCTCCAGATATTGACTCCCACCGGAGAGATGTTGGCAGAGTCTTCGACCTCTTACGGGCAAATTTTCTTTATGCAAAGTTGGAGAAGTGTATGTTTGAGCAGGAGTCTTTACCTTTCCTGGGCTATATCATCTCAGCCCAGGGATTGGCTATGGATCCTGCCAAACTACAGGCTGTGATGGACTGGCAAGAACCCCATTCTCTTAAAGCAGTGCAGCGCTTTATGGGGTTCATTAATTATTATCGCCAGTTTATTCCGCACTTCTCAACTTTGGTAGCTCCCTTGGTAGCCCTCACCAAGAAGGGAGCAAATCCCAAATTGTGGTCTGAAGAGGTCTCCAGGTCCTTTTCTTCTATTAAATCTCATTTTGCTAGTGCTCCCATCCTACATCGTCCCGATGGTGATAAGCCGTTCATAATGGAGGTGGATGCCTCTTCCGTTGGTGCAGGAGCAGTCCTCTTCCAAAAGGATGCTCAAGGTAGGAAGCATCCGTGCTTCTTCTCCAAGACCTTCACTCCAGCGGAGAGGAATTATTCCATCGGGGACAGGGAGTTGCTGGCGATGAAGTTGGCTTTCTCGGAGTGGAGACATCTCTTGGAGGGGGCTCGTTTTCCCTTTCAAGTCTTCACGGACCACAAAAACTTGTTATAATTTGCAAACAGCCCAGCGGCTAAATTCTCGCCAGGCCAGATGGTCCTTGTTCTTCTCCCGGTTCCACTTCACCCTCCATTATCTCGCTGGGGAGAGGAACATTCGTGCTGACGCCCTCTCTCGCTCTGTTGTGTCATCTGAGGAGGAGGAAGGAGAGCCTCGGCTTATTGTCCCTTCGGAGAGCCTGAGAACCGTAGCTCTGGTTTCGCTAGAGTCTGTGCCTTCGGGCAAGACTTTTGTGCCCAATAATTTGCGACCGGAGGTTCTCTCTTGGGCTCATTCGTCCAGGGTGGGTGCACACTTTGGGACAAAGAGGACATCTGAGCTGCTGGTGAGGATGTACTGGTGGCCACATATGGTCTGAGATGTCAGAGAGTATATTCAGGCGTGTGTCTCCTGCGCCAAAAATAAGTCTCCTCGACAACGGCCAGCTGGGCTACTCTATCCCTTGCCGGTGGCAGACAGGCCCTGGGAGATGGTCGGGATGGACTTTGTAGTGGGTTTGCCCAAGTCTCGTGGCTGTACCATCATTTGGGTCATCACCGATCATTTCCCGAAAATGGTGCATTTGGTGCCGCTACCACGGTTACCTTCTGCACGGGCTTTGGCAGCGTTGTTCATAAAACACATCTTCCGCCTACACGGTATGCCGGACAAAATTGTCAGTGACCGGGGCCCCCAGTTTGCGTCTCGGTTCTGGAGAGAGCTTTGTCTTCTCAGCATTGAGTTAAATCTCTCCTCCGCATATCATCCCGAGACGAATGGGTTGGTAGAGGGGGCCAACCAGACCCTGGTCACATATCTGCGACATTTTGTCTCTGCCAAGCAGGATGACTGGGCATCCTTGCTATCATGGGCGGAGTTTGCACTGAACAATGCCGCAGCCGACTCCACTGGACAAACCCCATTCCTCCTCAACTATGGTCAGCATCCGCGGGTACCTGTGCCTATGCCCGTGTCTTCCGCCGACTCCAGTGTGGCAGACTGGGCTGTGGAGGCACGGGATATTTGGGACCGCACTCAGGATGCCATTCAGGCTTCCAAGGAGAGAATGAGGTCCTCCGTCGATGCACATCGGCGTCACGCTCCGACCTTTGCTCCTGGCGACTTGGTGTGGCTCTCCGCCTGTAACATCAGGCAGCGAGTTGAGTCCACTAAGTTTGCACCTCGCTACTTGGGTCCTTTCAAAGTCCTCGAGCAGGTTAACCCTGTGGTCTATCGTTTAGCCCTTCCGCCACGCCTGGGTATCACCGACACCTTTCATGTGTCCCTCTTGAAACCCGTATACATGTCCCGGTTTTCCGAGTCGTCTGCTGGGACATCGGGTTCGTCTACGGACGATTACGAGGTGAATGCTATTTTGGGGTGCAAGGTGGTACATGGCAAAAAATTTTATTTGGTGGACTGGAAGGGTTATGGCCCTGAGGACTGGTCCTGGGAGCCTGCTGAGCACATTCGGGCTCCGCAGCTCATTGCTGCCTTCGAGCGTAGCGAGGTCCAAGGAGGGGGGCTCTAGGAGGGAGGTAATGTTAGGGGTCAAGTTTCCCCCTCTGCACAGGGGGAATCTCGGGCCATCTCCGCTGCGGTCTCCCATTCTTCTCCTGCAGCAGTGGAGCCTGCTCAGCGGAGACGTCGGTCCCAGCGTCTCGCTCAGGCTGACACTGTACAAAGAGTTACTGCTGCTTCTCCTATTGAAGCCAGTGTTGGGCAGCGGCGAGCAGACGCTTCTGGGACTAAGTCCTGCTTTTCCCGTTCTGAGCATGCCCAGGGTAAGATCTCTCAGTGGAGATCGAGGGTCACATGTTCAGATACTGCAGTCTAATCTATTGGTCCTTCTAGGAAGGTCCTGTAGGTGCGCAGGCTCTGTAGCAGCCTCTCATTGGTCTTCCTAGGAAGGCCCTGTACGTGCTGCAACTATTTAAGGCTCGCATAGCCGCACGGCCATGCGCTAGTGTCTTTCTAAAGTTATGTGCTTTGCGCCAGTGTGGTCATGTGAGTGTGTGTTCAGGGACCCAGCTGAAATAAGCCCGTAGAATGCTGGCACCTCCGGCGAGGAGATTGTGTGTGTATGCATTCAGGGACCTGGCCGAAATAAGCCCTTAGAATGCTGGCACCTCAGGCGAGGAGTTATGTGAGCATGCATGTCCACTGACTGCGCTCTTTTGGGTAGTTAGCCTGTGCCTCTGTGAAGTCAAACAGGACACAGAGCTTTGCTTTCTCGGCTACTCTGTGAAACTAACAGAGCTAGTTCATACCGCCATATAGTGCCGCCGTTTAATAGCAGCAGGTTCTCCTGCACAGTGGACCCCGGGCTGCGAACGCATCTACTTCAATAAAACATTTATATTTACTCGGTGCGTTCCGCTAGCCCTAACAATAGCTCAGTTTCTTTTGGTCTCTAAACGGCACCCCAGAAGCCTTACCTTACCTTTAACGGGTGTCCAAACGGCCTGTATTAACGATTGGCGGTGACATTGAGTTACTTTATTATTTCAGAGCAGACAGTGACTGTACCAGGGGTATATACATATATTCCATGAGTTGGAATCGGACGTGTATATACCAAGTTTTCATATAGCTGGCCTAGCAGAGGAAGTAGCTGCAGCCTCATCCATCACTCGTCAGACAATGGCGTAATTGTCCTGGAGACTGGACACAGCAGAGATGTGTTCCCTTGACAAAAATAAAGCATTCTTTGGATCTATGCAACCTCCCCCCCCCCACGAACATGCTTAGTGTGGCACCCACACAGACATATAATGCATGGATTGATTCAACTTCTACCCCTTCTTATCTGGTTTTGGGTGTGATTTTCGTATTGTCCACACCTGTTACTTGCCACGGGTGAGTTTGAATGAGCATCACATGCTTGAAACAAAGTTGTTTACCTACATTATTGGAAAGGTGCCAACAATTTTGTCCAGCACATTTTTGGGGTTTGTTAAATTATGTCCAATTTGCCATTTACTCTCTGTTTTTTTGTATTTTTCTAATACACAAAAAGGAAAAAAGAATGTGTAAAACAAAATGTGTAATTGCAGTAATTTTCAGGAAGAAATATTTTATTTTCTGGAACAATTTCAAGGGTGCCATGACTAAGTCCCCTGATGTAAAACTGTAAAGCTTAATCATATTGAGCTACAGAATATTCGTGCAGCACGCCGAATAGCGTAAAATGTAAAATAACATTGGCAGCATAGTGTTTTTGTTTCTATTCCTTCCCATCCCATACAGAAAAGCTTGTTGATAAGTTTTATGTACACTAAAATGATTCCCCTGCAAAATGCAACTCAGGTTGAAAAAAAACAAGCCCTCATACAATGTTGCAAAAAAACATTTTTGAATAACCAAAAAAGTCTGTAAGTCTACGTTCACATTTGCGGTCGGGCGCCGCATGCGTCATGCGCCCCTATATTTAACATGGGGGCGCATGGACATGCGTCGCACTTGCGTTTTGCGCTGCATGCGTCACTGCGGCGCACGCGTCCGGGCGCAGAGGACGCAGCAAGTTGCATTTTTGCTGCGTCCAAAATCAATGAAAAAAAGGACGCATGCGGCGCAAAACGCAGCGTTGTGCATGCGTTTTGCTGCGTTTTTGTTTGCGTTGTGCGCTGCGGCGCACAACGCAAATGTGAACGTAGCCTAATAAAGGTGCAAACTGACTGTGATGCCAAGGATTAAATACAGAGTCATCATGTGACCAGCTGTCATAGCTTACACCGATTATTTCAGTCATATTATATGATCAGTATCTAGGTGTTACGTGACCCTCTGAGTTCTTTCAAAACACCAAGTCAAAAAAGCTCACATTTAGTGATGTCCATAAACAGGAGCTCTTTATGGCATATGTAGTGCACCATATTTCCAGGGAGGGCCCGATTCATTTTAATTTAATAAATAAACATTTAGCTTTAATTTGTTGTCATCCCCTCTGCCTGACAAGTTGATATTTACAAGTTATGAGGCATGTGTGATGTCTCTACCTGTATTCATCACCCCTGCACCTCTATTTAGTTTGAGTGACGGGCTGTCGCCAGCTTTGAGGGTGAAAGATTCCTTTTCCTGGTGGACACAGAGCAGCATAAGGTCTACATTCAGAACAGTGAATGGCATATTTAGTAATATCTATAGAGAAGCAAATATGAATAGATGGGCCAGACATTTGTATCTGATAATTAGTATTTACTTTGGAAGCTTTCCTGTCATCTCATGGACTGTCAGAGTAAACTGCAGGTGTATCTTTCTGCTATTACTGGATTTGTTTGTTTGTTTTCCTTCCTTCCCCTGCATGTTTTCTCATCTTAATTCCTTGATGGTAACAGACAGTTGGCTTTATCTGTCCATTCGGTTCAGACTATTTCCTTTGGCATTTTCCCTTCTAATTAATCTCCTCCTGTGTCTATGATCAGTCTCCCTGCTGCCCCTCCTTCCTGATCACACCTGGCCTATTCCATGTGTACTTAGCTTCTTATAAATTGAGAGTTGCAGGTCTGTTGTGAATTTGGATTCTGGGCTCCCCCGGTGGCCGCTTGTGGAATTGGACTTGTCATCCTCTTTCCTGTTTCACCTGGTTCCATCAGTAGTGGGTGTCGCTATTTAAGCTCATTTCTCTGGTGGTTTCTTGCCGGTCAACAATGTTATCTGATGCCTCTCAGTGCTTGTTCCTGCTTCTAGACAACTACTAGATAAGTTGGACTTTTGTCCATGTTTCGTTTTGCCTATTTGTTCCAGTTCACAGCTGAAGTTTTGTTACTGTGTCTGGAAAGCTCTCGTTGATCAGGGATTGCTACTCTGGCGTTATGAGTTAATGCCAGAGTTTAAGGTAATCTCTGGATGGTGTTTTGTTAGTGTTTTTCTGCTGACCATGAAAGTATACTATCTGTCTTCTGCTATCTAGTAAGCGGACCTCAAATTTGCTAAGACTATTTTCCTGCTGCGTTTGTTGTTTCATCTGAACTCACCGTCATTATATGTGGGGGGCTACTGTCTTCTTTGGAATATTTCTCTAGAGGTGAGCCAGGTCTTATATTTCCCTCTGCTAGCTATTTAGGTCTTAGGCCAGAGCTGGGCATCTAGCGATAAATAGGAAATGCTACCTGGCTATTTCTAGTTGCGCGGCAGGCTTAGTTCATGGTCAGTATAGTTCCATCTTCCGAGAGCTTGTCCCTCTATAGGCTTGCTATGATCTCTGCCTGCAGAGATCATGACAGTTTGACCGGCCAATAAAGTGTTAAAGACCCAGGTTGAGAAAGGAGAGTTATAAGAAGTCTGCTGGAAATTTTTTTTTTTTTTTTTCCCTCCAGTCTGCCTTGCTGCAGTCTTTTTTCTCTCTCTCCTCCTAATCTCTGTATGGCTCTGTGTGCACCTGACAATAATGGATCTCCAGAGTGTAACTGCGGGTTTGAATAATCTCATCACGAAAGTACAAAATTTACAAGATTTTGTGATTTCCTTGCTCAGGGGTGACCCTCAAGATTGGGCCTTCTCATTGCCAGCAGGGGATCCTGCGTTACGCGATGTGGATGCGTTTTTTCTGGCCTTGGGCTTGCTTTATGAGGAACCTCATTTGGAACTTCAGGCAGAAAAAACTTTGATGGCACTATCTCAGGGGCAAGACGAAGCTGAAGTTTTCTGCCAAAAATTCCGTAAATGGTCTGTGCTTACTCAGTGGAATGAGTGCGCCTTGGCGGCAACTTTCAGAGAAGGTCTCTCTGATGCCGTTAAGGATGTTATGGTGGGGTTCCCTGTGCCTGCAGGTCTGAATGAGTCCATGACAATGGCTATTCAGATTGATAGGCGTCTGCGGGAGCGCAAACCGGTGCACCATCTGGCGGTGTCTATGGAAAAGACGCCAGAAAGTATGCAGTGTGATAGAATTCTGTCCAGGAGCGAGCGACAGAATTTTAGACGGAAGAATGGATTGTGTTTCTATTGTGGGGATTCTACTCATGTTATATCAGCATGCTCTAGGCGTACAAAGAAGCTTGATAAGTCTGTTTCCATTGGCACCATTCAGTCTAAGTTTATTTTGTCTGTAACCCTGATTTGCTCTTTGTCATCCATTGCCACGGACGCCTATGTTGACTCTGGCGCCGCTCTGAGTCTTATGGATTGGTCCTTTGCCAATCGTTGTGGTTTTGATTTAGAGCCTTTGGAGACTCTTATTCCTCTGAAGGGGATTGACTCCACCCCATTGGCTAATAATAAACCACAATACTGGACACAAGTAACCATGCGTATCAATCCGGATCACCAGGAGATTATTCGTTTCCTGGTGCTGTATAATTTACATGACGATTTGGTACTGGGATTGCCATGGTTGCAGTCTCACAACCCAGTCTTGGACTGGAGAGCAATGTCTGTGTTGAGCTGGGGATGTAAGGGTATTCATGGGGACTTACCTTTGGTTTCTATTTCGTCGTCCATTCCCTCTGAAGTCCCTGAGTTCCTCTCTGATTATCAAGACGTCTTTGACGAACCCAAGCTTGGGTCGTTACCTCCGCACCGTGAGTGCGATTGTGCCATAGATTTGATACCGGGTTGTAAATATCCAAAGGGTCGTTTGTTTAATCTGTCTGTGCCGGAACATGCTGCTATGCGGGAATATATAAAGGAGTCTTTGGAAAAGGGACATATTCGTCCATCTTCTTCTCCCTTGGGAGCTGGGTTTTTCTTTGTCTCAAAAAAAGACGGCTCTTTGAGACCATGTATTGATTATCGGCTTCTGAATAAGATCACTGTTAAGTATCAATACCCATTGCCATTGCTTACTGATTTGTTTGCTCGTATAGAGGGTGCTAAGTGGTTCTCTAAAATTGATCTTCGTGGGGCGTATAATTTGGTGCGGATCAGGCAGGGGGATGAGTGGAAGACCGCATTTAATACGCCCGAGGGCCACTTTGAGTATTTGGTCATGCCTTTTGGTCTTTCTAATGCCCCTTCAGTTTTCCAGTCTTTTATGCATGATATTTTCCGCGATTTTCTGGATAAATTTATGATAATATATCTGGATGATATTCTGATTTTTTCTGATGACTGGGACTCTCATGTCCAGCAGGTCAGGAGAGTTTTTCAGGTTCTGCGGTCTAATTCTTTATGTGTGAAGGGGTCTAAGTGCGTTTTTGGGGTCCAGAAAATTTCCTTTTTGGGGTATATTTTTTCTCCCTCTTCCATTGAGATGGATCCCGTCAAGGTGCAAGCTATTTGTGACTGGACTCAGCCCTCCTCTCTTAAGGGTCTTCAGAGATTTTTGGGCTTTGCCAACTTTTACCGCCGATTTATTGCTGGTTTTTCGGATGTCGTTAAACCACTGACTGATTTGACCAGACAAGGCGCTGATGTTGCTAATTGGTCCCCTCATGCTGTAGAGGCCTTTCAGGAGCTTAAGCGCCGTTTTGCCTCTGCCCCTGTGTTGCGTCAGCCTGATGTGAATCTGCCTTTTCAGGTTGAGGTTGACGCTTCGGAGATCGGAGCTGGGGCAGTGTTGTCGCAGAAAGGTTCCGACTGCTCCGTCATTAGGCCTTGTGCCTTCTTTTCTCGCAAATTTTCGCCCGCAGAGCGGAATTATGATGTTGGGAATCGGGAGCTTTTGGCCATGAAGTGGGCGTTTGAGGAGTGGCGCCATTGGCTCGAGGGGGCTAGGCATCAGGTGGTGGTATTGACTGACCACAAAAATTTGATTTATCTTGAGACTGCCAGACGCCTGAATCCTAGACAGGCGCGCTGGTCTTTATTTTTTTCTCGCTTTAATTTTGTGGTGTCATACCTACCGGGTTCTAAGAATGTTAAGGCAGATGCCCTTTCTAGGAGTTTTGACCCGGACTCTCCTGGTAATTCTGAACCCACAGGTATCCTTAGGGAGGGAGTAATTTTGTCGGCCGTTTCTCCTGATCTGCGGCGGTCCTTGCAAGAGTTTCAGGCGGATAGACCGGATCGTTGTCCGCCTGATAGACTGTTTGTTCCGGATGATTGGACCAGCAGAGTCATCTCTGAGGTACATTCTTCTGCATTGGCAGGTCATCCCGGAATTTTTGGTACCAGGGATTTGGTGGCAAGATCCTTCTGGTGGCCTTCCCTGTCACGAGATGTACGAGTCTTTGTGCAGTCATGTGACGTTTGTGCTCGGGCCAAGTCTTGTAGTTCTCGGGCTAGCGGACTGCTGTTGCCCTTGCCTATTCCTAAGAGGCCTTGGACACACATCTCGATGGATTTTATTTCAGATCTGCCTGTTTCCCAGAAGATGTCTGTCATCTGGGTGGTCTGTGACCGTTTCTCTAAAATGGTCCATTTGGTTCCTCTGCCCAAGTTGCCTTCTTCTTCTGAGTTGGTTCCTCTGTTTTTTCAGAATGTTGTCCGATTGCACGGTATTCCTGAGAATATTGTTTCTGACAGAGGTACCCAATTTGTGTCTAGATTTTGGCGGGCATTCTGTGCTAGGATGGGCATAGATTTGTCTTTTTCATCTGCTTTTCACCCTCAGACTAATGGCCAGACCGAGCGGACTAATCAGACCCTGGAGACATATCTGAGGTGTTTTGTCTCTGCTGACCAGGATGATTGGGTTGCTTTTTTGCCATTGGCGGAGTTCGCCCTCAATAATCGGGCCAGTTCTTCCACCTTGGTGTCCCCGTTTTTCTGTAATTCGGGGTTTCACCCTCGATTTTCCTCCGGTCAGGTGGAATCCTCGGATTGTCCTGGAGTGGATGCGGTGGTGGAGAGATTGCATCACATCTGGGGGCAGGTTATGGACAATTTGAAGTTGTCCCAGGAGAAGACTCAGCGTTTTGCCAACCGTCATCGTCGTGTTGGTTCTCGGCTTTGTGTTGGAGATTTGGTGTGGTTGTCTTCTCGTTTTGTCCCTATGAGGGTCTCTTCTCCTAAGTTTAAACCTCGGTTCATCGGCCCTTATAGAATATTGGAGATTCTTAATCCTGTTTCTTTCCGTTTGGACCTCCCTGCGTCCTTTTCCATTCATAACGTTTTTCATCGGTCGTTATTGCGCAGGTATGAGGTACCTGTTGTACCTTCAGTTGAGCCTCCTGCTCCGGTGTTGGTTGAGGGTGAGTTGGAGTACGTTGTGGAGAAAATTTTGGACTCTCGTGTTTCCAGACGGAGACTCCAGTATCTGGTCAACTGGAAGGGTTACGGCCAGGAGGATAATTCTTGGGTCAATGCATCTGATGTTCATGCTTCTGATCTTGTTCGTGCCTTCCATAGGGCTCATCCTGG
This sequence comes from Ranitomeya variabilis, assembly GCF_051348905.1. Classification (NCBI taxonomy): domain Eukaryota; kingdom Metazoa; phylum Chordata; class Amphibia; order Anura; family Dendrobatidae; genus Ranitomeya; species Ranitomeya variabilis. Next base: position 241,821,086 of record NC_135233.1, on the reverse strand, counting down.
TCGCCCTGGTGGATCTGGTGAGGGTTCGGTGCCCCCTCCTTGAGGGGGGGGTACTGTTGTGAATTTGGATTCTGGGCTCCCCCGGTGGCCGCTTGTGGAATTGGACTTGTCATCCTCTTTCCTGTTTCACCTGGTTCCATCAGTAGTGGGTGTCGCTATTTAAGCTCATTTCTCTGGTGGTTTCTTGCCGGTCAACAATGTTATCTGATGCCTCTCAGTGCTTGTTCCTGCTTCTAGACAACTACTAGATAAGTTGGACTTTTGTCCATGTTTCGTTTTGCCTATTTGTTCCAGTTCACAGCTGAAGTTTTGTTACTGTGTCTGGAAAGCTCTCGTTGATCAGGGATTGCTACTCTGGCGTTATGAGTTAATGCCAGAGTTTAAGGTAATCTCTGGATGGTGTTTTGTTAGTGTTTTTCTGCTGACCATGAAAGTATACTATCTGTCTTCTGCTATCTAGTAAGCGGACCTCAAATTTGCTAAGACTATTTTCCTGCTGCGTTTGTTGTTTCATCTGAACTCACCGTCATTATATGTGGGGGGCTACTGTCTTCTTTGGAATATTTCTCTAGAGGTGAGCCAGGTCTTATATTTCCCTCTGCTAGCTATTTAGGTCTTAGGCCAGAGCTGGGCATCTAGCGATAAATAGGAAATGCTACCTGGCTATTTCTAGTTGCGCGGCAGGCTTAGTTCATGGTCAGTATAGTTCCATCTTCCGAGAGCTTGTCCCTCTATAGGCTTGCTATGATCTCTGCCTGCAGAGATCATGACACAGGTCTGTCTGACCGTGGTCTGTCTCGATAAGGATGTCTCTAAAAAGTTACAGCAGAAATGAGCCAGAAGTGAACAGAAAGTACGACTAACCACTGTTATTAAATGTACTATATTTCTTTCTCATTCCTCCACACTTACTCTCAACATGCTGACATACATTTTAAAAGTTTTGGCGGATGTGAATAATTTTCTGCCCAATGATGACAGAAGTATTCTAGGAATGATACCTTTATTGGCTAACCAGAAAATAATATGTTTGCAAGCTTTCAGAGCACAGTAGCTCCTTCTTCAGGCAAGATTACATATAGATTAATAAGAGCACAACATTTAAGGAATACTACAGTAGGACATTTGTTACTGTAGTATTCCTTAAATGTTGTGCTTTTTTCTTATTAACCCATTTGTAATCTTGCCTGAAGAAGGAGCCACTGTGCTCTGAAAGCTTGCAAACATTTTCTGGTTAGCCAATAAAGGTATCACTCCTAGAATACTTCTGTCATCATTGGGCAGAAAAGTATTCACATCGATTTTTCTGGCTAACCCGGTACCACAATACAATTTGTTATTGTACATCAAATGTTTTGGCCCAATTATTCCTCACTCTTCTTCGCTATGTGCAAACCCCAGCACCCTCTAAAGAAGTAATAATCTCTCCTTCCCTCTTACCTACCCACCTGACCTCCTCTGCTGACCTGCTTCTCAACCTCAGATCTCTCCTAATAAAACACAAAACAAGCTGCCCACTCTCCTCCCACCTGCTCTGTCTCTCTCTGCTTCTCCTCACTGCTGGTGACATGTCTCCCAATCTTGGTCCCCCAAAGCTCATACCTCCCATTACTACTCACTTCTATCTCTCCAAACCCAAAATAAACACCAAAAATCTTGCCCACCTCAATTCCGTGCCCTTGACGCCCACCACCCTGTTCCCTCTCTCTGGATCACTGCGGAATGCCCACTCCATCTGCAATAAACTCCATGTGATTCACAACCTCTTTACCTCTCCTAATGTTTCCTTCCTGGGCCTCACCAAAACATGGCTGACACCCTCTGACACAGCCTCCCCTGCTGCGCTATGTTACGGCCACCTCCACTTCACCCACACTGCTCACCCTGGCAACAGACATGGTGGAGGAGTGGGCCTTCTTTCTTCCAACTGTACCTTTAACCCAATCCCACCTCTACCTTCCCCTTTTTTGAAGTCCATTCTGTCCGCATGTACTCTCCCTCCAAGTGGTCGTCATATACCGACCTCCAGGCCTGACCACTGCCTTTATTGACCAATTCTCCACCTGGCTTCTTCAATTTCTCTCTGCTGACAATCCCACCATCATCATGGGTGACTTCAACATCCCCATTGACATCCACCAGTCGGCAGCCTCCAAACTACTGTCCCTTACTTCATCTATTGGACTTATTCAGTCGTCCTCTCCTCACCTGTCCTCTCCTCACCAGTCACCCATGTCTGTTATGATCCTTAGTGGTTGAGAATCACGAATTACTCCAGCTAAGTAACAAACATAGGACAAGCTCTAGGGAGGTGGCAAACTGGACTAACCGCAAATCTGAACCTATCCAAACACACTAGAAGTAGCCGGTGAACGTGCCTAAAAAATCCTAGACGTCTCGAGCCAGCCTGAGGAACTACCCCTAGAGAGAAAGAAAGACCTCTCTTGCCTCCAGAGAAATAATCCCCAAAGATATAGAAGCCCCCAACAAATAATAACGGTGAGGTAAGAGGAAGGCACATACACAGGGGTGAAAACAGATTCAGCAAATGAGGCCCACTAATACTAGATAGCAGAAAATAGTAAGGGGTCTGTGCGGTCAGTAAAAAACCCTAACAAAATATCCACACTGAGATTTCAAGAACCCCCGCACCAACTAACGGTGTGGGGGGAGAAACTCAGTCCCCTAGAGCAACCAGCAAGCGAGGAGATCACATCTTAGCAAGCTGGACAAGAAACATGATGAATGCTGATAATCAAAAAATGAACGGACAAAAACTTAGCTTGTCTTGGAGAGGCTGGGAGCAAGGTAATCACAAGGAATCTGAAGAGCACTGAATACATTGATAGCAGGCAAGGAACTGAGTATCCAGGTGAGTTAAATAGGAAACGAACCAAGGATAATGAACCAGCTGATGCAGCCAACCTCCAGAAGACAACACTACACAGTACCGCTTGTGACCACTAGAGGGAGCCTAAAAATAGAGTTCACAACACATGTCCAGCAACATGTGCACCACTGCAGAAACCTCCCACATCAAGACACCCAGACGCTCTCTGACTCTATTCTACCACTGGCATCCATATCCTCACTCCACGACATAGAAGCTAGTTTCTACAATGCCATTCTTGCCTCAGCCATCAACTCGGTCGCCCCTGTCATCCATAGCAGGTGGGACAAATCAATAGACACCCCTGGCACAATAACATCACTAAGGCTAGTTTCACATTTGCGTTTAGATCCGCAGCGTTTAATCCGCATGTGGTGGAAAAAACGCATATAAACGCGTACAAACGCGGCGTTTTTTAGACACATGAGCTAACGCATGCGGTTTAAAAAATGCCGCGTTTGTATGCGTTTTTCCTGCGTTTGCGTTTTTGGTGCGCATGATGAGAAATTTCACAAGAGAAAAATCAAGATAACCAGACACCGCCAATGGGACTACAGAGGGCGTGTATTATGGGATTTCTTTATATAGACCACTGAAAAGCTGTAATCTTCAGATTTTGCTCCTGTATCCTGTGTCATGATGGATCTTCGCATGGAGAGCTTTTATTTCAACCTGGATTTAAGCATCAAGCTGATTCTTGCCTGTGCTTTTGCTTGGGAGCAAGACAGAAATCGCGAAAGATGGAGAAGGAGACAACGTAGGCGTTTTTGGAGACACCCCATTATCGAACTACGTGAGAGCCGTGGAGCCTATCACACGCTGCATGGCGAGCTTAATGCCAACCCGGAGAAATTCCATGAATATACAAGGATGTCGCAAGACTCGTTCCGGGATTTGCTTGCTCATGTCCAAGGAGCCATACGGAGACAGGACACCCAGCTCCGTAGAGCGATTCCACCGGTGGAACGTCTGCTGGTTACATTAAGGTACGTTCCAAATCTAAACCAATGACAGTCCAAATTTTGTGTTTTCTGACATGTATGTTTTGGGTATTTTCCTTTCTTTCTTTAGCGTAACCACACTATAAATAGAATAGTTTGTAATTTTTGGGGGGTTTCTTTTTCTTACAGATTTCTGGCAACCGGGGAGAGTTTATCATCTCTCCACTTCCAATACAGGCTTGGGATAACCACCCTGTCCGGAATAGTTGCGGACACCTGTCGGGCTTTGTGGAATGTACTCCGGGATGAGTTTATACCCCTATCCACCGTCGACATGTGGCTTGAAATTGCGGAAATATTCTGGAGTGTTTGTGATTTCCCCAACTGTTTAGGAGCGGTGGATGGAAAGCACATCCGCATTATCAAACCTGCCAGAACAGGATCGGAGTATTTCAACTATAAAAAATATTTTTCTGTTGTGCTCATGGCAATAGCTGATGCGAACTGTCGCTTCATCGCCGTGGACATTGGAGCATTTGGCCGTGGCAACGATTCCCAGACTTTCAAGAACTCGTGTATGGGCTGCCGTGTGTATGGCAAAAATTTCAATTTTCCCCCGCCACAACCTCTCCCCAACACTCAAGGTCCACCGATGCCATTTGTTATGTGTTATGGTTCTCAATGGCAAGAGAACATAGCCCAGCAAACATAAGAACTAGCTCTTGGAAGGATGGAAACTAAACTGACCATGAACTAAACCTGCCGCACAACTAACAGTAGCCGGGTAGCGTTGCCTACGTTTTTATCCCTAGACGCCCAGCGCCGGCCGGAGGACTAACTAATCCTGGCAGAGGAAAATATAGTCCTGGCTCACCTCTAGAGAAATTTCCCCGATAGGCAGACAGAGGCCCCCACATATATTGGCGGTGATTTTAGATGAAATGACAAACGTAGTATGAAAATAGGTTTAGCAAAATTGAGGTCCGCTTACTAGATAGTAGGAAGACAGAAAGCGCACTTTCATGGTCAGCTGAAAACCCTATCAAAACGCCATCCTGAAATTACTTTAAGACTCTAGTATTAACTCATAACATCAGAGTGGCAATTTCAGATCACAAGAGCTTTCCAGACACAGAAACGAAACTATAGCTGTGAACTGGAACAAAATGCAAAAACAAACGAGGACTAAAGTCCAACTTAGCTGGGAGTTGTCTAGCAGCAGGAACATGCACAGAAAGGCTTCTGATTACAATGATGACCGGCATGGAAGTGACAGAGGAGCAAGGCTAAATAGCGACTCCCACATCCTGATGGAAACAGGTGAACAGAGGGGATGATGCACACCAGTTCAATTCCACCAGTGGCCACCGGGGGAGCCCAAAATCCAATTTCACAACAGTACCCCCCCCTCAAGGAGGGGGCACCGAACCCTCACCAGAACCACCAGGGCGATCAGGATGAGCCCTATGAAAGGCACGGACCAGATCGGAGGCATGAACATCAGAGGCAGTCACCCAAGAATTATCCTCCTGACCGTATCCCTTCCATTTGACCAGATACTGGAGTTTCCGTCTGGAAACACGGGAGTCCAAGATTTTTTCCACAACGTACTCCAACTCGCCCTCAACCAACACCGGAGCAGGAGGCTCAACGGAAGGCACAACCGGTACCTCATACCTGCGCAATAATGACCGATGAAAAACATTATGAATAGAAAAAGATGCAGGGAGGTCCAAACGGAAGGACACAGGGTTAAGAATCTCCAATATCTTGTACGGGCCGATGAATCGAGGCTTAAACTTAGGAGAAGAAACCCTCATAGGGACAAAACGAGAAGACAACCACACCAAGTCCCCAACACAAAGCCGAGGACCAACCCGACGCCGGCGGTCGGCAAAAAGCTGAGTCTTCTCCTGGGACAACTTCAAATTGTCCACTACCTGCCCCCAAATCTGATGCAACCTCTCCACCACAGCATCCACTCCAGGACAATCCGAAGATTCCACCTGACCAGAAGAAAATCGAGGATGAAACCCCGAATTACAGAAAAAAGGAGACACCAAGGTGGCAGAGCTGGCCCGATTATTGAGGGCAAACTCCGCTAAAGGCAAAAAAGCAACCCAATCATCCTGATCTGCAGACACAAAACACCTCAAATATGTCTCCAAGGTCTGATTCGTCCGCTCGGTCTGGCCATTAGTCTGAGGATGGAAAGCAGACGAGAAAGACAAATCTATGCCCATCCTAGCACAGAATGCTCGCCAAAATCTAGACACGAATTGGGTTCCTCTGTCAGAAACGATATTCTCCGGAATACCATGCAAACGGACCACATTTTGAAAAAACAGAGGAACCAACTCGGAAGAAGAAGGCAACTTAGGCAGGGGAACCAAATGGACCATCTTAGAGAAACGGTCACACACCACCCAGATGACAGACATCTTCTGAGAAACAGGAAGATCCGAAATAAAATCCATCGAGATGTGCGTCCAGGGCCTCTTCGGGATAGGCAAGGGCAACAACAATCCACTAGCCCGAGAACAACAAGGCTTGGCCCGAGCACAAACGTCACAAGACTGCACAAAGCCTCACACATCTCGAGACAGGGAAGGCCACCAGAAGGACCTTGCCACCAAATCCCTGGTACCAAAGATTCCAGGATGACCTGTCAACGCAGAAGAATGAACCTCAGAAATGACTTTACTGGTCCAATCATCAGGAACAAACAGTCTACCAGGTGGGCAACGATCAGGTCTATCCGCCTGAAACTCCTGCAAGGCCCGCCGCAGGTCTGGAGAAACGGCAGACAATATCACTCCATCCTTAAGGATACCTGTAGGTTCAGAGTTACCAGGGGAGTCAGGCTCAAAACTCCTAGAAAGGGCATCCGCCTTAACATTCTTAGAACCCGGCAGGTAGGACACCACAAAATTAAACCGAGAGAAAAACAACGACCAGCGCGCCTGTCTAGGATTCAGGCGTCTGGCGGACTCAAGATAAATTAGATTTTTGTGGTCAGTCAATACCACCACCTGATGTCTAGCCCCCTCAAGCCAATGACGCCACTCCTCAAAAGCCCACTTCATGGCCAAAAGCTCCCGATTCCCAACATCATAATTCCGCTCGGCGGGCGAAAATTTACGCGAGAAAAAGGCACAAGGTCTCATCACGGAACAATCGGAACTTCTCTGCGACAAAACCGCCCCAGCTCCGATTTCAGAAGCGTCGACCTCAACCTGAAAAGGAAGAGCAACATCAGGCTGACGCAACACAGGGGCGGAAGAAAAGCGGCGCTTAAGCTCCCGAAAGGCCTCCACAGCAGCAGGGGACCAATCAGCAACATCAGCACCCTTCTTAGTCAAATCAGTCAATGGTTTAACAACATCAGAAAAACCAGCAATAAATCGACGATAAAAGTTAGCAAAGCCCAAAAATTTCTGAAGACTCTTAAGAGAAGAGGGTTGCGTCCAATCACAAATAGCCTGAACCTTGACAGGATCCATCTCGATGGAAGAGGGGGAAAAAATATATCCCAAAAAGGAAATCTTTTGAACCCCAAAAACGCACTTAGAACCCTTCACACACAAGGAATTAGACCGCAAAACCTGAAAAACCCTCCTGACCTGCTGGACATGAGAGTCCCAGTCATCCGAAAAAATCAAAATATCATCCAGATACACAATCATAAATTTATCCAAATAATCACGGAAAATGTCATGCATAAAGGACTGAAAGACTGAAGGGGCATTTGAAAGACCAAAAGGCATCACCAAATACTCAAAGTGGCCCTCGGGCGTATTAAATGCGGTCTTCCACTCATCCCCCTGCTTAATTCGCACCAAATTATACGCCCCACGGAGATCTATCTTAGAGAACCACTTGGCCCCCTTTATGCGAGCAAACAAATCGGCCAGCAGTGGCAACGGATATTGATATTTAACCGTGATTTTATTCAAAAGCCGATAATCAATACACGGCCTCAAAGAGCCATCTTTCTTAGCCACAAAGAAAAAACCGGCTCCTAAGGGAGATGACGAAGGACGAATATGTCCCTTTTCCAAGGACTCCTTTATATATTCTCGCATAGCAGCATGTTCAGGCACAGACAGATTAAATAAACGACCCTTAGGGTATTTATTACCCGGAATCAAATCTATGGCACAATCGCACTCCCGGTGCGGAGGTAATGAACCAAGCTTAGGTTCTTCAAAAACGTCACGATATTCAGTCAAGAATTCAGGAATCTCAGAGGGAATAGATGATGAAATGGAAACCACAGGTACGTCCCCATGCGTCCCCTTACATCCCCAGCTTAACACAGACATAGCTTTCCAGTCAAGGACTGGGTTATGAGATTGCAGCCATGGCAATCCAAGCACCAACACATCATGTAGGTTATACAGCACAAGAAAGCGAATAATCTCCTGATGATCCGGATTAATCCGCATAGTTACTTGTGTCCAGTATTGTGGTTTATTACTAGCCAATGGGGTGGAGTCAATCCCCTTCAGGGGTATAGAAGTTTCAAGAGGCTCCAAATCATACCCACAGCGTTTGGCAAAGGACCAATCCATAAGACTCAAAGCGGCGCCAGAGTCGACATAGGCATCCGCGGTAATAGATGATAAAGAACAAATCAGGGTCACAGATAGAATAAACTTAGACTGTAAAGTGCCAATTGAAACAGACTTATCAAGCTTCTTAGTACGCTTAGAGCATGCTGATATAACATGAGTTGAATCACCGCAATAGAAGCACAACCCATTTTTTCGTCTAAAATTCTGCCGTTCACTTCTGGACAGAATTCTATCACATTGCATATTCTCTGGCGTCTTCTCAGTAGACACCGCCAAATGGTGCACAGGTTTGCGCTCCCGCAGACGCCTATCGATCTGGATAGCCATTGTCATGGACTCATTCAGACCCGCAGGCACAGGGAACCCCACCATAACATCCTTAATGGCATCAGAGAGACCCTCTCTGAAATTCGCCGCCAGGGCGCACTCATTCCACTGAGTAAGCACAGCCCATTTACGGAATTTCTGGCAGTATATTTCAGCTTCGTCTTGCCCCTGAGATAGGGACATCAAGGCCTTTTCCGCCTGAAGCTCTAACTGAGGTTCCTCATAAAGCAACCCCAAGGCCAGAAAAAACGCATCCACATTGAGCAACGCAGGATCCCCTGGAGCCAATGCAAAAGCCCAATCCTGAGGGTCGCCCCGGAGCAAGGAAATCACAATCCTGACCTGCTGAGCAGGATCTCCAGCAGAGCGAGATTTCAGGGACAAAAACAACTTGCAATTATTTTTGAAATTTTGAAAGCAAGATCTATTCCCCGAGAAAAATTCAGGCAAAGGAATTCTAGGTTCAGATATAGGAACATGAACAACAAAATCTTGTAAATTTTGAACTTTCGTGGTGAGATTATTCAAACCTGCAGCTAAACTCTGAATATCCATTTTAAACAGGTGAACACAGAGCCATTTTAGGATTAGAAGGAGAGAGAGAGAGAAAGGCTGCAATATAGGCAGACTTGCAAGAGATTCAATTACAAGCACACTCAGAACTGAAGGGAAAAAAAAAAAAATCTTCAGCAGACTTCTCTTTTCTCTCCTTTCTCTGTCAATTAATTTAACCCTTTTTGGGCCGGTCAAACTGTTATGGTTCTCAATGGCAAGAGAACATAGCCCAGCAAACATAAGAACTAGCTCTTGGAAGGATGGAAACTAAACTGACCATGAACTAAACCTGCCGCACAACTAACAGTAGCCGGGTAGCGTTGCCTACGTTTTTATCCCTAGATGCTCAGCGCCGGCCGGAGGACTAACTAATCCTGGCAGAGGAAAATATAGTCCTGGCTCACCTCTAGAGAAATTTCCCCGATAGGCAGACAGAGGCCCCCACATATATTGGCGGTGATTTTAGATGAAATGACAAACGTAGTATGAAAATAGGTTTAGCAAAATTGAGGTCCGCTTACTAGATAGTAGGAAGACAGAAAGCGCACTTTCATGGTCAGCTGAAAACCCTATCAAAACGCCATCCTGAAATTACTTTAAGACTCTAGTATTAACTCATAACATGAGAGTGGCAATTTCAGATCACAAGAGCTTTCCAGACACAGAAACGAAACTACAGCTGTGAACTGGAACAAAATGCAAAAACAAACGAGGACTAAAGTCCAACTTAGCTGGGAGTTGTCTAGCAGCAGGAACATGCACAGAAAGGCTTCTGATTACAATGATGACTGGCATGGAAGTGACAGAGGAGCAAGGCTAAATAGCGACTCCCACATCCTGATGGAAACAGGTGAACAGAGGGGATGATGCACACCAGTTCAATTCCACCAGTGGCCACCGGGGGAGCCCAAAATCCAATTTCACAACAGTTATGGTTGGGGATGAGGCCTTTCAGATGTGTGAAAACCTACTGAAGCCCTATTCCATTCGGGACTTGAACCACACTAGAAGGATCTTTAACTACAGACTGACCAGGGCCCGGAGAACAGTAGAGTGTACCTTTGGCATTCTGGTCTCTAAATGGCGCATTCTTGCAACAGCCATAAATCTAAAAGTGGAAACAGTCGACGAGGTGGTCAAAGCCTGTGTTGTTCTGCACAACTATATAATGGCTAAGGAGCAACCCAACATTGAACTGGATGAACCAGTTGCACACCCACTGCCCGATTTCCAGCATCACCCGCTGCGGTCAACTGCAGCAGTTGGTCACATGCGGGACCAATTTGCTGCCTTTTTTGATTCAGATATCAGACGTGTGTCATGGCAGGACAATGTTGTGTAAATGTCCTGTTGTAATTCGATCTGTACCAGTAATTTGCTGCAATGATAATAATATTTCTCATTAATAAACTTTAGTTTTGGTTGTGTTGACCGTGTCTCCTATGTTTTTCCTCTACAAACCAGGGCTGTCCTAAAACTAGCATTATTTGGTTTGTATTTAATATCAGTATTTGTAATCCAAAACCAGGAGTGGGTGATAAAGGCAGAGGTGCTAGTTAATATGTTAATATCATAATTTACCTCTAATTGTTCCACTGCTTGTTTTGGCTTACAAATACTGATATAAAACACTGGCCACATACTGCTAGTGTTATGGCAGCCATGTTGCTTTATTGGTAAGATTGTTGACATCATTGCGTCCTGATTCTGTTCTGCTGTATCCATTGGACACAGACTGAAGAGACAATGACTGTCACAATAAAGAGATCTATACTCATCAAGTCAGGTGTCAGAAATAATGAATTCATGATGCACATATAACAGCTTCATGAATTCACTATTTTTGACACCTGTGCAGGTGAGCATAGATATGCCGTGTGTGATCACAATCGTCCCTTCAATTTGCGTGTAATAGATTATGTACACAGAAGAGAAAATGGAGGTTATACAAGGCAGTTCTCTACTCACCAGGTCAGGTGTTATAATTAATGAGTTTTTTGACACCTGACCTGTTCAGTAGAGTTCTGCACTGTATGTCCGCCATTTTCTCTTCTGACTGCAACACTAGTCACAGACAAAGCAGAAGGAAGAGATTATGGAGATAATACAAGAATACATTTTTTGGCCCACCTCATATCTCTATACTAAAGACACACAAAACTGCAGTATTTTTTTTTTTATAACTACTGGAGATATGATGTGGCCAAAAAATAAAGTGTGTGGCGAAGTTTCTTATTTGGCGCACGGTGTGTGTTGCCGGCGGCGGAAGACACAATAAACCAAACATAATTGGGGCAAATCAATTTTTTTTTATTTTTTAACAACCAAAAAATGTATTTAACTGCGCCGGCTTGGGGTAGAGCGATGTAAACGGGGGGTGTGAAGCACTGAGGCCTGGCTAACCGTGGACGACGCAGAGGTGGCAGGAGAAGGGGCAATGAAACTAGTAGGGTCTGGAAGTTCGGGGATGGGGCTTGACACATGAGAGGCTTGAGACGCACTGGAAGGGTGAGACAAACCTGACATTACGGACACATTGGGAGGTGAGGGGGGAGGAATACTAAGAGTCCTGTTTTTTTCGGGGGGGGGGGGGGGTTTGCCGGGTTTTGGGAAGCCTTGGTGGGCTCATATGGCGTGGCGTAGTGGTGGGTGACCTGTCAGGGTCCGGCTACACCATGCCAGAGTCCATAGTGCTCGTAGAACTTGCAGCCATGCCAGAGTCCATAGCGCTTGTAGAGCGTAAGGCCATACCAGGGTCCTGCTGCATCGTGGTGGTGGCGGTACGCAAGTCCATGTCAGGGTCCTGCTGCATCGTGGTGGTGGCAGTACGGAAGGCCATGCCAGGGTCCTGCTGCATCGTGGTGGTGGCGGTACGGAAGGCCATGCCAGGGTCCTGCTGCATCGTGGTGGTGGCGGTACGGAAGGCCATGCCAGGGTCCTGCTGCATCGTGGTGTCAGTGGAGGAAGTCCAAGCAGGAGCAGCGGATGTCATGGTGGTGGCGGTGGGATGTCCAACTGCACTCGGCATGGTGGTGGTGCTGTAGTGGTGTCCGGCAGTTCTAGGAATAGAGGTGGCCGTGCAGTGGTATGCAGCAGAGGTCGGCATTGAGGTTAATCGTGACAGTGAAGGCACAGGTGGATATGCCGACACTGTCTGCTGGAAATACCGACTCTGCTGCATAGCCTGCACGTAAGCAGCATTGCAGGCCTGCATGACACTCAGCTGGAGATCAGGACTAAGGTGTTCCGACGTGCCCTGCTCAATTTGGTTAAAAAAATGATGTGCTGGCCTCTGGAGGTCGGCTTTCACTTGGTCAAGGCTTTTGGTGACCTCCTGGATACGTGCATTCAAGAGGTTATGTGAAATATCCATTCGGTCACCCAAAGCCTTGATCGCTTCGTGTAAAACCGAGCTCAAGTGCAAAAACTCGGGCATGAGTGATCTGTCCAATGCCCTCTGCCGCTGCCGGGAGGAGCCCAAAAAAAAAGGGGCAGTGGAAGAGGACTGCGAAAGGGGAAGACCTGATGGACCAGCTCCCTGGTCTCCAGTTAGTGTGGAAGGCCCACTTGCTGCTGCGCTGCTGGATGGCTGGGAAGGGTCTGTGGCTGTCGGATGAAGGACCGCTCCAGAACCTGGGCCAACAGTTGTGCTCCATGTGCTGTGAAAAAAGGAAAAAGAAAATTAATACCAAAAATTAACCAGACGCAAAATCCTGTGGAATAGAAAAATACAGATTATGGCAATACAATACAACCTAATGCACATGATAAATACTTACGTTCTCTGGGCAAGGACCGGTCTTAAAAATGCCAGAACTCGATAGTATTTGTATCTTCTGAACCTTGCTCCTGAACCACTGGAAACACGGCTCTCTTGACGCAGGTCCTTGTTGAAGCGGTCCTTCATCGAACGCCAACGTGTTTTGACTTTGGCCACTGTTAAAAAAAAAACAAAAAAAAACAAAAAAAAAACATGTATGGTCAGAAAAAGGACTTTTGGCCGTGCTCACACAACTGTGTGTGATGACAGAAACTCCTGAGAGTTTCTTTCATCACACACAGTTGAGTGAGCACGGCCAAGGTCTCTACTGCTTCACACTACAGTGCAATACTTACCAAATGCATTTCGGACCCGGGTCGGGGCGTTGTCCCAGCCATCCCACATCTCATTGGCCACCTCATTCCATAGGCGCCGGATCGTGACGTTGTTTGAGTGCAGTGGATCCCGGGTGTCCCACAATGTGACTCGCTCCTGGACCAGGGAGATGAGGAGGTCATTTTCAATTAGGTCATCCTCCCGTTGTGGAACCTAAAAATTAAATAAAGTCATTAAAGTTTAGTGAATTAACATAAGGAAAAAAAAGAAAAAAGAAAGAAAAGAGAAATGGCATGAATAGGAAAGTTAACATACAAAAGGATTCCAGAAGAAAAAAGTTAAGAAATAGGAATGGAAAGAAAAGAAGATTCAAGAATATTACACTGAGGATACAGTAAACAGTCAGCCTTGTATACGTACCCGCTGCCGTCTTTCCACCCGACCTTGAGTCCGCTGCTCCTGCCCAGTCTGTGCCGCAGTTGAAGAAGAGCTCTAAAAAAATGAAAAATTCAAATTGTCACATGTGTAGATGTGACAGTGAATACTTACCAATCTGACGAGGCAAGTACTCAACTCACTGACATGCTCAACTTCCGACGGCCCAGGACGAAACTCCTCATCAGAAGAAGAAGCAGAAGACATTCTGATGCATGCAGAAAGAAAGAAATGCAAGAAATTAGGATATGTAGAGACATAAAATAGAAAATAAAGGCATTGGCTAGGATATACTCACATTGTTCAGCGTCTTGTTTTCCTCCAAGATGTAGCCTGTGTCTCGTCTGCTTCAGTGTCTGCTGAGTAGTGACCTGCAAATGTCCACTCCCTCTCTTTATCACCTTGTATGTGGGGGGTGACTAATTAGTGTCTAGACATGTTTTTCTCTGGTGCAACGCATGCGTTCACAAACGCAAGTAAACGCATGTGCTTGTGAACGCATGCGTTCATATAGGCAGCAATGCGTTTTTTTGCCGCAATCCTTGCGCAATCGACTGCATGCGTTTCCAGGCGGCAAATTGACGCCTCTAAAAATTACATGTTGCATTTCCGCGCCAAGCTGCAAACGACGAAACGATGCATGCGTCGTCAAACGCGGCAAAACGCGAAAAATTAAAAAACGCATGCGTCCCTAATGTTAAATAGAGGAATACACAACACATGTGGATATATGCAGTAGAAACGCTGCGGACACAACCGCAAATGTGAAACCAGCCTAAAAAGCTTTGGCAAATATACAGAATTGCAGAATGGCGTTGGAAGAAAACGCATTCGCAAGATGATTTCACTAAATTCAAACAAGCAACACTCGCATTCACATCACCTCTCACCTCTTTTAATCAGGCCTATTTCACATCCCTTGTATCTTCCTTATCCCACAACCCCAAACAGTTGTTCAACACTTTTAACTCCTTCCTCCGCCGCCACTGCCCCCTCCAACTTCCCTAAATTCTGCCAAGGACTTTGCCACGCACTTCAAATATAAGATAGACCAAACAAGGCATGTCTTTGTTGTTCAACCACAACAACCCCTTTGTATGCCAGACCAATGCCCTAACCCCATAAACTCCTTCTCCAACATCACTGAAGGGGCACTTAATTGTCTTCTCTCCAAATCATACCTTGCCACTTGTGCACTAGACCCCATCCCATCCCACCTCCTACCCAACCTCACCACACTTATTCTATCCCTAACCAATCTTTTCAATCTATCGCTAACTTCTGGTACCTTCCCCTCTGCTTTCCATCATGCCACAATCACACCTATCCTCAAAAAGCCATCCCATGCCCCGAGCGCTATGTCCAGCTATCGCCCCATATCTTTGCTCTCATTTGCTTCCAAACTCCTTGAGCAGCACGACCACGCTGAACTTTCTTCTCACTTTGAATCTAACTCACTCTTCGACAAACAACAATCTGGCTTCCGGCCCCACCATTCCACTGAGACTGCCCTGACTAAACTTAATTACAGCCAAAACTAACGGACAATTCTCTATACACCTCCTTGTAGACCTGTCCTCTGCCTTCGACACAGTTGACCACTGCCTCCTGCTACAGATTCTCTCTTCCTTTGGCATCAAAGACCTCGCCCTATCCTGGATCTCCTCCTACCTTGCCAACTGCATATTTAGCGTTTCCTACTCCCACACTACCTCTTCATCTTGCCCACTCTCTGTTGGTGTCCCTAAAGGCTCTGTCCTAGGGCCCTTACTCTTCTCAATCTATACCCTTGGCCTGGGACAACTCATAAAGTCCTATAGCTTCCAGTACCATCTATATGCTGATGACACTCAGATCTACCTCTCTGGCCCAGATGTCACTTCTGCTCTCCAGAATCCCAGAGTGTCTATCAGCCATATCCTCCTCCTTCTCCTCTCGCTTCCTCAAACTCAATGTGGACAAATCTGAACTCATCATCTTTCCTCCATCTTACAGATCTTCCTTACCTGATTTATCTATCACAATAAATAAATTCACTTTCCCCTGTCCCGCTAATCCGCTGCCTCGGAGTAACCCTTGACTCTGCCCTGTCCTTCAAACCGCACATCCAAGCTCTTTCCACCTCCTGTTGCCTCCAGCTCAAAAATATCTCCAGAATCTATCCTTTTCTCAACGCTCACTCTACCAAAATGCTTGTGCATGCCCTAATCATCTCCCGCCTCGACTACTGCAACATGCTCCTCTGTGGCCTACCTTCTAACACTCTTGCACCCCTCCAGTCTGTCCTTAACTTTGCTGCCTGATTAATTAATCTCTCTCATCGTTACATTACTGCTTCTCCTCTTTGCAAATCCCTTCACTGGCTTTGAATTTCACAGCGTATCCAGTTTCAACTACTAACACTGACCTACAAAGCCATCATAACCTTTCTCCTCCGTATATTTCCAAACTGATCTCTCAATATCTTCCCTCATGTAGTCTCCGGTCCTCCTGCTCTCCTCCACGCTTATTCGCTCCTCACCCAATCGCCTCCAAGATTTCTCCCGAATATCCCCCATCCTCTGGAATTCTGTGCCCCAACACGTCCAGTTATCCACCACTTTTGGATCCTTCAAACAGAACCTAAAAACTCATCTCTTCAAGAAAGCTTACAACTTGTAATGACCACATGGCCACCTCAACACCATCGGAGCTACTGCAACCCCGACCTGTCTCCTTCCCCATAATCCTGTAGAATGTAAGCCCGCAAGGGCAGGGTCCTCTTCCCTCTGTATCAGTCTGTCATTGTTAGTTTTTTAACTGTAAGTGATATTTGTATTTTGATGTAACCCTGTCTCATGTACGGCACCATGGAATTAATGGTGCTATATAAATAATAATGTGCTCTAAATATGGAGACAGACTATTTGGATCAGAAACTGCAGCAAGATGTGAATCCAATTGATTAATATTTGTGTATACCTGGATCTCTCACTAACACTAGTGCTTATTCACATTGGGTGGGGATTAAAAATGTACTTTTCAGTATTATTTAAAAGCTTACACATGCACAAGTGCCAAACAAACTTCATAGGATCCATCTCTTGGTTCTGGGGCAATGTTGGGATTGGGCCAGATTAGGACTATATCACAGCTTAACATCAATGTACCAGAGGAATTAAATCATTGCTTTGCTCACAGGTATCCCTTCAATTTTTATTTCTCATTTAAAAATTAAATCTTTATTACACTTTAATAAGAGCCTTAATGGCATAAAATCATTAGCATCATACCAACACCCAAAGTAGAAAACAACCAGGGGGAGTGCCTACCCCTAAACTGGCCTATCTCAACCTACCTACCAGCGGAGGTTGGCACCCTGAACCTGCGCACTGGCGCCCCCGCTCATCGGCGGCTCTCCCTGCTCAACCTATTGGGCCCTGTAGTGGCAGGGAGTGAGGTAGATGGTGAATAGGTAGGTGAGACAGAGGAGAGATATGTGTGCAGTACTTTAGATCCTTCTTTTATAGAGGCAGCTGGAAAGATTGGCGTCAGCTAACAAGATTCTGATAACATTAACAAAAGTGCTGTATTGCACAACTGCCCTAAGTTAAATTCAATATTACTGATCACTATCTAAAAGATTATTCTATCTGTAGCTTTCACTGTTGCACAAAATGTATGTAACATGGTCAATGATGTCCTAAACCTATATATAGCGAGAGTATAACAAATGCTCTTTCATGCCCTCACAAATCTGAGCTTAAACAGTGTGTACAGAGAAATATCCTACATACTCTCCTATTCCCTCTATGTGTAGAAATTCCAATATGTGACCTCTATCAGTTAGACCGCAGAGTAGCAATGTGGATATACATTTATGGTATAGTAGGTAGATAGATATAGGTAGATATAGTAGATTACCATATCTAATATCTCTATATGCAGCACAACTATAGTGTAGATGAAAAAATAGATCTCCGCCACACAAAGGTCCCTACACATATAATGGCCAGACAAATGTAAAAGTTAAACAAAACCAAACCAAAAAACCATCACCCTCAAAACAATAAAAAGCATCATAGATCAAATAGTGACTCCCAATTAGTACAGCCCATAAGGCTCTCTACCATATTTGGATTTGATTACTCGAGTCAAATAGCGACTCCCAGATCATAAAGCCCTTTTTGATTCATGTACCAGGTTGAATTGAATTACTCGACGCGTTTCCCCTCTGCCGAGGTTCATCAGGAGAAAGATATAACCAAGGTACTTATCTCATAACTGCAAACATGAGCCCAAGGTGAATGGATTTGATGAGATAAAAGTGCTGGAGACGATCCCCCATTCAGATATGATGCTGAGGAGCCCATTCACCCACCTCCGCCTCTTAAATAGGTACGCTACTAATTACCTCGTGTATGCTACCATATTGTGTGCCGCGGCACTTCCGGTGTTTGATCTCATGCCCCCTGGTGCCAATAATATGGTCTGGCATGCGTGCAGGCTCTGCGTGTCAAGAGGGAGTTTCCGGTAAGCATGTGAATCAATTCTCGCGATATTACTATGTGAACGCCCACCATTGGCGTACACGCCCATCAATGACGCGGGTATCCGCCCACCAGCGATCTCCCATCTCATGGTGCCAGCGATGTAATCTGGCATGCGTGCCAGCTCTGCGTGTCACGAGGGAGTTTCTGGTAAGTATGCAAATCAGTTCTCGCAGCATCACAATATGAAGGCCCATCATTAGCATAAACGCCCATCAATGACGTGTATGACGTGGGTATCTGCTCCCTGACAACCAAAATACAGTGGGAGGCGTGTATATATATATATATATATATATATATATATATATATATATATAATATGTAACCAAGGGCGCCGAGGCATGCAGCATACGCTATATGCTATAAATAGAACATATGGGTAAACTATAGAAAACAGCCAAATTGTATTTGTTCATTGAGCCCACTAGGGGAAGTGGTGTCTAGTCTATATATCTCAGTTCTTTTTGTAAGATTTTCTTGTTCCAGTCACCACGGCGCACTGATGGTGCTATCACTTCAATTACAGAAAATGATATGGAGTCAAGATCGCCACCATGCACTTCTCTAACATGTTTGGAGATTGGAGTATCTCTAGCGTGGCGGTTGTCTCCTATGTGATCCCCAATACGTCTCCTCAATTCCCTCTTGGTTTTTCTCACATAACTCATATGACATGAGCACTGGAATAGATACACAACTCCACTAGTTTTGCAGTTGGCAAAGTGTTTGTTCTGGTATATACTCCCAGTCGTGGTATTTGAGAAACTTTTGCCAACCTTAATATATCCACAGAATGAGCAACCCCCACATTTGAATGTACCAACCTGCCTTCTATCTAATCAAGTCCCCTTCTTTAGTGGCAGGGTATACATGCTGTGAACCAGCTGATCCCCAATCGATCTCCCCCTCCTATAAGTGATGGCAGGAGTGTCAGCCAGGAAGTCACTAATCTCATTGTCCGCCTTTAAAATTCCCCAATATTTAAATATAATATCTCTGACTTCCCCTGAGCAGGGGGGGGAGATCGATTGGGGATCAGCTGGTTCACAGCATGTATACCCTGCCACTAAAGAAGGGGACTTGGTTAGATAGAAGGCAGGTTGGTACATTCAAATGTGGGGGTTGCTCATTCTGTGGATATATTAAGGTTGGCAAAAGTTTCTCAAATACCACGACTGGGAGGATATACCAGAACAGACACTTTGCTAACTGCAAAACTAGTGGAGTTGTGTATCTATTCCAGTGCTCATGTCATATGAGTTATGTGGGAAAAACCAAGAGGGAATTGAGGAGACGTATTGGGATCACATAGGAGACAACCGCCACGCTAGAGATACTCCAATCTCCAAACATGTTAGAGAAGTGCATGGTGGCGATCTTGACTCCATATCATTTTCTGTAATTGAAGTGATAGTACCATCAGTGCGCCGTGGTGACTGGAACAAGAAAATCTTACAAAAAGAACTGAGATGGATATATAGACTAGACACCACTTCCCCTAGTGGGCTCAATGAACAAATACAATTTGGCTGTTTTCTACAGTTTACCCATATGTTCTATTTATACACCCAGGTCTCCTGTTTTCTATGCGTCTATGATAGTGATCTTTGACATCTATAGCCCAGTCCTTACATTGGTCGGAATAGGCCAAAAATTGTTTTCCATTTTTCTCTTAATACAGAGACACCCATCCAATTTCCTTTCCCTCCTAATATGAGAGTGAGGTTAAATATGAAAATTTAGGGAGCCTATATTATTACCCTTTCGCCTACTCTTTGACGCTAGCTATCTAAATGGCACAATAAAGAATGCCTATGTTATTTGAATGATACATCAAAAGAGACCTATATCATCCAAATGGTACATTAAAAGATGTCTATATTATTTTCATGGGTTATATGTTTTGTTTATAGCATTGGTCCTATATCTGACTCAGGTACAACACATGACCAGAATCCATTTTTGTTATGGTTTCTTGGTGGTGGGCATATGCTCATATGGTGATTATATCAGACCCACTGCATATCTATTATCTTTTGTGGGTGTTTTTCATCACTGTAAATAACCACACTTTATATCCACTATTATAATTTATTTATTACCCACCTCCAATTTATATGAGTATATACCCAATGAATACAGGCATGTTTGTTCTATTTGATATATGTGTAGGTATACCATCCTGACTAGATATCTACATATAATTAGATGTAGAGGTGCATCATAAAAAGCGAATACTATATCAAAAATAAGTGTGTTTTTGCAGCCAACAGTGACTGCACTGTCGCTATATCTGTCACCCCTATTTATCATTCTAGTTGTCAATAAATATGTATGTGGAAATATTACAGCGGCGTATGCTGCATGCCTCGGCGCCCTTGGTTACATGTTACATATTATATATATATATATATATATATATATATATATATATATATATACATACACGCCTCCCACTGTATTTTGGTTGTCAGGGAGCGGATACCCACGTAATACACGTCATTGATGGGCGTTTATGCTAATGATGGGCCTTCATATTGTGATGCTGCGAGAACTGATTTGCATACTTACCAGAAACTCCCTCGTGACACGCAGAGCTGGCACGCATGCCAGATTACATCGCTGGCACCATGAGATGGGAGATCGCTGGTGGGCGGATACCCGCGTCATTGATGGGCGTGTACGCCAATGGTGGGCGTTCACATAGTAATATCGCGAGAATTGATTCACATGCTTACCGGAAACTCCCTCTTGACACGCAGAGCTGGCACGCATGCCAGACCATATTATTGGCACCAGGGGGCGTGAGATCAAACACCGGAAGTGCTGCGGCACACAATATGGTAGCATACACGAGGTAATTAGTAGCGTACCTATTTAAGAGGCGGAGGTGGGTGAATGGGCTCCTCAGCATCATATCTGAATGGGGGATCGTCTCCAGCACTTTTATCTCATCAAATCCATTCACCTTGGGCTCATGTTTGCAGTTATGAGATAAGTACCTTGGTTATATCTTTCTCCTGATGAACCTCGGCAGAGGGGAAACGCGTCGAGTAATTTAATTCAACCTGGTACATGAATCAAAAAGGGCTTTATGATCTGGGAGTCGCTATTTGACTCGAGTAATCAAATCCAAATATGGTAGAGAGCCTTATGGGCTGTACTAATTGGGAGTCACTATTTGATCTATGATGCTTTTTATTGTTTTGAGGGTGATGTTTTTTTGGTTTGGCTTTGTTTAACTTTTACATTTGTCTGGCCATTATGTGTAGGGACCTTTGTGTGGCGGAGATCTACTTTTTCATCTACACTATAGTTGTGCTGCATATAGAGATATTAGATATGGTAATCTACTATATCTACCTATATCTATCTACCTACTATATCATAAATGTATATCCACATTGCTACTCTGCAGTCTAACTGATAGAGGTCACATATTGGAATTTCTACACATAGAGGGAATAGGAGAGTATGTAGGATATTTCTCTGTACACACTGTTTAAGCTCAGATTTGTGAGGGCATGAAAGAGCATTTGTTATAATCTCGCTATATATAGGTTTAGGACATCATTGACCATGTTACATACATTTTGTGCAACAGTGAAAGCTACAGATAGAATAATCTTTTAGATAGTGATCAGTAATATTGAATTTAACTTAGGGCAGTTGTGCAATACAGCACTTTTGTTAATGTTATCAGAATCTTGTTAGCTGACGACAATCTTTCCAGCTGCCTCTATAAAAGAAGGATCTAAAGTACTGCACACATATCTCTCCTCTGTCTCACCTACCTATTCACCATCTACCTCACTCCCTGCCACTACAGGGCCCAATAGGTTGAGCAGGGAGAGCCGCCGATGAGCGGGGGCGCCAGTGCGCAGGTTCAGGGTGCCAACCTCCGCTGGTAGGTAGGTTGAGATAGGCCAGTTTAGGGGTAGGCACTCCCCCTGGTTGTTTTCTACTTTGGGTGTTGGTATGATGCTAACGATTTATGCCATTAAGGCTCTTATTAAAGTGTAATAAAGATTTAATTTTTAAATGAGAAATAAAAATTAAAGGGATACCTGTGAGCAAAGGATTGGGCCAGATTAGGACACAGCGTCAACGCGTGTAAGATCAACACTAGAGAATACGAGTGGCAGCAGATGTATCTTCCTACAACTACTACTTCAACTCTTCAGCTGTGTTCCCACTTTGTGTCTTTTTGACGCAATTTTTAATTTGGGACGGACAAAGGATCTATCTACCAATCAATAATAAGAATGTGAAAAAGCAAGGTAGATGTGCAGAAAAAAATCTTTAAAATTTAACTTTTATTACTATTCCAGTATAAAAGAACCTACCGTATATATCGTTCATAAACTTACTCACACATATGTAAACAAAGACAGCATACAAACAAGTCGTATATAAGCATCACTCACTCTAGTGATGCAATGTATAAAATAATGGGTAGGGATAATGGAAAATTACCACTTCAAACATGTACCCTACTAAACAACCAGTAAACATGATATCTCGAAGGCACAAAAACAAATCAATGCCCTGGTGAGTATTAGTATATATTAAATGTAGAGAAGAAATAGGAATAAAGAAAAGAAACGCTCTCACCCAGCGTTGTTCCTTCCTTCACTGGACCACAAAGATTTAAGGTCCAATTCATCCACATCTAAAGGGGAAGGCCTCTATAAGCATCCATAAAGTACCTCATCACGTGGACATATTCAAGAACCATGCATGATTCATCCCCAAAGTGTAAGTGGGAGTTACACTTTGGGGCTAAATCATGTATGGTCCTTGGATGTGTCCACGCGATGGGGTACTTTATGGATGCTTATAGAGGCCTTCCCCTTTAGATGTGGATGAATTGGACCTTAAATCTTTGTGGTCCAGTGAAGGAAGGAACAACGCTGGGTGAGAGCGTTTCTTTTCTTTATTCCTATTTCTTCTCCACATTTAATATATACTAATACTCACCAGGGCATTGATTTGTTTTTGTGCCTTCAAGATATCATGTTTACTGGTTGTTTAGTAGGGTACCTGTTTGAAGTGGTAATTTTCCATTATCCCTACCCATTCTTTTATACATTGCATCACTAGAGTGAGTGATGCTTATATGTGACTTGTTGGTATGTTGTCTTTGTTTACATATGTTTGAGTAAGTTTATATACCATATAGGTTCTTTTATAGTGGAATAATAAAAGTTAAATTTAAAAGATTTTTTCCACAATTTTTAATTTACAGCAAAAAATATTACAGTTCTTCAGTGTTCCAGGCTGCAACGTATCAATGTTGCTTTTCATCTGTGGGAACTCTTTAATTGCCAGGAAGCCAAATGACCTGATAAGTCTGTTTTAATACTTTGTATCTTTGTAGTCCATCACTGGTGATTCATCATTGTACATGTTCTACTGGCCACATCGACAAAGTAGTGAATCACTATGTAAAGTTTCATATCACCTCATATCTGCAGTGTAACCACTTATACATGTTCTGAGAAGCCACCTCAGCTTTCAGATCAGCTCTCACATAATGCAATGCTTGTGTTCAAGCCCCATGCACTCATGTAGAGTAATGCATTCAATGGAAAGGCAGCTGCGGCACTTGTCTGCAATGCGGGGCAGAGTGGCCTGTTTTCCCCTCCCACCATCTGAACCTGTCCTTACATTGCTATTGGCACCAGTTCTCCAAAGAGAAATACATTTGTGTTCCCACAACCAATTCCTCCTTATATTCATGGGAAAGCAGACATCCCACAAACAAAGAACATTTTATTTAGTAGATCTTCGAATAAGCATAAGTTCCACAACTGGATGTGTTAAGCAAAAGAGCATACAGAAAGGACAGCATGAGATCACAGCTGATTCTTTCTGTGAGGTAAAACAAGTCTTAAACAAGAAGGGAAATGTTTTACCTTACAAAAAGCAGCAGTTGCAACCCATGTCTTTTGCTTCCTCCTCAGCCCAGGAGATGTTCCTGCATGGTCAGACACGGCCATTATTCAGTACATGGCAGGGGCATATTTATAAGATTATCTGAGCACAGGATCATCATTTTTTTAACCCCTCTCTGACCTTAGACGTACTATCCCGTCGAGGTGACCTGGGCCTATCTGACCCTCGACGGGATAGTACGTCATAGCGATCGGCCGCGCTCACGGGGTTAGCGCGGTCGATAGTGCCGGATGTCAGCTGCGATCGCGGCTGGGTGTCAGCTGACTATGTGCCAGGAGAGGTCACGGACCGCCCCGGCACATTAACCCCCAGCACACTGCGATCAAACATGATAGCAGTGTTCCGGTGGTACAGGGAATCATCGCGGAGGGAGGGGGCTCCCTGCGTGCTTCCCTGAGACCCATGGAGCAACGCGATGTGATCGCGTTGCTGCGAGCGTCTCTTACTTCCTATCCCTGCAGGCCCCGGATCCAAAATGGCCGCGGGGCTGCATCTGGGTCCTGCAGGGACTACTTCCGGGTCCAGAGCAGGCGCTGGTAAGCCTGCAGCGCTTTAAGTCAGATCGCTGATCTGACAGAGTGCTGTGCAAACTGTCAGATCAGCGATCTGTGATGTCCCTCCCTGTGACAAAGTAAAAAAAAAAAATTCCACTTGTGTAAAAAAAAAAAAAATTCCTAAATAAAGAAAAAAAAAAAATTATTCCCATAAACACATTTCTTTATCTAAATAATAATAAAAAAAAACAATAAAAGTACACATATTTAGTATCGCCGCATCCGTAACGACCCAACCTATAAAACTGTCCCACTAGTTAACCCCTTCAGTGAACACCGTAAGAAAAAAAAAAAGAGGCAAAAAACAACGCTTTATTATCATACCGCCGAACAAAAAGTGGAATAACATGCGATCAAAAAGACGGATATAAATAACCATGGTACTGCTGAAAATGTCATCTTGTCCCGCAAAAACGAGCCGCCATACAGCATCATAAGCAAAAAAATAAAAAAGTTATAGTCCTCAGAATAAATCGATGCCAAAATAATAATTTTTTCTATAAAATAGCTTTTATCGTATAAAAGCGCCAAAACATAAAAAATGATACAAATGAGATATCGCTGTAATCGTACTGACCCGAAGAATAAAACTGCTTTATCAATTTTACCAAACGTGGAACGGTATAAACGCCTCCCCCAAAAGAAATTCATGAATAGCTGGTTTTTGGTCATTCTGCCTCACAAAAATCAGAATAAAAAGCGATCAAAAAATGTCATGTGCCCGAAAATGTTACCAATAAAAACGTCAACTCATCCCGCAAAAAACAAGACCTCACATGACTCTGTGGACCAAAATATGGAAAAATTATAGGTCTCAAAATGTGGAGATGCAAAAACTTTTTGCTATAAAAAGCGTCTTTTAGTGTGTGACAGCTGCCAATCATAAAAATCCGCTATAAAAAACGCTATAAAAGTAAATCAAACCCCCCCCTTCATCACCCCCTTAGTTAGGGAAAAATAATAAAATAAAAAAAATGTATTTATTTCCATTTTCCCGTTAGGGCTAGGGTTAGGGCACCTAACCCGTGCCCTCCGCTCCGCTAATGACCTCAGGTTAGCACCTCAATAATCAGAACCTCCCACTCCCGTCTCCAAGACTTTACACGTGCTGCGCCGATTCTTTGGAATGCACTACCTAGGTTAATACGATTAATCCCCAATCCCCACAGTTTTAAGCGTGCCCTAAAAACTCATTTCTTCAGATTAGCCTACCGCCTCAATGCATTAACCTAACGATCCCTGTGTGGCCTATCATAAAAAAAAATAAAAATAAAAAAAACATAATCAGGTTCCTCGTATCATGCTCTCATACATTTTATGCAGTTAATAGCCCTCTGTGTCTGTACTGTTACATACTTAGGCAGTTAACTGGTTCATGCAGCTTTACATGAACACCTGAGCCTTACACTATGGCTGGTCCAAATAACTAAAGTAATTGTTACCATCCACCTCTCGTGTCTCCCCTTTTCCTCATAGTTTGTAAGCTTGCGAGCAGGGCCCTCACTCCTCCTGGTATCTATTTTGAACTGTGATTTCTGTTATGCTGTAATGTCTATTGTCTGTACAAGTCCCCTCTATAATTTGTAAAGCGCTGCGGAATATGTTGGCAATATAAATAAAATTATTATTAGGGCGAGGTTAGGGCTAGGTTTAGGGTTGGGGCTAGGGTTGGAGCTAAAGTTAGGGTTAGGGTTGGGGCTAAAGTTAGGGTTAGGGTTGGAGCTAAAGTTAGGGTTAGGATTACATTTACGGTTGGGATTAGGGTTGGGATTAGAGTTAGGGGTGTGTCAGGGTTAGGGGTGTGATTAGGGTTAGGGGTGTGTTTGGATTAGGGTTTCAGGTAGAATTGGGGAGTTTCCACTGTTCAGGCACATCAGGGGCTCTCCAAACGCGACATGGCGTCCGATCTCAATTCCAGCCAATTCTGCGTTGAAAAAATAAAACTGCTCCTTCCCTTCCAAGCTCTCCCGTGCGCCCAAACAGGGGTTTACCCCAGCATATGGGGTATCAGTGTACTCGGGACAAATTGGACAACAACTTTTGGGGTCCAAGTTCTCTTGTTATCCTTGGAAAAATAAAAATTTGGGGGGCTAAAAATCATTTTTGTGGGAAAAAAAGATTTTTTATTTTCACGGCTCTGCATTGTAAACTGTAGTGAAACACTTGGGGGTTCAAAGTTCTCACAACACATCTAGATAAGTTCCTTGGGAGGTCTAGTTTCCAATATGGGGTCACTTGTGGGGGGTTTCTACTGTTTGGGTACATTAGGGGCTCTGCAAATGCAACGTGACGCCTGCAGACCAATCCATCTATGTCTGCATTCCAAATGGCGCTCCTTCCCTTCCGAGCTCTGCCATGCGCCCAAACAGTGGTTCCCCCCCACATATGGGGTATCAGCGTACTCAGGACAAATTGGACAACAACGTTTAGGCACAACAGTGGCTCTCCAAACGCAACATGGCGTCCTATCCAGGGCCGGACTGGGACTAAAATTCAGCCCTGGCATTTGAAGTCACACAGGCCCACTTGTCACATGGTGACTGTATAATATCTTTGTACACTTGTAGGTTACAAGAAGTGAGGGGAGTGTAACACGACTATATAACATATAATTACAGCTGTATCCAGCATTACAGCTCAGCCCCCATAGAATGTAATACAGCACAGCCCCCATAGAATGTAATACAGCCAGCCCCCATAGACTATAATACAGCACAGCCCCATAGAATGTAATGCTGCACAGCCCCCATAGAATGTAATGCAGCACAGCCCCCATAGAATGTAATACAGCCAGCCCCCATAGAATGTAATGCAGCACAGCCCCCATAGAATGTAATGCAGCACAGCCCCCATAGAATGTAATGCAGCACAGCCCCATAGAATGTAATACAGCCAGCCCCCATAGAATGTAATACAGCCAGCCCCCATAGAATGTAATGCAGCACAGCCCCCATAGAATGTAATGCAGCACAGCCCCCATAGAATGTAATGCAGCCAGCCCCCATAGAATGTAATACAGCCAGCCCCCATAGACTATAATACAGCACAGCCCCATAGAATGTAATGCTGCACAGCCCCCATAGAATGTAATACAGCACAGCCCCCATAGAATGTAATACAGCCAGCCCCCATAGACTATAATACAGCACAGCCCCATAGAATGTAATGCTGCACAGCCCCCATAGAATGTAATGCAGCACAGCCCCCATAGAATGTAATGCAGCACAGCCCCCATAGAATGTAATGCAGCACAGCCCCATAGAATGTAATACAGCCAGCCCCCACAGAATGTAATACAGCCAGCCCCCATA
This sequence comes from Ranitomeya variabilis, assembly GCF_051348905.1. Lineage (NCBI taxonomy): Eukaryota > Metazoa > Chordata > Amphibia > Anura > Dendrobatidae > Ranitomeya > Ranitomeya variabilis. Next base: position 241,792,910 of record NC_135233.1, on the reverse strand, counting down.
GAATGTAATGCAGCACAGCCCCCATAGAATGTAATGCAGCCAGCCACCATAGAATGTAATGCAGCCAGCCACCATACAATATAATGCAGCACAGCCCCATAGAATGTAATGCAGCACAGCCCCCATAGAATGTAATGCAGCACAGCCCCATAGAATGTAATGCAGCACAGCCCCATAGAATGTAATGCAGCACAGCCCCCATACAATATAATGCAGCACAGCCCCATAGAATATAATGCAGCACAGGCCCATAGAATATAATGCAGCACAGCCCCATAGAATGTAATGCTGCACAGCCCCCATAGAATGTAATACAGCACAGCCCCCATAGAATGTAATACAGCCAGCCCCCATAGACTATAATACAGCACAGCCCCATAGAATGTAATGCTGCACAGCCCCCATAGAATGTAATGCAGCACAGCCCCCATAGAATGTAATGCAGCACAGCCCCATAGAATGTAATACAGCCAGCCCCCACAGAATGTAATACAGCCAGCCCCCATAGAATGTAATGCAGCACAGCCCCCATAGAATGTAATGCAGCCAGCCACCATAGAATGTAATGCAGCCAGCCACCATACAATATAATGCAGCACAGCCCCATAGAATGTAATGCAGCACAGCCCCCATAGAATGTAATGCAGCACAGCCCCATAGAATGTAATGCAGCACAGCCCCATAGAATGTAATGCAGCACAGCCCCCATACAATATAATGCAGCACAGCCCCATAGAATATAATGCAGCACAGGCCCATAGAATGGAATGCAGCACAGGCCCATAGAATATAATGCAGCACAGCCCCATAGAATATAATGCAGCACAGGCCCATAGAATATAATGCAGTACAGGCCCATAGAATGGAATGCAGCACAGCCCCATAGAATATAATGCAGCACAGCCCCATAGAATATAATGCAGCACAGCCCCATAGAATATAATGCAGCACAGCCCCATAGAATATAATGCAGCACAGCCCCATAGAATATAATGCAGCACAGGCCCATAGAATATAATGCAGCAGAGGCCCATAGAATGGAATGCAGCCAGCCCCATAGAATATAATGCAGCAGAGGCCCATAGAATGGAATGCAGCCAGCCACATAGAATATAATGCAGCAGAGGCCCATAGAATGGAATGCAGCCAGCCCCATAGAATATAATGCAGCAGAGGCCCATAGAATGGAATGCAGCCAGCCACATAGAATATAATGCAGCAGAGGCCCATAGAATGGAATGCAGCCAGCCCCATAGAATATAATGCAGCAGAGGCCCATAGAATGGAATGCAGCCAGCCCCATAGAATATAATGCAGCAGAGGCCCATAGAATGGAATGCAGCCAGCCCCATAGAATATAATGCAGCAGAGGCCCATAGAATGGAATGCAGCCAGCCCCATAGAATATAATGCAGCAGAGGCCCATAGAATGGAATGCAGCCAGCCCCATAGAATATAATGCAGCAGAGGCCCATAGAATGGAATGCAGCACAGCCCCCCCCCCCCAATAGCTCCACAATCCAGTCATCATTGATAAAAAAAACCCAAAAAACACTACTCACCTTTCCTCCTGCCCCGCGCTGCTCTGGCTCTGGTCTCAGCAGTCGCAGTCTGCCCGCCCGGTCACACAGCAGGTGCGCGATGATATGACGTCATCGCGCACCCGCAGTGTCAGCGGCAGGCAGAGCGGGGAATGATGGGAGAGGAAGCGTCAGCAGACGCTCTCTCCTCCATCATTGCATTCAACTGTACCGCCGGTATAGTTGAATGCGAGGCCGGGAGTGCGCCGACAGCGGGGAGAGTGTGACGACAGCGGCACACTCGAGCGGCCCACTACTGCCACCGGCCCTTCTGGCATTTGCCAGAACTGCCCGATGGCCAGTCCGGCCCTGGTCCTATCTTAATTCCAGTCAATTTTGCATTGAAAAGTAAAATGGCGCTCCTTCCCTTCCGAGCTCTGCTATGCGCCCAAACAGTGGTTTACCCCCACATATGGGGTATCGTCATACTGAGGACAAATTGCACAACAACTTTTGTGGTCTAATTTCTTCTCTTACCCTTGGGAAAATAAAAAATTGGGGGCGAAAAGATAATTTTTGTGAAAAAATATGATTTTTTATTTTTACGGCTCTGCATTATAAACTTCTGTGAAGCACTTGGTGGGTCAAAGTGCTCACCACACATCTAGATAAGTTCCTTAGGGGGTCTACTTGCCAAAATGGTGTCACTTGTGGGGGGTTTCAATGTTTAGGCACATCAGGGGCTCTCCAAACGCAACATGGCGTCCCATCTCAATTCCAGTCCATTTTGCATTGAAAAGTGAAATGGCGCTCCTTCTCTTCCGAGCTCTGCCATGCGCCCAAACAGTGCTTTACACCCACATATGGGGTATCAGCGTACTCAGGACAAATTGTACAACAACTTTTGGGGTCCATTTTCTCCTGTTACCCTTGGTAAAATAAAACAAATTGGAGCTGAAATACATTTTGTGTGAAAAAAAGTTAAATGTTCATTTTTATTTAAACATTCCAAAAATTCCTGTGAAACACCTGAAGGGTTAATAAACTTCTTGAATGTGGTTTTGAGCACCTTGAGGGGTGCAGTTTTTAGAATGGTGTCACACTTGGGTATTTTCTATCATATAGACCCCTCAAAATGACTTCAAATGAGATGTGGTCCCTAAAAAAAAATGGTGTTGTAAAAATGATAAATTTCTGGTCAACTTTTAACCCTTATAACTCCCTAACAAAAAAAATGTTGGTTCTAAAATTGTGCTGATGTAAAGTAGACATGTGGGAAATGTTACTTATTAAGTATTTTGCGTGACATATCTCTGTGATTTAAGGGCATAAAAATTCAAAGTTGGAAAATTAGGAAATTTTCAAAATGTTCGCCAAATTTCCATTTTTTAAACAAATAAACGCAAGTTATATCGAAAATTTTTTACCACTATCATGAAGTACAATATGTCTCGAGAAAACAATGTCAGAATCACCGGGATCTGTTGAAGCGTTCCAGAGTTATAACCTCATAAAGGGACAGTGGTCAGAATTGTAAAAATTGGCCCAGTCATTAACGTGCAAACCACCCTTGGGGGTAAAGGGGTTAAACACATCCAATTGTGGAACTTATTATGATGCAAAGATTTATTGATTAACCCCTTAATGACCTACAGTATGATGTGCTATTTCCGTCATAGGTCACCTCCCACTCTTTGATGTGGGCTCCAGCGCTCACACCTTTTCGGGCACATGACAGCTGATTTTATCAGCTGTCATGTGCCTCTAACAGTCACGGGTGGACTTGCAATCCACCAACGGCTGTTAACTAGAAAAAAGTCGCTGTCAATCTTTGACATTTAACTCGCACAAACCGGATAAACTCCTTAGCTCTGCCCATTGGCGCCCATGTCACCCTTGGGTTGGTATGACAACCCGGGGTCGGCAGGAGACCCCTGTGGTTGTCATTGCCAATTGCTATGAGCACCGTCTGGTTACACACAGCAGGGGTGAATTAGGGCTGAAGCCCTGCTATGTGTAGCACAAGCAATCAGATGATCGCAGCTTCTAAGTCTTCCATGGATACTATTGAAGCAAGTAAAAAGAAAAACAAGTTTTTTTTTAACTATAAAAAAACAAGTTCAAATCACCTCCCTTTTGCCCCATTCAAAGTAAGACAATAACAAAAAAAATTACACATTTGGTATTGCTGTGTTCAGAATCGCCCGATCTATCAAGATATAAAAAGAATTATTCCAATCGGTAAACAGCACAATGAGAAAAAGAATTGAGACGTCAGAATTACGTTTTTTTGGTCGCTGCAACATTGCAATAAAATTCAATAAAGGGCGTTAAAAACAACGGGCCTATCCCAAAATGGTGTCAATAGAAACATCAGCTCAGCGTGCAAATAATAAGCCCTCACCCGTCCCCAGATCCCGAAAAATGGCGTATATGTGTATATATACAGTATATATATACAGTATATATATATATATATATATATATATATATATATATATATATATATATATATATATATAATTATTATTATTATATTTTTTTATTTTTTTTTACAAAACTTTGGATTTTTTTTCACCACTTAAATAAAAAAGAACTTATACATGTTTGGTATCTACAAACTCGTAATGACCTGGAGAATAATAATGGTCAGTTTTAGTATTTAGTTAACAATTTCACTGCACTTAGAATTTTTTCCCCTGTTTTCCAGGTCACAGTACGGTAAAAGCAATGGTGTAGTTCAAACGTAAAGCTCATCCTGCAAAAAACAAGCCCTCACATGGCCATACTGACAGAAAAATAAAGTAATGGCTCTAGGAAGAAGGGGAGCAAATAATGGAAATGCAAAAACGAAAATACCGCTAGTCCTTAAAGGGTTAAAGTATACTCTGTTGGTGGGACAACCCTTTTAACTTTCTGAACCCTCTTCACTGTGATGGACCTGCCTATGAGAGTTGTCATGTGGTCACAATAGCAGCAAGGCTGCCGGCTTCAGGCCTCTAACGTGTGAGCACTAATAACACTGATAGCTTTATATATATCATCATCCTGAGCTCACTATACCTTATGTTTTCTTCTTTCACCTGTCATCAGCTGGAGAATTACTGTGTGACATTTTACCCACCGCCTGTATATAAACCCCAGAGCTCCCCGTCCAGACACTCATGATCTAAGTGTTTTTAGAGAAGTTGGATTCAGTGGCGGGGGGGGGGGGTGTCATAAATTTGAAGGAGGCAGTGGACAGGTGGGAAAACATTTTCAATGTGTCATTACATCATTTGGCGTCTGGGAGAGACGGGTCACACAACATTTATAATTCTGAGGCCACTGTGGGAAATTGATTAAACAGACACAGACATTAATTCTCATTGATGTCTAATTTGTAGGGAATCCTTCAGCTGGTCCCACCAGACAGCAGCATGTCCATGATCAGTGATGTATCAGGATGCTTTCTGCAGGTCTACCAGTTTAGCTTTAATAGCCCTCTAGTGATAATTCTCGGCTGACAAGTGTTGTAGCAAAAACCTGGCATCAGTCTCTTTACATGAACACACAGGTCCCGATTCATCTAAGCAAGTACGCCAGATACATGATGTAAATTGCTTTTCATACCAGTTTTGCTAAAATGGGCAGATCGGGGGCATGACTCCACAGCTTGTCTAATTCATGACAAGCTGTGGCGTACCTTACCAGAAACCTTACTCTATGACTGGAGTTAGATTTGTGGTGAGGTGCACGGACACGCAGGCCACTTTTCAGATGTACCTGATTCATTAAAAGGTGTGTGCCTCTGACACCAGCACATCCCTTCTTGAACAACGCCAGCAGTGATGAATCTGAGACTCCGAGAAGTCATTAAAAGTGGCATTTTGTGCTGAATTTGGAAAAATCACTTGTTATATTAGTTGTGTTCAGAAATTTGCATTGTTCTTTCATAGGTTTAATTAAAAAAGCAGAACGTTTGTATATTTTGATAAATTTGATTGCAGCTGTAATATATTATAAAGCTCAATAGATTTTAAACCAAACTATAGATACATATTCTAAGGTGGGAAATTCACATTTTAAATTAGTTATCCACTTCTGGACAACCCCTGCTTAACCCATTTACGACCTTAGACGTATCCATATGTCCAGGTTGCCTGGTAGTCAACGACCTTGGACGTATGGATACGACATACTGTATCTTTAATGCGGCAATGCGACCGCATTCGTGGTGTTAGCATTAACATTCTGGTGCCATCTTACTTCAGGGTATATGGCAACGCCCCCCCCCCCAACTATGATCGCTATGACTGGCTGTTCAATTATGAACAGCCAATCACAGCGTTTCTCAGTGTTTTAGGCAATCAGATTGCCTGAAACACTGATGTCAATCCTTGGATGAGTGCTGTAAGAGCACCGATCATAGGCTGGTACCTAGCAACACCAGGCTCACCTGAGCCAGCTCTGATTAGTGCGATCGACGATAACATAGATGGTACCAATCATAGCGCTTGCATTCTACAGATGTTGAGCACTGGTCGGTGACAAAAATCACTGATGGCCTCTGGTTGTTTTTGTTTTGTTTTTTTTTTTGCAAAAAAAGAATAAAAGATTAGATTAGCTGATAGGGCTAGATTAGGAACGGTAAAAATATACTGTTAGAATTCTCATATACTATAGTATTTTTTTACTGAATTGAGTTAGTAAATCGTAAAACATACTGTAGTATTCGTTGTCTACTATGGTATTTTTTCTGAATTGAGTTCGAGTTAGTAAAGAGTAAAAATATACCGTTGTAATTGTCATCTACTATTACTGTATGACTAGCTCTACCCTCACCTACTGTATACTCATCCATCCCTTATAGACATAGACTGTGAGCCCTCGCGGGCAGGGTCCTCTCTCCTCCTGTACCAGACGTGACCTGTATTGTTTAAGATTATTGTACTTGTTTTTTATTATGTATACCCCTCCTCACATGTAAAGTGCCATGGAATAAATGGCGCTATAATAATAAATAATAATACTACGGTATTTTTTATTGAATTGAGTTCCTGTCAGCATGGAAAAAAGAATCATCCGTGCGTCTGTCCTACATCAGTCGAGCGCTGCTCAGTGACACACAGCAGTGATCAACTTCTGTTTGTTGTTTTTATCCTTTCTAAGGCTGTGTGCACACGTTCAGGATCTTTTGTGTTCTTTTCGCGTTTTTTAGCTATAAAAACAAGATAAAACCACAAAAAAAGCATACATTAAGCATCCTATTATTAGAATGCAATCCGCAATTTTTGTGCACATTTTGCATTTTTTTCCATGGCGGAATCGCACTCCGGAAAAAAATGCAGCATGTTCATTCTTTGTGCAGAATCGAGGGGATTCCACACACATAGGAATGCATTGATCCGCTTACTTTCCGCATGTGGCTATGCCCACCATGTGGGAAGCAAGCGGATCATGTGCGGTTGGTACTCAGGGTGGAGGAGAGGAGACTCTCCTCCAGGCCCTGTGAACCATATACCTGTAAAAAAAAAAAAAAAATTAAAATAAAAAATTGTGATATTCTCAACTTCCGGCAGCCTTCCCGTTCCTTGTGATGCTTAGCGGCAATGACCTGTGATGACATAGTGGTCTCGCGAGACCGCTACGTCATCTGGGGTCATTGCCGCAAGGCATTATTGGAACGGGAGCATCGCAAGGAGCGGGAAGGCTGCCAGGGATGCCGGAAGGTGAGAATATCACGATTTTTTTTTATTTTTAACATTAGATCTTTTTACTATTGATGCTGCATAGGCCTAGCATCTATTGTAAAAAGTTGGTCACACTTGTCAAACACTATGTGTGACCAACCTGTCAATCAGTTTTCCAAGCGATGCTACAGATCGCTTGGAAAACGCTAGCATTCTGCAAGATAATTACGCTTGTAAAACGCTAGTGTTTAGCGGGAAAACGCATGCCAATTCCGTGCATTTTACCCGCAGCACAGTTGCGGAATTGCCGCAGAAATTTTCGTGGCAATTCTGGACATGTGCACATAACCTAAATAAAAAAAGTTTACACCAAGCACACCTGAATAAAATTGGGTACTCGCATAAAACACCGCATGAGTAAAAAAAAATGTCCCGCTCGTCCCAATAACTGTATTCAGTGGAGGAGGCATAAACCTTCCCTTGCCTCCCACATTGATAGTGAAGGAGATGATCCCACCTTCCTTTATTTTTCCTCCTTTTCCTCAAGTGATGCTGAACCGCTATGCAGATGCCTCAGCCCAGGACTGAACCAGCGCTCACCGTTACTGACTGCGTATGAACCTCACCCCCCAAAGATTATGAGCCACTAATCTCTGATTTTTTGGCACAATCAGGAATTAAATTTGACACAACCAGCCTCACAAAAATGGACTTTTACAAAGTCTTTTTGTCTGAGGATTTTGTAAACCTCATGGTGCCCCAAACACATCTGCACGGCCAACAATTTTTGGCACAAAAACGCTCTTCATAATTTTTTAACTGGGCTCCTGTAGTACACGCAGAAGAAATGATGATGTTTTGGGATCTGGTCCTTCACATGGTTATAATGAAGAAGCCAGAACTTTGGCAATATTGGTGTATTGACATTTTGCATAACACTCCACTGTTCCACATGGCATGACTTGTAAATGTTTAGAGGTCATCCAAAGATTCTTGCATTATAATGAGAATACACGGTGTCCTCCCCTAGATGACCCCAACTTTGACCGTCTCTTCAAAATTCAGCCGGTTATTAAGCACTTCAGCAACAAGTTTGCTGTGATGTCCCCAAAGGGACATCTGCATGGATGAGCCCCTAATCCATTTCAATGGGAGGCTCAAGTTCCGACAGCACCTGCCCAGTAACAGAGCCAAGTACATAATTAAGCTGTACAAACTGTGTGAGAGTACCTCAGGGTACATCCACAAGTTTAGGTTTTATGAAGGGAAGGACTCCTGGGTTGAAGCCCCTAAATGCCCTGCTTTCCTGGGACTGAGTAGGAAAATTGTATGAGATTTGGTGCACACACTGCTGGATCAAGGTTATCACCTCTATATAGATAACTTTTATACCAGCATCCCACTCTTCAAGACCTTCTCTGCATGAGATACCGCAGCCTGCGCTACGGTCAGCAAAAATCAGAGAGGCCTCTCTAAGATGTTAATTAGGCAGCTGCTCAGGAAGGGTGAGAACAGAGCCCAATGTAGTGACAACATGCTGGTGGCCACGTACAAGGACAAGAGGGATGTCCTTTTCTTGACCACCATACATGGTGACGGCCGCATCCCTAGCACTGTACCTCTACACAGGTTCACAAACCACACTGTGTACAGGGGTACATGGGGGCAGTTGATCTCTCTGATCAAGTCCTCCAGCCGGACAGTGCCATGAGAAAGGCCAAGATGTTGTACAAGAAACTGGCTGTGCACAGCGCTTTTGTGCTATCACGATGTGCAGGCCAGACCAGTATGTTGTACCTGCAGTTCCAGGAGGTAATGATCAAGGCCCTAATCTTTGGAGATCAGTAGTGATGAGCGATAATACTCGTTACTCGAGATTTCCCGAGCACTCTCGGGTGTCCTCCGAGTATTTTTTAGCTCTCGGAAATTATATTTAGTTTTTATTGATGCAGCTGAATGATTTACATCTGTTAGCCAGCATAAGTACATGTGGGGGTTGCCTGGTTGCTAGGGAATCCCCACATGTACTTATGCTGGCTAACAGATGTAATTCATTCAGCTGCGGCAAGAAAAACTAAATCTCCGAGCACTAAAAAATACTCTGAGGACACCCGAGCGTGCTCGGGAAATCTCGAGTATATTTGCTCATCACTAGAGATCAGGAAGGAGCGGGCCCCAGTACTTCTGGAACTGAAGGTGCTCAGTTTGTATCAGGCCAACATTTCCTAGGGATGGTCCCTCACACCACAAAAAAAGGAAGGTCGCAAAAGAGGTGCCGAGTGTTTTTACAGAAGGGGGATACGCAAGGACACCACTTATCAATGCGACACCTGCCCGACAAACCTAGCCTGTGTATAAAAAATGCTTCAGACTGTACCACACATCCAAAAATTACTACATTAATTTCTGACTTTGACTAAGTATGCCAACCAGATGCACTCTACACAACCTCCGTATATGCCACCAAATTATAAAATTCACATACCATATTTTTCAGACTATAAGACACACTTTTTTCCCCAAATTTTTTGGAGGAAAATGTGGGTGTGTCTTATAGTCCAGATGTACTTACCAGGAGTCTCATCCCAGGTTCATGCGCGGCAGTTTCACAGATTCTCAGTGGTGCTGGGGCTCCGCCAACATTTTGTGAAATCCCATCGCTACCACACATCCATCCCAGGCTGATGCGCGGCAGTTTTGGAGATGTTCAGTGGTGCGGGGGCTCTGCTGACATTTTATGAAAGCCCGGAGCCCCCGCACTTCCATTGCTGCAATGCTGTGGTCTCCAGGAAAATGGCCGCCGGAGGTGGCGCATGTGCAGATTGAGATCTCGGGAGATGAGATCTCGGTCCCAAGATCTTATTCTGCGTATGCGCCAGCATTTTCCTGGAGACCACAGCACTACAGCAATGGAAGTGCGAGGGCTCCGGGCTTTCACAAAATGTCAGCGGAGCCACCGCATTACCAAGCATCACCAAAATGCCCGCGCACCCGCCTGGGATGGATGTGTGGGGGTTGCGTGATGTCACAAAATGTCGGTTGAGACCCGGCACCACCGAGCATCTGCGAAACTGCCGCGCACCATTCTGGGATGGATATGTGGAGGCTTTCACAAAATGGCAGAGTCCGCGCACCACCAAACCTGCCGTACGAGCCTGGGATGAGTCAGATCATTGCCAGACCACTGAACACCTCCTGTGACCCCGCTCCACCAGTGCTCCCGATCACACCCTATTCCAGCAGTAAGCTGAATAATTCGGACTGTAAGACGGACCCTCATTTGACGCATTAATTTTTTTCCCTATTTTTCTTCTGAAAATTTGGGGGGCATCTTATGGTCTGGTGCGTCTTATAGTCCGAAAAATACGGTACCAGGAAACAGTACATTAGTTCAAAATGTGGCCACTTGTGGGACATTTCCACTGTTTAGGCTCCGCAAACACGACACGATGCTCGCAGACCATTCCATTCAAGTCTGCATTGCAAAACATCACTACTTCCCTTCCGAGCCCCGATGTGCGCCCAAACAGTAGTTTTCTCCCACATATCGGTGTACTCCGGAGAGACTGCACAACAAATTTTCTCCTCTATTACCTTGTGAAAATGCAAAATTTGTGTCCTGGGGGTTCAAGGTGCTCACCACACATCCAGATAAATTCTTTGCGGGTCTAGTTTACTAAAAAGGGATTGCTTGTGGGGCATTTCCATTGTTTAGGTACATCAGGGGCTATCGAAACGCGACATGGCATCCACTCTCAATTCCAGCCAATTTTGTGATAAAGTCAAACGCTGCTCCTTCCCTTCTGAACCTTGCCGTGCGCCTAAACAGTGGTTTTCCTCTATATATGGGATAGCAGCGTACTCAGGAGAAATCGCACAAAAGGTTGATGGGTCCAATTTCTCCTGTAACCCTTGTGAAAATGAAAAATTTGGAGCTAAAAGATCATTTTTGTGAAATAAGTGATTTTTTTATTTTCACAGCTCTATGATATAAACTTCTGTGAAGCACCTGGGGGTTCAGAGTGCTCACCACACATCTAGACGAGTTCCGTAACACCTTAATCCCATATGACGTACATCTAGATGAGTTCCGTAACACTTTAATCCCATATGACGTACTATCCCGTCGAGGTGGGGTGGGCCTTAATTCCCACCGACGGGATAGTACGTCATAGCGACTATCGCAGCTGACATCCGGCACTATGTGCCAGGAGCGGTCACGGACCGCCCCCGGCACATTAACCCCCGGCACACTGCGATCAAACATGATCGCAGTGTTCCTGCGGTATAGGGAAGCATCGCGCAGGGAGGGGGCTCCCTACGGGCTTCCCTGAGACCCCCGGAGCAAGGCGATCTAATCGTGTTGCTCCGAGGGTCTCTTACCTCCTCCTCCCTGCAGCAGGCTCGGATCCAAGATGGCCGCGGCATCCGGGTCCTGCAGGGAGGTGGCTTCATTGCGCCTGCTCAGAGCAGGCGCCGGGAAGCCTCCAGGAGCTGTGCACGTCAGATCGCCGATCTGACACAGTGCACAGCAAAGTGTCAGATCGGCGATCTTACACTATAACATCATGCCCCCCCCCCCCGGGGCAATGTTATTGTGTAAAAAAAAAAAATTTCACAAGTGTAAAAAAAAAAAAAAAAATGCCCCCCCCAAAATATATATATATTGTTACAATAAATACATTTCTTTATCTAAATAAAAAAACAAAAACAATAAAAGTACACATATTTAGTATTGCCGCGTCCGTAGCGACCCGACCTATAAAACTGTCCCACTAGTTAACCCCTTCAGTGAACACCGTAAAAAAAAAGAGGCAAAAAACAACGCTTTATTATCATACCGCCAAATAAAAAGTGGAATAACACGCGATCAAAAAGACGGATATAAATAACCATGGTACCTCTGAAAACGTCATCTTGTCCCGCAAAAAACGGGCCGCCATACAGCGTCATCAAAGAAAAAATAAAAAAGTTATAGTCCTCAGAATAAAGCGATGGAAAAATAATTATTTTTTCTATAAAATAGTTTTTATCGTATAAAAGCACCAAAACATAAAAAAAGATATAAATGAGGTATCGCTGTAATCGTACTGACACGAAGAATAAAACTGCTTTATCCATTTTACCAAATGCGGAACGGTATAAACGCCTCCCCCAAAAGAAATTCATGAATAGCTGGTTTTTGGTCATTCTGCCTCACAAAAATCGGAATAAAAAGCGAACAAAAAATGTCAAGTGCCCGAAAATGTTACAAACAAAAACGTCAACTCGTCCCGCAAAAAAAAAGACCTCACATGACTCTGTGGACCAAAATATGGAAAACATATAGCTCTCAAAATGTGGTAACGCAAAAAATATTTTTTGCAATAAAAAGCGTCTTTCAGTGTGACGGCTGCCAATCATAAAAATCCGCTAAAAAACCCGCTATAAAAGTAAATCAAACCCCCCTTCATCACCCCCTTAGTTAGTGAAAAATTAAAAAAAATTATTTATTTCCATTTTCCCATTAGGGTTAGGGTTAGGGCTAGGGTTAGGGTTGGGGCTAGGGTTGGAGCTAAAGTTAGGGTTGGGGCTAAAGTTAGGGTTAGAATTAAATTTACGGTTTGGATTAGGGTTGGGATTAGAGTTAGGGGTGTGTCAAGGTTAGGGGTGAGGTTAGGGTTACCGTTGGGATTAGGGGTGTGTTTGGATTAGGGTTTCAGGTAGAATTGGGGAGTTTCCACTGTTCAGGCACATCAGGGGCTCTCCAAACGCGACATGGCGTCCAATCTCAATTCCAGCCAATTCTGCGTTGAAAAAGTAAAACAGTGCTCCTTCCCTTCCGAGCTCTCCCGTGCGCCCAAACAGGGGTTTACCCCAACATATGGGATATCAGCGTACTCGGGACAAATTGGACAATAATATTTGGGGTCCAAGTTCTCTTGTTATCCTTGGGAAAATAAAAATTTGGGGGGCTAAAAATCATTTTTCTGGGAAAAAAAATATTTTTTATTTTCACGGCTCTGCGTTGTAAACTGTAGTGAAACACTTGGGGGTTCAAAGTTCTCACAACACATCTAGACAAGTTCCTTAGGGGGTCTACTTTCCAAAATGGTGTCACTTGTGGGGGGTTTCTACTGTTTGGGTACATCAGGGGCTCTGCAAATGCAACGTGACGCCTGCAGACAATCCATCTAAGTCTGCATTCCAAATGGCGCTCCTTCCCATCCGAGCTCTGCCATGCGCCCAAACAGTGGTCCCCCCCCACATACGGGGTATCAGCGTACTCGGACAAATTGGACAACAACTTTTGGGGTCCAATTTCTCCTGTTACTCTTGGGAAAATACAAAACTGGGTACTGAAAAATAATTTTTGTGAAAAAAAAAAGGAATTTTTATTTTCACGGCTCTGCGTTATAAACTGTAGTGAAACACTTGGGGGTTCAAAGCTTTCAAAACACATCTAGACAAGTTCCTTAGGGGGTCTACTTTCCAAAATGGTGTCACTTGTGGGGGGTTTCAATGTTTAGGCACATCAGGGGCTCTCCAAACGCAACATGGCGTCCCATCTTAATTCCAGTTAATTTTGCATTGAAAAGTAAAATGGCGCTCCTTCCCTTCCGAGCTCTACTATGCGCCCAAACAGTAGTTTACCCCCACATATGGGGTATCGTCGTACTCAGGACAAATTGCACAACAACTTTTGTGGTCTAATTTCTTCTCTTAACCTTGGGAAAATAAAAAATTGGGGGCGAAAAGATCATTTTTGTGAAAAATATGATTTTTTTATTTTTACGGCTCTGCACTATAAACTTCTGTGAAGCATTTGTTGGGTCAAAGTGCTCACCACACATCTAGATAAGTTCCGTAAGGGGTCTACTTTCCAAAATGGTGTCACTTGTGGGGGGTTTCAATGTTTACGCACATCAGGGGCTCTCCAAACGCAACATGGCGTCCCATCTCAATTCCAGTCAATTTTGCATTGAAAAGTCAAATGGCGCTCCTTCCCTTCCGAGCTCTGCCATGCGCCCAAACAGTGCTTTACACCCACATATGGGGTATCAGGTAACTCAGGACAAATTGTACAACAACTTTTGGGGTCCATTTTCTCCTGTTACCCTTGGTAAAATAAAACAAATTGGAGCTGAAATACATTTTGTGTGAAAAAAAGTTAAAATCTTCATTTTAATTAAACATTCCAAAAATTCCTGTGAAACACCTGAAGGGTTAATAAACTTCTTGAATGTGGTTTTGAGCACCTTGAGGGGTGCAGTTTTTAGAATGGTGTCACACTTGGGTATTTTCTATCATATAGACCCCTCAAAATGACTTCAAATGAGATGTGGTCCCTAAAAAAAAAATGGTGTTGTAAAAATGAGAAATTTCTGGCCAACTTTTAACCCTTATAACTCCCTAACAAAAAAAAATTTTGGTTCAAAAATTGTGCTGATGTAAAGTAGGCATGTGGGAAATGTTACTTATTTAGTATTTTGCGTGACATATCTCTGTGATTTAAGGGCATAAAAATTCAAAGTTGGAAAATTGCGAAATTTTCTACATTTTTGCCAAATTTCCATTTTTTTCACAAATAAAGGCAAGTTACATCGAAGAAATTTTACCACTATCATGAAGCACAATATGTCACGAGAAAACAATGTCAGAATTGCTAAGATCTGTTGAAGCGTTCCAGAGTTATAACCTCATAAAGGGACAGTGGTCAGAATTGTTACAATTGGCCCGGTCATTAACGTGCAAACCACCCTCGGGGCTTAAGGGGTTAATGGGGTAAGTTGTGGGGGGTTCCACTGTTTAGGCACATCAGGGGCCCCCCAAACGTTACATAGCGTCCGCTAATTATTTCAGCAACTTTTGCATTCAAAAAGTCAAATGGCGTTCCTTCCCTTCGGAGCCCTGCGTCCAAACAGTGGTTTTCCCACATATATGGGGTTTCTGCGGTGTGCTCAGGATAAATTGCACACCAAGTTTTGGGGTCCAATTTCTCCTGTTACCTCTCTGAAAATAAAAATGTTGGGCTAAAGTAAAACTTTAGTGAAAAAAGTTAATTATTCTTTTTTTATTTTCACATTCCATTAATTCCTGTGAAGCACCTGATGGGTTAATATGGTGTTCAGAACCTTGAAGGGGGTGTAGTTTTTAGAATGGCATCACTTTTGGATATTTTCTGTCATACAGACTGACCCATCAAAGTCACTTCAAATGTGATGTGGTATCTAAAAGAATGGTTTTGTAAATTTTGTTGGAATAATGAGAAATCGCTGGTCAACTTTTAACCCTTATAACTTCCTAGCAAAAAAAATTGTTTTAAAAATTGTGCTGATGTAAAATTAACTATTTTCTGTGACATCACTCTTATTTAAGCGTATAAGAATTCAAAGTTTGTAAATTGCTAAATTTTTGCCAAATTTCCGTATTTTTCACAAATAAATGCAAGTCATATCGAAGAACTTTTACCAATATCATGACGAACAATATGTCACGAAAAAAATGCTCAAATCACTTGGATCCGTTGAAGTGCTTCAGAGTTATTGCCTTATAAGTGATTGCCTTATAAAGTGACAGTGGTCAGAATTGTAAAAATTGTCCTGGTCATTAATGTGCAAACAGACTTGCGGGTTAAAAGGAGTTATTAATTTAAGAACTCCAATTCAAATACAAACCATATATAGTCATCTCTTGCAGAGGCGCCATGCAAGGGATGTCGGTGTCACTATTCCCAGAGATCAGCATGACTTGTGTCAAGTGACGAGTGCAGTCGCTCTTCAGGTGTAGCTCAGCAATATTCTGAGAGAGCGGACATCAGCTCTGTTGTAGTAGTGAAGGCTGCAGACTAACAGAGGCAGCTCATGGCCTGCAGCCAGCACGTGACACAACAAGTCATATCACTCACCGGTAAGAGTGGTGCAGACATCACTGGAATGGCGCAACTGCAGGAAGTCAGCGTACGCTGTTTTTATTTTATTTAGAGTCGTGAAATCAGTAAGCAAGGGGGGTTATCCAGTAGTGGACAACTCATTTATGACATGCTTGGCATATACATAGGAAGTGCTATATTGTCTAATAAACAGTATGGAGAGGACTCCCGTCAGGTATTGAGAAAAATTTTCACTAGTCATTATACATTTTAATGCTGCTACTAACATCTAGTATTAGAGATTGACATGCTTAAAATGTACCATGCCTGATCTGTGTTTTCCCCTTAGCTCGGCTAATCTCAGCATGCATGTTTGTGGGAGTAGACAGCTGTCAAACTGCTGCCTTCTGTGTACTGACAGAACTAATGTATGGATGCTGCCACAGCGACTCCCGAGTAAGCAAAATACTTACAGTAGGAGATCAGAGTACAGGTTCTTTCACTTGCTGCCAGGACAACATTGATAAATGCTGCTTCTACTAGATATTTAGTGGTGGCACAGAAAACCCATCATTTATTTACTGTCAATGACAATTATGTGCACATCCCATATATTCCTATACTCCTATACTCTATTCTTCCAACAGGTATGTTCATCCAGATCTCCTATGAAGCGCACATAATACATCACCCAGCTTTGCGCATAGACTTTCCCCTGCTCCTAGCATTGTGATGGTATGTTCATCCAGATCTCCTATGAAGCGCACATAATACATCACCCAGCTTTGCGCATAGACTTTCCCCTGCTCCTAGCATTGTGATGGTATGTTCATCCAGATCTCCTATGAAGCGCACATAATACATCACCCAGCTTTGCGCATAGACTTTCCCCTGCTCCTAGCATTGTGATGGTATGTTCATCCAGATCTCCTATGAAGCGCACATAATACATCACCCAGCTTTGCGCATAGACTTTCCCCTGCTCCTAGCATTGTGATGGTATGCCTTTCAGCTAACCCCCAACTTACTCTGTGATATTTATGACCTTGTTTACTTAGGCCTGATTGTATGCATCTGGTCGACCCTTAATTCTCTGACCAAGATGAGCAGAGACCACTCCTCTCTGCTCCACACCTGACCGCACTTAGTTTTCCATATATTGCATAGCACAAGTCCGCAGGATTTTAGTCTGCAGTGTGATTTCTAGAAGTGTGTTCTAAAAGTGTGGATTACATTAGAATTAAAACCTGAATTGAACCTGAAGGGAACTGAAGGTAACTGGCCAGTCACTGCAAACAATGTTTCTGTTTGTTGTCACTTTTACCCCTATAATCTTTCACTTTCTGCAACCTCCCCCAATCCCCACACCAAGTAAGGAACTGTTCATCTCCTCTTCAATCCTCCCCATCCATCTCACCTCCTCCTCAGAACTGTTCCTTAACATACAATCCTCTGTCTCAAAGCACAGGCAGCCCCCTCACGCTCTCTCCTGCTCCCACCTGCTAACACTATCTCTGCTCCTTCTCACTGCTGGTGATATCTCTCCAAATCCTGGTCCTCCTCACCATATTCCCACAGTCATTTCTACCTCCCATCCACGCTCCATCACAAACTTCTGTAACCTCTCTAACCTTATACCCATTCGCCCAGCCCCCGCTTCCCCAGTCCCACTAACAGGAGCTCTGTGGAACGCTCGCTCTGTCTGTAACAAGCTTTCCTACATCCATGATCTTTTTGTTACTACCAAACTTTCCTTCCTCGCTATCACCGAAACCTGGCTCACCCCTTCTGACACAGCCTCCCCTGCTGCACTCTCTTACGGTGGCTTCCACCTTTCTCACACACCCCGCCCCAGCAGCAAGCATGGTGGAGGAGTTGGTTTTCTCCTGTCAGATAACTGCTCCTTCACCCCAATCCCACTGCCACCCTCTGTTACCCTCCCTTCCTTTGAGGTGCACTCTGTGCGCATCTACTCCCCCTCCAACCTCCAACTGGCTGTCATTTACCGCCCCCCAGGGCCAGCCACCACCTTCTTTTACCACTTCACCACCTGGCTACTTCATTTCCTTTCTGCGGACATCCCCACTATCATCATGGGCGATTTCAACATACCCATTGACACTTCCCTCTCAGCTGCCACTAAACTTCTATCTCTCTCTTCCTCCTTCGGCCTCACTCAATGGTCTTCTGCAGCCACTCACAAAGATGGTCACACACTGGACCTCATCTTCACCCGCCTCTGCTCCCTATCTAACCTCTCTAACTCGCCTCTTCCTCTCTCTGACCACAACCTTCTCACATTCTCATCTCTCTCCACTCCATGTCTAGAATCCCCACCCCACAAACTTTCACACCCTCGCAGAAATCTTAAACATCTTGACCTACATTCATTCTCTGAATCCCTCCTCCCTCTCACAGACATAATTTCCATACACAATGCGGATGACGCTGCCGCTCTATATAACAACACAATAGCTGTAGCTTTGGAATCTGCTGCCCCACTTACACATACCAAAGCTCGCAAAATCAACAGACAGCCCTGGCACACCAGCCTGACCAAAGAACTGAGGCAAGCTTCCAGGGCTGCTGAGCGCAGATGGAAAAGATCCCACTCCAATGACCACTTAATCGCATTCAAACAGTCCCTCACTACTTTCAAGACCGCACTCGCCACAGCTAAACAAACCTACTTCTCATCTCTCATATCCTCCCTGTCTCACAACCCTAAACAGTTATTCAACACCTTCAATTCTCTCCTCCGTCCCCCAGCACCTCCTCCCTCCTCACTTATCTCTGCTGAAGACTTTGCCTCATTCTTCAAGCAGAAGATTGATAACATCAGAGGCAGTTTTGGTCAACAAGCCCCAGAGCCCTTCCTCCCAACTTCCCTACCCTCCACCTCCAAAACCAACTACTCCACCATTACAGAAGATCAACTCGCCACTCTACTCTCAAGATCGCATCTCACCACCTGTGCACTTGACCCGCTCCCAACCCACCTCATCCCAAACCTCACCACAATCTTCATCCCAACCCTAACCCATCTCTTCAACCTATCACTAACAAATGGTGTTTTCCCCTCAAGCTTTAAACATGCCTCCATCACACCTATCCTCAAAAAGCCCTCTCTTGACCTATCCTCTGTATCTAGCTATCGCCCTATATCACTTCTCCCCTATGCCTCAAAACTACTGGAACAACACGTCTACCTTGAACTGTCCTCCCATCTCTCTTCTTGCTCCCTCTTTGACCGCTTACAATCTGGCTTCCGGCCACACCATTCCACTGAAACTGCCCTAACTAAGGTCACCACTGACCTTTTAACCGCCAAGAGCAAGCAACACTACTCTGTTCTCCTCCTCCTCGACCTGTCGGCTGCCTTTGACACAGTGGACCATTCCCTATTATTACAGACCCTCTCATCCCTTGGCATCACAGACTTGGCCCTATCCTGGATCTCATCATACCTAACAGACCGGACATTCAGCGTCTCCCACTCACACACCACCTCCTCACCTCGCCCCCTCTCTGTCGGAGTCCCACAAGGTTCAGTCCTTGGGCCCCTGCTCTTCTCCATTTACACCTTTGGCCTGGGACAGCTCATAGAATCTCATGGCTTTCAGTATCACCTCTATGCTGATGACACACAGATCTACATCTCTGGACCAGATATCACCTCCCTACTAACCAGAATCCCTCAATGTCTGTCCACTATTTCATCCTTCTTCTCCGCTAAATTTCTCAAACTTAACATGGACAAAACAGAATTCATCATCTTTCCCCCATCTCACGTGACCCCCCCAACGAACCTATCCATTACAGTAAATGGCTGCCCACTCTCGCCAGTCCCACAAGCTCGCTGCCTCGGGGTTATCCTTGACGCTGATCTCTCCTTCAAACCACATATCCAAGCCCTTTCCACTTCCTGCCGACTTCAACTCAAAAATATTGCACGAATCCGTTCATTCCTCAACCAAGAATCTGCAAAAACCCTAGTCCATGCCCTCATCATCTCTCGTCTTGACTACTGCAACCTCCTGCTCTGTGGCCTCCCCTCAAACACTCTCGCACCCCTCCAATCTATTCTAAACTCTGCTGCCCGACTAATCCACCTGTCCCCCCGCTATTCTCCGGCCTCTCCCCTCTGTCAATCCCTTCACTGGCTCCCCATTGCCCAGAGACTCCAGTACAAAACCCTAACCATGACGTACAAAGCCATCCACAACCTGTCTCCTCATTACATCTGTGACCTCATCTCCCGGTACTTTCCTACACGCAACCTCCGATCCTCACAAGATCTCCTTCTCTACTCCCCTCTTATCTCCTCTTCCCACAATCGTATACAAGATTTCTCTCGCGTATCACCCCTACTCTGGAACCCTCTACCACAACACATCAGACTCTCGCCCACCATCGAAACCTTCAAAAAGAATCTGAAGACCCACCTCTTCCGACAAGCCTACAACCTGCAGTAACCACCGATCAACCAACCGCTGCACGATCAGCTCTATCCTCACCTACTGTATTCTCACCCATCCCTTGTAGATTGTGAGCCCTCGCGGGCAGGGTCCTCACTCCTCCTGTACCAGTTATGACTTGTATTGTTCAAGATTATTGTACTTGTTTTTATTATGTATACCCCTCCTCACTTGTAAAGCGCCATGGAATAAATGGCGCTATAACAATAAATAATAATAATAATAATAATAATAATAATACTCCTAATTGGTAAAAATACATTCTAGCCATGATTATTAGTCAAGCTTCAGGTATGGACAAATCAATGCATTACAAAAGAGATGAGTAAGCTGCAGGATGTAGTAGTGATGAGAAGCTGGGCAGAAAAATGCACAATAAACCTTTGTAGCGAGCACTTACCTATGGAAATGCCATTGGTAAACGCTGATGTCTGAGTATTGTTCTTCGCAGGGCTCTGGGACTCTAGGACACTGTCGTCCAGCAGGTGGCGCTGCTTCTCTGATGGAAATGTGGCACTCTTACTTTCTACAACACTGAACTGACACATCACGCTGGATACATGAAGAGAGAGAGAAATTCCATTCATTTCACACATGTTCATGAATGAGGCGGCAAATGAACAAAAAGTCAATGTATAACGAAAAGCTGTGGTCATCAAATAAAGGCACAATTGACAAAGAGTCTCAATATTTGCTCGCTGTATGGTAGAAAGTTGCATGCACATGATCTGGGTCAGCAATTTCTCACCTGTACCTCAACTGTTGTTGCAAAACTACAACTCCCAACTTACTAGGAGTTGTAGTTTTGCATCAGCTGGAGAGTTATAGGTCGGGGGACACTGCTCTGGGTAATGGGAATTGGAGAGTATATGCTCCTGGATGTATTGGGCAGTCTCGCCTCTCACCCACCTCATAAACAGAAATTAAAGATTTGTTACCAACTATAACATGCTAAATTCTATATCTCCGTAGCATATATTTAGCCTGCAGTGTATACAGGAGCCTGGTTTGGGGCCTATACCGGCTGCATATGGATCTTGCTTATTGCATACCCTTCTGAATGGCTAACAAAGAGTCTAGGATACTGTACTGCTATCTGGAGGAGTTGAGGGCTGCATTTAAGGGTCCTTTAATTTTCTAGTTGATACTTATTGGGTCAAACATTGTATATAGAGAAGGCATGATTACTACTTGTAGAGACTGCAAGAGAGCACTGCTCCCAGGGGGGAAGAGTATGCAATGGAGCTCTTATCCAGCTTCTAGTGCCACCTACTGGAGGCAGCCAGGGATTGCTATCTATTTAGGTAGAAGTAGGCAGTCTCTGTAGAGACATATGGCACTGTACATCCAATCTTTAAAAAAAAAGTCCCACCTGGAATTGATTGTCCTGATAATTGGATAATGTAAAATGGAGCTGACGTCTGCAAGCAATCTCTGAACATGTGCAGCGGCTTAGGATGGACACATTATTTCATGGGAAAGGCTTCTAACGGCCTTTGGCAAATGTTAACAGGAATATTTCACATCAGAGTAGAGAATGCAGTGGTAGACAGTGAGCCATACTCAGTCACTGCACATGTCACATACAAGTGTATATATTATATATAACAGGCAGGGAGCAGGATGACACAAGACAATTCAGAAATTCTAAATATGTTCTATAAGAGGTTGCTGAACAGCGTGTCCATAGAAGCCCTAAGTTCTGGAAAATACAAACAAAGAAAAATACTAATAATAATATAGTGTGACAGTCTCTGACAGTGCTTATAACCCACTTGTTTCCTAAGCTGCGGCTCTTCCTATGTCTGGAGACAGGTGGAGTTGGGAGATGAGTGGCCACTGACGCATCCGGGCAGGTCGGTCGTCTGCTGTACCTCATTGTAGCGGTCACCTCGGACGGACCTGACGATAAAGATGAACTGATACTGAAACACTGAGATGTTCCAACACTACACAGTGCTCCTACAATGAAGTGTCCTATTATAATATAACTATATGGCAATACTTCACATCACCTGCAGGGGTCACTGCTGTTGCGATCAATCACCTGGACAATGGGTCATTCTATGGCGGCTGTCAGCAACCATGAATATCTCTGCTTGCTTAGATCATACATAGTACTGATCCCTAGTGTCTTCCAAATGAGAATCCCTGCATGAGGTGTCAGGCATCCTTGTGTCAGATATTTTCAGGCTAGCTGCAGCCCATTAGTGATATATCCCACTAGATGCAGGAGACAATCCTGAAGAATACACCCAACATGTGTGTGAACTCTGCCTCATGGTCTATTTACACGGTATATTAGTCAGTGATCACAGGACACTTGATCATCAACATATATATGCTGCCAAGTAAATCTCTGCCAGCAGCACATCACCCCATGTACACGGGGTGTGCGTCCAACGAGCTGTATGAGGAGAGGATGATCATACCAAAGATTGTCCTGTTCCCATACAGACCATTAAACCGGAGCTGCTGTACACACACTCATCAGCTGATCGGCAGCACTGTTACACAGGAAAAAGTGTTCTTCTGAATCAGTGGCGTAACTACAAAGTTATGGGCCCCGGTGCGAACTTTCAAATGGGGCTCCCACCATGCCAAAATATATAGGTGAATTAGAAATGGCGACACGCACGAACGAACACGATCTGCGTTAGTATACATGCACCATTACAGAATTAGTTGTAGGTTCAGTTTGTCCGAACATGGAGACAGCGACACCAGCGCTGATTGGTGCCGGGCATCTCAACAGCACATCACAGCCCCGAGGGGGTCACAACAGCCACTGTGGGAACGGCGCCGGCACAAGAGGAGAGTATAGGCTTTATTATTTTATTGGGGTGAACATTTAGTTTAACACGAGGTTGTCCTAGTGGGAGACAATCCCTTTAAACATCCAGGCAAAGAAAAAACAGAAGTGCACTCACCGGTCTCTTGTGTGAACGTCCTTTATTTAGAACATATGCGGGCACACTTGGTGACAAAGTCTTTGTCCACGTTCTCCCCAAGTGTGGCCGCATATTTTCTAAATAAAGGACTTTCGCACAAGAGACCGGTGAGTGCACTTCTGTTTTTTCTTTGCCTGGATTTTTACATTCCACTTTTTATGTGCACCCAGTGTCTAAGGTCAGGCATACATGGCATAACAGCGGCAATCAGTTGTACTATTTATTTGTGGAGGCGGTGACACGTAGGCACATCGGTGCTGTGTATTTTTTCTCTATCTCTACAATCCCTTTAGACAGAGGACTCTTTATCAGCCCATGTGGAAACATTTCAGTTTCATATCAGAGAAATGTTCTGTTATTGATCCGAAACGTTGCCACGTTGGGCCAATAAAGCGTCTTGACACTTTTATCACAATCAATCAGAGTGGTCTGTGTGTGTGTGTGTATATATATATTACATACAGACCCACACACACACATTATATAAGTGAAACTGCGACTGAGGTATGTACGTTATACACTGTGTTCCAAATTATTATGCAAATTGGATTTAAGTGTCATAAAGATTTAATTGTTTTGTTTTTCAAATAAACTCGTGGATGGTATTGTGTCTCAGGGCTCAATGGATCATTGAAATCAATCTTAAGCACATGTGATAATTAGTTTTCCAGGTGATTCTAATTAAAGGAAAACTACTCAAAAATGATGTTCCACATTATTATGCAGGTCACAGGTTTCAAGCAATATGGGAAATAAAAAGGATCTCTCTGCTGCTGAAAAGCGTTAAATAGTGCAATGCCTTGGACAAGGTATGGAAAAATTAGATATTTCACAAAAACTTAAGAGTGATCATCATACTGTGATGAGATTTGTGACTAAAACAGAGCACAGACAGAGTTCATGCAGATAAAGGCATAATGAGGAAGCTTTCTGCCAGACAAATTCATTGGATTAAGAGAGCAGCTGCCAAAATACCATTACAAAGCAGCAAACAGTTATTTGAAGCTGCTGGTGCGTCTGGAGTCCCTCAAACCTCAAGGTGTAGGATCCTTCAAAGGCTTGCTTTGGTTCATAAACCTACTATTCGGCCACTCCTAAACAGTGTTCACAAGCAGAAACAGTTGCAGTGAGCCCAGACATACATGAAGACTAATTTTCAAACAGTCTTGTTTACTGATTGCCGAGCAACCCTGGACGGTCCAGATGGATGGAGTAGTGGATGGTTGGTGGGTGGCCACCATGTCCCAACAAGGCTGCGACGTCAGCAAGGAGGTGGAGGAGTCATGTTTTGGGCTGGAATCATGGGGAACCAGCTGGTAGGGCCCTTTAAGGTTCCTGAAGGTGTGAAAATGACCTCAGCAAAGTAAATAGAGTTTCTGACAGACAACTTTCTTCCATGGTCTAAAAAGCAGAAACGTGCCTTCAGGAGCAAAATCATCTTCATGCATGACAATGAATACCTCTGAGTAATTGGCTGCTATGGGCATAAAAGGAGATAAACTCATGGTGTGGCCACCATCTTCCCCTGACCTCAACCCTATAGAGAACCTTTGGAGTATCATCAAGCAAAAGCTCTATGAGGGTGGGAGGCAGTTCACATCAAAACAGCAGCTCTGGGAGGCTTGTTATGACCTGGTGGTTAGGAGCACCCGAAGTGACCTGATGGTTAGAACAGAAAACCTGGGACAAGCTCTGAGGAAGTGGTAACTCTACTGACTGCAATCCCTAATCCTATCACACACACTAGAAATAGCCGTGGAGCGTACCTAACTCTCCCTAGACGCCTCTTCACAGCCTAAGAGCTAACTACCCCTAAAGATAGAAATAGAAGCCTACCTTGCCTCAGAGAAATTCCACAAAGTAAAGGAAGCCCCCCACAAATATTAACTGTGAGTTAAGAGGGAAGTGACAAACACAGGAATGAAACAGATTTTAGCAAAGGAGGCCGAATCTTCTCTAGAAAGACAGAGGATAGGAAATGGAACTATGCGGTCAGTATTAAAAACTACAAAAACTACGCAGAGTGTGCAAAAAGACCTCCACACCGACTCACGGTGTGGAGGTGCAGCTCTGCACCCCCAGAGCTTCCAGCTAGCAAGGAAATATCATAATAGCAGGCTGGACTGAAACATAACATGTACTGGAAAATATATTCAAAACCAATGAACAGCAAATGACTAGCAAGGACTTAGCTTCTGCTGGAGTAGACAGGTCATCAGAGAAATCCAAGAGAGATCTGAACCAGTACTGAAACATTGACAGCTGGCATGGACTAACGACCTGGGCAGAGTTAAATAGGGAAGCCAGCAGCAGCAATAAACGAGGACAGCTGAGAAAGCCAACCTCAACGATCAGCAGTTCCACTCAAAGCCACCAGAGGGTGTCCAAGGACAGAACTCACCAAAGTACCATTCACGACCACAGGAGGGAGCCCGAGAACGGAATTCACAACAGTACCCCCCCCTTGAGGAGGGGTCACCGAACCCTCACCAGAGCCCCCAGGCCGATCAGGACGAGCCAAATGAAAGGCACGAACCAAATCGGCAGCAAGGACATCGGAGGCAACAACCCAGGAATTATCCTCCTGACCATAGCCCTTCCATTTAACCAGGTACTGAAGCTTCCGTCTCGAAATACGAGAATCTAAAATCTTCTCCACCACATACTCCAACTCCCCCTCAACCAACACCGGAGCAGGAGGATCAACGGAAGGAACCATAGGCGCCACATATCTCCGCAACAACGACCTATGGAACACATTATGGATGGCAAAAGAAGCTGGAAGGGCCAAACGAAATGACACAGGATTGATAATTTCAGAAATCTTATAAGGACCAATGAAACGAGGCTTGAACTTAGGAGAAGAAACCTTCATAGGAACATAACGAGAAGACAACCAAACCAAATCCCCAACACGAAGTCGGGGACCAACACAGCGACGGCGGTTAGCAAGACGTTGCGCCTTCTCCTGAGACAACGTCAAATTGTCCACCACGTGAGTCCAAATTTGCTGCAACCTGTCCACCACAGAATCCACACCAGGACAGTCAGAAGGCTCAACCTGCCCTGAAGAGAAACGAGGATGAAAACCAGAATTACAAAAAAAAGGCGAAACCAAAGTAGCAGAACTAGCCCGATTGTTAAGGGCGAACTCGGCCAATGGCAAGAAGGTCACCCAATCATCCTGATCAGCAGAAACAAAGCATCTCAGATAGGTCTCCAAGGTCTGATTGGTTCGTTCGGTTTGGCCATTTGTCTGAGGGTGGAATGCTGAAGAAAAAGACAAATCAATGCCCATCTTAGCACAAAAGGACTGCCAAAACCTAGAAACAAACTGGGAACCTCTGTCCGACACAATGTTCTCCGAAATGCCATGCAAACGAACCACATGCTGAAAAAATTATGGAACCAAATCAGAGGAGGAAGGCAATTTAGGCAAGGGTACCAAATGGACCATCTTAGAAAACCGATCACAAACCACCCAGATGACAGAAATCCTTTGAGAGACAGGAAGATCAGAAATAAAATCCATGGAAATATGCGTCCAGGGCCTCTTCGGGACAGGCAAAGGCAAAAGCAACCCACTGGCACGAGAACAGCAAGGTTTGGCCCGAGCACAAATCCCACAGGACTCCACAAAAGAACGCACATCCCGTGACAAGGAAGGCCACCAAAAGGACCTAGCAACCAAATCTCTGGTACCAAAAATCCCAGGATGACCAGCCAACACTGAACAATGAACCTCAGAAATAACCCTACTAGTCCATCTATCAGGGACAAACAGTTTCTCCACTGGACAGCGGTCAGGTCTATCAGCCTGAAACTCCTGCAGCACCCGCCGCAAATCAGGGGAGATGGCAGACAGAATCACCCCCTCTTTAAGAATACCAGCCGGCTCAGGGACTCCCGGAGAATCAGGCAAAAAACTCCTAGAAAGGGCATCAGCCTTCACATTCTTAGATCCCGGAAGGTATGAGACCACAAAATCGAAACGGGAGAAAAACAGTGACCATCGAGCCTGTCTAGGGTTCAACCGCTTGGCGGACTCGAGGTAAGTCAGATTCTTGTGATCAGTCAGGACCACCACGCGATGTTTGGCTCCCTCAAGCCAATGTCGCCACTCCTCGAATGCCCACTTCATAGCCAACAACTCCCGATTGCCGACATCATAATTACGCTCAGCAGGCGAAAACTTTCTAGAAAAGAAAGCACACAGCTTCATCAAGGAGCCATCAGAACTTCTCTGAGACAAAACAGCCCCTGCCCCAATCTCAGAAACATCAACCTCGACCTGAAAAGGGAGCAAAACATCTGGCTGACGCAGTACAGGGGCAGAAGTAAAACGACGTTTAAGCTCCTGAAAGGCCTCAACGGCCGCAGGGGACCAATTCACCACATCAGCGCCTTTCTTCGTCAAATCAGTCAAAGGCTTAACCACACTAGAAAAATTAGCGATGAAGCGACGGTAAAAATTAGCAAAGCCCAAGAACTTCTGAAGACTCTTCACAGATGTAGGTTGAGTCCAATCACAAATGGCCTGAACTTTAACAGGATCCATCTCGATAGTAGAAGGGGAAAAAATGAAGCCCAAAAAGGAAACCTTCTGAACTCCAAAGAGGCATTTAGAGCCCTTCACAAACAACGCATTAGCGCGAAGGACCTGGAACACCATCCTGACCTGCCTTACATGAGACTCCCAATCATCCGAAAAGACCAAAATATCATCCAAATATACGATCATGAACTTATCCAGATACTTCCGGAAGATGTCGTGCATAAAGGACTGAAACACAGATGGAGCATTAGAAAGCCCGAATGGCATCACCAGGTTCTCAAAATGGCTCTCGGGCGTATTAAATGCTGTTTTCCATTCATCGCCCTGTTTAATACGCACAAGATTATACGCCCCTCGAAGGTCAATCTTGGTAAACCAAATAGCCCCCTTAATCCGAGCAAACAAATCAGACAACAGAGGCAAAGGGTACTGAAATTTGACCGTGATTTTATTGAGAAGGCGGTAATCTATACAGGGTCTCAGAGAGCCATCCTTCTTGGCCACAAAAAAGAACCCTGCTCCCAACAGCGACGAAGACGGGCGAATATGCCCTTTCTCCAAAGACTCCTTTACATAACTCCGCATAGCGGCATGTTCTGGCACAGATAAATTGAACAATCGGCCCTTAGGGAACTTACTACCAGGAATCAAATTAATAGCGCAATCACAGTCCCTATGAGGAGGTAGGGCACTGGACTTGGGCTCATCAAATACATCCTGGTAATCCGACAAAAACTCAGGGACTTCAGAAGGAGTGGAAGAAGAAATTTACATCAAAGGAACATCACCATGTATCCCTTGACAACCCCAACTAGACACAGACATTGATTTCCAATCCAGTACTGGATTATGAACCTGTAACCATGGCAAACCCAACACGACAACATCATGCAAATTATGCAACACCAAAAAGCGAATATTTTCCTGATGTGCGGGAGCCATGTACATGGTCAGCTGAGTCCAGTACTGAGGTTTATTCTTGGCCAATGGCGTAGCATCAATCCCCCTTAAGGGAATAGGACTCTGCAAAGGCTCCAAGGAAAAACCACAACGCCTGGCAAACTCCAAGTCCATCAAGTTCAGGGCAGCGCCCGAATCCACAAATGCCATAACAGAGTAGGACGACAATGAGCAAATCAGAGTAACAGATAAAAGAAATTTAGGCTGCAAAGTACAAATGGTGACAGACCTAGCGAACCTCTTAGTGCGCTTAGGACAATCAGAGATAGCATGAGAGGAGTCACCACAGTAAAAACACAGCCCATTCTGACGTCTATGTTCTTGCCGTTCAGCTCTGGTCAAAGTCCTATCACATTGCATAGGCTCAGGCCTAAGCTCAGAGGACACCGCCAAATGGTGCACAATTTTGCGCTCGCGCAAACGCCGATCAATCTGAATGGCCACAGACATTGACTCATTCAGACCAGCAGGCGTGGGAAACCCCACCATAACATCCTTAAGGGCTTCAGAAAGACCCTTTCTGAAAATTGCTGCCAGGGCACACTCATTCCATTGGGTAAGCACAGACCACTTTCTAAACTTCTGGCAATACACTTCTGCTTCATCCTGACCCTGACATAGAGTCAGCAAGATCTTTTCTGCCTGATCCACAGAATTAGGTTCGTCATAAAGCAATCCAAGTGCTAGAAAAAATGCATCCACATTAAGCAATGCAGGATTTCCTGGCTCAAGAGAGAATGCCCAGTCTTGCGGGTCACCACGCAACAAAGAAATAATAATCTTTACTTGCTGAATGGGATCACCAGAGGAGCGGGGTTTCAGAGCAAGAAACAGTCTGCAATTATTTTTGAAATTCAAAAATTTAGATCTATCCCCAGAAAACAAATCAGGAATAGGAATTCTAGGCTCTAACATCGGATTCTGAACTACATAATCTTGAGTACTCTGTACCCTAGCAGCGAGTTGATCCACACAAGAGGACAAACCTTGAATATCCATATCTACACCTGAGTCCTGAACCACCCAGAGGTTAAGGGGAAAAGAAAGACAAAACAAGCTGCAAAGAAAAAAAAAATTGACTCAGAACTTCTCTTTTCCCTCTTTTGAGATGCATTAACACTTTGTGGCCAGCTGTACTGTTATGACCTGGTGGTTAGGAGCACCCGAAGTGACCTGATGGTTAGAACAGAAAACCTGGGACAAGCTCTGAGGAAGTGGTAACTCTACTGACTGCAATCCCTAATCCTATCACACACACTAGAAATAGCCGTGGAGCGTACCTAACTCTCCCTAGACGCCTCTTCACAGCCTAAGAGCTAACTACCCCTAAAGATAGAAATAGAAGCCTACCTTGCCTCAGAGAAATTCCACAAAGTAAAGGAAGCCCCCCACAAATATTAACTGTGAGTTAAGAGGGAAGTGACAAACACAGGAATGAAACAGATTTTAGCAAAGGAGGCCGAATCTTCTCTAGAAAGACAGAGGATAGGAAAGGGAACTATGCGGTCAGTATTAAAAACTACAAAAACCACGCAGAGTGTGCAAAAAGACCTCCACACCGACTCACGGTGTGGAGGTGCAGCTCTACACCCCCAGAGCTTCCAGCTAGCAAGGAAATATCATAATAGCAGGCTGGACTGAAACATAATATGTACTGGAAAATATATTCAAAACCAATGAACAGCAAATGACTAGCAAGGACTTAGCTTCTGCTGGAGTAGACAGGTCATCAGAGAAATCCAAGAGAGAGATCTGAACCAGTACTGAAACATTGACAGCTGGCATGGACTAACGACCTGGGCAGAGTTAAATAGGGAAGCCAGCAGCAGCAATAAACGAGGACAGCTGAGAAAGCCAACCTCAACGATCAGCAGTTCCACTCAAAGCCACCAGAGGGTGTCCAAGGACAGAACTCACCAAAGTACCATTCACGACCACAGGAGGGAGCCCGAGAACGGAATTCACAACAGAGGCTTTTCTGACTTCATGCAAAGAAATACAAGCAGAAACTCTCCAAAAACTCACAAGTTCAATGGATGCAAGCATTGTGAAGGTGATATCAATGAAGGGCTCCTATGTTAACATGTAACTTGGCCTGTTAGGATGTTTTGGAGTTAAATAGCTTTTTTGTTCAGTGAATGTGACCTCCTAATGCTGCAAATTCCACAAATGAGCATTTTCAGGTCTTTAAAACATATCAAATGTTTAGAAATACTACTGTGCCTAATAATTTGGAACAGTGCATTTTGAGTTTTTATTCATTTTGGAGATTATACTGTTATCATTGGGAGGTTTCTTCAATAAAATTCGATGTATACTCTAACGGGCGATGACTTTTATTAGACTGACTGTCATTTTCACTGACCATTTAGGAAAATCCGAGAAAAATGTCAGTTGCATAATAATTTGGAACATAGTGTATAGGTGATACCACTGTGTGTAATATACTGCGACCGCTGTGTATAGCCCATGTAGGCCAGCTGCAGTGTGTGTGTGTGTGTGTGTGTGTGTGTGTGTGTGTGTGTGTATAACACACACAATACGGCTGGCCTATATGGGCTATACACAGCGGTCGCAGTATATTACACACAGTGGTATCACCTATATAACGTACATACCGCAGTTGCAGTTTCACCTATACAATGTATATAGACTGCTGTACATGCATTATATAGGTGATACTATGATTGCAGTGTATAGTCGCCCTATATATACACAGCAGTATCACCTATATCACGTATATAAACATTAGTCACAGTGTCACCTATATAATGAATATAGACTTCTGTATATACATTATATAGGTGATACGGTGATTATGTACAGCAGTGTCACCTATATATTGTACATACAGCAGTCTATACACAGTATACAGGTCAAACTGCAAATGCTGCGTATATGTAAAAAGATTTCATGCTGGTACTCACCTGAGATGGAGGAGGATGAGGAGGGTCCACTGTCCAGCCAGCGTCGGAGGTGCTGAGGACTTGGAGCGGATGCCAGCCGGGGATTGGTGAGGAGAGCGCTGTTCAGAGTGAGGCTCAGGCGTTAGTGCGGCCTTTTCACACTTTCACACAGGCCTTTGCCCTGGTGTGCACACGCTCTCCTGTTTGCCCGCACTGACCAGGGCTGCAGATGCACACCCAAGCACGAACGAGGGCCGCGCTCACAAAGGGCACAGAAGTCACAGGGGCACCTAGCTGGGGGGCACAGAGATCATATTGGTGCATACAGCGGAGGGGGGGGGGGCACAGATCATATTGGGGTACACAGCGTGGGGGCAGAGGTCATATTGGGGCACTCAGTGGGGGGCACAGAGATCATATTGGGGCACACAGCGGGGGGGCACAGATCATATTGGTGCATGCAGCGGGGGGCAGAGATCATATGGGGCAAACAGTGGGGTACAGAGATCATATTGGTGCATACAGCGGGGGGCACAGAGATCATATTGCTGCACACAGCGGGGGGCACAGATCATATAGGGGCACACAGCGGGGGGCACAGATATTAAATTGGGGCACAGCGGGGCGCAGGGATCATATTGGTGCACACAGCGGGGGGCATAGATCATATAGGGGCACACAGCGGGGGGCACAGATCATATTGGGGCACACAGCGGGCACAGAGATCATATTGGTGCATACAGCGGGGGGCACAGAGATCATATTGGGGCAAACAGCGGGGCACAGAGATCATATTGCTGCATACAGCGGGGGACACAGATCATATTGGTGCATACAGCGGGGGGCACAGAGATCATATTGGTGCACACAGCGGGGAGCACAGAGATCATATTGGGGCAAACAGCGGGGCACAGAGATCATATTGGTGCATACAGCGGGCACAGAGATCATATTGGTGCATACAGCGGGGGGCACAGATCATATAGAGGCACACAGCGATCAAATTGGGGCACAGAGATCATATTGGTGCATACAGCGGGGGGCACAGAGATCATATTGGTGCATACAGTGGGCACAGAGATCATATTGGTGCACACAGCGGGGGGCACAGAGATCATATTGGGGCAAACAGCGGGGCACAGAGATCATATTGGTGCATACAGTGGGCACAGAGATCATATTGGTGCATACAGCGGGGGGCACAGATCATATAGGGGCACACAGCGGGGGGCACAGAGATCATATTGGGGCACACAGCGGGGCAGAGATCATATTGGTGCATACAGCGGGCACAGAGATCATATTGGTGCATACAGCGGGGGGCACAGAGATCATATTGGTGCATACAGCGGGCACAGAGATCATATTGGTGCACACAGCGGGGACACAGAGATCATATTGGTGCACGCAGCAGAGGCACAGATCATATAGGGGCACACATCGGGGGGTACAGAGATCATATTGGGGCATACAGCGGGAGGCACAGAGATCATATTGGTGCACACAGCGGGGGGCACAGATCATATTGGGGCACACAGCGGGGGGCACAGAGATCATATTGGGGCAAACAGCGGGGGGAACAGAGATCATATTGGGGCACAGAGATCATATTGGGGCACACAGCGGGGGGGGCACAGAGATCATATTGGGGCACTCAGCGTGGGGCACAGAGATCATATTGAGGCACACAGCGGGGGGGCACAGAGATCATATTGGGGCAAACAGTGGGGGGTGGCACAGAGCTGAGGGGCACAGATCACCTGCAGAGAGGCACAGAGCTGGCAGCACAGAGATCGCTCTGGAGTCTGGACTCTGTTGGGCAGCAGCTCCTATTTCCGGAGTCGAGACAGGACAGGAGAGCATTGGGCGTTAACCCGGTAACCCCGCCCACCCCGATGACATCATTCCTGTGCTGCTGTGCAGGAGAGGCAGCGTTCTGTAATGAACGCTGCTTACCCTGCACTCGGGGGTTAAAGGGTCGGCAGCCGGACGATACGGCAGACTGCCCCCGGAGAATTGCGGACCGGCCGGCCGCATTTAAAGCCACCCACTGATTTAAAGGGCCGGCGGACAATTTTGTAGCTCAGCGCTAAGGGGCCCGCCCAGTCTTTGCTGGACTGGGCTGGCCCTAAGCACTCCGGGCCCAGTCACAGCTGCGACCCCTGCGACCGCGGTACTTCTGCCCCTGTTCTGAATGTTAGTTCTTCTGTTATCGGCCCAGGTAAATGGGCCTTTTTTCAGCCTCTATTATCAGCAGTGATAAGGTGTACCGGAGGCAGTGAGGACCCTTCTTTCTGTAGACAGTGGCTGCTCTGTAGCATTGTTGTGACAGGGCCCATATTCTGCAGAGATTGCATTACCAGTTATTGTAATAATGGTAATTTATTATGTTGTTGGTAGAAATGCGATTCTCTTCTATATAAAGGTCGCTCCTTTCCTTGGGATTTGCCATTTAAAATTCAGTTGCTCAAACTGCAAAATAGTAAGTTAGACCAACTCGTAGAATTGTAATGTTTGTGAGGAAAATATCTTCGATAGTGGAGCCATGACATCCTATTGGCGGAGAAAATAAAGGAAGCGACAGCACTGAAATCCATGAGAGATTCCTAATCCATGATTGCTCCACTCATATATCTCCATATGATAATATCTATGTGATGAAGCTATTCTCCATTATATTCTTCTATACAATATAGATGTGATAAAATCTAAGCCTGTCTATCAATGAATAGATACTGAGATTAGTGGAACAAAAATCTATAATAATCTGAGTAATGAAATAAATTAATAATGAACTAAAAAAGAAATCTACCAAATATACACGATCATGCGGAGGGGTGACCGCCGTTCAATCACCATCACCTATAGACGACACCTGGTCACTCTCCACAATGTAGAGCATACAGGTGGCTGACACATCTATGCCAATGTGAGAGATCTGCAGATACGTCAATGATGATGACTGTAAGAGCTTCATGGGTTACATTGTAGAGTAATGTAACGGCAGCAATGCCAGTCTGCTCCCAGATCCAAGGACAACAGGGGCAGACACAGACAGAAGAGGCCCCTGTGCCAGAATAGTATATGAGACCTTTGCAGTCCACGTCGCTAATGATGATGCACAATTCCACATCGCTAATGATGATGCACAATTCCACCTGCTTTGAAGGTGGTAGTGGCCCCCTTACCTCTTGGGCCCCTGGGCGGCTGCCCAGGTTGCACCAATTGTATGTCTGCCTCGGAAGGACAATATTAATAACTATAGGCTGCTTAAGAAGAGTATTTCCATAAAAATTAGTTATGGTAGATCAATCGCATACTGCCCGTAGGATCCTCATTCATGGTCAAAACACTAGAGAAACAAATTGATCCCTTTCAGACTTTTTCCTGCACAACATACATTTGAATGGGACTGAAGTGAACTTTCCTATACAGTGAACAGTTAATAGTGGCCCAATTGGAAAGTGACATCCAATACTGGCAAAATGCCATAACTTACAATGTTGGACCCTTTAAGAATAAGCCAGACTTCTAAGGGGATGTAGAGCTAGAACATCTACAAATTCCCTAAAGTGAACCTGTCTTCAGGAGCAAAACAACGGCTGTTACAAGGCTACTAATCCCATGGGCAACTATGTTTTTACAAATCCTAAATGCTCATGTCACATAGTCCCAAATCCTGGATAACTGGATGTAGCAGGACTACAGACGACTCATTTTGCAATGTTTTCTATACCATAACAACATGGCGGATGAAGCACAATATGGGGAGATTTATCCAAGTTAGTAAAATACCAGACTTCCATTTACGTGCGACTGCTCAACTATTGGGAGAATCATTCTTTAGGTTACCGATTTTGGTTGCTGTAGTGAAAAGAGAAGGAAGGCCCATTAAAGGGTGCAATAAACACAACTAAATGACCATCTGGTACAAAGAACGAGAGAGAACCCAGCCCGTGAGGGCTCACACGCTACATACTGCAGCCATGCCCAGGTGCCACGTATTGCACCAGTTACTCTTCATTTTTTCCAGGCTTTGTTGCTGCCTCCTTTATCCAGACCACCAGGAGAGTTTTGCTACATCCTGCGGAGAAGCGGCAATGCCACACGCTGGTCTCCAGAAAACAATGCTCTGAGCGGAGGTCCACTACATGAGGAGCTTTTATTTCTCTGGCTTTTGTGTGTGTTGAGTGGAATTTCTGGATTCTCACACTTGGGGTATGAGTCACTCTGGCACTCGGCAGATGAGGAAATAAACTTTACAGTTAAACTGGCTCCAAAAAATCTATCCATCTTTTTCCCCTGGGAGAGACGAGTATCTACAGCTGAAGACACGTGCCTAGAGAACATGCTCATGAAATCATTGGAAATCATTATGAGAAATGATTGGTAAAGTTTAGAACTGTTGTAGCAACCTGTGCGATCAACTGGTTAAGACCTACTACACGCCTACTAATCAATCGGTGATTCCATTTACTGAAAGCTAAATACATCATAACAATTGGGGATGTAGACCATGTGGTGCCTGTACCAACATTGAAAGCACAAAGGAATTTATATCAACTGATGGAATTACTGTGTGATTACATACGCAATTACATGTTCTACGCGCACAGTAATATATCATGCCACATGGCAGTGTTCATTAATCTACATAGGCATGATGACACGTGCACTTAAAGGGACTCTGTCACCTGAATTTGGAGGGAACAATTTTCAGCCATAGAGGCGGTGTTTTCGGGTGTTTGATTATTATTATTATTATTATTATTTATTGTTATAGCGCCATTTATTCCATGGCGCTTTACAAGTGAGGAGGGGTATACATAATAAAAACAAGTACAATAATCTTGAACAATACAAGTCATAACTGGTACAGGAGGAGTGAGGACCCTGCCCGCGAGGGCTCACAATCTACAAGGGATGGGTGAGGATACAGTAGGTGAGGATAGAGCTGATCGTGCAGCGGTTGGTTGATCGGTGGTTACTGCAGGTTGTAGGCTTGTCGGAAGAGGTGGGTCTTCAGATTCTTTTTGAAGGTTTCGATGGTGGGCGAGAGTCTGATGTGTTGTGGTAGAGGGTTCCAGAGTAGGGGTGATACGCGAGAGAAATCTTGTATACGATTGTGGGAAGAGGAGATAAGAGGGGAGTAGAGAAGGAGATCTTGTGAGGATCGGAGGTTGCGTGTAGGAAAGTACCAGGAGATGAGGTCACAGATGTAAGGAGGAGACAGGTTGTGGATGGCTTTGTACGTCATGGTTAGGGTTTTGTACTGGAGTCTCTGGGCAATGGGGAGCCAGTGAAGGGATTGACAGAGGGGAGAGGCCGGAGAATAGCGGGGGGACAGGTGGATTAGTCGGGCAGCAGAGTTTAGAATAGATTGGAGGGGTGCGAGAGTGTTTGAGGGGAGGCCACAGAGCAGGAGGTTGCAGTAGTCAAGACGAGAGATGATGAGGGCATGGACTAGGGTTTTTGCAGATTCTTGGTTGAGGAATGAACGGATTCGTGCAATATTTTTGAGTTGAAGTCGGCAGGAAGTGGAAAGGGCTTGGATATGTGGTTTGAAGGAGAGATCAGCGTCAAGGATAACCCCGAGGCAGCGAGCTTGTGGGACTGGGGAGAGTGGGCAGCCATTTACTGTAATGGATAGGTTCGTTGGGGGGGGTCACGTGAGATGGGGGAAAGATGATGAATTCTGTTTTGTCCATGTTAAGTTTCAGAAATTTAGCGGAGAAGAAGGATGAAATAGTGGACAGACATTGAGGGATTCTGGTTAGTAGGGAGGTGATATGTGGTCCAGAGATGTAGATCTGTGTGTCATCAGCATAGAGGTGATACTGAAAGCCATGAGATTCTATGAGCTGTCCCAGGCCAAAGGTGTAAATGGAGAAGAGCAGGGGCCCAAGGACTGAACCTTGTGGGACTCCGACAGAGAGGGGGCGAGGTGAGGAGGTGGTGTGTGAGTGGGAGACGCTGAATGTCCGGTCTGTTAGGTATGATGAGATCCAGGATAGGGCCAAGTCTGTGATGCCAAGGGATGAGAGGGTCTGTAATAATAGGGAATGGTCCACTGTGTCAAAGGCAGCCGACAGGTCGAGGAGGAGGAGAACAGAGTAGTGTCGCTTGCTCTTGGCGGTTAAAAGGTCAGTGGTGACCTTAGTTAGGGCAGTTTCAGTGGAATGGTGTGGCCGGAAGCCAGATTGTAAGCGGTCAAAGAGGGAGCAAGAAGAGAGATGGGAGGACAGTTCAAGGTAGACGTGTTGTTCCAGTAGTTTTGAGGCATAGGGGAGAAGTGATATAGGGCGATAGCTAGATACAGAGGATGGGTCAAGAGAGGGCTTTTTGAGGATAGGTGTGATGGAGGCATGTTTAAAGCTTGAGGGGAAAACACCATTTGTTAGTGATAGGTTGAAGAGATGGGTTAGGGTTGGGATGAAGATTGTGGTGAGGTTTGGGATGAGGTGGGTTGGGAGCGGGTCAAGTGCACAGGTGGTGAGATGCGATCTTGAGAGTAGAGTGGCGAGTTGATCTTCTGTAATGGTGGAGTAGTTGGTTTTGGAGGTGGAGGGTAGGGAAGTTGGGAGGAAGGGCTCTAGGGCTTGTTGACCAAAACTGTCTCTGATGTTATCAATCTTCTGCTTGAAGAATGAGGCAAAGTCTTCAGCAGAGATAAGTGAGGAGGGAGGAGGTGCTGGGGGACGGAGGAGAGAATTGAAGGTGTTGAATAACTGTTTAGGGTTGTGAGACAGGGAGGATATGAGAGATGAGAAGTAGGTTTGTTTAGCTGTGGCGAGTGCGGTCTTGAAAGTAGTGAGGGACTGTTTGAATGCGATTAAGTGGTCGTTGGAGTGGGATCTTTTCCATCTGCGCTCAGCAGCCCTGGAAGCTCGCCTCAGTTCTTTGGTCAGGCTGGTGTGCCAGGGCTGTCTGTTGATTTTGCGAGCTTTGGTATGTGTAAGTGGGGCAGCAGATTCCAAAGCTACAGCTATTGTGGTGTTATATAGAGCGGCAGCGTCATCCGCATTGTGTATGGAAATTATGTCTGTGAGAGGGAGGAGGGATTCAGAGAATGAATGTAGGTCAAGATGTTTAAGATTTCTGCGAGGGTGTGAAAGTTTGTGGGGTGGGGACTCTAGACATGGAGTGGAGAGAGATGAGAATGTGAGAAGGTTGTGGTCAGAGAGAGGAAGAGGCGAGTTAGAGAGGTTAGCATGCTGGCTGCAATTTTGGATTGAAGTTCATTCTCTGTCCTCCATAGTATACGCCTGCGTAAGGCAAGATTGCTTTGTGCAGGCATGTACTACGGAGGACAGAGAATGAACTTCAATCCAATATTGCAGCCAGCATGCAGCCATCGGGTAAGGAAAGGGTGAATCAAACACCCGAAAACCCCGCCCATATGACTGAAAATTGTTCCCTCCAAATTCAGGTGACAGAGTCCCTTTAAAGCTAGAATGTGTGAACACGTATGTGACATTATTGCTGCTGCTTTGGAATACAATGTTGACTTGTTGAAGACTATCCCTAAACATTTTAAATTATTTCATTCATGTGACCCATCAAGCTTTCGGGTAAAAGGGATAGACCACATCTACTCTGATCTTCGTGGTGGGAACCTTAGTCACCTACTAGCTCAGAAAGAGTCCAGATGGATATGGACTCTACGTAGTCTACAACCACATGGCCTTATTGAATTTCTGGGGTTTGCTCACTTCCTCTGAACGCTGACTCTGCACATTGGTAGGATTTTTTCGGCATCTTCTAATATTTATTTCTAATTGCTTTTTTTATTTTTATGTCTATATGATTGTTATTATGTATATGTTCTTAATTGTTTTCAATTGTAACCTTTTGTTATACCAATTGCTTATAGTGCTTACTTCACCCCTTCCATCCATTGGATCACCATCTGTATACGGAGAGGTATATGGCGCTAATATCAGACATATAACCACATTGAGAATGGTCTAAAATTCCAGCAGAGCATTGTAAGAAACTCATTGATGGTTACCGGAAGCGGTTGGTCGCAGTTATTTTGGCTAAAGGTTGTGCAACCAAGTATTAAGCTGAGGGTGCCAATACTTTTGTTTGGCCCATTTTTGGAGTTTTGTGTGAAATGATCAATGTTTTGCTTTTTACTTCATTCTCTTTTGTGTTTTTTCATTTAAGACAAATTAAATGAAGATAATAATACCAAAGAATTTGTGTTTGCAATCATTTTCAGGAAGAAACTGAGTATTATCGGACAGAATTGCAGGGGTGTCAATACTTTTGGCCATGACTGTATATATATATATATATATATATATATATATATATATATATATATATATATATATATATATATATATATATATATATAAATATATATATATATATATATATATATAAATATATATATATATATATATGTACATATATATTTAATCAGGAACGAGGAGAATATAAGCTGCCCCATTGATCCAAACCAACCAACAGTCTATCTTATCTCCACAAAGAGATGCACCACATATCAATGCAGGGCAAAGACACAGTGACATTTTGCAAATGCCGCCATCTTCCCATTAAATGAGAGATAAATGAGAGTTAGCAAGTTGGCAGGAGTTGTTGCACTTAATTACATCCAAATCTTATAACAGAGCACCTACTCTAAAGGTGATTAATGTTGTGGAGCCTATTTAGCAAAGAGGCCCTATACCCATTTACACCAGCCATGAAAAAGAGAATGGGGCAAACCTGAGCTCCATGGGTTCCTCCCTGTGATTGCTCGAGAGCCTACCCGAAACCCCACACATTTACATTATCCAGGGCTGGTATGGCGACTGACTGAATGCTTGACAACCAGTGAAAACAAGTTGCTGCCACTTGTGGAGAAATGATTGACAGCTCTAGGGAACCGTCCAGCGGGATGACTGATGATAGTAAGCTGTTAATGCTAACACGCATGAGTTATATAAGGGGAGATATTTGTTTTCATGTAGCTCTACCAAAATTTTTCAGTGTCGGCTTTATGTAAATAATATCCTCTTAGGACTTGGGAAAAGTAGAATCAGCTGTGGAGCGGAGATACTCATGGCTCCTTTAATAAAAACTTTTAATTATAAAGTGACAGCATGACTTCGCCCATGTATTGGGCAGTTCACACAGAATTGGTGGTATAATTCTCCCAGTCATGCAGGGTGCACACAATATGTTCTTACATAAAGGTGCAGACACACATTACAGTTTTAAGAAGTGGAGTAAAATGCAGATGGCCAGAATGTGCTGGTGCCAGGATTATCCTGCATTGTACAGATGCCACACAGAGGTATATCAGCTCCCACATCTTACTGGTCCTGCTACTTGTAAGAAGTGATACTGCAGTATAATTCCTGGCAGCTGACATGTAAGTCATCAATCATGCGGCCGCTGCAAAGGAAGTCATGCAGGGACAATCAGCATTCAGGGCCTGTTCCTATTTACCTGCAGGAAGCTGCTCTCCATGACACATACTAGAAGACGCTATTGACCACATACCGTACATACTAAGCGACATCAGCACATGGGAAGAAGGAAGTTCAGTTTACAAGTTCCTCTGTAAGTGGTAGTAATATTTAAGAGCAGAATAAAATGTGCTGTAGTGCCTTCTTTATTACTGAACAATGCTCTAAAAGAATGATAATGAGACTAGTCACTTCACGGATTGGCGTCACTTGCATCAAACTTTTTTCCTTTTTAGTAAAATTCTGCTGAGCGCTCATGATTAATCCAGACAAGACTGAATTCACACATCGAAATGACACATTCGTGTGTTATCTGTTTTCTCTGTAAGCACACTGACCCATTGAGTTTCAGGCATCCATACACACACAAATATAAAAACGAATGCGTAGACTCTGAGCATGAACCGTTTCATGTGTTTTTCTAGATTAAATTCGGCCATTAAAGCCTAGGAGGCTCTGTATAAGGCTGGAATCACACCAGCTTATTACATCCGATATGAGAGCATCAGATGCGATATGCTAATGACCCTTGGCCCCTGTTCTGTAGCGAGCGGGAGCTGAGTGTCATGCTACTTTGCTACAATTCTCTCACATGAGAGGATGGCAGCATAGGTGCAGAAGAGGTAGAGAAAGTAATTTCTCCATCTCCTCCAAGGCCTGACTCGGCATATATCGGACTGCACTGGGGTGATAGAGTGCAGCACGATGTTTCACTCGCACCAATAGACTGGTATGGGTGCGAGTGAGCCGAGTCTCACTGCCAATCGCAGCATGCTGCCATTGTTCTCTCAGGTCGGATCAGCATGAGAAAATCGCAGATCTGAACTGCCCCATAGTATAATACTGGGCCAAGTGCTATACGATGCTTTATCACATAGCACTCGGCCGTGTTAAATGCTGGCGTGACTCTGGCCTAAAACTGATGAAACACAGTTTTCCAACCAAGTTTCATTAGTTTTTAACTGATCCATTGCTAAGAGTCAATGATTTAAAAACGCTCAAACAGTCCACCTGCTTCAGTGAAAAAAAAAAGTGCTGAGAAAAAAAAAAAACAGGCACATTTCTCTCCTATGTTAACACTCACACAGATGTGTGATTTATGGCACATTCTCAAGATGTGCCATAAATGTCTGATTCCGCCCTCTTTCCACAACACGGGTATGGAGAGATGGCCATGTGTTTTTTTTCTGCTCTTTATTCATCTCTCCATATTGCTGTTTTAATTAAAGGGAACCTGTCACCCCCCCCCCCCCCCCCCCAGGCGTTTTTAACTAAAAGAGCCACCTTGTGCAGCAGTAATGCTGCATTCTGAGAAGGTGGCTCATTTAGTTATTGGTGCTGTAACTGCAGAAATAATCAGTTTTGTAATTTGTCCTAAATACCTTTCTTCAGTCCTGGAGGCCGGCCTTTCCCCCCTGCTGCAGACGCCACACAGCCGTCACTCAAGTCTTCTTGGCGCCGGGCACCGCCTCCTCAGCGCTGTTTTGAAATGAGCCGGCGCCTGCGCTCTTTTGTCATGCCTTGGGCAGGCGCAGTGAGCGTTGCCCGTCTGTCCTCATATGCAGTCTAGCTGACTGCGCCTGTGCGGCCGCCCTGCCTGTGAATCCCAGCCCCGCAGTGTCTTCTGATTTATTCATACTACGGGGCTGGGATTCACAGGCAGGGCGGCCGCACAGGCGCAGTCAGCTGGGCTGCATATGAGGACAGACAGGCAGCGCTCACTGCGCCTGCCCAAGGCAGGAGAAAAGAGCGCAGGCGCCGGCTCATTTCAAAACAGCGGTGAGGAGGCGGCGCCCGGCGCCAAGAAGACTTGAGTGACGGTCGTGTGGCGTCTGCAGCAGGGGGGAAAGGCCGGCCTCCAGGACTGAAGAAAAGGTATTTAGGACAAATTACAAAACTGATTATTTCTGCAGTTACAGCACCCAGAACTAAAAGAGCCAGAATGCAATTGTCAGAATGCAGCATTACTGCTGCACAAGGTGGCTCTTTTAGTTAAAAACGCCTGGGGGGGGGGGGGGGGGGGGGTGACAGGTTCCCTTTAATTTTGTAAAGAAACTAACCAGTGACCTCCAGTGAGAGGACAGACAAACAGCATCCTATATCTCAGCATCCCGCAGCTCAGTAAGTATGGTCTAGATTCTGTAGGAAAGATAAAGAATTGTCTGAACTATCAAAGTTATCGCCTATACGAAGGATAAGCAATAATTTGCTGATCACTGAGGATCCCAGCCATCCCTACAAAAGGGGTCTGAAGTGCCCTCTTTGAAAGAAGCGATAGCCACCAGTTCATTTCTGTGTGGCTGCTTGGCTATGTTCAGGAGTCCGATAGACTAAATGGTACACATGGGCAACCGTTGCTCTGTCCTCAGGAGCAGTGGGACCCCCCAGTTTCAGGCGGAGTTGTATTACGTAACACAGTGGAGAACATGACAGATTGTTCCACAAAAAAAAAAGATAATTAGCATTAAACTAATGAAAGCTTCAGTAACACAAAGAGGCAACTGTACAATTAGTCCTCTATTTCCCGGAGGTTGTGGTTACTTTCCTTTTGCTGCCGAGGCTCGGACTACGCACATGGAACATTACAAGACGTGGAGTTTAGTGTTTGTGGGGTTTAATGCCCTTTTCATACACAAGATGCTTATTATTCTACAGAAACAGAAAGAGTCCAAGAAATTTAAAAAAGGAAATATTGGAAGTAAAATAAACATGCAAATGATCGAGTGTCTGGTAGGAGTTTGTTGTAAGTGACGCAGACTAAGTATTTTAACAACTAAATT
The DNA here is from genome assembly GCF_051348905.1 of Ranitomeya variabilis. NCBI lineage: Eukaryota > Metazoa > Chordata > Amphibia > Anura > Dendrobatidae > Ranitomeya > Ranitomeya variabilis. The sequence continues at coordinate 241,748,755 of NC_135233.1, read as the reverse complement.
GACAGTGAAATGAGAGCGACATGCCAGCAGCATCAGATAATCAAGATGTGACCTATAATGTTAGGCAGGCCAATAACCTGCCACTACACAAACCCCTTGTGTTAGATGAGGAGGCCCACTGTGCTCTCAATGTTCCGATACCACGTATGAGCCACATTATAACTATAACGTCAACTGAAAACATTTATTTGTTTCAGAAAATTGCTTTGGGAAAAGCAACAAACAAGATCACGTAACCCTTGTGTGAGACAGTGACTGGTGTTACATGTGAGGGTAGCTGCATGTTCTCCCCAGGATACGCACGAAGGCATATTGAGGCCATGGGAGTCCATTGCAGTCACAGGCGTTGCTGTGATTGCAATGCAGAATAAAAGTGTTAGTCTTGGGCAAACTATTTGTCCAAGGCAGATTTAGAAGAACTTGCTCAGGGCTTTTGTGTTTCAAAACGGACTACAGGACGGTAGTGGAGCAGTCCGTTTCCTTCCTGGCTGGATTTTCCAAGTAGCTGAATGCCACAGATTCCAGTTAAAAAACCCTGCAGTATAGGGTTTGGGTGTGTCTGGTTCAGTGTCAGTCTGGTGTTTGCAGGAGTACAGAACAAGTGGCTCTGCGAGCTCTACCTGTGTGAGACAACACAGGCAAGCGGAGCCAAATAGCCAAGGCAGCTGAGAGGCCTGGCAACCACAGCGTACACAGCAGTGCAGTCGCCACAACGGCAACTGGTCTCTGAGGTGGACTGGCATGTTTATTGGCTGCAGACTGGAAGATATGGTTCCCGACTGCGATCCAGAGGATATCGAGTACTGTGTAGTAGGATATCGAGTACTGTGTAGTGCTGTGAGTTGAACATTAACATGGCAGTGCAGTCGCCCACAGCAACCGGGCACAAAGATGGACTGGCGTGTATATTGGCTGCAATCCAGAGGATATGGTTCCTGGCTGCAATCCAGAGGATATGTTGTGCTATGTTTTTGTGAGTTGAACATTAAAGAGTCTTTTGTGTTGGAACTTTGATGGGTCAGTGCCTCATCACTGCATAGGGTGCTATCGCTGCACTACATATGGTGGCAAGAATGCAGGCAGTGTGATCTGAGGCATACCCCAAAGCGTGATGCATGTCGGTGAGCAAGCCAGTTGGAAAAATGGATGAGCTTTTGAAACAGGTGCTCCTCATTCAGCAGGAGGTACTGGACCACCAACAGCAAGAGGCACTGCAGTTCCAGGAGCAGTAGCAAGAGGCGCTACAGTTACAGGGGCGGCAGCAAGAGGTGCTACAGTTGCAGTGGCAGCTACCGGAATATCAGTGGTGTAAAGAGGAGACCCCTAAGGTGAGGGGCGATCAGTGGTGTAATGATGAGGCCCTTAAGGTAAGGGGCGGTCAGAGTGTGTGCCAGTGGTCCTTTGTAGAAACTCGTCCAGCCAGGTCTCAGGCTTATGCCTTATTGAAGTTGATGGAGGAATGGCTCCAGCCTGAGACTTTGACCCCGGCCCAGATGGTAGAGAGGGTGGTGGTCGACTGGCTGGTGAGGGCTCTGCCAGCCGCCCTGCAGCATTGGGTGGGGCAAGGGGACCTGGGCACTCTGGACAAGTTGATTAGTAGGACTGAGCGGTATACAGCCAATCAGGACTTTGTACAGGAGCATGAGAAAAGTTCACAAACCACAGTTGGGGCTAACCAGGATCGAGCCTGTGATGAGGGGGTAACCCAAAGTGAGGGTGACAAAAGTTCTGTTTCCCCTAAAGCGGCTCTAAGGTATAGTCGGGCCGCAGCGATCAAGTGTTGGCGGTGCTGAGGGCCCTGACATGTGGCTGTCAACTGCCCCCTGATATCTGAACCCATGGACTGAGGGTATACCCACCGTGTGTCTATGTTTGCCCTGCCAATCTGTTCCGCTGACAGCGAGCCCCAGCTGTGCCAGGTACTCGTGAACAGGTACCAAACAGGCTCTCCTGGACACGTGGAGTAGAGTGACTTTGGTCCATGGGTCCCTTGTTGCAAGGGACAACCCCAAAGGACAGAAGGTGGAGGTGATGGGTATCCATGGAGAAATCTGGGAATACCTGACCGTGGAGGTTAATTTTTCCACACCATGTGGGGACATTAAACATGTGGTGGAAGTGGTGAAGACCCTTCCATATGGAAATGTGTTGGGAAGAGACTTGCTCCTTTTCTGGTCCCTGTGGGAGACCAGGGTCAAGCCTCCCAAGGTAAATGTTGTTCCGGGCATAGAACCCGTAGATCCCAAGTCAGGGATACCTGCCATAGGGGATGCCAACCTAGGGACAGAGTGTAACCCCGATAGGTTCCCCCTAGAGGAATTGGCAGGGGAGGCTGAGGATGTTGTCTTGGGTGCAAAACCTGAAGATCCCGAGTCAGGGATACCTGCCATAGGTGTTGCAAACCTAGGGACAAAGTGTAACCCCGATATGTTCCCCCTAGAGGCTTTGGTAGGAGAGGTCGTAGAGACCCCACTGAACCCCAAGCTGGAAATGTCCCCTGGTAAGTTCAGGACAGCTCAGTTCCAGGGTCCCACGCAGAGATGCAGGTATAAAAAAAGCATGTATAAAAAGAAAGCCTGGAGGTACCGGGAGTGTGTGTTCACGGAGGCGACTAGGGATGTACGCACAAGGAACCCTCTAGCACTGGCCAAGTATGTGGCCAGAGATAAGGATAAAATAAATAGAGCTCTCGCTGGACAGCGGCATCGGGAGGCTCGGGTTCGGGTGCAACGTGGTAAGGATATATGCCAGGAGTTGCCGGGCAGACTGCGGCGTTTCAACGTGAGACATAGTCACCAAGGTACGGTAAGGCTAGGTTCCCATTGCGTTAGGGCAATCCGTTTAGCGCTAAGCCCTAGCGGATTGCGCTAACGCAATGTCTTTTAAGGGGTCACGTTAAACGTCCCCGCTAGCGCATATCCCCGATCTGCGAGAGCGGGGAACGGACCTCGGGCGCACCGCGGACGCTGCAAGCAGCGTCCGAGGCGCGCCACAAAAGAACGGCACATCGCTAGCACGTGCCGAAAATGACACGCGCTAGCAATGCGCTTTCACATTGCCGGCAATGGGAGCGCTAACGGACGCGTTGCACGGCTTTAATTTCGACGTGCAACGCTGTCCGTTAGCGCTCACACTAAAACGCAATGGGAACCTAGCCTAAGGGTACAGAGGAAATGGTACCAAGTGCCAAAAGGCAGGTACTTAGGTCAAGGGTTGAGCTGCGAGGTTAGTGAACCTCAAATAAACAAGGTCGAGACCTTCCAAAGTGGGACCAAATATACTGTTAGTCAAACAAGTGGGGTTGTCTTCTGCAACGGAGAACGGGGAGGTGGGTAGTCACGTAACGGAGTATGGAGCAGAAACGCAAAGGGGAGGGATGCTTGCGTCTACCGATGGTTCTGGTCCCTACTTTGGTTTCCCAGTACAGTGTCGGGCGGGAATGTCACAGGGTCATGCGGATGCCCTGTCATGCGCCCGTGTGGGGTGACAAGTGTTCAACCCCACAGGTTTGAACAGAGGGAGGGGGTATGTGAGGGTCGCTGTATGTTCCCCCAGGATGCGCACTGAGGCGTATTGAGGCCAAGGGAGTGCATTGCAGTCACAGGCTTTGCTGTGATTGCAATGCGCAATAAAAGTGTTAGTCTTGGGCAAACTATTTGTCCAAGGCAGATTTAAGTAGTGTTGCAGTTCATTTCCTTCCTGGCTGGGTTTTCCATGTGGCTGAAGGCCAGAGATTCCATTTAAAAACCCTGCAGTATAGGATTTGGGTGTGTCAGGTTCAGTGTCAGTCTGGTGTTTGCAGGAGTACTGAGCAAGCGGCTCTGCAGCTTCACCTGTGTGAGGCAACACAGGCAAGTGGAGCCAAACAGCCAAGACAGCTGAGAGGCCTGGCACCCACAGCGTACACAGTGGTGCAGTCGCCCACGGTAACTGGTCTCGGAGGTGGACTGGCGTGTCTTTTGGCTGCAAACTGGAGGATATGGTTCCCGTCTGTGACCCGGAGGATATCGTGTGCTGTGTTTTTGTGAGTTGAACATTAAAGACTTTTGTGTTGGAACTTTGCTGGGCCACTGCCTCATCACTGCATAGGATGCTACCGCTGCACTGCATCTTGTAAAAGTATTGATCAGGAAATTCATTGTAAGCTCATAAAAAAATTGTATCATCAAGATGCCCCCTGTTAATACACAAAGATAAGTCCTGACCAAATTAGCCCGCTTCATTAAGAGTGGATCTGGATGCTGTTGGCTCAGCCATATCTTACCTTGTCCCCTACGTATTGCTACATTTATACGGCAGGACGAAATGTGTGGCCTGGTGAAAATCCTACAAGCCTTTCCCATAATTTATACCTAACCAAATCCTGTCGCCATACTTTGGATAATGTGATATATATTAATGATGCTTATTGAAAAAGTTAAGTCCATCATTGGGTGCCACCTACAGCAGATGTGACGTGGGCACACATGTATTCACACGATGTAGCGTGTTCCCTAGTGGATGACGATTTTGTCCTACAGTTCAGGCCACCATGAAGTTACAGCACCTGGAATATATTTCCCAACGTGTTTAATAACAGTATAAAGACGTGTGGGTCTGAATACAAGGCTTAAGACATTGTCAAAACTGGAATAGTAATAAGGGTTTGATGATTTATTACACGTCTGCAGTGGCTATCAGCACTTATTGTATTATACCAAGTGTCGGAAAATATTTTCCCAAGAAGCTTATTGTCTGCTGGGGTTTGTGGGGTCAATACTCTCCTGACATGATGGATGTTGTTTCTGTGGCTGAGCTGCTTTCACACAACAGTGGAGCTTTCCTCTGAACAATTAATCCAGTTTGTTAATCATCAGGTTTGCTGTTATGATCCGGTGACTTTGGAGCCGCATGAACTTTCTCTGGAGTAGGTGGAAACTGTACTGACCGCAAAACCTAAACTAACACCGCAACTAGAAGTAGCCGTGGGGTGTGCCTAACAAACCCTAGACACCTCGACACAGCCGGAGGACTAAATACCCCTATAGATGGAAATAGGAATACTACCTTGCCTCAGAGCAGAACCCCAAAGGATAGGCAGCCCCCCACGAATATTGACTGTGAGTAGGAGAGGAAAGACACACGCAGGCAGAAAACAGGATTCAGCAAAAGAGGCCACTCTAGCTAAATAGGGAAAGATAGGACAGAATACTAAGCGGTCAGTATTAAAACCCTTCCAAAAATATCCACAGCAGATAATACAAAAAGTTCCACAATCTAACTAAAGACATGGAATGTATATCTGCCACTCCAGAGAATCCAACAAGACTGAGAAAATACTGACACAATCTAAGCTGGACAAAAAACACTGAATAGCACAGAATTATTAAGCACACAGCATGTGTGCCACAGAAACAAAACCAGACACTCATCTTTGCTGATTTGGCAGAAGGCAGATGGAACCAAACCAGGACCAAAACCTCCCAACAACCATGGACAACTGGCAAGGACTAATGAATCCTGCATGCCTAAATACCCCCAGTCAGAACTGCAATCAGCAGATACACCTGACCAGGACTGCAACTCAGGGACAACTGCATTACCACCTACAACCACCGGAGGGAGCCCAAAAGCAGAATTCACAACAGTTTGCATAACAGTCGGGATAAAAGCGCCATTTATAAAAGACCCCACACACATGATATCATATTTCCTTCTATGGCTGTGGATCCATCTATAAAAATGATATCTTAGGCTGTGGGGTGAAATGCATTGGGATCGTAAACAAACTCTTATGTACAAAGTAACCATTATCAGCGCAGAGTCCTAACATTTTGTCCATTGGCAGCACATTATGGGGACATTTTCCATTATGTCAGCCTCTGGGATTTATGGATCTAATAAAATATTTTAAAGGAAACGCTAACAAGTTTTGCTATCACAGTACATCTCTGACACATGACTGGTCCTTCTGAGATCATCATGACAGATGTGATTGGTAATTTGTTGACATCTTGCACAGCAGCAGAGGTTTACACTTGTAAACATGGTTTTATATGAAAAGTCTCCAGCCCTCAACCAGCGGCTTATAAACAATCCACTCTGGCTCCATCTAGGCGAAAACTCCTTATATGTGCAAAGAAAAAGGCCAAAAATAAGGAGCACATGAATAGGAATATACACAGATGATCAGCCTTCATGGAAAAAAAGCAGCATAATAGACAAAATAGATGTTATTCTTCCAGTCATGTGAACATCTCCATCAGGGCCAGAAGAGATCCCGGCTCATTTCTATGTGGTGTAAGAGGGTTGTTGGTCCCTCAAAGTGGCACTACATTTCAACCAGGAGATATTTGTACTGACGAGGGGCAGTACCCTGAAACACAGTGTCTGCAAATTGAGATTCAGGTTTGGCTTTTATCCTAAGTCATGTGATAAGGCTGGTAAAGGTTCCATGTTGACTTTTACAATTGCTACTTCCAATAGGTGGCACCATACTTCCTAGTTCTCTTCCTTTCTGAAGAAACTATTTGTATATCAACCAGAAGATAGAAAGATCCTTTACCCTGCCAGTATATACACATCTCAACGACTGAAAATTGGTCCAAGAATACCCTCTTCGGGTTAGATTTGCATACATTCTGTCACTTTTTGAAGGATCACCATGCAAAAAACTGGGTAGTTAGAAGGGTTGGTTATGGAAAAAGTGACGTAATGAAAAATATGACTAGTCAGATATTTCAGCAGCTGTAAACATAACACTACATTGTGGTTCTGTAAATACATGGAGTCTGCTCTGGCGGGAGGTGCTCATAAGAGGAAGGTCCGGAGCAGGAAACCCTCTCCATATCATCCGACAGGGGATTTCTTTAGCCTCCTACACTATAAGTAACAGCACAAATCTACGGTCTAGCGTGATGTCCTATTCTTTGTATAATATGGATATCTACAGCAGGCTCAAATTAAACCTGGACATCTTCTGGTTGACCCTGGTTGAAGAAAGTGATGCTAAGGGCAATGCTTATTAGTTGGTGTGCATAATGCAATTTGTGGACATGTACAGAATTGATTAGGTGGGTGTTGGAACAGATGCCCTTTAAAGAACAAAGTGTGCAAGTCTCATTATAAAATAACCAATAATATATAGTATAGTCAGCTGACCATGTGTATAAAACACTTTCAATAGTTATTATTTACAGAGGGCGTCATCGCTGGGGGCAATCACAGCTAACCAATTACAAGGTGAGTGATAAATGATAACAGCCCTGCATGGTGAGAGAGACGTGGGCCGTCCCTATAGTCGATCCCCTAAGGATGGTGTGGATCCAGTACTGTTCTATGTAAAACGGTATTGTCCATCCATAACCTTTGCTCGCCGGGACATATTAAGCTATTTTCACAATCTGATGTCATCCTGCATGGATCCCACATTTAAACAAAAGCAAAGTGAATACAGACTGGAGACTAATTGTTCATGTGTTTCCCATCAGGGTCCATCATGTCGCAGCAATTACGCGTCTGTTTAGGATTCTGTACATAAGACAGAAGCAAAATCATTAATGTGGAGTTTGATGTCATCTGTGCAGCGTGAAGTCACCTTGACTCCTGTGTCATCCTTACATTAATTCACAAGGACAGAATATCGAAAGACACCATATGTAATAATCACCTTACAAAACATATTCACATAAAGCCTATACTTGCAGTGATGGTACACCTCAAAGTGCAGAAATCCCCAAAAGATGTGTCCAAAATGTAGAGGGATAAAATAAAGGTTATGACAAACCGGTTAATGGTAATGCCTGTGTCTTTTCTGCTATTAGCTTATCTAGGTCTCTCAAGACTTTCTGCAGATATCAGTACCTGGCAGAAGGGATTTGATCTGCTGGAGGGCATGCAGGGTGATCGGGCACACGGACACTGCTGAACTACATGGTCATCTTGGCAGACCATGAGGCAGGAACTAGTAAGGTTGCACTGGAGCTCTACGATAACAGAAGTTAAAAGGGTTTTTCACTTTCAAAATGGACATTTACAAGAGGGTTTCACAGATGCCACTATCCTGTTTGTTTACATGTGGCACTTTAGATGTGTCAGTTTCCCTTTTTACCTGCCTACAAGTTCCCTCATGCCTAGTGCATCAGCCAGCACTGTGTCCGATCAAAGCACCTGAATAGTTTTTCAGCCAGTCCCACTCCTCCTACGTGAATTCTCAGTATAGTAATGCCACCCGAGGCACATCCAGCAGGAATCAGGGTGACCTTCTTAGTGACGGGACATCACAGGAAGGGGCCACATATGACTGGAAAGTGATGACGCTTCAGAGCAGTAAGTACTGTAGTGCGGCGGTCTTTTCACACTGTGAACGATACTGGGTCAATGCCTCATTGCCACAAAGCAAATTGTCTTTAATGTCCAAAACTTACAAATTAAAACAACCGGTATCCTCCGGATCACAGCAGGGGTGTCAAAAACAGTCCGTATCCAAGACTTGTTGCCGAGGGTGACTGCACTACCGTTTCACGCTGTGGGGGTGCCAGGCATTCGCTTCCCTTGGCTCAGTGTTGACTGCACAAATGAGCCAGATGTTGCAGAGCCACCTGCTCTGCAGCTTGCAAATCAACACTGACACATCCAAACCTTTGATATAGGGTTTTTAAAATGGAATCTGTGGCCATGGGCTACTTGCAAGACCCGGCTGGAGGGAGTGAACTGCCCCACTACCATCCTTTAGTTCACTCCACAAATAAAAGCCCTTAACAGGTTTTCCTAAAAATCTGACTGAGTCACTACTTGGACCCAATCCACTCTTTCTTCTATTTTGTCTTGTGACTCACAGGCATTCTGCCGTGAACACAAGGCACTCCAGCGGGTTTAATAGGACTCCATCCACATCCTGGGGATACATATCGACTCTCGCATATGATCTCCCCTCACTGCCTCACAGTACATATCTGTTATGACCCCAATGGCGAGGGTCTCAGAGGAACGTGGAAGTCTGCAGAATACAAAAATCCAGCTCATAGGGCAGTGGTAACTGGGTTGACCATATATCTACTCCTAACGCCAACACTAGAAGTAGCCGGGGATCATTCCTACGTTGATTCTAGATGACACGCGCCAGCCGGAGAATCTAGCTACCCCTAGTAGAGGAAAACAAAGACCTTTCTTGCCTCCAGAGAAGGGGACCCCAAAGCTGGATAGAAGCCCCCCACAAATAATGACGGTGAGGTAAGAGGAAATGACAAACACAGAAATGAACCAGGTTTAGCACAGAGAGGCCCGCTTACTGATAGCAGAATAAAGAAAGGTAACTTATATGGTCAACAAAAACCCTATCAAAATCCACACTGGAAATTCAAGAACCCCCGAACCGTCTAACGGTCCGGGGGGAGAACACCAGCCCCCTAGAGCTTCCAGCAAAGGTCAGGATATAGATTTGGAACAAGCTGGACAAAAATACAAAACCAAAAACAAATAGCAAAAAGCAAAAGGCAGACTTAGCTGATATAACTGGAACCAGGATCAGTAGACAAGAGCACAGCAGACTAGCTCTGATAACTACGTTGCCAGGCATTGAACTGAAGGTCCAGGGAGCTTATATAGCAACACCCCTAACTAACGACCCAGGTGCGGATAAAAGGAATGACAGAAAAACCAGAGTCAAAAAACTAGTAACCACTAGAGGGAGCAAAAAGCAAATTCACAACAGTACCCCCCTCTTAGTGAGGGGTCACCGAACCCTCACCACGACCACCAGGGCGATCAGGATGAGCGGCATGAAAGGCACGAACTAAATCGGCCGCATGAACATCAGAGGCGACCACCCAGGAATTATCCTCCTGACCATAGCCCTTCCACTTGACCAGGTACTGAAGCCTCCGCCTGGAGAGGCGAGAATCCAAGATCTTCTCCACCACGTACTCCAACTCGCCCTCAACCAACACCGGAGCAGGAGGCTCAGCAGAAGGAACTACAGGCACAATGTACCGCCGCAACAAGGACCTATGAAATACATTGTGAATAGCAAACGACACAGGAAGATCCAGACGAAAAGATACAGGATTAAGGATTTCCAATATCTTGTAAGGCCCAATAAAACGAGGTTTAAATTTGGGAGAGGAGACCTTCATAGGAACAAAGCGGGAAGAAAGCCATACCAAATCCCCAACGCGTAGTCGGGGACCCACACCGCGACGGCGGTTGGCAAAGCGCTGAGCCTTCTCCTGTGACAACTTCAAGTTGTCCACCACATGATTCCAGATCTGCTGCAACCTATCCACCACAGAATCCACCCCAGGACAGTCAGAAGGCTCCACATGACCCGAAGAAAAGCGAGGATGGAAACCAGAGTTGCAGAAAAAAGGCGAAACCAAGGTGGCGGAACTAGCCCGATTATTAAGGGCAAACTCAGCCAACGGCAAGAATGTCACCCAATCGTCCTGATCAGCAGAGACAAAACACCTCAAATAAGCCTCCAAAGTCTGATTGGTTCGCTCCGTCTGTCCATTAGTCTGAGGATGGAAAGCAGACGAAAACGACAAATCAATGCCCATCCTACTACAAAAGGATCGCCAGAACCTGGAAACGAACTGGGATCCTCTGTCTGACACAATATTCTCAGGGATGCCGTGCAAACGAACCACGTTCTGGAAAAACACAGGAACCAGATCGGAAGAGGAAGGCAGCTTAGGCAAAGGAACCAAATGGACCATCTTGGAGAAGCGATCACATATCACCCAGATAACGGACATGCCCTGAGATAGCGGAAGATCAGAAATGAAATCCATGGAGATATGTGTCCAAGGTCTCTTCGGGACAGGCAAGGGCAAGAGCAAACCGCTGGCACGAGAACAGCAAGGCTTAGCTCGAGCACAAGTCCCACAGGACTGCACAAATGACCGCACATCCCTTGACAAGGAAGGCCACCAAAAGGACCTGGCCACCAGATCTCTGGTGCCAAAAATTCCCGGGTGACCTGCCAACACCGAGGAATGAACCTCGGAAATGACTCTGCTGGTCCACTTATCCGGGACAAACAGTCTGTCAGGTGGACAAGACTCAGGCCTATCAGCCTGAAATCTCTGCAACACACGTCGCAGATCCGGAGAAATAGCTGACAAGATAACTCCATCTTTAAGAATACCAACAGGATCAGTGACTCCAGGAGCATCAGGCACAAAGCTCCTAGAAAGAGCATCGGCCTTCACATTCTTTGAACCTGGTAAATACGAGACAACAAAATCAAAGCGGGAGAAAAACAATGACCAGCGGGCCTGTCTCGGATTAAGGCGTTTAGCAGACTCGAGATACATCAGATTTTTGTGATCAGTCAAGACCACCACACGATGCTTAGCACCCTCGAGCCAATGACGCCACTCCTCAAATGCCCATTTCATGGCCAACAACTCCCGATTGCCCACATCATAATTTCGCTCGGCAGGCGAAAACTTCCTAGAGAAAAAGGCACAAGGTTTCATAACAGAGCAACCAGGGCCTCTCTGCGACAAAACGGCCCCTGCCCCAATCTCCGAAGCATCCACCTCAACCTGAAAGGGAAGTGAGACGTCAGGCTGGCACAAAACAGGCGCCGAAGTAAACCGGCGTTTCAACTCCTGGAAAGCCTCCACGGCAGCAGGAGCCCAGTTAGCTACATCGGAGCCCTTCTTGGTCATATCCGTCAAAGGTTTCACAATGCTAGAAAAATTAGCGATAAAACGACGGTAGAAGTTAGCGAAGCCCAAGAACTTCTGAAGACTCTTAACTGACGAGGGCTGAGTCCAATCAAGAATAGCTCGGACCTTGACTGGGTCCATCTCCACAGCAGAAGGGGAAAAAATGAACCCCAAAAAGGGAACCTTCTGTACACCAAAGAGACACTTTGAGCCCTTGACAAACAAAGAATTTTCACGCAAAATTTTAAAGACCAACCTGACCTGCTCCACATGCGAATCCCAATTATCAGAAAAAACCAAAATATCATCCAGATAAACAATCAAAAATTTATCCAGATACTTCCGGAAAATGTCATGCATAAAGGACTGAAAAACTGAAGGCGCATTGGAGAGCCCAAAAGGCATCACTAAGTACTCAAAATGACCTTCGGGCGTATTGAATGCGGTTTTCCATTCATCACCTTGCTTAATGCGCACAAGGTTGTACGCACCACGAAGGTCTATCTTGGTGAACCACTTGGCACCCTTAATCCGGGCAAACAAGTCAGACAACAGCGGTAAAGGATACTGAAATTTGACAGTGATCTTATTCAAAAGCCGATAATCAATACAAGGTCTCAAAGATCCGTCCTTTTTTGCCACAAAAAAGAATCCCGCACCAAGAGGGGAAGAAGACGGACGAATATGTCCTTTCTCCAGAGACTCCTTGATATATGAACGCATAGCGGTATGTTCAGGTACCGACAGATTAAACAGTCTTCCCTTAGGAAATTTACTGCCCGGAATCAAATCTATAGCACAGTCACAGTCCCTATGAGGAGGCAGTGCACTGGACTCAGACTCACTGAAGACATCCTGATAATCAGACAAATACTCCGGAACTTCCGAAGGCGTAGAAGAAGCAATAGACACAGGCAGGGAATCCCCATGAATACCACGACAGCCCCAACTTGAGACTGACATAGCCTTCCAGTCCAGGACTGGATTATGGGTCTGTAACCATGGCAGCCCTAAAACAACCAAATCATGCATTTTATGTAAAACCAGGAAACGTATCACCTCGCGGTGTTCAGGAGTCATGCACATGGTAACCTGTGTCCAATACTGCGGTTTATTTGCTGCCAATGGTGTAGCATCAATACCCCTAAGAGGAATAGGATTTTCTAATGGTTCAAGAGTAAAACCACAGCGCTTAGCAAATGAGAGATCCATGAGACTCAGGGCAGCACCTGAATCTACAAACGCCATGACAGGATAAGATGACAGTGAGCAAATCAAAGTTACAGACAGAATGAATTTAGGTTGCAAATTACCAACGGTGACAGGACTAACAACCTTAGCTATACGTTTAGAGCATGCTGAGATAACATGTGTAGAATCACCACAGTAGTAGCACAAGCCATTCCGGCGTCTATGAATTTTCCGCTCATTTCTAGTCAGGATTCTATCACATTGCATCAAATCAGGTGTCTGTTCAGACAACACCATGAGGGAATTTGCGGTTTTTCTATCACATTGCACCGAATTAGGTGTCTGTTCAGACAACACCATGAGGGAATTTGCGGTCTTGCGCTCCCGCAACCGCCGGTCAATTTGAATAGCCAGTGCCATAGTATCATTCAGACCTGTGGGAATGGGAAAACCCACCATAACATTCTTAATGGCTTCAGAAAGGCCATTTCTAAAATTAGCGGCCAGTGCACACTCGTTCCAATGTGTCAGCACGGACCATTTCCGAAATTTTTGGCAATACACTTCAGCCTCGTCCTGCCCCTGAGACATAGCCAGCAAGGCCTTTTCTGCCTGAATCTCAAGATTGGGTTCCTCATAAAGTAAACCGAGCGCCAGAAAAAACGCATCAAGATCAGCCAATGCCGGATCTCCTGGCGCCAGCGAAAAAGCCCAATCCTGAGGGTCGCCCCGTAAGAACGAAATAACAATTTTTACTTGCTGAGCAGAATCTCCAGATGAACAGGGTCTCAGGGACAAAAACAATTTACAATTATTCACGAAATTCCTAAACTTAAACCTGTCTCCGGAAAACAGTTCAGGAATCGGTATTTTAGGTTCTGACCTAGGATTTCTGATAACATAGTCTTGTATGCCCTGCACACGAGTAGCCAGCTGGTCCACACTTGTAATCAAGGTCTGGACATTCATGTCTGCAGCAAGCATAGCCACTCTGAGGTAAAGGGGAAGAAGAAAAAAAAAAAAACTCAGAATCTTCTTTCTTATAATCCCTCTTCTGCAATGCATTAAACATTTAATACTGGCCTGGCAAACTGTTATGACCCCAATGGCGAGGGTCTCAGAGGAACGTGGAAGTCTGCAGAATACAAAAATCCAGCTCATAGGGCAGTGGTAACTGGGTTGACCATATATCTACTCCTAACGCCAACACTAGAAGTAGCCGGGGATCATTCCTACGTTGATTCTAGATGACACGCGCCAGCCGGAGAATCTAGCTACCCCTAGTAGAGGAAAACAAAGACCTTTCTTGCCTCCAGAGAAGGGGACCCCAAAGCTGGATAGAAGCCCCCCACAAATAATGACGGTGAGGTAAGAGGAAATGACAAACACAGAAATGAACCAGGTTTAGCACAGAGAGGCCCGCTTACTGATAGCAGAATAAAGAAAGGTAACTTATATGGTCAACAAAAACCCTATCAAAATCCACACTGGAAATTCAAGAACCCCCGAACCGTCTAACGGTCCGGGGGGAGAACACCAGCCCCCTAGAGCTTCCAGCAAAGGTCAGGATATAGATTTGGAACAACCAAAACCAAAAACAAATAGCAAAAAGCAAAAGGCAGACTTAGCTGATATAACTGGAACCAGGATCAGTAGACAAGAGCACAGCAGACTAGCTCTGATAACTACGTTGCCAGGCATTGAACTGAAGGTCCAGGGAGCTTATATAGCAACACCCCTAACTAACGACCCAGGTGCGGATAAAAGGAATGACAGAAAAACCAGAGTCAAAAAACTAGTAACCACTAGAGGGAGCAAAAAGCAAATTCACAACACATATCCTTCGTAATAGATTAAGACAATTTTCAGGGGCAAGTTGTCATCTGATGACGTAAATTGCATTTTTTGCATCTGACTTTTGTGTATCAGTTTTGAAAATCAAGTTTGTGAATTGAACCATTATATCGTCAATGTGCAGTCAGTATTGTGCTGGAAGAAGACCAAGAAACTCATGTGTGAATAAGCCCTACTGAGATATATAGGCTGCCGATCAGAAGCAGCTAGAGTGCAGAGGTGCCTGCCCCCATCTAGCACTGATAATACCCTCTAATCCCACATCACATGTGTTTCACATTTGTATTAAACAATTCCTATCCACTTACACTGTTTATGAATCTACAAGTGAGTAATGAATGAGTAAATATGCAGAATGGGAGTCCTTGAAGTCTCATTACTGTTCACTCACCATACGGAAACTGTTATGCGGCCGCGAGGCAGATAAAAAATGGAGAGAGGACAGAACCAAAGTAAAAATTTCAATAAGTGAGTGAAAAACCCAGTCCCAGTGTTTATCCGTTACCAAGGTAACTAGCTCAACAGATTGTGCAACCTCCGCGGTCAGATAAGTGTTTACGCGGAAAAGATGAAGAAAAAAAATGTTTGTTTTAAATAGTGAACGTGCTATGAGGATGACATCATGAAAAACGTCTGCCCCCACCTCCTCTATTACTGACTGCCAGACTAAATGATGCTCAGCCATTGTTTGCAGTATTTCATCAGGGCTGGTTATTGTTACCAGCGTCTCTACCATCAGAGATACTTATAAAGGCTTCAAAATTAAAAATGAGGGAGGGGGTATCCCTGCACTCGAGAAGTGCAAAATAGCTCAAGGCAGATTTACTACTGCTTCCAAGACCGCTATCCCTTAAGCCCCCGTCACACTAAGCGAGGTCGCTAGCGAGATCGCTGCTGAGTCACAAGTTTTGTGACGCAACAGCGACCTCAGTAGCGATCTCGCTATGTTTGACACATAGCAGCGACCAGGCCCCTGCTGTGAGATCGCTGGTCGTGTCGGAATGGCCTGGACCTTTTTTTGATTGTTGAGGTCCCGCTGGGTAGCACACATCGCTGTGTTTGACACCTTACCAACGACCTCGTTGACGAATCAGACACCGACACATAGGCGTGCATTTGCGTTGCCTTTTCCGCACCCCTCCGCTCCGATTGGTGGTCGCTACTGCGTTCTGATTGGCGGTCATGCCTTCAACAGAAGGCGACATAGTAGCGCTTCCATCCTTTGTTCCTGACCGCGTGGTGGTTTGCAGATCGTTGTAGAGTTCTCCAGCCTGCGACTCCTCTTCGATTTATCTATTCTTCAACGGTTCTTCTGACACCTATATTTTGTGCACGGTAGGGCTATTGTGTCGCCTCATAAGGCAAGGCCGCCACCAATCAGAACGCAGTAGCGACCACCAATCGGAACTGAATGGGCGCGGAAAAGGCAACGCAAATGCACGCCTGTGTGACTACAACGTCACACAGGACGTCCCTCATCGAGGTCTGAATCGTCATAATAGCTGCCATGTGACAGGGTCACAACGACCAACGACATCATTGTACAGGTCGCTACAGGTCGCCGCATCGCTGCTGCGTCGTTGGGAAGATCTCACTGTTTGACATCTCACCAGCGACCACATAGCGACGCAGCAACGATCCCTGACAATTCGTATCGTTGTCGGGATCGCTTTAGCGTCGCTAAGGCTACGTTCACATTTGCGTTGTGCGCCGCAGCGTCGGCGCCGCAGCGCACAACGCAAACAAAAACGCGGCAAAACGCACGCTAAAACGCTGCGTTTTACGCCGCATGCGTCCTTTTTGGCCGAAAGTTGGACGCAAAAAAAATGCAACTTGAAGCGTTTCTTGCGTCCAACGCTTGCGGCCATGCGGCGCAAAACGCAGCACAACGCATGTCCATGCGCCCCCATGTTAAATATAGGGGCGCATGACGCATGCGGCGACGCTGCGGCGCCCGACGCTGCGGCGCTGACCGCAAATGTGAACGTAGCCTAAGTGTGACGGGGCCATTAGCCTCACAAATTACTCCTGCAGTACTTGTACCACAGGTGTACAACCCAAGGCTCACAGTGAATAAATTGGGCTTCATAATGGGATCCTGATCAATTAGATGGCTAGCTCAGAGAAAGAGACATAGATAGCTCAGAGATAGATATGCTTAGATATAAGTAGATTAACAGAAAGCCAGAGAGATAGACAGACAGACCACAGCTGGTTCTACCACAAGGACACTGGACCCATGGGCTAGCTTCACTGCACATGTCCATATGTAGAGCCCCTGCCGCACATGCATCTCCCACGAGTAGGACACAGACTGCACATACAAGTTGTGCAGAATGCTACACACGACACATGAGCGTAACGGCTGCACAGATGCTATGTCCCCTGGTGCACAGAAAAGCTGGTATGAGCTAGATACATAGGAGATAGGAGAGTTTGTACCACCTCACAGAGACTATCGCTTCCTGTCTGCCAGTGTCATTCCTTATTTTGTTAGGTGAACTGCAGCTGCAAATCTGTTGCAAAATCCACATGATTTGGTGCTTGATTCATCCATTAACAGTCATTAAATTTAACAAAACAAAGCAGCTCATTTTGGCTTGACCGCCATATGTGAGATTGATCCTTGATAAACATTAGGGATGACGTCAGGGTGCACCAAATCTTAAGAGGGTGAACCATACACCAGCGTTACCACATTTGCTCACAGGTCCCATAGAAACCCAGATCGTTAGTTAAAAGGATTAAAGTTCAGAACTTCTGGCCGTGTATGACTCTCTGAAGTGTTACATCTCTGAAAATCACTGATGAAAAAATAAATTAATTGTGAAGCTTCTCTCTTTTGACTACCGTGAATAATACGATCCATGTGACACACAAGCCCTTACACCACAAAGCCAGTGAGCGTGCCCCACTGAGTGCAGGGTATCCCATACTCTGTGTGTTTGGATGACCACTGAATTACAGACTCGGAGCCAGATAATCGCTTTTTAGAAGAGCCACAGAAAAAGCTGAACCACCATTATGTAGCAGGGTGGAAATCTTATTCCCACACCAATATTACTAGCAGGAAAAGAGAAGAGGAACGTGAAAATCCAGCCAAGAATCATCTAATGGCGAAAGATATTAGACAGCAGAACAATCTTTATTATTGGATATTAGGCCCTAGTTTATAGGCTCTGTGTGTGTAACTTATTCTCCCAGGTCCTCATACCAATGGTGGGAGAGACACGGAATACCCCACGGTGCTATCCCGGATATGAGGCATTACTGGTCACCATTCTTCACATTCCTCTTTAGATCAGTGGAGAAAAACTGCATAACAGGCACAGAAAATTATAAAAAAGTAAAATAAAAAAAGCTATATAAAAGCCTAAATACTAATTAATTTAAAGGGGTATTCTATTCCCATCAAGGATCTAAGACATCATCCTGGCTAATGCAAGCAGGCAGAGAATGAATGCAAAGTTGGTTCGTACTCACAGTGATGGGAGTTATGTAAACAGCTAAACGTGAAGGCATCACTCCATTTATTCTGTAAGCAGGACTGAGATTGGGGGACAGACCCCCTTTCTTCACAGAGGTGGAAAATGAATCATTCATACTTATGATATATCCACTGGATATGCAAAAAAGGTGTCTGATGCGAATACCCCATCAAAGACTCCCATATAAAGACATGCTAAATGTAAATGTCACCTATAAAAATCCTAAAAAAATCCCATGAACAAATAATTACTCTTTGGGAGTGTTAGGGGGTCACCCACTTTCCTCCTTCTCCCAAACCTCACATCAGACTTGTCTTGTCACCTGCACTATTCTGACAGCAGTATGAGATGAGGAACACTGAGCCAAAGAGTGAAAAAAAAAATCTTTGGACAAGTCTTTTTTTCATCTATTTAATTTTCTAATTCATTTTAGATCTATTTTTTTCTGGCATTAAGGGCAAACACGTAATATAAATGTGAGTAGTGTAAGAAAAAATAATCATGGCATCCAAACAACAAAGATGCAAACCTGGGAGAATATCCCAGCTACAAGGCGATACCCTCACAGTTTATAGAAGGCTATAGACACAGGTTATAAGTACTAGCCCTTGATGGTCTGTTCATACCATGTGCTCCATGTTGTATTTCTGCCACTTTTGTGGTGTATGCGGACCTCAGATTAATATTCATAATGAGACTTATACATAAAAATACAGGGCTAATTAAGAGCAGCTGTAGATCTCTGCTCCAACAGAACAGGCATTGATTTACGCAGGACCCCAGTGTGACAAGTAACAATGTCTTCTGTCATGTTGGATCAGGGTTAATTAGTAACAGGCAGACGAAAATGTGGATGCTTACAAGAAGTGGAGGTAAAGGGTCTCGCTTCTCTGTGCTTGGCATACATGTCATTTCCCAGGTGCAGGCTAGCCCATTCCTGCTCCTGTCATCCCAGCAAGGATTATTGGGAATGACAGCTAATTTACATTCATTCATAGGGTGGGGAGTTTGATTGTCGGATGTCAATCACGGTGTCCACATCTATGAATCCAAGCTTTCAGATTGATGGCATTGCTACTAACACGGTTCATAAGTGCAGACGGAGGATTTTACTCTCATTATAAATGTGATTATTGCTCTGTTGTTGTGTGGACGGCGATGTCTGGGTCATGCGGAGAATAAGCATATCTATATGTAAAAGTGTCACGCACTCTGTCACCGAGAACATGTGGTACGCTCATCTAGCACCAAGTAGGTGCTTTTATATCCCATACCAGCTGATCCATGGTGTCCCTATGGACTGCAGCACAGACATCAAAGTTTCTCTTATGTGCACTAGAAAATGCAAGACACTGGTCAGAGTATGTAGCGCTCCGGCCGGCAGGTCCCATCTCCAAAGTACAGGGAGATCGGGTCCCACCTGCCCGCAGGCATTCCCCTGGTCCACGCAATACTTCTCACCCAGTACACGCTCCCGCAACGCTACAACACTGGCAGCAGCGTCTGTCTGACGGGTCTCCTCTGCTCACTCACTTCCTGGTTACAGGGGAGAGCGCATAGGGCACGCGCTGCGGTCAAATAATTTAAAGGGCAAGCACACCCTTTTTCCTGAATGTGCTCTCAGCCAATCGCTGGGAGATCAGGGTGTATTCAAGGTTCTCACTTCCTTTGGGAGGTGCCTGGGCAACTTTGTGTTTTCTGCTTAGTTGCCGTCCTCAGGTTGCAGATCACACTTGCTTACTCTGCCTTGCCTGAACTAAAATCCAGTGTTTTTTCCCTAGTGCCATTGTCCCGAATACCTACCATTTACCTTTGGACTCTGATGGTTTCATTAGGTCCTGCTGGTTCTCTTGCTCCAGTTCCCTGGACCTCTTGCTCCTCCTCACCCAGTACCACTGTCCCTTTGGTCTCTGGAGCTATTGCACGTGAGCTTCCTTGGCTGCGAAGTATATCCCTGTATAGGGGTTTGCATTGGAGCTCCCTCGGGGAGTATTCTGTGTTTCAGCCCAGGGGGTTCTCCCTTGTGGGTCCCCCTGCTTTATAACCTGAATAAAGCTTTGCTGATTCATCTGACATCCTTGTCTGGCTGGTTCCTAGGGTTCAGCTTCCACAGAGTCCTCTGTGGTCTAGTGGGTTCACTAACCTTGCTCTGCCTGCCTTGGCGTGACAGAGTATAGTATACATTGGGCACTAGGAACTGAGCATCCCCAAAGGAGAGAAGAAAGTACTGTAGGTACTATGCATGTCTACAAAGCCTGGGAGACTGTGTGACTAAATCTTCACTCTACTGCTGCTAAAAAGTGGTAACAATTACACAGCTATGCATTGGATCAAACTTAAAGAGGTGCATAAGGTGTCGATGGATGAAAGAAAATTTAAGCCTACACCTTTGTTTTAGTGGTGGACTCTACAACTGGATCTTCAATAGTAAAACCTTTTGATTATCTCTATGACATGTCAAAAGTTTTTAGAACATGCAAAACATTTTGTCTTGTGCGTCAAACTTAGAAATAAGGTGCCCTTATGAGAAGTGGGACTCTTAAGACCCCTGACAATATTGAAGACTGATTTGGCCGACTGTCTAACGTGTATGGGGGCCCCCGACAGCTTATGTCAGGAAAGATTAGGATCCGGCATGTCCAATTTTGGGCTGCAGATCTTTTTTGTTCTCTAAGAGATAAGACATTTCTGGAAGCGTCTTTTTCATATAGGATACATGAGCGGTCTGCAGTGTGGGCACTCCTGTGTATGGGAGAGTCGGGTGAGAAAGCTGTTGGACAAATGATGCTTTGGCCAGCAATTATCTAGAGTGTATGGGGGGCTTTGGTAGAGGAAATCAGACATCTATGACGGATACTCTCTATATGTCTCCCTATACTTTATTTGAGAGTCTTGGAGGTTGTGCAATCTGCCAGTGTGGCCTGTCGGTTGAGAAAACAATGCACTTCTGTACTACAGGAAATCATCCTGACTATATAAGTAAAAAATATATAATTAGTCTTCCAATTTTCCCTTTTTGAGCCCAAATCTTACTTTTCCTCTCTGGATGAGATTATCAGACAAATACCAAAACATCATCCCAAGAGACCACTTATATGTACTATCCAGATTGTTTCATGAGATTTATTTCATAGATATATCTTTATGGCACATGATAATGCTGATTTTTACACACATGTGAACACTGGTGGCTATTTTTCTCCTGAAGTGTCAAGTATGACTTCTTTGCTATCTTGCCGAATAGGAGGATTTGTGGGTTATGATCCACGCTGCCAGCTCATCCAGAACAGACAAAATGTACAATTGAACAGTGGTTTATTCTACGCGTTTCGGAGAGCATATGACTCCTTCTTCAGAAAAATACCACAAGTGCAGACAACACTTGTTACAGACTTTAAATAGGTTCAAATTTTAAATAAAAGCGCAAGAGGCTCACCTGACAGATGATGTCACCGGTGCTGACGTATTAGCACATGATAAATATATTAAACGACAAGTGAATAATAAATAGTGTATAAAATAATTAAATTCGTCATAAATACCTACTTATCTTTTACAGGAATATGGAAAAATCAATCATACAGAAGAAAGTAAAAAAGAGAAAAGAAAAAAGAAAAAGAGAGGGGAGAGCAAGAACCCGCAGAAATGCATCTCATGTCCTCTCTCATCCATATAAGCCATAAGTAAGGTAAGTAAAGAGAGGACATGAGATGCATTTGTGCGGGTTCTTGCCCTCCCCTCTCTTTTTCTTTTTTCTGTATGATTATAATTTTTCTATATTTCTGTAACATATAAGTAGGTATTTATGAAAAATTGAATTATTTTATACACTATTTATTATTCACTTGTCATTTAACCCCTTAGTGACAGAGCCAATTTGATACTTAATGACCGAGCCAATTTTTACAATTCTGACCACTGTCACTTTATGAGGTTATAACTCTGGAACGCTTTAACAGATCCTGCTGATTCTGAGATTGTTTTTTCGCGACATATTGTACTTCATGTCAGTGGTAACATTTCTTCAAAATTACTTGCGATTATTTATGAAAAAAACGGAAATATGGCGAAAATTTTTATAATTTTGCAATTTTCAAAATTTGTATTTTTATGCCCTTAAATCACAGAGATATGTCACGAAAAATAGTTAATAAATAACATTTCCCACATGTCTACTTTACATCAGCACAATTTTGGAAACAAATTTTTTTTTTTGTTAGGGAGTTATAAGGGTTAAAAGTTGACCAGCAATTTCTCATTTTTACAACACCATTTTTTTTTAGGGACCACATCACATTTGAAGTCATTTTGAGGGGTCTATATGATAGAAAATAACCAAGTGTGACACCATTCTAAAAACTGCACCCCTCAAGCTGCTCAAAACCACATTCAAGAAGTCTATTAACCCTTTACGTGCTTCACAGGAACTGAAACAATGTGGAAGGAAAAAATGAACATTTAACTTTTTTTTGCAAACATTTTACTTCAGAACCATTTTTTTTTATTTTCACAAGTGTAAAAACAGAAATGTAACCATAAATTTTGTTGTCCAATTTCTCCTGAGTACGTCGATACCCCATATGTGGGGGTAAACCACAGCACCGCAGAGCTTGGATGAGAAGGAGTGCCGTTTTACTTTTTCAATGTAGAATTGGCTGGAATTGAGATCGGACGCCATGTCGCGTTTGGTGAGCCCCTGATGTGCCTAAACAGTAGAAACCCCCCACAAGGGACCCCAATTTGGAAACTAGACCCCCCAAGGAACTTATCTAGATATGTGGTGAGAACTTTGAATGCCCAAGAGCTTCACAGAAGTTTATAATGCAGTTGTGAAAATAAAAAATATTTTTGTTTTCCACAAAAAAGGTTTTTTAGCCCCCAAGTTATAATTTTCACAAGGGTAACAAGAGAAATTGGACCTCAAAAGTTGTTGTCCAATTTGTCCTGAGTATGCTGATGCCCCATATGTGGGGGTAAACCACTGTTTGGGCGCACGGCAGAGCTCAGAAGGGAGGGAGCACCATTTGACTTTTTGAGCGCAAAATTGGCTGTCGTGTTTGGAGACCCCCTGATGTACCTAAACAGTGGAAACCCCCAAATTCTAACTCCAACCCTAACCCCAACACACCCCTAACCCTAATCCCAACCCGATCCATAATCCTAATCACAACCCTAACGATAATCACAACCCTAACCCCAAAACAACCATAACCCTAATCAGAACCCTAAATCCAACACACCCCTAATCCTAATCTCAACCCTAACCTCAAACCTAACCCTAATCCCAATACACCCTAACCCTAATCCCAACCCTAACCTTAACCCTAATCCCAAACCTAACCCTAATCCCAAACGTAACCCTAATGCCAACCCTAATCCAAACCCTAACCCTAATCCCAACTCTAACCCTAACTTTAGCCGCAACCCTAGTCCTAACTTTAGCCCCAACCCTAGCCCTAAATTTAGCCCCAACCCTAACTTTAGCCCCAACCCTAACCCTAAATTTAGCCCCAACCCTAAATTTAGCCCAACCCTAACCCTAAATTTAGCCCCAACCCTAACCCTAAATTTAGCCCAACCCTAACCCTAAATTTAGCCCCAACCCTAACCCTAAATTTAGCCCCAACCCTAACCCTAAATTTAGCCTCAACCCTAACCCTAAATTTAGTCCCAACCCTAACCCTAACTTTAGCCCCAACCCTAACCCTAAATTTAGCCCCAACTCCTCTAGCTGCCTGCCGGCAGATCATGGCGGGCGCACTGCGCATGCGCCCGCCATTTTCTTAACGGAGGAAGAAGCCAGCAGCCAGGAGGGGACACAGGGGGACCCAGGGACACCGGTAAGTATAACAGGATCCCCGAATCCCCCTATTTCTCTGTCCTCTGATGTGCGATCACATCAGAGGACAGAGAATTACACATCGCTTTTTTTTTTTTGCTGTCGCCGGTAAACAGTTAATTACCGGCGATCGCAAAACAGGGGTCGGTAAAAACCGACTCCGATCATGTTCTTTGGGGTCTCGGCTACAACCGGCAGCCGAGACCCCAAAGATCTTCCGGGTGCCGGCCGGCGGGCGCACTGCGCATGCACCCGCCATTTTTTGGCCGGAACAAGATGGCGGCGCCCATCGGGAGCCACGAGGAGTACCTGGGGAGACAGGTGAGTATCGGGGGGCGATCGGGGACCCCATTTCTGTCCTCTGATGTGCGATCACATCGAAGGACAGAGAAATTAAATGGGAAATCGCGTTTTTGGGTTTTTTTTGCGACCGCCGGTAAACGGTTAATTACCGGCGATCGCAACCCGGGGGTCGGTAAAAACCCCCCGAATCATGTTCTCTGGGGTCTCGGCTACCCCCGGTAATCGAGACCCCAGAGGAAATCCGACTCTGGGGGGGCGCTATTCACTTTTTCCACAGCGCCGTTAATTAACGGCGCTGTGGTTTATGTACCCTTAACTGCCGCCGTTAAAAGGCGCATCGGCGGTCGTTAAGGGGTTAATATATTTATTATGTGCTAATACATCAGCACCTGTGAACGTCATCTGTCAGGTGAGCCTCTGGCGAGTTTATTTGAAATTTGAACCAATTTAAACAACAAGTGTTGTCTGTACTTGTGGTATTTTCCTGAAGAAGGAGTCATATGCACTCTGAAATGCGTAGAAGAAACCACTGTTCAATTGCACATTTTGCCTGTTCTGGATGAGCTGGCAGCGCGGATCATAACCCACAAATCCTCCTATTCAGCGATTTAGCTACAGTCGCGTGTCGACGGGTGGCTCTGCGGCAGCCAGCACTTTATGCCTATGAATCTTCTACATCAGGTGAGCAGTTACATTACTGGCGAATCATCTTTTAAATTGTGAGATAGGACACTATCTGCGCTTTTTCTTTCCTACAAGGTATATCACTAGTTCTTTGCTATCTGAAATTCCTAGGCGTACTGTTGTAAGTGTCCATCGGTACTTAAGAGAATAACTTTCATATATCTAATCATGACTTCACAGGTATTTATTTTTATTTTACTCACTTATATAGTGCCATTCATTCAACAGCGCTTTACGGACATAACCATCACTGTCCCAGTGAGGCTCACACTCTAGACTCCCTGTCGGTATGACTTTCGAGTGTGGAAGGAAAACAGAGAACCAAGAGGAAACCCACGCAAACACGGGGAGAACATACAAACTCCTTGCAGATTTTGTCCTTGGTGGGATTTGAACCCAGGATCCCAGCGCTGCAAGGCTGCAGAGAAGACCGCCAATCAGCAGAACCAGTTAATCAGGCGAATATTGTGACATGCAAAAATAAATAAAAATTGAAGACCACTAGTGCTAAAGATCTTACACAGATGCATGAAAAATAATCATACTACCCACCATGATAATCATTTCGTACTATTAAATATTTGAAGATAACCAGTCCGGGGTTTAGACCTTCACAGAAGACGTCTGGGGATGGATTCAGGTAGGACTACTGCCCATTGACGTCATTCATACATGGATCTGCAGATGTGGCCAGCCATCTAACACCTCATTAACCTTCTTTGTGGTGGGCTGATTGCCGAGAGGTTAGTGGCAATGATGGCTCCTGTATAATTATGGTTTTGGAGTAACACATGGCAATCTTTGTGGTCACCTCTAGATAAAACCATTAATTATAACAAGTCCCTCTGTAAATGGTACAAAGTTCGCGGTTACAAGTTACAGAGCAGCCTGTGTCACAGTTCATCCTAATAAGAATGACTGGACCACCACTGATAAATCAAAATAGAAATTAAAATGCAGTAAAAAAGTAGTGAATATTTTTTTGTCACTGCAATCATGCTTCAGGGTGAAAGATAAATTTGAGATTCCTTTACCTTGGTGAGAAAGAACTGCTCTGTGTAGGGTAGAGAGAAGACCGTGACAACTGCTCAGAGTGATTGGTTCAGATAATTGTTTTTCACCATTTTTAAAAACTTACTTCCACTTAAAACTAAAAGTCAGTTTCCGGTTTGTAAGATCTTGGGAGTTCGACTCTTGAAACCCCAAGCTGACTAGCTCTGTCCCTTTCCGGGGAAGGTGACTAAGGTGTAATACCTAGCATACTAAATAAAGTTATGGCGCTTCATTGTAAACAATAAAACAACTTATTGGCAGTGGTTCAGAGATTTAGATCCTCACTGAGGACCTACATGAAGGTTAAACCATCAATTAAAAAATAATGCACCCATCAGCACCTGGCACTTCTCTGTTTTGTGTCTAAACTCTCAGTAAATGTTCAGATCTTAGTCACCTGAATCGATCTAGTGTAAACTTGTAAACACTAGAGAGGGAAGACGGGGGATGCAAATGCAGCTTCTCACACAGTGTTTCAATGAAACTCTACATTAGGAAAGAGGGGAGCAGTCTGGGAGATACCGGATTGGCCCAGAGCATAATTCTTATCCCACAACCCAGAGAGCAAATATGGTAGAAAAAAATGTGCTTTTCCAGCAATAGAAAAAAAGAAAATAACTCCTAATATGCAACATTTCTGTCTGCGCTGATCTAATACATATCTACAGCTGCCTAGGAAATAATTTTTACTTTTTGATTACAATTATTAAACATCTTCCAACAGTTCAACCAATTATCAGGTGATATAAAAGCACAAAGGAAACCCATTATTATAGTTCTGTCTTGCCTTTTTACATTACTATGTCTTACATCCCAAGTCTGATCCCGCTAAGAAGAGAATTGCACTTTTGACCTAGAGGAAAGCTCTGAACTACAGGGCGAAATCTTTTATTTTCACAAAAATAAAATAAACAAAAATTCCAAAGTGACAGACAATTCTGAAGATTGCTCAATGCACCGGCGACCACTGGAGCGTTCTGCATTATATCATGTCCACAACAAACCACATTGCCTTGCTGCAACTGTTATTTGGAACTTGGATCTCAAAATGTGTTGCTCCGATTACTGTTTTTTCCATTCCAAGGACAAGTTTAGGCTCATGCATACCACAATCATGAAGTAATAGATCTCCAACTACACTAACTTTTGCTTTATTGATTTAACCCTTTCCTTATTCATAGAAAAGAGAATCACACTCAGAATGGAAACAAGGTTATGGACATCATAAACCTCCTCTGGAGGACCGTGTCTTCCTACATAACATTATCCATAAGAAGGTTAACATTTAGTAGTCATAATATTTAATGTTAAACTATGCGGGGTAGGGGGGATATCCTCATGAGGTGGATTTTTGTTTTTACAACTGCAGTAATCAACACATGAATTTATGTTACAAGTAAAAACCTGACATCAGCAATAACATCATTATAAAGGCGTCAGCCAGGTTAATAACTGCATATTATTAGAGAATTTAAAGGGATTGTTCGTCGCTTCTCACTTCTGCTTCAGGAGGTGAGTGGTGTCGGTGACGTACTGTCTCCACATAATTTCATGCAGTATTGTGCGTGCCCTCAGTAGATTTATGGAGATGGGATATCATTGGCACCGCTCACCTTCTTAAATGTAACTAAAACCACAACACTTAAGATAAAAAATTATATAAAATCAATAAATCTAAAGATATAGTAAAAATATCAATATAATTAATATATATATATAAGATATATCAAGAGTGTGGTAAAAACAAGTGGTAACCACTCAATGGAAAGTAAGACCAAGGCCAAGAACACAAATTAGAAAAAGAAGTAAACACCAGACAGGAATCAGTATAGTATTAGTTAATTGTTACTTATAACTATGGCAGTGAGGAAAATCACAATAAAGAATAAAAAAAAAAACACAGTGTGCACTCTCCAGGATACATAAAATATAATTAATCATTTAGTTATCAAAATGAATAATTGCCCTCTCAGTAGACAGTTAGAAAATCCTAGTTCTCTGATAAAAACAATTGGAAGTGAATAGAGTATAAGATCGAATAAGTATATAAAAATACATATGCGCTCAATGTGCAATCCTAGCAATAAGGTGTCAAGGTAGCAGGTACATCAGTACCTAATATGCAAGTAGTGCATATTAATAAACCGGAGCAAGTGCTCAGCATATGTGCCAAAAAGTGTGTATCAGAGCGATAATCACATTATACAAAATACCTTGAGGGGTTTAAGATCCGTGTGTGCACACGCGCTCCGACGCGCGTTTTGGTTTTACTTCCTTCATCAGGGGGAGTGACGGGGAGTGGTTTATGATATATTAATGGTTTTTGGTTTTGAATCTATGCTGCACTACTTGCACATTAGGTACTGATGAACCTGCTACCTTGACACCTTATTGATAGGATTGCACACTGAGCACATATGCATTTTTATATATTTACACTCTATTCACTTCCAATTGTTTTTATCAAAGTACTAGGATTTTCTAACTCTACTGAGATGGCAATTATTCATTTTTATAACTAAATTATTAATTATATTGTATGTATGTATCCTGGAGAGTGCACAGGTTTTTTTTTTATTATTTATTGTGATTTGCCTCACTACCATAGTTATAAATAAAAATTAACTAATACTATACTGATTCCTGTCTGGTGTTTCCTTCTTTTTCTAATTTGTGTTCTTGGCCTTGGTCTTACCTTCTTAAATGTGTATATTTTGCATTGATGACATTGCACAAACAGGAGAAAACCCACGTTGTTAGGTCGGCTTTACACATCTAACAGGGTGTAAGTATGGACTGCAATATAGGGACTCGCCATGGGTCTCCTGACAGTCTATGGGGCTGTCAAGTTTGGGTATGGGGACCTGGCGCCTATGCTTGCATCGTGATCTATGTCGGATATCTGAAGCCTTATACTTGGAAAGGAAATTCATCTATTAGTTGGAGAAAAGCGTGTTTCTTACTGTGGAGGATTCAGCAAATCCATGTATTACATAGACAATACATTGGTTTCAATTTAGAAATGTGCAATGCTTCATATTTCCTGTGGGGGCACTGTAGGGAAACTGTACATTTATCTATGAAGAACACCCTGTAGTCAGCTCACCCTAAAAAAAAAGGTATTGTCTAAAGTGAACAACTAAATGATGGGAAATTTAATTTCCTGTAGCCCCGAGAGTTTATTATTAGGATACGTTCAGACATCACGAATACGCTAGCAGTTTTATCACCTGGATATCACAAAAGCAGCACAGTAGAGGAGGATTTAACAAATCTCGCCTTCTTGCTGCAGATAAAAATCAGAATAGAAATTGACCTTTGGTGCACTTTGTAACTTGGCAGCATGTCAACTGTTTCTATGGAGTTCATGTGGCAAAAACTCAACAAAATCCATATATAAAATAAGCTGAATTGCTATAAATTCAATTTTTATTTATTTATTTTGTGTGTGGGGGGCACAAATCTGAGTGTTTGTAAACGTATCCAGAGTACGGATATACATAAATATATAAAAAAGAAATTGATATATTAAAAAAATAAAAATCAATTGCTCATTATAATCTAAAAAACGTAGGCACCTCACAAGATTTTAAGGCGCAGACGGAGCAGGACGAGCTGATAGTATAATATATCATGTGGTTATTCGCTGTCATAATCCAGAATATTTTGTCAGCTGCTCATTAGTGCTGGATTAGTAGGAATTTTTCTGCATTTTTTGTGTATTTAAATAAAGAAAAAATAGCATTGAAAAGTCTAATATCTTCCCCTGCTCATCTTTTCCTCCCTCGAGTCCATACAAAGCTCACTCATAATGTCTCCCACATACTAAAGAGGGAAGACGTTTTATTTAGGATAAACACCGCACAGGAAGTTTCCGTGAAACATGAGGATTTTTTCCAGAAATGTCTAAAGTTCTTTTGTTTTGCTGAAGAAAGTGACTGCACATGTGCCGAGAATCTGTAAAAACCATCTCTCTCTTGTTTGACCATACATAAAAATACTTTTATTTGGTTCCTGTGGTTTACAAATAGAAAAAAAAATCCTCTCCATTCGGAAAATAGGAATATTTGTGAACAGTCTAAATTCTTCTGGTATTTTCTTTAGCCATTAAAAGGTCTGATGACGGCAAGACCATTTTCTGCTTTTCTTACTGAAAGTAAGTAGACTTTTGTTTTTCAACTCACTAGCATGATAATGAAGATTTTTCATATCTTATATCACTGATGCGCTATGATAAGGAAGCTAAAGGATGTCAATACAATGTTGGGGTCCTCTAACTTGTAATGGGAATATTAATGACTGATCTCTTAGCTTCCACCTAACACTTTGTTAGGGATAGTATGTTTTTTGGGGGAAAAGTAGTATAGAAAATGTATACCTGCGAGATCTTCCTTGGAGGAGACCAGACGGGGAGAACTGTTTCCTGGCTCGATCCTTAATGAAAGTCTAAAAGATAAAAAAAATATATATTTATAGGTTTAGAGAGAAATATTTGTAAGCAAATATTAAAAACGATCATTATTTATAGAGTATCAACAAGAAATGTCAGAATTTATCATGTCATGTTATTAACCTCTTCACCCCAAGCCTGTTTTCACCTTCCTGTTCAGGCCAAATGTTACAATTCTGCCCAGTGTCATTTTATGAGGTAATAAAACAGGAACATATCCCAGTAATTTTTTGTGACATGTTTTACTTCATGTTCTTGGTAAATTTTGGTTCATATTTTCACAAAGAAAACTTAAATCATATCAAAAATTTGACAAAAAAAAATAAATGACAAAATGTTGCAATTTTCAAACTTTCATTTGTATGCCTTTAAACCAGAAAGTTATGACACACAAAATAGTTAATAAATAACATTTCCCACATATCTCCTTTATATCAGCATCATTTATTAAACGGAACTATTTTTATTAGGAAGTTAGAAGGATTAAAACTTTATCAGCAATCTCTAATTTTTTCAACAAAGTTTACCAAACCAATTTTTTTTAGGGACCAAGTGACATTTGAAGTGACTTTGAGGGGCCTACATGCCTGAAAATACCCCAAACTGACATCGCTCTTAAAACTGCACCCCTCACTCTGCTCAACACCACATTAAAAATTAACCCTTTAAGTGATCATGGGATTTAAATCAATGTGGAGGGAAAACATTAAAATTTTAATTTTCACACAAAAATGTTGCTTTAGCTCGATATTTTTCATTTTCAAAATAGTAACAGGAGAAAATGGACGCCACAAACTGTTGTGCAATTTCTCCTGAGTAAACAGATACCCCTTATGTGGTGGAAAACTACTATGTGGGTTCAGAAAGGAAGGAGCACTGTTTGACTTTTAGAGCACAAAATTGGCTGGAATAAACAAGAGGACGCCATGTCACATTTGCAGAGCAACTGATGTGCCTAAACAGTGGAAACTCCCACAATTGACCCCATTTATCTAGACTTGTGGTGAGCACCACGAATCTGCAGTTGCGTCACAGAATTTTATAATACTGAGACATGAAAATGAAAAATTGCACTTTTCCCACAATAATGTTGCTTTAGTCCCAAATGTTCCATTTTCACAAGGATAAGATGATAAAATAGACCACATAATTGGTTGTGCAAGTTCTCCAGAGAGCTCTTGAAGAAGTGACAAAAAAGTCGAAACCCACCACAAGTGACCCCATTTTGGAAGGAATATAGAGATATTGTGACGCTAGTCACTTCTCACGGTAAGCCGTGAGTCAGAGCGGTCAGGGAGTCCAAGATCAGTAGCCAGAGGGGTACGTCATAAACAGAAGGAAGAGACAAAAGCGTAGTCAGGTAACGTTCCGAGGTCAGAGTACCGGGAGACTAACGGATCAGAGCTGAAGGGGTTAAACAGGAGGATGGTCAGAAAGAAGTCCAAGGTCAGGCAACAGATCAAGCATATAGAACTCAAGTCACAGGGAGCACAAAGCATAAACCTCACAAGATGAATGTACGTCTGGCAGTGGTCTGGGAGAAGCTGCTCAGTTAAGCAGGCATGGCCATTACCCGGGATAATAAACACCTGAGACAGCCGATGCCTCCCAGTCACAGATTGACAGCTCAACTAGCCAATCAACACACCAACAGCTCAGCACGCCCCTGAACCAGACTGGATGGTCATGCTGTCAATCAAAGTACTGACAGCTTCAGCACACTCCTGTGCCAGATTGGACAGCCGAGCTGTCAACTACTGCATCCCAGACACCCTGAGGGGTAGAACCGTAACAAGTATATTTAGGGTTTTACTGGTATTTAAATTCATAATGTGGTACCATATGTAGGCTGTGCACAGTGCATATTGGTGCAATAGAATGGTGCAATTACAGGGTAAATCAATAATAAATAGTGATGAGCGAATATACTCGTTACTCGAGATTTCCCGAGCATGCTCAGGTGTCCTCCGAGTATTTTTTAGTGCTCGGAGATTTTGTTTTCATCACCTCAGCTGAATGATTTACATCTGTTAGCCAGCATAAGTACATGTGGGGGTTGCCTGGTGGC
The DNA here is from genome assembly GCF_051348905.1 of Ranitomeya variabilis. Lineage (NCBI taxonomy): Eukaryota > Metazoa > Chordata > Amphibia > Anura > Dendrobatidae > Ranitomeya > Ranitomeya variabilis. The sequence continues at coordinate 241,716,171 of NC_135233.1, read as the reverse complement.
TAGGGAATCCCCACATGTAATCAAGCTGGCTAAGAGAAATCATTCAGGTGCGGTGATGAAAACTAAATCTCCGAGCACTAAAAAATTTTCGGAGGACACCCGAGCATGCTCGGGAAATTTCGAGTAACAAATATATTCGCTCATCACTAATAATAAACAATAATTCATGGATTTGTGGCAGACTTATTATATTTTTTATGCACAGGCAAGGTGCACAGCATTTTATCTTAATTAACCAGAACTCTATTTTCAGCAAGCCAGGAGGAATAGACTTATCTATATGATGACTTTTGAATTTGTGTGTTTCTTTCTGGTTGATCAAGAAAACACAGACTTTTGTTTGTATAAGCCTGTAATATTGACTCGTATATGTAGACATTTGATGCAACATATTGTGCTGTTATCCTGGATGATTAGTGATGTTTGCTGATATGTTGGCTACACATTGTCCAGGCCATCCAGTTTATTAACTTGCAAAATAGAGGCGGAAAAATAGATTATGCAAATAGAATACATAATCAAACAATGCGAGTTGGTCTTATCATCATTCTTCCCCTTTACCTGTGTATATTGCATGAAGATCAGTTGCTAACTATAAAAAGAGGTTATATGCCTCTGTAACAAGAGACAGAGATTTAGCCAAGACATCCAAAAAGAACCAAACATCAAATGGAAAATAGAGACAGCGCTGTCTCTATTTTCTATTTGATGTTTGGACGTTTTCCAGGAAGGACTCCCTGGATTTTGACGTGCGCTCCTTCTATGGGTAAAAGTTAACCCTGTGATGCCATGAGGTGCTGTGGATTATCATTTATCCATACACAACCAGAGACTCTCTACAGGACAGCAGGAAATACATTTTGGCTTAATCATGAGGAACACAGACTTGTAAATCTACAGGATGCCAGCTTAGGGGACGATGGTCCCGTCTGGAAGAATACAGATTTGCTCCATCAATCTATGGATATGTTTGGAGTAGTTAGGATTCGGACCCACCAGGTGCCTGAGCCCCATGGATACATTTGTGGGGGCTAGGAATGGGACCCATTGGTTGCCTGGCTCAATAGAGATGTTTTGAGAAGCCAGGTTGTGACCCTCCGGTCATCTGGCCTTGTACCTCAATGGACTGTCATCTTCCTAAGCTTGTCGATACCTCCTTTCTGTGCATACCACTGGTGGGTAGTTGTCCCTGGAAGCTCTGAAGTAACAGCTGTTATTATCCTGGCGAGTCAGCGGAAGAGTGAGACTTTGTAATTTTGCACCATCTTGGGTACTTTGCTGGGACTGTTCTATGTGTTATCTGCCTATTTTGTGGTTCAATAAAGTATTGCCACAAGGTTTTACCCTCACCTTGTGTTGTCTGAGTAATGTTACACCCACATGTAAAGGAGAGCGGTGCGTTCAGCAGGATGATCCCTGGTCCATGCGGTTTCAGCTAGCGGACCGGAGCACCCGCTGATCACCTGTGTCTCCACACAAGGTTTGCAGGGGCAGGTGTTACACTGAGAAATTGTGTCATTTCTTATCCCAGTTCTGTAACACACTTTGCACCCGTTTTGCGTCTGGTTTGTTGACCTGCGTAGAGGTGCCTTGTACAGCGGTGGGGATGCTGCCATTACCACATATAGTGGTCAATAAAAGAACATCCCTCTTGTCCTTATACTTGACCACCAGCATGTTGTTCCTACATTGGACTTTGCTCTCGCCCTTTAACAGCAGTCACCCAATTAGCAATCTAGGGAGTTTTTTTGCACACAGCAACCCATATTGCGGTAGCTCTGGCAGAAAGGGAGTTGAAGAGTGGGCATCCTGATATAGAAGTGGGTGTACCAATTCCCACAGTTTTCCCACTTTCTCCCAGGACAGGGAGCCATTCAGGTGGTTCAATCTTCGTAAACACTAAATCTACAGGTGTACCATGAGGTACTTTCACACAGTTTGTACATTTTTAATTCGTACCTCGCACTCTTATTAGGCAGGTAGTGCCAGAATTTAAGCCTCCCCTTGAAGTGGATTCAGGACTCATCCATGCAGATGTCCCCTCAGGTAAAGTACACCTCAGCAAATTTGTTGCTGAAGCGATCAATGACTAGGCTAACTTTGAAAAGTCTGTCAAAGTTGGGGTAATCTCAAGGTAAACACTATGCATTATCGTTATAATGCAAAAATTTGTTAATGGCCTCAAAACATGCCCAGTCATAGCTATGCAGAAAACTGGAGTGTTATATAAAAGATCAGAATTATTATTATTATTATTATTTATTGTTATAGCGCCATTTATTCCATGGCGCTTTACAAGTGAGGAGGGGTATACATAATAAAAACAAGTACAATAATCTTAAACAATACAAGTCATAACTGGTACAGGAGGAGTGAGGACCCTGCCCGCGAAGGCTCACAATCTACAAGGGATGGGTGGATGGGTGAGAATACAGTAGGTGAGGATAGAGCTGATCGTGCAGCGGTTGGTTGATCGGTGGTTACTGCAGGTTGTAGGCTTGTCGGAAGAGGTGGGTCTTCAGATTCTTTTTGAAGATTCTGATGGTAGGCGAGAGTCTGATGTGTTGTGGTAGAAGGTTCCAGAGTAGGGGTGATACGCGAGAGAAATCTTGTATACGATTGTGGGAAGAGGAGATAAGAGGGGAGTAGAGAAGGAGATCTTGTGAGGATCGGAGGTTGCGAATTCCAATATTGCTGAACTTCTGGCTTTTTCAATATTAGCATGGAAATTACAAGGCCATAAAACGTTATCATTTCTACTGCATCTGCGGGGGTCCAACTAGCAAGTGATAAAGTGCGGTTTGGGGCAAGAAATAGTCGCAGCCACCATGAGATTTTCAAAACTATCAGAGAAAAATACTTTAAAACAGTTGATTTCTGTGAGGTAGTTGGTGTCAAACTGGATTCCTGATTGGGCCACAAAATCAGGAATCTGAGGTTCATAACCTTCAGGGGAGGAGGGATTAGATCCTTAGGAGGGCACTAATGGTGGATACTGTGTTATTTGCAGTCCTAGGATGTAAATGTGGAGGTTCATTATTACTGGAGGAAGAAGAGGAGGATGGAGGAAAAATAGAGGAAGATGATGTCCTCTTCCTCACTATCAGTGTTGGAGGAAAGGAAGGTGTATGCCTCCTCGGATAAATACAATCTTTGGGAAGAGCGGGACATTTTTATTTTCACATGAGTGGGGTGTGTGTGTGTGTTTGTGTGTGTTTTTCACGTGTGTTGCATAACAAAATTTTTATTCAGGTGTGCATTTGGGGTAAGTATTTTTTAGTTACTTACAAAATTAAGTGGAATATGGGTGTATTATCCATTAAAAACTGTACATTTTTATAGATATAGATTCAAATTTAATTCCCCAAACAATTGGTGTACACACGTGAATCAAAGAAATGTACATACACTCCATAGCGGCTCTCCCTTCACTTTCCCTAATACACCCCCATAGAAGGGGGAAAGGTAAGTGGGGGAGGGGTATGTTGCTGATGGGAAAGATATATATCTCAACTCATGATATTACTTATCTAAAACTTTAGTAGGGTGTATACTACTGCCTCTATGCTTTTCCCCTCATTCCCCCCTGGAATGAGGAGAAACACATAGAGGCAAGAGTATACACCCTACTAAACTATGAGATAAGTAATATGGCGATAGGAGTGTATCTCTATAAATATTCTGAAAAGTGATATTATAATCTATATTATTAATTATGCTAATAATGCATATATATGATTATCTCTGCTATCGGCAATCTGCTGGTTTCCATACATGGTTTATTAAGTACTGGTCATCACATGGAAAAATATTTAGAATTGAGAGTCCTCAGTGGTTGATACCTTTTAATAGATAACTGAAAAGATGGTAACAAATTGCAAGCTTTCGAGACTAATCAGGTCCCTTTATCAGGCATAGACTAATACAAATTCTGAAGAATCACATATTTATGCACAATACAGCACAGAAAAATAAAATGCCATAGTTAAGACAGGTGACGTGAAAAAAAACCTAGTATCAATTACCGTATATACTCGTATATAAGTCGACCCGAGTATAAGCTAAGGCACCTAATTTTGCTTTGAAAAAAGTGGGAAACCTTATTGACTCGAGTATAAGCCAGGTATGCATTTTCCCCTAATCCCTATTCTGGTATGCATGGCTCCTTATTTCCATCCTTGTATACATGGCTCCTTATTCCCATCCTTGTATGCATGGCTCCTTATTCCCATCCTTGTATTGCATGGCTCCATATTCCCATCCTTGTATGAATGGCTCCTTATTCCCATCCTTGTATGCATGGCTCCTTATTCCCATCCTTGTATGCATGGCTCCTTATTCCCATCCATGTATGCGCGGTTCCTCATCTCCATCCTTGCATGTATGGCCCCCATGAGAAAAGTATAAAAAAAAAAACCCATCCTACTTACCTTCCCTGCACGCCCTCGCAGCATCTCGTTCCGGCTTCCAGCAGCTCTTCCGGACGGGCGATGACGTGTCTCCTCATTGTCATGTCATTCATCTCTCTCCAGCCTATCGGGTTGGAGAGAGGTGAATATTCATTACCTTAATTAGCGGTCACCTGCTAGAGTACAGCAGCTGCTGGAAGCCGGCAGCTGTAACTGTGCACGCGCTATAAGACAAATGAATATTCATTGCCAGTGCAGTGAATATTAATTTCTCTTTAGCAGCAGGCAGAGGCTTTAGCCGCTGGCTCCTGCCTCCTGTGACTTGCTGTTCTGACGCGCCCCCTCCCTCCCCATAAACTGAGACAATGACTTATGTTTAAGCCGAGGGGGCCATTTTGAGCACAAAAAAATGTTCTGAAAAACTCACCTTATACACTAGTATATACGGTACTACAATAATTTTTCACTAAAATTCTGAAACTACTCTACAATTACTGTAATAAATGGATGTCAGTAAAAAAAATTACTGAATGTTCGCAACTATCTGACGTTAATTGTAATTATATTTTAGTAAAAAAATATTGGAGTATAAGCTAATTACAACAGTAATTTTTGTTACTATAGATTACATTGTTCATGTATCTAGCACTATCAATTAATTTCAATTACTTTTTTAATATTATTCTTTTTTGTGTGGATGAAAAAAAACTGTTCCATTAAAAAAAAATCCTAAACACAGATTGAGCACGGATGCCAAAAGTGTTATGCTGAGGAGTAAAAGGAGATGGATGTCTCTAGTTGACTGCACTCTTGCACACTGTGGTAGTATCCAATAGTAACTGTATTACACGTTTCAAGTTTGTCACAAACTCTTTCAAAAAATAGACTACATGCAGAGATCAAGGTAACAGAGCAGGGTTTAAACAGAAAGAAGGAAGGTCAATATTCAAAGACTCACCCTGCTGGCCACGAGTAAAGTATGGTATACATAAAAGCCAATAATAACAGAGACAAAAAGCACAACACATCTAAAATTGCTAAAGCACAAAACTCTTAAAAGGGACCCTAAATTCATGAATGCCATTGCGAAAAAAAGAAGGAAAATTAAGACTGTTTGAATTCCTGAGAAGCGGAATCGAATATTAAGAGACCACAACAGAACATATGATCATTGTTGGTGATCTTAGTAATAAAACAAAAAGAAAACTGAATTTAGAGTTAACATTTACAGGTAAAAAAAAAAAGCGATAGGACTGAATTCCTGTGTTTGTGACGTTAGGAACTGGTATTTGAACTAAGTGGCTAGCTCTGAGAAATATAAAGATGCTGCACCAGAGCCCACAAGGAAAAAGCTGTATGAAAGCCTTGTAGAGTTGTACACCAGCTGTGAATAGTTTCCATGTGAAAATCTATATAATTGTCTAAGGTCCACTTCCGTCTGTTTGTCTGTAACGGAATTCCCGTGTTGCTGATTGGTCGCGGACGGCCGGGACCAATCAGCAAAGCGGGATTTCCGGGAAGGGGTGTGGTCTCCACCATCACTGCCAGTGTATAGGAGAGAGGAGCGGGAGAGTGTACTCTCAGGAGGGAACGTGGAGGCGTCTGGACAGTGCGGGTACCGGCCCGGGTGAGCGAGGGAGGTGGGGAGGAAGCCGGGGACTGGGAGAGGGCAAACAGTGGAGGGGCAGAGGGGGCTGCGAGGACGCCGGCCTGTGACGACCTATTGTGTGAGGGCACCCGGAGTCCTGCGTGTGCGGAGAGCCGGGGCGCGGGAGCCAGGGCTCCGGGGACCCGATTTTCCCCGCCACATTGAACTATACAGACGTCTGCCGGTACAGTTCAAATCAATGATGGAGGAGAGAGAGTCACCATCATTCCCCGCTCTGCCTCTGACACTGCGGGTGCGCGATGACGTCATCCCGTACTCACTGTGTCCCAGGCAGTGCAGCGGCAGCCGCTGAGACAGGAGCAGCGTGGGCATGAGGAGAGTTGAGGAATGTGCTTTTTTTTACTGGACTGTGGGGCCATTCTCGGAGGGGGAGGGGGGAGAGATGTGGGCTGTGCTGTATACTACTGTGTGGGCTGTGCTGTATACTACTGTGTGGGCTGTGCTGTATACTACTGTGTGGGCTGTGCTGTATACTACTGTGTGGGCTGTGCTGTATACTACGCGGCCAGATAGAGCTATATTCCGTATCTGCACAGCCTATATGTGTGTGTGTGTATATATATATATATATATATATATATATATATATATATATAAAATTGTCTAAGGGACTATGCATCTGTTTGTCTGAGATGGAAATCCCGCGACGCTGATTGTCACGCCCGGCCGCGACCAATTAGCGACAGGCACAGTCCGGCCGCGAATTGGCCCCTCCCTACTCCCCTCCAGTCAGTGCCCGCTCCATATTCCCCTCCAGTCAGCGCCCCCAGGTAAGGTTACCCTCAGTTCGAGTTCACGTTGGCGTACACACAGGCTCTGTTCCCGGCCTGCGGGCCCGGCATGGCGGCTGAGGGTCTGGAGCTCAGGCCCTGCGGCCCCGGGATAGGGAGGTAGCAGGAAGCCGCTCGCAGGAGGAGGGGCAGCCGCACACAGCACAGTCAGGCAAGGATCACAGGCTTCCAGGACTGACTGTGAGGGAAGGATGGGCGGTGCCTCCAGAGCACAGCGACCCCTGCAGGCTGGAGAAAGGTGGCACCACAAACTGCACTACAGGCTGCCCGAACCCCCGACATCCTGCACCCCAAACCCCCGACATCCTGCACCCCGAACCCCCGACATCCTGCACCCCGAACCCCCGACATCCTGCGACCAATCAGCAACAGGCGCAGTCCGCCTGCGAAGTGGCGCGGGATTTGAACCACGCTTCGCTGATTGGTCGTGCCCGGCCGGGCATGACCAATCAGTGATATTGGCGCGGAATTTAACCCCCACTCACAGCGCGACGTACATACATACAAGTATGAGATGTGCATCACTGATCTAATCAGCTCTCAGTAGATGCAGGTCGCATGCTCGGAGGTGGGGCAAAATAAAAAAAATGCTAAAAATTGGGCGATCAAGTACTGATCAGCACTCTGCAGCAGAAATGGGGTTGGAGAAAAGGGTGAAGAGAGGGATTAGAGTGGATTAGAAAAAAAGAAGGAGACAGGAACAAAACAGGAACTTATTCTACAGTTTTTGATTCTTCAATCAACAGCAGCAGAAATGATGGCACAGTCTGAAAAAGTCTGTGGAACAAAAAGCACCAGCATGTGAGTAGCAGAACAAAACAATGATTGCTCTGCGCACTTTTCCAAACTGGAATGATGTGGTGCAGAGCGGTCATCAAGAGGTTAAACTAACCACTTGCTCACTGATTGGTTCGATCGGACAATGATCGGTTCAACTGACCAATCAGTTCTGGAGGCATATACTGCTGTTACTTAGCAACAGCCCATAATCGCTGCTTTTAAAGCACCGATCATGGCTGGACATCACTGTTTCAGGCACTTTTATTTGCAGAAACACTGAAATTTCTGTGAATGGCTGTTCAGAATTGAACGGTCAATCACAGCAATCATTGATGTGGTGGAGTGGTGAAACCCCCCATGGCGACAAGTACAGGTGCCCTGCTGTACTCTATCACAGTGTCTTCAAACAGGATGACTTGTGGTTCCCAAGATGTAACTCAACGTTATTTTGCGGGAACCCATTTCCGATCATGACGTACAGTTACGTTGAATATCGTTAAGGGGTTAACACCAGGATGTAAAGCCTTGTTAAGGCAAGTTGCGTATCTAGTGGAGATATTTCCTCAGCATATCTGCAAAGAACAAAAAAATGAGCGAAGTTGGTGCCGAATCCTACACAAACAAAATGAAATGCTTCAGTTTTTAAGAACCTCATATAAACTTGTGTGCAGGGATCTTCACAAAAAAAGATACATTTTACGGGATGTCATGCTGCAGATTATCTGCACACAAATCCGTGCGGTCAGGCTTGTGTGTATGTTAAATCCTCAGCATAATACACTGCTCAAAAAAATAAAGGGAACACTAAAATGCCACATCCTAGATATCACTGAATGAAATATTTCAGTTGCAAATCTTTATTCATTACATAGTGGAATGTGTTGAGAACAATAAAACATAAAAATGATCAATGCAAATCAAAATGAATATCCCATGGAGGTCTGGATTTGGAATGATACTCAAAATCAAAGTGGAAAATCAAATTACAGGCTGATCCAACTTCAGTGGAAATGCCTCAAGACAAGGAAATGATGTTCAGTTGTGTGTGTTTTGCCTCCATGTGCCTGTATGACCTCCCTACAACGCCTGAGCATGCTCCTGATGATGCGGCAGATGGTCTCCTGAGGGATCTCCTCCCAGACGTGGACTAAAGCATCCGCCAACTCCTGGACAGTCTGTGGTGCAACGTGACATTGGTGGATGGTGCGAGACATGATGTCCCAGATGTGTTCAATCGGATTCAGGTATGGGGAATGGGCAGGCCAGTCCATAGCGTCAATGCCTTCATCTTGCAGGAACTGCTGACACACTGCAGCCAAATGAGGTCTGGCATTGTCCTCCATTAGGAGGAACCCAGGGCCAACTGCACCAGCATATGGTCTCACAAGCGTTGTGAGGATCTCATCTCGGTACCTAGTGGCAGTCAGTCTACCTCTGGCGAGCACATGGAGGGCTGTGCGGCCCTGAAAAGAAATGCCACCCCACACCATTACTGACCCACTGCCAAACCGGTCATGCTGAAGAATCGCTCTCCACGGCGTCTCCAGACTGTGTAACATGTGCTCAGTGTGAACCTGTTTTCATCTGTGAAGAGCACAGGGTGCCAGTGGCGATTTTGCCAATCCCGGTGTCCTGTGGCAAATGCACGGTGTTGGGCTGTGAGCGCAACCCCCATCTGTGGACGTCGGGCACTCAGATCATCCTCATTTCTAACCGTTTGTGCAGACACATGCACATTTGTGGCCTGCTTGAGGTCATTTTTGCAGGCTCTAGCAGTGCTCCTCCTGTTCCTCCTTGCACAAAGGCTGAGGTAGCGGGTCCTGCTGCTGGGTTGTTGACCTCTTATCACCCCCTCCACGTCCCCTGGTGTACTGGTCTGTCTCCTGGTAGCGCCTTCAGCCTCTGGACACTACGCTAACAGACACAGCAAACCTTCTTGCCACAGCTCGCATTGATGTGCTATCCTGTATGAGAGGCACTGCCTGAGCCACTTGTGTGGGTTGTAGAGTCCATCTCATGCTACCACGAGTGTGAAAGCACAACCAACATTCAAAAGTGACCAAAACATCAGCCAGAAAGCATTGGTACTGAGATGTGGTCTGTGCAGAACCACTCCTTTATTGAGAGTGTCTTGATAATTGCCAATAATTTCCATCTGTTGTCTATACCATTTGCACAACAGCATGTGAAATTGATTGTCAAACAGTGTTGCTTCCTAAGTGGACAGTTTTATTTCACAGAAGTTTGATTTACTTGGAGTTATATTCTGTTGTTTAAGTGTTCCATTTATTTTTTTGAGCAGTGTACAATACAATCTAAATAAATGAGATTTCGACAAATATCTCTCCTCTTCTCAAGAGTCCGAACATCATTTTTAATTTTCATAGCACAATTGACGAAAGCACATTGAAAACACATGATTGCAATGCATGCAAGTCATACGGGATGGAAGAAAAATGTTAATACTCAGGATAGAAGTATGTCTTATTTACTGTGCCAAGGACTCTCCGCAGTAAAAGATTCACATTTATAGTGAGCATGAAAGACAAGAATTGACAGAAATACAAAGTGAATATGCTAATTGTGCATGATACTCTGTAATATAGCCTCTTGATGATTTGCCATTGCTGGGAGAGAACTTACAGCCATAATAGAGATAAATATTGAAATTAATTTTGCCATCAGTAGGGGATGCTCACAATTTCTTACTGTGCTTCGCATGCAGAGAGCTCCCCCCAGTGTTGACAGCAGGAAAATAGAATTTTATCATGTTACTGAGGACCTGACCTGATACCTCTCGTCAACTGACGAGCGCAATTTCCTAAATACTTGCATTTCCTAAATACTTATATAGACACAAGTTCTATACACAATGTAGATGCCTCTGTCAATTTATATAATACCACAACAGTTGCAGCTCTCACATTGGTAGCCCTCGCACATACCAAAGCTTGCACACTCAACAGGCAACCCTGGCACACCAGCCTGACTAAAGAATTGAGGAAGGCTTCCAGGGTTACTGAGTGGAGATGGAAAAGATCCCACTATTTCATCGCATTCAAACAGTCCTTCATTACTTTCAAGCCACGCTCACTGCAGCAAAACAAACATACTCCTCTTCTCTCATATCTTCCCTGTCTCACGACTCTAAACAGTTTTTCATAATTTTCAATTCTCTGCTCTGTCCTCCCAGCACTTCCTCCCTCTCCTGTGAAAACTTTGCCTCATTCTTCAAGCAGAAGACCAATAACATCAGAGAAAGCTTTGGCCTACAGCCTCTCCTCATAATTACTCATCCCTCCTCTGCCAAAACCAGCATCTCCACCATTACAGAAGATCATCTTTACACTCCAAATCACATCTCACCACCTGTTAACTTGACCCGATCCTGTCCCACTTCATTCCAAACCTCACCAGTTTTCATCCCAACCCTTACCGATCTCTTCAATTTATCACTAACTGGTGGTTTTCCCTCATGCTTCAAACATGCCTCTGCCTCAATTACACCCATCCTAAAATAGCCCTCCCCTGACCAATGCTTACAGTTTAGCTATCGCCCCATATCGCTTGTACCCTATGCCTCAAAACTACTGTAATAACACATCCATTTTGAACTGTCCTCCTACCTTCTCCTCCAGATCTCTTCGATCAATTACAATCTGGCTTCCGACTGAACCACTCCACTGAAACTGAATTGATATAAGTCAACAATGACCTGCTAACTGCCAAATCCAAGCGAACTATTCTGTCCTGCTGCTCTTGGACCTGTCATCTGCCTTTGACACAGTGGACAATTCCCTCTTACAACAGATTCTCTCATCTCTTGGCATCACAAACCTGGCCCTATCTTGGATCTCCTCATAATTAACAGACTGGACATTCAGCGTCTCCCACTCACACACCACTTCCTCACCTCGCCCTCTATCTGTCCGTGTCCCCCAAGGTTCAGTTCTAGGACCCCTGCTCTTCCCCATCTACACATTCGGCCTCGGACAGGTCACAGAGTCCACGGCTTTCAGTATCACCTCTATGCTGATGACACACAGATCTACCTCTCTGGACCTGATATCACCTACTTACTAACCAGAATCCCATAATGTCTATCTGCTATTTAATCTTTCTTCTCTGCTAGATTTCTAAAACTTACATGGATAACATGGATAAAACATAATTCATCATCTTTCCACTGTCTCACTCAACCCCACCAACAGACCTATCCACCTGAGTCAATGGCTGCCCACTCTCCCCACTGCCAAAAGCTCAGTGTCTCGGAGGAACCCTTGACTCTGATCACTCCTTCACACCACATATCCAAGCCCTTTCCCCTTCCTGCTTACTCTAACTCAAAAATATTTCCAGAATTGCACATACCTCAACCGTGAATCTGAAAAAGTACTAGTCCATGCCCTCATAGCCTCCAGCCTCGACTACCGCAACATCCTGCTTTGTGCCCTCCCCTCTAATATTCTTGCACCCCTACAATCTATCCTAAACTCTGCTGCCCAACTAATCCACCTATCCACCCACTATTTCCCAGCCTCACCTCTCTGTCTATCCCTTCACTCGCTCCCCATTACCCAGAGACTCCAGTTCAAAACCCTAACAATGGCATACAAAGCCATCCAGAACCTGTCTCCTCCATACATCTGTGACCTAGTCTCCGGGTACTTACCTGCACGCAACCAACGATCCTCACAAGATCTCCCCACAATCGTATACAAGATTTCTCCAGCACATTACCCCTACTCTGGAACTCTCTACCACAATATATCGCCTACTGCAGAAACCTTAAAAAAAGGAACCTGAAGACCTACCTCTTCCGAAAAGCCTACAACCTGCAGTAACCCTTGCTCCACCAAACCACTGCACGACCAGCTCTACCCTCACCTTCTGTATCATCACCCATCCCTTGTAGATTGTGAGCCCACATGGGCAGGGTCCTCTCACCTCCTGTACCAGTCGGTAACTCATTTTGTTCATAATTGTATTTGCTTTTTGTTATGTACACCCCTTTTTACATGTAATTCCATGGAATAAATGGCACTATAATAATAAATATAATAATGATAATTCTCCCCTAAAATAACAGGCATGGAGCATTTTTTTCTCATAACACTCCTACCATTCCTCCTTCTGTTATTTATCCTGGAAATATATTTATTAATTAAAAAATAGTGGGTACTATCATTCGGGCATATTTCAACACAGTTTGACAGCAGCAGCACTGATTGGACAGTGGGACAATTTATGGACACCACCCCAACTAGAACACCAAGTTATTGTTTTATTTCCAGTAGGAATACCAGAGCAACAATAGGAATGTAGAGTTCTGAAAACAAATACTCCAGAAATACAAAAATGTGTCATTAGAATGAGATCTACTGTTTAACATTGTGTTAAATGTATGTTTAAACATTTTTTGCCCATGTTGTTTTTATATCACAATGTGTATTAAAAATAAAAATCTTCCAATTTTTACTCTGGCTTTGGAGCGTTTACAAGCTCTAACTTCATGTTATTTCAGAAAATCTACATGTACATCAGCAGCAATGAACAGACTGTGGCCCTATCGATTGTAATGAAGTATCTAATGAGCATGTGCAAAAGGTCATTGTGAAGGGAAGGGGGTGAGCTGTGATATCACCTATTGTGAATTGTGGGTCCTGTAATCTACTGTATATAGAGTACTGCATATATAGTGTTATCAGTCATTGTACAAAAGGAGGTGAGCTGTGATAGCACCTATTGTGAATTGTGGATCCTGTGTTATCAGTCATTGTACAGGAGGGAGAGAAGGTAAGCTGTGATATCACAAATTGTGAATGTTGATTACTGTGTTATCACTCATTTTACAAGAAGGGGATAAGGAGAGCTGTGACCTCGCCTATTGTGAATGGTGGATCTTGTGTTATCTACTGTATAAAGAGAAGGTATCAGTCATTTACAGGAAGAGAAGGTGAGCTGTCATATCACCTGCTGTGTATAAAGGTGTTCAATGTTCATCAGTTATTGTATTTCTCCCTCTGATTACAATGACACTTTTGAAAACTCTTCATAAAGAGATATGAATTATGAGTTGAAAATAGCCCCCGTGGCCAGTGTGAAATTAGCAAGATTTCTCATTTTGATTATTAACCCCTTAATGACAGCCAATACGTCTTTTAACTGACCTGAGATAAAAGAGAATAGCCTCCCCATACAGGTGACAATCCAGCAGCTGTCGGCTGTACACTATAGCTGACAACTTGCTGTATCAGCCACGATCAGTGTTTGCACCATCCAAATCTGTTTAACCCCTTAGATGCTGCTGTCAATAGTGACTGCATCATTATAAATGGTTAACAGAGTGTGGGGTCTTCCTCTTTATCCCAATTGGCACCATGAGATCATAATTTTGTGGTCCTAATGTTTGCCATGGCAATTCATGACCAAATAGCGGCCTTAGAGTCTGCCGGCTGTAGTAATCTGTTCAGAAGTTAGAGTCATTTAGGTGGTAAAAACACACATTTTCATTTCTGTCATGCCACTTTGCATTAATTCCTCAAAAGCACCTGAAGGGTTAATAAACTACCTGACAGTAGTTTTCAATATGTCAGGGGGTGCTGTTTTTAAAATGGTATCACTTTAGTTTTTTTTTACACTATATAGGACCCCTAAAGTCACTTCAAACACGGATGAGTCCCTAAAATAATAGATTTTGTAAGTTTTCTTGAAAAAAGTGAAAAATTATTGCTACATTTTTAAACCTCCTAAAATGCTAACAAAATAAAAGAACATTTTACAAATGGTGCTGATGCAAAGCCGACATGAGGGAAACGTTATTTATTAATGTTTTGCTGTGGTATGACTATCTGGATTAAAGGGATACTCATTCAAAGTTTGAAAATTGCTAATTTTTTTTACATTTTTCTCACATTTCTGATATTTTTTTTATAAATAAACACAAAACATATCGACCTAAATTTACAATTACCATAAAGTATAATGTGTCATGAAAAAAATAATCTCAAAATCACTGGGATTTGTTGAAGCGTTCCAGAGTTATTACCACATAAAGTGACACTGGTCAGATTTTAAAAAATTGGCTCCGTCACTAAGGGGTTAATACTACTTGTGATATGAAATGGAAAACAAAAATTATCAATTTTTTAAATACATGGAACACAAACACTTGTTACATTCCCACTATGATGACAGTGAAGAAAGCAGTAAAGGATTTGAATCTCTCCCTCCTAAATATTAGTTTTGGATTTATGTTAATAAAAGTATAGAACAATACAATACCCTGAAAACCAAGGATAAGATGAACTAATGTGTGTATAAGGTGTATACAATATGGCTGATACCGTCATGCTGGGAATGGTAGTTTTGCAACAGCTGCAAAGACGATTGATTGGAAGTGATAAACAGAATATGTTTTAACCTGGAGAACCCATTAGGACACTAAACTGTAAAAATAATTATTTGCCGCAAGCGCTCTGGTGTCAGAGAAGAGCAGCAAAAGTTGTAAAGCATCTATGACCTATGGGAACTACCTGGCACCCAGGCCATTCTCAGCTGTGTGCATATGACAGTTTGTGGTATTTGAGAGGACAGGACTCGTCTTGCAAAAATGTTAAGGTGTGGATTCCATCGTTAAACGGCCGTTCATTTCAGAGCGTGCCCAATGTGGCAAAGTGAAGTCACAACTATTTACTAGGAAATTTCAGAGATGCAGAACTATGTATTTTAATCCCATTGTCCTGCAGACAATCCCATAGCTCAGCAAATAGAGTGTGCTCACTTATTTATGGGATTTATGTCATATACACACATGGTCAACATTGTTGGTACCCCTCGTTTAATGACCGAAAAACCCACAATGGTCACAGAAATAACTTGAATTTGGCAAAAGAAATAATAAATGAAAGATCTATGAAAATGAACAAATGAAAGTCAGACATTGCTTTTCAACCATGCTTCCACAGAATAAAAAAAAAAAAAAATTAAACTCATGAAATAGGCCTGGACAGAAATGATGGTATCCCTGAAAATAGTGTCACGAAAGGTACATGTTAAATGGAACCTGTCACCCCAAAATTGGCCTATAAACTAAGGGTACCGTCTCACAGTGGCACTTTTGTCGCTACGACGGTACGATCCGTGACGTTCCAGCGATATCCATACGATATCGCTGTGTCTGACACGCAGCAGCGATCAGGGACCCTGCTGAGAATCGTACGTCGTAGCAGATCGTTTGGAACTTTATTTCGTCGCTGGATCTCCCGCTGTCATCGCTGGATCGGTGTGTGTGACACCGATCCAGCGATGCGTTCGCTTGTAACCAGGATAAACATCGGGTTACTAAGCGCTGTGCTCTGCTTTCACTTTACGGCCGGCACTCAGTCAGTGCGGGAAGCAGACGGCGAGGGACCTGACGGACACCGGAATGTGAGTATGTACGTTTTTTGTTTTTTTTTACATTTACGATGGTAACCAGGGTAAACATCGGGTTACTAAGCGCGGCCCTGCGCTTAGTAACCCAATGTTTACCCTGGTTACCCGGGGACTTCGGCATCGTGGGTCGCTGGAGAGCTGTCTGTGTGACAGCTCCCCAGCGACCACACAACGACTTACCAACGATCACGGCCAGGTCGTATCGCTGGTCGTGATCGTTGGTAAATCGTTTTGTGTAACGGTACCCTAAGGCCATCGGCATCAGGGGCTTATCTACAGCATTTTACAATGCTGTAGATAAGCCCTCGATGTAAACTGAAAGAGAAGAAAAACAGGTTATATTATACTCACCCAGGGTCCGGTCCGATGGGCGTCGAAGGTCCGGATCCGGCGCCTCCCATCTTCTTACCAAGTCGTCCTCCTCTTTGCTTCCTGCCGTGACTCCTGCGCAGGCATACTTTATGCTGCCCTCAACAGGGCAAATCAGCACGCCTGCGCAGGAGCCGCGGCAGGAAGCAAACAAGAGGACGTCATCGTATGAAGATGGGAGGCGCTAGACCCGGACCACGATGCCCATCGGACCGGATCGCACCCCAGGTGAGTATAATCTAACTTCTTTTTCTTATCTTTCAGGTTACATCGTGGGCTTATCTACAGCATTACAGAATGCCCCTGATGCCGGTGGCCTTAATTTATAGGCAAATTTTGGGTGACAGATTCCCTTTAAATGCTGTAGATAAGCCCCTGATGTCCGTGGCCGCAGCTTAAAGGGCCAAAATTAGGTGACAAATTCCCTTTAAATCGTGGTGTGTCCACTAACTAGCATCACAGGTGTCTACAATCTTGGAATCAGTGAGTGGGCCTGTATATAGGGCTACAGATACTCACTGTGCTCTTTGGTGACATGGTGTGTATCACACTCAACATGGACCAGAGGAAGCGAAGGAAAGAGTTGTCTCAGGAGAGTAGAAAGAAAGTTATAGACAAACATGTTAAAGGTAAAAGTTATAAGACCATCTCCAAGCAGCTTGATGTTCCTGTGACTACAGTTGCACATATTATTCAGAAATGTAAGATCCATGGGACTGTAGCCAACCTCCCTGGACGTGGCCGCAGGAGGAAAATTGATGACAAATCAAAGAGACGGATAATATGAATGGTAACAAAAGAGCCCAGAAAAATGTCTAAACAGATTAAAGATGAACTTCAAGCTCAAGGAAAATGAGTGTCAGATTGCACCATCCGCCGTTGTATGAACCAAAGTAGACTTCATGGGAGACGACCAAGGAGGACACCATTGTTGAAAAAAAATCATTAAAAAAACAGAATGGAATTTGACAAACTACATGTTGACAAGCTACAAAGCTTCTGGGAGAATATCCTATGGACAGATGAGACAAAAATAGAACTTTTTGGCAAGGCACATCAGCTGTATCTTCACAGACAGAAAAATGAAGCATATCAAGAAAAGAACACTGTCCCTACTGTGAAACATGGAAGAGGCTGTTATTTGTGGGGCTGCTTTGCTGCATCTGGCACAGGGTGTCTAGCATCTGTGCAGGGTACAATGAAATCTCAAGACTATCAAGAGATTCTAGAGAGAAATGTGCTGCCCAGTGTCAGAAAGCTTGGTCTCAGCATGGGTCTTGTAACAGGATAATGACCCAAAACACACAGCTAAAAACACCCAAGAATGGCTAAGAGGAAAGCATTTGATTATCTGACCTAAATCCTATTGAGCATCTTTGGAAAAAGCTGAAACATGCCGTCTGGAAAAGGCAACCTTCAAACACGAGACAACTGGAGCAGTTTGCTCTTGAGGAGTGGGCCAAAATACCTGTAGAGAGGTCATTGAGTCTCATTGACAGTTACAGGAATCGTTTGATTGCACCGATTGCCTCAAAAGATTTTGCAACAAAATATTAAGTTAAGGGTACCATCATTTCTGTCCAGGCCTATTTCATGAGTTTTATTTTTTTTAATTCTGTGGAAGAATGGTTGAAAAGAATGTCTGCTTTTCATTTGTTCATTTTCATAGATCTTTTATGTATTATTACGTTTGTCAGATTCAAGTTATTTATGTGACCATTGTGGGTTTTTCTGTCATTAAATTAGGGGTACCAACAATTTTAACCACGTGTGTATTCATACGAGTACTACTGCAGTTCAAGAAAAATAAATACCTATAGACAGCCCAAAGTCATGATGGATGCAGCTGAGAGCTCTAGATACTAGGAGGGATTCCTATGCAAAATAATTACTCCTTTGTACTCTTGGTTTTGGCTAATCTATTTTACGATTTGGCTATGTGCACACGTTGCGGATTGGAGTGCAAGATTTTCTGCACAAAATCCACATCTCCTGGCAGAAAACGAAGGTGCGGATTTGATGCTTTTTTTATGCGGATTTTTGGCGTTTTTGTTGCGGATTTTCTGCGTTTTTTACCCCTGCAAATTTCTATAATGGAAGGGGTCAGAAACGCTGCAGTTCTGCACAAAAGAAGTAGCAAGCTACTTCTTTTGATCCGCAGCGGTTTTCATGCGGATTTTTCCGCACCATTAGCACAGCTTTTTTTTTTTCTATTGATTTACATTGTACTGTAAATCACTTTGCGAAACTGCAGCGTTTCTGCATAGAAAAATCCGCATCGTGTGCACACAGCCTTAAAAGAGTCCCTCCACAATAATCCGATCACTGACCATCCCACCAGCAACCCTTGCAGAAATTTGTTTCCCAACAGCAACACTGCATACGCTGTGAGATAACAATAAATGTTAGACATGTTTTGTAGTAATCTCATGTGCCAACTCTGAATGTTGAAGCCACATACAAATTAGACTGGAAGTACCAGAGGGGAGGGGGGAAAAGGAGATAATGGACACACCCCAATGTACTTCCTGGCTAATTTGCTTGAAGCTTCAAAGCTTAATTTCTCAGAGCTGGCACACTGGATTACCACAAAACAGGTATCCTTTTTATTACTGTACTGGGACCATACAACTAGTTTAGTAGTAAATTCACCCTGGCATGATGCCTTTAACCCCTTAATGACCGCTGTTATGCCTTTTAATAGCGGTACTTAAGGGCACTTATTCCTCAGCGCTGCTTTTTAACGGCGCTGAGAAAAAAGGGTGTAAGGCCCCCCAGAGTCGGAAAATCTCCAGGGTCTCAGCTACCAGGAGTACGCGAGACCCCGGAGAACATGACCATGGTCGTTTTTTATGGTCCCCTGTCACGTGATTCACTAAATACCTAGCCCCGACCTATTCAAGCGCGCTTTGAAAACCCATCTCTTCAAACAAGCCTACCACATCAACTACTCAGTAAACTAACTTTGCCCTGTTCCCTCCTTGCAAATATTACTCTGAATCTGCACCCTACTATTCATCTGTCTCCACACCCTCCATGCACATAACTGCACTTGATGCTTGACTATTGCACTTAAACACACGGTGTAATAATTATATGGGTACTACGGAATCTGATAGCATGGGATAAAGCCAGTCTGAGAACAAAGTTGCAGCAAAAGATGTATTTACTCAAAAACAGAAATGTAAACAGAACTAACAGATATTTCTGCAATTGTAACGAGGTCCTCAGCTCTATATAGAAAATCACAGCAAAATGAGTAGCGGGGCGCGACCGCTAATCTGAACCAGTCCAGCAAGGAAATTATGTGGAAGCAAACAAGACACTTGAACGAGGAAGTCCAATAAGGTTATAGTGCAAATGCACACAGTATTTAAATGATGAAGTCCAGCAACACTTGCTCATACATGTGCACAGTTTTTGTTAGTAGGAGTCCAATAGTTCACAGATGATGCCTCATGTGAATGACGTCCTAGAAAAGAGAGGACGAGGGGAGAAAGAGGGAGAGCGCCATATAATTGTAGTAGATGAGTAGATCTTTCTTGGAGAGATAACAAAGCTTGAATCTTGCTCACCTGGTGTGGTTGTGCAAAGAGGCACAACACTGGGAAAAGTTTTGTACACAAAGGAAATCCTTCCATTGGTGTGCTGCCCGTCGCAGCAGTTCCAGAGGCGAGAGGTAGCTGAATGGGGTGAGGCAGACCCCCGAGTAGAGAGCAGCAGAAGCAGGGAGTTAACCAGCAAACAGGCAGATGCTCAGGAGCCAGCAGCACAAAATACATACCTCCCAACTTTCGAGGAAGGGAAAGAGGGACAAAGTCAGCGGCCGCAGCAAATTTTAGGCCACACCTCTGACCACACCCATTTCACAACTAGTCACGCCCCAACCACACCCATTTAGCACTTCTGATCACAATGTTTCGTAAACAATAATCATAAAAAAAAGGCCATACATGACACTCCATACTGTATAATGGCCACACATGACACTCCATACTGTATAATGGCCACACATGATGCTCCATACTGTATAATGGCCACACATGATGCTCCATACTGTATAATGGCTCCACATGATGCTCCATACTGTATATTGGCCACACAGTGCTCTATACTGTATAATAGCCACACAGTGCTCCATACTGTATAATGGCCACACATGATGCTCCATACTGTATAATGGCCACACATGATGCTCCATATTGTATAATGGCCATTGGCCACATTATGCTCCATACTGTATAATAGCCCCACATGATGCTTCGTACTGTATAATGGCCACACATGATGCTGCGTACTGTATAATGGCCACACATGATGCTGTGTACTGTATAATGGCCACACATGATGCTCCTTACTGTATAATGGCTCCACATGATGCTCCATACTGTATAATGGCCACACAGTGCCCCATACTGTATAATGGCCACACATAATGCTCCATACTGTATAATGGCCACATTATGCTCCATACTGTATAATGGCCCCACATGATGCTGCGTACAGTATACTTGCCCCAAGTGATGGTCCCTACAGTATAATGGCCCCACATGATGCTTTGTACAGTATAATGGCCCCACACGATGCTGGGTACAGTATAATGGCCCCTCACGATGCTCCATACAGTATAATGGCCCCACACAATGCTGGGTGCAGTATAATGGCCACATATGGTTACCCCACCCCCATCATTGCCTTCTCCATCACTACACATACACACCTTTCACCGCGCTCCCTCGCATCAGCTGGCAGCTTCCACTCCCACGGCGCTGAATGGTGTCATCCAGCTGAGCCGCTGACTGCTCACGTCGCTGCAGCTGTGATACGCCACTGATAAAGACCTGTCTGACCTGTGTCAGTCAGTCAGTGTCAGAGCGAGGAGCAATATCTGCTCCGATCTGACACAGCCAGCGTCCGCTCCGTACACCTCGTACACATGCGACTCCACTCCATACACCTCGTACACACACGACTTCGCTCCATACACCTTGTACATGCGGCTCCGCTCCGTACACCTCGTACACACACGGGTCCGCTCCATGCACCTCATACATACACGGCTCCTCCCCATACACCTCGTACACACGGCTCCACTCCATACACTTCGTACACACACGGCTCCGCTCCATACACCTTATACACACACGGCTCCGCTCCGTACACCTCATTACACACACAGCTCCTCTCCATACATCTAGTACACACACGGCTCCACTCCGTACACCTCGTACACACACACGACTGCGCTCCATACACCTTGCACATGCAGCTCCGCTCCGTACACCTCGTACACACACAGCTCCGCTCCGTACACCTCATACACACACGGCTCCACTCCGTACACCTCATACACACACGGCTCCACTCCGTACACCTTATACACACACGGCTCCGCTCCGTACACCTCGTACACACACGGCTCCGCTCCGTACACATTGCACACGCTGCTCCGCTTCGTATACCTTGCACACACGGCTCCGCTAAGTACACCTCATACACACATGGCTCCGCTCCATACATCTCGTACACACACGGCTCCACTCCGTACACCTCGTACACACACAGCTCCGCTCCATACACATTGCAGACGCTGCTCCGCTCCGTATACCTTGCACACACACGGCTCCGCTCCGTACACCTCATACACACACGGCTCCTCCCCATACACCTCGTACACATACAGCTCCGCTCCATACACCTTATACACACACGGCTCCGCTCCGTACACCTCATACACACACGGCTCCTCTCCATACATCTCGTACACACACAGCTCCACTCCGTACACTTCGTACACAGACAGCTCCGCTCCATACACCTTATAAACACACAGCTCCGCTCCGTACACCTCATACACACACGGCTCCTCTCCATACACCTCATACACCCTCGTACACAAACGGCTCCGCTCCATACACCTCGTACACACACGGCTCTGCTCCGTACACCTCATACACACACGGCTCCTCTCCATACACCTCGTACACACACGGCTCTGCTCCGTACACCTCATACACACACGGCTCCTCTCCATACACCTAGTACACACACGGCTCCGCTCCATACACCTCGTACACACACGGATCCGCTCCATACACATTGCACACGTTGCTTCACTCCATATACCTTGTACACACGTGGCTCTGCTCTGTACACCTCGTACACACGTGGCTCCGCTCCGCACACATCTTACACACACGACTCTGCTCCATACACCTTTCACACGCTGCTCCGCTCCGTACACCTCTTACACACACGACTCCGCTCCATACACGTTTCACACGCTGCTCCGCTCCATACACCTCGTACACACGTGGCTTCGCTCCGTACACGTTTTACACACACGACTCCACTCCATACACCTTTCACACGCTGCTCCAATCCATACACCTCGTACACACACGGCTATGCTACATCCACACTGTAAACACCTCCTGAGTGGCCGTGTGCATGCTGATCCCCACTACACACTTGCTTTACAGAAGCGGCGACTTCCCACACACGCTGCTCCACTCCGTATACCTTGTACACACATGGCTCTGCTCCCCACACCTCGTTCACACATGGCTCTGCTCTGTACACCTCGTACACACGTGGCTCCGCTCCGTACACGTCTTCCACACACGACTCTGCTCCGTACACCTCTTACACACACGACTCCGCTCCATACACGTTTCACACGCTGCTCTGCTCCATACACCTCGTACACACGTGGCTTCGCTCCGTACACCTCTTACACACACGACTCCGCTCCATACACCTTTCACACACTGCTCCGATCCATACACCTCTTACACACGCAGCTATGCTACATCCACACTGTAAACACCTCCTGACCTCACACATATGCTTACCTTCCTCCAGTGCTATGACAACAAGAAGAGTCCTGTACACGGAGTTCCTTCCGTTCATGTGACCCCGACTCCTCCCATCCTGTGACTTCATCACAGGTCCTGTGCGCACAGAGCAGCCAATATGCTGCTCTGCGGGTGCAGGGGCTCAGGGAGCTGACCGGGTGATATACACACCTTCCACCCAGTGCAGGACAACTAATGTCCCGCCCGGGATCACGGGGCTGACTGTCAAAATCGGGACAGTCCCGCTGGATCCGGGATGGTTGGGAGGTATGCAAAATATTCAGGCACAGGTGAACACAAGACCTGGACTTAAATAATCAGGACAGACAGGAAGTTCCATGACAGGGCGAGATCCAAGACTCCATCTTGGATCAGGGCGAACAGACACCAGGAAAGTCCGGAATCCTTACACACGGGCTGATGACCGGATCATGCAGCTTTGTATGAAAATCCCTATTTATTATAATTGCCAGACCTGAAATAACAATCACTTTTCACCTATTGTGTCCCCCCATTTCCTTGTAGATTGCAAGCTTGCGAGCCGGTAACTCACTCATAATGTCACTGTTTAAATTATCTTAACTCGTACCGAATTTATTGTTTGTACATGTCCCCGCTTAATTGTAAAGTGCCGCGGAATATGTTGGCGCTATATAAATAAAAATTATTATTATTATTTATTAAATAACAGTGATCACAAAGAAAACCAACTCTGATTCACAATTAATTTCTTTCTGCTCCGATATATAACATATCACAGAAGAGAGAAATGGGGTCACCTGAGACCATCCAGGGCTCCGCCATCCCGAGCCCTCCTGATCTGTCCCCTGCCCCTCTATTTCATCTTCCTGGAAAAAAAATGTCAGGTGCATGTGAAGTGCACCCACTGAGAACTGCCGGCTGGTACCCAGCAACAATAGGGAATTTTTTGTATTTGTTCGTTTTGATCACCATGATAGATCATATCACAGAGATCAAAATAAAAAAAAATAGCAAATCAAATCCTACTTTGTCACCACCTTAGTTAAAAATTACAAAATAATTTAAAAAATTGTTTCCATTCTTTGCAGTTAGGGTTGGGGTTAGGGTTGTGTTAGGATTGAGTTAGAATTTTTTTTTCAAAAGTAAAAAATAAAATAAAATAATGATGACGATATGACGGCTAGTGTTCAGCGCAAGTGTTGAGCGCAAGTGTTAACTATTCAAGTTTGCATCGGGTATGTACAGAGTAGTGCGGGTCCCCAAAAGACACCCCAAAAAAACATGTAGGGATCCACAATACTCCGTTCAGGGACTCCAACATGTCACTTGATCACCCGCGATATTCGGTGCATACCCGAGCACCCAATGCAAACTGGAGTAGCGAGCACTTGCACTCAACACAAATGACAACCTAATGTTATCAAATTCTGTGTCGTACCTGTGGTTTCAAAATGCTCACTATACCCCTGGGTAAAATCCTTGAGGGGTGTAGTTTCTAAAATAGGGTCACTTGTGGGGGTTTTCCACTGTTTAGGCACATCAGGTGGTCTCCAAACGCAACATGGCTTCCGCTCTCGATTCCAGCAAATTTTGCATTCAAAAAGTCCCTTCCGAGCTCTGCCGTGCGCCCAAACAGTGGATTTCCCCCACATGAGGTATCGACGTACTCAGGAGAAATTGCACAACAAATGTAGTACACTTTCTCGTGTTACCCTTGTGAAAATAAAAAAAAGTTTGACTCTAAAGTAAACTTTGTGTGAAAAAAGTAAAACGTTCATTTTTTCCTTCCACATTGCTTCAGCTCTCCTGAACCAACTGAGGGGTTAACGTTTTTTTAAACATCTTGAGGAGTGCAGTTTTTAGAATGTTGTCACTTTTGGGTATTTTCCATCATAGAGTCCCCTCAAAGTCACTTCAAATGTGATGTGGTCCCTAAAAATATAGTTTTTGTAAATTTTGTTGGAAAAATGAAAAATCGGTGGTCAACTTTGAACCCTTCTAACAAAAAAAATCTTTCTAAAATTGTGCTGATGTAAAGAGGGAAATGTTATTTATTAACTATTTTGTGTGACATAAAAGCTCTGATTTAACAGCACAAAAATTAAAAGTTTGAAGATTGCTAAATTTTCACCATATTTCTGTTTTGTTTTTCAATAAACACAAGTTATATCAAATACATTTTATCACTATCATAAAGTACAATGGGAGCCATTTGATGTGTTCCAGAGTTATCCTTCTATATTATTTCAAAACACTCTTTTTCGGTGATTCCTTTGTATTTCCGTTCATACTGCACCCGCACACACAGATGATACACCATTTTAAAGGTAAACTTTCCCCCTTCTGCAAGAAAATTGCCAAACAAACCACACATCCATGATGTGATCACAAAATACACTTCAAACATTAATTTTCATAAACCTGTAGTAAGGAGAAATGACCTGCAGGTGATACCACACTACCCCAAAGCATACTAATACAAAGCTGAAACAAATCCTAACATTTTATTTATGGCCCCATAGATGCCCCATGCAGTTCTTTATGGCCCCATAAGATGCTCCATATACAAATGTGCCCCATATAATGCTCCATGCAGTTCTTTATGGCTCCATAGATGCCCCATATAATGCTCCATGCAGTTCTTTATGGCCCCATAGATGCCCCATATAATGCTCCATGCAGTTCTTTATGGCCCCATATAATGCTCCATACAATTCAGTATGGCCCCATAGATGCTCCATATAACATTGTGCCACATGTAATGCTGCTGCACTAAAAAAAAAAAATGACATACTCACCTCTTGTCGCTGCCCGCTGCTCCTCAGCGTCCCGTCTCTCCGCACTGACTGTTCAGGCAAAGGGTGGCGCTCACACTAATACGTCATCGCGCCCTCTGACCTGACCAGTCACTGCAGAGGACACGGAAGACGGAGCGTCGGTAGAACGCGGAAAGTTGAATATGAAATACTAACCTGCTCCCGGCGCTCCTGACGCGGTCCCTGGGCGCGGCAGCTTCTTCCTCTGTTCAGAGGTTACTAATGAGCGGTACCATGTGACCACTGAACAAGGGAAGAAGCTGCCGCGCCCGGAGATAGTGGGACATGCGGGGACCGCGTCAGGAGAAGGTGAGTATTTGACAGTCGTCACTCCCCCTCACCCGCCGACCATGACTCGAGTATAAGCAGAGCGGGGTACTTTCAGCCCATTTTTTGGGGGCTGAAAATCTCAGCTTATACTCGAGAATATACGGTAATTCCACATGTGTTAATTCATAGTTTTGATGCCTTCAGTGTGAATGTACAATTTTCATAGTCATGAAAATACAGAAAAATCTTTAACCCCTTCACCCCCAAGGGTGGTTTGCACGTTAATGACCAGGCCAATTTTTACAATTCTGACCACTGTCTCTTTATGAGGTTATAACTCTGGAACGCTTCAACGGATCCTGGTGATTCTGACACTGTTTTCTCGTGTCATATTGTACGTCATGATAGTGGTAAAATTTCTTTGATATTACCTGAGTTTATTTGTTAAAAAACGGAAATTTGGCGAAAATTTTGAAAATTTCGCAATTTTCCAACTTTGAATTTTTATGCAATTAAATCACAGTAATGTGTCACACAAAATACTTAATAAAGTAACATTTCCCACATGTCTACTTTACATCAGCACAATTTTGGAACCAACATTTTTTTTTGTTAGGGAGTTATAAGCGTTAAAAGTTGACCAGCAATTTCTCATTTTTACAGCACCATTTTTTTTTAGGGACCACATCTCATTTGAAGTCATTTTGAGGGGTCTATATGATAGAAAATACCCAAGTGTGACACCATTCTAAAAACTGCACCCCTCAAGGTGCTCAAAACCACATTCAAGAAATGTATTAACCCTTCAGGTGTTTCACAGGAATTTTTGGAATGTTTAAATAAAAATGAACATTTAACTTTTTTTCACACATAATTTACTTCAGCTCCAATTTGTTTTATTTTACCGAGGGTAACAGGAGAAAATGGACCCCCAAAGATGTTGTATAATTTGTCCTGAGTACGCCGATACCCCATATGTGGGGGTAAACCACTGTTTGGGCGCATGACAGAGCTCGGAAGCGAAGGAGCACCATTTGACTTTTCAATGCAAAATTGACTGGAATTGAGATGGGACGCCATGTTGCGTTTGGAGAGCCCCTGATGTGCCTAAACATTGAAACCCCCCACAAGTGACACCATTTTGGAAAGTAGACCCCCTAAGGAACTTATCTAGATGTGTTGTGAGAGCTTTGAACCCCCAAGTGTTTCACTACAGTTTATAACGCAGAGCCAAGCAAATAAAAAATATTTTTTTTTCCACAAAAATTATATTTTAGCCCCCAGTTTTGTATTTTCCCAAGGGTAACAGGAGAAATTCGACCCCAAAAGTTGTTCTCCAATGTGTTCCGAGTATGCAGATACCCCATATGTTGCGGTAAACCCCTGTTTGGGCGCACAGGAGAGCTCGGAAGGGAAGGAGCACTGTTTTACTTTTTCAACGCAGAATTGGCTGGAATTGAGATCGGACGCCATGTCGCGTTTGGAGATTCCCTGATGTGCCTAAACAGTGGAAACCCCCCAATTATAACTGAAACCCTAATCCAAACACACCCCTAACCCTAATCCCAATGGTAACCCTAACCACACCTCTAACCCAGACACACCCTTAACCCTAATCCCAACCGTAAATGTAATCCAAACCCTAACCCTAACTTTAGCCCCAACCCTAACCCTAACTTTAGCCCCAACCCTAACTGTAGCCTTAACCCTAGCCCCAACCCTAACCCTAGCACTAACCCTAGCCCTAACCCGAAAATGGAAATAAATACATTTTTTAAATTTTTTTAATTTTTCCCTAACTAAGCGGGTGATGAAGGGGGGTTTGATTTACTTTTATAGCGGGTTTTTTAGCGGATTTTTATGATTGGCAGCTGTCACACACTGAAAGACGCTTTTTATTGCAAAAAATATTTTTTGCGTTACCACATTTTGAGAGCTATAATTTTTCCATATTTGAGTCCACAGAGTCATGTGAGGTCTTGTTTTTTGTGGGACGAGTTGACGTTTTTATTGGTAACATTTTCAGGCATGTGACATTTTTTGATCGCTTTTTATTCCGATTTTTGTGAGGCAGAATGACCAAAAAACAGCTATTCATGAATTTCTTTTGGGAGAGGTGTTTATACCGTTCTGCGTTTGGTAAAATTGATAAAGCAGTTTTATTCTTCGGGTCAGTACGATTACAGCGATACCTCATTTATATCATTTTTTTAATGTTTTGTCGCTTTTATACGATAAAAACTATTTTATAGAAAAAATAATTATTTTGTCATCGCTTTATTCTGAGGACTATAACTTTTTTATTTTTTCGCTGATGATGCTGTATGGCGGCTCGTTTTTTTGCGGTACCATGGATATTTATATCCGTCTTTTTGATCGCGTGTTATTCCACTTTTTGTTCGGCGGTATGAGAATAAAGCATTGTTTTTTGCCTCTTTTTTTTTTTTACGGTGTTCACTGAAGGGGTTAACTAGTGATTTAGTTTTATAGGTGGGGTAGTTACGGACACGGCGATACTAAATATGTGTACTTTCATTGTGTGATTTTTTTTTTTATTTAGATAAAGAAATGTATTTATGGGAATAATTTTTTTTTTTTTCATTATTTAGGAATTTTTTTTTTCTTCTTTTTTTTTTTTTTTTACACATGTGGACATTTTTTTTTTTTTACTTTTTTACTTTGTCCCAAGGGGGGACATCACAGATCGGTGATCTGACAGTTTGCACAGCACTCTGTCAGATCACCGATCTCAGTTCCAGCGCTGAAGGCTTACCTGAGCCTGGTCTGCACCCGGAAGTAATCCCTGCAGGACCCGGATGCAGCCCCGCAGCCATTTTGGATCCGGGGCCTGCAGGGATAGGAGGTAAGAGACCCTCGCAGCAATGCGATCACATCGCGTTGCTCCGGGGGTCTCAGGGAAGCCCGCAGGGAGCCCCCTCCCTGCGCGATGCTTCCCTGTACCGCCGGCACACCGCGATCATGTTTGATCGCGGTGTGCCGGGGGTTAACGTGCCGGGGGCGGTCCGTGACCACTCCTGGCACATAGTGCCGGATGTCAGCTGCGATAGGCAGCAGACACCCGGCCGCGCTCCACCCGTGAGCGCGGACGATCGCGCTGGACGTACTATTCCGTCCTTGGGAATTAGGGCCCACCCCACATGGACGGAATAGTACGTCCAATGGCAGAAAGGGGTTAAATGAGAAGGTGTGTCCAAGCTTTTGGTCTGTACTGTATGTATATATATATATATATATATATATATATATATATATATATATATACACACACACACACACACACACACACAGTGTTCCAAATTATTATGCAAATAATATTTCCTCATATTTTCTCTAAATTACCTGTCTGAATTGCAGTCATTGTTATTTTCCAGTCATCTACTATTCTAGTATAATTGCAATGTTTTGGAACAAACTGCCTATGAAAACAGTATCTTTTTAAAAAAAAATAAACACTCAAAATGCATGTTCCAAATTATTATGCAAAGCAGAGTTTTCAACCTTTTTTTTATTTTGAGCAAAAAAATGGTCAATTGTGAAGTTATAAGCATTATCAGCTTATTACAAAATGAAATCAAACAGTTTTCAAGTGAAAACTTTATTCTAGGTGATGTTACATTTGCACATAGGACTCCTTGTTCGAAAGAAGATTCTGAACTCTCTCGTCCATCGAATTTGTCAGTTTTTGGATGGTTTCTGCTTCAATTGTTTTGCATGTGGACAGAATACCCTCCCAGAGCTGTTGCTTAGATGTGAACTGCCTCCCGCCATCATAGACACTATTTTTGATGATGCTCCAGAGGTTCTCATTGGGTTTGAGGTCAGGGGAAGATGGTGGCCACACCATAAGTTTGTCCTCTTTTATGCCCATAGCAGCCAGAGATGCAGATGTGTTTTTTGCAGCATGAGACGGTGCATTATCATGCATGAAAATGATCTTGCTGCGGAAAGCACGGTTCTTCCTCTTGAACCATGGCAGGAAGTGTTGTTCTAGAAACTCCACATAGATTATGGAGTTCATTTTTACCCCTTCAGGGATCATAAAGGGGCCGACAATCTCTCTCCCCATGATTCCAGCCCAAAACATTACTCTACCTCCTCCTTGTTGGCGCCTTAGCCGTGTTTTCATGGGGTGTCCATCAACCAGCCATCCTCCACTCCATCCATCTGGACCATCGAGCGTTGCAAAGCACTCATCGGTGAACAAAACAGTTTGGAAGTCAGTCTTCATGTATCGTTTGGCCCACTGGAGCCGTTTCTGCTTGTGTGCAGTGGATAGAAGTAGTCGACAGGATGGCTGCAAACCTCTGAAGGACCCTGCATCTTGTTGTTCTGGGGACGTTGGAGGCACCAGCAGCTTCAAAAACTTGTCTGCTGCTATGACAAGGCATTTTTGCAGCTGCTCTTTTAACCTTACGCAATTGCCGGTTGGAAAGAGTCCTCAATTTTTCCTTATCAGCACGCACACGTGTGTGCTGGGAATCAGCTACATACTTCTTGATTGAGCGATGATCACGATGAAGTGTCTTGGCAATGTTGATTCTAATCATGCCTTGACCTAAATACTACACAATTTGTTGCTTCTTAGCAGCCAACACATCCTTTTTCTTTCCCATTTTGGCAAAAAATGTAGGCTGCTTAATAATGTGGAACAGCCTTCTTAAGTAGTCTTGCCTTTATTTGGACACACCTGCCAAACTTATTTGCACAGGTATCAGCAATTGCTTTCAGTGATATAAAGAGCCCTGACTGTTGTGAATTCTGCTCTTGGGCTCCCTCCGGTGGTTATCAGTGGTAGTGCTGCTGTCTCTGGATCGCAGCATTCATCAGGTGTGTCAAGTTTTGGCAATCCTGACTGGGCTATTTAGCCTTGCTTGACCCTTTAGTCAGTGCCAGTTGTCCATTGGTCCTGGGGGATTCACATATCTGCCTGGTCTCTCCTGCTTTGCAGTTCTTTTCATCAAAGATAAGTTCTGGCCTTGATTTTTTGCTGTCCACATGCTGTGGCCTTATTGTTCAGTTCTTTTC
Source organism: Ranitomeya variabilis (assembly GCF_051348905.1). Lineage (NCBI taxonomy): Eukaryota > Metazoa > Chordata > Amphibia > Anura > Dendrobatidae > Ranitomeya > Ranitomeya variabilis. Next base: position 241,684,746 of record NC_135233.1, on the reverse strand, counting down.
CATGTTTTTTGTCTTGTCCAGCTTGGTCTGTATAAGGATTTGTTTAGCCAAGCTGGTATCTCTGGAGATGCAGATGTACCCTCCATATCTTTAGTTATCTGTGGAGTTTTTGTATTTTCTGTGGTGGATATTTTCTAATGTTTTAACACTGACCGCATAGTACTCTGTCCTATCCTTTCTATTTAGCTAGAAGTGGCTTCCTTTGCTAAATTCTGATTTCAGTCTGTGTATGTTTTTTCCCTCTCCTCTCACAGTCAATATTTGTGGGGGGCTGCCTATCCTTTGGGGATTTTCTCTGAGGCAAGATAGATTTCCCCTTTCTATCTCTAGGGGTAATTAGTCCTCCGGCTGTGTCGAGATGTCCAGGGAGTGCTACGTACATTCCACGGCTACTTCTAGTTGCGGTGTTAAGTTCAGGGTCTGCGGTCAGTACAGGTACCACCTTCTCCAGAGTACGTCTCATGCTGCTCCTAGGCCACCAGATCATAACAGTACAACTGGCCAACAATGAGTTAACCGCATCTCAGAAGAAGGGAAGGAAAGTGCTGAGCCATTTTTTTTTCTGTAGTCTGTTTTTTTTTTTTTTCCTCTCTTCCCTCTTTACCTCTGGGTGGCTCAGGAGTTCGGCGCTGGTATGGATGTTCAGGGATTGGCTTCTCGTGTGGATCAACTTGCTGCTAGAGTACAGGGTATTTCCGATTAGATCGTTCAGACTCCGGTTTTAGAGCCTAGAATTCCAACTCCTGATTTGTTTTTTGGAGATCGGTCCAAATTTCTGAGCTTTAAAAATAACTGTAAACTGTTTTTTCCTCTGAAACCCCGTTCCTCTGGTGATCCCATCCAGCAGGTTAAAATTGTTAAATCTCTGCTGCGTGGTGACCCCCAGGATTGGGCATTTGCCCTGGAACCCGGGAATCCGGCGTTGCTTAATGTAGACACCTTTTTTCAGGCGCTTGGGTGATTGTAGGACGAACCTAATTCAGTGGATCATGCTGAGATGACCTTGTTGGCCCTGTCTCAGGGTCAAGAAGCGGCAGAATCATATTGCCAGAAGTTTAGAAAATGGTCTGTACTGACTAAATGGAATGAGAATGCCTTGGCGGCAATCTTCAGAAAGGGTCTTTCTGAATCCGTTAAAGATGTTATGGTGGGGTTCCCCACGCCTGCTGGTCTGAGTGATTCCATGTCTCTGGCCATTCAGATTGATCGGCGCTTGCGCGAGCGCAGAGTAGTGTACACTATGGTATTGTCTTCCGAGCGGAGTCCTAAGCCTATGCAGTGTGATAGGATTGTGTCTAGAGCTGAACGACAAGGATTCAGACATCAGAATAGGTTGTGTTTTTACTGCGGCGATTCTGCTCATGTTATTTCTGATTGCCCTAAGCGTACCAAGAGAATCGCTAGTTCTGTTACCATCAGTACTGTACAACCTAAATTTCTGTTATCTGTGACCCTGATCTGCTCATTATCGTCATTTTCTGTCATGGCATTTGTGGATTCAGGCGCCGCTCTAAACTTAATGGACTTAGAATTTGCCAGACGTTGTGGTTTCCCCTTGCAGCCTTTGCAGAGTCCTATTCCTTTGAGGGGCATTGATGCTACACCGTTGGCTAAAAATAAACCTCAGTTTTGGACACAGCTGACCATGTGTATGGCGCCAGCCCATCAGGAAGATTGTCGTTTTCTGGTGTTGCATAATTTGCATGATGCTATTGTGCTGGGTTTCCCATGGTTACAGGTGCATAATCCGGTATTAGATTGGAAATCTATGTCTGTGACTAGTTGGGGTTGTCAGGGGGTTCATGGTGACGTTCCTTTGATGTCAATTGCCTCCTCCCCCTCTTCTGAAATTTCTGAGTTTCTGTCAGATTTCCAGGATGTATTCAATGAGCCCAAGTCCAGTTCCCTTCCACCGCATAGGGACTGTGATTGTGCTATTGACTTGATTCCAGGCTGTAAGTTCCCTAAGGGCTGACTTTTCAACCTGTCTGTGCCAGAACATACCGCCATGCGGAGCTATGTTAAGGAGTCCTTGGAGAAGGGGCATATTCGGCCATCTTCTTCACCATTGGGAGCAGGTTTTTTTTGCTGCCAAAAAAGATGGCTCCTTGAGACCCTGTATTGATTATCGCCTCGAATAAGATCACGGTCAAATTCCAATACCCTTTGCCTTTGCTTTCTGATCTGTTTGCTATGATTAAGGGGGCTACTTGGCTTACTAAGATTGACCTTCGAGGGGCATATAATCTTGTTCGTATTAAGCAGGGTGACGAATGGAAAACTGCGTTTAATACACCCGAAGGTCATTTTGAATTCCTTGTGATGCCATTCGGACTCTCTAATGCTCCATCTGTGTTTCAGTCCTTCATGCATGATATATTTCGGAATTATCTTGATAAATTCATGATTGTATATTTGGATGATATTTTGATTTTTTCAGATGATTGGGAGTCTCATGTGAAACAAGTCAGGATGGTATTTCAGATCCTTCGTGATAATGCCTTGTTTGTGAAGGGGTCTAAGTGCCTCTTTGGAGTACAGAAGATTTCTTTTTTGGGCTTCATTTTTTCTCCCTCATCTATAGAAATGGATCCGGTTAAGGTTCAGGCCATTCATGATTGGATCCAGCCCACATCCGTGAAGAGCCTTCAGAAATTTTTGGGCTTTGCTAATTTTTATCGCCGTTTCATTGCCAACTTCTCCAGTGTGGTTAAACCCCTGACCGATTTGACGAAGAAAGGCGCTGATGTGACGAATTGGCCCTCTGCGGCTGTTTCTACCTTTCAGGAGCTTAAACGCCGATTTACTTCTACCCCTGTGTTGCGTCAGCCTGATGTTTCTCTGCCTTTTCAGGTTGAGGTTGACGCTTCTGAGATTGGGGCAGGGGCCGTTTTGTCTCAGAGGAATTCTGATGGTTCCTTGATGAAACCGTGTGCCTTCTTTTCTCTATAAAGTTTTCGCCTGCGGAACGCAATTATGATGTCAGCAATCGTGAGTTGTTGGCTATGAAGTGGGCATTTGAGGAGTGGCGACATTGGCTTGAGGGGGCCAAGCACCGTATTGTGATCTTGACCGATCATAAGAATCTGATTTACCTCGAGTCTGCCAAACGGCTGAATCCTAGACAGGCCCGATGGTCCCTGTTTTTCTCCAGTTTTGATTTTGTGGTCTCGTATCTTCCGGGTTCTAAGAATGTTAAGGCTGATGCCCTCTCTAGGAGCTTTTTGCCTGATTCTCCTGGGGTCCTTGAGCCGGTCGGCATTCTGAAGGAAGGGGTGATTCTTTCTGCCATCTCCCCTGATTTACGACGGGTTCTTCAGGAATTTCAGGCTGATAAACCTGACCGCTGTCCAGTGGGGAAACTGTTTGTTCCTGACAGATGGACTAGTAAAGTGATTTCGGAGGTTCATTGTTCTTTGTTGGCTGGTCATCCTGGGATTTTTGGGACCAGAGATTTGGTTGGTAGGTCCTTTTGGTGGCCTTCTTTGTCACGGGATGTGCGTTCTTTTGTGCAGTCCTGTGGGACTTGTGCGCGGGCCAAGCCTTGCTGTTCCCGCCCTAGTGGGTTGCTTTTGCCGGTCCCTGAGAGGCCTTGGACGCATATTTCTATGGATTTTATTTCGGATCTTCCGGTTTCCCAGAGGATGTCGGTTATCTGGGTGGTTTGTGACCGGTTTTCTAAGATGGTTCATTTGGTACCTTTGCCTAAGTTGCCTTCCTCTTCTGATTTGGTTCCGTTGTTTTTTCAGCATGTGGTTCGTTTGCATGGCATTCCGGAGAATATTGTGTCAGATAGAGGTTCCCAGTTTGTTTCTAGGTTTTGGCGGGCTTTTTGTGCTAGGCTGGGCATTGATTTGTCTTTTTCTTCCGCGTTTCATCCTCAGACAAATGGCCAAACCGAGCGAACTAATCAGACTTTGGAAACTTATTTGAGATGCTTTGTGTCTGCTGATCAGGATGATTGGGTGGCTTTCTTGCCATTGGCCGAGTTTGCCCTTAATAATCGGGCTAGTTCTGCTACCTTGGTTTCACCCTTCTTTTGTAACTCTGGTTTTCATCCTCATTTTTCTTCGGGGCAGGTTGAGCCTTCTGATTGTCCTGGGGTGGACTCTGTGGTTGACAGGTTGCAGCAAATTTGGGCTCATGTTGTTGACAATTTGGTGTTGTCTCAGGAGGGGGCTCAGCATTTTGCGAACTGTCGTCGGTGTGTTCGTTCCCAGCTTCGGGTTGGGGATTTGGTCTGGTTGTCTTCCCGTCATGTTCCTATGAAGGTTTCTTCCCCTAAATTTAAGCCTCGGTTTATTGACCCTTATAGGATTTCTGAGATTATCAATCCAGTGTCTTTTCGTTTGGCCCTTCCAGCCTCTTTTTCCATCCATAATGTTTTTCATAGATCTTTGTTGCGGAAATATGTGGTGCCCGTTGTTCCCTCTGTTGATCCTCCTGCCCCGGTGTTGATTGATGGGGAGTTGGAGTATGTGGTTGAGAAGATTTTGGATTCTCGTTTTTCGAGGCGGAAGCTTCAGTATCTTGTCAAATGGAAGGGTTATGGCCAGGAGGATAATTCTTGGGTTGTTGCCTCCGATGTTCATGCTGAGGATTTGGTTCGTGCCTTTCATTTGGCTCGTCCGGATTGGCCTGGGGGCTCTGCTGAGGGTTCGGTGACCCCTCCTCAAGGGGGGAGGGTACAGTTGTGAATTCTGCTCTTGGGCTCCCTCCGGTGGTTATAAGTGGTAGTGCTGCTGTCTCTGGCAGCATTCATCAGGTGTGTCAAGTTTTTGCAATCCTGACTGGGCTATTTAGCCTTGCTTGACCCTTTAGTCAGTGCCAGTTGTCCATTGTTCCTGGAGGATTCACATCTCTGCCTGGTCTCTCCTGCTTTGCAGTTCTTTTCATCAAAGATAAGTTCTGGCCTTGATTTTTTGCTGTCCACATGCTGTGGCCTTATTGTTCAGTTCTTTTCCATGTTTTTTGTCTTGTCCAGCTTGGTCTGTATAAGGATTTGTTTAGCCAAGCTGGTATCTCTGGAGATGCAGATGTACCCTCCATATCTTTAGTTAGCTGTGGAGTTTTTGTATTTTCTGTGGTGGATATTTTCTAGTGTTTTAATACTGACCGCATAGTACTCTTTCCTATCCTTTCTATTTAGCTAGAAGTGGCCTCCTTTGCTAAATTCTGATTTCAGTCTGTGTATGTTTTTTCCCTCTCCTCTCACAGTCAATATTTGTGGGGGGCTGCCTATCCTTTGGGAATTTTCTCTGAGGCAAGATAGAAAAGGGAAAACTATCTCTAGGGGTAATTAGTCCTCCGGCTGTGTCGAGATGTCCAGGGAGTGCTAGGTACATTCCACGGCTACTTCTAGTTGCGGTGTTAAGTTCACGGTCTGCGGTCAGTACAGGTACCACCTTCTCCAGAGTACGTCTCATGCTGCTCTTAGGCCACCAGATCATAACACCTGACACACATCACCATCAATGAGTTTAAATGACAAATAAAAAAATTCTAACCTTATCACTCCTAAACTCTTTGTGCATAATAATTTGGAACACAGTGTATATCAGTGATACACATACCTCTCTGTGTTTATCATCTTATTAAATACATTTGCATTTGACCAGCTTAATTTTCCTGAAATTGCCTGCGCCCCTGACAACCAATGTGCGAAAATTTCACCCGTTCCAACTAGTTACCACATAAAATGACACTGGTCAGAATTGTAAAATCTGGCTTGGTCATTAGGGTCAAAATTGGCTCAGTCACTAAGGGGTTAAGACTAAAACGGTATATCTAAGGGACTGAAAAAATAAAACACAAGTAGCACACAGCCATCGCTGATGAAAACAGTCATGACGTACAATGTTCTCATCCTCCTACTTCATGGTACGAAAAGTTTATGCTATAACATGTAATTTACCCTCCAGTTATTTCCCACCACCTGCTTTCCAAATACAGAGCAATGCTGAAATTCAGACTTTATAGATTTTCTATAGATGTTTGGCTGAATTCACCTTCCCCTACTGGTTGCATTCTTGGAACGAGCCTGAATGGCATTGCTTGTAAAGGCCACCCCATAATTTGCCAGGATTAGGTGCAGTTAGACATAACATACACAGTGTGGGGCTGCGGACGTACATGTCTGCGGAACAGCCAGGTCCTTATAACCCAAACCACATGTAACTGTTCTCTCTGAATCACCAAGAAAACAAGTCAAAGGGAATCAGGATCCAGCCGTGAGCGGGAAACCTGTAATTACATGATATAAACTTGCCTAATACTTCAACAAAACCTCCTATTAACAGGTTACTAGGAGAGTCGTACATAAACACATGGGTTATGACACATATTTCCTATAAGCATTCACTATTGTTCACAGGGGTTGTTTATACTAATGAAGAACATTCATATTCATAACATAATTCATTCCAAATATTGGCAGAGGTGACCAGGATCAAAACAGATACTTATACTAAAGAAAATTGGCAAATACGAAATCTTAGTCCCACATCAATACATGTAAGGGACAAAGAAGCGATCCCACACTATATAAAATCTAACATTTTTTATTCAAGCCAAAAATAGACAATAAACAACAAAAAATAAATAAAAAAGCAAAATGCCGTCTACGAGACGCTAGAATATTATCACGGAAAAAATTCCCCACACATGATATAATGAACAGACAGATTGTCCAATTATCAACCAATATTAGGTACCGTATTTTTCGAACTATAAGACGCACCGGACTATAAGGCGCACCCAGGTTTTAGAGGTGGAAAATAGGGAAAAAAATATTTGAAGCAAAAAAATGTGGTAAAATATTTTAATAACATACTGTTATATGTGGTGTTATTATATATAATAGTATGTTAATATGGTGGAAGCTGCGGGACCAGTGTGGTGTCTGTGAAGTACTATATGAAGATGCTGGAGGGTGAGTATAAGAATGGGGGCACAGGGCTTATATTGAAAGCACCACTCCAGCACTGCAAAATAACACTGGAGTGCTGCTTTAAAATCCCATGGGAGAACTATAACTCCCAGCATGTCCTGCAGATCCTATGACATGATGGGAGTTATAGTTCACTAAAGGAGTGGCAGAGTGCTTTATTGTGTTTTGGAAAGACTAACCTCTTATTTGTGGCAGCCAGCCTGTGGTGAGGTAAAAGCATCCCATGACTGCACACACAGCCCTCCCTCTTGTTGCCTTTCCACAGCACAGGTAATGGAAGCCAGCAGATTCTAGTGTTGGAGTCTGAAGGACCTGTGATGATGTCAAGAAGAGGGAGGCCTCTGTGCTGCCATGTGATGCTCCAGCCCACCCACTTCTGACATCATCACAGGTCCTCCTTGTGCACACTGCACAGCACTCAGCGTCCAGCCCAGGAAGGTACCAGCGATCTCCTCTCCCCCGGACCCTGCTGCTACTGCCTCCTCCTCCCCCGGACACACGGATCTCCCCAGCTGCTGCAGGAATCAGCGCTGAGGAATCCATGTGTGTCCCTGCTTAAGTGCAGTATTCATTTGCTGCTCCAGGCTCACCACTCAGCTGATAGGTGGGCGGGGAGTAGCTAATGAATATTCACTGCACTTAATCATCCGGACCACATGGTTTCCCTAGCGCTGATTCCCTGGCAGTGGGGACATTTTTCTGCCTCCTGAAGTGGGATAACAGTGCGATCCCAGCTGCTGCCCCCATCCCCACATGCTACATCCCTACCATAAGACGCACTTTCCTCCCAAATTTGGAGGAAAAAAAGTGTGTCTTATGGTCAGAAAAATACGGTCTATTAATGAAATCCAAACTGTATTAATACAGAATTTTGTAACAATAGTCATTCAAGAAACAAAAGTCCAAAAACTTTTCCACACCTTTTAACTCCAACTGGACATAAGGCGTCTGAACCCCAGTGTATTCACATCCTTGATTATAAATTATATACAATACATATTCAGGAAAAAGGAGACCTGTCTTTATAAGTCACTACATGATCTCCACATTGTTCATGTGCCAAAAGGTTTCCCCTGGTATTAGGTTTTATTGGGGACGGTACACAATAAGACAATAAAGGTGGACAAAGAGAGGTGCCGCCCTTATGTATCTGTAGGTTTCCTGTTCCTGAAGGGCGGATCCCCTCTCTCCGTAGTGCTGTCATGGACTCCGAAAAAACACCGTTAACCGGTGAGTAACTAAGACTTTATCGGTCGTCCATGACAGCACTACGGAGAGAATTACAGAGAGTAACTAACTAGGGAGGGACTACAGCTTGCAGCACCCTTACACCAAAGGAAAGGTCAGAAGAGGCACCCAAGTTCAATCTATAGTGGTTATAGAATGTGTTTGGGGAAGACCAAGTAGCAGCCTTACAAATTTGGTCGATCGACACCTCCAATCTTTCCGCCCACGAAGCCGCCATAGCTCTAGTGGAATGCGCTTTCAGACCTTCAGGCGCCGGCTTGCCCTTTGAGATGTATGCCAGCGAGATAGCCTCCCTGATCCATCTAGCTAAAGTAGATTTTGATGCCCTGTGACCCTTCCTACTACCCTGATAGGACACGAATAGGGCGTTATCTATCTTCCAGGGATCAGTTACTGTCAGATATTCCAGGATACATCTTTTTACATCTAAAGTGTGTAGCTTCCTTTCCTTATCGTTAGTAGGATTGGGGAGGAAGGATGGAAGAACTATTTCCTGTGTTCTGTGTAAGGTTATACACATGGGAAGAAGGAATCAATATCACCATTACACACTGAACGGGAAACCACTGGGTAAATCTGACAGGGAGAAGGACTTGGGGATCCTAGTTAATGATAAACTTACCTGGAGCAGCCAGTGCCAGGCAGCAGCTGCCAAGGCAAACAGGATCATGGGGTGCATTAAAAGAGGCCTGGATACACATGATGAGAGCATTATACTGCCTCTGTACAAATCCCTAGTTAGACCGCACATGGAGTACTGTGTCCAGTTTTGGGCACCGGTGCTCAGGAAGGATATAATGGAACTAGAGAGAGTACAAAGGAGGGCAACAAAGTTAATAAAGGGGATGGGAGAACTACAATACCCAGATAGATTAGCGAAATTAGGATTATTTAGTCTAGAAAAAAGACGACTGAGGGGCGATCTAATAACCATGTATAAGTATATAAGGGGACAATACAAATATCTCGCTGAGGATCTGTTTATACCAAGGAAGGTGACGGGCACAAGGGGGCATTCTTTGCGTCTGGAGGAGAGAAGGTTTTTCCACCAACATAGAAGAGGATTCTTTACTGTTAGGGCAGTGAGAATCTGGAATTGCTTGCCTGAGGAGGTGGTGATGGCGAACTTAGTCGAGGGGTTCAAGAGAGGCCTGGATGTCTTCCTGGAGCAGAACAATATTGTATCATACAATTATTAGGTTCTGTAGAAGGATGTAGATCTGGGGATTTATTATGATGGAATATAGGAATATAGGCTGAACTGGATGGACAAATGTCTTTTCGGCCTTACTAACTATGTTACTATGTTACTTTAGGAAGATATGCTGGAACAGGGGATAGTATCACTATCATCCCTAAGCTGCATGTAAGGGGGAACCCTGGATAATGCTTGGATGTCGCCTATCCTACGCGCCGATGTTAGGGCCACCAGGAAGGCTACTTTAAGGGATAAATTTTTAATAGAGGCTGATGCAATTGGCTCAAATGGGGCCTCTGTCATGGCCGAGAGGACTAGGTTCAGGTCCCATGGCATGACCCTATTCTTCACCATTGGCCTAGACCGTTTTGTCGCTCTGATGAATCTGCTGACCCAGTGATTCTCAGCAATGTTGCAGCCAAAGAGGGCCCCTAAGGCTGATACCTGCACTTTAAGTGTATTTGGGGATAACCCCATATCCAACCCCTTCTGTAAGAATTCTAAAATCTGGTCTATTGGTATTGACTGACCAGCTATTACCCCCGAGTTTTGAAGGAACTTCTTCCAGATCCTAACATAAATCTTTGTGGTGATTATTTTTCTGCTCTTCAGCAGAGTGTTAATGAGGCCCGGAGGGAACCCCCTATCCTTTAACAGCGCCCGCTCAAAATCCACGCCGTCAGATGAAGGCCAACCGCCCGAGGATGGTAGACTGGGCCCTGGGATAGGAGATCCGGGATGTCTGGCAAGACCCATGGGTCGGATATCGACATAGCCCTCAGGCATGGAAACCACGTCCTTCTGGGCCAGAAGGGGGCAATTATTATTACTGTGGCTTTGTCCTTCCTGATTTTCCTCACCACCAGAGGAAGTAGAGACAGGGGAGGAAAGGCGTAGGCTAGCCTGAAATTCCAGTCTATGAGGAGGGCGTCTACTGACAGAGTATTTTCTCTGGGGTTGAGAGAGCAGAATTGTGCCACTTTCCTGTTTTCTTTTGTGGCAAACAGGTCTACCTCTGGTTGACCCCATCTTTCCACGATGAGGTTGAAGATGGAGTCGTTCAGGGACCACTCTCCCTGCCTCAATGTGTTGCGGCTTAAGAAATCCGCCGTAGTGTTTTCTGCCCCTCTTATGTGAAGAGCCGTCAATGAGAGAAGATGTTGCTCTGCTAGATGGAATAGACGATCTGCTACGCACATTAGGGATTTGGAACGAGTCCCGCCTTGGTGATTTATGTATGCCACGGCGACCCGATTGTCCGAGAATACCCGCACGTGGTGGCCCTGTAGATAGACAAGGAGTGATTTAACTGCCTGTTAACTCCTTTAGGTTGGAAGACATTTCTATCTGATCCCGATCCCAAAGCCCCTGGACCAACGTATCCCCCATGTGAGCCCCCCCACCCAGAAGGGCTAGCGTCCGAGGTGACTATACGAGTTACATTATATTCCCAGGGGACCCCTGTGGACAGGTTCTCTTGGTCTAGCCACCATCCGAGGGACATAATAGCATCTTGGGATAGGGTCATCAGGCTCTCCAGACATCCCCCCAACCTTTTTTGTTGTAACAGCACCTCGCCCTGAAGTATCCTCGTATGATACTGGGCCCATCGGACCGCTGGAATACAGGACGAGAGAGAGCCCAACAGAGACATGGCTCTTCTAAGGGACATGGTGGGGTTTTTAGAGGCATTCAGCACCTGAAGGTGCAGGCGATCAATTTTCTCTTGAGGCAAACGGCATTCCTGAACCTGGGAATCCAGGGTCAGGCCTAAAAATCGCTGCACCGTCATGGGCTGTAAGCGTGATTTTTTAACATTTAGCATCCACCCCAGACGCTCCAGAGCAGACATCACTTTATGTAACTGTTCCAGACAGTGATCCGCCGTTTTACCTACGATAAGGAGATCGTCCAGGTAGGGGATTATTAGAATGTTGGACTCATGTAGGTGTGCCATAACTTCCGCCATAACTTTGGTAAACACTCGAGGGGCGACCGATATACCAAAGGGGAGGGCCCTATACTGGAAGTGTCTGATTACCCCATCCAACCTTACCGCCACCCTCAGGTATCGTTGGTGACCTGCATAAATAGGGATATGGTAATAGGCGTCCTTCAAATCCAATACTACCATAAAGCAGTTTTTAAACAGCAGCTTTATTGCGGTGTTAATAGTTTCCATCTTAAATGATTGGACGGTCAGGAAATTATTAAGAGCCCTAAGGTTAATAATTGTTCTGAAGGAGCCATCAGGTTTACTTATTAGGAATAGAGGAGAGTAGAATCCTCTACCCCGTTCTCCTTCCGGAACCTCTGACAGGACATTCTTATTGAGCAGGTCGTGAACTTCTGCTTCAAGGGCCGCCTGTTCTGCTGGAGAGGACCTGAGTGGGGTAACTCTGAAGAAGTTCTGAGGGATGGAAGAGAACTCTAGCCGCAGACCCGTAGCTATTAACCCCAAAATCCAATCACTACTGGAGATTTTGGACCAGGCCGGGTAGAAGGCAGATAGTCTACCTCCCACCGGAGCGACTAGTCATTGGGGTGGTTTTTTGACCTCACGGGATGGCTCCTGACGTCCTCCACCTCCAAACATAAATCCAGTACCTTTCTTCTTTTTCTCATCCCATCTGCTCTGGTCTCTGGCTGGTCTCCTCCGAAAGAATCTCCTCCCTGCGAAGGGACGCCTGTAAGAGGTAGTTGGTAGATTGGGAAACTTTTTCTTCTCGTCTCCAGCTTTCTCTAGCAGTTCGTCTAGGACTGGACCAAACAGGTATTCCCCTTCGCATGGGATAGAGCACAGACGGGATCTGGATTGAAGGTCACCCGGCCAACATTTCAGCCATAGGGCCCTGCGTGCTGCGTTTGATAGTCCAGCCGCCCTAGCCGCCATTCTTGCCGAATCCGCAGATGCGTCCGCGAGAAAGGCAGCGGCATTCTGAATTGTTGGCAGGAATTTCAACATAGAATCTCTGGAAACACCGCCTTCCAACTTAGACCCTAGCTGATCCAGCCAGACCATCATCGATCTGGCTGCACATGTTGCGGCTACAGCAGGTCTCAGGGCACCCGCCGACATCTCCCATGTCCCTTTAAGGAATGAGTCAGCCTTCTTATCGAGAGGATCCTTTAGGGAAGCCATGTCGTCGAAGGGGATAGATGATTTTTTAGACGCCTTAGACACCGCTGCGTCCAATTTCGGCGCCTTATCCCATGTATTCACCATGGGGTCCTCAAAGGGATATCTGCGTTTAAAGGCAGGTGGAAAAGAGCCTTTCTTCTCTGTTTTTTTCCATTCCCTTTTGATGAGGTTCTGGACCTTGTCATTGAGCGGAAAAGACCTACGTTTTTTAGGGTCTAGACCACCAAACATTAGGTCCTGTGTAGAGAGTTCTGGCCTGTCATCAGCCACACCCATGGTGGATCTAACTGATTTAATTAGTTTGTCCATTTGGTCCAATGGGAAACAGAACCGGTTAGACTCTTCTTCCGAAGAGGACGCTGAGGAGACAGAGGCGTCTGACTCATTCTCCCTACTAGGGCCAGCGGACGAATCCGAATCTGAGGCGCTAGGCTCCCTTCTTCTTTTGGAAGGCTCCCGGGACAGGGATTTCAGGGAATCTTTCACCTCCTTCCTGATAATCTCCCTAAGGTTTGATGTGAAATCAGGAGACTCTTCCGCCACCTATGGGAGCGGAGAAAAAGGCTATGTAATTTATCTGGCGCTACCGCTATCAGAGTCCCCATCAATTTATTTCCTACCGTCTGCCGTACACACGACTGACAAAGTCTCTTAGGGTAGGCGTCTGGCAAAGGGCAAGCGCATAGCGCGCACTCCTTGTTTTACCAGCGCCTTTTTTCCCCTACGGAAATAAACATAGGAAAAGACTGCATCAGGGTACATTCACGAAGATCTCTTACCCAGGCAGTAGCGGTAGGTACCGGATTACTGGGGGGGTCGGTCCAGATCCTTCTGTTTATATTTGCGACCGGGCTGGTTACTGCGTCCGCGGGCCTTCGGCTGGGGGTTCGCATGGGACTTCTCCGAGGATCTGTCCTGCTCCTGCTCCAGCAGACCGACGGCAGCTTCCGGCTCATCCATAGCTGCAGATGGGCTCACAAGCAGCCCTGCAGCGTTATGCTCGGCTATATATAGCCCACCCCCGAATCCGGAACATGTGCAGGTGGCTATATATAGCCCACCCCCGAATCCGGAACATGTGCAGGTGTGTGGCCAGAATCTTTTCCTCCACCTGCAAATCCGTGCCCCAACCCCCCCCAACCGCCCCCCGCCCCCGCCGCATGCAGGACAGTGGTGATTTTTGCAAAAAAACCGGCCGGCGTCCAACTTCTGGTTTTAGCCCCGCCCCCTGCACGTCACTTCCGGTATTGGCCTGAGGGCTCAGGAACGCACCCGGAAGCCGGGGACAGCGTCGCCGGAAGCCGGGGACAGTGTCGCCGGACCCCCTAGCCGCCCGCCGCTACACCACCGCCGCCTGTGGCCGCAGCACAGCGGCGAAAGCGGCAGAAGCCGGCGCCCGACCCCCGGCCTGCACCACACCACACTGCACCGACGGGGACCAGAGGCGGGGAAGACCGAGGCCCAGGAGGGTGAGCGGACCCCGGGGGGGGCATACTCACCTCGCTGACCACTGGGGATGGACCTCCTCCGGACGTCGCTCCACCCTGCACCGCTCACTGTCGTGGAGTCCTACCCGGACCCACCGTGGCGCTTCCAGGGACCCGCACTGCCCGAGGTAGGAGACCCCCTCGCTACCTGGGTCGGACAGCCGGCCTGGGTATTGATAGGAGAAACAAAGTCGTATCTGCAGGGAATCCTGTCCTCCAGGAACAGGAAACCAACTGATGCGTGGGAGAGGTGCCGCCCTTATGTATCTGTAGGTTTCCTGTTCCTGAAGGGCGGATCCCCTCTCTCCGTAGTGTTGTCATGGACGACTGATAAATAAAGTATTCTAATTTACTGAGTTAATGACTTTTGGGTTTTCATTGGCTGTAAGCCATAATCATCAACATTAACAGAAATAAACACTTGAAATAGACCACTCTGTATTGACTCTATATAATACAGTTATATGAAAAAGTTTGGGCACCCCTAATAATCTTAAGCTTAATGTTTTATAAAAATTGTTTTTTTTTGCAACAGCTATTTCAGTTTCATATATCTAATAACTGTTGGACACAGTAATGTTTCTGCCTTGAAATGAGGTTTATTGTACTAACAGAAAATGTGCAATCTGCATTCAAACAAAATTTTACAGGTGCATATGTATGGGCACCCTTATCATTTTCTTGTTTTAAATACTCCTACCTACTTTTTACTTACTTACTAAAGCACTTTTTTTGTTTTTGTAACCTCATTGAGCTTTGAACTTCATAACCAGGTGTATGCAATCATGAGAAAAGCTACTTAAAGTGGCCACTTGCAAGTTGTTCTCCTGTTTGAATCTCCTCTGAAGAGTGACATCATGGGTTCCTCAAAACAACTGTCAAATGATCTGAAAACAAAGATTATTCAACATAGTTGTTCAGGGGAAGGATACAAAAAGCTGTCTCAGAGATTTAACCTGTCAATTTCCACTGTGAGCAACATAGTAAGGAAATGGAAGAACACAGGTACAGTTCTTGTTAAGGCCAGAAGTGGCAGGCCAAGAAAAACATCAGAAAGGCAGAGAAGAATGGTGAGATCAGTCAAGGACAATCCTCAGACTACCTCCAGAGAGCTGCAGCATCAACTTGCTGCAGATGGTGTCACTGTGCATCGGTCAACCATACAACGCACTTTACACAAGGAGAAGCTGTATGGGAGAGTGATGCGAAAGAAGCCGTTTCTGCAAGCACGCCACGAACAGAAGTCAGCTGAGGTATGCAAAAGCACATTTGGAGAAGCCAATTTCTTTTTGGAAGAAGGTCCTGTGGACTGATGAAACCAAGATTGAGTTGTTTGGTCATACAAAAAGGCGTTATGCATGGTGGCAAAAAAACACAGCATTCCAAGAAAATCACTTGCTACCCACAGTAAAATTTGGTGGAGGTTTCAACATGCTTTGGGGCTGTGTGGCCAATGACGGCAGCGGGAATCTTGTTAAAGTTGAGGGACGCATGGATTCCTCTCAGTATCAGCAGATTCTTGACAATAATGTTCTTGAATCAGTGACAAAGTTGAAGTTACCCAGGGGATGGATCTTTCAGCAAGACAATGATCCAAAACACCGCTCCAAATCTACTCAGGCATTCATGCAGAGGAACAATTACACTGTTCTGGAATGGCCATCCCAGTCCCCAGACCTGAATATCATTGAACATCTGTGGGATCATTTGAAGAGGGCTGTCCATGCTCGGCGACCATCAAACTTAACTGAACTGGAATTGTTTTGTAAAGAGGAATGGTCAAAAATACCTTCATCCAGGAACTCATTAAAAGCTACAGGAAGCGACTAGAGGCTATTATTTTTGCAAAAAGAGGATCTACTAAATATTAATGTCACTTTTCTGGTGAGGTGCCCATACTTATGCACCTGTCAAATTTTGTTTGAATGCAGATTGCACATTTTCTGTTAGTACAATAAACCTCATTTCAAGGCAGAAACATTATTGTGTCCAACAGTTATTAGATATATGAAACTGAAATAGCTGTTGCAAAAAATAGGTATTAAGCTTACCGTTAATTATGTTTCCAGGAGTCCATCCTGACAGCACTATGGGACGTCCTCCTCCCCCTTGCTGGGACAGGAAACACACGAGAGTTCAAAAGGTCCGGTCCCACCCCCATTCCTCAGTGTTGTAACAAGAACCGCCTCAAGGGAGATGCAAAAAATAATATTTAATAGTAAAGAACATAACCACATATATTATGAACATATTACATCATATGTTAGGAACATACTACGGACATGTCAGGCTCATGTTATCAAACATAGTTATATTAACAGGGAGGGAATTACCCGTGCTGTCAGGATGGACTCCTGGAAACATAATTAACGGTAAGCTTAATACCTATTTTCCAGGACGTCATCCTGACAGCACTATGGAGAGTAACAAAGCACCTCCTCAGGGTGGGATTACCGCTTGGAGAACTTTTCTCCCGAATGCAGTATGTTGACCGGACAAAACATCGAGTTTATAATGTTTGCAAAAGGTATTCGCACTAGCCCATGTAGCGGCCTTACAAATCTGCTCTAGAGAGGCGCCCGCCCTCTCGGCCCAAGAAGTAGCCATCCCTCTAGTGGAGTGCGCATGAAGACCTTTTGGAGGAGGGATGCCCTCCGACTGATAAGCCTCAGAGATCACAGAAGTGATCCAGCGAGCAATGGAGGCCTTAGAGGCCTTTTTTCCCTTATTTTTACCGGCGAACAAAATAAACAGGTTTGGGTCGATGCGCCATGGGTTGGTGGCTGACAGGTAGTCGATGACCGCCTGTCTGACATCCAAGGAATGCAGAGCTTCCTCTTTAGAATTGGAAGGGTTACAGCAAAAGGATGGAAGCACTATCTCCTGATTCCTATTTTTTAGAGTACCCACTTTTGGAACAAATGAAGGATCTAGTTTGAGGACCACACTATCATATCTAATTTGAAGGTACGGGTCCCGAGTGCACAGGGCTTGAATTTCCCCCACCCTCTTAGCCGTGGTGATCGCCACTAGGAATGCCGTTTTACGTGTCAGGGTTGAAATGGACATGTTATCTGCCGAGGCGTAATTGTTTTTGCAGAGGAATCTCAGGACAAAGGTTAAGGTCCCAAGGAGGAGATAATTGTCTGATAGTGGGACGCAACCTCTGGGTGGCTCTGATAAACCTAACTATCCAAGGGTGTGTTGCCAGGGGATAGTCTAGAAAGGAGCTAAGTGCTGAGATCTGCACCTTCAATGTACTCGGTCTAAGCCCTTTATCAAACCCAGCTTGCAGAAAATCCAGAATTCTGGGTAAGTCGGGAGTGCCTGCCGCAACCTCGGACCTGCCTCCCTCCAGACAGAAACGCCTCCAAATCTTCAGGTAGATTGCTGACGTGACTGGCTTCCTGCTAGCCTTGATAGTGGATATGACCTGGTCAGACAAGCCTCTTGCCCTCAAGATGTTCCTTTCAGGATCCAGGCTGAGAGATGTAGCTTCTCTGGGTCCGGATGGTACACTGGGCCCTGGTGGATTACATCTGGTCTGTGAGGGAGCTCCACTGGACTTTCTATCGCCAGGTCTACCAGCAGGGAGAACCAACTCCTTCTTGGCCAGTATGGAACTATCAACATCACTCGGGCCTGTTCTTCCTTGATTTTCCTGAGAACAGCCGGGATTAGAGCTAGAGGAGGGAAAGCATACGAGAGGGGCTCCGTCCACCTCTGGCTTAGACCATCTATCCCTTCCCGCAGATCTTGAGGGTTCAGCGAGAAGAACCTTGAGACCTTCGAGTTTCTCCTGTTTGCGAAGAGGTCTATACTGGGAGTGCCCCAACGCCGGCACAGCTCCTGAAAGATGTCCTGGTTGAGTTCCCACTCTGTTGCAAACACTCTTCTTCTGCTCAGGTAATCCGCTACAACGTTCCGGGAGCCCTCTAGGTGGATTGCCGAGATGGAAAGGATCGACCTCTCTGCCCAGCGAAATATTCTCCCTGCCAGCTCTTGGAGAAGATGGTGTCTTGGGCCTCCTTGGTGTTTTAGGAAGGAGACAGTTGTCACGTTGTCGGACAATACTCTGACGTGACGATTCTCCAGAATGCAACGATTCCTTCTCAGGGCTTCCCAGACGGCATACAGCTCTCTGAAGTTGGATGAGTTGCGAGCGACGTCTGGAGGCCACCTTCCCTGGAGGATCCTTCCTTCTAAGTGAGCTCCCCAGCCCCAGGCGCTGGCGTCTGTAGTAACTACTACGTAAGGGTCGGTAGTCCATAGAACTCCTGTTCTTAGCTTCTCCGGGTCTGTCCACCACAGGAGGGAACTTCGTACCGGATCTGGTAGATGTAAAGCATTGTCTAGAGAAGACTGACGACGGTCCCACTTGGAGAGGATTAGGCTCTGTAGAGATCTTGAGTGGAACTGCGCCCATCTTACGCATGGTATGCATGCCGTCATTAGGCCAAACACTCTCATAGCCATCCTTATCGAGACTCTGCGTTCTAGTAGGAGTCTGATCTGAATCTGAATTGCCTCCAGCTTGGATTCGGGTAGTAAGGATATTCTGTTTGCAGAATCTAGACAGACACCCAGGAAGACCTTCTTGTGCTCCGGAATTAGGTCTGATTTTTGCCAGTTTATAATCCATCCCAAGTGCTCCAATACCGCGATTGTTCGGTTCCTGTGGTCCAACAGGATATCTGGTGTTCTTGCTATCAGGAGAAAGTCGTCGAGATACGGGACTATAACAATCCCCTGATTTCTTAGGAACGCTACAATCTCCGACACCAGCTTTGTGAATACACGAGGTGCTGAGGCAAGACCAAACGGCAGGCACTGAAACTGGTAGTGACAGGTCCCGGACGGCAGGACTACCGCGAACCTCAGAAGCCTCTGAGATAGATGGTGGACAGGAACCTGATAATAGGCACTCTTCAAATCTAGAGTGCACATTACCGCGTTCTGATCTATAAGGAGGATTGCAGAACGAATGGACTCCATACGAAACCTCTTGTACCTGACCCAGGCATTTAGAGGCTTCAGGTTTACGATTGTGCGTGAGTCGCCGGACGGTTTTGTTATGGAGAACAGGGAAGAGTAGTGTCCCTGGCCTAGCTCTAGCGGTGGTACTGGTATTATGACTCTTGAGGACAGCATGTCCATTAAGTCTTTTAGCATGGGAGAGTCCTGCATAACCACCGTGGGTACGATGTACCTGTCTGGAGGAGGGGAGTAGAACTCTATACTGTAGCCCTCTGATACAGTGCGGAGGACCCATTGATTCTGCGTGACTCTGCTCCAGTTTACCGCGAAATGGCGAAGCCTTCCCCCTATAAGAGTGGCGTCATTGTGATTTGGACTTAGAGGAGGGGCTGAAGAAGAAACTCCTGTTCTTACTGCTGTGACCACGGGAACCCCTATTAAAGCCTCTATTGGACCTTCCCCCTCGGAAGTCGGACCTGTAGTCAGACTGTCTCCTAAAGGGAAACCCCCTCCGAAAGGACTGAGGCCTTTTAGGTTTGTCCTCTGGGAACCCTTTTTTCTTGTCCGAAGCCGACTCTAATATAGTGTCGAGGGAAGGACCAAACACCCTTGCGCCTGAGAAGGGGATTGAACACAATTTTGTCTTGGACGCATTATCACCCGACCAAGACCTTAGCCAGACTGCCCTTCTAGCCGCATTAGACAATGAACCATTTCTGGCTGAAAATCTTACTGACTCGGCAGTCATGTCAGATAGAAAGGCAGTAGCCGATCTCATTATTGGGAGAGAGTTTAGGATCTCTGATCTTGGGGTCTTATTAGAGAGGTGCTCCTCTAATTGACCCATCCAGAGATGCATAGACCTGGCAACCGAGGTAGCTGCGATGTTGGTCTTAATTAGAGCCGCAGAAGACTCCCAGGCTCTTTTTAGCAATATATCCGCCTTTCTGTCCATCGGATCGCGCAAGCTTGATGAGTCCTCGAAAGGGATAGCGGTCTTTTTTGCGACCTTCGCCACCAGGACATCCACCTTGGGTATCTCGTCCCAAAGTTTCACGTCATCCGGCTCAAAGGGTAGGCGTGCTTTGAATTCTTTAGACAGAGTCAGCCGACGTTCTGCCTCCTTCCATTCTTCAAGCACCATAGCCTTGATATGTTCACTAACTGGGAAGACGGTCTGCCGACGCGACATAAGTCCCCCAAACATCAGGTCCTGCCTGGACTGCGGCTTAGATGCCTCCTCCACTTGCATGGTGCACCTTACAGCCTGCACCAGCTCGTTTGTGTCCTCCGCCTGGAAAAGGTACTTCCTCTGATGGTCCTGGCTTCCAGATGGAAGCTCGCCCTCTTCCTCAGAGATAGGCTCTTCAGAATCGGACCTGTCGTCCGAACTATAATCCACCTCCCGTCTGGCCCTTTTCCTGCTGGGCATAGGGCTGGACTTTTCCGTCAAGGTGACCAGAGATGCTTGGACCTCTTCTCTTATTAAGGACCTCATCTCGGACAATAGGGAGGGCTGCTCGTCTCTCATAACCTTAGAAGTGCAGTCTGCACATAAGGTTTTGCCATGAGTGTCCGGAAGCTTTGTACTGCATATCGGACATCTACTGAACTTTGCTGAAGCCTTCCCAGATTTCTTAGCTTGACCAGGGGGGACCGCTGAAGTTCCCTTATCCTTAAACAATATAAGATAGGGAAGATAACAGGGAGGCTCTCACTACCAGGGTGCAGGGGGAGTTTGCGCTCTGCGCACTTACCCCATCCTCAGGTGGCATGCTTTCCATAGCTCCGGAGTACTGGTGCTCCCTGCGGCTTGTCGGCGTCTGGGCGCTGTAGTTCCTGAGCTGTTGGCTGGAGCGCACGCCTCCCCTGTAATCTCCGGCGTTACCGGAAGTGCCGGCAACGAATGGCGCAAACCGGAAGTGACGCGGTCCCCAGAACTTCCGTTGGAAGAGTCAGAGCCCGGCGTTCACGCCGCATGGAGGCTGCTGACCTCGGGGACCGCGTCCGCAGCCGAGAGCCCCCCCACCGGGAGGAGCGGCCGCTGGTCTTTGGGACCGAGGGACCCCCCTCTGGAGGGTTTCGGCCCTGAGCCTCTTGACAGGGGGAAGGATCTGGCCGAGCCGCACGATCCCCCTGAGCTCCGGTAAGCAGCGCAGCTTTCTCTCATGTGTCCCTTGCAGGGACAGGAAAAACACTGAGGAATGGGGGTGGGACCGGACCTTTTGAACTCTCGTGTGTTTCCTGTCCCAGCAAGGGGGAGGAGGACGTCCCATAGTGCTGTCAGGATGACGTCCTGGAAAAACCTATTTTTTATAAAACATTAAGCTTAAGATTATTAGGGGTGCCCAAACTTTTTCATATAACTGTATATGAGTATATGAGTTTCACTTTTTGCATTGAAGAACTGAAATAAATTAACTTTTTGGTGATATTCTAATTTTGTGAGAAGCACCTGTATATGACTGCCTTCCTTAGAAATGCATTCTGAACAAGAAAATCAGCACTTAGATGACCCAACCAGCAGAAAAACAACTGTAACTCCACAATATCATCTGCATTTTTATGTATTTTGCTGTTCAGTAAAAACGGTGAAATGCAAGGAAAACAGCAATGTGGGAATGAGATTTTAGAATCTGTTCAATTTTGCCACTACTCTAAAATGCTGTGCTTTTTTCCCACCTTACCAAACGGACAGAACAATGCAGCAAAAACGCTACGTGTGCACAAGTCTTAAAGGATGAGCACTTTGGAAACACAATAGGAATTTACTCCTCCAATGCTTCTTCAACACAAAATGAAAAAAAAAGAAAACTCTGCAAATAGTCTTGAAAACAAAACAAAAAAAATCTACCGCTTCATGTATATTGTTTCAATGCAGACCTGTATGTCTCCACGGTTACAGACTACAAACAAACCCGTGTAGTAGGATGCTGCAGTCCTGTGGAATGCAATTGCTACTATTTGCTCTTTAGACCGACTTCACACATCTGCATTTTTCAGACTGTGTCAAAATTTCCAGATCAGCCGTGGGTCCCCTGACCTGAACTAATAGCCTCTTCGACTACTTTCACATTTCCGTGGGTACGGGCCAGTCGCAATGCTTCGGGCCGACGTACGTTGTGAAATAACTGCAAGATGTGGGCAGCGGATGCAGTTTTTCAACGCATCCGCTGCCCATTCTGCAGTCCGGGGAGGAGGGGGCGGAGTTAGAGCCGCGCATGCAGGGTCGAAAATGGCAGACGCGATGCACAAAAAAAGTTACATGGAACTTTTTTTGTGCGCCGCGTCCGCCAAAACACGACGCATCCGTCGCACGATGGATGCGACGTGTGGCATCCATCGCGATCCGTCGATAATGCAAGGCTATGGGAAAAAAAGCATCCTGCAAGCACATTTGCAGGATCAGTTTTTTTCCCAAAACGACGGATTGCGACAGAGCTCTAAAGACAGAAGTGTGAAAGTAGCCTTAGGCAAACCCTTGTTAGTTTGGGGCAGAAGACTTGAGGCTGTTCCAGAAATCACAGTTCCTACATGGACTATGAAATGCAGATGCATGAAGCAGGTGACTTGCAATTTTCAGTGAAAATAGAAATTTACTGGTTCTCCTCAACATGGAGACACCTCTATGGGATGCAAATTGCAGGATCTTTCATGTTTAACATGCCCCAAACCAGTGTAATCACATTTTAATATGTTTACCAGCGACAGCATGTGGAGAAATTTACTTTGGGCTTGTAGATTGTACCCCGGAGAGGAAGCGGCACACACTACTCTGGATTAAAATGTCATCTGTAATGCACCTGTTAAATTCGTACTGCTACAGCTGCTGTCTGGGAAGAGGGTATACTGTAGTTTTTTATCTCCCCCCTTGGGTATAAGTCAAGCATATTAGATAATATATGTGATCGCTCCAAATAAGGAAAAATAAGACTGATTTGTCTTTCAGGACAACAAGGCAACTGCATGACAACTCCTGCAGAAGATATCAGGTTGGCTACAGAAAAACTTCACTAACCTTCTAAGACACAGATGTAACTGAGAAACAACTGAGGATAATTGTGAGGGGAAAATTTGCACATGAAGAATCCACATCAGAATACAGTAGCAGGTAAAATGTTTGTAGTTTGGGAAGGTGATTTATTTGTAACTTTCAGTATTTCAGGAAATCATCGCCAAAGTCCATACAATTTGGTGCAGATTTGCCTCTGCAGAAACTTTCCACAACAAATGTGAACTGAAATTCTTAAATCTACAATGATCAGAAATATTGCAGACTTTACCTGCTGATATGACCAGGTAAAATCAGAAAATGTTTTATAAGTCCCATCCACACAATGCTCAATTTTTCCCCACAGAAAATTTCCTCTTGTGCAAATCTTAAAACCATTGTCTTGTCATTTTCCTTTGCAGATTTGTACTGCAAATTTCACCATTTTAAAATTTCAGGGGTAAAATCCGTATCAAAATCTTCATGGTGCTAATCCGGATATTGCTGCAGATTCACGACAAAATACATACAGTGGGGGGAAATAAGTATTTGATCTCTTGCTGATTTTGTAACTTTACCCACTGACAAAGACATGAACAGTCTATAATTTTAAGGGAAGGTTAATTTTAACATTGATAGAATATCAAAAATAAATTCCAGAAAATGACATTGTATAACTTATATACATATATTTGCATTTTGCAGTGAGAAATAAGTATTTGATCCCTCTGGCACAATCAAGACTTAATACTTGGAGACAAAACCGTTGTTGGCAAGCACAGCAGTCAGACGTTTTTTGTAGTTGATGATGAGATTTTGGTCCACTCCTCTTTGTAGATCATCTCGAAGTCATTAAGATTTTGAGGCTGTCGCTTGGCAACTCGGAGCTTCAACTCCCTCCATAAGTTTTCTATGGAATTAAGGTCTTGAGATTGGCTAGGCCACGCCATTACCTTAATGTGTTTCGTTTTGAGCCACTCCTTTGTTGCCTTGGCTGTATGTTTTGGGTCATTGTCTTGCTGGAAGACTCAGCCATGACCCATTTTTAATGTCATGGCAATGTCATGCGGCTACTGGGTAGACTACATCTGATTACCCGGGCCCCTGCGATATCCCTCAGACTAGGGAAAACCCTGTCTGTCCCTCTCCCAGAATGTACACTGATGGTGTGCTTGTCTGGGCCGCCAGGCCTGACCCGGACAACCTGGATAAAGTCTAGCCAGCGCCACAGAACGTATAGTGGACGAATGTGAAATTACCGCTGTCTGTCGGACGCCCTAGTGTGAATAGCGTCCGACATGACAGTACCCCGCCTTCTACGAGGGACCCCAGGGCCCTCACGACTTATAGGACCCGGCTTGTCCGGATGGCGGCGGTGAAACATACTGACCAGCCGGTCCGCATGTATGTCCGAAGCTGGTACCCAAGACCTCTCCTCCGGCCCATAACCACGCCAGTGTACTAGGTACTGTAATGTGCGGCGCACTATACGAGAGTCAACCACCTTGGAGACTTCAAACTCCAAATTGCCATCCACCAAGACAGGAGGTGGTATTGGAGCCGCATCCACGGAACCCACCACCTTCTTTAAAAGAGATCTGTGAAACACGTTGTGTATCTTATAAACCGTAGGAAGCTCCAATCGGTAGGCTACCGGGTTAATGATGGCGGCGACCCTAAACGGACCAATAAACCTTGGACCCAAATTCAGGGATGGTACTTTAAGTTATGTTTTTTGTGGACAACCACACCCAATCACCCACACTCAGGTCCGGACCTGGCACACGTCTACTGTCAGCCACTCGTTTGTACCTTGCACCGACGCTCAGCAAGCGCTGTTTCTCTCTCCTCCAAATGGATGACAGTTGTGCTCCTGGCTGGTCTTCCTCCGGAACGCCAGCAGAGCCACCCTGACGCAGAGTACTAAATTGAGGATGGTGCCCGTAAACACAAAAGAACGGGGACTCCCCAGACGATTCCTGGCGGTGATTATTAATGGCAAACTCAGCCAAAGGAAGGAACGTCAACCACTCTTCCTGATTGTCAGAAACAAAGCAGTGTAAATACTGCTCCAAATTCTGGTTCATACGCTCGGTCTGACCATTTGACTGAGGATGAAACGCAGAAGAATGCAACAACTTGATCCCCAGCCGTGAGCAAAATGCTTTCCAAAACTTTGCCACAAACTGAGTACCCCTATCCGACACTATATCAGACGGGACCCCGTGAAGTCTGACCATCTCCTGTACAAAAACCTGAGCCAGAGTCTTCGCGTTAGGCAACGAAGGCAAGGACACAAAGTGTGACATCTTTGAGAACCGATCAACAACCACCAAGATGACCGTGTTCCCAGCTGTGGAGGGTAGGTCTGTAATAAAATCCATAGAGATCTGCGTCCATGGCCTACTGGGTACCCCTAGAGGATGTAACGAGCCAGCAGGACGGGAGCGAGGCGTCTTAGCCCTAGCACACGTGGTACATGCTGACATGTACGAGACCACGTCCTGTCAAATTTTGGGCCACCAAAACCGACGCGACACCAACTCCAAGGTACCCCTAACCCCTGGATGGCCAGCCAGAACAGCATCATGATGCTCACCCAACAAAGAAATTCGAATGCGCGCACAGCAGTCTCAGGCCAGGCGGAGAAATTGGTACCCTTTTTCGTCATGTCAGTAAGCGGTTTAGCAATAGTAGAAAAATCTTTGATACATTTTCTATAATAATTAGAAAATCTAAGGAACTGCTGGAGTGCTTTTAGGTTATCAGGCCGTTCCCAATGCAGCACCGCTTGCACCTTAGGCTTCTTTCACACTTCAGTCGTTTGGCGTCAGTCACTTCCGACAAAGTGACGGATCGACGGATCGGTCACAATTGTTGAAAAAACGGATGTAACGGATCCGTTTTTTTGACGGATCCGTTACTCGGGGGTTGTATATACTTTTTTGAGCATGCGCAATTGAAAAAAATTGAAAAAACGGATTGGGGCGACGGATCCGTCGAAATAACGGTTGCGACGGATCCGTCGCCCATAGGTGGCCATTCTATGGAATGACGGACGCGACGGATCCGTCGCGATCCGTCATTTCAACGGAGACAAAAAACGTTGCAATGACCGTCAATGTCTAGACAACGTCCGCCAAATTTCGACGGATCCGTCGCATGACGGATGGAACGGACGACCATCCGTCACAATCCGTCGCTAATGCAAGTCTATGGGGAAAAAAACGGATCCGTCGAAAAAAAAAACCCAGATCCGTTTTTTGAGGAAAATGGCGGATTTAGACTGACGCCAAACAACTGAAGTGTGAAAGAGGCCTTAGCGGCGTCCATTTTAAACCCTGAAGCAGACACAATTGTAACAATATATAGGTACTAAGGAATCTGATAGCTTGGGATAAAACCAGTCTGAGAGCAAAGCTGCAGTAAAAGATGTATTTAAACAAAACAGAAATGCAAACAGAACCAACATAGATATTCCTGCAATTGAAACGACGTGCTCAGCACAATATGGTAAACAGGAAAGCAAACAGAACTAACACAGATATTCCTGCAATTGTAACGAGATGCTCAGCACAATATAGTAAATCACAGCACAGTGGATTGCGGGACGCGACCGCTAATATGAACCAGTCCAGCAAGGATATGACGAGGGGGCAAACAAGACACTTGACAAGGAAGTCCAGAAGGTTATTAGTGGAAATTCACACAGTACTTAAACTAGGGAATCCAGCAGAAGTGAAGTAGAAATGCACACAGTACTTAAAGGGAACCTGTCACCCCGTTTTTTCGGTATGAGATAAAAATACTGTTAAATAGGGCCTGAGCTGAGCATTACAATAGTGTAGTTTGTGGACCCCGATTCCCCACCTATGCTGCCGAAATACGTTACCAAAGTAGTCGTTTTCGCCTGTCAATCAGGCTGGTCAGGTCAAAAGGGCGTGGTGTCTTCCCCCAGATTTTGCGTAGTTTTCCGTTGGTGGCATAGTGGTGTGCGCATGCCCAAGGTCCGGAATCCTCTGCCAGGGTATTTAAAAGAGCGCGCTGTTCGTTATCTCATTGGTGATCGGTGGGCGCGGCCATCTTCCTTTGGCCGCGCGTGCGCAGAAGCGGCGCTCTGCTGGCCGCGGCGCTCTGCTGGCCGCGGCTTCAGGAAAATGGCCGCGGGATGCCGCGCGTGCGCAGATGGATATCGCGGCGGCCATTTTCCTGAAGCCGCGGCCAGCAGAGCGCCGCGGCCAGCAGATCGCCGCTTCTGCGCACGCGCGGCCAAAGGAAGATGGCCGCGCCCACCGATCACCAATGAGATAACGAACAGCGCGCTCTTTTAAATACCCTGGCAGAGGATTCCGGACCTTGGGCATGCGCACACCACTATGCCACCAACGGAAAACTACGCAAAATCTGGGGGAAGACACCACGCCCTTTTGACCTGACCAGCCTGATTGACAGGCGAAAACGACTACTTTGGTAACGTATTTCGGCAGCATAGGTGGGGAATCGGGGTCCACAAACTACACTATTGTAATGCTCAGCTCAGGCCCTATTTAACAGTATTTTTATCTCATACCGAAAAAACGGGGTGACAGGTTCCCTTTAATGAGGAAATCCAGCAAAACTTGATCCCACGTGCGCACAGCACTTGTCTGTGGAAGTTCAATAATATGCAGGTGGTGCATTGAGCATGAAGTCCTGGTGAAAGACGATGAAGGGAAAAAGAGGGAGAGCGCTATCTAAGCGTAGTAGATTAGTACAAAACTCTCTTGGTGAGAAAAGCAACACTGGAATCTTGCTCACCTGGTGTGGTTGTGCAAAGAGGCACAACACTGGGAAGAGCTTAGCAAACAAGGGAAATCCTTCCACAGGTGTGCTGCCAGTCACAGCAGTTCCAGAGGAGAGATGCAGCTGAAAGGGGCGAGGCAGACTGCCGAGTAGTGAGCAGCTGAAGCAGGGAGTTCCCCAGAACACAGGCAGAAGCTCAGGAGCCAGCAGCACAAAATACTCAAGCACAGAACACCACATGACTCGAACTTAAATAATCAGGACAGACAGGAAGTTCCATGACAGGGTGAGATCCAAGACTCCATCTTGGATCAGGGCGAACAGGAACAAGGGAAGTCCGGAATCCTTACAACAATATAACCCAAGAAAGGCAACTCCTGAACCGAAAATACACATTTCTCAAGTTTTGCATAGAGCTTATTCTCTCTGAGTAGCTGTAACACCTGCCTCACATGCTCTAAATGAGTATCACGGTCACATGAATAAATGAGAATGTCATCTAGGTACACAATAACGAATTTCCCCAGTACATGCGAGAACACATCATTTATGAAATGTTGAAATACAGCAGGCGCGTTTGTCAACCCAAATGGCATCACCAAATTTTCAAAATGACCCTCAGGAGTATTAAAAGCCGTCTTCCACTTATCACCTTGACGGACTCTTATGAGGTTTTACGCCCCCCTGAGGTCAAGCTTGGAAAACCACTTAGCACCAGCCACCTGGTTGAACAAATCAGGTATCAGTGGCATAGGGTATGGATCACGAAATCGTAATCTGGTTTAACTCCCTGAAATCCAGACACGGGCGTAGTCCGCCATCTTTCTTCTTAACGAAGAAGAACCCCGCTGCCACCGGCAAGGACAAAGGCCTGATGTGCCCTTTGCTCAAACTCTCAGCAGTAGTCTTTTAAAGCTTGCCTCTCAGGACTAGAGATGTTAAACATCCTAGCTTTCGGCAATTTGGCCCCTGGTTTAAACCTAATAGTACAGTCATAGGGTCGATGTGGTGGCAATTCTGAGCAACCCTTCTCAGAGAACACATCTGCGAAATCCAGCAGAGACTCAGGAATGCTAGAAGTCACAGCAGACACACATGTGGCCAGGCAATTCTCCTGGCAGAATCCGCTCCACTGAATTATGTCCTGAGTTTTCCAGTCAATCACCGGGTTGTGCATAGACAACCAAGGAAAACCCAGAACCATTTGTGCAGTAAGATTACTGAGCACCCTACATGTAACTTGCTCAGAATGTAGGACCCCAATGTGGCGTTTAACCTCAGCCACAAACTCAGTAATCTCCCCCTGTGGGAGTGGAGTAGCATTGATGGTGACCACCCGGATAGGATGAGGCAGTTTTTCGACCGTGAACCCTGCCGTGCGCGCAAACTCCTCATCAATGAGATTAGTGGCCGACCCACTATCCACAAAAACAGTGATTGGCAGCTCTCTGCCAGCGACCATAACTCTGGCAGGAAGCATACATTGAGAGACCACCATGGAGGATATGCATAAGCTCAGATTGGCCTCTTCCACACCCTCTGAGCTTAGTAGTTTTCCGCCGTTGCGCTTTTCTTAGAAAATAGAGAACAAGCATTAACAAAATGTCCTTTTTTACCACAGCAAAAACAGGCTCCCTGTTTCCTGAGTGAGGGGGCTCGATGATGTGACACCCCTGCGATTTGCATAGGCTCCTTGGGCTCACCTGCAGCAACCTCACGTGCACCTACGCCCTCCCCCATAAGTGGCGTCTCTTGCACCCCCTGACGCAAACGGCGATCAATGCGGACAACAAGACTCATAGCAGACTCTAGAGAAGCAGGAGTCTCATACATCAGGAGGGCTTGTTTAACCCTTCTCGAAACCCTATGTACAAACTGACTCCGCAGCGCCGGGTCATTCCATTGTGTGTCCACCGCCCAGCGGGGAAATTCAGAACAGTAATCCTCCGCCATTCGCTCCCCCTGGCGGAGAGCGCGTATTTTAGATTCTGCTAGAGCCAATCTGTCAGGATCATCATATATGAGACCAAGAGCAGGAAAAAAACACTCCACTGAGTTAAATGCAGCTGAATCAGATGGTAATGAAAATGCCCATGCTTGGGGGTCTCCGTTCAGTAATGACAATACCAGGCCCACATGCTGAGCCTCATTACCTGAGGAAACCGGGCGCATACGAAAATATAATTTGCAAGCTTCACGAAAAACAACAAATTTACTGCGTTCCCCAGCAAACCTCTCAGGTAAAGGAATCTTTGGCTCTGCAACTCTACCTGCATTTTCAGCTTGCACATTAGATACTACCAGACAGTGTTGCTGAACTGCCCCCTTCAACTCAGTGACCTGTAAGGACAGTGCCTCCAACTGGCGGGTTATGGAAGTCATGGGATCCATGGCATCCAAAATTTATTTAGGCCGATTATAATGTCATGCGGGTACTGGGTAGACTACAGCTGATTACCCGGGCCCCTGCGATATCCCTCAGACTAGGGAAAACCCTGTCTGTCCCTCTCCCAGAATTTACACTGATGGTGTGCTTGTCTGGGCCGCCAGGCCTGACCCTGACTCCTGTTTCAGTCCTATGCTGAAACCTCCACCCGCCACCCAGTGATTAGACCACACACCAACCCCTACAGAAAGCACAGACAGGGAAAACTAAAAACGCACCACGCCGCAGACACACAGGAAAACACTAAAATGTGCACAGGGCAAAACAAATACAAATATAGTAAGGAGAAATATGACAAAGGATAATACACCACCAGATACGATATTTCTTCTCCTAGACCACCACTCCCGACTGAGATCACCAGGCACAAGACACAAGCTATTATCGGCGACGCCCAAAGTCCAGAATGACTATTTAAAGGCCACGGGTGTGACACAGCCTCCAACCCGATTACCAGCTAGATTAACCCCGGACAACATGGATAAAGTCTAGCCGGCGCCAAAGAATGTATAGTGGACGAATGTGGAATAACCGCTGTCTGTCGGACGCCCTAGTGTGAATAGCGTCCGACATGACAGGCGGAGGAAAGGAGGTTGTCACTCAGGATTTTACAGTACATGGCTCCATCCACTCTCCCTGTCATGTTTCCCAATGGCAGGGAATTTGTCAATGTAACACGGGCAAAAACAGGACGAGCTCTAGGGTGATGGAACCTGAGCTGACCGCGATCCTGAACCTCAATACTCAACTAACAGTAGCCGGGGGACGTTCCTGGGGGGCCCCTAGACGTCTCGCGCCAGCCGGAGATCTAGCTTCCCCTATCAGAAGAATAACAGACCTCACTTGCCTCCAGAGAAATATTCCCACAGAGATAGCAGCCTCCCACATATAATGACGGTGAAATGAGAGGAAGGCACAAACGTAGTTATGAAAACAGATTCAGCAAAATGAGGCCCGCTTAAGCTAGATAGCAGAGGATACAAAAGGTGAACTGCGCGGTCAGCTGAAAAACCCTTCAAAATACCATCCTGAAATTACTTGAACTCATGTGCCAACTCATGGTACATGAGTGGTAATTTCAGCCCACTAGAGCAACCAGCAGCAGAGAATTACATATCTGCAAGCTGGACTAAAAAACATGAAAGCAATCATGAAACAGGGAAATACAGACTTAGCTTGTCTTGAAGGCCTAGGAGCAGGTAACAGAGACACACACTGATACATTGATAGCCGGCAAGGGAATGACAGGAAAGCCAGGTTAAATAGGAAACACCCAGCCACTGATGGACAGGTGGAAACCAGAGACCGCAACTCACCAAAGTCACCCAGTACCAGTTGTAACCACCAGAGGGAGCCCAAAAACAGAATCCACAACAGTACCCCCCCCTTGAGGAGGGGTCACCGAACCCTC
This sequence comes from Ranitomeya variabilis, assembly GCF_051348905.1. NCBI lineage: Eukaryota > Metazoa > Chordata > Amphibia > Anura > Dendrobatidae > Ranitomeya > Ranitomeya variabilis. The sequence goes on along the minus strand of NC_135233.1, from coordinate 241,653,115 downwards.
ACGAGAACCCCCAGGGCGATCAGGATGAGCTCTATGGAAGGCGCGGACCAAATCAGTCGCATGAACATCAGAGGCGACCACCCAGGAATCTTCTCAACAACATACTCCAATTCTCCCTCCACCAGCACCGGAGCAGGAGGCTCAACCGAAGGAACAACGGGCACCTCATACCTCCGCAATAACGACCAATGGAACACATCATGAATAGCAAACGATGCTGGGAGATCCAAACGAAAAGATACAGGGTTAAGAATCTCCAAGATCTTATAAGGACCGATGAACCGAGGCTTAAACTTGGGAGAAGAGACCTTCATAGGGACAAAACGAGAAGACAACCACACCAAGTCCCCAACACGAAGTCGGGGACCCACGCGGCGACGACGATTAGCAAACTGCTGAGCCTTCTCCTGAGACAACTTCAAATTGTCCACCACCTGATTCCAAATCTGATGTAGCCTATCCACCACCACGTCCACTCCAGGACAATCCGAAGGCTCCACCTGACCAGAGGAAAAACGAGGATGAAACCCCGAATTACAAAAGAAAGGAGAAACCAAAGTAGCAGAACTAGCCCGATTATTAAGGGCAAATTCGGCCAGTGGCAAAAAGGCAACCCAGTCACCTTGATCAGCAGAAACAAAACACCTTAAATAAGTTTCCAAGGTCTGATTAGTTCGCTCCGTCTGGCCATTCGTCTGAGGATGGAATGCAGACGAGAAAGACAAATTAATGCCCATCTTAGCACAAAACGTCCGCCAAAATCTAGACACAAACTGGGATCCCCTGTCCTAAACGATATTCTCCGGAATCCCATGCAAACGAACCACGTTCTGAAAAAACAAAGGGACCAACTCAGAGGAGGAAGGCAACTTAGGCAAGAGTACCAAATGAACCATCTTAGAAAAGCGGTCACACACAACCCAGATAACGGACATTTTCTGTGAGACAGGGAGATCTGAAATAAAATCCATGGAAATGTGCGTCCAAGGCCTCTTCGGGATAGGCAAGGATAACAACAACCCACTGGCCCGAGAACAGCAAGGCTTAGCCCGAGCACACACTTCACAAGACTGCACAAAGGTGCGCACATCCCTCGACAAGGAAGGCCACCAAAAAGACCTGGCCACCAAGTCTCTAGTACCAAATATTCCAGGATGACCAGCCAACACAGAAGAATGGACCTCGGAGATGACTCTACTGGTCCAATCATCCGGAACAAACAGTCTTTCTGGTGGACACCGATCAGGTTTATCCGCCTGAAACTCCTGCAATGCACGTCGCAAGTCTGGGGAGACGGCGGACAATATTACCCCATCCCTAAGGATGCCAGTAGGCCCAGAGTCTCCAGGAGAGTCAGGCACAAAACTCCTGGAAAGAGCATCTGCCTTCACATTCTTTGAACCTGGCAGGTATGAAACCACAAAATTGAAACGAGAAAAAAACAACGACCAACGAGCCTGTCTAGGATTCAAACGCCTGGCAGACTCAAGGTAAATCAGATTTTTGTGATCAGTCAAGACCACCACACGATGTCTAGCACCCTCAAGCCAATGACGCCACTCCTCAAATGCCCACTTCATGGCCAAAAGCTCCCGATTACCCACATCATAATTGCGCTCGGCGGGCGAGAATTTTCTAGAAAAGAACGCACATGGCTTCATCACCGAGCCATCGGAACTTCTCTGTGACAAAACCGCCCCCGCACCAATCTCGGAAGCATCAACCTCAACCTGAAAAGGAAGTGAAACATCTGGTTGACATAACACAGGAGCAGAAGAAAACCGGCGCTTAAGTTCCTGAAAGGCCTCCACAGCCGCAGGAGACCAATTAGCAACATCAGCACCCTTTTTAGTCAAATCAGTCAAAGGTTTAACAACACTGGAAAATGAACCGACGATAAAAATTAGCAAAACCCAAGAACTTCTGAAGACTCTTAACAGATGTAGGTTGTGTCCAGTCACAAATCGCCTGAACCTTGACGGGATCCATCTCAATAGTAGAAGGAGAAAAAATGTGCCCCAAAAAAGAAATCTTCTGGACTCCGAAGAGACATTTTGAGCCCTTCACAAACAGAGAATTGGCCCGCAGGACTTGAAACACCTTCCTGACCTGTAGAACATGAGACTCCCAGTCATCGGAAAACACCAAAATATCATCCAAATACACAATCATAAACTTATCCAGATATTCACGGAAAATATTGTGCATAAAGGACTGAAAGACTGAAGGAGCATTAGAAAGTCGAAAAGGCATTACCAAATACTCAAAATGGCCCTCAGGCGTATTAAATGCGGTTTTCCACTCATCACCCTGCTTTATCCGCACAAGATTATACGCACCGCGAAGATCTATTTTAGTGAACCACCTAGCCCCCTTAATGCGAGCAAACAAATCAGTCAATAATGGCAATGGATACTGATATTTGACTGTAATCTTATTCAGAAGGCGATAATCTATACAAGGCCTCAGGGAACCATCTTTTTTAGCCACGAAAAAAAAACCTGCTCCCAGAGGGGACGAAGATGGACGAATATGTCCCTTTTCCAAGGACTCCTTAATATAATTCCGCATAGCAGTATGCTCTGGCACTGATAGATTAAATAAACGACCCTTAGGGAACTTACTGCCAGGAATTAATTCTATAGCACAGTCACATTCCCTATGAGGAGGGAGCGAATTGAGCTTAGGCTCCTCAAAAACATCCCGATAGTCAGACAAAAATGCAGGGACCTCAGAAGGAGTAGATGAAGCGATTGAAATCAAAGGTGCATCATCATGAACCCCCTGACATCCCCAGCTTAACACAGACATTGTTTTCCAATCCAGGACTGGATTATGAGTTTGTAACCATGGCAGACCAAGCACTAGTACATCATGTAAATTATACAGTACAAGGAAGCGAATCACCTCCTGATGAACGGGAGTCATGCGCATGATCACTTGTGTCCAGTACTGCGGTTTATTCATAGCCAATGGTGTAGAGTCAATTCCCTTCAAAGGAATAGGAACTTCCAGAGGCTCCAGACTAAAACCGCAGCGTTTGGCAAATGACCAATCCATAAGACTCAGGGCAGCGCCCGAATCCACATAGGCATCGACGGAAATGGATGACAGTGAACAAATCAGAGTTACAGACAAAATAAACTTAGACTGCAGAGTACTAATGGCAAAAGATTTATCAACCTTTTTTGTGCGTTTAGAGCATGCTGATATAACATGAGCTGAATCACCACAATAAAAACACAATCCATTTTTCCGCCTATAATTTTGCCGTTCACTTCTGGACTGAATTCTATCACATTGCATAGTCTCAGGTGCCTGTTCAGAAGACACCGCCAACTGGTGCACAGGTTTGCGCTCCCGTAAACGCCGATCAATCTGAATGGCCATAGTCATAGACTCATTCAGACCTGTAGGCGCAGGGAACCCCACCATAATATCCTTAATGGCCTCAGAAAGACCATCTCTGAAGTTTGCAGCCAGGGCGCACTCATTCCACTGAGTAAGCACCGACCATTTCCGAAATTTTTGACAATATACTTCCGCTTCATCATGCCCCTGAGAGAGGGCCAATAAAGCCTTTTCAGCCTGAATCTCCAGGTTAGGTTCCTCAAAGAGCAATCCCAGTGCCAGAAAAAACGCATCCACACTGAGCAATGCAGGATCCCCTGGTGCCAATGCAAATGCCCAATTCTGAGGGTCGCCCCGCAGGAAAGATATTACAATCTTGACCTGCTGAGCAGGGTCTCCAGAGGAGCGAGATTTCAAAGAAAGAAACAATTTGCAATTGTTCCTGAAATTCAGGAAGGTAGATCTATCTCCAGAAAAAAACTCTGGAATAGGAATTCTAGGTTCAGACATAGGAGTGTGAACAACAAAATCCTGTATATTTTGAACTTTTGCAGCGAGATTATTCAGGCTGGAAGCCAAACTCTGGACATCCATGTTAAACAGCTAAGGTCAGAGCCATTCAAGGGTTAAGAGGAGGTAAGAAGCAGCTAGACAGCAATTAAGGGCTAGGCAGCAAAACTCTGAGGGAAAAAAAAAAAAAAAAGTTTCCCTTCAACACTTCTTTTTCTCCTGCTTCAGCCCAAACAATTAACACTTTGTGGGCCGGCTATACTGTCATGTTTCCCAATGGCAGGGAATTTGTCAACGTAACACGGGCAAAAACAGGACGAGCTCTAGGGTGATGGAACCTGAGCTGACCGCGATCCTGAACCTCAACACTCAACTAACAGTAGCCGGGGGACGTTCCTGGGGGGCCCCTAGACGTCTCACGCCAGCCGGAGATCTAGCTTCCCCTATCAGAAGAATAACAGACCTCACTTGCCTCCAGAGAAATATTCCCACACAGATAGCAGCCTCCCACATATAATGACGGTGAAATGAGAGGAAGGCACAAACGTAGTTATGAAAACAGATTCAGCAAAATGAGGCCCGCTTAAGCTAGATAGCAGAGGATACAAAAGGTGAACTGCGCGGTCAGCTGAAAAACCCTTCAAAATACCATCCTGAAATTACTTGAACTCATGTGCCAACTCATGGTACATGAGTGGTCATTTCAGCCCACTAGAGCAACCAGCAGCAGAGAATTACATATCTGCAAGCTGGACTAAAAAACATGAAAGCAATCATGAAACAGGGAAATACAGACTTAGCTTGTCTTGAAGGCCTAGGAGCAGGTAACAGAGACACACACTGATACATTGATAGCCGGCAAAGGGAATGACAGGAAAGCCAGGTTAAATAGGAAACACCCAGCCACTGATGGACAGGTGGAAACCAGAGACCGCAACCCACCAAAGTCACCCAGTACCAGTTGTAACCACCAGAGGGAGCCCAAAAACAGAATCCACAACATCTCCCATTGATGCGGTGAAGTAGTCCTGTGCCCTTAGGAGAGAAACAGCCCCAAAACATAATGTTTCCACCTCCATGCTTGACTGTGTGGACAGTGTTCTTTGGGTCATAGGGAGCATTTCTCTTCCTCCAAACACGGCAAGTTGAGTTAATGTCAAAGACCTCAATTTTTGTCTCATCTGACCACAGCACCTTCTCCCAATCACTCACAGAATCATCCAGGGATTAATTGGCAAACTTCAGACGGGCCTGCACATGTGCCTTCTTGAGAAGGGGACCTTTGCGGGCACTGCAGGATTTCCTGCGGTCCGGTCCGATGGGCGTCGCGGTCTGGGTCCAGCGCCTACCATCTTCATACGATGACGTCCTCTTCTTTGCTTCCTGTCGCAGCTCCTGAAAAGGCGTACTTTGTCTGACCTGTTGAGGCCAGAGCAAAGAACTGCAGTGTGCAGACGCCAGGAAAGGTCAGAGAGGCCCGGCGCCTGTGCACTGTAGTACTTTGCTCTGTCCTAAACAGGGAAGACAAGTACGCCTGCACAGGAGCCGCGACAGGAAGCAAAGAAGAGGACGACATCGTATGAAGATCGGCGGCGCTGGACCCGGACCACAACACCCATCGGACCGCACCGTATCGGACCGCCACTGGGTGAGTATAATCTAACTTGTTTTTCTTATCTTTCAGGTTACATCGGGAGCTTATCTACAGCATTACAGGATGCTGTAGATAAGCCCTTGATAGCAGTGGCCTTAGCTTATAGTCGAAAAATGGGGTGACAGATTCCCTTTAAAATTATAGACTGTTCATATATTTGTCAGTGAGGAAACTTACAAAATCAGCAAGGGATCAAATACACATTTCCCCCACTGTAGCTCATTAGACTGCAGGATCCTAGTCTTTATCACAGACCTGTATGGATGTTCCGGACCTAGCAAATAAGGTCCACAGCTGCTTCAGCCATAAAGGACCATGCCAGACCACCATTTCTCCTGAGGTAATTGGACCATCTAATTTTCATCACATCTGTTACATGCATCAGCTCATGTTTTTCTATGGTTTGCTAACACTACGATTGGTCTATGTTCACAGAAAACCAATATGTCTCCTTCATGGAGGCTGCCCAGATGTCAGTCTGGAACAAGACAGAGTGGCTGCAGAGACATGGCCTGGGAACGCAGACATGATAACCTAAGCCAGATATTTGTGGGAATTATGGAAAGAAGTCCATAGTGAGGTTTCATTCGTAGAGATACAATGCTGGACAACTAAACCTAATAGTAACCATTGTGTGCACTTGATATAGAGGTCTGGTTAAGCCATTGTAAAGGTACCTTCACACATAACGATTTCGTTAACGATATCGTTGCAACGTCACGCTTTTGATGAAGTAGCAACGATCCCGCTTAACGATCTCGTTATGTGTGACAGCGACCGACGATCAGGCCCCTGCTGGGAGATCGTTGGTCGTAGGGAATGATCAGGACCTTTTTTTGGTCGCTGATCACCCGCTGTCATCGCTGGATCGGCGTGTGTGACGCCGATCCAGCGATGTGTTCACTTGTAACCAGGGTAAATATCGGGTTACTAAGCGCAGGGCCGCGCTTAGTAACCCGATATTTACACTGGTTACCATTGTAAAAGTTAAAAAAAAAAAAAAAACAGTACATACTCACATTCCAATGTCTGTCACGTCCCCCGCAGTCAGCTTCCCGCACTCACTGTCAGCGCCGGCCGTAAAGCAAAGCACAGCGAAGTCGTTCCCCTGATCGTTGGTCGCTGGAGAGAGCTGTCTGTGTGACAGCTCCCCAGCGACCACACAACGACTTACCAACGATCACGGCCAGGTACCTCTCTCCAGGCATATGGTATTATTAATTTTAGCTTTCAATTCCTCCAATGTTGGGGAATTCCAGTCGAACCAGTGCAATGTTAACAATTTCCTGCCCAGAAACCGTATTCTCAGAATGGAGGTAGTCACAGGGGATCTTAAATCTACCCCCACCCCCAGAAGGCCCATTATGCACACCCTAGGATCAAGTTGTACGTGTATCCCGAATACTCGTTTAATCAGGGAGGTCACCCCCACACAGTAGTGGCCTATATCAACACATTCCTATATCTATGCATCAGATGGGCCCCATTAATACAGCATCTTGGACATAATTCTTCAGTCCGAGCCTCAATTTTAAACAATATATTAGGTGTATTATATACCGTGTGGATAAGGAAAATTTGGGACATTCTTTGGGACTCGGATAAAGATAGTATAGGTGTTGTTTCTAGTATTTCATTCCATTTTTCTTCAGATATGGGGCCAACATCCCCTTCCCATTTTGATCTGACCAACATGGGATGCTTATCTATATATACACCGCCACCAGAGCCGCCGCCTCACCACCACCAGAGCTGCCGCCTCACCACCACCAGAGCTACCGCCTCACCACCAGAGCTACCGCCTGACCATAACCAGAGCTGCCGCCTCACCACCACCAGAGCTGCCGCCTCACCACCAGAGCTGCCACCTCACCACCACCAAAGCTGCCGCCTCACCACCACCAGAGCTGTCGCCTCACCACCACCACAGCTGCCGCCCCACCACAACCACAGCTGCCGCAGCCCCGACCTTCTGTCTCTTCCCCATTATTCTGTAGAATGTAAGTCCGCAAGGACAGGGTCCTCTCCCCTCTGTACCAGTCTGTCATCGTAAATGTGTTTACTGTAAATGATATCTATAACTCTGTACGTAACCCCTTTCTCATGTACAGCACCATGGAATTAATGGTGCTATATCAAAAAATAATAAAATAATAATAATATGGTTAACCCCAGAAGATTTTTTCGGTTTTGCGTTTTCGTTTTTCGCTGCCTTCCTTTCCAGAGCCATAACTTTTTATTTTTCCGTCAATATGGCCATGAGGGGGCTTATTTTTTGCGGGACGAGTTGTACTTTTGAACGACACCATTGGTTTTACCATGCCGTGTACTAGAAAATGGGAAAAAAATTCCAACTGCGGTGAAATTGCAAAAAAAGTGCAGTCCCACACTTGTTTTTTGTTTGGCTTTTTTGCTAGGTTCCCTAAATCCTAAAACAAGCTCATAGACACCAAACATGTATAGGTTCTTGTTGATCTAAGTGGTGAAAAAAAAATCCAAACTTTGCGAAAAAAAAAATGAAAAAAAAATTGAGCAATTTTTGGACTACCGTTGCGTCTCCATTTTTAGTGATCTGGGGTTCGGTTGAGGGTTTATACCATTTTGGTACAGATACATTCTTCTGATTGCCCGTCATTGCATTTTAATGCAATGTCGCAGCGACAAAAAAACTTTTTTTTATCGCTACGCCGTTTAGCAATCAAGTCAATCCTTTTTTTTTATTGATAGATCAGGCGATTCTGAACACGGCAATACCAAATATGTGTAGGTTTGATTTTTTTATTTATTTATTTATTTTTTTGAAAGGGGAGTGATTTGAACTTTTCTTTATTTTTTTTCATATTTTTTAAAACATTTTTTATTTTTATTTTTTTTAACTTTTGCCATACTTCAATAGCTTCCATGGAAGGCTAGAAGCTGCCACAACTTGATCGGCTTTTCTACATAGAGGCGATGCTCAGATCACCTCTATGTAGCAGAATTACAGCATTGCTATCAGCACCAACCACTGGGTGGCGCTCATAGCAATCCGGCATCAACAACCATAGAGGTCTCAAGGAGACCTCTGATTGTCATGCTGACGCACCGATGACCCCTGATCACGTGACGGGGTCCTCGGTGCAAGCATTTCCGGCCAGATGCGCTTGTTAAATGCCGCTGTCAGAGTTTAACAGCGGCATTTAACTAGTTAATAAGTGCAAGTGGATCGCGATTCCACCCACGCCTATTGCAGGCACATGTCAGCTGTTCAAAACAGCTGACATGTCCCGGCTTTGATGTGGGCTCACTGTTGTGAATTCTGTTGTGGGTTCTGCTCTTGGGCTCCCTCCGGTGGTTATAAGTGGTAGTGCTGCTGTTTGTCCTTCACAGCAGTCATCAGGTGCTTCCACTTTGGACAGGGCTATTTAGTCTGGCTTCACCCTTTAGGTAGTGCCAGTTGTCCATTGTTTTTCTGGATGATTCACATCTCTGCTTGGTTTCTCCTTCTGGATTGTCCAAATCATCAAAGATAAGTCCTGGCTTTGTTTTTGCAGTCCACATGCGGTGGACTTTATAGTTCAGTGAATTGCTATGTTTTTTCTTGTCCAGCTTTGTCTGTGTAAGGATTTATTCAGCCAAGCTGGAAGCTCTTGAGTCGCAGAGTTACCCTCCATGCCTTTAGTTAGGTGTGGAGATCTTTGTATTCTCTATGGTGGATTTTTGTAGTATTTAATACTGACCGCACAGTACTCTGTCCTGTCTTTTCTTTCTAGGTAGCGTGGCCTCCTTTACTAAATTCTGTTTTCAGTCTGCATTTGTAATTTCCCTCTCCTCTCACAGTTAATATTTGTGGGGGGCTGTCTTTCCTTTGGGAATTTTCTCTGAGGCAAGATAGTTTTCCTGTTTCTTCCTTTAGGGGTAATTAGTCCTCCGGCTGTGACGAGGTGTCGAGGGAGTGACAGGAACATCCCACGGCTACTTATAGTTGCGGTGTTAAGTTCAGGGTCTGCGGTCAGTATAGAGGCCACCTACTCCAGAGCTCGTCCATGCTGCTCCTAGGCCACCAGATCATAACAGCTCACCGCCGGAGCCCACACCAAAGGGGGGGTACTGCCATCGGATGTACTATTTGGTCCGATGGCAGAAAGGGGTTAATAATATCCTGTTAATGCAGGAAATAAGGCCCTTCGTATTAAGATACTGTAGCGATTAAATCTAAGATATAGTGATACCTACCTTAGTAGTCTTAATTTGTGTCTGGAAAGCATGACGAAGCTGCAAATACTGATAGAAGGCTCTATGTGCAATACCAAACCCAGATCGAATCTGATCAAAACTTTGGTTTAATCCATTACTTATTACTTGAGTCAATAGCAAAATCCCTCTGCGTTCCCATTCACCAAAGCCCTCTAGTTTAGCCATTTCACTTAGTTTAGAATTGTGCTACAGAGGGGAATAGTTTATGAATCCCTTGATACAAAGAATGTCCTTGCCCCTATCCCAGATTTTACAGATCAAATTTAGAGCGTGAACCATTGACTCATTTTCCCTGAGAAAACCAGCCTCAATAGCTAATAGTGGTGTCTCCCATTTAGTGCCCTTCTTTATTAGCTGACCCGAAGCTCCAAGTTGTACACCAGCCCGGAAACTGCTGTAGCTGCGAGGCTATGAAATATAACCAAGCGTTTGGAACTGCTAGGACCCATTATCCTTTCCCCTTTGCAGGGTTTCAAGTTTAATTCTGGATTGCAGTTTTTTTTCCAGATGAGTTTCCGAAATAGCCCATGTATTTTATGAAAGAAAGACATATAAATCCAAATCAGAGCAGTATGAAAAAAATAAAGGAGTTGTGGTATTAGAATAATTTTCAAAAGATTACTTCTTCCCACTGGAGACATCGAGAGGTGACACCATGTATCCACCTTAAACCTAAGTTTTAACAGAGGGGGGGGCTAAATTATGTGAATGAAAGTCCCGAGGGTTAGGAGCCTATTACCCCCAAATATTTAAAAGAGTTTATTATTTGAATTTGTGTATGCTCCAATGAGTATTCCTCTGGAAGAGGATCAACAGGCTTAAGTACTGATTTGCTCCAGTTAATTAGAAGGCCCGACCATTTTCCGTAAGTTTTAATTATGTCCATTACTGGTCCTATAGAAGTGCCTAAGTCCCCCCACCCAAAAAAAAGAAGCATATCATCCGCGTATAGAGAGATTTTCATCTCTATTGATCCACACCCAAAGCCAGAGACTGCAGGATTATTTTGCATCAAACAGGCAAGGGGCCCTATAGCTATTGCAAAAAGAAGGAGTGACAGCTAACAACACTGCCGTGTTCTCCTTCACAGATCAAACAATCCCGATATATGACCGTTAACCCAGAGTTTTGCCCTAGGAGAACTATATAATAAGTAGATCATTGAAATAAATGTATCCCCGAATTTCATGCCCTTTAACACAGCCCACAAAAAGTTCCATTCCACAAGGTCAAATGCCTTGGCAGCGTCTAAGGAAAGGATCGCCCTTGTTCCCGTGGATTTTGAACTAAGCTGCATCCCCATGTATAACCGACTTATATTATTTCAAAAGGACTTGTTTGGCATAAATCCATTTTGATCATAGTGTATTACCCTTGTAATCACCTTGGATAATCTATTTGCAAGAATCTTAGCCAGTAGGCTGACGTTGGTTTGTAGGAGGGAGATGTGTCTATAAGAATCAGGCAGGGATGGTTCATTTCCAGGTTTCAATATCAAAACCACCACCGCTTCTTTCATAAATTCTGGGAGGTTACCAATTCTAACACTTTCTTGAAAAACTGCCAGTAAATTTGGAAGCAATATTTCTTGATATGTTTTGAAGAATTCCCCTAGTAACCCATCTGAGCCTGGGGCCTTCTCATTTTGGGACCCTTGAATGGCCTCCTCCAATTCCTCAGGTTCAATTGATTCATCTAGTACATCCCTCTTTATACGTGATAATTGTGGAAATGAAATGGTTGCTAAAAAGTTCTCTATTTCTTCTGAACTGGTGACGCTTCTACAAGAATAAATTCTAGAAAGAATAGTAATTATGCAGAGTGGGGAGAATATCTCCATCCTAAGTAACCACGACCTCAGTGTCAGAGACTAGTCTAGAAATGTACGATAACCCATTTTGAGCTTTAACAATAGTTGCGAGCAAGTGGCCCACACTTTCACCCGCCATAAAATATATTTGTTTTGCAAAAAAAGTTTTTGTGAAACTAGTCCCAAAAGGTAATTTTTCATTAGTTTTTAAGATTCTTTCATATTTTCCGCAGTGCTAGCTGAGGGATTTGATATAAATTCTGATTCTGCTAGACCGACCTGCTTATGTAACTTTTGGGTGTATTCTCTTGTTTTAGTTTTCTGTCTACTAATTTCACCAAAATAGAGCCCTCTAACAAATGATTTCATAGCATCCCATACTATTAACCTCGAAGTGGAGTCCATATTAATGTTAAATTATTCCCGCAATCTGTTGTGTAGAGAACCACCAATAGTCTGAATCCAAAATGGGTTTAACCGCCATATGTTCTTGGTGATCACAAGCCTTCCGTGCCCAACCTCAGTTGTGCCCTTACGGGGGGAATGATCCAACACGGTTCAGGGTAAATATTCAACCTCCTTTACCAGAGACATCATATTCACATTTCCAATCGCCAAGTCAATTCTGGAAAGGAATAGTAAGACGTTGAATAACAAGAGTATTGTTTGATATTGGGGAGCTTAGTGTGCCAAATATCTATCTTTTGTCTCTGTTATTTTGTGTTGTTCCAATACACACAAAAGGAAATGTGTATAACTAAACATGTGTAACTGCAATCATTTTCTGAAAGAAATACTTTATTTTCTGGAATAATTTCAAGGGTGCCAAAACTTTCGGCAATGACTGAAGGTAAATACAGTGGCATATAAAAGTTTGGGCACCTCTGCTCAAAATTACTGTTATTGTTAAGTTAACCCCTTAACCCCTGGCGGTGTTTTCGTTTTCTGCTCCCCTTCTTCCCAGGGCAATAACTTTTTATTTTTCAGTCAATATGGCCATGTGAGGGCTTATTTTTTGCAGAACGAGTTGTACTTTTGAACACCACCATTGGTTTTAACATATTGTGTACTGGAAAATGTGAAAAAAATAAATAAAAGTGTGGCGAAACTACAAAAAAACTGCAATCCCACAGTTTTTTTTTTTTTTACCTTGTTCTCTAAATGCTACAACTGACCTGCCATTATGATTCTCCAGGTCATTACGAGTTCATAGACACCAAATATGTCAAGGTTCTTTTTTATCTAAGTGGTGAAAAAAAATTCCAAAGATTGTAAAAAAAAATAAAACTTTTTTGTGATCTCGGGTTAGGTGAGGGCTTATTTTTCGAGAGCCGAGTTGACATTTTTAATGATGCCATTTTGGTGCAGATTTGATCTTTTGATCGCCCGTTATTGCATTTTAATGCAATGTTGCGGTGACCAAAAAAAATGTAATTTTGACTTTTTTCTCGTTAAGCCGTTTAGCAATCGGGTTAATTGTTTTCTTATATTGATAGATTGGGTGATTCTTAAGACGGCGATACTAAATATATGTATGTTTGAATTTTTTTATATTGAATAATGCAAAAGGGGGATGATTTGAACTTTAATATATTTGCTAATTTTTTTTATATTTTAAAAAACATTTTTTTTTTTTTTTAACTTTTAGCACTCTTCAATACTCTCCATGGGAGACTAGAAGGTGCCATAACCCGATCGGCTCTGCTACATACAGACTATGATCAGATCGCCTGTATGTAGCAGAATTGCTCACTTGCTATGAGTGCCGACCACCGGACGGCACTCAGAGCAATCCTGCAGTGACAACCATAGAGGTCTGATGGAGACCTCTGGTTGCCGTGTCAACCCATCGGCGACCCGCGGTCATGTGACACGGACGCCGATGGGCGGGATTTCTGGTGTGCTTGCCGGAAGCACATGTTAAATGTCGCTGTTTGAAATTGACAGCGGAATTTAACTAGTTAACAGCCGCGGGTGGATCGCGATTACACCTGCGGCTGTTAGAGGCACATGTCAGCTGTTTAAAACAGCTGACATGTGCCGGAAAAGATGTGGGCTCAGCACCGAAGCCCACATCAAAGGGAGAGAATCCGACATCGGCATACTATTACGCCTGATGTCGGAAAGGGGTTAAAGATTAAATAATCTCTAAACAGCCTAAAGATAAAGATGGCACATTTCCTTTGCATTTTAGGCAAAAAATATATATTGTTATTTTTTACATTCTAATTAAATAACTAGAAGGAAAGTAGGCCGATGCAAAAGTTTGGGCACCCTTGAAGATTTGTGTGCTCAGATAACTTTCACCAAGGTTACAGACCTTAATTAGCCTGTTAGGGTAATGGTTTGTTCACTATCATCATTAGGAAAGGCCAGGTGATGCAGACTTCCCAGCTTTATGAAAACGCAGCCTCCTCTTATCTTCTGACAAAAAACAGCCATGGGTTGTTCTAATCAGCTGCTTAGCACTCTGAAAATTAAAATGGTGTAGGCCCACAAAGCAGGAGAAAGCTATAACAACATAGCAAAGCGTTTTCAAGTTGCCCTTTCCCCAGTTTGAAATGTAATCAAGAAATGGCAATTAACCCCTTCATGACCCAGCCTATTTTGACCTTAATGACCTGGCCGTTTTTTGCAATTCTGACCAGTGTCCCTTTATGAGGTAATAACTCAGGAACGCTTCAACGGATCCTAGCGGTTTTGAGATTGTTTTTTCGTGACATATTTGGCTTCATGTTAAGTGGTAAATTTAGGTCGATAATTTTTGAGTTTATTTGTGAAAAAAATGGAAATTTGGTGAAAATTTAGAAAATTTCGCAATTTTCAAATTTTGAATTTTTATTCTGTTAAACGAGAGAGTTATGTGACACAAAACAGTTAATAAATAACATTACCCACATGTCTACTTTACATCAGCACAATTTTGGAAACAATTTTTTTTTTTTGCTAGGAAGTTATAAGGGTTAAAATTTGACCAGCGATTTCTCATTTTTACAACAAAATTTACAAAACCATTTTTTTTAGGGACCACATCACATTTGAAGTCAGTTTGAGGGGTCTATATGGCTGAAAATACCCAAACGTGACACCATTCTAAAAACTGCACCCCTCAAGGTACTCAAAACCACATTCAAGAAGTTTATTAACCCTTCAGGTGCTTCACAGCAGCAGAAGCAACATGGAAGGAAAAAATGAACATTTAACTTTTTAGTTACAAAAATGATCTTTTAGCAACAATTTTTTTATTTTCCCAAGGGTAAAAAGAGAAACTGGACCCCAAAAGTTATTGTACAATTTGTCTTGAGTACGCCGATACCCCATATGTGGGGGGAATCACTGTTTGGGCACACGACAGGGCTCGGAAGGGAAAGAGCGCCATTTGACTTTTTCAATGAAAAATTGGCTCCAATCTTTAGCGGACACCATGTCGCGTTTGGAAAGCTCCTGTGTGCCTAAATATTTGAGCTCCCCCACAAGTGACCCCATTTTGAAAACTAGACCCCCCAAGGAACTTATCTAGATGCATAGTGAGCACTTTGAACCCCCAAGTGCTTCACAAATTGATCCGTAAAAATGAAAAAGTACTTTTTTTTCACAAAAAATTTCTTTTAGCCTCAATTTGTTCATTTCCACATGGGCAACAGGATGAAATGGATACTAAAATGTGTTGGGCAATTTCTCCTGAGTACACCGATACCTCATATGTGGTTACAAACCACTGTTTGGGCACACGGCAGGGCTCGGAAGGGAAGGAGCTCCATTTGACTTTTGAATGAAAAATTAGCTCCAATCGTTAGCGGACACCATGTCACGTTTGGAGAGCCCCTGTGTGCCTAAACATTGGAGCTCCCCCACAAGTGACCCCATTTTGGAAACTAGACCCCCCAAGGAACTTATCTAGAAGCATAGTGAGCACGTTGAACCCCCAGGTGCTTCACAAATTGATCCATAAAAAATCAAAAAGTACTTTTTTTTCACAAAAAAATTTCTTTTAACCTCAATTTGTTCATTTCCACATGGGCAACAGGATAAAATGGATCCTAAAATTTATTGGGCAATTTCTCCTGAGTACACTGATACCTTACATGTGGGGGTAAACCACTGTTTGGGCACACGGCAGGGCTCGGAAGGGAAGGAGCGCCATTTGACTTTTTGAATGAAAAATTAGCTCCAATCTTTAGCGGACACCATGTCGCGTTTGGAGAGCCCCTGTGTGCCTAAACATTGGAGCTCCCCCACATGTGACCCCATTTTGGAAACTAGATCTCCCATGGAACTAATCTTGATGTGCGGTGACCACTTTAAACCCCCAAGTGCTTCACATAAGTTTATAACGCAGAGCCGTGAAAATAAAAAATCTTTTTTCTTTCCTCAAAAATTGTTTTTTAGCCCGCAATTTTTTATTTTCACAAGAGTAACAGGAGAAATTGGACCCCAAAAGTTGTTGTCCAGTTAGTCCTGAGTACGCTGATACCCCATATGTGGGGGGGAACCACTGTTTTGGCACACGTCGGGGCTCGGAAGGGAAGTAGTGACGTTTTGCAATGCAGACTTTGATGGAATGGTCTGCGGGCATCATGTTACGTTTGCAGAGCCCCTGATGTGCCTAAACAGTAGAAACCACCCCACAAGTGACCCCATTTTGGAAACTAGACCCCCCAAGAACTTATCTAGATATGTGGTGAGCACTTTGAACCCCCAAGTGCTTCACAGAAGTTTACAACGCAGAGCCGTGAAAATAAAAAATCATTTTTCTTTCTTCAAAAATGATGTTTTAGCAAGCAACTTTTTATTTTCACAAGGGTAAAAGAAGAAATTAGACCCCAATGGTTGTTGCCCAGTTTGTCCCGGGTATGCTGGTACCCCAAATGTGGGGGTAAACCACTGTTTTGGCACACATCGGGGCTCGGAAGGGAAGTAGTGACATTTTGAAATGCAGACTTTGATGGAATGGTCTGCAGGCGTCACGTTGCATTTTCAGAGCCCCTGAGGTGCCTAAACAGTAGAAACACCCCACAAGTGACCCTATTTTGGAAACTAGACCCCCAAAGGAACTTATCTAGATATGTGGTGAGCACTTTGAACCCCCAAGTGCTTCACAGAAGTTTACAACGCAGAGCTGTGAAAATAAAAAATCATTTTTCTTTCCTCAAAAATGATGTTTTAGCAAGCAATTTTTCATTTTCACAAGGTTAAAAGGAGAAATTGGACCCCATAAGTTGTTGTCCAGTTTGTCCTGAGTACGCTGATACCCCATATGTGGAGGGAAACCACCGTTTTGGCACACGTCGGGGCTCGGAAGGGAAGTAGTGATGTTTTGGAATGCAGACTTTGATGGAATGGTCTGTGGGCATCATGTTATGTTTGCAGAGCCCCTGATGTACCTAAACAGTAGAAACCCCCCACAAGTGACCCTATTTTGGAAACTAGACCCCCAAAGGAACTTATCTGGATATGTGGTGAGCACTTTGAACCCCCAAGTGCTTCACAGAAGTTTACAACGCAGAGCCGTGAAAATATAAAATAATTTTTCTTTCCTCAAATATGATGTTTTAGCAAGCAATTTTTTATTTTCACAAGGGTAACAGGAGAAATTGGACCCCAATAATTGTTGCCCAGTTTGTCCCGAGTATGCTGGTACCCCATATGTGGGGGTAAACCACTGTTTGGGCGCACGTCGGGGCTCGGAAAGGAGGGAGCACCATTTGACTTTTTGAGCGCAAGATCGGCTGGAATCAATGGTGGCGCCATGTTGCGTTTGGAGACCCCTGATGTGCCTAAACAGTGGAAACCCCTCAATTCTAACTCCAACACTAACCCCAACACACCCCTAACCCTAATCCCAACTCTAGCCCTAACCACAACCCTAACCCCAACACACCCATAACCATAACCCTAACCACAAGCCTAATCTTAACCCTATTTCCAACCCTAGCCCTAATTCCAACCCTAACTCTAATTCCAACCCTAACCCTAAGGCAATGTGCCCACGTTGCGGATTCGTGTGAGATTTTTCCGCTCCATTTTTGAAAAATCCGCAGGTAAAAGGCAATGCGTTTTACCTGCGGATTTACTGCGGATTTCCAGTGTTTTTTGTGCGGATTTCACCTGCGGATTCCTATTGAGGAACAGGTGTAAAACGCTGCGTAATCCGCACAAAGAATTGACATGCTGCGGAAAATACAACGCAGCGTTCCCGCGCTGTATTTTCCGCACCATGGGCACAGCGGACTTGGTTTTCCATAGGTTTACATGGAACTGTAAACCTGATGGAACACTGCTACGAATCCACAGCGGCCAATCCACTGCGGATACGCAGCCAAATCTGCACCGTGTGCACATAGCCTAATTCTAAGGCTATGTGCACACGCTGCGGAAAACGCTGCGGATCTGCAGTGTTTCCGCAGCTGCGGGTGCGCAGCAGTTTCCCGTGAGTTTATAGTTCAATGTAAACCTATGGGAAACAAAAATCGCTGTGCCCATGCTGCGGGAAAAAATGCGCGGAAACGCAGCGGTTTACATTCTGGAGCATGTCACTTCTTTCTGCGGATTCCGCAGCGGTTTTACACCTGCTCCAATAGAAAACCGCAGTTGTAAAACCGCAGTGAAATCCGCAGAAAAACCACGGTGAATCCGCGATAAATCCGCAGCGGTTTTGCACTGCGGATTTAACAAATCTGCTGTGGAAAAATCCGCAGAGGACCAGAATACGTGTGCACATACCCTAACTCTAGTTCTAACCCTAACCCTAACCCTAGTTCTAACCCTAACCCTAGTTCTAACCCTAACCCTAGTTCTAACCCTAACCCTAACCCTAGTTCTAACCCTAACCCTAGTTCTAACTTTAGTGGGGGAAAAAATAATAAAAAAATATTTTCTTTATTTTATTGTTGTCCCTACCTATGGGGGTGATAAAGGGGGGGGGTTCATTTACTATTTTTTTATTTTGATCACTGTGATAGGTTTTATCACAGTGCTCAAAATGTACATCGAACGAATCTGCCGGCCGGCAGATTCAGCGGGCGCACTGCGCATGCGCCCGCCATTTTGGAAGATGGCGGCGCCCAGGGAGAAGACAGATGGACACCGGGAAGCTCGGTAAGTATGAAGGGGGGGAGATCGGGGCACGGGGGGTGGATCGGAGGACGGGGGGGGGGGGTGGATCGCAGAACGGGGGGAGCAGACAGGAGGACGGGGGAGCGGACAGGAGGACGGAGGGGACCGGACCACCGAATGGAGGACTGGGGAGTAGATCGGGGGTGGTGGGGGGGGGCCACATCAGTATTTCCAGCCATGGCCGATGATATTGCAGCATCGGCCATGGCTGGATTGCAATATTTCACCAGTTTTTTAGGTGAAATATTACAAATTGCTCTGATTGGCTGTTGCACTTTCAACAGCCAATCAGAGCGATCGTAGCCACGGGGGGGTGAAGCCACCCCCCTGGGCTGAAGTACCACTCCCCCTGTCCCTGCAGGTCGGGTGAAATTGGAGTTAACCCTTTCACACGATCTGCAGGGACGCGATCATTCTGTGACACAGCATATGCGTCACAGGTCGGATTGGCACCGACTTTCATGATGCATACGCTGTGTCACAGGTCGGGAAGGGGTTAACAGTGGATGGCAAGATAAGGTTTGGAAGACCAAGCAAAATGTCAGTGAGAGCTGCTTGTAGGATTGCTAGAGAGGCAAATCAGAACCCCGGCTTGACTGCAAAAGACATTCAGAAAGATTTAGCAGACTCTGGAGTTCAGGTACATTGTTCTTTTTTTCAGAGACAACTGCACAAATATGGCTTTTTTTTTTTTTTTTTAAAGAGTCATCAGAAGAAAATCTCTCCAGCGCCTACTATAAAATTCAGCGTGAGAAGTATGTAAAAGAACATCTAAACACGCCAGATACATTTTGGAAACAAGTCCTGTGGACCAATGAGGTTAAAATAGAACTCTAATGGCCACAGTGATCAAAGTTATGAAGGGAGAAAAAAAGTTACAGAATTTCAGGAAAAGAACATCTATCCAACCATTAAGCATGGGGGTGGAACAATCATGCTTTGGGGTTGTGCTGCAGCCAATGGCATGGGGAACATTTCACAGGTAGAGAGACGAATGGATTCAATGAATTTTCAACAAATTCTTGATTATTATTATTTATTTATATAGCACCATTAATTCATGGTGCTTGATGCAAATATAACACCATCTGTAAAAACACTGAAGTTGAAAAGATGATGGCTTTTGCAAGTGGATAATGTCCCTGAATACACGTCAAAATCCTCAGAAGACTGGCGGGTGATGGTGATGCCGCATATGTCCAGGGGCGCACCTGGTTCCTCTGGCAATCCTTCAAGGAGAGCACAGGGTTCCTGAATTGGCTGCGTACATACTCATAATTCTCAATACATGGGCGTGTACATTGCTGGGTCTCCCTTAACCCCCCCTCCCTCCTTACTCCCCTTTTCCCCCATTCCCCCCCCCCTTTTTTTTTTCTCTCTTTTTCTCTTTCTTTCCTTTCTCCTATTTCTACAATTGCTTTTCTTACAGGTTCTGTATTTTGTATATAAGGTCTATGTCCCGAGGTGATTCTCAAGATGAGAACCATGTACCCTTTATGTGCCAGAGTCCTTGTTCAACTACACTTGTGATGTGTTCTCAGAGACGTAATTTATAGCTCTGGACATTGTAATGATTCTTTTTACTGTTTTTCCTGTTTAAAATTTCAATAAATATATTTACAGAAAAAAAAAAAAAATCCTCAGAAGACTACCTCAAAAGCAGCAAGCTAAAAGGTTTACAATAGACCTCACAATCCCCTGATCTGAACATCATTGAAAATCTGTGGCTAGACCTCAAAATAGCAGAGGATATAAGA
This sequence comes from Ranitomeya variabilis, assembly GCF_051348905.1. NCBI lineage: Eukaryota > Metazoa > Chordata > Amphibia > Anura > Dendrobatidae > Ranitomeya > Ranitomeya variabilis. Next base: position 241,632,681 of record NC_135233.1, on the reverse strand, counting down.
TAACCAAGGAATCTCACAGAACTGGAAGAATTTTACAAGGAAGAATAGATGAAAATCCCTCAAACAAGAATTGAAAGACTCTTGTCTGACTACAAAAAGAGTTTACAGGATATGATACTTTCAAAAGGTGGTGCTACTAGGTATTAACCATGCAGGGTGTCCACATTTTTGTATCTAAATTACCTATCAGTATGTCTTTGGAGTGTGGGAGGAAACCGGAGTATCCAGAGGAAACCCACGCAAACATCGGGAGAACATACAAACTCCTTGCAGACGTTGTCCTTGGTGGTATTTGAACCCAGCGCTGCAAGGCTGCAGTGCTAACCACTGAGCCACCGTTCTGCCCCACAGCAGCATTTTCAACTTGATTAACTGTTCACAATAAGGGTATTACGCACATTGCGGATTTGCTTTTGTAAAATTCTACACGGATTCTGCCTCTCTTGGCAGAAAATGCAGTTGAAATTCCTCGCGTTTTTTTACGTGGATTTTCATGCGGATTTGTAAGCTAAATAAGCCACCAGCCTATGTAGGAGCATTAACATTATGTAATTAACTTACATATGCTGTAGCAAAACAGCAGTTGTTATTAGGCTACGTCCCCACGGTCAGTAATCGGCAGCGCTTTGGACGCAGCACATGTCCGCTGTGTCCAAAGCGCTGCTGGCTTTTGAACGCATGTGTTCATTGAACCGTGCTGAATCACCGCGCCCTATACATCAGATGGGTGATATTTATCTTGCGGAGACTGAGCATCTCCACAAGATAAATAGACATGCAGCGGTCTGGAAAGACGCGCCTCATGACCGCCTCCGCAGGGAAGCCGCGGGTGACGGTGCACGCATAGTGGATGTGGGATTTCTTGAAATCCCATCCACTATGCTATAACATCTGGCAGCTGCGGGTTGGACGCTACGGATGTACGCAGCGTCCAACCCGCAACGTTTACTGACTATGGAAACATACCCTAAGAAATCTGTGTGAAACGCAATATCTGTTTATTTTAAAAAAAATTGTGTGGGCTCCCACATAATTTTAATAACAAGCAGAGGGAAAGCCGATGGCTGAGGGCTGATATTAATATTCTGGGAAGGAGCCAATAGCCATAAATGTTTACAGGCTATTATTAGCTCACAGATGTTTGCTTAGCCTTTATTGGCTAGTTTACAGGGGAACCCCAGAAAAAAATTGACATGGGATCCCCCTATAAAATTGAACCAGCAAAGGCTAGGCAGACAGCTGCGAGCTTATATTAATAGCCTGGGAAGGGGGCATGTATATTGGCACCCCCCTAAGCTAAAAACATCAGCTCTCCACCACTCCAGAAATGGCGCATCTTATAGATACACCAATTCTGGCACTTAGCCTTGCTCTTCAAACTTGCCATGTAGCGGTGGCAAGTGGGGTAATATTTGTGGGGTTGATGTCACCTTTGTATCGTCCGGTGACATCAAGCCCACGGATTAGTAAGGCCAGGTTCACATTACGTTTTTGGCGTCCGTCCGAGTGATGGACCCTGGGACGCGGGCTGCAGCGTTCCCGGGTCCGTCACCGCTAGCGCAGATAGGGCATCTGTTAGCTCTATCTGCGCTAGCGCGACGACATATCGGTACTTGCGTTAACAGCAGCCCGTTAACGCATGTGTTGAACGGGCTGCTGTTAACGCATTGTGAACCTGGCTTAATGGAGAAGTGTCAAGAAGACATCTATCGATTACTAACACTATAGTTATATGGTAAATAAAGACAGTCAGAATAAAGTACTTTAATTAAAATAATCACACAGACTACTGTCCCATCATCGGCTTATACTGTCACTGTTATATATGACAGCAGACATAGCCGGATGGGAGTAGTTGTCCCATCAGATGATGTCTGGCTACACACACACAAACAACCGCAGACAGACACCCGCACATAGTCTCCGCTCATACACAGTCTCCGCCCACACCCTCTTCCTCCTTCCTTTCAGCAGCATTTCTGGCAAGCAAATCCGCAAACCTTTTTACACCTGCGGTTCAGCTGCAAATTTGAATGACTCAATGTAAGTCAATTGGTGCAAAAATGCTGCAGATATGTAAAAAGAATTGACATGCTGCAGAAAATAAAACGCTGTGAATCAGTGCGAAAGTTTCCGCAGCATGTGCACACCAATTCTGGATTCCCATTGATTAACATTGCTTGAGCTACCCTTTGCAGATTTGGTGCAATTCCACAAGGAAAAACCGCAACGTGTGCACATAGCCTAACAGTAATTTTGACCAGGGGTGCCCAAACTTTTACATAGGGTAAATGTACCAGGTTTCTTTTATGTGTAAGTCATATACATTTTATCCTGGGATGATTCCCCTATTTAACTCCTCCAAATTACCCCAAATCCTTGCATGTGCAGCTATTTAAAATGTACAGCTCAGGTCAAGTTCATAATTCATCTAGAGAGGGATTAGATATTGGCAGCGCTCCAATCCTGTTCATAAATAAATATAATACAAGATCAACAAGCCACGCTATAGTATGACTAAGACCATGTGAGGACAAGAAGCGACCGATGACAATGTTTCCAAAATTTAGTGCAGTGCCAGCATTTTGCTAATGTGAAACAAAGCCTGGAGGGGGTGTTGGAGAAAAAAAATGTTTGCAAAGATCATCAATGTGAATAAAGAGGATTTCTGTAGATATATAATAATGGAGTAGCCAGTATGTTCTACCATCTGGAAAGTCAGTGTATAAACAGATACATACCAGCATGGATACTATATACCCCCTCTATCTGTTAAATCCATTTTTTCTAATAGTAGAGGATTGTACGTTATCATTTATTATAAGGGCTTAGAGGTCTGATACTTTTATGTTGTGTTTAGTTACTGACCTGTTAAAGAAACACTGAACAGAACTCGTCTGAGTATGTTCAAAAGTGACCGTAGATAACCCCGGTACCTCAGTAGACATTGAACATTTCATCTGACCCCTGTAATAATGTTAGGTATACCTGAAACAGAAAGGTTTTAATGGCACCTATACATCTCCTTCACCTAGGCTGCAAAGTGTAAGATGCTTATTTGCCCCCTTTTAAATGACCCTTTATCTAGCTTTTGTACTGCCCATGGAAAATGAATGTCTGGATTACATTCTCATCACCTAAATGCAAAAAAAACATAAGTTGTACGGGTCACCTCTGCTGTGAATGCTCTTGTCACCTTTATAGTATGTAATGATCAAGCATCATATGTGTGTACACATATAAACCTCGTCATGTGCCTGGGCGTCCTTGTAGATCAGCCATTATACAACAGTCTGCAATACTACAGTACTATATTGTACATGCAATCGCAGGTTCACGTCCCCTAATGCAATTAAAAAAAAATTTAAACAAATAAATAATTAATAGTTCAAATTATGCCCTTTCACGAAACGTACCGTAAATAAAAAAAGACACATTTGGTATTAACCTGTGCATAACCGTCCAAGCTAATAAAATATCAGAATATTTATCCCATACGGAAAACAGTCAAACAAAATCAAAACATGAAAGGCCAATACTTCACCTCTCAAGAAAATTCAATAAATGACCCCAGCATGGTAATGATAAAAACTACAGCTTGTACTACAAGGAAAAAAAACAAGTTCTGATTAATCTATATAAACAATAAAAAAAGCTCTTGGAAGGCAAGGAGGAAAATTTGAAAGCAACCAGGGGCCCACTGGGACTTTCACCCAATAACCCGCGTAATCCTGGAGCTGTCAATGAGAGCAGTAGTTATTTCATTTTTGCCATAAACGCCAAAGAAAAGCAATTTAGACAATATTGGAGCATTTCTTTACAAAAAAATAAAAAATGCTGCATTACTTCAAGTAAAGGGTTAAATTGCTGGGCAGTCTTCCATGAGAAAGATGTTGAGCTTTATTTGGAATCGGAAATGTAACAGAGAAACCAGACAAAAATATCAATTCATGTGAAAAGCACAAAATAAAATGTGATTCTCTAAATATTTCCAAGTAAAAATATCTCTGCTGACAGAGACTGTAAAAATACAGAGCGCTTGACATCCTGAGCCGCGAGCAGCACTGAGAACACTACCGCACAACTCTATGTATAACAATACACTTAGCATTTATAACCTATGCCTTCCCCCACAAATCTGCAAAAAAAGGTCTTCATTCCAATGCGAAAATTCATAAATACCCATTTTTTTGTTTTGATTGCAGGTCAGTCTTATGAAAAACAGGTCTGCTGGTAAATATGTCGTAAATGCAAATGCAGCTGAATCTGAGTCAGACACTTTTAATGGCTCGACTGTGTGCACACGTTGCGGATTTTTAGATATAAAAACGCATAAAAAACGCATACATTATGCATCCCATCATTTAGAATGCATTCTGCGATTTTTGTGCATGTGATGCGTTTTTTTCCGCGAAAAAAACGCATCGCGGTAAAAAAAGCAGCATGTTCATTAATTTTGCAGATTTTTTGCGTTTTTCCCGCTATTTAATGCATTGGGAAGTCCGGAAAAAACGTGCAAAAAACGCACAAAAAACGCGTCAAAAACGTGCAAAAAACACATGCGGATTTTCTGCAGAAAAAGTCCGGTTTTGTTCAGGAAAATTCTGCAGAAAATCCTGAATGTGTGCACTTAGCCTTAAAGAGTAAAGTAATGTTTAAAAAATTGTTAAAAACGCTTACCTATTTCATAAAGTGCTGGCATATCTCCAAGAGTCGGACCCCTGCTCAACCTGAGAGATGAGGGAATGATGATTTAGGGAAAAGGAGCAATATGATCTGAGGTGTCAATCTTCAGGAGCGCACCGCTACCAGGCAACCTCTAAGGTAGGAGGCAGAGGAGCAGTGCGCACCTGAAGAAGTAACATGAGCTCATCCCTTTAGTGGTTTAAAGGACAGTATGCTGTTGATTATCCATATAAATTGGCCTTTAAGCTAAGGATACGCGGCGACATGTGCAGCTGAAATTGCAGTGTCAAAATGCATCTAATGATTTTCCTATGGCGTCACATTGCGACCTGTGACACAGTCTCCTATGTTTATGAATGTGTTGGATATTCACTTGCATGCAAAAAAGACAACAAGACAAGTTGGACAAATGCATTTGGCCACACAACACGTGCAGTAATGTAGCCACGGCCTAAGTTACAATTTTCTGAGAAAGCAGCCTGATGGCCAGTACAACTCCCACCATCCTGCTTTCCTAAACGTCTCAATGGTAAACCCGTCCAATTATACAGGGCTATGTCCTATCCTTTTTGACCACACCAGAGACAGATTTTCTCTGCAGGGCCCTAGGAATTCTGGGTAGTTGATAACTTTGATATCAGTTGTAATGGTTGTCACCCAGCATTCCTAGAAAACGACATAACACACAAAATGCCATTTTTAATACCTCATAGATATGAAAGGCAACTGCATACAACTCCATCAAGAAATGTACAAGTTACTTATTTCACGTAAATGACATTGGTTTCATCTGACCTGTGTCCCAAAAATACCTTTTTTTTATACAGAAGTTTCCATTAAGGCAGATCTGTTATTAAATATAAAACAAAAACAAAGTTATGCATGGGGGAGGTGTGGAACAGAGTACCGCAGATATACCGTAACTTGTATTAAATGATATGTCTCTGTCATTCTGATGAGTGGTTCCTTTAATGGCTTAGGGTTACCCCTGGAGGCCCTTGGAAACCGCGATCCTGTCCATCATTGCTTTGGTCTAACATAGCCGCCAACTACCGTAATTAAAGGGAAGGTTTTAGGAAGGATATTGCTCTGGATTAACATGAGGGTTTCATATGAATAGGGGGGGGGGCAAAATTAAATTTAATGGGTTTTTTTTCATAGCTTAGAAAGTCTTTAATTCAAGTGCACTTAACCCGGGGTCGTCTGAGGTTCTCTAAATAACTCCTGGTGATGAATGGCCGAGGGGCGGGGATCTGCCATCAAAGCTCCTTGTTATGTTAGGGGACACGCAGGGACGACTGCTTTTTAACATTTAATCCTATAAAGTTTGACATTCTCCGGATGTCTCAAGTTTCCTCATTTTACCTTTCAGTAAATAATCGAATCACCAAGGCTACAATGACAAAATGAAAGAGGGATAAAGGGGAGAGAACAAGGGGGAAAGCAAACTTTATAAAGCAGAGCGTGGCATGGTTTATCTCGGGACGCCGCTGTTCTATTTTTCTTTAGTAAACAAGAAAAATTAATTAAAGTCATGAAAGGTTTAAGTTTGGTCGCAGATACCTGGTAGATATCATCACAGATGCCAAATTTTGGTACTGACAGTAATATCATATTTATCTGGCTATTTTTGTACTCTACAGTAAAATTGTGATATTAAAAGGGAAAAGTCATGTAATTATGGAAATCACAGGAGCGATTTGCAAAGTGCAAGGATTTTTGCGAGCGACGCTCATGCACGAAACTGAATAAATCAAGAGGTTTTGAAAATTTTGTTAGAGTCCTGCAAAACCACTTTACAGGTTGATATTCACATCAGATCGCTGAGGGTCAGCCCTGATGATTGGAAGAGCCGTGGTGCAAGAGCTGGCGCCTTCTCACTGTATATCAGGCACAGTGCCGTATGATTTGTAGGGGTATTGCAGCTTCCTGCAGCTCAGTGCCACTCAAGGAAGTAGGACTGGACTGCACTATCGGAAACAGCCACTACTTAACGTAAGGCGCTGTGCTGATGAACAGTAAAGGAGAAGCATGGTCTCCTTAATCAGCTGATCACTAAAGTGCAGGAAGCCTGATCGTCACTGATCTCAGGCTACTTTCACACATCAGGTTTTCAGTGTCCGGCGAATGTTGGAAAAACTGCATCCGGCGCAGATTTCGAAAAAAAAACTGATGCGACGGATCAGTTTTTTTGACGGATCCGGCTAGCCTATCTAGATTATTGGATAAAAAAAAATTTGAAGCATGCTCAGTTTAAAAAACCGGATCAGGCTGCCGGATCCGCCTTTTTCCGGATCCGGCACCTTCCGGCTCCCATAGTCTTCCATTCGCTGGAAGCGCCGGATCCGGCGCTTCAGGCTTTTTCGCCGGAGATAAAAAACGTTGCAGTAGACGTTTTTTCCAGATGCCGGAATCGGAATTTTAGCCGGACCTGGAAAAAAACGGAAGGAACGCTGGGCCATGCGGTGCTAATACAATTCAATGGGGGAAAAACCGGTTCCGGTTTTTCTCTAAAGAGCCGGATTTAGCCTGAAACAAAAAGACGGACATGTGAAAGTAGCCTTACTGGTAGTTTATTCTATTAATTGCTCAACAATATCAAAGTTGTAAAAAAAAAAGGCAACAAAACCCCAAACGTCCTTTTGATGATGTGCTATAAATGCATTTAGTTCTTTTGTCTGTTTGCTTTAACACCTAACTCCCATTGACTTCAATGCATTCTGCATGTGTACTTTCCAAAATTGATTTCATAGGTTGTTCTTTCTCTGCAGACACAGGGTGTTTTTGGAAACATACGCATAGCATCTTGAATGGTGAAAGTTTAGGGGGCTGGAAAAAAGCTTATAGGTTCTCTTTAAGGCAATTCCAGTATATGTATATAAGCCACTATAAGAGTGTGTATTATCTCTCAAGGATTTGGCTTTGCCATCTCTCAATAGACAGAACACGTGTTAGGACTGGATAAAAATATACTCTCCATTGTTGCTTCTCTCTTCCTAGATGTAGCAGGGCAGGTCTGGAATTTGCTCTCTCTCGGCAGATTTCACTTGCTAATTTAGGTGTAAAATGATCCAGGCTCCACGTTACCTAGAATTCCAGGGGATGCACCCGCGCATAAAAGGGCCATTCTTCTCTATATCATAAATGGCCGGCCGGCTGCGGATAAATATAGTATCTAGTCTATACATCTGGGAGGAGGATGGCAGCCTCGTTTCCTGTTTAATTCCCCTCATGAATTAATCCTCGGAAAATGTAAATTATACCCCAAAAATTCAACAGTGACTCTTTACACCACCATCAAAGTGTGCTGTGCTTTGTGTATAAAAAAAGCGAAACAGCGCAGTGGGCGAGGAAAAGAACAGACAGATGAACACATTTTATCTACGGTAGTTTGTTATGAAGAAAGTATGAGCGTAATGCGAATGAAGACATGGGGCAAATTCATCTTTAGGTCTTTTTTTTGAGATGTAATGGTGGCGCTACTTCTTTAAGTAAATAGCCATAGGTTTTAAATCCCGGAAACATGATAGGACTAATGACTGTATTAATGTACAGTAAGGCAGATGTCTGTAAAAACAGACTTTTAATAGTTGCAATATCCACCTTTCTATAAAAAGAAAGGAATGTGGGATCAGATTATAGTTACCTATTGAAGTCTATGGAAAGGAGAAGGGGAGAAGAAGCGGAGAAGAAGGAGGAACAAACAGAGGATGCAGCTGTTCTATATAAGTGTTTTATTCCAACCCAGTGTTGGATTCACAGATACACTGCTTAGTTCTGCTCTATGATGTATATATAATGTATAATGTCATCTATGATGATGCTTGTCCTGAGCAAATGCTGACACATGAGAACAGGAATCGCTCATGTCTGCGAGTGCTGTATATGGAAGATATCATATTGGCTAGTCTCCACCCACCAGCTCGGAGACAACAGAAAATAAGAGCCAATAGAGGGGAACACTAGTGAAAAATGAAGGATACAAGTCATATAATGGCTAGGGATATTTTATCATTTATGCACAGCACAATTTGTTCTGAAAAGTCACCTGAAGGTACGCTTTTAATTAGTTTTTTTTTTTTTTATTGCTAAAGTTTAGAAAACAACTGGTTAATTCCCACAGTCTATGGAACTAAGTAGAATACATTAATATAACAGATTTGTATCTCTGCCCTTGTATACCACCATCCCCACATGGAGCACTTTATACGAATGTAAACTAAAACTCTTCAGAGTTAAACCTAGAGCCATGAATGGCGAGGCGGGGGTATATTCTTCACTGTGGGGGACTTCGGATGTAAAAGTGATGTGCAATGGATTTTATTTCCCTGCAAATCAAGGTAACAATTTTAAATCTGCCAAACCTGATTCATTACTCCTAATCCAAATCTAGTTTAGCTGAAAGAAGTCCGTCCAGGAAGGAAGACTTCTGATATACTTAGCATAAATCCAGAAAATAAACACGTAAAGCTTCAACCCAGAAGATGGATTTCTTCTTTAAGGTTTCTTTACATTTAGGAAATCATTTCTTAGTCTACTATTGCTATTATATTTTATTATAAGACTATGACTTCTTCATGTGCACAAAATGAAACAAAAATAATGAAAATGACAATTATTTTACTGATATAAATACTTAAGAATATTTAAAGTCTAGCTGTTACCATGTAATTCTTAGATCATAAACAACATTTTTGCTTCCTGTGGTCTCCATTAGAAGGAACTTACTGTATACAGTTTTATACTTTACTTCAATGTATAAATGGCATGAAATTTTGAATATTTACAGAAAACTAATAATCTGAATGTGGGTAATTCACTTGGACGCTTTCCTGCCAAGTAGAATTTGTTTTTTCCTCCCCTTCTTACAAGAGCCATCCACTTTTTTTAATATTTCCATCGACATAGGCATATGAGGATTTTCTTGATCCTTAAACGGCAATAACAGTTTTGCAGAAGATAGAAGAAATGACTGAGCTTTACAGGAGGAATAAGATGGCAGAGAAAAGAAGGCCTTCAAAAAGTCCTCTGTTTCAAAGAAAACAACCAAACCGCACCCCTCGATAACTGACAGGAGCAATAAGAGCAAGCTTTGAGTATGGTGCGGGCTCAGGTCCTACCCTCACTCCATTCATGGGGACTTGATATAGTAGACCCTATTATGTCCTATGTTGGGAAGAGGCTAAAGGGTTTTGTGCTGCTCTTTTCTGCATAGAGTAAACTGCGCTAAAAAAGTCAAGTATGTGCACTGCCGCACCACTCACATGGGGTTCTGTGTCCCCCATATGAACGGAGCTCTAGTGTGTATGTGTGTGACCTCTGCTTTATTCAACTTTATGGGTCTATGCACATGTGTGACTACCTCTCCCATAGACAGTAAATGGGAGTGATGATCACTCTTGCGCTCTACCACTCCACTCACATGTAATACAAAGAACTCCCTTAAAGGGAATCTGTCACCCCAAATTTTGCCTATAAGCTAAGGCCACCGCCATCAGGGGCTTATCTACAGGATTCTGTAATGCTGTAGATAAGCCCCCAATGTAACCTGAAAGAGAAGAAAAACAAGTTAGACAACACTCACCCAGGGGCGGTCCCAATATGGTCCAATCAGATGGGCATCGCGGTCCGGTCCGGCGCCTCCTATCTTCATACGATCACGTCCTCTTCTTTGCTTCTTGCAGCGGCTCCGGCGCAGGCATACTTTGTCTGCCCTGTTGAGTACAGAGCAAAGTACTGCAGTGCGCAGGCAGCGGGAAAGGTCAGAGAGGCCCGGCACCTGCGCACTGCAGTACTTTGCTCTGCCCTCAACAGGGCAGATAAAGTACGCCTGCGCTGGAGCAGGAAGAAAAGAAGAGGACGTCATGAAGATGGGAGGCCCTGGACCGGTCTGCGACGCCCATCGGACCCAGACCTGACCGCCTCTGGGTGAGTATAATCTAACTTGTTTTTCTTCTCTTTCAGGTTACATCAGGGGCTTATCTACCGCATTACAGAATGCTGTAGATAAGCTCCTGATGGCGGTGGCTTTAGCTTATAGGCGAATTTTGGGGTGACAGATTGATTCATACCCTTGTATACAAAATAGATGATGTTATTTGTTGGACAACTATTAAGAGAAATGGTGTGAAATTTGTCTCTTACAAGGAGTAGATTTGATTTCTTCACAGTTAAAGGTGCCAAATGTATTACGAAATGTGCACCTTTTAATAAAGATGGTGCCAAGCACTCCAATTACCCCCTGAAATGGAATGTATCATCAGGTTTTCTTGGTAGCAGGTTAAATGTATTTTTAAACATATGATATAGTTTTTCCTTATTATATCATGATCTTTGATAAAAAATAATAATAATTCGAAGTCTAGCAATTTTCAATTTAGCCTCATACTAGACACAAACCTCCAGTTCTTTTAAGCATGCCACTTGGACATAGGCCTCCACAGACAGACTTTGACCCCCTTTGTTGGTACAGAAGTATTTTTTGGGTATGCTCTAATCTGGGAAAAGGTGCAAAAGAGGATCGGTCATATCACCTATTGTGAATGGTGGATCCTGTGTTATCTACTGTATATAGGTGTGTTATCAGTCATTGTATGGGGGGAGGAGGAGGAGAGCTGTGATATCACCTATTGTGAATGGTGGATCCTGTGTTATCTATTGTATATAGGTGTGTTATTAGTCATTGTACGGGGGGAGGAGGAGGAGAGCTGTGATATCACCTATTGTGAATGGTGGATCCTGTGTTATCTACTGTATATAGGTGTGTTATCAGTCATTGTACAGGAGGAGGAGGTGAGCTGTGATATCACCTATTGTGAATGGTGGATCCTGTGTTATCTACTGTATATAGAGGTGTTATCAGTCATTGAGGGGGAGGAGGTGAGCTGTGATATCACCTATTGTGAATAGTGGATCCTGTATTATCTACTGTATATAGAGGTATTATCAGTCATTGTACAGGAGGAGGAGGTGAGCTGTGACATCGCCTATTGTGAATGATGGATCCTGTGTAATCTACTGTATATAGAGGTGTTATCAGTCACTGTACAGGAGGAGGGGGTGAGCTGTGATATCACCTATTGTGAATGGTGGATCCTGTTATCTTCTGTATATATAGGTGTTATCAGTCATTGTACAGGAGGAGGAGGTGAGCTGTGACATCACGTATTGTGAATGCTGGATCCTGTGTTATCTACTGTATATAGAGGTGTTATCAGTCACTGTACAGGAGGAGGGGGTGAGCTGTGATATCACCTATTGTGAATGGTGGATCCTGTTATCTTCTGTATATATAGGTGTTATCAGTCATTGTACAGGAGGAGGAGGTGAGCTGTGACATCACCTATTGTGAATGCTGGATCCTGTGTTATCTACTGTATATAGAGGTGTTATCAGTCACTGTACAGGAGGAGGGGGTGAGCTGTGATATCACCTATTGTGAATGGTGGATCCTGTTATCTTCTGTATATATAGGTGTTATCAGTCATTGTACAGGAGGAGGAGGTGAGCTGTGACATCACCTATTGTGAATGCAGGATCCTGTGTTATCTACTGTATATAGAGGTGTTATCAGTCACTGTACAGGAGGAGGGGGTGAGCTGTGATATCACCTATTGTGAATGGTGGATCCTGTTATCTTCTGTATATATAGGTGTTATCAGTCATTGTACAGGAGGAGGAGTAGAGCTGTGATATCACCTATTAAGAATTGTGGATCCTGTTATCTACTGTATGTAGAGGTGTCATCAGTCATTGTACAGGAGGAGCGAGATGTGACATCACCTATTGTGTATGGTGGATCGATCCTGTGTTACTAGTCACTGTAATCCTGACTATAACGATATTGAGATTTCTGAACAAGTCATCTGTATAGAACATGACACTTTAATTTAGTATAATGCCTGGTGGCCAATTTGAATATTGCAAGAATTCAGAATATTTTTTTTTTTTAAATATACAGTAGGGAAAAAAGTTTTTCGTACCTAGCCAATTTTGCAAGTATTCCAACCTACAATGAATGGAGAGGTCTGTATTTTTTTTTATCATTTTATCGTAGATGCACTTTAACTAATAGACAGAATCTTAAAAAAAAATTCTAGAAAATCACATTGCATGTTTTTTACGTAATTAATTTGCATTTTATTGGATGAAATAAGTATTTGATACAATAGAAAAACTGGACTTAATATTTGGTACAGAAACCTTTTTTTAGAATTACAGAGGTCAGACGTTTCCTGTAGTTCTTGACCAGGTTTGCACACACTGCAGCAGGGATTTTGGCCCACTCTTCCATACAGGTCTTCTCCAGATCTTTCAGGTTTTGGGACTGTCACTGGGCAATATTAAGTTTCAGCTTCCTCCAAAGATTTTCTATTGGGTTCAGGTCTGGAGACTGGCTAGGACTTTGCACGCCCTGCATGATTGTATTCCATGACGGCGTAATGTGTTACTAACGGTAATGTTTGAGACTATATTCCCACCACTCTTCAGGTCATTGACCAGGTCCTCCCATGTATCCCTGGGCTGAACCCTGACCTTTCTCAGAACCATCCTTACCCCACGAGGCAAGATCTTGCATGGAGCCCCAGACAGAGGAAGATTGACAGCCATCTTGTGTTTCTTCCAACTTTTAATAATTGTGCCAACAGTTATTGCCTTCTCGCCAAGCTGCTTGCCTACTATCCTATAGCCCATCCCAGCCTTGTGAAGTCTACAATTTTGTCCCTGGTGTCCTTAGACAGCTTTTTGGTGTTGGCAAAGGTGGAGAGGTTGGACTGTGATTGATTGAATGAGTGTGTGGACAGGTGACTTTTATACAGGTAACAAGTTCAAACAGGTGCAATTAATAAAGGTAATGAGTACAGAGTAGGAGGCTTCTTAAAGAAAAACTAACAGGTCTGGGAGAGCCAGAATTCTTGATGGTTGGTAAGTGATCAAATACTTATTTCATGCAATGTAATTTTTAAAAAATTGTACAATGTGATTTTCTGTTTTTTATTTTTAGATTCTGTCTCTCACAGTTGAAGTGTACTTACGATAAAAATTAAAGACCTCTCCTTTCATTGTATATATAGAGAAAAACACGTGTGCACAACTGCTGATGGTGCAAAAGGTAGGTTCCCACACCTTGTAGTATATAAAGAAAAACCTTGCACTCAACTTAAATGCTCTTGGTGAATTTAATGTAGTACAACAAAACGTTTCGGTCCAACAATACCGGACCTTCATCAGTTACGTACTGTGAGGGACATAGAAGAGACAATGGTGTCTCTAGGCACACTGGACATAATGTCCTGTTATAGGAATGCTGAGCCCGGGAAAATCCCACTGGTATTAGTGAAGGAGAAACGTGCCAGAATGCAGACGCAGAATCCTCTGAGACGAGCAGAGGATTCTGCGTCTGCATTCTGGCACGTTTCTCCTTCACTAATACCAGTGGGATTTTCCCGGGCTCAGCATTCCTATAACAGGACATTATGTCCAGTGTGCCTAGAGACACCATTGTCTCTTCTATGTCCCTCACAGTACGTAACTGATGAAGGTCCGGTATTGTTGGACCGAAACGTTTTGTTGTACTACATTAAATTCACCAAGAGCATTTAAGTTGAGTGCAAGGTCTCCTTTCATTGTAGGCAGGAACTTGCAAAATCGGCAGTGTATCAGATGCTTATTTTCCCCACTGTACATAGTGATTTTGAAAAAAAAATAAAAAAATGCCAAACAAAACGCATAACAATATAAAAACCTGATTCAATGTCACTTTCTGATGACACATTCCCTTTACCATAGACTGACGTAAGATACTATAGTCTTAGTATATGTAGGCCACTGATTGTGTCAGCTTGATTTTGCATCTGGTGTTTTTTTTATTATCTTACCTCATGCAATAAATTTAGGGGGATGTCAGGCTTCAATCTGCTGATTCTTCTCAAGGATCAAACACATTCACCCTTACCTCTAAGGTAAGGAACAGTGTGTCCATTCCTTCTATGAACTGCCAGTATATTCTGAGGGGATTTTCGCAGTGCCTTTATATTCTGCAGCATTTGAATTCTAAGTCTTAATTCAATAATGTCGATCTTGACATTAAACGTCTGTATGCCCAACAGAGGGTGAAATGTCAGGACGCAGCATCTATTGTGGAAGGCAAGAATCTGGAAAAATGAACAAATCCCCTGCCCGACGCTAAAAGGAAACAGCTGCTTTTTGGCTCACTTTGAAAAGATGATTCATTTGCACCACGACTTGAAAATCAGATCTTCATATAGGACACTGATAGTCTTGTGGATTACATATATGTGTTTATGGGGAGAGGAGTATGATGTTGGTAAAGTGTGCTTAAATAATTGTCTCCAATGAGCAGAGATAATTAGCCATTAAACCTCAACACAAAAATGCCAACATAACAACGCTATATAAAAGTAAGTACTCCTGCCGAAGGAGCGTTTCACTTATTAAATAGATTGTGTGACATGAAGAAGTACAATAACAAATTATATTGTGGTACCGTGTTAGCCAGAAAAATCGATGTGAATACTTTTCTGCTCAATGATGACAGAAGTATTCTAGGAGTGATACCTTTATTGGCTAACCAGAAAATAATATGTTTGCAAGCTTTCAGAGCACAGTGGCTCCTTCTTCAGGCAAGATTACAAATAGATTAATAAGAAATAAGCACAACATTTAAGGAATACTATTTGTTACTGTAGTATTCCGTAAATGTTGTGCTTTTTTCTTATTAATCTATATGTAATCCTGCCTGAAGAAGGAGCCACTGTGCTCTGAAAGCTTGCAAACATTATTATTTTCTGGTTAGCCAATAAAGGTATCACTCCTAAAATACTTTTGTCATCATTGAGCAGAAAAGTATTCACAGTGAGATTAAGAAAGATGATATGTTTTATTTCCAGTGCAGTCTTGCCTATAGGCTGTGTCAAGTACTGCAGCTCAGCCACTTTTCATTTAGAAAGCATGTATCACAATATCAGACACAATCCATGAACAACAGCGATGCTGTAATCTGCCAGATGAAAGGCAATGTATAGAAAATTGTAGTTGATTACTTTAAACAATCTTCAAATTCAGAATTATTAGATGTCATGTATTAGATTATCAGACGGACACATGACATATCAATTAATGTTGACCGGACATTCATTGTCTCCCACTCACACACAACCTCCTCATCTCACCCTATCTGTTGGTGATCCCTTCACACACCACCTCCTCATCTCACCCCTATCTGTTGGTGATCCCCTCACATACCACCTCCTCATCTCACCCCTATCTGTTGGTGATCCCCTCACATACCACCTCCTCATCTCACCCCTATCTGTTGGTGATCCCCTCACACACCACCTCTTCATCTCACCCCTATCATTTGGTGATCCCCTCACACACCACCTCCTCATCTCACCCCTATCTGTTGGTGTCCCCCTCACACACCACCTCCTCATCTCACCCCTATCTGTTGGTGTTCCCCTCACACACCACCTCCTCATCTCACCCCTATCTGTCAGTGTCCTGCAAGGTTTAGTTCTAGGACCCCTGCTCTTCCCCATCTACACTTTCAGTCTGGGACATCTCTATGCCTATGACACACATATCTACCTCTATGGACCCGATATCACCTCCCTACTAACCAGAACCCCACAAGGTCTGTACGCTATTTCATCTTTCTTCTCTGCTAGATTTCTAAAACTTAACATAGATAAAACAGAATTCATCATCCTTCCACCATCTCACTCAACTCACCCCATCAACAGACCTATCCATCAAAGTCAATGGCTGCCCACTCTCCCCAGTTCCGCAAGTTTGCTGCCTTGGGGTAACCCTTGACTCTGATCACTCCTTCAAACCACTTATCCAAGGCCCTCTCTACTTCTTGCCGACTTCAACTCAAAAATATCTCCTGGATCCGCACATTCCTCAACCAAAAATCTGCAAAAACTAGTGCATGCCCTCATCATCTCCCTTCTAGACTACTGCAACCTCCTGCTTTGTGGAATCCCCTATAACACTCTTGCACCCCTCCAATCTATCCTAAACTCCATGGCCTGACTAATCCACCTATCCCCACGCTATTCCCTGGCCTCTCTTCTCTGTCAATCCCTTCAACTGCTCCCCATAGCCCAGAGACTCCAGTTCTAAACCCTAGCCATGGCATACAAAGCCATCCACAACCTGTCTCCTCCATACATCTATGACCTAGTCTCCCAGTACTTACCTGCACACAACCTCTGATCCTCACAAGATCTTCTTCTATGCTCCCTTCTTATCTCCTCTTCCCCCAATCGCTTACAAGATTTTTTCCGTGGATATCCTACACTCTGGAACGCTCTACCTCAACATATCAGACTCTCGCGTACCGTAGAAACCTTCAAAAGGAACCTGAAGACCTACCTCTTGGAACAAGTCTACAACCTGCAGTAACCCATGTTCCATTAAACCGCTGCACGACCAGCTCTACCCTCACCTACTGTATCCTCACCCATCTCTCGCAGATTGTGAGCCCTCGCAGGCAGGGTTCTCTCTCCTCCCGTACCAGTCAGTGACTCATTTTGTTCAAGATTATTGTACTTGTTTGTTATTTATTCTCCTTTTAACATGTAAAGCTCTATGGCGTACATAGAGCTATAATAATAAATAATAATAATAGTCGTAATGCATCGCAACTGCAGTAATGTTATTCCTGCATATACATAAAATGGAAATATAGTCGGGAATACAGAACAGGTAATGGACTTGGGTATTCTAACTACAAGTAAGCTAAGCAGTAGTACTCAATGCCAAGCAGCAGATGCAAACACATATATATTAATATACATATTAATCTGTCTCAGCTTAGACAAAAGACACCTCAGAGGAGTTCTCATTTTTATGCAGAAATATATATGAGGTCGATACAAAGGACTGCCACACAATTTACTGCTTTCAAAGACTTTCATTCCTTACAAGGAACAATAGGACATTTATTACATGTGGAGGAAAGGCAATGCCAGAATTTAAATTGAAAGGAGTTCTTTACATTTAGAGCAGAATGTTCAATGCCCTACCACAAAACGGAGTAATGGCAGATAATATAACAACATTTAACCCCTTTCTGACATCAGACGTACTATCCCGTCGAGGTGGGGTGGGCCCGTATGACCACCGACGGGATAGTACGTCATACGCGATTGGCCGCGCTCACGGGGGGAGCGCGGCCGATCGCGGCAGGGTGTCAGCTGCATATTGCAGCTGACATCCGGCACTATGTGCCAGGAGCGGTCACGGACCGCCCCCGGCACATTAACCCCCGGCACACCGCGATCAAACATGATCGCAGTGTACCGGCGGTATAGGGAAGCATCGCGCAGAGAGGGGGCTCCCTGCGGGCTTCCCTGAGACCCCCGAAGCAACGCGATATGATCGCGTTGCTCCGAGGGTCTCCTACCTCCCTCCTCGCCGCAGGTCCCGGATCCAAGATGGCCATGGCATCCGGGTCCTGCAGGGAGGGAGGTGGCTTACCGAGTGTCTGCTCAGAGCAGGCGCTTGGTAAGCCTGCAGCCCTGCACAGCAGATCGCCGATCTGACAGAGTGCTGTGCACACTGTCAGATCACCGATCTGTAATGTCCCCCCCTGGGACAAAGTAAAAAAGTTAAAAAAAAATTCCCCACATGTGTGTAAAAAAAAAAAAAAAAATATCCTAAATAAAAAAAATATATATATATTATTCCCACAAATACATTTCTTTAGCTAAATAAAATAAAAAAAACAATAAAAGTACACATATTTAGTATCGCCGCGTCCGTAACGACCCAACCTATAAAACTGCCCCACTAGTTAACCCCTTCAGTAAACACCGCAAGAAAAAAAAAAAAAAACGAGGTAAAAAACAACGCTTTATTATCATACCGCCGAACAAAAAGTGGAATAACACGCGATCAAAAAGACGGATATAAATAACCATGGTACCACTGAAAACGTCATCTTGTCCCGCAAAAAACGAGCTGCCATACAGCATCATCAGCAAAAAAATAAAAAAGTTATAGTCCTGAGCATAAAGCGATATCAAAATAATTATTTTTTCCATAAAATAGTTTTTATCGTATAAAAGCGCCAAAACATAAAAAAATGATATAAATGAGATATCGCTGTAATCGTACTGACCCGACGAATAAAACTGCTTTATCAATTTTACCAAACGCGGAACGGTATAAACGCCTCCCCCAAAAGAAATTCATGAATAGCTGGTTTTTGATCACTCTGCCTCACAAAAATCGGAATAAAAAGCGATCAAAAAATGTCACGTGTCCGAAAATGTTACCAATAAAAACGTCAACTCGTCCCACAAAAAACAAGATCTCACATGACTCTGTGGACTCAAATATGGAAAAATTACAGCTCTCAAAATGTGGTAACGCAAAAAATATTTTTAGCAATGAAAAGCGTCTTTCAGTGTGTGAGACGGCTGCCAATCATAAAAATCCGCAAAAAAAACCGCTATAAAAGTAAATCAAACCCCCCTTCATCACCCCCTTAGTTAGGGAAAAATAAAAAAATGTAACCCCTTCATGACCCAGCCTATTTTGGCCTTAATGACCTTCCCGTTTTTTGCAATTCTGACCAGTGTCCCTTTATGAGGTAATAACTCAGGAACGCTTCAACGGATCCTAGCGATTCTGAGACTGTTTTTTCGTGACATATTGGGCTTCATGTTGGTGGTAAATTTAGGTCAATAATTTCTGAGTTTATTTGTGAAAAAAAACGGAAATTTGGCAAAAATTTTGAAAATTTCGCAATATTCACATTTTGAATTTTTATTCTGTTAAACCAGAGAGTTATGTGACACAAAATAGTTAATAAATAACATTTCCCACATGTCTACTTTACATCAGCACAATTTTGGAAACAAATTTTTTTTTTGCTAGGACGTTATAAGGGTTAAAATTTGACCAGCGATTTCTCATTTTTACAACAAAATTTACAAAACCATTTTTTTGATGGACCACCTCACATTTGAAGTCAGTTTGAGGGTTCTATATGGCTGAAAATACCCAAAAGTGACACCATTCTAAAAACTGCACCCCTCAAGGTGCTCAAAACCACATTCAAGAAGTTTATTAACCCTTCAGGTGTTTCACAGCAGCAGAAGCAACATGGAAGTAAAAAATGAACATTTAACTTTTTAGTCACAAAAATGATCTTTTAGCGAAGATTTTTTTATTTTCCCAAGGGTAAAAGGAGAAACTGGACCACGAACGTTGTTGTCCAATTTGTCCTGAGTACGCTGATACCTCATATGTGGGGGTAAACCACTGTTTGGGCGCACGGCAGGGCTCGGAAGGGAAGGAGCGCCATTTGACTTTTTCAATGAAAAATTGGCTCCAATCTTTAGCGGACACCATGTCGCGTTTGGAGAGCCCCTGTGTGCCTAAACATTGGAGCTCCCCCACAAGTGACCCCATTTTGGAAACTAGACCCCCCAAGGAACTTATCTAGAAGCATAGTGAGCACTTTAAACCCCCAGGTGCTTCACAAATTGATCCGTAAAAATGAAACAGTACTTTTTTTCACAAAAAAATTATTTTAGCCTCAATTTTTTCATTTTCACATGGGCAACAGGATAAAATGGATCCTAAAATTTGTTGGACAATTTCTCCTGAGTACACCGATACCTCATATGTGGGGGTAAACCACTGTTTGTGTGCACGGCAAGGCTCGGAAGGGGAGGCGTGCCATTTGACTTTTTGAATGGAAAATTAGCTCCAATCGTTAGCGGACACCATGTCGCGTTTGGAGAGCCCCTGTGTGCCTAAACATTGGAGCTCCCCTACAAGTGACCCCATTTTGGAAACTAGACCCCCCAAGGAACTTATCTAGATGCATAGTGAGCACTTATAACCCCCAGGTGCTTCACAGAAGTTTATAACGCAGAGCCGTCAAAATAAAAAATAATTTTTCTTTCCTCAAAAATGATTTTTAGCCCAGAATTTTTTATTTTCCCAAGGGTAATAGGAGAAATTGGACCCCAAATGTTGTTGTCCAGTTTGTCCTGAGTACGATGATACCCCATATGTGGGGGTAAACCACTGTTTGGACGCACCGCAGGGCTCGGAAGGGAAGGCACGCCATTTGGCTTTTTGAATGGAAAATTAGCTCCAATCATTAGCGGACACCATGTCGCGTTTGGAGAGCCCCTGTGTGCCTAAACATTGGAGATCCCGCACAAGTGACCCCATTTTGGAAACTAGACCTCCCAAGGAACTAATCTAGATGTGTGGTGAGCACTTTGAACCCCCAAGTGCTTCACAGAAGTTTATAACGCAGAGCCATGAAAATAAAAAATAATTTTTCTTTTCTCAAAAATGATTTTTTAGCCCACAATTTTTTATTTTCCCAAGGGTAACAGGAGAAATTGAACCCCAAAAGTTGTTGTCCAGTTTCTCCTGAGTACGCTGATATCCCATATGTGGGGGTAAACCACTGTTTTGGCACATGTCGGGGTTTGGAAGGGAAGTAGTGACGTTTTGAAATGCAGACTTTGATGGAATGCTCTGCGGGCGTCAGTTTGCGTTTGCAGAGCCCCTGATGTGCCTAAACAGTAGGAACTCCTCACAAGTGACTCCATTTTGGAGACTAGACCCCCAAGGGAACTTATCTAGATGTGTGGTGAGCACATTGAACCCCCAAGTGCTTCACAGAAGTTTATAACGCAGAGCCGTGAAAATAATAAATGTGTTTCCTTTCCTCAAAAATATTTTTTTAGCCCAGAATTTTTTATTTTTGCAAGGGTAACAGGAGAAATTTGACCCCAACAGTTGTTGTCCAGTTTCTCCTGAGTACGCTGATACCCCATATGTGGGGGTAAACCACTGTTTGGGCACACGTCAGGGCTCGGAAGGGAAGTAGTGACATTTGAAATGCAGACTTTGATGGAATGGTCTGCGGGCATCACGTTGCATTTGCAGAGCCCCTGATGTGCCTAAATAGTAGAAACACCCCACAAGTGACCCCATTTTGGAAAATAGACCCCCAAAGGAACTTATCTAGATGTGTGGTGAGCACTTTCAACCCCCAAGTGCTTCACAGAAGTTAATAACGCAGAGCCATGAAAATAAAAAATTATTGTTCTTTCCTCAAAAATTATGTTTCAGCAAGTAATTTTTTATTTTTGCAAGGGTAACAGGAGAAATTGGACCGCAACAGTTGTTGCCCAGTTTGTCCTGAGTATGCTGGTACCCCAAATGTGGGGGTACACTACTGTTTGGGCGCACGTCGGGGCTTGGAAGGGAGGGAGCACCATTTGACTTTTTGAACGCAAGATTGGCTGGAATCAATGGTGGCGCCATGTTGCGTTTGGAGACCCCTGATGTGCCTAAACAGTGGAAACCCCTCAATTCTAACTTCAACACTAACCCCAACACACCCCTAATCCTAATCCCAACTGTAGCCATAACCCTAATCACAACCCTAACCCCAACACACCCGTAACCCTATTTCCAACCCTAACCCTAATCCCAACCCTAACCACAACTGTAACCCCAACACACCCCTAACCCTATCCGTAACCCTAACCACAAGCCTAATCTTAACCCTATTTCCAACCCTAGCCCTAATTCCAACCCTAACTCTAATTCCAACCCTAACCCTAAGGCTATGTTCACACGGTGCGGTTTTTGCTGCGGATCCGCAGCGGATTTGCAGTTGCGGATCCGCAGACGTTTTCCATGCAGGGTACAGTACAATGTTACCCTATGGAAAACAAAATCCGCTGTGCCGACGATCCTTTTTTCTGCTCGAAAATCCGCGCTGATTTTCTGCGGAAAAAAAGAAGTAGCATGTCAATTCTTTCTGCGGATTCCTCTGCGGGTTTCCACCTGCCCCAATAGGAAAGTGCAGTTGGAAACCCGCAGTGGAATCCGCAGTAGAAACAGGACAAAAAACCGCAGTGGAAAACCACCGCGGATTTGCACTGCGGGCTCTCCAAATCAGGACCTGAAAAATCCGCAGGCAAAAAAGGATCGTGTGAACAAGCCCTAAGGCTATGTGCCCACGTTGCGGATTCGTGTGAGATTTTTCCGCATGATTTTTGAAAAATCTGCAGGTAAAAGGCACTGCGTTTTACCTGCGGATTTACAGCAGATTTCCAGTGTTTTTTTGTGCGGATTTCACCTGCGGATTCCTATTGAGGAACAGGTGTAAAACGCTGCGGAATCCGCACAAAGAGTTGACATGCTGCGGAAAATACAACGCAGCGTTTCTGCACGGAATTTTCCGCACCATGGGCACAGCGGATTTGGTTTTCCATCGGTGTACATGGTACTATAAACCTGATGGAAAACTGCTACGAATTCGCAGCGGCCAATCCGCTGCGGATCCGCGGCCAATCCGCTGCGGATCCGCGGCCGATCCGCGGCCAATCCGCTGCGGATCCGCGGCCAAATCCGCACTGTGTGCACATGCCATAACCCTAACCCTACCCCTAACCCTACCCGTAAGCCTAACCCTACCCCTAACCCTAGTTCTAACCCTAACCCTAGTGGAAAAAGAAAAAAAATATATTTCTTTATTTTATTATTGTCCCTACCTATGGGGGTGATAAAGGGGGGGGGTTATTTATTATTTTTTTATTTTGATCGCTGTGATAGAACCTACCACAGCGATCAAAATGTACTTTGTAATGAATCTGCCGGCCGGCAGATTCGGCGGGCGCACTGCGCATGCGCCCGCCATTTTGAAAAAAGGCGGCGCCCAGGGAGAAGACGGACCGACTTCGGGAGGCTCGGTAAGTATGAGGGGGAGGTGGGGGGGTGGATCGGAGCACAGGGTGGGGGGATCGGAGGACGGGGGGAGCTGACAGGAGCACGGGGGAGCGGACAGGGGGATGGAGGGGGGTACCGGACAGAACAGAGGACTGGGGAGGAGATCGGGGGCGGTGGGGGGGGGGGCAGAACATGATTTCCAGCCATGGCAGATGCTATTGCAGCATCGGCCATGGCTGGATTGCAATATTTCACCATTTTCATAGGTGAAATATTGCAAATTGCTCTGATTGGCTGTTGCACTTTCAACAGCCAATCAGAGCGATCGTAGCCACGTGGGGGCAAAGCCACCCCTGGGCTGAAGTACAACTCCCCCTCTCCCTACAGATCGGGTGAAATAGGAGTTAACCCTTTCACCCGATCTGCAGGGACGCGATCATTCCATGACGCCACATAGGCGTCATGGGTCGGATTGGCACCGACTTTCATGACGCCTACGTGGCGTCAAAGGTCGGGAAGGGGTTAAAAAATGTATTTATTTCCATTTTCCCATTAGGGTTAGGGTTAGGGCTAGTGTTAGGGCTAGGGTTGGGGCTAGGGTTAGGGCTAGGGTTAGGGCTAGGGTTGGGGCTAGGGTTAGGGCTAGGGTTAGGGCTAGTGTTACGGCTAGTGATAGGGCTAGTGATAGGGCTAGTGATAGGGCTAGTGATAGGGCTAGGGTTATTGCTAGGGTTAGGGCTAGGGTTATGGCTAGGGTTGGGGCTAGAGTTGGGGCTACAGTTAGGGTTGGGGCTAAAGATAGGGTTAGGGTTTGGATTACATTTACGGTTGGGAATAGGGTTGGGTGTGTCTGGGTTAGAGGAGTGGTTAGGGTTACTGTTGGGATTAGGGTAAGGGGTGTGTTTGGATTAGGGTTTCAGTTATAATTGGGGGGTTTCCACTGTTTAGGCACATCAGGGGCTCTCCAAACGGGACATGGCATCCGATCTGAATTCCAGCCAATTCTGCGTTGAAAAAGGAAAACAGTGCTCCTTCCCTTCAGAGCTCTCCCGTGTGCCCAAACAGGGGTTTACCCCAACATATGGGGTATCAGCGTACTCAGGACAAATTGGACATCATCTTTTGGGGTCCAACTTCTCCTGCTACCCTTGGGAAAATACAAAACTGGGGGCCAAAAAAGTTTTGTGGGAAAATAAAGATTTTTTATTTTCACGGCTCTGCGTTGTAAACTGTAGTGAAACACTTGGGGGTTCAAAGTTCTCACAACACATCTAGATAAGTTCCTTGGGAGGTCTAGTTTCCGATATGGGGGTCACTTGTGGGGGGTTTGTACTGTTTGGGTACATCAGGGGCTCTGCAAATGCAACGTGACGCCTGCAGACCAATCCATTTAAGTCTGCATTCCAAATGGCGCTCCTTCCCTTCCGAGCTCTGTCATGCGCCCAAACAGTGGTTCCCCCCCACATATGGGGTATCAGCGTACTCAGGACAAATTGGACAAATTGGACAACAACTTTTGGGCTCCAATTTATCCTGATACCCTTGTGAAAATACAAAACTGGGGGCTAAAAAATCATTTTTGTGAAAAAAAAAAGAATTTTTATTTTCACGGCTCTGCGTTATAAACTGTAGTGAAACACTTGGGGGTTCAAAGTTCTCACAACACATCTAGATAAGTTCCTTGGGGGGTCTAGTTTCCAATATGGGGTCACTTGTGGGGGGTTTGTACTGTTTGGGTACATCAGGGGCTCTGCAAATGCAACGTGACGCCTGCAGACCAATCCATTTAAGTCTGCATTCCAAATGGCGCTCCTTCCCTTCCGAGCTCTGTCATGCGCCCAAACAGTGGTTCCCCCCCACATATGGGGTATCAGCGTACTCAGGACAAATTGGACAACAACGTTTGGGGTCCAATTTATCCTGATACCCTTGTGAAAATACAAAACTGGGGGCTAAAAAATCATTTTTGTGGGAAAAAAAAAGAATTTTTATTTTCACGGCTCTGAGTTATAAACTTCTGTGAAGCACTTGTTGGGTCAAAGTGCTCACCACACATCTAGATAAGTTCCTTAGGGGGTCTACTTTCCAAAATGGTGTCACTTGTGGGGGGTTTCAATGTTTAGGCACATCAGGGGCTCTCCAAATGCAACATGGCGTCCCATCTCAATTCCAGTCAATTTTGCATTGAAAAGTCAAATGGCGCTCCTTCCCTTCCGAGCTCTGCCCTGCGCCCAAACAATGGTTTACACCCACATATGGGGTATCAGCGTACTCAGGACAAATTGCACAACAATTTTTGGGGTCCAATTTCTTCTCTTACCCTTGGGAAAATAAAAAATTTGGGGCGAAAAGATCATTTTTGTGAAAAAATATGATTTTTTATTTTTACGGCTCTGCATTATAAACTTCTGTGAAGCACTTGTTGGGTCAAAGTGCTCACCACACATCTAGATAAGATCCTTAGGGGGTCTACTTTCCAAAATGGTGTCACTTGTGGGGGGTTTCAATGTTTAGACACATCAGGGGCTCTCCAAATGCAACATGGCGTCCCATCTCAATTCCAGTCAATTTTGCATTGAAAAGTCAAATGGCGCTCCTTTCCTTCGGAGCTCTGCCATGCGCTTAAACAGTGGTTTACCCCCACATATGGGGTATCAGCGTACTCAGGACAAATTGTACAACAAATTTTGGGGTCTATTTTCTCCTGTTACCCTTGGTAAAATAAAACAAATTGGAGCTGAAATAAATTTTGTGTGAAAAAAAGTTAAATGTTTATTTTTATTTAAACATTCCAAAAATTCCTGTTAAACACCTGAAGGGTTAATGAACTTCTTGAAAGTGGTTTTGAGTACCTTGAGGGGTGCAGTTTTTAGAATGGTGTCACACTTGGGTATTTTCTATCATATAGACCCCTCAAAATGACTTCAAATGAGATGTGGTCCCTAAAAAAAAATGGTGTTGTAAAAATGAGAAATTGCTGGTCAACTTTTAACCCTTATAACTCCATCACAAAAAAAAATTTTGGTTCCAAAATTGTGCTGATGTAAAGTAGACATGTGGGAAATGTTACTTATTAAGTATTTTGCGTGACATATGTCTGTGATTTAAGGGCATAAAAATTCAAAGTTGGAAAATTGCGAAATTTTCAAAATTTTCGCCAAATATTCGTTTTTTTTTACAAATAAACGCAAGTTATATCGAAGAAATTTTACCACTATCATGAAGTACAATATGTCACGAGAAAACAATGTCAGAATCGCCAAGATCCGTTGAAGCGTTCCAGAGTTATAACCTCATAAAGGGACAGTGGTCAGAATTGTAAAAATTGGCCCGGTCATTAACGTGCAAACCACCCTTGGGGGTGAAGGGGTTAAAAAAGGGAGTTTCTTACAACAAACAACATTTTGAGTTGTGGATAATCTAGCGATAGATAATGTGTAAATGATAGATTCATGAAGTTCAACCTTTCTCTATGTATTTTATTCAACCCATTCAACACACGCATTACTCAGTACAGAAAATCACATTTTGAAGAGTTCTAATGACCAAAGTCAGGAGCTTTGGAAAACTCACTTATAATTGTCATCTTCTACAAACTTCTGCAGCTCTTCTATGTACCGGACAGACTTCAAATACTTCTGTACATGGGGTAATGTTGCAAGGTGATCTGCAAAAGAAAGACATCATTACTCAGGGGTTTATTTTTTAAGGCTTTG
This sequence comes from Ranitomeya variabilis, assembly GCF_051348905.1. NCBI lineage: Eukaryota > Metazoa > Chordata > Amphibia > Anura > Dendrobatidae > Ranitomeya > Ranitomeya variabilis. The sequence goes on along the minus strand of NC_135233.1, from coordinate 241,605,532 downwards.
TTAACGTTTACATCTTTTTTTAGTGCATGTACAGTATTATGTGCAATACAAATAGTTAACTGCTTTGCTCCTGCAGCTTCCATGTATTTCGCTACATTGCAAGCTGCTCAATATCATGAAGTGTCAATCCTGACAGAAAAATATTTAGAATTGAGAGTCCTCAGTGGTTGATACCTTTTAATGGCTAACTGAAAAGGAATTGAGGACTCTCAATTCTAAATATTTTTCTATCTACTGGCTAACACGGTACCAAGATATATTTCTTTCCTGTATCAATCCTGACAGACAAACTCTCCAAAGTTGTAACCGGACCTCCGCTACAGTATTGTATTCTTGTCTCTGGGTATGTGCACTAGACTAATGAACCCTTGAGAGGTTGAGATTTTTTTAGTAGATCAGCTTGTTAAAACCATTGCAGCAGAAGGAAAGCCCTAGGTTGGAGACACCAGAGTAAAAAATAAGAACAGCTGTAAACGTTAGCCAAAAGAAGACTAATAACAGACCTCTATTGATTTTATTCACAGGTATTACAGCTTGGAGGACTGGAAAATATTGAAAACTCATCTTCAATCTTCACATTCATATTTCTTTTTTTTTTAACTAAAAAATGCATTGTAACTATATACCTCCTAAAGACTAGAGCATATGGTCATCATGTGGGGGTAGGACATATAGGACTCCTAATAATGAGCTGAAGTAAATACATAGCACTTTATGACCATATATTACATGGTCAGATGTTTCACCTAAATGGCCACCATTACCACATTGCCCCTGTATAGCTGGCCACATATGGCCTCAATGAGTACAGCTGATCACCTTTTTTGAACTTGGATTCAATGGTTCATGGCTGCATTTAATTTACTAATTGGTTATATCTTTCTACATTCTTGTATTTGGGTGCATGGGTGCTTGTGGGACCTACATCTATATATATAATTGTCTAAGGGTTTTTCTGTCTGTCCTGGAAATCCCGCGTCTCTGATTGGTCGAGGCCGCCATGCCTCGACCAATCAGCGACGGGCACAGCATGGCAACGATGATGTCATAAAGGTTGCCTCGACCAATCAGCGACGGGCACAGTCTGCCGTGAATTCGCCTCGACCAATCAGCGACGGGCACAGTATCGACGTAAATGTCATAATGGTTGCCGTGGCGACGATGATGTCATAAAGGTTGCCTCGACCAATCAGCGACGGGCACAGTCTGCCGCGAATTCTGGAATCATCATTGTCCATGTACTACGGGGACATGCATATTCTAGAATACCCGATGCGTTAGAATCGGGCCACAATCTAGTAGTTATATAAATAAGCAAAAGCGCAAAAAATTTTATGTACAGACCCAATGAAAGTATGTATACACGATCATCATGTAACAGTGCCTCGTGTGTGTACATATATATGTATATATTTTTTGCCAATATGCATATACACGTACGCGCACACACAATCATGCCTGGCATCAAGGGTCAGAGTGTCAGGATGTTTCATGCTCTAATCACTAGCAGGAAAATTTCAGTGTAGGATAGGTAGCAGCATATAGGATACTAGCAGGAGAGATCAATTAGGGCCTGCGGCGAGAGGGCCATTTCCCAGGTATAACTGGATGCTTCTCATGTGGTGTTTTACAGTAAGTATTTCCAGAATTAGAGAACGTTCCTCTGTAAACGCTGTGTTTGATCATCATGTTCAGAGACATCCTTTAAACTCTATAGCCGGCTGGGTGCCCTGGCATATACACTTGTCACATTCCACTTGTTCAGATTTTTTCTCTTAGATAGAAATTGGAAGGAGAAAACATAAATTTTACACTTCTTTTGGAATAGCTTCCTATTATTCTTGGACTCAGTCTTGCCTACTAGAAATTGGCATTCATAATGGGAATAGGATTTTCCTGGGAGGAGGAAGCTCCTCCAGGACTGATACTAGAATGTGTCCTTTTTTCATTAACTCGCAAAATGAATCATAGCATCTAGTATTTTACTTCATGTAGCATCCAAGGAAAATCAGACTACATCAAGTAAGATCTCTACAATACTATATCCTCTACACTCTAGCTGCTCCGATCTAGTGATAATAGCACCTATTCAAGCGCCTTCCCTACTGGCTTTGTAATAACTCAGAGAAATTTTTCTTAGATGACACACAACCAATAATATGTTTGAAGGGGACTGGCTGACTAGCTCATTTCCATAGCTAAGCTAGCCCCCTTCTCCATCACAGTTGATTTAAAACCATGGAAGCTTAGCTAATAAAATGAAGCAGCTAGCCCCATTTGCTTACAAGCCAATATGTCTGGGCTTCTACTAGGCCACTCCAAAATATTTACACGTTTCCCCTTAAACCACTCAAGTGTTGTTTTAGCAGTATGCTTTGGGTCATTGTCTTGTTGGAAGGTGAACTTCCGTCCCAGTCTCAAATCACTGACAGACAGACAGGTTTTGCTCAAAAATGTGCTTTTATTTCGCACCAGTCATCTTCCTCTCGACTTGGACCCCTTTCCCTGTCCCTGCTGCTGAAAAACATCCCCATAGCATGATGCTGCCACCACCATGTTTCACTGTGGGGATGGTATTCTTGGGGTGATGAGCTATGTTGGTTTAGCGCCAGACATATTATTTACTTTGGTGGCCAAAAAGTTCTATTTTGGTCTCATTTGACCACAGCACCTTCCTCCATACTTTTGGGGAGTCTCTCACATGTCTTTTGGTAAACTCAAAATGAGCCTTACAATTTGTGTGTGTAAGTAAAGGCTTTTTTTCTGCCCACTCATCTATGAAGGTCACCTCTCTGCATCATTTGTGTGTGAATAATGCTATATGTAGATTTTCTGTGCACTGGTATTGCACCTGTGTTTCTGCCTTAATTAGTTGGGCCCGCTGCACCTTGATAGTGCATTTGTTTTGAGGCCTTGGCAGGTAAGCATCTCTGCCTTCTTTTCAGTGATTTTTCCATGGAGTGTACAGCTTGTGGTGTTTGTATGGACAGAAACTTCAGTCTCTGTTTTGAACTTTGCAGCTCCTTTAGGCTTACCTTTGGTTCCTGTGCTGCCTCTCTGATTAATGCCCTCCTGGCCTGCACTGAGCTTTGGTGAGTGGCTCTCTCTTGACAGGTTTGTTGTGGTACCATGTTCTTTCCCTTTGATGATAATAGATTTGAAGGTGCTTCGGTGCATCATCAGAGATTGTGATTTTCTTTTTATAACCAAACCCTGACTTGTACTGCTCAACAACTTTGTCCCTAATTTGTTTGGAGATCTCCTTGGTCTCTATAGTGTTGACTGGTTACTGATGCCTCTTGCTTAATGGTGTTGAAGCCTCTGTGGCCTTTCAGAAAAGGTAAAGCGTATATACTGAGAGACCATGTGATACTTAGATTGCACACAGGTGGACTTCCACTTCTATAAAAGCCTCTCCATTAAAAAGCAGTGGGCTGGATGTCACCAGGCAATACAAAAGTGACATTAATCCCACAAATATGAACCCCACTTGCCACCGCTACAGGGCAAGTGGGAAGAGCTGGGCAAAGCGCCAGAATTTATATCTATTCTTGAAAACCAGCCTTGCTAACGCAGACAGCTGAGGGTTGCAGCAGGCGGCTGTCAGTTTTGGCTGGCTGGTTATCAAAAATATAGGGGAACCCATGCAGTTTTTTTCATTTATTTATTGCATCGGCTAATGAATACTCCTATCAGCCGCCGCCTGCTCGCTGTTATTAGCGGCAACAGCCGTAGTCTGATGGGAGTAGCAGTTCCATCCGCCGACGCCTGTGATCATATGTAAACATCTTACTGTCGATAAGAGCCGATGGTGTTTCCTGTGCCGTCATGCAAATGACACAGCGAGAAACACCCGATGTTCAGGGTGCCGAACCCAAACAGTAACACGGACTTCCTGGTAAAATCCATGTTCGAGGTTGGTACCGTATATTAGGTGTTTGGTACAGACCACAAATTTTACTGTTCGGGTTCGTCCATCTCTAAATACAGGTCCTTGTGAAATTAATTTATCGCAGTCATATATGTGACATAACTAGAAAACAGACAAAGAACAATGTAAAAAAAAAATAAAGGAACAATGCCAACCATAATTACAGGAGACTTGCAAATCAGCTATGATTCTCAGAATGTTGTTCATCTGATTAGAGCGTTGCTCGTTCTCCAAGATGCTGCCGGATGCTGGGTATGCAGAGTCTACGTAGATGATATCCAGTAGGTAAATTCCTGCAATACCAAAAACAAAGAGAGACAATGTATTAAAGATGCTTTTTTCAGTTTATACCATAAAAACAACTTTGGCTTTCCACATAGAACCCTACATGGATTTGTAATGTTCTTCCTACATTATACCAGGTTAGAAGGATTCCCGGAATATAAGTACTGTAGCTGACAGGTTGTTTCGCTGGTGGGACTCTGTAAAACAACCAGGTACCACCACCGCAGAGAAAATATAAGACAGAGAAATTAAAAATTTGCTAATTCATAAAGGACAGAGAGATTACAATTTATGTTTTTGCTGATTTGCACTGGAAATAGAGTAGTAGGCAAATGGTGAGATTTTAATATATCCTTTCCACATGCTGTTCAAATTGATTGGCTGCGTGGATTTTAAACTCTGCCAAATGTGAATTTCAGGAATTGCAGCCAATTTTGGAATAGACAACCAGCAGATCTGAAGCAAAATAATTTAAAAACTAGTAATTTCTTTATTTTCATAGTCCATATGATTTGGCGGGGATTTCCCAGAAGATATGCTGTGGAAATAATCAACTACAAAGCCAATCTGTAGATTTAACACTAGAATGGTGTAATCTGACAAGACTCATGAAAATTAATCAATTGAAACACTTTAAAATTAAACATAAAAAATTAAAAAATATATTATGATGTAAAATTGAAGTAAATATAACGTAAAAATATGCAAGTAAACACAATTAATAAATAAGATGCACTAACATTTTCACATAAAAGTGAAAAACAAATTCCTCAGACACTAACTTTTCCAGGACAAATTCTTGTACCCAGCAATACAGACTGCAAACACTTGTAAAATATTACTGAGCCCCAAATTACATTTTTAGAAGTTTGATCTTTGTTTTTAATTGCTGCAAGTGACACTTGTGACTCAGACCAGCACAAGCAGCCCTATAATTACTGCCTGCCGACATCAAGGCCGAGGAATTTGATCGTTTCAAAGGTCGACTGATCCCGTTATTTGCCAACAGGAATATGGGCTTCCCAGCATCTCATAACTCGGTCTCCTTTCTGCTATGCTAATCTTCTGCAGCCATATAAAAAAAGTGTTAATAAGTCAGTGTGTTCCATGGAAGACCTTATCCTCAATCCCACCTTTCTCATCTCACAGGGCACCTGATTATCAACTAGTCTGAGTTACCATGTAACAACCTCAAAGTGAACTTTGTGGTCCTGGTGTGTTAGCTCAGGGTCTATTAGGAGGTGTTTGGGGTTATTTCTGCTACTAACCCGATACATTTGAAGTTTTGATCTAACATGCTTTTTATTTTTTCTGTCGTCAGATCCATATACATTAAAAGCTGTTGACATCTCATGAGGAAAGCGTTGTCCTTGCTTCTAGGTTACCCAATTAAAAATAGACTTCCTCGAGTTGTTGGCGTGTTCATTCAGCACTGAGCGCTATTTATATATGGATGCTAGGACTAAAACAAGCTTCACACTCATATTCCAATTATCTAGTAAGACCCGCTGAGGAGCCCTCATCTCATTTCAGAATATGTAGAAGGTTGTAATGCCAAGCTTACATCTTTGTCCTTATGGTTTTCTTTATATATTATACAAATATTATCTTAGTGGTAGAAACCGATGCCCTAAATGATAGAAAAAAAGCCACATTGGCAGGCTTGTAGCAACATAAATTGCCAGGAGCTACAAATCCCAGTAGGAGCCAATTCCAGTACATGTTTGAGTGTTATGTGCACTTTTTGCTCTTTAACCCCTTCATGACCCAGCCTATTTTGGCCTTAATGACCTTGCCGTTTTTTGCAATTCTGACCAGTGTCCCTTTATGAGGTAATAACTCAGGAACGCTTCAACGGATCCTAGCGATTCTGAGATTGTTTTTTCGTGACATATTTGGCTTCATGTTAGTTGTAAATTTAGGTCTAATTCTGAGTTTATTTGTGAAAAAAATGGAAATTTGGCGAAAATTTTGAAAATTTCGCAATTTTCACATTTTGAATTTTTATTCTGTTAAACCAGAGAGTTATGTGACACAAAATAGTTAATAAATAACATTTTCCACATGTCTACTTTACATCAGCACAATTTTGAAAACAAATTTTTTTTTGCTAGGAAGTTATAAGGGTTAAAATTTGACCAGTGATTTCTCATTTTTACAACAAAATTTACAAAACCATTTTTTTTAGGGACCACCTCACATTTGAAGTCAGTTTGAGGGTTCTATATGGCTGAAAATACCCAAAAGTGACACCATTCTAAAAACTGCACCCCTCAAGGTGCTCAAAACCACATTCAAGAAGTTTATTAACCCTTCAGGTGTTTCACAGCAGCAGAAGCAACATGGAAGTAAAAAATGAACATTTAACTTTTTAGTCACAAAAATGATCTTTTAGCAACAATTTTTTTATTTTCCCAAGGGTAAAAGGAGAAACTGGACCACGAACGTTGTTGTCCAATTTGTCCTGAGTACGCTGATACCTCATATGTGGGGGTAAACCACTGTTTGGGCGCACGGCAGGGCTCGGAAGGGAAGGAGCGCCGTTTGACTTTTTGAATGAAAAATTGGCTCCACTCTTTAGCGGACACCATGTCGCGTTTGGAGAGCCCCTGTGTGCCTAAACATTGGAGCTCCCCCACAAGTGACCACATTTTGGAAACTAGACCCCCCAAGGAACTTATCTAGAAGCATAGTGAGCACTTTAAACCCCCAGGTGCTTCACAAATTGATCCGTAAAAATGAAACAGTACTTTTTTTTCACAAAAAAAATTATTTTAGCCTCAATTTTTTCATTTTCACATGGGCAACAGGATAAAATGGATCCTAAAATTTGTTGGACAATTTCTCCTGAGTACACCGATACCTCACATGTGGGGGTAAACCACTGTTTGGGCACATGGTAAGGCTCGGAAAGGAAGGAGCGCCATTTGACTTTTTGAATGAAAAATTATCTCCATCGCTAGCGGACACCATGTCACGTTTGGAGAGCCCCTGTGTGCCTAAACATTGGAGCTCCCCCACAAGTGACCCCATTTTGGAAACTAGACCCCCCCAAGGAACTTATCTAGAAGCATAGTGAGCACTTTAAACCCTCAGGTGCTTCACAAATTGATCCGTAAAAATGAAAAAGTACTTTTTTTTCACACAAAATTTATTTTAGCCTCAATTTTTTCATTTTCACATGGGCAACAGGATAAAATGGATCCTAAAATTTGTTGGGCGATTTCTCCTGAGTACGCCGATACCTCATATGTGGGGGTAAACCACTGTTTGGGTGCACGGCAAGGCTCGGAAGGGGAGGCGTGCCATTTGACTTTTTGGATGGAAAATTAGCTCCAATCGTTAGCGGACACCATGTCGTGTTTGGAGAGCCCCTGTGTGCCTAAACATTGGAGCTCCCCTACAAGTGACCCCATTTTGGAAACTAGACCCCCCAAGGAACTTATCTAGATGCATAGTGAGCACTTATAACCCCCAGGTGCTTCACAGAAGTTTATAACGCAGAGCCGTGAAAATAAAAAATAATTTTTCTTTCCTCAAAAATGATTTTTAGCCCAGAATTTTTTATTTCCCCAAGGGTAATAGGAGAAATTGGACCCCAAATGTTGTTGTCCAGTTTTCCTGAGTACGATGATACCCCATATGTGGGGGTAAACCACTGTTCGGGCGCACGGCAGGGCTCGGAAGGGAAGGCATGCCATTTGGCTTTTTGAATGGAAAATTAGCTCCAATCATTAGCGGACACCATGTCGCGTTTGAAGAGCCCCTGTGTGCCTAAACATTGGAGCTCCCACACATATGACCCCATTTTGGAAACGAGACCTCCCAAGGAACTAATCTAGATGTGTGGTGAGCACTTTGAACCCCCAAGTGCTTCACAGAAGTTTATAACGCAGAGCCATGAAAATAAAAAATAATTTTTCTTTTCTCAAAAATGATTTTTTAGCCCACAATTTTTTATTTTCCCAAGGGTAACAGGAGAAATTGGACCCCAAAAGTTGTTGTCCAGTTTCTCCTGAGTACGCTGATACCCCATATGTGGGGGTAAACCACTGTTTGGGCACATGCCGGGGTTCGGAAGGGAAGTAGTGACGTTTTGAAATGCAGACTTTGATGGAATGCTCTGCGGGCGTCAGGTTGCGTTTGCAGAGCCCCTGATGTGCCTAAACAGTAGGAACTCCCCACAAGTGACTCCATTTTGGAAACTAGACCCCAAGGGAACTTATCTAGATGTGTGATGAGCACTTTGAACCCCCAAGTGCTTCACAGAAGTTTATAACGCAGAGCCGTGAAAATAATAAATGTGTTTCCCTTCCTCAAAAATATTTTTTTAGCCCAGAATTTTTTATTTTTGCAAGGGTAACAGGAGAAATTTGACCCCAAAAGTTGTTGTCCAGTTTGTCCTGAGTACACTGATACCCCATATGTGGGGGTAAACCACTGTTTGGGCACATGCCGGGGCTCGGAAGGGAAGTAGTGACGTTTTGGAATGCAGACTTTGATGGAATGGTCTGCGGGCATCATGTTACGTTTGCAGAGCCCCTGATGTGCCTAAACAGTAGAAACCCCCCACAAGTGACCCCATTTTGGAAACTAGACCCTCCAAGGAACTTATATAGATGTGTGGTGAGCACGTTCTACCCCCAAGAGCTTCACAGAAGTTTACAACGCAGAGCCGTGAAAATAAAAAATCATTTTTCTTTCCTCAAAAAAGATGTTTTAGCAAGCAATTTTTTATTTTCCCAAGGGTAACAGGGGAAATTTGACCCCAAAAGTTGTTGTCCAGTTTCTCCTGAGTACGCTGATACCCCATATGTGGGGGTAAACCAGTTTGGGCGCACGTCAGGGCTCGGAAGGGAAGTAGTGACATTTGAAATGCAGACTTTGATGGAATGGTCTGCGGGCGTCATGTTGCATTTGCAGAGCCCCTGATGTGCCTAAACAGTAGAAACACCCCACAAGTGACCCCATTTTGGAAACTAGACCCCCCCAAGGAACTTATCTAGATGTGTGGTGAGCACTTTCAACCCCCAAGTGTTTCACAGAAGTTTATAACGCAGAGCCGTGAAAATAATAAATAATTGTTCTTTCCTCAAAAATTATGTTTTAGCAAGTAATTTTTTATTTTTGCAAGGGTAACAGGAGAAATTGGACCCCAATAGTTGTTGCCCAGTTTGTCCTGAGTACGCTGGTACCCCATATGTGGGGATAAACCACTGTTTGGGCGCACGTCAGGGCTCGGAAGGGAAGTAGTGACATTTGAAATGCAGACTTTGATGGAATGGTCTGCGGGCGTCATGTTGCATTTGCAGAGCCCCTGATGTGCCTAAACAGTAGAAACACCCCACAAGTGACCCCATTTTGGAAACTAGACCCCCCAAGGAACTTATCTAGATGTGTGGTGAGCATTTTCAACCCCCAAGTGTTTCACAGAAGTTTATAACGCAGAGCCGTGAAAATAAAAAATAATTGTTCTTTCCTCAAAAATTATGTTTTAGCAAGAAATTTTTTATTTTTGCAAGGGTAACAGGAGAAATTGGACCCCAATAGTTGTTGCCCAGTTTGTCCTGAGTACGCTGGTACCCCATATGTGGGGATAAACCACTGTTTGGGCACACGTCAGGGCTCGGAAGGGAAGTAGTGACATTTGAAATGCAGACTTTGATGGAATGGTCTGCGGGCGTCATGTTGCATTTGCAGAGCCCCTGATGTGCCTAAACAGTAGAAACACCCCACAAGTGACCCCATTTTGGAAACTAGACCCCCCAAGGAACTTATCTAGATGTGTGGTGAGCACTTTTATCCCCCAAGTGTTTCACAGAAGTTTATAACGCAGAGCCGTGAAAATAAAAAATAATTGTTCTTTCCTCAAAAATTATGTTTTAGCAAGTAATTTTTTATTTTTGCAAGGGTAACAGGAGAAATTGGACCCCAATAGTTGTTGCCCAGTTTGTCCTGAGTACGCTGGTACCCCATATGTGGGGGTAAACCACTGTTTGGGCGCACGTCAGGGCTCGGAAGGGAAGTAGTGACATTTGAAATGCAGACTTTGTGTCATGGTTCTCAATGGCAAGAGAACGTAGTAAAGCATACAAAATGACTAGCTCTTGGAAGATGGGAACTCGAGCTGACTGTGAGCTAAACCTACCGCACAACTAACAGTGGCCGGGTAGCGTGCCTACGTTTTATCCCTAGACGCCCAGCGCCAGCCGGAGGACTGACTGACCCTAGCAGAGGAAAATACAGACCTGGCTTACCTCTAGAGAAATTTTCCCCAAAAGGCAGACAGTAGCCCCCACATATATTGTCGGTGATTTTAGAGGAAATTGACATACGAAGTATGAAGATAGGTTTAGCAAATTGAGGTCCGCTTACTAGATAGTAGGAAGACAGAAAAGGGAACTTCACAGTCAGCTGAAAACCCTTTCAAAACACCATCCTGAAATTACTTTAAGACTCTAATATCAACTCATGACATCAGAGTGGCAATTTCAGCTCACAAGAGCTTCCTGCCTCAGAAATATTCAATCACAGAGAACTGGAACAAAAATGCAAAACAAACTTAGGACTAAAAGTCCAACTTAGCTGATAGTAGTCTAGGAGCAGGAACATGCAACAGAAAGGCTTCTGGTAACATTGTTGGCCGGCATAGAAATGACTGAGCAGCAAGGCTAAATAGAAAACTCCCACATCCTGATGGAAACAGGTGAACAGAGGGGATGAAGCACACAAGTTCAGTACCACCAGTGACCACCGGGGGAGCCCAGAAACCAAATTCACAACAGTACCCCCCCCTCAAGGAGGGGGCACCGAACCCTCACCAGAACCACCAGGGCGATCAGGATGAGCCCTATGAAAGGCACGGACCAAATCGGAGGCATGAACATCAGAGGCTGTCACCCAAGAATTATCCTCCTGACCGTAGCCCTTCCACTTGACCAGATACTGAAGTCTCCGTCTGGAAACACGGGAGTCCAAGATCTTCTCGACAACGTACTCCAACTCACCCTCAACCAACACCGGAGCAGGAGGCTCAACGGAAGGCACAACCGGTACCTCATACCTGCGCAACAATGACCGATGGAAGACATTATGAATAGAAAAAGATGCAGGGAGGTCCAAACGAAAGGACACAGGGTTAAGAATCTCCAATATCTTGTACGGGCCGATGAACCGAGGCTTAAACTTAGGAAAAGAAACCTTCATAGGGACAAAACGAGAAGACAACCACACCAAGTCCCCAACACAAAGACGAGGACCAACACGACGACGGCGGTTGGCAAACTGCTGAGTCTTCTCCTGGGACAACTTCAAATTGTCCACCACATGCCCCCAAATCAAATGCAACCTCTCCACCACAGCATCCACTCCAGGACAATCCGAAGACTCCACCTGACCGGAAGAGAAACGAGGATGAAACCCCGAATTACAGAAGAAAGGAGAAACCAAGGTGGCAGAACTAGCCCGATTATTGAGGGCAAACTCCGCCAAGGGCAAAAAGGCAACCCAATCATCCTGATCCGCAGACACAAAACACCTCAAATAAGTCTCCAAGGTCTGATTAGTTCGCTCGGTCTGGCCATTAGTCTGAGGATGGAAAGCAGACGAAAAAGACAAATCAATGCCCATCCTAGCACAGAATGCTCGCCAAAATCTAGACACGAATTGGGTTCCCCTGCTTAATTCGCACTAAATTATACGCCCCACGAAGATCAATCTTAGAGAACCACTTGGCCCCCTTTATTCGAGCAAACAAATCAGTAAGCAGTGGCAAAGGATACTGATATTTAACCGTGATTTTATTCAAAAGCCGATAATCAATACACGGCCTCAAAGAGCCATCTTTTTTAGATACAAAGAAAAAACCGGCTCCTAAGGGAGATGACGAAGGACGAATATGTCCCTTTTCCAAGGACTCCTTAATATATTCCCGCATAGCAGCATGTTCAGGCACAGATAGATTAAATAAACGACCCTTTGGAAACTTACTGCCCGGAATCAGATCTATAGTACAATCGCAATCTCTGTGCGGAGGTAGTGAACCAAGTTTAGGCTCCTCAAAAACGTCACGATAATCAGACAAAAATTCCGGAATCTCAGAGGGAATAGATGACGAAATGGAAACCAAAGGTACATCCCCATGAGTCCCCCCTGACATCCCCAGCTTAACACAGACATTGCTTTCCAGTCGAGGACTGGGTTATGAGATTGCAGCCATGGCAATCCAAGCACCAACACATCATGTAGATTATACAACACAAGGAAGCGAATAATCTCCTGGTGATCCGGATTAATACGCATAGTTACTTGTGTCCAGTATTGTGGTTTATTACTAGCCAATGGCGTGGAGTCAATACCCTTCAGAGGTATAGGAACTTCCAGAGGCTCTAAATTAAACCCACAGTGTTTGGCAAAGGACCAATCCATAAGACTCAAAGCGGCGCCAGAGTCGACATAGGCGTCCGCGGTTATAGACGATAAAGAGCAAATCAGGGTCACAGATAGAATAAACTTAGACTGTAAAGTGCCAATTGAAACAGACTTATCAACCTTCTTAGTACGTTTAGAGCATGCTGAGATAACATGAGTTGAATCGCCACAATAGAAGCATAACCCATTTTTTCGCCTAAAATTCTGTCGTTCGCTTCTGGACAGAATTCTATCACATTGCATAATCTCTGGCGCCTTCTCAGTAGACACCGCCAAATGGTGCACAGGTTTGCGCTCCCGCCAACGCCGATCAATCTGAATAGCCATTGTCATGGACTCATTCAGACCTGTAGGCACAGGGAACCCCACCATAACATCTTTAATGGCATCAGAGAGACCCTCTCTGAAATTCGCCGCCAGGGCGCACTCATTCCACTGAGTAAGCACAGACCACTTACGAAATTTTTGGCAGTATATTTCAGCCTCATCTTGCCCCTGAGACAGGGCCATCAAGGCTTTTTCAGCCTGAATCTCTAAATGAGGTTCCTCATAAAGCAACCCCAAAGCCAGGAAAAACGCATCCACATTGAGCAACGCAGGATCCCCTGGTGCCAAAGCAAATGCCCAATCCAGAGGGTCGCCCCGGAGCAAGGAAATTACAATCCTGACCTGCTGTGCAGGATCTCCAGCGGAGCGAGATCTCAGAGACAAAAATAATTTACAATTATGTTTGAAATTCTGGAAGCGAGATCTATCCCCGGAGAAAAATTCAGGTAAAGGAATTCTAGGTTCAGATATAGGAGCATGAATTACAAAATCCTGTAAACTTTGAACCTTCATAGCGAGATTATTCAAACCTGTAGCTAAACTCTGAGGATCCATTTTAATCAGGTGAGATCAGAACCATTCAAGGATTAGAAGGAGAGAGAGACGAAGGCTGCAGTAAGCAGAGATGCAAGTGAATCAACTAATGAGCAAACTCAGAAAAAAAAAAAAAAATTCTCTGCAGACTTCTTTTCTCTCCTTTCTTCTGCCAATTATTTTAACCCTTGGCCGGCCAAACTGTCATGGTTCTCAATGGCAAGAGAACGTAGTAAAGCATACAAAATGACTAGCTCTTGGAAGATGGGAACTCGAGCTGACTGTGAGCTAAACCTACCGCACAACTAACAGTGGCCGGGTAGCGTGCCTACGTTTTATCCCTAGACGCCCAGCGCCAGCCGGAGGACTGACTGACCCTAGCAGAGGAAAATACAGACCTGGCTTACCTCTAGAGAAATTTTCCCCAAAAGGCAGACAGTAGCCCCCACATATATTGTCAGTGATTTTAGAGGAAATTGACATACGAAGTATGAAGATAGGTTTAGCAAATTGAGGTCCGCTTACTAGATAGTAGGAAGACAGAAAAGGGAACTTCACAGTCAGCTGAAAACCCTTTCAAAACACCATCCTGAAATTACTTTAAGACTCTAATATCAACTCATGACATCAGAGTGGCAATTTCAGCTCACAAGAGCTTCCTGCCTCAGAAATATTCAATCACAGAGAACTGGAACAAAAATGCAAAACAAACTTAGGACTAAAAGTCCAACTTAGCTGATAGTAGTCTAGGAGCAGGAACATGCAACAGAAAGGCTTCTGGTAACATTGTTGGCCGGCATAGAAATGACTGAGCAGCAAGGCTAAATAGAAAACTCCCACATCCTGATGGAAACAGGTGAACAGAGGGGATGAAGCACACAAGTTCAGTACCACCAGTGACCACCGGGGGAGCCCAGAAACCAAATTCACAACACTTTGATGGAATGGTCTGCGGGCGTCATGTTGCATTTGCAGAGCCCCTGATGTGCCTAAACAGTAGAAACACCCCACAAGTGACCCCATTTTGGAAACTAGACCCCCCAAGGAACTTATCTAGATGTGTGGTGAGCACTTTCAACCCCCAAGTGTTTCACAGAAGTTTATAACGCAGAGCCGTGAAAATAAAAAATAATTGTTCTTTCCTCAAAAATTATGTTTTAGCAAGTAATTTTTTATTTTTGCAAGGGTAACAGGAGAAATTGGACCCCAATAGTTGTTGCCCAGTTTGTCCTGAGTACACTGGTACCCCATATGTGGGGGTAAACCACTGTTTGGGCGCACGTCAGGGCTTGGAAGGGAGGGAGCACCATTTGACTTTTTGAACGCAAGATTGGCTGGAATCAATGGTGGCGCCATGTTACGTTTGTAGACCCCTGATGTGCCTAAACGGTGGAAACCCCTCAATTCTAACTTCAACACTAACCCCAATACACCCCTAACCCTAATCCCAACTGTAGCCATAACCCTAATCACAACCCTAATCCCAACACACCCCTAACCACAACCCTAACCCCAACACAGCCGTAACCCTAATCCCAACCCTAATCCTAACTCTAATCCCAACCCTAACCCTAATCCCAACCCTAACCACAACTGTAACCCCAACACACCCCTAACCCTATCCGTAACCCTAACCACAAGCCTAATCTTAACCCTATTTCCAACCCTAGCCCTATTTCCAACCCTAGCCCTAATTCCAACCCTAACTCTAATTCCAACCCTAACCCTAAGGCTATGTGCCCACGTTGCGGATTCGTGTGAGATTTTTCCGCACGATTTTTGAAAAATCTGCAGGTAAAAGGCACTGCGTTTTACCTGCGGATTTACAGCGGATTTCCAGTGTTTTTTTGTGCGGATTTCACCTGCGGATTCCTATTGAGGAACAGGTGTAAAACGCTGTGGAATTCGCACAAAGAATTGACATGCTGCGGAAAATACAACGCAGCGTTTCCGCACGGAATTTTCCACACCATGGGCACAGCGGATTTGGTTTTCCATAGGTTTACATGGTACTGTAAACCTCATGGAAAACTGCTACGAATTCGCAGCGGCCAATCCGCTGCGGATCCGCGGCCAATCCGCTGCGCATCCGCGGCCAATCTGCTGCGGATCCGCAGCCAAATCCGCACTGTGTGCACATGCCCTAACTCTAACCCTACCCCTAACCCTACCCCTAACCCTAGTGGAAAAAGAAAAAAAAATATTTTCTTTTTTTTATTATTGTCCCTACCTATGGGGGTGATAAAGGGGGGGGGGGTTATTTATTATTTTTTTATTTTGATCGCTGTGATAGAACCTATCACAGCGATCAAAATGTACTTGTAATGAATCTGCCGGCCGGCAGATTCGGCGGGCGCACTGCGCATGCGCCCGCCATTTTGGAAGATGGCGGCGCCCATGGAGAAGACGGACGGGCACCGGGAGCCTCGGTAAGTATAAGGGGGGGGGGGGATCGGGGCACGGGGGTGCGTCGGAGCACGGGGGGTGGCATAGGAGCACGGGGGGAGCGGACAGGAGGACGGGGGAGCGGAGCACAGGACGGAGGGGACTACGGGACAGATCGTTGGCTTGGGGGGGCGATCGGGGGGGTGGGGGGGCTCACATCAGGGTTTCCAGCCATGGCCGATGATATTGCAGCATCGGCCATGGCTGGATTGTAATATTTCACCAGTTTTTTAGGTGAAATATTACAAATCGCTCTGATTGGCAGTTTCACTTTCAACAGCCAATCAGAGCGATCGTAGCCACGGGGGGGTGAAGCCACCCCCCCTGGGCTGAAGTACCACTCCCCCTGTCCCTGCAGATCGGGTGAAATTGGAGTTAACCCTTTCACCCGATCTGCAGGGACGCGATCATTCCATGACGCCACATAGGCGTCATGGGTCGGATTGGCACGGGTTTTCATGACGCCTCCGTGGCGTCATGGGTCGGGAAGGGGTTAAGCTGTAATAAAAGATTTAAAGAACCTGTCAGCAGGATTGTAACCTACACACAATGTATGTCTTCTGACAGTTCACTCATCCCTCAGTGACCTGCCCCCTAGTTTACATAATCAATATTCTATATACTGTATATATTAAAAAAACACCTTCAGCAGGCAGGAGGTGCCTGAACAGCAGCATGACCGCATGTGAAATGTGCATATAATTCAGTTAATTGGTGCTACATATCAATTCATGAATAAAAACGTCTGCACAGTGGCAGCTATCAGCGTAAAAAAAATGGAGTTACTTCGCACATAATTTGGCCAATTCATGCAAGCCCAGCAGCCAACACCAAGGCGATCTCTGGATTGCTGGGAACCTACGTATCTAGTGTGAATACGGCTCTTAAGGTACCGTCACATTAGGCGACGCGATATATAGACAACGATGCCGATCGCTGCAGCGTCGCTGTTTCGTCGTTGTGTGGTCGCTGGAGAGCTGTCACACAGACAGCTCTCCAGCGACCAACGATGCCGAAGTCCCCGGGTAACCAGGGTAAACATCGGGTTACTAAGCGCAGGGCCGCGCTTAGTAACCCGATGTTTACCCTGGTTACCAGTGTAAATGTAAAAAAACCCAAACACTACATACTTACATTCCGGTGTCTGTCGGGTCCCCCGGCGTCCGCTTCCCTGCACTGTGTAAGCGCCAACCCTAAAGCAGAGCGGTGACATCACCGCTGTGCTTTGCTTTACGGCCGGCACTGACACATTCAGTGCAGGAAGCTCTGAGCAGCAGCGCGGACGCCGGGGGACGTGACAGACATCAGAAGGTGAGTATGTAGTGTTTTTGTTTTTTACTTTTACAATGGTAACCAGGGTAAACATCGGGTTACTAAGCGCAGCCCTGCGCTTAGTAACCCGATATTTACCCTGGTTACCATTGTAAAACATTGCTGGCATCGTTGCTTTTGCTGTCAAACACAACGATACACGCCGATGTGACGACCAAATAAAGTTCTGGACTTCTAGCTCCGACCAACGATATCACAGCAGGATCCTGATCGCTGCTGCGTGTCAAACACAACGATATCGCTATCCAGGATGCTGCAACGTCACGGATCGCTATCGTTGTTAAGCTGTTCAGTGTGAAGGTACCTTAAGGCTAAAGCCTGAATTTTGCCAAATTATTTGCCAAATATCTCCATTTTTTTCTTACTATCTAGAGCAGTAATGCAATTCATATTTTCATATATTTCATATTTACATGCTTAGAACTAGAGTGCAATTTTATTTGTTTTTTATATATAGAGATGGGTACTCCTAGTTCACACCTGCGCACACTAGTTTTCTGATTTGGAAGTGCCAGTCAGTTTTTTGTTATTTGCAGATTAGCTCTCTGACCGAGCACTCTGCCCTCCTGCCTGAGGCTGTTCTAATTGCAGCATGATCCTACCTACCAATAAATTCTGGCTTTAGCCTAAGAGAGGTATTCACACTAGATCCGTAGTTTCCCAGCAAATCGGGGATCGCCTTGTCGATGGCTGCTAGGCTTTCATAAATTGGCCAAATTATGAGCTAAGTATCTCCATTTTCTATTATCTATCTAGATCTGTAATGCTATTCATATTTTCATATATTTCATATTTACATGCCACTACGGAGCGCAAATTTGTTTGTCATAGAAAAATCAAGTAACTGATGAACGATTAAAGCACCACTCCAGAGGAGTTTTTTTTATTTCAGCACTGGAGTTGTGCTACTAAGGTACGTTCCCTGCTGCTACTCTCACATGCAGTCTTCACCTTCTATCGTCGCCGCTCCCATCAGTCTCAAGCAGTTTGCAACCTGCTGGATCGGAGGTCACTTTTCAATACAAGTCTATGAGTGGATTGTTCTGGCGTTCATAGACTTACATTGAGAGCTTGAAACCGTTACTTCTGACTTATGGCCAATCAGAGGTTGCGGTCACAGGATGGCGGCGTGGGATCAGAAGGGCGCCGGGAAGAGCTGAAGACAGCAGGTGGTGAGTATAATACTAGATGCAGTGATCTTAAACTCCAGAGCTGAAATAAAACAAACAAACAGCTGGAGTGGTGCTTTACATAAGTGCCAATGTATAGAATTAATCGAGAACTGGTAGATGTGCTTATATCTTTGATCGGCGCTCGTAAAGGGGAGAAATCAGCCTGTGTGTTTTTTTCCTTAGGCGGTAAGCCAAGAATGAGCTTTATTTATTTTTTTTTTTTTCACGGAAAACGCAGCCTCTTACAATTCTAGCAAAGTGGATGGGAGGGATTTTTAGAAGTCTCATGCCCACTGTGCTTTTATTTACCCCGTGTGAACTGCGTATTTGACAAATCCGCGCATGTCAAATTTCTCTTTAAGGTACCTTCACACTCAGCAACTTTACAACAAGAACGACAATGATCCGTGACGTTGCAGCGTCCTGGTTAGCGATCTCGTTGTGTTTGACACGCAGCAGCGATCTGGATCCCGCTGTGATATCGCTGGTCGGAGCTAGAAGTCCAGAACTTTATTTGGTCGTCACATCGGCGTGTATCGTCGTGTTTGACAGCAAAAGCAACGATGCCAGCAATGTTTTACATGGAGCTAACGACCTGTGAGAACAATAAGTGAGTCACCGCTACGTCACAGGATCGCTCCTGCATCGTTCTGGAGCTGCTGTGTTTGACGTCTCTACAGCGACCTAAACAGCGACGCTGCAGCGATCGGCTCGTTGTCTATATCGCTGCAGCGTCGCTGAGTGTGACGGTACCTTTAGGAGTACGCTGAATTTTATGTGCAGATTTTTCTCAAAGACTTGCATTAAATGCAGAAAGTCTGCAGGTAAGAGTACGCGTATAAATAATCAGTCTCATTCTCATCTAAAAGCGTAGATTTATTTCTCACTTGTCATCTGTGTGCTGTCCGTGTGCAATTTGTTTTTTTACTCAGCAGCATTAATATTTTACAGGACCACTCACAGATTGCTATACTGCAGAACTGTAATATAACCATAAAAATTGGATAGCATACTGATGGTCAGTAACGGATCATCCGTATGGCATGCAATTCTTTTTCTCGCGCTCTACCGATTTCGGAGTGAAATCATAGCATGCTGTGATTTTTTTTCTCATGCTGAATACAGCTGACAACAAATACACAGATCTGCACTGCCTCACTGAATTACATTGGCCTGAGTACAATTTGATTTTATACAAAAGTGTAAGCAAGCCCTAAGAGAGGCACATAAGTTTTTAGTGTGTTTCCATGGTGGAAATACATAAATAAGGCATGTAAATTCGCACATGACTGCACCAGTAAAGTTGTGTCAAAGCCAAATAGTAGGAAGTATCAAAAACAAAGCAGTTTTATTTAAAATGCGACACACTCGCTGGACAGACGCCCATCCTGACCCCATTCTCAGGCACTCTATAAGTGTCTCCCCCTGAATGATTTATATGGAAAGATAAGAGGCTATTTTTTATTTCTGATCTGAGCTTTTAATCTAGTTTGCTTAATGATATGATATACTGTAATATTATTTACGGCGTATACTCTAATTACTGACTGATATAAGAAGCATTAATTGCATTAAGTTTTGATAATTAATGGTGCATAAAGACATTAACTCCCAGCATGGTATTCCCAAAAAAGAATTCCCCTCCCCCTTCCCATTCTGCCTTTTGTATTTTGTTTGTTTCTTGTTACCTTTTCTTTTGTTTTTGTGTGTTAATTGTCAGCGTATAAACCATAATGCCTGTTACTCCCCTGTGTGGGGAAATCGTTAAGTACTGAGGTTTATATTCCACGTTGTGAAAATGTCAATACACAATTTTGAATCTAAAATCCGACACAAAAAACGCAGAGTCAAAACCGCAATAAAAACGCATGCAAAATAAACCACAATGAAAAAAACGTAAGTAACCTAATAGATGCAGAAATTGTTCAGAAATCTGCAACATAAAAAAAAATTACAAAAAACTCATTGTGGGAATGTATCCTAAGGCTTCTCAATGGCATTGAAAAACAACTTTAAAAATATTGTAACAAATGTTTGAAAAAATTAATGTTTTTTTCACAAGCTAAAAAAAAAAACAAACCCGCTGAATAAAGCCTTACATTTTTTTTTTTTTCATTTTTAAAGACTTTCCCTCCTCTACATATGCCGCATGTTTCTCCATGTGGTCATGTGCTACCGCCAGGTCACCTCTCAGACAACAGAGGCATCAAACATAAAAGTGACTACGGCTATTTCTATGAATCCACATACTCCTGTCTACCGAAAAATGATAAATGATAGGTCTATTCAGGACTCCTGACAGTCCTGAGAGCTATGGAAATGTGACTTCAGCAAATCAGTGTTTCCATTGCTGGAGGCAAATACAAATGTAGTTTGTCACAAATAATTTTTGCTGTAAATGTTCATGCCTGAGATGACGGCTTCTGATGGATGAGATCAGAGTGTGATAGTACCTGAAGAGGGCGTCAAAAAATGTTATTGACACCATAATGAACACCTCTGAGGGTCTCTGTCAGTAACAATAGTGAGCACCTTTTGTTAAAAGCAAGATTTGGAGACAACGTCCTCTGAGCAACAGGTCAGGCCTCGGTCCTGATGTTTCTATCTTCTGTTTCCAATTTATCAGGACAGAGAACATCTGGGGAGTATTTATGGTACCTTTACAGATTATATGGGATGGGAAAGGAAACATGCCAATTGCTTTGCTTGCGTTGAGTGACCTACCCCTATGTCTACATTAGCAACAAATTTTTGATATATACTGTATAGTCTGCAAAAAAATATAATGAAGCTCTTCAGTTTTTTCTGTAAAGAGAATACACAAACTTGATGGCATATTCATTGGATCATATTAATGCTCATAGGCATCTTTATAATACATTATCTTCCACATGAGAAGTAGAAAATCAGTCTGCTGATAAGTCTTGACAGGTGAGGCAGACTGGTTGCTAGGATACTTCTGCCTAACAACCACAATCTTTTATGCAAAGTCGTCAATCAGTCAGACCCCTAGCAACCAGTCTGTCACAGGTTACATAAGTTTGCAGACCAGGAAATGGTTATCACACGTTTAGTGGAACAAGAACAACTGATCTAATCACTAGGGTGGAAGGATTTGATTACTCTGGCCCCTTTTTAAAGGGAATCTGTCACCCCAAAATTGGCCTATAAACTAAGGCCACCGGCATCAGGGGCTTATCTACAGCATTCTGTAATGTTGTAGATAAGCCCCTGATGTATCCTGAAAGATAAGAAAAACATGTTATATTATACTCACCCAGGGGTGTTCCCACTGCGGTCCGGTCTGATGGGCGTCGCGGTCCAGGTCCAGCGCCTCCCATCTTCTTACAATGACGTCCTCTTCTTTTCTTCCTGCCGCGGCTCCGGCACAGGCGTACTTTATGTGTCCTGTTGAGGGCAGAGCAAAGTACTGCAGTGCGCAGGCGCTGAGCCTCTCAGACCTTCCCCGGAGCCTGCACACTGCAGTACTTTGCTCTGCCCTCAACAGGGCACATAAAGTACGCCTGCGCCGGAGCCGCGGCAGGAAGAAAACAAGAGAATGACATCCTATGAAGATAGGAGGCGCCGGATCCAGACAGCGACGCCTATCAGACCCGAACAGAACCGGGACCGCCCCTGGGTGAGTATAATCTAACCTCTTTTTCTAATCTTTCAGGTTACATTGGGGGCTTATCTACAGCATTACAGAATGCTGTACATAAGCCCCCGATGCCAGTGCCTTAGTTTATAGGCCAATTTTGGGGTGACAGATTCCCTTTAAGTAATAATCAGTGACTCTTCATTGACAAAAAGGAATGCTGGCTTTATGTCGATCATTCGTCAAATTTAGAAACTGCTGACAGATTAACACTTCTGCGATGTCAGCCCTTAAAGGTACAGAACGTTCTTTTAAAGAAAATTAGAACCACTCTGTGAGTACAGTAATCTGTTCCAGAAGCAGAAATCCGCTCACATCTTCAGGGTTTCCTGTCAAGTTATTTGATTTCACTTTGGTTTGTAAAATTAGACTTGATATATGATACTTCCACACAATAAAACATATCAAGTTGGAAGTAGAGAAAGGAACAGTCGTTCGGACCCTCACATACCGTAGAAGAGTTAATCTACAAAAATATGTGTTACTCCTAGAACCTGTTAATGGGGTCTGTTAAACCCCACGCTGTCCTCATATCCATTGTGCACGCTGCCTAGCACGAGACTGGTTCCTTGTGAGAATTTATTTGACGCTTTATCCTTGAAGTGTGTCGTGGTGTTAAAGTTTTGTACTATACAGTTTTTCCTAAATCTAATAATGGGGTTTATGAGACTCCAATAACTGGTTATAGGTAAGGTAATTTGAAACATATTTTTTGACGGTCATGCAAATTATTTTTACAGATGAGGATTTTACAGGACTATTGTCTTGGGGAAGAATATTTGTGTAATGTAATATTACTAAAAGTAGTGTAGATAATTTCTCTTTGTGTGATCATTATAAACTGCTGCCATTATTATTCCATCAATTTTCTAATAAGATCATTATATTGCATTAGTTTTGTATTTTTTGGGAAGACGTCTTAAAATGTAGAATTTTCCAAAAGTATGTTAAGTAATACATTAAGCCTTGTCCAGAGGAGAAAAATGAATGAACGGCACCAGGGCAGCATGCACTCTTGGACGACTGCTCCGTATGAAAACCAACATGCAGCTTTACGAAATCACGGGTAACTGGTGTTCAGCATAGAAAAGGCAGTAAGCGATATATAAAAATTGCACCTGGAAGCACACTGCGCGAAACGGCCGTCGTCCACCTTTCTTTCCCCGCATCCCTCTGCACACCTGCCGTTCCCATGGATTTTGCTTGTTAAAACCTTTTAGGGCATGTTCACACTTTGCAGATTTTGCTGTGAATTTTTCCGCAGCGGATTTAGAAAAACCGCATTGAAAAACCGCAGCGGTTTTCCCTGCGGATTTTCCTGCGGTTTCTTCTGCGGATTCCTCTGCGGGTTTTCAACAGCACTTTCCTATTGGTGCATGTTGAAAACCGCTGCGGAATCCGCAGAAAGAAGTGACATGCTCCTTTTTTTCCGCAGCAATTCCGCGCGGTTTTTAAAGGGATTTTCTGCAAAGTGGGAACAGCGGATTTTGTTTTCCATAGGGTAACATTGTATTGTACCCTGCATGGAAAACTGCTGCGGATCCGCAGCGTCAAATCCGCAGCGGATCCGCAGCAAAAACCGCAAAGTGTGAACATAGCCTTATGGTTCAATAAAGACTACGACTTCACTGCAAAGGGGTGAGTGCCGCATTTTCTTCAATTTTTAATACATTAAGCCTATTTATACAATTCTAAGCAATACTGAGGTTAATACTTGCATTACGTAGCTATATACAGGGTGGGCCAGTTATATGGATACACCTGGGTGGGACATTTATAAAGTTGCATTAAAAAATGGACCACTTCAAAAATGGCCGCTGTGGTCACCACCCATCTTGAAAAGTTTCCCCCCTCCCATATACTAATGTGCCACAAACAGGAAGTTGATATCACCAACCATTCCCATTTTATTTAGGTGTATCCATATACATGGCCCACCCAGGTGTATCCATATAAATGGCCCACCCTGTAGAAGAAACAGTCTTTGGGTTATACCATACCGAATGAACAAGTATATGTAACTAAAATATGATCGACAGGTTCCAGGGTGTACAAAAATAAAAATCCCTCCACCACTTATGGATTGCTCACACTATCAGATCCTAGGGTGGGAGGGTGTCCTGGTGCTAGATTGTTCTCTTAGACCCTTTAAGAAGGTCTTTGCCCCAATATTTGACTGCTGGAGGATAGTCGTGCACTAGTTGATGCACTGCTATTGGCGAAGTGGGATAAACCTGAGTGTATAGTCATGTTGGGGTTCTTTGCGCTTCCAAAAATAATGGTAGAGGATCCTCCCTTCATGTATACAAAACATATTCACAGCCTTTTCATTGCACTGTGATTAGTAAGGTCTATCATTAACCTCAAATGCTCCCTAGTAGCGAGAGACGGGCTTCAATGTCATCTTGAAATGAGGTGGCCGCCTGCTGCAATGTCAGAAAATGTGACTCCTATGGGGCCCATAAACTGGCCCTACCCCTGCCTGGTGTTTACCCACATCTTTAGATATGCACTGTATATGTACGGAAGAAGTCGAGAGGAGAGGATATGTATGGTGCAAGCTCATGAGCTCCATGCCTGGCGGGTGCCAGCTGTTTTATTAAATAGACACAGGTCAGTAATTTCTGCAAATACAGCTAGCTCTGAGTGATGCAGATAAGCAATGCAGCGATCATGGCATCTAAGTGGTTACAAGGAAGGGGTCTCTCTCACCCCCATTGGGCCAGTGCAACACAATAGTGAAAACTCAATGAGTTGCTTAATACTAAAGTCTACAATGTGAAGAACCCACCCCCAACAGCACCCCATAGCTCAGCTTCCTGGACGACTAAATTACACATATGGAGAGTGAGCTTTAATTTGCACCAGCCTAGAATCAGAGCGTAATAGGAAAGGGTGCGAGTACAGACTGTTTTCATTGATCTTTGATGTTTAGGAAATCATTTTATGTTAATGATTAAATAGAAAGGTCTGATTCATTGTAAGCTGGAATAATATGTCATGTCAGACACACCTCAGCTATGTGCGCATTATTAAGCCTTTTTTCATTATTTCCATATACTGATACAAGAATTCAAGACACAAGCAGCTTGGGAAATGTATCTGATACATTATGAGGATAGCATGCAAAACAAAATGTGCTAAGTGTTGGTAGATAACAGTGTTGGACTGGGGTGCCGAGGGCCCACCAGTAACATTGTATTTGGGAGCCCGCTTTTCACCTGCATATAAATATTACACTGCCCTCGTTCACAAATTTACCTACATCTCTATATAATAATAAACTGGGTAGTTTGGTTAATGAATGATGAGATGCTGCTTTTTTCAATACAGAGTAAATCAAGTGAATTATGCCAAGTACTGCCCATACAGTGGGGTTGGGAGCCCCGAGTCTGCACAAGGGCCCACCGGGGCATTCCCCTGTTCCCCTATGGGCTAGTCTGTGTCTGATAATGCAGTTTTCTTGCATTATATAAACAAAATGTATAATAAATATCCTGTAAATGTATACAGGGCCACAGTGCTGCCGCATATTTTACAGAAAATTTCCATAGGACTTCTTCGATAGGCATATATTATTGCGTCATTTTTTTTTTACTTGCACTGAGATTGCTACATTGACACATTAGTCTCCTGCCCATATCTAACTGCAGGAAGTATACTACAAGGCTTAAAATATCAACCTTATAAATGTCACCATGAGGATAAATAAGGTTGATTTTATAATCGTTGTAGTACACTTCCCTATCACTAAAAATGCAATTGCGGCCTTATGGAAAGAAGAGAAAGTCCCGGTCATTCAAGACATTATGGACAAAATGTCGCTCCTCAGCTCCTATGAAAAAGCCCATGCAAACGCCAACAATTACTTTGCAATCTATCTTAAGAGATGGGAACTCTGGAACAACTTTGCCTCCCTAAATACGAGTTAAAGATGCCTCTCCTGATCGGCAATTATTTGTTAACGCTTTTATTGTCTCTGAGAAACTACTGTAACTACTGTACTAAACACTACTGTTTAAACTACTACCCTTTATTTTCATTCCTTTTCTTTATTTTCCACTGCACTGTTTCCTTAAGCCTGTATTGCAACTCATTGCTACTGTACCAATCCTTGTCATTGTTTCCTATTTGTTGACATGAAAATTTCAATAAAGTCATTTGAAAACTGTAGTACACGTCCCTAGATATGCACAGGAGACTAATGTGTAAAAGTAGCAATCTCTGTTCAAAAAAACTTGGCACAATAAAGGCTGCCCCTCAAAGTCCAATGGAATTTTTCAGAATCTTTCATTATATAATATGTGTTTACAATTGATATAAGAATGGAAACAAAAGTGTAAAACATACAGAATGGATGAACGCCAGCAATCCCTGCCCATGGTTGAAGACCTCTTAGTGCTCTCACTTGATATTATAACTCATTCATTCCACTACTGTGCTGTGGTCTCAATGGCCAAACCCCTAATTACTTTGGCCTCAATAATTTGCAATTATTACAAAATAACTTGTAAAATATATCCACTAGAGGAATCTTATGAAGAGACAACTAAGCTTTCAATTTTGCTCAGACCATGATCACTCTTCTCCTTTTATAACAGGCCCAAAAGCAGTAAAATAGTTAAAGGGAACCTGTCACCCCGTTTTTTCAGTATGAGATAAAAATACCGTTAAATAGGGCCTGAGCTGTGCTTTACAATAGTGTATTTTTTGTCCCCTGATTCCCCATCTAAGCTGCCGAAATACCTTACAAAAGTCACCGTTTTCACCTGTCAATCACGCTGGTCTGGTCAAAAGGGCGTGGTGAAATGGCTGTTTCTCCCCCACCTCTTGCTTATCTTCCCGGCGTTGGCGTAGTGGTTCTCGCATGCGCAACAGCCGAAAAAGAGCGCGATCTGTGCTATTCCCCTGGTTATCGGTGGCCATCTTCCTGAGGCCGCGCGTGCGCAGATGGAGTGCTCTGCTTCCCGGGGCTTCAGGAAAATGGCCGCGGGATGCCGCGCGTGCGCAGATGGAGATTGCAATTGACATTTTCCTGAAGCCGAGATGCGAACTCGGCTTCAGGAAAATGGCCGCCGCGATCTCCATCTGCGCACGCGCGGCATCCCGTGGCCATTTTCCTGAAGCCCCGGGAAGCAGAGCACTCCATCTGCGCACGCGCGACCTCAGGAAGGTGGCCGCCGCCACCGATATCCAGGGGAATAGCACAGATCGCGCTCTTTTTCGGCTGTTGCGCATGCGAGAACCACTACGCCAACGCCGGGAAGATAAGCAAGAGGTGGGGGAGAAACAGCCATTTCACCACGCCCTTTTGACCAGACCAGCGTGATTGACAGGCAAAAATGGCGACTTTTATAAGGTATTTCGGCAGCGTAGGTGGGAAATCAGGGGACAAAAAATACACTATTGTAAAGCACAGCTCAGGCCCTATTTAATGGTATTTTTTATCTCATACTGAAAAATCGGGGTGACAGGTTCCCTTTAAGTTTTGTAAGCAATAAACTTCTCTTTCAGCATCAATCTATCTCAATTACTATACAGTCCAACCTGGAAAAATGCCAAAAGACACAGGACATGTTTTCCACGTGCAAGGTCTAATGGGCTGATGTATACAAATCTCCTCGTAAATGTGCAGGCCAGTTTAATAATAGCTAATTGCTGGCGATTTACTGGGAGTAAAGATTTAAACAATCCCTGGAGTGAGTCCTCCTCCACCAGTGTAGGCCAGACATTGATGTATGACTGCTCACTCTTGTGTCACTTCACCAATTACCTAGAATTCGTTCCTGCTCTGGAAACAAGGTGCCAAATGACCTCTTCAGCTTCCCATGAATGTTCCTAGACAGGGCCGGTTTTGCAGTTTTATTGGCAAAAAGAAAAGATACTTCACACTTCTAATGAATCCGCAATACAAAAAAGGACTCAAGTGTCGCATTGCCAGAATGACCTGACCATCAGGACTGACTGGAGTTTATTAGAAAATACCTTTATAATTAAAAAGGTTTTTGAAAAATCTATCAAAACTAGGATTTTTTTTTTTTAAACAAAAAATTGATAGGTGACGTAATGGTCGCGTAGTCAATCGCAGGTCTAGAATCTCTCTGGTGAGGGTGTCTAGCAGTATATTCATCCCTCACCAGGTTTCTTGATAGCGGAGCAGGATTTACTTCCCTCCATTTATTACTGGTTGATTTTTCCAGAAATTTTTCTGATGGGTGTCACTACTACTTCTCCCCTTTAGCTGTTGGGAAACTGCAACCCTCGGCATGCTCTTACAGCCAATAGCAACATAGGGAGACTGCAGAGCTTTGAAAACCTATTTTATCCTTTTTTTTTTGGACTCTTCCCTAAAATTGGACTGCATATTGAAAACAAGGGCAGGTGTAAAATAATGCTTATTTCTCTACCATCCATGCCCTTCCTAATACAAGCGAATATCATGTAGGATTTTGATGCAGCAGACTGGCATCAAGCACTATAATTCATTACCAAGAAACCAAAATCAAGCTCCATTACAGACTGACCTAATCATTAACAATTCAGGGAACAAATAATGAATTTCTGCCCTAAAACATCTGACCTAATACTTATCAACATTGATTCTCGTCTGGCAAGATTACATACCATTTCACTAGTTTATTCGGTCCACCAAGTACAGTGTCTACAATACACATTGCTTTGTGTCATCAGAAAAGTGGTTTTAACATCACAACATTTATAAACAAGTTCAAAAGCAGTGGTCACACCATAGACGCCCTTGGAAAGTCCACTTATACTGTCAGTATGAAAATATGACGTATTTACACTTTAGCAGAGATTTTTTTATGTTCATTTGCTTACTACATGCAAAATTTAGCAACTTTCTAAAGTGTTCAATAAAAAAATTGCGACAATTTTGCTGCTGCAGAGTGTATGTGCAAGTCCTTTAGCTAAAAGATTAGGATACATTTTACAAATGTACTGCTCCTGACTGCTCACCCCTCATTTCTCTCAGTGTTACAGCTAAAAGCAGGGATGAACTATAAACATCTGCAGTGGATAGGGGAGAAAGTATCTACTGTCTCAAGGAGTGCAGAGAAAACAGGTTATAGAAAAAAGGGAAAGCAGATGAAGGGCAAATAAGCGGCTGATAGAAGCTGTTGTGAAATATGAGCATTGAAGACAGACGCATGCTAGATACAACAAGGCATATTACTAGGAGAGAAACTTCCACCAGAGGAAAAAAATCTGAAACTTGGATCAGGCTGCTCTGAAAAAGATGCAGACTGAAACTTACTACAATTTCATTAACTAACGGTCACTACTAACATATGCAAAATTAATTTTCCCATTTCAAACATGCCCATAGCCTTTTGCTTGTGCATTAACTGCAACAACAAATATTTGCCAAAAACCAAATACCCATACTTAGAAAAAGTCATTAAATGATTATATAGATAACACATTTATCTAAAAAGAAACATGACTACATGATGCTCTTTTTAATCAATGCAGCTGCCTCTGGCAATGACATTATTTTGGGAATAGACCATGGCAGCTTTCTTCTAAATCTTGTTTGCATCATCTCTATGTCATCTAGACTTGTGGACTCCTTATGCCTTACGTGGGCTGTGGAATGAGCAGTGAAACACTTGGAGGAGTTGTCATGAACCCTTGTGGGTACACTGGAAAAACATCTGTTTTAATGCACATAGTGAGTAAACAGCTGGAAGTGATAGAGTGGTTTACTAGTGAATTGTGACTCTAGGAACAAGCTGAGCAAAATACAGAATCAGTCAACTAAATGTTATCAACAGATATAAAATGGGTGATTCTAGAATAAAAAAAAGTGCAAAATAATTACTCTAAAAGCATAGGCATCGAAGAAAATCTATTGCATGGATGCATTGACACCATAAATTCCGGTATGTGCAAAAAAAAAAAAAAAGACAGAAAAATAATAGTCAGTTCTGCTCTATATGGAAAATAAATGTAGGGGAGATGCATGCCATAGGAGACACAGTTAATGTATGCAACCATGAGCCCAGTTGTAAGCAGATTTAGAAAACACTGATTAGCTTTCTGATGGTCTGGTAGATAAAGTGATTGCAATTATGGACAGACTGTAAATCTGAGAACAAAAACAACTGGAAAAAATTGTATTTGCAGTTAAAAATAAGTTCAAGTCTAGAATTTCACATTAGAGTAAAAGGAGTTTGCTATTACATTTATTCATTATGGAGCACGTTAAGACTTCCGAAATATTTTTTCTTTGGTACTGTCAAAAAGTCAGGAAGGTGTCATGATACAATAGAGATTCAGTAGTGTACATCAATTAGGGTATGTTTCCACGGTCAGTAAACGCTGCTTGTTTGACGCTGCAGCGTCAAACAAGCAGCGTCCAGATGTTCCAGCATAGTGGAGGGGATTTTATGAAATCCCGTCTCCACTATGCGTGGAAACCCGCACACGGCGGCCCTGCGACTCCGGACATGCTGCGCGTCTTTTCAGAACGCAGCATGTCCGTACACCTTGCGGGGACACAGCGTCCCCGCAAGGCATATCACAGGACCCTATGGCGAGGGGTGCGATGATCCCGGATGTGTACTGTACACATCCGGCACCATCGCGTCCCAGAAAGGGGGCGGGGCTTAGCGCCGAGCGGCTTCGCCGCTTCGGCGAACCCGCCGGCAAGCCGTACGGTGGAGCCATACCCTTAGAGTAGTGGTCCCAAACCTTTCTGACCTGGGAAGAAGCAGTACAGTTTGCACAGTTCCCTGGTGCCGGATGCTTAAGGCAGCTCTCATCACTATCGACTGGTCTCCCTGTGATCAGCACGACCAGGTGACAATGATGGGAATTTTATTCAGCACTGGCTGTGTACCTCCTTTGTAAAATTAACAATTACCGTAAATAAATAAAAAAATGGCGTGGGCTCTAGTGTAATTTTCATAAACAGCAGAGGGAAAGATCATGGCTGGGGGATGTTAATAGTCTGGGAAAAAGGACAATATCCAAAAAGATTCACAGGCTATTAATAATAGCTCACAGCTGTTTCCTTATCCTTTACTGGTGAGTTTACAGGACCCCCCCCAAAAAAGACGTAGGGTCCCCCTATATAATCAAAACAGCAAAGGCTAAACAGACAGCTGTGGGTTGATATTAATAGCCTGGGAAAGGGCCAGAGATATTGTCCCCCCTCCCAGTTTCCAGCATCTGCCCTCAGCCGCCCCAGAAATGTCTCATCTATAAGATGCGCTAAATATGGAAATTAGCCTCGTTCTTCCCACTTGACCATGTGCGGTGGCAAGTAGGGTAATAGGGTTAGGGTTGATGTCAGCTTTACATTGTCAGCTGACATCAAGCCCAGGGGTTAGTATTGGAGAGGTGTCTATATATCACCCCCATTACTAACCCCATAGTATGTCTTGAAATAAACACACAGCAAGAATAAAGTCTTTTATTTGAAATAAAACACCTCTTTTTACACATTTGTTAAAAAACCTAAGGCCATGTTCACACTTCGCGGTTTTTACCGCGGATCAGCGGCGATTTTGATGCTGCGGGTCCGCAGCAGTTTCCATAGCGTTTACATTAACATGTAAACCCTATGGAAACCGCAAACCGCAGTGCACATGCTGCGGGAAAAACCGCGCAGAAATGCAGCGGTTTACAACCCGCAGCATGTCACTTCTTTGTGCAGAATCGCAGCGATTCTGCACCCATAGAAATGCATTGAACCGCTTACTTCCCGCATGGGGCTGTGCCCACGATGCGGGAAGTAAGCGGATAATGTGCGGTTGCTACCCGGGGTGGAGGAGAGGAGAGTCTCCTCCAGGCCCTGGGAAGCATAAATAGTGTAAAAAAAAAAAAAGAATTAAAATAAAAAATGATGCTATACTCACCTCTCAGCGCTGCACGCGGCCGTCCGGTCTGGTTGCTGTGCGAGCAGGACCTGTGGTGACGTCGCGGTCACATGACCGTGATGACGCCGCGGTCACATGACCGTGACGTCACGAAGGTCCTTCTCGGCACAGCAAACCGAAGACCGGACCGCCGGGTGTAGCGCCCAGGAGATCCGGACATCAGAGGGTGAGTATAAACCATTTTTTAATTATTTTTACCATTACTATTGATGCTGCATGCGGTTTTGCCCTGCAGATTTATCAATTCCGCTGCGGGAGAACCCGCAGAGCACGCCGCAGAGTGTGCACATAGCCTAAAAGTTATACTCATCTTTACACCTATAATCCATCGATGCCCATGTTCCATGTAAAAGACAAAAAATAATACACAGCCATATTCCTCACCTGTCCCACGCCGTAATCCATCTCTGCTACATCTGGAATTCAAGCTGAACGGTGGCATGATATAACCGTTCAACCTGAAATCCCAGAGACACTGGGTTGCTGACAGTGCAGCTTCAGGACCAGCGGTGATGTCATAGAGGATACCGCCGGTCACTTAAGCTGCTGGTCACACGGGCAGCTCATTATGAGGGATCTAATGAACTGCAGTGACCTCAATGAGATCACAGCAAGCACCATGATAATTTTATAGGCGTAAAGGTGAGTTATAATAATAATAATAATAATCATCTTTATTTATATAGCGCCAACATATTCCGCAGCACTTTACAATTAAGCGGGGACATATACAGACAAATTCAATACAAGTTAAGACAATTTAAACAGTGACATTAGGAGTGAGGTCCCTGCTCGCGAGCTTACAATCTACAAGGAAATGGGGGGACACAATAGGTGAAAATGCTTGTTATTTCAGGTCTGGCAATTATAATACATAGGGATTTTCATACAAAGCTGCATGATCCGGTCATCAGCCCGTGTGTTTAAGTGCAATAGTCAAGTATCAAGTGCAGTTATCATGTGCATGGAGGGTGAGGAGACAGATGAATAGTAGGGGGCAGATTTAGAATAATATTTGGAAGGAGGGAACAGGGCAAAGTTAGTTTACTGAGTAGTTGATGTGGTACGCTTGTTTGAAGAGATGGGTTTTTAGAGCGCGCTTGAATAGGTCGGGGCTAGGTATCAGTCTCAGTCTGATCGTCTGGGGAAGTGCATTCCAGAGAGCTGGCGCAGCACGAGAGAAGTCTTGGAGACGGAGGTGCGAGGTTCGGATTATGGGGGATGTTAGCCTTAGGTCATTTGTAGAACAGAGGGCACGTGTAGGGCGATAGACAGAGATGAGAGAGGAGATATAAGGCGGTGCAGAACTGTGGAGGGCTTTGTGGGTGAGAGAGATGAGTTTATACTGGACCCTGTAGCGAATGGGTAGCCAGTGTAATGACTGGCACAAGATGGAGGCATCGGTGAAGCGGTTGGACAGAAATATGACCCTGGCTGCCGCATTCAAAATGGATTGGGAGAGGAGAAAGTTTGGTAAGAGGGAGACCGATCAGAAGAGAGTTGCAGTAGTCCAGACGAGAATGAATAAGAGCGACAGTAAGAGTCTTAGCAGTTTCAAAGGTGAGAAAAGGTCGGATTCTGGAGATGTTTTTAAGATGCAGGTGACAAGAGCGAGTGAGTGATCGGATATAGGGAGTAAAGGAAAGTTCGGTGTCGAATATGACCCCAAGACAGCGGGCATGCTGCTTGGGAGTTATGGTTGAACCCTCCAGGGTAATTTCGATGTTGGGTAGAGAGAGGTTAGTAGAAGGGAGAAACACAAGAAGTTCCGTTTTGGAGAGATTTAGTTTCAGATAGAGGGAGGACATGATGTTAGAGACAGCAGACAGACAATCCTTGGTATTTTGAATTAGGGTAGGAGTGATGACAGGGGAAGAAGTGTATAATTGGGTGTCATCAGCATAGAGATGATACTGGAACCCAAATCTGCTGATTGTTTGTCCAATAGGGGCCGTGTATAGAGAGAAGAGGAGGGGGCCTAGTATAACTATTTTTTTTTTTTTATAAATGTGTAAAGGAGGGTGTTGAGCTTTATTTCAAATAAAGGATTTTATTCTTTCAGTGTGTTTATTTCAAAACATACTACGGGATTAGTAATGAGGGTGTCTTATAGACGCCTCTCCATTACTAACCTCTAGGCTTGATGTCAGCTGACAATACAAAGCTTACATCAACCCCAACCCTATTACCCCACTTGCCACCTCAACAGGGCAAGTGGGAAGAGCAAGGCTAAGCGCCAGATTTGGGGCATCTTATAGATGCATCATTTCTAGGGAGGCTGAGAGCTGATGTTGGGACCCTGGGAAGGGGGGCAATATCTCTGGTCCCTTCCCAGGCTATAAATATCAACTCACAGCTGTCTGTTTAGCCTTTGCTGATTTGATTTTATAGTGGGACCATGTGTCTTTTTTTCTGGGGTCCCCCGTAAACTCACCAGTAAAGGCTAAACAAACAGCTGTGACCTGTTATTAAGAGCCTGGTAACATTTTGGGATATTGTTCCTTTCCCAGATTATTAACATCAGCGCCCAGACGTGGGCTTTCCTTCTGCTGGCTATGAAAATTAGTAATTTTTTTTACATTGAATTGTTAATTTTACACAGGAGGTACACAGTGGCTACCTAATACAACTCCCATCAATGTCGCCTGGTCACACTGATCACAGGGAGACCAGGCGACAATGATGCACAGTCGGCGCCTGGGATCAGCGCAAACTGTATACTGCTTCTTCCCAGATGCCAGTACATGTCACACAGACACCCGGATGCCACAAAGATGTGACATACAGACACTAAACGGATACACGGATGTCACATACGTAAATATGGAGAGCACACTGACATGGATCACAGATCTCACCAGTACTGTTTTTTCCTGTACAGTAATCACCAGGACGAGTGAAGGAGTCCTAAGAGAATAGTGAGCCGCATCCAGCTCCTTCCCCCTCTCACAGTAGCAACACTCAGAACCCCCATTACTGGTATAATGACAGCTAAAGCTTTTCCACAGAAATCACACAGAGGCAGTATATCAAGATCAAAAGGTTCCCACAATACAGTATTCTTGTATCAATCACTCCCACCACAATGTCCCATCCAGCTTCAAGCACCTCCTCTGACAGTTCACACCATACGGTCTCCAGTTTACTATACTTAAAGGGAACCGGTCACCAGAAATATAGCTGTTAACCTGCAAATATGCGGTTGATCTGCAGGTTAACAACTTTATTATGCTGTTTGGAGCGTGCATGTAGCCAAATGCAGCGGGAACAAAAAGATCCTCATTCTACCAGCAAGCATTCGTTATTCAGTCATGGAGGCGGGGGCGCAACTGGTTCAGTTACCACTCTGAGTATACAGAGCAGCAGCTGTAACCGCGCCTTTGGCTCTGACTGACATTGGCTCTACATTGCGGCAGACTGTTAGTCAGAGCCGGGGGCACAGTTACAGCAGCTGCTCGCTCCATGGCCGAATACCAAATTCTGGCTGGAAGAATAAAGATCATTTTCTGCCCGTTGCATTCTGCTACATGCAGGCACCGGACAGCATAACCCTGTTAACCTGAAGATTAACTGTATATCTGCAGGTTAACAGCGTTATTTTTGGTGACAGGTTCCCTTTAAATTATCTTCAAACCCTAAAAGCCAGAATATGCACAGATTTGCTCTTTTGTGCAGGGCTTCTCACAAAATTCACCATCTGGACACCTGCTCTTCATAGTTGTTAGACCTGGTGCTAATGTACCAAGCTGGCAGGTAGCCGTGAGCCACACATCATGGGCCCGAGAGCCACATGTTGCTCCCGAGCCACAGGTTGGGGACCCCTGCATTAGAGAATGAGTAGTGATAAGTGGCACTGGGTCTGCTGCTGTTACATACCTGTCCAGGGTATTCTGGGCTCTGCTTCCTTCAAGTCGGTCTGAGGCCCTCTGTTAAGCTACACGTTGGGTTTTGCAGGCAGCCTGCTGTGGCTCAGTCTCCCTAATACTACTTTAGGCCTATTAGGACACATACCTGTTGTGGAGACCCGGGGGGTCAGCCGGTGCTCTAGTCCATTGGCTCGAGACCACTTGGACCAGGGCTCATACCACTGAAAGTCCGCTTTCCTTTTACAGTGGGCATCATACTACTCAGACAACACAGGGTGAGGGTAAAAACAGTGTGGCAATATGTTATTGAACCCCAAGACAGACAATAACATATAGAACAGTTCCAGCAAAATACCCAAGATGGAGCAAATTACAGAGTCTCACCCTTCCGCTGACTCGCCAGGTTTAGATCAGCTGTGACTTCAGGACTTCCAGGACCAACTACTCCCACCAAGGGCACCCACAGAGAGGAGGTAACGACAAGTTTAGGAAGCTTGTCCATTGAGGTACGTGGCCAGGTGACCGGAGGGTCACAACCTGGCTTCTCAGAAGGCCTCCATGGAGCTGACTGGTGGGTCCCAATGTTGGCTTCTCCAAATGTATCCATGGGGCTCAGGTGACTGGTGGGTCCAAATCCTGGCTTCCCCAAATGTATCCACGGGTTCAGTAATAGTCAATAGAGCAGATGTGTATCCTTTCAGCTGGGGCCATTGTAGTCCCCTATGCTGACATCCTGTAGAATGTCAAATCTGTGTCCCTCTTGATGGGATAAACACCTATTGTTTAGTACATAACAATAACAAACTTCTGTTGTTCAATTACCCGGCGTCAATGTCATCCAAGATAACAGACAATAAGTTACAACAAACACCAACTCAAGAGTCACATTAAAGGCTTGTACGAACAATAGTCTGTGTTTCTTGACCAACCAAAGAAACACACAAATTCAACAGTCAACATAAAGTTAATAGCGTATGTCTTCTGCCCTACTGAAAATAGACGTCTGGATAATTAAGATTAAATGCTGTGTTGTCACGCCTGCTGTTTTAAGATTGAGACACAAGACTTTTGTTTGGTGTGGTTTACTCCATCATCTGTGCGCACTGTGCTTCAACTTGCTTCAACCCCTGCCGATTTCCACTTCAATTATTCTGCTGCTCCCAAGATATGCCAAGTCTTCGTGACTTCCAGCTTGCCGCATCAACACCTGGCGTCCGTGTGCCCACCTGGACCTGAGGCTTAGGCTATGTGCACACATTGAGTATTTGCTTGCAGAAATTTCTGCAACATTTCTGCATCTCTTGGCAGCAATTACACTGCGGAAAAATCCACTGAGTTTTTGGTGCGTTTTTGCATGCATTTTTGTATGCGTTTTTTTCCTGTGCATTCAATGGGTCAAAAACGAAGGCAAAAACGCACAAAGAATTGACATGCTGCAGATTTAAAAGCAAAGCAAATCCTGAAAGGAAAAATACTGATCAAGTGCACAGCATTTCAGGATTCTCATTGACTTTGCTGGCATATGGATTCCCTAGCATTTTAAAGAATAAAAAGTTGTCTACACCAAAAAAATTTTTTCTAAGACCCAGAATGCACAAAAAAACCCAACACTCACCATATTGAATCCTGTCACTAGTCCCTCACTGGTTTCAGGGTTTCTACTTCTGGATGGCAGGGCTGTGGCTAATTAGCGGCTGAAGGGCTGTCCAAAGTGGAGGTCACCTATTTGCATGTTAGGAAAAGGATGTGCAGAGCCTGTCTCACTAGGATTTGCTAAAAGTTAATGATTGCAGGGGTTATGACCTACCGTTTCTTAAACTGAAGAGGCAAAAGTGCCTCCCCTTCACAGCTTATCAAAAGGTAGGCATTGTACTAAGTAAGGAAGGAGCCTCTGACTGCGGTGCGGAGCCTTCCCGCGCACCCCTACATTAAGGGGTGGTTATTGCATTGGTGGGCCAATGTAAAGTGGATGGATGCGGCTAGTACAGCCCCTTCCTAGTATTAAAAGTGAGGCAGCGAACCTTTCACCTCCTCTTCCCCATGTCAGATCCCAGAGGTGCTCGCAGTCTGCACAGCCTTCAATGCGGAGTCCCCGTCTCTATTTTTCCCTGCACAGATGGGTCACAAAACAAAACCTGCTATGAAGACAGCCCTGGACCTTTACTAAGAGGGCATCAAATGAGGAAAAAGACTTGCAAATTGTAAATAATAATAAAAGTGATAGAACTTATATTGACATGTTTTGTTCTTGAGGGAAAATCTTAAAGAGTTATTCCCATCTTGATACATGGATATTGTAAGATAGTGCTTGTAAATACAATGTACTGCTTATTTAAATTTTCAGCCTATCTTCAGACATTAACTCATTTTGTTTACAGCTTGTTGTCTTGGAGACCGACCACCGCTGCTAGACAGCAGAACATGTGCATGTCTTACAAGCTAATAAACTGAGCTTGCCAGCCAGCACTGCTTTGCAATGGGCCAGAATCGCTGGAGAGCGATGCTACTTCATAATCACAGCGAGCTTCAGCATGGGTGCTTAACTCCTAGTCAGTAGTGGTGGTCGGTCTCCTAGGCAATGAGCTGTAAGCAATTGTGTTAATATTTCAAGAACAGCTGCAAATTTTAATAAGCACTAAATTGCAAGAGTACATAAGAACGGTCCAAAAATATCCATCTATGAAGATGGGAATAACCCTTTTAGGATAATGAGAAATTCACCTTTAAGACTGTGTAACATGAAAACACCGAGTCAGGTCACATTGGTCTGATCTGTGCACGTTTATACAGCTGGGATAGAATGAAGCACGATAGACCGTTGGTGGATTAATTAAAGAGCTGAGGTTCACGCATTTCACAGCAGCTATGATTACAGAACAGTGATTTGCAGTTGATCTGATAATAGTGACGGTGGCATCTGCCAAAAACTGGAAACAATTGATCACCCCACGCACGGACATCTCCCCATCCTCAACTAACAGTTCACAGATATATGAGTAAAGCCAGCATTAGAAATCAGAAAGCCCACTTGCCATTTATTTTACTTTTCTTTATCTAGGTCTCATAAAAATAATAGAAACTTTTTTTGTTTTGCATAAGGTATAAATTGTAATAAGGAAATAACATCTAACATCTGAAGAAAAATACCTACAATGAGGAAATGGCATTAAAAATATATTATACCGTATACTCACCTGATAAATTCTTTTAGGCTAGGTTCACATTGCGTTAGGGCAATCCGTTTAGCGCATACGCTAGCGGATTGCGCTAACGCAATGTCCCAAAAGGGATCGCGTTTGGCGATCCCGATCTGCGCTAGCGAGGAACGGACCTCGGACGCTGCAAGCAGCGTTCGAGGTCCGTTCGAAAATAACGGGACATCGCTAGAGCATGCCAAAAATGGCCTGCGTCAGCGATGTGTTAGCGACCCGTTAGTACATTGCGGTCAATGGGTGCGCTAACGGACCCGTTACATAGCGTTAATTGCGACAATTGCGCCATGTAATGGAGTCCGCTAGCGGACACCCATTAACGCAATGTGAACCTAGCCTTATTGCTCCTGAAGGGTTTTTTTTTTTTACAATGTTGCAGTTACAATGTTCCAATCTGCCCAGTGACTGCTGCAGCTAATCACCAGCCTCAGAGCTATTGAGCAATACACCAATGAAACCAGTTAATGGCCGCAGTGGTCATAATGGTAGATGGCACAAACTGGAGACAAGCCCTGAAGTGGTGAGCACTGGAATGGCAGGGGATTATCGTGTGAGTTTCTTTTATTATTTTATTCACTTTCTCTCAGACGTAAAAAAAACCCCTTTCAGCTGGTGTTTTCCTTCTCGTTTACCAATATTAAATGTAAGGTAGGTAGGTGCGGCACAATTTCTTGTTAATTTTTTCTGATTGATATTAAATTTCAAGAGGTAAAGGAAATGTTACATGGAGCTACTGATTTATAAGATTTATGCTGTATTTCTTGATTAAACAAGGTTGACCAGTGGTTTTCACTAGATAGCAGGTCCCAGCACAAATGTCACATGATCTTTTCTGTGAAATAACGACCTGTTACATGGAAGCAATATGTAAAACAAAGCCATAACAATTGGCATTCCTCTAAAAAAAAAAAAAAAAGAAAAGCAGCTTCCTTCCTTCGTGACTGAGAGCTATTATGTCCACATTTTCCTGAATGATATAAAATGTAAAGGGATGTAACATCAAGCAGGAGGTAATCTATAATAACTACTTTATGATGAGGAAAGAATTTATCTTCATAAAAAAGTTCATTTTTAACCCACTATCAGTCATTTACTTCTCCAGCTGCAAACAATTCTGCCGATACATGGACAAGGCAAATTCTGAGCACATGTGAACTGGAAATTACCACCATTACATTGATGAAATACATCTTGCTACATATGAAGCGGCAGATAACAAATCTCCAGACTTAATACCATCTGTGCAGATGCACACAGTACTTGTTGGACAGTCCTGAGACCCCTGGAGGTCATTTCAACTACATTTCTCCCATACACACTGAATGGAGGGGTAGTGCACATATGCAGGCATTGCTCCTAAGGGGCACCACAGAGCCCGCTCTCATAATGCGGTGGAGTCCAGGTGATCAGCAAGTTATAATCTATCCTGTGCAAATCTATGACAAATGTTTCAGCAAAACTTGCATGCCTTACAGTGGATTATGGATTGCAAAAGGTGAAAACGGCACTGGAAATCAGCAGCTATTCCGCAAAATCATTTAGCAGAATGGTCGGATTTATGAGCAGATTTTTTCGGCTATGTGTAATTCTGTTGCTTGCTGACAATACTAGCCCACCAAAATAATAATTGATGTATGCACTCCATAGCTTCTGAATATCAGATGGTAGTAAATCTAACATGTCAGGCCATTTATGTTACCTTCTGGGTCTCTCGGTGACTCGAGCATAGTGTACACACAGCAGCAAAATTTCATCCCTTACAAATATAGTCTATACTGAAAAGGTTACCAAAAAGTGGAAAGCATAGGGTAGTAGGATGCTGCAAGAATAGTAATCCCTATTACCTGCCCAAAATTCTACACCACACCACATTTTGTCTCTCTCTACTGGTTCTAATCACAGAATTTTACAAATCTCCCTTCAAACTTTATAGCAAAATGTACTGAAATATGTAGATCCTTCCTTTATTAAATAATTGCTTCAATCAACATAAAATTCTGATCAGATAACCGGAAAAAAACCTTTAACTCCTCCAGAGCTTGTCATTTGCCGAGAGAGGATCTGTCACTTACACACAGTCTGAAAATCCAGTCAAGTGACGGGAATTTAATCCCGAGCTAATGAGGTGATAATAACTGGTGTAATATTTAATGTGTGGCATAATGGGTAAAACGGCCCATACTATAAAAAGCTTGTTAAGCAAGAGCCAAATCTGGGCACTGGGAATTCTTCATAAATGGCCTATAATCTCTGGACCTGCAGCTTCATGCTTCTTTAATTTATTACTAGTGATGAGCGAGTCTACTCGTTACTCGAGATTTCCCGAGCACGCTCGGGGGTCCTCCGAGTATTTGTTAGTCCTCGGAGATTTAGTTTTCATCACGGCAGCTGAATGATTTAGGGTATGTGCACACGTTGCGGATTCTCTGCGGATCCGCAGCGTTTTTTGCAGTGCAGAAACGCTGCAGATCGGCAATTGATTTACAGTACAATGTAAATCAATGAAAAAAAAAAATGCTGTGCACACTTTGCGGAAAATCCGCTGCGGAAACGCTGCGGTTTTTAAGAAATAACATGTCAATTCTTTTTTGTGAATCTGCAGCGTTTTTGTACCCATTCCATTATAGAAAAATGCAGGGGTAAAAAACGCAGCAAATCCGCAAGAAAACCGCAGCAAAAAAGCACAAAAAACCGCTGCGGAACCGCACAAAAAACCGCAGGTGCGTTTTCTGCCAGGAGAGTCAGAATCCGCACCAGAAATTCCTAAGCCTAATCCGCAACGTGTGCACATAACCTTACAGCTACTACCCTGCCTGAGTACATGTGGAGGTTGCCTGGTTGCTAGGGATTAATTATTTAAGTTGCTTAGCAAAGGCATAAAGATGTCCATACAACTTAGATTATAGTCTGTCGAACACTTGTTCACCTGACGGCTATTTCTCCTGACTCGCGAGTGCGCCTCAATGCTCATGTGTTCTCTGAGGAAAAAAGAGAAAACCGCTGCCAGACTCATATGCCTGCAGAATAAAATGGGGCGAATAAACTAAATCTGCCCGATCCTTATCTCCCCAACTTGGAAATTTGGACAACCCCATACACATTAGTTGGTTGTCCAGGGGTCTGAAGAAATCAGCGGGTTCAGGTGACATCTAACATGTAGGATGACCTTAAGGGCTTGTTTCCACTTGCGAGAAACACGTCCGTGTCTCGCATGTGGAAACCAAGCTCTGGCGCCGGCACTTGGGAGTGGAGCATGCGGCCACATAGGAACACATGGAGCTGCACAGCTCCGCTCCAAAGTGCCGGCGCCAGAGCTTGGTTTCCACATGCGAGATACGGACGTGTGCCTCGCATGTGGAAATGAGCCCTTAGAGTCCTAATAAAAGGAATAAGACACCCACACACCCCGCTAAATGTTGAAATACCAATCTTTGATCACATCTTTAATGTTGAATTATCTGATCAAATTCAAAGGAAATGAAGAATAAGGGTGAGCTCACATACTGTAAATTTTGCTGCTGATAGTTTTTCAAGTATCTGAAACCTCTAAACC
Source organism: Ranitomeya variabilis (assembly GCF_051348905.1). Taxonomy (NCBI): domain Eukaryota; kingdom Metazoa; phylum Chordata; class Amphibia; order Anura; family Dendrobatidae; genus Ranitomeya; species Ranitomeya variabilis. The sequence goes on along the minus strand of NC_135233.1, from coordinate 241,562,882 downwards.
AACTCTATTCAAAAGAACGGAAGCGATTTCCAGTCATATAAATTTCTGCATCAAACTCTGCAGAATGTGAATTCCACCTTAAACTAAACCAAACAGCACGTTTTCAAATATGGAAGTAGTGGTATGGTTATTTAGATGCCAATGAAAATTATACCTTTTTTTTCATAGATCCAATACTCCAGTCATAAAAACATCCTGAGTAGAAACCATATTCAAATCAGGCTAGAAGTGCACTGGCGTCGGCAATGCAGCTGATGCACTCACAGAACAACCGTGCACTACCAGCATGATTTTTGCATAGCTTCTGCGCTATTTCTCATGACTGGCGAATCAGCTTTGCTACAAAAAGGTGTAATTTTTACAAGTGAACTAGCGGCTATACAGCCATTCCTGTGCTTCCATATCTACAAATGTGCTGACAAATTCCCTTTAAGTAGTAGAAATGGTCAGTTCTGACGGTACAGTTGCTAGGGGTGTCCTGATTAGCAATTACCTTTTAATGGGATGACAAGCCCGTAGTAACCATTCTACTATTTCATGGAGACATTGTTGCTAAATGGATAGCAGGGGAAAGGCAGGCCTAGAAATCATCATCATGTGCGGCTTTCTTCTTTTGTCTTTCAAATGTGTATATTTTGCTTTGTTGGAGATGATGTTGCTTTTTTTGCTCACAAATGTGAAGACATACAATACTTTCTACCTCCAACGTGGTATGAAAACAGATTTCAGAACAGATCCCATTTGACTTCAGCGTTTTTCGGTCCAGCTATGGGCGAACGCCTAATGGATGACAGTTGTGTACAATCCAGGATTAAAACAACTGGACAGACACAACTAATATATATATATATATATATATATATATATATATATATATATATATATATATATATACTAGATGGTGGCCCGATTCTAACGCATCAGGTATTCCAGAATATGCATGTCCACGTACTATATTGCAAAGTGACGTAGTATATTGCCCAGCGACGTAGTATATTGCCCAGTTACGTAGTATACAGCACAGAGCCACGTAGTATATTGCTCAGTGACGTAGTATATTGCCCAGTTACGTAGTATATTGCCCAGCCACGTAGTATATTGCCCAGCCACGTAGTATACTGCCCAGTGACGTAGCATATTGCCCAGCCACGTAGTATATTGCACAGCGACGTAGTATACAGCACAGAGCCACGTAGTGTATTGCCCAGTGACGTAGTATATTGCCCAGTTACGTAGTATATTGCCCAGCGACGTAGTATATTGCCCAGCGACGTAGTATATTGCCCAGTGACATAGAATACAGCACAGAGCCACGTAGTATATTGCACAGCGACCTAGTATACAGCACAGAGCCAAGTAGTATATTGCCCAGCCACGTATGTCACAGGTTAAAAAATAAACATATACTCACCTTCCGAGGGGCCCCTTGTAGTTCTGTTGCCTGTGTTCGGTTCAGGCGGCAGCTTCCGGTCCAAGGGTGTGATGACGTCGCGGTCACATGACCGTGACGTCACGGCAGGTCCTTCTCGCGCAGGCGCGCAGGGCCTGCGATGACGTCGCGGTCACATACCGGAGCGTCGGAAAGGCGGCGGAAGGTGAGTACATAATGAGTTGTTATTTTTTTTTTAATTATTTTTAACATTAGATGTTTTTACTATTGAGGCTGCTTAGGCAGCCTCAATAGTAAAAACTTGGTCACACAGGGTTAATAGCGGCGGTAACGGAGTGAGTTACCCGCGGCATAACGCGGTCCGTTACCGCTGGCATTAACCCTGTGTGAGCCGTGACTGCGAGGAGTATGGAGTGGGCGCCGGGCAATGACTGCAGGGGAGTAGGGAGGGACTAATAGGACTGTGCCCGTAGCTGATTGGTCGCGGCAGCCATGACAGGCAACTGGCGAGACCAATCAGCGAATGAATATCCGTGACGGAAGTTGCCGACAGAAAGACGTAAGTACCCCTTAGACAATTATATATATAGATACATACCATCGATATGTTTCTTTTCCCATCCACGCTATCTTTTTTTCAAATCCACATTTTGCAATACTTTGGAAATTAGTTTATCACAATTTCAATGAATTGTGTTTCTGTATATGGATATGCCCTAAATCTGCTGTTTTATTCCTATTATATAATAAAAAACAGAACTCAGTTTTTGGATGTCATTTAACATAACATAAATATTCAATTCTTACCAATTCTGGCAATTTGGATATACACGGTATTGCTGGCTGCCTTCCCCCAGATGACGGCACTGCTGCATAACTCCAAGATGAGACACCTGTAGATCCAGTGCTTTACTTTACGGCAATTAACCAAAAAACAATGTACAAAGAAATTTCTATCCATGCTGGTGCCAGTGCTATTTCTCCATTTCCTAACATTACTTTCACTTGTGCCCTGTTCTCACAGCCCTTCATTTCCCTTCTAATCTTTTCTAAAACTGGCAAAATATTTCTTTTCCCACCAATACCTCCTGCCCTTAAACTCTGCGGGACGCTATTGTCAATAAAATTGATTAATCTGGAAGGGGCGATGCGGGAGCTTCTTGAGAGTGTTCACGCACACCCATTAACCTTTTTAATACAAGACTTTTTGGGTCTGTGACAGATCGAAAACATTGTGGGTTAATCTGCGTTGCAAAGCGAACAGCGAATGGTTCCAGTCACTTGGATTAAATCTGAATTCAGTTCAAGGAGATAAAAGGAAACACATTCTCTCAGACTTTCAATGTGGTTTAGATAGCCCTCAGAAATTACCTCAATCATCACAGAGATACTCATGGGCTGCCCTCATGAAAGAGATCATTATCTATGAGAACAGCCAAATGCGACTTCACAGCACTAGAAGTGTGACGTTAACAGGGTCCACGGCTGAAAGTGACCATGTACATTAGTTTGAAGTTGATCAAACTGGACAATTTCAACCAAAATGATATTTTGTCAATAATACAGTAACGGAAAACAGATCATGATTGTCTGGAAAACTGGCAGTCCGTTTGGAGATAGTATTCCACGGGCTCTCCTTCAGTGACAGAAATTTCTTAAAAAGATGGTCATCATTCAGCCATTATCAAGGACCATGAATGACGATTACGAAGGACTCATAACAGCAGGATCCTCAAAGAGAGGTGGAAAGATTTGAGCAGTGGTTGGATCAGTTGGGTACGGTAGTGTCTGATAGTGATAAGATAATGGCGCTTTTGTTATTGATAGGGTCAGCGGAGGAATGGGGTTGGTCAGTGTCAAAGTTGACAAAATTTATAGCTGGTGTGGCTTTTGGTTTTAAGCTTCAAGGTTCTCTGGATGTTACGAAGGATTTTTTGATACGACAGGCATTAAGGGGTTTTCGTAAAGGATCCTCGACTTGCGATAAGCGCAGGCCCATAACTTTTGGGATGTTGGAACGTTTGGGGGGGGGGCTTTGGGGGAGATTTGTAATTCTCATTTTGAGGCCATTCTGTTTCGCTTGGCCTCTTCTTTGGCCTTTTTTGAGGCATTGAGATTAGGGGAGCTGGTGTCCCCTAAAAAGGATTTGGCTGGGGGCTTGTTAGCTGAGGATGTAGAATTTTGGTCAGGGGGTATTTCCTTTTGGATTAGACGTTCAAAGACTGATCAGTTGGGCAGGGGAAAACGGGTGGTGTTAGGGAAGGTGGTGGGTGGATTGATGTGTCCACATCGTTGTTTGGAGGATTATTGGGGATTGTGGTATGGTAGGTCCGGTCCACTGTTGAGGCACCGTCAAGGGGAGTTTTTGTCGCGGTTTTCAGTTTACGGCGGTGTTGAAAAAAGTCTTAGTGTTGTTAGGTTTTGACCCCTTTTTCTTCGCGTCACACTCATTTAGAATCGGTGCAGCGTCGGAGGCGGATGGTTTGGGTTTGGGTGCGGATGTGATAAGGCGTATAGGAAGATGGAAGTCTAACCGATATTTGTCTTACATTCGGCATTGATGGGAGTATCACGATGCGGGGTGGGATATTTGTGATTTTGGTATTAATTGTTGTTGTATTTTGCAGGTCGGACTCCTCTGTTGGCTTGGATATTTGGACATTCCTTCGTTCATTGGGGTGCGATTCGGGCTGACGTTAGGCAAAATGGGAGGCAACTGGGTTTTTTGCAGAGATACTGTGGTTGTTCGTTGGTTGGGATTTCGGGGCATGTTGTGGCGCAGGTTGTTGGGTGAATTTGCCCGCGCTGCTCGGTTGAACCGCGCGCCGGATATAGTTGTGGTGCATTTGGGAGGGAACGACTTGGGGTCTAAGCCGGTGGGGGAGTTGATTTGGGATATCCGCTTTGACTTTCTGAGATTGTGGGTATCTTTTTCTGGGATGGTGACGGTTTGGTCGGATATTGTGGGTGTTTGCCTCGGGAGCTTTTGGAGTTTGTTTGCCCAGAAAAACGGGTTACATGGTGCCCTCGAGCTGGTGGTTATAGCTGAGGGAAAAGAAGGTTAGGTTAACCCCTTAAGCCCCGAGGGTGGTTTGCACGTTAATGACCGGGCCAATTTTTACAATTCTGACCACTGTCCCTTTATGAGGCTATAACTCTGGAATGCTTTGACGGATCTTGGCGATTCTGACATTGTTTTCTCGTGACATATTGTACTTCATGTTCGTGGTAAAATTTATTCGATATAACTTGCGTTTATTTGTGAAAAAAAATGGAAATTTGGCGAAAAATTTGAAAATTTCGCAATTTTCCAACTTTGAATTTTTATGCCCTTAAATCACAGACATATGTCACGCAAAGTACTTAATAAGTAACATTTCCCACATGTCTACTTTACATCAGCACATGGCAGAGCTCGGAAGGAAAGGAGCGCCATTTGACTTTTCAATGCAAAATTGACTGGAATTGAGATGGGATGCCATGTTGCGTTTGGAGAGCCCCTGATGTGCCTAAACATTGAAACCCCCTACAAGTGACACCATTTTGGAAAGTAGACCCTAAGGAACTTATCTAGATGTGTGGTGAGCACTTTGACCCACCAAGTGCTTCACAGAAGTTTATAATGCAGAGCCGTAAAAATAAAAAATCATATTTTTTCACAAAAATTATCTTTTCGCCCCCAATTTTTTACTTTCCCAAGGGTAAGAGAAGAAATTGGACCCCAAAGAATGTTGTGCAATTTGTCCTGAGTACGCTGATACCCCATATGTGGGTGTAAACCATTGTTTGGGCGCATAGCAGAGCTTGGAAGGGAAGGAGCGCCATTTGACTTTTCAATGCAAAATTGACTGGAATTGAGATGAGACGCCATGTTGCGTTTGGAGAGCCCCTGATGTGCCTAAACACTGAAACCCCCTACAAGTGACACGATTTTGGAAAGTAGACCCCCTAAGGAACTTATCTAGATGTGTGGTGAGCACTTTGACCCACCAAGTGCTTCACAGAAGTTTATAATGCAGAGCCGTAAAAATAAAAAATCATATTTTTTCACAAAAATTATCTTTTCGCCCCCAATTTTTTATTTTCCCAAGGGTAAGAGAAGAAATTAGACCCCAAAAAATGTTGTGCAATTTGTCCTGAGTACGCTGATACCCCATATGTGGGTGTAAACCATTGTTTGGGCGCATGGCAGAGCTTGGAAGGGAAGGAGCGCCATTTGACTTTTCAATGCAAAATTGACTGGAATTGAGATGGGACGCCATGTTGCGTTTGGAGAGCCCCTGATGTGCCTAAGCATTGAAACCCCCCACAAGTGACACCATTTTGGAAAGTAGACCCCCTAAGGAACTTATCTAGATGTGTTTTGAGAGCTTTGAACCCCCAAGTGTTTCACTACAGATTATAACGCAGAGCCGTGAAAATATATATATTTTTTTTTTCACAAAAATGATTTTTTAGCCCCCAGCTTTGTATTTTTACAAGGGTAACAGAATAAATTGGACCCCAAAATTTGTTGTCCAATTTGTCCTGAGTACACTGATACCCCATATGTGGGGGGGAACCACTGTTTGGGCGCATGACAGAGCTCGGAAGGGAAGGAGCGCCATTTGGAATGCAGACTTAAATGGATTGGTCTGCAGCCGTCACGTTGCATTTGCAGAGCCCCTGATGTGCCCAAACAGTACAAACCCCCCACAAGTGACCCCATATTAGAAACTAGTCCTCCCAAGGAACTTATCTAGATGTGTTGTGAGAACTTTGAATCCCCAAGTGTTTCACTACACTTTATAACGCAAAGCCGTGAAAATAATTTTTTTTTTTTTTTCACAAAAATGATTTTTTAGCCCCCAGTTTTGTATTTTCACAAGGGTAACAGGATAAATTAGACCCCAAAAGTTGTTGTCCAATTTGTCCTGAGTACGCTGATACCCCATATGTGGGGGGGAACCACTGTTTGGGCGCATGACAGAGCTCGGAAGGGAAGGAGCGCCATTTGGAATGCAGACTTAAATGGATTGGTCTGCAGGCGTCACGTTGCATTTGCAGAGCCCCTGATGTACCCAAACAGTACAAACCCCCCACAAGTGACCCCATATTGGAAACTAGACCTCCCAAGGAACTTATCTAGATGTGTTGTGAGAACTTTGAACCCCCAAGTGTTTCACTACAGTTTATAATGCAGAGCCGTGAAAATAAAACATCTTTTTTTTTCTCACAAAAATGATTTTTAGCCCCCCAAATTTTTAATTTTCCCAAGGATAACAAGAGAACTTGGACCCCAGAAGTTGTTGTTCAATTTGTCCCGAGTACGCTGATAACCCATATGTTGGGGTAAACCCCTTTTTGGGCGCACGGGAGAGCTCGGAAGGGAAGGAGCACTGTTTTACTTTTTCAACGCAGAATTGGCTGGAATTGAGATTGGACGCCATGTCGCGTTTGGAGAGCCCCTGATGTGCCTGGACAGTGGAAACTCCCCAATTCTACCTGAAACCCTAACCCAAACACACCCCTAACCCTAATCCCAACGGTAACCCTAACCACACCCCTAGCCCTGACACACTCATAATTCTAATCCCAACCCTAATCCAAACCGTAAATGTAATTCAAACCCTAACCCTAACTTTAGCCCCAACCCTAACCCTAACTTTAGCCCAACCCTAACCCTAACTTTAGCCCCAACCCTAACCCTAACTTTAGCCCCAACCCTAACCCTAACTTTACCTCCAACCCTAACCCTAGCCCTAACCCTAACTTTAGCCCCAACCCGAACCCTAGCCCTAACCCTAGCCCTAACGCTAACCCTAACCCTAGCCCTAATGGGAAAATGGAAATAAATACATTTTTTAAATTTTATTATTTTTCCCTAACTAAGGGGGTGATGAAGGAGGGTTTGATTTACTTTTATAACGTTTTTTATATCGGATTTTTATGATTGGCAGCTGTCACACACTAAAAGACGCTTTCTATAGCAAAAAACTTTTTGCGTCTCCACATTTTGAGACCTATAATTTTTCCACATTTTGCTCCACAGAGTCATGTGAGGTCTTGTTTTTTGCGGGAAGAGTTGACGTTTTTATTGGTAACATTTTCGGACACGTGACCGTTTTTGATCACTTTTTATTCCGATTTTTGTGAGGCAGAATGACCAAAAACCTGCTATTCATGAATTTCTTTTGGGAGAGGCGTTTATACCGTTCCACGTTTGGTAAAATTGATAAGGCAGTTTTATTCTTCGGGTCAGTACGATTACAGTGATACCTCATTTATATCATTTTTTTATGTTTTGGCGCTTTTATACAATAAAAACTATTTTATAGAAAAAATAATTATTTTGGTATCGCTTTATTCTCAGGACTATAACTTTTTTATTTTTTTGCTGATGATGCTGTATGGCGGCTTGTTTTTTGCGGGACAAGATGACGTTTTCAGCGGTACCATGATTATTTATATCAGTCTTTTTGATCGCGTGTTATTCCACTTTTTGTTCGGCGGTATGGTAATAAAGCGTTGTTTTTTGCCTCGTTTTTTTTTTTTTTTCTTACGGTGTTTACTGAAGGGGTTAACTAGTGGGGCGGTTTTATAGGTTGGGTCGTTACGGACGCGGCGATACTAAATATGTGTACTTTTATTGTTTTGTTTTTTTATTTAGATAAAGAAATGTATTTATGGGAATAATATATATGTTTTTATTATTATTTATTTAGGAATTATTTTATTATTTTTTTTTACACATGTGGAAAATTTTTTTTTTAACTTTTTTACTTTGTCCCAGGGGGGGGACATCACAGATCGATGATCTGATAGTGTGCACAGCACTCTGTCAGATCACCGATCTCACTTACATCGGTGCAGGCTTACCAGCGTCTGCTCTGAGCAGGCGCTCGGTAAGCCACCTTTCTCCCTGCAGGACCCGGATGCCGCGGCCATCTTGGATCCGGGACCTGCAGGGAGGAAGGAGGTAGGGGACCCTCGGAGCAACGCGATCACATCGCATCGTATGATGTACTATCCCGTCACCGGGAATTAAGTCCCAGGTCACCTTGACGGGATAGTACGTCATATGGGATTAAGGGGTTAAAAAAGTTTGGGGGGGGGGGGGCTTTTGCCCATGGTGTGCCAGTTTTGTTAGCTCCAAGAACCCTTGTTTGTTTTGTTAATAAACGGCCGCTGTGGTCAATTTATCCAAAGGAAAAATGGTCATGTGTTAATTTGTTCAGTAATAAGTTTTGGTTTTATGGAGAATTTGGTATGGTGGGATTATGATGTCATGAGAGGACCAATCTTGGCGATACTCAGTCAAGCGGGGGGGCTGCAATATGCACAGCTAAATGAAAGCCCCCCCATGACTGTGGTGCCAAGGGGAGTGGGAACATTTAAAGGTAGTGCAGTGGGATTGGTTGAAAGGGGACAAAAGAGGGGGCGGGTGTTTAGGCTGAGGAGGGTGTGGGTATAAAGAAAAGTGTGTGGTTAGGGACAGTACATGTGGCATTAGCAGGGAAAGAAGAATACGGAGGCTTTATAGATATGTGTTCACCTCATAGTGTTAGGGTATGTGCACACGTCCGGATTTCTTGCAGAAATTTCCTGAAGAAAACCGGAAATTTTCTGCAAGAAATCCGCATTTTTTTTTTTGCGTTTTTTTCCCGTTTTTTTCGCGTTTTTTTAGCATTCTGCAAGCGTAATTAGCTTGCAGAATGCTAAAGTTTTCCAAGCGATCTGTAGCATCGCTTGGAAAACTGACTGACAAGTTGGTTACACTTGTCAAACATACTGTTTGACAAGTGTGACCAACTTGTTACTATAGATGCTGCTTATGCAGCATCTATAGTAAAAGATAGAATGTTTAAAAATAATAAAAAAAATAAAAAATGGTTATACTCACCCAGACGATCTCCTCAGCGGCGTCCGTTCCTATAGATGCCGGTGTGGTTCACGACCTGTGATGACATCGCGGCTTGTGATTGGTCGCGTGAGTCACATGAGCGGTCACGCGACCAATCACAAGACAGTGACGTCATCACAGGTCCTGAACCACACCATCTATGGGAACCGACGAGAGAGCATGCACCGGAGAGGCGGGAACACTTCGGCGGCCATCAGAGGGTGAGTATAGGACTATTTTTTATTTTAATTCTTTTTTTTTTACCAATTATATGGTGCCCAGTCCGTGGAGGAGAGTCTCCTCTCCTCCACCCTGGGTACCAACCGCACATAATCTGCTTACTTCCCGCATGGTGTGCACAGCCCCGTGCGGGAAGTAAGCAGATCAATGGACTCCTAGGTGTGCGGCATCCCCGCAATCCGCATTTTTTAATGAACATGTTGCTTTTGTTTCCGCGATGCGATTTTTTCGCGGAAAAAATTGCAACATTTGCACAAAAAATGCGGAATACCCTCTAAATAATAGGAAGCATATGTAAGCGTTTTTTTTCGCGTTTTTATAGCGAAAAAATGCGAAAATACCGCGAAAAATCCTGAACGTGTGCACATGGCCTCTTATGCAAATGAATGAACACAACTCCACAGAAGGCATAGATAAGAAAACCTGTAGATATCCCTCAGCTGCAGGCCTTCTGGCCTGGAAACAGTATTCTCCTGTCTAGACTAAATCTCCGAAAAATGGAGACGAATGGACGGCAGAATGAGTCCAGCATCGGCGCTGCTGAGTGAATATGATGGCAGGTGGCAATCTTATAGATAAAAAAAAAATCTGTGAAAAGGTTTACATAACCTTTAAATTATCTGACAGGGGCAACAATTGCATGGAGTACAGGTATGTATATGAATTCTCTCTATGAACGAGCTGCGTTCCTTTGAGAATTACTAATTCTTACCACGCCTTAAAGAGTTGGTCTCATCTTGAGGGCAATTGAAAAAGAGTTATTCTGGAGATACAATCCCATTAAAAAACATACAAAAAACATGATACGTGTTTTCAAAAGCATGTTGGGCATTGCTGAAAAGGAAACTGCAAAAGTCTAGGGAAGAAGCCCTTCCAATTTCCACACAAGATTTTAACTGATTAGTATCCAAAGTCACTAAATATTATACATGTTCACTTTTATGGTCTTCAACTTTAGTGATATCTGCATAATGTCTTACCCAAAAGTTTACAACTATGTTCTAGAAGTAGAAGGGTTAATGAGAAAATACTCCTCCCCTGCACCACACAACATCAGAAACTTGTGCCCATTAGTCACTCTTGCCAACATGAAAAGTGTCCTTTGCTCTCACAAATGGAGGTTTTTGTACTGGGTGGGATGAATATTCATGAGCGTGCAGTGAAAGTTTTGGAGCACAACAAGTTCACTTGATGGACACAAATAGACTTGACACCATCACATGGGAGAACAGAACAGACATGAACGGTTCTCCCATTATTAAAAACATGTGGATGGGTTTTATCATAATCACAAATATGGGAGTGGTTGAGGGGAGAGAAGGAGCAGAAAAGCAGTATTTTCTTGGTAGGATTAACCCTTTCACCATCATGAATTACCATGATGATAACAGGAATATGTACACATCAGCGGACTGATGGAGCAGATATGCAACAGGAGTGATGCATGCCTCTATTATTTACCAAGGACAGTGCCATACATTCTGTTGTTGCTTGGCAGGGTACTGCATCTCTCTACATCTTATTAGTATTCACAAAGTGGCACAGTCAAAACATAATGTTTGGCGTTAATAGTTTTGCTGGAGAACTTCAGCCTCTTCAATCAGATGCAAAGTCGGAGTGCCGGGAGTGACAGATGGGGATTCTGATCCCTTTGATTTGAGACTGATTCTATTCTAAGGAAAGATCGCTAATTTTAAGGGGTTAGCCACAAACAATATGCCTCACCTATGCAATGAACCATTGGGAGCCCCACTAATTCTGAGAATAGGGATCGTGTGTTCGGTTTGGGAATAGAACAGTAATGCACTCGGATTAACACTACTTAATTCCCTCTTTACAGGCCTGTGATAGCAGGAATATGTGACTAATAGTGAAGGCGCACTATCAATCCATTTTCATGAAGGGCACAAGACGGTGGACGCTGTATTTACTTTTGAAACTATTTTCTGCAACTTAGTGTTATATAGGTGAAGGAAAAAACCCAGCTAGTCCTAACAATGTGTGTAGTAAGCGGACATGGGCAGGACGGGGCATGTGCAGCCTACGATCAGGGCACAGATTCACATCCAGTCCTGGACATCAAGATCTGATTTTGTTACCACCCTGATTCGGAAACTATGCAGTTCTAGTTGTGCTTGTTCTGGTCTGCGGTCATATCCCTCTAACACATAATCTGAAACTTCTAAAACAACAGGAAAAATCTCTGTGCTGCCCTCAGAAACAAGTCTTTGCTTTCCCATGTATAAATACAGCCTACAACATAGAAATAATTATCACATTGTGGAATATGATATTCTTGAGAACGCTGCATAAATGTCTCTGTATGACCACCAGAGGACTGCGGTACTGTCCAACTGTTTAGGTCTCCCAAACATATTTCCACACCAATGCTTTGTAAAAATGAAGGTATCATAGACATAGATTTAAACAATGTCACTCATCCAGGACAACCCCTTTAATATGGCAGCTGTAGTACCTGTTCGGCCAGCAAGAATCCTAACACACAGCTGATCATAGGGGGGAATTTGCTATTCTCTGATCATTGGCATGTAATATTACTGGATCCAGTAAGCAAAAAATGGATCCGTTACAAATGAAAGAAAAAAGGATGGCTGATTACGGATCCGTGTTCCATAGACTTCAATGCTAAAATAGTGGATCCAGCAGAGGTCAGTTATTTAAAAACAGACTAAAAAGTTTTTTGCCAAGGAATTGCTGCTGCATCCGTTTTTATTGATCATTACTGGACATGTGAACACAGCCTTAGAAAGAAAAGAAAACACTTTGAGGATGGTCCTTTAGAGTGATATTTGTAAAAACAATTACTTTTTATATAATATAAAGGATCCGCATATTGTCTAATTATCACGCTATCGAATGAAATCAAGTTTTCTAAAAGTACATAGAAAAGGTAACCTAATCTTTTCCCTCTGAAAGGAGCCTACCGTAAATGAAACTAGCCAAATCTTCCTAGTATGGACTATTTGCATAAAAATATCTAAGGTTTTTGGATGTAAGATTACCTCCATTTAATGATCATATCTAACATGTCCGCACACAATACAATATCTTATGTGGTTCAGTAATTGTGGCCCAGGAATTGCAGTCATTCAGTACCAGAGGAAGAAAGTCTAAGTGGGAGGCCCATTAGAGTCGTCATAACCAAGAGATCAGATCTAATGTAAGAAAAAAGTTTACCGTAGCTTAAAACCTTGAAAACTTGACAAGGTCTACCTTACATGCGTGCACCCTATTACATCTGACAGTGTCTCTGCTGGAAGACTGATTTGTTCATACATAATTTAATAAGAAAAAAATAATTTTTTTTTATCTGTGCTAAGCTGCCAGAGTTCACACTGTGCTAAACCAACCATTGATGACCCAAAATACATTGTAGACTGCCAAGGTTTTGCAAAAAGTAGGAGGCATGAGCACAGCTAGGACAAAAAGCACTTTAACACGGACATCTAGATTCTAGAACATCAAGATTTTTTTTTTTTTTTTTTTAGAAAAAAGCAAAACTCCAGCTGGATTTCACAGCAAAACATAACTTTTCTGCGGCATGAGGAGACTGGGGAACTTTTGAAACGGTCCAGAAATGTGGATATTTTACCCTGATACTATTACAGTCCCTGGCTCAAACTTTTCACTAAGACAAACTACATTTTCATAACTTGGCCTGTAGGAATTTGCTCAAATCAATGACTCTGAAGTGTGTTTTTCTTCTGTCAACAATCGGCCAACGAGTAATGTAACCAAGCAAATGAACCAAGGACTAAACTAACTTTACCCTGGCAACAGGCAAGTCTAACGGCCCAATGCGGCTTCATAACTCATCTTGAAATAGACTCTCGCTACTTCCTAAAAGGCCAGCCTGAAAATCTAATTTGCTGCTCACTTCCTTATTCACTTCAATAACTGTGATTTATGGCATATGTATGGTTAATTAAACCCACATTAAATAGATGCCAGTTGCATGTAAAGTTTTGCTTATCCTGCTGTTTAGCAACCAGCTTGTTTATGGGCTACACAAATTCAGTGTCTGTGCAGTGTCTCCCGGGAGCGGACTAAGCTTTATTCTGGTGTTATGGAGAAGTCTGATTCATAACTACCCACTTCCCTTAGGCTACTTTCACACTAGCGTTAACTGCATTCCGTCACAATGCGTCGTTTTGCCGAAAAAACGCATCCTGCAAAAGTGTTTGCAGGATGCGTTTTTTCACCATTGATTTACATTAAGCGACGCATTGTGACGGATTGCCACACGTCGCACCCGTCGTGCGACGGATGCGTCGTGCAGTGGCGGACCGTCGGGAGCAAAAACGCTACATGTAAAGTTTTTTGCTCCCGACGGTCCGCTTTTTCCGACCGCGCATGCGCGGCCGGAACTCCGCCCCCACCTCCCCGTGCTTCCCCGCACCTCACAATGGGGCAGCGGATGCGCTGGAAAAATGCATCCGCTGCCCCCGTTGTGCGGCGGAGACAACGCTAGCGTCGGGAACGTCGGCCCGACGCACAGCGACGGGCTGAGCCCGACGCTAGTGTGAAAGTAGCCTTATAGTGGAAGGAACTCCCAAATAAATGTTTTAGCTCCAGTAGAAATTAAATTGATGACAATATAACATGCAACATTACAACAACATGCAGCAGACATTCACTGAATATTGTGGATAGTTTATTGCATAAAGTCCTTTTACAAAACCTTATATTAAATAACTAGCTGTACTACCCGGCTTCGCCCGGGTTAATGACTGCTGTTAGCAAAATAGAATGTGTTAACAAAAATTTATTCTGCACACAAAAACCACAAAACAAATAGATAGAAATGTAATTATTAAAAGGCAAAAACTAAGCAAATAGAAGCATTTCACAACATATATTAGCTTTGTTATACTGAGAATGTCTTTGTTGCCTATATTAACCAATCAGAGCTCAGGTTAATTAACTGTAGCAAAATAGAAGCTGAGCTGTGATTGGTTGCTATTGGCAGCCTGATAAATCCCCAGCCAACAGGAAGCCCTCCCCCCTGGCAGTATATATTAGCTCACACATACACATAATAGACAGGTCATGTGACTGACAGCTGCCGTATTTCCTATATGGTACATTTGTTGCTCTTGTAGTTTGCTTATTAATCAGATTTTTATTTTTGAAGGACAATACCAGACTTGTGTGTGTTTTAGGGCGAGTTTTATGTGTCAAGTTGTGTGTGTTGAGTTGCGTGTGGCGACATGCATGTAGCGACTTTTGTGAGATGAGTTTTGTGTGGCGACATGCGTGTAGCAACATTTTGTGTGTTGAGTTGCATGTGACAGGTTAGTGTAGCAAGTTGTGTGCAGCAAGATTTGTGCATGGCGAGTTTTGCGCGTGGCGAGTTTTATGTGTGGTGCATTTTGAGTATGTGCAAGTTTTGTGTGAGGCAACTTTTGCATGTGGTGCAACTTTTGTACATGTGGCAATTTTTCTGTGTGTGCAAGTTTTGCATGAGGTGAGTTTTCCATGAGGTGAGTTTTGCACGTGTGGCGAGTTTTGCGTGAGCCTAGTTTTGCATATGGCGAGTTTTGCATGTAGCGAGTTTTGAGTGGTGACTTTTGTGTTTCGACTTTTATGTGGCGAGGTTGGTGTGTGTGTGTGGTGAAATGTGTGCTGAGGGTGGTATATGTGTTCAAGCACGTGGTAGTGTGTGGCGCATTTTGTGTTTGTGTTCATATCCCCGTGTGTGGTGAGTATCCCATGTCGGGGCCCCACCTTAGCAACTGTACGGTATATACTCTTTGTCGCCATCGCTCTCATTCTTTAAGTCCTCATTGTTCACATCTGGCAGCTGTCAATTTTCCTCCAACACTTTTCCCTTCACTTTTTCCCCATTATGTAGATAGGAGCAAAATTGTTTGGTGAATTGGAACGCGCGGGGTTAAAATTTCACCTCACAACATAGCCTATGACGCTCTCGGGGTCCAGACGTGTGACTGTGCAAAATTTTGTGGCTGTAGCTGCGACGGTACAGATGCCAATCCCGGACATACACACATACATACATACACACATTCAGCTTTATATATTAGATATACCTGTATGTAATCTCCTGTATATAGTATATACCTGTGTGTCATCTCACCTATATATAGTATATATCTGTGTGTCATCTCCTGTATATAGTATATACCTGTATGTCATCTCCTCCTATACATAGCATATACCTGTGTCATCTCCTCCTGTATATACTATATACCTGTAGGTAATCTGCTCCTGTATATAGTATATACCTGTGTGTCATCTCCTCCTGTATATAGTATATACCTGTATGTCATCTCCTCCTGTATGTAGTATGTACCTGTATGTCATCTCCTCCTCTATATAGTATATACCTGTGTGTCATCTCTCCTGTATATAGTATATATCTGTGTGTCATCTCCTCCTGTATATAGTATATACCTGTGTGTCATCTCCCCTGTAAATAGTATATACCTGTGTGTCATCTCCTGTATATAGTATATAGCTGTATGCCATCTCCTCCTGTATTAGCCCTCGTTCACACGTTATTTGGTCAGTATTTTTACCTCAGTATTTGTAAGCTAAAATGGCAGCCTGATAAATCCCCAGCCAACAGTAAGCCCACCCCCTGGCAGTATATATTAGCTCACACATACACATAATAGACTGGTCATGTGACTGACAGCTGCCGGATTCCTATATGGTACATTTGTTGCTCTTGTAGTTTGTCTGCTTATTAATCAGATTTTTATTTTTGAAGGATACCAGACTTGTGTGTGTTTTAGGGCGAGTTTCGTGTGTCAAGTTGTGTGTGTTGAGTTGCGTGTGGCGACATGCATGTAGGGACTTTTGTGAGATGAGTTTTGTGTGGCGACATGCGTGTAGCAACTTTTTGTGTGTCGAGTTGCATGTGACAGGTTAGTGTAGCAAGTTGTGTGCAGCAAGTTTTGCGCGTGGCGAGTTTTATGTGTGGTGCCTTTTGAGTATGTGCAAGTTTTGTGTGAGGCAACTTTTGCATGTGTTGCAACTTTTGTGCATGTGGCAATTTTTCTGCGTGTGGCAATTTTTCTGCGTGTGCAAGTTTTGCGTGTGGCGAGTTTTGCACGTGTGGCGAGTTTTGCATGTGGAGAGTTTTGC
The DNA here is from genome assembly GCF_051348905.1 of Ranitomeya variabilis. Taxonomy (NCBI): domain Eukaryota; kingdom Metazoa; phylum Chordata; class Amphibia; order Anura; family Dendrobatidae; genus Ranitomeya; species Ranitomeya variabilis. Next base: position 241,546,239 of record NC_135233.1, on the reverse strand, counting down.
GCGTGGCGAGTTTTGAGCGGCGACTTTTGTGTTTCTACTTTTATGTGGCGAGGTTGGTGTATGTGTGGTGAAATGTGCACTGAGGGTGGTATATGTGTTCGAGCACGTGGTAGTGTGTGGCGCATTTTGTGTGTGTGTTCATATCCCCGTGGTGGTGTGATTATCCCATGTTGGGGCCCCACCTTAGCAACTGTACAGTATATACTCTTTGGTGCCATCGCTGTCATTCTTTAAGTCCCCCTTGTTCACATCTGGCAGCTGTTAATTTGCCTCCAACACTTTTCCTTTCATTTTTTCCCCATTATGTAGATAGGGGCAAAATTGTTTGGTGACTTGGAAAGCGCGGGGTTAAAATTTCACCTCACAATATAGCTTTGACGCTCTCAGGGTCCAGACGTGTGACTGTGCAAAATTTTGTGCCTGTAGCTGCGACGCCTCCAACACTTTTCCTTTCACTTTTTCCCCATTATGTAGATAGGGGCAAAATTGTTTGGTGAATTGGAAAGCGCGGGGTTAAAATTTCACCTCACAACATAGCCTATGACGCTCTCGGGGTCCAGACGTGTGACTGTGCAAAATTTTGTGGCTGTAGCTGCTACGGTTCAGATGCCAATCCCGGACATACATACATACATACATACACACACACACACATTCAGCTTTATATATTAGACTAGCTGTACTACCCGGCTTCGCCCGGGTTAATGACTGCTGTTAGCAAAATAGAATGTGTTAACAAAAATTTATTCTGCACACAAAAACCACAAAACAAATAGATAGAAATGTAATTATTAAAAGGCAAAAACTAAGCAAATAGAAGCATTTCACAACATATATTAGCTTTGTTATACTGAGAATGTCTTTGTTGCCTATATTAACCAATCAGAGCTCAGGTTAATTAACTGTAGCAAAATAGAAGCTGAGCTGTGATTGGTTGCTATTGGCAGCCTGATAAATCCCCAGCCAACAGGAAGCCCTCCCCCCTGGCAGTATATATTAGCTCACACATACACATAATAGACAGGTCATGTGACTGACAGCTGCCGTATTTCCTATATGGTACATTTGTTGCTCTTGTAGTTTGCTTATTAATCAGATTTTTATTTTTGAAGGACAATACCAGACTTGTGTGTGTTTTAGGGCGAGTTTTATGTGTCAAGTTGTGTGTGTTGAGTTGCGTGTGGCGACATGCATGTAGCGACTTTTGTGAGATGAGTTTTGTGTGGCGACATGCGTGTAGCAACATTTTGTGTGTTGAGTTGCATGTGACAGGTTAGTGTAGCAAGTTGTGTGCAGCAAGATTTGTGCATGGCGAGTTTTGCGCGTGGCGAGTTTTATGTGTGGTGCATTTTGAGTATGTGCAAGTTTTGTGTGAGGCAACTTTTGCATGTGGTGCAACTTTTGTACATGTGGCAATTTTTCTGTGTGTGCAAGTTTTGCATGAGGTGAGTTTTCCATGAGGTGAGTTTTGCACGTGTGGCGAGTTTTGCGTGAGCCTAGTTTTGCGTGAGCCTAGTTTTGCATATGGCGAGTTTTGCATGTAGCGAGTTTTGAGTGGTGACTTTTGTGTTTCGACTTTTATGTGGCGAGGTTGGTGTGTGTGTGTGGTGAAATGTGTGCTGAGGGTGGTATATGTGTTCAAGCACGTGGTAGTGTGTGGCGCATTTTGTGTTTGTGTTCATATCCCCGTGTGTGGTGAGTATCCCATGTCGGGGCCCCACCTTAGCAACTGTACGGTATATACTCTTTGTCGCCATCGCTCTCATTCTTTAAGTCCTCATTGTTCACATCTGGCAGCTGTCAATTTTCCTCCAACACTTTTCCCTTCACTTTTTCCCCATTATGTAGATAGGAGCAAAATTGTTTGGTGAATTGGAACGCGCGGGGTTAAAATTTCACCTCACAACATAGCCTATGACGCTCTCGGGGTCCAGACGTGTGACTGTGCAAAATTTTGTGGCTGTAGCTGCGACGGTACAGATGCCAATCCCGGACATACACACATACATACATACACACATTCAGCTTTATATATTAGATATACCTGTATGTAATCTCCTGTATATAGTATATACCTGTGTGTCATCTCACCTATATATAGTATATATCTGTGTGTCATCTCCTGTATATAGTATATACCTGTATGTCATCTCCTCCTATACATAGCATATACCTGTGTCATCTCCTCCTGTATATACTATATACCTGTAGGTAATCTGCTCCTGTATATAGTATATACCTGTGTGTCATCTCCTCCTGTATATAGTATATACCTGTATGTCATCTCCTCCTGTATGTAGTATGTACCTGTATGTCATCTCCTCCTCTATATAGTATATACCTGTGTGTCATCTCTCCTGTATATAGTATATATCTGTGTGTCATCTCCTCCTGTATATAGTATATACCTGTGTGTCATCTCCCCTGTAAATAGTATATACCTGTGTGTCATCTCCTGTATATAGTATATAGCTGTATGCCATCTCCTCCTGTATTAGCCCTCGTTCACACGTTATTTGGTCAGTATTTTTACCTCAGTATTTGTAAGCTAAAATGGCAGCCTGATAAATCCCCAGCCAACAGTAAGCCCACCCCCTGGCAGTATATATTAGCTCACACATACACATAATAGACTGGTCATGTGACTGACAGCTGCCGGATTCCTATATGGTACATTTGTTGCTCTTGTAGTTTGTCTGCTTATTAATCAGATTTTTATTTTTGAAGGATACCAGACTTGTGTGTGTTTTAGGGCGAGTTTCGTGTGTCAAGTTGTGTGTGTTGAGTTGCGTGTGGCGACATGCATGTAGGGACTTTTGTGAGATGAGTTTTGTGTGGCGACATGCGTGTAGCAACTTTTTGTGTGTCGAGTTGCATGTGACAGGTTAGTGTAGCAAGTTGTGTGCAGCAAGTTTTGCGCATGGCGAGTTTTGCGCGTGGCGAGTTTTATGTGTGGTGCCTTTTGAGTATGTGCAAGTTTTGTGTGAGGCAACTTTTGCATGTGTTGCAACTTTTGTGCATGTGGCAATTTTTCTGCGTGTGGCAATTTTTCTGCGTGTGCAAGTTTTGCGTGTGGCGAGTTTTGCACGTGTGGCGAGTTTTGCATGTGGAGAGTTTTGCGTGTGGCGAGTTTTCCATGAGGTGAGTTTTGCACGTGTGGCGAATTTTGCATGTGGAGATTTTTGCGCGTGGCGAGTTTTGAGCGGCGACTTTTGTGTTTCTACTTTTATGTGGTGAGGTTGGTGTATGTGTGGTGAAATGTGCGCTGAGGGTGGTATATGTGTTCGAGCACGTGGTAGTGTGTGGCGCATTTTGTGTGTGTGTTCATATCCCCGTGGTGGTGTGGTGATTATCCCATGTCGGGGCCCCACCTTAGCAACTGTACAGTATATACTCTTTGGCGCCATCACTCTCATTCTTTAAGTCCCCCTTGTTCACATCTGGCAGCTGTTAATTTGCCTCCAACACTTTTCCTTTCATATTTTCCCCATTATGTAGATAGGGGCAAAAATGTTTGGTGAATTGGAAAGCGCGGGGTTAAAATTTCACCTCACAACATAGCCTATGACGCTCTCGGGGTCCAGACGTGTGACTGTGCAAATTTTTGTGCCTGTAGCTGCGACGCCTCCAACACTTTTCCTTTCACTTTTTCCCCATTATGTAGATAGGGGCAAAATTGTTTGGTGAATTGGAAAGCGCGGGGTTAAAATTTCACCTCACAACATAGCCTATGACGCTCTTGGGGTCCAGACGTGTGACTGTGCAAAATTTTGTGGCTGTAGCTGCGACGGTTCAGATGCCAATCCCGGACATACATACATACATACATACATACACACACACACACATTCAGCTTTATATATTAGATTACCTTATATGATGTTCAACCGCTACCATGATCTATCTCTAGATACTAAACCTCATTTTGATAAATTAGACATTTACAGGAACTTTTACTAAAAATTTGCAACTTTTTCCCTATTTTGTTACATTACAACCTGTGTCCGATTTGTGTGTCATGCATCAGCACTAATAGTCTAAGTTGGTAAAGTAAACTGAGAAAAATATAGGCATAAATTAAATTTATGGGATCAAATAACTAAAAATTGACATGTGCATATGTATTCACCCCTTTAGCACTGACCAGCCCAGAAGCTGCGCATGGGACGTACTTGGACGTTCCAACATGGCAACGATCCAAAACACAAGGCCAAGTCGACCTGTCATTGGCTACAGCAGAACAAAGTGAAGGTTTTGGAGTGGCCATCTCAGTATCCTGATCCCAATATCATTGGGCCACTCTGGGGAGATCTCAAGCACGCAGTTCATGGTAGACAGCACAGGAATTTACAGGAACTGGAGGCTTTTTGCCAAAAGAGTGGGCTGCTTTAGCATCTGAGAAAATAAAGAACTTCATCCACAACTACCACAAAAGACTTCAAGCTGTCATTGATGTTAGAGGGGGTAATACACGGTATTAAGAAATGGGGTATGGCAACTTTTGATCAGGGTCATTTGGATGTTTTGGGCTATCAATTTGATTTAAAAAGAGAAAACACAGTAGTTTGACAATAAATGGCATCACCCAACCACTAACCATTGCGTGGAGAAAAAGTTTTGGTGTTATCATTCATATTCTCTGAAAAAAGGCCAAGAAAGCTGAAATTCTTCTGGTTTATGTAAACTTTTGAGCACAAGTGTGTGTGTGTATATATATATATATATATATATATATATATATATATATATATATATATATATATATATATATATATATATATATACACACGTGCATGTGTACAGCTCTGGCAAAAATTAAGAGACCGCCAAATCAAAACCCTGTCATGGGCAGCCCAATCTCCAGACCTGAACCCCATTGAAAACCTCTGGAATAAAATCAAGAGGATGATGGTTAGTCACAAGCCATCAAACAAAGAAGAACTGCTTAACTTTTTGCACCAGAAGCAGTGTGAAAGACTGGTGGAAAGCATGAAAGCTGTGATTAAAAATCATGGTTATTCCACAAAATATTGATTTCTGAACTGTTCCGGAGATAAAACATTAGTATTGTTGTTTCTAAATTATTATGAAGTTGATTTCTTTTTGTCAGAAAAAAATACAAAATGTATTGCTTGGAAATTCAGAGACATGTTGTCAGAAATTTATAGAATAAAAGAACAATTTACAATTTACTTATAAATATACCTATAAAGAGAAAAATCAGACAAACTGAACATTTTGCAGTGGTCTCTTAATTTTTCCTAGAGCTTTATGTTTTTATACATGTGTTTGTGTGGGTTTCTGAACGTGTGTATGCATGTATGTGTGTATGCATCTATGCTTATATGAGTGTATGCATGTGTGTGCAGATAAATAGATAGATATACTGTAGATGTGTGTGTGTCAGTGTACATACTTGTTTTTGGTTCATGTATAATACTGTAAATTTAAAGACTAGGAAAATCGACCAGGCTCTTTAAAGGGTTATTCAACAAAATAATCAATTTATCTCTGATCTATAGGATCCAACCACTGCCTCTACAGAGATTCCAAGAACAGGGGTCTGCCGTCTTGTCCTGAATGGAGAAGAGTTGTGCAGACTTGACCTCTGCTCTCTGCTGAGTGTTGCACTCTGCTATTTCCATCAGTTCCATAGAAAGGAATAGAGCAGAAGTCAAGCATGCACCCCTCTAATCCATTCATGGCTGAGCTGCAGAGTCCTGTTCTCAGGATTGTGGTGGGTCCCAGTAGTCAGTTCCCCAGTAAGTTAGCCCTCATCATCGGGATTGAGGGTAGCTTGATTTATTTGGGGAATAACCCTTTATCAGATACCAGATGGTATAGAGAACAGACACGTAGTTTAATATAATACATACATGATTGGGCTTAGCAGAACCGAATCCTAACAGAGATATATTGTCACGCACAGTGTGGGAAGACTAAGTGCAACACGAAGGGATGAGGAGAAGGGAGCCCAACACTAGGGAAGGGGGAAGTGGGGACCCCTAGGCAGATCTAAAGTCACCTGTCTGCCTTAAACGTCCCTATATATGTTCTGCACCTATCGTCGAGCAGAATCCTAATCCCTGCCTGACCCTGGCAATAAGTCCAGCTTAGGGAAGAGGTGAGCAGAGGTGAGCACTAGTCAATCCTCACTTCAACTAAAGACAGCTGGGATAGACAAACAAGGGGAACACTTATCTTGAGTAGATTCAGAGAGGTAACACAGACATCCTCCAACAGCACCAAAGAGAAAGATAGCCAACTGCTATAGCTCCAAGCCTCAACAGGGGAAAATGGAAATATCACTGGCAAATCCCAGAAGTAGATAGGAATTCTATAAACATCCAGACCAGGTGTGTCAGTTAGCGCCAGGGGGAGGTTGCCACTGGGTACAAGAGCCAGAAGGATTAGGAAGGCATCAGCAAAGGCAACCGCAGACCCCTTCCTGAGTCAGATGCTGCGTGACTGTCTGCAGCCTCTGACACACTAGTGACATATATTTCCATCTCAGAAAAAAATATATAGATAGACAGAGAGAGGCGTGGGGGGTCTAGATAGAACTCTTGCTAATGGTGCCCTGTAAACTCTATGTACACCCGTGTTTGCAGGGCGGTGATAATGAGGGCAATCTGGCCTGTTGCTCCAAGCCTAAGGCTGCGGGGGTCAAACGGTCTGATTGTCCTCATCATAAGTGGCATGCCGGGCAGGGAGGGGGGCCCAGACATATTTCTTGCACAGGGGCCCCAAGCTGTCTGTGTCCACCCCTGACAACAAACCTGCTAAGAGAGGGCTGCCAATCACAACTCTCAGCCTGGGCAAAGAGGGCTTTAACCCCTTTCCAACATGTGCTGTAATAGTACGCATATGTCGGATTCCCCATTTGGTGCGGGCTCTGGCGCTCAGCCTGCACCTTTCCGGGCACATGACAGCTGATCTATACAGCTGACATGTGCTCGCAACAGCTGTGGGTGAAATCGTGATCAACCCGCAGCAGTTAACTAGTTAAACGCCGCTGTCATTTTCTGACAGCGGCATTTAACTTGCGCTTACAGGAAGCGTGTTACTAATTCCGCCCATCGGTGACCCCGTCACATGATCGCGGGTCACCTATGGTTTAGCTGGACAACTAGAGGTCTGCAGCAGACCTCTGTTGTAGTCATTGCCAGATTGCTATGTTGCCATGATCACCGCCCTGTAGTTGGCGCCAATAGCAAGTGAGCATTTCTGATACACACAGGCGATATGATCATCGCCTGTATGTAGCAGAGGCGATCAAAGTACTGCAACTTCTAGTCTCCCATACAGACTATTGAAGCATACAAAAAGTTAAAAAAAAAGTTTTTTTAAAATATTAAAATAAAAAAATATAAAAATTCAAATCACCCCCTTTCTCCCCATTCAAAATAAAATAATAAAAAATATCAGATATACACATATTTGGTATTGCTGCTTTCAGAATCGCCCTATCAATATAAAATTTTTTTAGCTGATCGCTAAACGGCGTAACGAGAAGAAAATTCAAAACACCAGAATTACGTTTTTTGTCGCTACTACACTGCAATAAAATGCAATAACGGGCGATCAAAACATTGTATCTACACCAAAATTGTATCAATAAAAATGTCAGCTCTGTGCCTAAAAATTAAGCCCTCACCAACCTCAGATCATGAAAAATGGAGATGGTACAGGTCTCGGAAAATGGCGATTTTTTTAACAAATTTTTTATTTTTTCACCACTTAAATAAAAAAAAGAACCTATACATGTTTGGTGTCTGGAAACAAGATATTGTGGAAGACAAAGAGGTCACCAACATTATTATTCACCCCAAATGGGGTATACTCATATTTAAATAAAATGGGACCAAGGATAGGACCATAATGGACAGACTGCAACGATAAATACCAAACAAACCAAAGAAAAAACAGCCAGAAGTCCAAATATATATAAATGTACAAAAAAACTTTATTCTTAATAATGACAGATAAAAACATAACAGAAGGAAGCAATCCCCGTGCTACCCATGGCATGCACCTGTAAAGGGCAGGGGATAGGTGCCTCTAGTATAAATAGGTCCACTCATTAACCATAAGGAAAAGCCAATAATCGTGTAGGACTAGTAAAAAGTAACTGCATGTAAAGAGCAATGAAGTCTACAATTTAGCAGCAGCGCCCACACACAATGCACAGTATACATACCGGTTAATGCAGGAGTATATCTAATACGAACGGGCACCTCACCCCTGTCCACCCCGACGCGCGTTTCAGCTAATGCCTTTCTCAAGGGTTTGGTGTCTATGAACTTGTAAAGGCCCGGAGAATCCTAATGGCAGGTCAGTTTTAACATTTAGTGGACATGGTAAAAAAAAAAAAAAAAGAGGAATTGCACTTTTTTTTTTGCAATTTCACCGCACTTCGATTTTTTCCCCCCGTTTTCCATTACATGGTATGTTAAAACAAATAGTATGCAAATTGCCTCTTCTGAGAAAAAGAGGACTTAACTCACTATAGAGTTAAGTCCTCTTTTTCTCAGAAGAGGCAATTTGCATATTTAATTTCCCAGAGAAGCATTGTACGGCAAATAAGCCTCCTTACCTTGACAAGCCAGAGATGGTATGTCACTCTCCATAAGGAGAAACGATACCCCTTAGACCCCAAAACAAATAGTGTCATTCAAAAGTAAAACTTGTCCCACAAAGAAAACAAGCCCTCATATGGGCATGTTGACCGAAAGCTAAAATAGTTATGGCTCTGGGAAGAAGGGGAGCAAAAAATGCAAATGCAAAATGGCCCATGGATTAAGGGGTTAATCAGAGAGGCAGCAAAGAGACCAACAGTAACCCTGAAAGAGCTGTAGAGTTCCCAAGCAGAGATTACAGTATCTGTCCATACAAGGACAATAAGCCGTACACTCCATACAGGTGGCCTTTCTGGAAAACTGGGCAGAAAAAAAGCCTTTACTAACACGCAAAATTGTAAGGCTTGACAAACAATGTGGGAGACATATGGAGGAAGGTGTTGTGGTCAGATGACACAAAAATTTAACTTTTTGTCCACCTAGGTAAACGCTATGTCTGATGCCAAACTAACACACCTGAACACCATTCCCACAGTGAAACATAGTCGTGCCAGCATCATTGCTGTGGGGATGTTTTTTAACTGCAGGGATAGGGAAAACTGATGGTGCAAAATGATGGGATATTATTGAGCAAAAACCTGTTTCAGTCCCAGTGATTTAAGACTGGGTTGGAAGTTCACCTTCCAACAAGACAATGACCCAAAGCACATTGCTAAAGCAACACTTGAATGGTTTTAGGGGAAACGTGTAAATATTTTGGAGTGGCCTAGTCAAAGTCCAGAGTTTAATCCAATTGAGAATCTGTAGTCAGACTTGAGGATTGTTGTTCACCAGGGGAAACCATCCAACTTGAAGTAGCTGGAGCAGTTTTGCCTTGAGGAATGGGCAAAAATCCCAGTGGAAAGATGTGGAAAGCACATAGAGACTTATCCACAGAGCCTTGAAGCTAGAATTGCCACAAAATGAGGATCTACAAAGTACTGACTTTACAAGGGTGAATAATTTTGCACACTGAAGTTTTCAGTTATTTTGTCCTATTTGTTGTTTGCTTCACAATGGAAAAAAATATTCACAGTTGCAGTTATGTACTTTACATGAACTGATGCAAATCCTCAAATAAACAGTGAAATTCCAGGTTGTGAGCTAGTAAAACAGGTAAAATGACAAGGGGGTGCAAACTTTTGCAAGCCACTGTAGCTGATGCCTATAATATGTGTGACTATTTGAATCACGGCGTAGAAATCCAAAGTTGCTCCCTGTTTGACTCTGTGTAATGAGCCTAAAAGTGTGATCTCAGCATGTTAAAAGACAAAGGAGCTCATTTTCAAGTACGCTTTTTGTGAAACAGTTTGAATTAAACTAATTTTTAGTGTTCATGACAGGAAACTGCTGACAGACATCGGAATAAAACCCCGGGCACTTTATGATTTACAGTCTTAGTCTGCAGTTACTGACCTTGCACAAAAAAAAAGCAGACAGAGGGTTGATGCAATACCCTAATCATTACAGTTTTACAGACATTTACTCCCACTCTCAAAAAAAGACAAAAAAAATATTAAAACAAGATTTGCCAAAGTAACCCGGTTCCACCAACAGAGGGGGAAGCAGCAGAGAATCTCCAGAGATGGCATTTTTCAGAAGTACCTTGACAGGGGCAGGAAGAGGTGTCCCAAGAAGCCAAAGAAAATACTGGAAGACTTAAAACTTTCCAATTCTGCCCAGTAAAATGTGCTACTGTGCAGAAAACCTTCATCCAACATCCGAAGCCACCAGGACTTCGTCCAAACGATGATCTCACGGGCAGCTGCTTTCACAGTCAAATCTTTTTCCGTCCATACGATCATTCCTAGCCCACGTCTTCCAGTGTCTCTGAGCTAATTCCTTATAGAATACATCTTGCTTCTGAAGCTTTGAAATCACAATGTTAACAGAAATAGTTTCTGAAAGCATAAGGACGTCTATAACATAGATAGTGGGAAATGCAGAGCTGAAAATGAGACTTTTATTTGGCTTTAAATGGGAAGAAAAGCTCAGTTTAGGCAAAAAAAAGTGTTGGGTGGGGTTCAGGGTCCTATCAGTCACACCACCGATGCTTATTTCATGTATGATTGTACACACAGCCAGGAATGAGAGCAATGAAAAGTCTATGAAACCACTGTATGTAACTCATATATGAGCTAAGAGCTGCTGCCCAATGGTTTGAATGATCAGTGTCAGTACCTGGAACCCTACCAATCAGCAGTGCATCAAGAGGGCCACACACATTTTATAAAACTAACATATTTTTTTCCAATTTGAAGTTACCGGTACATTTTTTTTAAATACCGTACATTTTTGTTTGGTCATTTCTGTCTCTTTAAATTTTATAATCTATTTTGGGGAATTTTTAGATTATATATGCCGGTTAAATAAAATTCATTAACACTTTTTACTTTAGATATGTTGAATCTAGTTTTGTGTTTATATAATGGAAGACCCATTCACAAAGCTGAAAGGCTAGAGGTGGCCATACACCATAGTACGCTAAAGGCCACTCATTCAGATGAGAGCTATTACCTTCGATGCATCTTCAAGTTTGGCTCATTGCAAGTGTGCATGTATACTTAATAGGAAGAAGGGAGTAAGCAGCTGAAAGACTCCTCTGGACAACGACTTTGTCACGATAATGTGAATATGCCATGCTCGAGTATCACCCTAAAAGTTCCATGGCTTCCAGGCACACACTGTGGGCATTCCGACCCCCCTCTTCCCACTCTGCCTGTGTGTGTGTGTAAATCCTAAACCCCTCATTTCACCCCTCCCTCAAGAATTTTTATGGCTATATGCTGTGGGCAGACCAGTCTCCCTACCCTACTCATTCCCCCCTCCCACCTGGTACTGGTTAAAACTGGTACAGAAGTATGGGTTTCTATTGTCCTTTCAAGGTTATATATATTGGCACCGATCAGGGCTAGTGATATAAGAATTATAGATTACGGATGTCCAACGAGGGATCTCTAACTCCCTGAAATCGGTAGAAGCTAAACCCAACGAGTGCAAAGTGAGGGTTTCTTCGTAAGCAGGTCATGTAACTATGCTGTATTTACACTTAAAAGAATCGCCCCCACATGGTGCACCTCTTGATCATTGTGACTTTTGTATACGAGATTCCTGCAGCGAGCTAGGTAGAAAAATGGTTTTCAAAATGCTAAGTAAAGGGGAGGTTTCAGCCTCTAAGTGAGGTCACCACAGAGGGAGTGCCTTGGTTTTAGTCTAGGAAATAAGTAGTGAAGCAAGCAGTCTTCACGTGTCTTTTGTCCGGGGTCTAGATAATATACAGACTTGTGATGCACCTAGATATATGCTCGCCCCTCCTCCACAGCACAGTGCCAGCCATGAAATAAGATGAAATTAAGTGTTCTTTTCATCGTTAATCCCATTTTATTTGAAATTGTATTGTACATATGATATGGGTCTTTTTATAATATCTTTTCATACCTCTGTAAACACTGCCTACCTTTTTTGGAGTAAAATATAAAATTACTAGCTTGTCTTTCCCCGCTCTATAACGAACTGTCGCGTCCTCTGAAGTGAATTACGCTACTAATTTGGGTTGGCTCCAGACCCGTTAATAATTTAGAAATCGGAGCTGGTGGCAGCATAATTTGTCCTGTGCAATTGGGAGTCTTTGCAGCGACCGGCGGCGTTGATAATTATTGCTCTCGCCTGAGTGGGAGTAGTTATATAGCCCTAGCTGCAGCGTGCCCAATAGCCAGTACATAGCAGGCAGCCTTTCTGGTGACTAATTACCTTAGATACAGTACCCTGACTGACCTGAGGGTAAGAGGGACGCCAGAGAGCTGCAAGTTCCAAACCGGAACTGGAAAGTGAGATATAGATAAATCCCCTTCAGAAAGAATTAGGGGCAACCAAACAGCCCCGGTTCATGACAAAGTGGTGTGAGTGGTGGGGATGATAAAGGTATCCTCCCCGTGAACCGTGACATATTGGTGGCAGCACGGTGGGATTCCGGACATACTGGTGGCAGCGCGGTGGGATTCCTGACAGACTTATTTAGTGGGAGAGCAAATTACCAAATATACTGATATCCAATATGCCCAATATTTACACCCACTGACATCTTCTGTCAGGGGAGAGAGGAGACACTCTTATAAACTACATGTTCCGGCTGGTCAACATTCGTCCCACATGTGGCCAGTCTGTGGACTGAAGAATATTCCAACCCAGATTGTCGGTCTGTACAAAATGTGGCCGCTAAATATAAAAAAAATGACGTTTTTACCTGTAGGTAATGCTAAAACTAGTGACTCCTTGCATACTTTTCTTCACTTTCCCGGGGAATAATGTACCTACTCTCTCCCTTATCCAAATACTTTGGAATCCAGTCTACAGTCGTCCAGCGCCATCCATTTCTTATGTAAAATTAACATCACTAAACTGACATCCCAACGCGTGTCAAAACAGGTTTATTTGTTCAGGACTAAATAGTAATTAGTCTCTTTCTTGACATTTATTGATTCCTGTACAATAGGTGGTGTAAATTTAACCTGATTTCTTAAGTAACAACTCTCCCTATGATTACACATGTCTTCCTTAAAGAAACAGAAGTTTATGGGCTGTGCCATGCCAAGCTTCTATATGCTATCATGAACCAGACTTACAGAACAACTCATTTAAGACCAGACTCATCATTGCGGAGATGACATCTAAACAAGAGTCCATTGATGTGCAAACTAGGTCGTATGTATCTCTGGGTCTGTAGCTACTAGCTTACTTATCTGCAATCCATATGGGTTTACTATGTCCCATTACAAAACAATAGGAAACTAATGTTATAAAACACAAGAGCAAAAACCAAAATCCAATAACTACGCTTGGGAGCTACACGAGAGATTAGAGCCTAATACTTGTGGCCTTCTAAGATGTTAATCTTATCCTGTACCAGATACACCACAGACAATGTGTCACCAAAGACTAAAAGCATAAGGCTAAGGCCATGTGCACACGTTCAGTATTTTTCGCGTTTTTTTTTCGCGTTTTTTTCGGTATAAAAACGTGATAAAAACGTGAAAAAACGCTTAAATATGCCTCCCACTATTTTAAGTGTATTCCGCATTTCTTGTGCAAATATTGCATTTTTTTCCGCGAAAAAATCGCATCGCGGAAAAAAAAGCTACATGTTCATTAAATTTGCGGAATTGCGGGGATTCCGCACACCTAGGAATGCATTGATCTGCATAAGCAGCATCTATAGTAAAAAGTTGGTCACACTTGTCAAACAGTATGTTTGACAAGTGTGACCAACCTGTCAGTCAGTTTTCCAAGTGATGCTACAGATCGCTTGGAAAACTTTAGCATTCTGCAAGCTAATTTCGCTTGCAAAATGCTAAAAAAAAAAACGCAAAAAAAACGCAAAAAAAATGCGGATTTCTTGCAGAAAATTTCCGGTTTTCTTCAGGAAATTTCTGCAAGAAATCCTGACGTGTGCACATACCCTTAGGGTATGTTTCCACGTTCAGGAAACGCTGCGTTTTTGACGCTGCGTTTTTCCGCAGCGTCAAAAACGCAGCGTCCAGATGTTACAGCATAGTGGAGGGGATTTCATGAAATCCCGACTCCACTATGCGTTAAAAAATGCATGCGTTTTTGCCGCGAAAACGCATGCGCGGTGCGTTTTTTCAAAACGCAGCATGTTGCTACAATGAGCAAAACACGCAGGCACACCGCAGGTGACCTGCCAGTGACCTCAGGTGCAGTTTTGGTCAGGATTTTACTTGCATAAAATCCTGACCAAAGCCTGAAGCAATCCTGAACGTGGACACATACCCTAAAGGTGATGGAAGGATTTGTCTAACTCTAACCACTATGGTTAAGAGTGTCTGGGACGTGCTGTGCTGTCCAGTCTGACAATAGGGGTGTGTGTGATGTCCAGCTGAAGTTATCAGCTCCCTGTTCCAGCCAATTGGAGAATACAAACCCTACAAAACCTTCCAGCTTGCTGCTAGAAGCTGCCAGATATAGCTTAGTGCTTCCCTGGTTAGGTATGTGCCTTCTGCTCCTGTTTGGGTTTAGTGTTTTCCTGTTTTGACCTTGGATTATCTTTCTGGCTATTCTTATGGATCCTCATCCTGTACTTGACATGACCTCTCAGGCTCTGACCCTGCTTGGCGACCATTCCTGCCTCTGGAACTGCAGTAGCATTCCACCGAGTCCCCTTGCAAAATCAGATCCCTGTACAGCGGTTTAAAGGTATCAGGATTTCTCTGGAATCTGAGGTAGCCTTGTGAGCCTGTGGCCTCAGACAAGCGCTACATTTTCTTCCCAAGACACCTGCTATTGGGAAAGCCTAGGACAAATTACACACATTAGATGCTCAGATACTGGGGGTTTTGCCCACCGTCCATGAATACTGGGCCAGGACCATACTGTACATTAAGACAGTACATCATACAACCTGGCTTTGAGCTGAATGACAAGAAGTAAGTTTAATCTGTTGTTCTTAAGAAATTAGAAGAAATGTCAAATTTGTGATAACCATTTCCTATCCAGATCCCAGGAGACATGATAACCTCAGCCTCAAACATGAGTATGCTTGTTGGCTGATGGAAGGAGACACCCAGGGAACTCCATACATTGGTGGTGGCTTCCTCTCCTGTTGGACAAACGTGGATTTTCTAATCAGTCATTCCTACCTGTGACCTGCTAACTGCCAAATGCCTTTATTTGGGTCAAAGATTTTGTAGACTCTGCATGTAGGGAAATAGGTATGGTGTCTCCTGCCTATTTGATGTTTTTACTTCTACTCTCTTTAGAAGTATTTTCCAATGAATATGACATTGTAGTTATCAAAATCTTGGGGATAATGGATTGCTCTGTACATTATTTACTTTATATTGGATTTAAACCTGGTCTATCACTTTTTCCCAAGGGACATCATAGCTGCCTGGCAGCGGCTTATTCTCCTATCAACATGGAGAATACTTGCACACTCAGCCAAACCGAGAGTGCATGAGTATAGGCGAATAAGAAAATAGATGTTTACATCCTTTGGAAATATACCAAATAATGCCATGGCGCTCTGTAATCAGCAATTTGGAGGACGTCCAAATCCTGGAAAAAATATGACTTGTTAACCACCCACCAGGTTTATACCACCAGACACGATAAATTCAAAGCAATTCATGTGACTAAAAAATTATTTCTACAAGTGATTTTTTTCCCATCTGCTATTTTCTCCCATGAATGTAGTTTAAGAATTCGATCTCCTTCCAAAGCCAATTTTGCTGACCTGTTTAAAACACAAACAACCCACATGTAACTACATGGATTTTCCTATAATTTTGGAAACTTTTTCAAACACAAAAAAAACAACACAAAAAAGTAAGAAATCAATTAGCTATTATCCTGTGGAAAAAAAAGCTACAAAAAGCCAGACACGCCATTCTTTGGAGGTTAGCTAAGAGTCAGAATATACCCCAACAGTCTTGTGGTTTGGCCACAACTGTGAAATCTTGGATGTGATCCTGCACGGACATGAAGGCTGAGACCTCACAACCCCTTCCAGGAGGCCAAGTTCTGAATTCAGCTTGATCTCATCAGTCAGAGGTTACATTTTTCCGCTATGAACACAAAGTAGTTAACAGTGAATAATAAAAAAGTGATAGGTTTCTGTGCAATTTAAGAATAGGATTATATATCACTATACTGTAATCACCTACGTGGGTATAAATCACAATTACAGCTCGTCACCTGGAGGTTATGAGGTTGTTGGAAGACATTTGTACAATATCCAGATCTGAAACACAGCCATGGCCAAAAATGTTAACACCACTGATATTGTTCCAGAAAAATATTTCTCCCTGATAATTATTGCAATTACACGTTTTGTTATATACATGTTTATTTACTTTGTATGTATTGGAACAACACGTGAAAGGAGAAAAAAGGCAAATTGGACATAATTTAAAACAAAACCCCAAAAATGGACCGGTCAAAATTGTTGGCATATTTCAAAAAATGTGGGCAAACGACTTTGTTTTAAGCACGTCTTTGAGCAGGACAATGGCCCCAAACACACTTCAAGAAGCACCCAGAATTGGATGGAAACAAAGCGCTGGAGAGTTCTGAAGTGTCCAGCAAAGAGTTCAGATCTAAAACCCATTGAATACCTGTTGACAGATCTTAAAATTGCTGTTGGGAGAAGGCATCCTTCAAATATTAGAGTCTTGTTGCAGTTTGCAAAAGGGGAGTGGTCCAAAATTCTAGTTGAGAGGTGTAAGAAGCTTGTCGATTGTTACAGATAGCAATTGATTACAGTTATATACTCAAAGGTATGCCACCAAATATTAAGATGAGGATGCCAACAATTTTGTCTGGCCCATTTTGGGGGTAGTATGTAAAATGATTTTTAATTTGCCTTTTTTCTCTTTTTGTGTGTTGTTTCAATGCATACAAAGGAAATAAACATGTGTATATCAAAACGTGTGTAATTGCAATAATTTTCTGGGAATACTTCATTTTCTGGAACAATTTCAAGGTTGCCAACACTTTTGGCCATGACTGTATCTCACATAATAGACAAATATGACTTAATAGAAAAATATAATTTTAATACTTGTAACCCCTGGCCAGGTGCCCCATTAGGTAATCTCGACATTGCAGCAGGTGGTTGTCCACTTTGGATCCTTTACTATGATCCAGAACATATAACTGCCCTGTATGAGTGTATCTTGTTGTGGCAGACTTGAGCCATCCTTGTATTATCTGAATTACTATATTTCCCCTGCAGCATTACTGAAGAATAAAAGCCTGGATAGTCGCATCTTCTCAGCAAAATCAGGAGTGCTAGGAGCAAAATCAGGGTGATCAGTTGATTGCTATGGGGGAATGTAATCTTATGGAGAGAGCAAACCAGGACAGAGGCAAGACGGAGCACAAAGTAATAGAAAGGTTATTGTTGGCACTCCAGGTGGATGGTGGTGCTCAGTTGTAGGATGCTGAAAGATCAATAAAAGCTATTCTCTTATCTGTAACTAAGGAGTGCATGGTCTATCACATACTACAGGCACATAACCTAATTTACCATAGTGAATAGGTCCATTGGGAGTTCCAGCTGACGATCTAAAAATGGGATTTTGACAGAGGTCCAGAAAGCCACAAACTTATGGCCTAAATGTGATTTGTTCCTGACCCAAATGTGATGCGGTTTCTGGGGAAAAAAAAAGCTTTGAGTTTGTAGTTCTCACCACTCCATTGTCCTCATGCAATACCACAGTTTGCATCCGATATTTTAATTTTGTGTCAGCACTAAATGACAAACATAGCACACAGTTAAAATGGCACCATATGTTGCATTTTCATCTCCTAATCCCCTCAAAAGGTGCCTTGAAAAAGCCAAATTAAAGTGGATATGTATGGAGAAAGAATTTCCCCCTTATGTAAACAGTTTAAGGCATTATTGGGTTGGTTTGTTTTTCTTTGCCTTCGTCAAATAGAGACCAGCTGTTTTTTGCGTAGGAAAATCCATAGAAACTTATCGAGAGGTGCCCCAGGATCTATCTATCTGGGGAGCAGACGGAGATCATCTTGTTTACTGCTCAATGATAAGGTCATGTAATCTCACGAGAAAATATCTAAATCAGAGCAGAAACGGGAAAAATATAATGTTATTAACAAATCACTAGGAAAACAAAATGCCAGGGTGTGCTACATGTTCTCAGCTCGGTAATAACCCAACCAGGAACTTCTGTCTCTTTTTCTTGCTCTTGTTTGCAGTTTGTTAATTAGTAGAGCTTATTCTCACTAACATTTGACCAGTTTTGATGTCCCATTTTATTTAGCTGAAATTCTTTTGACAAACTGACTACAGGGTAAGATATAAGCATTACATGGCAACTATTGAAATTAATGGATATCCATTGTATAGACATCAGAGCTCTACCAAACAAAACTGTACTCGGAATAAAGGTCTAAGGAGCTGTGTTGTCTGTAAGGAGAAGGTTGTGGAGCCTCAAAGTTGGTTTCTAGTTGTTTTGAGATTTTCCTGTATAATGAAGATTATGGACCACTTCTATAGTAACCCACAGAAAACACATTGAGAAGTCATGACAAGTCAGCTCTGCTACATCGTTGTGACTGACAATCTGGCTCTTCAAGAAATTCTGTAATAGATGTAAAGTGTCCTCCTGGGTGTTGATTAGGGATTACAGTGTTACATATGCTGACAGTAAATGCCTGAGGAGTGATGAGACACGTAACCAGGTACCAGCCTGTCCTAGTCAACGTATTACCTTTCTTCATAAAGTTATTATTTAAAGGGAATGTCACCACAAAAATCATATATGAGCTAAGGCCACCGGCATCAGGGGCTCATCTACAGCATTTTGTAATGCTGTAGATAAGCCCTGGATGTAACCTGAAAGGTAAGAAAAACCAGTAATATTATACTCACCCAGGGGCGGTCTGGTGCGGTCCGGTTCGATGGGCGTCGCGGTCCGGCGCCTCCTATCTTCATACGATGACGTCCCCTTCTTGTCTTCCTGCCGCGGCTCCTGTGCAGGCCTACTTTGTCTACACTGTTGAGGGCAGAGCAAAGTACTGCAGTGCGCAGGCACCGGGAAAGGTCAGAGAGACCCAGTGCCTGCGCACTGCAGTACACTTGGGAACACTTTCAAAGTTTTCCCAATTTTTCGGACTGACCGACCTTCATTTCTTAAAGTAATGATGGCCACTCGTTTTTCTTTACTTAGCTGCTTTTTTCTTGCCATAATACAAATTCTAACAGTCTATTCAGTAGGACTATCAGCTGTGTATCCACCAGACTTCTGCACAACACAACTGATGGTCCCAACCCCATTTATAAGGTAAGAAATCCCACTTATTAAACCTGACAGGGCACACCTGTGAAGTGAAAACCATTCCCGGTGACTACCTCTTGAAGCTCATCAAGAGAATGCCAAGAGTGTGCAAAGCAGTCAACAAAGCAAAAGGTGGGTACTTTGAAGAACATAGAATAAAATACATAATTTCAGTTGTTTCACTTTTTTGTTAAGTATATAATTCCACATGAGTTACTTCATAGTTTTGATGCCTTCAGTGTGAATTTACAATTTTCATAGTCATGAAAATACAGAAAAATCTTTAAATGAGAAGGCGTGTCCAAACTTTTGCTCTGTACTGTATATACATACATACACAGTGGGTACGGAAAGTATTCAGACCCCTTGTAAATTTTTCACTCTTTGTTTCATTGCAGCCATTTGAGCCCTTGAGAAAGCGATCAACAAACAAGCGAAACGTACGTTGGGGGCTCTGCTGGATCAGCCTAGTGTCATTTCCCCTACCTCTTGTCAGCCGCTGGTGAGCATTATATTATATGTATTTAATTGTAGACCACATGGTCATGGTATTAGCACCTTAGTGATAGTATGCTCTCCAACCTTATGTACTTCTGCCAAATATGGGGTATGTGGCACTGGTGATCTTTTTCCTTTCATCCTTTTGCAACTCTATTATCGTGTTTTTTGTATTGAATTTTACTATATATATTTACAATAAAATATCTTCTTAAACCTGTATACTCCTTTTTCCTCCGAATTTTTCTATTATTGCATGGAGTTGGTTTTCTCTGTTGTTCTCCTTCTGAGGCATAGCTTTGCACAAATTTTCTGCATGATAGTGCTATCATGTAGTGATCTGGGTTTTGTTTCATGTATATACCCATGTAGTTACTTCTGAATAATTAGTTAGGGGTTGGGCAGTTTGCCATCATTCGGGACCTTTATCTATTAGCTAAAAGCTTGAGAAAGGCTCATTTAGAGCCGAAACGTTGCACAGACGTGGGTCTGATTAAATCCTGCACATTTATTAAGAAAAATGGAGGGCTGCCTTCTTTTTTGAACTTTATGGACGTTGGATAACCAGTGGACAGGTTACCTGGAGGCTTTGCACCCAGAGATGTAAGTAGAAGTGTTGTGCTGTTCCTTTTTTATGAATAAAGCATAAAGCAACTACAAAGAGTGGTTCTCTCTGGAAAGCGTATCAAACCTACATAGGAAAATCCATTAATATGAATGACTATCATTGCAGTATAGTAGTGCCCAATTTCTCCTGTGGTGGTGCTGTAGAAGAATAGAACACTTGCTGCCATGTTTCACCTCTGATCAGCAGAGACTCCATTAGCAGGCTTGTTGTAGAGACAAAGAGACACTACCAACTAAATTGTAGAAAATAAATGGCAAAAGTTGAAAGAAAAAAACAGATTTGGAAAATGGTTTTCAGGGCTCTTGTTCATTATTCCAATAAAAACATCAGTCCCTCAGAACCTCAACACTTAGGGGGAGGCTATTCATCTTACTGAGTGATGACAAACAAAGGAAACCGACCCAAGGAATAATTTGAATATATCATTCCTCATGTCGGTCAGTTTCCCAAGTAGTAGTTGGTGGGATGGTTATAAAAAAAAAAAGAAAAGAAAAGGGATAATGGTAAAAACATTCAGGCTTTTTCAGAAAGTGTCAGTGACAGTAATACGGCTGAAGTGAGGGGTTTTAACTCGATTATACCAGTACTGTAAAAACAAAAGCACAATTAATTTGCTGAAGTCAGCAGATTTCTTGGCAGTTATAAGACCAGACTGTAGATTCAACTGAACCGCATGTAGACAGTACAGAAAAATGATAATTTTTTATTATTGTAATAACAGATTACAGAAAGCATTTATAGCCTGGGAAAGGGAAGACGGCAAACCGATGTCCTGCTATGAACTGTTATCTGCAAACATGATATTCAAAGGACACCACGAGTACTTAAAATGGGTAAGCTGGGTCTACAATAATATAATAGTGTACCGATGTACAAGAACTCTAATAGTCAATTCTCAATCTGGATGGGCTATTCATGTTTAACCATCGTAGGTCCAGCCTCTAGGACGTAGCAACCATCAGGTTATCTTTGCCAGGTACGGCACCTTTTCCCATTAGAGATTAAACTCCTTACATGGAGGGAAGTCTCCTTTTCAACTAATTTATCTATTAGACATATACAAAGAGTATTTTTTTAATTGAAGGAGCCAGATTATTTTTGCAATACATAGACCCCACTGATTTTAACCCCTTCATGATATGCGCCGTACTAATACGGTGCATGTTGTGTCTCCCCCTTTGATGTGGGCTCCGGCGCTGAGCCCACATCTTTCCCGGCACATGTCAGCTGTTTTGAACAGCAGACATGTATCTGGAACAGCCGGGGGTGGAATCGCGATCCATCCTTGGCTATTAACCCGTTAAATGCTGCTGTCAAACTGACAGCGGCATTTAACATGCGCTTCAAAATCTATATATCTTCTCCCCTATAATGTGCAAACTCTTTATAAAAAAAAAATATATATAAAAAAAATGTAGACATCAACAGTCACGGGAACATAAAATAACACATTTATATTTACTTGTGATGTTTTTCTATTATCGTAAAAAGTTCTATGACCTTCCTATTAGCAATAGTAACAGAAATTTTCTAGGATTTAAACTTGTCAATGAAGGTCATCAGACCTTAACAAACGACAAGGACAACACAAAAAGCGTGTGATCTTAGCTGCTACAGATATGCACGCTGAAAAACTGTTGGTGCGTGATGTAGGGTGTTTCCATGTTTCCACTAACAATTGCCACAAAAGTAACAATCCCCTCTACATCAAAGCACTGAGGCCTAATCCCCTGGAAGGACATAACTCATTATTGCTACATATCTGAGCAATGTCTCTGTCAAAAGATCACAGCCTGGGAGGTCGCGCAGATCCACCCAATGTTATCTTTTTGTAAAGAACAGCTCTCTGCTGCCCCGTATTGTCCGAACAATTACATTATTGACTGATGATTAACGAAAGAGGCTGTTTCAACTAATAGGCCAGTTATTTGGAAACTAACAGTGATTGTATGGAATATATACCCAGGTACGGTCACTGCTAACTCCACGATAACCCAAGAACTATTTGTTGCCACCACCAATCATTTTCCAGCCGATTGGATGTTGTTTTAGGTAACATAACTTCAGGGGTGCGGTTTACAGAACAAAAGCAAAGTAAAGTAAAGTAAAGTAAGGCTACGTTCACACTAGCGTTGTGCGCCGCTGCGTCGGCGACGCAACGCACAACGCACACAAAAACGCGTCAAAACGCACGCAAAAACGCTGCGTTTTGCGACGCATGCGTCGGTTTTTGCCAAAAATCGGACGCAAGAAAAATGCAACTTGTTGCGTTTTCTTGGTCCGACGCTTGCGGCAAAAAAGACGCATGTGTCGCACAACGCAACAAAAAAAAACGCATGCGTCCCCCATGTTAAGTATAGGGGCGCATGACGCATGCGTCTCCGCTGCGTCCCCGACGCAAACCCGACGCACATTAGCTTAACGCTAATGTGAACGTAGCCTAAAAGCAGAGCACAGCGGTGACATCACCGCTGTGCCCTGCTTTCCGGCCGGCACTCACAGTCAGTGTGGGAAGCAGACGGCGAGGTACCTGACGGACACCGGAATGTGAGTATGTACTGTTTTTTTTTTTTTACATTTACGATGGTAACCAGGGTAAACATCAGGTTACTAAGCGCGGCCCTGCGCTTAGTAACCCAATGTTTACCCTGGTTACAAGCGAACGCATTGCTGAATCGGTGTCACACACACCGATCCAGCGATGACAGCGGGTGATCCAGCGACGAAAGAAAGTTCCAAACGTTCTGCTACGACGTTCGATTCTCAGCGGGGTCCCTGATCGCTGCTGCCTGTCAGACACAGCAATATCGTATGGATATCGCTGGAACGTCATGGATCGTACCG
Organism: Ranitomeya variabilis; assembly: GCF_051348905.1. Lineage (NCBI taxonomy): Eukaryota > Metazoa > Chordata > Amphibia > Anura > Dendrobatidae > Ranitomeya > Ranitomeya variabilis. The sequence goes on along the minus strand of NC_135233.1, from coordinate 241,522,834 downwards.
TCGTAGTGACCAAAGTGCCACTGTGAGACGGTACCCTTAGGGTGTATGTATGTATCTATCCACAAACAGTCTATTTTATTATCTGGACCTAGGTAAAGATCTTTCCTGTCTAATCACTTGTACTCTGTAGGGAGTCTGGGCTTCAAAAGGAATTTTAATTGGTTTTGTCACTTCCCTGCTATACGTAATTTTCTCACTTCCTTATGTTCATTGTGCAATTCTACATCAAGGAGGCTTAGATTTCAAGCTCTGTCTCTTTGAGAGGTTCTGTATGAGAGAGTAGGGGGGAACGAATGTCCCCTTTTTGGAGTTATAGATCCTAATGTTTCTATGACAGTCTAATCTTCAGTCTTCGGGATCTGTCAATAATTAGTGATGAGCAAACGTGCTTGGATAAGGTTTTATCCAAGTATCTTGGACATGCTCGAATAATATGTTTGAGTCCCTGTGGCTGCATGTTTGAGCACATGTGCTCTGATAACGTGTTATCCGAGCAAGCTCGGGTGTTTATCCGAGTATTTTGGAAGTGCTTGAATAATATGTTCGAATCCCTGTGGCTGCAGCATGTTTTGCGGCTGTTAAACAGCCACAAAACATGTGGAGATTGCCTAACAAACAAGCAATTCCTGCATGTGTTGCAGCTGTCTGATAGCCGCGGATCATAGAGACAAGGGGACTCGAACATGTGATTCAAGCACACCCAAGATATTCAGATAACAACCAAGAATGCTTGGATAACACATTATTCAAGCACATTCGCTCATTATTATTAATAATGCAACACTGTTAGGACAAGTTCTTTTGGTGCCAAAGGCAAACCTGGCACGTGACAAGAGCTTTTGTGCCCTAATACTACAGTGACTAGTATCTTGAAAGGTTATTTTCATCATCAGCTATCCAGGAGAAATCTCATAGACAATGAATGACGGGAACATGCCCGCTACTGTTCCTACGGAGGATTTCAGAGTCCTGTTCTTGGGATCGATGGGGGTCCCAGAGGTCAGATCATAATTTACTTGATAATTAATATTAATTTCCATAAAGAAGGAATTGGCAGTGTCCAGGAGTAGTCGGTCCTGGTCCCTGTTATAGCCCAAAATTATAATAAGGTAGGCGTCTAATGCGCAGTCTGGACAAGTCTGCACCTTTCATTTATTTCATTGACGATGGCTGACCTTTTCACAAGTGTAAATACTTAACCTCCTCAACAAAATACCTGGGGATGCTGAAATCTTATTTTATTGCTCAAGGAACTGACTTACAGACTGTAAAACAAATTCCAGGAAAGCCGCCTGATAGGATTATGTCAGTGGTATTCCTTTAATATCCCAACAGGGTACTAAATAGCCCAGGACGTCTATGAATCGACTGCTTCAAAAGAGAAAAACAGACAAACTTGAAGGAACGCTATGAAACACTGACATTTGAGAAATGGGTTTGTGCAGCAGGTGGTTTACACAAAAATGGATTTACCAGGACACAGGTATTCATAAAATGAGAAATATATCAGCTTAGCTGAAAAGACAAATCAGGATGTTATCAATGCATTCATTAGATTGGCTATTCCAATTGTGGCACTGCAAGTATGATATAGAGGATTCAAAATATATTATACACTTAGAATATTACTTTAATATTTATCTGGGGTAGGCTTCTAATTGATTTAAAGTGGTTGTCAAGCTTAAAAAAAATGCCAAAGGAAGTGGCAGTTAAAAATGAATGAAAGATTTGTATAATCGCAAGCTTTAACCCTCCAGTTTAACCCCCAGGTTGCTCCAGTGGTCTCTGGCGGGATAAGAAATGATGACATCCCATTCTTTGGTCAAATAATCGTGGGGCATGCCAAGACTGTGGGAGTCAGGGAGCAAACTGGGGAAGCCTGTAATGGAGCCATATCAGTTACAGAAAGTGACAATATATTATTTTTTTGTTGAAAATAGAGGACCCCTTTTAAATAAATTATTGGTGGAAGGTTGATCAGCTAAAATTGGAGAATGATAACACCTCACCTTTAATTAAGAATTAAAAATTTCCAGTTGAAACAGAAAGATTTTTATGTCCAGGGAAAATGACAAATCCACCACAGATAACACCTAGTGGCATTATGCTAAACAGATTCCCCGGTAGGCCACATTTTTCAATAAGGTATATAAAAGCGTCCTCCAATGTCACAGAAAATCAGCAGCACATTTAGAAATCTGCACCACTGTATGTTTGCTTTTTGCTTGTATTTTGGAGTACGATTTTTCTTTTTATTTGGAAATGATGATTTCAGACCATGGGAGCAGACCATATGAAATAATTAATGCTAAGTCCCCCCCCCCAAAAAAAAAAAAACCAAAACGAAACAAAAGCAGCAGCTAAAGACGGAGGTCGCTCCTCTGAAACTAAAAACAACACTTTTTAAATGGTTCCATCTTAATGGTTCATTACAGCAACAAAGAAAGGAGCTGCTAGAGTTACTGTTAAACAGTCAAAAGACATACGGTAGGTCCCTCTTCTTTTGGACATTATTTCTTCCTGGGATTGGTGCTAGAATAATTCATAAAGTAGAGTCAAACAAGCACACATCTTCCACAGTTATACCATAAGGAAACCTGGTATGGAGGTTGTGCCAAGTTAGCTTAAAAGGATATGGTCCTCAGGAATGCAACCATGGAGGTCAGGTAAACCACTTTTAGGATTTTGATGATGTTGCAGTAGAAGCACTAGTTGTGGCTGCCCTTCGAGTTTAAGCCAAGGTCTCGGTCACAAATATATAGCTGTATTCAGATATTAAGTCAAGTTGAATGGTCACACACATTGATTGTGGGCAAGTTTAAGAGAACAATCAAGGGACAAAGTTGCAGATACCAGAACACTATATTTGAACATTTGAAGCGAGAATCAACAAAAAAAGTCTGCATTAAATCCCTGAAATTAACTACCAAACCTAACAATGAATAAAAGGTTCACTCTAAAAAGAGACATCTGCACAAGGCAACATCTGAGTTGGAGAAACAGCCGGCCAGACTGTTGGCTGACAGCTATCTCATCCCGACTACCTCATGAGCATGCATGCTTGGATTGGCAGCAAGCAAGTGCACTGCCATAGGGAAGTGGATGAGCTACTGCCAGCTATATCTGGCTGTGCTTTTCATTCTCAAATGCTTGGAGTCAGTCAGTATGTCTCAATACATATTAATGTACTGGGTATAGGCAGCTATGTAAGATAGCCTTCCGCACTGATGACTTCAGCCATCTATGTATTAAGAGGACTGCCATGTACCACTACTTGCTGGTAATAATATCTGGCCAGACAAGGCTTTCCCTGGCAAACTTTACAGGAAGAAAAGTAATATTTGTCTCATCTAAGTAAACGTTACACCATTCTACTGGCTGTAACTAAGCTGTCTGCCAGATTTAACCACTATATCTTTATTTTTTTTTTACTGGCTGTGAGTATACTAAAGAAACCCTGCAAAGACCTGCCTCTGTAAAGGTTGGCCTGCATTTTTCCACTCGAGTGTGTCTAAACCTTGCCAATCCCTCACTGCTTCAGTTTCAGTGCTTCCTGGTTCCCCTCTGGTCTCTACTTTCTGCTATAGCGATGATGTCATGACACAAGGAATCAACAACAGCCAATCACTAACTGAGACAGGTCGTTGGAGCCAGTGATTGGCTCAGAGGTATTTTCCTGTTTGAAAGGCACAGATGATAAAGACCAGTGGGATTGGGAGCGGTGGGGGAATCAGTGAGGTTAGTATCATGTCACACTATTAAGACTTTTCATTTTTAATTTTCAAAGTGGATAACCTCTTGAAGGTGCCTAAAACAACGACACCCATCTCATAACTACAATACATTTATGCCATTGAGGATATTAATTTAAAGCGGTGTATTTTTAAAGCCAAGAGAACAGTAGTCACACAGTTCCTGTTGCTTCCCTTTTAGACTCCATTCAGCTTTATCAATCCTATTTTGGAGCCAAAAAGGAATGAAGAAAATAGTTCTTTGAAAATAAAACTTATAAGAACATGAAAGGTAAAAGTTCTGTTACTTTGTAGCTGTTCTACTTGGCTGGAGACAACTTTAATTATAAGTATTTAAGGTAAAATGCTGAAAGCTTTCCTATATTACTGGTTAATGGTGACTTTAATGTCTATGAATGATACATATTGTCTTGCTTTCTGTGATGGAATTGTCCGCAGTGTAACACTGCACTACTGGTGATAAGCAATGGGCCGGGGGCAGGGTTATTTCTCCACACTACAATCGCAGGTGCACAGACAATGTGGTTTTTGGCTTCAAACAAACTATTAAGTGGAAAAGATTAAATTGAACTGCATGATGCCAAGAAGCTAAAAATATGAAATGCACATTTAAAAAAGAGCGCATTTATATATATAAAAAAAGGTCTAAAACTATGAAGAGTGGTGTCAGTCTATTATCTACCAGCAGAATATGAAATACTATATCCAGATGGAGGATGCGGACTCGACATTAGCGTGAGCACAGACTGGAAGCTCACTGATAAGAGAAGGAATGTGTGCATTTCTATAACTGCGCAAACAAAAACTAAATTCTAGAATGTAAAATTGTATATACCTCAGTATATCCAGGTACGAACTGGGTAATAACGAATAGCAAATTGTAAAATGGCGAAATCTAAAAGATAAAGGTCCTGTATAGTCCGCACGAAAATAGTAATAATATAGTGTCCCGATACTTCCAATTTAAACCATCAGCATTAGCTTCAAACCGGAGGTTAGTTTTAGGTGGCTGCTACCGGCCGGGGCAGCCACCTGCTTGGATAGTACATCGTTACCCGGATTCATCTGAAGGACGAGCGGGGCACTACTACAGCCTCCTAAATTGGAAAACTACCAACATTGAAGGTAGGAAAAGCTGTTTACAGTCTTTTCCTAGGTATCTGTATTCACCAAGTGTTATACAGCTGATGGTTTAAATTGGAAGTATCGGGACACTATATTATTACTATTTTTGTGCGGACTATACAGGACCTTTATCTTTTATATTTCGCCATTTTACAATTTGCTATTCACTATTACCCAGCGCGTACCTGTATATACTGAGGTATATACAATTTTACATTCTAGATCTTTTACTCACAAACGGTTGTGGAAGTTTGTTGGTGTCGCTGCAGGGATATATAGCTCAGTGACACTTGGCACCACCATATTTAGGTTACATAAAAACTAAATTCTGCTTGTTGCAATGAGTAACAAATAATCTTGTGAATATTCCAGTTTGGACTTGCTTTAACTGGTGTATCTCTCTCTATATACAGTGGGTACGGAAAGTATTCAGACCCCTTTACATTTTTCACTCTTTGTTTCATTGCAGCCATTCATTTGGTAAATTAAAAAAAGTTAATTTTTTCATATTAATTACACTCTGCTCCCCATCTTGACTGAAAAAAACCCAGAAATTTAGAAATTTTTGCATATTTATTAAAAAAGAAAAACTGAAATATCACATGGTCATAAGTATTCACACCCTTTGCTTAGACATTCATATTTAAGTCACATGCTGTCCATTTCCTTGTGATCCTCCTCGAGATGGTTCTACTCCTTCATTGGAGGCCAGCTGTGTTTAATTAAACTGATAGGACTTGACTTGGAAAGGCGCACACCTGTCTATATAAGACCTCACAGCTCACAGTGCATGTCAGACCAAATGAGAATCATGAGGTCAAAGGAACTGGAAAAGGAGCTCAGAGACAGAATTGTGGCACAGATCTGGCCAAGGTTACAACAGAATTTCTGCAGAACTCAAGGTTCCTAAGAGCTCAGTGTCCTCATAATCCTTAAATGGAAGAAGATTGGGACCACCAGAAGTCTTCCTAGACCTGGCCATTCAGCCAAACTGAGCAATCGTGGGAGAAGAGCCTTGGTGAGAGAGGTAAAGAAGAACCCCAAGATCACTGTGGCTGAGCTCCCGAGATGCAGTAGGGAGATGGGAGAAAGTTCCACAAAGTCAACTATCACTGCAGCCCTCCATGAGTTGGGCCTTTATGGCAGAGTGGCCAGATGGAAGTCTCTCCTCAATGCAAGACACATGAAAGCCAGCATAGAGTTTGCTAAAAAAAACACATGAAGGACTCCCAGACTATGAGAAATAAGATTCTCTGGTCTGATAAGACGAAGATAATCCTTTTTAGTGATAATTCTAAGTGGTATGTGTGGAGAAAACCAGGCACTGCTCATCACCTGCCCAATATAATTCCAACAGCGAAACATGGTGGTGGCAGCATCATGCTATGGGGGTGTTTTCAGCTGCAGGGACAGGATGACCAATTGCCATTGAAGGAAACATGAATGCGGCCAATTCCAGAGATATCCTGGATGAAAACCTCTTCCAGAGTGCACTGGACCTCAGACTTCGCCAAAGGTTCACCTTCCAACAAGACAATGACCCTAGGCACACAGCTAAAATAACAAAGGAGTGGCTTCAGGACAACTCTGTGACCATTCTTGACTGGCCCAGCCAGAGCCCTGACCTAAAGCCAATTGAGCATCTCTGGAAAGACCTGAAAATGGCTGCCCACCAACATTCACCATCCAACCTGATGTAAATGGAGAGGATCTGCAAGGAAGAATGGTAGAGGATCCCCAAATCCAGGTGTGAAAAACTTGTTGCATCATTCCCAAGAAGACTCATGGCTGTACTAGCTCAAAAGGTGCTTCTACTCAATACTGAGCAAAGGGTCTGAATATTTATGACCTTGTGATATTTCAGTTTTTCTTTTTTAGTATGCAAAAATTTCTACACTTCTATTTTTTGAGTCAAGATGGGGTGCAGAGTGTATATTAAAGAGAAAAAAAATGAACTTTTTTTTTAATTTACCAAATGGCTGCAATGAAACACAAGAGTGAAAGTTTTATATATATATATATATATATATATATATATATATATATATATCTAATATATAAAGCTGAATGTGTGTGTGTGTGTATGTATGTATGTATGTATGTATGTCCGGGATTGGCATCTGAACCGTAGCAGCTACAGCCACAAAATTTTGCACAGTCACACGTCTGGACCCCGAGAGCGTCATAGGCTATGTTGTGAGGTGAAATTTTAACCCCGCGCTTTCCAATTCACCAAACAATTTTGCCCCTATCTACATAATGGGGAAAAAGTGAAAGGAAAAGTGTTGGAGGCGTCGCAGCTACAGGCACAAAATTTTGCACAGTCACACGTCTGGACCCTGAGAGCGTCAAAGCTATATTGTGAGGTGAAATTTTAACCCCGCGCTTTCCAATTCACCAAACAATTTTGCCCCTATCTACATAATGGGGAAAAAATGAAAGGAAAAGTGTTGGAGGCAAATTAACAGCTGCCAGATGTGAACAAGGGGGACTTAAAGAATGACAGCGATGGCACCAAAGAGTATATACTGTACAGTTGCTAAGGTGGGGCCCCAACATGGGATAATCACACCACCACGGGGATATGAACACACACACAAAATGCGCCACACACTACCACGTGCTCGAACACATATACCACCCTCAGTGCACATTTCACCACACATACACCAACCTCGCCACATAAAAGTAGAAACACAAAAGTCGCCGCTCAAAACTCGCCACGCGCAAAACTCTCCACATGCAAAACTCGCCACACGTGCAAAACTCGCCACACGCAAAACTTGCACACGCAGAAAAATTGCCACACGCAGAAAAATTGCCACATGCACAAAAGTTGCAACACATGCAAAAGTTGCCTCACACAAAACTTGCACATACTCAAAAGGCACCACACATAAAACTCGCCACGCGCAAAACTCGCCATGCGCAAAACTTGCTGCACACAACTTGCTACACTAACCTGTCACATGCAACTCGACACACAAAAAGTTGCTACACGCATGTCGCCACACAAAACTCATCTCACAAAAGTCCCTACATGCATGTCGCCACACGCAACTCAACACACACAACTTGACACACGAAACTCGCCCTAAAACACACACAAGTCTGGTATCCTTCAAAAATAAAAATCTGATTAATAAGCAGACAAACTACAAGAGCAACAAATGTACCATATAGGAATCCGGCAGCTGTCAGTCACATGACCAGTCTATTATGTGTATGTGTGAGCTAATATATACTGCCAGGGGGTGGGCTTACTGTTGGCTGGGGATTTATCAGGCTGCCATTTTAGCTTACAAATACTGAGGTAAAAATACTGACCAAATAACGTGTGAACGAGGGCTAATACAGGAGGAGATGACATACAGCTATATACTATATACAGGAGATGACACACAGGTATATACTATTTACAGGGGAGATGACACACAGGTATATACTATATACAGGAGGAGATGACACACAGATATATACTATATACAGGAGAGATGACACACAGGTATATACTATATAGAGGAGGAGATGACATACAGGTACATACTACATACAGGAGGAGATGACATACAGGTATATACTATATACAGGAGGAGATGACACACAGGTATATACTATATACAGGAGCAGATTACCTACAGGTATATAGTATATACAGGAGGAGATGACACAGGTATATGCTATGTATAGGAGGAGATGACATACAGGTATATACTATATACAGGAGATGACACACAGATATATACTATATATAGGTGAGATGACACACAGGTATATACTATATACAGGAGATTACATACAGGTATATCTAATATATAAAGCTGAATGTGTGTATGTATGTATGTGTGTATGTCCGGGATTGGCATCTGTACCGTCGCAGCTACAGCCACAAAATTTTGCACAGTCACACGTCTGGACCCCGAGAGCGTCATAGGCTATGTTGTGAGGTGAAATTTTAACCCCGCGCGTTCCAATTCACCAAACAATTTTGCTCCTATCTACATAATGGGGAAAAAGTGAAGGGAAAAGTGTTGGAGGAAAATTGACAGCTGCCAGATGTGAACAATGAGGACTTAAAGAATGAGAGCGATGGCGACAAAGAGTATATACCGTACAGTTGCTAAGGTGGGGCCCCGACATGGGATACTCACCACACACGGGGATATGAACACAAACACAAAATGCGCCACACACTACCACGTGCTTGAACACATATACCACCCTCAGCACACATTTCACCACACACACACACCAACCTCGCCACATAAAAGTCGAAACACAAAAGTCACCACTCAAAACTCGCTACATGCAAAACTCGCCATATGCAAAACTAGGCTCACGCAAAACTCGCCACACGTGCAAAACTCACCTCATGGAAAACTCACCTCATGCAAAACTTGCACACACAGAAAAATTGCCACATGTACAAAAGTTGCACCACATGCAAAAGTTGCCTCACACAAAACTTGCACATACTCAAAATGCACCACACATAAAACTCGCCACGCGCAAAACTCGCCATGCACAAATCTTGCTGCACACAACTTGCTACACTAACCTGTCACATGCAACTCAACACACAAAATGTTGCTACACGCATGTCGCCACACAAAACTCATCTCACAAAAGTCGCTACATGCATGTCGCCACACGCAACTCAACACACACAACTTGACACATAAAACTCGCCCTAAAACACACACAAGTCTGGTATTGTCCTTCAAAAATAAAAATCTGATTAATAAGCAAACTACAAGAGCAACAAATGTACCATATAGGAAATACGGCAGCTGTCAGTCACATGACCTGTCTATTATGTGTATGTGTGAGCTAATATATACTGCCAGGGGGGAGGGCTTCCTGTTGGCTGGGGATTTATCAGGCTGCCAATAGCAACCAATCACAGCTCAGCTTCTATTTTGCTACAGTTAATTAACCTGAGCTCTGATTGGTTAATATAGGCAACAAAGACATTCTCAGTATAACAAAGCTAATATATGTTGTGAAATGCTTCTATTTGCTTAGTTTTTGCCTTTTAATAATTACATTTCTATCTATTTGTTTTGTGGTTTTTGTGTGCAGAATAAATTTTTGTTAACACATTCTATTTTGCTAACAGCAGTCATTAACCCGGGCGAAGCCGGGTAGTACAGCTAGTATATATATATATATATATATATATATATATATATATATATCGCACATCCAATATTTTGCCACCTCCTGCTGCCTCAAGCTCAAAAAATATTTGCTGAATCCATCCTTTCCTCAATCCTGAACCTCCTGAAGTACAAGTTCATTCCATCATCATCTCTTGCCTCGACTACTGCAATATTTTCCTCTGTGGCCTCCCTAACACTCTCGCGCCTCTCCAGTCCATCCTTAACTAATTTACCTCTCCTCACTACTCCTCCACTTCTCCCCTATGCAAATCCCTCAATTAGCTCCCAATTCCCCAACATATCTAGTTCAAACTACTAACATTGACCTACATAGCCATCCATAATCTGTCTCTTTCTCCTCCGGATATCTTCCCACATGTAATCTCCTGTCATCCCAAGACTTCCTTCTCTCCTCCATACTCGTACATTTCACAACCAATTGCCTCCAAGACTTCTTCCAAGTATCCCCCATCCTCTGGAATTCCTTGGCCCAACACGTTATCAGCCACATTCTGAACCTTCAGATGTAAATTGAAAATCCATCTCTTCAAGTAAACTTACTTCCTGCAATAACTTCTCTGCCACCTCACCACCATCGTAGATGCCGCAACTCCCCAACCTACTCTCTCTTTCCCCATTACCCTATAGACTGTAAGGCATTGTTATATATATATATATATATATATATATATATATATATATATATATATACAGTGGGGCAAAAAAGTATTTAGTCAGTCAGCAATAGTGCAAGTTCCACCACTTAAAAAGATATATATGTAATTTACATCATAGGTAGACCTCAACTATGGGAGACAAACTGAGAAAAAAAAAAATCCAGAAAATCACATTGTCTGTTTTTTTATCATTTTATTTGCATATTCTGGTGGAAAATAAGTATTTGGTCAGAAACAAAAAAATCAAGATTTCTGGCTCTCACAGACCTGTAACTTCTTCTTTAAGAGTTTCCTCTTTCCTCCACTCATTACCTGTAGTAATGGCACCTGTTTAAACTTGTTATCAGTATAAAAAGACACCTGTGCACACCCTCAAACAGTCTGACTCCAAACTCCACTATGGTGAAGACCAAAGAGCTGTCAAAGGACACCAGAAACAAAATTGTAGCCCTGCACCAGGCTGGGAAGACTGAATCTGCAATAGCCAACCAGCTTGGAGTGAAGAAATCAACAGTGGGAGCAATAATTAGAAAATGTAAGACATTCAAGACCACTGATAATCTCCCTCGATCTGGGGCTCCACGCAAAATCCCACCCCGTGGGGTCAGAATGATCACAAGAACGGTGAGCAAAAATCCCAAAACCACGCGGGGGGACCTAGTGAATGAACTGCAGAGAGCTGGGACCAATGTAACAAGGCCTACCATAAGTAACACACTACGCCACCATGGACTCAGATCCTGCAGTGCCAGACGTGTCCCACTGCTTAAGCCAGTACATGTCCGGGCCCGTCTGAAGTTTGCTAGAGAGCATTTGGATGATCCAGAGGAGTTTTGGGAGAATGTCCTATGGTCTGATGAAACCAAACTGGAACTGTTTGGTAGAAACACAACTTGTCGTGTTTGGAGGAAAAAAAATACTGAGTTGCATCCATCAAACACCATACCTACTGTAAAGCATGGTGGTGGAAACATCATGCTTTGGGGCTGTTTCTCTGCAAAGGGTCCAGGACGACTGATCCGGGCACATGAAAGAATGAATGGGGTCATGTATTATTATTATTATTATTATTTATTGTTATAGCGCCATTTATTCCATGGCGCTTTACAAGTGAGGAGGGGTAAACATAATAAAAACAAAAATAAAAACAAGTACAATAATCTTAAACAATACAAGTCATAACTGGTACAGGAGGAGAGAGGACCCTGCCCGCGAAGGCTCACAATCTACAAGGGATGGGTGAGAATACAGTAGGCGAGGATAGAGCTGGTCATGCAGCGGTTGGTTGATCGGTGGTTACTGCAGGTTGTAGGCTTGTCGGAAGATGTATCGTGAGATTTTGAGTGCAAACCTCCTTCCATCAGCAAGGGCATTGAAGATGAAACGTGGCTGGGTCTTTCAACATGACAATGATCCAAAGCACACCGCCAGGGCAACGAAGGAGTGGCTTCGTAAGAAGCATTTCAAGGTCCTGGAGTGGCCTAGCCAGTCTCCAGATCTCAACCCTATAGAAAACCTTTGGAGGGAGTTGAAAGTCTGTGTTGCCAAGCGAAAAGCCAAAAACATCACTGCTCTAGAGGAGATCTGCATGGAGGAATGGGCCAACATACCAACAACAGTGTGTGGCAACCTTGTGAAGACTTACAGAAAACGTTTGACCTGTGTCATTGCCAATAAAGGATATATTACAAAGTATTGAGATGAAATTTTGTTTCTGACCAAATACTTATTTTCCACCAGAATATGCAAATAAAATGATAAAAAAACAGACAATGTGATTTTCTGGATTTTTTTTTCTCAGTTTGTCTCCCATAGTTGAGGTCTACCTATGATGTAAATTACAGACGCCTCTCATCTTTTTAAGTGGTGGAACTTGCACTATTGCTGACTGACTAAATACTTTTTTGCCCCACTGTATATATATATATATATATATATATATATATATATATATATATATATATATATATATATTTTTTTTTTTTTTTTTTCACATGTACAGAACCATGGATTCAATGGTGCTCTAAAAATAAATAATAATGAGCAGCATTGCTCTTTTCCTATCAATGATCCCCTGTAAAAGGGCTGCAAGAAAGCCATCACAATTTCCACCACTTTGCTGATGTGGATTTCAGCAGTATATAGTCACTTACTGTGTCAGTATGTATTCTGTCAATGGACCCCTCACAGGAAATGACAAACATTATGACTCTTGTTAGTCTCCTATGTCCTACTGAGTAACATGGATGAAACAGAGGTGTGTGTCCCTCCAGCAGGACCGTGTAAATGTGGAAAGTACGGCAATTTCATTGACAACAGTGACTAATATTCGGACCAGATAAGGATAAAGGTTTCATGTTCATTCTCTGTAGTCACCAAGTTCTTCCATCCGTCAATGGATAAACATCAATGCAAGAACTCAAGCAATAACATGGTTCCATTAAGTAAAACCACATTTTAAGGATGACTTTGTGCATTAAGGCAGCAGCTGTAACGTTTTACTAGGCCATGGGGCTTACAAACACAGACATTTGTGTTAACAACCATGGTCTAGTGATTTTTCATTTTAGTTCACTCTCATTGATAAAATGAAGGGATAACATCTGTACAGAGGATGGTTACTTGTATGAAAGACACTGTAAATACAATATGCAGCAGTGTCTAACAATAAGGCTTTTGTTAAATAGAGAAATATGGTACAATTATTTAAGTATTCAGTCTGACAGCATTATTCAGGTTACAGTTTGGTGGCAAGTAGAGGTGAGCAAATCAATGTAATATGAATCAAATTTGTGTAAATAGATTGGAAGTCACTGTGCTCGACATAGTTAAAGAAGTTGCAGTTTGATCCACAAGAATAGTTTAAAAAAAAAAAAACACCCACCACCATTTTACGCAAAGCAGAAGACTGCATTGGACAGAGGAGACTCATGACCTCAAGAGAGGTAATTCTCATAAAGCTTTTCAGTTTTCACATCACATGGTGTAGCACACGGAGGGAGGGACTACCATAGTCTGAATAAAAGCAGAGGCAGGTAATGTAGCAGATATTTTTCAGTGATTCTGGATAGTGAGAGGATGTCACAGCTCACAGCTCAGCAACAGAGATATTGAGAGAAAGCTTTAAAAACTGAATAAACAATACAGGTAGTATATAACACAACAGTGAAAAAGAGCTTGCATACCTTTACTCATAGCCATATATGTCGAGGTCATTTGGACATTACTAAGGCTGAGTTTGTGCTTAAAGGAAATCTGTCACCCCAATTTTCGCCTATAAGATGCGGCCACCGCCATCGGGGCTTATCTCCAGCATTCTGTAATGCTGTAGATAAGCCCGCAATGTAACCTGTAAGATAAGAAAAACATCTGGTCCAATGGGCGTCACGATCTGGGTCCGGCGTCTCCCATCTTCATATGATGACGTCCTCTTCTTTGCTTCCTGCTGCGGCGTACTTTATTTGCCCTGTTGAGGGCAGAGAAAAGTACTGCAGTGCAAGTGCTGGGAAAGGTCAGTCAGAGAAGCCTCAACAGGGCAAATAAAGTACGCCGCAGCAGGAAGCAAAGAAGAGGACGTCATCGTATGAAGATAGGAGGCGACGGACTCTGATTGCGACGCCCATCGGAACGGACCGGGACCGCCCCTGGGTGATTATAAGGCTAATTTCAAACATCATGGAAACAGGAACACAAGGGCTACTTGGACAGTGAACAAGTCTGTAGGAACATGTTCACACACCACCAAGACACTTGAAGACACAAAAGAGCATAGTAACACCAAAAACACTCAGTTTACTTTACTTAAACCTTTACTAGGATGGGCTTTCCAGTAACATTATTTAGCTGTGCAATATAACAGCCATTTTAGTTGTATTATATGACACCATTTTTAAGGTGCAGTAGTAGCTGTGATAATTTCTTTTTCTTCACAATACTGACTGTGTCCAACAAGCGATTTCCTTTAAAATCTAGATACGAAATCTGCCACAACTTTTAGAAGTCACAAACCTTGTTTAATCTTACACAGATCCCTCATTTAGAGGTGAAAATATCCATCCTGTTCTTATTTACAGTTGCTTTATAAAAACATGCATATTCTATGGGGGACGTAGTGGCAAGAAAATTCTTTGTTAAGCTAACTGGGAATAGAAGTAGGATATTCCCTGATAAATATACCCTAGCATTCTACTAGTATACACAGCAGTATCCAGCAGACATCAGCAGTCGCTAACATAAAAATTATATTGTTAGTTAAGTATAAAACAAATCAAAGAACAGAAATTTGCAATCAAAGACATTTCTCAACAGAGAAGTTACATAAAGCCACTGTGAGATAAGAGTCAGAGCAGAAGGAGGGTGGCGGCCATGGTGGGGGCGTGTTGTTCTTTGTTAAAGTGCGTGCCCAAACCAGGCATCAAGAATCCGAAGAGGAATACTTGGCAAGTGTTGAATTATTGAGCAAGTATTTATGCATGTAAAGCGAGACAAGGAATGCAGTTTAAAGCTCGGCTTAGATGTGATAAATTATTACGGTACTTGACAAAAATATTTCTTTGCTTTGGAAACATAGAGGTTAGAGAAAAGAAAGGCACCGAACTCTCTAATGTTCATTTCAAATCTTCAAGACTATTGATAAAGTGCTAAGAGCCTATAAACTGTGCTCCATGTTGTTTGAAGATCTGTGTGGAAATGTGACTTTTTTCCCTTTCCATTTTCTTTAGGGAAAGAAAATAGAATTAAATCCTTAACGACGGCAGATAATGCCTTTTAACAGGGGTAGTTAAGGGTACTTAACCCCTTAACAACCGCCGATACGCCTTTTAACAGCGGCCGCTAAGGGTACTTAAACCACAGCGCCGTTAATTAACGGCGCTGTGGAAAAAGTGAATAGCGCCCCCCAGAGTCGGATTTTCTCTGGGGTCTCGGTTGCCGAGGGTAGCCGAGACCCCAGAGAACATGATTCGGGGGGTTTTTACCGACCCCCAAGTTGCGATAGCCGGTAATTAACCATTTACCGGCGGTCGCAACAAAAAAAAAAAAAACGCGATTTGCCATTTAATTTCTCTGTCCTCCGATGTGATCGCACATCGGAGGACAGAGAAATAGTGTCCCCGATGGCCCCCAATAGCCCCCCAATACTCACCTATCTCCCCCGGTGCTCCTCGTGGCTCCCGATGGGTGCCGCCATCTTTTTTCCGGGAAAAAATGGCGGGCGCATGCGCAGTGCGCCCGCCGCCCGGCACCCGGAAGATCTTTGGGGTCTCGGCTGCCGGGGGTAGCCGAGACCCCAAAGAACATGATCGGGGTCGGTTTTTACCGACCCCTGTTTTGCGATCGCCGGTAATTAACTGTTTACCGGCGACCGCAAAAAAAAAAAAAAAAAAGCGATCTGTAATTCTCTGTCCTCTGATGTGATCGCACATCAGAAGACAGAGAAATATGGGGATTCGGGGACCCTATCATACTCACCCGGTGTCCCTGGGTCCACCTACGTCTCCTCTTGCCGGCCGGCTTCTTCCTCGGTAAAGAAAATGGCGGGCGCATGCGCAGTGCGCCCGCCATCTGCTGCCATCTGCCGGCCGGCAGGAGAGACGAGTTGGGGCTAAAATTAGGGTTAGGGCTAGGGTTAGGGTTGGGGCTAAATTTAGGGTTAGGGTTGGGGCTAAATTTAGGGTTAGGGCTAGGGTTAGGGTTAGGCTACTTTCACACTAGCGTTTTTTGGCTTCCGTCGCAATGCGTCGTTGGAGAAAAAACGCATCCTGCAACAGTGCTTGCAGGATGCGTTTTTTCTCCATTGACTTGCATTAGCGACACATTGCGACGGATTGCCACACGTCGCATCCGTCGTGCGACGGATGCGTCGTGCTTTGGCGGACCATCAGCACAAAAAAACGCTACATGTAACTTTTTTGTGCGACGTGTCCCCCATTTCCGACCGCGCATGCGCGGCCGGAACTCCGCCCCCGCCTCCCCGCACCTCACAATGGGGCAGCGGATGCGTTGAAAAAACAGCATCCGCTGCACCCGTTGTGCGGCGCTTACAACGCTAGCGTCGGTACGTCGGCCCGACACACTGCGATGGGCCGAGTACGACGCTAGTGTGAAAGTAGCCTTAGGCTTCTTTCACACTTGCGTCGGTACGGGGCGGTCGCAATGCGTTGGCCCGACATACCGACGCACGTTGTGAAAATTGTGCACAATGTGGGCAGCGGATGCAGTTTTTCAACGCATCCGCTGCCCAGTCTATGTCCTGGGGAGGAGGGGGCAGAGTTACGGCCACGCATGCGTGGAAATGGCGGACGCGACGTACAAAAAAAAGGTTACATTGAACTTTTTTTGTGACGACGGTCTGCCAAAACACTACGGATCCAGTGCACGATGGACGCGACGTGTGGCCATCCGTCGGTAATACAAGTCTATGGGCAAAAAAGGCATCCTGTGGGCACATTTGCAGGATCCATTTTTTGTCCAAAACGACGGATTGCGACGGATGCCACACGACGCAAGTGTGAAAGTAGCCTTAGGGTTAGGGTTGGGGCTAAAGTTAGGGCTAGGGTTAGGGTTAAATTTAAGGTTAGGGTAGGGGCTAAAGTTAGGGTTAGGGCTAGGGTTGGGGCTCAAATTAGGGTTAGGGTTGGGGCTAAAGTTATAATTAGGGTTGGGGCTAAAGTTAGGGTTAGGGTTGGGGCTAAAGTTAGGGTTAGAGTTGGGATTAGGGTTGGTATTAGGGTTACGTTTGGGATTAGGGTTACGTTTGGGATTAGGGTTGGGATTAGGGTTAAGGTTAGGGTTGGGATTAGGGGTGTATTGGGATTAGGGTTAGGTTTGAGGATAGGGTTGAGATTAGGGTTAGGGGTGTGTTGGATTTAGGGTTTTGATTAGGGTTATGGTTAGGGTTGAGATTAGGGCTGTTTTGGGGTTAGGGTTGTGATTATCGTTAGGGTTGTGATTAGGATTATGGATCGGGTTGAGATTAGGGTTAGGGGTGTGTTGGAGTTAGGGTTGGAGTTAGAATTGGGGGGTTTCCACTGTTTAGGTACATCAGGGGGTCTCCAAACACGACAGCCAATTTTGCGCTAAAAAAGTCAAATGGTGCTCCCTCCCTTCTGAACTCTGCCGTGCGCCCAAACAGTGGTTTACCCCCACATATGGGGCATCAGCGTACTCGGGATAAATTGGACAACTTTTGGGGTCCAATTTCTCCTGTTACCCTTATGAAAATAAAAACTTGGGGGCTAAAAATCTATTTTGTGGGAAAAAAAATATTTTTTTATTTTCACTACTTTGCATTATAAACTTCTGTGAAGCACTTTAGCATTCAAAGTTCTCACCACATATCTAGATAAGTTCCTTAGGGGGTCTAGTTTCCAAAATTTGGTCACTTGTGGGGGGTTTCTACTGTTTAGGTACACCAGGGGCTCTGCAAACGCAACATAACACCCACAGACAATTCTATCAAAGTCTGAATTCCAAAATGGCGCTCCTTCTCTTCCGAGCTCTGCCGTGTGCCCAAACAGTGGTTTACCCCCACATATGGGGTACCAGCATACTCAGGACAAATTGGAGAACAAATATTGGCATCCAATTTCTCTTGTACCCTTGTGAAAATAAAAACTTGGGGGCTAAAAAATCTTTTTTGTGGAAAAAAAACATATTTTCTATTTTCACTACTCTGCATTATAAACTTCTGTGAAGCACCTGGGCATTCAAAGTTCTCACCACATATCTAGATAAGTTCCTTGGGGGGTCTAGTTTCCAAAATGGGGTCACTTGTGGGGGTTTTCTACTGTTTAGGTACATCAGTGGCTCTGCAAACGCAACATAACGCCCGCAGACCATTCTATCAAAGTCTGCATTCCAAAACGGTGCCCCTTCCCTTACGAGCTCAGCCATGCGCCCAAACAGTGGTTTACCCCCACATATGGGGTACCAGCATACTCAGCACAAATTGGACAACAACTTTTGGGGTCCAATTTCTCTTGTTACCCTTGTGAAAATAAAAATTTGGGGGCTAAAAAATTTGAAATATTTTTATTTTCACGACTCTGCATTATAAACTTCTGTGATGGACTTGGGCATTCAAAGTTCTCACTACACATCTAGATAAGTTCCATGGGGGGTCTAGTTTCCAAAATGGGGTCACTTTTGGGGGTTTCTACTGTTTAGGCACATCAGGGGCTCTCCAAACGCGACATGGCGTCCGATCTCAATTCCAGTCAATTTTGCATTGAAAAGTCAAATGGCGCTCCTTTGCTTCCGAGCTCAGTCATGCGCCCAAACAGTGGTTTACCCCCACATATGGGGTGTCGGCGTACTCAGGACAAATTGTACAACAACTTCTGGGGTCCATTTTCTCCTGTTACCCTTGGTAAAATAAAAATTTGGAGGCAAAAAATCATTTTTGTAGAAAAAATGCGATTTTTTTATTTTCACGGCTCTACGTTATAAACTTCTGTGAAGCACCTGGGGGTTCAAAGTGCTCACCACACATCTAGATAAGTTCCTTAAGGGGTCTAGTTTCCAAAATGGTGTCATTTGTGGGGGGGTTTCCACTGTTTAGGCACAACAGGGGCTCTCCAAACGTGACATGGCGTCCGATCTCAATTCCAGCCAATTCTACATTGAAAAAGTAAAACGACACTCCTTCTCTTCCAAGCTCTGCGGTGCGCCCAAACAGTGGTTTACCCCCACATATTGGGTATCGACGTACTCAGGAGAAATTGCACAACAACTTTTGTGGTCTAATTTCTCCTGTTACCCTTGTGAAAATAAAAATTTGGGGGCAAAAAGATCATTTTTGTAGAAAAAATTTGATTTTTTATTTTCACGGCTCTACGTTATAAACTTCTGTGAAGCACTTGGGGGTTCAAAGTGCTCACCACACATCTAGATAAGTTCCTTAAGGGGTCTAGTTTCCAAAATGGTATCACTTGTGGGGGGTTTCCACTGTTTAAGCACATCAGGGGCTCTCCAAACGCGACATGGCATCCGATCTCAATTCCAGCCAATTCTGCATTGAAAAAGTCAAACAGTGCTGCTTCACTTCACTTTTGCACAACAAAATTTGTGGTTAAATTTCTGTTTTTACACTTGTGAAAATTAAAAAAAATGGTTCTGAAGTAAAATGTTTGCAAAAAAAAGTTAAATGTTCATTTTTTTCTTCCACATTGTTTCAGTTCCTGTGAAGTACGTAAAGGGTTAATAAACTTCTTGAATGTGGTTTTGAGCAGCTTGAGGGGTGCAGTTTTTAGAATGGTGTCACACTTGGTTATTTTCTATCATATAGACCCCTCAAAATGACTTCAAAGGTGATGTGGTCCCTAAACAAAACATGGTGTTGTAAAAATGAGAAATTATAACTCCCTAACAAAAAAAAATTTTGTTTCCAAAATTGTGCTGATGTAAAGTAGACATGTGGGAAATGTTATTTATTAACTATTTTTCGTGACATATCTCTCTGATTTAAGGGCATAAAAATATAAAGTTTAAAAATTGCAAAATTTTTAAATTTTTTGCCATATTTCCATTTTTTTCATAAATAATCGCAAGTAATATCGAAGAAATGTTACCACTACCTTGAAGTACAATATGTCACGAAAAAACAATCTCAGAATCAGCGGGATCCGATAAAGCGTTCCAGAGATATAGCCTCTTAAAGTAACAGTGGTCAGAATTGTAAAAATTGGCTCGGTCATTAAGTACCAAATTAGCTCTGTCACTAAGGGGTTAAACCACAGAGCCGTTAATTAACGGCGCTGTGGAAAACGTGTATAGCGCCCCCCAGAGTCGGATTTTCTCTGGGGTCTTGGTTGTCGGGGGTAGCCGAGACTCCAGAGAACATGATTCGGGTCGGTTTTTACTGACCCCCGGGTTGCGATCCCCGGTAATTAACCGCTTACCGGTGGCCGCAAAAAAAACCCAAAAACGTGATTTGCCATTCAATTTCTCTGTCTTCCGATGTGATCGCACATCAGAGGACAGAGAAATGGGATCCCCGATCGCCCCCCGATACTCACCCCCGTCTCCCCCGATGCTCCCTGTGGTTCCCCATGGGCGCCGCCATCTGATTCCAGCAAAACAATGCATGCGCAAGCCGGCCGGCACATCTTTAGTGTCTCGGCTGCCAGGGGTAGCTGAGACCTCAAAGAACATGATCGGGGTCGGTTTTTACCGACCCCTGTTTGGCAATCGCCGGTAATTAAACATTTACTGGCAACTGCAAAAAAAAAAACGCTGTGTGTCATTCTCGGTCCTCTGATGTGATCGCACATCAGGGGACAGAGAAATAGGGGGATCGGGGACCCTGTCATACTTACCGGGGTTCCTGGGTCCTCCTGCTTCCTCTCCTGGCCGCCGGCTTCTTCCTCCGGTAAGAAAATGGCGGGCTCATGCGCAGTGCGCCCGCTGTGACCTGCCGGCTGGCAGAGGAAGATTTTTCCTCCTTTCATTTTGGTCACTGTGATAGATCCTATCACAGTGATCAAAATAAAAAATATATAGATAACCCCCCTTTATCACCCCCTTAGTTAGGAAAAAAATAATAAAACCCAATTAGGGTTGGGGCTAGGGTTAGAGTTGGGGCTAAAGTTAGGGTTGGGGCTAAAGTTAGGGTTAAGGTTGAGGCTAAAGTTAGCGTTAGAGTTGGGATTAGGGTTTGGATTAGGGTTCGCATTAGGGTTAGGGTTGGCATTAGGGTTACGTTTGGGATAAGGCTTAGGTTTGGGATTAGGGTTAGGGGTGTGCGGGCTTAGGGTTTTGATTAGGGTTATAGTTAGGGTTGGGATTAGGGTTAGGGGTGTTTTAGGGTTAGGGTTGTGATTAGGGTTATGGTTAAGGGTTGTGATTAAGATTATGGATCGGGCTGGGATTAGGGTTAGGGATGTGTTGCGGTTAGGGTTGGAGTTAGAATTGGGGGGTTTCTACTGTTTAGGTACAGCAGGGGGTCTCCAAGCGCTCAAAAAGTCAAATGGTGCTCCCTCCCTTCTGAGCTCTGCCGTGCGCCCAAACAGTTGTTTACCCCCACATATGGGGTATCAGCGTACTCAGGACAAACTGGACAATAAATTTTGGGGTCCAATTTTTCCTGTTACCCTTGAGAAAATAAAAAATTGCGAGCTAAAAAATCATTGAGGAAAAAAAAAGGATTTTTCATTTTCACGGCTCTACATTATAAACTTCTATGAAGCACTTGGGCGTTCAATGTGCTCACCACACATCTAGATAAGTTCCTTGGGGGGGTCTAGTTTCCAAAATGGGGTCAGTTGTGGGGGGTTTCTACTGTTTAGGTACATCAGGAGCTCTGCAAATGCAACATGACGCCTGCAGACCATTCCATCAAAGTCTGCATTTTAAACGTCACTACTTCCCTTCCGAGCCCCGATGTGTGCCCAAGCAGTGGTCCTCCCCACATATGGGGTATCAGCGGTACTCAGGACAAACTGGACAACAAATTTTGGGGTCCAATTTCTCCTGTTACCCTTGAGAAAATAAAAAATTGTGAGCTAAAAAATCATTTTTGAGCGGAAAAAAGTATTTTTTATTTTCTCGGCTCTACGTGATAAATTTCTGTGAATCATTTGGGGGTTCAAAGTGCTCACCACACATCTAGATAAGTTCCTTAATGGGTCTAGTTTCCAAACTGGGGTCACTTGTGGGATGTTTCCACTGTTTAGGCACATCAGGGGCTCTCCAAACGCGACATGGCATCCGATCTCAATTCCAGGCAATTCTGCATTGAAGAAGTCAAACGGAACTCCTTCTCTTACAAGCTCTGCCATGTGCCCAATCTGTGGTTTACCCCCACATATGGGGTATCGGCGTACTCAGGACAAATTGGACAACAACTTTCGTGGTCTAATTTCTCCTGTTACCCTTGTGAAAATAAAAATTTGGGGGCGATAAGATCATTTTTTTAGAAAAAATGTGATTTTTTATTTTCACAGCTCAACTGTTATGATCCTTAGTGGTTGAGGATCACAAATTACTCCAGCTAAGTAACAAACGTAGGACAAGCTCTAGGGAGGTGGCAAACTGGACTGACCGCAAATCTGAACCTATCCAAACACACTAGAAGTAGCCGGTGAACGTGCCTAAAAATCCTAGACGTCTCGAGCCAGCCTGAGGAACTAACTACCCCTAGAGAGAAAGAAAGACCTCTCTTGCCTCCAGAGAAATAATCCCCAAAGATATAGAAGCCCCCAACAGATAATAACGGTGAGGTAAGAGGAAGGCACATACACAGGGGTGAAAGCAGATTCAGCAAATGAGGCCCACTAATACTAGATAGCAGAAAATAGAAAAGGGAATCTATGCGGTCAGTAAAAAACCCTTACAAAATATCCACACTGAGATTTCAAGAACCCCCACACCAACTCACGGTGTGGGGGGAGAAAATCAGTCCCCTAGAGCAACCAGCAAGCGAGGAAATCACATTTTAGCGAGCTGGACTAAAAACATAATGAACACTGATAATCAAAAAATGATCAAACAAAAACTTAGCTTGTCTTGGAGAGACTGGGAGCAAGGTAGACACAAGGAATCTGAAGAGCACTGAATACATTGATAGCAGGCAAGGAACTGAGTATCCAGGTGAGCTAAATAAGAAACCAACCAAGGATAACGAACCAGCTGATGCTGCAACCTGCAGAAAGACAACACTACACAGTACCGCTTGTGACCACTAGAGGGAGCCCAAAAATAGAGTTCACAACACTCAACGTTATAAACTTCTGTGAAGCACTTGGGGGTTCAAAGTACTCACAACACATCTAGATAAGTTCGTTAAGGGATCTAGTTTCCAAAATGGGGTCACTTGTGGGGGGTTTAAACTGTTTAGGCACATCATGGGCTTTCAAAACGCGACATGGTGTCCGATCTCAATTCCAGCCAATTCTGCATTGAAAAAGTAAAAAGGCCCTCCTTCTCTTTCAAGCCCTGCCGTGCTCCCAGTCGTTTACCCCCACATATGGGGTATCGGCGTATTCAGGAGAAATTGCACAACAAATTTTGTGGTTTATTTTCTCTTTTTACACTTGTGAAAATAAAAAAAAATTGGTTCTGAAGTAAAATGTTTGCAAAAAAGAGTTAAATGTTAATTTTTTCCTTCCACATTTTTTCAGTTCCTGTGAAGCATGTAAAGGGGTAATAAACTTCTTGAATGTGGTTTTGAGCACCTTGAGGAATGTAGTTTTTAGAATGGTGTCAATTTTGGGTATTTTCTGTCATGTACACCCCTCAAAGTGACTTTAAATGTGAGATGGTCCCTAAAAACAATGGTTTTGTAAATTTTGTAAAAATGAGAAATCGCTGGTCAATTTTTAACCCTTATAACTTCCTTATAACTTAAATTTGTTTCCAAAATTGTGCTGATGTAAAGTAGACATGTGGGAAATGTTATTTATTAACTATTTTGTGTGACATATCTCTCTGATTTAAGGGCATAAAAATTTAAAGTTTGAAAATTGTAAAATATAAAAATTTTCGCCATATTTCTGTTTTTTTTTTCATAAACAATCGTAATTAATATCGAAGAAATGTTACCACTAACATGAAGTACAATATGTCACGTAAAAACAATCTCAGAATCAGCAGGATCCATTAAAGAGTCCAGAGTTATAACCTCAAAGTGACAGTGGTCAGAATTGTAAAAATTGGCTCGGTCCTTAAGTACCAAATTGGCTCTGTCACTAAGGGGTTAAATGAATAAAAAATGTTTTACAATTTATTTTTAAGCAATTAAAAAAATGAAGATCTAAGTAGAATTGTTTTCCTTTTACCTGTACACTTATACAAAAATTAGGTAAAACAAAAATAAATGAATTTTATTTACTGAACCAATATATTTTTAGTTAATTAAAATCATTGCTATAGTATTACAACTTGTTAAGCACTTTAATAGAATCCAAAATCCAGCAGTCTTAGCACATCCAAAAGTTCCAGTGCCCGACACCAAAAGTCTTCAACAAATCATAATTAAAAGCAAGCTCAATCTATCCACGCCAGACTGTATACCTAAACAATGTCGCTAGGCCTCACTCCTAAATAATGTCATTACAGTATGCCTAAATACACCAGACTGCACACCTAAATAATGTCATTACCGTATGCCTAAATACACCAGACTGTACACCTAAATAAGGTAGCTTGACAGTACACATAAATAATGCCGCCAGACTCTAAACCTAAATATTACTAATAGATTGTACACCTGAATAATCCTACAAGGCTGCACACAACATGTAAATCAGTAGAGTGGTTCAAAGTTTGAAGCATGGGTATAAAATTCAGTAAATAGAGTAAACCTTTAGAAAACTAAAGGCTCCCATACATATTAAAGTCATCTATGCCTACTGATATTACTGGGATCGGCGAAACATCACATATGTTTAGGGGACCCCTGAACTCTTCCCTCAACATCATCTGTTGGGGGAAATCTGGAGGCCCAATAGAGCATTGTTTTGTTTTCTCAAGAAAGAAGAGGATCTTTCTTCAGAAGTGAAAGCACATGAAAGACAACGGTCTGCTGAACGTTTACCTATATAAGTTGTGTGGGACTTTCAAGCGTTAGACTAATGTTGGCCAAATCCACCAATATTGTCAGGTGTGGCCAACAGTCTAATATATATAGGACACCCAGACAATATATCAATTTTGTTAAAATCCCACCAAGCAGAACATCTGCAAAAAGTTTTTATGGTCTCCCCGTGTTTGAGTGTGTTTCCTCAGAGTTCTACGGTTTCCTAACACGCGCCAAAGGCATACTGATAAGGAATTTAGATTGTGAGCTCGAATTGGGACAGTGATGATAATGTCTGTAAAGTTATGTGGAAAATGATGGCACTATATAAGAAACACACCACCTTGGGTTTTTTCCGTTTTTGAATTTCTGTTTTTTCATCCCCTTCTTCCCAGAGCCATAACTTTTATTTTTCGGTCAACATGGCCATGTGAAGGCTTGCTTTTTGCGTGACGAGTTTGTACTTTTGATGACACCATTGGTTTTGCCATATAGTGTACTGGAAAAAAAAAAAAAAATTGGAAATCCGGTGAAATTGCAAGAAAAAGTGCAATTCCACATTAGCTTTTTGTTTTGCTATTTTACCATATTCACTAAATGCTAAAACTGACCTGCAATTATGATTCTCCAGGTCATTATGACTTCATAGACACCAAACATGTCTAGGTTCTTTTATATTTAAAGGGAACCTGTCACCAGCCCCCCCAAGGCCTATTAAAGTAAAAGAACCACCTTCAGCAGCACTAAGGCTGCATTCTGTGAAGGTGGCTCTTATTATTATCCCTAGGATGCTGAAATAAGGAGTTTTATAAATTTCCCGCCATACCTCTATTGAGTCAGGGAGGTATGTTTTCTCCACCTGATTCAACCGCCTCACAGCCGTCCATCATCCCGCTCTGGTCTCCGAGCGCCGCCTCCTCTCTTTCTCGTGACGTCACCGGCGCTCTGCAATCAGTTCTTGGGCATGCGCAATGCACGCTGCCAGGGAACTTACATCAGGTGATGTTAGGATATCGCGCCTGTGTGTAGCGGAGGCCCCAGATCCTGCCCCGCAGTGTGTTATGATGTATTCACACTGCAGGGCTGGGAATCTGGGGCTTGCGCAGTGGAGCGGGTCACCGTGCTCCATTGAAGATAGTGCCGATGTCTCGCGAAATTTTGAAGTCTTGCGAGACTTTGGCACTTCTATCGAGGAGCACGGTGACCCGCTCCACTGTGAAGGCACCAGATTCCCAGCCCTGCAGTGTGAATACATCATAACACACTGCGGGGCAGGATTTGGGGCCTCCGCTACACACAGGCGCGGTATCCTTACATCACCTGATGTAAGTTACCAGGTAGTGCGCACGGCGCATGCCCGTGAAATGATTGCAGAGCGCAGGTGGAGGTGGCATCACGAGAAAGAGAGGAAGCGGCGCCTGGAGGCCAGAGCGGGATGATGGACGGCTGCGAGGCGGTTGAGTCAGGGGGAGAAAACATACCTCCCTGACTCAATAGAGGTATGGCAGGAAATTTATAAAACTTATTATTTTTGTGTTCCTAGGGATAATAAACATAAGAGACATTTTCACAGAATGCAGCCTTAGTGCTGCTGAAGGTGGCTCTTGTACTTTAATAGGCCCTGGGGGCGGGGGGGGGGGGTTGGGACAGGTTCCCTTTAAGTGGTGAAAAAAAAAACTATCACCATTTTCCGTAGCATTTACATTTTATGTGATCTCGGGTTGGGTGAGGGCTTATTTTTTTGTGTTTTTTTTTTATTGATAACATTTTGATGCAGATACGATCTTTTGATCACCCGTTATTGCATTTTAATGCAATGCTGAGTCGACCAAAAAAACATAATTATGGCGTTTTGACTGTTTTTCTCGTTAAGCCGTTTACCGATTGGATTAATTCTTTTTATATATTGATAGATCGGGCGATTCTGAAAGTAGCGATACCAAATATGTACATTTGTTTTTCTTTACGGTTTTAATTTGAATGGGGTGAATGGGGGCGAATTTAACTTTAATCTATATTTTATTTATTTATATATGTATATATATATTTTTTTTTTATTGACTTTTTTTTAAACTTTTTACTGGCTTCAATAGTCTCCATAGGGGACAAGAAGCTGCGATCTACCGATCGCCTATGCTACACAGAGCTGGGCGGCGCTCATAGTGTAATAACAACCACAGGGGTCTGCTGCAGAGCCTGGGTTGTCATACCAACCCATCGGCGACCCGCGGTCATGTGACATGGGTGAGATTAGTGACACGCTTCTGGTGCGAGCATGTTAAATACCGATGTCAGAGATTGCCTGCGGCAATTAACATGTTAACAGCCTCGGGTGGATTGCGTTTCCACCAGCGGCTGTTAGAGGTCCAGGTCAGCTGTTCAAATTAGCTGTTCCCGGAAAAGTTGCGGGCTCACCGCTGGAGCCCGCAGCAACCAGGGGGATCCAACTTTAGACGGTTAAAAGTATTAAAGGGGTTAAAGTGACTTTGAGGGGCCTATATTTATTTATTTTTTATTTGTGTTACTTATTTTTATAGCGCCATTAATTCCACTGTGCTTTACAAACATTATTTGCACTGTCCCCATTGGGGCGCACAATCTAGAATCCTTATCAGTATGTCTTTGGAATGTGGGAGGAAACCGGAGTACCCAGAGGAAACACACGCAAACACGAGGAGAACATACAAACTCCTTGCAGAGGTTATCCCGTATATGACAGAAAATACACAAAAGTGACAACATTTTAAAAACTGCTCCCCTCAATATGCTCAAAACCACATTCAAGAAGTATATTAACCATTCAGGTGCTTCACAGGAATTTTTGGAATGTGGAAGGAAAAAATTAACATTTGACTTTTTTAATAAAAATTTGCTGGATTAATTAATGTTGCGTTTAGAGAAACCCTGATGTGCCTAAACAGTGGAAACTGCCCACAAGTGACACCATTTTGGAAACTAAACCCCTCAGGGAACCCATCTAGATGTGTGGTGAGCACCTTGAACCCCAGATACTTCACACAAGTTTATAACGTTGAGGCGTGAAAATTTTAAAAAAAATAAATAAATCAATTTTCCTCACAAAAGTTTTTTAGTCTCAAATTTTGCATTTTCACAAGGGTAACAGGAGAAATTGCACCATACAATTTGTTGTGCAAATTCTCCTGAGTATGCAGATACCCCAAATATGGGGGTAAAGTACTGTTTAGGATCACTGAAGGCGTAACGTTTTGGAGCGCAGACTTTGATTGAATGGTCTGCTGGTGTCATGTCTCGTTTTGAGGGCCCCTGATGTGCCTAAACAGGAGAAAACCCCCAAAAGTGACACCATTTTGGAAGCTAGATTCCTCAAGGAATGTATCTAGATGTGTGGTAAGCATCTTGAACTGCCCAGTTGCTTCACAGAACTTTATAACATAGAACAGTGAAAATAAAAAAATCAAATTTTTCCCACAAAAATGCTATTTTAGCCCCATTTTTTATTTTCACAAGGATAGCAGGAGAAAATGGACCCCAAAATTTGTTGTGCAATTTCTCGTGAGTACGCCAATGCTGCATATGCCAGGGAAATCTATTTTTGAGGCACAGTGCACAGCTCAGAAGGGAAGAAGCCCATATTGGAGTGCACATTTTGCTGGACTGGTTTGAGGGTGCCATATCATACTGGCAGAGCCCCTGAGGTGCCAGAACAGCAGAATCCCCCAAAAGAGATCCGATTTTACAAACTGCACCTCTCAATGAATTCATCTAGGGGTGCAGTGATCATATTGACACCACGGGTGCGTCACAGAATTGTATACCATCGGACAATGAAGAACAAAATAATTACATTTTTACCACCAAAATTTTGTTTTGGCCCCAGATTTTACATTTTCATATGGATAAATGGGTAAAATTGGCACCAAAATTTGTCCAATTTATGCTGAATGTAGACATACCCTATACAGTACTACTGTAGCATCAGCTGCGATCCCCTTCTGTAATGCGTTTTGCTTCCTCCCCTACCCAGGAGATGTGGTATGATCAGACCATGTTCCTGCACGGTCAGACACGGCCATTACACAGTACACAGCAGAGGAACATGTATAACATTATCTCATCCGGGGAACAGAAACATTTTCAGTCAATTGTGGAACTTATTTTCATTCCAAGATCTAATAATTAAAATATACTGTACTCATAGGACAATTCCTTTAAGGCTGCTTTCATATGGTGACGAACAAAAGCGTACAACAAAAACTACATGCATTTAACTGTATTTTGTTGCATTTTTTTTTATCACAGTTCAGGCTGTTGATAATTATAACAATAGCTATGTAGAAAAGAGATTAGAAAAACTTACAGATAATTTATTAGGCTGTGTACAAAAAATATTCAGAGCTGCACATTTATTAATATGAAAAAGTGTGAAAAAGTAAAAGACAATATAAAGTAAAGACTAAATGGAGTAGCAGAACTTTCACACTGTCAAGTTCAAGGGGTAACAGCTGGTACTTGACAAATATTTCCCAACTCTGAAGGGAAAGGGAAAGGTCTCGAAGACAGACAAAATAAATTCTGTAGTATAAACTAGAGATTATAGCAAAGACTTTCCTACAGACAGGATGGAATGCTGATATAGAAGGGACTGCGAGAAAAAGATGGTAGCAAAACTAAAATATGAATGCTTGCTCTAAATAGATCAGATAGACATAGCAAAGAGTGTTGTGGATTTCCAAGTAGCTGGTTTGGCCAAGGTCTCTGTAGAGGGTCAAATATTAGCAAACCAGCACAGATGTCCGCACACCTGGGTGCTTGTGACTCTTTAGCTCCTTTTAATTGCTTTAGGTAGGGTGTTGCTTACTTTAATTATGTTGGTACCAGCTAAGTCATTGCAGATTCTGGTGCTATGAAAATTAATAATAATAATAATAATAATAATAATATTGCTGTGTGCAACAACTATGAAGACATGTCCTTGAAGAGTTGTCCAACTGGAGACTTTCCAAAACCTTTCTTTGGATTCCTCTACTTTTTTGAAAGCGTAATAGACTCCACAGAGTGACATTGTTCTTTTATTAAATTATGTTCAGGAAAGGACAGGGTTTTTTGTTTGTTTTTTTCATTCTAAAAAGGTGAGTTACAGACTGTGGTATTATCTACAGCTGAATTCACAATTCGATAATCTTCAGAGCAGAGATCTCGCAGCATTTAATACCTGTCCAACCATGTGTCAGGTGATTTATATATTCTAGTTAATCTCTGCTGTTAGTTTGTTGACTGACAAATGGCAGAATGGTGAAGACAGCCCTAGAGACTGAACTATAAAACTAGTAATACAGTGGATACAAAATTCAAGAGTTTATTAAGCACACAATGATTAGCACCTACGTCCTTTCCTACTTTACAAGATACAAACATTTAAAATTACTTATGTAAGCAAGCAAATTAATTTGCCCCTCCAAATTACAGAGAAGTGGGTCTGGTCTTGAACAAAAGCAACAATCGCTTCAGTGAACACTAGAGAGTATGTTTGATCAACTGTAAAACAACGAAGGGAGGCATAAGTCTGTCAGCATAAAATGAATGCTCAAACCAAGCACAGGCATTCGGTGAACTCTTGACATGACCAAGCAGTTCAATGCACCTTCTTGTTTTTCATCTACCTCTACCCTCCTCCTCTTATAAAGCCAAAGCTGCAAATCACGGAAAGGGGAGGAGGGCAGAGAAAAGTAGAAGTAAAAAGAAGTAGGATAGGTGGGAAGGTGAACTGAGAGCCTGTGCTTGGTTTGAACAGTCATTTTGTGCTGAAAGACTCCGTTTACAATGAATGCAACTAAATTTCTTGAGTATAAAAGGATTTTCGATCCAGGAATAATAATAATAATAATCTTTATTTATATAGCGCCAACATATTCCGCAGCGCTTTACAGTTTAACAGTTTCAACACAACAGTCATAGGTAACAATGTTAACAATACAGTAATAAAGCAAAATAAGACAAAATAAGACGACCCTGCTCGTGAGAGCTTACAATCTACAATGAGGTGGGGAGATACAAAGTACAGGTGTGTATTTACAATGATGTATTTACAATGATGGTCCAGCCATCTTCAAGGGGTGGGGGGTAGATGGAGATAGTGAATGGGCTACACACACACACACAAACATAAAATGACTGATTAGGGAACGTGATAGGCCGCTCTGAACAAATGAGTTTTGAGCGAGTGCCTAAAACTATGCAAGTTGTGGATGGTCCTAATATCTTGGGGTAGAGCATTCCAGAGGATTGGCGCAGCACGGGAGAAGTCTTGGAGTCGGGAGTGGGAGGTACGGATTAGTGCAGAGGTTAGTCGAAAGTCGTTTGCAGAGCGCAGCAGTCGGCTAGGCCGATAGAGAGAAATGAGGGAAGAGATGTAAGGGGGTGCCGCAATGTGGAGAGCTTTGTGGGTGAGAACAAGTACTTTGAATTGTATCCTGTAATGAATGGGCAGCCAGTGTAACGACTGGCGAACAAATTTTGGCTGGGGCTTCATCTAAGGCTACGTTCACATTTGCGGTCAGCGCCGCAGCGTCGGGCGCCGCAGCGGCGCCGCATGCGTCATGCGCCCCTATATTTAACATGGGGGCGCATGGACATGCGTTGTGCTGCGTTTTGCGCCGCATGGCCGCAAGCGTTGGACGCAAGAAACGCTTCAAGTTGCATTTTTTTTTGCGTCCAACTTTCGGCCAAAAAGGACGCATGCGGCGCAAAACGCAGCGTTTTAGCGTGCGTTTTGCCGCGTTTTTGTTTGCGTTGTGCGCTGCGGCGCCGACGCTGCAGCGCACAACGCAAATGTGAACGTAGCCTAAGTGAATCATGCTGAATCCTAACATTGCATATATTACACGCTATTCGAAATAGCCATGATAAGTCAGATACACCACAGATAAAAAAATATATATAATTATATTTTTAGCCCTTTTACATTCTGAAAGTTTTCTGTTCTATGCAGTTATCAATCGGAGGTTGTTACCCCCTCCTCCTCCTTTCTGACTCTGCATCCCACCTATCAGGGTGTTTATAATCAACTCTGGTTCCTACCAGCTTACTTTAATGTGCAAGTTTGTAACCCAGGACAGGCATGTTTGCCCATTCACACTGTAGACTTTTATAGCACAAGAGAGGCATTTATTAGATGATAGGACCAATCAGAGAAGTGTCACCTTGTTGCGATTGATGGGCTCACATGAATTGGCCAGTTTATGTGCTAAGAACCTTCACTTATATTACACACTGTTAGGAATAGGCATGATAAGTCAGATACAGCATAGATAAAAAAAAATCTTTAGCCCTTTTACATTCTGAAAGCCACCAGCAGGACCTTACACGCTCAGAAAAGTTTGTTCTTTGTGACATGGAAAAAAATGTGATTATTTTAAGAATGTGACATGCAAGAATCAGGTGTTAATCTCTAAAACAGCTCCATATACTGAGATGTAGACTTGGTATACATATCCTGGCTGCCCATCAAGATTTCACACCTCTTAATCGAGACCAGAAAATCTGCCTATAAAATGCAGTAATCTCTGCCAACAGGCTCCGCCAGATAAAACTGACATCAAACATGATTTCATGATAAACTGATATTCCAGTGGAGACTGTAAAATAGGATGATGGTAAGGCGCACCTTGAAACAAAATGTGTATACCACAAAGCAGGCAAATGTATCCAGGAATGCAGCACACAAGAGCGCGCAAAGTGGAGGAAGACTGAGAATAGCCCACGAAACACTGAGTTAGATTTCACCCTTTCTTCCATTTTTCCACAATCCATTATGGATTCATTATTTTCCCTAGTAAATGTCTCCTAATCCTGTAACTTAAGCAGCATGAACAGCGTCTGACCTTTACAGTACGTTATACCAGACGTACACGTGAAAAAAATCTGGACTGCACAGACAATTTATAGGGAGAAAGTGATACAATATGGCGATCTTTCAAGAGTCAGTGGCATTAACCTGTACTAGGTCTCCTGGATACATTATCTTACTTTACTTGTCTAGCGGCTGCTGGCAAGTAGTCGGATGGACCGGTATCCAAGCCTCACAGTGAATAGATATATTAAAGCAAATGTACACATTGTAACATTGTGTCATTTTTGTATCCAGCTCTATGTGCTAATTTCTTAATATTTAGATGCTGAGCTGTTTGCTCCTAATATGGAGCTCCAAATTCACTACCAAGACAGTTAACTCATAAAATGCTGGATGCCTGAAGCCACCACTAGGGCAATCTAGAATTTGGCACATATTTTAGCTGCTGTGCCAAGCCGCAAGAAATGCACTGTACTGTGTAATAATTAATTTCCCCTGTGGTGGCGCTGCAGGGAAACGGTTACGGAAAAGTTTCACTATTTATTATAGTTGATGGCTGGCGGTCAACTTACTCACACAGGATTTCTTAAAGGGAACCTATAAACTTGGAAATGCAGTGCAATGTATGGGCAATATGCTATAGAGGAGGAGGAGCTGAACTGGTTATATACATTTCTGGGAAAAGATTCAGTGTAACTTGTATTCAAGTCCCTTCTCATTCTGGGCTGAGTAGTCAATGGGGCGGTCCTCCTTTATTTCTTTATTTATCATTATAGCGCCATTTATTCCATGGCGCTTTACATGTGAGGAGGGGTATACATAATAAAAACAAGTACAGTAATCTTAAATAATACAAGTCATGACTGGTACAGGAGAGAGGACCCTGCCCACGAGGGCTCACAGTCTACAAGGGATGGGTGAGGATACAGTAGGTGAGGGTAGAGCGGGTCGTACAATGGTTTGGTCGATCGGTGGTTACTGCAGGGAAGCCGGTCAATCATGGATTAGGAGAGTCCCCCTGATTCAGATCCCCAGAATATGAATACCATTTCAATAAAGAAAGGACATGTTATGCCATAAGTTCACAGGTTTTTAGGATTTTTTTTTATTGGATGCTTTCCAAAATCTTCCTCAAAAACTGGTTCAAAACACCTGGAAAACTTTTCCTATTTATGTTTTTCTGGGGAATTCACTTTGCTGCTTAAATAAGGGTTTGTTTGTTTTTTTGGCTTTGTTTTGTTTTTCTGAAGATGTGTTGAAAAAAAAATTCATATGGATCTTGACGGAAACCACTCCAAACTGTACACTCAAAAAGCTGTAGAGAATGTTTCAGAAAACAAAGAAAAAAAATTCCCAAACTTTTCAAAACCACCTTAGGAAACAAGAGCTTCCTCTTGAAAAACTAGCTTTTCTTGAATGCCTAAAAAAAAACCTGTGTTTGAACATAGCCTTGTACTGAATAATTTCCTGTAAATCATTACATCAATCTGCTCGGCACCAAGCTGCTGGCAGATGAGACTGTGTTCAATGTGACAGGTTCCCTTCAAACAGATCCAAAACTAACTAAAGATTAAACTATTAAACAATGAAACCAAGCTTGTCATTTCCATCTGCAAACTTGTTTCAAATGTCCTGTTTTACGTCTACGTTTTGAGAAGTCCCTGTTAAGTCTGAATTCATTAATATGAATGGCATCAGAAGTCTCCATATTGTCAGCACACATCAGAAAGTTGAAATGCCCTCCATATAGGATTAACCTAAGAACAAATGTGTAATGTACTCTGAAGAGCCCCGAACTACAGGAGTCCAGACAGGATGAAGGCTTCCCTGACACCAACTGTCCTTGCTGGGCTTCTGCCATTTTGGGGGGTGTTATACTATCGATATAAAGAAGCCTCCACTATAAACTTGTACGAAAAATGAACATATATCCCTAGAGAAAATATCTAGGCTGTGAGGTAATTGAGCAGAGAACTTTCCATTGCTCATTACTAGGCAGACAACTGCAGTTTGGCTCCTTTCTTTTCTATTTTTTATCATTCCTAGAATACTAAGTTGATGCTTTGTGCATAATTCCTCACTGTTGGCTTATTCTTTGGATCCTACATGTAATGCCAGAATATTCTGCAATTTACAAACAGACAAAATGTGAATTTGTCTTATTTCAGCCAATCAGCTTAATCACAATAGTGGGCAATTTGTCAAGGACATGCATACGTGACATATTGGCACCTTGAGGTATGCTTTTCAGGCCATAACAAGTCTATGGGTGGAGTTAGGACCTTGGCTTTATATATGGTGGTGTAGCATACGCTTTGGTGACTGTAAAGCTCCCTCACTTGAATATTAGTTTAAGAAAAGTAGATTCATACCCCATCAACATTTAGAAACTATGAAAGCCATCATTTATGAATTGTTTATCCTGTTGCACTTACAGTGGATGGATTCAGTTTTTTCAACATCTATAGCTGAATTTCTTTTCCAACACCACTACCCTGAAAAGGGCTGTCCTATAAACAACCTAATTCACCTATCCACAGAAGTTCTAGATGCAGAATCCTCTTTGTACTTGATATCAATTCTTTTTGATTACCCTGTAGGCCTGAGGGGCCTTTGGAGACCCTAGTAGTAAGACCCAGATTACATCTATAAGTAAATTTTCCACTTTTGCCCAGTAAGGTTCTTCCAGTTGATGTATAAAGTCTTGCAAGCAATGCTCCCTGGGAAAATACTATAAATAAGCTCTCCTCTAGAAGAAAGAAAACTGCATCTTTAGTGCAACCTATTGGTAGCTACCATTTATGTCAATGTCCGACCAAATGAACAGCCATTTTTTAAGCAGTTGTTTTTTACTGTCAGCGCACCAGGATTCGCTATGACCTAATCCCGATGAAACAATGGAGCCTTGATTATGTTCTTAACTGAAGACACCGCATACTGCAGTTCTCATTGTAAACGGTGAGGCATGTAGCTATTACTCATGTCCCAAACCACATCTGTTGGCATGTAATAGCCACTGATCACGCAGTACATGACTAAGCTGAGGTTTTGCTCAACTACATGGCTTTTGAGATTTCTGAAGACTCATATCTCCAGCTTCGTGAATACTTCCACATGTTATTAGGGAGCCCCTCAATGTAATTGCTCTGCTTGTTTTGACAGGTCTTGTTCAAAGGAGATCAATCAGGAGAAAATAATAAATTAAAAATTAGCAATTCTGTTATAATTCTCCTCTCGTGCATAAAATAAATAGTTTATATTCCACACTTTCCAGTCTTGGACAAGTGATGTCGATTAAATGGCTGCTAGAATCAAATAAACGACTGCAGCTGGGGAAAGAGGAAGAAAATTGGGTATTTGTAAAAGTCATTTTTGGAGAAGGTAATTTGAGAGCACATTTTAGCCAACAGACTAAATAGGTACAGTGTGATAAGCATAATAACTAAGGGATGGAGGGTCAGTTATATGTTGTCCTTCTGCAGACAAGGCATAGGGGGAGGCTCCTGCTGCAGCCAGTTGTCTTACAGTCACACACTGTGAGGAGAAGAAGGCCGAGCACCTGAGACATACAGTAATTTTCGGACAAGACGCACCTTTTCCCAAAAAAGTTTGGGAGGAAAATGGGGGGTGCATCTTATATTCCGAATGCAGGTTTACCGGGGTAGGGGGGTTGCGGCAGTATCTCTTCCTCAGGGAACAAGGGGCTGCAGAGGTGTGGCGATGCTGAGGCTTGGTGTCGGCGCGTGCACAGATTGAGATCTCAGCGGCCCTCGGCTTCAGGAAAATGACCACCGGAGGCCTCGCATGCTCTGCGCATGCGAGGCCTCCGGTGGTCATTTTCCTGAAGCCAAGGGCCGCTGAGATCTCGGCAGCCATTTTCCTGAAGCCGAGGGCGGTCGAGATCCGAATCTATGCACGCGCGGCCTCAGGAAGATGGCCTCCGAGAAACCTGTGATGCACTCAGCTCTGATAGCGGTGGACATTGAGCCGCGGCGTTGCCACATTTATGCCGCCGGCATCCAGAGGAAGGGACCCTGCTCCATGCTATGTCTCACTGCCGACACCGGACCCGCAGCATTGTACCCCAGAGACTACAGCATTGCCCCACTTCTGCCGCCGCTGGCTTCCTGAGGAAGGGACCATGACCATGCCTCCTGTGACCCAGCTCTAACAGAGCCGGCCCTTAGGTAATATACCTTAAATTCGGACAATAAGACAGACCCCACGATCTCATAAAAATGTTTTTTTTTGCCATTTTCCGCCCCATAATTTGGGGTAGGTCTTATGGTCTGATGCATCTTATAGTCCGAAAAATTCGGTAGTTCTCAGTTTTAATTGGAATTAAAGACAAAATTAGTTAAAAAAAAAAAAAAAAAAGAAGAAGAGAATCAGGGTGAAAATGTTGGGTTAGTTTTAATTTTTTGCCCATTATCTTAAAGAAGACTCTCCAGCCATAGCAAAACTATGACTCCCAGCATGTCACAGCTTTAGGCAGTGCTTTAGCAACGCTTAGAGGAGCTGTGTATTAAGATAATCAATGAAATAATCTATCACTTCATTTATTATATTTGATTGGACGCCATTCATTTTCAGCATCACTATTGTCCCTAAATATAGGACTAGTTTAGCAGGTAAACAGTTTGATTGCAGACGTCCATATGAAGAGTTTGACCAGTTCATGCATTCTAAATAAAAATTTTGGCCTAGCGCCGAGGTGAGGTAGTATCACTGTAGGAGGAACATACTCTATTGTACATGAGTGGATGACTTCCTAAATGCAGATATAAAACACGTTTAAATAAGCTCCATAAGCAAGAGAAAAAAAAAAAAGTTTTTATGTCTGCAAATTTCATAAATTTACGCTTGTTTATAAAAAAAAAAACAAAAAAAACAACAACTATTTTGGAACAGAAAAAAACGAGTTTTACGCACTAAAACCTGAAAATCCTCTTAAGTACGGTACATTTACCTTAAATTAACATTGAAAAATAAAATTACGGTATCACCTTTTTGAATAAAATTTGTCTACATTTTAAAAGAAAAACAGAATTGCTATTTTACCCATTTATGTCAAATCCACAGTTTACCCAGCAATTTACCAGCGAACCTATACTACCAAATCATGCTGAAAATATGGTTTCAGATAAGTGCACGGAGATGTATTTACAGTCCTGCAAACTTCTGAGCTGGAATCGTGGTGGGAAGGATGTAATGACTCACAAGTGACCACGTGAGGCTGTAAGTCCAGTTCTCAATTTTAGGCAAAGAGATCAGGACAGATTGTGCAAAATAATGGCTCACAAGACTGAGTTACTGTAAAGATAAATCGAGTCCCAATAGATCCATCCACTCATACATCGCATTTAAAGAGGATGTCCCCTTTTAGAAAACACATGGCTATAAGATACAGTAGTTATAAAAACAAACAAACTGAGTATTACTCACCCTCCCTGGGTCCAATGCCAAGTTTCTGTGGCTGCCTCGGTTCCTGTTGTTTGTCTGCAGTGCTGATGTTCTGTCAACAGCACTGCAGCCAATCAGTGGCTTATGCCGTCTACAAGGGTGGAGCTGCTGAGCTCAACGATTGGCTACAGAATTATTTAAATCATGTCAGGAGACAGATACCGGAGGGTGGGGCAGCAGTAGAGACAGCATGCTGGACCCGGGGAGTATGAGATGTATTCCGTTTGTTTTATTTTTTTTATGCAGCTTATAGCTAAACGTTTTCTGAAAAGGGACAATTCCTTCAAAAACACATGGCAAAATATACCCAGAATGGCCACTTTATTAGAGATTTGCTGTTTGACAATTGTACTTTCTCTGACATTTACGAGTGCAGAAGAGCTAATTAGCAAACACAATGGAAATGGTAAAACCAGTCATATTATTAGCCATCCATATAATGTAACTTATTATGATGGAAGGAATTTTTATGTAAGCTCCATAAAACTCCAATTTTCGGTGAAAGACTAGAGTGATAAAAATACGAAAACATCTCTAATTTTTGGACACTATCATTTTTTGATTCCTGGCATTTAAGTCCTACTCATTCATCCAATGAATCAAGACCACTTTGATCTCTGTGATATAAGGTTGTCCCGGTTGCACTTGTATTGCAGTACGTCAATAGCCTTTTATATCTTATACCCGTGAATGGAAGTGATCTTCTACAAGCTGATTGATACAGAAATTAACAATGCTGGGGGGGAGGCTTTGATCTAGACAAATGCCTCGGCTACAAATGAAGATATCACTTTAATGACTGCCAAAGGCAGCCGCAGCCAAGGAAGGGATTCACAATGCACAGAACCTCCAATAAATGTCTAAAGAGAAGGAGCAGCGCAATGAGTTGAACACTCATCCCCTGAATTTTGCTTGTCCTGAAAGACTCACAATTTCCAAGAAAAATATTTAGAATTGAGAATCCTCAGTGGTTGATACCTTTTAATGGCTAACTGAAAAGATAGTAACAAATTGCAAGCTTTCGAGACTACATACGTCTCTTCATCAGGCAAAGACTAAAACAAATTCTGAAGAATCACATATTTATGCACAACATAGTATAGAAAAAAAAAAAAGGGGAAAATAACCATGGATAAGCCAGGTGACATGAAGCAGAATTACTATGGGTGATAAACAGTTATGTCCATAAATATTTGGCCAATTCTTAGATAAGGATTGTTTTATTGTCCTGTGATTAGGGTCTCTGTTGTGATGACCCCACATGGTCTGATGGGCAGGTTCCTTAGTTGATGTAAAAAGACATAAATCCGTGTGACACATTCATTCCTGCAGTTAGAGTGTCAAAGGTCGTCATCAGTTTATATTCCCAGACTACCATCTTTTCAGTTAGCCATTAAAAGGTATCAACCACTTACCATCTTTTCAGTTAGCCATTAAAAGGTATCAACCACTGAGGACTCTCAATTCTAAATATTTTTCTATCAACTGGCTAACACGGTACCAAGATATATTTCTTTCCTGTATCACAATTTCCAGTGACTGTGAAAGAGGAGTAACGAAATGTGCTTTCATCTGTAGCTTGTTTACCTAAAGCACAGGAATGCATATACCATAGGCACATGCTTGGCCTGGGGAAGAGGGAGCCCAGTGCCAATTGGTCCCAATGCCTTTGCTAGAACCTCTACTAGTCATAGAGCAATTGCAATGTTTGCATAGAGAGGGTGTGAAATTAGCCCAAGGGTCATGAAAGGGCGAAATCAAATTAAGTATTAATCTTTTCTATACTTGAGAACAAATCTCAACACTACAATGGGAAGTCCAGCTTGATGTTGGATTTAGGAGTACCATTAGTAATGCAGCTCTACAGCTCATAGGTAACACTAGTAGGTGTTGCTCATCAATTTTACGTTTTCTTTTTGCACAGTGATAATGATACACATATTCATCCATCACTTATCACTTTTCAGTGTTTCAATCTGGTAATAACTTAGGCTACGTTCACACTTTCACAAGCACTTTTGCAGGATGCGTTTTTTCTCCAAAACGACGCATAGTGAAGTGCAGTGCACGACGCTAGTGTGAAAGTAGCCTTAGCTAACTGCGGAATATGTTAGCGCTATATAAAAATAAATATTATTATTATTATTATTAACTGTTCACCCCGAGGCTCCAGGTTCATGAGGATAGCTGTGGTGTTCTGGCTCTGTACACGGAGTACTTAAGGCTACTTTAACACTAGCGTCGTGCACTGCACGTCGCTATGCGTCGTTTTGGAGAAAAAACGCATCCTGCAAAAGTGCCTGCAGGATGCGTTTTTTCTCCATAGACTTTTATTAACGACGCAGTGCGACGTTGCTTGTAACGTTTTTTGGTGCGTCGTTCCAGTCTTTTCCGCCCCCGCCTCCCCGCACCTCACAATGGGGCAGCGGATGCGTTGAAAAACAGCATCCGCTGCCCCTGTTGTGTAGCGCTTCCACAGCTAGCGTTGGTGTGCCGCAACGTCGCATAGGGACGTGCAGCGCACGACGCTAGTGTGAAAGTAGCCTAAGTTGACCACAAAATTAGTGATCTATCCTAAGCAAAGTCCATTCATATCAAAGTCCTGGACAAGACCTTTAATCTATTTTCACTCATTTTTCCCTGTCGTTGAATGAGCAGATTTAAGTATGGACTTCTTCATCCTTTTAAAAATTTGCTAATTACATAAAATGTTCTTTTTCTTGACGTGCAAATAGTTGTTTTGGAACCTCTGTACTTGATTAGTTGTGATTCATAGATAAAATTTTACAGGGTTGTCCAGAACATACTGTGGCTCCAGTCCATGGTAGAGGTTTTCACAAGAGATCCTGACATTGATCATTGGCCAAATCTCGACTGTAGGGGCCAAACCCCTTCTTCCACGCATCTGGCGGTGAGCGTTGACTATAAGAGGGGCAGGAAGACTGCATTAAATGCTATTAGTACATTGAAGCAGCTTGGAAACAATTACTGTGGGTGAATGTTTTATGTCAGTGAGATTTTTATTAGACCAAGAGCAAGAAAATAAAAAGGGTCTTCACATGTAATTATATGGTCCAAAATATATCTATCTCTGACATCAGATGTCCACTAGGGAGAGGGACGCAGG
This sequence comes from Ranitomeya variabilis, assembly GCF_051348905.1. NCBI lineage: Eukaryota > Metazoa > Chordata > Amphibia > Anura > Dendrobatidae > Ranitomeya > Ranitomeya variabilis. The sequence goes on along the minus strand of NC_135233.1, from coordinate 241,481,182 downwards.
GTAATACCTTATTTATTCTATGTACACTATTATGTGGGTGGACATCTTTTATAGTTTACACATAGACCAAGGGAACTTGCAGTCTGTTGATGGAAGAGTGAAAGTGTGTTATGAGCATACTGTGCAGGTCTGAGGACAGTCCTGGAGTGGCGCTGAAGACTACCCTAATGGCACAAACCTATCCTCACCATTAGAGGCTCTACTGAGGACAAGGTAGTCACTTAGTTACGCCCTTCCAGGGTGAGCCCAGTTTGCGGTGAAGGGAATAACGGCAATCGCAAAAAAAAGTCTGATTTCCCATTTATTTCTCTCTCCTCTGATATAATCTAGCACATTAGAGGAAAGAGAAATGGGGTCCCCGAGATGTCCCGGTACCTCAATCATCCCCCGGTCCTATACCCCGGTATCTTCTTCTGGGAAGAAAATGGCGGGCACATGTGCAGTGTGCTCGCCGAGATCTGCCGGCTGTATGCGGCAACAATAGAAGATTTTTCCAATTAGTTAAATTTGATCAATGTGATAGACCCTACCACAGTGATCAAAATTAAAAAAAATAGTAAATCACCCTCTTAGGTAAAAATAATAAAATAAAAAATGTATTTTTCTCAGTTAGGGTTAGAGCTAGGATTAGGGTTGGGGCAAGAGTTAGGGTTGAGGCTAAGGTTAGGGTTGGGGCTAGGGTTAGGGTTGAGGATAAGGTTAGGGTTGGGGCTAGAGCTAGGGTTAGGTTTAAAGCTAGGGTTAGGGTTGGGGCTAGGGTTGTGTTGGGAATGGGGTTGTGGTTATGGTTAGAGATAGGAGTGTGTTGGGGTTAGGGTTGGGGCTGTGTTAGTGTTGGAGTTAGAATGTACCTGTTTAGGTACATCAGGGTGTCTCCAAACCCGACATGGCGCCCGCCACTGATTCCAGCCAATTTTGCGTTCAAAAGTCAAATGGTGCTCCCTCCCTTCTGAGCCCTGCCAAGCGCCCAAACAGTGGCTTTCCCCCACATACGGGGTATCGGCGTACTCAGGAGAAATTGCACAACAAATTTTGTGGTCCATTTTCTCCTGATACCCTTGTGAAAAAAAAAGTTTGATTCCATAGTAAATTTTTCGTGAAAAAAGTAAAATGTTCATTCTTTTTTCCTTCCACATTGCTTCAGTTCTCGTGAAGCACCTGAAGGGTTAATAATCTTCTTGAATGTGGTTTCGCTCACCTTGAGTGGTGCAGTTTTTAGAATGGTGTAACTTTTGAGTATTTTATGTTAAATTGACCCCCCCCCCCCCAACTCACTTCAAATTTGGTCCCTAAAAAAAGGTTTTGCAAATTTTGTTGGAAAAATGAGAAATGACTGGTCAACTTTTAACCCGTATAACTTCCTAACAAAAAAAATGATGTTTCCAAAATTGTGCTGAAGTACAATATGTCACGAAAAAAGACTATCTCAGAGTTAGTTGGATGCATTGAAGCGTTCCAGAATTATATCCTCAGAGTGACAGTGGTCAGAATTGTAAAAATTGGCTTGGTAATTAAGGACAAAACTGGCTGTCACTAAGGGGTTAGGTTTCTCCCCACAATCACTGAATGAAACACAGACAGCACTAGGATGCAACCAGGAAGCTGTCTATGCGTTTTCCACGTTTTCCTCAGACGTGTAGACTTGCATTGTCAAGTTTTATTTGTGATTCTCAGATTTGAAACAAAACATGTCCCAGATTGTTTTGGGTTTTTTTTTGTGGACACTCCGTACACAAAAGTACAGACACGTGAACAGCCACATAGACTACAAAGGGTACGTAATCAATCCTTAAATCATAGAACACAAAAAATGGACGATTGAATGAAGCTTTAAAGAAAGGTGTAATGATACTATATATTTAAAAGGTTTGCCCATGAACAAAATATATTTTAATGCATAGAACTTGGAATAATAGTAAGTTCCACAATTGGATGTGTTAGTAAAATGTACTTGTGCTGAGATAATCTTATAAATGTGCCTCTGGTATGGATGTGCTCGATGATACAGAACTGCTCCAGTTCATGGTTGGCAGATACAGGTCAGGGGCCGAAGCATTAGTCACTTATTGTACGTGAGTACAGTACAGACCAAAAGTTTGGACACACCTTCTCAATTAAAGATTTTTCTGTATTTTCAGGACTATGAAAATTGTCCATGCACATCACACTGAAGGCATCAAAACTATGAACACATGTGGAATTATATACTTAACAAAAAAGTGGGAAGCAACTGAAATTATGTCTTATATTCTAGGTTCTTCAAAGTAGCCACCTTTTGCTTTGATGACTGCTTTGCCCACTCTTGGCATTCTCTTGATAAGCTTCAAGAGGTAGTCACCGGGAATGGTTTTCACTTCACAGGTGTGCCCTGTCAGGTTTAATAAGTGGGATTTCTTGACTTATAAATAGTGTTGGGACCATCAGTTGTGTTGTGCAGAAGTCTGGTGGATACACAGCTGATAGTCCTACTGAATAGACTGTTAGAATTTGTATTATGGCAAGAAAAAAGCGGCTAAGTAAAGACAAACGAGTGACCATCATTACTTTAAGAAATGAAGGTCAATCAGTCCGAAAATTTGGGAAAGCTTTGAAAGTGTCCCCAAGTGCAGTGGCAAAAACCATCAAGCGCTACAAACAAACTGGCTCACATGAGGATCGCCACAGGAAAGGAAGACCAAGAGTCACATCAGCTCCTGAGGATAAGTTTATCCGAGTCACCAGCCTCAGAAATCGCAGGTTAACAGCAGCTCAGATTAGAGACCATGTTAATGCCACACAGAGTTCTAGCAGCAGACACATCTCTATAACAACTGTTAAGAGGAGACTTTGTGCAGCAGACCTTCATGGTAAAATAGCTGCTAGGAAACCACTGCTAAGGACAGGCAACAAGCAGAAGAGACTTGTTTGGGCTAAAGAAGACAAGGAATGGACATTAGACCAGTGGAAATCTATGCTTTGGTCTGATGAATCCAAATTTGAGATCTTTGGTTCCAACCACCTTGTCTTTGTGCGACGCAGAAAAGGTGAACGGATGGACTCTACATGCCTGGTTCCCACCGTGAAGCATGGAGGAGGAGGTGTGATGGTGTGGGGGTGCTTTGCTGGTGACACTGTTGGGGATTTATACAAAATTGAAGGCATACTGAACCAGCATGGCTACCACAGCATCCTGCAGCGGCATGCTATTCCATCCGGTTTGCGTTTAGTTGGACCACCATTTATTTTTCAACAGGACAATGAGCCCAAACACACCTCCAGGCTGTGTAAGGGCTACTTGACCAAGGAGAATGTTGGGGTGCTACGCCAGATGACCTGGCCTCCACAGTAATAGACAACATATAGGATCCTCAGCTGGAATTAACCAGCAGATCCGAAGAGATCCAAAATGTAATAAAATATAACATTTTATTGATGACAAAACATAAAATACTTAGGTACACAAATACAAAAAATACCCAAGGGAGCTCCAATACACCCCTGCAACCATAGTATAATATATGGCCTGGATAGGAAGGAAAAAGCATAAGAATACACTATCTTAGCATAATGCTTGACATATTCAATGCATTTGTCCCTTTGTCCAAAAAGCAGTATCTACTATGCCTAGCAGACTGAATGAAAATTGAATATATGTAAGTGCCGCATGACGTATACACAGTTACTCAATCTACTATACAGTATTAGATCCAGGCAAATTATATCTTACTATTGTATTAGATGATAAATCCCAGGGTGCCGGGTGATTCAGTGCTCCCTTCCCGCCCCGACGCGTTTCGCCCCCGGAAGAAGCTAAGGGTTACGGGGGTGTATTGGAGCTCCCTTGGGTATTTTTTGTATTTGTGTACCTAAGTCTTTTATGTTTTAATTGTCATCAATAACATTTTACATTTTGGATCTCTTCTTCGGATCTGCTGGTTAATTCCAGCTGAGGATCCTATATGTTGTCAAGTACTGTGAAGTGCCAAAGCCAGTATTATAGTAGGACATTGTTGTTTAGTAACTCCACAGTAACAGACCTGAACCCAATCGAGATGGTTTGGGGTGAGCTGGACCGCAGAGTGAAGGCAAAAGGGCCAACAAGTGCAAAGCATCTCTGGGAACTCCTTCAAGATTGTTGGAAGACCATTACCGATGACTACTTCTTGAAGCTCATCAAGAGAATGCCAAGAGTGTGCAAAGCAGTCATCAAAGCAAAAGGTGGCTACTTTGAAGAACCTAGAATATAAGACATAATTTCAGTGGTTTCACACTTTTTTGTTAAGTATATAATTCCACACGTGTTAATTCATAGCTTTGATGCCTTCAGTGTGAATTTACAATTTTCATAGTCATGAAAATACAGAAAAATCTTTAAATAAGATGTGTCCAAACTTTTGGTCTGTACTGTATACAGACAAGATGACGGGCTCACAGCTGCTGCTTTCTGAGGTAACATTTCCCAGCCTGTTTTATCACAGAAATCAGTATTTCCACCACACAATGAATCCTGTGGGCAAGTTGAGCTCAATTAGGATGAGTTCAGAAGGCTGAAGATTTGGAAGAAACACTCACTCCTGAGATAAAACAGACAGGGAAATATGTTACTTCAGAAAGCAGCAGCAGCGAGTCCATGCTGGTCTGTCCATATACTCACTTATTATCAAGTGACTTACAGTGGAAACCAAAAGTTATGCGCTTTTTTTTTTTTTTAAAGTGTGAGTACCTCTGTCGGGTTTTTGTCATGCCATTTTCCTGGTGAAATTAGTTAACTGGAAGCAAATGGTAGTCAGCTATAAGGATGAAAATTGTGTTTGACATTGTTTTATCCCTTTATGTGTTAGTTTTCAACAGTTCCTGGGCCAAATGTTTTGCATATTTTGTCACGGGTAGTCGAATTTTACCTAAAACTTTAATTTTTTTTGTGTGTGTTTTTCGGTTAAAACATGGCAAAGACAAAGCAAAATTTATCAGGAAGCTTATTATTCTTAGAGTAAGGTTAGGCAAAAGCCAAAAAGAGGTTGGTATAGAATTCACTTGCTCTCAGAATAAAGTGTCACGTATAATAAAGAAAAAGAAAGTTATCGAAGAGCTGACAAACCTAGAGGTAGACGACCATGGAAACCTTCCTCCAAAGTTGATCACACTATTAAGAAAAAGTTAGTATCTGATGTCCATAAAAGTGCTGCACAGATTCCGCATGAAACGAACAAAGAATATGGGGTCAAAGTGAGTCCCAAACTGTGGTGCGAAGGCTAAGAGCAGAAGGGTTGAATGCACGAGTTCCAGTCAAGAAGCCTTTCAACTCTGAAATGAATCGGAGGGTGTAACTTTAGTTTGCCAAAGAACATAGCCAATGGAGAGAGACGGATTGGTCTAAGGTGTTGTGGTCAGACGAATCCAAGTTCAAGCTGTTTTGTAGTGATGGCAAAGGCAATATATACCACCCAATTGGAAAAAGTAATGATGTAAGGCAGGTACGGACTGGGGCTGAAATTCAGTCCTGGCATTAGAAATCACACAGGCCCATGCTGTCTCTGTCGCCAAGCACTAGATGGGATATATTACTAATATTACCCTGCATGGAGGAAAGCAAGATTTACTACAAGACCAATATTTCTAATGATACCCGTGGCCTGCTAGGATAAGTGATGGAGTCAGCAACTTTGTGCTCCTTCACAACTCTTAACAGTATGGGTGTCTTGAGAACACATTCTGTTAACAATGTAGCAGACAAGGCGGCCCATGACCAGACAGGCCCTTCTGGCATTTGCCAGAATTGCCAGATGGCCAGTCTGGCCCTGATGTAAGGTACCTAACACCTGCAGTTTCAACATGTGGATGAAAATATGTGTCAAACATGCGCTGCTGAAAGATCCAGGATGTTAGCTAAATTGTTTAAAATCATTTATTCTGAACAGGTTTAGCAGTAAACACATTTAAAGGTCACACATGACCCCTTCTTCTGGTGGGTCATAAGGTTTTTGGCCTGAAGAAAGGGTCACGAGTGACCTTGAAACGTGTTGACGTCTAGACTTGTTCAGAATACAATTTTACAGAATGAAGCCGACATCCTGGATCGTTTAGCAGTGCAGGTTTGACAAGTATTTTTATCCATGTGTTTTAAACTATTCCTCGGTACGTGGACCAGTGTCCTGCTGCAGCTGATTTAAGCTGTTATCCATGTTGCTATTTTGCAACCCCTTCAGGTGAGTTAACACTCCATTGGGTTCTGAACATTTTTACCACTTAAGACCCTACTGCGCATGTGTTTGCTCCCCAGTTTTCTATGCTAAAACACCTACAGTGAAACATGGTGGTGGCAATGTCATGGTTTGGGGCTGCTTTTCAACATCTGACATTGGCCCTCTGCATAGAATTGATGGAAATATGAATGTTATCATGTACAAAAATATACTGGAAAAAGTAATGCTGCCGCATGGTAAAACCATCCTAAGCAGGGGCTGGAAATTCCAGGAAGACAATGACTTGAAGCACACATCCAATTTAGCAAAAAGTTGGTTAGCAAGGAAAAATGTTCACCTGGTGCAATGGGCCAAGCCAATCACCTGATTTAAACCCTATAGAGTACTTTTGGGATGAGTTAGGGAGACGAGTTGGGGTCCATACCCATAGCAATAAGGCTTAATTGTTTGCAGATTTGCAAAAGGAATGAAGCAAGATCCCTCAGGATGTCTTGAACATCCAAGTGGCTTAAATGCTTCGTCGGTGTGGTGCAGTAATAAAAGCAAGAGGTTATGCTACAAAATACTAAGTTAAGGCACTGTAAACAATGAATTACTCTCTGTGTTGTGATCAATAAATAGTATATACAAAACTTTTGGCAGTCAGCTTTCTTTAATTAAATGAAGATAACTATTTTCTTTTTCCAAAATTTTTTATTTTAAGATAAACAGGCAGTTAGGGAATATGGGCGGGAGGGAAATTGGGAGGGGGGTATGAGTGATGAGGGGAAGGGGGGAAGGGGGACAAAGGGGAACAAATATTACAGATATTGTAATATAACTGAAAGGACACATATTGGATTGTAAAGTGAAGAATACGTAAAGCCCAGAACTCTGGGGATATGTGAAGTACAGAGGCATTGATTGCAAGCCAATTAAGGCCAATCATATGTGAACAACAATTAAACATTTAACAACATTTAGTTAATGAGCAGAAATATGCAATTATATGCAATTAAATGGTGTTGCACCTAGATGTTAGTGATGAATGAATTAAGTGATGGGTGGCGGAAAGGGCCTTGTCCCATTTGCTCCACTTCTTGCAGAATTTTCCAAACTGATTATTGATTAGAGCAAATTTCAGTTCATGGGATCTATGTTGTTGGAATAATTGTAAAATGAAATCCGGGTTTGGGAGTGTTTTGTTTTTCCAGTGGAAAGTGATGGTATTTTTTGCTACAACACATAGATGGATGAGTAGAGGTTGGAGTGTCAAATCCAATTCATCCAGATTGAGGGATAGACGGGCCATTTGAGGAGTGAGGGTAAAGATTTTATTGGAAATTTTATTGAAAGTAGTAGAAATCCAAGACCAAATTGTTTTGACTTTAGGGCATTCCCAAAACATATGTATTAGGTCTCCCTTGAATCCGCAATCCCTCCAGCAGAGGGGTGAGGGACCAAAGTGTGCCAATTTTGCTGGTGTAAGATACCATCTGCTGATTATTTTGAAGTGCGTCTCTTGGAGCGGAAATGAGATTGTGGAGTTGTAGGTTGTTGAGAGAGCATCTTCCCATTGCTCTGGGGAAAAGGTAGAGTCCAGGGTTTTTTCCCAGGTAATCATGTAGGGGCTTTTGGACATAATTTCATCATTGTTGAAGGAGTCGTAAAGGAAGCCATGGCTCCAGAAAATGTTATGATGCGGATTATTTAGGACTTTTATGGAGGCATGTGTGAAGTTCATTTTCAGTTGAGAAATGTAAAGACATTGTCTTTTAGGAGAATTAATTCTGTGAATAGGGAAAAGGGGACGTTGAAGTTTTCCCTCAACGATATGAAATCTAGGAAATTAGAGCCATTGTGAATATCCCCTAATTTTGTAATTTTCAATTCTGACCAAATGGCAGGGAGAGTTTTGTTAGTGAGAGTGAGGGGTAGGTTTTTTAGAATGGAGAATTTGTGTAACCGTCTCTTTGGTTTGGAGAATTTGCGCCATGCTTGGGCAATTGCAAGGAATAAAGGATGGGCATTAAGGTTGGGAAGATGATTTGAGATTGCTTGAATTATAATGTTACTTAGTTGTTTACCATTATTTAAAAATAGTTCTAAGTCTAACCAAGCTGGAGGCTCACTATGGGAAATCCAGTGAGCACTTTGATCAGCAGAGTTTGGAAATGGGCAATAATATTGGGAAGGCCCATTCCCCCTTTCACTTTTTTCCTGTATAATGATAGGGTAGAAGTCCTAGCTCTTTTTCCTCCCCACAAGAATGTGTTAAACATCAATTGAATGTTTGTCAAAAGTATGACAGGAATGGGCAGAGGTAGGCATCAGAGAATATATAAAATTTTTGGAAGGATAAACGTTTTTAGAGTGTAATTTTTCCCCCACCATGAAAGTTCTTTCTCTTTGAAAACTGAACAATCCTTACTTACTGATTCAGTCAATTTTCTCAGGTTTATTTTCACCATATGGTGGAGGTTATTACTAAGAGTAATGCCTAAGTAGGGAATCTCTTGGTCACACCAGTTAAGAGATGTTTTTTTCTTTACTGCATCTATTTGTTTAGCATCAAGGTTAAGGGGGAGAATATTCGATTTTAACTGATTGATTTTATAGTTATATAAGTCTGAGAATTTGTCCAATTCGTTGAAAACCTCAGGTGTAGAATTTTGAGGGTCAGTTAGTGTCAATATGATGTCATCAGCAAATAGGCTGATTTTATGTTCCTTATGGTGGGTATGGATGCCTTTGATTTGGTCGTTGTTGCGGATGCGCTCGGCCAGGGGTTCAAGGGCTAGATTGAAAAGTAAGGGTGACAGGGGGCACCCCTGCCTAGTGCCATTTGTGATAGTGAAGGGGATCGAGGTATGGTTGTTGGAGAGTATTTTTTCACTTGGGTTGGAATATAAAGCCATAATAGTGGTCACGAGTTTTTGATTAAATTCAAATTTGAAGAGAGTGTGTCGGAGAAAGCTCCAATCCATCCGATCAAAGGCCTTCTCGGCATCAATTGAAATTAAAGCTGTTGAAGTTTTGAAGATAACTATTTTCTGACGAAGAGTTGCGTTAAGTGCAGACCATGAATTGGAGCAGCTCTGCATAGTCAGACACAGCAACAGTATAAAGCAGGGGCACATCTATAAGATTATCTCAGCATAGGAAAATGTTTATTTAACAGATTCAATTGTGGAACTTAGGGTACTGTCTCACAGTGGCACTTTTGTCGCTACGACGGTACGATCCGTGACGTTCCAGCGATATCCATACGATATCGCTGTGTCTGACACGTAGCAGCGATCAGGGACCCCGCTGAGAATCGTACGTCGTAGCAGATCGTTTGGAACTTTATTTCGTCGCTGGATCTCCCGCTGTCATCGCTGGATCGGTGTGTGTGACACCGATCCAGCGATGCGTTCGCTTGTAACCAGGGTAAACATCGGGTTACTAAGCGCAGGGCCGCGCTTAGTAACCCGATGTTTACCCTGGTTACCATCGTAAATGTAAAAGAAAACAAACCGTACATACTCACATTCCGGTGTCCATCAGGTCCCTAGCCGTCTGCTTCCCGCACTGACTGACTGCCGGCCGGAAAGTAAAAGCAGAGCACAGCGGTGACATCACGTCACGTATGTTTACCCTGGTTACCCGGGGACTTCGGCATCGTTGGTCACTGGAGAGCTGTCTGTGTGACAGCTCCCCAGCGACCACACGACTTACCAACGATCACGGCCAGGTCGTATCGCTGGTCGTGATCGTTGGTAAATCGTTTTGTGTAACGGTACCCTCACTATTCCAAGATCTACTGATTAAAAAATATTCTTTGTTTGTGGTACAACCTCATTAAGACCACCCCATTCACAGATTAAGGAATTGTTTAAAATTTTGGTGCAAATTCAGTGAGAGAATCTGTGTCACAGTCGATGCCAATCTGCATTACATGCCAAAGTATGAGATTTTTTGTTTAAAAGATACAAATCTGGGCAGATTTTTGTCAGTTGCACAAAATAAATTGGGAAAAATAATTAGCATGCCACTTATTTTAACAAATTCTGCTGACTTGTAAGCACTACTGAAATGGTCTAATCCTTGTGAGCGCTCAAGGCCCATTAAATTGCATACCTACAGCACTCATTTGAAGTGCAATAAAATAAAAACTGCAGCAACTTTTTCATGTAGACTTGAATAAATGCTGTATATCCAATTGGTGCACACAGCTCATTTGCAGACCTATGTGTTTCCATGGTATCAGACTACAAACAAACCAACAAAACCTAATGTGTCCTCTAATCTTTTCCTTTTCTTGGTAACCCAAAGGTAAATTATATAGTAAGAAATTTACTATGAGGAAAGTTTAAAGGGTTATTCCCCAAATAAAATCACAACATGGCCATATAATAATGTACACAAGTTTATTCAGTTGTGCCAATACAATCTATTTGGAAAACTGCCTAGTTTTGCACTTATCACCCCCCTAAAGATGATCCTCCAGGCTCTTAACTTGCCATTGGAACCGACCCCTAGTAGTTAACCCTGATTTGGAACCATGAAAAAAATCACTGCTTTGGTTCCATGGGGTCTATATGACCCCAGGCTCAAAATCATCATATTTCATTAAAATGAACATGCTGGCTGTTCATATTAATCAACTTTTAATCTGCCATCATTTCAGAACACAGTTATGAAATCAAAAGTAACTTTGAAGTGATTTGTCATTATCAAACACAAACTAAAATTTATACCAAAATGCTTTACCAATAGCTAAAGGTATTCAAATTTAAAAAAGCACAATAACTGCAACTGTGTGGATTTTAGTAAAATTAAATTGACAACGAATAATCTGGCAATAAATTTAGCCCTTGCATTCACTGCACGTCATAGTGCCATGTTCTTCACAAATGAACTTCTTGCAGTCATTGCAAACAAATCTCGTATTTTTGTCCCTCACTGCTCTGGGACGTGTCTACAACGGAGCTTCTAGTGTGAGGGACGATGTCATAGAGAAAAGCAAAGCCTAGCACATTACAGTGCAGAGAGCTCATACTAGGAAGCAGTAGTGTGTTTGAGTGTGCTAGTAACTAAAGGTGCTTTCACATTGCATCTGAGGTCACGTTCGCTGGTCCCGTTGGGGTATATTGTCCTGATTCCCAGCAAAACAGAACCCGGACATATGCGCCTATGGGGCCATACACTGTAATCTACCGTAAGTCGGGGCGTTCGCCTCCAGTAGGTGTATACACCTGAAAATGATGATTTATACTGTGTTTTTATGATACCTGAAGAAGGATATATACTGTATCTGAAAAGCGTTGTATTTCTTCTATTTTAACTTATCAAATAAAAAAATATGAAATATCATCTTTGGATGCGAGTCCTAGGAAGCCCTGCCATTCATGGGCTGGATGTGCTTTTCTTGATTTACTCATCTGTGTGAACCTGCCTCTGGCTCTTTCACTTGGATCCACCCGAGGCAAGATGCAAGCCCTGTCTATTGAAAAGTATCGCAAAGGGATTTTTGAGGATACACTATCTAAAGCCATATTAGTCTTCTATCAGGTGAGTGCATAAAATTGTACACTCTTTAAAGACTATAATATTGTGTTTACGTACCTATGGCACCGCAAGTTTGCTCTGCAGCCACCATTGTAGTCTATGGCCCCTCAGTGGCATACTCCCGGATCTTGTTTTGGTAGTGGTTCGGACGTAAGCCCCAAAGGGACCAGCAAACGTGTCCCTAAACACAATGTGAAAACACCCTTAAAAGAGAAATGTACGTAAGATGAGCAGTACATACAGTTGATAGAAATGAGAGATATACTGCAGGATGGGGTTCTGTACAGAGGGGCTGAGATTAGTTGAGCTGTACTTGCTACCTAGGTTTGAGAGACCAATGATGTGAAACTGCCAATGTCGCTCTACTGATGCATATGACAGAGAATTATCATCTGCTATATGCATTAATAGAGGGACATTTGCAGTTTCACAAAACTGATCTGTCAGCAGCAGGCAACAAACACAACTCTTCACTGCGGTTCCGGAGGAGGGTAAGAAAGTTGAGCTTTGCTCTAACCAGCTTATGATGTAAAACCACAAGGGCAGCTATGCTGATTTAGATGGCAGGAAATACAATCAGGTAGATAGGGCAGGGTATTGTACAGGAGCAGAAGGTGCAGAGGCTCAAGGTGAATTCTACACATAGATTAGCTTGATGATAACCCAAAGAGCTGGGGCTTGCAGGGGCAGACAAGAGGGGGGAAGGATCTGCAGCAAGGAGAAGCAAGTGCTGCTGGGTAACATAGTTTTAGCAGGTATGGGTAGGACCACCCCAATCAGCAATGTGACGCTGGATGCACAAAGGGCAGATAGAAATAAAAAAAAAGACAAAGGTACAAGAAAGAAACTGTTTGTTGGGCTCAGAATGTATAATAACAAGAAATAACAATTTACAATACTTTGAGGGAATAACCCTGGATCTAGCTTGACTGACAGATTAGTTCCACCTTCCCCCATCCAGAGTTAAATACCACATGCTTGTTGAACACACGCGATGAAAATGGGGATATGCATTACACGATGGAAAAAAAGTACTGATATAATGATAAAGGTGTTAGCACAGCCATCATGATGCAATATGTCAGCACTAAATCCTCACAGGGAAATATAATCAGAGCATAAGGTTAAGCAGTTAGTTACAAATACAGAGTAAAGCTGAATCAATATGTTAGTCTTGGCTCTGTCAGGAGCCTTCCTGTTACCTAATATTCTGCACAGAAAAGTATTAACGGTCACAGGTTTCTGCCAAACTCTTGACACGTGCTGAAGAAGTTATTAATACTGCCTCGGCAAATTGTTGATTTTCTGCTAAATTACACAACACAAATAAGAGCCCATATCTCACAATGCTATCAAACAGGTGCTGATACAGGCCAAACATCTGATGTCAGGCAGCGAGGGCCTGCGCTGCCAATGAATCCTTTACACTGCCCGTTTCATGAGCTCCTGCATTATAAAGCATCATTCTTCATAAGGATGGCTACACAGGAGCAATTCATCACTTGCGCCGCATACAGGCTGAAGCTAAACATTTAATTGCTCGGTTTGCTTAGCGATTATTGGCACTAATTACGTTTTCATCAAGTTTTACGCAAGTGTTGAAAACATGGCGTAGGGAGGTGAGGGTGTCCGTGAGTAGAGGATTAATGTGATCAGCAAACGTTGGACTACACTGCGGCTTTAGAGACGACACACTGAAACGGATAATCCACAGTTACAGCTGTCAGTGATTAGAAAATTACTGATTGGCTAATCTGCTTAAACAAATAACAAAAACGCAGTAAACAAGTCAATAGATTATACGGCACAGAAGACTATATTGTACCAGATATATCCAGTTGTAACTTTCCTAATATGCTTACTAAAGGGAAACTCAAGATTCTGTTAACCCCTTAATGAATGGAGCGTTTTTCGGTTTTCACTCCCCTCCTTTCCAGAGCCATAAGTTTTTTTATTTTTCAGACAAAATAGCCATGTGAGGGCTTATTTTTTGCGGGACGAGTTGTACTTTTGAACGACACCATTGGTTTTACCATGTCGTGTACTAGAAAACAGGAAAAAAATTCCAAGTGCGGTGAAAATGCAAAAAAAGTGCCATACCACACTTGTTTTTTGTTTGGCTTTTTTGCTAATTTCACTAGATGCTAAAACTAACCTGTCATAGTGATTCTCCAGGTCATTACAAGTTCACAGACACCAAACAGGTCTAGGTTCCTTTTTATCTAAGTGGTAAAAAAAATTCCAAACTTTGCTTTAAAAAAAAAAATAAAAATTGCGCAATTTTCCGATTCCGGAGAGATAATTGTACTCCATGTCTAACCAGGGATTTGTACAGAGGCAGTATAATGCTCTCATCATGTGTGTCCAGACCTCTTTTAATGCACCCCATGATCCTGTTTCACTTGGCAGCTGCTGACTGGCACTGGCTGCTCCAGGTATGTTTACCATTAACTACGATCCCCAAGTCCTTCTCCATGTCAGATTTACCCAGTGGTTTCCCGTTCAGTGTGTAATGGTAATATTGATTCCTTCTTCCCATGTGTATAACCTTACATTTATCATTGTTAAACCGCATCTGCCACCTCTCAGCCCAAGTTTCCAACTAGCCCAGTGTTAAGGCTAGCGGAACGCACCGAGTAAATAGAGATGTTTTTATTGATATTGGTGCATTCGCAGCCCGGGGTCCACCGTGCAGGAGTACTCAGTTAATTCACCGAATAGCTGTGAAAGCAAAGCACTGTGCCCTGTTAGACTTCACAGAGGCACAGGCTAACTGCCCAAACAGAGAGCAGTCAGTGGTCACGCATGCACACAAAACTCCTCGCCGGAGATGCCAGCATTCTAGGGGCTTATTTCAGCCGGGTCCCTGAACACACTCTCACATGACCACACTGGTGCAAAGCACATAATAAAGAACAATACTAGCGCATGGCCATGCGAGCCTTAAATACAGGTCCTTCTCAAAAAATTAGCATATAGTGTTAAATTTCATTATTTACCATAATGTAATGATTACAATTAAACTTTCATATATTATAGATTCATTATCCACCAACTGAAATTTGTCAGGTCTTTTATTGTTTTAATACTGATGATTTTGGCATACAACTCCTGATAACCCAAAAAACCTGTCTCAATAAATTAGCATATTTCACCCGTCCAATCAAATAAAAGTGTTTTTTAATAACAAACAAAAAAAACCATCAAATAATAATGTTCAGTTATGCACTCAATACTTGGTCGGGAATCCTTTGGCAGAAATGACTGCTTCAATGCGGCGTGGCATGGAGGCAATCAGCCTGTGACACTGCTGAGATGTTATGGAGGCCCAGGATGCTTCAATAGCGGCCTTAAGCTCATCCAGAGTGTTGGGTCTTGCGTCTCTCAACTTTCTCTTCACAATATCCCACAGATTCTCTATGGGGTTCAGGTCAGGAGAGTTGGCAGGCCAATTGAGCACAGTAATACCATGGTCAGTAAACCATTTACCAGTGGTTTTGGCACTGTGAGCAGGTGCCAGGTCGTGCTGAAAAATGAAATCTTCATCTCCATAAAGCATTTCAGCCGATGGAAGCATGAAGTGCTCCAAAATCTCCTGATAGCTAGCTGCATTGACCCTGCCCTCCATGAAACACAGTGGACCAACACCAGCAGCTGACATGGCACCCCACACATCACTGAGTGTGGGTACTTGACACTGGACTTCAGGCATTTTGGCATTTCCTTCTCCCCAGTCTTCCTCCAGACTCTGGCACCTTGATTTCCGAATGACATGCAAAATTTGCTTTCATCAGAAAAAAGTACTTGGGACCACTTAGCAACAGTCCAGTGCTGCTTCTCTGTAGCCCAGGTCAGGCGCTTCTGCCGCTGTTTATGGTTCAAAAGTGGCTTTACCTGGGGAATGCGGCACCTGTAGCCCATTTCCTGCACACGCCTGTGCACGGTGGCTCTGGATGTTTCCACACCAGACTCAGTCCACAATCTTCCTCAGGGTCCGGTCACCTCTTCTCGTTGTACAGCGTTTTCTGCCACATTGTTTCCTTCCAACAGACTTACCATTGAGGTGCCTTGATACAGCACTCTGGGAACAGCTTATTTGTTGAGAAATTTCTTTCTGGGTCTTACCCTCTTGCTTGAGGGTGTCAATGATGGCCTTCTTGACATCTGTCAGGTCGCTAGTCTTACCCATGATGGGGGTTTTGAGTAATGAACCAGGCAGGGAGTTTTTAAAAGCCTCAGGTATCTTTTGCATGTGTTTAGAGTTAATTAGTTGATTCAGAAGATTAGGGTAATAGGTCGTTTAGAGAACCTTTTCTTGATATGCTAATTTATTGAGACAGGTTTTTTGGGTTATCAGGAGTTGTATGCCAAAATCATCAGTATTAAAACAATAAAAGACCTGACAAATTTCAGTTGGTGGATAATGAATCTATAATATATGAAAGTTTAATTGTAATCATTACATTATGGTAAATAATGAAATTTAACACTATATGCTAATTTTTTGAGAAGGACCTGTAGTTGCAGCACGTACAGGACCTTCCTAGAAGGACAAATGAGAGGCTGCCACAGAGCGTGAGCACCTATAGGACCTTCCTAAAGGACCAATGGCCTCAGCTGCAGTATCTGATCATGTGACCCTCGATCTCCACTGAGAGATCTTACTCTGGACATGCTCAGAACGAGAAAAGCAGGAATTAGTCCCAGAAGCGTCTGCTCGCCGCTGCCCAGCACTGACTTCAATGGCAGAAGCAGGAAAAGCAGCAATAACTTCTTTATACAGAGTCAGATTGAGCGAGACGCTGGGACCGACGTCTCCGCTGAGCAGGCTCCACTGCGGCAGGAGAAGAATGGGAGACCGCAGCGGAGATGGCCCGAGATCCCCCCTGTGCAGAGGCGGGAACTCGACCCCTAACACCCAGATCCATCTTTAGCAGAATACTATCATCTTTTGTATTGACTGCTTTACATAGTTTGTATCATTTGTAAATATCGATATTTTACTGTGTAAACCTTCTACCAGTTCTATATATATATATAATCGTCTAAGGGGCACTTCCGTCTGTTTGTCTGTCTGTCACGGAAATCACGCATCGCTGATTGGTCGGGCACAGTCCGGCCGTGAATTCGCCCCTTCCTACTCTCTGACAGTGCCCCCTCCATACTCCCCTCCAGTCAGTGCTCACGCAGGGTTAATGGCTGCGTTACGCCGCGGTGTAACGCAGTCCGTCAACGCTGCTATTAACCCTGTGTGACCAACTTTTTACTATTGATGCTGCCTATGCAGCATCAGTAGTAAAAAGATCTAATGTTAAAAATAATTAAAAAAATAAAAACCTTCACCTTCCGGCGCCTTTCCTGCTCCTCGCGATGCTCCGGGCCATGCATTGCGGTCTCGCGAGTAGATGACGTAGCGGTCTCGCGAGACCGCTACGTCATCATCTCGCGAGACTGCAATGCATTCTTGGGACCGGAGCGTCACAAGGAGCATCGCTAAACGCCTCGCCTGGATCCGGGGGCCGCCGGAAGGTGAGTATATAACTATTTTTTATTTTAATTCTTTTTTTTTTAAAACAGGGATATGGTGCCCACATCGCTTTATACTACGTGAGCTGTTATATACTACGTGGGCTGTGTTATATACTGCGTGTCTGTGCTATATACTACGTGGGCTGTGCAATATACACTGTGTTCCAAATTATTATGCAAATAATATTTCCTCATATTTTCTGTAAATTACCTATCTGAATTGCAGTCATTGTTATTTTCCAGTCATCTACTATTCTAGTATAATTGCAATGTTTTGGAACAAACTGCCTATGAAAACAGTATCTTTAAAAAAAAAATAAACACTCAAAATGCATGTTCCAAATTATTATGCACAGCAGAGTTTACAACCTTTTTTTTTTTTTTTTGAATAAAAAAATGGTCAATTGTGAAGTTATAAGCATTATCAGCTTATTACAAAATTAAATCAAACAGTTTTCAAGTGAAAACTTTATTCTAGGTGATGTTACATTTGCACATAGGACTCCTTGTTCGAAAGAAGCTTCTGAACTCTCTCGTCCATTGAATTTGTCAGTTTTTGGATGGTTTCTGCTTCAATTGATTTGCATGTGGACAGAATACCCTACCAGAGCTGTTGCTTAGATGTGAACTGCCTCACGCCATCATAGACACTCCTTTTGATGATGCTCCAGAGGTTCTCAATGGGGTTGAGGTCAGGGGAAGATGGCGGCCACACCATAAGTTTGTCCTCTTTTATGCCCATAACAGCCAGAGATGCAGATGTGTTTTTTTGCAGCATGAGACGGTGCATTATCATGCATGAAAATGATCTTGCTGCGGAAAGCACGGTTCTTCCTCTTGAACCATGGCAGGAAGTGTTGTTTTAGAAACTCCACATAGATTATGGAGTTCATCTTTACCCCTTCAGGGATCATAAAGGGGCTGACAATCTCTCTCCCCATGATTCCAGCCCAAAACATTACTCCACCTCCTCCTTGTTGGCACCTTAGCCGTGTTTTCATGGGGTGTCCATCAACCAGCCATCGCCACTCCATCCATCTGGACCATCGAGCGTTGCACGGCACTCATCGGTGAACAAAACAGTTTGGAAGTCAGTCTTCATGTATCGTTTGGCCCACTGGAGCCGTTTCTGCTTGTGTGCAGTGGATAGAGGTGGTCGACAGGATGACTTACGCACAAGCTGCAAACCCTCTGAAGGACCCTGCATCTTGTTGTTCTGGGGACTTTGGAGGCACCAGCAGCTTCAAAAACTTGTCTGCTGCTATGACAAGGCATTTTTGCAGCTGCTCTTTTAACCATACGCAATTGCCTGTTGGAAAGAGTCCTCAATTTTTCCTTATCAGCACGCACACGTGTGGAAATCAGCTACATACTTCTTCATTGTGCGATGATCACGATGAAGTGTCTTGGCAATGTTGATTGTAGTCATGCCTTGACCTAAATACTCCACAATTTGTTGCTTCTCAGCAGCCGACACATCCTTTTTCTTTCCCATTTTGGCAAAAATTGTAGGCTGCTTAATAATGTGGAACAGCCTTCTTAAGTAGTCTTGCCTTTATTTGGACACACCTGCCAAACTAATTTGCACAGGTATCTGCAATTGATTTCAGTGATATAAAGAGCCCTGACACACATTGCCATCAATGAGTTTAAATGACAAACAAAAAAATTCTAACCTTATCACTCAAACTCTTTGTGCATAATAATTTGGAACACAGTGTATTGCGTGGCTGGGCAATATACTACGTGGCTGTTATATACTGCGTGGCTGTGCTATATGCTATGTGGGCTGTGCTATATGCTACGTGGGCTGTGTTATATACTACGTGGCCTGTGCTATATACTACGTGGCTTGTGCTATATGCTACGTGGCTGTGCTATATGCTACGTGGGCTGCGTTATATGCTACGTGGGCTGTGTTTTATGCTACTTGGCTGTGGTATATTTCTTTGCTGTATCTGTGCATCATGAATCGTGGTATGTGTTAAAGAGTGGGGACCACTGAGAAGCTTTCACCCAGGGCCCTCAAAAACCTGGAGCTGGCCCTGGCTTCACTGATTGTTTGTGGCAGGCCGGGCGTGAACAATCAGCGACAGCCGCAGTCTGTCCGCAAATTGGCGCGGAATTTGAACCACGCTTCGCTAATTGGTCTCGTCCGGCCGGCTCCTGTGTATAAATTGCATTATTCTGAAAACTACATAAATAAGCTACATACATATTCTAGAATATCCGATGCGTTAGAATCGGGCCACCATCTAGTTGTTAATAAATATGTTGAAGAGAATAGTTGCCAAACACCGACCCCTGCAGTACACCCCACTGGTCACAGCGACCCAGTTAGAGAATATACCACTTATAACCACCCTCTGCTTTCTATCACTAAGCCACTTACTTACCCATTTACACACATTTTCCCCCAGACCCGGCATTCTCATTTTGTGTACCAACCTGTTGTGTGGCACGGTATCAAACGCTTTGGAAAAATCAAGATATACCACGTCCAATGACTCACCTTGGTGCAGTCTATAGCTTACTGCTTCATAAAAACTGATTAGTTTGGTTTGACAGGAGCAATTCCTCATAAACCCATGCTGATATGGAGTTAAAAAGTTATTCTCATTAAAATAATCCAAAATAACATCCCTCAGAATCCTTTCAAATATTTTACCAACAATAGTGGTTAGACTTACTGGCCTATAATTTCCAGGTTCACTTTTAGAGCCCTTTTTGAATACAGGTACCACATTTGCTATGTGCCAGTCCTGTGGAACAGACCAAGTCGCTACAGAGTCCTCTTTCTTGGGTTAGATTGGTGACCCTTAATATAGGGTTTTCTTTGTCTCTCGACATTTTACCTAGCATTTCATTTTCCACCGTGAATACCGTGGAGAAGAAGGTGTTATATATTAGCTTTTTCCTCATCATCTACAACCATTCTTTCCTCACAATTTTTTAAGGGGCTTACACTTTCACTTATGATTCTTTTACTATTGATATAGTTGAAGAACAGTTTGGGATTAGTTTTACTCTCCTTAGCAATGCGCTTCGGTTTCCTTTTTGGCAGCTTTAATTATTCTTTTAGATAAAGTATTTTTCTCCCTATAGTTTTTTTTTTAGAGCTTCAACGGTGCCATCCTGCTTTAGTATTTTAAATGCTTTCTTTTTACTGTTAATTGCCCTTCTTACTTCTTTGTTTAGTCACATTGGGTTTTTCCTATTTCTTGTCTTTTTATTCCCACAAGTATAAACTGTTTGCAGTGCCTATTTAGGATGTTCTTAAACATTTCCCATTTATTAGCTGTATTTTTATTTCTGAAGACATTGTCCCAGTCAACCATATCAAGGGCATCGCTAAGCTAATCAAACTGTGCCTTCTTAAAGTTCAATGTTTTTGTGACTCCCTGACAAATCCCCCTAGTGAAAGACAAGTGAAAATGTACAATATTGTGGTCGCTATTTCCTAGATGCCCAACGACCTGCAGATTTGTTATTCTGTATTAGGTCTACAAGTGCTGATCCCCTGGTTGGATTCTGCACCAATTGTGAAAGGTAATTTTTCTTGGTTACTAGCAGAAACCTGTTGTCTTTATTAGTTTCGCAGGTCTCTGTTCCCCATTTAATATCCGGGTAGTTAATGTCCCCCATAACAAGGACCTCATTATGGGTTGCAGCTTCATCTATCTGCCTTAGTAGTAGTCTTTCCATGATTTCTGTTATATTTGGCGGTTTGTAACAGACCCCAATGAGAATTTAGTTACTATTTTTCCCTCCATGTATTTCGACCCATATGGACTCGACATACTCATTCCCTTAAGTGGACTTTAGACAAGATTTTACATAAAGACAAACCCCTCCTCCTCTCCGATTTTTATGATCCTTTCTAAACAGACTGTAACCCTGTAAGTTAACTGCCCAGTCATAGCTTTCATCTAACCATGTCTCGGTTATTCCCACCATGTCATAGTTACCTGTAGATATGTCTGCTTCTAGTTCTTCCATCTTGTTTGTCAGGCTTCTGGCGTTTGTGAGCACGCAGTTTAGACTATTTTGTTTTGTTCCAATCTCTTCCCTGTGGATTGTTTTAGAAATTTTCTTACCTCCCTTCCCGAGTATATTGTCTTGTTTCTTCTTTGCTGCACCTCATATCCTTCATCAGTATATTTTCTGGCTTCATGTTCCAGTCTAATGTTTTTTTTTTTCCTCTCCCCTCTTCTTCTAGTTTAAGGCCCTCCTGATGAGTGTAGCGAGTCTTCTGGCAAATGTGTGTTTCCCAGGTTTGTTGAGGTGTAGTTTGTCTATGGCGAGGAGTCCGCCATACAGGTAATTCACTCCGTGGTCCAGGAATCCGAATCCTTGCTGACTGGACAACTGTGTCTGTGTAGAGTCTGAGTTTTTCACACTTGAATTGGTGAGCTCTGTTTGCTAATGAGACTAGATTAGGATATCACCGCTTTTCGGGAACGGACACCGAACACGGACTTCACCATGAAGTCTGTGTTACTGTTCGGGTTCAGCCCCGAACACCAGGTGTCATGTGGATGCTCTCACTGTTATTAGCGGCAGCGGGAGCAGTAGTCCCATCAGCTGACGCCAGTGACTGGAGGTAAACTCTTTACCTCCGATCACAGCTGCAAGCTCATGGTAATGATTTTACGGCTTTCATGCACATGTCAGCGTGGCAAACACTGGATGTTTGGGCCCCCCATTCAAGTGAACATCCAGGGGTCTCTAGTAAAGAATAATTGGAACAAGATTATTAATAGAAAAAAAAAACTTTTTGCATGTTGTTTGGCTCCATGTATTCATTATGAGCAGTGTATCACTTGTATCACACCATTTTTGATTATTTATGTATTATGTAGAAGCAGACTGTGTTGGATTCATGTCCAAGGCTGAAGGATAGTAAGATCAAGCTGTGATTTGGAGCTCAATGACCATTATGAGCCAAAGAATGTTCAACCCTACAACTATCCCGATTGATGAAATGCTTCAAATATTAAAGTAATGCAGAAATATCAAGGATAACATTCTGAAAACCCCTCTAGGTTCATGCCACCATTTACCGTAATTTATCTAAGTATGAACCTAATATGACGTTGCATGTAACTCGTTGAGCTGACATTTAGCCAACTCTCAGGCAGAGGAATGTCTGCTTTCTAAATAAACAGTTTAAGAGAGAAGAACAACTTCCACATCCGGAGACCACATTGCTCTTTTGGTCCCCAGTGGATAATTATCAATGTAGCCTCTTAATGTGTCTATATGCTTCACAGACGTCAATTTCCTTTAATAATGAATCCTGTGATCCTGGGACTTACTGCAAGAAAGATCAGAAATGAACATTTTATACCAGCTCAATTGGTGGTAATGTATCTGGGGTGATAGGAAGTGGCTTTGATCTCTAGCAATGATCATCCTTTATCTGTGAGAGAAAATGAAAAACTCAGCAACCACTCACAAGGCCAGAGACAGTAGGGAGGATGATAGATATGAGTTACACATGGAAGTTTGTTCAATGGAAACTTTGGAATAAAACCCTAAAACTAAAATGGGAATATTTCTGGTTATCTGGTACTTCTGTTACTTCTTTACAATGAAACAAGCTAAAAGAAATGCTGGATCTCAACGCTTTGGGGGTACTGCCTGGGAAGGATTCCAGAGGTCTGTATTAGGGTCTTTTTTCCACGAGATTATAAATAGCTGAATCAATATGGTGTTTTTAAGGATCATTTATATTGTACAGTAATTGTTCATGGTTTTCTACCAATGATAGTTTGTCTTTCCTCCGTTTCCAGTACGAATGACTAGCAGATGCATATAAACAAAGTCCAGGGGCAGTGGCAGAGAGGCAGTGATGCAGCAGCTGGGGGTAAGTAAGGCTGATTTTTAGATTTTTTAACAAAGCAAGGCAACGGAATAAGATACCATTAAACATTGAAACCCTCTTTATCACTGCAATCATTAAAAGCGTAGCTGTTCCTGCATTCACCAACACTTGTGGACACTGCAGAGATTCTCATGTTAGCCATTAAAGGAAGAGATTGGTGGATCACTTTAAATAAAGCTATAAAATATATTATAAGCAGAAAAATAAAATGTTCACAAAAAAAAAGGCTGTGGAAGCAGCAGATGGAGACAAAAAACAAAGCTAGAGAGGTATTTTCTGGTCAAACACCACAAAAAAAAACCCTCACTCATCAGCAGAACAGCTACGGAAATTCTGGCAAGAGCACAAAGCAACAGACTACTGCCAAGATCGACGTGAAATCAAAGAGATAAATTGGGTAAAGTAACATAAATAGGAGCGATGCAGATATAATGACAACTTGTCAAAAAGTTACATTATGAAAAAAATACACATAACGACTTAAATGTCTAGTAAAGAATATTTATTGAAAAAAGAGCCATTTTGGGAAAAAGTCAGTGTAAAATTAGGGATCAATATGTGCGTCAGGGGGACCGCTGGAAGAAAGTGAGATGCAGAAATAAAGCAGGTAAGTACAAAGTGTAGAACTTCTATCTCTACACACAGAGCAGTAGTAGTCTGTGACAAGCAGATTTGCTGTCTTTTTAGCCCACTAGGAGGGAACCTGTGTCACAGTCAGAAGTAACAGTAGATGTTAATCTCATTAAGTAGCTTCCATCCCTTCACAGGAATGAAAAGCCCAAAACAATCAATACAAACTTCACCCAATGGACCCCACTGACATCTGGGGTCCTGTCATTAATATATAGCACTGCATGCAAATATGACAAATTCAGTAACCACATTTCCTAATTGAGCCTCTGATGCAAATGTAACAGGTCCGCCAAAGCAATATTTATGAATAATAATAACATCCCTTGATGCAAGAGCAAATGCCAATCATGAAACGTCAGTCACTTGCTGCGGTGTTCCTGCACAAAAACTTGCTTGCAGTTAGCCATCTGCACAGATTGTATGAAAGCATCAGGAGGTTCAGATCAGCTAAGGACAATTCTGGCAGTGCAAACAAAAGCCACAATTAGAAAAACATGTCTGTTTTCTTCCACAAACAGTGCCACAGCTGTGCACAGGTTGTGTATGCTAATGCAGCTTAGCCCCATTTACTTTTACAGAGCTGAGCTGTTATACCGGACATAATCCACAGACAGATGTGGCTTTGTTTTTTTTTATTCTATACATCCCCCCGTTATAGGTGCATTACTTGTGCACCTTGACTGATCTTCTTTGAAAGAGTTGTCAGTGGAAAGAATGAAGGGCCTTGTACCACCAGCAGTTGGACTCCCACCGATCTGTAAGTTATCACTAATCCTGTAAATCGGTGATAACTTTTTTAACTAGACAAAACATTTAAAGCTTGAAGTTCTAATAAAAGAAATATATTTAGAATTGAGAGTCCTCAGTGGTTGATACCTTTTAATAAAACAAATGTCATTCTTATCCTTCATGTGGCCTCGGGGCATGAAACCACATAGTAAAGATACAGAAAAAGTACGATGCTCAAAGCTAGATGAACCCACTCTGTGTTTTATAACACAGCACACCCTGACGTGTATTCATAGGTTGTCTTGTGGATTATTGCAATATCAAATCTCTGGTGCTGGATATTCCACTTCCTCTACTAAATGATACAGTGTATTCACCGACATCAGAAACCTTTATTGGGCATTGTTCCTAGACATCTCCTGTCCGTCTTCTCGGTCAAGTTCGCCCAGTTTCTTATTCAGGCACATTATGCATTTTTCACCCCGCAGGTCGACAATTGTGTTACAGGCAAGGGCTGCCAGGGAGGAGGGAGGTGGAGCTCTTGCATGCCAAATTAGTTTTCACTAAGAGAACCATGACATCACCACTTTAAGGTTGTGATTCAGCCGCCCTCCCATGTTTATGGTCAGAAGGAAAAGGGGGGCTGTGTGCTTGTGTCTCCTGCTGGTGTATCTCTCACTTTTGTAGGAGTGGATGAAAACTACTGTCCAACCATAGACCTTGCTGCTTTTAACATGCTGGGTACAACTTTACTTTTTTTTCCTCTCCCTCTCTCTTACGCTTTCCAGATCATGTAATTTCACCACAAAAGAGCTGAAAAGCTCAGGTTCAAATAAGGCTGTCAGGAGGAAACTCGCAGAGAGGAGTAATATGGGCTCTGCATCCAGGAATGACATTCAGAACAGCTTGCTCCAAGGCAGCAGGTAACGTCCTGTCCTGCTGAACAGCGCGGACATGCGAGGACAATAAAACAGACTGCAACTGCAGCAACAAATGCAGCGCTGCCACAAATAAACAACAAGGATCTTTTTTATCATTATTATTATTCTTTGAACTGGAGAATTTTGGGGGCGAACACAGATTACTTGGCGAGCTGACCACAAGGGATAGCCGTCCGATATCAAGAAGGAAGCAGGTGAGCCTGGGAAGGTGGGCAAAATTATCCTGACGATAGTGCTGGTAATAACTGGGCAATCTATACAACTGTTATCTTTGTTTTTACATAGGACTGCAGGTAAACTTTCTCAATCATAATGTATAAATAGTACTACCATCAAAGAGTTAGATGACAAGATAAAACATGCACAATTTCTGTTTTACATTTACCATTTTATTTTTTTCACTAAAACGAAAAGAATACCAAAGTTGCTAATTTTGGACAATCCTGATTAATTTAAAGTTACTATGTTACATAAAAATATAGGAAAATGGTTAGAAAGTCCACCCCCACAAAAAAGTATTTAGCACAGGCTTACAGCATCTGCATGGCATGTAGACACATTTATAAGCCCCTTCAAGCCTCTTACACTATGCGTTATTATTTTCCCATAATGGTCCATAGGTGACGATACTATAGATGTATAGGATGCTGCCATCACCATAGCAACAGGGAGAGGCACTTTGTTTTGCTGAGTGAGATTTCTATGAGTATTTTTGTTTTTCTCTCTGCCCTCCCCACATCATTATAATGACTATAGGGTAACACTGAGCCTCCGAAGCCACCATTGGTCAGGAGCTCTAATACTAATGCTCGGTGAGGAATATTGCTAGCTGACAGGATGTATAATGAACTCTGGTGGAGACGCCAGTAATTGACTCTATTACTGGGAAAATCACACTGTGCCAGTGTTGGTACAATGTATCAGGACTGAGGGCAAGTAGCCACATTCATTACATTCTTGTGAGTGAATGTTTCACATACATTTTGTGCTGATACAGCGATGTCTGTGCGACAACAGTGGGGATTGCTGGTATTAATCCATCAAATACATAATTACATCTCTATAGACTGGGGCTGGTATAGGTCCGTAGCCTTCTCTGGTAGTCCGCCTGCTGTGATTGGACTATGGGCTGTTACTGCATGCTGGGAAATGTAATTCAGCAATGCAAAAAATACATTACAACTCCCAGCATGCTCTGCACAAGCAACGGCATTCATGTAGGTATAGCGCGGCAATGCTTATAAAGGAGCTGGTCTTAAGAGCTTGCAATCTGATGCCATGAGACAGAAAGGGCTGCATCATCTGAAGCATCCGCAGACACTAGACTCAGATCCAGGCAGATCATGTGCTGCGCTGATCTGACATGCAGCTAGATAATAACTGGAAACTAGATTCTAAGCAAATGATGGGCTTTTATCAATGCAAGATTTAGGCCTCTTAATGTGGGTACACCTGCATGTCACCGGGTTTCCAATAAGCTCACTATTCTTTTAGAAGAGCTCTTGAACTGTGCAGAGCCTACAATTTCCTCAATGGCCGCTGCCTTATCTTGATATGACCCCTTGTGTTAGGCAGTAGGGGTCCCGGAAAAAGGGATTCAAAAGATGGATCAAGTTCCTGGTCATCTGTCATTTGTCTGACACTCAATCCTCCTTTCTACAATCCAGGGATCAGTGAACTAGCAGAGAAAAGTTTCACTTTGTTGAGATAAAGGCTTACAGACTGTTCATTGTAGCTCATTTAGATGGCAGAGATAAGTGCTCCAGGCAGCTGCCTCAGGACATCTGATCCTCTCCAGTATTAAGTTATGGCAGCGGCTCATAATGGCACAACTACTTAGCTTTTTTATGGTAAGGAGCAAAACAGAGAAGCCAATCACCCATGCCACCACCTGAGCATAGTCGCTCATAAGTTTTAGGAGTGTGGCTACCAAGTGACTTCTCATTTCTATAGTCTAAAAAAAAAGCAACAAGAAAGAAAGATTTCCAATATAAACTAATTTACCATTTAGTGGCAGGTTTGTGGTTTAGGAGAGCACAGAGCTGATGTAATCACCAAAGACAAAGTAACTTTCACAAGAGTCATTGTTCATTATCTGAAGAACCAAATGATCCCACACTGCCATATAGCGTCCGCAGGAATTCAGGGTCTTCCAGTACAAAACTACAAGCCGGGGTTATAAATACAGCATCGTCTGTACTATGCGGCAGAGCTTGCACTCTAAGGAAAAGGATTAAATAGCAGCCACTGGGATGGTCGCTCCTGGAGAGCCAGGCAGCTGAACAAACCATAGAAAAGCCCTCCACATCCACCCCCGAAACCCGCACAGAGTGAAAAGTTCAAAGCTGGAGAGATCCAACATTGTACAAAGTTCTAGGTGTAAGCGCCGGTCACACTGAATGTCACTGTAGCCTCTGCTATCTACTATAAATATACAGTACCACAAGACGGCTCAGAGGAGCAGGTCGTCTCTGTATATTTGTGTTATAGCAGAAGATAACATGAAGTACTATTTATTAGCGCACTGCAGCCCTGGGCTAGCAATATCCCAAAGACAGGAAGTCTCCACATTGCTTTTTATTAAAGACAACATCTAATAACGATGTGATTCTTTTTTTCTAAAATCAGGTATGACTTTTTCCCTACATTACACCTTTCTACCACTTGGGGCACCATCTCCATCAGCTTCAAGTAATGAATCAGGAAAAACAGAGAGAAAAGGCTCCATGGAAACTGAGTAGTCCTGGTCCATTCAGACAATATTGTGCGACACTGATGTCATGCTGTCACATTGCATCTCCTGCTTTCCTGTGGAGTTGCATGGTGACCTGCACCCAACCGGCGTTCCACATTTCATCGGTTTTCTGGCTCTGGTCACAAGTCGCATGTAACTCACTTGCAGTAAAACAGCAATGGGAAGATACCTGGCTTGATAGCAAAATCACAGCTGTAAAATGGTAGCAAGTTGCAGTCTTTTCTGAGAACTGCCGTCATGTGAAGGTGTTATATGATACGACTGTTCAAGATTTTTCTTGTGCAAATCCACAGCCACAAAATCTGCACTAAGGCCGGGTTCACATTAGCGTTTGAGTCTACATTGTGGTGCTGCGGACTTTTTCCATTAGCTCCGCCTACTTCCGCATGCGTCCTGCGTACCTATCTTTAACATTGGGTACGCAGGGACATGCGTTGTATGCGGATGCGTTCGCGTGCGTCGTTTTGACGTGACCTCCAAACGCAACATGTTGCATTTTCTTGCGTTCAGAGGGCACGTCAAAACGATGCACGCGAACACATCCGTATGCAACGCATGTCCCTGCGTACCCAATGTTAAAGATAGGTACGCAGGACGCATGCGGAAGTAGGCGGCGCTCAAGGAAAGAAGTCCACAGCACCACACTGCGGACTCAAACGCTAATGTGAACTTAGCCTAAATGGTACAGATTTCACTGCTGATTGTATTCTGTGGATTTGAGATCCTCAGCGCCTCTCAATTTTCTCTACAGTGTGAACAAGAGATCTCATAAAATGTCATCAAGAATGCAAGTACAGTACCCCTGTGCAACGCCATCACTTTTAGTTGCTCTGACAATGAGTGCAGAGAGACTATGCTACACACTGGGCAACACAGATGACAAGGCTAGATGCTAAGCCTCATTCAGATTACTTATTTTCATGTATGAGAAAGAAAACTAATGGAAAACTTTTCATCACTGTTTTGGGTCAGATATTAATCGGTGTTTGGTCCAGGAGTCAGTTTTTACCATTAGTAATTTTCTTATAAGCAAGAAAAAAAATTCTAATCTTCTACCCATTACAATGTTGTATGGGTGATTTTGCAGATACACAGTCCATAAAAAAGGAAATGCAAACAGCTACAGACTAAAATGTGTACTTGTTCTACCTGTGAAAAACATGGGACAAAATACATTTGTGAAAACGGACGTAGGAATGAGGCCTAAATTAGGAGCAAGGCTCCAAACTGTTGACACAGGCTCTCTGTTCTGATCATTGGTAGCGGCCTCAGCAATGGACAACCCAGCTATTGGACACTTAATCCCTTAGCTGCTATTCATATAGCAAGGAGCTACCTAAGGTAAGCCTGGGCCACCACACATTATCAGCGTTTATTTACCACCAGCTCTCCCATCATAGGCGTTTATTAAAAGATAGTCCCCAGGTACTCAATTTGTGAATGATTCCATATGGAATACTTCTTCACCCCACATTTACTATGTATCTATGAGACTCTTCAGATAATGGCTGAGAACAAAGATGGTCTTCAATTTCAATGCTCAGTACGGTAATTTATAGCAGTTTGATTCATTCTAGACTATAACCGCAATGAGATATTGTGCCCGAAGGTGTGTGAGGTGGGAATCTTTATAGTGTGCGATATATCACTCACTGACTACTAGAAGATAATACATATATGACTCACAAATTTACCACATATTTATGCGTCGTTGAGTAATGGTGGAAATGGTGCCAGCTACACATGCCTACTATATTGCTCATTCTTGGTTTTCGCTTCACTGCGAGCACTTGGCTCATCCTCCACCACAATGTCTAAAAATCGATCCATATAGGTTCCAACGTGCCAACGTACAGTCATATGCTGTTGCTGTTGGCCTCAATATGACACGTGCGCATGTGACCTGTATAGAGTCATATTATGGTCCTCCATGGGACTATTGAGTCTTTGCTGCCTAGAAGCAATGCTAATACTACAAGCGAGGATCGAGCATGCCACAACTGATTTCCTAGATTTCTTGGGAATGTAGAAGAAACAAATGTGACTGATCTGAGACATATAAAAGTATAGCATCCATAATACAGTGACGTATATGAATTAGCTTTGTATTATATTGCATTTCTAAGCTTGACTGAAGCTGTCTGCACACATTGGACACATTGGACAAACCCTCTAATTTCGATGGGACCGAGAGACCATTAGAATTTATTGTGACCTCTCCACACTTTCCTGACACTGGATGTTGGTGGGAAATAAGGATCACACATCTGTTTCTCTCGGGGAGAAAGGTTGCTTTAAGTGTCTGACAGTGTCAGACTCACGTCATCCCCCTGAAAACACAAACTTACTCAGCCGAGCCGGCCTCTAGTGTCATTGGAGAATCTGGAAGAAATCGGTGTTGGCCAAACACTCAAAGGGCAGATGGCTATGTAATGTGTATGGCCAGTTGGGAAGGACAGGGTCAGTGAGTGAAAGCCATTCCATCTGTTCAAGAAATTGTCAAGGAGTTTCAACAAAAAGCAAATCTGCTTCATCATTAAGCAATATAGAAGTGAGGGATGACATGTTAAATAACTGGGTACATTTACTATTCTAGAATCTGGGAAAGCTGGGTGACTGCCCTATATAAGCAGTTATTACCGTATTCCATATACCGTAACTAAGGAATGGCTTGAGGACAGATGAGGAAAATTCAAGGACTTAAAAATGCAATCTATAAAGAATTTTTGTTTTATGGACATATTATAAACAACCTCTCTGACAGTAAATATTTTGCAAGAAAAATTGATCAATGACATCCATCCAATAATGAAAAGTGCCTGACCTTCTCTAAGAACAGAAAAAAAAAAAACATTTTAGGAGATAACACAGAGTCCTGCATGTGTTGTTCTTGAGAAATCTTCCATGTAATGTTTGTGTGTGTGATGCCAGAAAACTCAATACAAACATACAAATATTTAATTAAATCATAGTGTAACAACCAGAAAAACACAACACAGCGTTACAGAAGTTTTCATTGGAAAGAACCCTTCAGCCTATTTAAAGTCGAGGGTCTTAGAAGTGTAGATACAACTTGTACACAGCTTGTCAAGCAAAGCTGAGGGTGCTGAGCAATGTACGGACATTGACAGGCAGACTGGATAGGATTTAACGGGGTTGTCCCAACTTTGCAATTAGTCGGAGAATCCTGAGGGAAGGAGATAACTTCCGAAGTTAGGACAATCCTTTCTGCCACTTGTTATACAGCTCCTTGACAGATTGATGCGTCTCCATGACGACAGACTACAACATAAACTAAAGTAGTCTGATTCTGAATTCATATACTTATTGCAAAAGTAGCACATGTGTGAGTATGAGCGAAGTGCTTACATTGAACAGTGGATCAGAGAGGTTCACACCACCTTAAAATACCTGATGTCTTTCACATAACTACATGAATACCCTATGTACCGGTACATATTACTCCAGGTGTCTGAAAAGTTTTGTGTTGATAGACTAAGCATGAAATAATTGAAATTAAAGCCATAAAATCCGTAAACGCTAACAATTACTTGCTAATGGTTCCAAGTAGCAACTATTTTTTTGTAAGAGCGCACAGTAACAAACTAAAGAAATTTACAAACAGCAGTAAAAAGTTAGTGAATATGTGTGCACATGACCACTGATCCATTCACTTCAATGGGTCTTTGGGAGCAGTGCACATATATGACCACCACTCTGTTCATTTCTATTAACCCATGGGAGCAATGTTGTGCATACATGATTACACCTTTATAATATCTTTATAGCAGATGCAGCTGAATTTTTATCTTGTAGAGCACCAGATCTCTTGCACAGCCATTTCTGCCACTAGAGGGAGCTACTGAGCTTACTGTATACATTGAGCTAAATAACACAGAATACTCCTGAGCTCCCTCTAGTGGATGCATAATGTTATTTAAAAAGATTATTAAAAGCAAAAAAAAAACAGATTACATTTGGTACTATATAATAGATGTAAGCTTAATACAATGCAAATATATGATCATTTCTGGCTTGGTTTCTCATGTTTATTCGGTGTTCTCCCTATATAAAAGATTTTGGGCATGGAAACCTATAACTCACAGCCAGCAAGAATGTGTTATGTCACCAGCCAGGAGAGTATTAAAAGCGTTATAGATCTCAATGTCATTAATAACACGAGCCACGTAGCTGGGTGGCTGCCAACCAACAGAAATGAATAGCACTCTGTTGCTTTAGGGTAAGAAGTCCCAGCAGAGACCCCCATATACAGTAACGCCCGCTGGCTGGCTGCTTTTTGTGGGATGGTATAGTGCTAAACTCACTTAAGCTATGACTGGCACTGCATATGCCTAATTGCTGTAAATCTCTCTTCAGCCCAAGATCAAAGACCTTTAAGTGTCAGTCGCCTGGGACTTTTGGTCCAAGAGTGACAGCATCACGCCACCTTTGGCATATCTTGCTCCAAAACATCACCAACATTTAATATCACCTCGTTAATGGGCAGAGGCTTGGAACCTTCCTTGTTCAGATCCCTTATACATGTACCATTTTTCAGGAGGATGGAGTGAAGGATTGTGCTTTAAAAGTTAGCCGATGTGACTAAATCTAGGGAGGCTTTCCCAAACCAAGAAATGTTGTTTTCTGTTACATTAAATTCTTTTCTTGTTGATACGCAAAATATAGTATATATTTTTTCCCTTCTACATCAATTAAAAAAAACTACTATGTACTTGATTTGAAGATAATCTGCCCATGAGATACAGAGTTATTCATAGTTTCACATAAAAAAAGAAAAAGTATAGTCTGCTGTCATCTCCCAAAAGTGCTCTTGGTGAACATACTAGTCTAGTATGTCCCGATTCTCAAGTCCTGTAAATTGACAACTTCTCTTTTTGAGCCAACAGTTCTGCTACATCATCAGCTTTCTGCAATCAGTATAGATGCTGGAACTTCCTTCTCCTAACTTCCCTGTATACACGGTTTCTGCCATTGAAAAAAGGTTTGAACAAACTGAAAGCCTGCTTCTCTGGCCATATGCAGGTTGCCTGAAAAGCAAGAGCAGGGAGAGAGAAAGACCCGCCTCTACTTCCTGTAGAGACAAAGACCCGCCTCTACTTCCTGTAGAGACAAAGACACGCCCCTACTTCCTATAGAGAGATAAAGACCCGCCCCCACTTCCTGTAGAGAGACAAAGACCTGACCCTACTTCCTGTAGAGACAAAGACCTGATCCTACTTCCTGTAGACACAGACCAGACCCTTCTTCCTGTAGAGACCAAGACCAACCCCTACTTCCTGTAGAGAGATAAAGACCCGCCCCTACTTCCTGTAGAGATAAAGACCCGACCTCACTTGTAGAGATAAAGATCCATCATTACTTCCTGTAGAGACAAAGACCTGCCCCAACTGCCTGTAGAAAGACAAAGATCGGCCCCTACTTCCTGTAGAGACAAACATCCGCCCTTACTCCCTTTAGAGAGACAAAGATCTAACCCTACTTCCGGTAGAGCAATAAATACCTGCCCTCACTTCCTGTAGAGATAAATATCAGCCATTACTTCCTGTAGAGAGACAAATACCTGCCCCCACCACCTGTAGAGACAAAAATCCGCCCTTACTTCCTGTAGAGAGACAAAGATCAGCCCCTACTTCCTGAAATCAGCCTCTACTGTTACAGAGGGATAATACTTGACAACAGGCAATGTGCAGAGAATTAGGCTGGGTTCACATTGCACTATGGCAGTCCGTTAGACTACGTTACACCGCGGCATAACGCGGTGTAACTTAGTCCTCTAACACCGCCATAAGACTCCAATGTCGGACGCATCGCTAGCGCACGCCCACAATGGGCCTGCGCTAGCCAAGTGCCGTCATTGACTGACGGACCCTGAGACGCGGGCTTCAGCGTTTCCGGGTCCATCACTGCTAGCGCAGATAGAGCTAGCAGATGCTCTATCTGCGCTAGCGATGTGCCAAGGTCGGCACTTGCATTACAGCAGCCCGTTAACGTATGTGTTGAACGGGCTGCTGTAACGCAGTGTGAACCTAGCCTTAAACAGAAGGGGCTTGCACTTTGGAGTAATTTTTGGCCTGAAAATATCATTTTAAGTTAAAGTAAATTACAAAATAACATGTCGGATTCTTCATCATTCCAACACTATCTGTCAAGAAAGATTTAGCAGACCCCATAAATATAAGCTAGTCTCTAATGTTGATTGAAATTGATGGGTTTTGGTTGACATTTTGTATGTGCACCGGCCTCTTCATTGCTCTTTCTAATTTTCTGTTTAAGAGGTTCTCTTAAAAAGACCTCTGTCTTAGAGTACCGTATATCAGTCTCCCAAATGTGTTCCCTTGTACCAGACCACATTTCAATTGTCACCATAAATGTGGCCACTGCAGTTTAAATAGCAGGTCAGAAAAGGCTTCCTTGAAGGCAAACCAGTCAGCTTTGAGTGAAATGGGGGTTGTCAGGGAGAATTGTACTTCTTAAATTCACAAACCTGGGGTATCAGGATGCACATCATTCTCAGTTCTTCCCAAACTGGGAACTGCTTCAGTAAATGCTACAACGAACGAACAGAGAAAGAAGCCAATTAGCTTTTATAAAATGGTAAAATTATTTCTGGAAGCCTTCACATATATGCATTTGTAGTTGGCAGCAGTGACTTTTCCGTTAATTTGAACTGCACAGAAAAGTATGCACTTTACTTTAGCCATTTTTTATAGGGTCCCTTTAAAATAATGAGAAGTAATACATATTTCATGTTTAGTAAGATTTTCTACAATTTCAGCACTTGCTCAACTACAAAAAGCTAAATGCAATATGTTTAGTAATTAAGTTACACAGCACCTTCTATGAAGAGAGATTTCCTAGACAACCACAATCCCACAACGAACTTAGAGCTATCCCTTTTCCCATCTTGCCGTTAGTGGAATTTACAGTAAGTCGCTGGTAAATGGAAAATGAAAATCATTCCAGGGCCAGAGGGCTCATAACCCAAAACAGACCCAGACGGCACCAGCATGTCCAAAAAACTTCCATCAGACTTCAAATGCGTTCACCATTCGTGCCTGTGGCAATACCTTACTATGTACATAAGAGGGGGTGTTTAACTCCAGGACTTCTTAAAGAAGACGAAAAAATAATCAATCAATTGCAGCAAAATGATTTACTATGACGGGGTTAGCAACCTTGCATCCCAGTGCTCGATTGTAAAGATTTCATGGAGGCAAACATTTTCCAAAAATAATAGATGCTCTTTTTCCACTAATGGGAAGAATGGCTGCTTTGTACCCATGTTATTTTACACAGAGCTCAGTAAAGTAGCACCACACTGACACCAATAAATAAACACAGTTGGACGCTTTATTGGTGAATTCAATGAAAATTTCTCACACTATAATGGTCTAAGTGTAGTGATTGCCAAATGCTCAATTCCACTTAGATACAATATTCTTAACCTTCTCCTTATATAATGAATGCTTCTTGCAATTTTATTGTAAAATTAAAGACATTTGCGCTACCCAACCATGACCACTAGATGCGCTGTCTCCCATAAACAACAATGTGACTGTGAGAGCAAATTCAGACTAAATATTGATCTTTGAACTGCTATAACTTTGGAATGAAGAACTTTCCAGAAATGGCAGATGGCACATTAAAGTCAGCAGGAAGAGTTTTATGATGCTTCTATTTTCAGAAAATAAGTGCTACCATCCTTTTAACATTGACAGAGTAAAGAAAAGACCCTATTCAGTGGAGAAGTATATGAGATTTTCCGATGCCCTGAATGTTATCATTAGTATATCACATTGCGGGATTTCACGTCAGTTTCTTTACACTGTACTATTAATGTCTTGTCCGCTCTTTTATAATGGTGGACGTCTCCATGTCACTTATGAAGTTTCTTCTCATGAGTACATGGTAGCGACCTGTGGTTTCATTTGCTAAATTGTGTATTTTTCACACCCGCATGACACAACTTCTTATTAACTGAAATTATAGAACACAGGCAAGGACATATTGTGCTATTTAAAAGTGAAGGAATTAATTGTAAAGTAAAACTTTATTAGTTATTATTTATTATTATTATTTATTAGTAAATGTTACGGAGTACCAAGAATGGGAAACACATGCTGCTTGTGGACTTAGGGGGCTTTCTCATATGTAATTTATTTTATTCGGATTCTCCCTCCATGACTCTTGGGCCCATCCACCACTTGTTTATCAAAGCTTTTTCTTTAGTGGGTGGCATGTACTGGATCATAGTCATACCAACCAGTATTAAAGGCAATAGGACCCTCCTGGGTTTTCCCACCTTTTCCTAAGAGACTCCTTGGAACCACATGGCTTCTGTGTATGGTATGGTCCCCTTTATCCGTAACTTGTATGTCAGAACAAACGTAAGTTGCTGCATTTATTTTAATATTTGCAATTTCCTTTACAGGACTGAGAAGAGGGCGATTATTCCATTGTTTGTAATTTTCACTTATAAACTGAAGGACAATGACATCTCTGACGGTTGTCGCTTTGTTATTCCTTGTCATTGTGGGGGAGACGTATGGCGCCAGCACTCAAGAATTTCAGAACAGTGAGGGTTCGGAGCAAGAATTCATTTACATGAACAGAGAGAGGCGATCGGCAGAATCGTCAGACAAGTGCAGCTACACGTTCATTGTGCCCCAGCAAAAAGTCACTGGGGCCATTTGCGTCAACTCCAAGGAGCAGGAGACAGTGTTTGAGAGTAGGGTGCACAAACACGAGATCGAACTGCTAAATACTGAACTTGTCAAGCAGAAGAGACAGATTGAAACTTTGCAACAGCTGGTAGAGGTGGACGGGGGCATTGTCAATGAGGTCAAACTCTTGCGGAAAGAGAGTCGAAACATGAACTCTAGAGTGACCCAGCTGTACATGCAGCTGCTGCATGAAATAATTAGGAAAAGGGACAATGCGCTGGAGCTCTCGCAGCTAGAAAACAAGGTCTTAAACCAAACAGCAGAAATGTTACAACTCACAAATAAGTACAAGGATCTAGAACACAAGTACCAGCATTTAGCCTCTTTAGCAAGTAACCAGTCTATAGTGATTGCACAGCTTGAAGAACAATGTCAAAAGGTGCCACAATCAAGGCCAATACCACAGCCAATACCACAGCCACCCCAGCAGCCGAACCGAGTGCTACAGCCGCCCAACTATAACCGCATAAACCAAATATCCACCAATGAGATACAGGGAGATCAAAACCTGAAAGTTCTCCCACCACCCCTGCCTACTATGCCAGTAGTCACCAGTATACCTACGTCTACAGACAAACCTTCAGGTGAGTGAAGTACAATGGAGGTTAAGTCAGGTGCTAAGCTTCCTGTAACTTTTGTCTTTTTTTTTTTGTGAATATATTCAGTAATTTTCAAATGGCTGCAGGAACATTTACATACTAACTCAACTGCTTTCTTTCACATTCAGCCTACATTTACAAAAAAAATGCAAGTATTTTTGCCAAGTTTGTAAAATATTTAATTATGTGTAAAATAACATTCATATATCAATTTTCAGAATTTGTGCAAGTATAGATGCCATGGTAAGGAAATGATCTATAACTCTGTCCTAGAAATCACTACAACTCTTCTGGCTTCTTGGGGGTGTATGGCCTGGCTGCAGATGAGCACTGGATATATCCCATATTGGTTTGGCAACCCCTGATTAGCAATTAAGAATAATGTTTGGCTCTTTTCTGACAGCGTTTTTTCCTTAAGTTAAACACATGTGCTGGGTAATCTATACATTTAACGTAAGGTGGTAAAGGAACCTATAAAGTGGCATCCATCACCCACTGTAAAACCCCCAAAATCCACTAACCTATCCAGAGTGGTAGACGCTTTTTTCCACTGGCTTTTTATCACAATTTTAATCACTCGTTTTGAGTCTGTAAAATCAATTATATTGATGCAAACAATGCTTTAAAGATATAACACAAAAAATGTATTGAATAACACTAAAAATAGTTGTAAATGGATCTATTTGCCCAACATGGATACCATACCATTAAGTGCCCCATAGAAAAGCTCCTGTGCATGTAGGAGATACCCTTTACAAGTTACTAAATCATTTCCACATATTCCACATTGCAGCTTATAATTGGAGTAAAAGTTGGCAAATACTTATTGGCAGACAAACATTGCAGATTTTATTTTTTTACTTCTTGTGAGATTCCACTTCATATTTTGGGTATAATTTTTCCATTACCATTAAAAGGGAATATTTAGGAAAGCATCTGTCTGAGTTTAGTGAGAGGACAGACTTTGCTTACAACAGGCTCACTGGAAATAGAAATTAATTAGGACACATAATTAAAGTCTCAGACAATTGCCAAACTCTGAACTAAGTCCAAGCGCACTGGCAAAAAAAAATATTGATGTTTGGAAAAAAGATTAAACAAAGAGCAGGTTTTAATATGGAATATTTAGACCTTGCCTGAAAGGAACAATCAGTAGGAAATGTATATATGAGCCAAATACACAAGGCAAAGAAATGAGCTCCATATAAGTATTGAGGAAAAATCCCTTGGAGCTGCCGTTGATCTTAGACAGGGACCCATGTTATAAAATCAATATTATGTGACTGATGGCTTCATATGAAGTTATAGTGCATCTTCCCAATTGCTAAGACTACATGGACTCATCTATGTTTTAGATCACCCACTTTTGGTCTAAGGGTTCCTTGATAAGCTAATCACACATCCTGATGCTTGGATCTGAATCTGACAAGTGTTCACTTTCCCCGCACTGCCCATTCTAGGTGAAATTAACCATTACATGTTGTCTATTGAAAGCAAGTAGAAGTTGGGTCAACCAAAGAAAAAAAATTCACTTCATAGCCTCTCTGATTAACAGATACAAATGC
Source organism: Ranitomeya variabilis (assembly GCF_051348905.1). Lineage (NCBI taxonomy): Eukaryota > Metazoa > Chordata > Amphibia > Anura > Dendrobatidae > Ranitomeya > Ranitomeya variabilis. The sequence goes on along the minus strand of NC_135233.1, from coordinate 241,442,086 downwards.
TTGACTGGTAACCTCTTCTAAATTACTTCCCTAAAAGGATTTTTTTTTTCAGGAAGATATACAATTTAATTCTGCTTTTCTTGTTTGTTTTTTTTACATAGTAGACAGAGTAGAAGGCATGGTTGTAAAGGATCAGACTACTGTGTCTTCCCACCCCCATCACATCCCATATAACATGCCTCTTCAGACCCATTCTGCGGATTCTGGAGATCATTGAAAATCTAAGGTAGTTGGGTAAACAAAAAAAAACCCTCTTAGTCCTTCTTCCCACTTTCACATTTCCAGCATGTGTGGTATCTATTTTCTTTCACGGATACCTCACGTACCCATTATAATCTATGATGCTATGCACATGTCCGTGTTTTTACAAGGACTGTGTGTCTGTGCAAAACACATGGAGACATGTCCATTTTTTCCAGTAGGATGAATGATAAGTGCCGATATAAGTCTATGGGCCCGTGAAAAACACGTAAAGCACAGGGATGGCGTCCGTATGCCATCTATGTGCTGTCAATGTTTAACATTGCAAAGTTAAGGAGAAGCTTTGCAATTTATTTCTTTATTTATCCATACTGGAAAAACACTGATGACACTGATGGTAAAAACGGACACTGATGACACACTGATGGAAAACACTGATGGCATTGGTACCGTTCTTCACGTATGTGTTATATACGGATGTGTAAAGGGGGCCATTTTGGCAAATTAAAGCTAGTTTAAAGACGTGTAAACTGTACTAGGGATCTGCACTAAAGATCACACTGGTGCACTCTCCTAAAAATTGGAGGGAGAGTGTGCCACTAGCTTTACTGATGCATAGGTCAAATTCATCATTAAAAAAAAAAAAAAAAAGGCAAAGATTAAACCATTGTAAGATGTCGCAATAATAACAGACTCCAATGTTTTTAGCTTCATCCCTTCTTGCTTGCTGTTCGGGCTCTGGATGCATTTCATATAGGCAATGAAACTGAATAAAGCACCGAATGAAGTCAGACAATGAGGACATACTTTCCACAGCAGACTAATCCCTTCCTCATCCAAAAAAATACCCCCTGAAGGATCTTTATGCAGCTGACGTACATGGAGATCCCGGCAATAAGCCTTGTATAAATTGCAGAGGTTTGTGTGCAGTTCCAGCGATTTTTCCATTTCCAGTGCAATTACCAGATGCCTTTGGTGTGAAGATATCCGTCCACGTGGACTGACCTCAGCTGCAGTGCTTCTCTAGAACTCCAGGGACTAAGATTACCAGAAACTCCTAGTCTCTCTCCTGAACTCGCCAAGTTTCCGGACCTCAGATCACCGTTACAATTCTTTGTTTTCTTAATCCGCAGTATAAGAAGTTATCATAATTATCGTGGGCTGCAAGGAACCCCAGGGGAAGGAGAGTTTGGCAGGAAGGGAAAATTGACCCAACAGGTTTCAAAGGTTTGACGGTGTTGACCCACAACGGGGGGGCCACAGTGTTTGTCACCAGGGCCCATGTTAAAATTTCCTACAGCTTCTAGATGAAAGTCAAGGCCAAGCAGAGCTGTCAATCAACACACTAAAAAAGTCTTTAAAGCTTTAAGCACCGTACAAAACTAGGCATACTTCATTCACAATATTGGTAATGTCCAAATCTTCAGATCATAGTGTAAGGGCTAGAAAATGCCCAAATAGCAGCTAGCCTTTGGTAGTTAGGGTCTTTTCCTGCTGAGCTTTGCAGAAATATATTGGCATTTAAAAGTTATAGGCTTCTGTTTTACAAGAAAAGAGTATACAGGCAGGACAGCATGGGATTGCAGCAGATTCTAATTGGATTGCACTCGGCCCAATGTTATTCAATGAGGCAGTGCATATCTGAGTATTTTTTCTCGGCTGTATTCAGTATGAAAAAAATTACAGAATGCTGTGATTTAATTCTGAAAGGTGATGGGTGTAAGAAAAAAAATCGGATGCTATATGGACCATCAGTATGTCATCTGATTTTTACAGATACCTTGCAATTCTATAACATAGGAAATTGTAAATGGTCCAGCAAAAGATTAATAACTGCCGAGTAAAAAAAAAAAGATTGTATACGGACAGCACACAAGTGAGAGAAGTGAGAGAAGTGAGAAAAGTGCTAAAAAAAAAAATCACCCCACTCTCCTGGATGAGAAAGTGACCGATTTATGGGATGCATTTTCAGCATGCTGCGATTGGTTTCTCATGCCAAATCGGCACGAGAAAATAATCGCTGATCTGCACTGCCCCACAGTATAACATTGGGCTAAGCGCTATCCAATAAAACATTGGATGGCACTTGGCAGTGTATGGCAGTGTGAGTGAGCACTCATTTGCAATCCCCTGCCCATTAGATGTGGTATGATCAGACCATGTCCCTGTAGGGTCAGACACGGCCATTACACAGTACACAGCAGGGCACATTTTTAGGTTTATCTCAGCACAGGAACATTTTATTTAAACACATCTGATTGTGGAAATTATTATTATTCAAAGATCTATTGATTAAAATGTCCTTTGTTCATGTGAAAATCCCTTCAATGAGGCCAAAAGGGCACTAGATAAGTGAATGGGAGCTTATGAGTATGTTTAACTTATGTGCAATCAGCATTTCTGGTGTATATGGTAAGTGAAAATGCATACACTGTAAAGGGATTGTCTGGTGCCTTTACCTCCGCATCAGGAGGTGATTAGCGCTGATGACATCGCTAATAACATATGCCTGCTGAGAAGCATGCATAATTGTCAGGTACCGTGCAATTGTCCTAGATATAGATGTGAAAACAGCAGCGGCCCAATAGCTTCCCACTGTGGAAGTGAGCGTTGCCAGACAATCTCTGGAAACAGCAGTATTTACAGTGTGATCACTAGGGAAAATACTTGTCTATCTTCGTTAGAGTCCTCCAAACAGCTAAAAACTGAAAAGGGAAGTTAAAGAGCTCCCGGACCACTTCACATAATGATTAGGGCTTGAACAGGACAAAGACAGGAGAACACTTACTGAATTATTCACACAACCCTTCACCTACCAGCCCAAACTACCAACTTTTCTATGCATATGAAGGAAAGCAATCAGCCAACCACCAGTTCAATCCTGGCTTACTGTGATGCACTAAAGAGACTCCTTCCAGAAACAGCACAACTCTTTTCCATGGGCCAAGTCTGGTGTTGTGTATCAGTTTCATTTCAGTGAAAGCTGTAATATCAGACATAGTCCACTACAAATCGCTCGGTTCACAGTGTATCCCCCCCTTTGCAGAAAAAACGGCATTGACTGCAATATTATTTTTCCCGATATTGATGAACACCTTGTCTAAACCCAACTGACACTGTAAAATGTCAATGGGTCTGTCAGATGCAGTTTGTGCCCATTTGGTTATACAAGTCACATTTAATAAAACAGACCGTAAACTGAATAAAACAATAGATGAACCTTGTCTTCATAGACACCTCACATGCTGCGGGTATGAAAGTCGTTATTATATAGCTGTGCACCACAACTTACACATGAAACCAACATAATCATGGTCAGCATGTGAAATTGTGAGCTAGAAATGGTCATTTTCCAAACAAAACCACTAAAAAAACGGAATATTTTTCTAACAGATAATAGCTGAGCTCTTAACGCTCATGATTTCCAGTAATAATAATGTAACCTGGCTGTACAAAAATCTGTGTGTTACACTCACTTTCCATGGTTCAGTGGCATTTATTTGTTGTGCTATGTCTATAGAAACTCAAAATATTTCATTCCGCACCCAAAACAATGACCTCCGACCAGGACCACACAGCGAGGTGTTATAAGAACATATACCCAGCCAAAACACATAAAAATGAAGTAGCCGTAGATGTGGCCAAGGGGGAATATTGTAAACACGTGGCTGAAACATGAAAGCAAAGCTAATCCCAAGCTTCGATTGCAGCAATACCAATGATTTCTCACTACCTAGTCATCCTCTAATACATTACATCAGAGAAAGAGGACAATGTTTATGTGGCTGTGTGCATGCCTACAGTAATATGCAGGTGTGTTATGGGTATTTCATTTTAGCTTTACACTTGCACGGGTCTAAGAGCCTGCTCCACTACATGTGCTATTCTTAAGGAACCTAGTACACAGTCTATCAGGGATTGTAACAAGTTATCCAAGTATCCAAAGGATAAGTGATAGCTTTCCGATTGCTGGTGGTCCAACCACTAGGATCCCCACCGATTCTGAAAAAGGAGCTGTCTAAATGGAGAAGGTGGGTGAGCATGCATACTACTATTACCGCTCCTTGCATCCTCCATGAGACTAAAAGTGATATCTCTGGCAGTACCATAGACAACGAATGCAGCGGTTGGACGGACGTTCAACTTTTTCTCCATTCAGAATCTGCAGAGCTACGTTCTTGGGCTAAATAAGGGTCCAAGCTCTCAAATTTCCAGCAACCAGTAAGATATCACTTATCCAATGGATAGTTTGTAACTTACCAACTTGGCACCAACTCTTTAAGGTTGACCATTCATTATAGTAGCTAACCATGGGCGGATATCCGTTCCTCCGGACTCCTAAATTCAGCTGAAGGTTTTAAGTGATATCAATGAGGAAAGGGGAATAGCCTACTGCCAGTAAGAGTCCGGAGTAGTGATGAGCGAGTATACTCGTTGCTCGGGTGGTCCTCGAGTATCTGTGAATGCTCGGAGATTTAGTTTTTGTTGACGCAGCTGCATGATTTATGGCTGCTAGCCAGCCTGAGTACATGTGGGGGTAGCCTATCTAGTTGTCGCAAATCATGGTGTAGCATCAACAAAAACTATATCTCCGAGCTGTCACAAATACTCGGGAGACCACCCGACCAACGAGTATACTAGCTCATCACTAGTCAGGAGTAGGGTTGAGCGACTTTTGCTTTTTTAGGATCGAGTTGGGTTTTGTGAAACCCGACCTTCTCGAAAGTCGGATCGCGGGAAATCGGCCGATTCTACTGTAAAGTCGGGTTCCGGACCGGAACACGAGACCCAATGCAAGTCAATGTGGATTATTTTTTACATTTACTTAATCTCTCTCTCTCTCTCCCCCCCCTCCGTGCAAAGCATATGTTGTGTTTGACTGCGGAAATCACTGCAGCCCAAACGGTGATATGGCTCTATGACGCCGCAGAAACCAGGCCAGAACCTATGTCATCACGCTGCCCACACTCCTTAATTGGCTAAAAAAATGGCGGGGAAGGCGTCATACAAAACGCGACTTTGGCGCCAAGATCGCCGACCACGTGGCCGATCCCACGCTGGAGTCGGGTCGGGTTTCACAAAACCCGACTTTGCCAAAAGTCGGCGACTTTTGAAAATGAACGATCCGTTTCGCTCAACCCTAGTCAGGAGATCTCCATACACATTAGTTGGTCAGGCGGTCCAACCAAAATGGATTTGGCTGGCGTTCATCTAGTGTGTATAGGTATCTTGGGAGTTAAGAACGGATAGGGTTACGAAGCAGATGAACAGAGGGACGGACAGCCATATAGGAAAACTAGATCCACCACCTGAAATAAAATGACGAAAGGAAGCATCACAGCTCATAATTATAAATTAATTACAATCCACTATATAAGCATTTGATCACTGTGGATTTGTACAGTGTAACCCAGGAAAATGTTCAACTTCACTTTCCACTACACAAAGGGGAACGTTGAAGATGAAAAGTCTCAGACAGGTGTTTTGTGGGACATTATTACTAAGGCTTTACATCCTACACCGTGAAAACATTATTATTTTTTGCAATAGGCTGATGTCACGTGCACACAGCATTATATTCACAGCATAGTGTAAATCTAAATAGGTTTACTGTAATATTCTCACGAGCAAGCCAAATACATTAGTTCTGTTTCACTCAGCCGCTGGAAATTCATTCCAGACGCAGGCACCATGCTGTTCTATTGAGCTCTGTTTTGGGACATCACCCATGGACAGAATGAGCGAGGAAGGGCAGATTATATAACTCAATCTGCCAAGCGGCAGCTCAGGGGCCCGGAGCCACAATTGTGCTATGAATTTCCTGCACACATTAGTGAACAGATGGGTTGTCCCGGAAAGGACAAGATTAAGGAGCCAATTTTCTTTTAAACACTTCGACGATTATGCTGCCGTATAAAACCTACATGACCTGGAAGGAAGCTGCCGTTCAGGTTGCATCAAGCTGAGACCAGAAATATTTTATGGCAAATTTTAGTACAAGCATTAGTAGCCCGACAATGAAATATGGGGCAATACAGGAAAAAAAAGGTATTATTAATAAGTTATAAGAAAAGATGTAAAAATAAACTGCAGGTGTTACATATGGCAGTCAACCTGGATTTAAAGGACTCCGAACCATAAAAGCAGATAGCGTCTTGGACATCTTGAATATATTACTCCTTTTAAAAATGTAAACTTTTAAGACGCATTGTGTACAAGACATGTCTTTAGAAAACATACATATTCTTTTTTTGGGGGCAGGTGACCCTTAACTTTCATTATATCCTTCTTGTAGACTCACACTGGAAACATGCCAACCCTGATGTGGTGCATAGGGCTGGCTAAAGAATGAAACAAAAAACTATGTTATGGAATAGGGAAAAAAAAGAATGATAACATCTGGGAACCTGTCAGCAGGATTGTGCATAGTGACCTACAGAGAGTGTCAGGTCGGCGCCGTTATACTGAATAGAATGATACCTTGGTTGATGAAATCCATCTTGTGGTTGTTTTTTAATCCATATTTTCAGTTTTTAGTTAACGATATCCTTGTGTCCTAAGGCGGGGTTGGTCGATGTGGTGCTTTGATTAGATATTCAATAATGCAGACTGCTGACAGGTCACTGATCCCTCACTGACCTGCCCCCTAGTTTGCATAGTGAATATACTAATGTATGTATTGAAAAAAAACATGTCACTTCATCAAAATGGCAGTGGTACGCGATAGATGCTAATGCACAGGCACAGCCGACGGTGCCATTTTGATGATGATTTCTGTTTCTTTTCAACACAGCAATATAATAGGCACTAACCGACAAGTGATAGTGCGCAGGCGCTGCCATTTTGATGAAGTGACATGCTTTTTCAAATAAGGATTAAAAAACAACCACAAGATGGATTTCATCAACAAAGGTATCATTTTAATCAGTATAACGACGCAAACCTGACACTGTGTGTAGGTTACTATGCACAATCCTGTTGACAGGTTCCCTTTAAGAGGTTGTTTTATTCATAAATAAATACTACTTTAGGGTCTTTATATTATGGATAAATGTAAGTCTTGGAAAAGGCACTTCGGCCCTGTTAACATCTGTGCTGGAGGCACCTTTTAGTTCTGGACAAAAATGCAGGACAAAATAGTGCAGCATACTGTGAAAATAGCCCAACATAACATATTATACTCAATGAGATCCATCGGGCACTTCTGGTATCCAACATTGTTTTGCTCTAACAATGAGCCAAAACCATCCTGAACAAAGGAAGGACAAACATGTCTATGGGACCCTGTTCGCATTTGAACCCATGATCCCAGCGTTACGTTACCCACTAAGCCACTTTTACCAGGGGTAAAATACTAGGGGGTGAAGGAAAGGACAACCTCTCATGTCTTGAATACATTTCCTTCTGAAGGTGGTCATGGTCAGACAAATTGCTGTGCAGATCTGCTGCAAGCCTTCAATTTTTGCTTAACGTCATGTAGCAAAAAAAGCAAATCCCACAAAAACATAATGTAGTATTATAGCTGCAGCAATACGAACATGATCAACAGATTTCTCTCTGGTGTCAACTTTGTTTTAGGCTATGTGCACATGTTGCGGATTTTGCTGCGGATCCGCAGCGGATCTGCAGCTGCGGGTCCAGTACAATGTAAACCTATGGAAACCACAATCCGCAGTGCACATGCTGCGGAAAAAACGCGCGGAAACGCTGCAGGTTACATTCCGCAGCATGTCAATTCTTTGTGCGGACACCTGCTCCACAATAGGAATCAGCAAAGTAGAACATTACTAAGACTCACTTCATGCTGAAACTTGGAAACACTTTACCAAAATATGAGGATGCAACATTAATATGGATATACATAACAGGGATTCGGCAGCAAAATATAGGAGAATGTGGTCTCTTCAACGCAAAATACCCTCCGACACGCCATAACTCACTAAAGAATCTTTACAACAAAGAAACTGCAAAGAGTTTATTTACATTCCTTACACCTGCCATCAAAATCTGATCTCACATCCTCGGCATACAGACTGTTTGTATGACGGATTTCTGCAGCTACACAGCTGAACTACTGACAAGAATAACGTCACAAAGACCAATTAAGAACAAAGTGATTTTTTTTTTTAGATGACATAAAATAGATTTCTAGCCAAGTTACTGTGTTTACTAGGGTTGAGCGAAACGGATCGTTCATTTTCAAAAGTCGCCGACTTTTGGCAAAGTCGGGTTTTGTGAAACCCGACCCGACTCCAGCGTGGGATCGGCCACGTGGTCGGCGATCTTGGCGCCAAAGTCGCGTTTTGTATGACGCCTTCCCCGCCATTTTTTCAGCCAATTAAGGAGTGTGGGCAGCGTGATGACATAGGTTCTGGCCTGGTTTCTGCGGCGTCATAGAGCCATATCACCGTTTGGGCTGCAGTGATTTCCGCAGTCAAACACAACATATGCTTTGCACGGAGGAGAGGGAGAGAGGGAGAGAGAGAGAGGGAGAGAGAGAGAGAGAGAGAGAGATATTAAGTAAATGTAAAAAATAATGCACATTGACTTGCATTGGGTTTCGTGAGAGAGAGATATTAAGTAAATGTAAAAAACAATCCACATTGACTTGCATTGGGTTTCGTGTTCCGGTCCGGAACCCGACTTTACAGTAGAATCGGCCGATTTCACGCGATCCGACTTTCGAGAAGGTCGGGTTTCACAAAACCCAACTCGATCCTAAAAAAGCAAAAGTCGCTCAACCCTAGTGTTTACAGCTCATATTAGTTCTTGTGTATTTGATTTCTTCAACTTCATTTATCCAGAGTAAACAGGATGTGAAAATTAGCTAAGTGGTCTTATCAGAAGGAACTCACAGGAACGTCATGCTAATGACTATATATATATATATATATATATATATATATATATATATATATATATATATATATATATACCCGATCAGAAACAGGTCTATCAATCCTATGATTTCCATATTCCACCACTTTTCCATCTTGGTGTTGCAATTTGTATGTGTCAAGGCTCCCGGGTGTAGCAGCTGCGGGGAGGCTACTCGCCGCAGTAAGGGAGCCCACAGCAGAACGGTGGAGAAATCAACGGATAGCGAGCAGGACCTGAACCATGTGACTAAGGGGGAGTAGTCAGGGGTGGAGCCAGGCACCGATGTGCAAAGGAGGCGAACGGCGCTGGAGAGTAGTCAAACATGCCAAGGTCAATAACCAGGGAACAAGCGAGGTACTGGAGGGTGAGACAGAAGCGCTACATGGATAGGGGATCGGCCCGGTGGTGCAGCTATCTGAATTGCTGACATGCTGAATATGTATACAAGCTAAGTAACCCTTTATTATTTGGATGTACTCCTGATGAACCTCTTGGAATTAGAAGGGGAGAAACGCGTTGAGTCTAAAGGGAAAGGGATATGTTTTTTCTGCATAATAGTCTAAAGGGATTTTTTGTATAAAACCTAATGTGGTTTAGTGTTTTGGTTTGTAGTGGGGTCACAGAATAATTAGGCCATTGGCTGATGAATTAACATATGGTCGATTTAAGGCAGTTAATGTAAATTGTAACACTGCAGTTTGATATCAAAGTTGGTATGGGTTATGTGTGACATGACAGCAGATACATCTCCCTACTAGCACAATGGCATTTTGAGACCCTATTGTACAGGAGCAAACGGACCAAAATCACATAGGTATAAAGCTATCTCTGATAAAGCATCCCTATCTGCCAATTTTTTTGTTTTCTCTAGCTAGAGGTATTATGGAGTAAAGGGACACAGAGTACCAAGTTAGTCGAGAACTCTAGTTCTAGCTAGATACCTTTACTGACATATTGATGTCCCCCCAAGTTGTTTACATTCATACATTGTGTATATGTGGGTTTTCCTTCCCCTACCCTGGTAGGGTGTGACAGGGGTAGCAGGGAAAGTCGACGAGGAGCGGGGGCGCCACGGCGTAGGACAATAGGGTGCCAACCTCCGCAGGCAGGTAGGGGGCACCTAGAGAGTGTAGGGCTTGACACTGTTCCAGCCTTTCCTGTAATACGCTTGCATCTATTGGTGATGGTTTTGTCAAGTGCACATACATGTTTTTAATATTAAAAATAAAGGTTAAATTTTATGACAATCTGGTAATTACGGTTTGGGGATTTTTTCTGTGAGATTAGTTTAATTTACCCCAAGCATTTATATATTGTTTGACTGTGATGAGACAGAAGGATAGTCAAGTGGAAGCCAGAGGTCAGAAAGCCAAGTGGATCAAACATACCGATCAAGCATGGAGAGCAAACAAGCAACAAAGTATGCACACGCACTCCAAAGGATTAGGCACACAGACCAAACGAAAGTGTAACTGACAGAGAATCCTAGTCCAGCATGGGTATAAATATCCTTCCCAGATCCAAAAGGAGGCCACAACAATTAACCCCGAGAGGGCAGGGCATTAACCTTGTCTAAACCATGACTGTGTGCATGTGGACGTGTATATATACACGCCTCAAAAAAAATAGAGAACACTAAAATACCACATCCTAGATATCACTGAATGAAATATTCCAGGTGAAAATCTTTATTAATCACATAGTGGAATGCAATGAGAGTAAAACATAAAAATGATCAATGCAAATCAAAATTAATATCCCGTGGAGGTCTGGAGTTGAAATGATGCTCAAAATCAAAGAGAAAAATCAAATTACAGGCTGATTCAACTTCAGTGGAAATGTCTTAAGACAAGGAAAAGATGCTCAGTAGTGTGTGTGGCCTCCACGTGCCTACAATGCCTGGGCATTCTCCTGATGAGGGAGCGATAGTTCTCCTGAGGGATCTCCTCCCAGAACTGGATTAAAGCATCAGTCAACTCCTGGACAGTCTGTTGTGGAATGTGGCATTGGTGAATTATTATTATTATTTATTTATATAGCACCATTCCTTCCATGGTACTGTACATGAGAAAGGGTTTACATTCAGAGTTATAGATATAATTTACAGTAAACAAATTTATAATGACAGACTGGTAGAGGGGAGAGGACCCCGTCCTTGCGGACTTACATTCTACAGGATAATGGGGAAGAGACAGAAGGTCAGGGATGCAGCAGCTCTGGTGATGGTAAGTAGGCAGCTCGGGTGGTGGTGAGGCAGCAGAATGGTTATTGCAGGCTGTAGGCTTTCCTGAAGAGATGGGTTTTCAGGTTCCATCTGAAGGATCCGAGGGTGGTGGATAATCGGACGAGTTGAGGCATGGAATTCCAGAATGGAAGGAGACATGATGTTCCAGATGTGCTCGAATGGATGCAGTTCTAGGGAACGGGCATGCCAGTCTACAGATTCAATGCCTTCATCATGCAGGAAGTGCTGACATACTTCAGCCACATAAGGCCTAGCATTGTCATAGCTGTTTCAAGATGTCAATGCACAAGGATTGTGGCTCTCATATGATTCAATTGTGCCAAAAGATTATACAGCACCTGCAGAAATTTATGGGACCCTACTTCAACTATATATGCCACAAATTTCATATGAGGGGTATGGAGAAGACAAAAAAATTGAAAATACACGTTGTGCTTTATTAGCTGCTGTACAACTATGTTCCCTTCTAGAGTGGAACATCTATAATGTGGTGCAGAAGCACCATACAGACCACCTATAATTCCATAGTATGAAGCCATAGTCAGTGCGTGTGTGGCCAAACAAATCTGTGCTCATGGCGTGAGCCCTGATGCTGCATTTGCAAAATTTTCAAAAGTTACAGTAAACTTGTTGCATGAAAAATGTGGTGTAAGTTGCAATAGCTCTGTAATGAAAGCTCCAATAACTATTTATCTACAAGGGTTTATCTGCGTCAGAGGGAACAATTAATCAGTAAAAAGAATTACTAGATCTAGTCTTAAGTTAGAAATGTTGTCTGTTATGGTGAATTGTGGTTTCTAATTAAATTTGGATGTTTCCTGAAGTGCAAGGTTTTCATTGGAAAAATACATAATTAGCCATTTCAAGCTTCCATATGGACAGTATGAAGAGGCCGAGAAATTAAGTTTTTCTTATAAATATTTAATTAGTCCAGATCATATGGAATTTTTTATATATATTTTAGTCAATCTGTCGTATATTCTAATGATGTAAATTGATGTAAATTGCTTGGTTGCCCTTTCATCTCGGGAGAAAGGGGGCCTTTGTTAGGAATACAAATTTTCTAGTCTAGACAAACAAAAATGCCAATATACTACACCCTCTGTACTGCAAGCTTTGAAGTTGTGCCAACTATTAGCATTGTGGAGGTAATTCTAAGAAACAAAGAAATCATTTCCATAGAATAATTGTGTTGTATTGTTTTCTCATACCTACGAAACCGCAAGCCACAGACTTGGACCATATAGTTGTTATACAGCTAGTAAACAAACTTCTCACCCAGTGGACAAAACAAAAACAGATTAAATTAGTGATTTCCACTGTGGAAACAAGTTTTTGCAGATTATCTGCTGCAAAAGTGACTACCGTATATACTCGAGTATAAGCCGAGATTTTCAGCCCATTTTTTGGGGCTGAAAGTCCCCCTCTCGGCTTATACTCGAGTCATGCCAGGGGGTCGGCAGGGGAAGGGGGGCTATCTAATTATACTCACGTAATGCTGGTGCGGTCCCTGCGCGTCCCTGCTTCTTCCAGCGCTGCATATTCTTCCTGTACTGAGCGGTCACATGGTCCCGCTCATTATAGTAATGAATATGCGGCTCCACCTCCCATAGAGGTGGAGCCGCTATTCATTTTGGTAATGAGCGGTAACTGTGACCGCTCAATACAGAAAGAAGATGCAGAGCTGGAAGAAGCAGGGGCTGCACATCGCCAGCAGTAGGTGAGTATACAGTGCTGCGCGATATCTACTGCTCCTCGTTCCGGTGCGGCTCCGTCATCAGCGTCCTCTGGCTGTGACGCTCAGGTCAGGGGGTGCAGTGACGTAGTCAGTGCGCGCCCTCTGCTGAACGTCAGTGCTGAAGACAGAGCCGCACGAGGAGCAGGTAAATATTGAAAGTGCCGGGGGTCCTGCGCGAAGAGAGGTGAGTATGTGATTTTTTTTTTTTTTATCGCAGCAAAAGCATATGGGGCAGTGACTGTACGGATCATCTGTATGGGGCCATAACGATTGTGCAGCACTATAAGGGGCAGTGACTGTATGGAGCATCTTATGGGGCCATAACCATTGTGCAGCATTATAAGGAGCAGTGACTGTACGGAGCATCTTATGGGGCCATAACGATTGTGCAGCATTATAAGGGGCAGTGACTGAACGGAGCATCTTATGGGGCCATAACGCTTGTGCAGTACTATAAGGAGCAGTGACTGTACGGATCATCTGTATGGGGCCATAAAAATTGTGCAGCACTATAAGGGGCAGTGACTGTACGGAGCATCTTATGGGGCCATAACCATTGTGCAGCATTATAAGGGGCAGTGACTGCACGGAGCATCTTATGGGGCCATAATGCTTGTGCAGCATTATAAGGGGCAGTGACTGTACGGAGCATCTGTATGGGGCCATAACGATTGTGCAGCATTATAAGGGGCAGTGACCGCACGGAGCATCTGTATGGGGCCATAACGATTGTGCAGCATTATAAGGGGCAGTGACTGTATGGAGCATCTTATGGGGCCATAACGATTGTGCAGCACTATATGGGGCAAGTGACTGTATGGAGCCATAACGATTATGCAGCATTATATGGGGCAAGTGACTGTACGGAGCATCTGTATGGGGCCATAACGATTGTGCAGCATTATAAGGGGCAGTGACCGCACGGAGCATCTGTATGGGGCCATAACGATTGTGCAGCATTATAAGGGGCAGTGACTGTATGGAGCATCTTATGGGGCCATAACGATTGTGCAGCACTATATGGGGCAAGTGACTGTACGGAGCATCTGTATGGGGCCATAACGATTATGCAGCACTATATGGGGCAAGTGACTGTACGGAGCATCTGTATGGGGCCATAACACTTGTGCAGCATTATAAGGGGTAATGACTGTACGGAGCATCTTATGGGGCCATAATGATTGTGCAGCATTATATGGGGCAAGTGACTGTATGGATGATCTTATGGGGCCATAACGTTTGTGCAGCATTATATGGGGCAAGTGTCTGTATGGAGCATCTTATGGGGCCATAACGTTTGTGCAGCACTATATAGGGCAAATATCTCTATGGAGCATCTTATGGGGCCCTTATTACCCTTTATGCAGGATTATATGGGGCATATTTTAATATGGAGCATCTAATGGGGCCCATCAAACTTTATGGAGCTCCTGATTCAATATGGATATTCAAAAATACTTAACCTACTGATGTCTCAATTAATTTTACTTTTATTGGTATCTATTTTTACTTTTGAAATTTACCGGTAGCTGCTGCATTTTCCACCCTAGGCTTATACTCGAGTCATTAAGTTTTCCCAGTTTTTTTGTGGCAAAATTAGGGGGGTCGGCTTATACTCGAGTATATACGGTATTCATAATCCTGGAGGTTTTGGCTGGACACAAATTTGTTTTTAAGCACAAACTGAAGTGGAAATTCAGGTCCATGGTCTGCAGTGTTCTCTGCACTATTCCATATCTGAATTTTACTTCACTTTGTCCAATTGTCCTGGTGCTTAATCTACGTTTCCACAAAAATTCCGTTACCAGGTAGGATGAAGATGTAAAAAAATACATGGATACATTATTAAGGTATGTTTCCACGCTCCGTATATGCAACGCTTTGTACGCAGCTCTGCCCAAAGCGCTGCCGGCTTTTGTACGCGTAGTGATTCCACATGTGTTCATTGAACACATGTGGAATCATCGCATCCTATATATAGACTGTGATATTTATCTTGCGGAGACTGAGCGTCTCCGCAAGATAAATTGTCATGCTGCAGTCTATAAAGACGGGTAGCATGTGCATATTCACAGGTCTGCCACCAGCATCCCTGCACGCATAGTGGATATGGGATATCATAAAATCCCCTCCACTATGCTGTAACATCTGGCCACTGCGGATTGGACGCTGCGTCTGTACGAAGCGTCCAATCCGCAGCGTTTCCTGACCGTGGGAACATACACTTATGCTCAGTGCAGAGCTTGAAGGAGCGGAGCATGATACAGAATGTCAAAGACACCAAAAAGAGCCGCCTATGCCATGCTTTTCACCCTCAGCCTTGCATTAGACATAACACAATATCAATTCTGCAGTCGTGTTTCTCTACTCATACCGCATTGAATTACAGTGCATTCCCTATTTAGTAAAACACTTACAACAGGATAAACTTCAAGTATGTGTACACATGAACAGGAAAAATAGTCTGGTGTTTAGGCAACAGCTATATCAGCTATAGCACATGTACAGGATTAGGCACCTAAACCATCAGAGTGGAATTACCTAAATGCTTGGATAAAATGAAAGCTAACATTAGTTGCACTCTATAACCTTCTCCACACATGAAGGTCATACCTCAGCATCTAGCAGGCCCTTAAAATGACTCCCAAATAAAAAAAATTACCGTTATCCAAAGACCAAAGATAAAAGACAAATGTGGAGACACGGGGGTCAGCAGGTGCCTTGGTCTGCTAGCCAAAACCCCATAGACCAGGGATCATCCCACCCAACGCCCGCTCTTTTACTGTGGGCATAATACTACTCAGATTACACAGGGAGAGGGTAAAACAGTGTCGCAATACTTTTTGTACCACACACAAGGCAAATATCACGTCACGAACAGTCCCAGCAAAATACCCCAAGATGGTGCAAGTTAGAGTCTCACCTTTCTGCTGACTCATTGGACTAAGAGCAGTTGTAACTTCAGAGCTTCCAGGGCCAACTACCCCACCAGTGGCACACACAGAGAGGAGGTAGCGACAAGCTTAGGAAGATGACCCATTGACGTACAAGACCAGTTGACCGGAGGGGTCACAACCTGGTTTCTACAAACATCTCCATGGAGCCAGGTGACTGGTGGCTCCAAATCCGGACTACCACAGACGTATCCATGGTTCAGCAATGGTCAATGAAGCAGATCTATATTCTTTCAGCTGGGGCCGTCGTATCCTAAACTGTCATCCTGTAGATAGTCAATTCTGTGTCCCTCGTGATGGAGTCATGAGGTCTTGGCTGCTGTCTTGTAAAGAGTCTCTGGTTTTTTGGATCTCTTGGATTTCTGGAGTTATCTCTGTGTCTAGAGGTCTTTCTTACAGGGGCGCATATATCCTCTTTTTTAGCAACTGTCCTTCAAACCAGCATCCAGAGGTAAAGGGAAAGAATGGTGACAAGATGATCTTGCATTGTTTAATCATGTAATCTATTTTGTTGTGTATCCGCTTTTTGGGCTCCCCTGGTGGTTGCTGGTGGTACTGGTGACTTGTTTGCACTTTGCTGCTTCTGTTCACCTGCTTCCATCAGTGTTTGGGAGTTTCCTATTTAGCCTTGCTCTCCAGTCATTTCCTTGCCGGTCATCATTGTAACCAGAGCCTTCGGTTGCATGTTCCTGCTACTAGTCTGCTGATCAGCTAAGTGGACTTTGTCCTTTTGTTTTGTACCTTTTGTCCAGTTTGCAGTTTTTGTAATTCTCTGTAGCTGGAAGCTCTTGCGGGCTGAAATTGCCACTCCTGTGTCATGAGTTGACACAGGAGTCTTAAAGTAATTTCAGGATGGTTTTTGAAAGGGTTTTCAGTTGACCGTGAAGTCCTCTTTTGTATCCTTCTGCTATCTAGTAAGTGGACCTCTCTTTGCTAAATCTACTTTCATACTGTGTATGTCTTTTCCTCTTAATTCACCGTTATTACATGTGGGAGGCTGCTATCATCTTTTGGGGTATTTCCCTAGAGGTAAGCCAGGTCTGTTTCTTCCTCTACCAGGCGTAGTTAGTCCTCCGGCTGGCGCGTGGCATCTAGGAAGCCGTAGGTATGCTCCCTGGCTACTGTTAGTTGTGTGGTAGATTTAGCTCACGGTCAACTCGAGTTTCCATCACCCGAGAGCTCGTTCGTTATTTATATGTTTCTTACGTTCCCTTGCCATTGGGAACCATGACAGTATGACCGGCCAGTGTTAAACTTATTGGCAGAAGAAAGGAGAGAAAAAAGAAGTCTGTAATTTTTTTTATTTTTTTTTTCGTTTCCCCTATGCTTGCTCCATAGTTGGATCAGTTGTATTTCACCTCTAATTACTGCCTTTGCCTTTCTCTCCTTATAATCCTTGAATGGCTCTGAGCTCACCTGTTTTAAGATGGATCCTCAGAGTTTGGCTGCAGGTTTAAATAATCTTGCTACGAAGGTTCAAAATTTACAAGATTTTGTTATGCATACTCCTATTTCTGAACCTAAAATCCCTACACCAGAGGTGTTTTCCGGAGATAGATCTCGGTTTTTGAATTTCAAATATAATTGTAAATTATTCCTTTCTCTCAGACCTCACTCCTCAGGAGATCCTGTCCAGCAGGTTAAGATTGTAATTTCTTTGCTGCGAGGTGACCCTCAAAATTGGGCATTTTCATTGGCACCAGGGGATCCTGCGTTGCTCAATGTGGATGCGTTTTTCCTGGCTTTAGGGTTGCTTTATGAGGAACCTAATTTGGAGATTCAAGCTGAAAAAGCTTTGATAGCCCTATCTCAAGGGCAAGATGAAGCTGAGATATACTGCCAAAAATTTCGTAAATGGTCTGTGCTTACTCAGTGGAATGAGTGCGCCTTAGCGGCAAATTTCAGAGAGGGCCTTTCTGATGCCGTTAAAGATGTTATGGTCGGGCTCATGGGGACAATCCTTTGGTGTCCATTTCGTCATCTATTCCATCTGAGATTCCGGCATTTTTGTCTGATTATCGTGATATTTTTGAAGAGCCTAAAATTGGTTCACTCCCTCCTCACAGGGATTGTGATTGCGCCATAGATCTGATTCCTGGCAGTAAATTTCCAAAGGGTCGTTTGTTTAACCTATCTGTACCTGAACATGCTGCTATGCGCGAGTATATTAAGGAGTCCCTGGAAAAGGGACATATTCGTCCTTCTTCATCACCTTTAGGAGCCGGTTTTTTCTTTGTCTCTAAAAAGGATGGCTCTCTGAGGCCTTGTATTGATTATCGACTCCTGAATAAAATTACAGTCAAATATCAGTATCCGTTGCCTTTGCTGACTGATTTGTTTGCTCGCATAAGGGGGGCTAAGTGGTTCTCTAAGATTGATCTTCGTGGGGCGTATAATTTGGTGCGAATTAAGCAGGGGGATGAGTGGAAAACCGCATTTAATACGCCTGAGGGCCATTTTGAGTATTTGGTAATGCCTTTCGGCCTTTCTAATGCACCTTCTGTCTTTCAGTCCTTAATGCATGATATTTTCCGTGAATATTTGGATAAATTTATGATTGTGTACTTGGATGATATTTTGATTTTTTCTGATGACTGGGAGTCTCATGTTCAGCAGGTCAGGAGGGTTTTTCAGGTTTTGCGGGAGAATTCTTTGTGTGTAAAGGGTTCAAAGTGTGTTTTTGGGGTTCAAAAAATTTCCTTTTTGGGGTACATTTTTTCCCCTTCTTCTATTGAGATGGACCCTGTCAAGGTTCAGGCTATTTACGACTGGACGCAGCCTACTTCTGTGAAGAGTCTTCAGAAATTCTTGGGCTTTGCTAATTTTTATCGTCGATTTATAGCTGGTTTTTCTGGCGTTGCTAAACCTCTGACGGATTTGACTAAAAAGGGTGCTGATGTTGCCAATTGGTCCCCTGCTGCTGTGGAGGCCTTTCGGGAGCTTAAGCGCCGCTTTTTGTCTGCCCCTGTGTTGCGCCAGCCTGATGTTTCTCTTCCCTTTCAGGTTGAGGTCGATGCTTCCGAGATCGGAGCGGGGGCGGTTTTGTCGCAGAGAAGTTCCGACTGCTCAGTGATGAGACCTTGTGCGTTCTTTTCGCGAAAATTTTCGGCCGCCGAGCGAAACTATGATGTTGGTAATCGGGAGCTTTTGGCCATGAAGTGGGCATTTGAGGAGTGGCGTCATTGGCTTGAGGGTGCCAGACATCAGGTGGTAGTTTTGACTGATCACAAGAATTTAATTTATTTGGAGTCTGCCAGGCGCCTGAATCCTAGACAGGCACGTTGGTCGTTGTTCTTTTCCCGGTTTAATTTTGTGGTCTCGTACTTACCGGGTTCTAGGAATGTGAAGGCAGATGCTCTTTCTAGGAGTTTTGAGCCTGACTCTCCTGGGAATTCTGAACCTGCTGGTGTCCTTAAGGATGGGGTGGTTTTGTCTGCTGTCTCTCCAGATCTGCGACGTGCTTTGCAAGAATTTCAGGCGGATAGACCTGATCGTTGTCCGTCTGGTAGACTGTTTGTTCCTGACGATTGGACCACTAGAGTAATCTCGGAAGTTCATTCTTCTACTCTGGCAGGTCATCCGGGAATTTTTGGCACCAGAGATTTGGTGGCTAGATCCTTCTGGTGGCCTTCCCTGTCTCGAGATGTGCGTGTTTTTGTGCAGTCTTGCGATGTGTGTGCTCGGGCCAAGCCTTGTTGTTCTAGGGCTAGTGGGTTGTTGTTGCCCTTGCCTATTCCGAAGAGGCCTTGGACGCACATCTCTATGGACTTTATCTCGGATCTCCCTGTTTCTCAGAAGATGTCTGTCATCTGGGTGGTGTGTGACCGTTTTTCTAAAATGGTTCATTTGGTGCCATTGCCTAAGTTGCCTTCCTCATCTGAGTTGGTCCCTCTGTTTTTTCAAAATGTGGTTCGCTTGCATGGTATTCCGGAAAACATCGTTTCTGACAGGGGTACCCAGTTCGTGTCTAGATTTTGGCGGGCAGTCTGTGCCAGGTTGGGCATTGATTTGTCCTTTTCGTCTGCATTCCATCCTCAGACCAATGGCCAGACGGAGCGAACTAATCAAACTTTGGAGACTTATTTGAGGTGTTTTGTGTCTGCGGATCAGGATGATTGGGTTGCCTTTCTGCCGTTGGCGGAGTTTGCTCTTAATAATCGGGCTAGTTCTGCCACTTTGGTTTCTCCTTTCTTTTGCAATTCAGGGTTTCATCCGCGTTTTTCATCTGGTCAGGTTGAATCTTCGGATTGTCCTCGAGTGGATGCGGTGGTGGATCGGTTGCATCGGATTTGGGGACAAGTGGTGGATAATTTGGAATTGTCCCAGGAGAGGACTCAGCAGTTTGCTAACCGTCGTCGTCGTGTTGGTCCCCACCTTCGCGTTGGGGACTTGGTGTGATTGTCTTCCCGTTTTGTCCCTATGAGGGTTTCTTCGCCCAAATTTAAGCCTCGGTTCATCGGTCCTTATAGGATTTTGGAGATTCTTAACCCTGTTTCCTTTCGTTTGGACCTCCCGGCATCTTTCGCTATCCATAATGTGTTCCATCGGTCGTTGTTGCGGAGATATGAGGTACCGGTGGTTCCTTCTACTGAACCTCCTGCTCCTGTGCTGGTGGAGGGTGAATTGGAGTACGTCGTAGAGAAGATCTTGGACTCCCGTATTTCCAGACGGAGACTTCAATATCTGGTTAAATGGAAAGGCTATGGTCAGGAAGATAATTCTTGGGTAACTGCCTCTGATGTTCATGCCTCGGATTTGGTTCGTGCCTTTCATAGGGCTCATCCAGATCGCCCTGGCGGTTCTTGTGAGGGTTCGGTGCCCCCTCCTTAAGGGGAGGGTACTGTTGTGTATCCGCTTTTTGGGCTCCCCTGGTGGTTGCTGGTGGTACTGGTGACTTGTTTGCACTTTGCTGCTTCTGTTCACCTGCTTCCATCAGTGTTTGGGAGTTTCCTATTTAGCCTTGCTCTCCAGTCATTTCCTTGCCGGTCATCATTGTAACCAGAGCCTTCGGTTGCATGTTCCTGCTACTAGTCTGCTGATCAGCTAAGTGGACTTTGTCCTTTTGTTTTGTACCTTTTGTCCAGTTTGCAGTTTTTGTAATTCTCTGTAGCTGGAAGCTCTTGCGGGCTGAAATTGCCACTCCTGTGTCATGAGTTGACACAGGAGTCTTAAAGTAATTTCAGGATGGTTTTTGAAAGGGTTTTCAGTTGACCGTGAAGTCCTCTTTTGTATCCTTCTGCTATCTAGTAAGTGGACCTCTCTTTGCTAAATCTACTTTCATACTGTGTATGTCTTTTCCTCTTAATTCACCGTTATTACATGTGGGAGGCTGCTATCATCTTTTGGGGTATTTCCCTAGAGGTAAGCCAGGTCTGTTTCTTCCTCTACCAGGCGTAGTTAGTCCTCCGGCTGGCGCGTGGCATCTAGGAAGCCGTAGGTATGCTCCCTGGCTACTGTTAGTTGTGTGGTAGATTTAGCTCACGGTCAACTCGAGTTTCCATCACCCGAGAGCTCGTTCGTTATTTATATGTTTCTTACGTTCCCTTGCCATTGGGAACCATGACACTATTTGCATAGTTTTCCCTCCTCTGTTTTACAAGTCAACAAGCTAGTTGGCCTGGACAATGTGTAATCAACATATCAGAAAACATCATTATTGTGGGGTGTATGATTTTGGAGGCATTACTTACTTGCAGGGCGGAATTTATACAGAATCCTTCTTTTGGCGGCACTGTATGTTAGTTTTAGAAGGTTTTTTTTATTAGATGTTATTGTAACATAGGATATTAATGATCAATATGCACTGTTTGCTATCTTTGTAACACTTTAGACATGGCAATGTATGATAATTGTCTGTAATTTAAGGATAATGATGGATACAAAGCAACTGTGTGTATGATTTGTTCTGCAATTAATAAACAAATTTAAAAAAAGAAAACATTATTCAATTTTCCTTCATCTCTAGTTATCCAGGATAACAGCACAATATGTTACATCAAATGTCAATTTACAAGTCAATATTACAGGCTTATTCAAACAAAAGTCTGTGTTTTCTTGACCAACCAGAAAGAGACACATAAATTCAAGTGTCAACATATAGATAACAGTCAATAACTCCTGGCTTACGGAAAATAGACTTCTGGTTAATTAACATAAAATGCTGTGTCATCACAGTAATCTTCTGTAATCTATAAAAGCAAACCTTGAATTTTTAGATTAAATCACCCAATAAAAAAAAAACATACATCTGGGTCTTTTATAATGAGCTTAACGAATTGGATGTTCTGCAGGCACTGTTCTACCAACAAGATCCAAACTCGTGGATCCAAATCTAACCCTCCCTCTACACTTGAAGTCCAATACAAATAAGCAAAGATCTATTTTTTGGCAACAAGATAAACACACAATTCTGTAACTACTTATTATACTACTGAAATATGTGGTGTATAATTTAGTTTAAAGTTGTTAAATTGTAGTTTAAATTAAGATTTTCTCCATTTCCTCCAGGTCCATGGAAAGACTGTCTGCAAGCACTAGAAGATGGGCATGACTCAAGTGGCATATACTTAGTAAAGCCGGAAAACACCAACAGATTGATGCAAGTATGGTGTGATCAAAGACACGACCCTGGTGGCTGGACAGTCATCCAGAAAAGGGTTGATGGGTCAGTCAACTTCTTCAGAAATTGGGAGACATACAAAGTAAGCACTGTCCTTTGTTTCCCAATTTATAATGATTGCAATATCACTTAGACATGATATAGCATCACTAGGACATGGTATAGTTTACACTTGCCAAGCTGGGTGGCTAGGGGACACTGCTGCAGTTTCCTGCTTTAACTGGGTGGCAGGGATCGCTCGCTGCTGTACATTTTCGTGGGCGGCAGGGATCACTGCTATGCAATGTCATAGGTGTCAGGGAACACTTCTGTGTAATGTCATGGGAGGCAGGGAACAGCACTATGCAATAGGTGTCAGGGATCGCCGCTGTACAATATCCTGGGTGGCAGGTAGCACTGCTCTGCAAGGTGATGAGTGTCAGGGAACGCCACTGTGCAATGTCATGGGTGGCAGGTAATGCTCCTGTGCAATGTTCTGGGCGGCAGGAAAAGGCACTGTGCTATGTCATGGGTGGCAGGGAATGGCAATGTGCAATGTCATGGGTGGCAGGTAGTGCCGGTGTGCAAAGTCATGGGTGTCACGGAACACCTCTGTATAATGTCATGGGAGGCAGGGAACAGCACTGTGCAATGATATGGGTGGCAGGTAGCGACAATGTGCAGTGTCATGGGTGGCAGGTGGTGCCGCTGTGCAAGGTCATGGGTGGCAGGGAACACAACTGTTCAGTGTCATGTGTGGCAGGAATTGCACTGTGCAATGTCATGGGTGGCAGGTAGCACCCCTGTTCAATGTTATGGGTGGAAGGAAACAGCACTGTGCTATGTCATGGGTGGCAGGGAATGGCAATGTCATGGGTGGCAGGTAGTGCCGCTGTGCAAGGTCATTTGTGTCAGGGAACACCTCTGTGTAAAGTCATGGGAGGCAGGGAACATCACTGTGCAATGTCATGGGTGGAAGGTATTGATTCTGTGAAAAGTCAAGGGGTTGCAGGTAGAACTGCTGTGGAAGGTCATGGGTGTCATGGAACACTACTGTGCAATGTCATGAGTGGCAGGTGGCATTGCTGTGCAATGTCATGGGTGGCAGGTAGCACCGCTGTGCAATGTCATGGGTGGCATGTAGCACCGTTGTGAAATTCTTTTGGAGCAGTGTTGGGCATAGTGAAGTCTCCAATTAAAACACAATGTTGATTTCCATTGCTAAATGGAGTAAATTACATCACTTATTCTAAAAAAAACATAGCATAAACATGTCATAAATAATGTCATTTAGTTTCTCACATGTACAGTTAGCTTGGGCTTGGTCAAAATGCTTAGTCATTCCCTGGAAATTCTGACTCTTTCTCCTCACAGCAAGGATTTGGTAATATTGATGGAGAATACTGGCTGGGACTTGAAAATATCTACTGGCTAACAAATCAAGCCAACTACAAGCTACTCATCACCTTGGAGGACTGGCATGGGCGCAAGGTGTTCGCAGAATATGCCAGCTTCCGCCTAGAACCAGAAAGTGAATTTTACAAGCTTCGATTGGGGCGGTACAATGGTAATGCTGGAGACTCCTTCACATGGCACAATGGCAAGCAGTTCACTACCCTGGATAGAGACCACGATGTATATACAGGTAAAAACCTTGTGTTGCTTTATAAGCTCAAATTTAATCAAATGAGATTTGTGCTTAGTTGAGTGTTTAAAAAAGGAGACAAAAGCGCTGGAAAATTATCTGAATGGGAGCTAGTTGTTGGAACTGAAACTAAACAGGAACAAGCAGCATGGAGTATCTTGCAATGCATGCAGAAAAAAGTAGTAAAAATAACTTTTAATGAAAACAAATTATAAAAATGTTATACTTATACAGAGATCATAAGAAACAGCAGATGCACTAAAATAGATGTATTAATTTTACCTATTTTTGTTTCTAGGCAACTGTGCTCACTATCAGAAAGGTGGATGGTGGTACAATGCCTGTGCTCACTCTAACCTCAACGGAGTCTGGTATAGGGGAGGACATTACCGGAGCCGTTATCAAGATGGGGTTTACTGGGCCGAGTTTCGAGGTGGTTCATACTCATTAAAGAAGGTTGTTATGATGATCAGGCCCAACCCCAACACCTTCCATTGAAATCGGTACCCTTCAAAAAAAGCACACAAAAACACAAAGACTCGTTCCGTTACTGGAAACTGTACTGTAGTCAGAAAGTGTTGGCGATCTCAATTACTGAACTCTCACCAGTACTGTATGTCTTTCTATTCAATGTCATGATGACATCTTTCTTATACAGAATTGCAAAAGCAGGAGCATTTTTAAGTCTTATCAAACAATTTGTGAACACCAAAAACAAGTTTTTTTTCACCCGGGATTTCACAAATCAATTTTCATTTTTTTTTAGTCTTTTATTCTCAATCAAAACAAACTCTTAAAAAACTACAGCAATAAAAGTCTAGCTATATACATTCACTGGCCACTTTATTAGGTACACCTGTCCAACTTCTTGTTAACACTTAATTTCTAATCAGCCAATCACATGGCGGCAACTCAGTGCATTTAGGCATGTAGACATGGTCAAGACAATCTCCTGCAGTTCAAACCGAGCATCAGTATGGGGAAGAAAGGTGATTTGAGTGCCTTTGAACGTGGCATGGTTGTTGGTGCCAGAAGGGCTGGTCTGAGTATTTCAGAAACTGCTGATCTACTGGGATTTTCACGCACAACCATCTCTAGGGTTTACAGAGAATGGTCCGAAAAAGAAAAAAAATCCAGTGAGCGGCAGTTCTGTGGGCGGAAATGCCTTGTTGATGCCAGAGGTCAGAGGAGAATGGGCAGACTGGTTCGAGCTGATAGAAAGGCAACAGTGACTCAAATCGCCACCCGTTACAACCAAGGTAGGCCTAAGAGCATCTCTGAACGCACAGTGCGTCGAACTTTGAGGCAGATGGGCTACAGCAGCAGAAGACCACACCGGGTACCACTCCTTTCAGCTAAGAACAGGAAACTGAGGCTACAATTTGTACAAGCTCATCGAAATTGGACAGTAGAAGATTGGAAAAACATTGCTTGGTCTGATGAGTCTCGATTTCTGCTGCGACATTCGGATGGTAGGGTCAGAATTTGGCGTAAACAACATGAAAGCATGGATCCATCCTGCCTTGTATGGAGCATCTTTGGGATGTGCAGCCGACAAATCTGCGGCAACTGTGTGATGCCATCATGTCAATATGGACCAAAATCTCTGAGGAATGCTTCCAGCACCTTGTTGAATCTATGCCACGAAGAATTGAGGCAGTTCTGAAGGCAAAAGGGGGTCCAACCCGTTACTAGCATGGTGTACCTAATAAAGTGGCCGGTGAGTGTATGTCACATATGTAGACCATCGCGTAGGATATTCTACAGTACTATGTACTGAGATACGTCTGGTATTATCTTTTTGGATTATTACGACACAGGAAGAAGCCTCCAATGAAATTTATATAGCAATGAATGTAGATTGCCAAACTAATTTTCTTCTCAGTACGTTGCTTTATTTTACCCACTATAGCAAAGAGGATATACTGTAATAAACCTTATATAAGGGCTATAATGGGGTATCTGTCATAGCAGTGGGAAGCTACTCTTACACTCCCTATTACTTTTAAGACACATGGTAATATCAGTCTATTCACGGGCCCACAATGTACTGTATCTGTGTATACTGCTATTTTGTGACCTCTACGACATTTACTTTTCATCAGGGATCTACATGTTTTGTTATAACCAAACAACCTACCTGTACAGTATGTAGAGAACTATGTAAATATATATTTTTGCAGTAGTAAAAAAACTAAACATATATAACACCCCAAAACCTGCCCAGTTGTCATTCTGAAAAAGTTTCAGCCTAAAACCCTTATATTGCGGTACCCAACTTTGCAGGCAAACGACGGGTGCCATCGACATGTTTGATAGTATTTGAAGAACTATGGATAATTATACTTTATTCTATTAAAGCTCAAATCAATAAATATGTTTGTCACTATCTGACAGCATCATATTTATTCCAAATTACCAAGAAAGATACAAATGACATGATGATTTATACTGAAGCAAATAAACAGTTCTAATAGAAAATGGTTTTTATTTTTGATGATTTTGCATTGATAACTAGATTTAAGCAGACAGTTAATCTATAGCAAAACAGTCCAATTTCACATGTGCATTTTTTGTGACTATTTTGTCAGACCAGTTGTGGATTTATGGACTCAAATTAATAGTTTCAAAGGGATCTATGATGATTGTTAGTTCATGTCATTATATTCATGGCCAGATGGGCATTATACAGGTGCAATTGTACAGTGCCAGCAAAAAAAAACCTTTACATGTAATATCTGCATCATGAGTTGACTTCTTAAAAGCACACACCATGGGGGGAATAATCAAAAACAGTCTAATAGCAAAACTAGCTCAGTAAAATGTAAATACTAGTTAATAGTAATTAATTAATGATGAAATACTAATTGTAATGAAATATCCACAATAAAACACCTGAAAGTTAATATTTTGTGGTTTCGTTGAACATGTAAAGATTTTTCCTCCCGGCACTGTACACCTGTCTTACGGATTAAAAGTCTCAATATGAATGTGGGTCTCAGGACACAACCTGAACTCTTAGACCTGCTGTGTGGCAAAGGTATGCATCCTTAAGGCTGAGGATAGACACAGGCCATTCTGCCAAAGAGAGTGGTACGTCTCTGCCACATGCAGCATAATGCAAGCAAATGCAACCCACAAGGTACCTCGTTCACAAGAAGCAAATTGCTAAATAATCCAACTGGTTACAACCTTTTGCAACTTGCCTTGAGTTGCCATGTAGCCCCAGTCTAATAAAGGGGTGCAAATGCATCTGAAATATGCTAGTACAACATTGGCTAAAATCTCACATCTAAAAAAAAAGAAAAATGGTTTGAGATTCTAAATTCCTCAAATAAGTAAATCATATTAAAATGGGTCTCCTGGTTGTCCCCTCTTTACTGCGACAGAGAGTGGCCAGAAGACCTCCGCATCTGACTTTTTTCTACTCCTGCACTGATTAGAAGCACTTCACCTTTATTTTAAACAATGCAGGTTTCTTTTAGCAGTGAACGGTTTAATCTGCTCAGTTGAGAGCTGCTGGAAGCTTTCCTACATTAACCCCTTCACCCCCAAGGGTGGTTTGCACGTTAATGACCGGGCCAATTTTTGTAATTCTGACTACTGTCTCTTTATGAGGTTATAACTCTGGAACGCTTCAACGGATCTTGGCGATTCTGACAATGTTTTCTCGTGACATATTGTACTTCATGATAGTGGTAAAATTTCTTCGATATAACTTGCGTTTATTTGTGAAAAAAAACGAATATTTGGCGAAAATTTTGAAAATTTCGCAATTTTCCAACTTTGAATTTTTATGCCCTTAAATCACAGACATATGTCACGCAAAATACTTAATAGGTAACATTTCCCACATGTCTACTTTACATCAGCACAATTTTGGAACCAACATTTTTTTTTGTGACGGAGTTATAAGGGTTAAAAGTTGACCAGCAATTTCTCATTTTTACAACACCATTTTTTTTTTAGGGACCACATCTCATTTGAAGTCATTTTGAGGGGTCTATATGATAGAAAATACCCAAGTGTGACACCATTCTAAAAACTGCACCCCTCAAGGTACTCAAAACCACTTTCAAGAAGTTCATTAACCCTTCAGGTGTTTAACAGGAATTTTTGGAATGTTTAAATAAAAATGAACATTTAACTTTTTTTCACACAAAATTTATTTCAGCTCCAATTTGTTTTATTTTACCAAGGGTAACAGGAGAAAATAGACCCCAAAATTTGTTGTACAATTTGTCCTGAGTACGCTGATACCCCATATGTGGGGGTAAACCACTGTTTGGGCGCATGGCAGAGCTCGGAAGGAAAGGAGCGCCATTTGACTTTTCAATGCAAAATTGACTGGAATTGAGATGGGACGCCATGTTGCATTTGGAGAGCCCCTGATGTGCCTAAACATTGAAACCCCCCACAAGTGACACCATTTTGGAAAGTAGACCCCCTAAGGATCTTATCTAGATGTGTGGTGAGCACTTTGACCTAACAAGTGCTTCACAGAAGTTTATAATGCAGAGCCGTAAAAATAAAAAATCATATTTTTTCACAAAAATGATCTTTTCGCCCCCAATTTTTTATTTTCCCAAGGGTAAGAGAAGAAATTGGACCTCTAAAATTGTTGTGCAATTTGTCCTGAGTACGCTGATACCCCATATGTGGGTGTAAACCATTGTTTGGGCGCAGGGCAGAGCTCGGAAAGGGAAGGAGCGCCATTTGACTTTTCAATGCAAAATTGACTGGAATTGAGATGGGACGCCATGTTGCATTTGGAGAGCCCCTGATGTGCCTAAACATTGAAACTCCCCACAAGTGACACCATTTTGGAAAGTAGACCCCTTAAGGAACTTATCTAGATGTGTGGTGAGCACTTTGACCTAACAAGTGCTTCACATAAGTTTATAATGCAGAGCCGTAAAAATAAAAAATCATATTTTTTCACAAAAAATGATCTTTTCGCCCCCATTTTTTTATTTCCCCAAGGGTAAGAGAAGAAATTAGACCACAAAAGTTGTTGTGCAATTTGTCCTGAGTACGACGATACCCCATATGTGGGGGTAAACCACTGTTTGGGCGCATAGCAGAGCTCGGAAGGGAAGGAGTGCTATTTTACTTTTCAATGCAAAATTGACTGGAATTAAGATGGGATGCCATGTTGCGTTTGGAGAGCCCCTGATGTGCCTAAACATTAAAACCCCCCACAAGTGACACCATTTTGGAAAGTAGACCCCCTAAGGAACTTATCTAGATGTGTTTTGAGAGCTTTGAACCCCCAAGTGTTTCACTACAGTTTATAACGCAGAGCCGTGAAAATAAAAATTCTTTTTTTTTTTCACAAAAATGATTTTTTAGCCCCCAGTTTTGTATTTTCACAAGGGTATCAGGATATATTGGACCCCAAAAGTTGTTGTCCAATTTGTCCTGAGTACGCTGATACCCCATATGTGGGGGGGAACCACTGTTTGGGCGCATGACAGAGCTCGGAAGGGAAGGAGCACCATTTGGAATGCAGACTTAAATGGATTGGTCTGCAGGCGTCACGTTGCATTTGCAGAGCCCCTGATGTACCCAAACAGTACAAACCCCCCACAATTGACCCCATATTGGAAACTAGACCCCCAAGGAACTTATCTAGATGTGTTGTGAGAACTTTGAACCCCCAAGTGTTTCACTACAGTTTATGTTTAATCTCTTTTATTAAAGTATTAAAATAGTACAACATATCACAAATACAAACATACATATAGACTAAAGTAGTTACAAAACTTCTCAAAATAGTACGTGTTTTTTACTTCACGCAAATATGGTATCATCACAGAATCATATTTATTAGTTATTGCTGTATATGTTCCTTGCTCAACTCTTCTATTCTTTCTTAGCATCTCGTATTGTCCACCACCTGTTGCCCCATTTCGATAATTATTTCGCTAAGCGGAAGTCTATTTCCAATTGCTATATTTATCCATAGAATCCGCCCAATATATCATTTATCCCCGACTGCAGCTTGCTTATGGTATAAAGTCAGACTTAAAGGAAAGATAAGAAGAAAAGAGGAAAAAGAAAGGAAAAATGAGAAGGGGAAAGGAAGGATCATGCCTCCGCAGCCCTCTGAAACCAGCCCAGGAAAGCCGAAGAGAAACCTCACTGCCGGGAAAGTACCTCCCATTTCTCCATGAGAGCCCCGAAACTCCCAGAGTCCCTAAATAAAATCCAGGGTTGCCATGTCCGCAAGTACCTAGAGTTATCACCCAAAGCCTGTGCAAACAATTCCTCCATATGGTGGATATGTGAGAATTCTGTTAACCATTCAATCATGGACGGAATTTTCGTTGTACGCCAATGTCTAGGTATAACCATGCGGGCTGCCGTCAAGCAAAACCTCAGGAGACTACTTTTTTGTTTGGCTATTGGTCCCGGTAGCATGGACAAGATGGCCATGTGCGGAGTAAGATTTATATCCTCTCCTGATATTTTATTGTAAGTCGAGAATACTTCTCCCCAGAAACTCTTTATCCCTGGACACTGCAACCAAATATGGAACAAAGTTCCCCTTGCGTTCCCACAGCGCCAGCACCCATCCGCCACCGAGGGGAATATGGCATGCAACCTCACAGGATATTGGTACCATCTAGTAAGAATTTTGAAATTCTTCTCTTGGGCATGGCTGGCCGGAGACATCCCATGAGCGCAGCGGTATGCTGATGTGATTTCCCTCTCAGTAAATGTGCATCCCATTTCCGCCTCCCACGCTCTAATATATCCCGGGATAACTGTTGAAGTCTCCTCGTTTAGTAATTTGTACACAAGAGAAATCTGATGCGATGGGGGTGTCTGCTGGGCGAATATACTCTCAAACTGTGTCAGAGAAGGTGGTGGTACTTCTCCACCAGAAATTCGTCTGACAAATGATTTTAATTGTTCATACTCTAACCAAGATAGTGTACGAGTAGGACATTCTTCTTGTAGCTCGTTGAGAGAGGAAAGACCCTTCTGCGATATTATTTGATATATTCTTTGATTGGATTCCACCCTCCATCCCAAAAACCTCTTGCAGTGAAGGCCTGGTGGAAAATCAGGATTAGCGAATATAGGAGACAATGGGACAGTTGTGCTCATTAATTTTTTCTTATATTTTAGCATGTCCCAACTCTTAAGGATCTCGCCAGCCATCATATCCCGACAACCCTCCCCTATTTTCTCTTTATTTCTGGTCACTATCCACGGTAAATTCCGCAATGGAACTAGGTACCCCTCCTGTTCCAGTCCAACCCATTGTTTGGTCTCCCGTCTATAATGGCAATCAAAAAGATGGATCAATTGTGAGGCCTGGTGGTATGTCTTTAAGTCTGGAAGTCCCGCCCCCCCTTGTGATTTAGGTCTCGTCAATGTTCTGTAACTCAGCCTAGATCTGTTCTG
Organism: Ranitomeya variabilis; assembly: GCF_051348905.1. Taxonomy (NCBI): domain Eukaryota; kingdom Metazoa; phylum Chordata; class Amphibia; order Anura; family Dendrobatidae; genus Ranitomeya; species Ranitomeya variabilis. Next base: position 241,410,409 of record NC_135233.1, on the reverse strand, counting down.
ACGCCATATAAAATGTATTAGAGCTGATTTAATAGTCTTAAAAAAACTTCGAGGTGGTGTGATCGGTACAGTCTGGAACACATAAAGGAACCGGGGAAGCACATCCATCTTGAATGTGTTTATGCGGCCAAACCACGAAATCATTTTTTGATCATACTTTTTTAGATCCCTTATAGTTTTATTCAGTAGGGTTTCGTAGTTTAGTGTGTATAGTTTATTTAGATCTGAGGGGACCTGTATGCCCAAGTATTTAATGGCGCCAGCCTGCCATTTGAATGGGAAATTCTCCTTTGCCCTATCCACATCTCCCGATGGCAAAGTAATATTAAGTGCCTCAGTTTTGGTGTAGTTTATCTTAAAATTACTGACCTCTCCGTACTTTTTGAATTCAGACATTAATGCAGGTATAGTGATATGAGGTTGGGAGATGTATAGAAGAAGGTCATCTGCATACAATGAAGTTTTATAATGCTTCTGGCCTATCTTGATACCCCATACACTAGGGTTATTTCTTACTGCTACCGCTAAATGTTCCATTGCCACCGTGTACAACAAGGGCGAAAGAGGACACCCCTGTCTTGTTCCATTATGAATCCTAAAGGGGTCCGAGAGCCATCCATTAATTTTAATTGTAGCTGACGGGTTCGTGTATAGGGCCGCAATTTTGTATAAGAATCTATCCCCCAACCCTATCTGTCGGAGAGCTGATTGAAGGAAGCTCCACCTCACTCGGTCAAACGCCTTTTCGGCGTCCACCGATATCAGTCCCAGGTGCTTCCGGTAGGTCCTGGCATGAGCGATCAAAGATATAGTCTTCAACACTCCATCACGTGCCTCTCTTCCCTGAACGAAACCCACTTGGTCTGAATGTATGATATATGGTAATAGGGGTGCAAGTTTGTTGGCCAGGATCTTCGCGAATAATTTCATGTCTATATTGATCAGAGAAATTGGTCTATAGTTAGAGACCACTGTTGGATCTTTTCCCGGTTTTGGCAATACTGTGATATAGGCCGCCAGAGATTGATGCGTAAACCCTGAGGACTCAGAAATGGAGTTATAAGTCCTTGTCATGTGTGGTGTTAACTGTTCTCTGAAGAGTTTATAAAAGTGGCGGGAAAACCCATCAGGGCCAGGGCTCTTCCCGTTTGGAGTATTTTTTATGGCCTCATCCACCTCTTGTGTCGATATGTCTGCCTCTAGCTCATCTGTTATCTCTGTGGAAAGTCTAGGAAGTGGCGTGTCTGCTACATATTTATCTATTTTAGCCTGTATGTCCCCGGCGTGATTAGCCGAGTGCATACCCTCCAAGTTATATAGCTTCTGATAGTATTCTCGTATTGTTTCTAGAATCTCCCCTGGGTCGTGAGTGTCCGTTCCCGTACGTTTCTGAATTTTTGGAATGTAAGTCGTCTGAGTCCTAGGATGTAATAATCGAGCTAGGGGGCGGTCGCATTTATTGGCCTTATGATAAAGGAGACTTTTAAAATTATTTCTGAATTTCAGCGATTGCTCATTTAATAAATTTCTAAGGGTCTCCCTATGTTTAATTAATTCCCCTAGTATTACCGGTGACATAGTATTTTTATGTTTTTGCTCCAATACATATATAGTATCCATTAATTCTTTTGTTTTTTCCAATCTCTGTTTTTTAAGACGGGATCCGTGTTTTACCAGGATTCCACGAAGCACGCATTTTAGGGTCTCCCATTTCACCGGGGTCGAGGTGTCATCGTTTGCGTGATCTGACCAAAACTGTTCTATTGTCTTTTTTATGTCTGTCGTGCAATTCAAGTCTTTCAACAAATTGTCATTCAATCTCCAAGTCCAGGGACGATCCACTACATCTGGTGGGGAAATGTCTAAGAACACCGGGGCATGATCCGACCATAAGAAGCTACCAATGGACGGTCGGGGGCGCCAGGATAGGGCATGATGGCTGACAAGAAAAAAGTCAATTCGGCTATAGGAATCATGAGAACTGGAATAGTACGTATAATCTCTACCTCCAGGATTATGTGCTCTCTAAATGTCCACCAGCTGCATCCCATGGATAGATTGTTTCAAAAGGGACAATTGCCTAGTGATTCCTCTCACATTTCGTGTTGAGGTATCCATTCGTGGGTCAAGGGTGAGATTGAAGTCCCCCCCTATCACCATCACCCCCTCAGCAAATTCCGCTACTCTCCTTAGGAAACCCCGGCCAGCCCTGGCCTGATTTTTGTTTGGGGCATACCACCCCGCAATAGTGTAGAGGGTTGTATGAATCCTAACTTTTAATAGTAGGTACCTGCCTTCTGGATCCGCATATGTGTCCTCAACTGTGTGCTGGAGGGACTTGTGGATCGCAATAGACACCCCCCTCGAACGACTTTCGGGGCAAGCGCTATGGAACCAAGTCGTGAAGTATCGGTCCTTGATAGTAGGAATATTGTTTTTTTTAAAATGAGTCTCCTGAAGTATAAGTATTTGTACCTTAAGCTTATGCATTCCATATAGGATTTGTGACCTTTTCTGGGGCGTGTTAAATCCCCTGGTATTCAGGGATCCCATAGTGATCTTTGGGTGCATTGTTGTCTGAGTCGTGCCTTCTCTGGCCCTACTGAGAGGGCCGCGGAGGCTAAAGTAGATCTAATTTATCAAAGAAATAGAGATAGTGAATAGAAAAGGTAGATAATTAGACATGTATTCAGTTTATTGCGAAATCAGGGTCAATATCTATCGAAACGTAGTACGTCTTTGAAGCCTGAAGTGGTGTGCTCTACGTAAGATGCCTTCTTATACCCCAAAATATGTGGTGGAGAAATGTGTTAACCGCCAATGCCGTTCAACGGGTTATGGCTTCTCCGTAGGGTCGTAAGCTATGTGCGATATGGAGTGAGACTCCCTCCTCCGACACAACCATCAGTAACCTCTCCTCAACTGAGGGGAATAAATGTTAACTTTAAATTGACTTAACCGGAACCTGTCATATAGCGAGGTAGGGCCAGAGTATGGTTTACAGTCTTTGTTCTAATGCCATTCACATCTCCCAATTCTCCCTCATGCCCCAAATGAAAGCTACGCCAGACTTAAAAATAATGCAGGGGTGCAGGATATCAACGACGATTCAATGAGTTGTTATAAAATACTATCTACATACTATAATATAAACCAAAAACCAACCATCTTCCACGACAGTCGTGAACTTATCATCCGCTTGGACTAACACAGTGGGCAGAACAATGGCACAATATGTAGCACCCCTAGTGGGGGAGAAAGAGAAAAAAAAAAAACCCAAGAGAGGGGGGGGAGAAGGGAAAAGGGGGAAGGGTGGAGAAAGAAAGGGGGGAGGGAAGAAGGGAAAAGGGGGAAAGAGGAGGGGGGAAGGGGAGGAGGAAGGGGAAAATGGAGGGAAGGGGAAAAAGGGAAGGGGGCATCGTTCTCTTGATTCCCATTAAATTCCTGTGGAAAGCGTCTGCCTTCTTTTTCTATGCGCTGTCTATCTTGAAGTCCTTGCGGAATCAATAACGGTCGTTGCTATGCAAGATATTCCACTTCATGGCACCAAATGTTAGTGAACTGGAGTGTGGACATCCATCTGTGCTCCTGATCCTCATGAAAATGAAACCATATATATCCCGCAAACCCTTTCCCCCACCCAAACAGGCAGTCATGGAACCCACTCTGTCATGATCCTAACTTCATGGTTCTCTCCCTTCTTCGTTACCTCTGGAATCACGGCCTTCTCTATCCATTCTTCTGCCTGCTCTCCTCTGCCTTTGAGGGAAAAATTGCCTGGGTGGGTCTGCTCCTCTGTACTGTAATGGCAGAGAAGGCCATTCTGTGATTTCCACCCTTGGGATGTTAAGCGCCGCCGAAAAAGCAGGGATGCCGTTCGGATGACTCAGCAGGTGAACCCTGCCTTCTTTTTGGACACGTAGGCGGAACGGAAACCCCCAAGTGTATGATATATCATGCTGGCGTAAAACGTCTAGTAACGGGCGGAGAGCTTTCCTCCTCTGCAGAGTCCACCGAGATAGATCAGGCAATAGCTGGATTCTGGTATCTTTGTATTTTATGGTGTTCTCTATTCTTGCCTTGGACATCACTTCATCCTTTATTTGGTATCTATGCACCCGGCATATCACATCACGTGGAGGAGCCTGGTTTTGAGGTCTTGGACCCAACGCCCTATGAGCCCGGTCTAGTTCAAGGGGTGACTCCTGTGGACGCTGCAGAACAGAGTTAAATACTTGCTGCAGTGCGCCTCTTATGTCTTTGGGTGCCACTGTTTCTGGTAATCCTCGAACCCTAATATTGTTCCGCCTTCCCCTATTTTCGGCATCATCAAGCATATCTGCCAGCATTTGAGTATGATAGGATTGTTCTGCAAGAGTCTCATCCTGAGCATCTAATCTGGCCGTCAGAGCCGCGATAGCTTGGTCATGTACATTAACCCTTTCATTGCACTGTTGTATCTCATCCCTCAGGGTTGATAATTCTGCCTTATACGATGTCTCTAGGCGGATCACATATTGTTCCATGTCCTGTCTGGTGGGCATATCACGTAGTCTAGCATTCAACAAACCCATATCGAGTCCTGGGATCAATTGTGTTATATCCAAAGCCCTGTGAGTTATATGCAGGATAGCAGAGAGAGGGCATTATCTGTGGGGCCTGAGTTTGTGTGAGGCAACCCTCCTGAACTGGTTGGCCTCCCCCTACAACCACAACATCAGGGGCTATAACGTGCCTGGAAGATTCAGAGCTGCTTCTGGGGTAGGGGGACGCAGGGCTCTGAGATGGACCTTCATTGTAATCCATTTCACAATCTTCTTCTTCTGTCCTATGCACTTCCCCATCGTCCTGTGTCTCTCCTGTCATTGCCAGCACTGACCCCTGCTCTCCTCCCTCGCCTCCCTCCTGCAGCCCCCTCCCCTCCCCAGCTCCATCTTGAAGCACTGCTGGTAATGATTTATGTCCTCCCTCACATTTCCCAGTGCCAGAAGCAGCATCTCCACTGTGTCTCACCTCCTGTGTCACTGACCCGTCAGAGCTGCTTCCCGCCCCTGCTTCTGCTCTGTCAGCGTCTGTTACAGCGTCTGCTGTCTCCTTCTCATCCACTGTCGCCATGTTTCTTAGGCCTTCTCCTCTGTCTGGACCGACCAGGAATTTTGTTATCTGTTGAGCTGCGGGCTCCTCTGCCACCGAGGGGGCCCCCGAGTATCCCTTCTTCTTTTTGGGACCCATGGTAGTGCTGTTGGGATCCGGAATCGTGCTTTGATATGGTATTTAGTCGGTTTTATGGAGGGAGCTCCTCTGCCTGCTTCCTCACTCCACCGCTGTCATGCCACGCCCCCATCACTACAGTTTATAACGCAGAGCCGTGAAAATAAAAATTCTTTTTTTTTTTTCACAAAAATGATTTTTTAGCCCCCAGTTTTGTATTTTCACAAGGGTATCAGGATAAATTGGACCCCAAAAGTTGTTGTCCAATTTGTCCTAAGTACGCTGATACCCCATATGTGGGGGGGAACCACTGTTTGGGCGCATGACAGAGCTCGGAAGGGAAGGAGCGCCATTTGGAATGCAGACTTAAATGGATTGGTCTGCAGGCGTCACGTTGCATTTGCAGAGCCCCTGATGTACCCAAACAGTACAAACCCCCCACAAGTGACCCCATATCGGAAACTAGACCCCCCAAGGAACTTATCTAGATGTGTTGTGAGAACTTTGAACCCCCAAGTGTCTCACTACAGTTTACAACGCAGAGCCGTAAAAATAAAAAAATCTTTTTTTTCCCACAAAACTTATTTTTTGGCCCCCAGTTTTGTATTTTCCCAAGGGTAGCAGGAGAAATTGGACCCCAACAGATGATGTCCAATTTGTCCTGAGTACGCTGATACCCCATATGTTGGGGTAAACCCCTGTTTGGGCACACGGGAGAGCTCTGAAGGGAAGGAGCACTGTTTTCCTTTTTCAACGCAGAATTGGCTGGAATTCAGATCGGATGCCATGTCCCGTTTGGAGAGCCCCTGATGTGCCTAAACAGTGGAAACCCCCCAATTATAACTGAAACCCTAATCCAAACACACCCCTTACCCTAATCCCAACAGTAACCCTAACCACTCCTCTAACCCAGACACACCCAACCCTATTCCCAACCGTAAATGTAATCCAAACCCTAACCCTATCTTTAGCCCCAACCCTAACTGTAGCCCCAACTCTAGCCCCAACCCTAGCCATAACCCTAGCCCTAACCCTAGCAATAACCCTAGCCCTATCACTAGCCCTATCACTAGCCCTATCACTAGCCCTAACACTAGCCGTAACACTAGCCCTAACCCTAGCCCTAACCCTAGCCCCAACCCTAGCCCTAACCCTAGCCCCAACCCTAGCCCTAACCCTAGCCCTAACCCTAACCCTAATGGGAAAATGGAAATAAATACATTTTTTAATTTTTTTATTTTTCCCTAACTAAGGGGGTGATGAAGGGGGGTTTGATTTACTTTTATAGCGGGTTATTTAGCGGATTTTTATGATTGGCAGCCGTCACACACTGAAAGACGCTTTTCTTTGCAAAAAATATTTTTTGCGTTACCACATTTTGAGAGCTGTAATTTTTCCATATTTGAGTCCACAGAGTCATGTGAGATCTTGTTTTTTGCGGGACGAGTTGACGTTTTTATTGGTAACATTTTCGGACACGTGACAGTTTTTGATCGCTTTTTATTCCGATTTTTGTGAGGCAGAGTGATAAAAAACCAGCTATTCATGAATTTCTTTTGGGGGAGGTGTTTATACCGTTCCGCGTTTGGTAAAATTGATAAAGCAGTTTTATTCGTCGGGTCAGTACGATTACAGCGATATCTCATTTATATCATTTTTTTAATGTTTTGGCGCTTTTATACGATAAAAACTATTTTATAGAAAAAATAATTATTTTGGTATCGCTTTATTCTCAGGACTATAACTTTTTTATTTTTTTGCTGATGATGCTGTATGGCGGCTCGTGTTTTTCGGGACAAGATGACGTTTTCAGCGGTACCATGGTTATTTATATCAGTCTTTTTGATCGCATGTTATTCCACTTTTTGTTCGGCGGTATGATAATAAAGCGTTGTTTTTTGCCTCGTTTTTTTTTTTTCTTACGGTGTTTACTGAAGGGGTTAACTAGTGGGGCAGTTTTATAGGTTGGGTCGTTACGGACGCGGCGATACTAAATATGTGTACTTTTATTGTTTTTTTTATTTTATTTAGCTAAAGAAATGTATTTATGGGAATAATATTATTATTTTTTTCTTTATTTAGGATATATTTTTTTTTTTACACACATGTGGGGAATTTTTTTTTTCCTTTTTTACTTTGTCCCGGGGGGGAGGGGACATTACAGATCATTGATCTGACAGTGTGCACAGCACTCTGTCAGATCGACGATCTGCTCTGCAGGGCTGCAGGCTTACCAGCGCCTGCTCTGAGCAGGCGCTCGGTAAGCCTCCTCCCTCCCTGCAGGACCCGGATGCCGCGGCCATCTTGGATCCGGGACCTGCGGCGAGGAGGGAGGTAGGAGACCCTCGGAGCAACGCGATCACATCGCGTTGCTCCGGGGGTCTCAGGGAAGCCCGCAGGGAGCCCCCTCCCTGCGCGATGCTTCCCTATACCGCCGGTACACCGCGATCATGTTTGACCGCGGTGTGCCGGGGGTTAATGTGCCGGGGGCAGTCCGTGACCGCTCCTGGCACATAGTGCCGGATGTCAGCTGCGATAGGCAGCTGACACCCAGCCGCGCTCCCCCCGTGAGCGTGGCCGATCGCGTATGACGTACTATCCCGTCGGTGGTCATACGGGCCCACCCCACCTCGACGGGATAGTACGTCAGATGTCAGAAAGGGGTTAAAGGGAACCTGTCACCTGAATTTGGCGGGACCAGTTTTGGGTCATATGGGCGGGGTTTTCGGGTGTTTGATTCACCCTTTCCTTACCTGCTGGCTGCATGCTGGCCGCAATATTGGATTGAAGTTCATTCTCTGTCCTCCAATATTGCCTTGCGCTGGCGTGTACTCCGGAGTACAGAGAATGAACTTCAATTCAATATTGCGGCCAGCATGCAGCCAGCGGGTAAGGAAAGGGTGAATCAAACACCCGAAAACCCCGCCCATATGACCCAAAACTGGTCCCGCCAAATTCAGGTGACAGGTTCCCTTTAAGGCTCAACTGTTTACTGTTAGCTACTCCCATCTCCTATATAATCTGGGCCCGCGTAAGCACTCATTGAGGTTGTTAGTGGTTGTTATTTGAGAAGGCGTTTGTTGGATTTTTCTATGACTGTTGCTAGGTTTTGGGTGTCTGAGAATTCCCCTTCTCCTATTTTGGTTTTACACCATCCTCCATTCCCCGGTGTACATCTCTGTTGTTTGTATGAGTCTATTTGTATGATTGGTGTTTTCCTTTATCCCTGTTCATATTACCTTGTTAGTCTGGTTGGTGTATTACGGTACACAACTATTCCCCTCTTCCCTGGGTGGGTGAAAGGTACAGACTGCAGGTAGATTCAGGAGCTAAGGCAAGGTAGGTGGCCCCGGCGTCACCACCATCAGAAGTAATCTGGGGAACAGGCTGAGCTGGGACTTCTCCATCATTATGGACAGAGAAGGGTCCCCTGGTCCCAGGAAACCCGACAACAGTCGTAACATATGTCAAGCGAATAGAAGCTTAATTTTACACGCAGCCAAAAGGACAAAAGTGTCGCTACCCCTGGAGAAAAGCAGACAATTTTTTTTATCATTCTAGGTATGAAACTACACATTACAATTCTATCAACTGAACACTGAAGTTATATTTCCCTGCTATGACTCCACAAAGGGAATAAAACATTACACAGTTCTTCTCCAAATCATTTGGCTGCCTTTGCAATGTATGGAAGTGCTGGGTCCTCCAACGCAAGGTTGACTTGACACCCATTTGTTGGATTACTTTTCACCCTTCACCAGAATTTTAGAGCCGGTTTGTTGAGTGAGGAACAAGTGTGTCTAAAACACATAGCATATGTGGAGCAAATCATGTGGGCTGGGATTTTGATGGGAATTAAGCCTTCTGTTGCATTTTATCTTCGTAAACCTACTCAAATGTGTCAAAGTATTAGACAAAAGTTATCCATGATGCTGCTGCACCTTTCCTCTTTGTATTATCTTGAGATGAAGGAGCTGAAAAAAAAAGTGCATTTCAACGGATCCCACTGATTCGGAGAATGTTTTTTCCTGACATATTGTACTTTATGTTAGCAGTAAAATGTATTCGATATGACTTGCGTTTATTTATGACAAAAAAAAAGGAAATATGGCAAAAATTGTGAAAACTTTGCCATTTTCAAATTTTGAATTTTTATGCCCTTAAATCAGAGAAATATGTCACCCAAAATACTTAATAAATAAAATTTCCCACACGTCTACTTTACATCAGCACAATTATGAAAACATTATTATTATTTTTTTTATAGGATGTTATAGGGGTTAAAAGTTGACCAGCAATTTCTCATTTTTACAACAAAATTTACAAAACCAAATTTTAGGGACCACCTCACATTTGAAGTCACTATGAGGGGTGTACATGACAGAAAATATCCAAAAGTGACACCATTCTAAAAACTGCACCCCTCAATGTGCTCAAAAACACATTCAAGTAGTTTAGTAAACCTAACCATAATGCTAACCACAAACCTGACCCTAACACATTGCTAATCTTAATCCCAACCCTAACCGTAATCCCAACCCTAACACTAACTTTACCCAACTCACTTTATTTAGTCCAGCTCTAACCCTAATGAAAAAATGGAAATATATATTTTTTATTCTATTACTTTTCCCTAACTAAGGGGGTGATAAAGGGGGGTTTTATTTACTATTTGTTTTATTTTGATCACTGTGATAGGGTCTATCACAGTGATCAAAATGAACCAATAGGAAAACTTTCCTATTGTTGCCAGGTGCCGGCCGGCAGATTTCGGCAGGCACACTGCACACGTGATCACCAATTTCTCCCAGAAGATGATGTCGGCGGCCTGGGAGAGTTTTTTGGGGGGATGCCTGGACACCAGAGGTACTGGGGGGGGGGAAGGGGTGATCAGGGGACCCTATTTCTCCTCCTTTTTTTTGCGGTTGTCGTTATACGGTTAAAAACGGCGATCGCAACACCGGGGTCAGTAAAAACCGACCCGAATCATGTTCTCTGGGGTCTAGGGTAGCCCCAGCAGCTAAAACCCCGGAGAAATTCAGACTCTTGGGGGCGCTATACACTTAAACCTCAGGACCATTAAAAAGCGTCGCTGTGGTTTAAGTAACCTTATCTGATACTGTCAAAAGGCGCATCGGTGGTCATTAAGGGGTTAATCCAAATGTAAGACGGGTAATGATACATAAAGTATGTAAATCGATGCTAAGCCCAAGTATGTTATTAGCACCCTGTTATAGAGACTTTTGTAAAAAGCTGAAACGTTAAGAGCCTTTTGTGTGGATTATAATGCAGGCCTACAAAGCAGTGCTATATGTGTGACATCACCATACTATGTAGGGAACTCACACTGGTGCTTACCCTCTAAAACTGATCACAGATCATTTATAGAAATACTTACCGTATATACTCGAGTATAAGCCAAGATTTTCAGCCCATTTTTTTAGGTTAAAAGTGCCCCTCTCGGCTTATACTCAAGTCATTGTCCCAGGGGGTCGGCGGGGGAGCAGAAGGAGTGGCGGCTGTCACATCATACTCACCTGCTACCAGCGCGGTATCTGAATTTCCCTGCTTCTCTGATGGTCTCCGGCGCCTACAGCTCTTCCTGTGTTCAGCGGTCACTTGGTACTGCTCATTAAAGTAATTAATATGGATGTGACTCCACTCCCATAGGCAGAGCGCATATTCATTACCTTAATGAGTGGTACCATGTGACCGCTGAACACAGGAAAAAAAGCTGCCGGCGCCAGAGACCATCAGAGCAGGGATCACGCCAGGAGGGTGAGTATGACGGGGGAGGCTGAGCCATGCGATATTCACCTGTCCCAGTTCCACCCCCAGGCTCTGTCTTCCTTGTCCTCTGGCTGTGAATAATAAGGGCAGAGGGCGCGATGACGTGGTTAGTGTACGCCCTATGCCTGAACAGTCACTGCAAAGACCCAGAAGACACAGCGGTGCCCGGCGGTGGTACGGGTGAATATCGCAAGTGCCGGGAGCCTGAGCCAGCGGCGACTCCCGCACCTGACCCCCATAGCGCACCGGTATCCTCGCATGCTCAGGCCCCCGGCACTCAGCGCCCAGCGATGAGAGGCGAGTATGTCATTTTTTTTTTTTTTAATCGCAGCATATGGGGCATATTATTCTATGGAGCATCTTATGGGGCCATAAACCATTATAGAGCAGCATATGGGGCATAATATTCTATGGAGCATCTTATGAGGCCATCGACCTTTATGGAGCAGCATATGGGACATCATATGCTATGGAGCATCTTATGGGGCCATCAACCTTTGTGCAGCATAATATGAGGCATAATATTCTATGGAGCATCTTATGGGGCCATCAACCTTTATGGAGCAGCATATGGGGCATAATATTCTATGGAGCATCTTATGGGGCCATCAACCTTTGTGCAGCATTATCTGGGGCATAATATTCTATGGAGCATCATATGGGGCCATCATTAACCTTTTATGCAGCATTATATGGGGCATGTTTTAATATTGAGCATCTTATGGGGCCCATCATGAACTGTATGGAGCATTATATGGGGCTCCTGATTCAATATGCATATTCAAAAACACAACCTACTGATGTCGTAATTAATTTTACTTTTATTGGTATCTTTTTATTTTTAAAATTTACCAGTAGCTGCTGCATTTCCCACCTTAGGCTTATACTCGAGAGTCAATAAGTTTTCCCAGTTTTTTGTGGCAAAATTAGGGGTCTCGGCTTATACTCCAGTACATACGGTATATCCATTTTATGGAAAATAAATAACACTTATTTTTTATGCTTTCCTCTGCTCAATGTAATGAAGTGTAATGAGCAATAAAGAAAGTATAAATTTATCATTGCTTGCTTTATGTATTACATTGTACCTTCTATAAACTGCAAATCCAGCTACAAATTTTACGTTTTCCTACAGCACCACCACAGTATTGCACAATTCTCATTAAAATCAAGAATCTGTCCTTATAATGAATGGACATAAGAGTACTTGACCAGGTATTCTGGTTTAAAAAAAAGTCTTACTAAGTTTCACCTTTTCACTGAATAGACTATAAATGGTATATCGATAGGAGTCTGACCACTAAGACACCCACAGGTTTTCTGAACAGGAGGGGTCTTGAATTCTCGGTTTGAATAAAGAGGTGGCCGAGCATGCACACTACTGCTATAGGACTTCTGGAGATACCCTACTACAGGGACCACTGGGACCCCCACCCAAATGCCAGAACAGCAGGGTCGTTAATTCACTGTGCAAAAGGAGCAGTTGTTGAGAGCACATAACTCCTTTCTATATACTATGTGTGTATGGGAATGGCAGGAAAAGCTCTCTGAAATCTTCAACAATCCTAAAGGCAGAGAATAGAGCAGCAGAGAGCAGGCTTGATCAACACTTTATGTACACAGTGGATTTGGGATCATCCATTCTAAACATCAGTGGTGGTCCCAGTAGTAGGACACCCAATGATCTACCATAAGTTTTCACAAGCAGAACACTCCTTTAATTATGGATCAGTGATGATTACTAGGTGCAAGACATAATAAATGCACCAAACAGTATATCAAAGCACTTTTACACTACAAGGATTAAATATACATAACTTGTAGAGTTAGAGCAAATCGATTTGCCGGACTCGGTCCAGCGGTCGTGTCAGTAATCTGCTTCCGCTGAATGGGAGAAGTGAGAACAACCTCTTACCTGATGGAATTCCTGGCTCTTCTTTTGACTACTCGGCTTGGTGCAATGTCATAGGTGTAGCATGATAAACATGTGATGCCGAGTCAGGCCAGCTAATCAAAAGAAGAGCCGCAGATGTCGGGAACTTAAAAGCGGTTCTGAGGTCTGCCCTCCAACGTGATCAGATCCTAGGAATCGTTTTTCACCATCACTAACGACTCTTGGTAGGAGTCCCAAGACATAAAATAATACTAACACTTATTTTTCAGACCATTTATCAGACAATCTCTTTGTTTTATTCCAATGCCAAACATCACTAACACCAGGACTGCAAATGGAAATTGCTTGAACTTGGGGATTTTTCCAACTAACACAAAAAACTTTTCCTGAACTACAATATTATTTTCCCATTACATATCTGAGGAAATCTTTTAGATGTTTCTTTATCAGATCATAAGAGTCTGGCCAAGATGATGAACACTGAAGCAGTAACGTATCTAAACTGAGGAGGACTGCGGCTCAGTGCAAAGTCAGAAAATACAGGGATAAGATCAGCTGCGTTACTACTTGGTACATACTTATGCTTACTTCCTGGACAAAACTCAGAAAGTCTTCTCTGTGATATGTGTTAAAGTAAATTTGCACGTTCTTAGTAGACTAATTCCTATGGAAACTTTCTCATTTTCTTGGCCAGTGGTTTCTTTAATGTTGTGTGTGTGGGTTTAAGCCCTGCAGGTCAGCTGGGGATAACACGCTAATGTTTCTGGCTTCTCCCCTTCATGACCTTGCCGTTTTTTGCAATTCTGACCAGTGTCCCTTTATGAGGTAATAACTCAGGAACGCTTCAACGGATCCTAGCGATTCTGAGATTGTTTTTTCGTGACATATTGGGCTTCATGTTAGTGGTAAATTTAGGTCGATAATTTCTGAGTTTATTTGTGAAAAAAATGGAAATTTGGCAAAAATTTAGAAAATTTCGCAATTTTCACATTTTGAATTTTTATTCTGTTAAACCAGAGAGTTATGTGACACAAAATAGTTAATAAATAACATTTCCCACATGTCTACTTTACACCAGCACAATTTTGGAAACAAATTTTTTTTTTGCTAGGAAGTTATAAGGGTTAAAATTTGACCAGTGATTTCTCATTTTTACAACAAAATTTACAAAACCATTTTTTTTAGGGACCACCTCACATTTGAAGTCAGTTTGAGGGTTCTATATGGCTGAAAATACCCAAAAGTGACACCATTCTAAAAACTGCACCCCTCAAGGTGCTCAAAACCACATTCAAGAAGTTTATTAACCCTTCAGGTGTTTCACAGCAGCAGAAGCAACATGGAAGGAAAAAATGAACATTTAACTTTTTAGTCACAAAAATGATCTTTTAGCAACAATTTTTTTATTTTCCCAAGGGTAAAAGGAGAAACTGGACCACGGACGTTGTTGTCCAATTTGTCCTGAGTACGCTGATACCTCATATGTGGGGGTAAACCACTGTTTGGGCGCACGGCAGGGCTCGGAAGGGAAGGAGCGCCATTTGACTTTTTGAATGAAAAATTGGCTCCAATCTTTAGCGGACACCATGTCGCGTTTGGAGAGCCCCCGTGTGCCTAAACATTGGAGCTCCCCCACAAGTGACCACATTTTGGAAACTAGACCCCCCCAAGGAACTTATCTAGAAGCATAGTGAGCACTTTAAACCCCCAGGTGCTTCACAAATTGATCCGTAAAAATGAAAAAGTACTTTTTTTTCACAAAAAAATTATTTTAGCCTCAATTTTTTCATTTTCACATGGGCAACAGGATAAAATGGATCCTAAATTTTGTTGGGCAATTTCTCCTGAGTACAACAATACCTCACATGTGGGGGTAAACCACTGTTTGGGCACATGGTAAGGCTCGGAAGGGAAGGAGCGCCATTTGACTTTTTGAATGAAAAATTATCTCCATCGTTAGCGGACACCATGTCGCGTTTGGAGAGCCCCCGTGTGCCTAAACATTGGAGCTCCTCCACAAGTGACCCCATTTTGGAAACTAGACCCCCCAAGGAACTCATCTAGAGGCATAGTGAGCACTTTAAACCCCCAGGTGCTTCACAAATTGATCCGCAAAAATGAAAAAGTACTTTTTTTTTCACACAAAATTTCTTTTAGCCTCAATTCTTTCATTTTCACATGGGCAACAGGATAAAATGGATCCTAAAATTTGTTGGGCAATTTCTCCTGAGTATGCCGATACCTCATATGTGGGGGTAAACCACTGTTTGGGTGCACGGCAAGGCTCGGAAGGGGAGGCGTGCCATTTGACTTTTTGAATGGAAAATTAGCTCCAATCGTTAGCGGACACCACCATGTCGCGTTTGGAGAGCCCCTGTGTGCCTAAACATTGGAGCTCCCCTACAAGTGACCCCATTTTGGAAACTAGACCCCCCAAGGAACTTATCTAGATGCATAGTGAGCACTTATAACCCCCAGGTGCTTCACAGAAGTTTATAACGCAGAGCCGTGAAAATAAAAAAATAATTTTTCTTTCCTCAAAAATGATTTTTAGCCCAGAATTTTTTATTTTCCCAAGGGTAATAGGAGAAATTGGACCCCAAATGTTGTTGTCCAGTTTGTCCTGAGTACGATGATACCCCATATGTGGGGGTAAACCACTGTTTGGGTGCACGGCAGGGCTCGGAAGGGAAGGCACGCCATTTGGCTTTTTGAATGGAAAATTAGCTCTAATCATTAGCGGACACCATGTCGCGTTTGGAGAGCCCCTGTGTGCCTAAACATTGGAGCTCCCGCACAAGTGACCCCATTTTGGAAACTAGACCTCCCAAGGAACTAATCTAGATGTGTGGTGAGCACTTTGAACCCCCAAGTGCTTCACAGAAGTTTATAACGCAGAGCCATGAAAATAAAAAATAATTTTTCTTTTCTCAAAAATGATTTTTTAGCCCACAATTTTTTATTTTCCCAAGGGTAACAGGAGAAATTGGACCCCGAAAGTTGTTGTCCAGTTTCTCCTGAGTACGCTGATACCCCATATGTGGGGGTAAACCACTGTTTTGGCACACGTCGGGGTTCGGAAGGGAAGTAGTGACGTTTTGAAATGCAGACTTTGATGGAATGCTCTGCGGGCGTCAGGTTGCGTTTGCAGAGCCCCTGATGTGCCTAAACAGTAGGAACTCCCCACAATTGACTCCATTTTGGAAACTAGACCCCCAAGGGAACTTATCTAGATGTGTAGTGAGCACTTTGAACCCCCAAGTGCTTCACAGAAGTTTATAACGCAGAGCCGTGAAAATAAAAAATGTTTCCTTTCCTCAAAAATATTTTTTTAGCCCAGAATTTTTTTTATTTTTGCAAGAGTAACAGGAGAAATTGGACCCCAAAAGTTGTTGTCCAGTTTCTCCTGAGTACGCTGATACCCCATATGTGGGGGTAAACCACTGTTTTGGCACACGTCGGGGTTCGGAAGGGAAGTAGTGACGTTTTGAAATGCAGACTTTGATGGAATGCTCTGCGGGCATCAGGTTGCGTTTGCAGAGTCCCTGATGTGCCTAAACAGTAGGAACTCCCCACAAGTGACTCCATTTTGGAACCTAGACCCCCAAGGGAACTTATCTAGATGTGTGGGGAGCACTTTGAACCCCCAAGTGCTTCACAGAAGTTTATAACGCAGAGCCGTGAAAATAATAAATGTGTTTCCTTTCCTCAAAAATATTTTTTTAGCCCAGAATTTTTTATTTTTGCAAGAGTAACAGGAGAAATTGGACCCCAAAAGTTGTTGTCCAGGTTCTCCTGAGTACGCTGATACCCCATATGTGGGGGTAAACCACTGTTTGGGCACATGCCGGGGCTCGGAAGGGAAGTAGTGACGTTTTGGAATGCAGACTTTGATGGAATGGTCTGCGGGCATCATGTTACGTTTGCAGAGCCCCTGATATGCCTAAACAGTAGAAACCCCCCACAAGTGACCCCATTTTGGAAACTAGACCCCCCAAGGAACTTATCTAGATGTGTGGTGAGCACGTTCAACCCCCAAGTGCTTCACAGAAGTTTACAACGCAGAGCCGTGAAAATAAAAAATCATTTTTCTTTCCTCAAAAAAGATGTTTTAGCAAGTAATTTTTTATTTTTGCAAGGGTAACAGGAGAAATTGGACCCCAACAGTTGTTGCCCAGTTTGTCCTGAGTACGCTGGTACCCCAAATGTGGGGGTAAACCACTGTTTGGGCACACGTCGGGGCTTGGAAGGGCGGGAGCACCATTTGACTTTTTGAACGCAAGATTGGCTGGAATCAATGGTGGCGCCATGTTGCGTTTGGAGACCCCTGATGTGCCTAAACAGTGGAAACCCCTCAATTCTAACTTCAACACTAACCCCAACACACCCCTAATCCTAATCCCAACTGTAGCCATAACCCTAATCACAACCCTAACCCCAACACACCCCTAACCACAACCCTAACCGCAACACACCCGTAACCCTAATTCCAACCCTAATCCTAACCCTAATCCCAACCGTAACCCTAATCCCAACCCTAACCACAACTGTAACCCCAACACACCCCTAACCCTATCTGTAACCCTAACCACAAGCCTAATCTTAACCCTATTTCAAACCCTAACCCTAATTCCAACCCTAACTCTAATTCCAACCCTAACCCAAAGGCTATGTGCCCACGTTGCGGATTCGTGTGAGATTTTTCCGCACGATTTTTGAAAAATCTGCAGGTAAAAGGCACTGCGTTTTACCTGCGGATTTACAGCAGATTTCCAGTGTTTTTTTGTGCGGATTTCACCTGCGGATTCCTATTGAGGAACAGGTGTAAAACGCTGCGGAATCCGCACAAAGAATTGACATGCTGCGGAAAATACAATGCAGCGTTTCTGCACGGAATTTTCCGCACCATGGGCACAGCGGATTTGATTTTCCTGTACTGTAAACCTGATGGAAAACTGCTTCGAATTCGCAGCGGCCAATCTGCTGCGGATCCGCGGCCAATCCGCTGCGGATCCGCGGCCAATCCGCTGCCAATCCGCTGCGGATCCGCGGCCAATCCGCTGCGGATCCGCTGCCGACCCGCTGCGGATCCGCGGCCGACCCGCTGCGGATCCGCGGCCGATCCGCTGCGGATCCGCGGCCGATCCGCTCTGTGTGCACATGCCATAACCCTACCCCTAACCCTAACCCTACCCGTAACCCTAACCCTACCCCTAACCCTACCCCTAGTTCTAACCCTAACCCTAGTGGAAAAAGAAAAAAAAAAATTTTCTTTATTTTATTATTGTCCCTACCTATGGGGGTGATAAAGGGGGGGGGTTTATTTATTATTTTTTTATTTTGATCGCTGTGATAGAACCTACCACAGCGATCAAAATGTACTTGTAATGAATCTGCCGGCCGATTCGGCGGGCGCACTGAGCATGCGCCCGCCATTTTGGAAGATGGCGGCGCCCAGCGAGGAGACGGACCGACACCGGGAGCCTCGGTAAGTATAAGAAGGGGGAGATCGGGGCACGGGGGGGGGGGGGGCGTCGGAGCACCGGGGGGTGACATAGGAGCAGGGGGGGAGCGGGCAGGAGGACGGGGGAGAGGAGCACAGGACGGAGGGGACCGGACCCCATAACGGAGCACTGGGGGGGCGATCGGTGGGGTGGGGGGGGTCACTTCAGGTTTTCCAGCCATGGCCAATGGTATTGCAGCATCGGCCATGGCTGGATTGTAATATTTCACCAGTTTTTTAGGTGAAATATTACAAATCGCTCTGATTGGCAGTTTCACTTTCAACAGCCAATCAGAGCGATCGTAGCCACGGGGGGGTGAAGCCACCCCCCCTGGGCTGAAGTACCACTCCCCCTCTCCCTGCAGATCGGGTAAAATAGGAGTTAACCCCTTCACCCGATCTGCAGGGACGCGATCATTCCATGACGCCACATAGGCGTCATGGGTGGGGAAGGGGTTAAACCAAGAGTTGCATCAGAAATGAAAGGTCATGGATAGTTTAATCGACAAGGAAGATAAAAGCAAGGACTATGATCATCCTTGATTTGTCGGTTCTCAAATGGAAACCATCTCAAGAAAGCCTCTTTTGGCATTTTTAACCCATTATCAGAAGGAATGGAAGTTAGGTGGGGGTTCAGCCTCCAGACTCTCCACTGTTGTCACAATCAAAGGGCCCCTCTGTCACATCTCCAAACTTCTTAATCAGAAATTTCTCAATGTTATCGTCTACTGGTTAATAGCTAATACAGTGGCCATTACAGCTCCAATTGGCAGCTAAGTTTCTAAGGCTATGTGGAGGCCGAGGTTTTTCTTTTGAGTAGATTCACTAAAAAAAAGCCATATAAATCATCTAAAACACACTTGAAAGACACTTCCTATTCACCTCAATGTTAATCCTCACTTACGGTTTTGAAACGCCCGGTGGAAAAGTGAGTGCCACTTTGAGTGCCACTTTAAGGGCAGAGAGACACACTGCCGTATTTCTCGTGCAAGAATCAAGAATCGCATGGTAAAACTTGTACTGGCTGTCGGCTCTCCTGACTTGAGCTTGGCAGCTGCATAGTAATCCATCATGCTGTCATGCTCGGGTCAGGAGAGGTGCCGGCCAGTCCGTGCAGTGCGATGGGATTATCGCATGAGAAATAGGGCAGTGTGTCTCTGCCCTAAAAAGAATAGTGATCGACTCCACTAAATCTGGCACTGCACAAAAACACTTCAGGAAAATAAAAACTACTTTAAAAAATTGGCCCAAAAAGTAGTTATAGCCCACGACTTTCTGAGGATGAGTATTTCTTGGAGCTAGTCAGTAAAAAAAAAAAAAAAAAAGGAACAAAATTTCATAAAAACAGACTCTTACTATTCATTATTTCAATGTTAATTTTCCTTGCTGTTCATATCTGTTTTTTGAACTTTGAGCCGTTTTTGGAGCAACGATGGAGACGATACTCTTCAAATTCTCTTTAAAAATGCAACATTCCTTAAAAACTCTGAGGTTCTGCTCAGTTTCCTCTAAAAATCGCAGGAAAAAAAAGACTTTGTGTGCACACTGCCAGAGTTTTTTTTTCCTGAAGCATTCAGCAGGGTTTCTATGAATGTTGTAATTTCATGATTTTGGGGGATTATTGCTCATTAGCTGAATGAAAAAGTAGAAATCCTAAAGGATTCTCCTGCAACAAAAAGTAAAAAATGACATCCTGAGATGAGAGGCTGACTCCCTGCCCAGAAGCAAGGAATACGTTCCCATTTAGCAGCTTGTATATACTAACAGAAATACATTATGATTGCAGACAGACCCCAGTCTAAAACTTTCCTCTGAGCTGGCCAACGCTTGGGATCACTTCACCGGTAAATACATACAAAGCTGTGAGAGTGTCTATGTAGTATTAAGTGATTTTCTGACTATTGCAAGTTAGTAACAACATTTGCAAAGTTGAGGTGTCAACGGCATGCCAAACCCCAAACGTCCATCATTCTCGCCGACTTCAGCACATAGATTTATGCACTTGAAATAAGAGAAGGGTATGATGTAATAAACCCCGGGTGAAACGGGGATATAAAGAACAGGAAGCACATATAAAATGTAACTACACAACATTTGCAAAGGCCAAAATGGATGTCCTAAGTTTAATTAGCTCCAGGGTCTTTAGCCAAGGACATTGCATATCCTGCACCAGCTTGTTTGTATAACCTGCAGTGTATATAAGCTAATTTGATGTCTTATGGACAATCTTCCTGACATTCTCAGTTAAGCCTGATGGACGCAGATACAATACAATCTATTGATTTTTTTGGCACCAAGAAATACAAAATACCCAAAGCGCCAAAGATTATAGCTCTGTAGCCAGCAATGCCGCAGGAGGAAAATAATTGATCAAAATTGTTAAGATAATATATAGCAATATTTAAAAGTCTAGTGTGACGTGTTTTGTAACAATGATATTGCAATTTATGAGATATTTCCGAGGTGGCACATTGCGACCTGCGACTATCACAACTCGGTTGTTGGGTGACCCGGAACTAGGGGCTCCTTCTCTGTCCCTAACACTAGGGGGCATCAGAGCTTGCCCTGTTCCCCGGGTTACTTCTGAAGGTGAAGATGCCAGGGCCGTTAATATTGCCTTATTTCCTGTATCCGACCTCCGTTTGTTCCCTTCCCCCACCCATCGAAGAGGGGAGCAACCGTGCACCACAGTACACCAACCAGACAAGGCAACACAAACATGGGCACATGAAAATACCAGGTATACAAATATTCACTCACATATAATAGAGGAATGCACCGGGGAGTGAAGGACAGGGAGAAATCAAAATAAAAGAGGAAAATAAATTATCACACTTAAAAACCCAGGCAACAGTCACAGATAAATCCACCAAACTCATTCTCATATAACCTCCTAACAACTCTACTCTCAGCCATGCAGCATAAGCTAGCTCTGACTATGTGCTTCAGTCAGGACCAAAATTATATAAAGGATAGGAGTGGCTAACCAAGCTCAGCTGAAAGCGCAGTCTCCCAACATGGCCGATTAACCCCTGTTATGCCAAAAGAAATTTACACCGTTTAAAAAGAAGCTGAAGTGCTTCTTTTCAGCGCAGGAGCAAACAGACGCTGGGTTCTTCTGGCTCCTCTCTGTCGTGGTAACCCTGTGATAGCGACTTTCTGCGTCTGTGAAGCATCGTTGCAAATGTTTCTATGTTTTCAGCTGGCTTCCTGTTTTTGGTTCTGAAGTTTGACCGTTCAGGCCAGCGGGGTGATGGCTTTACTGCTCCAGTGATTTCTGATGCTTCAAGCAGATGCAGCTTTACCCAGGTAACATTAAAGGAGAGCAGAGACACTGAAGCTGCCTGGATCCAATTGTCCAGCCAACTTCACAGCAGGGCTAACAAGCTGTAAAGTAAAGCGCTTACAGGCATGTGCGCCTTACCTAGGAGACCGGCCACTGCTGGATAACCTCAGAGGTGGCTGGTAACCTACGCAATAAACGGTAAACTATGACATTAAATATTCCTCAGTTTTTGATAACAGAGAACATTTATTATAAGGTGTAACAGTAAAGTTGATTGTTTTTACGAGAATGTTGCAATTTTACTAATTTAACAAGATGAGACAAATGGAAACCATCTTGGCCTATGCATTCAACATATCAGTCACGCCTAGGCTATAATGGAATACATTTAACGCATGCGTCATGACAAGCTATGAACAATTCATGACACATACGGTAAGAAAGAGATGCCATTTACCGTACTTGTATTTGATACTGAAGAACTGGAAATAATAGCAAGCATGCTGCTGAGTAAAAAGAATCTCAGAGGAAGAAGATGGTCAAGGGTGTTTTATTTAACAACGCGTTTTGCAGTCCTGTCTGATCTCTCTGTCAGGTCGGTTGCATACACGTTGTCGAATAAAACGATCAAAACGATCTTGTTCTCTTCCTTGAGATTATTTTTACCCAACAGCTTCGCCCTTCCTTAGCAGGTTATGCCACAGCAAAGGGATCTTTACATTCTGGAACAGGAGTTGTGCCTTGACACAACCAAGGAAGGTGAGCGTACATCTACCTTCACCCACTACTCCCCTTTTACAAACACAATTGCCCTATGAGTACCTCGTTTATTTCCTAGATTTCTTTATTTAAAAATTAGATTGACCCTGAAAATAAGCCTTAGCATGATTTTTCAGGATTTTTGGAAGGTGCGTAAAATATAAGCCCTACTCAAAAATAAGCAATAGTTACAGTCAGGGCCAGCATTAAGGGGAGTCAAACTGGGCGATCACCCAGAGTCCCACTCCCTTAGGGGCTCCCAGCTATTCTATTCCAAGGTTAAGACTGCTTAAGGACCTTTGGTGACTTCCCAGTCATGTGAACATGATGTTACTAAAGGTCTCAACTGTAGGTGTCTAGAGGAACTGAACAGGAGACAGGCTAATATGTGGGGCCAATTTTGGGGGAAGGAAGAGCATCCTGGTCAATTACTCAGGGCCCCCACTCTCTGATGGGCCCCCAGCATTTCTATTCTGAAGTTAAGACTGCTTAAGGATCTGTCATGTGACCATGATGTCACCAAAGGCCTCTGTCATTGTTCTTGTTAGCACATTGCCTGTGGAGATGTGATGCCGATAACATGATATGTATGGGGACAGAATATTAGTGATCGTTCTAAATCCATCATTCTTCGTCAGCATGTGTAAAAAAGTAGATTATTGTACATGAAAAATGGAAATAGGATCTCAAGAAATTCATGATGCAATTCAGAGTTTGGAGAGTTATGTTGATGTTCAAGAATGTGATGGCATGATTAGATTTCAATATTTTTTTTTTTGTTCAAGAATAAACGTGGATTGTTGTCCATGGGAAAAATTAAGACAACCCCTGAAAATAAGCTTTAACCCATCTTTTGGAGCAAAAAAAAATATATATAAGACTTCTCTTATTTTCGGAGAAACACAGGTAGTACCTTACCTGTTTAGCAGATAAGTTTTTGCTTTTTTGCAAGATCCCACTTGTGGAATATCATAGTATAGGAATGTTTTAAGCAACAATGGAGGCCAAAATAACACCTTTTTGGATTCAGGCAGGCTATTGTAACACTGAGGACATGCTTTTTTTTTTACATGAAAGGGAATCTCTCACCTCCAAAATCGAGGGTGAGGTAAGCCCACCGGCATCAGGGGCTTATCTACAGCATTCTGTAGTGCTGTAAATAAGCCCCCGATGTATCCTAAAAGATGAGAAAAACATGTTTTATTATACTCACCCAGGGGCGGTCCTGCTGCTGGTCCAGGTCCGGTGCCTCCTATCTTCATCAGATGACGTCCTCTTCTTGTCTTCAGGCTGCGACTACAGCGCAGGCGTACTTTGTCCGCCCTGTTGAAGGCCAGAAGAGGACGTCATCGTAAGAAGATGGGAGACCCCGGACCCGCAGCGGGAACGCCCCTGGGTGAGTATAATCTAACCTCTTTTTTTCTCATCTTTTAGGATACATCAGGGGCTTATCTACAGCATTACAGAATGCTGTAGATAAACCTGATGCCGGTGGGCTTAGCTCACCGTTGATTTTGGGGGTGACAGATTCCCTTTAAATGTAGATAGAAAACTTGGTGTGAACCCAAACTCAGTAAACAACCACACCCGGTCTAGTGAGCACTTTAATGGTGCAGCCAATGGTCAACTCAGTATAGAGAGCTTAAAAGGGATGTCTGCTCACTCCTGCATTGAAGGTGAATGGGGTCGATGACATTTTTAACCCCACATGCCTTTCGCGACGTGTGCATGATCGCATGTATTGTGCATATGTCCTATTCTAATGACTGGATATGTGAACGATACCTGATAGTTGTGAATGTGTCTCGTTAAGTATGTGGGGTTGTAACATTATCAGCTCTTCTCACCTCTGATGTTATAGTGAGTGGCACTGGACAGCTTCTGATACAATTGCTCTCACCTAAGTCCACATTTTCCATTCAAACATACAATTAGTTATTACATCAATGGATTCATGGATGTTATATCTCAACTCAATAAATAAGAAAAGCAGACCCTGGTTTTGCATTTTAGATCCAGTTGTAATTTGTCAAACAGACCTTTGCAGCTGTCAAACTCCATGTTTAATCATTCTGGAGAGCAAAAGATGGACAGATCGCATTTGTAAGCAACTTGTAGTTTGCCGTAATTTCTCTTCCATACAGGGTGCAGTGAGACAAAGGCTGCATGTAAACTGATTACCAGACACATCACAAGGACGTAAAAGCTACAAGTCGTGTCAGATCGCACATTACTAATGCACATTCGAGCTGCCGAGTTCAGTCTTTTAGGAGACAGCATTTAATTCATTTGTACAAGAGGAGACAGCATTTAATTCATTTGTACAAGAGAAGTCACTTAAATCAAAAGTCTGCTCTAGTCATCCAGCCACAAACTGAAAGGTAATGCAATATTTTCCAAAGTTTGAGTGAAATATGAAAGACAGCTGGCAGAGGATAGAAGTGCACTGAATGGTAAGGGATCTGTGTAATCTTTCTACTTTAGGATGATGAGTTTACATCAGAGACAAAAAAACTCCAATGGCACGATATTCAACAAATGCAAAGCTTAGATGAAAACAGCCGTCAGTCTGCCGATAAGTAAACAGACTAATCCTTTTTTCATTGTTAGATAAATATTT
This sequence comes from Ranitomeya variabilis, assembly GCF_051348905.1. Taxonomy (NCBI): domain Eukaryota; kingdom Metazoa; phylum Chordata; class Amphibia; order Anura; family Dendrobatidae; genus Ranitomeya; species Ranitomeya variabilis. The sequence goes on along the minus strand of NC_135233.1, from coordinate 241,385,346 downwards.
TACGACTTTGGAACATTTTGCATAAGGTGCTTTTATTCTGTACATCAGAAGTAATAACCACAGAGGTTAAGCTGGCCAAACACTTTTGAAATCTGTATCTCCCACAACCGAACGCAGGGTGAAAAACAGGCACTTCTTGTGGTACTTTATCTTCCAAAGGATCGAGCATGCCCTGATCCTTCTCTTTACCAGGATGACTTTGGACACAAAGATGCGAGCCTTGAATCACATGAAAGTTATAGCATGTTACACAGTAGTATTAGATCCAGTCATGCCGATGTATTGTATGGAGTCTATGGGTCCATATAGTATGGTTATGCTTCATCTAGAGTTTTTTCACCATATTCCTAATAGTAGTCTATGGGTCCACACCTGGTCTTTTTCCTCCATTCTTCAACACAAGAAGTAATGAGTAGTCCTCCCCAATAAGCAATGTTTTAGAAGCATATCTCCAAAAAACAGACCCATAACAATCCCCAAGCACAAGGCTCTGTACAGCAGAACATAATTTACTTTGTTCTGGCATGGGCAACATATCTTTTATGGTTATGTGGTCACAGAGTTGGCAGGAAAACTCTGTTTCTTTCCTTTTTCCACCTGCTCATCGGTCACTGATCTCTGACAGTAGTCACAACACAGCCTTACTACTTGTAATTACACATTTGTTATGGCCTTTATCTTTATTAGAGCACCAAATTAGTTTTTTTCAGTCACATGTAGACCAAAGCAACCCACTAAAGTACCTGTAAATAACATAACGTACATATGCTTTTATTTACACTCCAACATTGAAACTCTGCTGCTGACAGTTCCTGTGTAATCACCGACCAATGACGTTCAAGATGTGCTTCAGGATGGGAGACAAGTCAAGAGACGCTGCCGCCATGGAGGAGCCCGTTTAGGCCAGGCAGGCTGCTCACAGAAGTAAAAGCAATATAAGGTACAGCATTGTTATGTTGAAAAATGTCTCCTAGGACACTTTAATTTTAATATTCCCTTTTGAAAACCTTTTCATGGCTTTGCATTAGTGCAGAGATTTCATACTGAAATCAAGATGTTTTGAAAATCTTATTTCCATTTTTTCACCATTTGTATAAACCTGTCTATCCATCTTGTGATTTCCATCACTCCACGACTTTTCCTCTCTTGGTGTGCAATGTTAATGTTGAGGAGTGTATTATTACCAAATTACCAGAAAGCAAAAGTGAACGAAAACAGCAAAAGGAAGCCGCAATTACCACGGGTTGTGTGGCCCGTGAAACCTCATACATTCTCTGGTTGTATAATTTACAACCCAGTGTTATTTGCGGGCGGTACCACAAATGTGCTGATCTCACTGGATTCTGACCATGAAAATCTAAGATCTTGGCTACCTAAGAAAGAAATCTATTTCCAAAAACAAACTGTAGTGACTTTCTGGAAAACCTCTCTTCCCCAGTATTTCCCCCCCCCCAATCTTACAAAAAAAGTAATACGGTAATAAGAGTAGAACTTTTCTTACTAATCCTGTGCTGCTCCTGTGATAGCATTACCCTGGTGTTTTGCTCATCTGGCTCCAGAGATGTGTCAACAAGACTGTGGCCAGAAATTCCCTGCAGTGATGAAATGTTGTGTCGACCGATCATCGTTGGACCCAGGTGATCAAAGACAAACAGAGCACCAGTTAAACATCAGCACAGGAGTGACATGTATGGGTGAGGTAACCCCAATGACCAGGCACCTTTGGGAGCATCCATATGGCAATCATTTTATGTATTAGTTGATGTCCATCAAAGTTATTGAAAGAAATGAGCTAAACAATAACATTATGCGGCCAATTTTCTGCATGCCGCTAGTCAGATGGTGATCAGTCTGACAAGACAAAGGATTAAGAAATGAGCATTTATATGAGGTGGTAAATAACCATCACTTGACTATTCAGTCGCACCACTTGCATGTACATCTGCGATACCGCACCCGGCAGGATTGTTGTGTAGAAGATGTGTCAGATGTGAGAAACTCACGCATCCCATCCCTAGAACATAATGTACCGAAATAACTGTACCCAAAATCACAGTAACCTTCAGCTAGGGAAAATCCAGATTAAACAAACTCAGCTAGGTATTATTTATTAATAACAGCCTGTTAAATGTACAAATTTTTACTGACCAAGACATCATTGTATAGATGCAGGAGCTGAATACATAACAATACAGAGAGCTATGAGATGACCTGTAAGAGTTCACATGATAAATGAGGAGCTGAGCAGATCTCATTTCTATCATGCTTAATAAGCCTGTAATAACTTATCAACGGTGGAGTAAGGAAGCACTCATCTACAAAAGAGTCTAACCTACCTAAATACGGGATGGATGGGACCATCTTTAAGCTTCGGATGTACTCTCTCGTCCGCTTGTAATTATCCTCCTTTGAGAGCAGGTAATCTAATTTATCAAAAGTGGTCTTGTCCTTCCGATTCAACAGCTGAGAAAAAAAAACCACAAATACAAGTCAGATAAAATCAGAATAACATATAATTATTAAAGCAAGTGTTGACTATAACAACAGTAATACTGTATTCGGTATTTGATAGCAGACCCAGAAGGACATTGCACGCTTGTGGGCTGGAATAACAGAATAAATAATCTTCTACATTACTGGGTCTATCCAAATAGGTCCAATGTCCAGAATTGGTGCTGGGGACACTAAACTACTGGAGTCTGGCAACGTCAGCTGAGCTCACATCTGTGCTCAACGCTCTGCTGCAAATTACATCACATTTGCAACACGCTAATTTTCCCAATAATGCAATGGACTCTATGATGAAGCCTTGTATAAGTCAATAGTGTCTGTGGGGCTCTTCCTCTCTTTTTACTAAAAGAACAGAAAACTTTAATTGACAAAACTGATGTGAGCTCAGCCTTTTAATAAACATTCACATATACAGTGTTGATCATAAAACACAAATTACAATGAACATACAGCATTGATTCCCGCCTGTGGACCAAAACTTTCTTATGGACATTCAGTGTCGGAAAACTTTGCTCTGATTACAGTGGTTATCCCGTCCTTGGAACAAGAGGCAACCCACGTGGATCAGTTGCTAGCTACTCCAGCTATGGACAGCAGTATGGAGCCGGACAGCAGAGCTCTGTACTCAGGTACTACCTCCAGCTATGGACAGCAGTGTATGAAGCCAGACAGAAGAGCTCTGTACTCAGGTACTACCTCCAGCTATGGACAGCAGTGTATGAAGCTGGACAGAAGAGCTCTGTACTCAGGTACTACCTTCAGCTATGGACAGCAGTGTATGGAGCCGGACAGCAGAGCTCTGTACTCAGGTACTACCTCCACCTATGGACAGCAGTGTACGGAGCCGGACAGAAGAGCTCTGTACTCCGGTACTACCTCCAGCTATGGACAGCAGTGTATGAAGCTGGACAGAAGAGCTCTGTACTCAGGTACTACCTTCAGCTATGGACAGCAGTGTATGGAGCCGGACAGCAGAGCTCTGTACTCAGGTACTACCTCCACCTATGGACAGCAGTGTATGGAGCCGGACAGCAGAGCTCTGTACTCAGGTACTACCTCCAGCTATGGACAGCAGTGTATGAAGCTGGACAGAAGAGCTCTGTACTCAGGTACTACCTCCACCTATGGACAGCAGTGTATGGAGCCGGACAGCAGAGCTCTGTACTCAGGTACTACCTCCACCTATGGACAGCAGTGTATGGAGCCGGACAGCAGAGCTCTGTACTCAGGTACTACCTCCAGCTATGGACAGCAGTGTATGAAGCTGGACAGAAGAGCTCTGTACTCAGGTACTACCTTCAGCTATGGACAGCAGTGTATGGAGCCGGACAGCAGAGCTCTGTACTCAGGTACTACCTCCAGCCAAGGACAGCAGTGTACGGAGCCGGACAGAAGAGCTCTGCACTCAGGTACTACCTCCAGCTATGAGCAGCAGTGTATGGAGCCGGACAGCAGAGCTCTGTACTCAGGTAATACCGTTAACCTCCCCATTGAATCGAATAGGAAACAAAGCTCACTGATCACAACCATCCACTGCAGAAGTTACAAACATCTGATCCATGGGGACTGTCATAGACACACAGATCTAATATTAGTCACTGCCTAGGGATATTGTAATCCTCAAAAATGCCTTTAAGTGGTTGAAAGTATGTTACAATTCATCAGAGCAGGTAGGAACTTTCAGCCTGGGGTCCATGACAGGAGGTTTTGCGGTTTGCCTTGATGAGTGATGTGTGTTTCAGGTGGCAGATATTGGGCATGCTTTCAAAATGCTCAATTCTTTGTTCTCACTGGACATATGAGGTGTTTTGCATTAGATTATTTTACAACACATGCAGAGTCCAGCGTGCATCTGTATAGTAAGGGAAGACGCTGTAGAACAAATGACAAGCCTCAAAGGGGTATGGCCAACTTCAGTCTCTCTACCAGTTTTTAATCTGAAAATGTAAACAATAAAAGTTTCCATTCACTTACAGCCAGGATTAGCCTTGAAATGGTGAGGAATTATTAGTTTATACTGTATATATTAGAAATGTACATGTCTGGAGTATACAGTGTATAGAAGCTTCATTTACACCATGGACACCTTTTCTGTACAGTTCCCGTTACCTGTACCACTGCCATAGTTTTATTTTATTCCTACACGTTACATGAGATTTCCTCCATCCAGTTGCAATATCTCCTGCACCTACTACCTTAGAAATATCCATGCCTGTGGTGTCAATAGCCATGACATGAATTGGCAAAGCAAGTAGCACATACTGTACATCATTATAAATGATCAAAAATCATCCATAAATCAGTTTCTGGCGTTCGGTAAAATGTTATAGATGCACTTGGCAGACAATCAGGGGATTCTGGATTAAACGGAGTTATGGGATTATCGGTGCAGATTTGGGAGCAGAGTGAGATCTTTTTATTGTGTTTACACTACTACTATAGTAACAGCCTGAAGTCAGATTGCATTTTCTATTTCTACCTGTACAAAAGCTTTTTCTGACAGAAATGACTGATTCTATACATTTTATTCAACCATTAGCTATGCTGACAAAGGCACTGGGATTGTGCAGTTGTCAAAAACTTTGCTTACTCATTCAAATATTGGGTAAATTAAACCTATCATCTGGCTCTGACATAAAGAGACGACCGCAGATGAAGCAGATTTTGCCATGTTCATTAATACCTCATTTAGTCAGCAGTATTTGCCCAAACAAGTTTGAGACTCCCTTGCGTGGCATGCATCTATCCAACTAATAAAAAGGTTTTACTCGTCAGACATGAGGTTTGTCTAGGACTCAACTGACTGAGTGAGGGGGTGAGAATAATATTTCCAAGGTCAGCTGGCAGCATTTACACATCTTCTATATAAAAATAAAGAGAAAAAAAATCTGATTCAATGCTAAGGGCAGCATCTAAAAATTCCCCACCCCCCATGCAGATGGAACCAAATTTTGCCAACCCATAATTACTGAAGATTGCAAAAGAAGTGGTGCGTTTAGGGCAATCCTAAACAGGATAGTGAGGACAGATGCAGAGGGGGCACAACATGCTGCATAGACAGATATGTGACACATATGATATAGAAAGATGAACAAATGGATAGTCAGCCATATGAGTTTCATAAACATTTCCTGGACACAACCTTTTACATAATTCAACACATGCTGTTCATATCCGCTCTTCTTATGGACCCCAAAAAAGGATTCCAGTAGATCTAGGAAGATCCTTCATGATATTCCCAGATGTCGCAGCATCACAGGAGAACAAGTTGTTCTTTCCCGAGCTTTTAATACACGTTAAGGAACAAATGATGGAGAATCCAAATGGAAAGTATTTCTGCTGATGTTTGTATCACTCCATAACAGTTTGGCTCAGCCTCGCTTTTTAAGACTTGTCCACATGCACAAAACAGTTCTTAGAAATAAGCAGAATGAGGAATCCTAAAGATGTAAAATTACAGCAGCCAGAAAGGCTCTGGGGAAAGCAGACAGCTGCTCATTCTTACATGGCAAGTGGGAATATTGTATTGGAAAGGCAGAAAGAAATGATATCAGTCACGATATTAAGGGGAAAGTAATAGAATCACTCCTCCATAACACAGAACATCTATGGAAGGAAAAGGGGTTTTCTAGGTGTGTTGTATGGTATGGATTTATGAAAGATGCAATAGCAGAAGTTACAAGAAGGAGCAGCTGTATATTCTACATTACAAAATATAGATATTGGATATTTTTGGTGTTAGTTTTGGGAGCTGGCAATGGATGAAACTCTTCTCAAACAGAGCCATGCTGGAGAGTGATAGTGCCATTGACCAGGGCCGGTTTTAGACAAAGTGGGGCCCTAGGCAAAAATTTAAAGTGGGGGCCCCAAATGATAACATTGCACTGTGGCCCCCATATTTAGGGGCCTTATTTCGGCCAACGGGTCTGCCACTATTAGCTGTATGCAGGGTCACTGCTGGCACTTTGAAAAGCAGCTTTTCGCCATGTTCATATGCAAAATTTGTGAAGCTCTTTCTTCTGCAAATAATAAGTTTACAGCACAAGCAAAAAAACTGAGATTTTCAGAAATTTCCTGCACACCCTTTTATTTTCCGTTGACTGAATTTCACAACTGCAGTGTTTTTTAAATCTGCAGCATGTCACTTCTTTCAGCAATTTTTTTCACCCGTAGAAAGCAATGAAAAAGTTTAAAAAATGCTGCAAATGTTGCAACGTTGTTTTTCGCTGTGTTTTTTGTGAATAACACTAACTTTATTAAACATGTACTGTAGACAAAATGCATACTGTAAAAAACAAACAGCAAAAGCTCTAAGGGTGTGTGCACACAGTAAACACTGCGGGTCGGCTGCTGTGTACTTGTACAGCGTCCAACCCGCAGCGGCCAGATGTTACAGTATAGTGGATGGGATTTCAAGAAATTCCATTTCTACTATGCGTGCACTGACACCCACATCTCACCCGCGGAGACGGACATGGGGCGCGTCTGTTCAGGCTGCAGCATGTCAATTTATATGGCGTGGACGCGAGTCTCCTCAAGAGAAATCTCACCCCTGCAATGTATAGGACGCAGGGATTCCGCACAGATCAATGAACACATGCGGAATCACCTCTGTTAAAAACATGGCAGCACTTTGGACACCGCACATGTCCGCTGCATCCAAAGGGCTGCCATTTCCGGATCCTCTGCACATAACCTAAAATAGCCGGATTACTTACGGTAATGCTCTTTTAATGAGTCCATGACAGCACCCACTGGAGAGATAGGGATCCGCCCCAAGGAACAGGAAACCTACAGAGACATAAAAGGGGGCGGTCCCCCTCTCCTCCTCAGTTTAATTTCAGAGTACCCGGAGGACCGCCAGTGTTAGTCAATCATCACAATGTATCATCAGAATATAAACTTCATAGAAGTAATTACATTGGCTTTTATTAGGGAGGGATGTGACTGGGTGCTGTCATGGACTCATTAAAAGAGCATTACCGTAAGTAATCCGGCTATTTACCCTTCGCCATGACAGCACCCACTGGAGAGATTTCCAGAGACCAACACCTAGGGGGGGACCACCGTGCTGAGGATAGTCCTGCCAAAGTGTAGGTCAGAGTCGGAAGACAGGTCGAGCCTGTAGTGATTATAGAAAGTGGAAGGAGCCAACCAAGTTGCAGCCTTACATATATCTTCGATTGGCACGTTCCCTTTTTCGGCCCAGGAAGAAGCCATGGCTCTGGTGGAGTGTGCTTTGATGCCCTCCGGAGGTTCTTCATTTTTCATGGAATAGGCCAACCGGATAGCGTCTCTTATCCACCTGGATAATGTTGCTCTTGTGACTCCATATCCTTTCTTTTTGCCCTGGAAGGATATGAACAGAGCCCTACTCTGCCTCCAACTACTAGTTTTCTCAATATATTGCAAAACTACTCTCCTGACGTCTAGAGTATGGAATTTTTGTTCTTCAGGAGTAGAGGGGTCTTTAAAGAAAGTAGGAAGATGTATCTCCTGTGACCTGTGGAACTTCCCTGCTACCTTAGGAAGGTATAGGGGGTCCGGTTTTAAGATTAGTCTGTCATGAAATGTGAGAAGGTAAGGTTGATCTATCGACAAGGCCTGAATGTCGCTGACTCTTCTAGCCGATGTTAAGGCTACTAAGAAGGCTGTTTTTAACGACAAGTGTTTTAAAGATGCTGTGTCTATAGGCTCAAACGGAGATTCTGTTAGAGAGTCTAAGACTAGGTTTAGATCCCACGGAGCTACTCTAGGTATGTGGATAGGAGTAACTCGTTCACAGGCCGTGATGAAGCGGGATACCCATTTATTACCAGCAATATTATGGCCATAGAGGGCACCCAGAGAGGACACCTGGACCTTTAGTGTATTAACTGAGAGACCTAACTCTTTCCCTTTCTGCAGAAATTCTAGTACAGATTTTATTGGGACTTCAGAGGGGTTTGAACTAGTATGGAACTGAAGAAACTTCTTCCATACTTTGGTGTAAATTTTTGTTGTAGATGGTTTCCTGCTAAGCAGGAGTGTATCAATTAGGCCCTTTGAAAACCCCCTGGAATTTAATATCTGCCTTTCAAATTCCAGGCCGTCAGGTGGAGGCTGTCCACCTGAGGGTGGAAGAAAGGTCCCTGGGAGAGAAGGTTTGGGATTGAGGGAAGGACCCAAGGATCCGTCACCGACATCGACCGCAGGCACGAGAACCATGGTCTCTTGGGCCAGAATGGCGCTATTAGTATTATCCTGGCCTGCTCTTCCCTGATTTTCCGTATTACTTGTGGAAGCAGAATTATCGGAGGGAAAGCATACGCCAGCTTGAATTGCCATGGTGTTTGAAGAGCATCTAGAATGTCCGGGTGATCTGCACGGGACCGAGATGCGAATTTGTGGACTTGTTTGTTTTGTAGCAAACAGGTCTATTTGGGGTTTGCCCCATAACAATGTTATCTTGTGGAAAATGTAAGGATTGAGACACCATTCTCCTTGATGAAGAGTGTGTCGACTTAGGAAGTCCGCTTGTTGATTGTCCTCTCCTTTGATGTGGACTGCCGAGAGGGACAACAGATGCTTTTCGGCCAGGATTAAGGTACTGTTTGCGGAAGACATTAGAGCGTCTGATCTTGTGCCGCCTTGTTTGTTTAAATACGCCACTGTCGTAGTGTTGTCTGAACAGATTCGGACGTGGCTTCCTCGTAGCTGTGGGAGAAATTGACGCAGTGCATAGTTTACCGCATTTAATTCTTTTAGGTTTGATGAATATAAATCTTCATTCTTATCCCAGGTTCCCTGGCAGAATCTATCTCCCATGTGTGCGCCCCACCCGTGGGGACTAGCGTCCGTAGTTATCGTGTGGGATGGTGATATTACCCAAGGGACACCCCCCGCTAGGTTGTCTTTATTTAGCCACCATTCTAAGGAGGATAAGACTTTCTCGGATAAAGTTATTTTCGATTCAAGGTGCCCCAGAAATTTTCTCTGTTCCCGAAGTATCTGATGTTGTAATGTTCGGGTATGAAGTTGTGCCCACTGAACGGCTGGAGTACAGGAGGAGAGGGATCCTAGCAAGGACATTCCTGCTCTCAGGGACATTTGAGGTTTGTGAATGGCCGCCACAACTTTACCCTGTATAAGAGATATTTTTTCTTGGGGAAGTAGACATTTTTGCTTTATGGAATCTAGACTAAATCCCAAAAATGTCTGAAGGGAAAGTGGGGTGAGTCTGGATTTTTTATAGTTGACGATCCAGCCCAGGCTTTCTAAGGACGAGACAGTGTCAGCTAATCGTTCCGCACACTGAAGGGATGAATTTCCTACAACTAAAAAATCATCTAAGTAGGGAATGATTAATGTGTCTCTCTGGCGAAGGTAGGCCATTACTTCTAACATTACCTTCGTGAAGATCCTGGGTGCCGTGGAGAGACCGAAGGGCATGGCTGTATACTGGAAATGATGAATCTCCCCCTCAAGAGTTACTGCCACTCTTAAGTATTTTTGATACCTACTATGGATAGGGAGATGGTAGTAGGCATCTTTTAAATCAATGCCGCCCATTCTACAATTTGGAAAAAGGAGCTTAATGGCCGATCTAATTGACTCCATTTTAAACGTATAATTTTTAATAAACGTATTGAGTTTTTTAAGATTTATAATTGTTCGAAATGAACCATCGGGTTTAGGGATTAAAAATAACGGAGAGTAGAACCCTTTACCCTCTTGTCCCTTTGGCACCCTAACTAAAACATTTTTAACTATAAGACTTCTAATTTCCAGCTCAAGGGCCTTCTGTTGCACTGGTGAGGAAAGGGCTGTTAAAATAAAGGAATCATGGGGAATTTGGAGGAATTCTATTTTCATTCCTTCCTTAATAATATTTAGCACCCAGGAACTTGACGTGATTTTTCGCCATTGGGGAAAGAAAAATTTTAACCTGCCCCCTACTGGGGTGTCTGGTGTTTCAGAATTTGTTGTCTCTACGGAAGGGGGGGCTTTTGAACATAGTGCCACCCTGTTTTCCCTCTCTTGTGGCCCATCGTGACGATCTTTCATTTTGTGTTCTTTTCCCGAACGGCCTCTTCCTAAAGGTCTTCCTATAGAAAGGAATTGAGGGGTCAGGGAAGGCTTTTTTCCTCTCTTTTGCTTTTTTGAGGATCTCGTCTAATGCTTTCCCAAACAAAAACTCACCCTCACACGGAATAGCGCAGATCTTAGCCTTTGACTGCGTATCCCCCTTCCAGCTCTTCATCCATAACGCACGTCTGGCATTATTAATTAGACCGGCTGACCTTGCTGCAAGGCGAAGAGAGTCAGCTGAAGCATCGGCCATGAATGCTGCTGCACCTCTAATTAGTGGTATCGCATCCCGCAATTTTTGTCTGGAGACCCCCTGTTCGATTTGTTGATCCAGCTGATCAATCCACACAAGCATGGATCTAGCTGTGCACGTGCTGGCAATTGATGGCTTAAATATGCCCGTGGAAGCCTCCCATGATCGTTTCAGTGACGATTCTGCCTTCCGATCTAGAGGATCAGAAAGTAGGCCCGCATCCTCGACTGGTAGGGCTGACTGTTTTGAGGTGGAGGCGACTGCAGCGTCCACCTTAGGGATTTTAGTCCATGAAATTAACTCCTCATCATTAAAGGGGTACTTCCTTTTGGAGGCTGACGGGAGAAAACCTCTCTGGTCCTGTTTCTCCCACTCCCTCTTTATCAGAGCCTTAACCGCCGGAATTACTGGGAATGCTCTTCTCTTCCTCTCCGCCAACCCTGCAAACATGATGTCTTGTGCAGTTTGGTCGTCTTTTGTATCCTCACAACCTATAGTATTCCTGATGGACTTTACTAGGTTGTCCACCCCATCAAGAGGAAAACAAGCTCGACCCTCAAGGTCGGAATGTGTTGAGGAAGAGGATGACGCCTGCGAGGAGTCTGAGTGGATAACGCCTTCCTCCTCGGACTCAGAGCTGGATATAGCCTTTTCTTTCCCGGATTTTTTAGGGGGGGTACTGGCTTGTGAGATGGCCTGTAACTCCTCTCTAATTATGGCCCGTATATCTGTGACCGACATAGATGGACTCTGCATTGTTTCCGCCATACACTGATTGCAGAGTTTTTTGGGGTGGGAATCTGGGAGAGGCTCGTCACATAACGCACATTGCTTGTGCTTAGATTTCTGTCTCTTTTTGGCCTGGGAGAAGAAGACATTTGTGGAAAAGGGTGTCAGCTTTATAGGCAGAGGGGAAATCACACTCACCCAGTGAAGCTGTACGGTACCGAAATAGGAGGCTGCGACTTTCTGGATCTTGAATCCTTGGTCTCACTCCTGTGGCTGGCATCTGAGGACCTTCTGCTGGCTGGCTCACCTGCTGGGTCCACAGTTTTGCCTGGGGACGACATGTTGCATCGCCTGTGCGTTTGCAACTTCCCCCTTTTTATAGGCCAAGATCCGGTCTCAATCAATTTTTTTTTTTTTTTTTTCTTCTTCCCCACAGCGGTGTACTGCGCATGCGCGAAACCGCGCTTTCCCTCACCGCTGTGTGGGTGACCCGGAAGTGCTCACCGGCCCCGGGGCAGTATGGGGATGTTTTCCCCACCACCACGCACGCGCCGCCGCCATCTTTGTCCGGCCTGCGCTATGGAGCGGTGTGCCGGCTGCCGCTGCAGCTGTGCCTCAGAACTCGGACCTCATACCTGGCGGTCCGCGTTTGGAGCTCCTTTTAGGGCCGCACATCTGCCGCAATGCCTGTGGAATCGAGCAGCCTCCCGGACCATGCGTTCCATATGCCGGCCAGACGAGGGGGGAGCCGTCTAGCGGAATCTCCCCCGACGCTGCTTCTGGACTGCATCCCCTGCCGTTCTCGTGGACACCGCACAGGCGGATGCGTGTAGCCCAGGTATGCCTGTAGTTCGAAGAATCCAGAGATCCTGTCCCCTGGGAACAGGAAACCTAAACTGAGGAGGAGAGGGGGACCGCCCCCTTTTATGTCTCTGTAGGTTTCCTGTTCCTTGGGGCGGATCCCTATCTCTCCAGTGGGTGCTGTCATGGCGAAGGGTAAAAATGGGTGTTTTGAAAGCAGTGTTTTTACTGCCAAGAGAGCAGGCTTTGGCTGCAAAAAAAAATGCACCAAAAACGCTGATTCCTATGCACACCTGTACTATATATGTGTATGGTTTACCCTTATTATTTCAAGTGGGAATTAATTTATTTCTATATAATAAATGCCCTGATTCAGCAGACAATATTCCTGTCTTGTGTCATCCAGACAGTAGTGACAGGAGGTCGCCCTGTCAGGTTACAAGCAATGATTTAATGACTGGTCAGAGCCCATGCTGATGGCTGCTGTATGTGACTGTGAAACCTGATCCTACAGCAAACAGCACAAAGCTCCGGGACCACAGTGAGTAAATCACAGCACTGAGGGGGTCTCAAGGGGGGTTTGGGAGAGGCATTTCAGAACAACAGAGCAATGCACAGCACTGCTGTACACCCTCTGGGCACTTCATACAGGGGCTGCAGAGGCAGGGGGCCCCCTTTCTAGGTGGGGGCCCCAGGCGCCTGCCTGGTCTGCCTGTGCCAAACGCCGGCCCTGCCATTGACTGAGGGGTTCTTTCCAATGTTAGCTGAAAGGGGTCTTGTTTTCATTGGAAACACTACACACTAATCTGCAGTGGGAGTGAAATCAGTAGGGACAGCACACACCTCTGAGCCATATCCTAGGAGATGTTTCCTATTTTGGAGCCCAGGAAAACAGTAAGAAACTCATGGAAATCATTAATTTCCTTAACAGATCCCCGAGAGAGTCACAATAACTACGTTATCGAACTGCTCTACAAGACAGATAGACATCTGACCATGGAGTAAAACAGTAAAGATTTGAAAATTATGTCCGATGTATTTTACTTACATAGTTAAATAAAAGCACATTAAAACCGAATAAAATCCATAAATGACATGGTTCCTATATCGCCGATGGAAGGAGAACGGTTTATGGATTTTAGTTGCTTTTAAAGCACCGTTTTATTTATCCAAGGAAGTAGAATACACTGGACACAATAAAAAAAGATTTACTGTTTTACACTATGGTCGAATTGCCATATAGAAGTAGCGCAAGAGGATTATTTAGACTTGTTTAGAATGGTCAGACATTGCATTTATAATGGGATACCGCTCATACCAGATCAATACCAGGCATACTCCTTCATCCAAAAGTTATGTTTCCACAGCTGTATAGTCATTAGGCATCATCAGACAATATTTATGCCTGACAAAGGTCCAGATTAGGGACTAAAACGCATTACCCAATAGCAACAGTGCAACGTGATCAGTGAGGATCCAAGCGGTCAGACCTCAGAGATCAGGAAGTCATCATCTATTCTGTGGATAATCTGCTCATTTGGGAATAATTTCTGATTTAAAAAAAATCTCAGTACCTTTAAAAAAAAAAAAATAATAATTTACTCACCCTCCCTTGGTCCAGTGCTCAGTCTCCGCCACTGCTCCAGGTGTATGAAACTGTCTGCGGTGCTACAGCCTATCACTGAGCCTATCAACTAGCGCAGAGCCGCTGAACTCACTGAGTGGCTGCAGCGTTGTGGGAGGTTGAGTAATGAAAATTGTTTATACAAAAAAAGCCAGCCACCGGGTGCGCAGGTTTTTTTTCAAGGTTTATTCCCAAAAGAGCAGATAATCCACAGAATAGGTGATAACTTGCTGATCTTTGATGATGACACTGTGAGCTGTTGAAGGCTAGCACAGAGTTGGTATTGTGGGAAATCTATGATTTATTCATTCATTTTTATGCAGGATATTGATACATCTACAGTGATAGAAAACCATCAAAACAAGCAACTATCCCCTTCTCATATAGGACTGGTAGATAAAACCATTGGTGTTAACCTGGCACAAAAGATATCTGTGCATTAAAACCCTCTCCTTCATGAAGGCCATACAAAATGGCAGATTGCATCACCCACAAGATCAGATTTTATTTTAATTTATTCATTTTACTCACTTACATAGCACCATTAATTCAACAGCGCTTTATAGACAATCATTGCTGTCCCGATTGGGGCTCACTATCTAAATTCCATATCCGTATGTCGTTGGCGTGTGGGAGGAAACCAGAGAACGCGGAGGAAACCCAAGCAACCATGGGGAGAACACACAAACTCTTTGCAGATGTTGTCCTTGGTAGGATTTGAACCCAGGACCCCAGCGCTGAAAGACTGCAGTGCTAACCACTGAGCCACCATGCTGCCCAGATGGCATCAAACTGCCCGGGGAGGACATTACTCTCATTAGATTTGCACAGTGCAGCAACTGACTATTCCTGTTTTTAGAGTGATACATAACTACTGCCAATACACAAATCCCTCCACTTTTAGAATGACATACAGACAGGAGGGCGAGACCATCTCTACTTTTGGACTAGCATTAAACCTAGCAAGAATAGTTGATGATACATAGACAAGCGGAAAAAAAAAAAAACATAAATAAAATTGCTTGCACTCCTTAACTAAGCTGATCATCATGATCATATCTTACTTTTATATTTTGAGGATGGAGTTATGTGGATACAAATGCAAGGGTAAAATTTTATCATTTTACAACTAGAGAAGAGCGAACTTGTTCAGAGAACGTTCGCCAATCTCACGTTTGGCACAAACGTAGCACATTCAAATTTGTGTTCCAACACCAGAGCATTTTTACTAAACATCGACAAAACTAGGCCAAAGTTCGTTACATGATCACTTTTCTACCAAATGTCACGCACAGTGTGAGAAAGACTAAGTGTAACACGAAGGAATGAGGGAAGGAAGCCCAGACAATAGGGGAAGGGTGATTGGAGACCCCTAGGCAGATTTAATAACAACCTACCGTCCCTTAATTGGTTCCTCACAAATCGTCGAGCAGGAAACCTAAGCCTGTATTTCCCTAGAGATACATAGTGAGGGGGTGGGATTCGTACTGGTCAGTCCCCACTGTAAATTAAAGACAAAAGGGTAGACAGACAAGGGGAATGAAATTAGCTTGAGTAGACTCAGAGGTAATACCGAACATCTTCAAACAGCTAAAAACGGGAAATTAGCCGACTGCTATAGCTCCAAGCCTTCACAAGGGAAAAATGTGAATATCACCGGTGACTCGCTGCAGCAGTCTAGAGTCTATAAACACCCAGGTCTAGGTGTGTCAACTACAGCTGGAGGGAGGTTGCCAATAGATCCAAGAGTTAGAAGGATTAACCGCTTTCTGACCTCGGATGGGATAGTACGTCGGAGGTCAGATACCGCACTTTGATGCAGGGCTCCGGCGGTGAGCCCGCATCAAAGCCGGGACATGTCAGCTGTTTTGAACAGCTGACATGTGCTAGCAATAGCGGCGGGTGAAATGTGACGGCGGGCGTCCGGAAATGAGCGCATCGCCGACTCCCGTCACATGATCGGGGGTCAGCGATGCGTCATAATGGTAACCATAGAGGTCCTTGAGACCTCTATGGTTACTGATGCCGGCCTGCTGTGAGCTCCCCCTGTGGTTGGCGCTCATAGCACACCTGCATTTCTGCTGCATAGCAGTGATCTGATGATCACTGCTATATAGCAGAGCCGATCGAGTGGTGTGAGCTTCTAGCCTCCCAAGGAGGTTATTGAAGCATGGCAAAAGTAAAAAAAAAAAAAAAAAGTTAAAAAAATGTGAAAAAAAAAAATATATATAAAAGTTTAAATCACCACCCTTTTGCCCCATTCAAAATAAATCAATAATAAAAAAATCACACCTACACATATTTGGCATCGCCGCGTTCAGAAATCGCCCAATCTATCAATAAAAAAAAGGATTAACCTGATCGCTAAACGGCGTAGTGAGAAAAAAATTAGAAACGCCAGAATTACTTTTTTTGGTTGCCGCGACATTGCATTAAAATGCAATAACGGGCGATCAAAAGAAAGTATCTGCACCAAAATGCTATCAATAAAAACGTCAGCTCAGCATGCAAAAAATAAGCCCTCACCCGACCCCAGATCACGAAAAATGGAGACGCTATGGGTATAGGAAAATGGCGCAATTTTCTTTTTTTTTTCAGCAAAGTTTGGAATTTTTTTTCACCACTTAGATAAAAGAGAACCTAGACATGTTTGGTGTCTATAAACTCGAAATGACCTGGAGAATCATAACGGCAGGTCAGTTTTAGCATTTAGTGAACCTAGTAAAAAAGCCAATCAAAAAACAAGTGTGGGATTGCACTTTTTTTGCAATTTCACCGCACTTGGAATTTTTTGCCCGCTTTCTAGTACACGACATGCTATAACCAACGATGTCGTTCAAAAGTACAACTTGTTTCGCCAAAAAATAAGCCCTCACATGGCCATATTGACTGAAAAATAAAAAAGTTATGGCTCTGGGAAGAAGGTGAGCAAAAAACGAACACGGAAAAACAGAAAATCCCAAGGTCATGAAGGGGTTAAAGGGAGTCTGTCACCCCCAAAATCGTATATGAGCTGCGGCCACCGGCATCATGAGCTTATATACAGCATTACAGAATGCTGTAGATAAGCCCCCGATGTAACCTGAAAGATGAGAAATAAAGGTTATATTATACTCACCCAGGGGCGGTCCAGGTCAGATGGTGTCGCGGTCCGGTCCAACGCCTCCCATCTTCATATGACGACGTCCTCTTCTTGTCTTCTTGCTGCGGCTCCGGCGCAGACGTACTTTGTCTGCCCTGTTGAGGGCACAGCAAAGTACTGCAGTGCGCAGGACCTCTCTGACCTTTCGCGGCACCTGCGCACTGCAGTACTATGCTCTGCCCTCAACAGGCCAGACAAAGTGCATCTGAGCCGGAGCCGCGGCAAGAAGACAAGAAGAGGACGTCATCGTATGAAGATGGGAGGCGCTGGACCGGACCGCGACACCCATAGGACACGGACCGCAGTGGGACCGCCCCTGGATGAGTATAATATAACCTTTATTTCTCATCTTTCAGGTTACATTGGGGGCTTATCTACAGCATTACAGAATGATGTAGATAAGCCCCTGATGCCGATGGCCGCAGCTCATAAACGATTTTTGGGGTGACAGACTCCCTTTAAGGAGGCGTCTGTAATGCCAAACGCAGAGACCTCCTCCAACCAGATGCAGAGCGACAGTCTGTTGCATCTGACACACCCGTGACACCTGAATGATGAGCGAGGAGAGATGTGTTTGATGAGGGGAGGGGCTGGGGAGAGGTTAGAGGAGCAGCAGATTGTTTTGTTTTTTTTTTTCTTCACTATGTGTGGAGATTCCAGCAGTAAATCAGCAAAGTCCTTATATCTAAGGGGTTCGCCCGCTCAGACCACCATGTGTCTTCAGCTCCATCTGGAGCCACGTCTAGAGTCTCTCCTCTCCAAACCACAACAGAGAAAAAAAATTGGCTGTACATTTAACATCCCGGGCACACCCTTGAGGTGGAGATATGGTGAGTAGGCGCCCCTCCCATCTCTGACTTACTCACCTACAAACCCGACCCTCATCATGGCTGATTAACTCCTTCAGCACATAGCATGCTGGAGAGAAACGCATAGGTTTCTAGATCACGGAAGAAAGAAATCTCAATGATACATATCTCCCCTCACATACAGTGCCAGTGACCCTGTCACACCATCCACAAAGTCCAGATACAAGGGCTTGTGTCATTGGCTGCAAAGTCACATGTCCCTCTCCAAGAGTGGACTTGTTGTTTTGGTGACATTTTGTCAGTGTAACAGCGCAGAGAGGCCGCTACTGCTGCTGCTAATGTATAGTCAGAAAGTTATCTAGGTGGTTGATTGTCAGTCAAATAGTTTAGGTACATAGGGTCCTGTGTGGCTGTGAAATCGAGCTTCCAGCAGATCAATTATTTTTGTTCATTGTGTGGTCCAGAAAAACAAGGGCACATTTCAGCATAAAACTCTTTTGTGATGCTAATAATGTGCTTGAGACAGGAGTCCACATTTGAGTATCTAAATTGTTTGTTCTATTTGCGTGCTCCAGAAAGCATGCCACATTTCTGCAGAAAAATATTTTGTGCTACCAATATTTTGGGCTAGGCAAGAGTTCACATTTGAAAATAAAAATTATTTGTGCCAAAAAGGTGGTCCTGAAACAAAACCACATTTCTGCAGAAAAATATTTTGGGCTGGCATTATTTTGGGCTAGCAGCAGTCCACATTTGAAAATATTACTTCTTTGTGCTAATACCGTGGTCCTAAAACAAGGCTACATATCAGAAATATAAATATTTTGTGCTACTAGTTTTTCTCCAGCCATGAGTCCACATTTCTGAATCTAAATTGTTTGTACTAATAGCGTGCTTAAGAAAGCAGGCTACATTTCAATATATAAATCCTTTGTGCCAATTGTGTGGTCCAGCCAGCAGGCCAAATTTTAACATTGGACAGAAGCCCGAAAAAACATTTCTAGCTTACACATTGATCGGTAACAGGTGGAGAAGTGACAGGTGTAGGCCTGGTAGTCTGAGAGCCCTGCCAAATTCAGGCAAGACACATGAAGGAGAGCCAACTGGAAGTCCAAACATCTCCAAACAGTAGGGGCAGACATCACTAAAGTGGCATCAATGTATTTTACTTACGGTATTTCTTTTACTTACTTATATAGCGCCATTAATTCCACAGTGCTTTACAGACATC
This sequence comes from Ranitomeya variabilis, assembly GCF_051348905.1. Classification (NCBI taxonomy): domain Eukaryota; kingdom Metazoa; phylum Chordata; class Amphibia; order Anura; family Dendrobatidae; genus Ranitomeya; species Ranitomeya variabilis. The sequence goes on along the minus strand of NC_135233.1, from coordinate 241,366,176 downwards.
ATCAATTTCCCCAGAGCAGAAATAGTATAATGGTGCTTTGACGCCTCTTCCACTACAGGCAGCCAACCAGATGGAGACCCAACTTGGAGTCTCCACATTTCATAAACTTGTTAGCAAAATCAGCAGCAGTAGCAACAGCAGGCACAAAATCCATGACAAAGGTTTGGCAGACTGCAATAATGCGAGATCAATGCACCACACTAAAAATATCATCATTGTCTAGTCTCCCTAGTCTGTGACTGGGGTGCAAATGTCATTGAAGATCAATGACTTGTTCATCTTGATGAAAGTTAGGTGTTCTATTCTTTCACGGGACAGCCAGATGAGCTTATCCGTCAGGACACCACCAGCAGCGATGAAGACACGTTCTGAGAGAACGTTGGCTGCTGGGCATGACAAAACCTCCAAGGTGTAACAGGCAAACTCATGCCACTCATACATTTTTAAAGACCAAAATGCAAAAGGGTCCAAACCTCCCAAGATAGCATGGATATTGAGTGCGAGATATTAGTGCAACTTCTTCTCCAGTCGTTCACTATGGGTCAGAATTGTACTCTGTTGTGATGGTGCATGTGCTTGTCTAAAAAATGAGTGAAACAACTCACAGAAATTGCTTTTTTATATTTATTTTACTGTCCTTTATAGCGCCAATAATTACACAGTGCCTCACAGACATTTTCGGCACTGTTCCCATTGGAGCTCAACAATCTAAATTTCTTATCAGTATATCTTTGGAGTGTGGAAGCAAACCAAAATACCCGACAGAAACCCACACAAACACGGGGAGAATATACAAACTCCTTCAGATGATGTCCTTGGTTGGATTTGAACCCAGAACCCCAGTGCTGCAAGGCTGCAGTGCTAACCACGAAGCCACCATGCTGTCTGTGTCACAAACTACTGCTACTGTTTTTGTGCTGATGACTTGACGTTCCCGGGGTTGGAAGTCTGTAACTGCGATGTACACTGTGTGCATCATTGCTGCCTTGGGAAAAAAACACTCAAGATTGTCTACAAGCATGTTTCGATACTTCACCATGCGCACGTCCCTTTCAACAGGGTAAAGCATTAGACAAAATGTACCCATGTACCGTGGATCTAACACAGTGGCAACCCAGTACACAGCAATATTTCTAATCTTAACAATATGGCCAACAATCATGTTGCAGATAGTGCAGCAAGAAGGCCCTCAAGTGTTGGGTGTTTCCATGAGGTCCAAGTACATGGTGAGTTGGTGGCAGGGTAACAGTCAAGCTTGCTTCCTCCGACCCCTCCCGCGAAGCACAAACAATAGAGAAGGGATCATTATCCTCTTAATCTCCTGACTGTTGCGTGCCCATCACATCATCCACCACCATTTGTTCCTCGGATCCTCCACCTTTACTAACAGTTTGTCTGGTACCATGAGCCCACCTCGATCGCTGTAATCCACCCTCCCACGTCACACGCCTGTGCGATGACAGTCCAAAACTTAGAGATACTGTTAACACTTCCACATCCTCCTCTTCTTCTGTGACCACCACCTTCTCCAGCAGACTATTCAAACATGCTCCAGCATGTACATAACTGAAATAGTAATGCTGCTGACGGCAACATCAGAGCTAACCATCTTAGTAGCCATTTTGAAACTGTGCAGAAGGGTCCAGAGGTCCTTAACCTGTGCCCACTCTACAAGCTTGATTTGCTACACGTTCGTACTATATTGGGCCAGACTATGCAAAATGTCACACTTAACCAGTAGCGGTCATATCCGTCCCCCAACCTCACCCACTTCCTTGACCACTTTTCTGCCTAGCTGACGCACTTCATGTCCTCAGAATTGACACCCCTTAACCTGGGAGACTTAACCCCTTAATGACCGCCGAGACGCCTTTTAACGGCGGAGGTTAAGGGTACTTAAACCACAGCGCCGTTAATTAAAGTGAACAGCGCCCCCCAGAGTCGGATTTTCTCTGGGGTCTCGGTTACCGGGGGTAGCCGAGATCCCAGAGAACATGATTCAGGGTTTATTTTTTACCGACCCCCGGGTTGCGATCGCCAGTAATTAACCGTTTACCGGCGGTAGCAAAAAAAAAAACGCGATTTCCCATTTAATTTCTCTGTCCTCCGATGTGATTGCACATCAGAGGACAGAGAAATGGGGTCCCCGATCGCCCTCCGATACTCACCTGTCTCCCCCGATGGGGGCCGTCATCTTGTTCCAGCCAAAAAATGGCGGGTACATGAGCAGTGCGCCCGCCGGCTGGCACCCGGAAGATCTTTGGGATCTCGGCTGCCGGGGGTAGCCGAGACCCCAAAGAACATGATCGGGGTCGGATTTTACCGACCCCTGTTTTGCGATCGCCGGTAATTAACTGTTTACCGGCGACCGCAAAAAAAAAAAAAAAGCGATGTGTAATTCTCTGTCCTCTGATGTGATCGCACATCAGAGGACAGAGAAATAGGGGGATTCGGGGACCCTGTTATACTTACCGGTGTCCCTGGGTCCTCCTGCGTCCCTTTCGGCCCGCTGACTTCTTCATCCAGGAAGAAAATGGCATGCGCAGTGAGCCCGCCATGATCTGCCGGCCGGCAGCTAGAGGAGTTGGGGCTAAATTTAGGGTTAGGGTTGGGGCTAAAGTTAGGGTTAGGGCTAAATTTAGGGTTAGGGTTGGGGCTAAATTTAGGGTTAGGGTTGGGGCTAAATTTAGGGTTAGGGTTGGGGCTAATGTTAGGGCTAGGGTTGGGGCTAAAGTTAGGGCTAGGGTTGGGGCTAAAGTTAGGGCTAGGGTTGGGGCTAAAGTTAGGGCTAGGGTTGGGGCTAAAGTTAGGGCTAGAGTTGGGATTAGGGTTTGGATTAGGGTTGGCATTAGGGTAACGTTTGGGATTGAGGTTGGGATTAGGGGTGTATTGGTGATTAGGGTTAGGTTTGAGATTAGGATTAGGGGTGTGTTGGTTTTAGGGTTCTGATTAGGGTTGAGATTAGGGTTGTGATTATCGTTAGGGTTGTAATTAGGATTATGGATCGGGTTGGGATTAGGGGTGTGTTGGGGTTAGGGTTGGAGTTAGAATTGTGGGGTTTCCACTGTTTAGGTACATCAGGGGTTCTCCAAACGCCACAGCCAATTTTGCGCTCAAAAAGTCAAATGGTGCTCCCTCCCTTCTGAACTCTGCCGTGCGCCCAAACAGTGGTTTACCCCGCATATGGGGCATCAGCGTACTCGGGATAAATTGGACTGCAACTTTTGGGGTCCAATTTCTCCTGCTACCCTTGTGAAAATAAAAACTTGGGGGCTAAAAAATCTTTTTGGTGGAATTTTTTTTTTTTTAATTTTCACAACTCTGCATTATAAAATTTCTATGAAGCACTTGGGCATTCAAAGTTCTAACCACACATCTAGATAAGTTCCTTGGGGGGTCTAGTTTCCAAAATGGGATCACTTGTTGGGGGTTTCTACTGTTTAGGTACATCAGGGGCTCTGCAAACGCAACATAACGCCCACAGACCTGTCATGATCTCTGCAGGCAGAGATCATAGCAAGCCTATAGAGGGACAAGCTCTCGGAAGATGGAACTATACTGACCATGAACTAAGCCTGCCGCGCAACTAGAAATAGCCAGGTAGCATTTCCTATTTATAGCTAGATGCCCAGCTCTGGCCTAAGACCTAAATAGCTAGCAGAGGGAAATACAAGACCTGGCTCACCTCTAGAGAAATATTCCAAAGAAGACAGTAGCCCCCCACATATAATGACGGTGAGTTCAGATGAAACAACAAACGCAGCAGGAAAATAGTCTTAGCAAATTTGAGGTCCGCTTACTAGATAGCAGAAGACAGATAGTATACTTTCATGGTCAGCAGAAAAACACTAACAAAACACCATCCAGAGATTACCTTAAACTCTGGCATTAACTCATAACGCCAGAGTAGCAATCCCTGATCAACGAGAGCTTTCCAGACACAGTAACAAAACTTCAGCTGTGAACTGGAACAAATAGGCAAAACAAAACATGGACAAAAGTCCAACTTATCTAGTAGTTGTCTAGAAGCAGGAACAAGCACTGAGAGGCATCAGATAACATTGTTGACCGGCAAGAAACCACCAGAGAAATGAGCTTAAATAGCGACACCCACTACTGATGGAACCAGGTGAAACAGGAAAGAGGATGACAAGTCCAATTCCACAAGCGGCCACCGGGGGAGCCCAGAATCCAAATTCACAACAGTACCCCCCCCTCAAGGAGGGGGCACCGAACCCTCACCAGATCCACCAGGGCGACCAGGACGAGCCCTATGGAAGGCACGAACAAGATCAGAAGCATGAACATCAGATGCATTGACCCAAGAATTATCCTCCTGGCCGTAACCCTTCCAGTTGACCAGATACTGGAGTTTCCGTCTGGAAACACGAGAGTCCAAAATTTTCTCCACAACGTACTCCAACTCACCCTCAACCAACACCGGAGCAGGAGGCTCAACTGAAGGTACAACAGGTACCTCATACCTGCGCAATAACGACCGATGAAAAACGTTATGAATGGAAAAGGACGCAGGGAGGTCCAAACGGAAAGAAACAGGATTAAGAATCTCCAATATTCTATAAGGGCCGATGAACCGAGGTTTAAACTTAGGAGAAGAGACCCTCATAGGGACAAAACGAGAAGACAACCACACTAAATCTCCAACACAAAGCCGAGAACCAACACGACGATGACGGTTGGCAAAACGCTGAGTCTTCTCCTGGGACAACTTCAAATTGTCCATAACCTGCCCCCAGATGTGATGCAATCTCTCCACCACCGCATCCACTCCAGGACAATCCGAGGATTCCACCTGACCGGAGGAAAATCGAGGGTGAAACCCCGAATTACAGAAAAACGGGGACACCAAGGTGGAAGAACTGGCCCGATTATTGAGGGCGAACTCTGCCAATGGCAAAAAAGCAACCCAATCATCCTGGTCAGCAGAGACAAAACACCTCAGATATGTCTCAAGGGTCTGATTAGTCCGCTCGGTCTGGCCATTAGTCTGAGGGTGAAAAGCAGATGAAAAAGACAAATCTATGCCCATCCTAGCACAGAATGCCCGCCAAAATCTAGACACAAATTGGGTACCTCTGTCAGAAACAATATTCTCAGGAATACCGTGCAATCGGACAACATTCTGAAAAAACAGAGGAACCAACTCAGAAGAAGAAGGCAACTTGGGCAGAGGAACCAAATGGACCATTTTAGAGAAACGGTCACAGACCACCCAGATGACAGACATCTTCTGGGAAACAGGCAGATCTGAAATAAAATCCATCGAGATGTGTGTCCAAGGCCTCTTAGGAATAGGCAAGGGCAACAGCAGTCCGCTAGCCCGAGAACTACAAGACTTGGCCCGAGCACAAACGTCACATGACTGCACAAAGACTCGCACATCTCGTGACAGGGAAGGCCACCAGAAGGATCTTGCCACCAAATCCCTGGTACCAAAAATTCCGGGATGACCTGCCAATGCAGAAGAATGTACCTCAGAGATGACTCTGCTGGTCCAATCATCCGGAACAAACAGTCTATCAGGCGGACAACGATCCGGTCTATCCGCCTGAAACTCTTGCAAGGACCGCCGCAGATCAGGAGAAACGGCCGACAAAATTACTCCCTCCCTAAGGATACCTGTGGGTTCAGAATTACCAGGAGAGTCCGGGTCAAAACTCCTAGAAAGGGCATCTGCCTTAACATTCTTAGAACCCGGTAGGTATGACACCACAAAATTAAAGCGAGAAAAAAATAAAGACCAGCGCGCCTGTCTAGGATTCAGGCGTCTGGCAGTCTCAAGATAAATCAAATTTTTGTGGTCAGTCAATACCACCACCTGATGCCTAGCCCCCTCGAGCCAATGGCGCCACTCCTCAAACGCCCACTTCATGGCCAAAAGCTCCCGATTCCCAACATCATAATTCCGCTCAGCGGGCGAAAATTTGCGAGAAAAGAAGGCACAAGGCCTAATGACGGAGCAGTCGGAACCTTTCTGCGACAACACTGCCCCAGCTCCGATCTCCGAAGCGTCAACCTCAACCTGAAAAGGCAGATTCACATCAGGCTGACGCAACACAGGGGCAGAGGCAAAACGGCGCTTAAGCTCCTGAAAGGCCTCTACAGCATGAGGGGACCAATTAGCAACATCAGCGCCTTGTCTGGTCAAATCAGTCAGTGGTTTAACGACATCCGAAAAACCAGCAATAAATCGGCGGTAAAAGTTGGCAAAGCCCAAAAATCTCTGAAGACCCTTAAGAGAGGAGGGCTGAGTCCAGTCACAAATAGCTTGCACCTTGACGGGATCCATCTCAATGGAAGAGGGAGAAAAAATATACCCCAAAAAGGAAATTTTCTGGACCCCAAAAACGCACTTAGACCCCTTCACACATAAAGAATTAGACCGCAGAACCTGAAAAACTCTCCTGACCTGCTGGACATGAGAGTCCCAGTCATCAGAAAAAATCAGAATATCATCCAGATATATTATCATAAATTTATCCAGAAAATCGCGGAAAATATCATGCATAAAAGACTGGAAAACTGAAGGGGCATTAGAAAGACCAAAAGGCATGACCAAATACTCAAAGTGGCCCTCGGGCGTATTAAATGCGGTCTTCCACTCATCCCCCTGCCTGATCCGCACCAAATTATACGCCCCACGAAGATCAATTTTAGAGAACCACTTAGCACCCTCTATACGAGCAAACAAATCAGTAAGCAATGGCAATGGGTATTGATACTTAACAGTGATCTTATTCAGAAGCCGATAATCAATACATGGTCTCAAAGAGCCGTCTTTTTTTGAGACAAAGAAAAACCCAGCTCCCAAGGGAGAAGAAGATGGACGAATATGTCCCTCTTCCAAAGACTCCTTTATATATTCCCGCATAGCAGCATGTTCCGGCACAGACAAATTAAACAAACGACCCTTTGGATATTTACAACCCGGTATCAAATCTATGGCACAATCGCACTCACGGTGCGGAGGTAACGACCCAAGCTTGGGTTCGTCAAAGACGTCTTGATAATCAGAGAGGAACTCAGGGACTTCAGAGGGAATGGACGACGAAATAGAAACCAAAGGTACGTCCCCATGAATACCCTTACATCCCCAGCTCAACACAGACATTGCTCTCCAGTCCAAGACTGGGTTGTGAGACTGCAACCATGGCAATCCCAGTACCAAATCGTCATGTAAATTATACAGCACCAGGAAACGAATAATCTCCTGGTGATCCGGATTGATACGCATGGTTACTTGTGTCCAGTATTGTGGTTTATTATTAGCCAATGGGGTGGAGTCAATCCCCTTCAGAGGAATAAGAGTCTCCAAAGGCTCTAAATCAAAACCACAACGATTGGCAAAGGACCAATCCATAAGACTCAGAGCGGCGCCAGAGTCAACATAGGCGTCCGTGGCAATGGATGACAAAGAGCAAATCAGGGTTACAGACAAAATAAACTTAGACTGAATGGTGCCAATGGAAACAGACTTATCAAGCTTCTTTGTACGCCTAGAGCATGCTGATATAACATGAGTAGAATCCCCACAATAGAAACACAATCCATTCTTCCGTCTAAAATTCTGTCGCTCGCTCCTGGACAGAATTCTATCACACTGCATACTTTCTGGCGTCTTTTCCATAGACACCGCCAGATGGTGCACCGGTTTGCGCTCCCGCAGACGCCTATCAATCTGAATAGCCATTGTCATGGACTCATTCAGACCTGCAGGCAAAGGGAACCCCACCATAACATCCTTAACGGCATCAGAGAGACCTTCTCTGAAAGTTGCCGCCAAGGCGCACTCATTCCACTGAGTAAGCACAGACCATTTACGGAATTTTTGGCAGAAAACTTCAGCTTCGTCTTGCCCCTGAGATAGTGCCATCAAAGTCTTTTCTGCCTGAAGTTCCAAATGAGGTTCCTCATAAAGCAAGCCCAAGGCCAGAAAAAACGCATCCACATCGCGTAACGCAGGATCCCCTGCTGGCAATGAGAAGGCCCAATCTTGAGGGTCACCCCTGAGCAAGGAAATCACAATCCTAACCTGCTGAGCAGGGTCTCCAGCTGAACGAGACTTCAGGGACAAATAAAGCTTACAATTATTTCGGAAATTCTGGAAGCTAGTTCTATTCCCTGTGAAGAACTCCGGCAAAGGAATTCTCGGCTCAGATACCGGAGCATGTACCACAAAATCTTGTAAATTTTGTACTTTCGTGATGAGATTATTCAAACCCGCAGTTACACTCTGGAGATCCATTATTGTCAGGTGCACACAGAGCATACAGAGATTAGGAGGAGAGAGAGAAAAAAGACTGCAGCAAGGCAGACTGGAGGAAAAAAAAAAAAAAAAAAAATTCCAGCAGACTTCTTATAACTCTCCTTTCTCAACCTGGGTCTTTAACACTTTATTGGCCGGTCAAACTGTCATGATCTCTGCAGGCAGAGATCATAGCAAGCCTATAGAGGGACAAGCTCTCGGAAGATGGAACTATACTGACCATGAACTAAGCCTGCCGCGCAACTAGAAATAGCCAGGTAGCATTTCCTATTTATAGCTAGATGCCCAGCTCTGGCCTAAGACCTAAATAGCTAGCAGAGGGAAATACAAGACCTGGCTCACCTCTAGAGAAATATTCCAAAGAAGACAGTAGCCCCCCACATATAATGACGGTGAGTTCAGATGAAACAACAAACGCAGCAGGAAAATAGTCTTAGCAAATTTGAGGTCCGCTTACTAGATAGCAGAAGACAGATAGTATACTTTCATGGTCAGCAGAAAAACACTAACAAAACACCATCCAGAGATTACCTTAAACTCTGGCATTAACTCATAACGCCAGAGTAGCAATCCCTGATCAACGAGAGCTTTCCAGACACAGTAACAAAACTTCAGCTGTGAACTGGAACAAATAGGCAAAACAAAACATGGACAAAAGTCCAACTTATCTAGTAGTTGTCTAGAAGCAGGAACAAGCACTGAGAGGCATCAGATAACATTGTTGACCGGCAAGAAACCACCAGAGAAATGAGCTTAAATAGCGACACCCACTACTGATGGAACCAGGTGAAACAGGAAAGAGGATGACAAGTCCAATTCCACAAGCGGCCACCGGGGGAGCCCAGAATCCAAATTCACAACACAGACCATTCTATCAAAGTCTGCATTCCAAAACGGCGCTCCTTCTCTTCCGAGCTCTGCCATGCGCCCAAACAGTTGTCCACCCCACACATGGGGTATCAGCCTACTCAGCATAAATTGCACAATAAATTTTGGGGTCCCATTTCTCCTGTTACCCTTGTGAAAGTAAAAATTTGGGGGTGAAAAGATCATTTTTGTGGAAAAAATATGATTTTTTTTATTTTTATGGCTCTACATTATAAACTTCTGTGAAGCAGTTGGGGGTTCATAGTGCTCACCACACATCTAGATAAGCTCTTTGGGGGGGTCTAGTTTCCAAAATGGGGTCACTTGGGGGGGGTTTCTACTGTTTAGGTACATCAGGAGCTCTGCAAATGCAACATGATGCCCGCAGACCATCCCATCAAAGTCTGCATTCCAAGCTGCGCTCCTTCCATTACGAGCCACGATGGGTGTCCAAACAGTGCCCCCCCAACATATGGGGTATCAGCATACTCAGGACAAACTGGTCACCAGATTTTGTGGTCCAATGTCTCCTGCTACCCTTGAGAAAATAAAAAATTGCAGGCTAAAAAATCATTTTTGAGGAAAAAAAAGGATTTTTTATTTTCACGGCTCTACGTTATAAACTTCCGTGAAGCACCTGGGGATTTAAAGTGCTCACCTCACATCTAGATAAGTTCCCTAAGGGGTCTAGTTTCCAAAATGGAGTCACTTGTGGGGGTTTCCACTGTTTAGGCACATCAGGGGCTCTCCAAACGCAACATGGCGTCCGATCTCAATTCCAGCCAATTCTACATCGAAAAAGTAAAACGGCACTCCTTCTCTTCCAAGCTCTGCGGTGCGCCCAAACAGTGGTTTACTCCCACATATGGGGTATCGACGTACTCAGGAGAAATTGCACAACAACTTTTGTGGTCAAATATCTCCTGTTACCCTTGTGAAAATAAGAATTTGTGGGCGAAAAGATCATTTTTGTGTAAACAAATGTGATTTTTTAATTTTCACGGCTTTACTTTATAAACTTCTGTGAAGCACTTGGGGGCTCAAAGTGCTCACAGCACATCTAGATAAGTTCCTTAAGGGGTCTAGTTTTCAAAATGGTGTCACTTGTGGAGCGTTTCCACTGTTTAGGCACATCAGGGGCTCTCCAGACGCGACATGGCGTCTGATCTCAATTCCAGCCAATTCTACATTGAAAAAGCAAAATGGCACTCCTTCTCTTCCAAGCTCTGCGGTGCGCCCAAACAGTGGTTTACTCCCACATATGGGGTATCGGCGTAGTCAGGAGAAATTGCACAACAAAATTTATGGTTAAATTTCTGTTTTTACACTTGTGAAAATAAAAAAAAATGGTTCTGAAGTAAAATGTTTGTTTTCATTTTTTCCTTCCACATAGTTTCAGTTCCTGTGAAGCACGTAAAGGGTTAATAAACTTTCTGAATGTGGTTTTGAGCACCTTGAGGGGTGCAGTTTTTAGAATGGTGTCACACTTGGTTATTTTCTATCATATAGACCCCTCAAAATGACTTCAAATGTGATGTGGTCCCTAAAAAAAATGGTGTTGTAAAAATGAGAAATTGCTGGTCAACTTTTAACCCTTATAACTCCCTAAAAAAAAAAAATGGTTTCCAAAATTGAGCTGATGTAAAGTAGACATGTGGGAAATGTTATTTATTAACTATTTTTTGTGACATATCTCTCTGATTTAAGGGCATAAAAATACAAAGTTTGAAAATTGCAAAATTGTAAAAATGTTCGCCATATTTCTATTTTTTTCATAAATAATCGCAAGTAATATCGAAGAAATGTTACCACTAACATGAAGTACAATATGTCACAAAAAAACAATCTCAGAATCAGCAGGATCCGTTAAAGAGTTCCAGAGTTATAACCTCATAAAGTGACAGTGGTCAGAACTGTAAAAATTGTCTCGGTCATTAAGTACCAAATTGGCTCTGTCACTAAGGGGTTAAACATCCCCATAAATAGCCCCCCCTCCCCAACTGCATCCCAGCATCTATCTCTAACCCTTCTTTTGGCCTCTCACAATTTTCCACCTCTAAGACACACAAAGATGGTAACACCCTTGATCTTGATCGTTGTCCGTCTCTGTTCAATCTCCTACCTAGATTATTCACCTCATACCCGCTCTACCCCAAGAAATTGGGACTAACCCCAACTTACACAGTTTTAGGCGCTCTCTAAAAACACATCTGTTTAGGGCGGCCTATCACGTTCCCTAATTAAAGTCCTATTTATATACTGCATATTCTCTACTTCTCTGAACATAATTTGCCATCAAACTCCACCGCATCCAAAAGCACTACAAATAGTGTCTGGTGACTACCTCAGGCAGCCTTTATCTAACCCCCATTTCCGCAAGATGGCTGGACCATCATTGTAAATAATCACCAGTACTTTTTAACATTCCCACCTCATTGTAGATTGTAAGCTCTTACAAGCAGTGTCCATTATTTTTGCTTTAATTATAGAATTATCGTTAACTTTGTAACTTATGACTATTTTTTTATGAACTGACTTGAAAAGCACTGCGGAATGTGTTTGTAATATATAAAGATTATTTTTAAAATCATAATTTTTATTAAAATTCTTTTTTGTGACAACAGTAAAAAACAACAACTCAACCATGAAAGGGACCCGGTCCCTCTTCAAAGATTATTATTATTAGGAGATTGGAGACGGTGAAGTTCAAGCTCATACCTTTGCCACGTGTATGAGGAAACAATCTTTTACTTGACCACAACTGCACGAACGAGGGCTAGCTGTTGTGCTGACAGAGGGTGGAGTAGGGTGAACATGACACACTGCTGTACTATAAGTAAGGTCCAGGCGGGGATGTTATGATGGATTGAGAAAGATATGATATGCTCGTGTCTGAGATTGGTTGAAAACATTCAGAATGTCCACTTCGGTAACAGCTGACACCCTCTCATTTATCACGAATGTAGCGGGTAAACATGTTGAGGTTCTGCGGATTGAGACCTGTGTGAAACACGTGCCACGGTAATGGAGAATAAAGAAGCAGCAGATGTGGTTGATAGGGCGGCCGTAGTTGACAAGGCCCACTAGTCCGCATTTTAAGATAGTGAGTTTCCCAAACTATCGCATGTTGATCGCGCATGTGCCGCTTCATGCATGTAATAGCATGCAGGTAACTGGACACAGTCACTGTAAACAATGTTTCTGTTTGTTTTCACTTTCACGCCTATAAGTCTTCACTTTTTGCAAACTCCCCTAATCCTACTCCTAGTAAAGAACTGTTCATCTCCTCTTCAATCCTCGCCATCCATCTCACCTCCTCCTCAGAACTGTTCCTTAACATACAATCCTGTATCCAAGCACAGACAGCCACCTCATGCCCTCTCCTGCTCCCACCTGCTAACACTTTCTCTGCTCCTTCTCACTGCTGGTGATATCTCTCCAAATCCTGGTCCTCCTCACCACATCCCCACAGTCAGTTCTACCTCTAATACACGATCTATCATACGTTTCCGTAACCTCTCTAATCTTATACCCATTCGCCCAGCCCCCACTTCCCCAGTCCCACTAACAGGAGCTCTGTGGAATGCTCGCTCTGTCTGCAACAAGCTTTCCTACATCCACGATCTTTTTGTTACTATCAAACTTTAATTCCTCGCCATCACCGAAACCTGGCTCACCCCTTCTGACACAGCCTCTCCTGCTGCACTTTCGAATGGTGGCTTCCACCTTTCTCACACACCCCGCCCCAGCAGCAAGCATGGCGGAGGAGTTGGTTTTCTCCTTTCAGATAACTGCTCCTTCACCCCAATCCCACTGCCACCCTCTGTTACCCTCCCTTCCTTTGAGGTGCACTATGTGCGCACCTATGCCCCCACCAACCTCCAACTGGCTGTCATTTACCGCCCCCCACAGGGCCAGCCACCACCTTCTTTGACCACTACACCACCTGGCTACTTCATTTCCTTTCTGCGGACATCCCCACTATCATCATGGGCGACTTCAACATCCCCATTGACAATTCCCTCTAAGCTGCCACTAAACTTCTATCACTTCCTCCTTTGGCCTCACTCAATGGTCTTCTGCAGCCACTCACAAAGATGGTCACACATTGGACCTCATCTTCACCCGCCTCTGCTCCCTATCTAACAGCTCTAACTCACCTCTTCCTCTTTCTCCCCACAATCTACTCACATTCTCTTCCCTCTCCACTCCTTGTCTACAATCCCCACCCCACAAACTTGCACACCCTCGCAGAAATCTTAAAACACCTTGATCTACATTCACTCTCTGAATCACTCCTCCCTCTCACAGAAATAAGTTCCCTACACAATGCGGATGACGCTGCCGCTCTATATAACACTACAATAGCTGCAGCTTTGGAATCTCTTGCCCCTCTCACACACACCAAAGCTCACAAAATCAACAGACAGCCCTGGCACACCAGCCTGACCAAAGAACTGAGGCGAGCTTCCAGGGCTGCAGAGCGGAGATGGAAACCTCACTCACCACAGATAAAAAACCTACTTCTCGTCTCTCATATCCTCCCTGTCTCACAACCCTAAACAGTTATTCAACATCTTCAACTCTCTCCTCCGTCCCCCAGCACCTCCTCTCTCCCCACTCATCTCAGCTGAAAGACTTTGCCTCATTTTTCAAGCAGAAGATTGAGAACATCAAAGACAGTTTTAGTCGACAACACCTAGAGCCCTTCCTCCCAACTACCCAGCCCTCCACCACCTCCAAAACCAACTTCTCCACCATTACAGAAGATCGACTCTCCACTCTACTCTGAAGATCGCATCTCACCACCTGTGCACTTGACCCAATCCCTTCCCACTACATCTCAAAAGTCGCCACAGTCTTCATCCTAATTCTAACCCATCTCTTCAACCTATCACTAAAAACTGGTGTTTTCCCCTCAAACTTTAAACATGCCTCAATCACACCTATCCTCAAAAAGCCCTCTCTTGACCCATCCTCTGTATATAGCTATCGCCCTATATCACTTCTCCCCTATGCCTCAAAACTGGAACAACACGTCCATCTTGAACTGTACTCCCATCTATCTTCTTGCTCCCTTTTCGACCGCTTACAATCATGCTTCCGGTCACACCACTCCACTGAAACTGCCCTAACTAAGGTCACCAATGACCTCTTAACCGCCAAGAGCAAGCGACACTACTCTATCCTCCTCCTCCTTGACCTGTCCTCTGCCTTTGACACAGTGGACCATTCCCTATTACTACAGACCCTCTCATCCCTTGGCATCACAGACTTGGCCCAATCCTGGATCTTGTCATACCTAACTGACTGAACATTCAGAATCTTCCATTCACACACCACCTCCTCACCTCGCCCCTTATCTGTCGGAGTCCCGCAAGGTTCAGTTCTAGGGCCCCTGCTCTTCCCCATTTACACTTTTGGCCTGGGACAGCTCATAGAATCTCACGGTTTTCAGTATCATCTCTATGCTGATGACACATAGATCTACATCTCTGGACCAGATATCACCACCCTACTAACCAGAATCCCTCAATGTCTATCCGCTATTTCATCCTTCTACGCTAGATTTCTAAAACTTAACATGGACAAAACAGAATTCATTGTCTTTCCCCCATCTCACGCGACCCCACCAACGAACCTATCCATTACAGTAAACGGCTGCCCACTCTCCCCAGTCCCACAAGCTCGCTGTCTCGGGGTAATCCTTTACACTGATCTCTCCTTCAAACCGCATATCCAAGCCCTTTCCACTTCCTGCCGCCTTCAACTCAAAAATATTTCACGAATCCTTACATTCCTAAACCAAGAATCTGCAAAAACCCTAGTCCATGCCCTCATCATCTCCCGCCACTGTAACCTCCTGCTGTGGCCTCCCCTCGAACACTCTCCCACCCCTCCAATCTATTCTAAACTCAGCTGCCCGACTAATCCACCTGTCCCCCCGCTATTCCCAGGCCTCTCCCCTGTCAATTCCTTCACTGGCTCCCCATTACCCAGAGACTCCAGTACAAAAGCCTAACCATGACATACAAAGCCATCCACAACCTGTCTCCTCCATACATCTGTGACCTCATCTCCCGATACTTTCCTGCACATAACCTCCAATCCTCACAAGATCTCCTTCTCTACTCCCCTCTTATCTCCTCTTCCCACAATCGCATACAAGATTTATTTCGCGCATCACACTACTCTGGAACTCTCTACCACAACATATCAGACTCTCATCTACCATCGAAACCTTCAATAAGAACCTGAAGACCTACCTCTTCCAGCAAGCCTACAACCTGAAGTAATCCCCGATCGACCAAACCACTGCATGACCAGCTCTATCCTTACCTACTGTATCCTCACCCATCCCTTGTAGATTGTGAGCCCTCGCGGGCAGGGTCCTCTCTCTTCCTGTACCTGTTGTGACTTGTATTGTTCAAGATTATTGTACCTGCTTTTATGTATACCCTTCCTCACATGTAAAGCGCCATGGAATAAATGGCGCTATAATAATAAATAATAATAATATTCAATTTATTAGATTTCTTGACTATACTCAGTTGTTTTTTATTACAAAGTTGGCAGATAAAGTGAGTTCGTTCATCCTATGCCGTCTTTAAAAAAGGGCCAGGCTAGCCAACTTTTGTCGCCCCTGAGAACGGCAGACCCACAACCGCTGCTTGCCACAGCCAAAGTTGTTCCTGAGGATGCTGTTCTTGTCATGGTTGCACCACTCAGTGTCTGTGTGGGAAGCCGCAACATAACCCAAGTAGGTTATGTACCTCCTCTGATGAGCTACTCAGCTGTATGCCTCTGGGATCACACCAAGTGGGATCTACAAACTCATGGTCATCCTCTCTGTTCTCCCACTCCTCACCCTGAAAAATCACCCTCCTCCTCTTCCTGCCCTGAGAGCACAGTACAGTCTGCATGCACCTCAGGTATCTGAATCTCATCAGGATCACCTCCACCCTCGGAGGTTAACTTCTGGTGATGAGGGTCTGAATTTTGCTCTAACCCTACTGCATCTGGCCCCGAATCCAATTGAAAAAAATGTTGACAGTCGATGCAGATGCTTTCCTCTTCTTGAGTCTGTGAATCTGCAGACCTCTGATGTCCATGAAATAGAATATGCAAACACCTCTGTAGACTCACCCATATGTGGTTCTCCACGGTCAGTTGGAGAGTTGCGACGTGTGGGGAAACAAGGGTAATTGGAGCGCCACTTATAAGGATTGCACAGTGTGTGATGTTAAGATGGAGGAATAGGAGGAGAGGCCACTTGATGCAGAGCTTGCCATACACTGGAGATCATGCTCTTTCTGGCTCTCATCTACAAGTTTTGCAGCTGCCAAAAAAAGGAAGTCGAGTAGCCCATTCAGTAACATATGAAAATACTGCACAATTACTCTCTGCAGCAAAACAAACCTACTCCATCGATAATCTAAACAGCTATTCAATGCTTTCAATTGTTTCCTCCATCCCACAGCTCCTCCTACACTCATCTCAGCTGAAGACTTTGCCTCATTCTTCAAGCAGATTGACAACATTAGGCAAAGCTTTTGTCCATCCTCAAATAATCACCTCTCATCCTCCAAAACCAACTTCTACACCATCACGGAAGATCAACTTTCCTCTTTACTTTCCAAACCACGTATTACCACATTATAAACCTTGCCACAGTCTTTATCACAACCTTAATACGTAACAATCTCGCTTCATTTTGCCTCGAGATCATGTATCTCCTGGCGCTTGAATGAAAACTTGCTCCAGGATCACATATATAAAACTAGGATTGAACAAACAATCATAGAATTCCTGGCTGACCACGGGAGAGACACCACGTCCCCTACTGTGAAATGGGAGGCTTTAAAAAGTGTAATAAGAGGCGTCCTCATCTCTCATGGTGCTCGCTTGAAAAAGGAAAGAGCGGCAGAAATAGTCAGCCTAACAGAGCAAATTCACCAATTGAAAAACAAACATAAACGAAACCTTGAGGCTAACACATTTGTTCAGCTCTCCTCAGCCAGACAAAAGTTGCTAACCATCATAGATCAAAAATCCAGGTGTCTCAGAGAGAGACTCAAGAGCCGATTCTACCAGCTTGGCAATAAAAGTGGTAGGCTCTTGGCCAGAGCCCTCAATCGACGTAATCCTAATACCTACATCCCTTTTATTAGGAGCAGACAGGGGACAAAAGTATTTCATACCAGAGATATTCTTTCTAACTTTAGTGAATACTATAAAATCCCTTTATAATATAGCAGGACATTATAAAGATGCCCCACTACATTCGTTACGTAACAAAATTAAATCATACCTACAGGAACACAAATTACCCATACTGCCTGAAGGTGATTTGCTTGATCTTGAAAGGGAATTCTCAGTGGAGGAGGTTTCTGAAACCATTAGAGACTTGAAACAAGGAAAGAGCCCGGGTCCTGACGGGTTTTCAGCAGGCTTCTACAAGTCGTTCAACAAGTTACTCAGTCCAATATTTCTGAAGGCTTGTAACTCTGTCTCTCTTGGAGAGCCCTTTCCTTCTCAGGCACTCACCGCTCACATAACAGTTCTACCCAAGCCTGGTAAAGATCCCTCTACATGTGATAATTATCGCCCGATTTCTCTGATAAATTTAGATATTAAAATATATGCGAAGATGTTAGCCAATAGGTTACGCCCCTTGTTACCAAAATTAATAAACCAAGATCAGGTGGGCTTTGTGCCAGGACGAGAAGCTAGAGACAACACAATTCGTACCATATCCCTACTTGATAAGGCGGGTGGGGGATCCCCTATGTATCATGTCAATCGATGCTGAAAAAGCCTTTGACCGGGTGCATTGGGAGTTCATCTTTCAAACCCTAGAGGAAATTGGCTTCACCCCTTAAGCCCCGAGGGTGGTTTGCACATTAACGACCAGGCCAGTTTTTACAATTCTGACCACTGTCCCTTTATGAGGTTATAACTCTGGAACGCTTCAACGGATCTTGGCGATTCTGACATTGTTTTCTCGTGAGATATTGTACTTCATGTTAGTGGTAAAATTTATTCGATATAACTTGTGTTTATTTGTGAAAAAAATGGAAATTTGGCAAAAATTTTGAAAATGTCACAATTTTCCAACTTTGAATTTTTATGCCCTTAAATAACAGAGATACGTCACGCAAAATACTTAATAAGTAACATTTGCCACATGTCTACTTTACATCAGCACAATTTTGGAAACAAAATTTTTTTTTTGTTAGGGAGTTATAAGGGTTAAAAGTTGACCAGCAATTTCTCATTTTTACAACACCATTTTTTTTTAGGGACCACATCTCATTTGAAGTCATTTTGAGGGGTCTATATGATAGAAAATAACCAAGTGTTACACCATTCTAAAAACTGCACCCCTCAAGGTGCTCAAAACCACATTCAAGAAGTTTATTAACCCTTCAGGTGTTTCACAGGAATTTTTGGAATGTTTAAATAAAAATGAACATTTAACTTTTTTTCACACAAAATTTACTTCAGCTCCAATTTCTTTTATTTTACCAAGGGTAACAGGAGAAAATGGACCCAAAAAGATGTTGTACAATTTGTCCTGAGTACGCCAATACCCGATATGTGGGGGTAAACCACTTTTTCGGCACATGACAGAGCTCGGAAGCGAAGGAGCGCCATTTGACTTTTCAATGCAAAATTGACTGGAATTGAGATGGGACGCCATGTTGCGTTTGGAGAGCCCCTGATGTGCCTAAACATTGAAACCCCCCACAAGTGACACCATTTTGGAAAGTAGACCCCTTAAGGAACTTATCTAGATGTGTGTTGAGCACTTTGACCCAACAAGTGCTTCACAGAAGTTTATAATGCAGAGCCGTAAAAATAAAAAATCATATTTTTTCACAAAAATGATCTTTTCGCCCCCAATTTTTTATTTTCCCAAGGGTAAGAGAAGAAATTAGACCACAAAAGTTGTTGTTCAATTTGTCCTGAGTACAACGATACCCCATATGTGGGGGTAAAGCACTGTTTGGGCGCATAGCAGAGCTCGGAAGGGAAGGAGCGCCATTTGACTTTTCAATGCAAAATTGACTGGAATTGAGATGGGACACCATGTCGCGTTTGGAGAGCCCCTGATGTGCCTAAACATTAAAACCCCCCACAAGTGACACCATTTTGGAAAGTAGACCCCTTAAGGAACTTATCTTGATGTGTTTTGAGAGCTTTGAACCCCCAAGTGTTTCACTACAGTTTATAACGCAGAGCCGTGAAAATAAAAAATTATTTTTTTTTCAGAAAAATGATATTTTAGCCCCCAGTTTTGTATTTTCACAAGGGTAACAGGATAAATTGGACTCCAAAAGTTGTTGTCCAATTTGTCCTGAGTACGCTGATACCCCGTATGTGGGGGGGAACCACTGTTTGGGCGCATGGCAGAGCTCGGAAGGGAAGGAGCGCCATTTGGAATGCAGACTTAGATGGATTGGTCTGCAGGCGTCACATTGCATTTGCAGAGCCCCTGATGTACCCAAACAGTACAACCCCCCCACAAGTGACCCCCATATTGGAAACTAGACCTCCTGAGGAACTTATCTAGATGTGTTTTGAGAGCTTTGAACCCCCAAGTGTTTCACTACAGTTTATAACGCAGAGCCGTGAAACTAAAAATTCTTTTTTTTTTTTCAGAAAAATGATTTTTTAGCCCCCAGTTTTATATTTTCACAAGGGTAACAAGATAAATTGGACCCCAAAAGTTGTTGTCCAATTTGTCCTGAGTACGATGATACCCCATATGTGGGGGGGAACCACTGTTTGGGCGCATGGCAGAGCTCGGAAGGGAAGGAGCGCCATTTGGAATGCAGACTTAGATGGATTGGTCTGCAGGCGTCATGTTGCATTTGCAGAGCCCCTGATGTACCCAAACAGTATAAACCCCCCATAAGTGACCCCATATTGGAAACTAGACCTCCCAAGGAACTTATCTAGATGTGTTGTGAGAACTTTGAACCCCCAAGTGTTTCACTACAGTTTACAACGCAGTGCCGTGAAAATAAAAAATCCTTTTTTTTCCCACAAAAATGATTTTTAGCCCCCCAAATTTTTATTTTCCCAGAGACAACAAGGGAACTTGGACCCCAAAAGTTGTTGTCCAATTTGTCCCGAGTACGCTGATGCCCGAAATGTTGGGGTAAACCCCTGTTTGGGCGCACGGGAGAGCTCGGAACAGAAGGAGCACTGTTTTACTTTTTCAACGCAGAATTGTCTGGAATTGAGATCGGACGCCATGTCACGTTTGGAGAGCCCCTGATGTACCTAAACAGTGGAAACTCCCCAATTCTACCTGAAACTAATCCAAACACACCCCTAACCCTAATCCCAACTGTAACCCTAACCACACCCCTAACCCTGACACACCCCTAATTCTAATCCCAACCCTAATCCCAACCGTAAATGTAATCCAAACCCTAACCCTAACTTTATCCCCAACCCTAACTTTATCCCCAACCCTAACTTTATCCCCAACCCTAACTTTATCCCCAACCCTAACTTTAGCTCCAACCCTAGCCCCAACCCTAGCCCCAACCCTAACCCTAACCCTAGCCCTAACCCTAATGGGAAAATGGAAATAAATACATTTTTTTAATTTTATTATTTTTCCCTAACTAAGGGGATGATGAAGGGAAGTTTGATTTACTTTTATAGCGTTTTTTATATCGGATTTTTATGATTGGCAGCTGTCACACACTAAAAGACGCTTTTTATAGCAAAAAAGTTTTTGCGTCTCCACATCTTGAGACCTATAATTTTTCCGTATTTTGGTCCACAGAGTCATGTGAGGTCTTGTTTTTTGTGGGACGAGTTGACGTTTTTATTGGTAACATTTTCGGACATGTGACAGTTTTTGATCACTTTTATTCCGATTTTTGTGAGGCAGAATGACCAAAAACCAGCTATTCATGAATTTCTTTTGGGGGAGGCGTTTATTCCGTTCCACGTTTGGTAAAATTGATAAAGCAGTTTTATTCGTCGGGTCAGTACGATTACAGCGATATCTCATTTATATCACTTTTTTATGTTTTGGCGCTTTTATACGATAAAAGCTATTTTATAGAAAAAATAATTATTTTGGCATCGCTTTATTCTGAGGACTATAACTTTTTTATTTTTTTGGTTATGATGCTATATGGTGGCTCGTTTTTTGCGGGACAAGATGACGTTTTCAGCGGTTCCATGGTTATTTATATCCGTCTTTTTGATCGCGTGTTATTTCACTTTTTGTTCGGCGGTATGATAATAAAGCGTTGTTTTTTGGCTCTTTTTTTCTTTTTTTCTTACGGTGTTCACTGAAGGGGTTAACTAGTGGGACAGTTTTATAGGTCGGGTCGTTACGGACGCGGCGATACTAAATATGTGTACTTTTATTGTTTTTTTTTTTTGTTTTTTTTTAGATAAAGAAATGTATTTATGGGAATAATATTTTTTTTTTCTTCTTTATTTAGGAATTTTTTTTTATTTTTTTTTTACACATGTGGAAAATTTTTTTTTAAACTTTTTTACTTTGTCCCAGGAGAAACATCAGAGATCACCGATCTGATAGTTTGCATAGCACTCTATCAGATCGGCGCTCTCACTCACATCGCTGCAGGCTGCAGCTTTCATCTGCAGCCTGCTCCGGACCCGGAAGTACTCCCTGCAGGACCCGGATGCAGCCCAGCGGCCATTTTGGATCCGGGGCCTGCAGGGAGGAGATGCTCGGTGCAAGGTGAGTACATTCCCTTGTACCGATCGTCTCAGGGAAGCCCGCAGGGAGCCCCCTCCCTGCGCGATGCTTCCCTGTACCCCCGGTACACCGCGATCATGTTTGATCGCGGTGTGTTGGAGGTTAATGTGCCGGGGGCGGTCCGTGACCGCTCCTGGCACATAGTGCCGGATATCAGCTGCGATAGGCAGCTGACACCCGGCCGCGATCGGCCGCGCTCCCCCCGTGAGCGCGGCCGATCGGCTATGACGTACTATCCCGTCACTGGGAATTAAGTCCCAGGTCACCTTGACGGGATAGTACGTCATTAAGGGGTTAAAAGAAAATATGTTGCGCAGGATCTCCGCCTTGTACTCTTCCCCTAGTGCACAGGTCAAGGTAAACGGTGTATTATCGGATTTGTTTCCGATCAGAAATGGTACGAGGCAGGGGTGCCCGCTTTCCCCCCTTTTATATGTTCTAACAATGGAACATCTGGCTGTGGCCCTGAGAAATAACCCCTCAATTAAGGGTATAAAATTACGATCTGAACAACATAAGCTAGCACTTTTTGCAGATGACATCCTCCTATATATTACATCCCCCTCTACGAGCTTACCAAACATTATTTCGGAACTAAATAAATTCGGCCTTTTAAGTAATTTTAAAATGAACTCCCTTAAATCCGAAATCCTGAATATTTCACTACCACTCCCCTTGGTTGTTAAATTGAGAACTACCTTCCCATTTAAATGGGGTTATGACTTTCTCACCTACCTGGGTATCAAAATTACAAGTAGAACGTCTAAATTGTTTGAGGCCAACTTTGCGCCAACCCTTCAAAAAGCAATATCGGATTTAGAGAATTGGCACAAGCTCCAATTGTCTTGGTTAGGCAGGATTAACGCAGTTAAAATGGATCTTCTGCCTCACCTCTTATACTTTTTTCAAACAATTCCTCTATTCTTACCAGCCTCCTTCTTTTCTCGCCTCAAAAAAATAATCACTCGCTTCGTCTGGTCTCATAACCGGGCACGTATCTCCTACTCATTATTAAGTAGATCTAAATTGATGGGAGGTTTGGGCCTCCCGGATTTTGCGATCTATAGTTACGCATCAATAGGATCATGCATCCTGGATCTTTATCACAGTAAAACCAGTAAAAAGTGGGTAAACCTGGAAAACGATCTTAATGGATGTGACTCTCAAGTTGTTCTTTGGTCTGGAGGCAGGGGACGGGGCTGGATGTTTATATACCCTTTCTCACAAGAAACATATTGCTCCTTATTAAAAACAGGAACAAAGACCTCCAGATAGCAGCTGTCCCGGGCCCCTTGACTCCGATATACGATAATCCCACTTTCCCGGCAGGGCTACATAAAGAGATGTATTTAAACAAAAGAAAAGATTCCAAACCCATCATCCATGATTATTTGAAAGATAATACACCGAAAGAAGAATGGACACTTAAGCTAAAATTTATAATTTATTAATGAACCATTAAAACAGTTAGAAACTGCACAAATGAAACAAGTAACAGAAATAAATGTACAAAAAATATAGAAGAAAGGCAACACTAGTGCCGCATACAAAATAACACCTGCTGGGTAACAAATTAATATAGATAGAGAGGAAGTGTGCCACGAAGTAACCAATAAATACATATAAATATTAAAGAATATACGTAGCGGCACACATATAATAAAATGTCCAACAGGATATAACCTCCTAAGTAGAGAGCAGGTACAGGGGGACAAAGAGTGTGCATATAAATAATATAGGGATAAAGTATCTCATATGAAGTACAATGTTGCAAGTGAGCCCTATATATCTATAGCACATGTGTGCAGGTATACCGGGAAAAGTCCCATGAAACCACATAAGAAGAGCCGTATTATACTTACAAACAATGTAAGGATGTGAGCACACACAGAGTCCTCCCAGTCACGGTATGCGGAAAGGGGAGCCCCGACGCGCGTTTCGCACTTATTGCTTCCTCGGGGGGCGCACATGTGCTATAGATATATAGGGCTCACTTGCAACATTGTACTTCATATGAGATACTTTATCCCTATATTATTTATATGCACACTCTTTGTCCCCCTGTACCTGCTCTCTACTTAGGAGGTTATATCCTGTTGGACATTTTATTATATGTGTGCCGCTACGTATATTCTTTAATATTTATATGTATTTATTGGTTACTTCGTGGCACACTTCCTCTCTATCTATATTAATTTGTTACCCAGCAGGTGTTATTTTGTATGCGGCACTAGTGTTGCCTTTCTTCTATATTTTTTGTACATTTATTTCTGTTACTTGTTTCATTTGTGCAGTTTCTAACTGTTTTAATGGTTCATTAATAAATTATAAATTTTAGCTTAAGTGTCCATTCTTCTTTCGGTGTATTATATATTTTGATGGCGGAGCGCATATTTAGAGCGCCCTCTCTATAGGTTGACTTATTTGAAAGATAATCGGATGAAGTCCCTTCGGGAATTATTCCCAGAGGAAGGAACGCACTCTGTTGACTGTTTTTTTTATGAACAGCTAAAAAGTTATATCCACAAGACTATTAAAGAAACTAATATCAGTAGGCCGCTTACTTCCTTTGAGGTACTCTGCATATCAACAAACCCCCCAGATCATACTGTCTCGCTGCTATATAAAATCTTCAAAGAGGGGGGAGCTTCACTGCAGGGTTGGCCAATGTTTTTCTCGAGATGGGAGGGTGACCTGGGAAGACCCTTGTCTTCCGAGGACAGAGAAAAAATCCTTCTCTTCTCGTCCAGATCGTCATTGTGCGCGGTATCACAGGAGAGGAGCTACAAGATCCTAGCAAGATGGTATAGATGCCCATCCATGATACATGCGGTGTTCCCCACGACTCCTGATGTCTGTTGGAGGTGTTTAACCCCTTTCTGACATCTGACGTACTATCCCATCGAGGTGGGGTGGGCCCGTATGACCACCGACGGGATAGTACGTCATACGCGATCGGCCGCGCTCACGGGGGGAGCGCGGCCGATCGCGGCCGGGTGTCAGCTGCATATCGCAGCTGACATCCGGCACTATGTGCCAGGAGCGGTCACGGACCGCCCCCGGCACATTAACTACCCGGCACACCGCGATCAAACATGATCGCGGTGTACCGGCGGTATAGGGAAGCATCGCGCAGGGAGGGGGCGGGCTTCCCTGAGACCCCCGCAGCAACGCGATGTGATCGCGTTGCTCCGAGGGTCTCCTACCTCCCTCCTCGCCGCAGGTCCCGGCTCCAAGATGGCCGCGGCATCCGGGTCCTGCAGGGAGGGAGGTGGCTTACCGAGTGCCTGCTCAGAGCAGGCGCTGGTAAGCCTGCAGCCCTGCACAGCAGATCGCCGATCTGACAGAGTGCTGTGCACACTGTCAGATCACTGATCTGTAATGTCCCCCCCTGGGACAAAGTAAAAAAAAAAATTTCCACATGTGTAAAAAAATAAATAAAAATAAATTCCTAAATAAAGAAAAAAATATATATATTATTCCCATAAATACATTTCTTTATCTAAATAAAAAAAAAAACAATAAAAGTACACATATTTAGTATCGCCGCGTCCGTAACGACCCAACCTATAAAACTGTCCCACTAGTTAACCCCTTCAGTAAACACCGTGAGAAAAAAAAAAAACGAGGCAAAAAAACAACGCTTTATTACCATACCGCCGAACAAAAAGTGGAATGACACGCGATCAAAAAGACAGATATAAATATCCATGGTACCGCTGAAAACGTCATCTTGTCCCGCAAAAAACGAGCCGCCATACAGCATCATCAGCAAAAAAATAAAAAAGTTATAGTCCTGAGAATAAAGCGATACCAAAATAATTATTTTTTCTATAAAATAGCTTTTATCGTATAAAAGCGCCAAAACATAAAAAAATGATATAAATGAGATATCGCTGTAATCGTACTGACACGAAGAATAAAACTGCTTTATCAATTTTACCAAACGCGGAACGGTATAACCGCCCCCCCCCCAAAGAAATTCATGAATAGCTGGTTTTTGATCATTCTGCCTCACAAAAATCGGAATAAAAAGTGATCAAAAAATGTCATGTGCCCGAAAATGTTACCAATAAAAACGTCAACTCGTCCCGCAAAAAACAAGACCTCACATGACTCTGTGGACTCAAATATGGAAAAATTATAGCTTTCAAAATGTGGTAACGCAAAAAATATGTTTTGCAATAAAAAGCGTCTTTCAGTGTGACGGCAGCCAATCATAAAAATCCGCTAAATAACCGGCTATAAAAGTAGATCAAACCCCCCTTCATTACCCCCTTAGTTAGGGAAAAATAAAAAAAAAATGTATTTATTTCCATTTTTCCATTAGAGTTAGGGTTAGGGTTAGGGTTACGGCTAGGGTTAGGGCTAGGGTTATTGCTAGGGTTAGGGTTATTGCTATGGTTAGGGTTATTGCTAGGGTTATTGCTAGGGCTAGGGTTATTGCTAAGGTTATTGCTAGGGTTAAGGCTAGGGTTATTGCTAGGGTTAGGGTTATTGCTAGGGTTAGGGTTAAGGCTACAGTTAGGGTTGGGGCTAAAGTTAGGGTTAGGATTACATTTACGGTTGGGAATAGGGTTGGGATTAGGGTTAGGGGTGTGTCAGGGTTAGGGGTGTGGTTAGGGTTACCGTTGGGATTAGGGTAAGGGGTGTGTTTGGATTAGGGTTTCAGTTATAATTGGGGGATTTCCACTGTTTAGGCACATCAGGGGCTCTCCAAATGGGACATTGCATCTCAATTCCAGACAATTCTGCGTTGAAAAAGTAAAACAGTGCTCCTTCCCTTCAGAGCTCTCCCGTGTACCCAAACAGGGGTTTACCCCAACATATGGGGTATCGGCGTACTCAGGACAAATTGGACAACATCTTTTGGATTCCAATTTCTCCTGTTACCCTTGGGAAAATACAAAACTGGGGGATAAAAAATAAGTTTTGTGGGAAAAAAAAGATTTTTTATTTTCACGGCTCTGTGTTGTAAACTGTAGTGAAACACTTGGGGGTTCAAAGTTTTCACAACACATCTAGATAAGTTCCTTGGGGGTTCTAATTTCCAATATGGGGTCACTTGTGGGGGGTTTCTACTGTTTAGGTACATCAGGGGCTCTGCAAATGCAACTTGACGCCTGCAGACCAATCCATCTAAGTCTGCATTCAAAACGGCGCTCCTTCCCTTCCGAGCTCTGCCATGCGCCCAAACAGTGGTTTACCCCCACATATGGGGTATCAGCGTACTCAGGACAAATTGCACAACAACTTTTGTGGTCTAATTTCTTTTCTTACCCTTGGGAAAATAAAAAAATGGGGGCGAAAAGATGGGAAAAGATGTGGGAAATGTTACTTATTAAGTATTTTGCGTGACATATGTCTGTGATTTAAGGGCATAAAAATTCAAAGTTGGAAAATTGCGAAATTTTCAAAATTTTCACCAAATATCCGTTTTTTTAACAAATAAACGCAAGTTATATCGAAGAAATTTTACCATTATCATGAAGTACAATATGTCACGAGAAAACAATGTCAGAATCGCCAAGATCCGTTGAAGCGTTCCAGAGTTATAACCTCATAAAGGGACAGTGGTCAGAATTGTAAAAATTGGCCTGGTCATTAACGTGCAAACCACCCTTGGGGGTGAAGGGGTTAAAGGAGATAGGCTCTTACATGCATATTTGGTGGGCCTGCCCCCCCATAAGGGATCTGTGGTTGGCTATTTTTGAACTCCATAACAAGCTGTCTATCACACAGATCCAACCTTCAGCAAGTCTAGCATTGCTGTCCTTATGTGACCTGTCGATATCTCGATTCAAAAGAGGCATCCTTAGACATTTTCTTACCGCAGTTAGGAACCTAATTCCAAGTTTTTGGAAACAAGAAAAATTTCCTTCTCGTGCAGAATTTGTGGCAGAGCTTAATAACATTTATAGAATGGAGCAGCTGATAAATCAGTCATCTGATAATTTTGAAAAAACCTACAACACTTGGGCCCCCTGGATTGCCTTTAGGGAAACCCCTGAGCTAGATCTCTGGATTTCTGGAACTTGATGTATCATACAGCTCGCTCATGTGAGCTCCCGGATCGTTTCGTGACCTGCGCCTTGGCCGCTGGATGGGACGACAGCCACTCTCCCTCCTTTCCTACATTTCCCATACCTTCATCCACCCCTTTCTTCTTCTTTCTACCTCCCTTTCCTTTCTTTTCTTTCTCTAATTGTTTGTCTCCCCCATAACTGGTTTGAATATATATTATATCTTTAATTGTTTACAAAACAATTTAATGCTAACTATTAAATATCTCTACTGTCAGCATTTCACAACCTTGAGATGAATAATAGCATTATCAATCAGACAGTTAAATTGTAAGACTTAAGTATTATAACGTTGTTTTACCTGATTAATATGTAACTACTGTCTATCAATGCACAGATTTACAAATTTGTATTTTCAATTTATTCTTTATTGTTTTGACCAATAAAACTGATTTATACAACCTTAATACGTGAAATATTTACTAGCACACTCCAAAAAGATGTGATGCAAAGGGGTTTGTTTAATATAAAAAAAGTAGTCACAAACGTTTCGGTCCGCACTGGACCTTCATCAGTGTGCTACAGAAAAAAAATAATATAAATATGCATAAACAAATATGCATAAACAAATAAATAAAAAAAACAGAAAATAAACAACAAAAGTATATATATCAATGGCAAAGGTCATGAAAGGATACTGAGAGAAACAACCGTCTAGTACTACCAGCAACACCTATACACTCAAAAAATCGTATAACAAGGTCTATGAACATAAATAGGCACGGGAGATCGTGTGTGCCGAGAGAAAACTAGAGGAACACGAACACTTGTGGGAGGTGAATATTCTGGGTGGTGTATAAATGGAGATCACATACCTAGCGAATAGCGAGAAATGATACAAGTGGTAAAACCCTGGTAGAGATTTAGATATTTTGCATCTAGAGTAGGAAAAAATTATTATATATATATGGCGTGACATCAGGGTTCATAGTACCAATGTGTCCATATATGCTAAGCACAGGACCGTACCTACCAAAATTGTGGTGAGTTTAACATGGAATGTATATCTACAAGCCAATGTGGGATGGCAGGTCAGTCTGGGGGAGAGAAATTATAAAGCATGAAGGTACTCCGGGAAAAAACATTCACAGGTGCCAACCCCCAGAGAAAATGAAAGGTAACGCATGGTAACTTACCTTAATGTCTGCATAGTAACGCAAAAAAGCCTGGCGCTCATCCTCCTGGTTCGCCGTACACCTCATCCTATTATGGTATTATACCTTTATTATAATGCTGGTGATCCCGTCTTTATCTCATTTGCCGCATACCACATCCTTTTTTGCGTTACTATGCAGACATTATGTTGTTATTATGTAGAGATACTAATGCATTCTCTCTCCCTACAGAGCCGTCCACTCTGACTTCCTCAAGTCTGCATCCTGTGACACCCTCCAGTCACGTGATCCGCACTGCTCCGTGACTCACAGCATGTCACTTTTCTATCCTGGAACGGACCACCATCTTTGACAGCTTCTGTGGTATGCACATTCACGCTGCCCTTTCGGCCATGTGTTGCGCACGTCACTTCCGCTCCGCCCCTTCCGGTCCCACATGCCGGTCTCATTGTACGCACACCTCTCTCCTGTCTAGATATTATGGATCATAGACATGCTTTGTCCTCACTCTACTTGCGGTGGATACCGCGTAGTCCCTGTGCCTCCCTCTCTCCCACTTTTCGGGTAAGTTACCATGCGTTACCTTTTATTTTGTCTGGCAGGTCGGCACCTGTGAATGTTTTTTCCCGGAGTACCTTCATGCTATATAATTTCTCTCCCCCAGACTGACCTGCCATCCCACATTGGCTTGTAGATATACATTCCATGTTAAACTCACCACAATTTTGGTAGGTACGGTCCTGTGCTTAGCATATATTGACACATTGGTACTATGAACCCTGATGTCACGCCATATATATATAATTTTTTTCTACTCTAGATGCAAAATACCTAAATCTCTACCGGGGTTTTACCACTTGTATCATTTCTCGCTATTCGCTAGGTATGTGATCTCTCCATTTATACACCACCCAGAATATTCACCTCCCACAAGTGTTCGTGTTCCTCTAGTTTTCTCTCGGCACACACGATCTCCTGTGCCTATTTATGTTCATAGACCTTGTTATACGATTTTTTGAGTGTATAGATGTTGCTGGTAGTACTAGACGGTTGTTTCTCTCAGTATCCTTTCATGACCTTTGCCCTTGATGTATACACTTTTGTTGTTTATTTTCTGTTTTTTTATTTAATTGTTTCTGCATATTTACATTATTTTTTTCTGTAGCACACTGATGAAGGTCCAGTGTGGACCGAAACGTTTGTGACTACTGTATGTATATTAAACAAACCCCTTTGCATCACATCTTTTTGGAGTGTGCTAGTAGTTAATATTTCACGTATTAAGGTTTGGGAACCTATCTCTATGCACCTCCCCATGTGAGGCTGTGCTGAACATTTTCTATACCACTTTACCACAACCTTAACTCACTGTTATGAGGAGAAAGGGCAAACAGAAGATAAGGAACCTGGGCCCCTGAACTGCCCCTCAGACTTGGGGAGTCCTGTCTTTCCTTAACTCAGGGGTACCCTTGTTGGTAGGGAGGCCTGAGTCATTGACCTGTCCTTATCTCCTGTCCAACCATGAGCTAAACCCCCAACCCAGGAGGTGAACTGTAAAGGAAAACACTGATAAAGACCGACCAGAGATAAAGTGAACTGCAGCACAAACTATCAGGACAACACAAATGTGTGTGGAGAGAACACAATACAAATAGGGAAATGAACAAACAACAAAGTATACTTCACCAGACTCCAAACTAAAGGTACCGTTACACTAAGCGACTTATCAACGATCACGACCAGCGATCGTGATCGTTGGTAAGTCGTTGTGTGGTCGCTGGGGAGCTGTCACACAGACAGCTCTCTCCAGCGACCAACGATCAGGGGAACGACTTCGGCATCGTTGTAACTGTCTTCAACGATGCCGAAGTCCCCCTGCAGCACCCGGGTAACCAGGGTAAACATCGGGTTACTAAGTGCAGGGCCGCGCTTAGTAACCCGATATTTACCCTGGTTACCATTGTAAAAGTTAAAAAAAAAACACTACATACTCACCTTCTGATGTCTGTCACGTCCCCCGGCGTCCACGCGCTGCTGCACAGAGCTTTCCCTGCACTGAATGTGTCAGCGGCGCCGGCAGTAACAGCGGTGACGTCACCGCTGTGCTCTGCTTTACGGCTGGCGCTCACACAGTCAGTGCAGGGAAAGCTCTCTGCAGCAGCGCGTGGACGCCGGGGGACGTGACAGACATCAGAAGGTGAGTATGTAGTGTTCTTTTTTTACTTTTACAATGGTAACCAGGGTAAATATCGGGTTACTAAGCGCGGCCCTGCGCTTAGTAACCCGATGTTTACCCTGGTTACAAGTGAACACATCGCTGGATCGGTGTCACACACACCGATCCAGCGATGACAGCGGGTGAGCAGCGACGAAATAAAGGTCTGGACTTCTAGCTCCGACCAGCGATATCACAGCAGGATCCAGATCGCTGCTGCGTGTCAAACACAACGAGATCGCTATCCAGGAAGCTGCAACGTCACTGCAACGTCACGGATCGTTGTCGTTCTCGTTGAGTGTGACGGTACCTTAAGATTTGAGTATGAACAGCTACTTCAACACAGGACCAGTAAGCAAGAGGCACGCAAATGCTATAGTCGGCATCAAGGAATGTTCTGAGCCATACTTAAAAGGAGAAGGAGTTCCCCAGCAGCCTCAACCTACAATTGACACTAATCAAAAAGTTTACTCCTGCAAAGCTGAACATCAGAGAACAAACCACCGCTGACGCCCAAACTCAGGCTGAGCAGCAGGAAGGTCTAAGGGTACCGTTACACTAAACGATTTACCAACGATCACGACCAGCGATACGACCTGGCTGTGATCGTTGGTAAGTCGTTCTGTGGTCGCTGGAGAGCTGTCACACAGGCAGCTCTCTAGCGACCAACGATGCCGAAGTCCCCGGGTAACCAGGGTAAACATCGGGTTACTAAGAGCAGGGCCGCGCTTAGTAACCCGATGTTTACCCTGGTTACCATCGTAAATGTAAAAAAAATCAAACAGTACATACTCTCACTCACAGTCAGTGCGGGAAGCAGACAGGGAGGGACGTGACACCGGAATGTGAGTATGTACTGTTTGTTTGTTTTTTACATTTACGATGGTAACCAGGGTAAACATCGGGTTACTAAGCGCGGCTCTGCGCTTAGTAACCCGATGTTTACCCTGGTTACAAGCGAACACATCGCTGGATCGGTGTCACACACACCGATCCAGCGATGACAGCGGGAGATCCAGCGACGAAATAAAGTTCCAAACGATCTGCTACGACGTACGATTCTCAGCAGGGTCCCTGATCGCTGCTGCGTGTCAGACACAGCGATATCGTATGGATATCGCTGGAACGTCACGGATCGTGCCGTCGTAGCGACCAAAGTGCCACTGTGAGACGGTACCCTAAGACTGCCCGTCAGACTCCCCATTGTGAACAGACTCTGAAGCCGGCATGACACCCACCTCTTCAACCTGTCATTAACAACTGTTGTGTTTCCCTCATGCTTCAAACATACGTCGATCACACCCATCCTCAAAAAGCCCTCCCTTGACCCATCCTCTGTCTAGCTATAAGCCCATATAACTTCTTTCCCTAAACACCCTGACAGAAGTTATGTCGCTTATCCATGTTATGTAAATAAAAGCTTATAACCTGACGTTAAATTCATCCATTGGTTGTATAAATTATTCTTTTGAAAGCTGAAACCCTCCAAAACGTGGTTTAGGTTAAGAAAATAAATTGGCATCAATGCAGAAAAACTGATCAGTTAATGGACACAGAATAGTCAGATTTTGGCAAGACAAAGTTTTGTCGCCCACAGAAAGTAATGTGATATTCAAATAAATAATTAACTTAAAATACAAATATATGTTGCATAGCATTGGTGAATGAAGTTGTGGTGCTATTAGAGTCATATTTAATATTTTGGGTGACTTCCATGAGCTTGAAGGACTGCATCCATGCGGTTCAACAATGATTCATACAATTTATTAATGAAGTCATCAGGAATAGCAAAGAATGCAGTCTTACATGCCTCCCAGAGTTCATCTAGAAACTTTGGTTTTGTCTTTCAAGCTTCCTCTTTCATCCTACCCCAAACATGCTCAATGATGTTCATGTCTGGTGACTGGGCTGGCCAGTCCTTGAGCACCTTGATTTTTTTTTGCCTGGAGGAACTTTGTTGTAGAGATGGATTTATGAGATGGAGCAACATCCTGCAACCGAATTTGACCCCTTTTATGATTTGGAATATAAGAGGCAGCTAATACTTCTTGATATTTTAGGCTATTCATATTGCCTTCCACCTTGCAAATGTTTTGCAAACCCCCATACTGAATGTAACCCCAGACCATGATCTTTCCACCACCAAATTTAACTGTTTTCTGGGTGTATTTTGGATCCATACGGGCTCCAGTAGGTCTCCTGCAGTATTTGCGTTGGCTGTTGTGTAATTCTACTGAAGATTCATCAGAGAAATCCACCTTCTGCCCCTTCTCCAGCGTTCATCTGTTTAGCAGGCTGTGGGACTTTGCAAATGCCACACGGTTTTTTATTTGCCTTTTGTTTAGTGCTGGCTTCTGGGCACTGATTCGACCATGGAGGCCATTTCGAGACAGAATCCTACAAACTGTTCTAGTTGACACAGGGACTTGAGGTGACGAGGCCTGAAGAGGGGCTTGCTTTGGATTTTCTAACCAACAAATGTTTCTCCTGAGCAGTTGTCTTGCGGGGTCTGCCAGACCTGGGCTTGTCAAACATCTCCAGTCTCTTCAAATATTTTTTTATTTCTTTGTACTTCACGCTGAGACCCATTAAAAGGTGCCAGCCACCTCTGCAGTGGATCTGCTCTTCAGCCTCTTGATAATCCAGGCTTTGGTTGCAGGGTGGATTTTTGGCATGTTGTCAGAGCTCAAGTTGCAGTCCAAGTGAAGGTCTGGGGTGCTGGGTTTCTTTTTATACACACACTAATTAATCGATTATTTACTGAGTACAGGTGAGAATGTAAACTAGGTGTGAGTGCATTATATGACCAGGCGACAAAACTTTTGTCTTGCCAAAATCTGACCATTCTGTGTCCATTAACTGATCAATATTTCTGCATTGATGCCAATTTATTTTCTTAACCTAAACCACATTTCGGAGGGTTTCAGCTTTCAAAACAATAATTTATACAACCAATGGATGAATTTAACGTCAGGTTATAAGCTTTTATTTACATAACATGGATAAGCGACTTATCTTCTGTCAGGGAGTGTATACCTAAAAAATCCTGGAACAGGACATCCATTTTTAACTATCCTCCCATCTCTCCCCCTGCTCCCTCTTTTATGGCTTCCGATCTGGCTTCCGATCGCACCATTTCACTGAAATGTCCCTGACTAAAGTCAACAACGACCTACTAACCACCAAATCCAAGTGACACTACTTTGTCCTTCTCCTGGACCTGTCATATACCTTCGACACAGTGGACCATTACCTTTTACTACAGACGCTCTCATCTCTTTGCGCCACAGACTTGGCTCTATCTTGGATCTCCTCATACCTAGCAGACAGGATACTCAGTGTATCCCACTAACATACCACCTCCTCATCTCACCCCGTATCGGTCGGTGTCCCCCAAGGTCCAGTTCTTGGATCCTTTCTCTTCTCCATAAACAACTTGGCTTGGGACAGCTCATGGAGTCTTACAGATTTCAGTATCACCTCTATGCTGATGACACACAGATCTACCTCTCTGGATCTGATATCACCTCCTTACTAACCAGAATCCTGCAAAGTCTGTCCGCCATTTCATCTTTCTCCTCTGCTAGATTTCTAAAACTTAACATGGATAAAATCAAACTCATCATCTTTCCACAATCTCATTCAACCCCTTCAACTAACCTATCAATCAAAGTCAATGGCTGCCCCCAGTCCGGCAAACTTGGCTGTGATTTCTCCTTCAAATAGACAGGGAGACAGGGCAGAAACTGAAAACAGGGATACATTCTCACTGCCACACAATAAAAGAAAATAGAAAGGATATAGCACTGAAACACAGAAAAAATGCGGCAGCACTCACCAGTCCTGGAGTGGTCTGAGTCCTTTATTGAAACATGCTTAAAACAACATCTTCACGGCTCGGGGGGGTGCAGATTAACTTTTTTCTTTTTTTTTTTCTTTTGTTGGTCCAAAAAGAAAGGATCTACCTGTGGCCAAACATTTCTGTACGTCTGATCATAGCACTATGGACCTGAAATTACTTGTATTGAAAGGTAACTTCAAATCTAAGAGAGACAGGAGAATCTTGGGAGTATAAATTTATGACAACCTTTGACACACTTAGTGCAGGAATGAATGTGTTGCATGGATTTATGTATTTTTACATCAATTAAGGAATTTGCACTCAGATCTTATGGGGCATCATAAAAGTACCAGACCCCAATCAGAGGACAACAAAACATTC
Source organism: Ranitomeya variabilis (assembly GCF_051348905.1). Taxonomy (NCBI): domain Eukaryota; kingdom Metazoa; phylum Chordata; class Amphibia; order Anura; family Dendrobatidae; genus Ranitomeya; species Ranitomeya variabilis. Next base: position 241,330,627 of record NC_135233.1, on the reverse strand, counting down.
ATTCCTCATCTAGGAACTTTCCAATATTTATGGACACAACTGTTTATCACTCTCCCATAATGAAAGCTCTGTGCTGTGCTGTGTATAAATATGTGACTTCAGAATTTCTTTTAGTCTATGCCTGATGAAGAGGCCTGAGTAGTCTAGAAAGCTTGCAATTTGTTACCATCTTCTCAGTTAGCCATTAAAAGGTATCAACCACCGAGGACTCTCAAATCTAAACAATTTTTTTTATCAACTGGCGAACACGGTACAAAGATATATATCTTTCCTGTATCCTTCAAATAGGAGATCGAAGCCCTTTCCACTTCCTGCCAACTACAAAATATCTTCAGGATCTGCACATTCCTTAACCATCAATCTGCAAAAACACTTGTGCATGCCCTCATCATCTCCCGCCTCGCCTACTGCAACCTCTTGCTCTGTGGCCTTCCTTCTAACACTCTCGCACCCATCCAATCTACCCTAAGCTCTGCTGCTTGACTAATCCACCTGTCACCCGCTATTCCCCGGCTTCCCCCTCCAACAATCCCTGCACTGTCTCCCCTTTGCAAAGAGACTCCTGTTCAAAACTCTAACTTTGGCAAACAAAGACATCCAAAACCTGGTTCCTCCATATATCTGTGACCTAGTCTCCCAGTAATAACCTGCACGCAACCTCCGATAGTCACACGATCTCCTTCTCTACTCCTCTTTTATCTCCTCTTCCCACAATCACATACTAGATTTCTCCCACAGATCCCCTCTACTCTGGAACTGTGTACCTAAACATATCATACTCTTGCATACAATGGAAACCTTCAAAAGGAACCTAAAGAGCCACCTCTTCCAACAAGCCTACAACCTACACTAACCATCGCTCCACCATACCGCTGCACAAGCCGTTCTACCCTCCCCCATTGAATCCTCGCTCATAACTTGTAGACTGTGAGCCCTCACGGGGAGGGACCTCTCTCCTCCAATACCAGTCGGTGACTTGTATTGTTTAATATTATTACACTTGTTTTTATGTATACCCCTTTTCACATGTAAAGCACCATGGAATAAATGGAGCTATAACAATAAATAATAATACTACTGTGCAACTGCCAAAGAAAGGGAGTCGAGTAGACCATACAGTAACAGAAGTTTAAAAAAAACAACTGTGCAATTATACTATTTCTACTCTAGGGACATTGATGACACTTTAGTTGTGTGTGGCAATAATTTGGGGAACTGTTTCTACTCCAAGTTGGGTCCCCTCTCTGACCACAACATTCTCTCCTTCGCACTCACAATCCCTCGCCCACCCCAGCACACTCCTACCTACCACACATTCAGAAATCTACATGCCATTAAAGGGACTCTGTCACCTGAATTTGGAGGGAACAATTTTCAGTCATATGGGCGGGGTTTTCGGGTGTTTGATTCACCCTTTCCTTACCCGCTGTCTGCATGCTGGCTGCAATATTGGATTGAAGTTCATTCTCAGTCCTCCGTAGTACATGCCTGCACAAGGCAATCTTGCCTTACGCAGGCGTGTACTATGGAGGACAGAGAATGAACTTCAATCCAATATTGCAGCCAGCATGCAGTCAGCGGGTAAGGAAAGGGTGAATCAAACACCCGAAAACCCCTCCCGTATGACTGAAAATTGTTCCCTCCAAATTCTCCAAATTCAGGTGACAGAGTCACTTTAACTCTCACACACTTTCAGACTCCTTACACTCATCACTGTCGCCAATCTTCTCTTTTTCCTGTCCTGATCAGGCTGTACACCACTACAATGACACTAGCAGAAGCACCCTTGACCAAGTAGTGCTCCTCACCCTCAGAACCTCCAAGCACAGAGTAAAACAGCCCTGGCTCACATTGCAAACTCGGCTTCTCTAGCGATGCTCTAGAAGTGGTGAACGCTTAAGGAGGAAAACTCGCACACCAGAAGACTTCATCCACTTCAAAATTATGTTAAGAACCTATAACTCTGCCCTTCACCTCGCCAAACAGACCTACTACACCACCCTGATCTCCTCACTATCCAACAATCCCAAGAAACTTTTTGACACCTTTCACTCCCTCCTCAGGCCAAAAGCACAAGCCCCTATCACAGACATTTGTGCTGATTACCTGGCCTCCCACTTTATAGAGAAAATAGATAATATCCGACAGGAAATCCGATTCCCAGCCACTAAGTGCTGTGACTCCCAACCCTCTCTGCATTTCCCCTAGCTCACTCTGCACATTTGATCCCATCACAGAAGAAGAAGTCTCCAGGCTCCTCTCTTCTTCTCGTCCGACTACTTGCATAACTGACCCCATTCCCTCACATCTCCTCCAGTCGCTCTCTCCAGTCGTCACAACTCGCCTAACTACAATCTTTAATCTCTCCCTCTCCTCGGGCACTTTCCCATCCTCCTTCAAACACTCTATCATTACTCCATTATTAAAGAAACCCTCTCTCGATCCATCCTGCACAAATAACTACAGACCAGTCCTCAACCCCCCTTCATCTCTCAACTCTTGGAGCGCCTGGTCTACTCCCGCCTTACCCGTTACCTCTTCACTCACTCCCTCCTAGACCCTTCACAGTCCGGCTTCCGCCCCTACATTCGACAGAAACTGCACTCATCAAAGTGACCAATGACCTTCTGACAACAAAGCGTAACGGTGACCACTCTGCTCATTCTTCTCAACCTCTCTGTAGCTTTTGACACTGTTGACCACCATCTCCTACTCTCTAGGCTCCAGTCACTAGGCATTAAGGACACTGCTCTCTCCTGGTTCTCATCCTATCTTTTTGACCGATTCTTCAGTGTATCGTTTTTTGGCTCCACTTCGTCCCCTCTTCCTCTCACTGTTGGGGTACCTCAGGGCTCAGTCCTTGGCCCACTTCTCTTCTCTCTCAACATGGTCCCAATTGGACAGACCATCAGATTTGGCTTTCGGTACCATCCATCTTTATGCCGATGACACACAACTATATACATCATCTCCTGACCTTACTCCCGCTGCACTACAGAATGCCAGTGACTGTCTGTCTGCAGTCTCCAACATCATGTCCGCCCTCTATCTGAAACTCAACCTCTCCAAAACTGAACTTCTGCTCCCGCCATCTACTAGCCCCCCCTAAATCTGACATTTCCCTTCCCATGAGTGGCACCATAACAACACCCCGGCAGCAGGCGCACTGTCTGGGTGTTACTTTTGACACTAATCTCTCCTTCACATCCCATATAAAATCTCTTGCCCGCTCGTGCCGCTTGCACCTAAAGAACATCTCTAGAATCCGCCCTTTTCTCACCATGGAATCAACAAAAACCGTCACTGTAGCATTGATCCACTCCCACCTGAATTACTGTAACGCTCTATTAATTGGCCTCCCCCTCACTCGACTTTCCCCTCTCCAGTCTATCCTTAATGCAGCAGCCAGGTATATCTACCTGGCTAATCCGTATTCAGATGCAGCCGTTCTTCACCAGTCATAACACTGGCTGCCCATTCATTATAGGATCCAACTCAAAGTACTTGTTCTCACCCACAAAGCTCATCGCAGTGCAGCACCCTCTTACATCTCCTCCCTTATTTCTGTCTATCGGCCTAACCGACCTCTGCGCTCTGCAAATGACTTTCGACTAACCTCTGTGTTATGATCTGGTGACCTTGGAGCCGCATGAAACTTTCTCTGGAGTCGTGGAACCTGTACTGACCGCAAATCCTGAACTAACACCGCAACTAGAAGTGGCCGTGGGGTGTGCCTAACATACCCTAGACACCTCGACACAGCCGGAGGACTAAATACCCCTATAGATGGAAATAGGAATGCTACCTTGCCTCAGAGCAGACCCTCAAAGGATAGACAGCCCCCCACGAATAATGACTGTGAGTAGGAGAAGAATAGACACACGAAGGTAGAAAACAGGATTTAGCAAAAGAGGCCACTCTAGCTAAATAGGAAAGGATAGGACAGATTACTAGGCGGTCAGTATTAAAACCCTTCCAAAAATATACACAGCAGATAATACAAAAAGTTCCACAATCTAACTAAAGACATGGAATGTATATCTGCCACTCCAGAGAATCCAACAAGACTGAGAAAATACTGACACAATCTAATCTAAGCTGGACAAGAAAACACAAAGAATAGCACTGAATTGTGAAGCACACAACATGTGTGCCACAGGAAAAAAAAACAGACACTTATCTTTGCTGATTTGGCAGAAAGGCAGGAGGAACCAGGCAGAGGTCCTACACCTCCCAACAACAATTGACAACTGGCAAGGACTAATGAATCCTGCACGCCTAAATACCCCAGTCAGAACTGCAATCAGCAGATACACCTGACCAGGACTGCAACTCAGGGGCAACTGCATTACCACCTACAACCACCGGAGGGAGCCCAAAAGCAGAATTCACAACAGTACCCCCCCCCCTGAGGAGGGGTCACCGAACCCTCACCAGAGCCTCCAGGCCGATCAGGACGAGCCAGATGAAAAGCATGAACCAAATCAGCAGCATGGACATCAGAAGCAAAAACCCAAGAATTATCCTCCTGGCCATAACCCTTCCATTTGACAAGGTACTGAAGCCTCCGTCTCGAAAAAAGAGAATCCAAAATCTTCTCAACCACATACTCCAACTCCCCATCAACCAAAACAGGGGCCGGAGGATCAACAGAGGGAACAACGGGCACCACATATTTCCGCAATAAAGATCTATGGAAGACATTATGGATAGCAAAAGAGGCCGGAAGCGCCAATCGAAAAGACACCGGATTAATAATCTCAGAAATCCTATAAGGACCAATAAACCGAGGCTTAAACTTAGGGGAAGAGACCTTCATAGGAACATGACGGGAAGACAACCAAACCAAATCCCCAACCCGAAGCCGGGAACCAACTCTGAACAGGAAGGCAATTTAGGCAAAGGCACCAAATGAACCATCTTAGAAAACCGGCCACAAACAACCCAGATAACCGACATCCTCTGGGAAACCGGAAGATCAGAAATAAAATCCATAGAAATATGCGTCCAGGGCCTCTCAGGGACCGGCAATGGCAAAAGTAACCCACTAGCACGGGAACAACAAGGCTTGGCCCGCGCACAAGTCCCACAGGACTGCACAAAAGAATGCACATCACGTGACAACGAAGGCCACCAAAAGGACCTACCAACCAAATCTCTGGTACCAAAAATACCAGGATGACCAGCCAACACAGAACAGTGAACCTCAGAAATCACTCTACTAGTCCATCTGTCAGGAACAAACAATTTCCCCACAGGACAGCGGTCAGGTCTATCAGCCTGAAATTCCTGAAGAACCCGCCGTAAATCAGGGGAAATGGCAGAAAGGACCACCCCTTCTTTCAGAATGCCGACCGGTTCAAGGACCTCAGGAGAATCAGGCAAAAAACTCCTAGAAAGGGCATCAGCCTTAATATTCTTAGAACCCGGAAGATACGAAACCACGAAATCAAAACGGGAAAAAAACAAGGACCATCGAGCCCGTCTAGGACTCAGCCGTTTGGCAGACTCGAGGTAAATCAAATTCTTATGATCGGTCAGGACCACAATACGGTGCTTAGCTCCTTCAAGCCAATGTCGCCACTCCTCAAACGCCCACTTCATAGCCAACAACTCCCGATTGCCGACATCATTGCGTTCAGCAGGTAAAAACTTGCGGGAGAAGAAGGCACACGGTTTCATCAAAGAACCAACAGAATCCCTCTGAGACAAAACGGCTCCTGCCCCAATCTCAGAAGCATCAATCTCAACCTGAAACGGAAGAGAAACATCTGGTTGGCGCAACACCGGAGCAGAAGTAAATTGGCGTTTAAGCTCCTGAAAGGCAGAGACAACCGCAGAGGACCAATTCGCCACATCAGCGCCTTTTTTCGTCAAATCAGTCAAGGGTTTAACCACGCTGGAGAAGTTAGCATTGAAACGGCGATAAAAATGTGCAAAACCCAAAAATTTCTGAAGGCTCTTCACGGATGTGGGTTGAATCCAATCATGAATGGCCTGAACCTTAACCGGATCCATCTCCATAGATGAAGGAGAAAAAAATAAAGCCCAAAAAAGAAACCTTCTGCACCCCAAAGAGACATTTAGACCCCTTCACAAACAAAGCATTGTCACGAAGGATCTGAAATACCATCCTGACCTGTTCCACATGAGACTTCCAATCATCGGAAAAAATCTAAATATCGTCCAAATATACAATCAAGAATTTATCAATATAAGTCCGGAAGATATCATGCATGAAGGATTGAAAAACAGATGGAGCGTTAGTGAGCCCGAATGGCATCACCAGGTATTCAAAATGGCCTTCGGGCGTATTAAACGCAGTTTTCCATTCATCACCCTGTTTAACCCCTTCATGACCGTGGGATTTTTCGTTTTTCCATTTTCGTTTTTCGCTTCCCTCCTTCCCAGAGCCATAACTTTTGTATTTTTCCGTCAATTTGGCCATGTGAGGGCTTATTTTTTGCGGGACGAGTTGTACTTTTGAACGACATCATTGGTTTTAGCATGTCGTGTACTAGAAAACGGGAAAAAAATTCCAAGTGCGGTGAAATTGCAAAAAAAGTGCAATCCCACACTTGTTTTTTGTTTGTTTTTTTTGCTAGGTTCACTAAATGATAAAACTGACCTGCCATTATGATTCTCCAGGTCAGTACGAGTTCATAGACACCTCACATGTCTAGGTTATGTTTTACCTAAGTGGTGAAAAAAAATTCCAAACTTTGCAAAAAAATAAATAAAATTGCGCCATTTTCCGATACCCGTAGCGTCTCCATTTTTCGTGATCTGGGGTCGGGTGAGGGCTTATTTTTTGCGTGCCGAGCTGGCGTTTTTAATAATAGCATTTCGGTGCAGATATGTTCTTTTGATCGCCCGTTATTGCATTTTAATGCAATGTCGCGGCGACCAAAAAAACGTAATTCTGGCGTTTCGATTTTTTTTCTCGTTACGCCGTTTTGCGATCAGGTTAATGCTTTTTTTTTATTGATAGATCGGGCGATTCTGAACGCGGCGATACCAAATATGTGTAGATTTAATATTTTTTTTATTGATTTATTTTGATTGGGGCGAAAGGGGGGTGATTTAAACTTTTATATTTTTTTTATTTTTTTCACATTTTTTTTAACTTTTTTTTTTCTAACTTTTGCCATGCTTCTATAGCTTCCATGGGAGGCTAGAAGCAAGCACAGCCCGATCGGCTCTGCTACATAACAGCGATCATCAGATCGCTGTTATGTAGCTAAAATGCAGGTGTGCTGTGAGCGCCGACCACAGGGGGGCGCTCACAGCCACCGGCGATCAGTAACCATAGAGGTCTCAAGGACCTCTATGGTTACCTTCCTGACTCATCGCCGACCCTCGATCATGTGACGGGGGTCGGCGATGCGCTCATTTCCGGCCGCCCGGCCGGATGCGGTAGTTAAATGCCGCTGTCTGCGTTTGACAGCGGCATTTAACTAGTTAATAGCGGCGGGTGATCGCGATTTCACCCGCCGCTATTGCGTGCAAATGTCAGCTGTAAAAAACAGCTGACATGTCGCGACTTTGATGTGCGCTCACCGCCGGAGCGCACATCAAAGCAGGGGACCCGTCATCGGACGGTATAGTACGTCCGATGTCGGGAAGGGGTTAATACGAACAAGATTATATGCCCCCCGAAGGTCAATCTTCGTAAACCAACTAGCCGCCTTAATCCTAGCAAACAAATCAGAAAGCAAAGGCAAAGGGTATTGAAACTTGACCGTGATCTTATTCAAGAGGCGATAATTAATACAAGGTCTCAAGGAGCCATCCTTCTTAGCAACAAAAAAAAAACCTGCTCCCAATGGTGAAGAAGATGGCCGAATATGCCCTTTCTCCAAAGACTCTTTAACATAACTCCGCATGGCGGTATGTTCAGGCACAAACAGGTTGAAGAGTCGGCCCTTAGGAAACTTACTGCCTGGAATTAAGTCAATCGCACAATCACAGTCCCTGTGCGGTGGAAGGGAACTGGACTTGGGCTCATCGAATACATCCTGAAAATCAGACAAAAACTCTGGAATTTCAGAAGAGGAAGAAGAGGAGATTGAAATCAAAGGAACATCATTATGAACCCCCTGACAACCCCAACTAGTCACAGACATAGATTTCCAATCCAACACAGGATTATGTACCTGCAACCACGGGAAACCCAGCACGATAACATCATGCAAATTATTTAACACCAGAAATCGACAATCTTCCTGATGGGCTGGCGCCATGTGCATGGTCACCTGTGTCCAAAACTGGGGCTTATTTTTAGCCAAAGGTGTAGCATCAATCCCCCTTAAAGGAATAGGGTTCCGCAAAGGCTGCAAGGGAAAACCAAAATGCCTGGCAAACTCAAAATCCATTAAGTTCAAGGCGCGCCTGAATCTACAACCGCCATGACAGAAAATGACGACAATGAGCAGATCAAGGACACGGATAACAGAAATTTAGGTTGTACAGTACTGATAGTAAATGAACTAGCGATCCTTTTTGTCCGCTTAGGGCAGACTGAAATGACATGAGAAGCGTCGCCACAATGACTTTGCTCTAAGGACGATGCCACAGCGCGCACAGTTTGACGCTCCCGCAGGCGCCGATCAATCTGAATGGCCAGAGACATAGAATCACTCCGACCGGAAGGCGTGGGAAACCCCACCATAAGATCTTTAACGGATTCAGAAAGACCCTTTCTGAAAATTGCCGCCAAAGCATCATCATTCCATTTAGTCAACACAGACCATTTTCTAAATTTCTGACAAAACAATTCTGCCGCCTCTTGACCCTGAGACAGGGCCAACAAGGTTTTCTCCTCTTGATCCACAGAATTCGGTTCATCATATAATAATCCTAAAGCCTGAAAAAAGGAATCTACATTAAGCAAGGCCGGATTCCCAGATTCCAGGGAAAATGCCCTATCCTGTGGATCGCCACGCAGCAGGGAGATGACAATTTTAACCTGCTGAATGGAATCACCGGAGGATCGCGGTCTCAGAGCAAAAAACAGTTTACAATTGTTTTTAAAACCCCAAAATTTGGACCTATCACCAAAAAACACCTACACCTCCCAACAACAATTGACAACTGGCAAGGACTAATGAATCCTGCACGCCTAAATACCCCAGTCAGAACTGCAATCAGCAGATACACCTGACCAGGACTGCAACTCAGGGGCAACTGCATTACCACCTACAACCACCGGAGGGAGCCCAAAAGCAGAATTCACAACACCTCTGCATGAGTTCGGCCCAGCATCCAAGTTGGATCTACTTCATGTGTGTTGCCTGAATTTGGCAGCTCTCCCAGCAGAGCAGACATACACCAGTCCCTCACTCACCTCTTAATTTCATTTTAATTTCAAAGCTGTAAATGCTGGGCCGAACTCATGCATGTCCTTAGCCTGACTACTGCATCATTATTAAATTTGTACTGTAGGTCAATTGATGCAACTTTTCCTGATGTCTGCCCCCAATTTTTGGATGCCACATTGGATCGCCTTCATTTGTGTTGCCTGAATTTGGCAGGCCGCAGGAGCAGCAGGCCTACCCCTGTCACTCATCCACCTGTTATTGATCAATATTTCAGCTAGAAAGGCTGGTCCTAACCCTGTCCCATGCATCCATGCTGCGCAATTACACCATTTTGCACTCTAGGTCAATTGATGCCACTTTTCCTGGTGTATGCCCCTAATCTGAGCTGTTTTGACAACTTTTTTGTCTCTCAAAGTCTTGTCTGTCTTTGGTTTTGCCTCCCATTGAATTCAATGGGGCTCGGATATGTTCGATGAACCGTTCGGCGAACATCGGGCCATTTTCCGAATCCGAACAATACCTTGAAAGGTTCGCTCATCTCTAATCACAACCTCAGTGTTTGCCTATGGTGGGCCTAAAAAGCTGCATGTTTGTAAAGGAAGCATATTTGCCTGCATTGCAATTTTGCATCAGGTCAAATATTTCACCACTAAGAAAAGTAAATTGCTAATGGTATGAAATAAAAAACTACAGTCCTATAATACAGGACTGGCAGGCAGATTTTATGGCATGACCTGTATACGGTTAATAAACATCTTGGCTCCATATGACCCATTACAGCACATAGAATCTGCATCAGATGAAGAAATAAATGATTTTATTGGCTTCTGGTACTTACAGTGTTTATACTCTGTTCTGTGCTCATAAAGTTCATAAAGTATACAGCTTAGCAATAAAGTTATGATATATAGCACTAAGCAGAAGGAAGACTCCTGCAGGCGGAAAGCTGCTCTGTTGCTAAATTAAGACCCTGATTCCACTTAGCTGAGACAAGCACAAGTAATACAGAAAGGTGAATACTTTATGTTTTGGACTCTGCATGTAATGACTGCTGTACACAAAAAAAATAAAAAAGGGAAAAACAAACCAAACACTGGAGTATGAACAGTCTCAGTAGTTTGGATACTGTAATAGGCAAAGCATGCAAAAGAACATATCACCGTTTCATACAAGATATGTTTCATATTTATTTACACAGCAACAACATACTATGCAGCTTGGTTCAGAGATGACCATCACTTATCAGTCCCTGTCCCCATTGAGTTTTATGCTAGCTGTATGTCTTACAAAATAACAAGCTTCACTGGCACAGGCAAAAACATCAATAAGTGCGTGCTCCTTATAGCAACTCACAACAAGGTTTATAAGAAGAAATGATAACAGCACTTGCGCGTGGTTTTCCAGATTTTGCAAGATTTTTTAAAAAGCACTTTCCCAAAACTCATCGTTGATGATTGTTGGGGTGATCTGACCACGAGAGACTAGAGAGTCCCATCTTGATTGGAGTGGAGATGTGCATGCTCGACATCCAGTCTATTCATTGTCAATGGGACGAAATGACACAATAGAAAATTTTAGACACAGTACTAGAAAATGAATGGAGCGAAGGCTGAGCATGCGGACCTCTGCTTCATTGAAGATGGTGCTCTGCAGATACCCATTCTCATGGTTTCGGACTACCATTCTAGGAACCACTCGAGAAAAATTCCTTTAATGAATGAATATAATGAAATAAATGTAAATTTTCATTCTTCTTAAGTTTTTTAGTCTCCAAAGACAACAAAAAACTTGTCTCCAATAACTAGTAATTGTTCCTTTATATAGCAAAGCCTAAACTGACAACACCAATTATTCGACGACGACATGTTAATCTAACTACAGAAAATGGCACATTGTGTCCAATGTACCAAAATGTGTAAAATGAAACCTGTACAAGTAAAATGGAAACACATTTTACCATTTTTATGTGGAGATAAAAACAAACCAGAGCATAAAAACTGAATAAAACGAAAATGTAAAAAAAAAAATTTCACAAGGTGGTTAGCACTGCAGCCTTGCAGCGCTGGAGTCCTGGGTTCAAACCCCACTAAGGACAACATCTGCAAAGAGTTTGTATGTTCTCTCTGTGTTTGCGTGGGTTTCCTCCGGGCACTCCGGTTTCCTCCCACATTCCAAAGACATACTGATAGGGAATTTAGATTGTGAGCCCCATCGGGGACAGTGATGATAATGTGTGGAATCTGTAAAGCGCTGCGGAATATGTTAGCGCTATATAAAAATAAAGATTATTATTATATTATTATTATTAGCAACCAATTAATATAATTAGCTTCCAATAGGGGGCGGACCACCATTTCACACCATGCAGATATAAGACATGATAGAGGTGCCCTCTCATACCAGTATTATGACATGTAGTAGAAAAAAACACAGCAATGTTTACCACTAGTGTAATATAGTTATTGGCTATGCTATTTTTTTCTTGTAAAAATTGCACAGGCAATGACTTCACTATGAAACCGCACAGCAAATTATTGCTCATGCGAACAGAGCACAAGATTTTTCTTGCCAAACTCTGACTTAGTTAATTTTGGAATTTATTTCACCAAGAAGCAGAGAGCAGGTATAAAGAGTGTCTAGCGTCACAATTCGTCAGTTTATTTCCGAGAGGTCCATTTCACCAAAAGGTGGCAGAAAAAATACGCAGGCCGTTCTTTTCCATTGTCAGTCTACATGATAAATATTTTTCTTCTCTAAACTGCAATGTATGCGGCCAACTGATTCTAAAAGCCAGCGTACAAATTAGTAAATATGCTTATTCTGCTTCTTAAAACCCAGACAGGGGGAGGGAAATGAATCCAAAAAGGATAGCCTTATGTCTTTTTAATAAAACTGCTTTATTAATAGTGCAAGGCAGGAGGGCAGTGGTAACAACATAGTGGCCCAACAACAATTAAAAACAAATATTGCACTCAGAACACCGGGAAAACGCCTGCTGACCCATGTCAAGAAATATATTAATTGCAACCATACACATTTAGGATCAAAATAACAATGCAATAATAGGGGAACTCAGCTTGTACATTTAAAGTCCATTAAAGGAGTCACACTGTTCAATACTTCATACTGCCACATTGGCATGTACCCTGATACAGCATGGTGCACAGGAGAAGAAAGCGGTAAAAAAAGATTAATACATCACCCTAAAATTGTAGTATTTCGGCAGGTGCAGTGTCCCGGTGTCCGCCCCACCTGCCGAAATACTACAATTTTAGGGTGATGTATTAATCTTTTTTTACCGCTTTCTTCTCCTGTGCACCATGCTGTATCAGGGTACATGCCAATGTGGCAGTATGAAGTATTGAACAGTGTGACTCCTTTAATGGACTTTAAATGTACAAGCTGAGTTCCCCTATTATTGCATTGTTATTTTGATCCTAAATGTGTATGGTTGCAATTAATATATTTCTTGACATGGGTCAGCAGGCGTTTTCCCGGTGTTCTGAGTGCAATATTTGTTTTTAATTGTTGTTGGGCCACTATGTTGTTACCACTGCCCTCCTGCCTTGCACTATTAATAAAGCAGTTTTATTAAAAAGACATAAGGCTATCCTTTTTGGATTCATTTCCCTCCCCCTGTCTGCATAAGTTTTGGATAGCTGTCTTGATCCGATATTAGGGTTAAAATAAATTCATTTGGGAGTTATCTATTATTTTCAATTATTACATTAGTCTATTAATTTTCCCAAATGCTATTCTATAGACATTGTTTACCCTTGGTTACCCCTATTTTTCTTCTTAAAACCCAGCAAAATGAAATTTGTTTGTATCTCTTTCCAGATACATTTCGAAAGTTGACCCTGCACCAATCCTAAATTCCATGTATTGAATTGATTAAATGTGTTTCTGTAATAGCCACATCCAGCTATTTTGTCAGGCATGAAGCATACTGTCCATGCTTTCTGAGATGGATCGTGTGCAGATGGAGGGGTGATCAGTGTGCCAAGGCTCATGCCTTTCGTCAATCAATGTGCCTGTTCTGAATTGTTTCCATGCATTGTGCCGTTAAAAAAAAACAATTAAGCAATTCAAGAAATTTCTATACCATTTTGGTTAAGTTTCTACCTTAATCTAATCAATGATGGGAAGCATTCGTAAATGGAAGGATGGTTTTAATATTCCCACTGTGCATCATGTATGTTTTCTTCTGCTAAAACTGGGACAGTTAAAGGGAATCTGTCACCCCAAAAATCGTATCTGAGCTAAGGCCACCGGCATCAGGGGCTTATCTCCAGAATTCTGTAATGCTGTAGATAAGCCCCCAATGTAACCTGAAAGGTAAGAAAAACAGGTTATATTATACTCACCCAGGGGCGGTGCAGGGCGGTCCCGTCCGATGGGTGTCGCGGTCCGGTCCGGGGCCTCCTATCTTCAAGCGAGGACGTCGTCTTGTCTTCCTGCCGCGGCTCCGGCGCAGGCGTACTTTGTCTGCCCTGTTGAGGCCTCTCAGACCTTTCCCGATGCCTGCGCACTGCAGTACTTTTCTCTGCCCTCAACAGGGCAGACAAAATACGCCTGCGCCGGAGCCGCGGCAGGAAGGCCAGAAGAGGACGTCATCGTATGAAGATGGGAGGCCCCGGACCGTGACACCAATCAGACCGGACCGCAGCGGGACCGCTCCTAGGTGAGTATAATATAACCTGTTTTTCTTACCTTTCAGGTTACATCGGGGGCTTATCTACAGCATTACAGAATGCTGTAGATAAGCCCCTGATGACGGTGGCCTTAGCTTATATAGAATTTTTGGGGTGACAGATTCCCTTTAGCACTAGTTTTAATATTATGGTGTATCTACTTCTTGGATGTAGAGATCAGTAACCCTGCAAACCGTTACCTGGCTTGTGAGGAAGTTACAGGCAGAGGATGAATAAAGAGGTTGTCGCACGTGGGCTCGCCAGTGTCATTAATTCCCATTTACTATTAATTTTTAATCTACATGCTGTGATGGGGAACCCAAAATCTCAATAAATACAGTGTGTCCATAAAGTCATGGTGCACTTTTGACCAGTCATTGGAAAGCAACCAAAAATGACAGAAATGTGAAATCTGCTCCAAATAAAAGGAAAACTCTCCCAGTTTCATACCTATTCAGTGCAGTTCAATGTAGGCTCCATTTGTTCCGCTACACACATCCAACAGATAGCATAAGCTTGTGGTTGCATGATGTCACAGACATGGCAGTGTAGTAATCAGAGTTCAGTTTATCAGGGGTTAATCTGACTGGGGGCTCAGCAACAGCTTTAATGTGTGTGTTGTATGATTGGTTCTTGTTATCTCTCTTCATGAACAGGTCTGATATGATTGGGCCAGAGAAAGGGCGCCAAAATGTAAAGTATAAAAGTGCACAATGACTTTATGGACACGCTGTATATGGGTCCCACTTCCAATGGTAGGGCTAGCATCTATCAGGCACTTATGTCTTATTATGTGTGTATAGTGTAAATAAACAACTGGGTGGTACCATATTCCTTGTCCCTGTTTTTTTAGGCTGTGTCCCTAAAAACATGTGATCCTTCAGTACAAGAGTATACTAACAGGGAAATAGAGGCAGTGTCAATTGTAATGAAACAGTGACTAGCAACAGTGATCTTGTATCTGTACAATGGCACAAAAATGAAAGCAAATTCCTGTTAGTATAGAGAGAAAAGATGAGCATTGAAAAGAAAGGGTCCAAAAAAAGCTCTGCGCAAAGGAATCTACGGTAAGTGCATAGAGAGGATTTTCTCCCTTTTTTCACTGGAGGAACATTATTAGTTCCCTTCATATAGGACCTCGGCATTGTAAAACATCCAGGAAAGCGTAAAACAGTCCTTAATACACAGTATCAATAGAAAAATACGGGGGCCAAAAGCCCAGTCAGCTCACCAAAAGACCACAGGAGCACGTGAACCCGTCCTGACCCAGACGTAGCAACAGCTGAAGACATGAGAAATATGAAGATTGTTCCAGCTCCTTTCCGATTATAAGTCCTTTATTGATCCATATCCTTAAAAAATCATCCCTGCACAGAGGGGGATGTGAACAGCGACAAAAACCTGCTAATAGATACGCGTTTCGATCTAAAAGATCTTCATCATGAAGATCTTTTAGATCGAAACGCGTAGCTATTAGCAGGTTTTTGTCGCTGTTCACATTCCCCTCTGTGCAGGGATGATTTTTAAGGATATGGATCAATAAAGGACTTATAATCGGAAAGGAGTTGGAACACTCTTCATATTTCTTAATACACAGTATCTGACAGTCATCACTACAATGGCCACAGTGGATTACCGTATATACTCGAGTATAAGCCGACCCGAGTATAAGCCGACCCCCCTAATTTTGCCACAAAAAACTGGGAAAACTTATTGACTCGAGTATAAGCCTAGGGTGGAAAATGCAGCAGGTACCGGTGAATTTCAAAATTAAAAATAGATACTCCATACCGTTCATTATGGCCCCATAGACGCTCCACATAAAGCTGTGCCACATATAATGCTCTGCACCGTTCATTATGGCCCCATAGATGCTCCACATAAAGCTGTGCCATATATACAATGCTCTGCACCATTGCCCCATAGATACTCCACATAAAGCTGTGCCATATATACAATGCTCTGCACCGTTGCCCCATAGCTGTGCCATTAATATAATGCTCTGCACCGTTGCCCCATAGCTGTGCCACATATATAATGCTCTGCACCGTTGCCCCATAGCTGTGCCATATAGTGCTCTGCACCGTTGCCCCATAGCTGTGCCATATATATAATGCTCTGCACCATTGCCCCATAGCTGTGCCATATAGTGCTCTGCACCGTTGCCCCATAGCTGTGCCATATAGTGCTCTGCACCGTTGCCCCATAGCTGTGCCATATAGTGCTCTGCACCGTTGCCCCATAGCTTTGCCATATAGTGCTCTGCACCGTTGCCCCATAGCTGTGCCATACAGTACTCTGCACCATTGCCCCATAGCTGTGCCATATAGTGCTCTGCACCATTGCCCCATAGCTGTGCCATACAGTGCTCTGCACCATTGCCCCATAGCTGTGCCATATAGTGCTCTGCACCATTATTGCCCCATAGCTGTGCCATATAGTGCTCTGCACCATTGCCCCATAGCTGTGCCATATAGTGCTCTGCACCATTGCCCCATAGCTGTGCCATACAGTGCTCTGCACCATTGCCCCATAGCTGTGCCATATAGTGCTCTGCACCATTATTGCCCCATAGCTGTGCCATATAGTGCTCTGCACCATTATTGCCCCATAGCTGTGCCATATAGTGCTCTGTACCATTGCCCCATAGCTGTGCCATATAGTGCTCTGTACCATTGCCCCATAGCTGTGCCATATAGTGCTCTGCACCATTGCCCCATAGCTGTGCCATATAGTGCTCTGCACCGTTGCCCCATAGCTGTGCCATATAGTGCTCTGCACCGTTTATTATTGCCTCATAGCTGCTGCAATAAAAAAAAACAAACCACATACTCACCTGTCTTGCTTGCAGCTCCTCGGCGCCATCTTCCCGGCGTCTCTCCGCACTGACTGATCAGGCAGAGGGCGGCGCGCACACTATATGCGTCATCGCGCCCTCTGCCTGAACAGTCAGAGCGGAGAGACGCCGGGAAGATGGCGCGGCGCCCGGCGTGTGGAACGAGGACAGGTGAATATGACATACTTACCTGCTCCCGGCGTCCCGCTCCTTCCCCCGGACAGCTGGTCTTCGGTGCCGCAGCCTCTTCCTCTGTCAGCGGTCACCGGCACCGCTGATTAGAGAAATGAATAGGCGGCTCCGCCCCTATGGGAGGTGGAGCAGCCTATTCATTTCTCTAATGAGCGGTCCCACGTGACCGCTCAGGGGAAGAGGCTGCGGCACCGAAGACAGTGTGACAGGCAGGGGGAGCGTCAGGATCGCCGGGACTAGGTAAGTATATGACAGTGCTCACCCGCCGACCCCACCACCGATCATGACTCGAGTATAAGCCGAGAGGGGCACTTTCAGCCCAAAAATTTGGGCTGAAAATCTCGGCTTATACTCGAGTATATACGGTATATACGGTCATATCCATGCCAATAGGTTATACACGAAAATGATCCCAACAGGACTGGTGTACGTAGAAAACAAGAAATCCACAATTGAAGCACAACCATTGGAATGGTGTGAGGACATGCTCACATGCTTTTTACAATTCCAACAGCTCCATAAACCTGGTCCACATTTCCAAATAGTACCATGAAACAAATAAAAAAACAACAGAAGAAAAATGATGAAACTGATTTTCCCAGTTTCTAAAATAAACTTAAAAGGCACATGTAAAATGTAATTTCTCTAATCTGCAAGTTTTCTTCTCCTTGATAAGAAACTTTACACACGTTGTGGAGAGAAGAAGGGATTTGTGAAAATGTTTTGCGGACTGGCTAGACAAGAAGGTGTAATATGGAGAGTATAAACAAAATGTATACCAAAGCGCAGGATGTTCAGTACAGGGTCTGTAAGCCCAGGACTGCAACTACAGGGACATCGATATATATAATCAATGATAATGTGAGCTTGAAAATGTATCTCAGATAAAACATGACTTTTTTTGCAGCTAAAAGTTTTTTTCTTATCAGCCCTAAGAGTGCAAAACTGAATCTCAACTATGATTTTATGTGGTACTGTGCCATCTTTCATGACTTTTTATGTACTACTACTGTTCTGTCCTCACTAAATGAGGCAGGCTCATGTAGCTATCCAGTCAGCTAAACCGCTATACCGGGTCCAATAAGGAGACTGTGGTTGAGTCTGTGCTTTATTAAACGTATTGGTATATTGATGCGGTGAAACTGTGAACAATGATATACATGGAATCATGGTAGGGAACAAATACATACTACACATGATAAACGTTATGCATTACATTTAGAAGGCTAGTAACTGAACTAGGAGTACAACTGGTTAGGCTAGGCTAATATAGAGCAGGAATTATCTAGAGAAAAAACAAAGACATACCGGCAATGCAATCGCAAGGGGAATGAAGTGTAAGCGTCTTCCCTGGAAGGCAAACTAGAGGAAGTGAATGAAAACTGGAGGGAAATGTGGGCTGAGCTACCATAATGCATTGCAAAGGAGGATCAGACATAAAAAACACATAGCAGAAAAATAGAACAGTCAACATATCTCTGACCGCTAGAGGGAGCCAAAGCACTACAGATAAAGGTATGAATATATCAAGTCCTGTATACTGGCTGAGAAACTGCAAATTATACAAACAGATAATGGAGGTAACAATTTAGATGGCGGAGACAGAACACTCCCCGTCTGACATCAACGGATGTCACTACTCCTTTCTTCCGAAGGCAACAATAGGACCAGTTCAGATACCGGTCTGGAAAATGTCTTAGGTTCATTCCCTTTGGTCATCCTTAGTTCAACTTTGCGGACGTTGCCGTCCTTGCTCGGGAATGTTACGGTAACTAGACCAAGTGGCCACTGGTTCCGGTGAATTTGACAGTCCTTCACAAGAACAAGGTCACCTACGTTCAGATTAGGTTTAGTAGATTGCCACTTCGTACGTGGCTGCAGGGTAGACAAATATTGTTTGCGCCACCTGTCCCAGAAAGTATTTGCAAGACTTTGTACCTGTCTCCATTGGCGCTTGACCAGATTGTGGTAATGTTGTACGATTAGGTAGGCAACATGACATTTTCCGGGAAGTATAAGAGGGAATTTCTCCACAAACTCCATCTCAGCTTCTTTGAGTCGGCCTCCTACTCTCAGTAGGCCACTGTTGTCGATGAATGGGTCGAGTTTTCTCAATACGCTGCTCACTGGTATTGGAGCTTTGTTGATAAGACATTGGATTTCTGCAAAGTAGGTTTCTCTTTGAACAGTGAGGATGATGTGATTTCTAGAGAACTCTAAGTCGGAGGTAACATAGGTATTTTTACAAAGATGCCAACCTTTACATCTTTCTGTGCCACAAGTTCTGGTGGTCTTGAATGAGCGAGCTATATGAGTCAGGCAGGTAATAGCTCGAGTAAGTGACTTCCAACTTGAGAATCTGTCGAACCTGCAAGATCCAAGCTGGATAACAGAGGTCATTGTATGAAGTGTAGACACCTGAGGGCGGATTTCAGCATCTGAGTCCTCTCCTACTAGTTTAAAGGTGTCTGGAAAACATTCCTCAATGTACAATAGTTTTGGTCCTGAGAGCCACGTTGTGCTTCCTAGTCGACTTGCGTCAACTGCTCTAGTTGCATGATCTGCAGGATTCTGGTCTGTGGGTATGTAATGCCACTGCTTTGGATGAACTGATCTCCTGATTCGTAGCACTCTGTTATTGACATAAACATAGAATCGCCTGGTTTCGTTGAGGATATATCCCAGGACTACTTTGCTGTCTGAGTAGAACTTGGCCTGTGTCAGGTCGATATCCATTTCGGATGTGATGAACTCTGCTAAGTCAATGGCTAGGACTGCGGCACAAAGCTCTAACCTGGGTATAGTGTGCTCTGGTTGTGGTGCGAGTTTGGCCTTTCCCATAATGAAACCAATGTGGCACTGACCTTTGGAGTCTACAGTTTTCAGGTAGGCAACAGCGGCAATAGCTTTGACAGAAGCATCTGCAAATACATACAGTCTTTGGCTTTGTATTTCAGTAGATGGCACAGGGGCGTATGGTCTTGGCACATTCAGGTTGGAGAGTGCCGCTAACGAGTTCTTCCACTCTTCCCACTGGATCCTCTTATCAGATGGCAGAGGTGCATCCCAGTCAGATGTTTCCCTAGTTAAGTCTCTTAGTAGGGCCTTGCCTTGTATAGTAACAGGAGCTGCGAAAGCCAAGGGATCGTACAGACTGTTGATGGTAGACAGGACGACTCTACGTGTAAAAGGCCTTTCTTCCTGGTTGACCTGAAAGGTGAAAGTGTCTGACTGTAGATTCCAGAGAAGCCCGAGGCTGCGTTGCATTGGTGCGGGGTCTGACCCCAGGTCCAGGTCTCTGAGACCATTACATAGGTCCTGAGAAGGGAATGCTTCCATGAGTTCTTGGCTGTTTGAGGCTATTTTATGAAGCCTAAGGTTCGAGCAGGCAAGCATGTCCTGGGCTCTCCTGAGAAGACTGATGGCAGTCTCATTTGAAGGCATGGCTTTTAGACAGTCGTCGACATAAAAGTCCTTTTCTATGAATCTTCTGACATCTTCTCCGTATTCTGCTTCTCCTTCCTGAGCTGACCTTTTGAGTCCGTAAATGGCGACGGCAGGGGAAGGACTGTTGCCGAAGATGTGCACTCTCATGCGGTACTCTGTGACTTCTTTAGTAGGATCATTGTCTCTGTACCAGAAGAATCTTAGGAAGTTCCTGTCTCTCTCTCTCACAAGGAAACAATGGAACATTTGCTGGATGTCAGCGATGAAGGCAATGGAATCCTTACGGAAGCGCATAAGTACTCCCAGCAGTTTGTTATTGAGGTCTGGTCCTGTTAGTAGAACGTCATTTAGGGAGACATCATTAAATTTGGCACTGGAATCGAACATGACTCTAATCTGGCCTGGTTTCTTAGGGTGGTATACTCCGAACATGGGTAGGAACCAGCATTCTTCAGAGTCTTTGAGAGTGGGAGCTAGTTCTGCGTGACAGTTTTCAAAAATCTTTGACATGAAGGAGAAG
Organism: Ranitomeya variabilis; assembly: GCF_051348905.1. Taxonomy (NCBI): domain Eukaryota; kingdom Metazoa; phylum Chordata; class Amphibia; order Anura; family Dendrobatidae; genus Ranitomeya; species Ranitomeya variabilis. Next base: position 241,309,618 of record NC_135233.1, on the reverse strand, counting down.
AAGTGATCTTTCATCTCTGGTTTCTTTTGCAGATTACGTTTGAGAGAGGAGAAACGTTGTAATGCCTGATTTTTGTTGTTCGGTAGACGTGGTCTGTGGGTTTTGAAGGGAAGAGGTGCGACCCAGCTGTTGGTCTCATCTTTAACGAGTCCCTTGTCCATTACCTCTAAGAACAACTTGTCCTCTACCGACATTGCCACTTGGTTGTCCTGTTTAGTTCTCTGGAAGACTGTGCACCCTAACTGATCCTCATAGCTTCCCGACACTATACTGCTGTCGTGAGTAAAGTCTATTAAATGATTGGGCAGTTGGATGCTGTGTGGCAGTTCCCTGACATGGAACTCATTGTTACAAGGTTGAAACAGAGATGGTCGTCCTTTCTCCAATGTATTTGTCAGCATGCTTGTTACAGAGGATGGGGCGTGCATGCGTCCCAAGCATACGTTGCCAATTATGACCCATCCTAGGTCTAGCTTTTGGGCATAGGGAGCATTGTGGAGTCCATTGATATGACGTCTCACTTTATGAACCTGCAGGATATCTCTCCCCAACAGCAGAATTATCTGGGCCTGATGGTCGAGTTCCGGTATAAGGTGTGCTATTCGCTTTAAGTGAGCGTGATGGATTGCTACATCTGGCGTAGGGATTTCAGATCTGTTGTCTGGGATCTGGTTACATTCGATGATCGTAGGTAGTGGTAGGCAGAATTGTCCGTCTAATGACTCGATTTGGTAGTCTGTAGCTTTCCTGCCCGCTGTTGTCACAGTACCTGCACATGTCTTTAATGAGTAGGGAGTGCTTGGCCCTTTGATGTTGAATAGGTCAAAGAAAGTTGATCTAGCCAAGGATCGATTACTTTGATCATCCAAGATAGCATACAGTCTTACAGCCTGGTCTCTATGGCCTTTTGGGTATACTCTGACAAGGCATATTTTTGAACAGGACCTACTGTCTATTGTCCCTTTGCAGACCTCGGTACATTGTGAAGTGATCTCTGGCGTAGCTGTATCAGTGTTCCTTTCCTCCCCGCCATGCTCACTGTCAGCTGGTGTGTTTTGTGCACTCCATGGAGCTGGGCCTGGGTGTAGAGCAGTGTTATGGTCTGTGGTGCCACATTCTGTGCATTTTACACTGACCTTGCAGTCCTTGGCGAGATGAGTTGTGGACGAGCAGCACTTGTAGCAGATACCGTTCTCTTTCAGGAAGCTTCTGCGGTCTGGCATAGATTTTCCTCTGAAGGCTCTGCATTTCAGGAGAGGATGAGGCTTCTGATGAAGTGGGCACTGCTTGTCAGGGTCCTGCACCTTTGTCTCTGATTGGGAGCAGCCAGCAGACCTGTAATTAGAACCTGGAGAAGAAACATAAGTCTTGTGTACTGCCACAGATGTTCTGCGTGGATTTGCAGGTGGTGACGGTGTGGCATATGGCATTGCAAAGTCAAAGCTGGGATCGTTTCTAATTCTCGCTTGTTGGTGTATAAAGTCTACAAAAACGGAGAAGGGAGGAAATGGAACACTGTGTTTGTATTTGTACGTGGAACCATGTGTGAGCCACCTCTCCTGTAGATTGTAGGGCAACTTCTGGACTATAGGGTTAACACCTCTGGCTGTGTCGAGAAATGCAAGTCCCTGTAGGTCGTCCTCGTATTTGGCAACTTGGACTTCCTTTAGTAGGTCGCTTAGCTCTCTAAGTTTCTGGAGACCTTTGTTAGATATTTTAGGGAAGTCGTCGATTCTTTTGAACAAGGCTCTTTCTATTACCTCTGCCGAACCGTAACACTCATCCAGCCTCTTCCAGATCTCTCTGAGGCCAGTCTCAGGGCGATTTATATTAATGTCTCTGATTCTTACTGCGTGTTTGACTGACTCTTCTCCCAGGTATTTGACTAACAGGTCTATCTCTTCCCTGTGTTGTAGCCCCAAGTCTCTAATGACATTTTGGAAGGAAGCTTTCCAAGCTCTGTAACCTTCAGCTTGGTCAGTGAATTTCATGAGTCCCTTGGCAACCAGTTCACGTCGTGTGAAGAACTTGGCAAATTCTGTTGTGAACCGGTTGTCGGTGGAGTACACTGGTGATGGATCGCCCTGATAGTGATGTGAGGTGCGTTCATACCTGTTAGTGTCCTCAGGGTGGCGCCAACCGGTGTCGTATTGCTTCGGTCTGACGTACGGTGTGTCAGCAGGGTGATCCACGTTGGTTACCTGGTGAGGGGCAAGGTAGTCATTAGCAGAGTCGTTTTGTCTCACGTTTTCGAGTTTGTTTCTGTCCTGGAGCTGAGCCTCGTGGTGACTCTCGCTCACTTCGCTGGAGACGTCGTATTCTCGTTCTGGTGCTGGTTCAGGGTTATAGTTTGGATCAGGAAGTTCATTAACATACTGAGATGTGCGTTGTGGTGTGTCTTGTAGAGGAAACTCCAGACTCGACGTACTGCTTTGGCTATGCAGCTTGGGGCTTTGCGCGGCTTCTAGCGATTCCGCTTCAGCAAGGGCTGCGGCAGCTTCCCTTTTTGCTGCTAGGCTTTCTAAGGCGGCATCCACACGTGCCTTCTCTAACTGTGTCCTTCTCTCTTCATCGGCTCTCTCATGATCTATGCGTGCCTTTTCTAACTGCATCCTTCTCTCTTGATCGGCTCTCTCATGATCTATGCGTGCTCTCTCTAAGCGTGACCTTCTCTCTTCATCATCTAGGCGTGCTTTTTCTAATTTAAGTTGCATCTCTTGGTCAGCAAAGCTCGCTCGTATTTTGGCGGCTTCAGCATTTGCGCGGGCAATGGCAACCGCGCTGGTGATGGATGTTGTCTTTGAGGAAACGGAAGTAACAGATCTTGTTCTATGCGATTTGTGAGACATGGTGTCTTGGGAAAGTGCTTGGCTGTGCAGAGATTGCTGTAGCTGTATTTATTCTCTGAGTAGCCGGTGACTTAAATCCCACTAGTTGGATGGCTGCCGTTTCACTGTTCTGTCCTCACTAAATGAGGCAGGCTCATGTAGCTATCCAGTCAGCTAAACCGCTATACCGGGTCCAATAAGGAGACTGTGGTTGAGTCTGTGCTTTATTAAACGTATTGGTATATTGATGCGGTGAAACTGTGAACAATGATATACATGGAATCAGTGCATGGTAGGGAACAAATACATACTACACATGATAAACGTTATGCATTACATTTAGAAGGCTAGTAACTGAACTAGGAGTACAACTGGTTAGGCTAGGCTAATATAGAGCAGGAATTATCTAGAGAAAAAAACATAAAGACATACCGGCAATGCAATCGCAAGGGGAATGAAGTGTAAGCGTCTTCCCTGGAAGGCAAACTAGAGGAAGTGAATGAAAACTGGAGGGAAATGTGGGCTGAGCTACCATAATGCATTGCAAAGGAGGATCAGACATAAAAAACACATAGCAGAAAAATAGAACAGTCAACATATCTCTGACCGCTAGAGGGAGCCAAAGCACTACAGATAAAGGTATGAATATATCAAGTCCTGTATACTGGCTGAGAAACTGCAAATTATACAAACAGATAATGGAGGTAACAATTTAGATGGCGGAGACAGAACAACTACTTTCTACCATTTTCTAAGACAAGGGTTTCTCAAACAAGAATGCAACAACATTGTACGATGTGACGAGTGTGGGTGTGGACCCACTACACCAGTGGCCGTGCTTACCATGGAAGAGTGTAACTGACTACATGGTCTCACTAGAGTCCCTGATGGTGAGGTTAGGCTTGGCCGTTAGTGTAGCCACCAGGTGCCATGCTAGGGCAGTGTCCAGATCTGTAGCAATTGACCAACAGGTTAAGGTTCAGAAAACCTATGCACTTAGATGGATCACTAGGCACAAACTGCCATAAGGAGCCTAGCGGAGCTGCCTAATATATCCCGTTGTCAGGGCAAAAAACAGGGAAGCTAAAATCTGCAGGACACAGAGGGGTAAAATCCCTGCAGAGTCTGGCTGTGCCTCCCTATAGCCAGGTGGAGATTCTCAAGAAAGAGGATGATGCAGCAGTAATGGGGATGCTGGAAGAGGCAGTTCAGCATGATAGCCTCAGAGGAGCAAAGCGTTGAGCGCAGAGAGTAGGATGGTGCTGAGAAGGCATGGGAGTCACCGGCATGACATATGGTTGGACTGATATACAGTGGGTACGGAAAGTATTCAGACCCCTTTAAATTTTTCACTCTGTTTCATTGCAGCCATTTGGTAAATTCAAAAGTTAATTTTTTTCACATTAATGTACACTCTGCACCCCTTCTTGACTGGAAAAAAAAAAAAACAGAAATGTAGAAATGTTTGCAAATTTAGTTTTCCTCACCTCAGCTGAATGATTTACATCTCTTAGCCAGCTTGATTATATGTAGGGATTCCCTAGCAACCAGGCAACCCCCACATGTGTACTTATGCTGGCTAACAGATGTAAACCATTCAGTTGCGGCGATGAAAACTACATCTCCAAGCACTAAAAAATACTCGGAGGTCACCCGAGCGTACTCGGGAAATATACGAGTATATTCGCTCATCACTAGTAGTCAGGAAATGGCCAGGGATCGGTACAGAGAGCAGCAGTAGAATCTTGTAATGAAAGCAGCAAGTGAAAAGGAAGCTAGGCTAAAGGCTGGGAGCGCAATAATCTCGCAATGAAGGAAGTGCAATGTCGTATTTAAGTAGGATGTTCCATTAGGGTGGAGACCATCAGGAACCACACATATACTAGTATCTGGGTTAGCAACAAACTATCCAGCGAGCTGAATAGCTCAGAGGGAATAGCTGTTGTCTGGTGCACAAGAGCTGCTGGGTGTGAGTCCTGATTTAAGTATTTGATATAACAGAAAAACAGAACTTCATATTTGGTACAGAAACCATTGTTTGCAATTACAGAGGTCAGACGTTTCTAAAAGTTTGTGATCAAGTTTGCACACACTGCAGCAGGGATTTTGGCCCACTCCATAAAGATCTTCTCTAGATCTTTCATGGTTCGTGGCTGTTGCTGAAAAACATTGAGTTTCAGCACCCTCCAAAGATTTTCTATTGGGTTCAGGTCTGGAGACTGGCTAGGCCACTCCAGGACCTTGAAATACTTCTTATGGAGCACTTCTTAGTTGCCCTGGCTATGTGTTTTGGGTCATTGTCATGCTGGAAGACCCAGCCGCGACCCATCTTCAATGCTCTTACTGAGGAAAGTAGGTTGTTGGGCAAAATATTGTGATACATGACCCCATCCATCCTCCCTTCAATATGGTGCAGTCGTCCTGCCCCCTTTGAAGAAAAGCACCCCCAAATTATGGGTGTGCTTCACAGTCAGGATGGTTTTCTTGTGGTTTACTAATTATTCTTCTTCCTCCAAACACCGTGAATGGAGTTAACACCATAAAGTTCTATTTTAGTCTTATCTGACCACATGATCTTCTCCTATGCCTCCCTTGGATCATCCAAACGGTCAGTGGCGAACTTCAAAGGGACCTGGACATGTGCTGGCATGAGCAGGGGGAACTTACGTGCAATGTAGGATTTTAATCCATGATGGCGTAGTGTAACAAACGGTAATAATTGATACTGTCGTACAAGTTCTCTTCAGGTCATTTACCAGGTCCTTCCATGAAGTTCTGGGCTTATTCCTAACCTTTCACAGAATCATTACCCCACAAGGCGAGATCTTGCATTGAATTCTTGCTGGTTGTAAGGTTATCAAATACTTGTTTCATGCAATAAAATGTACGGTAATTGAATTACCTAAAAAATCACACAATGCGTTTTTTGGCTTTTATTTTTAGAGTCAGTCACTCACAGTTGAAGAATTCCTATGATAAAAATTACATACCTCTCCATTCTTTGTAGGGGGGAAAATTTGCAAAATAGTCAGTGCATCAAATACCGTACATATTTTACCCATTGTGTGTGATATCATAGGCAATCAAGATACTCTACCACACGGTACTCATCACCTGTATATTGAGGTGTAGAATGTATAACTAAAATCAGCACTCACAAACCTGAGACATCAACATGTACCTGCACTGAAACTGGCATCACAAAGAGATCATGTTTCCCTGCATTTTATTTATTATATTGTCCTGCCTAATATTCATTCAAGTGCCTTGGCACAAACGCTGGTAACATGAGAGGGCATAGTTTGTGCCCAGACATTCTTCACATAGATGAGGCACAGTGAGGGTTCTTTACCGCTCTCTATGAATGGTCATTACTTGATCACCAGACATCACAGCTCTGCAGCTTTGGTTACTGTCCATAGGAGAAGTTAACAAACTGATGTTATCTTCAAACAAGCTGTGAGGTTCAAAGCAGAGCACAGCTCTGAAGGCAGTGTACTTGGAAGTACTCAGACTTTTAGCAGGTATTTCTTCAGGTGTCACTTACATGATTCATGCTGTTCTTCATTCCCTTTGTGCGTTGACAAGGGCTTTTGTATGAGTGGTATATTTCTGCTGTCCAGTGATGTAATACAAGAGTGGACACAATTGTATCAAGAGCAGATCTGTGCTGTACCTAAGGGCAACAGCAACTGGCAACAGAAAGCAACTCTGACAAAACGGCAGGTTTATATCAAGCTAATTGAGTAATACAGAACCTATTAAGAACATGCCTCCTAAAAGAAATCAAAATCACAGGTACATTTATTCTTTAAGGTTCCTTTACATAAGCCAATGAATAAGCATTTATAAGAGCTAGTTTCAGATTATTGGACTGTGTAAAAGCTCATTCATCAGCCGATTGTTTTAAGCGAGGCCTAAAAATCATTTTTGTTAATAGGAAGTCTTACCGTTTAAACATGGAAGGTGCTACCAACAACATGAAAAACTGTATAGGGAACAAATGATTGAGACCCAGATATAAAATCACTACTTTTCTAAGATAGCCTATAGAAAACATTTGCTCTGTTTTAGGTAAAAAAATAACCATTATTATTTAACCATGATTACGTATTCTCATATAAAATCTTTACAAAAAAATCAAGGACATATATGTGATTGCAGGGGTTCCAGTGTTTGGAGAGGGCTCAGGAGCAAATGAGGGAATGTCACACCGGTCCTATAAGGCTATGTGCCCACGTTCAGGATTTTTCGTGTTTTTTTCAGCCGTTTTCCACGGGAAAAACACTTAAAAAACGAATACATAAGCATCCCATCATTTTTAATGCATTCTGCAATTTTTGTGCACATGATGCGTTTTTTTCCACGAAAAAAACGCATCACGGTAAAAAACGCAGCATGTTCATTAATTTTGCGAATTGTTCGCGTTTTTGCCGCTATTTAATGCATTGGGAAGCTCCGGCAAAAAAAACGCACAAAAAACACCCCAAAAAACTGTGAAAAAAACGCATGCGGATTTCTTGCAGAAAATGTCCGGTTTTGTTCAGGAAATTTCTGCAAGAAATCCTGACGTGCGCACATAGCCTTAGTCTTTACCTCGTACATGGTAAGATCGACTGGATTTAACTGACCGAATAAAACATTTATTACCCGTCCATAGGAAAAGTGATAAATAGGGATAAGCGAACGCGAACTGTTAAGTTCGTATCGGACACCTGGTGACCGGAAACAAACTCTGAACATGGACTATTTTCGGGACGTTTTTCTGATTGGGTTTGGTGCCTAATAAAGTTTGTTGAAAGGATGCAGCACAGCCAAACAACAAGCTTTTAGACTGTGGGCACTTCTGGAGCCATCACAGCCATGAAAAGTATCAGCACGGCTTTGATTGGCTGGCAATCCACGTGACCCAGCCTGTATAAATGCCGGATCACAGGTGTCACTGCCATCCTGCTCTGATTAGTGTAGGAACAGTTAGGTTATGGGTGTGTACTCTGCACCCATCTATGTGGGAGTACTGTGCCAAAAAGCCTGGGGTATTCTGCACCCGTCCCTGTGAGAGTACTCTGCCAAAAAGCCTGTGTGAAGAGAGGGAAAGTAGGAGAGTGCTGGTTACGCTCACTTGATAAGAGTTGTGACAGGCACAACCCCTATGTATGCATGAAGAAAAATAGCTGCTGCTGCCACGTTGCTGGTGGATAAATTCTCCAGGAGACACTGGATCCAGCTGCATGACCACGTAGGTGGCCTGTGCTGCTTGAGTGAATCAATTCTTCAGAAATGATGAGGAAAAGGCTTTTGATTCATAACACGTTTCAATGCAGTATCGGCTTCTTTTTCAAGTGAAAAAATAAAACGCCTGTTTGTGTACTCTGCCAAAAAGCCTGTTTGTGTACTCTGCACACGTTTCTGTGGGAGTACTCTGCCAAAAAACTCTCTTCACCACTTTGCACTTTTTTTTGGTGGAAATTAAGTGAGCCTCAAATAGGGGACATGAACGTGATTGTGATGCTGCTTGTGGTGTAGCTGCTGCAGGGAGAGGATGTGGTCATTCTGTGCCTGTTATGTGCCAGGATACATAGTGCACACAAACAACAGGACATTCAGCTTCATTTTGTATGGCAGAGTACCGCTGTGCAAATGGTGAGGCAGTTTTAGATTGCATGGCAGAGAGTGGCTCCAGTTCCTTCACATTATCTTTCACCCGGTCCAGTGCAGAAAGCGCAGAGTTGCGACCCATGGACATCTATTTTCCACCTCCCTTACTTGCAAATCACCCGAGCAGTCTGAGCCCCAAGTCATGCAGCAATCTCTTCTGCTTTATGATGACTCTGCTGGTAGGGGTTCCATGGCCCATTCACCTTGCCCTGCCCCACAATAGTGAGTACACTAATGCCCAACCACTTGCTCAGTTGGAGGATGAGTACATGGGAGGGTTAGTGAACATGGTCAGCGGACCATAGCAGCACATCCCTGATGATGACTAAACAGATGCCAAGTGATGCATCTTGCTGCAGTGTGCAGATCGGCAAGGAGGGCAGGGGTGTGGAATATTGTGCAGGGTGGATGAGGAGGCCCTCAACTCAACATGGAGTGTGAAGGCCATCCTAGTGACGTGCGCAATTTGGAGGAAGGCGAGATGGTCACGCTGCCCCAGCTGCACAACAAAAGAGCAGGGTGCAAAAGCACAGAGGTAGGCCCCTAGCCAGTACATTGGCTGCTACTGCCCACCGCGCTGAAGAAATGAGAACACCGAAGCCAGCCCTAAGGAGATCCCTTGCATGGCATTTCTTTAGGCAATATGCTGACTACAAGAGGCAGGTGGTTTGAATGTTGTTCAGTCAGAGCCTGAAGCGAGACATAGATGTTGTGAACCTGAGCAACAACTGCATGAGACATTGGAATTCAAAGCACGATCTGCACTGGTGTACACACCTGTAAAATCAGGGAAGACCTGAGGCTCCTCCTGCTCGCTTCTTTTTCTGCGGTCCCAGCCTCTTCCTCCAGCTCCCAGTCAACAAGGGCACCTGGCTCACAGCAAAGAGAAGATGTGACAGCACCACTACCACCAGCAGTGTCACCGAGCGTCTCCACACAGTCCCATGGAAGCATTCAGCTGTCTGTCCCTCAAACACTAGAGAAAAAGAGAAAGTACCCCCCTATCCACCAATAAGCAATGGCCCTGAATGACAGCATTTCAAAATGCTGCTTTGCCTGCGCAAGACCGCCGAGTTGCCCGGATTGATACCACTGCTGATTACTGGGTGGCCACTCTGCTGGATGCCATCTACAAGGACAATGTACCATCCTTACTTCCTTCACTGGAGCGGGATCGAAATATGTGGGATTACAAGTGCATGCTCGAAGACACACTACTGACGGCATTCCCACCTGACTGCGGGGGCTCAGTGGAAGCACAAGACAGAAGAAGCACAAGACAGAAGAGGAAATCACCAACACAGCTGGGACATCGTAACCACCTTGGAAGGGAGGGTAAGCATGTTTCAACCACATAGTGGAAGAGTAGGTGTGATGGGTCTGCCCCATTTAACACATAGCCTGAGATCGTGTGTTTTTTTACCCCGGTATTGGGTGTGATCACAGACAGCCACATCCGCCTGTCTATAGCCAATGCGGGCATGCTCACATTCATAAAAAGTATTGTTATACTCCACTGCAGTTTGTTTGTTCTATTTGTTTGTTCGATAAAAAAAAACACAAACACAAAAACAGTGTTGGCTACCTCCTCCTCCTCTTCCACCTATACGTCCACTTCCACTTGGACCTCTACCTACTGGTTCATGATTATTATTATTATTTATTGTTATAGTGCCATTTATTCCATGGCGCTTTACAAGTGAGGAGGGGTATACATAATAAAACCAAGTACAATAATCTTAAACAATACAAGTCATAACTGGTACAGGAGGAGAGAGGACCCTGCCCGCGAAGGATCACAATCTACAAGGGATGGGTGAGAATACAGTAGGCGAGGATAGAGCTGGTCATGCAGCGGTTTGGTTGATCGGTGGTTACTGCAGGTTGTAGGCTTGTCGGAAGAAGTGGGTCTTCAGGCTCTTTTTGAAGGTTTCGATGGTAGGCGAGAGTCTGATGTGTTGTGGTAGAGGGTTCCAGAGTAGGGGTGATACGTGAGAGAAAACTTGTATACAATTGTGGGAAGAGGAGATAAGAGGAGAGTAGAGAAGGAGATCTTGTGAGGATCGGAGGTTGCGTGTAGGTAAGTACCGGGAGACGAGGTCACAGATGTATGGACGAGACAGGTTGTGGATGGCTTTGTATGTCATGGTTAGGGTTTTGTACTGGAGTCTCTGGGCAATGGGGAGCCAGTGAAGGGATTGACAGAGGGGAGACGCTGGGGAGTAGCGGGAGGTCAGGTGCATTAGTCGGGCAGCAGAGTTCAGAATAGATTGTAGGGGTGCAAGAGTGTTAGAGGGGAGGCCACAGAGCAGGAGGTTGCAGTAGTCAAGGCGAGAGATGATGAGGGCATGGACTAGGGTTTTTACAGATTCTTGGTTGAGGAATGTACAGATTCGTGAAATATTTTTGAGTTGAAGTCGGCAGGAAGTGGAAAGGGCTTAGATATGTGGTTTGAAGGAGAGATCAGCATCAAGGATTACCTCGAGGCAGCGAGCTTGTGGGACTGGGGAGAGTGGGCAGCCATTTACTGTAATGGATAGGTTCGTTGGGGGGGTCGCGTGAGATGGGGGAAAGATGATGAATTCTGTTTTGTCCATGTTAAGTTTCAGAAATCTAGCGGAGAAGAAGGATGAAATAGTGGACAGGCATTGAGGGATTCTGGTTAGTAGGGAGGTGATATCTGGTCCAGAGATGTAGATCTGTGTGTCGTCAGCATAGAGGTGATACTGAAAGCCATGAGATTCTATGAGCTGTCCCAGGCCAAAGGTGTAAATGGAGAAGAGCAGGGGCCCTAGGACTGAACCTTGTGGGACTCCGACAGATAGGGGTGAGGTGAGGAGGTGGTGTGTGAGTGGGAGACGCTGAATGTTCGGTCAGTTAGGTATGACGAGATCCTGGATAGGGCCAAGTCTGTGATGCGAAGGGATGAGAGGGTCTGTAATAATAGGGAATGGTCCACTGTGTCAAAGGCAGCCGACAGGTCGAGGAGGAGGAGGACCGAGTGGTGTCACTTGCTCTTGGCGGTTAAGAGGTTATTGGTGACCTTAGTTAGGGCAGTTTCACTGGAATGGGAGCAAGAAGAGAGATGGGAGGACAGTTCAAGGTAGACGTGTTGTTCCAGTAGTTTGGAGGCATAGGGGAGAAGTGATATAGGGAGATAGCTAGATACAGAGGATGGGTCAAGAGAGGGCTTTTTGAGGATAGGTGTGATGGAGGCATGTTTAAAGCTTGAGGGGAAAACACCAGTTGTTAGTGATAGGTTGAAGAGATGGGTTAGGGTTGGGATGAAGACTGTGGTGAGGTTTGGGATGGGAGCGGGCAAAGTGCACAGGTGGTGAGATGCGATCTTGAGAGTAGAGTGGAGAGTTGATCTTCTGTAATGGTGGAGAAGTTGGTTTTGGAGGTGGAGGGCTGGGAAGTCGGGAGGAAGGGCTCTGGGGGTTGTTGACCAAAACTGTCTCTAATGTTCTCAATCTTCTGCTTGAAAAATGAGGCAAAGTCTTCAGCTGAAATGAATGGGGAGGGAGGAGGTGCTGGGGGACGGAGGAGAGAATTGAAGATGTTGAATAACTGTTTAGGGTTGTGAGACAGGGAGGATATTAGAGATGAGAAGTAGGTTTGTTTAGCTGTGGCGAGTATGGTCTTGAAAGTAGTGAGGAACTGTTTGAATGCGATGAAGTGCTCGTTGGAGTGTGATCTTTTCCATCTGCGCTCAGCAGCCCTGGAAGCTCGCCTCAGTTCTTTGGTCAGGCTGGTGTGCCAGGGCTGTCTGTTGATTTTGCGAGCTTTGGTATGTGTAAGAGGTGCATCACATTCCAAAGCTACAGCTATTGTGGTGTTATATAGAGCGGCAGCGTCATCTGCATTGTGTAAGGAACTTATATCTGTGAGAGGGAGGAGGGATTCAGAGAATGAATGTAGGTCAAGATGTTTAAGATTTCTGAGAGGGTGTGAAAGTTTGTGGGGTGGGGATTGTAGACATGGAGTGGAGAGGGAAGAGAACGTGAGAAGGTTGTGGTCAGAGAGAGGAAGAGGTGAGTTATAGAAGTTAGATAGGGAGCAGAGGCGGGTGAAGATGAGGTCCAGTGTGTGACCATCTTTGTGGGTGGCTGTAGAAGACCATTGAGTGAGGCTGTAGAAGACCATTGAGTGAGGCCGAAGGAGGAAGTGAGAGATAAAAGTTTAGTGGCAGCTGAGAGGGAAGTGTCAATGGGGATGTTGAAGTCGCCCATGATGATAGTGGGGATGTCCGCGGAAAGGAAATGAAGTAGCCAGGTGGTGAAATGGTCAAAGAAGGTGGTGGCTGGCCCTGTGGGGGGCGGTAGATGACAGCCAGTTGGAGGTTGGAGGGGGAGTAGATGCGCACAGAGTGCACCTCAAAGGAAGGGAGGGTAACAGAGAGTGGCAGTGGGATTGGGGTGAAGGAGCAGTTATCTGACAGGAGAAAACCAACTCCTCCGCCATGTTTGCTGCTGGGGCGGGGTGTGTGAGAAAGGTGGAAGCCACCATAAGAGAGTGCAGCAGGGGAGGCTGTGTCAGAAGGGGTGAGCCAGGTTTCGGTGATGGCGAGGAAGGAAAGTTTGGTAGTAACAAAAAGATCATGGATGTAGGAAAGCTTGTTACAGACAGAGCGAGCGTTCCACAGAGCTCCTGTTAGTGGGACTGGGGAAGCAGAAGCTGGGTGAATGGGTATAAGGTTAGAGAGGTTACAGTAGTTTGTGATAGAGCGTGGATGGTAGGTAGAAATGACTGTGGGAATGTGGTGAGGAGGACCAGGATTTGGAGAGATATCACCAGCAGTGAGAAGGAGCAGAGAAAGTGTTAGCAGGTGGGAGCAGGAGAGGGCATGAGGGGGCTGTCTGTGTTTGGAGGCAGAGGATTGTAGGTTAAGGAACAGTTCTGAGGAGGAGGTGAGATGGATGGGGAGGATTGAAGCAGAGATAAACAGTTCCTTACTTGGTGTGGGGATTAGGGGAGGTAGCATAAAATGAAGGATTATAGGGGTGAGAGTGAAAATAAACAAAAACATTGTTTATAACAGTGACTGGCCAGTTACCTTCAGTTCCCTTCAGGTTCAATTCAGGTTTTATTATTATCAGATTATTATTTTTTATCTTTTCGAAAGGTAATTGTCCTGCTCTTACCCCCCATTTTGCTTTCTTCTTCAGCCCCTTAGCCCTTACTATGACCATTTTACAGCACCAAAGTTAGGGTCCCCCTTGACTTCTATTGGGTTTACGATCAAGTTCGGATCAAGTTCTGATGCGAAAACCGAACTTTGGACTACAGTTCGGCCAAACCCGACGAACCCGAACATTCCCAATTCCATTCATCCATAGTAATAAATCTATGGACACTGGGGGTCCCACCTCTGGTGCCAAGACTGATCACTGTGTATAGGTAATGTAATATATAACGGAGTTTAAATGATCAAATTTTCTTTCATCTTGAAGAAAAAAGAAGACACAAAAGGAATTAATATTCATCGTTATCAGCTTTTTATGAAATGTTACAAAGTAACACAAGGAAATAATCAGCAATCCTTGATCAATCATTAAGCATTTTCCTGAATCCAGCATGCATTATCGGAACTTCAGAGGCGTCTCTGTAAAAAAAAACAAAACGCAACAACGACTGACAATATCCAGGACCCAAGCCAAGAGTATAGCCTGTAAACAGAGTAACTGTATATAGATAGGAATGATATCGCTCATGAAAGGTTGATAAAGGAAAACCTTTCCACAGATGATGGACGAGCATAACGTTTATGCCTTTTTCAAAATAGTAGAGAACGTGACATAGCATTCAGCCACCTACGAATGTACGTGACATTTGTGCCTTTTGGCTAAGGCTCCTTTGTGCCTTTTGGCTAAGGCTCCTTTGTGCCTTTTGGCTAAGGCTCCTTTCACACATTAGTTTTATCAATATAAAATATATATTAAAAAACGGATCTGGCGACTGCATCCGTTTTTTCTCATAGACTTGTATTAGCGACGGATTGCGATGTTTGGCCTCACGTTTCATCCGTCGTTCGCCGAATCCGTTGAAAATTGTCCGGAGACAACGGTCAAAGTAACATTTTTTGTGTACGTCGAAAAAACGGACAGTGACGGATCCGTCGCTGTCCTACGTTTGCTAGAATGGAAGTCTATGGCGCCGGATCTGTCAAATGATGGAATCCGGCAACGGATTTGTTTTTTTTGTTTTTTTAACTAAGCATGCTCTGATCCAATTAGCCAGATCCGCTAGTTGGACCCGTCCAAAAAACGGATCCGTCGCATCAGTTTTTCATAATCTGCAACGGATCCGTTGATCTGTCCAGTCAACGGATTGTGACTGATGGCAAAAAACTGATGTGTGAAAGGGTCCTAAGTGATTGTACTATATCCATATTTTTGGGAATAGTATCTGCCTTCACTGTGTATACACAAAACTCTTCCATATTTCCAGGTCTTTATTCCTATTTATGTTTTTTTTTTTTTTTTAATTCTTCATATTCTGGTCGGGAACAAATGTTCGAAGCTGAATCTTTATTTTTTGAGGACCCAACAAAACCAATGGTTATGTATATAAGCACCAACAGATGTCAACTGAGTCACTGCAAAATGCATATATCCCAATGTTCAACAACCAGACAAAGCAATACAATTTTAATCCGGTCATGAGATCGTCTAATTAATACTGAAGGAGAAATACAACAGTAGCACTTAAAAGCTACGATTAGGAAAAAAAATAGTTAGCTTTTGTTTCTAAAAACAGAACCTTGCATTGTGCCATTCCTCAATTGTTCCTCCTGGAAATGAATGAATAAACAGCTGGATGTTTTAATTCCCCTTATCACAGAGGAATAGCCCCAGACAAAGTCTAACTGATATCTAACAGTATCTTGATGATTATGGCTGTTCTGGGAAGTGCTGTTCAGATCCCATTCACCTTCATGGCAGCTGAGCTGCAGTAACAGACAGTGGCCAGCACACAGAGGGTGGAACTGTGGTGTCAGAGCATCAAACACTATGTACTTCCAGCACTGTAGGTCCCCTACTGATCTGACATTGTTTATCTAGCCTAAGTCCTGGACAACCCCTTTATGTAACACATCATGTTTGAAGCATTGAATATCTGATTCTTCATGTTACTGTAATGTCTGCCTATCAAATTCTCAACTTCCGCTTTTTCAGAAAGATAATGGAGAGTTTCCATGAAGAGCTCATTTTTTTTTAGGTTTTGGGATTTGCAATCGCAGCAATCTTACCACAAAGCGTTTAACATGACAGACATGGCCCAGAGCATATACAAGAAACATGATTTTTGGGGTCTCAGTGTTTAAATATGAAGCCAGTGTATAGTCAGGATTCTTAGAAATCACTAACCATGCTCGGTTTCTGAACATATGTTTTTGGGATACATTTCCATATAAAAACCTAATCAAACTTTTAGACTAAACAAAAACGTGTACTATACTCATGGTTGCTGCTCAATCTTCGTTTTATGAGTTTAATATCCTATCAGCATGGAGAAAGTGGACTGCATGTCATTCACACCCGATGCAGCCTACGATGCAGATCATGTACAGAAATGGATTCATCTCTTCACAGCTTTTATTACACTTGGAAACATTCTCAGCAGTTAATGCAAACGTGTCTTTTTATTAAAGGAGTTTCCCATAGTAGAAAGTGATGGCATAGTGCTAGTATATGCAATCACTTTGTGAGCGACAGCCGGGGCCCCCACCAATCTTGAGAATAAAGGTTATAAATACAACAACCCCTACAGCGAGGGTTAAAAAAAAGAAAAAAAAACACATGTGAAATCATATGCTATGTTCACTTACAGAGATTTCCCAAGGCTGGCCTCTACATGAGGCAGACTTAAAAATTTGCTATATCTTGGGAAACTCTTAACATGGAAGTTGAAATCTATAAGTAATATGGTACTGAATTCAGAGCTAAAAGTTGCGGATTTTTGCACAACTATGCAGAACACCAAAAATTTAGAAGTATTTACGGCACAAAGCTGATAAAAACATTATTAGGAGGAGATTCTTATGTCCATCATATGTGATCGGAGCAAATCCCAAACATTGACCCTCATTTACCCAACAGAGAAGTGACTTTCTGGCTTCCGTTATGCTTTGGTATATATCTTTTCACAACTGTATAGGAAAGCAAAGTTGACAGAAGGTCATTAAAAAAAAACACAAATGTTTTGGCTACACCATAACATGCAGTGGATTCGCCTTTAGTCAGATATATATTTGGTAATGCTTCAGATGTCTGGGTATGATATAAAGCTCAGATGTGATAAAAGCTGTAAAATAAGAAAAAAATCACTCTAGCCAAAACTGATGTGCTAGAGATGCACTTAGTATAAAATAGTGTATCATTTTTTGACAGGCGTATTCCATTAAAACATTCCTCTCTTATTAAAAGAAAACAACAGATGTATAGAACTTATGCCACTTTGATATTATCAGTGCGTGCTTGCTGATAAAGAGGTAGTTCATCACCAACGACCGCAGAAAGAGTGACAGATTCATTTTTCTGAAAAATTGCTGTATTTGACTTCTGATGATTTTATACTCTCTTGATTAAGTTTCTTACATCTGATCATACAGTACATTTTTTTCTTACCCATTTCTGTGACTATTTTGTATGCTTTTATTGTTTCCAAAAGCTGGTGAATTGTTAAAACTTTTTCAACAATCAGAGAAATCACTTCGCTAGAATAAGGCTCCATAGACTGTAAATGAATGAGCCATGTGTACACCGATCACGCATCTATTCGGGGAACTCTGAGGTAGAGCCTTTACGCTAAAGTAATATTTGTCATGTATTCATTTCACGTTCAAAGGTCTGAGCTTCATTAGAGTGAGACCTAAGGAAGTGAGATCTGACAGATTCTTTACAGCTGTGGAACCACGCCAGACAGAGCAACAGAAGAAAAATGATACAGCGGGTATGGGAGTCACTTACAGCCCAGGTCTTTGTCAGCCTGAAGATGGGTGCACTCTGCAGCGCTGACACTACTGACATCAGAGAGTGGAGGTTATTCAGATCCAAAAGTTTCTGGGGAGAAAACACAAGAATGATGAATAATTAATAATTAATTAGCGCACTATATTTTAGCAATAAAAAAAGATTTTTTTTCCTAAATTCCAACATAAGAATTAGGGTATTTCTGAAAAATCATGAGAAATTCTGGTTCAAAATCTGGGATTCCAATCAGATAGGACACAATAATACCACTTTCTACTTCTATTACTCTAGAAGGGGACTACAAGATGTTAGATGATTGGGATTTTCTGTACTAAAAGGCTCTTCACAGCTTAGAAATTGATGGCAAATTGCTATAACATGCCATGACTTTACTACCTGTGGTGGTCTGACCTCTGAGATCCCAATGATCCAGTGAATTAATGTTATTGGGGGCCGATTTAGCACCGTATCCTCTTGAGCCCTACTCGAACTATGGCTGTGGCCCCTTCTTTCTCAGGATTAGTGGATAACTTTCAGCCAAATATTGTCATTTTTGAATTTTGAAATACCCCTTTAATACTTAAAGGGCCTGCCCAACTTTGCACATATTTTATAATGTTCAATGCATTTAAAAAAAACACACAAAAAAAACTAAGATTAGCATTAATATCCCACTGATTTGTGTATACAGCTCAATGAGGACTTGGTTTTTCATGGTTATACTACCTTCTATCTGTCCTTTGCTTCTTGCTAACCTATCACATATATGCGAGCATGAAGCAGGGAACATATTGGGAGTATGACTGAAGGATTTAGGCTATGTGCACACGTTGCGGATTAGGCTTAGGAATTTTTGGTGTGGATTCTGCATCTCTTGGCAGAAAACCAGGGGCGGATTTGACGCGTTTTTTTGTGTGGATTTGCTGAAGACTTACTGCGGATTTTTTGCGGATTTACTGCGTTTTTTACCCCTGCGGATTTCTATAATGGAATGGGCACAAAAACGCTGCAGATCCGCAAAAAAGAAGTGACATGCTACTTCTTTTAATCCGCAGTGTTTCCGCGCGGAATTTTCCAACCATTAGCACAGCATTTTTTTTAACCATTGATTTACATTGTAAATCACTTGCAGATCTGCAGCGTTTCTGCACCGCAAAAAACGCTGTGGATCCGCAGGAAATCCGCAACGTGTGCACATACCCTTACTTGTAGTCTCTAACAATACACAGGTCTGAATAAAGGCCCATGAGATTCTCCCTAGCATTATAGGGGTTTTATCATGTTACTGTTCAGGTGCACAGAGCTCCTCTGTCTCCGAGCCTGCTAAGGATCGGGGTGCTCCTGAAGATTGACAGCTCAGTTTGAGGGCATGGTTGCATAGCTTGCCCAAACTGTGCAGTTTATCATGCAACGAGCAGAAGCAGATTTCCCCTTCAGCATCAGAGGTGCACAGAGACTGGCTAGATCTAGTTATCAGCTGGTATAGAGAATGAACAGAAAAGAGATTGCCTAGGGGATTGGCCACCTCTGATAGACTGCAGAGGTGGCCAGTAACCTAGGCACCAAGCAGTAAGCCATAAAATAAAACATCCCTCCGTTCTTCAGAAATAAATTACAAAGCAGCTTGTTTTTACAAGCACTTCACGATTTTACACATTTACTGTATTGATGGTAAGACAACCCCTTTAATGGGAAGGTTAGAAAATAGAGATCCTGCTGGTAGCCAAAAATGAACACTTCTTTGCTCCCGCTAGTTTCCATACATAAAAAAGGCCTTCTTTAGGGGGAAAAAATATGTTAAAATGGAAAGAAGATTAACATGTATGTGTCAAGTATACCGAAGCAAGACTGAATTAGCCACTAAACCGGTGATTTATAGAAACAAATAAGTCCCTGTCAGAACAATTTACTTTTTGCAGCTTCTCTGTTTATATTCGTGTCGGTGGACTCGCGAAACTGCTACCGATCAGCATAAATTCTGTAATGAGCTTTGATTTGCAATTAATCATGTGGCCAATCTAAGGCTGAATACAGCGCCGGCTGTATAAACGGGGTCTTGGGCGATTCATAGCTCACATTTGTGCAATTAATGATAGATTTTTACCGAATGTGGGTTCTTAAGGAAATGAGGGGGCCGCCTGCAATCTCTGCTTTTTTAACGGCACTTCTATAAGAAAGCAATCCAATTTTTATTATTTTACAACATTTCTTGACGAAGGTACTTTCTTAAAATGATGGTCAACCCCCTTTAATAATTGCATAATGAAATATTCAAGCAAGGGCTGTGCTAATGGTTTGGGTGGCTTCCTAAAGACAGGTACCACGGCCATAGACAGACGCTGTCAATTGTCACATTGGTAAGAAGGAAAGATTGAAAAGGGACTAGGAAATGACTAATATTTTACTATTCAATGTTTTCATATACAATTTCTTCTGGAAACATTTTCTTTCCTTGTTTTTAGACCCTAAAAGTCAACTGCATAGGTTGTTATTAAAACGGGTCATGAACTTGATTGGGAAATCCCGACCATCAGATGTAGTGTTAAAGCAAATGTCTTGTACATGAATTATGGGTTCCCCTATCATTGTATTCGGATTGATGGCATCGTACATATCTAATAACATGTGCTTACATTTTACTTGACTTATACATACATTTTTATATGACATGTTTCCATAGTGGATTAATGGAAACTACGTTGAAGAATTCCAATAAAACGAAATACCAAAAAGCAGATGTTGTGTCTGCAGCGTGTAAGCCATAATGCAGAACAAATGAATCTAATGTAAGGCCGTTGTTTATTAACCCCCTAAAGCCTGATGATTTTTTGAATCTCTCCTCAATTCACCAAATCGTCTTCTTTGCCTAGTCATATGTGATTAAACAAAACCTGGGTGATGACCAATACAGCTGCCAATAGCACTCCTAAAGTGGTCAACATGTGGCGAGAAAAGCAAATAAAAACATAGGATACCATATAAACCCTCACCTTGGCTATCTTGATAAAATGGCTCAGTATTTCAGCTCTAATTTTTAGAGTCTGTGTTGTTAGGATTTCTCGGACAACCCAGAAGCTGACCTGAAATGAAACAAGAAAAAAATTGGGGCAAAGGAGAGCAAGTGAATCCTATGCTATACTTGCTGTTGGGGGGTCAGCTGGTCCGGTCACAATGGTGTCCCAAATTCCCCTGTGTGAATGAAGTGGTAGTGACAATGTGAGACCACCTCTGCTTTAAGTCGCACCTGCTCAGTACTGCTCCATTCACATGGCATTAGTTTTCACTGCCAGATTCCCAGAGATCAAACATTTACCATCCTTAAAATGTTGTTTATTGGACAACCTCTTACAAAAAAAATCTGAAAAATGGCAGTTCTGCTGTGTTTTCCATAAATCTGCACTTGAACCAATGTGTAAGTTTACCCTAAGTAATTGCTGACAGAGACAATACAAAGAAATGAAGAAAAATAATGAAAACAAATTTATTTCAAAACATTATAAAATTTATTAGCATTTCATCTTGTTTTTTCTAGCCCCCTGTCCACTATACATAAAGCAGATGTCGTTTCTCATTAATAGTGAGACTTCATTTCTTCCAAGCTATGTAGAAATGAGGTAAGACATGATAAGCAGCCAACCACGGATTAATGTGTACAGTCTCTGCCGTCTATGTCAATTATTCTGTGGCCAGGGAGGCCTGCTTTGGGTCTCTCCTATATTGTATAACAATGATTGGCCGCTGACCTTTGTTTTATGTGGGCGGCTGCTTTCCAAGATCTAATTTCCAGGATTTACATGTCATAAAATAAATAATGTTTGATTTTTGTTCCAGTGAATATTAAATTCATTTGTAAAATCATATTTCACGGCTGTCTATTACAAATCCCAGCGTATCATGTGAAGGTGAGGATGTGCAACAACCACAGAGGCAACTAATCTTATTCATTGCTACCATCTAAATTAACTTCACATTTTACTTTACAGTTTTGTTTTTATTTTGCAGCTAACAAAAAGTAGCAACCTGGAAATCATCAACAAGCAGGCTATCATAAGGTGATGGATTTTAGATACTGTTCACAGCCATGTTGATGTAAACATAGCATAAAAGTGCCCATACACTTGAGATAGCTGCTGAGGATTTTCAGCCAACATGATTGATAATGGCTTCCATGTTTTTGATGCCTAATTATCCACCTCTGGGTGCTTTTTTTCTTTAATGCAGGTAATTGGGGCTTTTTGTTTTTGTCAGTGGATCTCATTAAAGATACTGCAATGCCTTCTACAGCCTCTGTGTCACACTGTCTATTGCTGGCTGCAGAATGAGTTACCGGAGAATCCGTCAGTAAGCTCGCTAGGCTGGTCTGATTGGCATTGTGTAACACTTATCTTTCTTTTACAGTTACTCTTGGCTGATTTAGAACCAAAGACCACATCAAAGTTGAATGTTCAGTGAAGCAAAAGATTCTGTATAAGCAAAACCGTGCAACATTTATAATAAAACCCAATTGCAAGATGAATTTTAGCCACCAGTATATACACTTAACTAAATAATTAAAAAACAAAACAACACCCCCCCCCCCAAAAAAAAAAAAAAAAGAAAAGAAAAGTGGACATCCAGTATAAAACAAATATTCCTGCATAAAAAAAAACAATGGACTCAATTATAATACAATAAAATCTGTCAGGATTCATTGGGATCCATCAAAGCAAATACTGTAGTAATAAAACAATCCAGCAAAAGCAGCTTGCTGCCATTTTCCAGGTAGCCATACACTGGTCAGTTCTACTTCTCAAGACTGAGAGCTGTTCATCATTACTATCCTCCTGGTGGGCTTAAAAGGCCACTGTCACCCCCTCCAGCCATTATAAACTAAAAGAGCCACCTTGTGCTGTATACTGTATACTGTATTCAGCTGATCGTGCCTCCTCATACAGTATACAGTACAGTATACAGTACAGTACATTATACAGACGCTGTAAGGCGGGGGACCTGGGTGACAGGCTGACACACGCAGTGCGCATGCCCAGGAATCTTAGCCCCGCACTGTGCATAATGCATAACACACTGCGGGGCTGGGATTCCCAAGGTGGGTGGCCGCAATGCCCGCACAGGCGCAGTCTGCAAGCCTGGCTGGGACGTCACACGGCTAGAGCTTAAACACAGCGCAGGCGCCAGTTTTGAAGAGAAAAAAGCGCGGAGGGGGTGGCGCCGAAAGCCCCTGAAGATTTGAGTGACGGCAGAGTAGCGGTTAAAGCTGGGGAGTGAGGACCCGCCTCCCTGGCTAAAGACAGGTATTTTGGCTAAGTTTCAAAGCGCTTTATTTTGGGAATACTTGCACCAAAAACTAAAAGAGCCACCTTGTTAGAATGCAGCATTACTGCTGCACAAGGTGGCTCTTTTAGTTGATAACGGCTGGAGGGGGGTGACAGTGGCCCTTTAAGTTGCTTCACTTACACCTCTACACCTCCTGTAGTACCATCATTGCCAGGTTTTACATCGATAGTGCGGAAACATGTTGAGTATACAACTAGATGGGCATCTAAAGCCTCACATATCAGAGTCCACATAATAAAAATAAAAAAAAAAAAAGAGACATGGCCTACTGTGATCCAATGCCAACCGAGTTGCACCTGAGTGCTCTGTTTTTTGTACTTTAGTCCGCTAATCAGATCAAAGGTGTCTCCATTTGTTTTTTTTATTTCTTTATTTTTATACAGACCATTGATCTGGGAAAAAAAATTATCGCTATCTTGGTCCATAGAATATATAATTTGTTCACGGACTAGGTAATGAGAGAAGCATGGGAAACCACTACTCGAGAATGGTATATATGGACCAAATACGGATGAAAATCTTTTTGCATCCAAAAAATCTGATGTTACTCTACTATTTTTTGTGTTTTCAGAGAAAGATGGCAGGGCTTTGAAAACCTGTAGTTGTAGCCACATTGGCTGGGAACTAGCAGCCCTTATGGAAATTTAATTTTACCGCCTACCACAGGGTACCGTCACACTCAGCAACTTTCCAACGATCACGACCAGCGGTACGACCTGGCCGTGATCGTTGGAAAGTCCTTGTGTGGTCGCTGGAGAGCTGTCACACAGACAGCTCTCCAGCGACCAACGATGCCGAAGTCCCCGGGTAACCAGGGTAAACATCGGGTTACTAAGCGCAGGGCCGCGCTTAGTAACCCGATGTTTACCCTGGTTACCATTGTAAATGTAAAAAAAAAAACACATACTCACATTCCGGTGCCTGTCACGTCCCCGGGCGTCCGCTTCCCTGCACTCCTCCTGCATCCTGTGTAAGTGCGGCCGTAAAGCAGAGCGGTGACGTCACCGCTGTGCTCTGATGTACGGCCGGCTGGTGCTGACACAGGATGCAGGAGGAGTGCAGGGAAGCGGACGCCCGGGGACGTGACAAGCACCGGAATGTGAGTATGTGTTTTTTTTTTTTACATTTACAATGGTAACCAGGGTAAACATCGGGTTACTAAGCGCGGCCCTGCGCTTAGTAACCCGATATTTACCCTGGTTACCAGTGAAGACATCGCTGCATCGGCGTCACACACGCCGATCCAGCGATGACAGCGGGTGATCCAGCGACGAAATAAAGTTTCAAACGATCTGCTACGACGTACGATTCTCAGCGGGGTCCCTGATCGCAGTAGCGTGTCAGACACAGCGAGATCGTAACTATATCGCTGGAACGTCACGGATCGTGCCGTCGTAGCGACCAAAGTGCCACTGTGAGACGCTACCTTAGTGCTGAGACAACTTTATTATCTCAAAAGCTCAGCAAGGCCCTAAACCAAACATTTATACAGTAAAAAAAAAAGCCTGAGAGTGTCCTTTAGCTTTTTTTTACATGACTAGATAAAAAAAATGAAGAGGGTGTGGGATGTATGATGCTTCCAAGAAGCTTTTTCAATTTGGTGAAAACGGCAGCAAGAGACAGAGAGATTATATCCATGTAAAAGTGACCTAATTAAGATAATCCATTCACCCTGCTGCCAGATTTCTTAATTGGACTCAGCATTTGCAACTATGAGTTCAGGACATAAAAAAAAAGGTACGGTAAATAATGCTTAATTTTCGTCAGCAGATAATTAGGGATAGTAAAAGTTACTGATGCAAACATGTGTAATCAGTGGTTTTTGGAGACTGAAATCCTAGAGTACAAAGCTTATTACCCTGAGGGGAAAAAAGAGACTATTCCCATAGAACACTCCTTTTTGGCCTTCACTACTGATGGATTCAATGTAAAGGGGTTGCCAATTAGTTGGCATTTCATGCCAGCATTCAAATGAATAGTCATCCATGTAGTACACAGATGCTCTGTTAGGCTGGGTTTCCAGTCATCAGTTGTGTCTGGTTGGTTTATGCCGGAGCTGGACACAACTCATGAAAAAGTTGTGCTCTTTTGTCCGGCTCAGAAAAAGCTGCACGTTGCATTTTCCGATTTGGAACTAACACCACAGAGGTGCTGGATGATTGCGAATAATCCTAAAGAAAACTATGAAATCAGTTTCCCTCTGGTGTTGATGTACCATGCTGGAGGGAAGAACCGAAGGCTGACCTGATAAGTGGATAAGAGGCCTTAGTAGCTCACCATTCAGCCTTATGCGATCAGAATGGGAAGCCCTATTGAGACATAAGGTCGAGATGCAACAACCATTTGAAGGTAGAAATGCTGTTTGTTACTTCGCAAAGAGTAGAAAACAATTATCAAGTCTAAATATTATAAAATTCTAAGAATTTCTTCACACTTATGAAGTAGAAACAACGAGACTAGGAAAACAGCTGGCAACCTCCAGTAATTCAAGTCATCGGGTCTATAAGAATACAATGTAGTATTAAAAAGGTTTGGGGCGTCTTGTAGCTACTGCCCAACATAACATCCACAGCTATTTTGGAAATAAATGACCTCATGCCATGTGAAGAGCGATGAAAGAATTTGCAGACATATCGTTTTTGGTAATGGAATTTCCATAAGGCATGAAGTGGGGATGATTTTATAGATGATAAACAGATCTCCATTTAAGATGTGCGACATATTCCAAGCACAACCTTCCAGTAATGTAAAGTGAAAAGTGCATTCCTGCTTCCATACTTAAAATGGAAAATGTGTAAGTTACTTCTGTATTTAATCATATCACATAGCAACCAAAATGGTCTCTGTAGTAAGGAAAGGCCTGTACGTTGTACATTGTAGGTGTCCGATGACCCGCTGTCAGCGCTAGACATAACACATAATATGGTGTACACAAGAAAAACTGTTCTTACCACTAAGGGTTTGGAGGACCCAAGTCTTGCTACAACTATTATTTAAAGGGAACCTGTCACCTGAATTTGGCAATATTGCCTTGCGCTGGCGTGTACTCCGGAGGACAGAGAATGAACTTCAATCCAATATTGCGGCCAGCATGCAGCCAGCGGGTAAGGAAAGGGTGAATCAAACACCCGAAAACCCCGCCCATATGACCCAAAACCGGTCCCGCCAAATTCAGGTGACAGGTTCCCTTTAAAGGGTATACATAAAATAAACATCAGTTATAAGTGATTCCAAAAAAGGTATTAGTGGCGACTCTAATAGCCATATTGAAACCCAGGAGAACTAAGAGTCCAAAAATAGCCAAAGGGTAAATAATCTCATGTAACTTTATTGAGAATTAAACCTTACAAAAATACAAAAATATTACCATATAGTAGTCAATTAAAACCATGTGAATGATCCATGGATACAAAGAGTGACCCGAGATCAAGGACCAACAAGGACCAGGACAGTATTAAACATGCCAGATGTAAAAACGTGTTACCAAATAGACGGTCAGTATGCCGCCAACATGTCAATAAGACTGTCTTAGGCGTATGGCGATTCAATTAAACAATGTAAACTGCATCAATAATGCCAATAATATCGCCGCATGCCCATATGCAAAAACAATGTGCAAAGTAACATGGGATAAGAGTTAATTACCTATTAGTGCGACAGGTCCCGTCCAGATCCCGGTCAGCTACCCCAACGAGCGTTTTGCGTATAATCCCGCTTCCTCGGGGGGCGTGGCTTAATAGAGATCTCCATCCGGTTTAAATATAGGTCACCACCGATCAAGTGATGATGCTAAAAGTGCGAGTGCGAATGCGTGAAACGCAAGTGAGCTTAATCACTGCGTTCCAGCCCTCAAGCCCAGTCGGCAGGTCTCAATCACATGAGCGGGTCAGCGCTGCACCCACATCTAGTGATTTGTGACCGTCCCTGGGCCAGGAGCTGGAAACGCAGGAGTATTTACACCAATATAACAATAATATAGTGAGATAAAGTGACGAGTGCCAGAGAGAAAGATGATGTACTGCGAAAAAATACATAGTATAATGATCATAAATAATAAATAAATAGATGATCACTTACGTGAATCATTGCCGAATTTCACCCCATTAAAGATCCACCCCCACCCCGCGGGGTCCAGTCAAACCCACACCCCAGTGACTGGAAACCTCCGCCAGATGGGGCATGGAGCCTCAGGGGTAAAGAGCGGCATACATGTGCAAAAGATCTTGAATAAATAGTGCCAAATACTGAAATAGTGTATTATGTACCAAATAAGTGACTTCGTGCATGATCTACTAACTATGGTAACAAGGCAAAATACAGTAAGCAAATATAACAATTGAATAATATAAAAATATAAAAATGTACCACCGCCTAAAACACTGCAAGACCAACGTATAAGGGAATAACAGATCACAGAGAAAAAAAGCAGGGATGGTTACCTGCTGAAGCCTCCAAACAAATGCACCAGCAGGGCGCATCGGACCCGATTAATGATGGCAACAACACAGGTGCAAAAAATACAGATGAAACAACCACTTTCAATCCAGTATTGGTTGTTTGGCATTAGTGCACAAAAAGATAAGCGATAATAGTCTGTATGTGGCATTGTTCACACAGGCAATGCAGAGTATCTGGTCTACAGCCTATTACTAACGCACATACAGGCGGGCTGCCCAGTGCTACAAAAAAAAACAAATAAGGGAATAACAGGTGGAAAAAATACAATACGAAAAATAAAGAGTAGAGGAATAAAAGCTAGTATATTATCACATGTCAGGTGAATTAACATAAAGCAGCAGGATCCAGAAAACGGTTCATCTATATCGGTAAAATGTACTTGATCGCTTATTTGTTTTTGTCCATCATATTTTATGTTATTCCTGTGCACATCAAACTTCATACTGCATACTGAATTTAGTAAGTGGGAAAAGGGAATTTGTGAAAACAAATCCAGAAAATTCCAGCGTGACATGAATGATCAACAATCCAATATGGTCTATAGATGGAATAAAAGGGGTAATCGGTTGAGGGGATCCTCCCGTGCCAGATCTGCCTCCACGGTATCTATCGCATCAAGTGAAGAGTCAAACCTAACACAGCCCAGATATTATGATTTGCCTAACTCTGGCTTCAATCGTGAAAAGAGTGTGGTCAGATGTAAAAACCCTCTTACCGATATAGATGAACCGCTTACTGGATCCTGCTGCTTTATGTTAATTCACCTGAGATGTGATAATATACTAGCTTTTATTCCTCTACTCTTTATTTTTCGTATTGTATTTTTTCCACCTGTTATTCCCTTATACGTCGGTCATGCAGTGTTTTAGGCGGTGGTACATTTTTATATTTTTATATTATTCAATTGTTATATTTGCTTACTGTATTTTGCCTTGTTACCATAGTTAGTAGATCATGCACGAAGTCACTTATTTGGTACATAATACACTATTTCAGTATTTGGCACTATTTATTCAAGATCTTTTGCACATGTATGCCGCTCTTTACCCCTGAGGCTCCATGCCCCATCTGGCGGAGGTTTCCAGTCACTGGGGTGTGGGTTTGACTGGACCCCGCGGGGTGGGGGTGGATCTTTAATGGGGTGAAATTCGGCAGTGATTCACGTAAGTGATCACCTATTTATTTATTATTTATGATCATTATACTATGTATTTTTTCGCAGTACACCATCTTTCTCTCTGGCACTCGTCACTTTATCTCACTATATTGTTGTTATATTGGTGTAAATACTCCTGCGTTTCCAGCTCCTGGCCCAGGGACGGTCACAAATCACTAGATGTGGGTGCAGCGCTGACCCGCTCATGTAATTGAGACCTGCCGACTGGGCTTGAGGGCTGGAACGCAGTGATTAAGCTCACTTGCGTTTCACGCATTCGCACTCGCACTTTTAGCGTCATCACTTGATCGGTGGTGACCTATATTTAAACCGGATGGAGATCTCTATTAAGCCACGCCCCCCGAGGAAGCGGGATTATACGCGAAACGCGCACTGGGGTAGCTGACCGGGATCTGGACGGGACCTGTCGCACTAATGGGTAATTAACGCTTATCCCATGTTACTTTGCACATTGTTTTTGCATATGGGCATGCGGCGATATTATTGGCATTATTGATGCAGTTTACATTGTTTAATTGAATCGCCATACGCCTAAGTCAGTCTTATTGACATGTTGGCGGCATACTGACCGTCTATTTGGTAACACGTATTTACATCTGGCATGTTTAATACTGTCCTGGTCCTTGTTGGTCCTTGATCTCGGGTCACTCTTTGTATCCATGGATCATTCACATGGTTTTAATTGACTACTATATGGTAATATTTTTGTAAGGTTTAATTCTCAATAAAGTAACATGAGATTATTTACCCTTTGGCTATTTTTGAAATCTTAGTTCTCCCGGGTTTCAATATTATTTAAAGGGGTTGTCCACCCCCGGTGAAATCTACAATAAGAGATGTAGCTTGCCTAATCCTAACTGCAATGCACGCACCACTAGGATTCAATACCACTTATCATCATGTGACTACACCTATTTGATTTGCATAATTGTGGTCACGTGCTGACTAGAGTCTCAGCCCCGAATAGCAATATTATCTTTCTAAAGATACTCGGCTGAGACTCTATTCAGCACAATACCACAAGTACGTTAATCGCATACTTAGGGGTCACATGACAATCGATGGAAACATTAAGCAGAGCCGGATTCTAAACAGTGTGCACATTACACACCACTAGAATTTGGCAAACTTTAGCGCTTGCCGAAGTTTCAAAGGGGTGGACAACCCCTTTAAAGAAGTTTTTCCCACAATCAAAAATTATAGGAGATAAATACTGATCACTGGGGGGTCTGACAGGTTGGAACCCCAGTGATCCTGAGAACAGGGCTCTGCCGTGCCTTGTCGAATGGATTGACGGTCGAGCATGCACATATCCACTCTATTCATTTGTCTATGGGACTGCTGCAAATAGCTGGCCCCATAGCTAGACCTTACTGGATGTTTCATAGGTCAGACCTCCCAGAGATCAGTAATTTATTGTCTATCTTAAGTATAGCGGAATACTTTGAAAAACCTTTTTAGGCCACTTACTCCGCTTTCTTTATCGTTCATTCACTGAAATAAAGAACGGCCAAGAAAAAAGATTTGGGCACTCCCATTATTTTGGGTTTGGGACCTCTACTGTTCTGTCACTTCCGCTCTGTATGTCTGTGAGATGCATGAAAGAGGCTGACCTAACTCTTTTTTCAATAAACCATCCCCATTCTTCGACATGTGTGATGCATAAATAGAGAAGGGGGCTGGCTTAGGTATTAAAAGGAGGTAGACAGCTAAGCCCCTTCACACAAATGACTGACATAAGGAGGGGGAGGATCTTTTTCCTGTGTTGTAAAACATGGAGTGGAGCTGTCAGGATGCCAGACTGGAGCGGATACTGACATCTAGATAGCTTCCTTATTTGACACATAATAGGTAAGTTTCATACAGTTTCAAGTTAAACATATTAAAATTTATTTTCCAACTTGGATATCCTGTTTAAGGCTTAAACAGGTAGTCCCAGTAAATCAGTAAACATTTTAATTAATAGATATTAGAATAAAAATAAGTTTCACAATCTAATGTGTTAAAAAAAAAGTTCTTGTGCTGATATAATCTTATAAATGTGCCCCTGCTGTGTACTGGGTAATGACAGTGTATGTTTGGTCAGGAACATGGTCTGATCATTCCACAGCTCCTGGTTAAGGGTGGAAGCAAAAGTGAGTATACAGACAGGACAGCACGGGATCACAGCTGATTCTTTCTGTGAGGTAAAACAAGGTTTACATGTTTTCCCTTCTAGTAACCAGCACCTGTGATCCTGTGCTGTCCTGTCTGTGTACTCTATTTTACTTCCACTCCTAGCTAGGAGATATGGTATGTTCAGACCATGTTCCTGCACGGTCAGACACAGACATTACACAGTACACAGCAGGGGCACATTTATAAGATTATCACAGCACAGGGAATTTTTTTTTTTTTTTTTTTAACACAGCCATTTGTGTCTTTTATTGTTATTCCAAAATCGATTGATTAAAGATCACTTTGCTCCTGGGACAACCCCTTTAATGTTGAGCTCCCCCCACCCCAAATACATCCTAATATAAGTGTTTGGCCCCCTAATGTGATTCTTCTTTCACTAACGAGACTCACACGGGTAGATTACAGTGTCACTGTTGGAATTGTCCTTCAAACAATTGTATTGCTGTACTGGTGAAATAAATTGGGTGCTCGCTGGGGCTGGGATGTAAAGTCGAGTAACTTGGTGCCAATCATTACAACAATTATTAATCTTCCAATGTCCCCCATTCTGTACCTGGTTAAAGCGTCTTGTAAAGGCGACAACATTTGGCGCTAAACTGTGTTTTTCCTTCCTGTTCCAGCCGCAGCTTGCCAGCTCCTGAAAAACAGAAAATAAGTTTGGCCATTGAGCTTTAGATTTATAGGAATAAAAAAAGAAATTACAAAAAAAAAACAACTAAATTTCACCCTCGCAGTTCCCAAGCTTCTTCTTGATGTGAAAGATGACAGACTCCTGACTATACCCAGTTTGCGGACATGTTACCAACAAAATAAAATTACAAATAAGTCAATTAATAACACAACATTGAGAGTCAATAACAAAAATATTACAAATCATATTCATTCATGGTGTCATGGAAAATTTATCAGTAGGTGTGTTACACTACACCCAGCATTTTGTATACAGAGATCATTTACTATGGTAGGCTTTTTTTGTTTCAGTTTAAATAGTGAGGTCCTGACAATGCAATTGGTTTCAAAACTTGTGACAGGTGTCCTGGCGATCAGCTGCTATTTCTGGTGATGTATATTTTTACTTTTTAAAGCGGTGTCCCAAAAGAAATCTCTCGATCCTATACATTGCAATATATGCAAGCATATGTATTTTTGATATTGCATCTGTGTTAGCCTCCTAGTTCCTTTGTGCACTTTTTTGCCATCTTTTATACCACTAAATTAGTCTATATGACCATGCCAGATATCAAGTGCATTTCAAGTGTATTCCATTGCATTTCAAACTTAAGGACATATTCTGAAAAGTCTTAAAAAGAGGTTCGTTTTTTTTTGTTGTTTTTTTAACATACAGTGAGGTGCCATGTTGATAAAAGAAGCAATATTCAGCCTACAAATCCGCTCCTCACTCCAGTGGTATCTGCCAAGTGATGAGTTATGACTGCCAGTTACGCTACTACTGATTGGCTGCAATGTCCGGAGACTGGTGGTCTGGATGTAATTTCTTCCAGTCCAGTGGATACTTTGCTTCAGCTCTGCCACTGCGAAAGAGCAAATTCCCAGGCCAAGCATAGCTGTTTTTTTCTTCATTTATCAGCATAGTTCCTCACTGTTCATTTTGTAAAAAGCCAAAAAAATATAAAACATAATGGGAATGATTTAACAAGCTAAATATCAAAAATCTACAGAAAGTAGTCTTTCATGGTGTGCACCATATCTATTACGGTATATATTTTGCACACTTTCTGCATCTTGGCTGGCAAGGAGATGGTTTAGGGGGTATATCCTAATGTACAGACTCTCCTGAAAGGCGGGTTATTCTAATGTGCCATCCAGTGCACCAAACAAAAATGCCCACATTTTTGTGAAAATTTCAAACACAAAGTAAGCCAACCAATGGTGTAAACAAACTAGACAGTAAATGTGACAGATGTATCAAACAGCTTGAAATGTTATGTTAAACCTGGCACATTTAAGGCAGTCTAGTCTAAATTTGCACTATAAGCGTATGTGCACACGTTGTGGATTTGGCTGCGGATCCGCAGCAGTTTTCCATGCGGTGTACAGTACCATGTAAACCTATGGAAAACAAAAACCGCTGTGCACATGCTGCGGAAAATTCCACGCACAAACGCAGTGGTTTTAATTTCCGCAGCATGTCAATTCTTTGTGCGGAAACGCAGCGTTTCTACACCAATTACTATACACTGAGTATGGCAAATCCGCACATCAAAAAACGCAAGACAATCTGCAACAAATCTGTAAGTAATCCACAAGAAATCCGCATCAATTCCACATTAAATCAGCAACCATTTTGGCCTGCGTTTTCTGCCAAGAGATACGGATTAAGAGTGGAAAAATCCACAGACAAATCCGCAACGTGTGCACATAGCCTAAGAGTTAGACAGCTCTGAGAAACGTTCCCTGGCAGGGCCGGTCTGGCCATCGGGCACTTCTAGCAGATGCCAGAAGGACCGGTGCCAGTAGTGGGCCGCTGCACGCCGACTCACCCCCCCACCAGCGCCGCCGCATTGAACGCCGGTACAGTTGAATGCAATGATGGAGGAGAGCATCTGCTGATGTGGGCTGTGCTGTATACTGCTACGTGGGCTGTGCTGTATACTGCTACGTGGGCTGTGCTGTATACTGCTACGTGGGCTGTGCTGTATACTACTACGTGGGCTGTGTTATCTGCTATGCGGGTTGTGCTATATACTATGCGGGCTTTGCTATATACTATGGGGGGTATATTATATTCTATGGGGAGGCCGTGTTATATACTATTGGGGGTATATTATATTCTATGGGGGGAGGCTGTGTTATATACTATGGGGGGGGGCTGCATTATATTCTATGGGGGCTACATGAGATATATTAGTGAGACAGGATTCCAGCAGCGTCTTGTGTCTGGGGTCCTGTTGCTGATACAGAGGGGTGCTATGTATCTATCCTCCTAAGCCACAGGGCAGCCAAGATGATACCATGACATAACGACCTGTAAGTGTTCTCTTTTCAATGTTAATCCTATTTTATTTGTAATCTGTAATGTACACATGATTTTGTCTTCTTCATATCTTTTTATACCTTGTAAACACTGCCTACCTTTTTAAGGAGTAAAATATATAATTTACTAACTTGTCTCTTCAAGCTCTATAAACGAACTGTCGATTCCTCTGAAGTGAATTACGCTACTGATTTGGGTTGGCTCCGGACCCGTTAACCCTTGTGGAATTCAGAGCTAGTGGCAGCATACTTTGTTCTGTGAGATTGGGAATCTTTGTAGCGACGGCGGCGTTGATAATTATTGTTCCTGCCTGTGTGTGAGTAGTTATATTGCCCTCACTGCAGCGTGCCCAATAGCCAGTCCATAGCAGGCAGCCTTTCTGGCGACTAATTACCCTAGGTGCAGTACCTAATTTGACCTGAGGGTAAGAGGGCGCCAGAGAGCTGCAAGTTCCAAACCTGAACTGAGATATAGATAAATCCCCTTCAGAAGGAACCAGGGGCAACCAAACCACCCGGTTCGTGACAAATTGGTGTGAGTAGTGGGGACGATAAAGGCATCCTCCCTGGAATCCTTGACCTATTGTTGGGATCCGTGACATATTGTTGGCAGCACGGTGTGAACCGTGACATTCAGTCCATATTCAACATAATTGTGTTATGTTTAGTCAGCGACCAATAACACTTGGTTTACTTTTGAATGCTGTTAACGACATGAGCAAAGTCTAGCAATGAATTCCCTTTTTCTTAGAAAAAGAAAAAAAGAAACCCACATTGGAATTTCCATTATGGAAGGGCCTCCTAAGTAAACGGCAAAAGGGATTCCTCAAACTTTAGCTAAGAAACGTTAAAGAAAATGTAAAGATTGTTTGACAAACTCTTTATTGATCTTTCTGTCTGGAAATTATATACTGGGAAACACTGCAGTCCTAGAAGGGAACACATTCGGATCTTTTAACTGATATGAAGCTGTGAGCTCATCAATAGTTTATTAGCAATTACCTGCCAAGGCCTATTAAAAAAAGATGTAAATCACTTTTACTTTACTTCTTTCTTTGAATATAATTAAAGCATCCACTAGGACCTGGCAGTATATTGGAAGTACCAACAACGCTGATACCATGAGTATAAAGGATCTTTTATATCTGCCTAGTCAAATACCGAGCAACACATTTATTGAAAGGGAACCTGTCATCACGACTTAGCACGTTAAAATAAAGGTATGGCCATAATGGCGCTAATATACTGATTTAATAGATCCCTGCAGGGGAGAAATTCTTGTTTAATTCACGTTATCCTTTTCGTGCATTGGGGCTAGACTGTTGGCAGGGTTTTCAGCTCTGCCACTTTCCTTCTGCATTTCTATGGGCCCACATTTTTTTTTTACAGTTCGTGCTAGCACACATTCATCTCCCGTCATGCTTTACAAAAATGAGGTCCATATAAATGCAGAGGCTCCTCTCATGCTGCAGAAATAAAACTGGTTTCTGCTAACATCAGGGCAGCGGCTCAACCATGGTGTTGGTCCAAACTGTCAAGTTACAGGAGAACAATGCTCCCCCAGCCACCAGGAAGCCAAGAGGCAGGTGAGCGGTGTGCTTCTGAAGATTAATCTTGAGAACAAACCTTGCAGACTGGAGTTACATGATCCGGGAACAAAGGATTAAAAATTTGCCAAATTTATTAATTATGCAAATTGTCTCTTCAGAGAGGAAGAGAGATAGAACTCCAGTACCACCTATTGGAAAGTAGCAATCCTACAAGTCAATGTTGACCCTTTAGGCCATGTTCACACTTTGCGGGTGACCTCTGCGGGTTCTCCCGCAGCGGATTTGATAAATCTGCAGGGCAAAACCGCTGCGGTTATCCCTGCAGATTTATCGCGGTTTGTTCCGCGGTTTCTGCTGCGGGTTTCCGCCTATACTATTGATGCTGCATATGCAGCAATATGCAGCATCAATAATAATGTTAAAAATAATAAAAATTGGTTATACTCACCCTCTGATGTCCGGATCTCCTCGGCGCTGCACCCAGCGGTCCGGTTCCAAAGATGATGTGCGAGAAGGACCCTTCGTGACGTCACGGTCATGTGACCGTGACGTCACGGTCATGTGACCGCGACGTCACCGCAGGTCCTGTTCGCACAGCAACTCTGACCGGCCGGCCGCGTGCAGCGCTGAGAGGTGAGTATAACATGATTTTTTATTTTTATTCTTTTTTTTACCCCAAATATGGTTCCCAGGGCCTGGAGGAGAGTCTCCTCTCCTCCACCCCGGGTACCACCCGCACATTATCCGCTTACTTCCCGCAACGTGGGCACAGCCCCATGCGGGAAGTAAGCGGTTCAATGCTTTCCTATGGGTGCAGAATCGCTGCAATTCTGCACAAAGTAGTGACATGCTGCGGGTTTTAAACCGCTGCGTTTCTGCGCGGTTTTTCCCGCAGCATGTGCACAGCGGTTTGCGGTTTCCATAGGGTTTACATGTAAATGGAAACGCTATGGAAACTGCTGCGGACCCGCAGCATCAAAATCGCGGCGGTTCCACGGTAAAAACCGCAAAGTGTGAACATGGCCTTAACGAGCCTCGTCACATGACTTAGGATAATAGCCAAACCAGAATCTCAATTTGCACATACTGTGTTTTGGGGTACTGCCCCTCGTCAGTGCAAAGCGGAGATCTGGTTTGGCTTTTAATGAATATGACACATCTTGGGCAGCCTCTACATCTCAATTCGAAATTTAAGCCAGTTATCACCTTGCATAAATTTCTGCTATAGCAAATACTTCGGGTCATGGGCACCACTGTTCTATTTAGCCTGGCTCACTGCTTAGAAAAATGGCAAATCTAGCGGGAAAAGGACAAAGTCAAAACACTTTCATAAATTTAACTTCTGTAAATAAAACTTTGGACCCATAGACTTCTATTACAGCTCTGCAGAACAGCTGTGTGTCAGTTCATTAAGACATCAGAGTGTCTTACAGATCTGACCTTGAGAAAAAGTAACTAAAATATATAAATGAATTGTAAAAGAATTCTAATGTACATAGAGAAAGTACAGTACATACAGATCAGCAAAATAGCTGTTAGGAATAACTGTCTATAACATGATTATTTTCCCTCCTGTCCACCCACATCAGTTGTGTGACCGCGAGTGTGAATTTAGGTGAGACAGCTTTAGAGTAAAAACACAACCATTTAATAGAAACTTACCCAAGAAACTGTCCAAACAACCTGCACTTTGTCAATATTAATTCAGCAGAGAATGTTAAAAATTCTCACTAAAAAAAAAAAAAAGTCTACCACAGACTCTTCATAAAATTTTGGACAAGAAAAATGTCTTTTTACTCCTTTACTGCAAATATTTTAGATTTGCCCACAACTGTGTTCGAAAAAATGTAATATTAACGTTTACGATTGTTCTCCTATATGTTATAAATGGATATACTGCATATATAATATCCACTCTGCCTTTCTATTTCCATTTGGATTTCATCCTCCGCATAATAAAGACTTATCCACAATTGCGGCAACATGAAAAAAGAAAAATGGAGAAAACAGCTCACCATAACAAATTTGAAGTGAATACAAAGAATCCAGTCCATTGAGTAATCTCAAATGTGGTACACGGAAGAAACAAAGAGCCAGTACGACATAAGACCACAGGACCATTTTTAATCATGGGCATTATTTTCATCATAATTCATTAAAAGTTGTTTTTCATCTTACTATTTCCGTGGATGCGGAAATCTCAATTTCTATGGATCTCTCTTCACAACTGCTGCTGTTGCAATCCACAACATATACCCTTACATTTGATAATTAGAGCTAAAGTCGAGGTAACACAGATATACTTTCGACATACCTAGTTGCACGCCATATGGGAATGACCCCAAACCGCTGTGTCATGCCCCATACTCTATTGGAGTTTTGTATGGGAGTGTTCCTTTAAAACGTATGTAGTCAGGTGCTAATAGTTTTGCAATGAACTATCATGCAACATTACCAATATGAAAACCTGAACCACTAAAAATTATATATTGATATATCCTCAGGATATTTAATATCAGATTGGTGAGGGAATGACACCCCTACCAATCAGCTGTTATTGGTTTGGCAGCAGCCGGATG
This sequence comes from Ranitomeya variabilis, assembly GCF_051348905.1. Lineage (NCBI taxonomy): Eukaryota > Metazoa > Chordata > Amphibia > Anura > Dendrobatidae > Ranitomeya > Ranitomeya variabilis. Next base: position 241,271,887 of record NC_135233.1, on the reverse strand, counting down.
TAAACACTAGAAGACAGAAAAAGCTACACTTTTGCAGATCACCTACTATTCCCTTGAATGTGATCTACCTAAGTTAATAACTAGTGATGAGCGAACTTGCGTCGATAAGGTGTTATACAAGCATGCTCAGGTGCTAATCAAATTACTTCTGCGTGCTGGAATAATATGTTTGAGTCCCTGCACCTGCATGTCTCACAGCTGTTAGGCAATCCCTGCATGTCATGTGGCTGTCGAACAGCCAAGTGACATGCAGCTGCGGGGACATGAAAATATATTTTCGAACACACCGAAAGACACTAGGTTAGCACAAGAGCATGTTTGGATAATACCTTATCAGAGCACATTCGTTCATCACTAATAACAGCTGAACGTTGGGGGTGATGGATGTAGGGCTTCACGACCGAAGGAGTAGTCATTAATATTATAGAATGTAGAGGTGGAAGGGACCTCCTGAGTCATTTGGTCCAACCCCCTGCTCAAAGCAGGATTCACCAAATCATCCCAGACAGATGTCTGTCCAGCCTCTGTTTTAAGACTTCCATTGAAGGAGAACTCACCACCTCTCGTGGCAGCCTGTTCCACTCATTGATCACTATGTCAAAAAGTTTTTTCTAATATCTAATCTGTGTCTCCTCCCATTCATTGCATCACATGGCTTCTAGTCTTTCCTTGTGCAAATGAGAATAAAGATGATCCTTCTACAATGTGACAGCCCTTGAGATATTTGTAGACAGCTACTAAGTCTCAGTCTTCTGGAGTGTAATTCATCGGTGTCACGATCCAGTTCGGGGTTTGCTTCTTGCTTCTCTTTCCCCTTCCCCGGCCTGGTCATGGAGGGGTCAACTTTTCCTGCCTCTCTTTGGTTCTTGGGTGGTTATTTATTGGTGCTATTTTAAGTAGCCTTTGTCAGTGATAGTTCATCCTTCCAGGCTTGAGCAGCTGATCCGAATACCCTAGTGATCCTTCTGCCTCTCACTTCCTGTGTGTGTATCTGACCTGTTCCCTATCCCTGACTCAGTGTACGTTTGGTGATTTCCCTACAGTGTATGACTCGGCTTGAACTCTGAACTCCGCCTCCTGTTTTTCTGTCTCTGGTACTGCATTCCCCAACTGGCTTTTGACCCTCTGGCTTGTACCTTGACTCCTCTTTCCGTCTCCCGTTTTTGGATACCGCGCTCCCGTTTGGCTCTGACTTTTGGATAGTCTCTGACCTCGTGCTTTGCTGTGACATCTGGTACTTCATCTCCCTGTTTGTTGCTGACTTCGGCCTGTCTGACTACTCTGCCGCCTCCTGGTGGCAGCCTGCACTGTAATGCTACACAGTAAGTGCAACCCTTTTTCCCGTAACATCATCCCCTGGTGGTGGCTGAGCGCAACTGCCCCACAGTTGCATTACACTCTGGACCTGGAGACTTGAATTCATTAATGTTAGCTAAGTGTTCCCTCACTATCGTTCTGTTTATAGATAACCTGGATTCTTCGATTCCTCTAACAGGACAATGAAGATCAGTTGATGTTACATTTTCTTTCTGAGAGAAAACAGATGCAAAACAGGAATGTAAAAGTTTGGCCTTCTCAACATCCTTTCTTACCATTTCATCATTTTCATCCTGTAAAAATCCTATAGCATCTTTGACTTTTCTTTTACTTTTGACATATCCCCCAAAACCTTTTTTATTGCTTTTGGCATAAGCCTTAATTCATTGTCAGCTTTAGCTAATCTGATTCGTGCTTTGCAGGTTCTACGGACTCCATTATATTATTTTTTAGATATGCCTCCCTCTTTCCATTTGATAAACATTTCTTTATTCCTTTTTAGCATGTGTTCAAGTTCTGTGTTCAGCCATCCTGGTTTCCTTAAATGCTTCCTATTCTTCTATCTTTTTGGAATTGTTAACGATTGTGCTTTGAGAATTTCATTTTTCAAAACTTCCCATCCTTCCTGGACATTTTTATCCTTAAGGATATCCAGCTGTTGGATTGCTCCAATTATCTTTCTGAGTCCCTTACAATCTGCCTTTCTGAAATCTAACCTGGAAGTCTGAGTTTTCATAGGTCTTCCTCTTCTAGCTATCCAAAATTCTAAAATAACATAGTCGCTACCTCCTAGGGTCCCCCAGCCACTCTTACCTCCTCAATCAAATATCATGTGATCAACGAGTCCCTTTCAAAATTGGTTTCCATCCAAATTTCATTGAGGAATCCAATATACAAATACTGAAAGCCTGTGTTGAATCCCAACCGCACCCAAAAAAAACAAATATTGAATAATAAAAGCGAAAAAGGAAGAAAGTCAGACAAGATAGTAAAACCAAACAAAAACAAAAAAATCAGCAAAAAAATAAACATGAATTTGAGGTTATCGGATATAATGTCCATCTTCATTTTTCTTTTGAGAGTTTATATTTTCAATTATTAAATACATTGAGCATCAAAGGAAATGCAATTTCCATTCTCTCTGAAAATATCTTGGAACTGGCAATGAAACTTTATGACTTTTCCATTGTATAAGTGGTTGAGGCACACAGGAAAGACAGGAATTACAGGGCTGTTTTGGCCAGGGAACATTATCGAAGTAACCTGTCAGCTTGAAATTGGATCCCATGTGGTTTTGGAGGTCGAATATATATTCAGGAGAAAACATAAAACTGGAGGAAGGGGCATTTAAGGACGTTGCGTATAAAGCTAGATTAAGGATGTGCATGAGTTTCTGTATTTTCTAAAGCAACAGGTTAACATCCTGCCATTTGGGTTAACGCACAGCTATAAACCCCAAAAACACATTACACTCTTCTTCCAAATGGTATCTTATTACCAACGCCTGAAGCTCTCACATCGTCTGCAGAACTTGAAGGCTTATAACCTACACCTAAATATGCAAACTGTCTCTTCAGAGAGGAAGAGGACTTGAACTCTAGTGCCACCTATTGAAAGTAGCAATCCTATAAGTCAATGTCAACCCTTTAACAAGCTTTGCAATATGATTTAGGATAAAACTCTAATCAGAATCTCAAATTGCGGTGCTTCAGGGTATTGCACCTAGTCAGTGCAAAGTATAAGATCTGATTTGATCTCCTTGTGGAGAGTGACATGCCAGGTTAAACTACACCTAAAGAATGCGAAGACTTACTGCAGGCATCTATTGGTGAAAAAACTTTAAAACATGTCGCCTAAAAAAAAGAGCAAGGGTAAAGTCATCCAACAATCTAATGTGAAAAATGCGAAATCAAGTGACTGTCTGTATAGGAGCCCCTTAATAGCCCTCTAAAAGCAGATGATAGAAGAATGATCCCTTTATGTTACCTCTTTGGACAAGCGGCTAGTAATCTGCAGCACCCAATGTGATAATGCAAGAGGAAAGCTATATTAATGGTCTATCCTTAGGATAATCCATTAACAAATAATCAGAGGGGGTCCGACTACTAGCATCTTCTGCTTCCACCTTCAGTGCTGGGGTGTGACTGAAACCTCTGCACACTCAAGAGTTAAGTCCTCGATGATATATAAACTGGTTATCACTCATAAAACCAATATAACTCGAAAACTGAAGAAGAGACGATTCAGAGATTCAAGGTTTTAAAATCTATTTCTTTTATTTATTTTTTTTATTTTATCGCCTGGGGTCAGGCTATATTATTGAAAGTCATAACAGCTTTTAAAGGGCACCTGTCACCCCGTTTTATCCGTATGAGATAAAAATACTGTTAAATAGGGCCTGAGCTGTGCATTACAACAGTGTATTTTGTGGACCCCGATTCCCCACCTATGCTGCCAAAATACGTTACCAAAGTAGCCGTTTTCGCCTGTCAATCAGGCTGGTCTGGTCAAAAGGGCGTGGTGTCTTCCCCCAGATCTTGCTTAGTTTTCCGTTGGTGGCGTAGTGGTTTGCGCATGCCCAAGGTCCCAAATCCACTGCACAGGGGAGTGAAAAGAGCATGATGTGCGTTATTTCCCTGTTGATCGGTGGGGGCGGCCATCTTCCTTTGGCCGCGCGTGCGCAGATGGAGCGCTCTGCTGCCAGCGGCTTCAGGAAAATGGCCGCGGGATGCCGCGCGTGCGCAGATGGAGATCGCGGTGGCCATTTTCCTGAAGCAGAATTTGCATCTCGGCTTTAGGAAAATGGCCGCCGCGATCTCCATCTGCGGCCATTTTCCTGAAGCCGCGGGCAGCAGAGCGCTCCATCTGCGCACGCGCGGCCAAAGGAAGATGGCCGCCACCACCGATCACCAGGGAAATAGAACACATCGCGCTGTTTTCACTCCCCTGTGCAGTGGATTCGGGACCTTGGGCATGCGCAAACCACTACGCCACCAACGGAAAACTAAGCAAGATCTGGGGGAAGACACCACGCCCTTTTGACCAGACCAGCCTGATTGACAGGCGAAAACGGCTACTTTGGTAACGTATTTTGGCAGCATAGGTGGGGAATCGGGGTCCACAAAATACACTGTTGTAATGCACAGCTCAGGCCCTATTTAACAGTATTTTTATCTCATACGGAAAAAACGGGGTGACAGGTGCCCTTTAAGCGTTTGTCACTGACTACATGAGCAAAATTCATACAGTTAAGTTCATATATATTTGGACAGAGACAACATTTTTCTAATTTTGGTTATAGACATTACCACAATGAATTTTAAACAAAACAATTCATTTGCAGTTGAAGTTCCTTTTTGATGCTCTGCCAGGCCTTCACTGTGGTGGTTTTCAGTTGCTGTTTGTTTGTGGGCCTTTCTGTCTGAAGTTTAGTCTTTAACAAGTGAAATGCATGCTCAATTGGGTTGACATCAGGTGACTGACTTGGCCATTCAAGAATATTCCACTTCTTTGCTTTAATAAACTCTTGGGTTGCTTTGGCTTTATGTTTTTGGTCATTGTTCATCTGTAGTATGAAACAACGACCAATCAGTTTGGCGGCATTTGGCTGGTTTTGAGCACACAGTATGGCTCTGAATACCTCAGAATTCATTCGGCTGCTTCTGTCCTGTGTCACATCATCAATAAACACTAGTGACCTAGTGCCACTGGCAGCCATGCATGCCCAAGCCATCACACTGCCTCCACCGTGGTTTACAGATGATGTGGTATGCTTTGGATCATGAGCTGTACCACGCCTTCGCCATACTTTTCTCTTTCCATCATTCTGGTAGAGGTTGATCTTGGTTTCATCTGTCCAAAGAATGTTCTTCCAGAACTGTGCTGGCTTTTTTTAGATGTTTTTTTAGCAAAGTCCAGTCTAGCCTTTTTATTCTTGATGCTTATGAGTGTCTTGCACCATGCAGTGAACCCTCTGTATTTACTTTCATGCAGTCTTCTCTTTATGGTAGATTTGGATATTGATACGCCTACCTCCTGGAGAGTGTTGTTCACTTGGTTGGCTGCTGTGAAGGGGTTTCTCTTCACCATGGAGATTATTCTGCGATCATCCACCACTGTTGTCTTCTGTGGATGCCCAGGTCTTTTTGCATTGATGAGTTCACCAGTGCTTTCTTTCTTTCTCATGATATACCAAACGGTAGATTTTGCCACTCCTAATATTGTAGCAATTTCTCGGATGTTTTTTTTCAGTTTTCGCAGCTTAAGGATGGCTTGTTTCACTTGCATGGAGAGCTCCTTTGACCGCATGTTTACTTCACAGCAAAACCTTCCAAATGCAAACACCACACCTCAAATCAACTCCAGGCCTTTTATCTGCTTAATTGATTATGACATAACGCAGGGATTGCCCACACCTGTCTATGAAATAGCTTTGGAGTCAATTGTCCAATTACTTTTGGTCCTTTTAAAAACAGGGTGGCACATGTTAAGGAGCTGAAACTCCTAAACCCTTCATTCAATTTTAATCTGGATACCCCCAAATGAAGGCTGAAAGTCTGAACTTCAACTGCATCTGAATTGTTTTGTTTACAATTCATTGTGGTAATGTCTACAACCAAAATTAGAAAAATGTTGTCTTTGTCCAAATATATATGGACTTAACTGTACCTTCAAACTCAGTTTTAAGCAGGAGCACTTTCCAATATCACAAAAGACGCCAATGGAGATTCTGAATGGAAGCATTAAAGCTACAAAAAGCAGATATTTTTAGACCAATCTAATGTCTTCTCCCTTATTGCTGTCAGGCAAAGAGAAATCGAATTGACATATAACATAGTGAGTCTTCCCAGCTCTGGCCTATGACCAACCTTCGAGGACTGGTCTCAGGCCCCAGCATGTCATGAAAGGTCAATCTGATAAGATACCTTGCGAATGTACAACGTATTAATTGCCATATCGCTTCTTGCACAGCTGGTCAGCACACCATGAAGGTTCTGACAGCTTCTTTTGGAAGAAGACAACTCCTTGTACAATTACTCACCTTCTAGGAAATAGCTCATCAAAATTGCAAGTAGATGAAAGGAGATTATGGAGCTGGATAAACATCTCCCCAGCATAGGCTATCCCTGTCCTGACACGTAGCCATATAAAAACTACATTTTTCTTATTATCGTGGCTTTTTAGGTCTCCCTTTGTATCGGTATATTACACCAATAACTAGACACATTGACACTGTTTCACTAAGACTGGCATTTTGTAAGATGTGCACACCAATTAAAGAATTTGGCACATCTTCTTAGTGGTGTGCACCCTATAAGAAAAGATGGCACTTCTGCGGAATTTGACACGCGGGCTATAGCCAGCAAGGCTGTGGAGTCAGGAAGGAAAACTACTGAGTCCAACTCTTCAATTTCCCTGACTTCCGACTCCAACTGCACAGCACTGCCTCACTAGTGGGCATGTACATAAAGTGCAGCACAGATTCATCTCAACTAAAAGCAGAGATCCTTCGATCAGGACCAGAACAGATTTTTATAGGACATTTTATAACTTTCTCAAATTCTTATGAAAACATTTACAGCACATCCTGCACTGAACCCAATACTACAGTTCATAAGGTGTTAAAGAAACATCTGATTTACGGGGTACAAATTGCGGCTGTTGCACATTACCAAACTGGCGGATAGACCCAAACGATGTGCGTTTACTACAGATATGTTTCATGAGATCGACAATGATGCAAGATTTTTGCAGAAGCTTGTGTTTAGCGATGAGGCGACCTTCCATATCTGTGGACATGTTCATTGCCATAACGTCCGAATATGGGCTTTTGAACATCCTCATGCCAATATGGAGTATGAACGTACAACCCCTAAAGTGAACGTGTGGTGTGGCCTGATGCATGATAAGGTGATAGACTCATTTTTTTTCACGGAGGGATCTGTGACAGCAAACACGTATCTTGACATGTTGGAATTATATGCAGTGCCACAATTTCCAGAAGGTGTCGTCTTTCAACAGGACGGCACTACGCCACCATTGTTCGTAAGATGCTGGATAGAACATTCCCCTGGCAGTGGATAGACAGGGGTTCTGTCAAGCCATGGCCACCACGATCCCCGCACCTGACACCCTTAGACTTCTACTTTTGGGGTTATGTGAAGCAACATGTGTACATTGAAAGTATCAACGATATTAATCACTTAAAACAGAGAATAACAGACATTATTCATTCTGTTACACCAGACGTCGTTACCCGTGTGTGGAAAGAACTTCACTATCGTTTGGATGTGTGTAGGGAAACAAATGGAGCCCACACCGAACTGCACTGAATAGGTATGAAACTGGGAGAGTTTTTATTTTATTTGGAGCAGATTTCAGATTTATATCGTTTTTTTGTTGCTTTCCAGTGACTGGTCAAAAGTGCACCATGACTTTACGGACACACTGTATTTTAGGAGTCTGAGTTGGTCCATTTTATACAGAATCCAACTCCAACTCCACAGCCCTGGTTTCTAACTGTACTAATTTTAATGGAGACACTTCAAACTGGTGTAAAAATGCTTAACGGCGCAAAACTTTTGTTCAACTAAGCATTGCTCAAAAAAGGGTTGATGAATTAGGGCCACTGAGTTAAGTTTCTGTCTTACACAGTCATGAGAAAGCTAACTGAATTGAATGGTTTTATGTATCAGGACATATTTTAAATACACCTGTCGCAGTGTTTGTGCGGATGTTAATACCAGAGGAGGTCTGTACTCTGCAGATATGGAGTCAGCAGAGTGTTGGTGACTTTTGCTCCTCAGCACTCGGTTACCCCTCTCTAACATTACAGGGGTCTCCACTTCGTGGCCGAGTTGCTGTGGTTCCTTCCACTTCTCAATAATATCACACACAGTTGATGGAGGAAGATTCTGGAGGGAAGAGACATCATGAATAGAGATGAGCGAATTTGATCAGGTTCCAGCTTATTCAGCAAGCTATAGAGCTTACCGAATAAGCTGCAGAGGGAACCCAGATACCTGGATCGCGCCGGCTGATCAGCTGTTCGGCTCCGCAGCTGCATGTGTCGCGGCTGTGTCATAGTCTCGACACATGCATGGACAGCCCAACAAATTAGCTCATCTCTAGTCATGAACAAACTTGTTACACTGGTGACTCCTATTTCAGGAATGCACTGGTATCAGTGAGCTCTTTTCCACCACCCATTCTGTCACGTTAGTAAAGGCAGACAGCATAGCGGGTTGGGTAGGGAGGTTATGGGGATGGATGGTATAACTCCGGGGGGGGCGGATGTTATACATGGTAGACAATAGGATTGAAGGAAAAGCCGAAATTCAATGATTAAGGCAGAGATCCAGTACTTCTCTCCATATAGTGCATCTTACGACAGTCTATAAATTCCTAAGACTGGATTTCTCCTTTATGGTTCCCATTTCTATTAAGAGAGGTGTCTTTGGGTCTTGATTTCACAGACTGTGTAAGCATTGTTCTGGTATTATTCACTTCAATAGGACCCTAAATCAACAAGCCAGTAACAAACACAAAGCTGCACAATACCGCACTAAATTAGTAGCGAATGACTTCTCATTAGATGCTTTGTAGCCTCAGATGTAAGTTGGCATAGTAATAGGATGATGCATTTGTGCTGCCCACAAAATGTGGTGACATAGTTATAGTTACATAGTTATTAAGGTTGAAGGAAGACTGTAAGTCCATCTAGTTCAAACCATAGCCTAACCTAACATGCCCTAACATGTTGATCCAGAGGAAGGCAAAAAAAACCCATGTGGCAAAGAGTAACTCCACCATGGGGAAAAAAAATCCTTCCCGACTCCACATACGGCAATCAGACTAGTTCCCTGGATCAACGCCTTATCAAGGAATCTAGTGTATATACCCTGTAACATTATACTTTTCCAGAAAGGTATCCAGTCCCCTCTTAAATTTAATTAATGAATCACTCATTACAACATCATACGGCAGAGAGTTCCATAGTCTCACTGCTCTTACAGTAAAGAATCCGCGTCTGTTATTATGCTTAAACCTTCTTTCCTCCAGACGTAGAGGATGCCCCCTTGTCCCTGTCTCAGGTCTATGATTAAAAAGATCATCAGAAAGGTCTTTGTACTGTCCCCTCATAAATTTATACATTAAAATAAGATCACCCCTTAGTCTTCGTTTTTCCAAACTAAATAGCCCCAAGTGTAATAACCTATCTTGGTATTGTAGACCCCCCCAGTCCTCTAATAACCTTGGTCGCTCTTCTCTGCACCCGCTCCAGTTCAGCTATGTCTTTCTTATACACCGGAGACCAGAACTGTGCACAGTATTCTAAGTGTGGTCGAACTAGTGACTTGTATAGAGGTAAAATTATGTTCTCCTCATGAGCATCTATGCCTCTTTTAATGCATCCCATTATTTTATTTGCCTTTGTAGCAGCTGCCTGACACTGGCCACTGAATATGAGTTTGTCATCCACCCATATACCCAGGTCTTTTTCATTGACGGTTTTGCCCAGAGTTTTAGAATTAAGCACATAGTTATACATCTTATTACTTCTACCCAAGTGCATGACCTTACATTTATCCCCATTAAAGCTCATTTGCCATTTATCAGCCCAAACTTCTAGTTTACATAAATCATCCTGTAATATAAAATTGTCCTCCCCTGTATTCATTACCCTGCAGAGTTTAGTGTCATCTGCAAATATTGAAATTCTACTCTGAATGCCCCCTACAAGGTCATTAATAAATATGTTAAAAAGAAGAGGGCCCAATACTGACCCCTGTGGTACCCCACTGCTAACCGCAACCCAGTCCGAGTGTGCTCCATTAATAACCACCCTTTGTTTCCTATCCCTGAGCCAGCTCTCAACCCACTTACACATATTTTCCCCTATCCCCATTACTCTCATTTTATGTAACAACCTTTTGTGTGGCACCGTATCAAAAGCTTTGGAAAAGTCCATATACACTACGTCCACTGGGTTCCCTTGGTCCAGTCCGGAACTTATCTCTTCATAGAAGCTGATCAAATTAGTCTGACATGAACGGTCCCTAGTAAACCCGTGCTGATACTGAGTCATAAGGTTATTCCTCTTCAGATACTCCAGTATAGTATCTCTTAGAATGCCCTCCAGGATTTTACCCACAGTAGAGGTTAAGCTTACTGGCCTATAATTACCGAGTTCAGTTTTTGCCCCTTTTTTGAATATTGGCACCACATTTGCTATACGCCAGTCCTGTGGTACAGACCCTGTTATTATGGAGTCTTTAAAGATTAAAAATAATGGTCTATCAATTACTGTACTTAGTTCCTGCAGTACTCGGGGGTGTATCCCATCCGGGCCCGGAGATTTGTCAATTTTAGTTATTTTTAGACGCCGCTGTACTTCCTGCTGGGTTAAGCAGGTGACATTTAATGGGGAATTTTTATCACTAGTCATTGTGTCTGCCATGGGATTTTCTTTTGTAAATACTGATGAAAAAAAGTCATTTAGCATATTGGCTTTTTCCTCATCCTCATCCACCATTTCCCCCAGATTATTTTTAAGGGGGCCAACACTGTCATTTTTTAGTTTCTTACTATTTATATATTTAAAAATATTTTGGGATTATTTTTACTCTCTCTGGCAATGAGTCTCTCTGTCTCAATCTTTGCTGCCTTGATTTGCTTTTTACAGAATTTATTTAATTTTCTGTATTTATTTAATGCCTCCTCACTACCTACTTCCTTTAATTCTCTAAATGCTTTCTTTTTGTCCCTTATTGCGCCCCTTACAGCTCTATTTAGCCATGTTGGTTTCCTCCTATTTCTAGTATGTTTATTCCCATACGGTATATACTGTGCACAGGTCCTATCCAGGATGCTAATAAACGTCTCCCATTTTCTTTGTGTATTTTTGTGTCTCAGGATATCGTCCCAGTTAATTGCACCAAGATCCTCTCTCATCCGTTGGAAATTTGCCCTCCTGAAGTTTAGTGTCCTTGTCACCCCCCTACTACCCATCTTATTAAAGGTTACATGAAAACTTATTATTTTGTGATCACTATTCCCCAAGTGACCCCCAACCCTTATATTTGATATGCGGTCTGGCCTGTTGGTTAATATTAGGTCTAGCAGTGCCCCCCTCCTTGTTGGGTCCTGAACCAGTTGTGAAAGGTAATTGTCTCTCATAGTTGTCAAAAACCGATTACCTTTGCTGGAACTGCAGGTTTCTGTTCCCCAATCTATTTCAGGGTAGTTGAAGTCCCCCATAATAATGACTTCTCCTTGAGTCGCAGCTTCATCTATTTGCTTTATGAGGATATTCTCCATTGCTTCCATTATTTTTGGAGATTTATAACAAATCCCTATCAGTAATTTATTATTTTTTCCCCCTCCCCTTATCTCCACCCACAGGGACTCTACATTTTCATTAAATTCACCTATATTATCACGCAGGATGGGTTTTAAAGAAGATTTTACATATAGACACACCCCTCCCCCTCGCTTATCTGTACGGTCATTTCTGAACAGGCTATAGCCCTGCAAGTTAACAGCCCAGTCATGGCTCTCATCCAGCCACGTCTCAGATATCCCCACCATGTCATAATTATGCTCCAACAACATTAGTTCTAATTCATCCATTTTGTTGGCGAGGCTTCTGGCATTAGTATACATGCACTTGATGTTACTCTCTGTACCTCTATTCTTTCTTAAATTACTAACTGTTCTAACCCCACCCCCCATGCCACCGCCACCCCCAACTTCCTTATTTGTGCCCAGGTCTCTAGCTGCACTATCTTCCCCTCCTATAAAATGAATACCCTCCCCCCCAATCCCTAGTTTAAACACTCCTCCAACCTTCTAACCATTTTCTCCCCCAGCACAGCTGCCCCTTCCCCATTGAGGTGCAGCCCGTCCCTAGCGTAGAGCTTGTAGCCAACTGAGAAGTCGGCCCAGTTCTGCAGGAACCCAAACCCCTCCTTCCTACACCAATTCTTGAGCCACTTATTAACCTCCCTAATCTCCCGTTGCCTCTCTGGCGTGGCACAGGCAGTATTTCGGAAAATACCACGTTGGAGGTCCTTGCTTTCAGCTTGCAGCCTAATTCCCTGAAATCATCTTTAAGGACCTTCCACCTACCTCTAACTTTGTCATTTGTGCCAATGTGCACCATGACCGCTGGGTCCTCACCAGCCCCTCCCAGTAATCTGTCCACCCGATCAGCGATGTGTCGGACTCGAGTGCCAGGTAGGCAGCACACCGTCCGACGATCCCTGTCTTTGTGACAGATTGCCCTATCTGTTCCCCTAATAATTGAATCCCCCACTACCAGCACCTGTCTGGCCTGCCCTGCTCTCCTATTTCCCTCCTTACTGGAGCAGTCACTCCTCCGGCTTTCAGAGGACATGCCTGGCTGCAGCAGTGCTACCCCTGTACTGGCACCCCCCTCATCTGCCAACTTAGCAAACTTATTGGGGTGTGCCAGATCAGGACTAGCCTCCCTGGCACTCTTCCCTCTACCCCGCCTTCTATCTGTCACCCAGCTAACTGCCACACTGTCCTGCAGCTCCATCCTACCATCCCCCTCCTCATCTATCCCATTGAACGTCTGCTCTGTGAGCAGAAGACTCCTCTCCATATTGTCTATGGATCTCAGTGTTGCCAGCTGCACATTTAGATCCAGTATCTGGGTTTCCAAATGCACAATGTGCTCACATCTCGCACAGCAGTATGCACCCTCGACCAGCTGGTCAAGGACTGCATACATGTGGCAAGATGTGCACTGGATGGCATTAACAATTGTGGAGCACATTTCCTAATGGGGATTGCACCACACAGAAACGTTAATTAAAAATAAATACAAAGTATTAATTAAAAAAAAAAAAAAAAAACAGAAGCAATTCCTCCCTTGGAAACTCCCTGATTCCAAAGTCACTGAATCACAAGTCACACACTTACCGCCGTTCACACTTACGCTCATCCCATTTAAGAGAAATGTACTGAAGTAGTAGAACCGAGTTGTTCATTTGGCTGAAGACCCAATAGTATCATGGGTCCACATGCAATCTCTTCATGGCACATACACAATGCAGCACCTAAGAGAAGTGATTCAGCTCTGCTACAATAAGCATCTCTAGGAACTGGCAACGGGTTAAGATTCCCAGATTTACGCTGACCTCCTGACATTTAAGAATGCCCATTTGTAACAAAATGGAAATACTAAACCACAAAAGGCATTTTCTCAACATGTATCCATGTTCCTTCAAAGACTTACAAGCCAATAATGGATAATCCAATTAAAACTAATAGTCTCAGACTTTACATAGTGAAATTAAGTCAAATTCCTGCATTTTTCCATTTCGAGCCCTTCTTCCTTTGCCCTCTAAACATGTTTTGGTTTAAGCCTGCTCTCTGTCTTACCATTTTTTATTTTTTTTTACAGATGCAAATGCGGACAGTCATAAAATACATAAAGTCCATCTGATCAAATGTAAACAGATCGCTGTACAAGATGAGTATGTAACCAGCCTGTGGAAGGTCGGCTCACTTAGCTGCTCCTCATGGGAGACACAGGACCAAGTCTGGTTAAAGTCTCTGGGTGGTTTATTGTGTCACCAAAAACCGAAACTGGTAACAGAAAAACAGCCTTTCTGGCTCAAAAGAAAGTAAACAGTTCATACAAAGTCCTGCCCAGTAGTTCTGAGTAACCACATATGGCAGCTCTCAGGAGATTCAGTATGGAGGATTCCTTTCCTCCCCAGATACAGAGAAAAAAAAAAAACTACCTGAGCATTTAACTCCCTACAGCCACACCCTGGAGGTGGAGATATGGTGGGTAGGCATCCCGCCCATCTCTGACCTACCCACCATGAAAGCCAGGCCCATATAGTGACTTGATTGCTCTCAGCACATATCATGCTGAAGAAAACACTTATTGCTTTCACATCACGCAGGAAAGCAACCTTTGCGAAACACATCTCCCCTCATGTGCGGTACCATTGACATGGTTATATTCCCCCCTCTGCTAAAAGCCGGGGGCTTTGGCACCTTCGGACACCAAACAGGGAATTAGGGCGAGGGCATGTGTGTTCCCGTGTACTTTCTCGGGTCTATGTTCTACATGGAACCTGAAATCCTGGAGGCCTAAGAACCTTCTAGTTACCCGGGCATTCTTACCCTTTTTCTCCCTTAACCATCTCAGAGGGGCATGATCGGACACGAGTTTGAACCTCTGGCCTAGTAGATAATACCGCAATGTATCTACGGCCCATTTTATGGCTAGACACTCTTTCTCTACAATGGCATAATTTTTATCACATGACGAGAGCTTCTGGCTCAGATACAGGATGGGATGCTCTTTCCCAATTATTTTTTGAGACAACACAGCTCCCAACCAGACTTCTGAGGCATCTGTCTGGACCATGAACTCATTCCTGAAGTCTGGTGCGACCAGAACTGGATGTTTACACAGCCTGCTTCAGGTCCTGGAACGCCATCTCTGTGTGAGCAATCCATTTAACTATGGTTGACTTGGTACCTTTAAAGAAGATACGTCAATAGTGTGGCAATTATAGCAAAACCTATGATGAATCGCTGATAATAGCCCACAATTCCAAGAAATGCCCTCACTTGCTTCTTCAGAAGCGGTTGCGGCCACTTCTGAATCGCCTCGATCTTATCAATTTGCGGTTTAATTTTGCTACTTCCGACGACATAGCTAGGTACTTGGCCTCTTCCCTATGGCACACTTTTTCGGATTTATGGTGAACCACACATTTTTTAAAGCATCCAGAACCAACTGTACCTTTGGCAGATGACTATCCCAGTCAAGGCTAAAAACCACAATGTCAGGTCGAGGGTTGTAATGTAACTCGCAGGTCCAAGTCTCTCAATGAATTTGTCCCCACGAGGCATCGGGTAAGCATCAAAACGGAGACTTCATTCAGCCTGCGGTAGTCATTACTAAACCGCCACTCACCGTCGGGCTTTGGCACGAGGACGATGGGACTCGACCATCCACTTTTCGACTCCTATCACCCTGAGGTCTAGCATCCTCTTCACATCATTTGATATCACCTCTCTCCGTGCTTCTGGAACTCTATAGGGCTTGATGTTCACCCTTACATGCGGTTCTGTCAACACGTCAGACTCCACCACCTGCGTATGTCTTGGCAACTATGAGAACAGGTCACGATTCCAGTGCAACAGCTCCCGACACTGTTGCCTTTGGGCAGGTGTCAGAGTCTCGGTAATGGTGACATCGTTCACTATGACTTTGGGACTGCTCCCAGGCAAGGGGTGTCCAGAGATTCTCTGTCCAGCCAGAGACTTGGTGCGGCTTCCTTCGACCCGGCTGGTTTACCTTGTAATTAACTTCCCACAGTTTTTCCACTACCTCCTATGGGCCTTGCCACTTGGGTAAGAACATGCTCTCCACCATGGGGATAAGCACTAGCACATGTTTCCCGGGCTGAAACTGCCTCAGACTTGCTGATCTGTTATACATCCTTGCCTGTGCCTCATGTAACTGGAGAAGATGCTCCTTCACAATAGGCATCACTTTCGCCATTCTCTCTTGCAGCTGGGCGACATGCTCTGTGATGCTCCAGTGGGGCATGACCTCGGTTTCCCATGTATCCTTGGCGATGTCGAGGACCCCTGGCGAATATCGGCTATACAGGAGCTCGAATGGCGAGAAGCCAGCAGAGAGGCCTAGTGAACTTCCCTGATGGAGAAGAGCAGAAACGGAAGCAAGTAGTCCCAGTCTCGACCGTCCTTCTCAATGACCTTTCTGAGCATAGCTTTCAAAGTTTTATTGAAGCTTTCTACTAGGACGTCGGTCTCTGGATGGTATACCAAGGTTCGCAGAAGGGCAATTTGGTGGCCCCTACACAGTTCTTTCATTACCTTGCCCATGAAGAGGGTTCCCTGGTCTATCAAAATCTCCTTCTGCAGGCCAGTCCTAGCAAAAATATGGACAAGTTCCCGGGCGATACTCTTAGCTGAAGAGTTCCTTAGGGGTATTGCCTCAGGGTACCGGGTTGAGTCCATGACCACTAGAATATATTGGTGCACTCGTGCAGACTTAACCAAAGGACCTACCAGGTCTATGGCAATTTGCTTGAACGGGATCTCTATTACCGGTAAAGGGACTAGAGGCCTTCGAAAGTGAGAAGAGGGAGCGGTTATCTGGCAGGTGGGGCAGGACCTATAATAATTCAGGATCTCCTGATAACATCCCGGCCAATAGAACCTCTGCAATATTCTTTCCTGCGTTTTCACTACCCCCAGATGTCCCCCCAAAACACGTGAATGGCCCATGTCTAGAACCCTGCATCAGTATGACCCTGGAACCAACAGCTGCTCCACTATTTCACCTCTCCTCAGAGTAGTCACTCGATACAACAATAAGCTATTGACTGCAAAGTGTGGGTACCTGGTGTCATCCCAGGCTCTTGCGCAACCCCATCAAATCACAGACACATTTTCAAAGGCCCCTTTTGGGGTAAGATCCCGCATTTCAGCAGTCCCAAAATATTCTCTCCAGAAATCCCAAGCTCAGGAACCTCAGCATTGCTGGTCACCATTTCGTACTCATCACCAGCTAGGACAAACAAAGGGAACTCCTCCACCTCCGACGGGGATTCATCAGGGTTGCGCTGCCTCCTGCCCGAGTCACTGGGCACCCCTGCATTTCAGCACAAGTCCCAGAAAAGGCTGAAGTCTCGCTCGATTATAAGGGATGTAGCAAGTCTGACAACCCCGACCTCAGGAAACTCCGTACCACAGCTCGTTTTAATTAACACTCTGGAAATAAGGTAGTCTTTGGCATCGCCGGGGATACTGCAGACGTCCACATGTTTCCCTGGGATCAACTGGTGGGGAAGCGTGGCCCTTATCAGGGTCACCAAACTCCCAGAGTCCAAGACTCCTGACACCAGTACTCCGTTTATGGTCATGGGACATGACTGCGGACCCTCTCCGGGATGATAGTCCACACTGCAGGCTGGGTAGGCATAATACGAGCAGCGCCTGCCTAGGCTACAATCCATCTGCTCGGAAGACAGGACAACAGGCTGCTATGTGTCCAGTATAGTGACACCGCCAGCAGATCAGGTCTTCACCAGCAGCCTTTGGTAACCCCTCAGGAGCTCCTTGGAACCTCGGGCTCCCCCCAGTGGTGGTTACCCATCTTTTGTGACTCGGGCTCCCACTTGGTACCACAGTAAAGAGATGTACCACCACCCGGCTTCCTTAGGGACCTCTCGACCACCTGGTACCTTTTGACTAGGCTCACCAGATCATCCCCATTCTGGGCGTCTCCCTAGGCAACCCATGTCTACACCGTCCTGGGGAGGGAGTGAATAAACTTGTCCATGACCACCCGCTCTAAAATCTGGTCTGGAGTGGAGAACTCCAGCTGCAACTATTTCTGGACCAAATGCAGTAAGTCAAACATTTGCGAGAGAGGTTTATCACCCAGTGATGAACCCTTTAGGCTCCGACAGACATAGTGACCCCTGAGCGTGCCAATATTTCCATTTTCAACTTGGCATATTCCTGCGCATCCTGTAATGTCAAGTCATAACAGGCCCACTGGGGATCACCAGTCAAATAGGGTGCCAGCACCTCTGCCCACTGCTCTGTTGGTAGCTTCTCACGCACCGCCACCCGCTCGAACACAGTCAAAAATGCTTCCACATCATCACTTGGGGTCATTTTTTGCATGGCTCGCCTTAACGCTTTACGGACGCATGAGTCATCGCGTTGATGTGGGGGAGGGGTGGTTTCTCTGCTGCGGACATCTCCCTAGAGGAGTTCCATCTGCATTTCTTGTTGTTGAATCTGTTGTATTAGGAGTTTATTAGTCACCTGCTGTACCCGGAGCTGCTGCCGTAGGCTCAGGATCAGGTGCTTGAGTAGGTCCTCCATTTTGTTCGACCATTTTCCATCCTTGTAGCCACCTTTACCCAGAACATATGGTTTATGCACCACTGCTACCCGTGTTCTTGGAAGGTTGCCCACATCCAAAACATCACTTGTGGAAGGTCGGCTCACTTAGCTGCTCCTCGAGGTTGACACAGGAACACGGTTTGGTTAAAGTCTCTTGGTGGTGTAACAGAGTCACTGGTGAAGTGATAGAGGGGAGATAAGTGTCACTGCGCATGATGGCGTAGTTTCCTCCTGGACACTAAGTGTTGAGAAGATGAAATGAGAGTGATGTTATGGGCTGAATTTAGTGGACCTCCATAGAGCGGGTGGGAGGGGTCCACCGTATCTCCACACGCAGAGTCTTGACAGAACCTGTGTGATGTCAAGACCATGTGATCAGTTACGTAATGGAGGAGTCACATGGTCTGGGCTTAAAGGGAATCTGTCATCCCAAAAATCGTATATGAGCTGAGGCCACCGGCACCAGAGGCTTATCTACAGCATTCTGTAATGCTGTAGATAAGCCCCCGATGTAACCTGAAAGTTAAGAAAAGCGAGTTAAGATTATACTCACCCAGGGGCGGTCCAGATGCGGTCCGGGTCCGATGGGCGTCGCGGTCCTTCGCCTCCTATCTTCATACGATGATGTCCTCTTCTTGTCTTCCTGCCGCGGCTCCGGCGCAGGCGTACTTTGTCTGCCCTGTTGAGGGCAGAGCAAAGTACTGCAGTGCGCAGGCGCCGGAAAAGGTCAGAGAGGCCCGGCGCCTGCGCAATGCAGTACTTTGCTCTGCCCTATGGGTGTCATGCTCTGACCGGACCATGACACCCATAGGACCCGGACCGCGATGCCCATCGGACCTGGACCACAGCGGGACCGCCCCTGGGTGAGTATAATCTAACTCGTTATTCTTATCTTTCAGGATACTTCGGGGGCTAATCTACAGCATTACAGAATGCTGTAGAAAAGCCCCTGATGCCGGTGCCCTTAGGTCATATACGATTGTTGGGGTGACGGATTCCCTTTAAATGGCTGACTGACAGAGCTTTGAGTGTTCAGTGTAAGCCTGGATAAGGAGCACTCTAGGAAAGTGGTACATGGACTGTGAAGGTAAACAATGTGTGTTCTGCCAGCCGGGAGCGGGAGGAACCCCATTAATAGAAGGACTGTGTTTGTTCTGCCACCATTTTGTTTTGTTTAACTGTTTTAACCAAAAGGTGGTATTTTCTGTACTATACCTTGGTTTATGCTGCCTACAATAAACCAAAGGAAGTCCTTAAACCCACAGCGTACCCGTGTCTACCTCCGTGTGCAGCCAAGTGAGCAGATCCACCACAGTGGTTTATTGCATCATAAACCAAAAACCCAAACTGGTAACAGAATAGCCTTTCTGGCTCAAAAGAAAGTACCGTATTTTGCAGATTATAAGACGCACCGGATAATAAATCGCACCCCAAATTTTGAGGAGAAAAATAGGAAAAAAAACTTATTTTTTAATAAAATGGCGGTGCTTCTTATAATCCATGCATATTGTTGCTTACCGGGGGTGGTGGCTGAGGTGAAGAGGGGTCCCGGGGTCGCTGATGGAGGAGGAAAGAGTGGAGCGTTGCTGCAGGCTGGGATGAAGGCATGTTACGATGTGCGGCGCGCCACTGCAGGTGTCCGCTGCTGCACGGGCTCTGCTGACATTTTGAAAGAGTCCAGAGCCCCCCGCAGGTCCATGGTTTGCTATGCGGTGGACTCTGGGAAAATGGTTGCTTGGGGCGGCGCATGCGTAGTTGGATATCTTGGCACTGAGAGATCTCAGGAGATGAGATCTCGGCGCTGAGATCTCATCTGCCGAGATCTCCATCTGCGCACACGCCGCCCCTGGCAGCCATTTTCCCCAGAGACCACCGGATAGGAAACCATGGGACTGCGGGGGCTCTGGTCTTTCACAAAATGTCGGCAGAGCCCCGCAGCACTGAAGACACCCGTGCAGCACCAGAGAACCCCGCGCAGCACCAGAGACACCCGCAGTGGTGCGCCGCACATCGGAACATCCCCTCATCCCGGCCTGCAGCAACGCTCCTCTCTTTCCTCCTCCAGCAGCGACCCTGGGACCCTGCTCCACCATGGCCGGTAAGGTATATCCGCATTATAAGACACACCCCCATTTCCCCAAAAAAATTTTGGGGAAAAAAGTGCGTTTTATAATCCGAAAAATACGATACAAAGGCCTGCCCAGCACTTCTGGGACACCAAATATGGCAGGTCTATCAGGAGCTTCAGTATGGAAGCTTCCTTTCCGCCACACATACAGAGAAAAAAAAAACTAGATGGACATTTAACTCCCTCCAGCCACACCCTGGAGGTGGAGATATGGTGGGTAGGCGTCATGCCCATCTCTGACCTAACCAACATAAAAGCCAGGCCCATATAGTGACTGGATTGCTCTCAGCCCATATCATGCTGGAGAAAACACTTATGATTTCACAAAGCAGGAAAGCAATTTTGCGAGACATATCTCACCTCACGTACGGCACCATTGACCCTGTCACACAGCCGTTTATAGACTGGTCATTTATGTATATGAGAGCTTATGTGACCTCATCAATGTCCCTGTTTTCAGTCTGCAGTCTATCGTTTGCTACTGCAGCAGTTTGTCATCCAGAGCTGTGTTTCCTACTGAGATGTTGCAACCAACTGAAATCTTTATAAAGGCTTTGGAGTTTCAGTTTTTATGCCTTTTTTTTGGTTAGTAAAAATGTAAAAGTGTTTTCTCCTACACATACACCAGGAGGTCCACATTACAGTCCTCTCCTGACCACTGAAACCCTTGGACATGGTAATATGGAGTAATTAGGAGTGAAGCTTGTTTTTATGGTTGAGAACTAAAGAGGTCCACATTACAGTCCTCTCCTCACCACTGAAACCCTTGGACATGGTAATATGGAGTAATTAGGAGTGAAGCTTGTGTTTATGGTTGAGAACTAAAGGTTGAGTCTAGATTAAAGGGTTTATCCGGCATTGCTCATTTTGAGGATGATACTATGACCCCACACAGCTGATGAGAAGTGCATGCTGCTTGTCAGGAGTGTAAGGTCATAAGGTAATCGGCAAGGCTTGCTCACTTCTCGGGCCAAATAACCCCTATAATTAGAAATGCTGTTTTTTTTCTTCCCCTTATACTATCTGATGTATATGGCAGCCACTTATCTCTGTTAAAATAAAATGCCAGAGGCATGCTAAAGGGTTGGGAATCTAGTTATCAATTAGTCAGTCAATGATGACATTATGTTTGCTGATTGACAGACAATTATTATACGAACGGAGATACAAAGGGTATATGTAAAAACCACAAAAGGAGGAAAAAGATGAAAAAACCTCCACTATTCTGGAAAACATGCGAAAAAACAGGCAAAGGCGCTTACCTGTGTACTTTCCTATAAATTTCCGGCCCACTTTTATTGTTTACGCTTCCTAACGAAGCCAAGGCGGTGAAACGCGCGTCGAGGCTCTCCATTTCCTAGGTGCATACCCGCATCCTGTTGCTGCTATTTCTCAAGGTAGTAGTATGTAGCCAAATTTGGCACAACTTTTTACTAGAGTTACCTTGTTTGTTATCTTACTGTACAGCATTCCAAAACTCTGGATATTCAGTCATAGCATCATCAGTCAGTGTTGTATTTTTTACCCTTTATGTGATTGTACTGATATTATGCTGGTCTTATTTACGGCACCGCTGCTTCAGGTATTGCGGGTTTGCAGCAGCGATCTCATTTTTTTGTGCTGTCTTACAGCGCACGTTTTGTTACATCTTATGCGCTGCTCTTTTAGCTGTTACTACTCACTTTTCATCGTTGTCTCCGGTGTATAATCTTAATAAAAGAACTAGTTTTTTCTAATAAACTTTATATTTATGCTTACTCCCGTTTGGTATGGATTTTGTGTACTATCACATCGACTTGTTATAATTTTTAGTTACATTATTGATCCATTACCGTTTTGTCTTTTTTTCGGCTTACCTGTCTAAGCCTTAAGTCAAATGCACTATCGTGGTACAGCAGGCCCAAGTAAAGATGGCACTTTTGCCTGTTTTTTCGTGTGTTTTAAAGAGTATATGTAGCAGTTTTGCTCTATTTTTGGCGAGGTGACTCTACTTTCTGATTTCAGACTTAGTAGACATTTTTCTTTATTACGTTAGAGTAGTAAATCATCACTAAATATTCACCTTTGAAGTGTTAAAAAACAGCATGACCGGTCAGTGAGCTTAAGACGTTTTTCTGAATTCTGTCCACCACTTATCTTTCTAGTAAGGAACGCTGGTTTCTGTCTCTTCAAAGTTCAGAAAGTAAAGATAATTGCATCACACATTACTGTTTGAACTTAAACTTGACGGGGGAGGGGTTCAGGGAGCATGGAAACATTTATTCCTTCAACGCCTTCCAAAACACAAAAATTATTCAATCTGCCAGCTTTTCTGGCCTTCCTCTGTAATAAAGCAAAAGTCGTAAGGAACAGGACTTTTGTACGTAACCCAAGAAGATTTACTACTTCTACGACTTTCTGGATTGACGGATGTTGGATTTGTGTCCTGGCAGAGAGCAGATTAAAAATTTGTAACCAATGATAGACGATACACGTTGCTTATTTTGGAAACCTAGCAAAATTACTGTTACAATATTTTCTCCAAAGAGGGGTAATTAGGGAAAGGGACATTAAATGAAAACCGAAAAGAAAGAGGAAGGAGTCAAAACGTCATAAAGCTGTGTTTAGAGAGGACCCTTCCTGGCATGTTTGTGTTAGGAAATACCAGTATTCCCCATGAAGTATACATTTTTGTATATACATACATATATACATGTACATAATCTTTTCTTAGAGTTGTCTAAAGAAGTAGCAAATGTTAAGCACATTTTAGGTTTTGATAAAGGGTATCAGTGTTTAAAAACCTGCACTCATGGAAATAGTGGTATTCCTATTTGCCTATCCCCCCCACACACACACACACACAAAAAATTACACCTTGTTTTTGTAGTGATCCAATGTTCTGGTCATGAGAAATCAAGTGTAGAAATCATATGCAGATCAATCTGTTGGTGCACTGAAGGCGTTTCCCCCAGTGCACTTTCAGCCTGATTTGCATATAGCTTCTATGCTACACTTCTCAAGACTATGGCCACGTTCAGTATTTGATCAGTATTTTACATCAGTATTGTAAGCCAAAACCAGGAGCAAGAACA
This sequence comes from Ranitomeya variabilis, assembly GCF_051348905.1. Classification (NCBI taxonomy): domain Eukaryota; kingdom Metazoa; phylum Chordata; class Amphibia; order Anura; family Dendrobatidae; genus Ranitomeya; species Ranitomeya variabilis. The sequence goes on along the minus strand of NC_135233.1, from coordinate 241,248,424 downwards.
ATCAGAGGAAAAGTATCATAGAAACACGTCACCACTTCTGCATTTATCACCCACTCCTGGTTTTGGCTTACAAATACTGATGTAAATACTGAACATGTGAACGTGATCTAAAGGGGAATAGAGCGGCAACAGCATCCATGGTAGCAAAAACTACTTACCGTATTTTTCGGACTATAAGACGCACCGGACTATAAGGCGCACCTAGGTTTTAGAGGTGGAAAAAAAGGGAAAAAAATATTTGAAGCAAAAAAATGTGGTAAAATATTTAATAACATAAATAACATACTATTATATGTGGTTTTATTATATATAATAGTATGTTATTATGTTGGAAGCTGCGGGACAAGTGTGGTGTCTGTGAAGTACTAATATGAAGATGCTGGAGGGGGAGTATAAGAATGGGGGCACAGGGCTTATATTGAAAGCACCACTCCAGCACTGCAAAATAACACTGGAGTGCTGCTTTAAAAGCCCATGGGAGAACTATAACTCCCAGCATGTCCTGCAGATCCTACTACATGCTGGGAGTTATAGTTCACTAAAGGAGTGGCAGAGTGCTTTATTGTGTTTTGGAAAGACTAACCTCTTAATTGTGGCAGCCAGCCAGCTGTGGTGAGGTGAAAAGCATCCCATGACTGCACACACAGAGCCCTCCCTCTTGTTGCCTTTCCACAGCACAGGTAATGGAAGCCAGCAGATTCTAGTGTTGGAGTCTGAAGGACCTGTGATGATGTCAAAAAGAGGGAGGGCTCTGTGCTGCCATGTGATGCTCCAGCCCGCCCACTTCTGACATCATCACAGGTCCTCCTTGTGCACACTGCACAGCACTCAGGCCCAGGAAGGTATGCAGCGATCTCCTCTCCCCCGGACCCTGCTGCTGCTGTCTCCTCCTCCCCCGGACACATGGATCTCCCCAGCTGCTGCAGGAATCAGCGCTGAGGAAACCATGTGTGTCCCGCTTAAGTGCAGTATTCATTTGCTGCTCCTGGCTCACCGCTCAGCTGATAGGTGGGCAGGGAGTAGCTAATGAATATTCACTGCACTTAATCATCGGGACCACATGGTTTCCCCAGCCCTGATTCCCCCGCAGTGGGGACATTTTTCTGCCTCCTGAAGTGGGATAACAGTGCGATCCCACTCACTGCTGCCCCCCTCCCCACATGCTACATACCTACCATAAGACGCACCCACACTTTCCTCCCAAATTTGGAGGAAAAAAGTGCGTCTTATGGTCAGAAAAATACAGTATTTATTAATTAATCACATAATACAGAGAGACAGCAACGTTTCAACCTTATAAAACAGATCAGTTTTATCAAGCTGTAATACATCTGTATTATGTGATGTATTAATAAAGAAAAATAGACTTTTTGCTACCGTGGATGCTTTTTGCCGCTCATTTCACCTTTGGACATTATTGAGGATTGGGATCATCCTCTTTTTAGCATACTTGCAACTGCTAACATAGATAGCAATTTATTTGTGGTGAGGTGCCGCCCTAAATCAGGGATGTGGAGTCGGTAAGCCAAACCCTCAACTCTGATTCCTCAATTTCCCCAACTTCTGACTCCACAGTACTGCCTCACTACTGAGCGTGCACATAAAGTGCACCACAGATTCATCTCAACTAAAAGCCCAAATGCCTAGATCAGGACTTGAGCAGACATTTATAGGACATTTCATAACTTTCCCAAACCCTTATGAAAAAATATACAGCACATCCTGCACTGAACCCAATTTATTATATATATTAGGAGTCGGTTGATTTCTTACCGACTCCACCAAAATGGACACTGACTCCACAGCCCTGCCCTAAATTAGCTCTTTTTCTACAGTCATCAAGACTGGCACGTTTGATCTCTTAGAAAAAAAAAATATATATATTGGGGGACAGGAACTCATACCACTTCCTCTAAAGTATTTAAGTAGTTACTAATATTATACTATATTATTAATATATTACCCCACTTTTGTAAAATCTTTTCTAAATAGCTTTTTAATCTTTTTATCATAATTAAGGCATAATCAGAGACTTTTTATTAAATATATAATCTTCAACGCAGATCACTAAAAAAAACTGTAGTGGATTAAAAAAAAGGCTCACTACGATAGTAATAATTTGCCACTAAAAAATGTAATGACCCCAATGTAATGATTTTCTTCATCGAGCACACATCACAGACCTTTGTATACATAGACACTTTGTAAATGTTAGCTTTTCTGCTTACTATGAGAAACTTTGCGCTGCCATACAAGGTGTTTTTCTGCCGTTTACCTTGCCCTACTTATAAGATCACCTTTGTGCGCACTGCAGAAGGGAAGCGAGACTTCATTTTATACAAGAACTAACATACGCTTCAGCAATTTTTTATTAAAACCATTTGGTTACGAGCTTTAATAAAGTGCTTCTCATAAACCTGTCAGGAGAAGATTTCTCTCATATACCTACAAATCCTTTGCTGGGCTAATTCTTGTGCGGTTTGTCTGCAAGTAATTGTTACAGTCTTAGGTAAAATACAATGGGTTTAATAATACATATTTATTAAGTGAGCGAACTATATGACCATGTGTATATTCCTCCTACTATCACTTCTGCGAACAGTGAGAAGCAGCAATCCACCCGAAGAGACTTGTAAATCAGTCTATCATATACACTACAAGCATTTCCAATAGTTACCAGTAAAACCATTATGGGAGGTCGGTCAGTAAGTGAAGCTACAATTGGAAAATCCCATGTGTATACACTCACCGGCCACTTTATTAGGTACACCATGCTAGTAACGGGTTGGACCCCCTTTTGCCTTCAGAACTGCCTCAATTCTTCGTGGCATAGATTCAACAAGGTGCTGGAAGCATTCCTCAGAGATTTTGGTCCATATTGACATGATGGCATCACACAGTTGCCGCAGATTTGTCGGCTGCACATCCCAAAGATGCTCCACACAAGGCAGGATGGAACCATGCTTTCATGTTGTTTACGCCAAATTCTGACCCTACCATCCGAATGTCGCAGCAGAAATCGAGACTCATCAGACCAAGCAACGTTTTTCCAATCTTCTACTGTCCAATTTCGATGAGCTTGTACAAATTGTAGCCTCAGTTTCCTGTTCTTAGCTGAAAGGAGTGGTACCCGGTGTGGTCTTCTGCTGCTGTAGCCCATCTGCCTCAAAGTTCGACGCACTGTGCGTTCAGAGATGCTCTTAGGCCTACCTTGGTTGTAACGGGTGGCGATTTGAGTCACTGTTGCCTTTCTATCAGCTCGAACCAGTCTGCCCATTCTCCTCTGACCTCTGGCATCAACAAGGCATTTCCGCCCACAGAACTGCCGCTCACTGGATTTTTTTTCTTTTTCGGACCATTCTCTGTAAACCCTAGAGATGGTTGTGCGTGAAAATCCCAGTAGATCAGCAGTTTCTGAAATACTCAGACCAGCCCTTCTGGCACCAACAACCATGCCACGTTCAAAGGCACTCAAATCACCTTTCTTCCCCATACTGATGCTCGGTTTGAACTGCAGGAGATTGTCTTGACCATGTCTACATGCCTAAAGGCCCCGTCTCACATAGCGAGATCGCTAGCGAGATCGCTGCTGAGTCACAAGTTTTGTGACGCAACAGCGACCTCCATAGCGATCTCGCTATGTGTGACACGTACCAGCGATCAGGCCCCTGCTGCGAGATCGCTGGTCGTGTCAGAATGGCCTGGACCTTTTTTTGGTCGTTGAGGCCCCGCTGACATCGCTGAATCGGTGTGTGTGACACCGATCCAGCGATGTCTTCACTGGTAACCAGGGTAAACATCGGGTTACTAAGCGCAGGGCCGCGCTTAGTAACCCGATGTTTACCCTGGTTACCAAAAAAAACAAACAGTACATACTCGCCTTTCGGTGTCCCTTGCCGTCTGCTTCCTGCTCTCACTGACTCCCGGCCGTACAGTGAGAAGTGAGAGCGCAGCAGTGACGTCACCGCTGCGCTCTGCTCTCACAGTACGGCGGCTCAGTCAGAGCAGGAAGCAGACGGCAAGGGACCTGGACACCGAAAGGCGAGTATGTAGTGTTTGTTTTTTTTGGTAACCAGGGTAAACATCGGGTTACTAAGCGCGGCCCTGCGCTTAGTAACCCGATGTTTACCCTGGTTACCCGGGTGCTGCAGGGGGACTTCGGCATCGTTGAAGACAGTTTCAACGATGCCGAAGTCGTTCCCCTGATCGTTGGTCGCTGGGGAGAGCGGTCTGTGTGACAGCTCCCCAGCGACCACACAGCGACTTACCAACGATCACGGCCAGGTCATATCGCTGGTCGTGATCGTTGGTAAATCGCTTAGTGAGACGGGGCCTTAGATGCACTGAGTTGCCGCCATGTGATTGGCTGATTAGAAATTAAGTGTTAACAAGAAGTTGGACAGGTGTACCTAATAAAGTGGCCAGTGAGTGTATATCGGGCAGTATTTTAAAGAACCATTAAAGTTAAAATTGTGGGTGAATTTAAGGCCTCAAAATTAGGGGTAGCTGCAACATACTGAACTAGCAGACAAAATCATTCTCATTTTCAGTGCCTACTACTGAGTTAATAAGGCTTTTAAAATATGCCTTAAGGGGATTGCCCTTGACTAAGATACTGATGGTAAAGGTCATCAATATTAAGTCAATGGGGTCAGACAACTTGCACACAAACAGATCATCTGTTTGTAACACAGCTCTGCATGTGTAGCTGGTTCTTGGGTAGATCAGCTCAGCTACCATATACTGTATTTTAATAGGAGTGTATGAACATCAAACAGCTGATGGGTGGGAGTGACCCCCACTGACTCAACATTGATGACTGATCCTAATGATAAGTTAGGAGTAGAAAAAGGTTTCAGCTCTCCCTCACATAATTCCACTGCAGTCTGGAACACAGACAGCGTCTCTGTCAAGATGCGATTAAGCCAAAACAAGAGAGAAATGCAGGTTCACAAATGTGCAGTCTTCTTTATTGATAGGCAAGTATAAATCGGAAGACAAAGATTAAAATTTCATGCTGATAACATGACTATAATATCTACATGTTTCAGGTGCTCACATCATTTTTAGTAATGGTCATGACTAAGGGTACTGTCACACTAAACGATTTACCAACGATCACGACCAGCGATACGACCTGGCCGTGATCGTTGGTAAGTGGTTGTGTGGTCGCTGTGGAGCTGTCACACAGTCAGCTCTCCAGCGACCAACGATGCCGAAGTCCCCGGGTAACCAGGGTAAACATCGGGTTACTAAGCGCAGGGCCGCGCTTAGTAACCCGATGTTTACCGTGGTTACCAGCGTAAACGTAAAAAAAACAAACAGTACATACTTACATTCCGGTGTCTGTCCCCCGGCGTTCTGCTTCTCTCCACTGTGTCTGTGCCAGCCGGAAAGCACAGCGGTGACGTCACCGCTGTGCTCGCTTTCCGGCTGGCCGGCGCTCACAGTGCAGAGACGCAGAACGCCGGGGGACAGACACCGGAATGTAAGTATGTACTGTTTGTTTTTTTCACGTTTACGCTGGTAACCACGGTAAACATCGGGTTACTAAGCGCGGCCCTGCGCTTAGTAACCCGATGTTTACCCTGGTTACAAGCGAACGCATCGCTGGATCGCTGTCACACACAACGATCCAGCGATGACAGCGGGAGATCCAGCGACGAAAGAAAGTTCCAAACGATCTGCTACGACGTACGATTCTCAGCAGGATCCCTGATCGCTGCTGCGTGTCAGACACAGCGATATCGTATGGATATCGCTGGAACGTCACGGATCGTACCGTCGTAGCGATCAAAGTGCCACTGTGTGACGGTACCCTAAGGATGCCATGAACACTTGAAAAGCCCAGATTTTATAACCATGTTATCAGCCTGATATTTTAATCTTTGTCATTTGATGTATACTTATCAATAAAGAAGACTGCTTGTTTGTGAAGCTGGATTTCTCTCTCTTGATAAGTAATCAGTACATATATCCTGAGCAACCCTCTTAAAACATAACCGTTGTTTTAATTTTTATTTAATAGAACAATAGTACACATGAAAATAAGCAACTCTGAAATAAATCTTATGGGAGAGATTTACTTCTTTCTGCTCCAGAATTGATCAGTCATCATCAAAATTCTCAATTGGGAGGTAAAATCTGTATTCAGTGAAGATAGACTTTCCCATTACTAAGGTAGGAGATGGCAGCTGCTAGTGACACACTTCTACTTCTATCTAGGTAGAAGGAGGTAGAGAAATATCCACCCTCCTCCTCTCCTCCTATCTACGGTACATACAATATTATCAGTAGCAGCAGCCATCTCCTATCTCCGTAATGGAAAGTCTTCACTGAATATAGATTTTACCTCAGAATTGAGATGTTTGATAATGACTAGTGTTGAGCGATACCTTCCGATATTTGAAAGTATCGGTATCGGATTGGATCGGCCGATATCCAAAAAATATCGGATATCACCGATACCCGATACCAATACAAGTCAATGGGACACAAATATCGGAAGTGATCCTGGATGGTTCCCAGGGTCTGAAGGAGAGGAAACTCTCCTTCAGGCCCTGGGATCCATATTCATGTAAAAAATAAAGAATAAAAAATATGGATATACTCACCCTCGGACGGCCCCTGGCTGTCACCGCTGCAAGCGTCTGCCTCCGTTCCTAAGAATGCAGAGTGAAGGACCTTCGATGAAGTCGCGGCTTGTGATTGGTCGCGTGACCGCTCATGTGACCGCTCACGCGACCAATCACAAGCCGCGACGTCATCGCAGGTCCTACACTCACTATATTCTTAGGAACGGAGGCTGCCGGTTGCACGTCGGAGGGGTGAGTATATCCATATTTTTTATTTTTATTCTTTATTTTTTACATGAATATGGATCCCAGGGCCTGAAGGAGAGTCTCCTCTCCTCCTGACCCTGGGAACCATACGCACCGCACATGCCTGGGAACTTATAGGAACTTCCGATTCCGATTTCACATATCACAAAAATATCGGAACTCGGTATCGGAATTCCGATACAGCGAATATCGGCCGATACCCGATATTTGCAGTATCGGAATGCTCAACACTAATAATGACTGATTAATTTTGGCAGAAAAAGATTCAAAGCTCTCTGTTAAGATATATTACAAAGTTTCTTATTTTCATATGTTTAAAGCGAATCTGTCAGCTGTTTTGGACACTATAAGATGCAGCCACCGCCTTTCAGGGCTTATCTACAGCATTCTATAATGCTGTTGATAAGCTGCCAATCCGACCTGAAAGATAAGAAAAATAGGTTTTATTATACTCACGGGGGGGTAGTCCAGTGCGGTCTGGTCCGATGGGTGTCGCAGGTCCGGGTCCGGCACCTCCCATCTTCTTCCGATGCTGCCCTCCTGCTTGCTTCATGGTCCCCGGCATCACTCTCCTGCGCAGGCATACTTATCTGCCCAAAATATTGCAGTGCGCAGGTGCCAGGAAAGGTCAGAAAGGCCCAGCGCACTGCAGGAATTTAGTCAGCCCTCAACAGGGCAGAGAAGTACGCCTGCGCAGGAGCGCAAAGCCAGGAAGCTATTAAGCCACAGGAGGGCGGCATCGCAAGAAGATGGGAGGTGTCACTTTATATGATAATAACTCTGGAACGCTTCAACAAGTCCCAGTGATTCTGAGATTGTTTATTCGTGGCACATTATAATTTATGATAATGGTAAATTTAGGTCGATAATTTTTAGAAATAAACACAAAACATATCAAAAATTAGAAAAAAATATGTAATAAAATTTGCAATTTTCAAACAGTGAATGATTATCCCTTTAACCCCTTAGTGACTGAGCCAATTTTTACAATTCTGACCAGTGTCACTTTATGAAGTTATAGCTCTGGAAAGCTACAATGGATCCCCCTGATTCTGTGACATATTTTACTTCATGTTAGTGGTAAATTTTTTTCGATATGACTTGAGTTTATTTATGAAAAAGCGTAAATTTGACAAAATGTTGAAAATTTTGCAATTTTCAAACTTTTAAAATTTTGTTTCCCTAAATCAGAGTCCTATTGCTCAAAATAGTTAATAAATAACATTTCCCACATGTCAACTTTACATCAACACCATTTTGGAAACAATTTTTTTTTTGTTAGGATGTTATAAGGGTTAAAAGTTGACCAGTGAGTTCTCATTTTTCCAACAAAATTTACAAAACCCATTTTTTTTTTTTAGGGACCACCTCACAGTTGAAGTGAGTTTGAGGGGTCAATATGACAGAAAATACCCCAAAGTGACACCATTCTAAATCCTGCACTCCTCAAGGTGCTCAAAACCACAGTCAAGAAGTTTATTAACCCTTCAAGTGCTTCACGAGAACTACATCAATGAGGAAGGAAAAAAATGAACATTTTACTCTTTCACAAAAAATTTACTTTAGACCCAAACTTTTTTATTTTCACAAGGGTATCAAGAGAAAATGGATGACAAAATTTGTTGTGCAAATTCTCCAGAATACGCCGATACCCCATATGTGGGGGCAAAGCTACTGTTTGAGCGCATGGCAGGGCTCAGAATGGAGAGAGCGCCATTTGACTTTTTGTACACAAAATTAGCTGGAATCAATGGTGGGCGCCATGTCGCGTTTGGAGACCCACTGATGTACCTAAACAGTGGATCTCCCCCGATTCTAACTCCAACCCTAACACAGCCCTAACCCCAACACACCCCTACTCCTAATCGCAAACCTAACCACAGCCATAACCCTATCCACAACCCTAACCAACCCATAACCCTAATCTCAACCCTAACTGTAATCCCAACCATAACCACAACCCCAACACCGCCCTAACCCCAACACCACAATCCTAACCCAAACACCACAATCCTAACCCCAATACAACCCTGACTCCAACACAACCCTAACCCTATTTCTAACCCTAGCCCCAACCCTAACGCTAGCCCCAATCCTAGCCCAAACCTATCCCTAGCTCTTACCCAAACCCTAACTCAATCCCAACTCTAACCCCAAACCTAACCCTAATGGAAAAATTTAAAAAAAATACATTTTTTATTTTATTATTTTTAACTAACTAAAAGGTGATAAAGAAGGGTTTGATTTACTATTTTTTTTATTTTGATCACTGTGATAGGGTCTATCACAGTGATCAAAACGAACAATTAATAAAAAATCCTGGTGACGGCGGGCAGATCTTGGAAGGCGCACTGCGCGTGCACCCGCCATTTTTATCCAGGAAGAAAACGCTGGGTGCTGGGTACAGAGCCAGAGCGTCCAGAGACACCGGAGGTACTGGGGGTGGCTGAGGTGGACCCCATTTCTCTCTCCTCTGGTATGCTAGATTATGTCAGAGGAAAGAGAAATAAATGGGAAATCGGACTTTTATTTAATTTCATTTTTTCAAAGAAATTTACAAAATGTATTTTTTAGGGACCTATCCAGGTTTGAAATTACTTTGGGGGTCCTATATATTGGAAAACCTCCAAAAGTGATACCATTTTAAAACATAGCATCCCTCGACATATTGAAAACTGCTGTCAGTATATTTACCCTTCAGGTGATTTTCAGGAATCAATGCAAAGTGGAATAACATACATTACCATTCAAAAGTTTAGGGTTACCCAGACAATTTTGTGTTTTCCATAAATCAAATGAGTTGCAAAATGAATTTTAAATCTAGTCCAGACATTGACAAGGTTAAAAAAAAAAAGATATTTTAATTTGAAATAATTTTCTCCTTCAAACTTTGCTTTCGTCAAAGAATGCTCCCTTAGCAGCAATTCCAGCATTGCAGACCTTTAGCATTCTAGCAGTTATTTGCTGAGGCAATCTGGAGGAATTTCACCACATGCTTCCAGAAGCCCCTCCCACAAGTTGGTTTGGCTTGATGGGCACTTTTTGCATACCATATGGTCAAGCTGCTCCCACAACAGCTCAATGGAGTTGAGATCTGGTGACTGCACTGGCCACTCCATTACAGATAGAATACCAGCTTCGCTAAATAATTCTTGCATAATTTGGAGTTGTGCTTTGGGTCATTGTCCTGTAGTAGGATGAAATTGGCTCCAATCAAGCGCTGTCCACAGGGTATGGCATGGCGCTGCAAAATGGAGTGATAGGCTTCCTTATTCAATATCCCTTTTACTTTGTACAAATCTCCCACTTTACCAGCACCAAAGCAACCCCAGACCATCAAATTACCTCCACCATGCTTGACAGATGGCATCAGACACTCTTCCAGCATCTTTTCAGTTGTTCTGCGTTTCACAAATGTTCTTCTGTGTGATCCAAACACCTCAAACTTGGATTCGTGTCCATAACACTTTTTTCCAATCTTCTTCTGTCCAATGTCTGTGTTCTTTTGTCCATATTAATCTTTTCCTTTTATTAGCCAGTCTCAGATATGGCTTTTTCTTTGCCACTCTGCCCTGAAAGTCAGCATCCCGGAGTCAACTCTCCATTGTAGACGTTGACACTGGCATTTTGCGTGTACTATTTAATTAAGCTGCCAGTTGAGGACCTGTGAGGCATCAATTTATCAAACTACAGACTCCAATGTACTTGTCTTGTTGCTCAATTGTGCAGTGGGGCCTCTCACTTCTCTTTCTACTCTGGTTAGAGCCTGTTTGTGATCTCCTCTGAAGGGAGTAGTACACACCGTTGTAGGAAATCTTCAGCTTCTTGGCAATTTCTCACATGAAATAGCCTTCATTTCTAAGAACAAGGAGAGACTCGAGTTTCACATGAAAGTTCTTTTTGTCAGGTTTATAGGTTCTCTAATCGGCCAAACTGTTTTCAGCTGTGCTAACATACTTGCACAAGGGTTTTCAAGGGTATTCTAACCATCCATTAGCCTTCTTACACAGTTAGCAAACACAAAGTACCATAAGAACACCGGAGTGATGGTTGTTGGAAATGGGCCTCTATACACCTATGAACATATTGCATTACAAACCAGACGTTTGCAACTAGAATAGTCATTTACCACATTAACAATGCATAGAGTGTATTTCTGAATCATTTAATGTTCGCTTCATTGGAAAAAAAACTGTGCTTTTCTTTCAAAAATAAGAAAATTTGTAAGTGACCCTAAACTTTTGAGCGGTAGTGTAAATGAAGAAATGTATTTTTACCACCTAAATATCACTAACTTCTGAACAGGCCGCTATATACAGTAGACTCTAAGATCGTTATTTGGCCGTGAACTGCCATGGCAAACATCAGGACCAGACAATCATGATCTCTGGGTGCTGATGGGGTTAAATAGGAAGCCCCTACACACTGTTAACCATTTTTATGAAGTAGTCACTTTTGACTGCAGTATCTAAGGTCTTAAACAGATATGGACGGTGCCAACCCTGATCGTGGCTAATGCAGCAAGTTGTCAGCTACAGTGTACAGCCGACAGCTACAGGATTGTCACCTGTATGGGAAGGCTATTCTCTTATATCACAGGTCAGTAAACAGACGTTCTGGCGATCATTAAGGGGCTAAGCTGTGTTGCTATACTTGTTTACAGCACGGTGAAGCTTTAGCCATTGCACAATTGACACTGACTGCCCCCAACATGCTCCACTAATTTATCATGTAAGTCTGTTGGGCACCACCAAGATGTCCTCCATAGATATGAATAGACGTTAAGGACCTATTTTGGTCAGATCACTGTATGCTTCAAGGTGCTAAAAATGTTCACGCTGGATGTTTGGAAGGCTATTTATTCTTCAAATAAAGAATACCTTCCTGTATAAGTTGTTATTGTTATAAAAGCCAGTAATAATTACTTTTGTTGTATTTTTAACTGCTTTTAAACTTTTTTTTCGGTGTTTGAACAACTTCAGATTACTCTTCCTTAATTTTATCCCTGTAGAAGCAGGGGAAGTGCCCCAAAATATATATGTATGAACATAGAGATGTGTTTAGTGATAAAATTCTGCCATGTGTTCCACATGAGGTCCTCCATCTTGCTCCATGTGCTGGAATAACAGGTTTCATTCAGGATTGAGGGGATTGCCAGTGGACAATAGACTTGTGACCTCATCCCCACACACCTAGGGCCGGACACACCTTTTTGGTTGGACATAAAAGGGACAACACGTGTTTAGAGGGCTCTCTTGCTGTGCCTGCATGCTGGAATCACCATGGATGGTGGATAAGTATACTCTGTATCCCCTTTTCTTACTAGGCCCTGTAACCTCTTATGCCTTAGGGCTAGTAAGCTATAGATTGGGAGGGCTGATATTGCATGTGTGATTTGGGTAATCGGGCAGTTAATTGTGGTTTTTATATTGTGGTATTGTTGTGATATTACTGGATATTTTGGGTTTTTACTGTGTGTTATTGATATATTACTGCATACTGTAGTGATATTACTGTATTAGAGTTGTAGTATCTGTAGCTGAATGTGTGTGTGTATATGTGTGTATGTCCGGGATTGGCATCTGCACCGTCGCAGCTACAGCCACAAAATTTTGCACAGTCACACGTCTGGACCCCGAGAGTGTCATAGGCTATGTTGTGAGGCGAAATTTTAACTCTGCGCGTTCCAATTCACCAAACAATTTTGCCCCTTTCTACATAATGGGGAAAAAGTGAAAGGAAAAGTGTTGGAGGCAAATTGACAGCTGCCAGATGTGAACAAGGGGGATTTAAACAGTGAGAGCGATGGCGCCAAAGAGTATATACCATACAGTTGCTAAGGTGGGGCCCCGACATGGGATACTCACCACACACGGGGATATGAACACACACACACAAAATGCGCCACACACTACCACGTGCTTGAACATATATATCATCCTCAGCACACATTTCACCACACATACACCAACCTCGCCACATAAAAGTCGAAACACAAAAGTCGCCGCTCAAAACTCGCCACGCGCAAAACTCGCCACATGCAAAACTAGGCTCACACAAAACTCGCCACACGTGCAAAACTCACCTCACGGAAAACTCGCCACACGCAAAACTTGCACACGCGGAAAAATTGCCACATGCACAAAAGTTGCAACACATGCAAAAGTTGCCTCACACAAAACTTGCACATACTCAAAACGCACCACACATAAAACTCGCCATGTGCAAAACTTGCTGCACACAACTTGCTACACTAACCTGTCACATGCAACTCGACACACAAAAAGTTGCTACACGCATGTCGCCACACAAAACTCATCTCACAAAAGTTGCTACATGCATGTCGCCACACGCAACTCAACACACATAACTTGACACATAAAACTTGCCCTAAAACACACACAAGTTTGGTATTATCCTTCAAAAATAAAAATCTGATTAATAAGCAGACAAACTACAAGACCAACAAATGTACCATATATGAAACACGGCAGCAGTCAGTCACATGACCTGTCTGTTATGTGTATGTGTGAGCTAATATATACTGCCAGGGGGGAGGGCTTCCTGTTGGCTTTGGGTTTATCAGGCTGACAATTTAGCTTACAAATACTGAGGTAAAAATACTGACCAAATAACGTGTGAACGCGGTCTAATACAGGAGGAGGTGACATATAGATAAATACTATATACAGGTGAGATGACACACAGATATATACTATATACAGGAGAGATGACACAGGTATATACTATATACAGGAGATGACACACACACATATATACTATATACAGGATGAGATGACACACATATATACTATATACAGGGGAGATGACACTGGTATATACTATATACAGGAGGAGATGACACACAGGTATATACGGGGAGATGACACACAGGTATATACTATATACAGGAGATGACATACAGGTATATACTATATACAGGAGGAGATGACACACAAATATACTATATGACAGGTAAATACTATATAGAGGAGGAGATGACACACTGGTATATACTATATACAGGTAAATACTATATAGAGGAGGAGATGACACACTGGTATATACTATATACAGGGGAGATGACATACAGGTACATACTATATACAGGGGAGATCACACACAGGTATATACTATATACAGGAGGAGATGACACAGGTATATACTATATACAGGAGGAGATGACATACAGGTACATACTATATACAGGAGGAGATGACATACAGGTATATACTATATACAGGAGGAGATGACACAGGTATATACTATATACAGGGGAGATGACACACGTATACACTATATACAGGAGGAGATGACACACAGATATATACTATATACAGGAGCAGGTGACACGTATATACTATATACAGGAGGAGATGACACAGGTATATACTATATACAGGAGGAGATGACACACAGGTATACTATATACAGGAGCAGATGACACACAGGTATATACTATATACAGGAGGAGATGACTTACAGGTATATACTATATACAGGAGATGACACGTATATACTATATACAGGAGGAGATGAAATACAGGTATGTACTATATAAAAGAGGAGATGACATAGTTATATAGAGGAAGAGATGACATACAGCAGGTATATACTATATACAGGGGAGATGACATACAGGTATATACTATATACAGGAGATGACATACAGGTATATACTATATATAGGAGGAGATGACACAGGTATATAGTATATACAGAAGAGATGACATACAGGTATATACTATATACAAGAGGAGATGACACAGGTATATACAATATACAAGAGGAGATGAGGGAAAATAGTGGATTGATCAGAAAATGACAGATGTGAGGTCGAAATGACAAGTGTTAGGGAGGAATGAGAGGAGTGAGGGGGAAAATGAGAGGTGTAAGGGAGAAAATGAGATATGTGAGGGGGAAAAATGAGAGGCGTGATGGGAAAATAAGAGAAGTGAGGTGTTATAACTAACCACAGATATTTACTATGCCCAGGCAACGCCGGGCTCTTCAACTAGTATATATATATATATTTATAGTCGCCAGCTTGGGTATAAATATATATGTACGGTATGTTATAGACTGTAGACTTGTGTGTGTGTAATAAATACCCTTTATTGTTACACTGTTATATCTCAGCTAGTATATAGTATAAGGTAAAGATAATGTTGTGGTATTAAGTGGATATTAATTATTAGTAGTCAATTTTGGGTCCAACACCCGTAGAAGCGCTGTGTGAAGCAAAAAACGGCCGTCGTCTCCTCCTGCACACTCCTTTCACTGCCCTGCTCCCCCGTGCCGTGAAGATTTACATGTACATTGAATAAAGGAACCTTTGACTCCAGGACCGGTGAGTGCTATCGCGTGTTACTTTATGACTAACTAGTATTTCATGTGTTTATTTCTGTCATGTTGATGATTATGGCTTACAGCTAATGAAAACCCAAAAGTCATTATCTTAGTAAATTAGAATAATTAACAAAAGCAGACTGCAAGGCTTCCGAAGAGTTTAAAGAGGTCCATTAGTCTGTTTTAGCAGGCTCCACAATCATGGAGAAGGCTGCTGACTTGACAGATGTGCAGATGGCAGTCATTGACACACTCTACAAGGAAGGTAAGCCACAAAAGGTCATTGCTAAAGAAGCTGGCTGTTCACAGAGTGCTGTAACCAAGCATATTAATGTAAAGTTGAGTGGAAGGAAAAAGTGTGGTAGAAAAAGGTGCACAAGCAGCCGGGATAACAGCAGCCTTGAAAGAATTGTTATGAAAAGGTCATTCAAAAACTTGGGCAAGATTCACAAGGAGGGACTGCTGCTGGAGTCATTGCTTCAAGAGCCGCCACACACAGACGTATCCAGGACATGGGCTACAAGTGTCACATTCCTTGGGTCAAGCCACTCATGACCAATAGACAACGCCAGAAGTGTCTTACCTGGGTCAAGGAGAAGAAGAACTGGACTGTTGCTCAGTGGTCCAAGGTGATATTTTCAGATGAAAGAAAATTTTGCATTTAATTTGGAAATTAAGGTCCCAGAGTCTGGAGGAAGAGACCACAATCCAAGCTTCTTGAGGTCTAGTGTGAAGTTACCAAAATCAGTGATGGTTTGGGGAGGCATGTCATCTGCTCGTGTAGGTCCACTGTGTTTTATCAAGACCAAAGTCAGCGCAGCCGTCTAAAGGCACTAAGTCATATGCAATTAGACAACATATTACGTATACTACACGATATGTTGTCTACTATGCCACGTGTCCCTGCGGGTTGATCTATGTTAGCCTTACTACTCGCCAACTAAAGGTACGTATCAGGGAACACGTACTTGGGATACAGGCGGCCTCTGGCCACACGGATGTGTCCATGCTTAACCCTTTCTGACATTGGACATACTATCCCGTCGAGGTGGGGTGGGCCCGTATGACCACTGACGGGATAGTACGTCCAGCGCTAACGGCGGCGCTCACGGGGGGGGGGGGGGGGGGGCGTGGCCAATCGTGGCCGGGTGTCAGCTGATTATCACAGCTGACATCCGGCACTATGTGACAGGAGCGGTCACGGACCGCCCCCGGCACATTAACCCCCGGCACACCGCGATCAAGCATGATCGCGGTGTGCCGGCGGTACAGGGAAGCATTGCACAGGGAGGGGGTTCCCTGCGT
Source organism: Ranitomeya variabilis (assembly GCF_051348905.1). Taxonomy (NCBI): domain Eukaryota; kingdom Metazoa; phylum Chordata; class Amphibia; order Anura; family Dendrobatidae; genus Ranitomeya; species Ranitomeya variabilis. The sequence goes on along the minus strand of NC_135233.1, from coordinate 241,231,928 downwards.
GCTTCCCTGAGACCCCTGGAGCAACGCGATGTGATCGCGTTGCTGCGAGGGTCTCTTACCTCCTCCTCGCTGCAGGTGCCCGGATCCAAGATGGCCGCGGCATCCGGGTCCTGCAGGGAGGGAGGTGGCTTACCGAGTGCCTGCTCAGAGCAAGCACTTGGTAAGCCTGCAGTGCTGTAAGTCAGATCGGTGATCTGACAGAGTGCTGTGCAAACTGTCAGATCACCGATCTGTGATGTCCCCCCATGGGACAAAGTAAAAAAGTTTTTAAAAAAATTTCCACATGTGTAAAAAATAAATAAATAATAATTCCTAAATAAAAATATATATATATTATTTCCATAAATACATTTCTTTATCTAAATAAAAAAAATAAAACAATAAAAGTACACATATTTAGTATTGCCGCGTCCGCAATGACCCCAGCTATAAAACTATATCACTAGTTAACCCCTTCAGTGAACACCGTAGGGAAAAAAAAAAAAACAGTAAAAAAACAACGCTTTATTATCATACTTCCGAACAAAAAGTGGAATAACACGCGATCAAAATGACGGATATAAATAACCATGGTACCGCTGAAAACGTCATCTTGTCCCGCAAAAAACGAGCCTCCATACAGCGTCATCAAAGAAAAAATAAAAAACTTATAGTCCTCAGAATAAAGCGATGCCAAAATAATTATTTATTCTATAAAATAGTTTTTATCGTACAAAAGCGCCAAAACATAAAAAAATGATATAAATGAGATATCGCTGTAATCGTACTGACCCGAAGAATAAAACTGCTTTATCAATTTTACCAAACGTGGAACGGTATAAACGCCTCCCCCAAAAGAAATTCATGAATAGCTGGTTTTTGGTCATTCTGCCTCACAAAAATCGGAATACAAAGCGATCAAAAACTGTCACGTGTCCGAAAATGTTACCAATAAAAACGACAACTCGTCCCGCAAAAAACAAGACCTCACATGACTGTGGACCAAAATATGGAAAAATTATAGGTCTCAAAATGTGGAGACGCAAAAACTTTTTTGCTATAAAAAGCGTCTTTTAGTGTGTGACGGCTGCCAATCATAAAAATCCGCTATAAAAAATGCTATAAAAGTAAATCAAACCCCCCTTCATCACCCCCTTAGTTAGGGAAAAATAATAAAATTAAAAAAAGTATTTATTTCCATTTTCCCATTAGGGTTAGGGCTAGGGTTAGGGTTACGGCTAAGGTTAGGTTTGGGGCTAGGGTTGGAGCTAAAGTTAGGGTTGGGGCTAAAGTTAGGGTTGGGGCTAAAGTTAGGGTTTGGATTACATTTACGGTTGGGATTAGGGTTGGGATTAGAGTTAGGGGTGTGTCAGGGTTAGGGGTGTGGTTAGGGTTACCGTTGGGATTAGGGTAAGGGGTGTGTTTGGATTAGGGTTTCAGTTAGAATTGGGGAGTTTCTACTGTTTAGGCACATCAGGGGCTCTCCAAACGCGACATGGCGTCCGATCTCAATTCCAGACAATTCTGCATTGAAGAAGTAAAACAGTGCTCCTTCCCTTCCGAGCTTTACCGTGCGCCCAAACAGGGGTTTACCCCAACATATGGGGCATCAGCGTACTCGGGACAAATTGGACAACAACTTTTGGGGTCCAAGTTCTCTTGTTACCCTTGGGAAAATAAATTTGGGGGGCTAAAAATCATTTTTGTGGGAAAAAAAAAAGATTTTTTATTTTCACGGCTCTGCGTTGTAAACTGTAGTGAAACACTTGGGGGTTCAAAGTTCTCACAACACATCTAGATAAGTTCCTTGGAAGGTCTAGTTTCTAATATGGGGTCACTTGTGGGGGGTTTCTACTTTTTGGGTTACATCAGGGGCTCTGCAAATGCAACGTGATGCCTGCAGACCAATCCATCTAAGTCTGCATTCCAAATGGTGCTCCTTCCCTTCCGAGCTCTGCCATGCGCCCAAACAGTGGTTCCCTCCCACATATAGGGTATCAGCATACTCAGGACAAATTGGACAACAACTTTTGGGGTCCAATTTCTCCTGTTACCCTTGGGAAAATACAAAACTGGGGGGCTAAAAAATCATTTTTGTGGAAAAAAAGATTTTTTATTTTCACGGCTCTGCGTTATAAACTGTAGTGAAACACTTTGGGGTTCAAAGTTCTCACAACACATCTAGATAAGTTCCTTGGGAGGTCTAGTTTCCTGTTATGATCCTCAGTGGCTTAGGATCACAAATCTAACCAGCAAGTAGAAGATAATAGGACGAGCTCTGGGGATGTGGTAACTGGACTGACGGCAAAACCTGATCCTAACCGCACACACTAAAGGTAGCCGTGGAACGTTTCCTGAAATCCTAGACGTCTCTTCACGGCCTGAGAAACTGACTACCCCTAAAGAGAAAGTAAAGACCTCACTTGCCTCAGAGAAATAACCCCTGAGATATAGAAGCCCCCCACAAATAATAACGGTGAGTTAAGAGGAAAAGACAAACGCAGAGATGAAACAGGTTAAGCAAATGAGGCCCGCTAACGCTAGATAGCAGAAAATAGCAAGGGATCTGTGCGGTCAGTAAAAAACCCTATGCAAAAATATCCACGCAGAGAATGCGAGAACCCCCACACCAACTAACGATGTGGGGGGAGAAACTCAGCACCCCAGAGCACCAGCAAGCAGGGAAATCACATATTAGCAAGCTGGACAAAACCCATCATATACTAGGAAACATCTTGAACACAGATGAGCAAAAATAAGCAAACAAAACTTAGCTTCTCTTGGAGAGACTGATAACGGATGTAGACAGGAGCAATCAGAATAGCACTGAATACAACGACAACAGGCAAGGAATGAAGGACCAGGTGGATTAAATAGGAAACCTAACTAGCAGATGACGAGACAGCTGATCCCAGCCAGAACCTGCAAAATAACAAAAAGAGCCACCAGGGGGAGCCCAAAGAGAGAACTCACACAGTACCACTCACGACCACAGGAGGGAGCCCGGTAACAGAGTTCACAACAGTTTCCAATATGGGGTCACTTGTGGGGGGTTTCTACTGTTTGGGTACATCAGGGGCTCTGCAAATGCAACGTGACGCCTGCAAACCAATCCATCTAAGTCTGCATTCCAAATGGCACTCCTTCCCTCCCGAGCTCTGCCATGCGCCCAAACAGTGGTTCCCCCCCCCACATATGGGGTATCAGCGTACTCAGGACAAATTGGACAACAACTTTTGGGGTCCAATTTATCCTGTTACCCTTGTGAAAATACAAAACTGGGGGCTAAAAAAATCATTTTTGTGAAAAAAAAAAGAATTTTTATTTTCACGGCTCTGCGTTATAACCTGTAGTGAAACACTTGAGGGATCAAAGCTCTCAAAACACATCTAGATAAGTTCCTTAGGTGGTCTACTTTCCAAAATGGTGTCACTTGTTGGGGAGTTTAATGTTTAGGCACATCAGGGGCTCTCCAAACGCGACATGGCGTCCCATCTTAATTCCAGTCAATTTTGCATTGAAAAGTCAAATGGCGCTCCTTCCCTTCCGAGCTCTGCCATGCGCCCAAACAGTCGTTTACCCCCACATATGGGGTATCGACGTACTCAGGACAAATTGCACGACAACTTGGGGTCTAATTTCTTCTCTTACCCTTGGGAAAATAAAAAATTGGGGGCGAAAAGATAATTTTTGTGAAAAAATATGATTTTTTATTTTTACGGCTCTGCATTATAAACTTCTGTGAAGCACTTGGTGGGTGAAAGTGCTCACCACACATCTAGATAAGTTCCTTAGGGGGTCTACTTTCCAAAATGGTGTCACTTGTGGGGGGTTTCAATGTTTAGGCACATCAGGGGCTCTCCAAACGCAACATGGCGTTCCATCTCAATTCCAGTCAATTTTGCATTGAAAAGTCAAATGGCGCTCCTTCCCTTCCGAGCTCTGCGGTGCGCCCAAACAGTGGTTTACCCCCACATATGGGGTATCGGCGTACTCAGGACAAATTGTACAACAACTTTTGGGGTCCATTTTCTCCTGTTACCCTTGGGAAAATAAAACAAATTGGAGCTGAAATAAATTTTGTGTAAAAAAAATTTAAATGTTAATTTTTATTTAAACATTCCAAAAATTCCTGTGAAACACCTGGAGGGTTAATACATTTCTTGAATGTGGTTTTGAGCACCTTGAGGGGTGCAGTTTTTAGAATGGTGTCACACTTGGGTATTTTCTATCATATAGACCCCTCAAAATGACTTCAAATGAAATGTGGTCCCTAAAAAAAATGGTGTTGTAAAAATGAGAAATTGCTGGTCAAATTTTAACCCTTATAACTCCCTAACAAAAAAAAAATGTGGTTCCTAAATTGTGCTGATGTAAAGTAGACATGTGGGAAATGTTACTTATTAAGTATTTTGTGTGACATATCTCTGTGATTTAAGGGCATAAAAATTCAAAGTTGAAAAATTGCGAAATTTTCAAAATTTTCGCCAAATTTCCGTTTTTTTCACAAATAAACGCAAGTTATATCGAAGAAATTTTACCACTATCATGAAGTACAATATATCATGAGAAAACAGTGTCAGAATCGCCAAGATCCGTTGAAGCGTTCTAGAGTTATAAACTCATAAAGGGACAGTGGTCAGAATTGTAAAAATTGGCCCGGTCATTAACGTGCAAACCACCCTTGGGGGTTAAGGGGTTAAAACCCTGCCGAGGCACTTTTGGGAGTTTCATGACTGCAATTCGTCTTTATTGAAAGTTCTAGGCATTGATGCTCTAAAAATTAATATTAGAGGCGGTCAGTTATCCAAACGACTGGGAAAATTGGAGACACAGTGGATATTGCGCCTCCAGACTGTCCAACCGGATGGTCTAAATGAAAATGTATCTTTTGTCCCATACTTGTAGTCCGCTGGTTGCTGTGCTTCCCCCGCGGTGTTTTTCTCTCGCATGTTTTTATTACTTGTTTTTAATGGATTTTTACTCTCTTTAGTAATTCTGTTGTGGCATCGCACATTTGGGGTCTACGTAATGAATATTGTGAAGATACTGACATCGTTAGATCATGAATTTGAAATTTCCTGTGGATAAGAAAATAGGAGGATATGCACATATATGGATACACACAAATATGATTTTGTTCATACTTGCTTGGATAGTTATTGTGTACTATTGTAACACTAGTATGTATGTTGAGTGGGGCCCAATATGTCTGTATTGCATTGACACTAGTCATTATACCATGTATGGTTATGTGCTATGCACTTGTATGGATGCCCCCTACACTTGCTTCTATACATTATATATATTGTGGATATATACATACTAGTCTTTGCATTTGACTTGTATAACATCTGTACACTATGTGTAGATATGTACGTACTTTGTGTCCTTTTTGTAATTTTTATATCCCTATTTATCCGACTATGCCAGTTGTGATATAATGTTCTATATATACATATTTGTATTTATACATCTCCCCCTTTTTTTGTGTATTTGTGCAGTATTACTTATTAGTCTTTTTTATGTGTTTTATTCGTGTTTCCACAATGTATTATTCGGTCTGGTTATGTGCTTGTGATGTGCTTCCGGTACGTGTTATCTTATTGCCTTTAATAGTATCTAGTCACTGCTGGATAATGGGATGGGCTGGTCTTTTCACATTGGTATGTGATAGATGCCACTGTTGTCTATATATGCTTACATGTACATTATATGTAGCGGTGTTCTTTCTGTTCCTGCACTAAGATGGCCGCATGACAGAATCTCCTGTACTAATATGGCGCCGGTTCATCTTAATGCGCATGTGTATAGACGTCACTTCCGGTCTCGGACGTTGCAGGGCTGGTGACCCCGGATCACATGGGCCGATGTGTTTCCGGTGTCATCTAACTGGATGCGCCGATGACCGGCTTTGATGACGCGATAGGAAGGAGGTCGCTGGCATAAGTCTTTCCGGCCCGGTAGCTATAAATACTAATCCATGAGTACAGTATGTCACCCCTTGAGAAAGGCATCAGCCGAAACGCGCGTCGGGGTGGGCACGAAGTGGGTAAGCAGTGATTTATACTCTCATTTACGGGTATGTACCTTTCTTGCATCTATGAATACCTTTGACACCTTTGGTTTACATTGTATGGCAGCTAAGTCTGCATTATCTATATGCATGTTACATTACCTTTATTAATAATGGATATGTGTATGTGGACCTACCTGTGCCCTGTTTTTGCGTGTTGAGGATACCATGGGGGATCCTCTCCCTGCTGTTCGTTCACCTGTTATTCTTAATAAAGATTGGTTTGTTATTTGCATATAATTGGACTTTAGACTGCTTCTTCTTTCTTGGTTTTTCTGGCTATAGCCTTCCAATAGTATAATGGGCACACATAGTCCTCAATTCAGTATAATAGGCCCCACATTGCCTCCCATATAGTATTAGGCTATGTGCACACGCTGCGGACTGGTCTGCAGATTTTTCCGCACTGATTTTGATAAATCCACAGGGCAAAAACACTGCGTTTTTCCTGCGGATTTATCGCGGTTTTACAGCGGATTTACCGCGGTTTTTGTGCGGATTTTTGTGCGGATTCTACTGCGGTTTTATATCTGCGGTTTTTTAATATGGAGCAGGTGTCAAACCGCTGCGGATTCCGCACAAAGAATTGACATGCTGCGGAAAATAAACCGCAGCGTTTCTGCGCGTTTTTTTTCCGCAGCATGTGCACAGCAGTTTTTGTTTTCCATAGGTTAACATTGTACTGTACACCGCATGGAAAACTGCTGCGGATCCGCAGCGTCAAAAACGCTGCAGATCCGCAGCAAAAACCGCAATGTGTGCACATGGCCTAATGGGACTGATTATCTTCATAAAGTATAATGGCCCCCACAGCCTTCATATAATAGGCCCCGTATAGTTCTTTATACAATATAATAGGCCCCACATAGCCTTCCATACAGTATAATGGGCCCCACATAACCATCCATACAGCATAATGAGCCCAACATTGCCTTTCACACAATATAATAGGCCCCAAATATCCCACCATCTATTTATATAATTACCTTAAATTGTCTGTCATCCACTTCCGTCTGGAAGTCCTCGAATCACGCAATCCACCGCGCCGCACCAAAAGTACGCTGACCGCCATATTGGCATACCCAAGTGATGGGAATTCCAATATGGCACCGGAAGAAAGTGGACGCTGCTGGGCATCAGGTAACACGCCAACAGTGGAGCCCGGGCAGCCTGGTGATCGGGGCGGTGGACGGGGCGCCGGGCACTGCAGAACACCTGCTGCAGGGGGTGTCATCTGCTGTGCGGTGTGCTGTAGGCCCCTCTGGGCAACGCTGCTGCGCATCAGGTAATGCGCCAACTGCGGAGCCTGGGCAGTCTGGTGTTTGGGGCAGTGGTTGGGGCGCCGGGCACTGCTGACCACCTAATGCAGGGGTTCTCATCTGCTGTGCGGTCTGCTGCAGGCCCCTCTGTGCACAAAGGCAGACGGCGAAAATAATGCAGGAAGAAGGAAATAATGCAGGAAGAGGGGAAATAATGCAGGAAGCGGGCACATGATGCAGAAAGCAAGCAAATAATGCAGGAAGCGGGTACATTGATGCAGGAAGCGGGCACATGGACAAGAGATTCTCGGTACTGCAAAGCCTGCCCTCATCGGGACGTCACCACCCTCCCGATGCGATAGCATTGGGCCTCCATCTAGTACAGCATAAGCCCCACATAGCCCTCCATACAGCATAATGGTCCCCACATTGCCTTTCATACGTTATAATGGGCCCAACATTGTCTTATATACAGTATAATGGGGCCCACAGTCTTACCTACAGTATAATGGACCCCACATTGTCTTCCATATAGTATAATGTACACCCATAGCACTCGCATCAGTATAATGGCCCCACAATGTTCTCATTAATTAAACAAAAAAAGAAACAAAAATCAAATACTCACCTCTCCTCACTCCCCCGCTGCTCCAGTCTCGGCAGAGAGTGTTCTCAAGCTTGTCACTGCTCAGGATAGAGGGCATAAAGTACTGACGTCATCGCGCCCGCTGTGCTGAGACATCAGAGTGCAGACACAGAGGGAGAATGATGGAGGAGACAGCGGGTGACCCCCTCTTACAACATTGCTTTTAACTGTTTCGGCATCTAGGATGCCGATACAGTTGAAAAGGGCATTGCCGGGTGGAGGGGGCCTGGTACCGGCGCTGGCTCCGGGTCCCCCAGGCTCCCGGGAACCCAATAGTGGCCTAAAGTTTGGAGCCATTGGCAATACTCCACTGGCAGAAGCATATGGTGCATCTAGAAATTCACAAAACCGAGATGAGGCTCTGTGCTCAGTGTATAGGACCAAGTACACCCATCAATTTTTTTATGTCTATTTGAAGTAGTATATGCCAAAAAAAATCCTGTCATAAATGATAAATAGAGGGCCAGGATGGATATCATGCAGTGACATGTGCCACCCATAGGCTCAAACAATTAAAAAAAAATAATAAAACATACTGCATTTTACTGGAAATCCTATGTAGTGTAGTCTTCTATACTATTCCATACCTTTTTGATTTGTGGTTTACTGGACAGTAGAGTTGAGCATAAAGATTTGCAGTACCATGGTCCAGGCACGACATCAGTAGTCCATGACTAGAGTGTCCCCTGATTACTAGGCCACTGCGACATCATGCGCTGCAACAATTAGGTTAGGCCTACTATTCAGAAAAGGTGACAGATGTTAGTAGGTAGGAATAGATTCACAGGATTGCTCAATTCTGCTCACCAAGATGAAATAATGGAGCCCTATGAAAAAGCTTAGTACATACTGTACTTCAAGAGCTTTATCAGCGAAAGAATAGAATAAAAACACGATGCTAACCTTTCTTTTCATAAGTCTAATAAAAATACGTTTCCCCTCACAACATAGTAGGGAACTGACAACCTCAATGTAAACACTTTTTGGATGGAGGAAATGGTTGTTGCAATTATCTACCCAATGGGTCGAAACATTAACTCTTATTTTTTGGTAGACAGATGTAGAAGGGAAATAGAAGTCTAATGTAGGCAACCCACGGCTTATGGAATGAATATGTACCCCTGCATTATAGGTACTTGTCCCATTTATTTCCCAATGTAAAGACTTTATTTACCACAAACAATATGCAAGCAAACAAGGGAGAGGTTAACGAGCTTGTACTGAAAGGTTTGGAGTAATAACCAGGCATGTACTTTTTAATGTTTGCACCCCTCCTTTAGCTTTCCAAGTTTCAACATTCCTTAGTTGACATTACTTTTCTATTTTCTTATGGATTTCATTAGTCGTGAGCAGACCTTTACCCGCACTTCTTAACTTCTGACATTCTTTTTCAAGAAAGAAAACTTTTCCAGTCCAGAAACGTATGACCGCATGTCAGCGCTCATTACATGTCACATTTCCCTGTATTGTAATAATGACATACACAGACAGACAGAGTTGATAACAGCTGTGTGTGCTCACGTGGAATTGTTTTCAATCAGTAACAGGATTGTGCAGAGCTGCAAACAATCATCCTGGAGCAGGGAGACTGGACAGGGTTAAAAGGTCTGAAGGTAAAATTACTGACTTGTTATATTCATCACTATTTTGGGGCAGCCATAGGCCAATGTTAGCCAATATCCAAATCTTTGCTCACAGTCTGCTTGATTTTCTTCTAACCCCTTTTCCTAAGCGCTCACAGCCTTGAAATACCACTGATCAAACACCCAGTGTGTGCCAGTGCCAGGATCGTATACCACATATTACACTGGGATTACGAAGACGTCAATGGTTTCCAAGAATATCTGTCTCTTACATTAGGAATTTCTGTAGTTTCTCCTAAAAAATCTTTTTATATTAAATTAGGAACAAGTTATAATCATGCAGGACTTGGTTCCAATTCTTCCCAATGATGCATCATTCATAATTCACAGACCTACATTAAATGCATTTTTACAGGCCAGGAACAGAGAAAATAAATCAGCAGTAAGTAGAAGAAATTCATTCTTTTATCAATATTTTAAAGGGCATGTGTTACTAGATTCATGCCAATATCATACAATTGTAGCCAGGTACGTATTCTGAAGAGCCGATTGGAGACCATAGCCAAAGACAAGACTAATCCAATGACCCCCCCCCCCCCACTGCTCCAGGTGATTGACAGGTTTCTCCTCCTTCTACACACGTAGGATAGACCAGTCAACCACTTGAAGCGGCACCAGGATCTTCAAATGCCAGAGCATTTTATGGAAAAATATACTTGGCTGCAATTGTGAGGCAGGATGATTCATGCTGACTGTAATTTGGGATACATAAATCAAATGGCAGATTCCCTTTCAAGGGGTGATGTACTACCTGGACAACTCCTTTTTAAATTAAGCAGTTGCATATGTAAAATAAAAATAACAGCAACTCACCTCCCACAGAGACACTTTACAAGGCCATGTGAGACTAGCAGCCAATCAGTGTCTGACCAACATTTGTCCAAGAGAAAAGAGAGCGTAGGAGTCCAATAGCGGCCGCTGATGGTCTGCAGGGCTTGTGTGACATAACAGTGGCATACGAGTCCAGGAAGATCGGCATCTATATAGCTGAAATTCCTTTTCTCACCTTTTGAACAATAGGATCCGGACAGACCTTCGTTTTCGTAAAATAGAGGTAAATGGCAACTGGATAAACATCCTGATTGAAAGGGATGTCTCAGCAGGTTTATGCTGTCCTACCCCTTCCATAAAGGCACCACGCCACATATTAGGTGTACAGTCAGATTACTGTATAGGTACAACATTTTCACTTCCAAACTCGACAGGGACCACAGCCGTGGGCTGAAGTAGTGAGAGCTCAGGCTACTACCATTACTACTCTCTTTGAAATTTTGGCAAAAGATGCCTTTAACCTCTTCCATCTGCAGTCAATTTTCATTTCTTGCACTTCTGTTATTACTTTATTGACTTATTGCAGGAGCCATTTTTCATTTTCCATCAATATCGCCATACAAGGGCTTGGCATTTGAGGGACAACTGTTAGTTTTGAATATCAGACTTCACTTTACAATATAATGTACTGAAAAATGGGGGAAAAATCCAACTGTGAAGAAATGGTGAAAAACCTGCAATTGTTTTTTGGGTTTTGTTTATCTGGCATTTATTGTGCAGTAAAAATGATCTCCAGGTCAGTACAATTATGGTGATGCTAAATTTCTATAACTTAATTTTTTTTTTTTATTTACGGTAAGTGGTGACAAAAATAACTAGTTTAAATTAAAACAAATTACATTTTAAAAAAATGGTTTGTTTCACCATTGTCTTTTATTTTTCTGACAATTAACCTTTGTGAGGGCTTGTGTTGTATAGGGCAAGCTGTCCTTTTTATTGGTACACATGACATTTCTTTGTGACCTTTTATTGCATTTTTTTGTGAGGCGAGTTTGCCTACAATTTCAGTGTTTTATTCCGTTTTTTTTTTTTGCATTACAGCATTTACTGTATCAGTTAAATGGTTTTATATCTTGACATATCAGGTTTCTGTAAATACAGCCATACCAAATATATTTTTTTCTTCTTTATCTTTAAAAGATAGAAAGGGGTGATTCTAATTTTTATGTTTTTTATTTTGAGCTCCACAGGAACACAAACATGGAGCCACATGGGACCCCGGTCTGCCATGGCAACCTGTTAGAGGCCCCTGATCATGTCGTGGGGAGTGAGTGATGGCGTCTGAACAGGCAGGACCGTGCGTGACTTAAATGTCGATATCAGAGATTGACAGCAGCATTTAAAGGGAGGGTGCCGTGATTTTAGTTTTTGTATTAATAATTATTGATTATACAATAAATTATTTTTAATACAAAAGTAAATGTACCTCTTTCATACTTTTTTATTTATTCACTTTTACATTCACCACTGGAGGCCGCCATTTTCATTAGTGTGGGTGTAAGTGTCTGGGCACGACACTTGCACACCTCACTTACGGCAGCCATGTACATAGGAGCCAACGGTCGGGCTCCGACTGCATCTCCTCCTGCCTCTCAGCTGTGACTTGGCCACGCCCACTGAGCTGCTACGTCACAGCTGTGAGAGGAGATTGCGGCCATTTTGTTTATTTCCCTCTGCCATCGCACACACAGCTCAGTGCGTGCGATGGCAGAAGCTGCTGCTGGGAGAAGCTGCTGCCGAGGGTCCAGGGTAAGTATCTGCAGCGAGGAGCTGTGATTGCAGCCTGTACTTAGTATTACAGTACAGGCTGCAATCACTGCCGACCTGTTCAGAGCACAGCAGGGAGATCGTCGCACTGCTCTGCCCTGAACATGACTCAGCACTTCCTGGTAGAGGAAAGAAGGTAAGTACAGCGTTTTTATTTTCTTATGCATCTACCACTGCTGCCAGCCCCTATATACCACCTAGCACTGCCTGCCTGCCTCTGTATACCCCTGCCTGCCTCTGTATACCACTGCCTGCCTGCCTGCCTCTGTATACCCCTGCCTGCCTCTGTATACCCCTGCCTGCCTCTGTATACCCCTGCCTGCCTCTGTATACCACTGCCTGCCTGCCTCTGTATACCACTACCTGCCTGCCTCTATATACCACTACCTGCCTGCCTCTATACCCCTGCCTGCCTCTGTATACCACTGCCTGCCTCTGTATACCACTGCCTGCCTCTGTATACCACTGCCTGCCTCTGTATACCCCTGCCTGCCTCTGTATACCACTGCCTGCCTGCCTCTGTATACCACTGCCTGCCTGCCTCTGTATACCACTGCCTGCCTCTGTATACCACTGCCTGCCTCTGTATACCACTGCCTGCCTCTGTATACCACTGCCTGCCTGCCTCTGTATACCACTACCTGCCTGCCTCTGTATACCACTGCCTGCCTGCCTCTGTATACCACTGCCTGCCTGCCTCTGTATACCCCTGCCTGCCTCTGTATACCCCTGCCTGCCTCTGTATACCACTGCCTGCCTGCCTCTGTATACCACTGCCTGCCTGCCTCTATATACCACTACCTGCCTCTGTATACCCCTGCCTGTCTCTGTATACCACTGCCTGCCTCTGTATACCACTGCCTGCCTCTGTATACCACTGCCTGCCTCTGTATACCACTGCCTGCCTCTGTATACCACTGCCTGCCTCTGTATACCCCTGCCTGCCTCTGTATACCACTGCCTGCCTCTGTATACCACTGCCTGCCTCTGTATACCACTGCCTGCCTCTGTATACCACTGCCTGCCTCTGTATACCACTGCCTGCCTGCCTCTGTATACCACTGCCTGCCTGCCTCTGTATACCACTGCCTGCCTGCCTCTGTATACCACCGCCTGCCTGCCTCTGTGTACCACTGCCTGCCTGCCTCTGTGTACCACTGCCTGCCTGCCTCTGTGTACCACTGTCTGCCTGCCTCTGTGTACCACTGTCTGCCTGCCTCTGTGTACCACTGTCCTGCCTCTGTATACCACTGCCTGCCTGCCTCTGTATACCACTGCCTGCCTGCCTCTGTATACCACTGCCTGCCTGCCTCTGTATACCACTGCCTGCCTGCCTCTGTATACCACTGCCTGCCTGCCTCTGTATACCACTGCCTGCCTCTATATACCACTGTCTGCCTGCCTCTGTATACCACTGCCTGCCTGCCTCTGTATACCACTGCCTGCCTGCCTCTGTATACCCCTGCCTGCCTCTATATACCACTGTCTGCCTGCCTCTGTATACCACTGCCTGCCTGCCTCTGTATACCACTGCCTGCCTGCCTCTGTATACCACTGCCTGCCTGCCTCTGTATACCACTGTCTGCCTGCCTCTGTATACCACTGCCTGCCTCTGTATACCACTGCCTGCCTGCCTCTGTATACCACTGCTGCCTGCCTCTGTATACCACTATCTGCCTCTATATACCACTGCTACCTGCCTCTATATACACCTACCACTGCTACCTCTGTCCTGTGTAGCTAATCTTGTCCTGGGTAGCTAATCCTGTCCCGTGTACTGTGTCCTCAGCAGTCAGTATCACACAGGACAGGATTAGATACACGGCTCAGCAGTCGGTATCACACAGGATAGGATTAGATACACGGCTCAGCAGTCAGTATCACACAGGATAGGATTAGATACACGGCTCAGCAGTCAGTATCACACAGGATAGGATTAGATACACAGCTCAGCAGTCAGTATCACACAGGACAGGATTAGATACACAGCTCAGCAGTCAGTATCACACAGGACAGGATTAGATACACGGCTCAGCAGTCGGTATCAAACAGGACAGGATTAGATACACGGCTCAGCAGTCGGTATCACACAGGACAGGATTAGATACACGGCTCAGCAGTCGGTATCACACAGGACAGGATTAGATACACGGCTCAGCAGTCGGTATCACACAGGACAGGATTAGATACAAGGCTCAGCAGTCAGTATCTAATCCTCTCCTATGCACTCCTCTCCCCCCTGCGTGTCTTTCCCCATTGTGGTTTATTATTTTTGCTGTGGGAGATGAGGGAGTCGAGGATTACGCATTCGGTATGGTTTAAAAAAGATTAATAAAGGACTTTATTCTGGCCGAGTCTTTATTTACAATACAACTATAGGATTAGTAATGGATGGGTGCCTTATAGACGCCTCTCCATTACTAAGCCGTGGGCTTGATGTCACCGGACAATATGAATGTGACATTAACCCCACAAATATGAACCCCACTTGCTACCGCTACAGGGCAAGTGGAAATTGCCAGGCAAAGCGCCAGAAAAGTCGCGTGTAAAAGGCGGCTGAGAGCTGATGTTTTTAGCCTGGGGGGGGACAGTATCCATGGCCCCTTCCTAGGCTATTAATGTAAGCCCGCAGCTGTCTGCATAATATTTGATGGTTATTAATTATAGGGGGCCCCACGTCTTTTTTTTTGGGGGGTGTCCCCCATTTTAATAGCCAGTAAAGGCTATAAGTATACAGTTGGGAGCGTGTGAGTGTGAGCACACCCTCCCACCCATGGACCAGTACACTGCTCTCCTGAAATACTGTGCTCCTGTCACCCTGCTCCTTCCACCATACGTCTCTCACCTCCCTAGAGCAGCACAATACCATATGGATCACGTATAATGCCGCTATATATATATTTATCACATATTACTCCCATAAAGACCACACATTATGCCGGGATATTATAATATATATAATATCACACATTATGCCGCCAAGTATTGTGTGATCTATGTGACGGTATTATATGTGATCTATATGGCAATATTATGTTTGATCAGTGTTGTGGAATGATGTAAAAACTAAATGACGGTGGTATATGAGAACTATATTGTGGGATTATGTGTGATCTATGTGGCAGTATTAGGTGAGAATTATATGGCGGTATTATGTGTGATCTATATGGTGGTATGTGAGAACTGTATGACAGTATTGTGTGATCTATTTGATAGTATTGTGTGTGTGATCTATATGGCGGTATTATGTGAGAACACTATGACCGTATTATCTTCAGAAAGCGGGCCCATTCTATGGTGGTTCTGGCTGAGCACCTGCACGCGGGTCTGGGGTAATAGAGGGGCAGCATGACCTCCAGTTAGGTGCAGTCAGGGCTGGTGATGCAGCTGAAGAGAGGGGTCTCATTTTTATCGTTACTATATGGCTACGTTTCCTTCCCAGCGTCACCCCGTACTTCGCCTGACGTCTCACTTTCACACATCGCCAGGACAGGATGGAGAAGACAGGATCTGAGGAGGGGAATGGGGTCTTTGCATGCAGAGTCTGGATCAGAACAGGCCATCAATCCGCAGAAATGTTTCCTGGATCTCTGTGGAGCAGACGGTCCATCCACGTGTATAAAAGACAGCGCTCTATGTACAATCCCTGGCTGCTCCGCGCACTGAACAGGGTGCCCCCCATAGACCAGCACACTGCTCTCCTGAAATACTCTGTGCTGCTGTCACCCTGCTCCCTCCACCACATATCTCCCAGAATCCTTTCTGCCTGCCATCCTCGGTGACTGTCTACTTGTCAGTATAAGGCTGCGGTCACACGATCAGTATTTGGTCAGTATTTTACCTCAGTATTTGTAAGCCAAAACCAGGAGTGGGTGATAAATGCAGAAGTGGTGCATATGTTTCTATTATACTTTTCCTCTATTTGTTCCACTCCTGGTTTTGGCTTACACATACTGAGGTAAAATACTGACCAAATACTGCTAGTGTGACGGCAGCCTTACTCTGCAGTCACCAACAAAATGGCTGCTCACTGGGTTCCTGAATCCTCTCATCCCTTAGCAAACACATAGAAGGGAAGGAGAGGAGTGACATCACACACGTCAGCAGACTCCGCCCATAATTACTGCAGTGCAGTGATGTGAGCTAGTTGTACACTAGGTTTTTCTGAAATTTCAGCAGCTGCTCCCCTTAGTGTTTAACCCCTTAGTGACAGAGCCAATTTGGTACTTAATGACCGAGCCAATTTTTACAATTCTGACCACTGTCACTTTATGAGGTTATAACTCTGGAACGCTTTATCGGATCCCGCTGATTCTGAGATTGTTTTTTCGTGACATGTTGTACTTCAAGTTAGTGGTAACATTTCTTCGATATTACTTGCGATTATTTATGAAAAAAATGGAAATATGGCGAAAATTTTTAAAATTTTGCAATTTTCAAACTTTGTATTTTTATGCCCTTAAATCAGAGAGATATGTCACAAAAAATAGTTAATAAATAACATTTCTCACATGTCTACTTTACATCAGCACAATTTTGGAAACAATTTTTTTTTTGTTAGGGAGTTATAAGGGTTAAAAGTTGAACAGCAATTTCTCATTTTTACAACACCATGTTTTTTTTAGGGACCACATCACCTTTGAAGTGATTTTGAGGGGTCTATATGATAGAAAATAACCAAGTGTGACACCATTCTAAAAACTGCACCCCTCAAGCTGCTCAAAACCACATTCAAGAAGTTTATTAACCCTTTACGTACTTCACAGGAACTAAAACAATGTGGAAGAAAAAAATGAACATTTTACTTTTTTTTGCAAACATTTTACTTCAGAACCATTTTTTTTAATTTTCACAAGTGTAAAAACAGAAATTTAACCACAAATTTTGTTGTGCAATTTTTCCTGAGTACGCCGATACCCCATATGTGGAGGTAAACCACTGTTTGGGCGCACCGCAGAGCTTGGAAGTGAAGGAGCACCGTTTGACTGTTTCAATGCAGAATTGGCTGGAATTGAGATCGGATGCCATGTCGCGTTTGGAGAGCCCCTAATGTGCCTAAACAGTGGAAACCCCCCACAAGTGACACCATTTTGGAAACTAGACCCCCCAAGGAACTTATCTAGATGTGTGGTGAGCACTTTGAACCCCCAAGTGCTTCACAGAAGTTTATAACGTAGAGCCGTGAAAATAAAAAATCGCATTTGTTTTCACAAAAATGATTTTTTCGCCCACAAATTCTTATTTTCACAAGGGTAACAGGAGAAATTAGACCACAAAAGTTGTTGTACAATTTCTCCTGAGTACGTCGATACCCCATATATGGGGGTAAACCACTGTTTGGGCGCACCGCAGAGCTTGGAAGAGAAGGAGTGTCGTTTTACTTTTTCAATGTAGAATTGGCTGGAATTGAGATCGGACACCATGTCACGTTTGGAGAGCCGCTGATGTGCCTAAACAGTAGAGACCCCCCACATATGACACCATTTTGGAAACTAGACCCCTTAAGGAACTTATCTAGATGTGTGGTGAGCACTTTAAACCCCCAGGTGCTTCACAGAAGTTTATAACGTAGAGCCGTGAAAATAAAAAAATCGCATGTTTTCTACAAAAATGATCTTTTTGCCTCCAAATTTTTATTTTACCAAGGGTAACAGGAGAAAATGGACCCCAGAAGCTGTTGTACAATGTGTCTTGAGTACGCCGACACCCCATATATGGGGGTAAACCACTGTTTGGGCGCACGGCAGAGCTCAGAAGGGAGGGAGTACCATTTGACTTTTTTAGCGCAAAATTGGCTGTCGTGTTTGGAGACCCCCCTGATGTACCTAAACAGTGGAAACCCCCAAATTATAACTCCAACCCTAACTCCAACACAGCCCTAACCCTAATCTCAACCCGATCCATAATCCTAATCACAACCCTAACGATAATCACAACCCTAACCCCAAAACAGCCCTAATCTCAACCCTAACCATAACCCTAATCAAAACCCTAAATCCAACACACCCCTAACCCTAATCCCAACCCTAACCCTAATCCCAACCCTAATCCCAAACGTAACACTAATCCCAACCCTAATCCCAAACGTAACACTAATCCCAACCCTAATCCAAACCCTAACCCTAATCCCAACTCTAACCCTAACTTTAGCCCCAACCCTAACTTTAGCCCCAACCCTAACCATAACTTTAGCCCCCGTCGTCACAAAAAAAGTTCAATGTAACCTTTTTTTTGTACGTCGCGTCCGCCATTTCCACGGATGCGTGGCTGTAACTCTGCCCCCTCCTCCCCAGGACATAGACTGGGCAGCGGATGCGTTGAAAAACTGCATCCGCTGCCCACGTTGTGCACAATTTTCACAACGTGCGTCGGTACATCGGGCCAAAGCATTGCGACCGCCCCGTACCGACGCAAGTGTGAAAGAAGCCTAAGGCTACTTTCACACTAGCGTCGTACTCGGCCCATCGCAGTGTGTCGGGCCGACGTACCGACGCTAGCGTTGTAAGCGCCGCACAACGGGTGCAGTGGATGCTGTTTTTTCAACGCATCCGCTGCCCCATTGTGAGGTGCGGGGAGGCGGGGGCGGAGTTCCGGCCACGCATGCGCGGTCGGAAATGGCGGACACGTCGCACAAAAAAGTTACATGTAGTTTTTTTTGTGTCGACGGTCCGCCGAAGCACGACGCATCCGTCGCACGATGGATGCGACATGTGGCAATCCGTCGCAATGCGTCGCTAATGCAAGCCAATGGAGAAAAAACGCATCCTGCAAGCACTTTTGCAGGATGCGTTTTTTCTCCAACGACGCATTGCGACGGAAGCCAAAAAACGCTAGTGTGAAAGCAGCCTAACCCTAACCCTAGCCCTAACCCTAACCCTAAATTTAGCCCCAACCCTAACCCTAACTCTAACCCTAACTCTAACCCTAACCCTAACCCTAACCCTAATTTTAGCCCCAACTTGTCTTCTCCTGCCGGCCGGCAGATGGCAGCAGATGGCGGGCGCACTGCGCATGCGCCCGCCATGATGAAAAAGCCGGCTGGCAGGAGAAGACAGAAGAGGACCCAGGGACCCCGGGTGAGTATGTTAGGGTCCCCGAATCCCCCTATTTCTCTGTCCTTTGATGTGCGATCACATCAGAGGACAGAGAAATAACTGATCGCTTTTTTTTTTTTTTTTTTGCGGTCGCCGGTAAACTGTTAATTACCGGCGATCGCAAAGCAGGGGTCGGTGCAAACCGACCCCGATCATGTTCTTTGGGGTCTCGGCTACCCCCGGCAGCCGAGACCCCAAAGAACATCCGGGTGCCGGGCGGCGGGCGCACTGCGCGTGCGCCCGCCATTTTTTCCCGGAAAAAAGATGGCGGCGCCCATGGGGAGACACGAGGAGCACCGGGGGAGGTAGGTAAGTATTGGGGGGCTATTGGGGGCCATCGGGGACCACATTTCTCTGTCCTCCGATGTGCGATCACATCGGAGGACAGAGAAATTAAACGGCAAATCGCGTTTTGTTTTTTTTTTTGTTGCGACCGCCGGTAAACGGTTAATTACCGGCGATCGCAACTCGGGGGTCGGTAAAAACCCCCCGAATCATGTTCTCTGGGGTCTCGGCTACCCTCGGCAACCGAGACCCCAGAGAAAATCCGACTCTGGGGGGCGCTATTCACTTTTTCCACAGTGCCGTTAATTAACGGCGCTGTGGTTTAAGTACCCTTAGCGGCCGCCGTTAAAAGGCGTATCGGCGGTCGTTAAGGGGTTAAAAGTGGAAATTCCAAAACTTTTCAAATTATTTTTCATATTTTACTAAATTATAAACAAAAGAAAATATTTTTTAAGAAAATTTAAACATTAATTCTTTACATTTTTACAGTTGCTGTAAAAAAAATTTTTTTTATGGCACCTTCCCTTTAACCCCTTAAGCCCCGAGGGTGGTTTGCACGTTAATGACCAGGCCAATTTTTACAATTCTGACCACTGTCCCTTTATGAGGTTATAACTCTGGAACGCTTCAACGGATCTTGGCGATTCTGACATTGTTTTCTCGTGACATATTGTACTTCATGTTAGTGGTAAAATTTCTTCGATATAACTTGCGTTTATTTGTGAAAAAAACGAATATTTGGCGAAAATTTTGAAAATTTCGCAATTTTCCAACTTTGAATTTTTATGCCCTTAAATCACAGACATATGTCACACAAAATACTTAATAAATAACATTTCCCACATGTCTACTTTACATCAGCACAATTTTGGAACCAAAATTTTTTTTTGTGACGGAGTTATAAGGGTTAAAAGTTGACCAGCAATTTCTCATTTTTACAACACCATTTTTTTTTAGGGACCACATCTCATTTGAAGTCATTTTGACGGGTCTATATGATAGAAAATACCCAAGTGTGACACCATTCTAAAAACTGCACCCCTCAAGGTACTCAAAACCACTTTCAAGAAGTTTATTAACCCTTCAGGTGTTTCACAGGAATTTTTGGAATGTTTAAATAAAAATGAACATTTAACTTTTTATCACACAAAATTTATTTCAGCTCCAATTTGTTTTATTTTACCAAGGGTAACAGGAGAAAATAGACCCCAAAAGTTGTTGTACAATTTGTCCTGAGTACGCTGATACCCCATATGTGGGGGTAAACCACAGTTTGGGCGCATGGCAGAGCTTGGAAGCAAAGGAGCGCCATTTGACTTTTCAATGCAAAATTGACTGGAATTGAGATGGGACGCCATGTTGCATTTGGAGAGCCCCTGATGTGCCTAAACATTGAAACCCCTAACAAGTGACACCATTTTGGAAAGTAGACCCCCTAAGGAACTTATCTAGATGTGTGGTGAGCACTTTGACCCAACAAGTGCTTTACAGAAGTTTATAATGCAGAGCCGTAAAAATAAAAAATCATATTTTTTCACAAAAATGATCTTTTCACCCCCAATTTTTTATTTTCCCAAGGGTGAGAGAAGAAATTGGACCCCAAAAATTGTTGTGCAATTTGTCCTGAGTACGATGATACCCCATATGTGGGTGTAAACCATTGTTTGGGCGCAGGGCAGAGCTCGGAAGGGAAGGAGCGCCATTTGACTTTTCAATGCAAAATTGACTGGAATTGAGATGGGACGCCATGTTGCATTTAGAGAGCCCTTGATGTGCCTAAACATTGAAACCCCTAACAAGTGACACCATTTTGGAAAGTAGACCCCCTAAGGAACTTATCTAGATGTGTGGTGAGCACTTTGACCCAACAAGTGCTTCACAGAAGTTTATAATGCAGAGCCGTAAAAATAAAAAATCATATTTTTTCACAAAAATGATCTTTTCACCCCCATTTTTTTATTTCCCCAAGGGTAAGAGAAGAAATTAGACCACAAAAGTTGTTGTGCAATTTGTCCTGAGTACGACGATACCCCATATGTGGGTGTAAACCATTGTTTGGGCGCATAGCAGAGCTCAGAAGGGATGAAGCGCTATTTTACTTTTCAATGCAAAATTGACTGGAATTAAGATGGGATGCCATGTTGCGTTTGGAGAGCCCCTGATGTGCCTAAACATTAAACCCCCCCACAAGTGACACCATTTTGGAAAGTAGACCCCCTAAGGAACTTATCTAGATGTGTTTTGAGAGCTTTGAACCCCCAAGTGTTTCACTACAGTTTATAACGCAGAGCCGTGAAAATAATTTTTTTTTTTTTTTTTTTCACAAAAATGAAATTTAGCCCCCAGTTTTGTATTTTCACAAGGGTATCAGGATAAATTGGACCCTAAAAGTTGTTGTCCAATTTGTCCTGAGTACGCTGATACCCCCTATGTGGGGGGAACCACTGTTTGGGCGCATGACAGAGCTCGGAAGGGAAGGAGCGCCATTTGGAATGCAGACTTAAATGGATTGGTCTGCAGGCGTCACGTTGCATTTGCAGAGCCCCTGATGTACCCAAACAGTACAAACCCCCCACAAGTGACCCCATATTGGAAACTAGACCCCCCCAAGGAACTTATCTAGATGTGTTGTGAGAACTTTGAACCCCCAAGTGTTTCATTACAGTTTATAACGCAGAGCCGTGAAAATAAAAATTATTTTTTTTTTCACAAAAATGATTTTTTAGCCCCCAGTTTTGTATTTTCACAAGGGTATCAGGATAAATTGGACCCTAAAAGTTGTTGTCCAATTTGTCCTGAGTACGCTGATACCCCCTATGTGGGGGGGGAACCACTGTTTGGGCGCATGACAGAGCTCGGAAGGGAAGGAGCGCCATTTGGAATGCAGACTTAAATGGATTGGTCTGCAGGCGTCACGTTGCATTTGCAGAGCCCCTGATGTACCCAAATAGTACAAACCCCCCACAAGTGACCCCATATTGGAAACTAGACCTCCCAAGGAACTTATCTAGATGTGTTGTGAGAACTTTGAACCCCCAAGTGTTTCACTACAGTTTACAACGCAGAGCCGTGAAAATAAAACATATTTTTTTTCCCACAAAAATGATTTTTAGCCCCCCAAATTTTTATTTTCCCAAGGATAACAAGAGAACTTGGACCCCAGAAGTTGTTGTTCAATTTGTCCCTAGTACGCTGATACCCCATATGTTGGGGTAAACCCCTTTTTGGACGCACGGGAGAGCTCGGAAGGGAAGGAGCACTGTTTTACTTTTTCAACGCAGAATTGGCTGGAATTGAGATTGGACGCCATGTCGCGTTTGGAGAGCCCCTGATGTGCCTGAACAGTGGAAACTCCCCAATTCTACCTGAAACCCTACCCCTAACCTCACCCCTAACCGTTTACTGAACATTTTCTGACAGTCATAAGTGCCACGTATATAAGTGCCACGTATATAAGTGCCACGTATGTAAGTGCCACGTATGTAAGTGCCACGTATATAAGTGCCACGTATATAAGTGCCACGTATTTAAGTGCCACGTATTTAAGTGCCACGTATTTAAGTGCCACGATATTTCAGTGCCACGTATTTCAGTGCCACGTATTTCAGTGCCACGTATTTCAGTGCCACGTATTTCAGTGCCACGTATTTCAGGCACTGAAAAATACGTGGCACTTAAATACGTGGCACTTAAATACGTGGCACTTAAATACGTGGCACTTAAATACGTGGCACTTAAATACGTGGCACTTAAATACGTGGCACTTAAATACGTGGCACTTAAATACGTGGCACTTAAATACGTGGCACTTAAATACGTGGCACTTAAATACGTGGCACTTAAATACGTGGCACTTAAATACGTGGCACTTAAATACGTGGCACTTAAATACGTGGCACTTAAATACGTGGCACTTAAATACGTGGCACTTAAATACGTGGCACTTAAATACGTGGCACTTAAATACGTGGCACTTAAATACGTGGCACTTAAATACGTGGCACTTAAATACGTGGCACTTAAATACGTGGCACTTAAATACGTGGCACTTATATACGTGGCCACTGAAATATCGTGGCACTTATATACGTATATACGTATATAAACGTATATTTCAGTGCCACGTATTTCAGTGCCACGTATTTCAGGTTAGGGGTAGGGTTAGGGTTTTTTGTTTTTTTCTTGTTTTCTTGTGTTTTTCTATAAAAACGCATGCGTTTTACCGCGTTTACATGCATTTTTTTCACACATGCGGTTTTTTTAAAAAACGCATGCAGATAAAAACGCAAGTGTGAAACCAGACTAAAAGACGCTTTTTATAGCAAAAAAGTTTTTGCGTCTCCACATTTTGAGACCTATAATTTTTCCACATTTTGGTCCACAGAGTCATGTGAGGTCTTGTTTTTTGCGGGACGAGTTGACGTTTTTATTGGTAACATTTTCGGACACGTGACCATTTTTTATCACTTTTTATTCCGATTTTTGTGAGGCAGAATAACCAAAAACCAGCTATTCATGAATTTCTTTTGGGAGAGGCGTTTATACCGTTCTGCGCTTGGTAAAATTGATAAAGCAGTTTTATTCGTCGGGTCAGTACGATTACAGCGATACCTCATTTATATCATTTTTTTATGTTTTGACGCTTTTATACGATAAAAACTATTTTATAGAAAAAATAATTATTTTGGCATCGCTTTATTCTCAGGACTATAACTTTTTTATTTTTTTGCTGATGATGCTGTATGGCGGCTCGTTTTTTGCGGGACAAGATGACGTTTTCAGCGGTAACATGGTTATTTATATCCGTCTTTTTGATCGCGTGTTATTCCACTTTTTGTTCGGCGGTATGGTAATAAAGCGTTGTTTTTTGCTTCGTTTTTTTTTTTTTTTCTTACGGTGTTTACTGAAGGGGTTAACTAGTGGGCCAGTTTTATAGGTTGGGTCGTTACGGACGCGGCGATACTAAATATGTGTACTTTTATTGTTTTTGTTTGTTTTTTTTAGATAAAGAAATGTATTTATGGGAATAATATTTTTTTTTATTATTATTATTTATTTAGGAATTTTTTTTTTTTTTTTTTTACACATGTGGAATTTTTTTTTTTACTTTTTTACCTTGTCCCAGGGGGGGACATTACAGATCGCTGATCTCACAGTGTGCACAGCACTCTGTGAGATCTCCGATCTCACTTACAGCCGTGCAGGCTGCAGCTTTCATCTGCAGCCTGCTCCGACCCGGAAGTGCTCCCTGCAGGACCCGGATACAGCCCCTCGGCCATTTTGGATCCGGGGCCTGCAGGGAGAAGACGTTCGGTACGAGGTGAGTACATCACCTTGTACCGATCGTCTCAGAGAAGCCCGCAGGGAGCCCCCTCCCTGCGCGATGCTTCCCTGTACCGCCGGTACACCGCGATCATGTTTGATCGCGGTGTGCCGGGGGTTAATGTGCCGGGGGCGGTCCGTGACCGCTCCTGGCACATAGTGCCGGATGTCAGCTGCGATATGCAGCCGACACCCGGCCGCGATCGGCCGCGCTCCCCCCGTGAGCGCGGCCGATCGCGTATGACGTACTATACCGTCACCGGGAATTAAGGCCCACCCCACCTCGACGGTATAGTACGTCATACGGGATTAAGGGGTTAAGGAGTTAAAGCGCTGCCGTCAGAGCATCTGTTGGGTATGTTCAAGATCAGTTTTTGAGTATGATCTATACAACCGTATCTGGTAAAATGTCCTGACTCAATCACTAACAAGAAAATGAGCAAACAAAAATATGATTAACTCAATGGGCTATAGACCACGATCCAATGTAGCCACTGGACATCAGGATAGGTACGCTGACTTACTGAGACAACAACGTGCTCCTTGCTGGAGAGAAAAATACACTGAACATGCATGATAATAAATAATATTAAAAGTTAACCATTCCAATTTATTAACACAAAAAGATTAATCCCATATACGACAACTTATTTATCTGATCTTTTTTTCATCATCACACGGCACTCAGCGAAATCTATGGACCAGTGCTACAAACCTCTACATATACTTTAATCAACTCTGCAATGCACATTACAATTTAGTGTAAGGGAATAATTTTTTATGAAAAGATAAACTCACATGGATCTTTCCTATTCTCGATTATATCCCCCTTCTCCCCCCCCCCCCCAAAAAAAAAGAGGAAAAAAAAAATAGCGTCCAATAATCCATAGTCTTCAATTTCACTTAATGTTTAATGCGGTTTTAATCAGAGCAGTTTTTGTTCCAGTCAATTTAACCGTAAATGTAGCAGATTAAATGGTGGGTTTACTCCTAGCTCTAAAGTTCCATGTTTAATAAAAATCAAGGAAACCGATACCCTGCTGTCCGTCATGTAATGCGCTGGTCCCTCCATGACATAAGATAGTTTGGCACTGTTTAGTCACGGAGGCCCTTCTTTTTCTTTATGCACCTCAGGGTAACATCACTTTATTCATCTCTACAGATGCTGGAATATTTTCCTCTGTTTTTTTTCCATTTTTTTTTTGCATGTAAGTTGGGGTGCGCACGGAAAAAAACGCAGCACTTTGGATTCCTAATATCTCAGTCACACACTGCATTTTTTTCTTGCGTTTTTTGAGCTGCAGTGTGTAGTTAAAAAAAATGTAGAATGTCAATTGCCTCAGCTTTTTTACTTCATCTTATTTCTCACTGACAATGAGTATCTTTAAAGCTACAAGAAAGGTGCTGTGTGAGAACACAAAGCAAATATAGACCTAACACTTGTATCTTCAGCCAAGACTGCCCACGTGGCATATCAGGGTCACTATAATGCCAGAGTCTTGAAGAACAGTGCTTGTGGACTATACAAGAAAGTAGGCTGCACTACAAATATATAGCACAAGCTCCAAGGAGGTCATTTATCTTTAAAATGGTTGGGACACAATGGTTACATACGGTAATTCTGGACACAAATACTGAAAAATCACATCTGTCAACCTCGTACACATTAGACCGTTTACCGATCTGACTAAAGTGGTTGGGTTTGGCTGTGCTGCTGGTTTAGATGGAATTATACCAGCAGTTCTGCAGTATTTTACTTATAGCAAGGGTTACTCATCCACGCAACATTGCTGCATCTTCCTTGAGTGCTTTGTATGCTCTCCAGGATTTCATGCTAAAAATATGTTAATTTTACACTTAATAATGATATATCTAACCCCAGTGCCAGACACTAGAGAGCGGGGCTTACCTCTGGCAGGATTGCTTTGAATACTGGAGCATCCATCAAGGTGATCTGGCTCTAGATTAAAACAAAGAAGGCAAGTGACTAACAGGAAAGCAATAATGATAGACAATGGCAATAGACAAGTGAATAGACAAGTGAATAGTGTAGAGCTGGGATACTACACACGACCTGTAGACAGGGGTCGTGATTTATTTTTTTTTTTGGGGGGGGGGGGGAGAGAAAGCAGCCATCTTTTTCTAATTCTGAAAAATTCCTCTATGGAAACATAGTCTGTCCATACAGCTCTATTTCCCAAGATCAAGCATGAAAATTACAAACAGGAGGCTGCGGCCAAATGATGTACAGGGAAGTGCTCGGCACACCTGAGCGGGAAGGAGCATCACTGCCGCACTACACTAATCCTGGAGCTCCACATCTTTTGGGGCAATCGATCACAAAGTGACAGCATTTGCAAGTGATAAGCCACTACTTGTAAGATTAGAATGCCACTTTAACTGTGCAAAATGAACACTGTATTAAAAATAAAATGTATATATAAATGGAACTACTTTTTATTATCCCAATCTGTTACAAAGGTCTCCCCAAGGAAGAGCTAACTATAGACTAGTGATGAAGATCCCCAATGAAGGACCCCTTACTAGTAACCCAGAAAGCACACTACATGGTATTTGCTCAATCAATTAATTAATTAATAACATAACCTAGACTGGAAAGAAATAATCCAATACATACTGCAAACTCCTCAGGAGTCACTTTCAATACATCGAACACCACAGCATCATAGCTCTTGTTGGCGTAGTCGGAACTATGTCCGTCCAATGAGTCCGAGCTGCTACTCCCCTATGAAAAAAAAAGTTATATAGTAAAATAGGCTAAGAATAAAACAGAAGTCATCATTATACTTTTAATCAATTGCTTCCCTTTAAATAGCAATGCTAAGGTTCTTGTAGGTACTCAGTCTTATAGCGATGTCCACACATTGTGTTTTTGTGGCTTTTTGTGCTGTTTTTTTTAATGCAAATTTTAAGCTGCGTTTTACAGTACCAGCAAAGTCTATGAGATTTCAGAAAACTCATGCACACACATTGGTTTATTTTCCTGACTGCGTTTTTGCAGACTACAGCATGTCACTTCTTTCTGTATTTTTTCAGTGTTCAGCATTTTATCAACCATTAGGAAACAATGGGTAAGTGCAAAAAAGCAGTAAAAACACAGCAAATAGCGCAGGTATCAGTTTTTGCTGCATTTTTGGTGCAAAACCATGCTTTTTTGGGGGGCCAATAAACTTTATCAACATACACAAGAGACAACAAACACAGCAATACAACGCAGCAAAAACTCATCAAAACCTGCTTTTTGTAAGCAGCTTCCTTACTGCCAAGAGAGCAAGTTTTTCCTGCGTGGAAAAAAGCAGCCAAAACTCAAATGTGTGAACATAGCCTTAAGGGGTTAATACATTGCATTTCAGACATTCTCTTTGTTTAGTAAATGTACCTATTTTTTCCATATTGCACAACCACAATTATATGTTCTTCTTCCATACTTTATTTCATTTGTTAAATTGTCACATTATTTTCTCATTATCTACAGTTGGAAGGACTTCTGGTTGCAGTTCAGTCTTTCTGAGAAAACTTTAAAGACCATCAGGGTTTCTACAAAACCATATAATTAATGTAACAAATAGCAGATTCCATGGCAGAAGCTATAGGCATTTATAGTTGCTTACATAGAAAGAGGCCAAGGGGGTCCGTCCAGTCCACCAGCCTAATACATCATTTGCAGATCAGTTTTATTATAGTAAAAGCATGCATACACATGGTCCGACAAATAATATTTTTGTCAGTATAGATAGGTTCGGCCAATGTCAGTTTTATGTCTGTGGGGGCTTTTAGCCCTAATTATGAGCAAGCACCATTCAAGTATTTTGAAAAGCTGGGTGGCAACTCTGAAGCTTAAATGTCGGCTATGGATGTGGTCTCTCAGCTTTCCCAGACATAATCTATGAAAAGAATATTACCAATATATAAATACCGTAGCTAAAATTATTTGTAGGATTATTAATGAGGTCTGTGGATTTAGGGTCTCTTGCACAAATCAAATGGGATATTGCTTTAAAAGGAGGTGGATTAGATGTTTTACTCAACCCAGCATCACATCTGACTCAGTGCCATATTTCTTTCTTTATAAATAAGTTTTCCCAAAAGTTTTTCTACACTGGGAACATCTACATCATAAACCATCAAATTTACTGGAATTTACATTAGGCCGCTGGTCAACAACTTGAAACTCTTTTAGGTTGGCTGTGGCCAGGAATGTAAATCAAAACCTTTTCACAGTTATGCAACATTAATTTGTAGACAGACTGCCCTGAAAAAAGAAGGCTCTGTACACTGACACCCAGAGACAGAAAGGTGATTAAACATACAGTTTGAAGAAATTACCCAAATGATAAGTACCGGGGAGAGATGATTGAAACCTTATAAAGCATAAATAGATCCGTAACCTTGCATCATAGGCTTTCTCAGGTGACAAGCCAGAAAAGCAATGCATTGTACATGGGCCTGGCTTGTGACTAGCGGTAAATTATACAGAACAGATTTACACAACTTTATATGTGTCAATAAGCACATTCATCTTTTAGACTCTCTGCTTGGTATTGAAATAGAGGCATATTCAGAGTCAAGAAAGTTTTATGACCAAGATGAGGTGGGGGAGGGGGGATTTTTAAGACATTTTCAAGTAACGTTCCAAAATTATTTCAGGTTTTAACCCCTTCCCGACCTGTGACACAGCGTATGCGTCATTAAAGTCGGTGCCAATCCGACCTGTGACGCATATGCTGTGTCACAGAATGATCGCATCCCTGCAGATCGGGTGAAAGGGTTAACTCCAATTTCACCCGACCTGCAGGGACAGGGGGAGTGGTACTACAGCCCGGGGGGGTCGCCCCTCCGTGGCTACTATCGCTCTGACTGGCTGTTGAAAGTGAAACAGCCAATCAGAGCAATCTGTAATATTTCACCTGCAGCCGGCGTCATTGTTCCCTAACCCTCCATCCTGTCGTAAGCGCCTTCTTCTCCCCTCCGCCCCCCCCCCCCTGTCCGATTGCACCCCCTCATACTTACCTAGTCCCGGTGTCCCTCCCGGTGTCCTCGGTCTTCTCGCATGGGCGCCGCCATCTTGGAAAATGGCGGGCGCATGCGCAGTGCGCCCTACGAATCTACCGGCCGGCAGATTCGTTCCCTGTACATTTTGATCGCTGTGATAGGTTCTATCACAACGACCAAAATAAAAAAAATAGTAAATAAACCCCCCCCTTTATCACCCCCATAGGTAGGGACACTAATAAAATACAGAAAATATATTTATTTTTGTTTTTACGTTAGGGTTAGGGTTTGGGGTAGGGTTAGGGGTAGGGTTAGAATTAGGGTTGCAATTAGGGTTAGGGTTATAATTAGGGTTACAATTAGGGTTAGAATTAGGGCTAGGGTTGGAATTAGGGTTAGAATTAGGCTATGTGCACACGGTGCGGATTTGGCTGCGGATTCGTAGCAGTTTTCCATCACGTTTACAGTACCACGTAAACCTATGGAAAACCAAATCCGCTGTGCCCATGGTGCGGAAAATACAGCACGGAAACGCTGCGTTGTATTTTCCGCAGCATGTAAATTCTTTGTGCGGATTACGCAGCGTTTTACACCTGCTCCATAATAGGAATCCGCAGGTGAAATCCACACAAAAAACACTGGAAATCCGTGGTAAATCCGCAGGTAAAGCGCAGTGCATTTTACCTGCAGAATTTTCAAAAATGGTGCTAAAAAATTGGCACACAAATCCGCAACGTGGGCTACATAGCCTTAGGGTTAGGGTTGGAATTAGAGTTAGGGTTGGAATTAGGGTTAAGACTAGGGTTAGGGGTGTGTTGCGGTTAGGGTTGGGATTAGGGCTAGGGGTGTGTTGGGGTTAGTGTTGCAGTTAGAATTGAGGGGTTTCCACTGTTTAGGCACATCAGGGGGTCTCCAAACGCGACATGGCGCCACCATTGATTCCAGCCAATCTTGCGTTGAAAAAGTCAAATGGTGCTCTCTCCCTTCCGAGCCCCGACGTGTGCCCAAACAGTGGTTTACCCCCACATATGGGGTACCAGCATACTCAGGAGAAACTGGACAACAACTTTTGGGGTCAAATTTCTCCTGTAACCCTTGGGAAAATAAAAAATTGCGGGCTAAAAAATTATTTTTGAGGAAAGAGAAATGATTTTTTATTTTCACGGCTCTGCGTTATAAACTTCTGTGAAGCATTTGGGGGTTCAAAGTGCTCACCACACATCTAGATAAGTTCCTTGGGGGTCTAGTTTCCAAAATGGGGTCACTTGTGGGGGTTTTCTACTGTTTAGGCACATCAGGGGCTCTGCAAACACAACGTGACGCCCGCAGAGCATTCCATCAAAGTCTGCATTTCAAAAAGTCAATACTTCCCTTCCGAACCCCGACAAGTGCCCAAACAGTGGTTTACCCCCACATATGGGGTATCAGCGTACTCAGGAGAAACTGGACAACAACTTTTGGGGTCAAATTTCTCCTGTTACCCTTGGGAAAATAAAAAATTTCGGGCTAAAAAAATCATTTTTGAGAAAATAAAAATTATTTTTTATTTTCATGACTCTGCGTTATAAACTTCTGTGAAGCACTTTGGGGTTCAAAGTGCTCACCACACATCTAGATTAGTTCCTTGGGAGGTCTAGTTTCCAAAATGGGATCACTTGTGGGGGAACTCCAATGTTTAGGCACACAGGGGCTCTCCAAATGCGACATGGTGTCCGCTAACGATGGAGATAATTTTTCATTCAAAAAGCCAAATGGCGTGTCTTCCCTTCCGAGCCCTGCCGTGCACTTAAACAGTGGTTTACCCCCACATATGGGGTATCAGCGTACTCAGGACAAACTGGACAACAACATTTGGGGTCCAATTTCTCCTGTTACCCTTGGGAAAATAAAAAATTCCGGGCTAAAAAATAATTTTTGAGGAAAGAAAAATTTATTTTTATTTTCACGGCTCTGCGTTATAAACTTCTGTGAAGCACCTGGGGGTTTAAAGTGCTCACTATGCATCTAGATAAGTTCCTTGGGGGGTCTAGTTTCCAAAATGGGGTCACTTGTGGGGGAGCTCCAATGTTTAGGCACACAGGGGCTCTCCAAACGCGACATGGTGTCAGCTAACGATGGAGATAATTTTTCATTCAAAAAGTCAAATGGCGCTCCTTCCCTTCCGAGCCTTACCATGTGCCCAAACAGTGGTTTACCCCCACATATGAGGTATCGGTGTACTTAGGAGAAATTTCCCAACAAATTTTAGGATCCATTTTATCCTGTTGCCCATGTGAAAATGAAAAAATTGAGGCTAAAAGAATTTCTTTGTGAAAAAAAAAGTACTTTTTCATTTTTACGGATCAATTTGTGAAGCACCTGGGGGTTTAAAGTGATCACTATGCATCTAGATAAGTTCCTTGGGGCGTCTAGTTTACAAAATGGGGTCACTTGTGGGGGAGCTCCAATGTTTAGGCACACGGGGGCTCTCCAAACGCGACATGGTGTCCGCTAAAGATTGGAGCCAATTTTTCATTCAAAAAGTCAAATGGCGCTCCTTCCCTTCCGAGTCCTGCCGTGCGCCCAAACAGTGGTTTACCCCCACAAATTGGACAACAACTTTCGTGATCCAGTTTCTCCTTTTACCCTTGGGAAAATAAAAAAATTGTTGCTAAAAGATCATTTTTGTGACTAAAAAGTTAAATGTTCATTTTTTCCTTCCATGTTGCTTCTGCTGCTGTGAAACACCTGAAGGGTTAAAAAACTTCTTGAATGTGGTTTTAAGCACCTTGAGGGGTGTAGTTTTTAGAATGGTGTCACTTTTGGGTATTTACAGCCATATAGAACCCTCAAACTGACTTCAAATGTGAGGTGGTCCCTAAAAAAAATGATTTTGTAAATTTTGTTGTAAAAATGAGAAATCACTGGTCAATTTTTAACCCTTATAACTTCCTAGCAAAAAAAAATTTTGTTTCCAAAATTGTGCTGATGTAAAGTAGACATGTGGGAAATTTATTAACTATTTTGTGTCACATAACTCTCTGATTTAACAGAATAAAAATTCAAAAAGGGGAAATTGCGAAATTT
Organism: Ranitomeya variabilis; assembly: GCF_051348905.1. Classification (NCBI taxonomy): domain Eukaryota; kingdom Metazoa; phylum Chordata; class Amphibia; order Anura; family Dendrobatidae; genus Ranitomeya; species Ranitomeya variabilis. The sequence goes on along the minus strand of NC_135233.1, from coordinate 241,198,947 downwards.
TCGCCAAATTTCCATTTTTTTCACAAATAAACGCAGAAATTATCGACCTAAATTTACCACTAGCATGAAGCCCAATATGTCACGAAAAAACAATCTCAGAATCGCTAGGATCCGTTGAAGCGTTCCTGAGTTATTACCTCATAAAGGGACACTGGTCAGAATTGCAAAAATAACCAGGTCATTAAGGTCAAAATAGGCTGGGTCATGAAGGGGTTAACCCCTTCCGGACCTTTGACGCAGCGTATGAGTCATGAAAACCTGTGCCAATCCGACCTGGGACGCAGCATATGCGTCATGGTCGGATCGCGCTCCTGCAGGCCGGGTGAAAGGGTTAACGGTAATTTCACCCGACCTGCAGGGACAGGGGGAGTGGTACTTGAGCCCAGGGGGGGTGGCTTCGCCCCCCCATGGCTACGATCGCTCTGATTGGCTGTTGAAAGTGACGTTTCACTTTCACTTTCAATCAGAGCGATAGTAATATTTCACCAATGAAAATTGGTGAAATATTACAATCCAGCCATGGCTGATGCTGCAATAGCATCAGCCATGGCTGGAGATCGCGATCTGCCCCCCTCCACCGCCACCGATCTTGTCCCCACGGTCCTCCGTCCTGTAATTGCTGTCCTCCGCTCCCCTCCGTCCTCCTGTCCGCTCCCCCCGCAGTCCGATCCCTCCCCCCGCTGTCCAATCCCCACCCCCCCCCTCATACTTACCGACCTCCGGTGTCCCTCCCGGTGTCCGTCCGTGTGTTCCATGGGCGCCGCCATTTTCCAAAATGGCGGGCGCATGCGCAGTGCGCCCGCCGAATCTGCCGGCCGGCAGATTCGTTACAGGTACATTTTGATCGCTGTGATAGGTTCTATCACAGCGATCAAAATAAAAAAATAATAAATAACCCCCCCTGTTGTGAACTATACTTCTTGGCTCCCTCTTGTGGTCACTAGTGATTTGGCACTTGGATTGTCTTTTACCAGGTTGGTACTCACCTGCTTCGTTAGGCCTGGGGTGTTGCTATTTAAACTTCCTGGATTCTCAGTCCAGTGCCTGGCATCGTTGTAATCAGTTCATTTCTGTTTGCTCCTGTCTTCAGGTCCTGGTTCTTTGCAAGATAAGCTAAGTCCTGCTTTCTTATTTTTTGTTATTTTGCTTTGTTCATATTTTTGTCCAGCTTGTACAATATGTGATTCCTGATATTGCTGGAAGCTCTAGGGGGCTGATATTCTCCCCCCTCACCGTTAGTCGGTTTGGGGGTTCTTGGATATTCAGCGTGGATATTTTGCAGGGTTTTTTGCTGACCATATAAGTCATCTTACTATTTTCTGCTATTAGTCAGTGGGCCTCTCTTTGCTAAAATCTAGTTCATTCTTACGTTTGTCTTTTCTTCTTACCTCACCGTTATTATTTGTTGGGGGCTTGTATTACTTTGGGGTCTTTTCTCTGGAGGCAAGAGAGGTCTTATTTTCCCTGATAGGGTTAGTTAGTTCTCCGTCTGGCACGAGACGTCTAGGATCAACGTAGACACGTTCCCCGGCTACTGTTAGTTGTTTGTGCTAGGGTCAGGTATATGGTCAGCCTAGTTACCACGTCCCTATGAGCTGGTATTTATGTTTGCAGACTTTTGCTGTAATCTCTGAGATCCTTGCCATTGGGATCATAACACCCCCCCCTTTATCACCCCCATAGGTAGGGACAATAATAAAATAAAGAAAATATATATTTATTTATTTTTTTACACTAGGGCTAGGTTTAGGGTTAGGGCTAGGGATAGAGTTAGGGTTAGGGCTAGGGTTAGGGCTAGAACTAGGGTTAGGGTTAGAATTAGGCTATGTGCACATGGTGCGGATTTGGCTGTGGATCCGCAGCGGTTTGGCTGCTGCGGATTCGTAGCAGTTTCCCATCAGGTTTACAGTACCATGTAAACCTATGGCAAACCAAATCCGCTGTGCCCATGGTGCGAAAAATACCGCGCAGAAACGTTGTGCTGTATTTTCCGCAGCATGTCAATTCTTTGTGCGGATTCCGCAGCATTTTACACCTGTTCCTCAATAGGAATCCGCATGTGAAATCCGCACAAAAAACACTGGAAATCCACGGTAAATCCGCAGGTAAAACGAAGTGCCTTTTTCCTGCGGATTTTTCAAAAATGGTGGGGAAAAATCTCACACGAATCCGCAACGTGGGCACATAGCCTTAGGGTTAGGGTTGGAATTAGAGTTAGGGTTGGAATTAGGGCTAGGGTTGGAAATGGGGTTAAGATTAGGCTGTGGTTAGGGTTATGGTTAGGGTCAGGGGTGTGTTGGGGATAGGGTTGGGATTAGGGGTGTGTTGGGGGTGGGGTTGTGGTTAGGGGTGTGTTGGGGTTAGGGTTGTGATTAGGGTTATGGCTAGAGTTGGGGTTAGGGGTGTGTTGGGGTTAGTGTTGGTGATAGAATTGAGGGGTTTCCACTGTTTAGGCACATCAGGGGTCTCCAAACGCAACATGGCGCCACCATTGATTCCAGTCAATCTTGTATTCAAAAAGTCAAATGGTGCTCCCTCCCTTCCGAGCACCGACGTGCGCCCAAAATAGTGGTTTACCCCCACATATGGGGTAAACAGCATGCTCAGGACAAACTGGGCAACAATTATTGGGGTCCAATTTCTCCTGCTACCCTTGTGAAAATAAAAAATTGCTTGCTAAAACATAATTTTTGAGGAAAGAAAAATTATTTTTTATTTTCACGGCTCTGCGTTGTAAACTTCTGTGAAGCACTTGGGGGTTCAAAGTGCTCACCACATATCTAGATAAGTTCCTTGGGGGGTCTAGTTTCCACAATGGGGTCACTTGTGGGGGGTTTCTACTGTTTAGGCACATCAGGGGCTCTGCAAACGCAATGTGACGCCTGCAGACCATTCCCTCAAGTCTGCATTTCAAAAATCACTACTTCACTTCCGAGCCCCGACGTGTGCCAAAACAAAGGTTTACCCCCACATATGGGGTATCAGTGTACTCAAGACAAACTGGGCAACAACTATTGGGGTCCAATTTCTCCTGTTACCCTTGAGAAAATAAAAAATTGCTTGCTAAAACATCATTTTTGAGGAAAGAATAATTATTTTTTTATTTTCACAGCTTTGCGTTGTAAACTTCTATGAAACACTTGGGAGTTCAAAGTGCTCACCACATATCATGATAAGTTCCTTGGGGGGTCTAGTTTCCAAAATGGGGTCACGTGTGGGGGGTTTCTACTGTTTAGGCACATCAGGGGCTCTGCAAACGCAACGTGATGCCCGCAGACTATTACATCAGTCTGCATTTCAAAAGTCACTACTTCCCTTCCGAGCCCCGACGTGTGCACAAACAGTGGTTTACCCCCACATATGGCGTATCAGCGTACTCAGGACAAGCTGGGCAACAACTATTGGGGTCTAATTTCTCCTCCTACCCTTGTGAAAATAAAAAAATGCTTGCTAAAACATCATTTTTGAGGAAAGAAAAATGATTTATTATTTTCACAGCTCTGCGTTGTAAACTTCTGTGAAGCACTTGGGGGTTCAAAGTGCTCACCACATATCTAGATAAGTTCCGTTGGGGGTCTAGTTTCCAAAATGGGGTCACTTGTTTGGGGTTTCTACAGTTTAGGCACATCAGGGGCTCTGCAAACGCAACGTGATGCCCGCAGACCATTACATCAAAGTCTGCATTTCAAAAGTCACTACTTCCCTTCCGAGCCCCGACGTGTGCCAAAACAAAGGTTTACCCCCACATATGGGATATCTGTGTACTGAGGACAAACTGGGCAACAACTATTGGGGTCCAATTTCTCGTGTTACCCTTGAGAAAATAAAAAATTGCTTGCTAAAACATCATTTTTGAGGAAAGAATAATTATTTTTTTATTTTCACAGCTTTGCGTTGTAAACTTCTATGAAACACTTGGGAGTTCAAAGTGCTCACCACATATCTAGATAAGTTCCTTGGGGGGTCTAGTTTCCAAAATTGGGTCACTTGTGGGGGGTTTCTACTGTTTAGGCACATCAAGGGCTCTGCAAACGCAACATGATGCCCCCAGACCATTCCAACAAAGTCTGCATTTGCAAAAGTCACTACTTCCCTTCCGAGCCCTGACGTGTGCCCAAACAGTGGTTTACCCCCACATATGGGGTATCAGTGTACTCAGAACAAACTGCGCAACAACTTTTGGGGTCCAATTTCTACTGTTACTTTTGTGAAAATAAAAAATAGTGGGCTAAAAAATAATTTTTGAGGAAATAAAAATTATTTTTTATTTTCACGGCTCTGCGTTATAAACTTCTGTGAAGCACTTGAGGGTTTAAAGTGGACACTGCACATCTATATTAGTTCCATGGGAGGTCTAGTTTCCAAAATGGGGTCACAAGTGGGGAAGCTCCAATGTTTAGGCACACAGGGGCTCTCCAAACGCGACATGGTGTCCACTAACGATTGGAGCTAATTTTTCATTCAAAAGTCAAATGGTGCTCCTTCCTTTCCGAGCCTTGCGTGTGCACAAACAGTGGTTTGTGACCACATTTGAGGCATCGGTGTACTCAGGAGAAATTGCCCAACAAATTTTAGAATGCATTTCATCCTGTTGCCCATGTAAAAATGAAAAAATTGAGGCTAAAAGACATTTTTTGTGAAAAAAAAGTACTTTTTCTTTTTAAGGATCAATTTGTGAAGCACCTGGGGGTTCAAAGTGCTCACTATGCATCTAGGTAAGCTCCTTGGGTGGTCTAGTTTCCAAAATGGGGTCACTTGTGGGGGAGCTCCAATGTTTAGGCACACAGGGGCTCTCCAAACGCGACATGGTGTCCGCTAAAGATTGGAGCCAATTTTTCATTGAAAAAGTCAAATGGCGCTCCTTCCCTTCCGAGCCCTGTCGTGCGCCCAAACAGTGGTTCCCCCCCACATATGGGGTATCAGCGTACTCAGGAAAAATTGTACAATAACTTTTGGGGTCCAGTTTCTCTTTTTACCCTTGGGAAAATAAAAAAATTGTTGCTAAAAGATCATTTTTGTGACTAAAAAGTTAAATGTTCATTTTTTCCTTCCATGTTGCTTCTGCTGCTGTGAAGCACATGAAGGGTTAATAAACTTCTTGAATGTGGTTTTGAGCACCTTGAGGGGTGCAGTTTTTAGAATGGTGTCACTTTTGGGTATTTTCAGCCATATAGACCCCTCAAACTGACTTCAAATGTGAGGTGGTCCCTAAAAAAATGGTTTTGTAAATTTCGTTGTAAAAATGAGAAATCGCTGGTCAAATTTTAACCCTTATAACTTCCTAGCAAAAAAAAATTTTGTTTCCAAAATTGTGCTGATGTAAAGTAGACATGTGGGAAATGTTATTTATTAACTATTTTGTGTCACATAACTCTCTCATTTAACAGAATAAAAATTCAAAATTTGAAAATTGCGAAATTTTCAAAATTTTTGCCAAATCTCCATTTTTTTCACAAATAAACGCAAAAATTATCGACCTAAATTTACCACTAACGTGAAGCCCAATATGTCACGAAAAAACAATCTCAGAACCGCTAGGATCCGTTGAAGCGTTCCTGAGTTATTACCTCATAAAAGGACACTGGTCAGAATTTCAAAAAACGGCCAGGTCATTAAGGTCAAAATAGGCTGGGTCATGAAGGGGTTAAAGCTGCTATAAACCCTGTGTGACCAACTTTTTACTATTGATTCTGCCTATACAGTATCAATAGTAAAAAGATCTAATGTTAAAAATAATAAAAAAATATAAAAAATCATTATATTCTCAACTTCCGTCGCCTTTCCCGCTGCTCCTCGCGACGCTCCGGTCCATGCATTGCACTCTCGCGAGACCGCTACATCATCATCTCATGAGACCGCAATGCATTCTTGGGACCGCAGCGTCGCGAGGAGCATCGGTAAACGCCTGGGCTGGATCCGGGGGCCGACGGAAGGTGAGTATATAACTTTTATTTTAATTCTTTTTTTTAACAGGGATATGGTGCCCAAATTGCTATATACTACGTGGGCTGTGTTAGATACTGCATGGGCTGTGTTATATACTACATCTCTGTGCTATATACTACGTGGCTGTGGTATATATTACGTGGCTGGACAATATACTACATGGCCTGTGTTATATACTGCATGGGCTGCGTTATATACTACGTGGCTGTGCTAAATACTACGTGGTTGTTAAATATATTACGTGGCTGTGCAATATATTACGTGGCTGGGCAACATACGTGGGCTGTGTTATATACTGCATGGGCTGTGTTATATACTGCGTCTGTGTGCTATATACTACGTGGCTGTGGTATATATTACGTGGCTGGGTCATATACTACATCGCTGTGCTCTATACTACGTGGCCTGTGCTATATACTGCATGGGCAATGCTATATACTACATCTCTGTGCTATATACTACGTGGCCGTGCTATATATTACGTGGCCGTACAATATATTACGTGGCTGTACAATATATTACGTGGCTGGGCAATATACTACGTGGCTGGGCAATATACTACGTGGCTGGGCAATATACTACTGAGGCTGTGCATTACTACGTGGCTGGGCAATATAGTACGTGGCTGGGCAATATACTACGTGGGCTGTGTTATACACTGCGTGGGCTGTGCTATATACTACGGGGGCTGTGCTATATACTACGTGGCTGGGCAATATACTACGTGGGCTGTGCTATATACTATGTGGGCTGTGCTATATACTATGTGGGCTGTGCTATATACTACGTTTGCTGTGCTATATACTACGTGGGCTGTATGCTACTTGGCTGTGCTATATTTCTCTGCCATATCTGTGCATTATGAATCGTGGTATGTGTTAAAGAGGGGGGGCCCACTGAGACTCTTTCGCCCGAGGCCCTCAAAACCTGGAGCAGGCCCTGGCTTCACTGATTGGTCACGCAAGGCCGCGAACAATCAGCGAAAGGCGCAGTCCGGCCACGAATTGGCGGGGAATTTGAACCACGTTTCGCTAATTGGTCGTGCCTGGCTGGCCGAATCCTGTGTATAAATTGCATTATTCTGAAAACTTCATAAATAAACTACATACATATTCTAGAATACCCGATGCGTTAGAATCGGGCCACCATCTATATAATTGTCTAAGGGGTACTTCCGTCTGTTTGTCACGGAAATCCCGCGTCGCAGATTGGTAGCGGCCGGCCGCGATCAATCAGCGACGGGCACAGTCTGGCCGCGAATTCGCCCTTTCCTACTCCCCTCCAGTCAGTGCCAGTGTGTTGCCCCATCCCGGACCAACTTTTTACTATTGATGCTATGCAGCATCAATAGTAAAAACATATAATGTTAAAAATAAAAAAAAACATAAAAATCGTGCTATTCTCACCTTCCGGCGTCCACAGAAGGCGATCAACAAATGTCATGTGCCCGAAAATGATACCAATAAAAACGTCAACTCATCCCACAAAAAACAAGCCCTCACATGACTGAGGGCCAAAATATGGAAAAATTATAGCTCTCAAAATGTGGTGATGCAAAAACTATTTTTTGCAATAAAAAGCGTCTTTTAGTTTGTGACAGCAGCCAAAGATAAAAAAACCCGATGTACTGTATATCTGGTATTGTTGTCATCGCACCAACCCAAAGAATAAAGTCGCCTAATCACTTTTACCACACGAGGAATGGCGTAAAAAATAAATATAACCAATTCTTCACCTGCTGTTGATTTTTTTCACTCTGCCTCTTGCACCGGGTTTCCATGTAAATATCTGAAATAAGTGATTCAGACAGAACCTCTGGCGGAAGGTTCCCTATAATGAGGCAGATGGAGGCACTGTGGAAGCTATAGGACCTGTGATCCGGCGGGGTCAGTCTTTTTAGGATTGCATAAAAGTGCCGTCTGCCACAGTTTTGTGCACTTCTGAAAAGAAGGACACCACTGAACAGAGGCCAGATGGAGTCCAGAGTAACTCTGCTGCCTCATTATAGTGAATGGATCCCTCTGGGATTTCACTTGAATCACATCACTTAGGGTGCATCTCCACTGTCCGGATTTACCACACTTTGGATGGAGCGGAAAACCCGCTTCGCCTAAAGAGCCACACCCTTCTGAACGCGCGGTGATTCCGGATGTGTTCATTGCACACATCCGGAATTTCTGCACCCTATGCATAGGGCCCAGTGATTTACCTTGCGGCGAAGGAACATCGCCGAACGGTAAACAGACATGCTGCGTTCTAAAAAGACGCACCGCATGTCCGTAAACGCAGGGCCGCCGGGTGCGTGTTCGCACGCATAGTGGAGACAGGATTTCATAAAATCCCCTCCACTATGCTGTAACATCTGGACACTGCGGGTTGAACGCTGCGGTTGTATGAAGCGTTCAATCCGCAGCTAATCCAGATGTAAACCAGCCCGTGGACACATACCCTTAGAGATTTAGATGGAAACCCCAAAATAAGTGGTCAGCGTAGAGCGCCGGATAACTGTAATCCCCTAACGTTATGTAAAATGTTCCCAATAAAAGCATTAACTCAAATATATATTGGAAATATAGGGGGTTTCCACACTACTGGAAGCACAAAGGCTCACGAACAGCAAAATAGCTCCTCACCCTCCAAAAGAAATGTAGCAAATTGTCTGCTCTCAAATCCAAATGCCCCCTCCCTTATGAGCCCCATAGTGCACCTAAACCACATATTGTTTCCATTTGCGGCATTTCTGAAGCGATGAGAGCCCGCCTAACTTACGGGTGCATGTCTCCAGAAGCATGGGCTGGGCATAAGGTACTGGTGACTATAATGTACTGGTCACTACAGAGTACTCGTCATTACAATGGGAGTTTGCAATTTACACCCGGCAACATTCATTGCTGCTTGTTTCTGGAAAATAAATACCCATGAAGTAAAAAATCAACATTATACCTGTAGATAAATTCCCCAAGGGGTATAATTTCCAAAAAGGGGTCACTTGAGTAAGGGGGGATTCTGCTCTTCTAGCAATTAGGGGCTCTGTATACGGAGTCCGCAAACTCTTCTGGCAAATTCTGCAATCCAGGAGGCAAATAGCACTCCGTTCCTCCTGAGTCTTTCTGTATGGCTAAGTAGAACTATACAGTTACATATGGGGTATTGCCACGTTCAGTAGAAATTGTGGGACAAATTTTGGCATCATTTTTACCCACCTCTTGTGTGAAAATGTAAAATCTGGGGCTAAAACTAAATTTTGTTGCTAAAAACGTAGTTACTGTATTTTCCGGCGTATAAGACGACTTTTTAACCCCTAAAAATTGTCCCAAAAGTCGGGGGTCGTCTTATACGCCGGGTACAGGTGCACAGAGCGATCCTGGATGGTTCCCAGGGTCTGAAGGAGAGGAGACTCTCCTTCAGGCCCTAGAATCCATATTCATGTAAAAAATAAAGAATCAAAATAAAAAATATGGATATACTCACCCCTCCAACGGACCCTGGACCTCAGCGGTGCAAGCGTCTGCCTCCGTTTCTAAGAATGCAGTGAGTGAAGGACCTTCGGTGACGTAGCGGTCACGTGAGTATATCCACATTTTTTATTTTTATTCTTATTTTTTACATGAATATGGATCCCTGGCCTGAAGGAGAGTCTCCTCTCCTCCAGACCCTGGGAACCACACGCTGTATAAGATGACTGGGCGTATAAGATGACCCCCGTCTTATACGGTGGGTATATCCCAAATTCCATATTTTATATGGAAAAGTTGGGGGTCGTCTTATACGCCCAGTCGTCTTATACACCAGGAAATACAGTATTTTTTCTTCACTACCGCAATGGTATAAAATTCTGTGACATACCCGCGGAGTCAATATGATCACCGCACCCCTACATGAACTCATTATGGAGTGTAGTTTATAAAATGAGTTCACATATAGGGGGTTTCTGTTATTCTGGCCCCTCAGGGTCTCTGCCAATATGACATGTCACCCTCAAACCATTCCAGCAAAATCTAAGCTCCAATATGGCGCCTCTTCTCTTCTGAGCTTTGCACTGTGCCTTATAATTAGTATGCCACCTCATATGGGGTATTGGCATACTCAGGAGAAATTGCACTACAAATTGTTTGGTGCAATTTCTCCTGTTACCCTTATGAAAATGCAAAATTTGGGGCTAAAATAACATTTTTGTGAGGACAATGTGATTTTATTATGTTCACGGCTCAACGTTATAAGCTTCTGTGAAGCATCTGGGGGTTCAAGGTGCTCACCATGCATCAAAATACATTCTTTGAGGGGTCTAGTTTCCAAAATGGGGTCAGTTGTGGAGGGTTTCCACTGTTTAAGCACATCAGGGGCTCTCCAAATGGGACATGACGTCCGCTAATTATTCCAGGAAATTTTACTTTCAAAAAGTCAAATGATGCTCATTCCTTTCCGAGCCCTGCTGTGCACCCAAACAGTAGTTTTCTTCCTCATATTGAGTATTGGCATGCTCAGGGGAAATTACACAACAAATTTTCAGATCCATTTTTCCCTGTTACCCTTGAAAAAAAATGTTGGTTCCAAAATTGTGCTGATGTAAAGTAGACACGTGGGAAATGTTACTTATTAAGTATTTTGTGTGACATATCTTTGTGATTTAAGGACATGAAAATTCAAAGTTGGAAAATTGTTAAATTTTCACCAAATTTCCATTTTTTTTCACAAATAAATTCAAGTCATATCAAAATTGTTTTACCACTATCATGAAGTACAATATGTGACGAAGAAACAATCTCAGAATCACCGGGATCCGTTTAAGCGTTCCAGAAGAATTGTAAAAATTGGCCTGGTCATTAACGTGCAAACCACCTTCAGGGACAAAAATCCTCCATTATAAGGACCGAGACATTATACTAAGGAAATAACGAGAGAAGCAAGACAGACTTGAAGAGGAAAAACAAGTGTTCTTTTTTCCAGATTTCTCGGTGAATGTCCAGCGCAAAAGGGCTATGCTCATAGACATTAACAGTGTGTAACACCGACGCCAGTGTCCCTGCATGGTCTCTCCCCCTCCTCCCAGCAGGAATGTCGACATAATCACCGACGCTTAGTGGAGTCTATTTTCCTGTCGCAGGTTCCTGCTCCCAGGGCCTGTGCAGGTCTCCCAGCAGTGCGCTGAGGGCGCGTGCTCCCCACTTCTTAAAGGTGCAGCACACATTCCTGGAAATGTCCCCAGCCAATAGCTGGGAAGCATTAAAGGCTTATTCCCATTCCAAGATCCTATCCCAATATGTACGTAGTAGGTGTAATAATATTAGCAAATACCTCCAATTAGAAATAAATCGTTTTTCTGAATTGCTATGTCTTTTTCATCATGTGCAAGTATTGCAGGACCTCTGGTGCCTTGACTCAGAATCAGTGTCTGCTATCCTGACATTTGGGGTTAGCTGCCACAGTATTGGGGACTGCCCTACAGTGGTACCCGGTGGCTACTTGCAGCTCAAGCCCAACTCCACCTTCAGGGTGGAAAGCAGGTGGCCACTTAGCCAAGACCCTGGCATAGTGGGCCCACGATTCACCAACGTCACAGAGTGCTGGGATTGCAATATTCCATTGTTTTTCCTGCTAAATTAAGAGTGGTGGCTCTGGGCACTACTACATTTTTTCAATCTCCCAAGGATGCCCTTACATGGATGGAAACTCTTGAGTGTCAGACTCAGCAAGAATTATGTGCTGGAAGAGATTTAGATTTGGGAGTTTTCTGACAGAAGAAGTTTGAAAGAACTTTGATTCTTTGCTTAATGGGTATTTGGACTGGATCCTTGGCCCCTTCAGTGGATTATGTTATTGTAAAATGCCCCAATGGCTAGAGTAAGGGCAAATGGGGCTACATCTGACCTTCTGACCCCTGAGTTATATAGGAGTACCAGGCAGGGCTGCCCTCTGTCACCAATGCTCTTTGTTCTTGCAATAGAGCCATTAACCTGTATTATTAGACTGCAACCCAGAGATAGTGGGGGATTAAATATGAAATAAGGAGGAAAGGATTGCTTAACTTGTGATGACCTGTTATTATTCAGTGATAACTCCATTATTTCCCTTCCAATTATAATGGACAAAATGGAGAAATTTGGGCTATTCTCAGGCATAACGATAAACTGGTCAAAGTTTCCTTTACTCAACAAAGATGTTTTAGCTGTGGGTGTTTTTTTTTTTTAAATATTCCAGTGGTTCAGAGCCTATAGCAAAAATTATGTTCATAGGCTGAACCTCATAGGAGGAAAAGATGACAACGACGGGCCCTCAGTAGGTACCCTGGCTGCCATCATAACCCATTGGCACCCAGAGTTCCCTGAGCACACCAGCAATCAGACCATTTAAATGTTACTATCAAAGATTTACATTTAAAGGGAATCTGTCACCCCACTGCTGTAGATAAGCCCCCAATGTAACCTGAAAGATAAGAAAACCAAGTTAGATTATACTCACCCTGGGGCGGTCCCGGTTCGGTCCGATCCGATGGGCGTCGCGGTCCGGCGCCTCCCATCTTCAAAGGATGACGTCCTCTTCTTTGCTTCCTGCCGCGGCTCCTGCGCAGGCTTACTTTGTCTGCCCTGTTGAAGGCAGAGCAAAGTACTGCAGTGTGCAGGCGCCGGGCCTCTCTGAGCTTGCCCGGCGCCTGCGCACTGCAGTACTTTGTTCTGCCCTCAACAGGGCAGATAAAATATGCCTGCGCAGGAGCCACGACAGGAAGCAAAGAAGAGGACGTCATCGTATGAAGATGGGAGGCGCCGGACCTGGAAGCCCATTGGACCGGGAGCACCCGTGGGTGAGAATCTAACTCTAACTTTCTTATCTTTCATGTTACATCAGGGGCTTATCTACAGCATTATAGCATCAGCTTATAGGCCTAAAATGGGGTGACAGATTCCCATTAAGGCTACTTTCACACTAGCGTCGTGTGACGTACGTCGCAATGCGTCGTTTTGGAGAAAAAACGCATCCTGCAAAGTTGCCCGCAGGATGCGTTTTTTCTCCATAGACTTGCATTAGCGACACATTGCGACGGATTGCCACACGTCACATCCGTCGTGCGACGGATGCGGTGTGTTTTGGCGGACCGTCGGCACAAAAAAACGTTCCATGTAACTTTTTTTGTGCGTCGCGTCCGCCATTTTCGCCCCCTCCTCCCCGGACTGCAGAATGGGCAGCGGATGCCTTGTAAAACTGCATCCGCTGCCCACGTCTTGCAGTTATTTCTCAGCGTCCGTCGGTACATCGGCCCAACGCATTGCGACGGCGCCGTACCGACGGTTGTGTGAAAGTAGCCTTAGTGGTTAAACAACAGTGATAGGAGCTACTCCAGTTCCTCTTCTTGCAAGATAACAACTACGGCATCTGCCGGGTATTGTGCGGGCTTACGGCATCTGTCGGGTGTTGTGCAGGCTCAGTTGTTGAGTTTTAATGATTTCATAATGTCAGGAGTTTCTCCTTCTGTATAGTAGATATTTGTGAATGTTTGGGCGATTTAATAACACTGTAAAATAATATTTCCACCCATCAAGCCTTTTGTTAACTTAAAAAAATGTATTTCTTCCAGCTGACATCAATCAATTTTACTTAAATAAAAGACCTCTGCTCCTACGAGCCTTGGAACTAGCTGTGATAAATGGCTGTTGGTAATAATTGAAGACCTGGGTTGTTGTCATTGGCTTGACTCGTAGACCCTTTTCAATGCTCAAGTCTTTAATATTCATCAGTTTTTGGTTTTGTAACTTTCGTCTTGCCAAATACAAGGAGGTAACAAATAGAGAATCCATGGAAAAATGATCATTTTGCCGGCTCTCCTGACCTGACCACAAACTTTGGCTCAGAGCTGTAACCTTCATGCAAAATCCCTCATTACGATGTCAAAAGTATCAGAAGTTTCCAGCTAACGAACTTAGTACGTTTCCAACCACATCAATAAGAACCTGAAAAAGTGCATCAAAATTAAGAAAAGCCAGCAACAGCTATGAGAGATATTACAACAGTTTACCATCAAAGACGAAAAATACCAAAACGAATTCTATTCCAAAACAAATAATTCTGGCAGGAAAAAAGCTGCATAAAAATGCGCATTTTTGCCACTTTTTGGTCTGCATTTTCTCCCATTTAGGAGAACCGGTGAAAAATGCTGCAAAATCCCTGAAAGAATTGACATGGCTGTGGAATTGAAACCAATGCAAATCTGCAAGGAAAAATAAGCTACATGTGCATGACATTTCAGAAATCTAATTCACTTTGCTGTGATAGTAAAATGCTACTTTTTTTGCGGCCAAAAAGGCAACATGTGAACATTCCCTAAGATGTATGAAGCGTTAACAGAATAATAAAAAATGTGACAAGTTGTAGTTCTGAATTATACCATTCACTTTACCACTGTAATGTAGCGGTAGCACCGTACGCAGTGAAACGGCAGTGACCCAAGCAAGTTCAAAACAAAACGTTCCTTTAATGTGTTACTTCACACAGTCCATTAGAATACATAGTACACGGCTTTAGTTTGCAGTCCCTACACAGGCTGGACTTCCCTTTGTCCAGTTTCCCTGGGCGAACGCACGCCGGGACCAAGTCTCTTTACTCACGCAGTGCACAGCACGCTGTATCCTCCGGATCGCAGCCGGTAAAAAAAAAAAAAAGACAGCCCGAGACTCAGGGTGTCAGTCTCTTTGTTTCCTCTTGCCCCTGTGTTGTCTCACACAGGGAGTGCTCTGCAGACAACTGCTCTGTCCCCTTCCCAGACCAACACTGACACACCTCCTCCTATACTACAGGGCTGTTAGGCTACGTTCACATTTGCGTTGCGTCGGGCGCAGGTTCGGCGACGCATAGCGGCGCATGCGTCATGCGCCCCTATATTTAACATGGGGGCGCATGGACATGCGTTGTCTTGCGTTTTGTGACGCATGCGTCATTTTTGCCGCAAGCGTCAGGGCGCACAGGACGCTGCATGTTGCATTTTTTTGCGTCCAAAATCAAGCCAAACAATGCGTTTTTGCATGCGTTTTGCGTTGCGTCGCCGACGCAACGCCTAACAACGCAAATGTAAACGTAGCCTAAATCAGTCACTGCTTCACCATTCTAATTACAGCCACACCTGTGAGTCCTGCAATACGCCCTCATGGCCTCACTACGCCTCCGTGCGCTTTCTGGAGAGCACAAACAGCACCCCCTAGCTGCAACAGGGGTCACTGCCTCACACCATATAATTTACTGAAAACTGATAGAAAAAATCCAAATAAGGTGGAATTGAAAAAAACAAACAAAAACCAGTTCCGCCATTGTTTATTTTGGAGGGGGCTGATTTTACGATGTTCAGTTTACACTAAAAATTACCTAGTAACTTTTTCAATGAGTCAGAACAGATATGGCGATCTATTTTTTGCTTTTTTTTCTATCTAAAGAAAAACTTTTAAAAACTGCACTTTGCCAAATTCTGAGAGCCGTAACTTTTTATTTTCGGTTAACAGAGTTGTATCAGGGCTTGTTTTTTTATTTTCACCATTTTGAGGTCCATACGACCTATTGATTTCTATTTCCGAAATTTTTTGGGTGATGGGGCATGACCAAAGTACAGAGATTTTGTCCTTTCGATTTCTTTTTCCCTTCAGCATTTACCATATGGGACAAATATTTAGATATTTTAATAGTGTGGGCAGCAATAACAAATGTTTTTATTTTATTTTTACACTTTGCTATATAGCGTGACAGCAGCATTCGAAAGGTTTCAACGAGACACCTGTCAAATCTAACAGCAGTTAGCACCCAACATGGCATGACTGATACCGATAGGATATAACTAAATATGTAATCAATATCCTACGGATGTGGAATATATTATTCACTATTATTATTATGAGAGTAAAAAGCAGTGTTCTACTCAGTTTTTTTCCAAAACTCCTTGCACAGAATTGAAAATTGGAAAAAAAAAATGCAAAATTATCGTAATTTAAGGGCGTTCTCTCCTAAAACAATTCATCCAAGAAACTCCGACCCTGCTCCATGCTTCAACTTTCAGTTAGCTAGACATTTCCTGTAGTAATTCTTAAATGCAATATATAGACATCTCAAGTTCTCCTAATCCGGAGATTCTCATACAGACCCATTCTCTGTACCCCCCTCTGGTGTCCATATGCCCTTTATTCTTCTTTATAGAATGCTATATTGCAAAACTAAAAATCATCTGGTTCTGAGTGCACCGTACATTAGTGAGGCAAACTCCGAATCAAGCACTGATGCTGTACTTGACCCCATGGGTGACAAATTTCCATCTCATTCTTGAGTTTTCAGATGGTGTTTGAGTGAAATGTAAGAAATTATGTGTTTCCAGACATGTTAAGCATTGTGAATTTATATGACTCACTTGGCACAGATTACTGGAACTTGTAGTTCTTCGACATGTGTGGTGTCACAAACATACTTAAAAGGGAACCTGTCACCAGGTTTGTCCCATATGAGAAGCCCAGACATACAGCATACTAGTATGCTGTATATATCCCCCCAATCCAGCCTGCAACAAAAGAAAAACACCTTTTATTATACTCACCTATGAGGCGGTCTGATCTAATGGAGTGTGCATGCTCTGGAAAAGATCAAAGAGACCCGGCGAATGCCCACTGCAGTACTGTACTGGTTGGTGCAGAGAAGTATGCCTGCGCAGGAGCACGATACTATGGACACTGTGTGGATGATGTAGGATGCGTCATCCACACGAAGCAAGAAGGAGGATGGCATTGCAGAAGAGAGGAAACGCTGGACCAAGACCAGCGACGCCCATCGGACCTGACTGCCCTGTAGGTGAGTATTATAAACTGTCTTTTTTCTTTTGTTGTAGGCCGGATTGGGGGCTTATATACAGCGTATTAGTCTGCTGTATATCAGGGCTGAAAGGTACTGGTCCTATCTCATATGGGACAAACCTTGTGACAGGTTCCCTTTCACGTGATCCTAGAAAGCCAATAAAAAATGACATTATCTTGATAGACTGTGGAGAAAAAAAATACTATCTCTGCGTTTCCTTAATTTTCTATGTCATTAATAAAACAGTACACGGCACTGTGTAATTCTAGGAGAAGACCATGGCCTCTCTGGGACTTGTGAAAATGTGCAGAGCCGGTTTGCATTGACGTTAATACTGTCCAGTTTCATTATAGAAAGATTACCTCATACAAAGCAGGAGAAAAGGCCATTCCTGAGGTCTAGCTCATCAGTTCTAGTGCTGCCAAAAATATCAGGGGCAACTACTGCTCCTGGTCACATAATTGGTCTCTTCATTGCTATTTTTCAGCATTAAATATTCAAATTGCCTCTTCTGAGAAAAAGAGGACTTAAAATCTATAGCGCCACCTGTTGGAAGTAGCGATCCTACAAGTCACAATCAACCCTTTATTTTTCAGCATTCACACTTTAGTACACCAGTAAGACAGATGCATCTAATATACCGATTATTGTAAAAGATTGTCAGTAGATGAAAAAAATGGTGAGGTCAATACACTATTTATTGGGCAAGTCTGGCAGTGCAGTGGGTAAGGGCTTTGCACAGAGCCCCCCTGGGATTTCTACTAACTTTTTGTTATTGAAAATGTTTTTCCTGTTCGCTGGCAATTTTTTTTTACAGTAGAAGGTCACTTTAACCAAAATGATTTCGTCTGGGAACAAATAAATACTGTTGACCTATACAGAAGAATAATATAGAAATGCTAAATTAAATCTTTGCTAACCCTCTGATTAGACTGATTAGAGAGGCATGCAGCAGATACCCCCTTTACTTGCTATGGTACAAGAGCAAAATAAAAAATTGCCGAATGTAGTCAACATATACCTGAGAGATGTCTGATGAAACGCTTTAGCTGCGGGGTGAAGAGATACAGTTCCACCTGAGCCCTATCACCTGAGGGCCCATTCCAAGCTCTTTAAAAGCAGAGGCAGAAGCGCTAAGGGTACCGTTACACTAAACGATTTACCAACGATCACGACCAGAGATACCACCTGGCCGTGATCGTTGGTAAGTCATTGTGTGGTCGCTGGAGAGCTGTCACACAGACAGCTCTCCAGTGACCAACGATGCCGAAGTCCCCGGGTAACCAGGGTAAACATCGGTGACGTCACCGCTGTGCTCTGCTTTTACTTTACGGCCGGCGCTCACAGTCAGTGCGGGAAGCCGCCGGCGAGGGACGTGACAGGCACCGGAATGTAAGTATATACGGTTTGCTTTTTTTTTTACATTTACAATGGTAACCAGGGTAAACATCGGGTTACTAAGCGCGGCCCTGCGCTTAGTAACCCGATGTTTACCCTGCTTACAAGCGAACACATCGCTGGATCGGTGTCACACACACCGATCCAGCGATGACAGCGGGTGATCCAGCGACGAAAGAAAGTTTCAAACGATCTGCTACGACGTACGATTCTCAGCGGGATCCCTGATCGCTGCTGCGTGTCAGACACAGCGAGATCGTAAGTATATCGCTGGAACGTCACGGATCGTGCCGTCGTAGCGACCAAAGTGCCACTGTGAGACGGTACCCTAAGAGTGGAGTACAATAAAACGTCTATGGGCCCGTACACTGCTCTGCATGTACAGTCGTGGCAAAACGTTTTTGAGACTCACACAAATTTGTAGTTTCACAATGTTTGCTGCTTCATTGTTTCTAGATCTTTGAATCAGTTGTTTATGCAAAGACTCTGGTCTGCGGATGCTTTACTGTTGGCATGGCCCTCAACTTATAGCAGCATAATCCTTTCTTCTTTGGACAATTATTCTTCCAGATGTTTCAAACAGTCTGAACGGAATTTCATGAGACAAAATTAAGGGAAGTAAGGGGACTGGACAGCAGAGGTCTTGGGTAAAGTTATATTTTCTGATGAAGCCCCCTTCAGACTGTTTCCGGCATCTGGAAGAATGATCGTCTAAAGATGAAAAGTTGAGTGCTAGGTCATGTGTCATGAAAACAGTAAAGTATCCTGAGACCTTTCATGTGTGGGGTTGCTTTTCATCACAATTTTGCCTAAGAGCACTGCCATGAATAAAGAATGGGATCTAAACATCCTCCAAGAGCAACTTCTCTCATCTATCTAGGAGCAATTTGGTAATGACCAATGCTTTTTCTACCATGTCATAAAATCAAAGTGATAGTTAAGTGGCTCAGTGAACAATACACTGAAATGTTGGGTCTATGGCCAGGAAAGTCCCCTGTGGTCAATACTCAAAAAAAGGGAGGACAAAAAAATCACAGAAATTGTGATAAACGCCAAGCATCAATAAGGCAAGAATAGGTGGTCATTGTCAGGATTTGGCCCAGAAGCTCATATCCACCTGCCAGGCCAAAGGGCAGGAGTCTGGATATTGAGTCTTTGCATAAACTTCATATATTTGTTAATAAAAATGTAAAAACTTATGAAACGCTTCTAATTGTACTTCAGTAACCATAAGTACACTTGATTAAAAGATCTAAAAACTATGACGGAGTAAACAGAGAAAACGCAAATTTGTGTCAATCTCAAACGACTATACTTGGTTTGAGTGATTGGTGGAGGTCTCACAACTCATACCCCCAAGAATGAACAGTTCTATACAGGAACTACAACTTATCATAATTATTTATAAGCTTAAACCCTTACCGACATCCGTAAATCAGCCCATCGGTGATCCCCGTCAGGTGTTCCTCTATGGTTGTCACTGCCGGTTTACGATGAGCACCGCCCGGTGGTTGGCGCACATAGCAAGTGAGTAATTCTACTACATACAGGTAATCTGATTGTCGCCTGTATGTAGCAAAGCCGATCAGGTTATGGCAACTTCTAGTCTGCCTTGGAGACTATTGAAGCATGCCAAAAGTTAAAAAAAAGTTTTTAAAGATATGAAAAAAATGTAAGTTCAAGTCACCCCCTTTTGCCCCATTCAACATAAAGCTATACCAAAAAATAAAAATAAAATATACAAGTTTGTTATCGCCGTGTTGAGAATCAATTGATCAATCAATGAAGAAACAAAAAGGATTAACCTGATCGCTAAACTGCATAGTGAGAAAAAAAAAAGTCAAAATGCCAGAAATACGCTTTTTTGTCACCGCAACAATGCATTAAAATGTAATAATGGGCAAACAAAAGATCATATCTCCACCAAAATGGAATCATTAAAAACGACAGCTCGGCGCGCAAAGAATAAGCCCTCACCCAACCAGAGATCACGAAAAGTGGAGACGCTACGGGTATCGGAAACTGGCGCAATTTTTATTTTTTTAACAAAATTTAGATTTTTTTTTTTTTCACCACATAAATAAAAAAAAAACCTAGACATGTTTGGTATCTGTGAACTTGTAATGAAGTGGAGATTCATAATTGCAGGTCAGTTTTAGCATTTAGCGAACATAGTAAGAAAACAAAAAAAAAAAACAACTGTTGGACTGCACTTTTTTTGCAATTTCACCGCACTTGGAATTTTTTTCCCCTTTTCCAGTACACGATATGTTAAAACCAATGGTGTCGTTCAAAAGTACAACTCGTCCCGCAAAAAACAAGCCCTCACATGTCCATAGTGACAGAAAAATAAAAAAATAAAATACCTCCGGTCTTGAAGGGGTTAAGAATCCTTTCAGAGGAGGGGACTGCCAAATGCATGGTCAGTCTACACTGAAATGAATTGTAGTTATAAAACCTCCAAATGCTATTTCGACATTAAGAAGTAATTAGATAAACCAGTTTAGACATCATGAAAAAACAAAACAAAAATATGTTATTAGCACATGTAAAGGAATATTGGATGGAGTAAGTGAGATCGACCACTGACTTTTTATTTCCCTTAATAACAAAAAGCTGTGAAACATTGAGAGGTGGCCGGGGAAAATATTCCATGTTTCATGGGAAATAAATGCTTAAATGAGATGTGTGTAAACAGTCATAAATACAGCACATTAATAATAAAGTAATACTACCCACGGCACTTAAAAACATAAATACAGCTCATAAATCATTTTAGTTTTGCGCTTCGGGTGGCAGTATTTTGCTCATTCAAATGCCAAAGCAAGCTTGTATGAATGTTTTCATGTGGAGAAACAACATGTCTAGATAAACATGAGCCCGTACCTCAGGAGTTGGGGAGGTGACCGTCACACTGGCCATAAGGCCATTTCTCTTATACATACTCCCCTACGAGGTGCTGGGAGATCAGCTCAGCCTCAGCTGTTGATGGACTGTGACAATCCGGGCTGACCTGCACAGAAAAAAAAATACAAATCATTAGTAAATGAAAACTCTGGTCTCTATGACAAAGCGATGACTCTCCTGTACGCCAGTTCTCAATTTAGACCCCAACTGAAGGCCCTGGCCAGTGATTTTCCCTCCCATATGGACATCAATCTGTAAAGGTCCCCTATACATATTAGATAGCTCTCTCCCTCGACTCCGCCATACACAGGAACACTTGGCGGAGTGCACCTGCATCCTCTATGGGAGAGTTTATCTATGTTTTTTTTATTAACCAAGACTGTTTAAAAATGTGATATTTATTTAAAGCAGATCAAATAAAAGAACTAAAAAGTTTGCAAAAGTACAGATGGCTTCTAAGCAGCAGTTTCCTAGCAGAACCAATATGCATCCAATAGAAATGCAATTTGGGGGGTTGTTGCACTGTCTATTGCTTGCTGCAGAATGAGTTAACTGAAAAAACATCAGTGCGCTTGTTTTGACAAGAGAGTTTATTACTCTTTTCTTTGTTCTTCAGTCCTCCTGAAAGGAGTCTCAGATAAAGATAAGAGTTATAAATTCCCTCATCAGAAGGAGCTCGTTGACAGGTTTTCAGCTGTTTGCAGCCAGCAAGCGGCAGAACAACAATGAGCTAATAAAGGGGAAATGATGCAAAAGTTACAATCAAATTCCAAAAATTATTTTAAGCCAAAAATACATGCATTTAAGTAAAACACACTTGCCAAAAAGTGTCCAAATCAACAGCATATACACAGCATCATAAATCTAGTACTGATCCTGAGTTATAGCCTGTAAAATAGTCCAGAGCTGAATTCAAAATTGTGCTGCTTCTGAGTTAAAATCTCCCAATAGTACTTGTTGTTTAAACAGATTTATATGATGTAGGAAATGTTTACTGTCCCGTGCATTACACAAGCTTCTTGACGTTTCCAATAAAAACCTGAACTATAAAAGAAGCAGTGATCTTTGCTATGAGCTGTAATTCTGGATTGCTACAAGTATGAGGGGAGATGTGTGTCAAAAATGGTGTCAGAGATGTGAAACCAGGATGTTTTCCTTCAGCATACTGTGTTGTGAGGGTTAAAATAAAGCTGCAGACATGGGCCGGTTTTAGGTGGACACCTGTAGAGTGGGAGGGAAGGTTACTGTCCACCATATCTCCAACTGCAGCGCCGACATTGGCATGTGTACTGACATGTGATCATCACATGGTCTGGCATAACCCCGCAATGTCCAATGATGGACACAGTCCGTCGTGGCCGGGTGTCAGTTCCCTCACCAGGATGGACTGTGTCTGTCATTTATTTAAACTATCACTGCGTGGACAGTTCAGTGCCGACAGCTGTCTGTGACAGCTGAGAGGCACGGGAAGAGTTGCAGGGACCCATGCTGTCGGTCCCCGCACCCAGATTGCTGTGACCGGTCAGTCAATCATGATCACACAGAAGATGCGAAATATCAGCACTCCCTGCCTGATCAGTGCAGCAACTCAGCTCTACTATTCTAGGAAAATCAGCGCTCCAGGAGGCAAATAGCGCTACATCCCTAACAAGTCTCTCCGTATGGCTAAGCAGTACTGTACAGGCACATAAGGGGTATTTCTATATTCAGCAGAAATTGTGGGACAGATCCTAGAGCCAATTTTACCCACGTCTTATGTGAAAATGTTAAAGGGAACCTGTCACCCCCAAAATCGATGGTGAGGTAAGCTCACTGTCATCAGGGGCTTATCTACAGCATTCTGTAATGCTGTAGATAAGCCCCCGATGTTACCTGAAAGAGGAGAAAAAGAGGTTATAATATACTCACCTGGGCGGTCCCGCTGCGGTCCGTGGTCAAATGGGTGTCCCAGGTCCGATCCGGTGCCTCCCATCTTCATTCCATGACGTACTCTTCTGGTCTCTGCGCCGCGGCTTCGGCGCAGGCGTACTTTGTCTGCCCTGTTGAGGGCAGAGCAAAGTACTGCAGTGCGCAGGCGCCGGGCCTCTCTGACCTTACCGGCGCCTGCGCACTGCAGTACTTTGCTCTGCCCTCAACTGGGCAGACAAAGTACGCCTGCGCCGAAGCAGCGGCGTGAAGACCAGAAGAGGACGTCATGGAATGAAGATGGGAGGCGCTGTACCGGACCTGAGACGCCCATCGGAGCGGGACCGCCCCTGGGTGAGTATAATCTAACGTCTTTTTCTCCTCTTTCAGGTAACATCGGCGGCTTATCTACAGCATTACAGAATGCCGCAGATAAGCCCCTGATGGCGGTGAGCTTACCTCACCATCGATTTTGGGGGTGACAGGTTTGCTTTAAATCTGGGACTAAAACAAAATTTTTGTTGTAAAAATTGAATTATTTTTTCTTCACTACCCAATGGAATAAAATTCTAGATAAGACCCTTGAGGGGTCATTTCCAGAATGGGGTCACTTTGTGGGGGGTTTAAACTGTTTAAGCACATCAGGGGCTCTCCAAACGCGACATGGCGTCCTCTCTCAATTTCAGCCTATTTTACATTCAAAACCTCAAATTGTGCTCCTTCACTTCCGAGCCCTGCCGTGTGCCTAAAGAGTGGTCTTACTCCACACATGGGTTATCAGTGTACTCAGGAGAAATTGCATAACAAATAATTTTTTTTTTATTTTCTCAAGAGTATCAGGAGAAAATGAACCACAATATGTCCGAAGTAAAATTTTTGGAAAAAAGTTTTTCCTTCCACATTGCTTCAATTCTTGTGAAGCAACTGAAGGGTTAATAAACTTATTGAATGTAGTTTTGAACACCTTGAGGGGTGCAGTTTTAAGAATGGTGTCACTTTTGAGTATTTTCTGTCATATAGGCCCCCAAAGTCACTTCAAATGAGGTGGTCCTCAAAAAAAATGGTTTTGTAAATTTTGTTGGAAAAATTCTGTTTCAAAAATTGTGCTGATAATAAATAACATTTCCGACATGTCTACTTTATAACTACTTTGCGTGACATAATGCTCCGATTTAGGGGAATAAAAATTAAAAGTTTGAAAATTGTGAAATTTTCAAGATTTTTGCCAAATTCACATTTTTTTCACGAATAACACACAAGAAATTTTGAAGAAATGTTACCACTATCATAAAGTACAATCTGTCACATAAACAATCTCAGAATCAGTGGGATCCGTTGAAGCGCTCCACATTTATAACCACATAAAGTGACAGTGGTCAGATTTCAAAATTAAGGCCTGGTAATTAACCTACAAAGTGGCTTGGTCCTTAAGGGGTCAAATAGCTTGGCTTCAGAGACAGTGGCTGTGCTGTGATTTGGATAGAGCAAGACTCCAAATGGAGGCTCAAGGGGGAGTTAAATACACCTGGTGGTCTGAGAAGGCGAATTAACTCAGACAAGTGGACTTTGTCATATGTTATCTTTTAGTTTTACCGTTATGCCAGAAAGGCTCTATTTATTCTGCTGAACATGAAGTTGCGGTGAAGCGCCCTCTGGTGGATGTCCTCATGAACTGGAGCCTTGGAAAAGTTCCCACGCTCGAGTTCATATGAGTTCATCCACCAGAGGGCGCCTCAACGCAACTCAATCTAAGTACAGATCACCCTGCTTTCCTTTCAGCACCCGGGGATTACAGGCACGAGCGAGTGCTTTAGCGCAGCTCCTGCCTGTAAATTGATTTAACCCCTTCAGAAGGATTTACATCATGGGACCTGACAGATCCTCGGATGGTATGTATATTGTGGGTTTATTATTTTGCCAAGCGAGGGTCTGCAGGTGGATTGAGAGAGCAATAAAATATTAAAACAACCTGTGTGTTTATTTCATTAAAATAATTTTTAATAATGTGTGTGTGTGTTTTTTAACCCTTTCATACAATTGGATTAATAATGGATAGGTGTCATAATTGACGCCTCTCCATTATTAACCTGGCTTAATGTCACCTTACAATAGCAAGGCGATATTAACCCTTCATTACCCCATATCCCACCGCTACACGGGAGTGGGAAGAGAGTGGCCAAGTGCCAGAATAGGCGCATCTTCCAGATGTTCCTTTTCTGGGGTGGCTGGGGGCAGATGTTTGTAGCCAGGGGGGGCCAATAACCATGGACCCTCTCTAGGCTATTAATATCTGCCCTCAGTCACTGGCTTTACCATTCTGGCGGAGAAAATTGCGCGGGAGCCCAAGCCAATTTTTTCCGCCATTTAACCCTTTATTTTAGCAGCTACAGCAACCAAATTTTGCACATACACACTACTAACATTAGTAGTGTGGAATATGCAAAAAAAAGAGGGGATATGAGATGGTTTACTATATGTAAACCATGTCTCATATCCTGTCGGGTTTGGGAAGGAGAAATGAGAAGCCGGCAATTGAATTACCGGCTTTTCACATATATCGCGCTGAATTAAATATAAATACAGAATATATATATATGTGTCTCAATGAGATATATATATATATATATATATATATATATATATATATATATACAGGGTGGAGCGCGGTAATTTGCTTTTTTGCACTGCATGCTGTGGCGGCACTGTCGGTCGAAGAGAGGGGAGAGTGGGTGTGGCTTACAGTGGCTGATGGGAGATTTGTATTCCTCCGCCTTTCAGTTGCCATCATGCAGTGGACACGTGAGGAGAGGTCATTTTGTGTTGAAGCGTATTTTTCAAATGCCCACTCGATCATTGCAGTGCAGCGTGCTTTTCGTTTACAATTCGCTGTTCCTCCACGCGGACGTGTTCCTGGATGGCAATCAATTGTAAATTGGGTGAATGCATTCAGAACAGCAGGGAATGTGTCATGTGTACGAAGGGGACCTGAGAGAAGGATTACAACACCACAAAACATCGAGAGAGTTAGAGCAGCAGTACTGCAATCTCCGAAACGCTCTGCTCGGAAGCAATCATTTGCTCTTGGCATTTCAAGACATTCTCTCCACCGGATTCTTCATGATGAACTGAATTTTCACCCGTATAAAATGTGCGTGGTCCAACAATTGTCAGCACGGGACTATTTGACACGGAGGACCTCTTGTGAAGACATGTTAGCAACGATACCCCGTGACGCAATTGTGTTTTTTTCTGATGAGGCACATTTTCACCTCAGTGGGTGTGTAAACAAACAAAATATGCGTTACTGGAGTGAAACAAACCCCAGAGAAGTTCACGAGAGACCTCTGCATTCGGACCGCGTCACTGTGTGGTGCGCCATATCACGAGTAGGCATCATTGGTCTTTACTTTTTTCAGGATAACGGTCGTGCCATAACTGTGAACTCCGAACGGTACTTGTCTATGATACAGGATTATTTTCAGCCGGCTCTTGAGGCAATGGAACTAGAGGATACATGGTTCCAACAGGATGGTGCCACTGCACACACAGCGAGGGTTACCATGAATTGTTTGAGGCAAATGTTTCCTGGACGGCTTATCTCTTTGAGGGGAGATGTGAACTGGCCAGCACGCTCACCAGATTTAGCCCCATGCGATTTTTTCCTTTGGGGTTACCTGAAGTCTAAGGTGTATATCAACCGTCCCAACACCTTGGAAGACCTAAGGAACAATATTGAAGCTGAAATTGGCAGAATACCAGTGGACATGCTTGTTAGAGTTCATGAAAACTTCAGAAAACGTATGCAGCAGTGTGTGGATAGCGAAGGTCGACATTTGCCAGATACACTATTTAAAACCATGTAATTTAAAAATTCCATTACTGTTCAGTATAATTAAAATATAAAATACATTTTTCTAATGATCAAAATTTTTTTATTTCATTCCCAAATCAGCAAATTACTGCGCTCCACCCTGTATATATACTGTATATATGTTTTAAAGGACATTTGAGCACATAAATCCATTAGATGTCGGTTTTGCAAGCCTGCGAGAAAATATCGCAGTACGGATGCCATACGGATTACATACGGAGGATGCCGTGCGCAAAATACGCTGACACACCCTGCCTACGGATGACATACGGACCACTATTTTGGGAACATTTCTCCGTATTACGGCCTTAAAATACGTTCCGTATTGTCTTACGCTGAGTGTGACTCCAGCCTTAGGAGGAGACTTTGTGCAGCAGGCCTTCATGTTAAAGAAGCTGCTAGGAAACCTCTGCTAAGGACAGGCAACAAACAGAAGAGACTTGTTTGGGTTAAAGAACACAAGGAATGGACATTAGACCAGTGGAAATCTGTGCCTTGGTCTGATGAGTACAAATTTGAGATCTTTGGTTCCAACCACCGTGTCTTTGTACAACGCAGAAAAGGTGAACGGATGGACTCTACATATGCCTGGTTCCCACCGTGAAGAATGGAGGAGGAAGTGTGATGGTGTGGGGATGCTTTGCTGGTGACACTATTGGGGATTTATTCAAAATTGAAGGCATACTGAACCAGCATGGCTACCACAGCATCTTGCAGCGGCATGGTATTCCATCCGGTTTGCGTTTAGTTGGACCATCATTTATTTTTCAACTGGACAATGACCCCAAACACACCTCCAGGCTGTGTAAGGGCTATTTGACTAATAAGGAGAGTGATGGGGTGCTATGCCAGATGACCTGGCCTCCACAGTCACCAGATCTGAACCCAATCGAGATGGTTTGGGGTGAGATGGACTACAGTGAAGGCAAAAGGACAAACAAGTGCTAAGCATCTCTGGGAACTCCTTCAAGATTGTTGGAAGACCATTTCCAGTGACTGCCTCTTGAAGTTCATCAAGAGAATGCCAAGAGTGTGCAAAGCAGTCATCAAAGCAAATGGTGGCTACGATGAAGAACCTAGAATATAAGACATCATTTCAATTGTTTCACACTTTTTTGTTAAGTATATAATTCCACGTGTGTTAATTCATAGTTTTGATGCCTTCAGTGTGAATGTACAATTTTCATAGTCATGAAAATACAGAAAAATCATTAAATGAGAAGATGTGTCCAAACTTTTGGTCTGTACTGTATGTATATACAGTGGGGCAAAAAAGTATTTAGTCAGTCAGCAATAGTGCAAGTTCCACCACTTAAAAAGATGAGAGGCGTCTGTAATTTACATCATAGGTAGACCTCAACTATGGGAGACAAACTGAGAAAAAAAATCCAGAAAATCACATTTTCTGTTTTTTTATCATTTTATTTGCATATTATGGTGGAAAATAAGTATTTGGTCAGAAACAAACAATCAAGATTTCTGGCTCTCACAGACCTGTAACTTCTTCTTTAAGAGTCTCCTCTTTCCTCCACTCATTACCTGTAGTAATGGCACCTGTTTAAACTTGTTATCAGTATAAAAGGACACCTGTGCACACCCTCAAACAGTCTGACTCCAAACTCCACTATGGTGAAGACCAAAGAGCTGTCAAAGGACACCAGAAACAAAATTGTAGCCCTGCACCAGGCTGGGAAGACTGAATCTGCAATAGCCAACCAGCTTGGAGTGAAGAAATCAACAGTGGGAGCAATAATTAGAAAATGGAAGACATTCAAGACCACTGATAATCTCCCTCGATCTGGGGCTCCACGCAAAATCCCACCCCGTGGGGTCAGAATGATCACAAGAACGGTGAGCAAAAATCCCAGAACCACGCGGGGGGACCTAGTGAATGAACTGCAGAGAGCTGGGACCAATGTAACAAGGCCTACCATAAGTAACACACTACGCCACCATGGCCAGACGTGTCCCACTGCTTAAGCCAGTACATGTCCGGGCCCGTCTGAAGTTTGCTAGAGAGCATTTGGATGATCCAGAGGAGTTTTGGGAGAATGTCCTATGGTCTGATGAAACCAAACTGGAACTGTTTGGTAGAAACACAACTTGTCGTGTTTGGAGGAAAAAGAATACTGCGTTGCATCCATCCAACACCATACCTACTGTAAAGCATGGTGGTGGAAACATCATGCTTTGGGGCTGTTTCTCTGCAAAGGGGCCAGGACGACTGATCCGGGTACATGAAAGAATGAATGGGGCCATGTATCGTGAGATTTTGAGTGCAAACCTCCTTCCATCAGCAAGGGCATTGAAGATGAAACGTGGCTGGGTCTTTCAACATGACAATGATCCAAAGCACACCGCCAGGGCAACGAAGGAGTGGCTTCGTAAGAAGCATTTCAAGGTCCTGGAGTGGCCTAGCCAGTCTCCAGATCTCAACCCTATAGAAAACCTTTGGAGGGAGTTGAAAGTCCGTGTTGCCAAGCGAAAAGCCAAAAACATCACTGCTCTAGAGGAGATCTGCATGGAGGAATGGGCCAACATACCAACAACAGTGTGTGGCAACCTTGTGAAGACTAAAGGTACCTTCACACGAAACGACATCGCTAGCGATCCGTGACTTTGCAGCGTCCTCGCTAGCGATATCGTATCGTTTGACACGCAGCAGCGATCAGGATCCTGCTGTGATGTCGCTGGTCGCTGAATAAAGTCCAGAACTTTATTTGGTCGTCCGATCGCTGTGTATCGTTGTGTTTGAAAGCAAAAGCAACGATACCCAGCGATGTTTTACACTGGTAACCAGGGTAAACATCGGGTTGCTAAGCGCAGGGCCGCGCTTAGTAACCCGATGTTTACCCTGGTTACCAGCGTAAAAGTAAAAAAAACAAACAGTACATGCTCACCTGCGCGTCCCCCAGCATCTGCTTCCTGACACTTACTGAGCGCCGGCCCTAAAGTGAAAGTGAAAGCACAGCGGTGATGTCACCGCTGTGCTGTTAGGGCCGGAGCTCAGTCAGTGTCAGGAAGCAGACGCTGCGGGACGCGCAGGTGAGTATGTACTGTTTGTTTTTTTTACTTTTACGCTGGTAACCAGGGTAAACATCGGGTTACTAAGCGCGGCCCTGCGCTTAGCAACCCGATGTTTACCCTGGTTACCCGGGGACCTCGGCATCGTTGGTCGCTGGAGAGCGGTCTGTGTGACAGCTCTCCAGCGATCAAACAGCGACGCTGCAGCGATCGGCATCGTTGTCGCTATCGCTGCAGCGTCGCTTCGTGTGAAGGTACCTTTACAGAAAACGTTTGACCTCTGTCATTGCCAACAAAGGATATATTACAAAGTATTGAGATGAAATTTTGTTTCTGACCAAATACTTATTTGCCACCATAATATGCAAATAAAATGATAAAAAAGCAGAAAATGTGATTTTCTGTTTTTTTTCTCAGTTTGTCTCCCATAGTTGAGGTCTACCTATGATGTAAATTACAGACGCCTCTCATCTTTTTAAGTGGTGGAACTTGCACTATTGCTGACTGACTAAATACTTTTTTGCCCCACTGTGTGTATATATATATATATATATATATATATATATATATATATATATATATATATATATATATATATATATATATATATATATATATATATATATTATGAGATGGCGCTCACTAACGGTTTGGGGAATATTCGCTTAGCAAATGGATTCAAAGTACACAGGAACACTTTTTAACACAGAACAGTCTATCTCGAACAGTGCATTACACACTGTACCAGGACATCACATTTAGTTGCGGTCATTAAACATGCTGGACCTCAGTCCGTCCAGTTACCATGGGTGACCGCACAGGTCATAATGCTTCTTTGTACTCGGCTTTAATAAGGAGTCTCTAAGTACAGCAGACTTCTCTGCCCAGTTTCTGCAGGAGATCAAACGCCGAACAGTTCTTTATATCCATTGGAGAAGCTGCCTAACTGGTAACACCAACTTGCCTGACAGACATACACTAGTTGGTTCCAGACTCACCAAAGGACGGTAGCTTTCCCCACACAGTAGACGTCACCAGCTTTGCAGATCCATGGCCTCACCTCGTGCTCTTCAGGGATCCAGTCCATACACAGGACCTCCTAACACAGAGGTCACTCAGGATCATGGCCTCACCAGGTGCTCCTCAGGGATCCGGTCTACACTCTGGACCTCCCAACACTCAGGATCACAGCCTCACCAGATGCTCTTCAGGGATCCAGTCCACACTCCGGACCTCCCAACACTCAGGATCACGGCCTCACCAGGAGCTCTTCAGGGTTCCGGTCCCTACTCTGGACCTCCCAACACCCAGGCTACTCAGGACCACAGCCTTACCAGGTACTCTTCAGGGGTCCGGTCCCCACTCTGGACCTCACACCACCCAAACCTTTCCTCTCACAGGACCTTCCAGCCAAGAAGCATTCAGGTCCATACACAGGAACCATGTGACCCACACCCAAGCTGTAGCCACTCCCATAGATGGGTGGTGTGTGTGTGGCTAGTTCGACCCGCCCAGCCTCCCTCTAAAACAACACAATTACTTGTGGGACTACAGGTCCCAGGACAACCTTACTTCAGGCTTACAGCGCAGAGTATCTTCCTCTGTGACACACATACCGGCCATTCACAACAATGCCGGACTTTGTCTCTCATCACCACAGTTATGCCAGTGACTGCCATGCATTCCTATGGCCACAATACGCCTCCATTCGTATTCTGGAAAGACCATGCAGCGCCCCCTACCTGTAACAGGGGTCACTGCATCACTATATATATATATATATATATATATATATATATATATATATATATATATATATATATATATATATATATATATATATATATATATATATATATATATGTGTGTGTGTATATATATATATGTGTATATATATATATATATATATATATATATATATATATAGATATACACTAGATGGTGGCCCGATTCTAAAGCATCAGGTATTTTAGAATATGTGTGTATGTACGTGGCCTGTGCTATATACTATGTGGCTGCTATATACATACATACATACATACATATTGTAGAATACCCGCTGCGATAATACAGCCCAAACAGTATATAGCACAGCCCACGCAGTATATAGCAGCCACGCAGTATATAACACAGGCGACGTAGTATATAACACAGGCGACATAGTATATAACACAGGACACGCAGTATATAACACAGTGCATGTAGTATATAACACAGCCCACGCAGTATATAACATTGCCCACATACTATGTAGCACAGCCCATGCAGTATATAGCAGCCCACGCAGTATATAGCAGCCCACGCAGTATATAGCAGCCCACGCAGTATATAGCAGCCCACGCAGTATATAGCAGCCCACGCAGTATATAGCAGCCCACGCAGTATATAGCAGCCATGTAGTATCTAACATTGCCCACATAGTATATAGCACAGCCCACACAGTATCTAGCAGCCATGTAGTATATAACGCAGCCCACGCAGTAAATAACACATCCCTCATAGCATTTAGCAGTGTGGGCACCATATCCCTGTTAAAAAAAATTAAAATAAAAAATAGTTATATACTCACCCGCAGGGATCCAGCGAAGTCCTGGCAATGCGCGCGTGGCTGCCGCCATCTTCCGTTCCCAGGATGCATTGCGAAATTACCCAGAAGCGAGACCGCTAAGTCTACTGGGTAATTTCGCAATGCATCTCTGGGAACAGAAGGTGGCGGCGGGCGTGAGAGCATCGTCCGACGATGGAGGGTGAGAATAGCAGGGCAGTAACTGCAGGGGAGTAGGGAGGGACTAATCGGACTGTGCCCGTCGCTGATTGGTCGCGGCAGCCATGACAGGCAGCTGGCGAGACCAATCAGCGACGCGGGATTTCCGTGACGGAAGTTGCAGACAGAAAGACGGAAGTACCCCTTAGACAATTATATATATACAGTTAGGTCCATATATATTTGGACAGAGACAACATTTTTCTAATTTTGGTTATAGACATTACCACAATGAATTTTAAACAAAACAATTCAGATGCAGTTGAAGTTCAGACTTTCAGCTTTCATTTGAGGGTATCCACATTAAAATCGGATGAAGGATTTAAGAGTTTCAGCTCCTTAACATGTGCGACCCTGTTTTTAAAGGGACCAAAAGTAATTGGACAATTGACTCCAAGGCTATTTCATGAACAGGTGTGGACAATCCCTTCTTTATGTCATTCTCAATTAAGCAGATAAAAGGCCTGGAGTTGATTTGAGATGTGGTGCTTGCATTTGGAAGGTTTTGCTGTGAAGTAAACATGCGGTCAAAGGAGCTCTCCATGCAAGTGAAACAAGCCATCCTTAAGCTGCGAAAACAGAAAAAAACAAGCCGAGAAATTGCTACAATATTAGGAGTGGCAAAATCTACAGTTTGGTACATCCTGAGAAAGAAAGCAAGCACTGGTGAACTCATCAATGCAAAAAGACCTGGGCGTCCACGGAAGACAACAGTGGTGGAGGATAGAAGAATAATCTCCATGGTGAAGAGAAACCCCTTCACAACAGCCAACCAAGTGAACAACACTCTCCAGGAGGTAGGCGTATCAATATCCAAATCTACCATAAAGAGAAGACTGCATGAAAGTAAATACAGAGGGTTCACTGCACGGCGCAAGCCACTCATAAGCATCAAGAATAAAAAGGCTAGACTGGACTTTGCTATAAAACATCTAAAAAAGCCAGCACAGTTCTGGAAGAACATTCTTTGGACAGATGAAACCATGATCAACCTCTACCAGAATGATGGAAAGAAAAATGTATGGCGAAGGCGTGGTACAGCTCATGATCCAAAGCATACCACATCATCTGTAAAACACGGCGGAGGCAGTGTGATGGCTTGGGCATGCATGGCTGCCAGTGGCACTGGGTCACTAGTGTTTATTGATGATGTGACACAGGACAGAAGCAGCCGAATGAATTCTGAGGTATTCGGAGCCACACTGTGTGCTCAGATCCAGCCAAATGCAGCCAAACTGATTGGTCGTCGTTTCATCCTACAGATAGACAATGACCCAAAACATGAAGCCAAAGCAACCCAGGAGTTAATTAAATCAAAGAAGTGGAATATTCTTGAATGGCCAAGTCAGTCACCTGATCTCAACCAAATTGAGCATGCATTTCACTTGTTAAAGACTAAACTTCAGACAGAAAGGCCCACAAACAAACAGCAACTGAAAACCACCGCAGTGAAGGCCTGACAGAGCATCAAAAAGGAGGAAACACAGCGTCTGGTGATGTCCATGAGTTCAAGACTTCAGGCAGTCATTGCCAGCCAAGGGTTTTCAACCAAGTACTAAAAATGAACATTTTATTTAAAATTATTGAATCTGTCCAATTACTTTTGGTCCTTTTAAAAACAGGGTGGCACATGTTAAGGAGCTGAAACTCTTAAACCCTTCATCCGATTTTAATGTGGATACCCACAAATGAAAGCTGAAAGTCTGAACTTCAACTGCATCTGAATTGTTTTGTATAAAATTCATTGTGGTATTGTCTATAACCAAAACTAGAAAAATGTTGTCTCTGTCCAAATATATATGGACCTAACTGTATATATATATATATATATATATATATATATATATATATATATATATATATATATATATATATATATATATATATATTTTGTATATACATATATTATATACCCTCTGTAAAATGATGGCAAAAGGCGGACTTAACCCTGATATATTTGTGTACCTGCTAAACTTGCCACAATATCAAATGGCTATATTCTCTGTAATGCCCAGTAGCTACTATAAGGCTATGTGCTCACGATCCAGAAGTAGCAGCATTTTGGATGGTTCTATTGAACGCAGGTTAATCTGCATGTGTTCACTGAACCATGTGAACTTACCGCATCCAATATATTCTATTGTGGAATTTACTATTGCGAAGACTAGCGTATCTGCAAGAGAAATTACCATCCAGCAAATCTGAAAGACGCACCACTTGTCAGTTTCCAGGGTCAATACGCAGCTGCACAGACACACAATAGACATTGGATTTCTCTAAATCCCATCCACTATGCGGTCACATCTCGCTGCTGCGGTTTTGATGCTACATAAATACGCATCAAAACTTCAGCAAATCCTGAACGTGGGCATGTACCCTTAAGCCCCCGTCTCACATAGCGAGATCGCTAGCGATATCGCTGCTGAGTCACAAGTTTTGTGACGCAACAGCGACCTCAGTAGCGATCTCAGTAGCGATCTCGCTATGTGTGACACGTACCAGCGATCAGGCCCCTGCTGTGAGATCGCTGGTCGTGTCGGAATGGCCTGGACCTTTTTTTGGTCGCTGAGGTCCCGCTGACATCGCTGAATCGGTGTGTGTGACACCGATCCAGCGATGTCTTCACTGGTAACCAGGGTAAACATCGGGTTACTAAGCGCAGGGCCGCGCTTAGTAACCCGATGTTTACCCTGGTTACCAGCATAAATGTAAAAAAAAACAAACAGTACATACTTGCCATCTGATGTCCGTCAGGTCCCTTGCCGTCTGCTTCCTGCTCTGACTGAGATCCGGCCGTACAGCGAGAGCGCAGCACAGCAGTGACGTCACCGCTGCGCTCTCGCTGTACGGCTGCTCAGTCAGAGCAGGAAGCAGACGGCAAGGGACCTGACGGACATCAGATGGCAAGTATGTACTGTTTGGTTTTTTTTACATTTACGCTGGTAACCAGGGTAAACATCGGGTTACTAAGCGCGGCCCTGCACTTAGTAACCCGATGTTTACCCTGGTTACCCGGGTGCTGCAGGGGGACTTCGGCATCGTTGAAGACAGTTTCAACGATGCCGAAGTCGTTCCCCTGATCGTTGGTCGCTGGAGAGCGGTCTGTGTGACAGCTCCCCAGCGACCACACAGCGACTTACCAACGATCACGGCCAGGTCGTATCGCTAGTCGTGATCGTTGGTAAATCGCTATGTGAGACGGGGCCTTTACAGTGCAACACAACTGACCTACAGCATAAAAATTCGTATGACATAATGGAAACTAGTAAAACATTCAAATACAAAAATTAGTCTGCATGCAAATAAGAGATAATTAAAAAAACACTGTGAGGGAGGGGGAGAGAGTCAAACAATGAATCATCTTGTCATCTATCCACACCGTGATTACATGGGGGTCAGTGCGCCAAGGTGTCTGTCTTGTATCAAAACAAAACTCAAGCAAACAATCTTGTGCAACTCATTACTCAGTTCTTCCAAACAGATGATAATGATTGCCACACGGGGACACAAAAACATTCCTGCACTGTGCTCCACAAAACACAACGTCCCAATCCAAGTTTCTACATGGACGACTCAATATGATCACCTGGTGTTAAGATCATGATGAGTGGGAAAACACGTCATCAGCTTCAGTCAAAAATTACCCTTAAATAACGATGAGGAACAATGGAGAAGAGTAGAGAATCAAGACTTTGCATATCTTGAATTTACCATACCGTCTACGCAAGATAAATAGACACGCTGCGATCTATAAAGACGCGCCGCATGTGCGTATACGCAGGTCTGCCACCTGCGTCTCTTAACACATAGTGGAGATGGGATTTCATAAAATCCCCTCCACTATGCTGTAACATCTGGCAGCTGCAGATTAGACACTGCGGCCGTACGCAGCATCCATTCCGCAGCGTTTCCTGACCGTGGAAACATACCCTTATAGGCATACGCTTCATGTTCTAACAGCGCATGTGCCAGCGAGTCACTGGCACTTGTACAGTGCAAGGTTTCTGCATGCTGGAGAACACTGGGAGCGGAAGTACCAGTGACTCACAACATGACGCCTATGCCCATAGAAGGGCAGAATACTGAAGAATGCTGGGAGATAGAATGTGCAGGTGCGAGACTTCTGGACGAGCACCCGACGTCACAAGGACAGAGTGATGCAGTAGGAGGTGACACATAGGATACTGAAATACGGAGGCAGAATTATCTTCTGGGCAGCATCCTCCCCATAGCCTGGAACAACTCATTTATATAATCGGATAAAAGTGGACAGATTCCCTTTAAGTGGATAGATGAACATTGCAGTGTAGTCACATATCTATATTGTCTCATAAGTGCCCCAAATGTAAAAACTAAATTGTAGGTTTAGAAATGCAGCAAAATATCCATGCATATGTGGTGAACACATCTCCTCATGCAGCCCCCCCCCCCCACACACACACACACACACACACAGCAATCTTTCCCCCACTTGACATAGAGGGGTGAAAACTGCACTAAATTTTGCAATGACATGCGGGATTGCAGAAGATTTTTCTATTTAATGTGGATAACAAATCTAAAATAGCAACAAAAACATTTTATGCCTACAATAAAAAGGGAGGCACAAGAGGTAGGCCAATTGAAACATTGCCAACATTAATCATCAGCAATTGTGAGTGGCTATATCATTTTACAAATTGATACTAATCTTTTCTCTCAACAATCCAAAAGAAAATTGCAAATGAACTGTGTAAACCTGTTCAGAGGGTCTCACAATTCTTGGTTATGCAAAATGATACTATAGAACAAGTGATGGACAGGAGGACCTAAACAACAAATTTAGCTTTAACAAATGTGCCATCTAGTGATCATCAACGGAACGTCTACTTAAAAAGGGATAAAAAAAAAAAAAACTCCTTTACAAAATGTGGCTCATCCAAATAAATAAAAAAAAAACCAAATCATTACGCTATGACTGGAGGTTGTACAATTATATATGGTACATATTTTACTCATAACGGTAGAAAGCCCCCAGAATGACAATCCAACGTTAAATTATACAAACTCACATCTGCCTCTTCATTTTCTGAATATTTATTTTCCTGGACAATTGTTTGTTTTTTAACAGCAAATTGACTGGAAAGAGAGAAAAATAATGAAGACTGATACGAAGTCAATTTTCCATCAAATCTCCAAGTATTATTGTTATTTACATACCACCATTGATTCCATGGTGCTGTACATGAGAAGTGGTTACATACAAATTACAGATATCACTTACAGTAAGCAAACTAACAATTAAAGACTGATACAGAGGGGTAAGGACCCTGCCATTGTGGGCTTACATTCTACAGGATGGAGGGGATGGAGACAATAGGTTGAGGGTTACAGGAGCTCCGGTGTTGGTGAGGAGGCAGCGGGGTCAGTGCAGGCTGTAGGCTTTCCTGAAGGCTGGGTTTTCAGGTTCCATCTGAAGGATCCAAATGTGGTTGATAGTCAGACGTGTTGGGGCAAAGAATTCCAGAGGATGGGGATATTCGAGAGAAGTCTTGGAGGCGGTTGGGTGAGGAGTGAATAAGTGTGGAGGATTGAAGGAGGTCTTGGGAGGACTGGAGATTATTAAATGAGTGAAGATATCGGGAGACTAGTTCAGAGATATATGGAGGAGACAGGTTATCGATGGCTTTGTAGGTCAGTATTAGTAATTTGAACTGGATAAGCTGACGAAATGGGAGCCAGTGAAGAGATTTGCAGAGGGGGGAAGAAGAGGAGTAGCGAGGAGAGAGATGAATTAGTCGGGCAGCAGAGTTAAGGATGGACTGGAGAGATGCAAGGGTGTTAGCAGGGAAGCAACAGAAAAGAATGTTGCAGTAGTCAAGGCGGGGGATGATGAGGGCATGCACAGGCATTTCAATAGATTGATGATTGAGGAAAGGACGGATTCTGGAGATATTTTTGAGCTTAAGGCAACAGGAGGTGGAAAGAGCTTAGATGGGTGGTTTGAAGGACAGGGCAGTCAAGGGTTACTCCGAGGCAGCGGACTTCCGGTATGGGGGGAAAGCGTGATGCCGTTAATTGCGATAAATAGGTCAGGTAAGGAGATGGAGGAAAGATGTTGAGTTCAGATTTATCCACATTGAGTTTGAGGAAGGGAGAGGAGAAGAAGGAGGATATGGCTGATAGACACTCCAGGATTCTGGACAGCAGAGAAGTGATGTCTGGGCCAGAGCGGTAGATCTGAGTGTCATCAGCATAAAGTTGGTACTGAAATCCAAGGGACTTTACAAATTGTCCCACGCCAAATGAACAGATTGAGAAGAGTAAGGGTCCTAGGACAGAGCATTGGAGGGCTCCAACAGAGAGAGGGTGGGATGAGGAGGTAGTGTGGGAGTGGGAGACGCTGAATGTGCGGTTGGAAAGGTATGAGGAGATCCAGGATAGGGCAAGGTCTTTGATGCCAAAGGAGGAGACGATCTGTAGTAGGAGGCAGTGGTCAACTGTGTCGAAAGCAGAGGACAGGTCTAGAAGGAGGAGTATTGAGTATTGTCCATTAGCTTTGGCTGTAGTGTTATGATCCTGGTGGCAAGGATCGCAAACTGACCTGCTAAGTAAACAGAAATCCTTAGGACAAGTTCTGGGGATGTGGGAGCTATACTGACCGCAACCCTGATTCTATCAATACACAGTATAGGCAGCCGTGGAGCGTTACCTAAAATCCTAGACGCCTCGTCACAGCCTGAGCACCTAGCTACCCCTAGAGAGAAAGCAAAGCCTTACTTGCCTCAGAGAAATCACCCCAAAGTTTTAGACAGCCCCCCACAAATAATAACGGTGAGTAAAGGGGAAAACACAAACGTAGAAATGAAAACAGGTTTTTAGCAAATGAGGCCCGCTAACACTAAATACTCAGAAGACAGCAAGGGATCTGTGCGGTCAGTATAAAATGCTATCAAAAATAAACCACGCAGAGATTACAAGAACCCCCACACCGACTCACGATGTGAGGGGTGCAACTGTGCACCCCAGAACTTACAGCAAGCGAAAATATTACATATAAGCAAGCTGGACAGAACTGATCATATACAGAGAAACATTTTCAAGGAAATAATGAGCAAACATGAACTAGCAAGACTTAGCTTCTCAGGAGGAGACAGGTCACAAGGAAAGTCCAGAGAGATCAGAACCAGTACTGAATACAACGACAGCAGGCAAAAAGTGAAGGTCCAGGTGGAGTTAAATAGAGGCCAGACTAGCAGAAAACGAGGCAGCTGGATTCCAGCTACAGACCCGCAGTAAGCACTAAAGGCCACCAGAGGGAGCCCAAGAACAGAACTCACACAATACCACTCATGACCACAGGAGGGAGCCCGAGAACGGAATTCACAACAGTACCCCCCCCCCCTTGAGGAGGAGTCACCGAACCCTCACCAGAGCCCCCAGGCCGATCCGGACGAGCCAGATGAAAGGCACGAACCAAATCAGCCGCATGGACATCAGAGGCGACAACCCAGGAATTATCCTCCTGACCATAGCCCTTCCACTTAACCAAGTACTGAAGCTTCCGTCTCGAAATACGAGAATCCAAGATCTTCTCCACCACATACTCCAATTCTCCCTCAACCAACACCGGAGCAGGAGGATCAACAGAAGGAACCACAGGCACCACATACCTCCGCAATAATGACCTATGGAACACATTATGAATGGCAAACGATGCTGGGAGGTCCAAACGAAATGACACAGGGTTAAGGGTTTCTAAAATCTTATAAGAACAGATGAAACGAGGCTTGAACTTAGGAGAGGAAACCTTCATAGGAACGAAACGAGAAGACAGCCATACCAAATCCCCCACACGAAGTCGGGGACCCACACAGCGACGGCGGTTAGCAAAGCGCTGAGCCTTCTCTTGTGACAACGTCAAATTGTCCACTACGTGGTTCCAAATCTGTTGCAACCTATCCACCACAGAATCCACCCCAGGACAGTCCGAAGGCTCAACCTGACCTGAGGAAAAACGAGGATGAAAACCAGAATTGCAAAAAAAAGGTGAAACCAAAGTAGCAGAACTAGCCCGATTATTGAGGGCGAACTCAGCCAATGGCAAAAAGGACACCCAATCATCCTGATCAGCCGAAACAAAACATCTCAGATAAGTTTCCAAGGTCTGATTAGTTCGTTCAGTTTGGCCATTCGTCTGAGGATGGAAGGCCGACGAAAACGACAAATCAATGCCCATCTTAGCACAAAAGGACCGCCAAAATCTGGACACAAACTGGGATCCTCTGTCAGACACAATGTTCTCCGGAATCCCATGCAAACGAACCACATTCTGAAAAAACAGCGGCACCAAATCGGAGGGGGAAGGCAGCTTAGGCAAGGGCACCAAATGGACCATTTTAGAAAAACGATCACAAACCACCCAGATGACAGACATCCTCTGAGAGACTGGAAGATCCGAAATAAAATCCATGGAAATATGCGTCCAAGGCCTCTTTGGGACAGGCAAAGGCAAAAGCAAACCACTGGCACAAGAACAGCAAGGCTTGGCCCGAGCACAAATCCCACAGGACTGCACAAAGGAACGCACATCCCGCGACAAGGACGGCCACCAAAAGGACCTAGCCACCAAATCCCTGGTACCAAAAATTCCAGGGTGACCCGCCAACACCGAAGAATGAACCTCGGAAATAACTCTACTGGTCCATCTATCCGGGACAAACAGTCTCTCCGGTGGACAACGGTCAGGTTTATTGGCCTGAAATTCCTGCAGCACCCGCCGCAAATCAGGGGAGATGGCAGACAGAATCACCCCCTCTCTGAGGATACCAGCCGTTTCAGAAACTCCCGGAGAGTCAGGCACAAAACTCCTAGAAAGGGCATCAGCCTTCACGTTCTTTGAACCCGGAAGGTATGAAACCACGAAATTGAAACGGGAGAAAAACAGCGACCATCGAGCCTGTCTAGGATTTAACCGTTTGGCAGACTCGAGATAAGTCAAATTCTTGTGATCCGTCAAGACCACCACACGATGTTTGGATCCCTCAAGCCAATGTCGCCACTCCTCAAATGCCCACTTCATTGCCAACAACTCCCGATTACCAACATCATAATTCCGCTCAGCAGGCGAAAACTTTCTTGAAAAGAAAGCACATGGCCTCATCATAGAGCCATCAGAGTTTTTCTGCGACAAGACAGCCCCTGCTCCTATCTCAGAGGCATCAACCTCGACCTGGAAAGGGAGAGAGACATCCGGCTGACGCAAGACAGGAGCCGAAGAAAACCGACGTTTCAGCTCCTGAAAGGCCTCCACGGCCGCAAGAGACCAATTGGTCACATCAGAACCCTTCTTGGTCAAATCCGTCAAAAGCTTAACCACACTAGAGAAATTAGTGATGAAGCGACGGTAAAAATTAGCAAAGCCCAAGAACTTCTGAAGACTCTTCACTGATGTAGGTTGAGTCCAGTCATAAATAGCCTGGACCTTAACTGGATCCATCTCAATAGTGGAAGGAGAAAAAATAAAGCCCAAAAAGGAAACCTTCTGGACTCCGAAGAGACATTTAGAGCCCTTCACAAATAAGGCATTGGCACGCAGGACCTGAAATACCATCCTGACCTGCTTCACATGGGATTCCCAATCGTCAGAAAATACCAAAATATCATCCAGGTACAC
Organism: Ranitomeya variabilis; assembly: GCF_051348905.1. Lineage (NCBI taxonomy): Eukaryota > Metazoa > Chordata > Amphibia > Anura > Dendrobatidae > Ranitomeya > Ranitomeya variabilis. The sequence continues at coordinate 241,156,665 of NC_135233.1, read as the reverse complement.
AATCATAAATCTATCCAGATACTCTCGGAAGATGTCGTGCATGAAGGACTGAAACACGGAAGGTGCATTAGAGAGCCCAAAAGGCATCACCAAGTACTCAAAATGGCCTTCGGGCATATTAAATGCCGTTTTCCATTCATCGCCCTGTTTTATACGCACAAGATTATACGCTCCTCGAAGATCTATCTTGGTGAACCAACTAGCCCCCTTAATCCGAGCAAACAGATCAGACAGCAATGGCAAAGGATACTGAAATTTGACCGTGATGTTATTTAGAAGGCGATAATCTATACAAGGTCTCAGAGAACCATCCTTCTTGGCCACAAAAAAGAACCCCGCACCCAAAGGGGACGAGGACGGGCGAATATGCCCCTTCTCCAGAGACTCCTTTATATAACTCCGCATAGCGGTATGTTCTGGTACAGATAAATTGAAAAGTCGTCCCTTGGGGAACTTACTACCAGGAATCAAATTTATAGCACAATCACAATCCCTATGAGGAGGTAGGGCACTGGATTTGGGCTCATCAAATACATCCTGGTAGTCCGACAGAAATTCAGGGACTTCAGAAGGAGTAGAAGCAGCAATTGACACCAAAGGAGCATCGCCATGAATCCCCTGGCAACCCCAACTTGACACAGACATTGCTTTCCAATCCAGGACTGGATTATGAGCCTGCAGCCATGGCAGACCCAACACGACAACGTCATGCAAATTATGTAACACAAGAAAACGAATCACCTCCTGATGTGCAGGAGTCATGCACATGGTCACTTGAGTCCAGTACTGAGGCTTATTCTTGGCCAATGGCGTAGCATCAATTCCCTTTAGTGGAATAGGAAATTGCAAAGGCTCCAAGATAAAACCACAGCGCCTGGCAAATGACAAATCCATCAAGTTCAGGGCAGCACCTGAATCCACAAAAGCCATAACTGAGTAGGATGACAGGGAGCAAATCAAAGTAACAGACAAAATGAATTTGGGCTGTACAGTACCAATGGTGACAGATTTAGTGACCCTATTTGTGCGCTTAGAACAATCAGAGATAACATGAGTAGAATCACCACAGTAAAAGCACAACCCATTCTGACGTCTGTGATTCTGCCGTTCAATTCTGGTCAGAATCCTGTCACATTGCATAGACTCAGGTTTCTGCTCAGAAAATACCGCCAGATGGTGCGCAGGTTTGCGCTCCCGCAAACGCCGATCAATCTGAATGGCCAACGACATAGACTCATTCAGACCCGCAGGCATGGGGAACCCCACCATAACATCCTTAACGGCTTCAGAAAGACCTTTTCTGAAAATTGCTGCCAGGGCACACTCATTCCACTGAGTGAGCACAGACCATTTCCTAAACTTCTGACAGTAAACCTCTGCTTCATCCAGACCCTGAGAGAGAGCCAGCAAAACCTTTTCTGCCTGGTCTATTAGATTAGGTTCCTCATAAAGCAATCCAAGCGCCAGAAAAAACGCATCCACATTTAGTAATGCAGGATCTCCTGGCGGCAGAGAGAATGCCCAATCTTGAGGGTCACCACGTAACAAAGAAATAATAATTTTAACTTGCTGAACAGGGTCACCAGAGGAACGAGGTCTCAGAGAAAGAAATAATTTGCAATTATTTTTGAAATTCAAAAACCTAGATCTATCTCCAGAGAATAACTCAGGAATTGGTATTTTAGGCTCTGACATAGGACTGTGAACTACATAATCCTGGATACCTTGTACACTTGCAGTGAGATGATCCAGACTAGAGGACAGACTCTGAATGTCCATGTCTGCAGCTGAATTCTGAACCACCCAGAGATTAAGGGGAGGAGAGAGGCTAGACACACTGCAGAGGAAAAAAAAAAAAAAAATGAACTCAGGATCTCTCTTCTCCCTCTTTTGCGATGCATTAACTCTTTTACGGCCTGCTGTACTGTTATGATCCTGGTGGCAAGGATCGCAAACTGACCTGCTAAGTAAACAGAAATCCTTAGGACAAGTTCTGGGGATGTGGGAGCTATACTGACCGCAACCCTGATTCTATCAATACACACTATAGGCAGCCGTGGAGCGTTACCTAAAATCCTAGACGCCTCGTCACAGCCTGAGCACCTAGCTACGCCTAGAGAGAAAGCAAAGCCTTACTTGCCTCAGAGAAATCACCCCAAAGTTTTAGACAGCCCCCCACAAATAATAACGGTGAGTAAAGGGGAAAACACAAACGTAGAAATGAAAACAGGTTTTTAGCAAATGAGGCCCGCTAACACTAAATACTCAGAAGACAGCAAGGGATCTGTGCGGTCAGTATAAAATGCTATCAAAAATAAACCACGCAGAGATTACAAGAACCCCCACACCGACTCACGATGTGAGGGGTGCAACTGTGCACCCCAGAACTTACAGCAAGCGAAAATATTACATATAAGCAAGCTGGACAGAACTGATCATATACAGAGAAACATTTTCAAGGAAATAATGAGCAAACATGAACTAGCAAGACTTAGCTTCTCAGGAGGAGACAGGTCACAAGGAAAGTCCAGAGAGATCAGAACCAGTACTGAATACAATGACAGCAGGCAAAAAGTGAAGGTCCAGGTGGAGCTAAATAGAGGCCAGACTAGCAGAAAACGAGGCAGCTGGATTCCAGCTACAGACCCGCAGTAAGCACTAAAGGCCACCAGAGGGAGCCCAAGAACAGAACTCACACAATACCACTCATGACCACAGGAGGGAGCCCGAGAAAGGAATTCACAACACTGTAGGTAGGTTGTTAGTAATTTTGGTCAGGGCTGTCTCAGTTGAGTGAAGGGGGGTGGAAACCAGATTGTAGATTGTCAAAGAGCAAGTTAGATGAGAGGTGGGAGGAAAGTTCAGCGTGGACGTGCTGCTCCAGGAGTTTGGAAGCGAATGGGAGTAGCGATATTTTTGGCGATAGCTGGACATAGCAGCTGGATTGAGGGTTGGCTTTTTAAGGATAGGCGTGATTGTGGCATGTTTGAAAGCAGAAGGGAAGGTACCAGAAGTTAGTGATAGGTTGAAAAGGTGGGTAAGGGATGGGTTAAGAGTGGCGGTTAGGTTGGGGAGAAGGTGGGATGGGGTCGAGAGCACATGTGGTGAGGTGCGATTTGGAGAGGAGCCAATTAAGCCCCCCTTCAGTGATGTTGGACAGGGAGGTTATGTTGTTTGGGAATTCGCCTGGTATACAAAGGGGTTGTGGTGGTTGAACAATGAAGACTTGCCTTGTTTGGTCGATCTTATTTTTAAAGTGTGTGGCAAAGTCCTCAGCAGAGATGAGGGAGGTTGGAGGGGGCAGTGGGGGGCGGAGGAGGGAGTTAAAGGTTTTGAATAACTGCTTGGGGTTGTAGGATAGGGAAAATAAGAGGGTTGTGAAGTAGGCCTGTTGAGCAGTGGTGAGAGCAGATTTGAAAGCGAGTGTTGCCTGTTTGAATGCAGTGAAGTCATCTTGCGAATGTGTTTTCTTCTAACGCCGCTCTGCAACCCTGGAGACTTGGAGGAGCTTTTTTGTTGGTGTTATTGTGCTAGGGTTGTCTATTGATAAGAAGCACTCTGCCACGAACGAGAGGGGCAACCGTGTCAATAGATGATGCGAGAGTGGCATTGTAGAAAGCAGTGGCACTGTCTGAGTCGTGGGGTGAGGATATGGATGCCTGTGGAAGGATAGAGTCAGAGAGTGTGTGGGTGTCTAGGTGTGTGAGGTTTCTGCGGCGGTGCGCATGTTGCTGGACATCGGTGATCGGTGAGGAGGACAGGGATGAGAAGATGAGCAGATGGTGGTCGGATAGGGAGAGAAGGGAGGTGGTGAAGTTAGATAGAGAGCAGAGGGGTGAAGACCAGGTCTAATTTATGTCCGTCTGTGTGGGTGGCTGCGGAGGACCACTGAGTAAGTCCAAAAGATGAAGTAAGGGACAGTAGTTTGGCGGTTGTTGACTGAAGGGTATCAGTGGGGATGTTGAAGTCACCCATTATGATAGTGAGAATGTCAATTGAAAGAAAGTGAAGAAGCCAGGTAAAGAATTCGTCAATAAAGGCAGTGGCCGGGCCCCGAGATCGGTATATGACGGCCACTTGGAGGTTGAAGGGAGAGTAGATGCGAACAGAGTGGACTTCAAAAGAGGGGAGGATAAGAGAGGATAGAGGTGAGATTGGGATAAAGGTGCAGTTAGAAGAAAGGAGAAGACCCACTCCTCCACCATGTCTGCTGCCGGGGCGAGGGGTGTGGGTGAAATGGAGGCTGCCATAACAGAGCGCAGCAGGGGAGGCGGTGTCAGAGGGTGTTAGCCATGTATCTGTGAGGCCGAGGAAGGCAAGTTTGTGAGAGAGAAAAAGGTCATGAATCACATGACGCTTATTGCCGATTGAGCGGGCATTCCAGAGTGCTCCAGAGAGGGAGCAGGGGGGTGGGAGTCAGGGTAATGAGTTTAACAACATGCTGAGTGAATATGAGTCTCGTAAACACAAGGTAGATAATTAGGGAGATGGTAAAAATGGACCCACACAGCTTTGAGAACAGATGATCAAACCCACCCCACTGTTTTCAGCAGGACCTACTAATGTGTATAGGGGCTTCGTAATTCTTCCCTGAAAGATGAAGTCAAGGTAAGGGAGGTTTAGGCTTCATAAATCTCAACACAGTATCCATGAGCTTTCCCAAAGCACAGCTTTCATGTGTACTTTTGAGTCGGAAAAGATAAACGACATTTCGTAACTACCAACTTCCACATTTGGAGGTGATCAGCACGGATTGCATCATGTCCACAGATACCAGTCGGGACAAGTGCGCCACTGGCAGGTAGGGCAGGTGCACAGTAACCCCTGAAGGTGCATCTAAGTCAATATTATTTATCACCACTCACCTTCTAAAGAGGTGCCAAAATGGCCCATTAATGTGGTTCCCTCATGAACAAAATACATTTTAATAGATCTTGGAATAAAAAAAAGTTCCACAAATGAATGCGTTAAAAAAAATGTTCCTGTACTGAGATAATCGTATAAAAATGTCCTTGCTACAATGGCTTGCGAAAGTATTCGTTCACCTTGCCATTTTTGTGTTTTGCTACCTCACAACCTGTAATTTCACAGTTTTTTTGAGGGTTTGCATCAGTTCATGTAAAGAACATGCTTACAACTGTAAATGTTTGGTTTTCTTTTTATTGCAAAGCAAACAACAAACAGGACAAATTAACTGTAAACTTCAGTGTGCATAACTAGTCACTTTTTTTGCGGCACTAAGAGCTACAAGTAACTTTAGATAAGTCTCTATGAGCTTTCCACATCTCGCCACTGTGATTTTTACCCTTTCCTAAAGGCAAAACTGCTTCAGTTCCTTCAAGTTAGATGGTTTCCTCTGTTGAATAGCAATCTTCAGTTTTGACCACAGATTATAAGTTGGATTAAGGTTTGGGCTTTGACTAGGTCACTCCAAAACAATTACACGTTTCATCTTAAACCACTCGAGTGTTGCTTTAGCAGTATGATTTGTGCCATTGTCTTCTTGGAAGGTGAACCTCCAACCAAGTCTTAAATCACTGACAGAGAAAACGGTTTTGCTCAAGAATATCCCTGTATGTCATACCATCCATCTTCCCCTCCACTAGGACCACTTTCCCTATCCCTACTTCCCAAAACATCCCCACAGCAGGATAATGTCAGTCGTGGAGTCGGTATCCAATTTGATGGGGTCGGAGTCGGTATAAAATGGACAGACTTCGACTCCTAAAATATATAATAAATTGGGTTCAGTAGTTCAGTGCAGGATGTGCTGTAAATGTTTTCATAATAATTTGGGAAAGTTATAAAATGTCCTATAAATGTCTGTTCTATTCCTGATCTAAGGATCTAGGCTTTTAGTTGAGATGAATCCGTGCTGCATTTTATGTACATGCTCAGTAGTGAGCCAGTGCTGTGGAATCGGAGTCAGGGAAATGGACTTACCAACTCCACAGCCCTGGCTGCCACCATGTTTCACTGTGGGGATGTTGTCATTGGGGGTGATGAACTGTGTTGGTTTGGAGCCAGACATAGGGTTTACCTTTGTGACCAAAAAGTAAAATTTTGGTCTCATTTGACCACAGCACCTTCAGTTATAAATTTGGGGAGTCTCCCACATATCTTTTGGCAAACTCAAAACTAGCCTTACAATATTGGTTTGTAAAAGAAAGCATTTCTCTGCCCACTCTTCCATAAAGGCCACCTCTATGGAGTGTATGGCTTATCTACCAAGCAGAAGGCCGCCCACCAAAACTCTCAGCCCTGGCAAGCAGGGCATTAATCAGAGAGGCAGCACAAAGACCAAAAGGTATCCCTAAAGCTCTGAAAGAGCTACAGAGGTCCCAAGTAGAGGCTGCAGTATCTGTCTATACGACCACAAAAAGCCATACACTCCCCAGATATGGCCTTTATGGAGAGTGGGCAGAAAAAAGCCTTTACACTCCAAGAACACCGTCCCCCCCGGTGAAACATGATGGTGGCACAATCATGATGTGGAGATGTTTTTCAGCAGCAGGTACAGGTAAAATGGTCAGAGTATAGAGGAAGATGGATGTTACAAAAATATGGATATTCTTGAGAAAAACCTGTTTCAGTCTGTCAGTGATTTGAGACTGGGAGGGAGGTTCACATTCCAACAATAAAATAACCCAAAGCAAACTGCTAAACCAACACTCGAGTGGTTCAAGTGAAAACGTGTAAATGCTTTGGATTGCCTAGTCAAAGCCCAAAACAATGACCCAAAACATACTGCTTAAGGGAAAACATGTAAATGTTGTGCAGTGGCCTAGTCAATACCCAGACCTTAATTCAATCGAGAATCTGTGGTTAGACTTTAAGATTGCTGTTCCCCAGAGGAACTAGAAGTAGATGGATTAGTTTTGCCTTGAGGAATGGGCAAAAATCCCGGAGGCAAGATGTGGAAAGCTCATATAGACTAATTTAAAGTTATTTGTAGAGCCTTCTTTTGCGGCAATTATAGCAGCAAAGTATTGACTTTAAAGGGGTGAATAGTTATTGTCACAGGTATATCCTTGACAGAGAGGTAACAGAAGACCGCGGTGTCTGGTTTCACACACTCCTGCAATGGTTAGAAGTACTTCACCATCTTATTAAACAGTGCAGGTTTTTTCCTTGCTAGCAGTGCAAGGTTTAATCTGTACAGTTGAAGCTCCTGGAGCTTTCCTACCCGCATTGTTTCAGCTGTTCAGTGTTGGCCACTCCCCTCTGCTATATATGCTCATCTCTGGCATTTAGGGATTGTCAATGCTTGTTCTTACTGCCTGGATCTGGAGTTGGAGGTGGTATTTGGAGATTGTTGCTTGAAGTTTTGTCTGTGTTCACATTCTCATCCTCTCCTTTGGTTTCTCCATCCTTTAACTCCCATGTGTCCCTCTCTGTTGTTTAGTGAGTGTATTTTGTGTTGTGAATTCTGCTTTTGGGCTCCCTCCGGTGGTTGTAGGTGGTAATGCAGTTGCCCCTGAGTTGCAGCCCTGGTCAGGTGTATCTGCTGATTGCAGATCTGACTGGGGTATTTAGGCGTGCAGGATTCATTAGTCCTTGCCAGTTGTCAATTGTTGTTGGGAGGTGTAGGACCTCTGCCTGGTTCCTCCTCCCTTTCTGCCAAATCAGCAAAGTTAAGTGTCTGGTTCTTTTTCCCTGTGGCACACATGTTGTGTGCTTCACAATTCAGTGCTATTCTTTGTGTTTTCTTGCCCAGCTTGGATTGTGTCAGTATTTTCTCAGTCTTGCTGGATTCTCTGGAGTGGCAGATATACATTCCATGTCTTTAGTTTGTGGAACTTTTTGTATTATCTGCTGTGGATATTTTTGGAAGGGTTTTAATACTGACCGCCTAGTTATCTGTCCTATCCTTTCCTATTTAGCTAGAGTGGCCTCTTCTGCTAAATCCTGTTTTCTACCTGCGTGTGTCTATTCTTCTCCTACTCACAGTTATTATTTGTGGGGGGCTGCCTATCCTTTGGGGGTCTGCTCTGAGGCAAGATAGCATTCCCATTTCTATCTATAGGGGTATTTAGTCCTCCGACTGTGTCGAGGTGTCTAGGGAGTGTTAGGCACACCCCACGGCTACTTCTAGTTGCGATGTTAGTTCAGGATTGCGGTCAGTACAGGTTCCACCGTCTCCAGAGAAAGTTTCATGCGGCTCCAAGGTCACCAGATCATAACAATTTTGTATAGTTAGTATTTTCATTTATCCCTTTCCGTATTCCCTTGTTTGTCTGGTTAGTGTGTTCCTATATAATTGATCTTCCCACTACCCTGGGTGGGGGAAGGGACAGAACTAGGTAGATATAGGATAGTAGCAAAGCATGAGAACCCGACATCTCCATCTTCAGGAGTAATCCGGGTGATAGGGATAGACCAGGGAGCCCCTAATTCTAGGGACCTAGTAAGTGCCCAAAGTTACAACATAATTTGTTTTCAACCTGGACGGTGCCAAGAAGCGACCGTCCAGGCTGAGAACCACTGGTGAATGAGATGCAGGGAACGCAGCGTCAGTGATCGGGGGTGACGTCATAGAGGTTACTTTCAGTCACCGAGGCTCCGTTCCGAGCCAGGCTGAGCTGCGATGAGATCCCCGCTAGCACTCACGGCTCACGGTGCTAGCGGGAATCTCACCGAAGAAACTGCAGTTCAGCCTGGCTGGGAACGGAGCCTCAGTGACCGAAAGTAACCTCTATGACGTCATCCCAGGTCACAGACACTGCGTTCCCTGCAGCTCATTCACCAGTGGTTCTCAGCCTGGACGGTCGCATCTTGGCACTGCACAGGTTGAAAATTAATTATCCCCACACATGGATTACGGCGCGGGACAGAACGACCGAGAGGTATGTGTTGTGAACTCTATTTTTAGGCTCCCTCTAGTGGTCACAAGCGGTACTGTGTAGTATTGTCTTCTGCAGGTTGGCTGCATCAGCTGGTTCGTTATCCTTGGTTCGTTTCCTATTTAACTCACCTGGATACTCAGTTCCTTGCCTGCTATCAATGTATTCAGTGCTCTTCATATTCCTTGTGATTACCTTGCTCCCAGCCTCTCCAAGACAAGCTAAGTTTTTGTCCGTTCATTTTTTGATTATCAGCATTCATCATGTTTCTTGTCCAGCTTGCTAAGATGTGATCTCCTCGCTTGCTGGTTGCTCTAGGGGACTGAGTTTCTCCCCCCACACCGTTAGTTGGTGCGGGGGTTCTTGAAATCTCAGTGTGGATATTTTGTTAGGGTTTTTTACTGACCGCACAGACCCCTTACTATTTTCTGCTATCTAGTATTAGTGGGCCTCATTTGCTGAATCTGTTTTCACCCCTGTGTGTTGTGAATTTGGATTCTGGGCTCCCCCGGTGGCTACTGGTGGAATTGAACTGGTGTTTTCATCTTCTCTGTTCACCTGTTCCCATCAAGATGTGGGAGTCGCTATATAACCTTGCTGCTCTGTTAGTTGCTTGCCGGTCAACAATGTTATCAGAAGCCTCTCTGTGCTTGTTCCTGCTCCTAGACAACTACTAGATAAGTTGGACTCTTGTCCATGTTTGTTTTTGCATTTTTGTTCCAGTTCACAGCTGTAGTTTCGTTACTGTGTCTGGAAAGCTCTTGTGAACAGTAATTGCCACTCTGGTGTTATGAGTTAATGCCAGAGTTTTAAAGTAATTTCTGGATGGTGTTTTGATAGGGTTTTAAGCTGACCATGAAAGTGTCCTTTCTGTCTTCTGCTATGTAGTAAGTGGACCTCAAATTTGCTAAACCTATTTTCATACTACGTTTGTTATTTCATCTTTATTCACCGCCAATACATGTGGGGGGCCTCTGTCTCCTTTCGGGGTATTTCTCTAGAGGTGAGCTAGGACTTATATTTTCCTCTGCTAGCATTATTTAGTCCTCCGGCTGGTGCTGGGCATCTAGAATCAACGTAGGCATGCTACCCGGCCACTGCTAGTTGTGCGTTAGGTTTAGTTCATGGTCAGCTCAGTTCCCATCTTCCAAGAGCTAGTTCCTATATATGCTTATGCTATGATCTCTTGCCATTGAGATCATGACAGTTTGACCGGCCCACTAAAGGGTTAAATTCCTTGGCTGAGAAAGGAGAGAAATAAGAAGTCTGCTGAGAATTTTTTTTTTTTTTTTTTTTTTCCTAATCTTTGAATGGCTCTGTGTCCACCTGTTTGTAATGGATCTTCAGAGTGTAACTGCAGGTTTGAATAATCTCGCCACGAAGGTACAAAATTTGCAAGACTTTGTTTTTCATGCACCTGTATCTGAGCCGAGAATTCCTTTGCCGGAATTTTTCTCGGGGAATAGATCTGGGTTTCAGAATTTTAGAAATAATTGCAAATTATTTTTGTCCCTGAAATTTCGCTCTGCTGGAGACCCTGCACAGCAGGTCAGGATTGTGATTTCCTTGCTCCGGGGCGACCCTCAAGACTGGGCTTTTTCATTGACACCAGGGGATCCTGTGTTGCTCAATGTGGATGCGTTTTTTCTGGCCTTGGGGTTGCTTTATGACGAACCTCATTTGGAGCTTCAGGCAGAAAAAACTTTGATGTCCCTATCTCAGGGGCAAGATGAAGCGGAAATTTACTGTCAAAGATTCCGTAAATGGTCTGTGCTTACTCAGTGGAATGAGTGCGCCCTGGCGGCGACTTTCAGAGAGGGTCTCTCTGATGCCATTAAGGATGTTATGGTGGGGTTCCCTGTGCCTGCGGGTCTGAATGAGTCCATGACAATGGCTATTCAGATCGATAGGCGTTTGCGGGAGCGCAAACCAGTGCACCATCTGGCGGTGCCCACTGAGAAGTCGCCAGAGAGTATGCAGTGTGATAGAATTCTGTCCCGAAGCGAGCGGCAGAATTTTAGACGGAAAAATGGGTTGTGTTTTTATTGTGGTGATTCTACTCATGTAATATCAGCATGCTCTAAGCGCACTAAAAAGCTTGATAAATCTGTTTCCATTTGCACCTTACCGTCTAAGTTTATTCTATCTGTGACCCTGATTTGCTCTTTGTCATCTATTACCACGGACGCCTATGTCGACTCTGGCGCCGCTTTGAGTCTTATGGATTGGTCCTTTGCCAAACGCTGTGGGTATGATTTAGAGCCTTTGGAGACTCTTATTCCTCTGAAGGGGATTGACTCCACCCCATTGGCTAATAATAAACCACAATACTGGACACAAGTAACTATGCGTATTAATCCGGATCACCAGGAGATTATTCGCTTTCTGGTGCTGTATAATCTACATGATGATTTGGTGCTAGGATTGCCTTGGCTGCAATCTCACAACCCAGTCCTCGACTGGAGAGCTATGTCTGTGTTGAGCTGGGGATGTAAGGGGGCTCATGGGGATGTACCTGTGGGTTCCATTTCATCATCTATTCCCTCTGAAATTCCTGAGTTCCTGTCTGACTATCGTGACGTCTTTGAAGAATCCAAGCTTGGTTCATTACCTCCGCACCGAGAGTGCGATTGTGCCATAGATTTAATCCCGGGTAGTAAATACCCAAAGGGTCGTTTATTTAATCTGTCTGTGCCTGAACATGCTGCTATGCGAGAATATATAAAGGAGTCCTTGGAAAAGGGACATATTCGTCCATCGTCATCTCCCTTAGGAGCCGGTTTTTTCTTTGTGTCAAAAAAAGACGGCTCTTTGAGACCATGTATCGATTATCGGCTTTTGAATAAAATCACTGTAAAATATCAATACCCATTGCCGTTGCTGACTGATTTATTTGCTCGCATAAAGGGGGCCAAGTGGTTCTCTAAGATTGACCTTCGTGGGGCGTATAATTTGGTGCGAATCAGGCAGGGGGATGAGTGGAAAACCGCATTTAATACGCCCGAGGGCCACTTTGAGTATTTAGTGATGCCTTTTGGTCTTTCAAATGCTCCGTCAGTTTTCCAGTCCTTTATGCATGATATTTTTCGCGAGTATTTGGATAAATTTATGATTGTGTATCTGGATGATATTCTGATTTTTTCGGATGACTGGGACTCTCATGTCCAGCAAGTCAGGAGGGTTTTCCAGGTTTTGCGGTCTAATTCTTTGTGTGTGAAGGGTTCTAAGTGTGTTTTTGGGGTACAGAGGATTTCCTTTTTGGGATATATTTTTTCTCCCTCTTCCATTGAAATGGATCCTGTCAAGGTTCAAGCTATTTGTGATTGGACGCAGCCCTCTTCTCTTAAGAGTCTTCAGAAATTTTTGGGCTTTGCTAACTTTTATCGTCGATTTATTGCTGGTTTTTCGGATATTGCTAAGCCATTGACCGATTTGACTAAGAAGGGTGCTGATGTTGCTGATTGGTCCCCTGACGCTGTGGAGGCCTTTCGGGAGCTTAAGCGCCGTTTTTCCTCTGCCCCTGTGTTGCGTCAGCCTGATGTTGCTCTACCTTTTCAGGTTGAGGTCGACGCTTCTGAGATCGGAGCTGGGGCAGTGTTGTCGCAGAAAAGTTCTGACTGCTCCGTGATGAGGCCTTGTGCCTTCTTTTCCCGTAAATTTTCGCCCGCTGAGCGGAATTATGATGTTGGGAATCGGGAGCTTTTGGCCATGAAGTGGGCTTTTGAGGAGTGGCGACATTGGCTTGAGGGGGCCAGACATCAGGTGGTGGTATTGACTGACCACAAAAACTTGATTTATCTTGAGACCGCCAGGCGCCTGAATCCTAGACAGGCGCGCTGGTCATTATTTTTCTCTCGGTTTAATTTTGTGGTGTCATACCTACCGGGTTCTAAGAATGTTAAGGCGGATGCCCTTTCTAGGAGTTTTGAGCCTGACTCGCCTGGTAACTCTGAGCCCACAGGTATCCTTAAGGATGGAGTGGTATTGTCAGCCGTTTCTCCAGACCTGCGGCGGGCCTTGCAGGAGTTTCAGGCGGATAGACCGGATCGTTGCCCACCTGATAAACTGTTTGTTCCTGATGATTGGACCAGTAGAGTCATCTCTGAGGTTCATTCTTCTGCGTTGGCAGGTCATCCTGGCATTTTTGGTACCAGGGATTTGGTGGCAAGGTCCTTCTGGTGGCCTTCCCTGTCACGAGATGTGCGAGGCTTTGTGCAGTCTTGTGACGTTTGTGCTCGGGCCAAGCCTTGTTGCTCTCGGGCTAGTGGATTATTGTTGCCCTTGCCTATTCCTAAGAGGCCTTGGACGCACATCTCGATGGATTTTATTTCAGATCTGCCTGTTTCTCAGAAGATGTCTGTCATCTGGGTGGTGTGTGACCGTTTCTCTAAGATGGTCCATTTGGTTCCTCTGCCCAAGTTGCCTTCTTCTTCCGAGTTGGTTCCTCTGTTTTTTCAAAATGTTGTTCGTTTGCATGGTATTCCTGAGAATATCATTTCTGACAGAGGGACCCAATTCGTGTCTAGATTTTGGCGGGCATTCTGTGCTAGGATGGGCATAGATTTATCTTTTTCGTCCGCTTTCCATCCTCAGACGAATGGCCAGACCGAGCGGACTAATCAGACCCTGGAGACATATCTGAGGTGTTTTGTGTCTGCTGACCAGGATGATTGGGTTGCTTTTTTGCCATTGGCAGAGTTCGCTCTCAATAATCGGGCCAGCTCTGCCACTTTGGTGTCCCCGTTTTTCTGTAATTCGGGGTTTCATCCTCGATTTTCCTCTGGTCAGGTGGAATCTTCGGATTGTCCTGGAGTGGATGCTGTGGTGGAGAGATTGCATCAGATCTGGGGGCAGGTGGTGGACAATTTGAGGTTGTCCCAGGAGAAGACTCGGCTTTTTGCCAACCGCCACCGTCGTGTTGGTCCTCGGCTTTGTGTTGGGGATTTGGTGTGGTTGTCTTCTCGTTTTGTCCCTATGAGGGTCTCTTCTCCTAAGTTTAAGCCTCGGTTCATCGGCCCGTATAAGATATTGGAGATTCTTAACCCTGTTTCCTTCCGTTTGGACCTCCCTGCATCCTTTTCTATTCATAACGTTTTTCATCGGTCATTATTGCGCAGGTATGAGGTACCGGTTGTGCCTTCCGTTGAGCCTCCTGCTCCGGTGTTGGTTGAGGGTGAGTTGGAGTACGTTGTGGAGAAAATCTTAGACTCTCGTGTTTCCAGACGGAGACTCCAGTATTTGGTCAAGTGGAAGGGATACGGCCAGGAGGATAATTCTTGGGTGAATGCATCTGATGTTCATGCCTCTGATCTGGTTCGTGCCTTTCATAGGGCCCATCCTGATCGCCCTGGTGGTTCTGGTGAGGGTTCGGTGCCCCCTCCTTGAGGGGGGGGTACTGTTGTGAATTTGGATTCTGGGCTCCCCCGGTGGCTACTGGTGGAATTGAACTGGTGTTTTCATCTTCTCTGTTCACCTGTTCCCATCAAGATGTGGGAGTCGCTATATAACCTTGCTGCTCTGTTAGTTGCTTGCCGGTCAACAATGTTATCAGAAGCCTCTCTGTGCTTGTTCCTGCTCCTAGACAACTACTAGATAAGTTGGACTCTTGTCCATGTTTGTTTTTGCATTTTTGTTCCAGTTCACAGCTGTAGTTTCGTTACTGTGTCTGGAAAGCTCTTGTGAACAGTAATTGCCACTCTGGTGTTATGAGTTAATGCCAGAGTTTTAAAGTAATTTCTGGATGGTGTTTTGATAGGGTTTTAAGCTGACCATGAAAGTGTCCTTTCTGTCTTCTGCTATGTAGTAAGTGGACCTCAAATTTGCTAAACCTATTTTCATACTACGTTTGTTATTTCATCTTTATTCACCGCCAATACATGTGGGGGGCCTCTGTCTCCTTTCGGGGTATTTCTCTAGAGGTGAGCTAGGACTTATATTTTCCTCTGCTAGCATTATTTAGTCCTCCGGCTGGTGCTGGGCATCTAGAATCAACGTAGGCATGCTACCCGGCCACTGCTAGTTGTGCGTTAGGTTTAGTTCATGGTCAGCTCAGTTCCCATCTTCCAAGAGCTAGTTCCTATATATGCTTATGCTATGATCTCTTGCCATTGAGATCATGACACCTGTGTATGTGCCTTCCTCTTACCTCACCGTTATTATTTGTTGGGGGCTTCTATATCTTTGGGGATTATTTCTCTGGAGGCAAGAGAGGTCTTTCTTTCTCTCTAGGGGTAGTTAGTTCCTCAGGCTGGCTCGAGACGTCTAGGATTTTTTAGGCACGTTCACTGGCTACTTCTAGTGTGTTTGGATAGGTTCAGATTTGCGGTTAGTCCAGTTTGCCACCTCCCTAGAGCTTGTCCTATGTTTGTTACTTAGCTGGAGTAATTCGTGATCCTCAACCACTAAGGATCATAACAGTATAGCAGGCCAAAAAAAAGTGTTTAATGCATCGCAGAAGTGGGATAAAAAGAAGACCTGAGCACATTTTTTTTTTTTTTCCCGCTTTTCCTTTGCTGCAGTCTGTTTAGTTTCTTTCATCCCCTTGAACTCTGGGTGGTTTTGAGCTCAGCTGCAGACATGAATATTCAGACTCTGACTTCTAGTGTGGATCATCTTACTGCACGGGTGCAAAGTATTCAGGATTTTGTTATTCATAGCCCTATGTCAGAACCAAAGATACCCATTCCTGAGTTGTTTTCTCGAGATAGATGTAGGTTTCAGAATTTAAAAAATAATTGTAAGTTATTTCTGTCTCTGAGACCTCGTTCCTATGGTGATTCCGCTCAGCAAGTTAAAATTGTTATCTCCTTGTTGCGCGGCGACCCTCAAGATTGGGCCTTCTCTCTGACGCCAGGAGATCCTGCATAGCTTAATGTAGATGCATTTTTTCTGGCTCTTGGACTGCTTTATGAGGAGCCTAATCTTGAGAATCAGGCAGAAAAAGCGTTGCTGGATATCTCTCAAGGTCTGGATGAAGCAGAGGTGTATTGTCAAAAATTTCGGAAATGGTCGGTGCTTACTCAATGGAATGAGTGTGCCCTGGCTGCATATTTCAGAGAAGGTCTTTCTGAGGCCGTTAAGAATGTTATGGTGGGGTTTCCCACCCCTACAAGTCTGAGTGATTCTATGGCTTTAGCCATTCAGGTTGATCGGCGTTTGCGGGAGCACAAATCTGTTCATCCTTTGGCGGTATTTTCTGAACAGAGACCTGAGTCTATGCAATGTGACCGAACTCTGACAAGAATTGAGCGACAAAGTCATAGACGTCAAAATGGGTTGTGCTTTTACTGTGGCGATTCTACTCATGTTATCTCAGCATGCTCTAAACGTTTAAAAAAAATCGCTAAACCTGTCACCATTGGTACAATACAGCCTAAATTTATTTTGTCTGTTACTTTGATTTGTTCTTTGTCGTCCTACCCGGTTATGGCTTTTGTGGATTCGGGTGCTGCCCTGAATCTGATGGATTTGTTGTTTGCCAGGCGCTGTGGTTTTGTCCTGGAGCCTTTGGAATTCCTATTCCTCTGAGGGGAATTGATGCTACGCCATTGGCTGAGAATAAGCCTCAGTATTGGACGCAAATGACCATGTGCATGACTCCCGTACATCAGGAGGTGATTCGTTTTCTCGTTCTGCATAATTTGCATGATGTTGTCGTTTTGGGTCTGCAATGGCTGCAGGCTCATAATCCAGTTTTAGATTGGAAAGCTATGTCTGTGTCAAGTTGGGGTTGTCAGGGAATTCATGGCGATACTCCGTTGGTGTCTATTGCTTCTTCCACTCCTTCTGAGGTCCCTGAGTTTTTGTCTGACTACCAGGATGTATTTAATGAGCCCAGGTCCAGTGTCCTGCCCCCTCATAGGGATTGTGACTGTGCTATAAATTTAATTCCTGGTAGTAAATTCCCTAAGGGACGACTTTTTAATTTGTCTATACCAGAGCATGCCGCGATGAAGAGTTATATAAAGGAGTCTTTGGAGAAGGGACATATTCGCCCATCCTCTTCCCCTCTTGGTGCAGGATTTTTTTTTCTGGCCAAGAAGGACGGTTCTTTGAGACCTAGTATAGATTATCGTCTTCTGAATAAAATCACAGTCAAATTTCAGTATCCTTTGCCACTATTGTCTGATTTGTTTGCTCGGATTAAGGGGGCCAGTTGGTTCACTAAGATAGATCTCCGTGGTGCGTATAACCTTGTGCGCATTAAGCAGGGAGATGAATGGAAAACATCATTTAATACGCCCGAAGGCCATTTTGAGTACTTAGTGATGCCTTTTGGACTCTCTAATGCTCCTTCTGTGTTTCAGTCCTTCATGCATGACATCTTCCGAGAATATCTGGATAAATTTATGATTGTTTATCTGGATGACATTTTGGTCTTTTCTGATGATTGGGAGTCCCATGTGAAGCAGGTCAGGATGGTGTTTCAGGTCCTGCGTGCTAATGCTTTATTTGTGAAGGGCTCAAAATGCCTCTTCGGAGTACAGAAGGTCTCCTTTTTGGGTTTTATTTTTCTCCTTCTACTGTGGAGATGGACCCAGTCAAGGTCCAGGCTATTCATGACTGGACTCAGCCTACGTCTGTTAAGAGTCTTCAGAAGTTCTTGGGTTTTGCTAATTTTTACCGTTGTTTCATCGCTAATTTTTCTAGCGTGGTTAAACCTTTGACGGATTTGACCAAGAAGGGTTCTGATGTGACTAATTGGTCTCCTGCGGCCGTGGAGGCCTTTCGGAAACTGAAGCACCGGTTTTCTTCAGCTCCAGTCTTATGTCAACCAGATGTCTCTCTCCCCTTCCAGGTCGAGGTTGATGCTTCTGAGATTGGAGCAGGGGCTGTTTTGTCGCAGAGAAGCTCTGATGGCTCTCTGATGAAGCCATGTGCTTTCTTTTCAAGAAAGTTTTCGCCTGCCGAGTGGAATTATGATGTTGGTAATCGGGAGTTGTTGGCTATGAAGTGGGCATTTGAGGAGTGGCGACATTGGCTCGAAGGAGCTAAACATCGTGTGGTGGTCTTGACTGATCACAAAAACCTGATTTACCTCGAATCTGCCAAGCGCCTGAATCCTAGACAGGCTCGTTGGTCGCTGTTTTTCTCCCGTTTCAACTTTGTGGTCTCATACCTGCCTGGTTCGAAGAACGTGAAGGCTGATGCACTTTCTAGGAGTTTTGTGCCTGACTCTCCGGGAGTTTCTGAGCCGGCTGGTATTCTCAGAGAGGGAGTGATTTTGTCTGCCATTTCCCCAGATTTGCGACGAGTGCTGCAGAAATTTCAGGCGGATAGACCTGACCGTTGTCCACCAGAGAGACAGTTTGTTCCGGATAGATGGACCAGCAGAGTTATTTCCGAGGTTCATTCTTCGGTGTTGGCGGGTCATCCTGGGATTTTTGGTACCAGAGATTTGGTGGCTAGGTCCTTCGGGTGGCCTTCCTTGTCGCGGGATAAGCGTTCCTTTGTGCAGTCTTGTGGGATTTGTGCTCGGGCCAAGCCTTGCTGTTCTCGTGCCAGCGGTTTACTTTTGCCTTTGCCTGTCCCGAAGAGGCCTTGGACACACATTTCCATGGATTTTATTTCGGATCTTCCAGTATCTCAGAAAATGTCTGTCATCTGGGTGGTGTGTGATCGTTTTTCCAAGATGGTCCATTTGGTGCCCTTGCCTAAGTTGCCTTCCTCCTCCGATTTGGTTCCTCTATTTTTTCAGAATGTGGTTCGCTTGCACGGCATTCCTGAAAATATTTTGTCTGATAGAGGATCCCAGTTTGTGTCCAGGTTTTGGCGGACTTTTTGTGCTAAGATGGGCATTGATTTATCTTTTTCGTCAGCCTTCCATCCTCAGACTAATGGCCAAACCGAGCGAACTAATCAGACGTTGGAAACTTATTTGAGATGTTTTGTTTCTGCTGATCAGGATGATTGGGTGACTTTTTTGCCATTGGCCGAGTTTGCCCTTAATAATCGGGCTAGTTCTGCTACTTTGGTTTCGCCTTTTTTCTGCAATTCTGGTTTCCATCCTCGTTTTTCCTCGGGTCAGGTTGAGTCTTCTGACTGTCCTGGGGTGGATTCTGTGGTGGATAGGTTGCAGCAGATTTGGAACCATGTGGTGGACAATTTGAGGTTGTCACAGGAGAAGGCTCAGCGCTTTGCCAACCGCCGCCGCGGTGTGGGTCCCCGACTTCGTGTTGGGGATTTGGTGTGGCTGTCTTCTCGGTATGTTCCTATGAAGGTCTCCTCTCCTAAATTCAAGCCTCGCTTCATCGGTCCTTATAAGATCTTGGAAATCCTTAACCCGGTGTCTTTTCGTTTGGATCTCCCAGCATCGTTTGCCATTCATAATGTGTTCCATAGGTCTTTGTTGCGGAGGCATGTGGTACCTGTGGTTCCTTCTGTTGACCCTCCTGCTCCGGTGCTGGTCGAGGGTGAATTGGAGTACGTGGTGGAGAAGATTTTGGATTCTCGTATCTCTAGACGGAGGCTTCAGCATTTGGTTAAGTGGAAGGGCTATGGTCAGGAGGATAATTCCTGGGTTGTCGCCTCTGATGTTCATGCGGCCGATTTGGTTCGTGCCTTCCACGCGGCTCATCCTGATCGCCTTGGGGGTCTTGATGAGGGTTCGGTGACCCCTCCTCAAGGGGGGGGTACTGTTGTGAACTCTATTTTTAGGCTCCCTCTAGTGGTCACAAGCGGTACTGTGTAGTATTGTCTTCTGCAGGTTGGCTGCATCAGCTGGTTCGTTATCCTTGGTTCGTTTCCTATTTAACTCACCTGGATACTCAGTTCCTTGCCTGCTATCAATGTATTCAGTGCTCTTCAGATTCCTTGTGATTACCTTGCTCCCAGCCTCTCCAAGACAAGCTAAGTTTTTGTCCGTTCATTTTTTGATTATCAGCATTCATCATGTTTCTTGTCCAGCTTGCTAAGATGTGATCTCCTCGCTTGCTGGTTGCTCTAGGGGACTGAGTTTCTCCCCCCACACCGTTAGTTGGTGCGGGGGTTCTTGAAATCTCAGTGTGGATATTTTGTTAGGGTTTTTTACTGACCGCACAGACCCCTTACTATTTTCTGCTATCTAGTATTAGTGGGCCTCATTTGCTGAATCTGTTTTCACCCCTGTGTATGTGCCTTCCTCTTACCTCACCGTTATTATTTGTTGGGGGCTTCTATATCTTTGGGGATTATTTCTCTGGAGGCAAGAGAGGTCTTTCTCTCTCTCTAGGGGTAGTTAGTTCCTCAGGCTGGCTGGAGACGTCTAGGATTTTTTAGGCACGTTCACCGGCTACTTCTAGTGTGTTTGGATAGGTTCAGATTTGCGGTTAGTCCAGTTTGCCACCTCCCTAGAGCTTGTCCTATGTTTGTTACTTAGCTGGAATAATTCGTGATCCTCAACCACTAAGGATCATAACAGGTATGGTATATTGTTGCTTTTTCATTTTTGCTTTATTACAGGATAACGATGGTTCGATGGAATAAGCGTAAGGTGAGTATAACTGTGTTTGTTATTTTTAAATAAAAAAGTAAAACCGTGCTTTGTTTTATTTCTATTAAAAGACTTTATTCTGGCTGTGTCTTTATTCACCATGTAACTATTGAATTAGTAATGGATAGGTGACTTATAGACGCTTCTCCATTACTAAGCCGTGGGCTTGAAGTCACCTAACAATACAAAGGTGACATCAAACCCACAAATATGAATTCCACTTGCTACCGCTACAGGGCAAGTGGGAAGAGCTGGGCAAAGAGCCAGAATTGGTGCATCTAATGTGCCTTTTCTGGGCAGCTGCTATTTTAAGGCTGGGGGTGGTAAATATCCATGGCCCCTTACCAGCCTGAGAATACCAGCCCCCAGCTGTGAGCTTTAGCAACGCTGGTTGTCAAAAATGGGGGGGACCACAGGCCGTGTTTTTTTTTTTTTTAATTATTTAAATTATCAGATCAGATCATAACGGCGATCGCAACACTGGGGTCGGTAACCGACCTGAATCATGTTCTCTAGGGTCTCAGCTACCACCGATAGCTGACACCCCGGAGAAATTATGACTCTGGGGGACGCTATACCCTTATTCCTCAGCGCCATTAAAAAGCTGTGCTGTGGTTTAAGTACCCTTTAAGTACCCTTATCTGCCGCCGTTAAAAGGCATATCGGCTGTCGTTAAGGGGTTAGTAAACTTTCTATGGTTTCTATGGCTGATGAGAATGATCTGTTCTTACCCATATTGCTGTCCTTACATTTAATTCCAAACTTGCTTCAGAAACCACAGGACATTACGATCCTTTGTGAAAATCTATGGGACGACGTCTGCAAGACACAATACAACACTTCATTATCTATCTCAGTCTTCCAGCAAAGTTAAAAGATTGGGGACTGGTTCTCCTTCAGATAACAGATTGCTAGGGGTCTCAGCAGCAGGAAATTTGTGATAAACTAATATCAGGGTATGTGCACACGATAAGTAAACGCTGCGAGTTGGACGCTGCGTAGTTGTGCAGTGTCAAACCCGCAGCGTCCAGAGGTTACAGTATAGTGGATGGGATTTCAAGAAATCCCATGTCCACTATGTGTCCAGAGATGCCCGCGGCTCACCAGCAGACGGACATGCGGTGCGTCTTTCCAGAGCAGCATGTCAATTTATCTTGAGGGGACATGAGTCTCCGCAAGATAAAATTTCACCTGTGCAATGTATTGGACGCAGTGAATCCGCACGGTTCAGTGAACACATGCGGAATCACCTGCGTTCATAGCCAGCAGCGCTTTGGATGCAGCGGACATGTGCAGAATCCAATGCGCTGCCAATTCCTGAACATGTGCACATACCAATAAGGGACTCTTCTAAGGGTAAGACCAAGATCACACGCCTCAAGTCACAAAGGAGGATAAAACTGTGCAGGCATCCAGCTGTTGTCGTTTTTCAATTCTTTGATAAATGGGAGCATGATTTTGTAGGAGTACACTTATATCGGAGGATCTGTTGCAAGTTGCATCAAATACTGCAGTATTTCTTCCACTTAAACAGACCTGATTATAGGGAATGGGGCCTGTCCGATGTTGTTTTCATCTGTCATAGGAGGAGTTCCTTTTTCTGTTCCTATAATTGAACTCCAAACACATGTGTGAACCCAGTCTTACCTGGAAAAGCAACATGGCTGTTACAACTGGCTACGCGGTTTAACGGTAAAAAGCTGTTCTGCTGTCACATTCGATCAGTCTGGCCTTACCCTAACAAAAAAGCACTGTCCAAAGAGGAAAACCTTTTTAAATATTTTGTTATAAAATATTATAATGCTGCCAGAGAAAATAAACAAGCCGATTTTGTAATTTAAAACGGAAAGTAACCTGATAACACCAGGAGAGTGTCAGACGCCTGTTTCTACGCTCTGCTGATCCGAGTTTTATTGCTTGTTTGCATCAGGGTCATCAATACCTGATCAATGCTCTTGTTGGTTTTGAGAATCAGGGAACTGTTGCAAAATAAATTGCATAGCAACCAAGAAAGACAAATTAATCTCCCAATAATTAAACAGATTACTGACACGTCCAAGTCACTTCAGGTGAGCTCAGGGGATCGATAAGTGCTATTTATATACCCTATGGTCTGATAGATTGCAAGGTTTTTGTAATGAGCACTAGTTATGAAGGGATTTATTACAGCATACCGTATATCATGCATAATTAGTGTGCAAAAAATGACCAGCTTAAAATGGAAATGACAACACCATATGTCTATATGATCTATATGCAGAGGCTGGGATTAGGGCTGTGCTAAGCTCTTTGAGTACATGCCATTCACTTCTATAAGAGTGAATGGGAGGAGGATCCATGATACAGCACGAACACCGTGAAGAATCCAAAACTGCTGAATCTTTTGATCGCAAGTGACTTTGTCCTTATAGTCTTTGAAGTGAACCCGACAGCAGATTTGAGCAGCATGAATCTGAGCTGAGGCTGCATTATTATAGCCATGTATACTTTACTAAAAACACTATGATTTGGGGCTAAGGCTATGTGCACATGGAGATTTTTGAGGCAGTCAAATATAACAAGTTTTCTAGTGGAAACAGCTTCAGGAAACACTCCTATTTGAGGAATTTTCTGTTTCCTGAAACATTTTTTTTTAAGTGTTTTGGAAAAATTAATTTCCAGAAATATTTTTGTAGTCTTTTGATTTGACTACATTGGAGCAGATTCCATCAGGAGCCGCTTCAAAGTGACATGCAATTTTATTTTTTACACCAGACCTTTTTTCAAAACCTGAAGAGAATAGTTTGGCTGACAGCAATTTAATGTATATGGGGGTCTTTGTAGTTCAACAGCTGCATATTAGTTGCTGAAGGCCATGAGCTATTCTGATTTTATTATATTCAATTACGGTATAATTACTATATACTTATAGGAATAGGCACACATTTTGACCCAGATAACTGAGGGGCTGGGAGTTTTTTTTTTTACTCTTTGTAAACAGCTTCCTAAGAAGCGTAACTCAACGATCAGGAAGTATTAGAGAACTCCATGCCAACACAGGACTGTCAACAAACTCTCAACTGCCTGAGGTTACTAAGCAAACTCCACTACAACGTCGACCTGTCCGCTCCGTCTGTAGGGTGCAGAAAATAATGATTTGAAATCTGTATGTAAACTACAATGTTTTTTTTTATTTTGCGAACGCGGACTGCGGCAAAAACATGTGAATCCGTACCAGCCAGCGTATGCATTAATATCGTGGACTAGAAGAGGAGACAGGTAAGAAACAAGATCTGCCCTCCAGCTTATCTAAGGTGATGACAAAAAGCCAGCCGAATATTTACATAGTGTATGAGAAGTGTAAAACAAGAGAACAAAATGTTTTATCTAATAAAGTCAGTAATACAGAGGAATTCAAATAACTCATTCACTCCCACAACATGGGATGAAGATGGCAGGGGAAAGTAGTAAAAGTTACTTTTTCCTTTCATTTGGTTTCCTAAAAGGGTTTCTCATTTATGCTATATCAATTATAATGAGTGGAAGAGATAGAAATAGGTATATATTCACTCAGTGCCAGCAATAGCACCACCAACATATTACAAAATATATGTAATGGTAAAATATTTAATAAAATAATAAAAGCAAGACAATTTGTTACAGAGTCCACATGCTGCACATCTTTTCCTTCACCATTTTCACTGCAAATCTGAAACCAACTGGGCTAAATGCACACTGCGTCTGTGCACTTAGTGTACAGTACATGTCATGAGCTTTTCTCAATACCATGACGACGTTGTCACAGGCTCATTCACCGTCCAGACAGAGACCAAAAGTGATTTGTCTCGGCTTCCATCTGACCAGTATGAACATGCAGAAAGTGGTCACTATTGGGCCCATTACTGTTGATCATATGCTCCCAGCAACAGCCACAAATGAAGGGTGCAACTAACAAGTAATATTGACAGAGTTGCGGATTTCATCTTTGCACTGCGCACTGAAAGTCTGCAAAAGAACATACTGCAATTACTTGTCAACTCCCCTTCCCCCACCATGGATATAGGAGGATGGGGTGCACAAAAATATAATCACATGTATTGTAGTGGATATTGAGTATGATCTGCAAACTGGATCAAAATTGGACATTTCAGTTTTTTCTTTTTGCTCTCTGCATAGTCTGAAAAAATCAGGCATGTGAAAAGGCTCTGCGCTCCATCCATGAAAATAAAGGGATAGAACACGTATGAGAATATCTGATGTGGGTATTAACTTATACATGTGAGGTTTTTATACAACCTACAACTGCCATTCAACCACATTACATGGAGTACAATTAGAAATAAATAGCATTATTCCTCCTTGAAGAAGACACAATGTATATATAGTCAATAATAGCACAGCATATTAATTTACGTTGTCCATGAGCCAAAACCTTGTGTGAACACCAGAGGGCACTCTTATGTAACAAATAAACGACTAAAGTCTTACACAGTCAAGATTCACTGTGAATATTTTGGAATATGAGACGATGAAAACATTGTCATCTATACCGATAATAAGATGCACAAGCCTCGCATGGCAAACAGCACGCTGCTAAATATACCATAGTATGTATATTAAAAGTGGTCATGCCAATGAGAATGTCTCCACTACGTTTCTAAACAAATACCTAGACCAATAAAGAAAAAAGAGATTAGATATTTTATTGCACACTTTGCAAAGTACCAGTTTTAAAAATGTTTCACTATGTAGTAGTCAGTAAGAATGTCTATGTAATTAAATGAAAACTGTAAAGGCATAACAACACATTTTCCACTACAGTACACATTAATATCCTGTCTAATAAAAGAGATTCTGAAGGTGTATATTTACCTTCCTGGAAACAGGACAAATATCATGCAAGGAAGGAGCATGACAAAAATGTCTAAAAGCTTTGTAGTATTTGTAACGTATTTAAATAGCAATCAAAGTATAATAAAAAGCTTGCTATTTCCTTATATACTTAAAATTCAACACTTTTTTAATATTTGTAAATTTTTATTGAAATATATTCATATTTAAAAAGAGACAATTGAAGAAAGAAATAAAGAATAGATTACAATGAAAAAGTAAATTAGCTCTGCGGTATAGATGCAACATATTACAACATCATTTGTAAGATTTCTGCTCGCTGTCAGTGACTGGGAACATTTCTGGCTTACATCCAGAGGCTAAAATCCTGCGCTAATCTTCTAAGGCTAGTTTCCCTCATCTAACATTCATCTAACATTCACGGTCCGAGTAAGGTCTGCAATGTCAGGATCAGTCACAGGTCTCCTAACCTGAACCCAATAGCCTCACAGACATATAAGAAGCTGTAGAGTTTGGGTGAGGAGACCCACAGAGGGTCCAGGCACTGTGGTCCACACTCAGACCCTGAATATCAGACAAGTGAAACAGGCCTAACCTAATACTTCTCAAAGTTGATGGTTTGCTGTAATTGTATCCAGAATAGGCAACACTCTGCAAGCTAAACAAAGATGTACAAATTTCTCTCCTGCCCTGATCGTTTGCCACATTGTATTAATACTGGTAAAATAAATCCTCCTGGAGTCCAAACTGTTAATAGACTTGATACAAAGGAAGCAAACTATTAGCTGAAGCAGAAAATATGTTGAAAAGTTGCAGACTTTTTCATTATGCAAGGTTTAAAGAGGCATTTTATTATGATGCAGTGATCACCTGGAAATGAGACAAATGTTAATTTACAGGGGATAGGGCTGCTGGGAGTATTCCCCTAAGCTGTAAAACCTTGGCTGCGAGAGGCGTGAATGGAGTGGAGTTATTATTATAGAACCATTTACTCCATGGCGCTTAACATGTGAAAAGGGGTATACATAATAAAAAAACAAGTACAATAATCTTGAACAAAATGAGTCACCGACTGTTACAGGAAGAAGGAGGACCCTGCACTCGTGGGCTCACAGTAGGTGAGGGCAGAGCTGGTCGTGCAGCGGTTTGGTGGAACGATCGTTAAACCAAGTTCTAGGCTTGTCGGAATAGGTGGGTGTTTAGGTTTTATTTGAAGGTTTCCAACATAAGTTGAGGTAGAAAGTTCCAAAGTAGGGTGGGTGCATGAGAGAAATCTTGTATGCGATTGTGGGAAGAAGAGATAAGAAGGCAGTATAGAAGGACATCTTTGTGAGGATCTGAGGTTGCATGAAGGTACAGTTGGTACGGAAAGTATTCAGACCCCTTTACATTTTTCACTCTTTGTTTCATTGTAGCCTTTTGGTAAATTCAAAAAAGGTCATGTTTACCACATTAATGTACACTCTGCACCCCATATTGACTGAAAAAAAACCAAACAGAAATGCAGAAATTTTTGCAAACTTAACCGCTTCGTGACCCAGCCTATTTTGACCTTAATGACCTTGCCGTTTTTTGCAATTCTGACCAGTGTCCCTTTATGAGGTAATAACTCAGGAATGCTTCAACGGATCCTGGCGGTTCTGAGATTGTTTTTTCATGACATATTGGGCTTCATGTTAGTGGTAAATTTAGGTCGATAATTTCTGAGTTTATTTGTGAAAAAAAAAAAACCGGAAATTTGGCGAAAATTTGGAAAATTTCGCAATTTTCATCTGTTAAACCAGAGAGTTATGTGACACAAAATAGTTAATAAATAACATTTCCCACATGTCTACTTTACATCAGCACAATTTTGGAAACAAAATTTTTTTTTGCTAGGAAGTTACAAAGGTTAAAATTTGACCAGTGATTTCTCATTTTTACAACAAAATTTACAAAACCATTCTTTTTAGGGACCACCTCACATTTGAAGTCAGTTTGAGGGTTCTATATGGCTGAAAATACCCCAAAGTGACACCATTCTAAAAACTGCACCCCTCAAGGTGATCAAAACCACATTCAATAAGTTTTTTAACCCTTCAGGTGTTTCACAGCAGCAGAAGCAACATGGAAGGAAAAAATGAACATTTAACTTTTTAGTCACAAAAATGATCTTTTAGCAACAATTTTTTTATTTTCCCAAGGGTAAAAGGAGAAACTGGACCACGAACGTTGTTGTCCAATTTGTCCTGAGTACGCTGATACCTCATATGTGGGGGTAAACCACTGTTTGGGTGCACGGCAGGGCTCAGAAGGGAAGGAGCGCCATTTGACTTTTTGAATGAAAAATTGGCTCCAATCTTTAGCGGACACCATGTCGCATTTGGAGAGCCCCCGTGTGCCTAAACATTGGAGCTCCCCCACAAGTGACTCCATTTTGGAAACTAGACCCCCCAAGGAACTTATCTAGATGCATAGTGAGCACTTTAAACCCCCAGGTGCTTCACAGAAGTTTATAACGCAGAGATGTGAAAATAAAAAATAATTTTTCTTTCCTCAAAAATGATTTTTAGCCCGGAATTTTTTATTTTCCCAAGGGTAACAGGAGAAATTGGACCCCAAATGTTGTTGTCCAGTTTGTCCTGAGTACGATGATACCCCATATGTGGGGGTAAACCACTGTTTGGGCACACGTCGGGGTTCGGAAAGGAAGTAGTGACGTTTTGAAATGCAGACTTTGATGGAATGCTCTGCGGGCGTCATGTTGCATTTGCAGAGCCCCTGATGTGCCTAAACAGTAGAAACTCCCAACAAGTGACCCCATTTTGGAAACTAGACCCCCAAAGGAACTTATCTAGATGTGTGGTGAGCACTTTGAACCCCCAAGTGCTTCACAGAAGTTTATAACGCAGAGCCGTAAAAATAATAAATGTGTTTTCTTTCCTCAAAAATATTTTTTTAGCCCAGAATTTTTTAATTTTCCCAAGGGTAACAGGAGAAATTTGACCCCAAGAGTTGTTGCCCAATTTGTCCTGAGTACACCGATACCCCATATGTGGGGGTAAACCACTGTTTGGGCACACGTCGGGGCTCGGAAAGGAAGTAGTGACGTTTTGAAATGCAGACTTTGATGGAATGGTCTGCGGGCGTCACGTTGCGTTTGCGGAGCCCCTGATGTGCCTAAACAGTAGAAACCCCCAAAAGTGACCCCATTTTGGAAACTAGACCCCCCAAGGAACTTATCTACATATGTGGTGAGCACTTTGAACCCCCAAGTGCTTCACAGAAGTTTACAACGCAGAGCCGTGAAAATAAAAACTAATTTTTCTTTCCTCAAAAATGATGTTTTAGGGCGTAATTTATTTAGAACTCTCCTTCACGCGGCACTATATTAGATTTAGAGGTTTTATTAGAAGTTAATGTAGTTAAGGTTTAAAATAGACATTAATGATCAACATGCAAACATGCACTGTTTATTACCTCTGTAATACCTTAGACATGGCTAAGCATGGTAATTGTCTGTAATTAATGGATATTGATGAATACAAGCAAATGTGTGTATGATTTATCCGGCAATTAATAAACGAATATAAAAAAAAAAAATGATGTTTTAGCAAACAAATTTTTGTTTTCACAAGGGTAACAGGAGAAATTGGACCCCAATAATTGTTGCCCAGTTTGTCCTGAGTACACTGATACCCCATATGTGGGGGTAAACCACGGCTTGGGCACACGTCGGGGCTCGGAAAGGAAGTAGTGACGTTTTGAAATGCAGACTTTGATGGAATGGAACTTATCTAGATGTGTGGTGAGCACTTTGAACCCCCAAGTGCTTCACAGAAGTTTATAACGCAGAGCCGTGAAAATAAAAAATAATTTTTCTTTCCTCATAAATTATGTATCAGCAAGCAATTTTTTATTTTCGCAAGGGTAAGAGGAGAAATTGGACCCCAATAGTTGTTGCCCAGTTTGTCCTGAGTATGCTGGTACCCCATATGTGGGGGTAAACCACTGTTTGGGCGCACGTTTGGGCGCACGTCGGGGCTCGGAAGGGAGGGAGCACCATTTGACTTTTTGAACGCAAGATTGGCTGGAATCAATGGTGGCGCCATGTTGCGTTTGGAGACCCCTGATGTGCCTAAACAGTGGAAACCCCTCAATTCTAACTCCAACACTAACCCCAACACACTCCTAACCCTAATCCCAACTCTAGCCATAACTCTTATCACATCCCTAACCCCAACACACTCCTAACCACAACCCTAACCCTAATCCCAACCCTAACCCTAACCCTAACCGTAACCCCAACCACAACTTTAACCCCAACACACCCCTAACCATAACTCTAACGACAAGCCTATTCTTAACCCTATTTCCAACCCTAGCCCTAATTCCAACCCTAACTCTAATTCCAACCCTAAGGCTATGTGCCCATGTTGCGGATTCATGTGAGATTTTTCCGCACCATTTTTGAAAAATCCGCAGGTAAAAGGCACTGCGTTTTACCTGCAGATTTACCGCGGATGTCCAGTGTTTTTTATGCGGATTTCACCTGCGGATTCCTATTGAATAACAGGTGTAAAACGCTGCAGAATCTGCACAAAGAATTAACATGCTGCGGAAAATACAACATTGTTATGATCCTTAGTGGTTGAGGATCACAAATTACTCCAGCTAAGTAACAAACATAGGACAAGCTCTAGGGAGGTGGCAAACTGGACTGACCGCAAATCTGAACCTATCCAAACACACTAGAAGTAGCCGGTGAACGTGCCTAAAAATCCTAGACGTCTCGAGCCAGCCTGAGGAACTAACTACCCCTAGAGAGAAAGAAAAACCGCTCTTGCCTCCAGAGAAATAATCCCCAAAGATATAGAAGCCCCCAACAAATAATAACGGTGAGGTAAGAGGAAGGCACATACACAGGGGTGAAAGCAGATTCAGCAAATGAGGCCCACTAATACTAGATAGCAGAAAATAGAAAAGGGAATCTATGCGGTCAGTAAAAAACCCTTACAAAATATCCACTCTGAGATTTCAAGAACCCCCACACCAACTAACGGTGTGGGGGAGAAACTCAGTCCCCTAGAGCAACCAGCAAGCAAGGAAATCACATTTTAGCGAGCTGGACTAAAAACATAATGAACACTGATAATCAAAAAATGATCAAACAAAAACTTAGCTTGTCTTGGAGAGACTGGGAGCAAGGTAGACACAAGGAATCTGAAGAGCACTGAATACATTGATAGCAGGCAAGGAACTGAGTCTCCAGGTGAGCTAAATAGGAAACCAACCAAGGATAACGAACCAGCTGATGCAGCCAACCTGCAGAAAGACAACACTACACAGTACCGCTTGTGACCACTAGAGGGAGCCCAAAAATAGAATTCACAACACAACATACAGCATTTCCGCGCGGTATTTTCCGCACCATGGGCAAAGCGGATGGTACTGTAAACCTAATGGAACACTGCTACGAATCCGCAGCGGCCAATCCGCTGCGGATCCGCAGCCAAATCCGCACCGTGTGCACATAGCCTAATTCTAACGCTAACCCTAGTTCTAACCCTACCCCTAACCCTACACCCCTAGTTCTAACCCTAGTGGGAAAAAAAAAAATGTTTTCTTTATTTTATTATTGTCCCTACGTATGGGGGTGATAAAGGGGGGGGGGGGTCATTTACTATTTTTTTTATTTTGATCACTGTGATAGGTTTTATCACAGTGATCAAAATGTAGCTGGAACGAATCTGCCGGTTGGCAGATTCGGCGGGCGCACTGCGCATGCGCCTGCCATTTTGGAAGATGGCGGCGCCCGTGGAGAAGACGGACGGACACCGGGAAGCTCGGTAAGTATGAGGGGGGGATCGGAGCACAGGGGGGGGGGTGATCGGAGCAGGGGGGTGGAATCGGAGCACGGGGGAAGCGGACAGGACGGGGGAAGCGGACAGGACGGGGGAGCGGACAGGACGACGGAGGGGAGCGGAGCACAGAATGGAGGACTGGAGAGGAGATCGGTGGCGGTGGGGGGGTGCAGACCAGTGTTTCAAGCCATGGCCGATCATATTGCTGCATCGGCCATGGCTGGATTGTAATATTTCACCAGTTTTCATAGTGAAATATTACAAATCGCTCTGATTGGCTGTTTCATTTTCAACAGCCAATCAGAGCGATCGTAGCCACGGGGGGGTGAAGCCACCCCCCCTGGGCTGAAGTACCACTCCCCCTGTCCCTGCAGATCGGGTGAAATTGGAGTTAACCCTTTCACCCGATCTGCAGGGACGCGATCATTCCATGACGCCACATAAGCGTCACAGGTCGGATTGGCACCGACTTTCATGACGCCTACGTGGCGTCAAAGGTCGGGAAGGGGTTAATAAAAAAGACAAGCTGAACCATCACATGGTCATATATATTCAGACCCTTTGCTCTGTATTGAGTAGAAGCACCCTTTTGAGCTAGTACAGCTATGAGTCTTCTTGTGAATGTTGCAAAAAGCTCAGGCACTCATATTTAAGTCACATGATGTCCATTTCCTTGTGATCCTCCTTGAGATGATTCTACTCCTTCATTGGAGTCCAGCTGTGTTTAATTAAACTTATAGGACTTGATTTGGAAAGGCACACACCTGTCTATATAAGACCTCACAGCTCACGTCAGACCAAATGAGAATCATGAGGTCAAAGGAACTGGCTAAGGAGCTCAGAGACAGAATTGTGTCACAGATCTGGCCAAGGTTACAACAGAATTTCTGCAGTACTCAAGGTTCCTAAGAGCGCAGTGGCCACAATAATCCTTAAATGGAAGACGTTTGGGACCACCAGAAGTCTTTCTAGACCTGGCGATTGTGGGAAACATTTTACTAGCACTTGCTGTTCACTGTGATTTTTTTTACAACAGTGTGTTTTTGGTTTTACTGTGCTGTTTTGTGTTTTCATTGTGGGAGAAGAATATTGGTGAGAGAGGTAAAGAAGAACCCCAAGATCACTGTGGCTGAGCTCCAGAGATGCAGTAGTGTGGTGGGAGAAAGTTCCACAAAGTCAACTATCACTGCAGCCCTCCACCAGTCGGGCCTTTATGGCAGAGTGGCCCGATGGAAGCCTCTCCTCAGTGCAAGACATATGAAAGCCCGCATTGAGTTTGCTAAAACACATGAAGGACTCCCAGACTATGAGAAATAAGATTCTCTGGACTGATGAGACAAAGATAGGTCTTTTTGGTGATAATTCTAATTGGCATGTGAGGAGAAAACTAGGCAGTGCTCATCACCTGCCCAATACAAACCCAACAGTGAAAAATGGTGGTGGCAGCATCATGCTATGGGGGTGTTTTTCAGCTGCAGGGACAGGACGACTGGATGTCATTGAAGAAAACATGAATGTGACCAAGTACAGAGATATCCTGGATGAAAACCTCTTCCAGGGTGTTCTGGACCTCAGACTTGGCCGAAGGTTCACCTTCCAACAAGACAATGACCCTAAGCACACAGCTAAAATAACAAAGGAGTGGCTTCCCATCAACTCTGTGACCATTCCTGATTGGCCCAGCCAGAGCCCTGACCTAATTGCAATTGAGCATCTCTGGAGAGACCTGAAAATGGCTGTCCACCAATGTTCACCATCCAACCTGACGGAACTGGAGAGGATCTGCAAGTAAGAATGGCTGAGAATCCCCAAATCCAGGTGTGAAAAACTTGTTGCATCATTCCCAAGAAGACTCATGACTGTACTAGCTCAAAAGATGCTTCTACTCAATACTGAGCAAAGGGTCTGAATACTTATGACCATGTGATATTTCAGTTTTTTTCTTTTTTAATAAATTTGCAAAAATTACTACATTTCTGGTTTTTTTCAGTCAAGATGGGGTGCAGAGGGTACATTAATGAGAAAAAATGAACTTTTTTGAATTTACCAAATCGCTGCAATGAAGCAAAGAAAGAAAAATTTAAAGGGGTATGAATAATTTCTATACCCACTTTAAGTACTGGGAGAAGAGGTCACAGATGTATGGAGGACACAGGTTGTAGATGGCTTTGCATGTCATGATTAGGGTTTTGAACTGGAGTCCCTGGGCAATGAGAAGCAGGTGAAGGGATTGACAGAGCAAATAACACTAGGAATAGCGAGGGGGACAGGTGGAGATTATTATAGATTGGAGGGATGCGAGAGTATTAGAGGGGAGGCCACAAAGCAGGAGGCTTGCAGTAGTCGAGGCATGAGAACCAAGACTGTCTGCAACTACGATGCAAGCCTGTGGGTAGGTCTGTCAGTGGTTTCTCTGGCTTAGAGTAGGAAGATAAGACTCTGCCTACAGTCTCACCCCTAAGCAGAAGAATGTCATTAACTGTAAACTACTAACACTGATTACACAAGAACCACAAGACCGATTTCTTCAGCCATGTATAATTTTATTCAGTTTAACACTGACAACCTGACAATGCCTGCACTTTACTTAGCAAAATCCTGCTGGCAGGTTCTCGTTAAGGAATGTGTGGATCCGGTAATTATTTTTGAGTTTGTGTATGTAGGAAGTGGAAAGGGCTTGGAAGGTGTTTTGATGGAGAGATCAGAGTCACGGATTACCCAGAGGCAGCGACTTTGTGGGACTGGAGAGAGTGAGTAACCACTGATGCGTGTGCCCTGCTGCTCCATTCAAAGTCTCTGCTTTTTCGCTGCATAAACTTTGAATTAACCAGCAGGATCGAGCACTGATTCTTTTCCACTTCCACTAGCCATGATTTGCAATTTAGGTCATTAGAGCCCTCTTTCTGGAGTTTAGTCAATGTCCCAGCAGTGAAAAAAAGGAAGCAATAAACTAGTAGGCTATGGTATTCCATCTAGTGATATCCAGTTAAAAATCACGTGGTTAACATTGGTTTACAGGTGACATATGGTTGTTCACTATCTAACACACTTTCAGACATCTTCAAAAATATACCCTCACTAGCAAACATGCTGTATAAAATTTGGTTTGTATGATCATTGAAATACAATAGTAAAAACTGGAAGAACCTGAATGGTTGTTAAATGCTATTTGGTTAACAGGATGTTAAACTCAGGTCATTTCACTCAATCTTTCAATCTGATCTTACAGGAAAAATCATGTCAAAGAGTCAGAAAGAATCCAACATTCACAAGGTAAAGATCCTGCAGACATACTGGGCAAAGGACACAACTGAAGAGAAGATAACAGAGTTGGGGGCGATCCGCACAGGAAAAGTGCTGGAAGAAGTGGAGTATTATGACACAGAATTATATGATCTTGCTGTCAATGAGTCTTGGCTCAGCAAAACAGGGAAAGCATGGCAACTGATTACTGACAAGGTGAATGCCACAATGCTTGAAATTCCCAGTCCTGACAAGACGACCATCAGGACAAAACAAGTTATCTCTTATGACCCCAAGGCAGAAAGTTTCCCAAGCTCTAAAACAAAACCAGATTCTGATCTGAATAGAAATACAGTAGACTTTGAAAAATCGAGAAATTTAATGACCTGCTATGAACTGGTACAAGAAGAAGAAATAATTGCATACCTGTCCCGAATCTTACAAATCCATGTTGAGTCGGACAATGCAAAGATAGGCAACTTTTTGCAAAAAGCTGGGATTCAAAAATATACCACTGTACACAATGTCACACAGGAGACTTTCCAGCTAAGGGACATCTACACGGTGGTCATAAAGGCAGATGGGGTCCCCACAAATAAGTCTGCGGTGATATCTATGGAAGTGGAAATAGACAATGTGACCAAAGGATTTCAGAGGATTGAACAGCTTGCAAATGAACTAGACCTCCAAGCGCAACATGTTCAACAGCCATAGCTGTCCAACGAATGCATCGTACCCTCAATCAAAGAAGTCTACAATTGCCAATTGCTATCAAAAAGTAACCCTTCAGGGACATCATATGTCTTCTCCACAACACATGAATAGCAGCTTTCCTGTAATTGGTTAGAAGCTTCTTCCTTCTCGTCTCTGAAGCAGGTGGATTCATGGCTGTTATGTTTTTGTGCTTTGTGTCCTGGGAGTATCAGAGCCTAAGGGTGAATTCACACATGATGGATAATTTAGGTGACTGAAAATCCGATCATCCAAATAACACTGTGTATGGTTTTCTGTGAGCCGAATTCAGACGAACTCAATGCAAAAATAGTGAGTGTGCTCCACAGGCAGGATTTTTTATACCACATGTGTAATAAACTGTACATTAGTGCCAATGCATTCACCGTGGAAGGACTGTAAAAGGAGACAACACTTTCTGAGGTTTATAGTTGTGTTTTGTAAGACTGCAACCGCTAATCCCAGTAAGTTGGAACTGGTATCCAAAATGTCACTTCGCTTTATTGAACACAGACTAAGTAAAATACCGTATACAGTTTCTCATATTGCAGAATCCTCTTATGAATGGTCAGCGGTGAAAAAAGGTCCATCGTCCTTCCTCTCCAGGTAGATAAATGGGACAATTGCAGATATGTGTGTAACAAATTAGTCATGTGTGAATACACATCAAACTATTTTTATAGTACTGGGGCAAACTCAAGGCTATTCGGGTATGTGCACACGATCAGTAAACGCTGTGGGTTGTGCAGTGTCCAGATGTAACCGCATAGGAGATGGGATTTTAAGAAATCCCATGTCCACTATGCATCCAGCGGCGCCCGTTAACATTGACATGCAGCGCTTCTTTCCAGACCGCAGCATGTCTCCGCAAGAGAAATTTTACCCATACAATGTATTGGACACGGTGAATCTGCACGGTTCAATTAACAAATGCGGATTCACCTGTCTTCAATAGACGGCAGCACTTTGGACACACAACATGCGTTGCCAGTTCTGGATTGTCTGCACATACCCTAAGGGTCTTCACAAGAGAAATGGACATGCTGCGGTCTGGAGACGTGCTGCATGTCCGTTTCCATGGGTGTACTGTGGGCATCACTGGATGCATAATGGACATGGGATTTCTTGAAATCCCATCCACTATGCTGTACCATCTGGACACTGCGGGTTAGACGCTACACAAGTACACAAAGCCCAACTAGCAGCGTTTACTGATTGTTTGCACAAACCCTTAATGTTGCAACATATTCAGGTGTCTAGTACACACTTCCTTCCTTCATTCATTCCTTTTACAGCTTCACTCGCTGTCAACTAATGCTGTGGGGGCGGAGCTATGCAGGAAATCTGTCAAAAGACAGGTGTCCCCAACTTCGTGGCCCTGCCTAGGTGCCTAGAGCACCTCATTTCCACATAATGGTTTTCACCGAAACTCTCAAGTGAATTTTTAAACTCCTTTTAGTGAGAGGTCCTCTACAAGGACCTGTAATATGGATTTCGGAACTGAAGGACTCCATTTAAATTTTGGACTGATGTCATCATGTACCAAATCCTCTGCTATCCTACCCATGAATCATCTCGAATTTAGAAACGCAATATTGGTAAGGGGTTGATTCTCACTTTGGATTCACAGTCTGTTTCAATATTCCTCCATATAGTACAGATTTACAAACTATGAAAGCAGTTAGAAAGTAACTATATCTGGTGACAATATCCAATGTTACTACAGGATAACTGATTATTCCCAGTATTATACAGATAGCCGACCACAGAAGTTTATATAATAAAATATAAATAAAATAAATTAAGATTTGTTTTATTGTCTAAAGCTTAAAACTACTGTAAACCTGTAAACGCATTTACGAGGAATCACGACTTTGAAGATACAGCACATTGCAGGGCCGGCCCTTGTATATTGGCTTGAATGCGAATATATAAACTAGTCATAATATACAGCAGCTCTGTGCTTGTCTCAGAATAGATACCGGCACATCCAGAAAAGTTAGATCCAGTAGCTGAGGAAAACCCAAGACCATCTGCGAACCTTACCCTAAGATTATGTCACCAGGATTTCAGCCCTCATTATGACAAATGTATATAAGGTCAGGTCCACACTACATTTATGTAATAAGGCTATGTGTACACGTTGCTGATTTTGATGCGTTTCCGCAGCGTTTTTGAACTCGTGGAATTGCATCAAATCCGCAGTGTAGTGCTCAAGCAATGTTAGTCAATGGGAAATCTAGAATTGGTGTGCACATGCTGCAGAAAATAAAGCGTGGATTTGAAGTTTTATTTTCCGCAGCATGTCAATTCTTTTTGCGGATCTGCAGCGTTTCTGCGCCCATTGACTTCCATTGATTCAGTCAAATCCGCAGCAAAACCGCAGGTTTAAAAAGATCTGCGGTTTTACTGCAGAGTTGGGTGCGAGAAACGCTGCAGATAGGGAGGAAGAGTGTGTGGGCGGACACTGTGTGTGGGCAGACACTGTGTGTGCGGGGAAGATGTGTGTGTCTGTGTGCCGGTGTTTGTGTATATCTGTGTGTCTGCATGGGTCTGCAGGGGGTCTGTGAGGCTGTGTGTGTGTCTCTGTGTGTGGGCAGGCATCGTCCGATGGGACTACTAGTCCCATCCGGCTATGCCTGCTACAGTGACAGCTAGCCGATGATGGGACAGCAGTAGTCTCATCATTCGGCTACTGTGTAAAAAAACAAAAAAAAACACGTACACACATATACACATACAGAACATACAACATACAGTATATACTCACCATACACCTAATCCCCGACTCCCTCGATCACCTGTAAAAAAATAAAAATAAATAAATAATAAACCATCAGTATACTCCCTAGTTTGATGTAATCCATTTAATAACTAGTGTCCCATGATGATCTCCCGTGGAGAGCTGTCACATCGGCAGATGTGACCGCTCTCCAGGGGCTCCGGTGACACAATGACAGGAGATAATCCTCTGCACTGTATCCCTCCGCCGCCGTGAGTTCAACAGAGTTCATACTGTCACTTGCAGCACTGCTGCATGGGAAAATTCTCACGCCGCAGTGCCGTTAAGTGAGAGCAATTGACTCATTGAACCCTCAGTGATAACACTGCAGGAGCCATTGTCTCTTGTCAGTGTGTCACTGGAGGCCCTGTAGAGCAGTCACATCTCCTGATGTGACAGCTCTATAGGAGAGATTGTCATGAGACACTCTTTAGTAAATGGACTACATCGGACCAGGGAGTATTTGTGTAGGTTTATTTTATTTTATTTTTTTTGCAGGAGATCGAGGGCGTCACATGGATGGCAGAACAATAAAGATGGGAAAAATGTGTAGTGTTTTATTTCATTAAAAGACTTTATTCTGGCTGTGTCTATATTTAACCCTTCACCAACTATAGGATTAGCAATGGATAGGTGTCTTACTGACGCCTCTCCATTACTAAGCCGGCTTGATGTCATCTTAAAATACAAAGTCACAGTGGGAAGAGAGAGGCTAAGTGTCGGCTGGGAGCTGGTGTATGTAGCCCGAGGGGGGGAAGGGTAATATCAGCCCACAGGTGTCTGTATAGCCTTTTCTGGCTATTAATTATAGGGGGACCCCACGTCATTTTCTTGGGGGGGTCCCCCTATTTTAATAGCCAGTAAAGGCTAAATATACAGCTGCGGGTTGTTATTCATAACCCGGGAAGATCCATGGGTATTACCCCCTTCCCAGGCTATAAACATCAGCTCCCAGTCACTGGCTTTCCCTCTCTGGCGCAGAAAATTGAGATGAAGCCCACGCCATTTTTTTTCTCTTTTTTAAAAATTAAACAGATATTGCGTTTAAGGCCGGGGTCACACTTGCGAGAAACTTGCACAAGTCTCGCAGATCAATACCCGGCACTACCACTGACACTCCGGACCGGAGTGTGCGACTGCATGTATTTTTATGCATCTGAACGCTCCTGTCCAAGTGCCAGCGGCAGTGCCCGGGTATTGATGTGAGAGACTCGTGCAAGTTTCTCGCAAGTGTAACCCCGACCTAATGCAGATCTTGTGTGTTTGTGTCTTTATTTAACTTTTTCTGTACCATTTTATTATGTTTATTGCTAAACATTGGGCTTGGTATCACCTATCTATCTATAGATAGATATATGATAGATAGATGATAGATAGATGATAGATAAATAGATAGATAGATGATAGAGAGTTAGATTAGATCTATCTATTAGCTATATCATCTAGATCTATCATCTATCAACTATCCATCATCTACCTATCTGTGTGTAAACATTATTCTTAAATGGAGTATGTAAATGAAGAGGTTGGACAAGAAATGACATCACAATTCTTTTTTTTTTAGATTATTTTTAGATCTTTATTTAGCACACAAAAACGCATACAAATCCGCATGAAAAAACGCATCAAAAACACATCTCACCCGCAAGGATTTTTACCTGCGTTTTCTACCCAGAGATGCAGAATCTGCGCAGAAAATTCCACAGGCAAATCTGCAACATGTGCACATACCCTAGGGGTATGTGCACACGTAGATGGATCCTCTGCGGATTTTTCCACATCTGTTTTGAGAAATCCGCAGGTAAAAAGCACTGTGTTTTACCTGCGGCTTTTGTGCAAATTCCACCTGCGGTTTTACACCTGTGGATTCCTATTATGGAGCAGGTGTAAACCGCTGCGGAATCCGCACAAAGAATGAACATGCTGCGGAATAAACAACGCAGAGATTCCGAGCGTTTTATTCCGCAGCATGTGCACTGCGGATTTTGTTTTCCATAGATTTACATGGTACTGTAAACTCATGGAAAACAGCTGCGAATCCGCAGCGTCGAAACCGCTGCGTATCTGCAGAAAAATCCACAGCGTGTGCACATAACCTAAAAATGCACTGTTAGTTTTTCTTTATAATTACTGTTGCTCTTGTAACAAAAGTACAAATTCATGCTGCACACTCTGAATCACTCTGTGCTGCTGGTACCCTTTAGGGTCGATTTCTGGAGTAATTCTGCAAAAATGTGCAAGGAAATTTTCACCAAATCCTGTGGAGTTTGTCGCTCATTTTCCAGCTTAAGTATAACTATTCTCACCCTCCCCAGACAACACCAGCTCCCATGACAACACTTCCCTGCTGCTTCCCCCAAGCTGTCTCTTCTGATGGCATCTTGTCAGGTCACTGCTGCAGCAAAACACAGTTGCTGATAGACTGCGCCATAAGACCACTAGGGAAGGTGAATATGGTGCTTTTTATTACACAATTTGAGAATACGGTAATTCTTTAATTTTAACTTAACAGAAAACTTCCTGCATCGTGTTTATGAGATTTTGCTAAATCTCATGCACTTTGCTGCTACTTTGGATTTTACAACCAAAACGGAGTACAGAAAATTTGCAGCAATTCTTGTTCTAGTGACCATAACCTTATGGCAATGGCTAGGGGGCTTAAGAGAAGAGTCAACCCTAACCATTTCTTTAATCGGAATCCCGGTGATTCTGAGACTGTTTTTTCGTGACATATTGTACTTCATGATAGTGGCAACATTTCTTAATAATAATAATCTTTATTTTTATATAGCGCTAACATATTCCGCAGCGCTTTACAGTTTGCACACATTATCATCGCTGTCCCCAATGAGGCTCACAATCCAAATTCCCTATCAGTAGGTCTTTGGAATGTGGAAAGAAACCGGAGAACCCGGAGGAAACCCACGCAAACACAGGGAGAACACACAAACTCTTTGCAGATGTTGTTCAGTGTGGGGCTTGAACCCAAGACTCCAGTGCTGCAAGGCTGCAGTGCTATCCACTGAGCCACCGTTCTTTGATATGACTTGCCTTTATTCGTGAAAAAAATGGAAATCTGGCAAAAATGTTGAAAATTTCTTAATTTTCCAACTTTGAATTTTCATGCCCTTACATCACAGAGATACCGTATGTCACACAAAATACTTAACCCCTTAGTGACCAGGACAATTTTTTTTAAATCTGTCACTTTATGTTGTAACAACTCTGGAATGCTTCAACATATCCCATTGATTTGGAGACTGTTTTTTCTTGGAACATTATAATTTATGATAATGGTAAATTTAGGTCAATATGTTTTCTATTTAAAAAATATATCAGAAATTATACAAAAATGTACAAAAAAATTTGCAACTTTCAAACTTTGAATGATTATCCCTTTAATCCAGATAGTCATACCACAGAAAACCATTAATAAACAACATTTCCCACATGTCTGCTTTACATCAGCACCAGTTGTAAAATGTTATTTTATTTTGTTAGCCTTTTAGGAAGTTTAAAAATGTAGCAGTCATTTTTATTTATTTTCTAGTAAATATACTTTTTTTTTCTTGAGGGACCTATCCAGGTTTGACGTGATTTTGGGGGTCCTATATATATATGAAAACCTCCAAAAGTGATACCATTTTGAACAGCGCCCCCCGACATATTGAAAACTGCTGTCAGTTTATTTACTCTTCACGTGATTTTCCGGAATTAATGCAAAGTGAAATGACAGGAATAAAAAAGTGTATTTTTTACCACCTACATGTCGCTAACTTCTGAACAGGCCACGATTTGGTTGTGAACTGCCATGGCAAACATCAGGACCACACAATCCTGAACTCAGGGTGTCGGTGGGGTTAGAGAGAAAGACCCCACACTGTTAACCATTTATATGATGTATTCACTATTGACAGCAGCATCTAAAGGTACCGTCACACTCAGCAACTTTGCAAAGAGAACGACAACAATCCGTGACGTTGCAGCGTCCTGGATAGCGATCTCGTTGTGTTTGACACGCAGCAGCGATCTGGATCCCGCTGTGCCATCGCTGGTCGGAGCTAGAAGTCCAGAACTTTATTTCTTCGCCAGGTCGGCGTGTATCGTCATGTTTGACATCAAAAGCAACGACGCCAGCAACGAGCATAGGGGGCGTCGCAGCGTCTCCTTCTAGCCAGTCGGTACACTCCGGCTGTTTGACATGGAGCTAACAACCAGCGAGAACGAGAAGGGAGTCGCCGTTACATCACTGGATCGCTCCTGCATCGTTCTGGAGTTGCTGTGTTTGAACTCTCTACAGCGACCTAAACAGCGACGCTCCAGCGATCTAGTTTAGGTCGGCTCGTTGTCTATATCGCCGCAGCATCGCTGAGTGTGACGGTACCTTAAGGGGTTAAACCGATATGGACGGGACGGTGCCAACACTGATAGTGGCTGATATGCCAAGTTATCACCTATAGTGTACAGCCGACAGCTACTGCATTGTCACATGATTGGGGAGGCTATTCTCTTATATCTCAGGTCAGTAAAAAGACATACTGGCGGTCATTAAGGGGTTAACAATTAACATTTTTGTTAGGGAGTTATAAGGGTTAAACTTGACCAACGATTTCTAATTTTCACACCACCATTTTTATTTTATTTTTTTTTAAGGACCACCTCACATTTGAAATCACTTTGAGGGGTCTATATGATAGAAGATACCCAAAAGTGACACCAATCTAAAAACTGCACTCCTCAAGGTGCTCAAAACCACATTCAAGAAGTTCATTAACCCTTCAGGTACTTAACAGGAATTTTTAGAATGTGGTAAAAAAAAAACATTTAAATATTTCCACAACATTTTTTTTTTTACCTCAGATCCAATTGTTTTTATTTTGACAAGGGTA
Source organism: Ranitomeya variabilis (assembly GCF_051348905.1). Lineage (NCBI taxonomy): Eukaryota > Metazoa > Chordata > Amphibia > Anura > Dendrobatidae > Ranitomeya > Ranitomeya variabilis. The sequence goes on along the minus strand of NC_135233.1, from coordinate 241,114,033 downwards.
ACAGGAAAAAATGGACCCCAAAATTTGTCCTAAGTATGCCTATGAGTAGTGTTGAGCATTCCGATACCGCAAGTATCGGGTATCGGCCGATACTTGCGGGTATCGGAATTCCGATACCGAGATCCGATACTTTTGTGGTATCGGGTATCGGTATCGAAACAACATTAATGTAAAAATGTGTAAAAGAGAGAATTAAAATAAAAAATATTGCTATACTCACCTCTCCGACGCAGCCTGCACCTTACCGAGGGAAGCGGCAGCGTTCTTTGTTTAAAATTCGCGCTTTTCTTTCCTTTACGTGAAGTCCCGGCTTGTGATTGGTTGCGTCGCAGTCACATGGGCGACGCAACCAATCACAGCAAGCCGTGACGTAATTTCAGGTCCTTAAGGATTTTAAAATTACGTCCCGGCTTTGTGATTGGTTGCGTCGCAGTCACATGGGCGACGCAACCAATCACAGCAAGCCGTGACGTAATTTCAGGCCCTTAAGGATTTTAAAATTACGTCCCGGCTTTGTGATTGGTTGCGTCGCAGTCACATGGGCGACGCAACCAATCACAAGCCGTGACGTCACGGGAGGCTGGACAAGCGCGCATTTTAAAATGCGCGCGTGTCCAGCCTCCCGGCTTGTGATTGGTTGACCGCGACGCAACCAATCACAAGCCGGGACGTCACGGGAGGCTGGACAAGCGCGCATTTTAAAATGCGCGCGTGTCCAGCCTCCCGTGACGTCACGGCTTGTGATTGGTTGCGTCGCCCATGTGACTGCGACGCAACCAATCACAAAGCCGGGACGTAATTTTAAAATCCTTAAGGGCCTGAAATTACGTCACGGCTTGCTGTGATTGGTTGCATCGCCCATGTGACTGCGACGCAACCAATCACAAAGCCGGGACTTCACGTAAGGAAAGAAAAGCGCGAATTTTAAGCAAACAACGCTGCCGGTTCCCTCGGAGAGGTGAGTATAGCAATATTTTTTATTTTAATTCTTTCTTTTACACATTAATATGGTTCCCAGGGCCTGAAGGAGAGTTTCCTCTCCTTCAGACCCTGGGAACCATCAGGAATACCGTCCGATACTTGAGTCCCATTGACTTGTATTGGTATCGGGTATCGGTATCGGATTGGATCCGATACTTTGCCGGTATCGGCCGATACTTTCCGATACCGATACTTTCAAGTATCGGACGGTATCGCTCAACACTACCTATGAGCCTCTGATGTGCCTAAACAGTGAAAATCCCAAACAAGTAACACCATTTTGGAAACTGGACCCCTCAAGGAATGTATATAGATGCATGGTGAGCACCTTGAACCCCTAGGTGCTTTACAGAAGTTTATAACATTGAGCTGTGAAAATAATAAAATCACATTTTCCTCACAAAAATGTTATTTTAGCCCCAAATTTTGCATTTTGTTAAAGGTAACAGGAGAAATTGCACCATACAATTTGTTGTGCACTTTCTCCTGAGTACGCCGATACCTCATATGTGGGGGAATACTACTTTTGAGGCACAGCGAAAAAGCTCAGAAGGGAAGAGGCGCCATATTGGAGTTCAGCTTTTGCTTGAATGGTTTGAGAGTGCCATATCACACTGAAATCTCTTAAAGTGGCGAGGTAGTGTTTTTAACATGGATGCGTCCTCGCTGGCGGCAGTAATACCAAGCACATGCTCCCTAGTCCGCACTTTTAACTGGCGTGTTGTCATGCCAACATATATTTTATTACATGGACACACTGCATAATAGATAACATTTAAAAACACTACCTCGCCACTTCAAGAGATTCCATAACTGCGACACCAGCCTCCTCAGGGTCAGGGGTATAGATATGCTTGATGTCGGTATCGGGGCGGTGGAATAACCAGGAGACTTGCCCAGCTGGAGTCCAGGTGGATTTGGACCCTTGACACGGTCCATCC